>NC_081825.1:216023769-218847935 GCF_030867095.1 Alligator mississippiensis | reverse complement strand
CTGGCTGGCGGTGGTGTGCCGAGCAAAATGGCCTTGCGTACCATGCTTGGCACGCGTGTGGGGGGTTGCTGACCCCTGGCCTATTCTTTTTTAACAAAAGAGAGAGGATCTTACACTTATTTCAATACCAGTTATGTAACATTTTGCTCTAATTTTATCTTTGCAAATGGCCAATCTATTCTTTTACTGAAACTTTTTCCAGATAATTTGGCTGGAGCAGATGCCATGGTTAGAAAAATTTAGCCTGTGTTGTTAAGAACTAGTATTTTCGATTGTTTATGAGGTGGGAAATTTAACTATTAGCTATACTTTCAGCTCTATCCATATTAATCTGCAGTGCTGCATAAAAGAAAGCAGTTTTCAAAGAACAGGCCCAGACCACATGCAATGCAAACACTTTTATTTCCTTCTGCTTTTGTCAGTTTTATCCATTTCTTCTTTTTCCATTCTCTGCTTCATTACATACCCGTTCAAGTGAAGCCAATTTCATTTGACCCACATCCCAATGCATAGAGGTCACTACCTAGTACATGCTGGAAAGAGTCCCTGAGCTGAATGCCTGCCCACTCTAGATTGTCTTCACTAGCAGAAGTATCTACTGCTGTCAGCAGCTTGAGACAAACCATATCCAGATCCAGTTCAGATTTGAATCGCCATTCCTAAAGTAGTACTGAAAACGATTTGTCCTTGACTACTCTTGCAGAGAAAACAACATGAAGCATCAGTTCAACTGCAGCCACTGCTGGCTACAGTTACCAGCAGTAAGCACCTGGCAAGTGAAGAGCCTCAGAGCATTACTGCAGATACAAGGAGTTTTGTAATTTTATGCTCAACCAACAAGTCAATTGTTATCATCACCTGAATCCAGTTCAAGTCATTCTTTGCATCACTGATCTATATCTGCTAAGCAATTGCTAAGTCAAATCAACACTTTTAAACAACTACACACAGAAGGTGAACACTGTGAACCTTACAGTAACTTTTTAACAGCAAAAAGCAACCAATATGCTAAAAATACAGTGCACGTGCCCCACTATCAGTGAAAGCAATATATGATTAGCCAGGTTAAAACCAAAACAACAGGGCTAGATCCTCTTTTTTCTTGGCTCACAGCTGATCTTCATTCTTTTTAGTCTAATTATACAGTATATAACACCTTAAACTTCAGTACCAGATCCTAATGGGATCAGTTAAAAAAACAACACACATACATATGGGCAATGTGACGCTACAGGAACACTCTCTTTGGAGACGGTCCCTGTTTAGTAATTTTAATAACAGGCATTTTCTTGAGAGATCCTGAGACAGAAAGAGCCAAAGGCTTTATCCTGTTACACCATTAATGAATTAAGATTTACCATGCACTAAATACAGGTAGTATTATCTCTGTTCTGCAGCTGAGGAAATTAAGGTGAAGCCCTAGTCCACACTAAGAAGGTTCAAATCCAAGTAACAGCAGGTGTAGGCCTATCTTCCTCTGATACTACTGCTATCAGTGGAAGCAAAAGTATGATCTAGGGTTCGCATATTTTTGTTGCCATCAAGACCATTAAAAAGGATAGACTGTTATTAACACCTGTGAAAAGGGCAGAGAGATTAGCAGGAATCAGAGAGACAATAATGACCCATAAAGTTAATCGACTCTCTCAGCAAAGCCTGAATAGAAATGGTGTTGCACTCCAAGGCAGTTGGTTTTAAAGTTTGGGTGGAGCAGTAATCGAAGGTGGGGAGGCTGCAACTGCACCTCCCTGAATCCACCCTTGAATGAGAGCCAGAGTTGTGTTACAGGAAGTCTGGCAGAGCTAAGAATGGTACCCAAATCTAACTCCCCCCTCTTTTGCCTTAATTACTGTTCTCTAAGCAGAAGACAGCTAGTCATAACGGTTTCCAAAGAACATGATTCAGATACAGTGGATCTTGTAGACTCTGGAATTTCTAAACTCTAGTATTTTATTTGTTTTCTATATTTGACCTAAAATGACCAGGACAAGTGCCTCAGATTCATTCTAGGTCAAGCCAAATTTCTTAAAGGAAATCTCTGCATTCCAAGTTTCTCTTCCCCTTTTAATATTCCTTTTAAATACAAAATGATTATGCTGTCCCAAAGAGATAAAGATATTATAGATCAGGATTCTTGGTATAGATATTAAATCCCATTCAGCAGCTAATAAAGGATTGTTTATAGGCTTTCTAATGACACTCAAATTTATCCTAACAATGTCCTTTAAAAAAGAATTCCTTGCCCCTTTTTACCAGAGGGGAAAGTGATACAGAGTGAATAAATATCTCAGCTAAGTTCACATAAAATCTTCACTTCACAGTTATGATTAGCAAGGCCGGATTAACCCTTCAGTGGACCCGAGGCAAACAAACTCGTGGGCACCTACTTTTTCACTCAATAATTATCATATGTAAAATAAGCACAACTGGTCACAAGTGTTGGGAGTCTCCTTCAGTCTCTCCTAATCAATATCAACAAATCTAAAGGTCTGTGAATGCATCTTCAATCCAGTTGTTGCCCCTTGACCCCTGGCATGCACTATTTCTGCCCATTCAACCAAAACACAGGATGCTGGCTAATTCATAGGGAGTAGGTGTTACAGAAACACTGAAAACAGATGTAAGAAAGACCAAATTAGTTCATACTGTCCATTTCTCTGAAGGATCAAACCACTACTTTAAAATAATGTCCACACAGCTGTCAGCTTTTCTGCAGCCAAGTTGCTATACTACTGGCTGTTGGCAATGGCAGAAATTCCTTCAGTCTGGCAGAGGCAGCTTCCAATAGCTGATATATTTACCCTACAAGTCTCTTTGACTAATTCTGAATCTAAAGCAGATACTAACTACATGCATGCATTCAGTTAAGAAAAGTTAAAAAGTGGCCCATTTTCACTGTAACACATTGCTCACTTTAAAAAGCACACACCATCTGGGCTGAATAAAAAAGGCCTCGTGTTTCACTTTAAGGGGGTTGGGGGGGGAGGGGAAGTATGGCTCCTTCCAAAAATATTGGCACGAAATATTTAACACTTGCTTTAAAAAAAAAAAAGTTTTAAGTATTCAGGGAAAAAAATTTCATACTACGCTCTTCACATTTTATTAGTACAGAAGGACAAGTATATCACTCAGACAACATCTTTCATTGCAAAGGATTCCAAACCAATTTCTACAGCATTCAGTGCTACTGCAATGCTGCTCTCTCTCTCTGGTGGGAGGTACAGGAAGATAAAAGTAGGCAATATTCAGGACAAACTGGACCTCCTATCTACCTAAATCAGGTCAAAGTTCTTCATGTCTCTTCTAAGGCTAACTACAGATATTCAGGTGTTTAAACAGGGATCAAAATAGCCGCCCGATTTAAACTTAGCTCATCCTGGTACAGACCTGGTTTCAATGACCAGCAGTTAGTCTGTACAGAAGTTCCATGCACACAAAGCAGTCTAAAAACTACAGAACTAAGATAAACCTGGACCTACGTAGTATCAAACATACTCGATTTAGGTCAAACCAGTGCATGGCACTTCTAAGTTTTACCTATGCAGCCTTGGGGCTGGGAAAACCCAGCTACTAGCCCCAGATCCAGGGCTGCTCTTTTCACCCTCTGCCCCCCGCATCCTCACACTGGGGTATTTTTTGCCCCACCTCAGTCCAGCTAGCCCTCTCAAACCCCATCCCAAAAGCTGCTCTGGGCGCAGGCACTTTTATCAGTGTTCACTGCTGCCAGAGCCGAGCAAGGATGTCCCAGTGCGGGGAGGGGCAGGAGGGATTGGGGTATAGGTTTGCGAGGGTGGGGAGATCCAGGGCTAAATGTAGTCCCTGATCCCCACCCAAACCCTCCCCATAGACTTCACCAGACACTCTGGACAACCCACAAGCAGACAACCTTGTGGGTCATGCCTGCCCCTCTACCCTACCTGTGGGTCACACCTGCCCCCACTACCTTTTGTGGGTCGCACCTGAAGCCCCACCCAACCCATGGATCATGCCTGCCCCCCACCCCTTCCAACCTGCTGGACCCCCAACCCCCTGCTAGCCCCCCCATCCTGACTTACCTGATATTGGGCAGCCATTTTGAACTGATTTAACTTCCCCCAAATGCCTGTACTTAGCTTAAAAGACCCACGCGTGCTATAACTGGTATACAACAGTATGCAGCTTAAATATTACCAATATTTCAAACCTGTTTCCAACGTGGTTAGATATTCCAAAAGTGTTTAGACCTCTAGCTACAACTGATCAGTATCTGTGCTTTGAAACAAGAAACCCTGAAAAGAGATCAGTTTGATTACAGAGTATCAGATATGTATTTGCATCTACTCCTGCGTCCCCGTTTGGATGAAATGCTCTGACATGATAAAAGGCAGGAAGCAAAACCAGAGTCTGAGCTCTGAAATCATCCTTCTACAAAGTACATCTGCACAGTACTCAAATCTGATCTTTCTGTGTTCTCTCTGGTAAGAGAAATGATGTATCCCAAGTCCCCACTGTCTAACACACTAGAAGAAATTGGCTAACAATAAAAAGAGAGAGACTAGTTAAGTAGAAGATTCAGACTACTGAAGTCTCTTATCAACTAACTGACTTCACTTGATTTTCCTCAATTTATCATCTCCATTTCATGGATAGAGATAGCGTTTACCTGTCTCGTGGGAAACTGTGAGGTTTAATTTTTGCTTTGTCATATGAAGATGCTACATAAAAGCACAGCACTTGCCCTGCTGCTACTCCCACTTTCTACCTTGTTTCATTAACATAAAACTGACTCACAAAGGCAATACCTACACCAGACTTCGGGCATAACTATGCTGGTCAGGGTAGTGAAGAAGTGTGATCTCCAACAGACACAACCAAGCCAGCTGCTCAGTCTGCATATACAAGCTTCGTCCACATTAAGAACATTTTTTCTGGTAAGACTGGCACAGACACAGCCTAGTTTACTGGAAGCAGGAATTAGTGTTGACTTCTACATATGACAGAAGACTACAAATAAGAACTCTTGTTGGTTTTGCTCCTGCCTCTACAGTTCAACAGGTCACAAACTTTTCTATCTGAATTTACTCAACTGTATAATGAAGATGGCGTACCTGCCTGCCATTCAGGAGAAAACCCTAGATTAAGCAGGGTGTGTAGAACATAAATTCCACATTAATTGCACTACACAACATAGGGATAGAAGCAGCCTCTTGGCCCAAGTCCATCCCCAGAGAGGGCAAAGAAGAATTCCTTTTAATTTCTGTATCTCCTTAAATTAAGGGTTAGCAACCTACAGCCCAGGAGCACGATGTGGTCAGCAGCAACTTTGGATCCAACCTGCAGAGTGGGGGCTATGGCTGTATTTAGCAGCTGGGGGAGGGCTCTCCCTGGACAGCACCACAGGGGGTCTCTGCCTGTGCCATGCCACAGTCAGGCAACACAGGCTGCAGCAGAAGGGGGCTTTCACCACGCTACGCTTCAGCTGAGCAGTGGGGAGAAGTGACAGTGGCAGCTGGGCCCCAATTCCCACCCTCCTCTGCCCGGAGCTGGGTCATTCCAACCCCTCTGCCAGAAAACTCCTGATCCCTGCCTTAAAAAATTACATTTGATGCCACCCACAAGGTTGCCTGTAGCGGTCTATTTGTAAACTTGCCTCCTAAATCCCCGTAGGGACTAGTCTCTGGCTGGATTGCTTTTGTTTGCAGTGATGCCAAACATATCAGAAGTACAGAAAGACAAGCATCCCAAGCTGGCGCTGAGAACTGAAGGATGAGACAAGCTCCCTCTACAGCTCCAGTGCCACCTAAACCATCTGTTACAGGCAAAAAAAATGGACACTTGCTAGTGATTATTTGAAGACTTCTAATCCGACTGAACAATTTTAATCCTTCTCTCCTCCCTCACCACTTAAAATTGTGATGGTTACATTTCTGATTCAAAGTTTGGGAGGAAGGGAGGATTACTTATGAAGGCAGATGGACAGGCACAAGAAAATGCAAATCCATAAGTAACGTTCATTCACAAGAATGAACCTCTGTTTCCTAAACCTTCAATCTAAAGAATGACTCATTAGGTGGCCCCAATTATTTTTCTTCTGAAGATCAGTGACAACCTATGGCAGACGTTGGGAGAACCACTGCCTTTGATCCTAACATTTGTACAAGTTAGAGCAGGGTTGTCAACCTTAAACCCCGCAGGCGGTCTGGCCCAAAGTGCTTCATGTGGGTTCTGGGGGACTCAGAGGCAGGACCCACCCACTGAAAGCGGGTGCATGGAGCCCCACTGGCAATGCCTGGCAGGGGTAAGCAATAGTTGTGCCAACCCTTGCTGCCACCACCTGCCACACAACGTATCCAGAACCAGCCCCCGGAGAGCCCCATGGTACAGATCAGTTCCAGGGGTGGAGTTAGTTGGACACCCTGATCTAGGATAGATTAGGTCTAGCCATCCAGTTTGAAAGCAGAAAAGTCACATCACTTAAGAAATCTCAACTTACTCCACTGCTGGATGTCTGTCATTCACCTCTAAGGTGCCCAAGGCAAGGAGAGAGTGCCTCTGACTGAAGGTTTGAAAAGTGCCTTGTACAACCCAGACACTACCATAAACAAATGAGGGTACTCTATTCTTCCTATTCCATGTGTCCACCAGCATCAAACAGCTGCCCTGCTCCACCCCAAAGATGGCATTTTAGTGCTGGTTACAAAAATATGTGCCTACACCATACACACAGCTCCAAACTCTTTCTGAATTAAGTGTGCTTTATGAATGCTAGTTAATAAACAGCGAATTTGCACCTACATTCTGATAAGTGGATGGGACAGGAATTCCTTGTGCATAGTGAAGAGGTGCACATGGCCTACTTTAATCAGTGCAGACAGTGGGAGATTTCTGGTGCAATCTGCAACCCCAAGTTTAGCTTCCTCCAGTGCAGCTGTTACTTCAGCTTATATACAGACAAAAAAAACAACCAAAAAACTCAACAGGGTCAAAGCTCACAAGGCCTGTTTAGTGTGGTGGAAGAGAAGGGGAACGTGGGCTGCTTACAAACAGAGCTAATGTGGAAGCAGTAGGTGGCACCAAATCAATACAGATTTAAACAAAAAGAGAAAGGGCAAAGGGTGAAAAGGGGAAATGGTTTCATATTTTATTACTAAACTGGCTCCATGTGGTTGCCAGGATGTCAGAAGGAATGTTTACCAGCAGTAGTAAACAGGAGAGAAAAGACTAGATAAGGAAGTTGTACGTTGCTCTTACATTACCTAACTAGGTTCCTTTTTTATATAAAGTTAGCAAGGATTGTACTTCTGACATCAAAGGATCTCACAGCACTTTAATGATCAGAAAGAATGAATCCCTACATGACCACTCTGGCAGAAGTGGTATCCTCGTTTTAAAAGTGTGCCAACTGGGGTAAGGAGGCTAAGAGTTATATAAGGTCCCATAAAAGACCTGTAGCAGATCTAGGAATAATATTTAGGGGTTTTGACCACTGTCTTCTGCTTTAGGTTGATGATGTGACTATTCCTCTCTCTCTCAAGAATGTAATTTGGGTTTGTACTGGACAGATGTGCCAAGAGGAACTATCATTTTAGTTGAAAAAGATAAAATTATGTTTTCACAACTTTACTTACGAGTTATAAAAAACTCCCCATCCTGAAGATATGAAGCCAATCTCATACTCCAGCACTAAACAGGTATACAAACACCTGGTCATAATCCTGCAAAATCTGAGATTGCTTTAACTTCAAATCAACCTTTAAAGAGGTGTCAGTGGAACACGGCAGCTCCAAGACTGAAGGGTCATTGATCTGCTCCCCAAAACTCAGCTCAGACTATACAACAGTGACCCTGCTGACTTTGTCTATTACTGTAGCTGGGTACCAATACACTCATACTGTAAAAATGAGATGAAAGTGTCTCCCTTCATTACTCTAATGAGTCAGAAAACCTGACTCTCTCTCTATTTGTATTATTACAGCAAATCCATTGGGCTGTCACTGTGCTGTTTTTGCTGCAGAGAGCTTTCAAGTTGAAAAAAATTAGGGAAAAGGTGTGGAGGGTGGGGACTAGGAGGGAGAGCAATAAAATTTAATTTGTTCAGATCAATAGAAGGTCTTCCAAAATCCAGTCCAATGACCCAATAATTGAACCATGCTGCCACTTTGCCTAGAATGTGATGAGTTCATCGCTAATTTATAACCTCATGGTTACTCCCCACTGTAGTTGTGGGATCTCTGTCAACAATGCATTTAAGCCTTTAACCCCTAAAAAAAGCACATATGACGTTGCAGATAAGAATTCAGCAATGAAGCAGTTAAGCCCTTATTATCCCATAAGGGATAAGGCTGATAATCCCTTGTAGTCACTGGAGACCAAAGCAATGTGCTGCTTTGTCATATTAAAAGTCTCCACTATGGGACATTGCAGGATTTATAATTAAGATGGCCATGAAGAAGAAAGAATGACTAGTATGCAACCCAGGGCTTCTAGCCGCTGAGTGTAATGACCATTTGAGAAAACCGGGGTTATATTTGTAGTAGATTCCCCCACAATAATTCTCCTGCGGTGGAAAGCCACCTGTCGATTTCAGACCCAGGTTCCCAGACACCCGGACAGCCTTGCTACAAGCTCAGCATTCCAGGGGGAGGGAGGCTTTAAGCTTCAGGTTTTCTGTCATTTTAAAGAAACTGACTTTAAGATTAGAAAAGTCAGCTTGCAAATAATTAGATTATGCATTTATGTAGTGCAATCCACCCTGGAGGATCGTAATCATCATCATCACGCTCCCTAATAATTCGTTCTGAATATATTCAGATGGGCTAAGCCATTACCTTTGGGCACTTGCACAGAAAGTTTAAGTAAGAATAAAAATCCAGACAATTTAAAGAAACTGCTCCACCTTATGTGCCTCATCTCACAAAAAAGCAGCCACTCTCTTCTGACCATTTTAATATTCACTGTTCAATTGCTGCATACCTGAATGACTTTCTAGGAGAACAGATAAGGACAAACGCATTCATAAAAGTGTAGAAAATGAGGGTTGGAAGGGACCTCAGGAGGTCATCTAGTCCAACCCCCTGCTCAAAAAATGACGATCGCTAACCAAGGCTTTGTCTAGTCAGGTCTTAAAAACCTCCAAGGAAGGAGATTCCACAACCTCTCTGCTCTGGGTAACCTGTTCCAGTGCTTTACTACCCTCCTAGTGAGAATTTTTTTCCTAATATCTAGCCTAAATTTCCCTTGCTGCAACTTGAGACTATTGCTTCTTTTTCTGTTGATTCTATTGATTCTACTGACCAAAGGAAGGCAGAGAAAGAAATAAGTTCAGAAACTATACACGGAGAAAATGCTCTGTCAGAATGCTTTCAAGATAGATTCAGATATGGGTTTTTATACGTATCTACCTATAAGCATGAGTAGTTCACTTTGGCACATCCCCACAAGCACACACATGCAGGGTCACGCATTTCCTTCTGGGCAAATAGTAGTGGGTCAAATATGGTGCATGGCAAAAAGACCCGGGTGGGGTAGGGAAGGCTGGGCCAGCGCCTGTGCTGACCCCAGGAGCCTTACCTGTGGTCCTAGGGGCCTCCCAAGGCAACAGCAACAGCGATCCTGCCACTCGGAGCCTAGCCATGTCTCTGGCTGCCCAGGGTAGTTTCTGGCAGGGCATGCTCCTGCAGTGCCACTATTTTTGGTGGTGTTTTTTTTCTGATGCCAAGATCTCCCAGTGTGTCAAAAAACCCCACTATGCTGGAAGTTAGCAGTGTGGCACACAGGTGCACATGCACTACATTCAGTTTGCAGTGCCTCAAATGGCTTTGGGGTACCACAAAACACATGTGCACACTCATAGTGGCTGCTCATATTTAATTTTAGGCACATGAATTACCTCTCATTTTGCAGTTGGGGGCAATTATCCTTGTGCTACTGTAGAACCCCTAGCATGATGGGATCCTGATTCAATACCAATAAAGATGAAAACCCAGTGGCACACTCAAACTCCTTTGCTGGAGTTTTTGCCTTCAGGTGCAGCAAAATAAGGACATACCTCAGATGCATGTCCAAGCCATGCAGGACTCAATAGATCATTAGTAGTCTCAATGGCTGCATATGGAAGCTCGAAGGCGGGGAGGGGGGAGGACTGTTATAATTAGAGCTGCTTCTGGGCAGCCACTCCAATTAAACTACCACAGCACTATTAAGCCCCCGTGAGTTTAAAAATGTCCAGGGGACACTTTATCTAAACTTTGATCAACGAGGTTTAGATAAAGCACCCTGCAACCATTTTAAAATATGCAGGAGATTAATACATGTGATGGCGCAGTGATGCTGGAGCATTGTAATTAGAATGAGAAGGAGCATGTGTACAGGCAGCCAATGACCACAAGTGCTCCTGGAGTCTTACATCTCCAAGAGATGCCACTTCTACTGACTCACCAGCATTTTCCCTTCCACCCCCCCAAACACTGGAGCACTAAACCTTTTATATTTCTCATGTGGTAACACTTCAAGGTGGCATTGTCTGGTTTTACAGGCTGATGACTTTGGAAGTTCAGCTCCAGCATCGGAAAACAACACTTGTCCTCAGAGGCACTATGGTAGATCTGCCATTTCCTGAATCAGCTCCAACTTTCCCAACTCAGCTGGTGCCAACAGCTTGGCTTAGACCCTTATAGAATATCACAGTGCTAAGTCCCAAAGGACAAGCTGTTGTAGCTAACTTTGCTTCGGCTGCAATCATATTACCAGTGCCTGATCTATAATCCTCTTTCAAAACTTCTCTTGCTAAAAATGTATGCTTTTTTGGTTTAACTTCTTAAAGTTTTAATTTGATCACAGCTTGTGAAAGTGATGCGGGCAAAAATAAGCATACTGTATGTGACAGTACATACTGACACACACAAAAATGCACCGGCACAAAGCAACAAAATCCAACAATTCCCTTAGTACATTAAACATGAATTTAACAGAATTTAGTTTTGTATTTATATCCTGTGCTGCAGTATAAGGGACAGGGTACTATGCTACATGGAACAATTTATACATGCAGTGCCTTTAATCTTAAAAAGATCAAAGTCTTTTTCCAACCATAAACACAATGCACACTACTAAAATCTAGCTTTTCCTAAGACAGACATACTACACTAGAAAACTGAGGTTAGGTGTGACAAAACTCATGGGACTAGGTCAAGGACAGATCAAAAGAGCCTTTGTAGACCAGAGAACCATATTTTTTAAAGTCTGTGCAGACAGACCCTCACACAGATAAACTATTAGCATGTGGTTTACTACCTCCAAAGATGATGAAGGGCTGAGTATTCCCAGTCAGAATGGGAATCTACTGTAACTACATAGCCCCATCAACATAATATCTGAAAGCCTCCCATGGGCAGATCTAGGATTTTGAAAAGGGCAGTAAAAAAAATGTGGCATATCACACACAACGCTATATATACTTTTCTCTATTTAAAGAGAAACAAGAAGTGTTACTAATATGCTATATCGGGACTAGAACTGTGTTACTCAGTTTAAGATCAAAGCAAAAACAAACAACTATCAACATGAACACTAATTTGTTAGGTAATATACGTTTTAAAAAACCCACAACAAACCAAAAGTCAAAATAGTCAAAAAATATAATGTCATTAGTCCTGTAGTCATTACAGTTAAATGTACATCTTTTATTCAGCTTCAAAAATCAAAATTTAGCCTTCCTGAGCAATTGGTAGTGCTGCCAATGCTTCACTGTTAGTCATTAATCCCATATTTATTCAACTGTAAGATGAGGGTTTTTTCCCATTTAACATGGAGGAAAAGCCCCTTGTCTTAGACAGACTCAAGTGCGAGGGTGGGGAGCAGCAAGCTGCTGTGCCTCAGCTCCAGTCCCTACCTTCCCCCTCCCCTCTCTCACTTTCTCTGGTCCCTGTCAACTCCCCACTTCAGCCTCTTCCCCCCCTCTCCCCATCCAGTCTCTGCTCCCTGCAGCCTCTGCTCCGCCATTTTCCCCTCTCCTTCCCCACCTTTACTTTGCTCTGTGCCAGTAGGCTCTGTCCATGCTGCAAGCTGCAGCACTGAGCATGGCTCCAGGTGTGCCCCATGCCCCAGGCTTGAATGGGGACAAAGCCTGCTGGGGCAGAGCAAGGGTAAGAGGGAGGGAAGAGCAGGGAGCAGAGGTTGGGGGGGGGGGACAAGGAGAAGGAAGGGAACAAAGGCTGTGGGGGGAGAGGAAAGGGGGAGGGAAGCAGACATGACAATGAGGTAGACACAAGTAGGGAGCAAGCTGCTTAACCTCCCCAAACCACCTGTCTCCCCACTGCTTGCCTCTCTGCAGCAGTGGGAGAGATGAAGTATATGACAACCCTCCAGTAATTAGATTCTATATGTGGAAAATTATAACAAATTTATAAATTTTCCATATATAGAATCTAATTATTAGGGAGTCCTCTTAGATTCAAGTAAATATGGTATACCATACCTGAATTCAGATTTTCAGCTAGAACTAAAACTAAACTGACACCACAATTCCAGAAGAAAGCATAGTTTGAGCAGCTGGGTTTTTGGTTGTAGTTGGTCAAGGGACATAGGAAGGTAAAGTTTTTTGAGCAGATGTGATATCTTATTAGACTGAGTAGCTGGAAAAAAGTTCTTTGCAAGCTTTCGGGCATAATCAGAGACTCCCTATACCTGAAGAAGGGCAAGTGCGCCCAAAAGCTTGCAAAGAACTTTTTTCCAACTACTCAGTTGGTCTAGTAAAAGATATCACATGAAAGACATGCAGAGATAAGATCAAAGAACCTTGCCTGCCTAGTTTGAGTGGTGGAACATCAAGACCATTAAAAAGGATAGAGGGCTATTAACAAAGGCCATGTGAAGCTTCCATTACCCATTTAATTCGGAGGAGATTCGGGTCGATTTGGAGACCGAATCTCCAAATCCAAATCAAATCAGGAGACCCATTAATCTCTCCGAATCGAATCGGAAGCCTCCAATTCAATTTGGAGAGATTCTACAATTCCACCATAGACACAGCTTTATATGTTTTTTTCTATGTACCTCAAGGCACCAGGCATGGCTCACGAATGCTGGGATGGTGGGGTGGATGGAGTGTCCCACGAAAGCACAGGAAGATCCCCCGCGCGCTTGGTGGTGGACCCAGAAGTGGACCACTAGTACTTCTGGTCAACTTCCAGGTCTGCCGCGGACCGTGTGGGGGACCCTCCCCCACCCTCTGGTTCCATGACTGGTACCTTCTGGGTCTGAGGGGGCACCCGGGGTCCCCCCATGGCCAATTGCCAAGCTGGGGAGGTGGGGGGGGGGGGTCCCTGCATACTCAGCAGCAGACCTGGAAGTGCTTCTAGTCCATTTGTGGGTTCGCCACTTAGCACGCAGGGCCCCACCCTGCCCGTGCTCCCATGGGATACTCCATCTGCCCCACCTTCTCAGTGTTCACAAGCCACACCTGGTGCCTCAAGGTACAGAGAAAAAACGTATAAAGCTGTGTCTATGGTTGAATCGCTGATTCTCCAAATCAGAATCAAACCTTCAGATTCGGCCAAATCAAATTGGGACAGCGTTCCACATCAGCTAATCAAATCACTGTCCCCCAAATTGGGCTGAATCCAAATCTAATACTGCCCACTTCCTACACCCCTACTGTTAATACCTATGAAGTGGAGATAGATTAGCAGAAATCAGAGAGCTGATAATGAGTAGGGGGTCTTAATTAGTGGTTTTGCAGAGTTCACATGAAAAATGGCACTGTCTGATCACCACATAATAGTGCATTAGCCATGATTTCCTATGAAATCAGCCTAACAAACCCAACCCATTATTCATATAATACACTGTTTTAAAATGTCCCAATGCTTACTGTAATACAAAGACAGCATGACAACCACTGGAGCCATAGCTCATGTGATTGACAGTTACTGACACGTCTGCTAGTGACATAGATTAGCTGCCAGTAGTTAGTGAAGTGAAAGTTTCTATTGTTAGCATTAATATTTCTAAACTTTTTGTAGAATGCTACATATAATAAATTAAGATATGTTACAATTAATATTGTATATACAGTTATAATATATTTAAATTTAGATTTAAATTTAATATTTAGATTTATAATATGATAAATTATATAACGATTTACTTTCCACGGGATTTGCTATTAAATTATACAGTATATGCCTCTCCACCAATCGGCTGCAAGGGGCAGGGCTGCCGGGAAATGCCTGCGAAATCAGCTCTTTGTGCTGCAACCAAAGCCATGAAAATTGCTTTGTCTCGCCTCAAGTTAAGTAGACCCCTAATAATGAGCCATAAAGTCAATTGACTCTCTCATTGCTGTCTGAACAGAAATGCTGCTGCCCCTCCCAGGCAATTGTTTTTAAAGTTTGGGAAGAAAAGGAATCCAAAGGGGAGGGAAGGAAGGAGGGAGGGAGACATGCAACTGCACCCTCCTCTCCTGGAATCTGCCCCTGAAGCTCACAATCTTGAACACATTAATATGATGCAGAAATGCTATTACTCTCACTTCACAAAGGAAGTGAAAGACTTTTCAAGGACATGGAGGAAGATTCTGATGGAGCAGAAAACTGAGCTCTGGCCTTCTGCATCCCATGCCAACTTGTTAGGGTAGCTTGTTATATTTAATGCTTTGAAGTTGCACCTGCTTATAGTATTGTTTATATTTAGCCTTATTTAATCATTGCTTAAGTTCTGTCCTATTAACGTTTTATTTTTATCATAGTGAGAAGTACTTTTAACATAACATAGCAATGGCTTTGTTATCGGCTCCAATTAACTGAACTTGGCACTAACCAGCTGAATCAGAGGGATGAAAGGATTGGATATGTTAATGAAAGGTGATAAGGGAGACTAATGGACAATGCCCAAAGTAAGACACCAGGAAAAGGCCAAATTAAGAGGTGTGCTTGTGATGGGTCTGTCTGTTAGACAAAGAAATACGCTGATGGGATAAAAGATGGACAGGATGCTGACCACAGAGAGACCAATACAAAAGCAGAGTCATCAAAGGAGTGAAGTTGAAGAAAAGCATAAAAGGGGGGAGCAAGAAAGTTAGTCGTCATTGTCATCATCATAAATCTAGCCTTCAACATCTGTCTGGATCGTCCCAGCCCACAACGTACCCTTTGCTTCCAGGAACTAAGTGTCTGTCTTTTCTGTTGAGCAAAGTACCATCTGCAATTGGGTGAGATTACTGTACTGAATGTTTTTCTCTCTGAATATAGAAACTGCTAAGATAATACTTGTTGTAGTAATAAAGTTAGACTTTCATTTTAGGACGCTGAGTTGTCTGCTTTCGTATTTCACTTTCCATTTAAGGAATAATTGTGCTTTAACAATCCCTTAGCGCTACCTGGAAGACAGTGGTGCTGACAAACTCCACCATCATTGGACCATCCTTACACCCACTTTAAAACCAGAAAGTCAAATAATACCAGACTGGATATTCAGACTAGTCAGTACCATTTTTTTTGGCATGCAGAGCAAAAAGAAACTCATAAATGGCAATCTATATATCATAGTGACAAATGCACTATGAAGTGCCTTTTGATCAGAACTAAGCTGAAGGATGTCACCAAGAAAAACAACTCTCTCAGTTCAGCATTACAATGCCTGGTGCAGAACTTGAATTACTTCAAAAAAAAATTTTAAAATCCACCACCTTCAAGGTAAAATTTACACTTTCCGATCTATAGAAGCTCTATCTTTTTTTTTTGTTCCTTCACCAGTCAAGCCTTTACCCTACAGATAAACTTCTGTAGGCAAAAAAAATTATATTCTAAAGCCCAACATCCCTCCAGAGAGAAATGTTGCAAGGTGAACCTCTTTTCGTCTTCAAGAGAAGTCTCTGTCTCTAAATTCTAACTTTGACTGGCTTATTACAGGAGAGAAGAGAACAACAAGCCATTCTCCATAGATACCTTGGTGGGAAACATCATGTTAATAATAGTGTCTTTGGATAAACTCAGAGCAGGTTTGAGAAAAGATTCAAATATACCTTTACTTTATAAACTACTGACACAAAAGGATACATACAGTCTAAAAAAAAAGAAAACAGCATTGTCACAACCCAGAGTTGTGAGTTTTTGTTTGTGTGCGCTTCGGCAACGCTAAATTATGTTCCCGCTAAAATTGCAGCTTCCTTGCACGGTGGAGTTCTCTGCTGCAGGAGAGAACTCCGGTGCAATGGGGACTTTCCCGCCAAATTTGCAGCTTCTTTGCATGGTGCATTTCTTTTGCATCTTGGAGATGCACGGTGCAAAGGAGTTCCCGCCATTTGTATAAGAGTTCGTGCCACATTATTGGGCAACTCTAATATATGCATACATGGTGGCTGGCGATTGGCTTGCTGGCCGTATAAAGGGCTTGGATGGCTTCCGCCCAAAGTTGGAGAGAAATCACTTAAAGAGCGTGAAGATCTCTAAGCGCTGCGGATCCTCACGGACCCAACGCATTTCTTAAGCAGGCAACAGAGGTTTAAACAGCCTCTGGCCTCTCCCCGTCGCCGAGCGCAATCCTAGACGTATCCCTTTCCTATATACTCAATTTTCGAACCCACGGAGCCTTAACAACTCCGGGGCCTGAGAACCGAACAGAGCCTACAGAGCTTCGACAACTCCGTGGGAAAGACTTGCCAAACCCGCGGAGCCTTACAACTCTGGGGCCAAAGAACCGAATTTGTCGTAGTCCTCCAACGAGGATTTAAGCGGAGCTGCACCTGGAAACTGTCCAGCCTACACCGCGACCATCTTGGGTGTAAGTAAATAATCTTTCAATCAACCATTACGCCTCTGTGACTAATTCTAGCCTGTGCGTGCCTTGCCGCCGCGCACTTTCCTCCGGCCCCGCGTGCCCGGGCTGCTGGCCACAGCCCGTGTGCGCAAAGACAGGCCCGGCTCGCCCCCGGCCCGCACAAGCATTAGGCATTTAAGGAGCATTTTAATCTTGCATTGGTACCCTATAGTCTTGTTCAGTGGAGCTCAACCTCCAACCAACATGCCAAATCCAGCATGTGGGTCTCCCCACAGGTGTGAAAAGTAGTGGCAGCAGGAGAAGTGGCAGCATTAATTGCTGCTTCCCTGCTACCAAATTTCTGAACCTGTGGGGAGCCCCACAGACCAGATGATGTGGCCCTGTGCCCTCAATCACACTGTCGCTCAGTGGGGCTAGGGAGTGGGCTCACTCCATGGCCAGATCTGGTACACACAAGCTGGCCACATGTGCTGGACTGATCCTGCACTGTTCAGCTGGCCCTCTGGGCTAGAAGGTTGAGCACCACTAGCCTTGTCTGTTAACTCTTTCTAGTAAAACACAAATATTTAAAAAAACTCTTTTTAGAGCTGAATACGTTTAGTTTCTGTCATTTAGCAGCTAAAATAAGTTATTTTAGCTACTTGTGTTCCCAGCAAGCATGGTGCTTCTTGTTTAACGTTTTCCTTGACAAATGGATACTTCTGCTCAACACTCAGAATAAATCATAATCTTGTATAAACTGGTAATGACATGATGCAAAGCTGGATGCTCTGGGAGAGAGAATCCTGAATGAAGAAGTGAACACTGGACTGTATTTTTAACTTTAATATCTCAGATTAAGGAAAGGAAAAGAGAAAAATGTCAATTAGAGTTGCAAAAGGATCACATCCAGAATTAAGCTATTAAAGCTACTTTAGCAATCATTAACGTACCTATCAATTTAGTAAAATCCAAAACACAACCACAGTCAACAAATGTAAGAGGGCCAGGAAGCGAGTGCTGCCTGTTAGCTTTCAATATCCAAAATAAGTAACTGTGCACTTTTCCATTTAACAGCAAAACTGGTGAATGAGGTTCTGTTTCAATAATCCAAGTGCTTTTGTCAACACAGGAAGAGCCTTGGGTTCTAACTGTTCTCACTGTAGAAACAGAAACCAAAGTTTTTGTAACTGCAAAACAGAGACTCATTATTTCCAAAAATTACTGTGGGGTGCTACACTGCTCTTTAAGTCTTGATTCTGTAAAGTCCTGGGCACCATGCAGGAGAAGCTCTTTTATGAATTGATGCTGCTGACAAAAGTTTTCTTGCTTTAAAACTTATGTATAGGTATTGTGTGCACTGATACTAATTAGCTGTGCAAACTGTAGGACAAGTATTCTCATCAGCTAATGAGAGCAGTACCTTTTAATTATGTCACACACCAGACAAAGAAAAATCCCAGAGTTGTTGCTATAGGTCTAGCCAAAACAACATGCCTTGCCACACACATCTATTCCCCCCACATCTCTCTGCACCACTGTGATATGAGAGCTGTTTATAAACACAGTCGTTTTTAAAGTAATCCCTACCACATCTTTGGAACTACTCTACAAGGCAGTACAAACTATAATTTAGGTGATCAATCTGAATATATAATTTCATTATTAAAAAAAACAGAACAAAACACCTACAATCCCAGATATGCTGTAAAGTATCTCACTACAGCAGTGGTTTTCAACCGTTTTTCATTTGCAGACCCCTAAAAAATTTTGAATGGAAGTGTGGACCCCTTTGATTTGTAAGTGTGGGTATTAACATACTTGTGATTGTTCACTGCCATCTTTCACAGATTCCCCAGGGGTGCATGGACCACAGGTTGAAAACCACTGCACTAGCTTACCTATGCAGTAGCCTCTGTTCATTACAAGGTACACTGTATCATAAAGCCTCTGGAAGAAATACCCGATTGCCTGGCACAGGTCACCTGTACTATATAGCACTACAGACAACCTATGCTTAGATACGTAGCCACATGGAACAGGATAAAAGTAGGAGCAATGAGAATGCAGAAGACCAGGCAACCATGTTGACCTGAAGTATCAGCAGGACAATCAAAAGAATGTCACCCTTGCTCTCCCTTGGCCCAGTGCTTACTTTTATGATTGTAATCATAATTAGTATTCCACTGGGTGTTTTACAGACCACAATACAGAAATCAGTCATCTGACAGACAATTTGGGAAAGAGGAAAGAAAAAAAATGCAATGTATCTGCATAAGCAACTGCTACAATACTAAAGAACAGTTGTATGTGGGCAGGTGATGAACATTAGGTACAAGAATGTCTTATCCAAATTACAATTATTTTATAATTACAGCACCCACAAGACCCTGTCATGTATTAGGACTTCATTATGCTAGACAATGGTCAAACATGGGAGGGGGAGGGAAAAAGAAAGTATTCTTACCAACAGGTTCCAATCTACATAGAAATCGCAAGAGGAACAAATGGATGCAGAAACATAGATGGTGATGGGAAATACAAGAGAACAACTGGACAATATTGATCAGTGTGACCAGTGGTGATGCAGTGGTATCAACACAACTGCAATCTAATCGTTGTCAAGTTTTTTGTATGCATCATATCCAAGAAGTCTGATGTGGTATAAGTTCATGAATATTTTTCAAAAGCTCCTAAGTGTGAAGAGCAGCAGGGGAGAGAATACAAGAAGTATGCACTTGAAAATATACGAAGTGGAGACCCAATATCCTAGGTCAGCATCTCCATAGCAAGTGAGACAGGAAGGCTTGGAATAGACCGTGGTTATGTTTGAGAAGACAAAATGGACAGGCAGGGGAATTTCACAGAGAAAGGGTGACATTATCAAAGGGAGAGATTAGGACAATGGTATTTGCAGAAGCACCCTAAATGGTTGTGTGTGGACCAAACTTGAAAAGAAAAAAAATATTGTGGCAACTAATGAAAGTTAGATGAGGCTTTCAGCTCTGTGGGTTCATAGAAAAGACCATGTTAAAGATGCCCTGACAAAATTTGATGGAAACTGAATGAGTATCCAAGAAATAGCAAGGTTACGGGCCTGAATGGTAAAGCCTAGATGGTGAAGTTATCTAGTGATCAAGACACAGTATAGCAGAAAGGGTTTGAGATGAGAGGGGAAAATTAACATCTCTATTCTTACCTGGTTGAGTTTCTACAAGGAGGTGCCACAGACACAGATTTAGATTTTAATTTGAATGGAGAGACTCAAATCTGGACCAGAGAGGTAGCTTTGTGAGTTTTCAGCACAGAAAGGGTAACTGAATTTGTTTTTATGGCTATTACCAAAAGTTCAGGTGTAAAGGAAAAGGAGACTAAGAGCAATTGTGGAACCACCACAGATATTTCAAAAGAGCACGAGGAAGATCCTCCACAGGCCATGTTAAAGCAACAGCTTACACAAATAGGAGAAGACAAGGAGGCAAAAGGAAGACAAACATTTAAGAGGAGCAGACGGATTATATCCAGTGCTGCTGACAGGCCAAGGAGGATATGGGTGGGATACTAGTTCTTAACTTTGGACAGGCAAGTGTCAGGAAAGAAGGTATCATCATAATACAAATGTTTTGTGCTGATACAAATGCAGATAATGACTGAAAATATACAATATTGCATGCATGTACGTAATTGGGTTCTCCCAATTTAAAAGTCATATTTGACTTGCTCCTTTAAATCAAGAGAGTACCCAACTACTGCCATGCTTAGAGCTGCCCAAGAGTCTCAACAAGCATCTCACCAACTATGTATATATTATATGCACTTATTTCCACTAATTCCTACAACATATGCTTATTCTTCCATCTCTCTGGACAAATTGTACAAGCAAATTTAAAACCAATTCATCAGCAGTGAAAATCTGAAGTCAAAGAGCCCTTTCCAGCAATTTTTGTGTTTGCATGGAACAGACACCAAATACTACAGGAACATCAAGAATTTGAATGAATAACAAAAGAAAAAAAAAGTCATAGGCTCCAAAGCGTCATTCAAGAGTTACAACAATCTGGTAAGTGTTATTTACCTGCCCCCAAACCTGCCCACACCAAGATCTAACAAACCATGGAGCAACCACAAACTTCACTGTATAATGCCAAGGGCTGCCCCTGATTTTCATAAGTCCACTTTGGAGACCTCCTCATAAATGGGTCCATTTCAAGTGCAATACATCACAGAGCACAAGTAATGCCAAAGTCTTCAGATATTAGATCTGTTAAATAAGATAAAGCACTCTGTGCATTTGTCAAGTTCTTGCAGTTCTGGATAGGTCTCCTGCCCCTCCCCAATGCAACCCTTAAAACAAGTTAAATGGGGTAAAAAGTAGATAAGTGGTTATTTATTTGAAGTTGGTAAATTCCCATAATCAGTACTAGACAGCTAGAAAATAATCATTTCAAGTGAAAAATAACAGCTTTTATAACCACCTTTTCTAAAACATGATTTTTTCCCTCTCAGCTGAGTTCTTTGATGTGCTTTATATGGTAAGAATAAAAATAAGTACAGAAGATAAACTGACTCAGTATTGCTGCATGGATTAGATTTCCACTGCTTTCTGTAAGCCAATCAATAATAAAAAGATGAATGGCATTTGCATTTCGTCAATGGGACACATGCTGTTATGAAGATACACCGTGGGAATTATATTGAAGGCAGAGGCTCATTCTTTTCACAGGAGTTTAATTTCACCTTGAAAGAAAATATCTCTCTTTACTACAATAGAATATATTTTCAATCTATGGAGATGGAAAATTAATGTGGGGTGTGTAATATGGATGGTATAATCTTCTTGTGTGGGATAGATGACCAATTCTTTCCAACCAATATGACCGCAGCAAGGTGTTAGCCAAGTATGCTGTATATTAAGACAATTAAAAGCTGGCAGGAAAGTAATGCAGTTGTTTGTGAGATATAAAGTTAATCTTGGATTGTGACACATCAGCAATATTTTGCAATACAACCAGAAAAGAGGAATAGTGGAATTCCCTCTTCCACTATTGAGCAGAGGAAGTTTTGGGCTTTGAGTCTTAACATGCTCAGTTGGACAATGCAATTGCCTCCCAGGGGAAAGAAAAGGAGACAATTGTGGGTATTCAGCAGTTCAGACAAAATCTGTAGGAACGTTCACTGTAGGAAACACTTTTGCATTGACAGTGATGAGCTAGATGATGTAATCAAGCTTTCTCTTCTCTCATTTTCATGATTTATTAAGTCTAACTGCAACATTCCTATCAATTCTAATTCTACTTTAAATATACACACACATACTCTCTCTCTCTCTACTGGGGATGACAAGGGGTCAGGAACAGTAGCAAGCTAGGTTTTTTGGTTTTGGTTGTTTTTTTTTCACCTCCTCCAAACCACACAAGTACAGGAGTTCATTGAGAAAATTCAGCAAAACATGAACAGGAAACTTCAGAAGCTCTGCTGTTGCTTAACAAGAAATGCCCATTTTTTTCCAAATGGGTGCTTATGTCTGTAATCCAAAAAGGAATTTAGATGCCTCAAAGTCAGGAAACCTTAACATAAACACACTTCATAATAACTCAGAAATGCCCTGGGCAGTCTGGTTCCCGATTATTTCCAGAAGTTCAAATCAGAGTACTTTTGATTAACTGACAAATCCTAAAAGTCATCTCACATTTAAGACTTAGCTTAGCAGTTTCCAAATGCAGTCTTCAAGGAGTTAATACAGTCCAAGAAGTCCCTATATGTCCCTGACAGCCCCACAGAACTTCCTGTTTTCTTGTTTTAATCACTTTCAAAAACGAAGACTCTTCACTACATCCAATAGCCCTCCTCTTGTCCTAATAGAAGGATCTGAGGCAGATAACAAGCAATATTTCAGAAAGGACTGGAATAAAAAGTTACCCTCATTTTGGAGACTGATTTCAAATTTCTAAGAAAACCAAATCTTGAAATTATGTTAGAAATCTAGCCATGAGGGAACATTATGGGATCAACTATTGTAGAACAGAGTTGTAGAACAGCGTCGCAAAATTCCTTCGGAATTCAGACTCAAGTTAAATTTCTGATTCTGTTCTGTATTTCATTTCCACTTGGAAATTTGTGAGACTGAGATCATCATATTTATTCAATATTTATTTTGTGACAGAGTAACACTCAGGAGTCGCAATCATGATCTAGGCCAATGTTGCACACATCTGTAGTTTTCCTATCTACTTGCAGGGCTCATGTGAATTCAACCATTATTTGTATTGAAGTAATACCTGGGAACCTCAACCATGGCTCACCTTGATACCCAAAAAACAGAAAACAGCCAGTAAGAGTTAATTCTAATTGACAGGTCTCTTTGCCCCAGTACTTTATTACCATAATTATCAACCCAACAAATATAATTGCAAAGCAGGTGTGTTTGGCTCCAGCCATTCTGCCAATTTAGTGGCAATAAATTTCCAAAAATGACCTGGTATATATTTAGCAGGGTGGGTCTTGCAACAAAGTGTTCCTTTACTGGTAGGCAGTGCACAACTAGTTGGGAGCAAACCACACTTCACATTAGAAATTCATGCATTTTCTACTCTGCAAAACACAGGACAGAGTTCATATGAAAGATAAAGATTTTTTTTAAAGTTAGTAAAGCTTGTCTGAAGTGCTGGGTTTTAAAAATCTCTTTCCCACACTTAACTTGAGGACAAAGAATTGTTAACAGTACTACAGTTCAGTCAGAGGTGGAGAGAAAGGGGAAAAAGATCAACTTTTAAAGTAACTACATTTTTAAAACAAAAATTTTCTCTTCAGCAAGTATGTCTGAGTCTCTTCTACTTGTGGCCGAGTATGGGAAAGGACTGGCTCCAACTACATTTCTTCAATGCACTAAACTGTTACACCAGAAATACATAAAACCTACGCCTGCCCCATTATAGTTTCATAGTAGCTAGGGTCAGGAGGGACCTGATCAGATCATCTAGCCTGACCCCTTACCACAGGCAGGAATGAATGCTGGGTTCACAAGATCCCATCCCACCTCCTCTTGAATTTGTCCAAGGTAGTGGCAAGGATCACTTCCCTGGGAAGTTGGTTCCAGGTTTTGGCCACCCTAACTGTAAAATATTGCCTTCTGATCTCTAACCTAAACCTATTCTCCATCAGCTTATTACCATTATTCCTCGTCACCCCAGATGGTGCTGGGGAGAAAAGGGCTCTGCCTATTTGCTGTTGATCTCCCCTGATGAGTTTGTAGGCAGCCACCAGGTCCCCCCCTCAGCCCCCTCTTGCTGAGGCTGAACAGGTTCAGGTCCTTCAGTCTCTCCTCATAGTGCTTGTCCTGCTGCCTTCTCACCAAGCAGGTGGCCCTCCTCTGAACCCTCTCCAGGCTGGCCACATCCCTTTTGAAGTGCAGCGCCCAGTACTGGACATAGTACTCCAACTGCAGCCTGACCAAAGTCGCACAGAGGGGGAGGATCACCTGTCTGGACCGGCTTGAGATGCACCTTTGGATGCATGACAAGGTATGGCTGGCCTTGCTGGCTGCGGTCTAGCATTGGCAGCTCATGTTCATCTTGGAGTCAATAATGACTCCAAGATCCCTTTCTGCCTCTCCGCAGAGGGGAACTCCCCAGCCTGTATGTATGCTGTGGATTCCTTCTCCCAAGGTGCAGCACCCTGCTTTCATCTACGTTGAACCCCATCCTATTCTCATCTGCCCACTTTTGTTGTCTCTCTAAATCTAGTTGCAGCCTCTCTCTCCCTTCAAGTGTGCCCACCTCGCCCCACATCTTCGTGTCATCAGCAAACTTGGACAGCGTGCCTTCCACCCCCTCGTCCAAGTCGCTGATGAAGATGTTAAACAGTGCGGGACTGAGGACCAAGCCCTGGGGGACCCCACTGCTCAAATCTTGAGTACAACCCGTCCACCACTACTCTCTGGGTGCACCCCCATCAGCCAATTTTTTACCCATCCAACTGTGCAGGCATCAAAGCTACAGTCACTTAATTTATTGATGAGGATGGGGTGAGAGACAGTGTCAAAGGCCTTCTTAAAGTCTAGAAAGACTATGTCCACAGCGACAACATCATCCAAGGATTTAGTTACTTGGTCATAAAAGGCAATCAGGTTGGTCTGGCAGGACCTGCCTTTGATGAACCCATGCTGACTGCCCCTGAGCATGATCTTCCCTGCAGGCCCCCCACAGATGTACTCCTTGATGATTCTCTCCAAGATCTTCCTGAGCACCAAGGTGAGACTTACAGGCCTATAGTTACTTGGGTCTTCCTTCCTCCCTTTCTTACAAATTGGGACCACATTAGCCAGTTTCCAATCCCCTGGCACCTGGCCAGATGACCACAAATGCTCATACAGCCGGGCCAAAGGCTCCGCGATGACCCCTGCCAGCTCCCTCAACACCCTTGGGTGGAGGGCATCTGGACCTGTAAATTTAAAAACGTCTAACTCTTCCACAAGATCCCTAACTACATCTGCGCTGACTGAAGGCTTGACAGAGCTATCCCCGAGATTGTCCCTACCTCTGGTAGGTGGGATATCCCGGTCCCTGTTCAAGAAAACAGAGGCAAAGAAACTGTTAAAAATATCAGCTTTTTTGTCTGGCGTGGCCACAAGATTACCGTTTGTGTCTTGCAGGGGCCCTACATTGCCTGGTGCCCTCTTCTTGCTCCCAATGTACTTGAAAAAGGACTTTTTGTTGTCCTTAATCCAGGTTGGAGGATGTACCAAAAACAGTGAAATTAGACATGGAAGGGTTTTTGAACCCGAAAGCTTGCTTAATAACTATTCTCCAACCATTTAGGTTGGTCTAATAAAAGATATCAAATTCACCCAAGGAAACTTGTCTGCCTATATCCTTAGACCAACACGGCTACAACCTAAACCCCTGCGACATAGCATCTCTATAGTTATTTTTAAAAATAATTCAGAGAAGTAGTACAAGTTTAGCAATGGACTGACTACAACTGACACTGGAATGAACAACATGAGGGGAAGAACGGCAGTGAAAAGTTCCCCAAAATCATCTCCTGGTAGTGAACTGTGGCCCTGAACTGGGATAATCAAGCCCTATGGACTCCTATAGACATGCAGTCCCCCATGCAGTCCTCCAACATGCTGTGAATGCAGTACATTGAAGCAGACTCAATTAATCAAGTCTGCTGGAGTATGGAAATTAATGCGCTCCAGCAGCCTCCAGAGTCGCATGTATCAACGTCCCCGCACCAAAAAAATGGTGGTGGGATACTTTAAACAAAAGCTCATTCAACAAGCTTTAGTTCGAAGAGCCCTGCTGCCATTTTTTGGCATGGGGACACTGATGCACATGATACTCAGGTACTTTTAATTAGCATGGCTCGCTAATTAATGTGCCCTCCCCTCCCCCCTTCCAGAGCACATCTATATGCCCCATGAGTTCAATTTATGGTCACCACCACTCCTTAGCCTTTCTGCTGACACTGCCCATTACTAGTGATGGGATATCAAAAAAGAGTTTCTGGATTCCATTTTGATTCACACCATAGAGGCACAAAGACCTGTTGGGCAACAGTTGGTTGGGATGTGATTTTCAGAGGAATGAAAAGAAATATCACCTTAAACCCTCTAGATCACCAGAAAGCTCTGCCTACTTTGACCCAGTGATGAAGAACTCAAGTCTCATTTCTAACTCTGCGAGTTATTGCAACCTCATAATAACACTACTACTACCAAAAATATTTTCTCCTTAATTAAGCTGCATATATTAGAGATGAAATGAATCCTGCAAACCTGCTCTGAACACATTTCTCAGCAGTAGTGCCTGGCCTATGTTTCTCCTGAAGATATCTGTGAATCAAAAGGTTGCTGAGAGCTAATAAAGCTCCTTTCATAGACACAAGCCACTCACTCACGGATGAGACCCATTTACTTGGATACATGAATATCAAAGATAATTCCACTTGCCATGTAAGACAGGTAAGTAATGTATAGGCTCTCATGTCATTCTGCCACACAGGAAGAACAGTCGCAGGGCAAAGTCACAACATCTGATCCATGGGTTGAAAAACAATAGCCTGTCACATACAGAGATTTTTTTCCCCTCAATTCTGCTGGTGTTTCAGGGATCAGAGAAGTGATTTTGTACATGTAGTTTGATAGACTTCTTCAGGATAAGAGGTCCAAATTATAAAATTAAGAAAATTTTAGTTCCCATACTATTGTCATTTTAGAAATACAGGAGATCATATAAGGCAAGAGCCCAAGGAACAGCAAAAATGTACATGCTGAAGACCACGTCCCAAACAAAAAACGGGGAGGAATGGGGGGGTGGGTGGGAGGGCGGCATTCAAAAAAAAAAATTATAAATGCTCTGAAATTCACTCTCTTCTGCCAAACCACAAATGATGGACACATGAGCGAGCACTCTAGTATGGAAGTCATTTATAAATATGTCTGTCCATGAAGGAGTAGGGTCAAGTCCTTCTGCACCTAGGTAACACAGCCTATGGATCAGGGAAACTTCATTTTGAACATGGATAAAAGCCCTCAATTAAAATGCCTTTAGGGCAACTTCCAAAAAAATGATGCTTTCCTGTTAGTAATGGCTAATGCTCGGTGACACCATGTCACAGCAACTCAACAGGGTGGCTGCACTAATTACTACACCAACATAAAGCAAGCAGCAGCACTAAGACACAGGATTCAAGAACATGAGGGAAAAGTAAGTGATCCTGTCTGATAACCCACAATTTTGCAATATTTAGTATGACAGGCTATTCTATTTTTAAAAGGAGCTCTCATAAGTTCATCCTAGGCTGATTTCACCTGCTGGTACTGAAGAGGATGTTGTCTGCCCCTTGCTCCTTGTTCATTCCACTCCACCCACCAAAGTAAATTCCACGCATTCAGGAATTAGGACTCTGAGCTTTGAAGAAACAACACTGAAAACTCAGTCTATCTGCTGTGCCCAAAATCTGAAAAGAAAGCCGGCTTGTGTTATGAAAGGCCCCACATGGAATGCGACTCCTGTAATTCCAACGATTAATGTGCCAATGTAAAAGGATAGCCAACAGTCAAAAGCGTCTTCCACCAGCAACACTGCATTAATAATTCAGCTATTAATGGCCATGTAACTGGAGTATTTTCATGAGGTCTGAACTCTGCTGTTGTCCATTATGTTCAAGGCATCTCTTTTCAGCAGCCTTCATTTTCAGTTTAAACAACAGGGCCCCTGTTCTGTGGAAGGACCTGTCAGCCCTATTTAAATAAGGAGACTGATGAATGCACAAAGCCTAAATAATAAATTTGTATAACTTAAATTTATAACACTCATAAAAAATGCAGAACGTGATAAACTATTATAGGTTTTTCCTGTCTTCCTAGCCCCTTATGCAATTAATTTTCCTGCATTCAAATGCAATAGTCTATAATATACAGCAGAAAGAGATTTATGTTGTCATTGCGCTTTGCAAGCAACCTACATGGATATTCCTGACTCAGGAAGTTAACACCTATAAAGAAAAAATTAATTGTTAACCATTTGTGTCGACTCTCCTGATAGGGACCATCACAGTAGATGGGCAACATTGGCTACAAAACTGTTCAGGACAGCAATGCTAATAATTCAGTTCCTATGAAAATACCATGGTATGTTTAATAGCCAACAGGGTGGATAAAATTCAACATTAAAAAAAATGGATTTTTAAAATTTAAATCAGATGGGGGTTTTTTTGTTTTTTGGGGGGTTTTTTTGTTGCTAAACTGCTTTTTCCTATATAAAGACAGTTTAAAGATACGTTAAAGCTCGAAGATATCATCATGGAATAGAGATTATAACTTCTAATTATATATTATTTGAGACAAATATTCATGTAACCTTTTTAGAAAAGTTTTATAAATAGGTCACAACAGGTCATTTTATGGGGTTCCCAGAAGCTCCTCTATAGATTAGTAAAGATTAAAGAAAACTACTCTTCCCAACTGGGCTCAGTGCTCAGTCTAGAAGAACCCATTAAGCATCTCCGTGAAGCTTAGTTTTAGTTCTTAAACTGTGGTTTTGTGTCTCCAGAGGTAACATCCTTGTTAACAGCAGTATATGGAGATGAGACAGAACAGATTGATTACTTACCCATCAGCCCTACTGTCTTCTCTACAAGTCTGTGTACACAGGGTCAAGCCCTTACCTCTCTCTAAACGTGCAACATTTCAAGAAGTTAAAAGAATAGAGGATTGTTGGGGGTGGAGTAGATCTGGGCAAGGAGGAGTGTGGAGATAAATAAATGCAAGGAGGGAGGGACAGTACAAGCAAAAGAGATATATTTTGAGCAGACTATTCCAGAAGTCTTGAGGGATAAGTTTGTGAGTATAGCTTCTCCATTGATTTGAGATCTAGTGAAGGAATAGTATGGTAGAAGGGAAAACCCTATCATGGCAGCATATTTGCCAGGCCATAAGAGAGAAGAAATCAAAGATGAGAAGAAAACTAGCAGAAAGTGAAGAAAGCCACAAAATAATAACATATATGGCTGCAGGGCTCATTTGATGTCCTCCTAATATAGCATGTCAAAAATATCCCCCCCAAATATCCATGATTAATCTAGTGAATTGGACATAGTTCACTTCCCAATGACTTTACAAGTATCTGCTTCAATTAGCTTTGGTAATAAAATAAACAAATCATAATTCAGTTCTGATGCAGCTGCAAAATTAATCTGAAAAAATATCAAAATAAATCACTGCTTTAAAATGTATAGTGTGCACCTTCTAAAAATGAAACCTACATCTATCTCTGAATTGTGAATAATATGTATTAAGGTTATATCAAACACCAAGAACGCACTTTTTGTAGAAAACAGTGATTAAATCAAGAATTCCTGACCAGTGATTTAAATAGTGATTTAAATCATGATTCAAAACTGATGGCCAGGACCAATTGTTTACTTCATATGAAAGGTAAATAGCCCAGATGGACAGCGCTTCCTGTCCGCATACTAGAGTACCAATTTGGAGAGAAGAGGAGCATCAAAATTATCCAGAAACTCTTTTCCCAGTATCTGAGTTTTCTTTGGAGCAGTGATTCTCAACCAAGGTACTGTGGTACCCTGGAGTGCCATGAGATCCTTTTACAGGTACCGTGGGGTGCTAAATAACACCCACGCGTGATTAACAAGATAAAATGTAGGGACTTCAACTGGAATCCATAATATAAAAATATTCTAATTGTGGTCTTTAGAGTTTCCTGCAACAGAAGAATTCCTCTGTTATTTTTTTATGGTCAAAAAAAGAAGTGAAAACTAACAGCTGGCAGTATCTGAGAGGTACCTTGAGTCTAAAATGATCGAGAACCACAGCTCTAAAAGATCCCTAAAATCATGATACATACTTTCTTACATTATGAACTATGACTAGATCACAGCTTAAATGAGGCAAAGTTAATTACATTAATTCATTAATTACTGTAACTAGCACACATCACATAAATCCAAGGCACTGGGGATGCATATTGCAAGTATGCCTGCAATATGACACTATCACAGGCCAAGCTACAGGGATCACCAGTTATCGTTTCAGAGTAGCTTCCTTTCCATTTTCAAGGCCACACATTCAGGCTTTGTGAATAAAGTCGCCACCTTGATCACAAGATGTTAACCCTGAAGAGGACAGAGAAAGACTTTCATCCTATGTGCAACACCTTCTACAATCATACGCTGCTTCCCTCTTTTTTACTAAGCAGCACACACAATATTCTGCCAGGATAAACTCCGTTCCTGATAACTGCTCCGTAGTTATAACTTCCCTAGGCAGGAGGCCATCATGCACCTGGTTTATATTCCTCCATACAGCGTCACATTAGTTCTCATGCAGCTTTTCCCTGGGAAACCACTTTCATTCTTTACATGCCTTGCTAAAAAAAAAAAAAAAAATCACTTTTCCTCCTCTTCTATTGAAACTTGACTTGATATCAAAACTTTTCTGCATTTAGTAATTTGAGAGAAACAAAAAAAATTGTGGTGGCACCAGCTTCTCTCTTCTGCTGTGTTACAAACTGTGCCCCCTCATGCAGTCTGCTCCATCTTTTCAATACCTTTCCCCCCACACCTTACATCCATTAATGTCAGTCGGTCTTTTGCCATGTCTTAAGCCAGTACTACTCAGACTACAACTACCTAGCCCTACATGGCTCTTTAAACTGTCAGCTGCAGCTCTTTGATGTTTTCTGCAAAGATTTGAAACTGCATGCATTGTCTGCCTTTCCTTGAATCAGCAAACATTAAAGAGGCTTACCTCTTTTAAAGTATTTTCCCCTGCTTGTCCATGATTGTGTTAACATGCTACAGTTTTTAATCTTGAACTGGAGTTGTTGGCCAAGTCATGCACAAGTCTTATTAGCATGACTGGAAGGGTTAACTGCTAAAACTCTCTCAAAATGTCAAAGACCTGCAGTATCCAATGGCACTGAGGCTAGGGACAGAAGTGACACATAAACCGGTTTAAGTGATCAGAAACTGGTTTAAACCTGTAGCAGAACAGAAGTTCAGTGCACATAAACCAGTTTCAAAATGGCTGAAATGGATTTGAAATAAATCTGGTTGAATGTAGTATCAGGCTTAACTGATTTGGGTCAAACTGGTTTATGAAACTTCTATCCTACACCCCTTCCTAGTTCAAGTCAAATGACAGTCCCCCAGCATCCCAGCATGCTTTCCAGTCCTGGGCTGGGCTGTGCTGTTCTGTCTGCTCCAGAATAGAGGGGTGAGGGGAGGGAGGCAGGGACTGTCCCCACTCCTTTCCCCAGCAAACCCTGGCTGGGTTCTGGGGCTAGGGATGGGGATTAAAATTCTCTTTCCACAAGTACAGAGCTGCCCCGCCCTGCCAAAAACTTACTGCTTGGTTTACTTAGTGCTGGCTGCGACTATGGACTACAAATCCCAGAGGCACCTGGAAACAGGAAGAAGAAGTGATGAGCAACCCTGCACAGTCCTGCTGCTGTGATTCTGGATTGTAAATCTCAGACCTCAGGAGCAACAGGAAGAGGAAGTGAACTGCACAACCCATGCTGGCTATGTGCCAGACAGCCATGCTCTAGCATCCTCTGGCTTCTGGCCTGAGCTACTGCAGGCATGTGGCTGCATTTCCTGAATCAAAAATGGATGTCTGTCCAGGTGTTTCTCAGTTTAATCTCTGCAGTTTAGACCAACTTGCGAAGACTGAATCAATTAAGCCTCAGGCTTTTTGACTGTCTGTACTTAGCCTGAGTGAACAGAACCAAAGGCCTTGTGCTGGGTACAAAACCAGATGGCACTGGGTTTTTTTTTTTAAATCAAAGTACATGTATAATCAATACCCAGTTACATATGTGTGTTTTAATATGATTGAAGTAGATTGTGAATTATAAGAAACTTAAATGTGTAAATGCCTGACCTGCATAAAATAACTCTAGAATAAATGCACACCTGCTTAATTCCCCATGGCCGGCAGTCTGATCAGCTCTCTAACAGTGACTGAAGTCATGGAAAGCTCATGACTCACACCGAGTGTGTTCAAACTCAGGGACAATAAGTTGTGCCAGCCACAATAGAAGGGTTTGCCACAGCTTACCTCGGAGTGAATAGGTTGTCAGCACATGTTAAGCAAAGGGCTACAAGATGAATGTCACTATCCTAGGCCTTCTCTATACTTATCTGCTACTGCTGGCAGATGTTCTGGCAGCAGATAGTGCCAGCCGCTGGCTATCTGCCAAAATGCAAATGTATCTGTGCACCTTCACCAGCTCCCTTGCAGCAGTTGTGCCACAGAACAGGAAAGGCACGCTGGGAAGGCACCACCTGCTCAAGGGACAGTATCAGCCAGAAGGTGTGGGAGAGTCTACACACACCTTCCTCCAGCCGCTAGACAAGCTCAAGGCAGAACGTAACCCTGCTGTCAGAAAGGAAGTCTGTCTCGCCACAAAGGACTTTTGAGTATGGATGAATTCAAAGTTCTGCCAGTAAAATTAGATAGTGTAGACTGGGCTAGAAAATATAAGCCCATCAAGGTAGGAATCTATCTTCCACTCGCCTCTAATGGACCAAATATACCCAACTGGGGGAGAGAGTGAGGGACAATCAAGAAAATTGAAAGAAAGGAAAATGGAGAATAGGGGCACTTGAAAAGTCAGTGGAAAGTGGTAAGAAAATGTCTAGATGCTCCTGTCTGCAGGGAACTCCCAGACTGGGAAAATCCCGTTTATTGGGTTTCCTTTATTTCCTCTCACATCCAGCAATTTTACCAAGAAATTTATTTACAGCAGCAGCTACACTCCTTCTTACAGGTGCGTGGAGTATTCCAATTGCATCTCACCTACAAACAGATAGCATGGATATTGTGCAGTTAAACTACTTGGAAAGCGCTAAGAACTTTGCACAGAAGATATTCAAAAATAAAGGAAACCATCATCATTGGCAATGCCTCGCAGGCGAACATGACTGTCTTCCACGATTGCTTTATTTGTGGGGCTGAAGACAGCTGACAAGGCTGATCTGGGACTGACAGACTCTGTTGCAATTCAGGCACATGTTTCTGTGCAGGGTGGGTGGTTCTGGATTGTTGATTAGGTCTATGACATGCTGTTTCTGTTGTTCCCACTTTTCTGTCTCCTGTTCCCACCATGATGCTTCAAAGTACTGATTTATTTGCAACAGACTCTTCCTCCATTTGGGGTGGTCCTGGGCCTCCCACACGTTAACGTTACGTTTTTTCAAGTTGGCCTCAAGGATGTCCTTGATGTGCTTTTACTACCCTTCTCTTGTGTATGCCTTGACTGAGCTAGGAAAATAAAACTTGCTTTTGGGGTCAGACATCTGGGTAATATGGCTGGCCCAGCAAAGTTGATGTCAGATAATCATTGCCTCTATGACCATGGTGTTTGCTTGAGAGGACACTAATGTTGCTGCATCTGTCTTCCCACTGGATTCAAAGGATCGATGGTTAGGTGTGCACTGATGGAGATTTTGGGGGCCAATACCAATAGCTGATTTTTAAGGAGGCATATCAGCCAATACCAATCCAATTTCCAATACAGCTGCATGCAGCTGTTAAGTCTGTTGTAGTGAAATAGGGGGGGAGGGGGGGAGAGAAGGGGCGTGGGTGGGGGGGTGCAGATGAAGGCCCCTGTGGTGAGGGAGGTAGTGGGGATGGGGCAGGCACTGCCCAGCTAGGGCACAGCAGGGCATAGGATGGAGCCACAGCTACTCCAGGGGGTGCAGGGAGAGGGGGGCACACCCCGGGAGGGCATGGGGAGGCATGTGCCCCAGATCTGTGCAGGGCAGGCTGCAGTTGCAGCTACAGGCTGGGGCTGGCACCAGGGCGGCGCCGGGCAGGTGGCAGCAGTGGCACTGGGAGGGGGTAATGGGGGAGGTCTGCAGCAACCTCAAAAATCACCATAGCTGCCCCACAGCCCCCCTCCCAGCACCACTGCTGCTCGCCCCATGCAAATCTGGGGGCATGCCCCCCCCCAGGCACTCCTGGACGAGCAGCGGGAGCCACCAGATGAGCAAAAGAGCTGCCGAACAAGCTGCGTGCAGCAGCAGGAGCTGCCTGTGGTCCCTGGACAAGCCACATCTCTGTCCTGGCAAACCCTAGCTAAGCAGTGCCTGCTCCTGCCCCAGCCCCACACCCTCCTCACCATGGAGGCCTTCATCTGTCCCCCTGCGCTCCACCCCTTCCCCCTCCCTTTCCACCACAACAGACTTACCAGCTGCATGCAGCTCTCCACGCTGCTGCCTGTGCTCCTCACTGTCTACATGTTGTGCTGCAGCTGCACACATGCACAGGTCATTTATCGGCCAAATTAGGCCTATTTCTGATATAGACAATTTTCTTTATATCAGTGCCGATCCACTATCAGACTGATGGACCAATGTATCCAAGCCAAAGCACCTCTATCGATGGTACTTCTCCAGCAACTTGAGATGTCTCCTGTATGTTGTCCACATCTCAACTCTGTACAGTAAAGTAGGGATTCACAACTGCTTGATAAACCATGGGCTTGGTTTTGGATCTGATGTCACCATCTTTGAATCCCTGTTTCTTCAGACGTCTGAAGGCTGCACTTGCACTGTGATGTTGGATTTCTTTGTCGATGTCAACCTTCTGCAAGAGATGGCTTCCGAAGTACAGGAAATACTCAACGTTTTCCAGAGTCTCACTGTAAATCTGGATTACCAGAGCTGGGGACTACTCATTAATAAAGATGTTTGATCAAAGCTAATACATGATGGGCACCAAATATTATACTGCACAACTGAAGGGTGGAGGTTTAGGGACCTGGAATGACATTGCTTTGAGGCCCAGAGAAGACAGGCAGCTAACTTCATTCACACTGACAGCCAGAACCAGGTGACACTGCCAACTTATCCTGTAACACAAGATACGCTCCAGTTTTCAGAGACACTTTGCCATCAAGAAGTCAATGCTAACAGCTACATTTTGTGATCAAACACTTTTACTTAACACAAAAAATTTTGCATTGCAAGATGAGAATCAAGCTAACACTGTACCTAAACAGAGAAGATGAAGACCCAAAACCAGAGGAGGGGAAAAAAAAAAAGAAAAGATACTGCTTATGGAAAAGAGGAAAGGGAAATCAAGTGATTCTTTTAACACTTGGGGCCTTGCTCTCCTTTCTACTACAAAAATTTTACACTAGTTCCTTTGAAGCTAATGGAATTGCAAGGGTCCAAGCATATAGAATCAAGTATTTTGTTTATACAAACGATCCTTTTGAAGATGCACGGCTTTACACTTAGCAGGCCTTAAGAGCAATGATTAATTGCTATTTTTTCCTTCCCACTTCTCTGCTTTTCAAAACAAAAAACAAAACAAAGTTTTCAGTGAGCAACTGAAAAAAGTAGATTACATAGGGATGCATCTAAACAGGCTCATCATTCCATTAAACATAGGAGTAAAATCCCAGGATACTGAAATCAAAGGCAAAACTCCCATTAGTTTTGCCATTGATTTCAGAATTCCACTCATTTTGCTAGACACCACAACTGCAATAGCTTCCTTTGTGTCTGGTTCATTTTCTTTTTCTGCCTTGGAAGAAATAAGGGGACAAAGCTGTTTAGAAGGAACAGCAGACTAGAGCTTGCTGAAACGCATGAAGTAAAAATGTTTCCATAAACCAGAAATCCCCACCCAGCAAAGCTTCTCATTTCTGAAATACCAGAAGTTGCAGTTTATGAAATTAAAGGTACTCCACAGTTTCAGTGAGCAGGGGCTGAGGCTTGTATGGTCAATGGCTTTGAGGCAGTTCCACCATACAGACTGTCCTATGCAGGGAAGCCCCAGGTTTCCAATTTTCTAGGCCCCCTCTGTTCTCGCTGAATGGCTGGTGAGGCTGACATGGCGATGCTGCCCTAAAGCTACAGGCCTTGTGAACCCATTCTGCTACTTCCAGGCTCTGAGCGCCAGTGTAATGTTAAGACTGTGGAGCCAGAAGCCAAGATCCAATTAGAGCTGTAACCCCAAAACCTTAATACCCTCAGCTCTGTAACAAGGAACGTGGAAACCCTGCCAAGTCTGACAGTTCCAACACCATGCATCTTGAATACCCATATTGACCTTTGCAGGATCTGGATCTAGGTTCAAGCTGGGGCTCCTAATGCTTTTGGTCTTCTGGCTGCAAAGCTAGCATGGTATATATAGGTAGCCATTCTGGAACAAACAAGGTCCTCAGAGACTTGTCAGGAAAGTAGGCAGGGTTTCCTCAGAAGCTTACCTTTGATGCACTCAATGTCCATCAAACCCAAGATGGTTTGGACAAAACTTTTAGCATTTAGTGTAGTGGGATTTTAAAGTTTTGGAACAGCTGGACAATAAAAATCTGTGCTACAAAGTGATGGGCTTCCTGGGACCAATTCTTCCCTGCCTACCCATATTTTAGAGGAACAGAAACTTCTGGAAAGTTATTCCATATTTACTCAAGGAAGACAGAAGCATTAGGACCAACTCTGCTTTCTGATCAACGAGCAACCATTTTCGGCTGATATTTTTTTCTTCTTAATACTCCCTGTATTCCTATATCTAGATTTCACAAATCCAGGTTTAAATTAAAGACACATTTATCATAGAGCCAATTTTAAAGGCCTTTTTTTAAAAACTCAATTCTCAGAAATAAGTTGTTTCTTACTCTATTTACTGAGGTCCAAATTAAAAACATACCAGTGTAAAATCGAAATCAGTGGTGCTCGAACTTTTGGCCCCAGGGGCCAGATGAAGGGCATGGGACCCATTTGCAGGCTGGATCGCCCGGGGTCCCAATGCTGCCCCTTCCCTGCCCTGTGCAGAGATTGGGCCCTGGGGGCCCATTGCTGCCCCCTCCTGCCCTCCACATGCTGAGATTTGGACCTGGGAGCCCAGCACTGCTCCCGCCAAGTCACCTACACCAAGATTAGATGAAATTTGACAGCAGGGGACAGGTGGTGTCGCTCCTCCACTGCCAAATTTCTGGACCCACTGGGGAGGCCCACAGGCCAGATGAGACAATTCCATAGGCTGGTTCTTGCCCACTGGCCAGATGTTGAACATCCCTGGTCTAAATGAGAGGAGAATTAAAACCACTAACAATTATTCCATTTTCTTTCTCCAATCTTCAATCGCAAAATATTTTTTAACTTATTGTAAAACTAATCATGTCTATGGAAAAAAAAGGTTTCTAGTAAGAAAGTTTTAGAAGGAAAAAGATTTGTTTGGTAACCTCTTTTAGTGGATCGACATTTCAGTAGGGAGAAATGTTTGACAAGCTTTTAGGCACAACATGCCTTTCTTCTAATCTGGGAAACAAGCAGATACAGCCTAAACTAAATAGCAGGTAGAACAATTACAAATGTTTAACCCTATTCTGTAAATGCAAATGGTTACTTAAAAATAAATAAATAAATAAATAAATAAAGGGAAGTAGGAAGTAAACCTGTGGAAGAAAGAAAAGTTCTCTCAAGTACTTGCAGACAAAGAAAAAACCTTGAAGTGGATAAACCTAAATTATGTTAAAAAAAAGTTCAGAAGAGAAGTTAACAGAGGGAACAGGTAGGTTATAATAAGCAAAATAAATGTGTCTGTGTTAAGTTCATGTTTTCGGTGTCTATTAAAGTTATGTATTTGTCCTCCTACGCCCACCTCCTATAGGCTATTGTATAAGCTTTCTTCAACCCAAAGACACAAGGGCTTCTGATAGACATGAAACATAACCAAAAACAGTGCATTACCAGAAGAGGCAGTGTTAGTTCAACCCAGCTCTGCAATGTCTGTATAGATCATTCACTTCAGTGGAGCTTTTTGGCACTTTTATCTACTAGCTGATTGAATCAGCTAGTAGATAAAACTGCCAAAAAAGCCCTGCTGAAATGCCTGATCTATACAGACATTGGGTAAGTTGGGTCCATCTAATGCAGTGCCTTTTCTAGGCACGCACTGGGCTCAGCACAGGGGTGTGCAGAGTTTAAAGTGCCATTTTTTATTTTTTAAGTCTGTAAGCATCCAAGAAGCCAAAACTAAATAATATCATCTACCTTCTAAGCTTATGCAAGAAACAAAACAATACTGCCAGATGACTTGCCATCTGCAAACCCAAGGCTAACTCTAAATGTGCTATATAGCTAAGTAGGACATCAAAAGCACTGACCGGGCACATTCAGATGAGCATGGTCATGTGGTCCTGCAAAAGCATTTGCAATGCCACATATCACACAGTCCGGTGTTCTCCGCGCTGCAATGGTACGCTGCCTGAGCATCCACTGCTCCACTTTACTCTGCAGGTTTTTTTTAAATCTCTGGATATCCAGTTGGGTAAAAAACACGCAGGAAAAAAAATGGAGTAGAACATGCTCAGGCAGCATGCGCTGCTGAAAAGCGGAGCCAGCAGCTCAGAGCTGCACTGCACTGTGGCTGCCAGCCAAGCTCTGCCCAGCAAGATTGCCATGGCTGCAGCCTCGGGAGGCCCCAAGGACCCGAGGTAAGGCTGCTGGGGCCAGCACAGTGATGGTCCCAGCCTCCCCTACCGCCCCTGGGGTAACTTTCTGCATGCCAAAGCGCATGTAGCATGGGCATTCCCCGGGGATAAGTAGCTGCTGCGCAAACTGGGCCGCTGCTACTTGTCCCCAGGGAACCAAACGTTCACACACATCTGGATGCACTCATCTACTCCAAAAGAGGGATCAACTTAACACAAGAAATTATTACGTACTCTGATAAACTGCAAGAAATAGACATTGCAGCAAATTCACAAGAAATGACTATGCAGCAAGCCCAAAACTACTTCCAAAAAAAATAACAAAAACCAAACAACTTGATGACAGCTATGCAATGTAAGAAGTGGAACCACTAACATAAACAACAATCATTTCAACAGACAGTGAAACAGTAATACAGAAACAAACCAGGAGAATACCACTCACCAAAATAGTCAATTTATAAAAACATTCCTTTACTCATGCTGTAGTCTCCAAAGGATTGAAACCCTTGCCCAGACAAACAACCCAACAAAATCTTAATACATGGGGAATTAGAGGAATTCTTTCACAACCAATACAAAACCACCTCACCCATTTTCTCCCTACAAAGCCACATAATAACAATGACAAATTCTGACTGAACACCGGGGATCCTGGTTTTCTGTTTAAAACTTGCAAATTTGCTGATAAAAAACTCCCAGATTCTCTGGTTGAAAACCCCCAAATCCATGTTTTTCTACAATTAAAATGCCACTATATATATGGGTATCAGTTGAACACAATGTTTTATTGATATATTTACAATTTTGGCACTTTTTGGCACCTTTATCTAATAGCTGATTGAATTCCAAGGATTTTGGAAGCCTACCAGTGCCTCAGTCATTACAATAAAATACATTCTAAACACCTATATATTTCAGTGATTGATTTTGAGTTTGTTTTTTAAATCATAGGAAGTCAGAGCTCCCCCTGCTACCTACGAGACAGATTCAGCTACAGCTGTTCCCCCTGCTGCTTTGTGGTGCTGAGCAGCCCTGATATGCTGGTGCCTCTCATGCCCAAGCCACAGCCCCCTCAACCCTGCCAGTGTCCCTCGCTCCTGACCTACAGCTCCCTGTCCCCACTGGTAAACCTCACTCCCGACCTGCACCCCTCCACCCACGCACCCCTGCTGATGCCCCTCACTCCTGACCCACTGCCTCCCACCCCCAGCCCGCCAGTGCATGGGGCAGTGAGTGTGTGGAGTAGGGCAGGGCCATGCCCAACCATAGGTAACACGTTGGGAGGGACATGGGGAGAAGGCATGTGCCCCCCCAGATTTAAGAGCCCACAGCGAGCATGGGGCTGTACCCTGAGGGAAGTGGTGGCAGCCGGGCCATGGCAGCGGGACAGAACCATGGCCTGGCACACAAGCAGCTGGCAGCAGGAGGAGGCGAGGGCAGTGCAGCCCCCACTCCCAGTCCATTACTCCTCTTGCTGCTGGCAGCGCAGCTGGCATGGGGGTCCTGGTGGTGGCTTCAATGATTCTTGCCACCCTGCTCCACCCTCACGCACCTGTCAGGCTGCAGCCCTATACCTGCTGTGGGTGCACAAATCTGGGAGATACATGTCCCCCCCATTCCTCCCCAATGCATCATCTATGTCCCCCCATAGACTTATCCTGAAGAAAGTGGCCAAAGCTGCTCTCCATCATGCTGCCTGGCTGCCACATGCATGTGGGCACGTGCACATGCACAAAGCACCCCCTGCCTGATTGCTCTTCTCCTCACCCTCTGCCAGCCTGAAAAGAGAAAGCCACAGTTTCCTGCATTCTTCTACTTTCAAGGAAAAAGTCCATGATTTTCCTTAGCAAACAGAAACCTGGATCCCTGCTGAACACGTCCCTGTGGTAGAACCATCAACTTTTAGGAAGAAAGTTAACAATAAAATTGGTCTGACACAGGGGTTCACAAACTGTGGGTCACGACCACCTGGTGGGTCGCAAACAACTTAAAAGTGGGGCCACAAACCTCCCAGGGGCTATGCGTGATGGCGCAGGGAAAAGGCACACAGCGGCAGCGCAGAGTGGTGGATGGTGGCAGCAGCTGCCGCGTGCGAGCTCCCCGTCCCACACCGCCACCATCCAGCACTCGGGGTCACGGTATCACAAAGTTTAACGTGATCACTGCCACAACCTCTCCCCAATGGAGAGAAAAGCCATACAGTCCCTAAGATCCAACAACCAAACAGTAATCAAATTATCAGACCGAGGAAAAAAAAAACCAGTTATCCTCAAGCACTAGGAGTGGATCAACAAGGAGAATTGTGAATTCCCCAATACTGTTATAAGGAAAAAGAGGACACCATGCCAGTATGGCAAATAAATAAATAAAGCTTCAAATCCTTTCCTTGTCAGCTCTAAGAAAAACTACACAAACTAAAACCCCCTTTCTGCCATCATAAGATGTTCCCCAAGATACACAAATGAGGAAACTGTCAGACCCATCATATCCAGCTACAGTACTCTTACTGAACAACAATCAGGGTTCATAGAAAACATCTTGAAGCCACTTATAGAAAAAACATGCTCTTTGTGCGACAAGACCAAATGGACTTTCTAACCAAATCCACATAAAGCATCTCCCTGAGAAGGCTGTACTTGCCACCATGGAAATCACTACCATCCCACACTATGAAGGCATCACTGCCTGCTAGAAATACCTAGAAGACCACAGACAAGACTTGGATTTCCAGCCACAACTCATCCGTCTCATTCTCACCCAGAACAATTTTACCTTCATTAACAGACACTTCATCTAAATCATTGGTACCTCACTCAGAGCCCCAAGAGTCTGGTCTGCAGGCACACAGGCCATCTCTGTGGGTACACAGGGCTCCCCCCACATCTGGAAGTCTGGCAGCAAGACAAGCAGTGGCAGCAATTAACATTGCCACCACTCCTCCACTACCTAATTTCCAGACTCAAGGGAAGCCCCAGATGACTGCTCTGCAGGTCATATCTTCATCCTCCCTTATCTAAACCAAGGGTACAACCATAGACACTAAGATGGTCCCCAACATGCTAATCTCTTTATAAGCCATCTTGAAGAAGAGTCTTTTTAAAAAACTATGCACATCCAAACCTGCACTGCATCTTTGGTACACAGATAACAACATCTTCATCTGGAGTAAACACCCATATTCAATTACTGATTTCTACTGAAACTTCAACAGCTACCTCTCCATTACACGCTCTGTGGAATACTCCTCCTTTCTTTTCACTAACATCAGCTTTCTAGATACCATGATCCACATCCAGAATGGAAAACCACATACCAAAAAACAAAACAAAACCAAGAAAACAAATACACTCAGTTCTCTTCATCAGATGCTGTGACAGATCATGGACAGAGCAATGTATTCAATGGAGAGAGGAATCAGAACTTGCAGTAGAGGTGAGATCTTTTATTAGACCAACTAGATATTTGCCAAAAAAAATAAATAAAAAAAAATAAAAAAACCCAAAACCTTTTGTTTGCAAGCTTTTGGGTGCACACACCCTTCCTCAGATATAGAAGAATGCAAAGATTGTAAAATTTCTCCTAGGTGGAAATGAAAATTCACAGGACAGCTGAAGGTGTTGCAAGATCTCCCGGTTGGTGGAACAGTTCATTTTGTGCAAATTAGGCTCAGGTAAAAGTTACAACAATCTGTTTACCTGTGTTGTCTGGTGTCAAGCAGGATGTTGAAATATGATATTTCATATTTCACAGGAGGATGGGGCAATGGAATGTTCTCTTCGGCAAGGAATTTCTCTTGTATTGAGGCACTTTGAGCTCTGTGAACATACAGATCTGGCTGGAACAACAGACAGGTACCAAGGTGTCAGCTTTCAGGTTCCAAGGTGCTGAATTTGCTTCCTTCTTATAAAACTATGAAGCTTTCATTTCTAAAACAGCTAAATTTGATATCTTCCAAATTTCAGAGGTACAGGTTGTAGCTGTGGTGGGCCAGTAGGGGCACTCCTGCGTTGAGCCGCCCACCTCACTGCGCCCAACCACCTTCCAGGCTCCGAGTGCCCTCCCTGGGGTGCCTCACGTCTGGCCCACCCCTTCCCTGGAGCACACCCGCTAGCCTGGGGTTCCCACTGCCACCATCCAAGGCTCTGGACCCAATTCTGGCTCTGTGCACCATGGAAAACGCAGGCCTGATCGTCCAATGGGTACTAGACCCAATACAGGCACTTGGGGCACTTCCCCAAGTCAGGGGCTTAGTAGAAAAAGTCTCCCTTAGTCCACAGACCTAAGGGGCCTCCTCGGCATAATTTAGACCCACCCCTCAATAAGTCTCCCACACCAGTCACAAAGGAGAACTTTATTGATTACAGGGGGCAGGGTGAAAACAGGGTAAAAGGTAGAGCAATATCAGAGAAATCTCAGAGGAATCCCATAGAGCAAACTAGAATGGCTGAGGTAGCCGTTTAAACACGCATCTGAGTTACTGTAAGCTAAATATCTAGTCTGATCTCGAGTAGCTTACTCACACGCATCATCCAAAGGTGGCTGGAGTTTTCCTCTGGAGGCAGGTCACTCTTTGAGCATGCGGTTATGAGGAGAGAGCCAGTTCCAGATTCACCTGGGTGACCGCATGGCTAATGGTTGCCTTCTTCCTGGCCCGCGCCTTTAAATAACCTCTCTGACCTCAGCAGCCCGGTCCAATTGAAGCTGCCAGTGCTGGCCACTAGCCAACCAATCTAAAAAAGCATCACTGGTTACCTGGGCCGGTGAGTGGGGCTTTTCCCTCCCCCTCCCCAGGTGACCAGAGCATCTGCCTCCGAGGCACCAGGCTTTTGTCGTGTAGGCAGGGAGGAAGATCCCCCGCCCTGAGGGATTCAACACCAGCCTCTCATGCTGGCAGAGACAGATTTCTGGAGAGGGACACAGACGGCGGCCTTTCTGCCACAGTAGCCATATTGGTCTACAGGCAAAAGGAATAGGAACCCGCGGCAGAGATGATATCTTTTATTAGACCAACTAGATATTTGCAAAAAAGTTCTTTATTTGCAAGCTTTCAGGCACACTCACCCTTCTTCAGGCATAGGAGAATGCAAAGATTGTAAAATTTCTCCTAAGTAAAATTCATATTTCACAGGACAGCTGACAGTGTTGTAAGATCCCCTGATTTTTATTTATTTATATATATATATATATATATATATATATATATATATATATTAGAAATCTTCAAGCCTAAAAGGGTGGAAATATTCTCCTGATCCTAATTAAATCAGGAAAGACTCCTGTTCGGTTAAACAAATACACCTTGGGGTGGGAGGGGCAGGAAGTTATATGCACTGTGTGTGGGCTCCCCAAGAATACAATGGATGATGTATGTAAATGGCCAGATAAACTATACTTAAACTTTGCCTTAAGCTTGCTCCTGGACACAGATTAAGATGCAGGGTAAGATTAGATGGTTGTTCTGATATTTTCTTTTGTTTGCTTACTCTACTATCTCTGTATCTCAGCATATGGTTACTGATTTCTTAGGTTTGCTTTTGTTCTTATAATAAAAGATAACATAAGGATTTATAAACTTATTGCCAGGGCAAGTGTGATTTCAGCATATTTGACCATATAGGCAGGACTCTTCCCTAGAAGGGGGTGGTGGGGTCCATCTTTTCTGAGTGCATGACTGGACAAAGATTTGATCCTTCTAGCTGGCAAAATCCCCTCTGCTAAGAGCTGGCAAGATTCAGGTGAGACAGGTAAAGCTGAGGCACCATAGGTCAAGAAGGTGATCTTTGGAGTATTTTAGTCAAGCAGTAGAGGACAGAGAAGGGTTTGGAAGAGAAGGACACCCTTGAAGGTGTGGGGATACCTCCAGAGTATGTCTCAAAGGCACTCTAGCCACCTCTGAGGCCAGGGGCATGTCACAGGCAGAAACATCCCAACATCAGTGGGAGAACAGTTTTCAAGGATCAACTGTTTGGGGTGAGGTGGGCACGCTAGTAGGGAGGGAAAGACTGCAGCAAGACCTGGATAGGTTGCAGGGGTGGGCTAACAAAAACAGGATGCATTTCAATACTGACAAGTGCAGGGTGCTGCACTTGGGCACTAGTAACCAGCAGCACACTTATAAGATGGGAAACTCCCTTCTTGAGAGCACGGAGGCTGAAAGGGATCTTGGAGTCATTACTGACTCCAAGATGAACATGGGCTGACAATGCGAGGTCACGGTCGGCAGGGCCAACTAGACCCTATCGTGTATCCGCAGGTGCATCTCAAGCAGGGCCAAGGAGGTGATCCTCCCCCTCTATGTGACACTGGTCAGGCCCCAGTTAGAGTACTGCATCCAGTTCTGGGCGCCCCACTTCAAGAGGGATGTGGACAACATTGAGAGGGTCCAGAGGAGGGCCACCCGCATGATCCGGGGACAGCAGAGCAGACCCTAAACGAGAGGCTACGGGACCTGAACCTGTTCAGCCTCCACAAGAGAAGGCTGAGGGGGGACCTGGTAACCGTCTATAAACTCACTAGGGAGAGACCAGAAGGGTTTGGGGGAGACTTTGTTTCCCCTAGCGCCCCCAGGGATAACAAGGAATAACGGCCACAAGTTGTTGGAGATTAGGTTTAGATTAGACATCCAGAAGAACTACTTCACAGTTAAGGTGGCTAGTATCTGGAACCAACTTCCAAGGGAAGTGGTGCTGGCTCCTACCCTGGGGGTCTTTAAGAAGAGGCTTGATGTCTACCTGGCTGGGGTCATTTGAGCCCAGTTTCCTCCTGCCCAGGCAGGGGGGCGGACTTGAAGATCTACAAGGTCCCTTCAACCCTACTTCTATGATTCTATGAACACTCATCAGGCCTTGTCCTCAAGGGAAATCCATGCAATACCTTGAGAAGGTGGGTCTGAGAACAAGATTATGTGACTTGCCTGGACACTAAAAAATAATATTTTAACACAGATAAAAGTTTTATGGATTATTTAAAGTTCCCTGCTCCACTTGCTAACCTCTCTTTGCTCCACGGGTAGTAAGGAAAGGAACTGTTTTTTTAAAGAAAATTAGGTGCATCTATTTCAAGGGTTCTTCTTGGTCTGTAACTACTTCTGCTCACTTTGCTTCACGGGTTTATTGCTTACTTCTCTTTTCTAAAGCTATCTTTTCCATTATAGAATGGGCTTTCAGAATAGAACAACAGTAATTGTTCTACCTGGTATTTAGCTTAGGTTGCTTTTTTCCCTCAGATTTGAGGAAGGGCATTTCATGCCGGAAAGCTTGTCTGACATCTCTCCCAACAGTAAAGCTGATCCAATAAAAGACATTACCAAACAACTCTGATTCTCACATATTCCCTAGTCATCATGGCTACTACAACACTACTAATGCTTTCTTGGCAATCCATCAGGCACAGCAAAAACAATCATGCGCTCTGCAAGCATATGGGTATCGGGATTTAAATCTAGAGCAGTGTTTGGGAATTATTCACTTTACTGGAGCCTAAGAGATATTAAAGAAACTTTATTTTACACAATCAAAACAAAAGGATTGATTAGAAGATAATATGCTAAATATTTAAAGTCCTCTATTACATTAATTAATAATTGGTGTACGGTGCACTGAATATAATCTTACTGTAGTCTTGGGAGAAGTGGATACATAACCAAATAGAGCTTTTCCATCATTCATTTCCATGAATGAGAGACATGGCTACATGTGATATTGCACTGCTTCCTGGCTTTATTCTAATTTAGTATATCCCACAGAGTCTGTCTTGCTCTAGAAAAGTGCAGTGGTCACACATACCTCAGATATCTATTATGAAACATTATAAGCAGTGACTGGAGCTACTTTCATCATTTGATCAGGAAACCCTGAAAAGGAGAAGCTTTATAATCCCAGCTCCTAATGCCTGATGTACTATTCAATGACTAAATAATTTTAGATGTTTCCCATTTCTTTAAAAGATTGTGATTAACATATGCTCTCTACATTTGCCTTTAGAAAACTATTCCAAAGAGGGAGCACATACACGTAAATCAAAATGAGCTCCTTCAACCAAGCCTACAGACAACAGAAGCAGACAAGAAGCACGTTTTGGAGTCAATCTAAGAACTTCACACAATGGGGGATAGCAAATGGAACACAGGACAGAAAGAGTCTCTACACAGATGAGCCAAACACACAAAAACCCGGCAAACTCACTTATGTTTTAAAGTTAGCTCTATGTGTCTAAGAATCTCCCAACTTTATCTTATTTGCAATTTGCCTTCAAATCTAGTTCCACAACTCAGAAAGGAAATTTTCACTTTCTGGGCCAAGTCAGCCATTTCTTTTTTATCTCCACTATTCTAATATAATAAAAGGCTTAGTCTGTTTGTTTGTCTTTCTGCCTGTCCATAAAGCTTCTGGCCAACAGCGCATTCACCTGGCTGGGCAGCCTGGGACCAAATTTGTGCCACTGCCAGGGAAGCTTGGTGGTGGGGAACACTCCTCAGCCATCCAAGCAGCAGGGCTGCCCTCCCCACCTCCCTTCCTGAGGGCAAAGGGGAAGATCACAGTGGCGGTGCCCCCTTCCCCTACCCCGAACAGACGGCAGAGAGGGGGAGGCAGTGGGCGGGGGGGGGAAGGAGGGGAGCAGGAGGCAGGTGGACACGGGCCAAGTGGACCCGAAGCAGGGTGGCAGGAGGGGGGGAGAGCAGGGCCAGACCCAAAGCAGCAGTGGGGAGGGAAGGAGCAGGGCTGGACCCGAAGCAGCGGGAGGAGGAGGTAAAGCAGAGTTGGACCCAAAGTGGAGGGGAAAAGCAGGGAGCAGGCCTGGACCCAAAGCAGGGAGGGGAGCAGGGTCTGACCTGCAGCGCCAGGAGGGGGTGGGGGTGGAGTAGGGCTGGACTCAGAGCGGCAGGGGTGGAGCAGGGCTGGACCTGGAGCGGCAGTGGGGGGGTGGAGCAGGGCAGTGCAGGGCCACCACCCCGCCCCCAACCATTCTTTACAGACAATTTGCTAGTAATTATAATACTTGCACAGTGTCAATGAAAAAGGGATGAGAAGCTAGAACAAATATGAAATCCTTTTTTTTTTGAACAGCAGTGGATTGAATGAAACTAAGGAAACACAAAACATAACATTAAATACATTTTCAGTGTTCTGCTTTAAAAAAAATTAACTCAGATAGTTTAACACCAATTAAGTGATAGATAATGAACAACAGATATCCCGCATTTGATGTCTTTCACTTTCATAAACCCCGAAAAGCTTAGCACTTCTGCGGGACAGGGCAAACAGAATTGCTGTTTTACCAAAAGCAAACTTCATGTTTGAGTTTTCTCACCTTTAAATCCTACTTTAAATAGGGGACAGTAAGTATGTGCACAAAGTACAATATGGAATCAATAATGTTATCATCACGTTGCACTATTGTGTGCATTTGCTGGTCTAACAAAGTTATGAAGAGTGAATACAGCCGAAATCAAGCCAAAGAAAACTAGAAGCTGCATTTTCTTTTGAACTTTGGAAAACTTAAGCCCTAACATATTGCCAGAGGCCAAAGTGCCTGGATATATCAAAGCAGGCCTCCAAATCCTACTCTTCCAAGATTCTTTTAAGTCTGTCTTAATACAAACAGCACGCCTCCAAGTTATGCAACTTTCTTACTAATCAAGTCAATTTCCATTCAGTAGAAAGCAAAGTCATTTAGTCTTGGATTTCACATACTTCAACCAACACCACAAACACTGTCAAACCATGCAGGCACATTTCCTATCACTAATGCATAAAAGCAATTAGGAGGATGGGGAAAAACCACTGCACTATCTCCTGATATCTTCCCCGGTCTACCTTCAAGCCTTCCGCTGTCCTGTCATTATTTATATTGCCAGACAATGAAACAGATATAAGCAGCACAAAAATTTGCTTAAACATTACGTTATCAAATTTCCCCTACATCCCCTGTTATTCATGAAGTGATATTAGAAAATGGTGAAATATATCGGATTGATAAGCCCTGGGCTCTACCTACACCTTAACTATCTTTCTAATATTTCCTATACCTTCTGTTAGTAAGAACCATGGTAAGAATGCTTGGCAGACAAGTTTTAATATTTTAAACTTGTGTCCTCATGTTTTCAGAGGAATGCCAGACAAAAATAGTACCTAAACTGCCTGTGAGCTGACTGACAGTAACATTCCCATCAGAGGAACAGCTAGAGAAATGAGGAAAAGTGAAATTAACTTGAATCTCCCCCAAACACATTCAAAACTGAACTTGGTGGTATCACTTTCAGATAAAAATTATTTTCTGAACTGAAACACAAGGGATCAAAATTCAAATCTTGGCGTTGCATGGCTTCAGAAGTCTTCCCTACTCCTCTGGGCCCCAGCTCCTCATTACAAAATCAAACATGTATAACACACTTCCTTATCCTCAGGGCATGTTGCAAGGGTCTGTTAGGTGCTTGGATGCTTAAGTGATGAGGACAGATTAGGTACCAAAAGAAAAGCACAAAGTAGATTAAATAACTTTTAATTTAAAGGGCATTACCCAGGGGTGTTTCATACATGGATTAAAACAAAGGCATAGAGTAAAACATCCTTTGCTTGTTTCTTGCTTTAAATGGCTACTATTCATCTGATCAGAGAGTTCTGAAGTCACTCCATCATAGATATAGGTTCCTCGATAGTCCAATTAGAGATGAGCAGTAAAACAAAGACTTGAGGTGATATCCCTCTAAGCGTAAGGGTCTTGACACAAGTTACCTTAAAAATGGCATGAAGGCATTTAAAAAGAGAGCAGTCATTAGTTAAGTGGTGTTTAACTGCCATAAATACCCTCTACACATTTCCAAGATGTGCCAATCTAGCTGAGGTTTATTTCTGATTCCCTTTGCCTAGGTCATTCCAGGGTATTGTATGGATGCTCTGGGAAATAAAACAACTTACTTCCATTCCTCCAGCTTCCCTGGATGCACAGCTCCCAGCAGCTCTACCCCTTCCCACCCTCCAATGGTCTCCTCCCTCACCCCCAGCCCTCTCAGCATTTACTTGCAGAGCAACCATATAGCCAGGGGAAGGATGGAGTTCAAGGGAGACAGTGCAGTGGCAGGGGGTGGAGAGCTTGCTTCCCATGGCCACATAACCGCCCCCCCCCCACCCCCCACCCCGTCTGGAGACTCTGTGCTGGTAACCTAAAACCACATGGCCACAGAAAACATGCTTCCCGTGACTCCAGGGTCCTGGTGGTTCCATACTGAGTGGGGGGCTGCCAGGTTTAAGTGCAGCAAGATCATGAAGCATGTTTCCTCTGGTTCCAGGGTCTTGCCTTACTACCTATCAATGGTCTGGGCTGGGTACCCTCAGGCTCTACTCCCAGGCACCAGGAGGGTGGCAGGGAGAGGAGGGAGTATTATCCTGAGTTGATAAGGAAGCATGCTTTCTCTGCCCTGGCCTTCCATAGCCCTCCCTCATCCAGTACCAGACTTGGGGGTGCGAGGGAAAGCAGCACTCCTCTACCCACCTGCCCAGAAGAGAACATGGCACTAGGACCATGATCCTGTGTGAAACTTTCAATTACCCGTAGGTGAAGTGAGCTTAATTGGAGTTTCCCACACCACTGGGCTTGAAGGCACAGGCAGCCCTGAGCAAGGCTTGTGGAGGCTCAGATAGGATGGGGGCCTGAGGTCCTGTTTGGTAGAGCTCTGCTCACTACTCCACTCCATCCTAAAATGGGTGGGACCATGAAGGACTCATGGGAGGATAACTGGTGCCACCCTAAACCCACCCACCTGGGACAGGGCCACTGGATTTGTTGAAGGCAGATGGCTCTGTCTAAGCTCCCTCCCACTCCTCTGGCCAGGATGGGAACACACAGCCCGCTATGCCCCATTTCAGCCTGCACAACCCTACTACCCTGACCCAATCCTGGCCCCTCACTGTTCCCCAGAAAGGGCAGCACCAGCAGGCTTACTGGGACAGGCTGGCACAGGGCTAGCCAGCTGGGCTCAGCTAGGCAGCTCCCTAGGGCTCAGCCTTCTAGCACCACCCACAGTTTACTAACATATGACATGAGAGTATTGTTTTCAGTTTTTTTATTTCATTTCAAATAAAAATGCTTTAAATAATTACATGAAAATGCTTTTCATAACCTTACAGGATTTATGCAGACCAAGGTAAACTGATACCAAGGTGAGGGAGACCAGCCTAGAGCTGAGAAATGCTGTCTCCCCTCCCCCACACCAGTCAATCGCCCCCTCCTTCTGCTAACAAGCCACCTCATTGTGCCTCAGTTCCCCTGGCCCTGCAAACCCCTGTTTCTCAGCTCTGTCCTGATATATGCTCTGTGCCATGCAGCGAGCATCCAGGTCCTCAGTTCTGCCCTGACATGTGCTATGTGCAATGCAGCACGCATGCTGATTCTCAGCCTTGTGGCCTGGCTAATGCTCCTCTTCCCCAGTCCCCCAGGCCAGGACAGTTCTCCCATCCCAGGCAGCATGACCCCTGCTGCCCCTAACTCTACTCTCCCCCTACCCATCCCAATTCACTGAGACACATGCAAATTTTAGATTCCCCCCCACCACAGACTCCTTTTTCTTTACTCCCCCCACCCCCAACCTCCCTTCAAAAAGTTTGGCAAAATTTCTCCCCTCCCACCTTCTGCTCTGGCTGGGCACCTGCTAGCTGTGGAGGGCTGTTTTCTCTTCTTCCCAGCTACATGCCACCCTCTCCTACCATAAGGGGAAGAAGAGAGTCCTGATCCCTGCACACCAGCCCTTGGGAAGGGCTGAAGTAACATGAAGCCTTCACCAGCAACTGCTCTGAAAATGCCACAATTTTATGACATTGCAACATTCTACATATTTCTGACATACAGGTAACCTATGCCAAAGCCCTAAGATTCCCAAACCTGTTTAATCTTTAGCTTCTACTTACACTGCCAGTTATTTTTTAAGAAATGAATGCTCCACTGAATCTATTACCTCCCCAGCAGTTTATATGGGCCACTTAACAGCCAGCAGTCTTTTGTTGCACTGACCCAGGTTTCATTTTAACTCCTGCTGTAGGTGTTGATTTCGTTCATATTCTGTCCTAGTACATAAAGTATGTTAGAACTAGCCAAAAAAATAAAATGAAATTAAATTCTGATGGAACACATGACAAAGACTTCACAAATGTTGCTTCCATTTTATGAGCAACTTACTGTATACTTCTGGTTTTGTTTTGTTTTTTGCATGCTCTTTTTCCAGAGTAAAATAAGCAATATAATGTTAGCAGTTCTTTTCTTGGAAAAACTACCTCCATTGAATGCTTTGGTTTAAGGTTTGGCTTCTCTCACTCAGGCTCCCTAACAAACAGATTTACTACAACATTTCAATGAAACAGGATACCAGACACCTGATAGGTAAACACAGCCCATTTCAACAAAAGTGAATACACAAACATACAAAGCCATGCCAACATAATTCTTTTTATGACTGGCCAAGCTACTTTGAACGCAATGCCTTAAAGGAGCTAGGACGCCTGTACACGTGACAAAATTGCCCTTTTTAGCTGGTAAATTGCTAAAAAAAGGGCAATTAAATGGCGTTACACTTTACACGTGCGGCGGCATATTGAGAATTAAATAACTTTGTTATGTAGCAAACTAAAACACATCCCGATGTATTTTAGTTTGCCACATAAATTGCAAAGATACATCCATCTCCAGGGCCACCTGCAGCTCAGAGGCCACTGTCTAGCTATGGGCAGGCTCCACCGGGATGGGGGGAGGAATGGTGAGAGGCTTGGCAGGCTTTCTGCAAACCATGCACTGTCCCCACTGCCTTCCTGTCACTGGGGACCACCTGGGAACGGGCTAGTTTGCCCTTGGGGCAGTACGGGAGGATGGCAGGAGGGCAGCTGGGTGTGCTGGTAGCCAAAAAAGGTAGAGAGGACGGTGCATGGGGTGCTGGAAGCCCAGGCAGGCTTGTGGAAGCACGGGCTTGACAGGTTTCCAGCGCCCCACGCACCATTCCTGCCACCTTCTCTGGCCACCAGCACATCCAGCCATCCTGCACTGCCCCAGGGTCAAGACAAGGACAGCACACGGGGTGCTGGAAGCCCTGGCAAGGGAAAAAAAAAAAAAAAAGCAGCATGGGACCTGCCTTTCTCACCCCCACCCCCCATCTGCCTTCGCAGCCTGTCTGCCTCTCCTGTGGCTGAGGTGTGAGCTGCCGGTGGCATCTGAGCTGCAGGGGACCTGGTCCTTCTTTCCATGGTGGCAATGCCCACTGGGGCCACCCAGGCAGGATACTAGCGGGCAAGGTGCTGCCCCAGCTCAGAGTCAGCACATGGCTTGTTAGCACACTGCCTGGGCAGCCCTGAAGGGTGCTGCCCCTTTGGAGGGAACGACTGGGGCCCCCCCAGTCCACGAGCAGCTCACCCCCCAGCATCGGGCAGGCTCCACTAAGAAATAAAAAGCAGCAAGGGGCCCGATCCTTTTTCTTTTTTCTCCAGTGGAGTGTACACAGAGCCAGAGGGGAAAGCTGCTGGCGGTGTGTGAGCTGCAGGGGGCCCTGGTACCTCCCTCCATTGCAGTGATGTCCCCTGGGGCTGCCTGGGCAGGGTGCTAGCTCTGAGCAACTCAGGGCCCACTGGCAGTTTGTCTCCCAGCTGCAGGCAGGCTCCGCCGAGGTGGGAGGAAAGAGATCAGGCCCCTCACAATAAGTGACAGAGCCCCTAAACTGAAATGGTGGGTTTTTAACCATTTCAGTTCAGGGAGAACTAAACCCCACCTCGCATGTACAAGTGGCCCTAGATTTCTAAAGGGAAGGTCTTCATTTTCTGGAATAAGGCCCCTTGAAGATCTCTAGCTAGGCACGCAAGAAAAAGCAAATGCAAAGAGAGAGAGGAACAAAAAAAGAAATCCTCCAAATGTCGCTTCCAAATTTCAGTGAAACAGCAGGCTCCATCCATGTTCATGTTTTGCGCCCACACACATACCTCCCCCGTTTAATTGTTAAAATGCTTTGCAAACACTAACATCACCACGTGAGATAACTGCATTTATATTATGCTCATTTTATGGCTGAGCAAACTGAAGCTGAAATGCACTGAAGTTACACAAAGTCAGCAACAAGCATGGCCTGGCTCTTAACGTTCAGACCATAATTTAAAAAAACCCCACTTAATTTTCTTTTAGACAATGAAAATAAAAATTTGGCACCTTCTAAAGTATCTGAAGCCTCAAATAAAACAAGCAAACTTGCACTGATGGGGAGGAAGGCAAAAAACAAACAAACAAAAAATAAAAAGTGTTGAAGATGCCAAAATAAATCCAGTCATTAATGAATATTTCAGCTGCACATTTCTTGAGAGGTTAAACATCTTACCTGAGTACTAAGGAAGTTACACTAATCGCTTTTTAAAAGGGAAAGTATGCTGACACAAGGTGCATGCTGCTTCACTGTAATATTAATTAAAATGGAGAAAAAAAAGAAGCTAAACTAAACTTTGTTTTATAAAACAGACTGAATGCCATTTCCCATGCAAATACATCAAGGAGCTACAGCAATAATAAGCCATACTGGCAAGCAGTCTCCACTAAAACTCAGTTAGGACGTGAATGCCTTGTCAGAGTAATAAAACCTGCTTCTAAGATTTTTAGATTCTGACTCAGGTAATGAAGTAATAAGATCCATCAAAGTGGGCATTTATCTACAGACAACATGTAGAAATTAGAAAGTAAGAGGCCAGAGCCTAACTTCAGGACTTTTAACCAACTAAAAGACCAGAGCCATGGTTTAAGTGATTCATCAGGAAGCAGATAAAACCTACCTGGCAGGTTTTCAACTTTTCAACCATTACAACTTTTCAGAAGAACCACTTTGATCAGACTTGTACATCAAGGAGGATGTCATCTCTCAAGTCTTTGACTTGGATGAAGTGAAAAGATCAGAGCTGCTTTAAGACCTCCCAGATATAATCATTCTAATGTATACAATAAAAAGTTATTGGCCACCAATGCATCTAAGGAGTCTCTGTCAAATAACAGCCAAATTGGACGGATATTTTCCATGCATGACAGCAGTCATGGAAGGCAACATTTTTAGATGGCCACTGCTTTTAGGTATCTCATTTAGACTTATGGGAGATCAGCCCTTAAGTTTGGGCATTCAAAATCAGTAGATAGTTTAAAACTTTGGCTAAATCTACATTGTTATATTATATACCTGCAGATTATAAAGTGGCAATTATACTTTAACAGATTTGTCTGTAATCTAGGATAGCAACAAAGCAAAAAATGGTCAGTAAGTGTCCATCAAGGACAAGAATTAATTAAAGCTAGAAAATGTGCATTTAAATAGTTTAATTTGGGGGGGATTTGGCTTGAAAGCAGAGGCTCAGACTGAAAAGGTATAAAATGAATGCAAGGGAGTACCTTGCATTCATTTTATACACAGCTTTCAAGGAATAAACCTGGCTATAGGATGGTACTTTAATACTGCAATTCAGAAACCCTGCTGCCACTCAGCAGTGACAATTAGCCCACTTACAGCACTGTGCACATACAGCCACACTGCTTCCAGGGCAGGAGGTAGCCCATGTGAAGCAGCACAGCATGTTTATGCCCAGTGCCTCCTGGTATGGGGACTCTGTAGTATGCATTCTGTTTAGTGTAGGTTCTTATAATGCCTTTGTAATCACAGTATCTGAACTCCTTCAAGTGGTATGTTGAGTGATGTGACTAACATCTGCTTCACATGATTTGTTCTTTCCATCAACCTCTCCCCAGGCAGAGAACTGTATGCAGAGTGGATGTATTTTTTTAATAGGATTCAGAAGATTTTTTTTTAACTGTCTCTTAGCAGAGGGCAATAAAAACACGTCCCGCAGCTGCTTTTGTGGCCGATTTTTCAACTGTGTCCAATTAGTTTAATGACTTATTCTTTTAAAATTGATTAAATAATGAGTGCCAGTGCTTCTGGACTCCAGAATTCCCATCAAGAACAATATCCATTTTGTCAGCTCCGTGTGGGTCTTGATCTCAGGATCTACATTGTCTCTCCACTCACTGGATGTTCAGATGACTAAATTGAAAGATTCTGTTCTACATAATGCCAAGATCTTGATAAAACAAATGTGTTTTGCCACTGGATGAATCACTATAGTTTCTTTTACTTATTGGTCCAGATCAGCGTAGTGATGAATTCCAAATAACCCAGGATCCTGCGGCTGAACAGACATCCCAGAATAGGCCTTAACACTGACACTCACTTTACCTTCCAATCAGATGGATTAATACTTGTAACACTGCGTAATTCTACCCAACCCCCGATATTGCATAATTCTGGTCCTGGTTACCTGAGGAATCTGTGCTTTTGATAAGAGACTTGTTAGTTTTTTGGCTTGTTATAATATCACAGGAGTACTTTGCCTGTGAAGTTTATTTCCATTTCCACAATGCATTTCCTGTATAAGTTTATAAGTGCCAAGTCTAGAAATGTACCTATTTATGAAGAACTGATGTGCTTTATGGTACCTAGCAAAAGTTAATTGATTCTGTATATTTAAAAACAATATTTAGGATTGTTCTAATATGTTGATTATCAGGATGTCAAATACAGTGAACACACAAAGAATTCATTCACATAAAACACGCCCTACATTGGGTGGTATGTAACTATTAAGATTATCTCATAAACAGCCACTGAGGAATTGAGTCACTTGTTCAAGACTGACTGAGTAGGAAAGCTGGGAAGAGACTCCAGGAATCCTGGCTCCCAGACCTCTGCTCTAAGTAATGCCACCCCTCCCCGCTGATGGCAGAGAAGCAATCAGGGTCCACAGAGAGCATCATGGCTTGTGCTACACAGTGAGGTTAAAAATCAAAGCACAGTCCAGTAAATAACAGCAGACAAGGAGTAGTGAGGGGAAAAAAAAGATTATCTTGTTGATTTCTTCCTCAGATTTCATGATTTGGCAAGGAAGGAGGGGGTGAGGGGTAAGACACCTATCTTGAATTTTGCTGGCTGAGAGTACTTAGGTCCTACCCAAAGAAGATATAGGAGATACTGACAATATGGAGGGAGGAACATGGTTCCTATCATGGCATGAAACTAAAAAAATGGAAGACAGTGAACTGGGGCAGAGGGGAAAATGGGGAATTCCCAAAATACAGTAAGATGGAAGCATGGCCAATAAAGAGCCATTGGAGGAGGTGGGGAGGAGGAAGGAATGCCAGGAGCTGTACAGTGAGCCTGACCTAAAGAAATGATGAAGTATGCCACAGTCTTTTTAAGTCAGACACAAAAGCAGACTACACAGAATGAAGGTTAGCAAGAGCAGGCTGGCCCACAACTGAGCACAGAGGGATCTGGCTGAGATGCAAGCCGTTTGACACAAAGAGGGGGGAGGGGGAAAGGACAGCATGAGAGAGAGATACTGAGATGCAAGTGGGAGGAGGTGAGACAAAAGGATCATCCAAGGAGGAGTGAGTGGAGACAAAGTCACTGAAGTGTGGTAAGGAGAAGGAAAAGAGTGTGAGAGTAGAGATGAAGGCAGGGGAAGGTGAGGAGTCTGAACCTGACACACTAAGAAAAGGGGAGGTGGTAATAAATCTAGGCAAGAGGGAGACAGTGGTTATTTTTGCTGCAGACCTTTGGATGGCTGGAAGGAAGGACAGGCCACTAGTGACCTCTAGATAGTCTTTGTATTGATTGTATTCTTTCCACTCCCATTTCCAAACTAATGGTGAATCTGTTTCTGTGGGGGTGGGGAGGGTAGAAGCATGACTACTTCATTAGAAACTGTGACCACCAGCATTGAAAACATGAACCTCTTAGTCCTATACCCAAGAGGTTAGTTAGTCCTATACTTAACTAACCATAATATAAATGCGTTATCTCACAGGGTGATGTTAGTGTTTGCAAAGCATTTTAACAATTAAACGGGGGAGGTATGTGTGCAGGAGCAAAACATGAACATGGATGGAGCCTGCTGTTTCACTGAAATTTGGAAGCGACATTTGGAGGATTTCTTTCTTTGTTCCTCTCTTTCTCTCTTTGCATTTGCTTTTTTCTTGTGTGCCTAGCTTCATAGATCTTCGAGGGGCTTTATTCCAGAAAATGAAGACCTTCCCTTTAGAAATCTAGGGCCACTTGTACATGCGAGGTGGGGTTTAGTTCTCCCTGAACTGAAATGGTTAAAAATCCACCATTTCAGTTTAGGGGCTCTGTCACTTATTGTGAGGGGCCCGATCTCTTTCCTCCTGCCTCAGCGGAGCCTGCTGGGAGATGAACTGCCAGCGGGCCCTAAGTTGCTCAAAGCCAGGACCCGGCCCACCGGCACCCTGCCCAGGCACCCCCAGGCGTCATCACTGCAATGAGATGTTAGTTAGTGAGCAGTTTGTTGGCAATATCCTTGTCCAATGTGAAACAGTCACTAGATTTGCATACTCAATACACAGGGTACATTTTGATTATAAATGAATAGCACTTTGCACAAATAATGGAGGTGCAGGTTGGTTTTGCACCAAACCAGCAGTAAGGTAAGCAAGAAAAAATAATGTTATTAACAAAATGTGTGCATTTGTCAGGTTCTTTAGTGGCTGTCCATATCTTGTCAAATTTAGTCTGACTGCTTTCTTTCTTCCCTACTGTAAAGACTTTGCAGAAGGAACTGTTTCTCTTATGCATTCAGGCAGTGCGTGATCTTAATTATGTCACTGTAACAATACCACTTCCAGGATAAAAAAGGAGAAGGACCCAAGACAAACTTACCGTGGTTAAGGCAAAAAAATTGGAGAATTCTACAAAAGAATTCACAAAAAACTGATCATAAACTCTGTCCAGAGTCTGTAAGTGGGGAAAAAAAAGAAATTATTCTTAGCAGCCCATGTTCACATACTTTCATCTTAAATTGCATCTACTGTGAGCACACCCCAATCATTGCAGTAACCTTACCACCTGCAATAGACTGTACTAAAACTCTCTTAAAAACACTGTATTAGAATTGAACTTTTCCCCTTCTGGACTGAGCCATTTTAAAATTCACTGGACAGAGGCCATCAAGTTTGACCTCTCCCAAATGGTTCAGTTTTAGTCTCATTTAAAACCATCCTGTTTTAAAACCATTTCCACTTCAAACCAAACAAAACAATCAGCTGGGTTTCCAGAAACACTGTCCCTGAAAACACACTAGTTGTATTTCAAGACAGACATTTTCTTGCAGAACAGTTTTCCAATTAAGCAGATAATAAAGATAGTTTCACAATACTAAAGGCTCAGAATACAGTCAAAAAAGCAGGTCTCAGCTTGAGGAGGGAAAAAATTACACAAACTGAAAAGGATTTTTTTTTCAAATCTCACTGAAAGATAATATGGCATATCATGAGAGTATTAAGATTAAACCCTTCACAACTATTAATCCATTAAGCCTCTTAGCCTGTCTGCCTGGTGGGTGAAGGTTTTGCACCCATTTTAAAGTTGTGTGACAGATGCACCTAAAGGTTGCCTGCGGCCTACGGAAGGACACTCTAGACACCTGTCCAGATCTACTACTGAATCACCAACTCCCAGCTTCAAAGGACCCTACACAATCCACTATAAATTCCTTCTTACAGTGACCTGCCATGAACAATTTCACAAGTCAACCCCTGTCCTGTCCACACAGCACTGCCCTGTAGCAGCTGCTAAAACAACCTCACTTCATGCATTTTAATTGCCCTTAGAGTAATCACTAGTTTATGCTCTTGGGAATGACATTAAGCAGTTTTCTTTTGCTTTTCATTTCTTTGCTCACAAGCCATTCTCTGTGTACATCTGGTCATCTACTCCTTTGCAGGCTTCTCCTTGCTCCCCTAAGCTCTTCTCTTCTACAGGTAGGGAGGCAGTACCCAAAAGTAGCATCTCCTTACTTTCCTTCTGCTTTTATAGACAGGCCGCCAGAAAAGTTAGCTAAGTTAGCCCGTGGTGTCCAGCCATGGGCCTCCAGGCTCTCCTTCACAATGAAGAGCCTGATCGTTTGTACAGCAGCTGGAAACCAGGAGAAACAGTGCCATGTAACTGAGCCAAGCAGCATTTTACTGATCACCTTTGGACTGCTTCAGTACACCACATTTCTTTTCATGTAAATAAAGACTGCACAAAGTCACTCTGGCTAAAAGGTTTTTCCTGTGATGATAGCAGGGCCTTGTCAACAACAGAACGTTGCATCCAGAAGCTGGCTTCTGAATCTAATGCAATTAAACCAGTGCAAGAAGCTGCACACACACTCTTCTTTTAACATAAGAAATGATGATTTTGTGTCAAACCTGTTCCTAATTGACTTCCATGAAACCAAAATAATTCCCTTTTATACTAAGAAAGTGTGTCCACACATCTTTTACCACTATGTTCATGTAAGTCCACATCTTACGTCATACTGCTGCAACTTGCCTGATACAACTTCCAGCAGTCAGCAAGCTTACCTGCATACCACTGATGACTGATGCCAGCCTATAAAATAATCCTTGGGCTATTTAAATTCAAAGGCAGGGGGCAACGTATGGTACAAGGCTTCACTGCAGATATATCATTTAAAATGCGACTCATCATTAAAATCAGTATTGCTTGAAAAACTTGATTGGATCTTGGCATAATCTGTCAAGGCAGATTTGCAGAAGAAAAGAGAGGAAAATTTCGCTTCTGTCATTGTCGCAGGGCACCCGGATGCCTGCTCCTAGAGAGGAGAAACTGCCAGGGAGAGAGCCCTGGCAGAGCCAACTGAGCACAGCTGTGGGTTGCCGGAGCAACTAAGCGGAGCCAGCTGCCTGTAGGGGGCAGGGCCTGGCCCTTATGAAGCCCAGGGCTGAAGCCAGGCTAGCAGTTCTCTGCCAGCAGCCTGGGAGGCAGGAGCTCTGGGAGTGAGGATGTGGAAAGGAGCCTAGCAGCAAGTACCATGGTCATATGGAGCAATGTTGTTATGGCCATAGGGCTTTGGGTTTGAGTTACAGCCAGACGGCTTGAGCTTGCATTTGTGTTACAGCCTAGGGGCTTGTGGTTTTGTTTTGACGTTGTGATATTACACCTGGAGGCTTGGGTGAGGCTGTAGGGGTTGGAGGAGACCTCAATCATAGGGACCCCAGAGAGTGTGGGGTGCCCTAGCGCCAAGAGGGCGCAGTGTCCTCATAAAGGGCGCCACGGGAGCGTGGGGGCCCCAGAGCCCAAGGAGGGCACAGTATCCTCTCATAGGGACCCCAGAGAGTGTGGGGTGCCCTAGCGCCAGTGAGGTCGTGGGCTAGCACCAGGAGAGCGCATTAATTTCATAGCGCCAGTGGAGGCGCAGCTTGCACGCCAGTGTGGGAGCGACTGGCGGCGAGGAGCATGGCCAGTGGGTCGCGGGCGCAACCAGTAGGTTGCAGACAGGGGGGGGGACATAGACCCCGGATTGCACGCAGGGTACATAGACCCCAGCCCCAGAGCGAGGGGCGATTTCATTGAGAAGCCCAGGGTGGGCACGGTGAGCCCCAAAGAGGGGGAGCGCCACATCGTATTACTGAGCAGCCCTAGAGCAGGGCGATAGCGAGGAGCCCGAGAGGGGCCATAGTGAGGAGCCCGAGACGGGCATAGCGAGCCCGGCCTCAGGCTAGTGCGGCAACACCCCTCAGACCAAGGCAGGGTGCTGCGGTTGCCCCCGAGAAGACAGGGAGTAGCAGCGCGGTGAGCCGGGGTCAGAGAGGGTACCCGTGCGGTTGGCCGGAAGGGCCGGGGCCCGCTAGGGAGTCCCTGAGCGGGACCGCACCATCAGGGGATGCCCAATGAGAGGCTGGGTACTAGAGAAAGCCCAGAGTGGGCTAGATCATAGAGGAGGCCCAGGAAGAGGGCGTACAGACATACCAATGTCTATTACATCTGCGAGGCTTGGGGCGTGGTATCAGGGGAGGTTGGAGCCACGCATAGCCCATAAGGCTAAGGTGTCCGGGGAACACCCACCATATCGGGAGACCCCCAGGGGGTCCGGAAGAACCGCGGGGACAGAGGTCCCGAGTAGCCGTGCCCAGGGAGTCATAGGCAGCCTCCCAATCATATTCCAGCAAGACGTGGTGGGCGAGAATTAGAGGGTGCCTTGGGCCGGCCTGACACGGAGCGAGGGACCTCGAGGAGATCATGGCCCTCTGAGAGGACTCCGCCGTGACAGTCATTTTTAAAGGGTGGGGTTTTTTTAACCTAAAAGCCAAGGGCTATTCACCCCTTTTACCTTGAACTAACACCTGCTGACAACAAAACTGCTTTCAAGTCAAACCTCTGAGAATGCCACTTTAAATACTTGTAACAAGCTGCTTGCTTACCAAAGTAGGGCATTATTAGCTTCAATCTGCAGCAGAAAAGACAATTAAATAATGACAACCCAGAGCCCCCCACCAGCTCACAAAGCTGAACAATCATTAGGTCTGTCATTGCAAGGGCACTGACATTAAGGCCATGGCTACGATTACTCCAAATCTCAGTTCTGCTATATTGTTCCTAAGCATGCCACATCAATTCATTGCCACAAAAGCAGAGACATTGTGACCACAAAATATGCTGTTTTGGTAGGTTTTTCCAATAAGAATCCAACTTTAGAATAAGAATAATGAGTCTAACTTTGCATCGGGTGTTCCTGGACAACTGTCTTAAGTTGCCAGAATTGCTTGCTAGCTCAGCTGTACTATTTTGAATGCATAGGGACAAAGAAGATGCCATACCAGAGCACCTCAACCAGTGGTAAATCCAGGATGTTTCAGAAGACAACAGGAACGCAACTAGCAACTGTGCCGTCTAGCTGCAAGAGGTGACATTCCACTCCTGTTTTTGCAGATGATCAATTTATGCTGTGAAGCAAGACACTGGAATACATTTTTCCCCATAGATACAGGTACATAATTCAGTATTCTCATAAAAATGACCTTTTACTTTTGTTTTGTTTTTTAATTCAGCCACTGAATTTGACTGAATCATCTCCCAATTCACCAAACACCATGGACTGACTAGTCCTTGCATCAAGATACAACTTTCGCACAAATTTATCTGCCAGTAATTTCCTCTTGCCCTCCCTTGTATTCAGAACAGAAGATAAAATTACAAATAACATTACTTATAATTACTCTTGGTTTCATAAGCAATAGTGACATCACATCCCACTTCCTCATCCTGTCATGGTTCCTTGTTGCAACCCAGCTTCGCAAGCAGGCCTGCATGTGGCGCACACACCCTGAGCTACAGCAACAAGGGAACTGGAACTTCTGGGTTTGGCCAGCGAGCAGAAACTGACATGACTGGTTGCTGGTTAGTTGCAATACTACCATTTAAAACCCTTGCAGCAATCAATCATCAATTTTACTCTGCTACTGCTTGGAACATCTAATCGGCAGATGTGGTGCTGAACACTGAAACTACCTGACTGCCAGCAGCAAAAGCAGCAGAGAGATACATCCCTGGTAGCAGTCAGGAGACTCTTGATAATAAGGGGAGGATAGGACAGGAGAGTGATGGCAAGAAGGGAGCTCCTTTCCTCTTCCAGTAGCCCAATGAGTAGGGAAATAATAATAATAATATAGACAAGCAGAACAGAGGGAATGCCTTCAAACTTGAGATGCTTAGCACTGTTACAAAAGGCCTTGCCCCACACAATGTCCAGGTATACAAAAACTCTTCATTCTCTTAAAAGAACTTGTGACTGAGGCATTGATACCTACAGTCAGATGGGTGGCAAACTGGGTAGATGGTTGCGCCCAGAGAGTGGTGGTGGATGGGTCGTTTTCGACCTGGAGGGATGTGGGCAGTGGAGTCCCCCAGGACTCGGTCCTGGGGCCTGTACTGTTCAACATCTTTATCAGCAGTCTGGATGTGGGTGTGGAATGCATGCTGTCCATATTCACTGACGACACAAAGCTGTGGGGCAAGGTGGGCACGCTGGAGGGGAGGGACAGAATCCAGCTAGATCTAGACAGGTTGCAGAGGTGGGTGAATGAGAATAGGATGGAGTTCAATGCAGACAAGTGCAAGGTGCTGCATCTAGGGAAAAGGAACCAGCAACACACTTATAGGCTGGGGAACACCCTTCTTGTCAACACGGTGGCAGAAAGGGATTTAAGAGTCATTGTTAACTCCAGGATGAACATGAGCCGCCAATGAGAGGAAGCAGTCAGTAAGACTAACTGCACCTTGCTGTGCATCTACAGAGGCATCACAAGCAGGTCCAGGGAGGTGATCCTTCCCCTCTATGTGGCATTGGTCAGGCCACAGTTGGAGTACTGCGTCCAGTTCTGGGCACTGCACTTCAAGAGGGATGTAGCATTGTGGTCCAGAGAAGGGCCACTCGCATAGTCAAGGGGCAGGCTGTATGAGGAGAGGCTAAAGGGCCTGAACCTGTTCAGCTTCCACAAGAGAAGGCTGAGACGGGATCTGGTGGTCATTTACAAACTCACCAGGGTTGACCAGCAAGAATTGGGGGAGACTTTGTACCCCCAGACACCACTGGGGGTTACTAGGAATAATGGCCACAAATCGATAGAAGATTCAGGCTGGACATCAGGAGACACTGCTTTACAGTTAGGGCTTTCAGACTCTGGAATGTGCTCCCAAGTGAGCTGGTGCTCTCTCCTACCTTGGAGGTCTTCAAGAAGAGGCTGGACAGATATTTGGCTGGGGTGATATGACCCCAGCACCCATTCTTGCAAGGGGCAAAGTATCAGACCTGATGATCTAGGTCCCTTCCAACTCTAAGCACTATGATACTATGATACAACCCGAGTAGAAACTCAAAGCCCCATTTCAATAGCTGACAAGGCATTTCACCCAAGTGTTGCCTCTTGCCTCCTCCATACTACCAGATTTACTTCTCTAACAAAAAGCTTTGAAGCTTATTGCACAGCACCTTCATTCCCAGTAGCTTGCTGAGCAGGCAGTTTCTTGACTTGTACAAAGGCACTGTCAGAATTATTGTCAATTTTAGGAATGCTGTTTTGGTTCATAAGCCCATGATGGACAGGCCCAATAAGAGAGAGACGCATTGGTTAAGAGAGTCAGGCCCAGGTTTTTTGTAGGGCTGGACCAAGGAATACCAATATCAAGTCTGTTGTAAAATCTCTTGAGAGTAGATAATGCACTATTTAGAGAGGAGTGTGTATGATTTTGGCCTTGCCAGTTAGAGGAGAGGAGTGGAATAACTATTCCAAAAATACTCCTACTCACTTTCAAGTATTCATCTGTAAAGCTTTTCATTACCACTTGCTATTACTCTTCATACGTAGCTTTTACTGTAAGCGCTCACAACAAGCCAATGATTCTGTATCCTCGGAAGGAAAAAGGAAGAAAACCACTCTATCCTACATGGCAGCATAATAGTATTTTCAAGGGCCTGTTTTCCATACAATAGATGGGATTTCTCCACCACAAAATTCTCATTAAAAATCATACCTCTCTGCAATGCTTTGAAAGTCAGGTACTTGAAGAGCAACCTAAGCAAACATTGTACATTTGTGTAAATACACACAGAGGTTTTAAGTTAATCCGTATTGTTAAATTTAATACGCTCTACTCGCCAACCAAATCTCCGCCTGTTTTTTTGCACAGTTCCTGAATTCACAAATGCCTGTGATGATGGAAATTTGTGCATGCATGTTTTGAGTTTATTCCCTGGCAGTTATCCACTGATTCCAACAGCATTAGCTCTGATGAACAAGGGAAAAAAGAAAAACTGCTCCACAAACGGCCAGTTGACCACATTTTTAGGAAACATGTATATCATGTGTAGGGCCTGTTAATCAGGGAAGACTTAAATTGCATCTTGGCATTCTGGAGGCCACACACAGGAATCCAAGTTGTGTATGGCATTCTGACTCTCCAGCCATCTTAGGTTTTTCATATTTCTAAGACTACATCACATCCCCAGTATGGACAAGATTTAAAGAGCTTATTGTTATGCAAACCCAATAATCCTTTACCCTTGTTTTTCCTCAGGTTATACCTTTAAAATTATTAAAGCATGCATGTTAAGCTTAGATTTATGCAATCTTTGCTCTCAACTGAAGAGAAAACAGATTTAAAAACACAGTCTTTAATTTAAGCTAGTTGTTTTAGGCCTCGCTGGAAGAGTTTAAAGATACAAAGCCAAAAAAAAAAAAAAAAGGAACAAAATTTAAGCAGAGCTTGTTCTTCATTTGTCTCTTCTCTACAAGTGAAAGTTTTACCACCTATATAACACACATGGGCACCCCATCATTAGGAAATTTTACAGTTTAAGAGTGTTTTCCAATTTAGTTTGTAATGCACAGAAAGGGGCTTAAACTGAACTGAAAGAAAGCCACTATTAAAGTTATTAAGAAGCACCGTTGTGGGCCCATGTACATTATACTTGAATAACTAATAAACTTTCCCACATATACAAGTCCCAAGAGTTAGGTTGGCATAAATATATTGATTTAATTCACACCATACTTCTTAACAAGAAAAAAAAATCTTCAGGATCAGAAATAACATTTGGCCTTTGTACAGGGCCGTACGATTAGCAAGGCAAATTTTGACTAAAACAAGGCAAGTCTTCAAACATTCTTGCATACTGTCTGGGACAAATGCTAACTCAGAGATTTGTACATTTTTTGGGTTTTCTATGATTAGGCTTGATCCCCAGAAGTTCCAAGCTTTTCCTCCTACACCCTAAAAGAGACCAGTTATGGAACAAAAACTACTTTCAGCGGTTATAAAAACTAAAACTCAAGAGACTAGTGGGGACCAGGAAGAGACAAACTAGTTCTCCCTGTGTGAATCATCACAACTGCAGACGCCAATACATACGAAGTAAGAAACGCATACCAAAACATGGGGAAAAAATCCCCAAAAATTCAATATTTCCCTCTTCAAAAGGAAATGTGAACATTACAAGGATTCCCAAAAAGTGTTTGTAAAAAGCTTTTTGAATGTTAAGTACCCTCTTGTCCTGAGGAAAACCTGAGGCTCTGGTTAAATAACTGTAGGGAAGATATTGCATAACTATGACAGACTTATTCTACCTATAAAAAGAAAACTAAAATACTAGTTTTCATAAGAATCCCAGCTGCTATTTGCCCCTATGGTCAGGGGAGGAAAAAAAAGAAGGGGGAAGGAAGAATTCAATATAAATAGAAATGTGTAAAGAAAAATTAGACTGATATTAGTATGTGTATTCATTCCACCCAGGAAGAGCGCACACCAACTGCTGAAGCTTCCTTAGCCTGACAAAGGGTTTTTGAACCCGAAAGCTTGCTTAATTCTCCAACTATTTGAGTTGGTCTAATAAAAGATATCAAATTCACCCAAGGAACCTTGTCTGCCTATGTGTATTTTATGACATTCTTACATCTTGACAGATTGGCTATATTTCAGAAACAACTACATTTAGCACAAGATGGATATGTTACTAGGAGTACGTTAGACAAATTTTGGCAACACTATCAGAGTATGATGGCACATAATAATAGAATGAAGTGAACATAGTTTAGGTGCACACACCCAAGCTTTGCCTGAAGGTTTCCAAAAGATGAACTACTGACGCAACAGCAAAAAGCCCATGCAAGAGCCACAGATATTACATGCCTCAGGATTTAACACAAGAAAATCTTCACTGTGCCTTCCCTTATTTTTAAGGCTTTGTTTTGTTTTGTTTTGTTTTGGGGGGGGTCGAAGGGGGGGAGACGGAAGAGCTCTGTTCCTCTGCAGTAAGTCAGAGGAACAAAACGGCCAACAAGGGTAGCTTCCCATTTAATCCAAGTATAAATTATGCAAGCAGCTTTATTAGGAAGTTGTGAAACTTAAATAAATTTCACTCTTGGAGAAATTGAGCTTGATTTTCCAGTTTTTACTCGTTTTGTACAGCCATTTCAGACAGTACATTGCTATGGAGCGATTCAATAACAAATGCAGCAACACCAAGCTAGGCCAGTCACACTTTCACAGACACAGTCTGAAAAAGTGCAAGCTAAAATCAGACTGTAGAAGTAATTCGTACCTGCGGCAAGGCTGCACGAAGTATGATCAAGCACTGACAGGCATATGCCTGGCATCTGACAGGGGTGTACTTGGCAGCCGTGTTGATCTGAGACAAAAAGACATACAAAAAACTAGAACTCTTGGTTCCAAAATGATACGTTTTATTAGACCAACTGCAGTTGGTCTAATAAAACGTATCATTTCGGAACCAAGAGTTCTAGTTTTTTTGTATGGCATCTGACAAGCATTTTACCTGTATGATTTAACTGAAAATAATTTTTTCATAAAACTAGAAAATGTTCAAACACAGTGAGACACTTGAAATACTGATCCACCCTCTGGGTGTATTTTACTCAATTTCTTAACACTGCATTTTCAACTATCATCCATTCAGGTTGGCTAGTTGGAATCAGTGCTCTCCTTGCAAGCATTAACCCAGTAATTTCACCCTTAACAAATACACTGGCTTATCATTTCACTAAACAGGTGTGTGGGAGATTCCTACTACAAGCTTTCAGGAAAAGAAAAGACGACTTGCCAAGACTCAGTAATGCTATCTTCACCCTACCCAGAGGGACAGCATCATATCTGCCTTGCAGATTGAGACTGAAGTTCACCTCCCAGCATGCAATTTTGTAAAACTGTTTTAAGGTGATAATTTACAAAGCGGCTAAGCATTAAGAAACGAGTCAGGGAGATGGACACAACCCCCTGACATGTATGTTCAAGGACCCTGCTACATTTGCAAATTAAAGCTAGATGGCAACCAGCAATAAAGCTAAACCTGGAAAATGTGTACTAACTTTATAGCCAGTTGGCACTTCTTATGGAGTGATAGTTACTTTGCACATGTAGCTGGTCTCAAGGCATGTGTGCAATTAATCAGTTAATTGCATGATACCTGTAAGGTGTGGAGGGGGCCTCAATTTCCTCAATACTTTTGGGCATCTCTTATTTCTGCCTGAGCTCCATAATTGTCAAAGGAGGAAACTCCTCTCCCCAACTACATATGCTGTCTGCATAGGCACCTTAGTGCACTTGAATCACTTGGAGATTCCTGCAACTGCTGCCTTGTGACCAGGTGCTTGTACCACATACTCCTTCCTCTCTCTCTGTCTCTCTCTCTGAGTTATGGCCTTATTACTGGCAACATTGCTAAACCTGAAAAGGCAGCTGCACCCTAAGAAACAACTTTGGCTCCACCTTCTAATGGGGGGCACACAGCCGACTAGCAGGTCCATCTTGCCAGGTCTCACTGGACTTTAAAAGAGTGCTTCTCAACCTTTTGTGTACCAGGACCCATTTGTAAACATCGATGGCCCGTCCTGACCCAGTACCCCTCACTCCTGCCCCCCCCCGCCCCCGCCCCCCAGTGCATGAGGAAGATGGTGGGGGTGTGGTGCAGGGGGCGTGCCAAGCAGGCTGCAACTCCGCCAGCCTGCAAGGGGAAAGCCCCAGTTTCCCCACGTGTTTTCCTTTTAAGGGAGAATCCATTTCTAAAGTTTGCTGATCCATTTTCCAAATTTGCTCGCGACCCTTCTGTGTGACCCACTTTCGGGTGGCGACCCACAGGCTAAGGTACCCCGCTTCAAGCCCCGTGTGAGGGGTCGCTCCTGCCCTTTGGCCTTGTTGAACCAGGACTAGGGCTGCCAAGAAGGGCGCTCTGCCCCGGCACCGTGGTGCCCGCCCGCCCCGCCACCTCCGGCACTCCTCAGCGGGGCGGGCTGCCCTGACCCCCGCAAACGGGCTCGGCACAACTGTGCCGCCGCCGCGATGCGAGGCAGCCCCTGCCACAGCCCCAGGAGCTCAGGGACACCACGGCCCCTTCCAGCCGCAGCAGGCACCTCCCCGCCTGGCGGGCCCCGGCCCCGGGAGACAGCGCCGAGCCCGCGGCCCCGCGCACTCACCCGCCGAGCCCAGCACCAGCCAGAGCAGCCACATGGCCGCGCCGACAACTTCGCAGCGGCTCCGCTCGCTCCCGGCCCAGACGGCGGCTGCGGGGCGGGGCCGCACCGGGCAAGGCAGGGCAGGCAGGAGGCGCGGCCGGGGGCGGCTCCTCCCCGGCCCTCCGCGCGGGCGGGAAGTTTCCGTGCGCGCTGCTGCCCCCGGCCCTGCAACGAGCGCGGTGCCGCCCTGGGCCGCTCCCGGCCGGGCTCGGCAAGTCTTCATCTCACCTCTCCGGCCCCTGCAAACAAAGCGGCCACGTGTGTGCTTGGAGGGAAGTTGTCCGGGTTGCAGCGGAGGAGCGGGGAGTCCGCTGCGTCTGCCACAGACAGAAAGGAAGAAGAGAAAGGAAGAAAACGAGAGAGAAAAATACAGAGAAGCAACATCTAAAAATATCGATTTATTTTTAGCTAATCTTGCTTGTTTTGGCCTGCCTCCTGTTTGGTGAAGGGTTAGGCTTTCCCTCCTGGATTGGGCACTGGAGTCGTGTCTAGCCGTTGCTGTGCACATCAGCTCGGTACCTGGTCTGTTCAGCTGCCCAGCACGCCGCCCTTCCCAGTTTGTTGCCAGCTGCTTCCAGTGTAACCAGCTCCTCTACGCCCAGCACCACTTAGGTGCATAGGAACTCCCTGCTCCAGGGTCGGCTCTGAAATTTAAGTACCCTGCTAACTGCATATACCTATTTTTCAACTAATTACACTCCATATAAATGTACCAGAAACAGTGGAGGAGAAATTAGTCAAAGGGCTGCTGTTAAAAGTCTCGAGAATGACAGGTATCCAGGTTGTCGCCATATTGGCCTAGAACAGGGACGGGCAATTATTTTGGGCAGAGGGCCGCTTATTGAGTTTTGGCAAGCCATCAAGGGTGGCATGACAGGCAGCCAAGGGCAGATAAATATTAATTTTATAAATTTTTAGGGGCCCCGCAGGCTGGATAGAATGGCCTGGCTGGCCGCATCCGGCCCCCAGGCCACATTTTGCCCACCCCTGGTCTAGAGGAAAAAGCAATCAGGACTTGTAGTAGAGGTGTCATCTTTTATTAGACCAACCAGGATTTTAAAAGAAAAAAGGGTTAATTGCATACCTCAAGAATGCAGTTCTTTCATTCATTTTTTTTGCAAAAACCTAGTTGGTCTAATAAAAGACATCACCTCTACTACGAGTCCTGGTTGATAATAACAGGAACTAGTCAGTCTCACAACTGCTCCCTCTCTGTTTCTCTTCCTCTATTTTTAAGGCTTCTAATAGCAGTCCCGAAGCAGGCTATTAAGAAGCCTTGTAAATATGGGGAGCCAGCCGGTTTCATGGCTTCTAAACACAACACTGACAGGGCTATAAATAATACTCATTGAGTAGCATCTTCCATAGCATGTTTTCAGTGCCAGAGATATGCATTTAAACAGAGTATATTTTAATTAAACCCATTAGGTTGGACCCCGATTGCCCAAGCAACAATTATGGAAGGTCCTGAACATGAGGAATGGATGTATGACATAAGGGAAAGTTGCAAGTCCATACCCTTGTGCATCACATAGCACACATGCATGGAGGGGCCCTTGTTTTGCCCCCTGGAAGGGTTATTGAGAGAGGGAGAGTCAGATCTGTAGCTAAGCGTCCAGTCTCTGAAAACAAAGATCCAGTCTCATAAGATCCATGCTGTCTCTTTCTTTCTGCACTTAAGCAAGGCACTGAGATTTCTTACCTCTCAAAAAGCCTTTTCTTTCATTCTTCACCACTGGAAGTCCTGCCATCTGTCTTACCATATTGTCACTGGAAATTGATGGAATTTTTCATTATAGCTAATCAATCAAAACTAGTCAGTGGCACTCACAGTCCTTGTAAACCACAGTCAGTCACTTAACCCCAGCATTAGGAATGCCGTAATGCATTTTTATAATATACTTGCTGTTCATGAGCTGGATCCTGACAACACTGAAATCCTTATGTTCAACGGGAGCAACAGCAGGCCTTGCTTTGGAGAGACAGGTATCCTTGTGTAACAACTCATTGGCAATACCTCCATTCAAAGATGATCTCTACCGATGTGTCTTGAGGTGACTTAAGAATCCAATCCTTGACCCACAGACCTGTCTGCAGAAGTTGCAGGTCTTTTCACTGGGGAGAGTAGGTTGCAGGCGGTGCAGATTCCTCTCCTTTTCCTTCCTCTGTACTCTTTTCTCTGTTTTGAGGGTAAGACTCTTTACCCCAAAATAGGCTGCCACTTGGTTGAGGTTGCAACGCTACTGGAGCTGGTTAGCAGCCAGCTCCTTCCAACTCTTGGATGTTAGCATCTGTTTTCTTGTGGTATGCCTTCAAAGTGTCCTTGTAGCGTTTCCTCTGGCCACTGTGAGATCTCAGGATGTTACTAAGCTGGGAATAGAGCACTTGTTTTGAGAGTTGAGAGTCAGGCATCTACACACAATGTCCAGTCCAGTGAGACTTGTGTTTGAGGATCAACAACTCAGTACTGGTAAGATTGGCTTCAGCAAAGATGCTGCCGTTTGTGCAACAAATCTCATTTGACGTGGAGGATTTTCCAGAGGCATTGTTGGTGATACCTCTCCAGGCTCTTGATATCACCCACGTTTCACATCCAGAGAGGAGAGTGGGGATGATAACTGCATTATAGACCTGGATCTTGGTGTCTTTTCAGAGATCACAATGAATAAAGACACACCAAAGCAGTTTCTCAAAGGAAGCACTTTTACACTGGATCCTGTGCTAGAACTCTTCATCAACATTCACTTTCTGGGAGAGGTGGCTATCAAGGTAGGAAAGACCTCCAGGGTCTTTCCCTCAATGGTCTTTTGGGGAGGGGGGCTACATTCATGACCCAAGGCAGGCTGATACAGGTCTTTAGTTGTTTTCTCAGTGTTTAAAGAACACGACGGATTGAGAGATCTGCACTAGTTCACAATAACCATTTTGATCTCTCTTGCTTTTGTGGGATATTTGGGGCCCGTTCATTAAAAACAGTGATACCTTTTGGACCATAAGTTATTCCTGAGTGCGTGGTAGGTAGGCAACTAAATCTGCATGCATGTAATAAACTTTAACTCTCAAAAAGCTCACAGCATACCTTTAATAGTTGTACAGAAATGCTGAGTGCACGAGTTCTTCTGGGTAAGAATTAAAGTCAGTTTATAACAGCCAAAAGCTGCCAAGTGATTTCTAAAATTGTCTTCAACTAATCTGTACAAAAATACTTCTGGATACAAGTGGAGTTCTTGTAATGCATGTTTAATATAGTCAGAGAAGCTTATGAGCTAGAGATTTATTGATGAGAAGAACTTCACATCATTTGGAAAGATGAGCATGCTTTATTAGCTAAAATAAAAGTATTATCTGAATACCTAAATTTAGCTTTTGTTTGGAATGAAGCTTTAACCCTTAATGGTTAATTTCCAAGTAGACACTAACTTGACAACTAGCTAGTATCCAGAGTTGAATATTGCTTTTGACTTGGGAAGGAGACTGCAGGAAAAAGGGGAGGACTTTAAGAGAGGAGAAGGGATTTTTGCCTCCTAGCAGATGTGGCTACATCAGGGTTGTGGGAAAAATAATTTCCTCTCCACTGTCAGAATGTGGCTTCTCCCCACACTTCTCCTATGCTCCTGATATGACACTCATTGGCTCTAAACAATTCTCCCAGGCCAGAAAGAAAGCGACAGTGCATGTCAGCTGCTCAGGTATGCAACAGCAAGCAGGGGAGTCCAAGAAAGAAGTATGGTCTCGGTAGCACAGTAAGAGAGGGAGCCTCTTTTGTGTTCATTGGAGAGAGTGTGCTGGGAGAAGAGTGACGGACTCCGAAAGGCCTCTAAGGCTATACATGAGTTTCCTTCTCTTCAGTCCATCAGTAAGCACAATAAAGAGGGTATCAGTTGTACTACTACTTAATGTGAGGGCAATTCTTAGTGGTTTCCATAAGACCAAGAACAAGTCTGATGCAGGTAAAGCTGCACAGTCACATTGAAGATTTTAGCACATTTTCTAGATTTCCCCCTATGTAATCTGCAATATATTCAAATTAGCTTTAACAAGAATTGAAGATAGTTAGATTGCAGGTGTTGAAGGATGATATTCTAGTTAAGACGTTGAACCAGTATGCCAGTCAACCAATCTATTTTCAAATTCCAGTTCTGCTGCAGATTTGTAGCATAGGTTTGAACAAGTCTGTCTGTGCAACTCAGCTTCCCGATGATACTAGGAGGGTCTTATAGCAGGGGTTTGGGGAGAATTGGGGGTTGCTTGGTACCTTGATAGATCCAGATTATACAGAGTACCACAAATGCAATCAAAATGCAATGAAGAAATTTATGCCAAATAATTTTTTTTTTTAAATCACATACTCATCTTGGCTTCCTGGATACTGTTCCCATTGGCCCATATTATTACAAGATTGACTTGGTAAATAAGCCTCTCTCTCATATGCAGGTATTGTACTCGGGGCTGGATTAATGCATAGGCAAACTAGGAGCGTTCCTAGGGCCCTAAGTGAAGAAAGGGCCCAGTTGTGCTTATTTTACATATTATAATTGAGTGAAAAAAGTAGGGACCCATGAGTTTGTTTGCCCAAGGGCCACTAAAAAGTTAATCTGCCCCTGATTATACTTTTGTGGAACTTAAAGCAGTGAAAATTGTCACACAGAGCTGGGCTGGTTACATACATAATTGCTACTGACCACAATATCTAGTGTTTCCATTACTATTCTGAAAGATGTGTATTTTTCCGAGAGATTTTCCTTACCAAATGCAATTTTTCCTTCTGGCTGATCCTACAATGAGGTCATCATAATCCTCTGTTTATAAATATCCCAGTCTACTGACATAAATAGCATTTAATGCAATTACATGTGATTAAATGGTGATCGGGTCCACACGGCTTGACTGGCTGCAAACTTGCCTCTGAAGATTGAGTGCCTTCATTCAAGTTAAGAATCTCATTGTAACAGGGTGGCCTCCTCATCAGGTCTTTGTTGGCCCCCTGCTTTGTCGGCCACCCTGGGGTAACCTCCTGCTTCACTTTCCTGCCACGCCTTGATGGAAAATATAAGAGTTATTACTGAGGTGGGAGGATACCCATTACTCGCCCTGCTGACAAGGGCCTAATACCCACTCTAACCTTCTCTCCATGGGTCCCATGCCTCACAGATGTTACTATGGTGTTACTTCCTTGGCCTATGGCTGGAGCAAACTGGGCACACAGTTTTAGCTCTTTCCTACAGCCCTGGAGGACCACTCACATACCACCCCTCTCTCACCAGGGTCCCACTCACTCTGTTGGCTCTCACCCAGCCTCTTTCATACTGCCCTCTCTCAGAGGCTACACTCATGCTGCCCGGCCTCACCTGGCATTGGGCTTAGCTCTTCTTGCCTCGGTCAGCCCTGGCACAGTCTGATGGGTGTCTCCCACTACCCTCACCTGAGCAATTGTACTACTATAGGCCTATTTCATTCCTAGTCTCTTGCTGGGCCACTATGCCCCCACTGGGCCTTCTCATTCACCCACACTCATGGGGCCGCTCTGTTCATCACCCCTCTCACACAGGGTCTGACTCACGCCCCCAGGCTTTCCTCTGCTGCCTGGGTGCAGCCCCAGGTCCCTCCTCCAGCCTGAGCTCTGCCTTAGGGCTCCTTGATCGAGCCCTGGGCTCCCCCTGCTTGTTAGAACACCACTAGGGATGTGGGGCTGGGGTTATAAGGCACCCAGACCCGCCTTGCACTGGGGACGTAACTGGCCTGGCATTTCCTGGGGGCTCCCATGCTACTAGGAACCGCACCAGATCACCCTGGCAGGGTGCAGTTTTATGTCTTACCCAGGACAAGGGGACACCTCTTCCCCATAGCCCCTGCCCTTACCTCCTGACTCTGACCAGAGCAGCGTCTCAGCCTGATGTTACCTCCTTCCTCCTGCAGCAAACTGCAGCCCAGCTTATATCCCTGGGCCAAAGTGGCTGCCCTCATCACCAGTCACCTGGCTGCTGCTTGTTTGCTGCCCTTCAAGTGGCAGGCACCAAAGGTACCCAGCCACGCTCATCATGGCACTTTTGAGGATAAACTGGGTGTCTTAATCTCCTCTTTGAACAAAAGGCTATGTGCCACCATGGAGCTTAAAACCTGGGGCAGTTCCTGCCAGGCAACAGCAAATTGAGACTGTCCCAGGACTCAAGGTTTCCCCCTGCACTGGCAATATGGCGTAATTGTACTCTGATTCCTATTTACACAATTGTACCTCAGGCCATACATGTGTGGCATGGCAGGAGGTGCAATTCTTGGGACTGGGAATCAAAGCCCATCATGTGAACATCTGTCAGGGGCCTTAGTCACAGCAAAACATGTTCAAAACAGATACTGGTAATGAAGGTTAATTATTTAATGTTTACCTTGTGCTTTGAGATCCACACGTCAAAGGTACCCCATAAGTGAAAGCTGTTGTTATCAGCTTCTACTTTTTCCTACAAAATTATATGAAGTCCTTCAGATAACATTAGGTATGAAAAGGCAGAAAGTATTAGCTTTTAATCATTCTAATCTTTGAAGGGTACGATCTTGAAAGCTGCTGAGTGCCCTCCACTCTCACAGCAATCCTGTAGGCCTTTACTCGCATGTGACAAAGGGCTACCAATGTGGCACATTTTGTAGTATCAGCTTCTTGAAGACAACTTGATGGCCTTGGGAATTGGGGGTGCTCAGCACTTTGGAAGATTAAGCCCGACATGTGGCATTGATAACCTTTTTCTAAGCAGCAGACTATGCAACTCGTATTCTGTTTTACAATTCTCCTCATAATCCAGAAGTCATATGAAGAAGCAAAATCTAATAATGTCTCTAGCAGTAATCTATACCTGCTGGCTTCACTTCGAAAAATAGTTACTCAGGGGGAAAAAAATTAATTCTGGTCATTTATACATGTCAGGGCTGGCAACAGGATTGATGGTGATGAAAATTTGGGGTTGTGTTAATTAAGGACAAAAACTTGTACTAATATATTGCAGTGTTTTATAAATGACTGCCTGCCACTTTGGCATGCCAGTGAGCCTGGCACAGGGCTTAGCAACAGCTTTTTGATGAATTCAAAATAATAATAATCCAGTTTTTAATATCTCACAGCAAAATGATAAATGTGGGTCCGAAAATGTCTATAAAATGGTCGTCATCATTAGCATTTATCAAGTGAAACAGGCACATTAGCATATCGGCATATATCCATCTGCCCATTAGAATTCATCTTCATTATGGCTTTGTAATGTTTTGATCTGTAGCTTTGTATCAAGCTAGGAGCTCTTCTGACTGTTCCACCAGCATTCAGCTTAGAAAGCAGAATTAGAGCTCAGTTTTCAAAGGGGAAGTCTTAATAGGACATCCAGATTCCCACACGTGGATGATCAAATAGGTACTCTGACATATAAAAGGGACATTCATTGTAAGCATTTATAGGGCATCCACCACTGTTTTATATCAATTTAATTAAGAGCAATGAGCAATCTTTAGGTAGGAGAAAGCACACTAGAAACCTCACAAAAAAGAAGCCTACAGATTTCACCAAGAGAAAATTAGAATAACCTATCTTGTTCCCTAAATAATCAGACATTCCACAGCTCCCTGGACATGAAGCTGCAAGAATAAAGGGTTCTAGCTAGCAGGTATAACCTGTTACCTTTTTAGCTTCCATGTGCTCACTCCTCAGATAGTTACATTGTATTCCTGAAGAACTCAAGTGGTTAATATTAGAAATAGTCTCTGGAGATTCATGCTGCTCCCTCTTTGTGTAAGCATCCAGATGTGATTTATACATCCTGTTAAGAATTCGACCTGGAATCCTACACTGGTGGAACCTAACCTAATCATGTATAAAAGCCGCCTCCTCTCTTGCCAGATATCAGGCTTAGTGTTTCAGAAACCAGAAGGAAACTTGAGCTGTCTTTGCTTAAAAATACCCAGGTAAAATCTCTCTCATAATTCTGTGCCCTTGACAGGGCTCCTGGTTTCCTTCCCCTTCTGTTCAGCACAGATCATCTGCTTGCAAATGGCCTCCTGCTGTGTAGCTCTCATTTGGCTTGACACATGGTTTTAATGGCACTTAGTGTTTGTGACTCAGAAATCAGAGATGGAAGAGACATGTTAGCTCCATTTGTCCATGCCCCTTGACAATGCTGGATTGTCCCCTACAGCACAGTAATTCTTTGTCTGCTTTGTCCACTTCATTCTGAATGGCTCCAGAGAGGGGGCTCCCACCCTCTTCTCTCTCGGAAGATTATTCCACAGGCTAAGAGAGCTCCCTGTCAGGAAGTGATGTCTGATATTCTGCTTCCATTGCCCTTTCATCTCATTACTGCCATTTGTACTAACCTCCTTCGTACTCTTCTTTGGCCTTGGTACATAATTGTGCCAGGCCCTAAACAGAATTACCAGGAGGATGGCACTAATAGCCATCCCTCTCCCTTCCTGGTAGTGCCAGACAGTCTTGGGTCTTGCAGTTTCACCTATAGCCCCTCCAACACCAGAGCCAAATAGTGCAGCAGATTCAGGACAGTGCCTGGAAGCCCTATAAACTGGAATAGGGGAAGCTGCCCTGTTCAGTGCTTTTCCACTATTATTGTAGGCATGGCAATTGACTGAGGTACATTGTACCAATAGCCCTATAATGTGTGAAGCAACTTAAACCTACAGCTTTGCCTTCAATGAGCATCTCTTTCAGGTATTAGTAATGATTATCATCATCTTAGCCATAGTTTGACCATACTAAAAACATAGGATCCCAGTTTTGAACTGTCCCTCTCAGGAAATACAAAGAAAGGGCAGGGCAAAGGCATTTTTACAGTCCCCTTTTTTACATAAAGCCATTAACTTATAGCTAGCCTCCTAAAGGCTGGTGTGCTAGCCCAGAATAGCAGGAATGCCAAATGTTCCAATTACCTCCAAAACCCCTCTCACTTCTCAGTGGATATATGTTTGCTCAACTCTTTCCCAGGGAATCTTCCCCATCTCACACCAGCGGTATTCTAAGCCTCATGGTTTCAGCTGCTTTTCGTGAAACTGCTTTTGTAGAGGAGCTAGAACACAGAATCTGACAAGTTTTAGGGCCAGACTCTAATCCCAGTCCCCATCCGTTAAACTGACCCTGCAGAGTGGCGTGGTCCACACTATCAGATTCATTTGCAAGAAATCTTTTTCTAGCGTAACCACTTTACATATTTGTAAATACGTCTATATGTATATTTGTAAATTGTTAAATTAGATCGTCTCATTTATAAACCATTCAGGAAGCACCCCACTGTCTCTTTCCTACCTTTACCTGTTGCCTTTCCTGGGTCAAGCGTTTGTGAAGATGAAGTGGGGCAACTCCGTTTCTGCATAGGTCAACAGCTGGTGACTTCAGCAGGGTTCCTGAAGTGTCATTACCTGCTCATGTGACTATGCCTCCTGCTAGGGATCTGTGCTGGACTCTGTTCCTCCAAATGCTTACCTGCATGCTTTATTACCACAGATGGTCCCGTTGACTTCTGCAGGAGTGCTTAGAAAAAGATATGTGCAGAAAGTCCTGCAGGATCCAAAATCTGGCTTCCCAGATGGAGGGGCTCCTGTTCACCATACTCAGGGCCCAGAACCTGAACCCTGCCAGTGTCCCTCTTGGGGGCAATGAAAGTGTTGACCTAAGGAAGTGGTTCAAAATCTCTAGCTACAATATCAGAGCAAGATATCACTGTTTGTATAACCTTCCTGACTTGGAGGGTTGTTTTTTTCTGCAGGGACCAATCAGAAATCCAGATAAACTGGGCCTTTTAATTTTATTCCAAAAATTAAAATGTTTCTGAACCTTTTCATATGAAATTAATTTAATTATCCAATTCTATCTACATTTCAATATTTACTTAAATTATTCTAGAGTAGTCATAATAGACAACTTGTAGACTTATGAGACAATTCTGTAATCTACAAGTCCAAAGATTGCCTCCTAAGCAATTACCATATCAATAATATCCATTAGTGTGATGGGGAGTGTGCAAAATACACAAGCTGCTCCCAGAATCCCAAGCATAATGAAGATGAGTGATCAGAGAAGATCGTTTAGTGGTAGAATAGATAATCAATAAATGAATGACCAGCTCAATAGATGTTCCCTACCCTGAATACAGAAACCTACCTCCAAACATCCATTAGCAGAAGTTCTGACCCATAAATTACAAAATTCAAATCAATACATCTGGACTGTGAAATAAACAGTTAGTGTAATTTAGGAGCCAGGGTTTCAATCCTCAGCTGGTGTAAAAGCTGCAGCAATTTATTCCAGCTGCAGAGCTGGCCCCTGAGAGTTTTACAGTGTAGTCTCACCTCAAGCCTCTGTTTTAACACATCTTCTAAAATTAGTCCCCTATCCCCAGGTCATGAAAAATACATAATGAAATACGTGTGTGTGCATTTATATATAGCATGAACCTTGCTGAAATGCTCTCAGCACTACACATGCTGATGACTTCATATGCAGGAAGATGCAGATGTAGTAAAAGACAAAAAAAATAGGCCATAGTGAAAACAAGAAGGGAGTGAATAGAAGAATAAGGATCAAGCAACATTCATTGGAAACCCTGAAAAAGTCTCCTAAAGCTAAGTTAAATTGAGTCATCTTAGGCCATATCCTGAATTAATTCTTTTGGAGTTCAATCCTGGGTTCTTAATCAGGAAAAACTCCCACCAACTTCAGTAAGGGTTTGGACTGACTACAGGCTTCAGGATCAGACCCGGGTTGAATAAATGAATACATTGTAATTATTCCAAACCCTCCTGAAATGCCAGCAAGTAGGATGATGGTTAAAGAACTCATAAGGAATTATAATTCCTCTTATTATAAAAACTGATGATTTTTCATTCTTTAATAAATTGAGGGCCTGATTATCTCTTTTATAGAGCTTAAAATGTTACATTTTTAAGCAAGTTAATCAGGATTTTGACCACAATGATACATTTCTATATCAGCTTTCATCCAGATGGTACCCAGCATGCTTCACTTTGCCTCACTAACTGAGAATCTCACTCAGGGCTTTATCCTGCTAGATGCTAAGTGCCTTAACTTTCATCCACTGACTGTACATACTAATAATGAAGTCAACAGAACTGCTGAAGTATTTAAAGTTAAGCACATACATTTCCACTTTACAGAATCAGAGCCAAGGACCAAGCACCTTATAAATACTAAGAACATAAAAAATACCATAGTGCATCAGACAACTGATCCATCTAGCCCAGTATCCTATCTCTCATGACTCTTGCATGGAAACCTCAGCATGGAAGTGTATGTGGTACAGTTCATAGACTCCCAGGTATTTGTGCCTTCTATAGAGAGAGGGAGACCTTGATGCATGCACATCTGGAGTGTGCCAGGTTGCCAGCTCTCTTCTACCTTTTCGGGCTGCGTTTTCTCCCACACCTCCAACTCTATCTACATACCATCTGTAGTCCCAAAGAAATTCTGGGACTTTCTGGTTAGTTTCTTCCTAACCATATACCACACCAGGAAAGAGAGCCTGGCTGCAGGGGTCCCAGGTAATTGCGGGAGTGTTTTCCTTTCCCCTGTCTGTACACATCTTCAAGCTGGGTTTCACTGGGCACTGTATAATGACTCCCTATGTTTTCAAGGAGCAGTGAACATTAGCCAGAGGTCCCTGCTTGGTGTCCTCACTTGGCATCTTGCTTATTAATTTGTAACCTTTAGTATTGATCCTAGTATTTGTCATTTGCTGTGTGAAGCAATCACTTGTTGTGCACCTAGTGGCCTTTCTATAGCCATGAGATGTATTCGTAGTTCCTGGTAAGCTTAGGCCTGCTGTTACTGCACAACAAATAGGCCTGTCTGACAGTGGCAGAGAGTGGATACTAAGCGAAAGAGTAGCATCAATCCCCTGCCCCACTCCCACTACAGTTTCCAGCATTTAGAGGCCTAGGAAGTCCCAATTTCAAGGTTAGAGCCCTACCTATCATGTTTAATAGCTACTTGATAGACCTATCCACCATGTATTGGTACAATCCCAGTCTGAACCTCTTTTAGTCTAGTGACTGTGTGTCCATATATACTTAGATTGTAATGCTTAGCACTGAAATGCAGCTACCATTGTGGAAGAAATGCAGCAGCACTACAATATTGGTTAGGACTGCAAGGAACACACAATTGAAAATGCAGGAGCATTAAGATAATACAGAAAACAGTTACGCTGGAATTTGGTGGTGACTCCTTACTTTTGTAAGTGCTTTTTAATGATAGATGACAAGTAGCCGGGTCATCAAGTCTCAGGGAGATAAAGCCCAGAGACATAACAATCCCCATGCAGTAATACCATGACACTGGTAGAATAGTGATCCTAAGTCCACTGCTAGCAGCGTTTCTTTCAAGATGTAAGCTTCCCCTAAAAACTCCAACCTCAGTAGGCTGGTTCACTAGACCGCACTTAGATTACAAGATTGCAGCATGAGCTTGTATGGTTACTGGCCAAACACACTGGATCAAGCTCATCCCCACTGCCCACTGCAGACAGTTGAGTCATGCCTGCATGAATTCTGCCCATTACACATTACATGGAAAGCATATAGAATTCATTGACTGAATATTTTTTTTTTAAATTCCATGTGATAGATTCCAGTGTTTGTTAGTGTTGGGATAAAACTTAAGATGATGAGGGTTTTTATTCTTTGCTGCCTCTTTAACCATTCATGTGTGATGACTTTCCTGATTGGCAATAAGAATCCAGTAAAAGCTTGCTCCTATGTCTAGGTCAATGCAACAGGAATTGAAAGTCTCATGCCAGCTTAAATAGTAGACAGGAAGTTTCAGTGACGAGTTGGTCCAGGTCTGAATGAGAATGTGACTGACAGACAAGATCTAATTTCAGGGTCAGACTAATGATCTGACTGATGCTGAGCCAGTAGGAAATGATTATGGCCTAGATTAGATTACACATGCACTGTCAGTGCAGTCTCTCCCCACCCTCCCTCTTCATGCTTCTTTGCTCTTCCTGACAATGCTCTAGAGAGCGGCAGACCCTTGTCTATCTTCTCTCAGTCTCTTGTTAATGCCGTTAGCTTTGAAAGCTCGTAAGCAATTACAGACTCTGTGAAATGTACCTTCAACTACCACCCATCTCCCTCTCCTAAAATTTCATTGGAAAAGAAACAAAAGAGAACTTATCCAGATGGCAGGCTGATGTGAACACAAACACTCACACACGGCCATTCGGCTTGCATGTCCAGAGCACAAAGGGCTTTTCAGTTCACAGAAACCGTTTGGAAACTTGGCTTGTGCTGCCAGTAAAATGCATGGTCTCAGTCTCAAATTAGCACACTGGCCTTTAGAATCCAACAATTAGCTCTGTTAGCACCTGAAATCATAGCATCTCCCACCATCCAGTATTTGTAAAAGCCCTCTTTGTATATTTTCCCTCTCCAGCTATAAAGTCCAATTTACATAAAAAGTCTGGTTTGAGCTACTCCTCAGGGCATCTTGTGCTTATTGAACATGTTTTCCTGTCTCTGTAATTTAATAATAGAGGTCATGTTCACTAATAGCCCTTTTGTAGTTAATAGGGCACTTTCCAAAGCTGCGCATATGCATCAAGGAATGTCTGGAACACAAGATTAAGATCAAGTTACACCAAGTTGATGGCAGGGCATGTGTAGCTGATTTAAAGAAACAATGGGTAACATTTGTAGACATAGGGGGATGAGAGAGTACAAGATAGCTAATAAAACAATCATTAGAATTAAAACTTTAAATGGTGAAGCTAGTCCAATGCTGCTGAAAACAGAAGATTGTAGGGTGGGGAACAGTGCCCTTGGTTCCCTTCACCTGGTTAGGATACATATGGTAGTAGTAGTGCAGGGAAGTGTGCAGTGTGGTGGCTTTTCATGTTATAAATATTGTGCTCTTATAGCATTGCTGGCCCAGGAAACTGTGCTCAGATTCATATGAAGTGATATGCCTGGGTTCCAAACCAAAGTGGGGTCAGCTTTGGTGGCAGTGCAGTCTCCCAAGATTTCAGTCACAGCTCAATTAAAAACAGAACAGGTTGCTTCTGGTTTGAATACTGCTACTGAACAGCATGGCAGAATTAGATTTGGATCTGAATACAAGTCACATCCAAAATCAGGTAGTTCATTCCCAAAGTTCTAGTTTTGACTCCTCTACTTTAATTGTTATTTGTCTTACAGTTACACCCTTAGGCTAAGTACTGTTCAAATTCATAGGATGTGGGAAGACTATAGTCTACAATTACTGAGTTATTTTATCTGGTCTGGGGTAACAGATGGATTATTTATACAACTAATGTATTGGTAACATATTATTACAGGCAGCAAGAGCACTGTAAGGGCATTTTTCTAGTATGTAAAAAGCCAGTTGTATAGCGATCAAGACAGTCACTGCTCCCCTGAGCTTACAAACTTTAGTACTAGCCAGTTCCAGAGGTGGGCTGCCAACAGTGCTGCAAGTCAGAACTGCTGTGATGGCATGAAAATGGGAATTGGTTTTACTAAAACCACAGTCAAAACCCTGCCAGGAGGCACCCCAATATTTGACACGGGAGGCCATACTGCAGCTAGTATCACTCAAAAGCAAAATATCTGCACCCAGCAGGAGACTTTGAGTTAAAAGATGGCTGCATCTATCCTGGCCTCTTTCAAAGATAGGAGCTGCATTCAGGAATCATCAAATATTTTATATATATCTGTACATTTTCTACCCTCATTATATGCCGTCTTTAGATTTGTAAGTAAAGAAAATTGATAACGGAAGCAAAAGAAACCAAGGGGGTAACTCCTATGGCCAGCAGAGTTAAAGACTAAAGGAATCCCAGCAATGAAATTAGTTGATTAATAGATGGGCATGGTATATTTGTCAGTAACAACACAGAGAAAGTAGACCTTTTAAAATAAATATTTCTGGTGTATATTTGAGGGGAAAAAAGCTGATGATGTATTCATACATTGGATGGTGATGGATTAGTTTCTACTCCAACAGTGACTAAGGATGAGTTAAGCAACAGTTACTAGAGTTAGAGTTGTAAAAATTGTCAGGTCTAAGTAACATGCACCTGAGTGGTTTGAAAGAGTTGGCTGGGGAGTTCTGCAGACCATTAAAGTTGATTTTCAATAACTCTTGGAACACTGAGGAAGGACCAAAGGGCTGGAAGTAAACTAATGCTATGCCAATATTTTAAAAATTATAAACAGAATGACCCATGTTACTACAGACATGTCAGTCTGACATTGATTCGGAGACAAATAATGGCTGATATGGGACTTGAATTAAAGGAAGGTAGTAAGATTGCTAATTAGCAGAGGTCTGTGGAACATAGGTCTTGTGAAATTAGCTTTCTATTTTTTGATGAAAGTGCATGTGTACTTCATAAAGATCATCCTGCTGATATAATGTACTTAGATTGCTATAACACACTTGACTTGGTACTGTGTGATAAAGTAACATAGAAATATGGGGCTAGAAGCAACCATAGAAAGATCAATGTTATCTTGCTGCTCTGAGGCAGGATCAAGGATTCTAAAATCATCCCTGACAGATGTTTGTTTAATCCAGGAGTGCACAGACTCCAGCTTGCAGACCAGAATCATTCGGCAGAGCTGTGTCCTCCAGCCCATGTGGCTTCCCTGGGCCCAGAAATGTGGCGGCCACAGAAAACTGGTAGGGAAATATGGGGGCGCGGCACATGCCCCTCCTGAGATTGGCTCCTGACTCCGCACCGCTCAGGACAGGTAGTTTTTTTGCTGTGTGGGCTGGCAGCGTGTTGGGGGGGAGGGGGCACTAAGCTGTGGCACAGAAGTATAGGAGTGGATATGGGGCTTTTGGCCCGCCCCTGGGCCCAAAAATTGTGCCCCCCCAGACTTAAGAGGCACCAGTCACCCCTCGTAGTGGCAGTCTTAATTGTCACTCTCCTACAGCCAAATTTCTGACCCAGTGGGCCAGATGATGTAGCCCTGCACATAGATCACCCGTCTGCACTGGGACCCATGCATGGAGTCACTCCCCAGCCAGTTCCAGTGTGCAGGGTCAGGCCAGCATGTACCCAGATTCAGTGCACAGAATTGTACTGGTGCATAAGATCACATCCATGTGCCAGCCCCTTGTGCAGGATGGCCTATGAACAGGCCCCGGGCCACTTGTCCAGCCCACAGGGCCAGAAGACTCAGGAACTGGTTACTCAATGGTGGTACAGTGGTACTCAAACTCCAGTGAGAGAAATTCTACAACCTCCCTGTTTAGTTGGTTCTGGTGTTTAATTTCCTTATAATTAAAAAGCATTCCTTAGTATCTAACCTAAATCTATTTTGCTTTAAATTAAGCCTGTTACTTCTTATCCTTCATTTAGTGGTTGGGAGAGCGTTTGAACACTGTTCTTTTTTCAATAGCTATGTACCCATGGAAAAATGTATGTTCTTTCTTTCTATACTAAACAGAAAGAACCTTGATTTCACCCCATTTTTTCCAACCTCTCCTCAGAGATCACTTTTCTAAAGCTCTCATCTTTGTTAATTTTCTTTGGATCCTTTCTACTTTGTCTACATTAAAAAAAAAAAAAATGGTACCCAAAACTGGACTCAGGTTTCCAGATGTGGCCTTAACAGGACTGAGTAGAGTAGAATCATTGTCTTCTGTGTTTGACATACCACACTCCTATCAATACATATCAAGTTGGCATTTGTGCTTTTTAAATTTTTTTGGTAGCATCACATTGTTGGCTTATGTTCAATATGACTTCCAAATCATTTGCCACAGAGTTGCTGCCCAGCCAGTTATTCTGCACTAGCAAAGTGATGGTCAAGCATGACTGGGAGGGGGTGGGGGGAGCGGGGGGGGGGACAGAGGCCTGTGTTGCCCCCCATCACTGTGGCTTGTGGTCTGGCTCCCCCCTTCTCCCCTGCCACCTCCAGTCCATGCCCGCTCCCTTCCTTCCCCACCCACTGCTTCGGGCCTGGACTCGTTCCTCCACTTGCCCCCCCATCATTTTGAGTTCAGTTCCCACCTGCTGCTTTGGGTGCGGGCACATGTGCCTACCCCCCTGACTCCCAGGACCGGGGGGGGGAGGGGAGCTTGCACATGGCAGTGGTGGGCGGCTGCGCACTGCCACCGTTAACCCCCCATCCCCTTCCCACTCTCCTCCCTCCCCCCCATCTTCCCCGCTGTCTCACCCTCCCTGCCAGCTGTTGTTGGGGGAGGGCGCTCAGGCCCCTGGCTCCCAGGTGGCCAGGGAGGGGGCAAGGCCAGCACCACTGGCCTCACCTCCCCCCACCCCCACTCCAGCCCCTCAGTCCCCACTGTCATGGTGGTGCTCCACCACCCTGTGCCACCACTGCCACCTCCAAGGAGCAGGGCCCGGGGGGGCGGAAGTGAGGCCAGCATTGCTGGCCCTCCCCCACCTCCATCCTCTCCATCATGGCAGTGCTCTGGTCCCCACTGTCACCCTGTGCCTCAAGGAGCAGGGCCAGGAGGTGGGGGGGCTGAGGCCAGTGCTGCTGGCCCTGCCCCCATCTCCAGCCCCTCAGTCTCCACTGTCATAGCAGCGCTCCGTGTGTCTCTGTCTGTTGGAGCACTTTGATTGGCTGTCGAGACAACCAATCAGAGTGTGAATAAAGCATTATTGACAGACAGACAGGCAGACTAAGTCTTTTATAGTATTAGAATTTTGCATTCATCTTCATTTTTAAGCACTATACTTTGCACATGCGCTCACAGAATTTAGTTTAATTGTCTCAGGTCCTTTCTCCAATCTCTCACCATTATTTTGGATTCTGCTCTTCTTTCCCTGAATGTTTACAACCCCTTCCCGCTTGACGGCATCCTCCAATTTTAAAAGGGACCTCTCTAATCTTAATTAAGTAATATAAGAGTCAAATGATGAATAGTACTAAACATGAGATAAAGTTCAAAAGGACCTTGTATGACATTTTCTCCAAGTGTGCAACAGCATCATATAAATTTATTCTAGACTGTCACAATCTACCAGACTGGCTGGCTGGTTTAGTAGGTAGAGCTGGGAGTAGGACTGGGCATTGTAAGGGTGGCAGTCAGAAGCCACAAGTCAGGTACCACACACCAAGCCAGTGTCAGGATCCAGGAATCAGAAGCCTAGTTACCAAGTCTGAGGGACAATCAGTAGGAGAGGTCCAGAAGCCAAACCAGGGTCATAAGCCAGGAAACATTCACGGGGCAATACAAAGCCAAAATCCAGGGAGAAGCCAATAGCAGGGTCAATAACCAGGAGAGCCAGAGACACTGCTGGGACAGGAGCCCCTCAAGAGACTGGAGACTAGTAGGTTGCACACTAAAAAGGTCAGGTACTAGAAAAGCTCCTTAAAAGCAGTCCCACAACCAATCAGAGGGAACTGGCCTTACTTAGTTTTAACTGAGCGAGCTATACTTAACAAGGTCTTCAGGGTAGGATCCTGACTGAGCCTCACAGAGCTGACCCAGACTACAAAGCAGCCTTATAACTGTATTTCCATCATTTGCGTATGAGAATTTCAGGAGAGACATTCTCATAACTCAAAATATATCACATTTACTGTTTTCCACTTACCTCTCAGTTGCCTAGTCAAAGGAAATTAGATTAATTTGCCATGATATCTGTTTTTGACAAATCTACCTTAATTTTCTCATTACTTTATCACCACCTAGGTGCTTACAAATTGATTGTTTCATAATCAGTTCCAGTGCTTTCCTGGGTGTCAAAATTAAGCTAACTGATCCGTCATTTTCTTCATCTCCTTTTGTGCCCTTCTCCCTTCCACTCTTTTTTTTTTAAAGAGAGGTACTGTGTTTTGCATTCTCTGGGACTTCACCTGTCTTCCAGGACAACAAGAAATTGTTTAGGACAACAAGAAATTGTTTTTTAGATATATAGGGAGTAAAAGGAAGGCCCAGGGAGGAATAGGACCCCTGCTAAATGGGCAGAAACAATTGGTGACGACGGGGGGGACAAGGCTGAACTCCTCAACGAGTTCTTTGCCTCAGTGTTCCTAAATGAGGGGCATGACAAGTCTCTCACTGGGATTGTAGAGAGACAGCAGCAAGGCACCAGACTTCCATGCGTAGACCCGGAGATGGTGCAGAGTTACTTGGAAGAACTGTATGCCTTTAAGTCAGCAGGCCCGGATGAGCTCCATCCAAGGGTACTGAAGGCACTGGCTGACATCATTGCAGAGCCACTGGCGGGAATATTCGAACGCTCGTGGCACATGGGCCAAGTCCCGGAGGACTGGAAAAGGGCCAATGTGGTCCCCATTTTCAAGAAGGGGAGGAAGGAGGACCCGGGCAACTATAGGCCAGTCAGTCTCACCTCCATCCTTGGCAAAGTCTTTGAAAAAATTATCAAGGCTCACACATGCGAGAGCCCGGCAGGACAAATTATGCTGAGGGGAAACCAGCACAGGTTCGTGGCAGGCAGATTGTGCCTGACCAATCTAGTCTCTTTTTATGACCAGGTTACGAAACACCTGGACACAGGAGGAGGGGTGGATGTCGTATACTTAGACTTCAGGAAGTCCTTCGATACGGTATCCCACCCCATACTGGTGAACAAGTTAAGAGGCTGTGACTTGGATGACTACACAGTCCGGTGGGTGGCGAATTGTCTGGAGGGTCGCACCCAGAGAGTCGTGGTGGATGGGTCGGCTTCGACCTGGAAGGGTGTGGGCAGTGGGGTCCCGCGGGGCTCGGTCCTTGGACCGATACTCTTTAATGTCTTCATCAGCGACTTGGACGAGGGAGTGAAATGTACTCTGTCCAAGTTTGCAGATGACACAAAGCTATGGAGAGATGTGGACACGCCGGAGGGCAGGGAACAGCTGCAAGCAGACCTGGACAGGTTAGACAAGTGGGCAGAAAATAACAGAATGCAGTTCAACAAGGAGAAATGCAAAGTGCTGCACCTAGGGAGGAAAAATGTCCAGCACACCTACAGCCTAGGTAATGACCTGCTGGGCGGCACGGAAGTGGAAAGGGATCTTGGAGTCCTAGTGGACTCCAAGATGAACATGAGTCGGCAGTGTGACGAAGCCATCAGAAAAGCCAATGGCACTTTATCGTGCATCAGCAGATGCATGACGAATAGGTCCAAGGAGGTGATACTTCCCCTCTATCGGGCGCTGGTCAGACCGCAGTTGGAGTACTGCGTGCAATTCTGGGCACCGCACTTCAAGAGGGATGCGGATAATCTGGAGATGGTTCAGAGAAGGGCCACTCATATGGTTAAGGGCCTGCAGACCAAGCCCTATGAGGAGAGACTAGAGAAACTGGACCTTTTCAGCCTCTGCAAGAGAAGGTTGAGAAGCGACCTTGTGGCTGCCTATAAGTTCATCACGGGGGCACAGAAGGGAATTGGTGAGTATTTATTCACCAAGGTGCCCCTGAGGGTTACAAGAAATAATGGCCACAAGATAGCAGAGAGCAGATTTAGATTGGACATTAGGAGGAACTTCTTCACAGTTCGAGTGGCCAAGGTCTGGAATGGGCTCCCAAGGGAGGTGGTGCTCTCCCCTACCCTGGGGGTCTTCAAGAGGAGGTTAGATGAGCATCTAGCTGAGGTCATCTAGACCCAGCACTCTTTCCTGCCTATGCAGGGGGTCGGACTCGATGATCTATTGAGGTCCCTTCCGACCCTAACATCTATGAATCTATGGGTTTCCAAAGATCAATGCTAATGATTGAAAGACTAGCTCCTGAAGTACTCTAGGGTAAATTTCATCAAGTCCAGCTGACATGAAAAAAAAAATTACTTTATCTACATACAGGTCAGTCACATCTTAGGCGGGGGTTAGGTGCTGAAGTCAGCACATAAAGCAAAAATTGCGTAAGGCGAAAATCGGTGACTATATGCGGGGTGGGAGGGTGGGCGGGGCTTGAGTTTGCACGTGGCACTGTGCTTAGAGCTGTGCGGCTGGTGGCAGTGGCGCAGCGCGGGGTGGTGGTGGGAATGACTGTGTGCTGCCTGGCCACCACCACGCTGCTGTTGACACCCAGCGGCTGGCTATACAGCTCCAGGCACGGCTCCATGGTGACAGTGGAAGGTTTTGGAGGCAGTGGCTGTCACTGCCAGAATGGGCCTCCAGGTAAGTGGCAGCGCCGCGTGCAAGCTCAAGCCCCACCCCCCCTCCCATCCCGCGTATAGTTGAATTTGCACAAGTTAAATGCACGTATGATGTGACTGACCTGTATTCTTTAGCTGTTACCTTGTTTTAAGAATTCTTTGGTGGCAAATGGGGCCAAAAAACATTGAATGTGTCAGCCTTCTCCATGTCATCCATCATTTGTTCACCCTGCCTATTAGGTTTGATTAATAAAACTAGACTGATAAAAAATCAACTTGGCACACATTGAAAAAAATCAGTTAATTGATGGTCTCAAAATGGAATTAATTATCAACAGATAATTATTTTCAAATGGCAGTGTTTCTTGTGGGGTCTTGGCCTTATGTAATTTAATATTTTTATCAGTGCTTTAGGGAAAAATAAAAAAATCACTACTGTGGCAATGTGGGGCTCCCCGCCTAGCCACAGTGCTAGGTTCCCCACTTGCCTATGGGCACGCCACCCACCTGACTCATCTGCCATGCCTTGTTCTTAATTAATTAATAGCTGTTAATTAAGGCAGGAGGCTGCCCAATTCTGCCCTGATGCCAGGGGGTGCTATCTGTGGCTCCGTTCCTTCCCTACGCTGCAGCCCATGCCTCGCCAATGGCATCCAGCTGTTACAGTGCTCCCAGCCTACTGCTGGAGCAAGCTTAGGCCACGCCGTCAGGCCACAGTCACACACGCATTCATACCGCCCTCCTCTCACTAGGGCCTTTTTCATACATCCACGACTCATTCTGCCTTGCTCCCTCTTGGAGCAAGCCCCTTAGGCCATAGGCTTAGCTAGTACATCCCTTGGGTGGCAGACGTACCATCTTCTGGGCCTCTCCCATGACCCTCACCGGGGTAGCGGCCAGCCAATTACCTGACCGGGTCTAAGCTTACTCTGTCCCCTGACAGGGGCAACTCAATACATGTAAACACACTAGGCACTCTGCCCTCTGGTTCTTCTCCCCCCCACCTCATCTCTCATCCTCATCTCTGCCCCCTCACTGGGGCTACCCCTCACCAGGGCCTTCTTATCTGGCACCACGATGGGTGCTCCAGGGTCTCACAGGGGACTCTCACTCCCCTCCCTGCAGCAGCATGTCAATGTGCTATGTTCTGCCCTGCTTTACTTGGGGCTACTCATCTCTGCCCCCACCACTTGGGGCACCACACCACCCCCTCCACTAGGGGCCATGGGGCTTCCCTCTCCGGTGGGCTCAGGTGACCACAGCCGTGCCTGGCCCCAACTCTTCCTCCTTGGGGTAGTGCACCCAACAGGGCTCAGGTGGCCGCAGTTGTGCCTGGTCCCCACTCTCTCTCCTCAGGGTCTTGCACCCCACAGGGCTCAGGTGGCCACAGCCATGCCTAGGCCCCCACTCTCCCTCCTTGGAGTCTCTTAGGGTCTTGCACCCCGCAGGGCTCAGGTGGCCACAGCCATGCCTGGCCCCCAACTACCTCCGGTGTTACGCAACCCACCTGAAGGTGAGGGGCTAGGGTTAAGGTGCCCTTCCTCGCCTTTTACCAGGGTGATAACTGGCCTGGCATTTCCTGGGGGCTCCCATGCCACTGAGAGCCCCACCAGGCCACCCACTCATGGCAGGGGACAGTTTTAGGTCATGCCCAGGACCAGGAGCCTCCAATCCATGTCCTACAGCTCTTCCCTTACCTCCAGATGATACATGAAGCCTCGCAGCCAGGAGACCTTGCTGCCTTGCCAGCCAGCAGGGAACTGAGCTGTTTATATAGGCAGCCAGGGATCTAAAATCGCTGCCTCAGTCAAGCAACTGCTGTCTGCTTGGCTCTGGTCTAAAGTGGCAGGCATCCACAGTGCCCTGCCACACATCTTCCCCCTTTAAATGGAACTAAGGGAAGGTTTCCCCTGCTGCTTCTCCAAAACAGGCTCCCCTTGGAGCCTGAGAGCCCTCAAGTGACGAGCACCCACAAAGGTGGTCTGCCACATACCTCCCCCCTTAAATTGAGATCTGGGAGGGCTTCACTTGGCTGCCTTGCCTGCTGGGCTCTGCCCCAGCCTACTGCAGCCACCACCACGTGGCGAGTACCCCAAAGGTGCTTGGCCACACTACCAATAAAATTTACAGATAACACAAGACTGGGTGGGTATTAAATAATGAAGAGGATAGGTCACGGAACTGGATCATGTTGGGCACAACCAAATCATATGCATTTTGACATAGCCAAACATAAGGTTATACATCTAGGGACAAAGGAAGTAGGCTATGCCAACAGGATGGGGGATTATCTTGGGTAGCAGCAGTGCTGAAAAAGACTTGACAGTCACAGGTGAACTTGAGGTTAAAGCATGATGTAGCAACCAAAAGCACTACAGGGATCCTAAGAGCTGGAAAAGATGCCTTTTAGTTAAAGACTGAAGAACACGATCTCTTTATCTTTTCAAACAGAGGGTTAAGGTTAAGAGGTGTTTGGCTGACCATTGCTAAAATACCTGCAAAGCAGTAGCTTTAGCAGGCAAAGGTACTGCAAGGACAAATGGCTGGGAGCTGAAGCCAGACCACTGCAGGCTAGAAGTCAGACAAAATGTTTAACAGCAAGTGCTACTCATCAGGGAAGAGGAATTTATTAAATGTTGTGGTGAATTCTCAATCATTGGAAATTTTTAAAGCAAGACTTAATGCTTCTAAAAGATTTCCTCTAGTTCAAGCACTGCTATTGGATTTAAGCTGGAACACAGGAAAACCTTATGTGATGCAGAAGGACAGATGATGCTAGGTGTATGTTCTCTTCAGGCCTTTAAATATATTAATTCCTTACCCTAGCAGACAAAGTTTATGATGCAAGGGGCTGTATAGGGACTGGCCTGTATATTGTATTATACCATACCCATTTGGTGGGCCTGCCAGGAAGCTGGATTCCCAAATTCTTCTGTATTCTTGTAAGCCATTTAATCTAAAATCCCCTGGGGGATCCCACTAAACTCCCCCTTTGAGGTCCTCTGGGAACAGAGAAGCAAAGGCATCCTGTATTTTGTCACTTTTTCACATTATATGAACACTCATTAAGCTAGTATCTTTTCCCACTCTGGAAGACTTCACAACCCTAGTCACTTGAGAACCAAGAACCAGCATTCTCAAATTCATACGTCTCCTACAGTTGTGACCCTTTTCTTCTCCTTTTTGGGTAAACAATTTTCCAAAATATCTGAAATATTCATTGCCCAGTGCCCTTCATGTGGGTCTCATTCCAGAGCTATATTTGAAGAATGCCCCTAAGAGAAACATCAGAGGAAAGCAAGGCTGAAAGCATCTGAAAAACAAGGATATTTACCCACAGCCATGAAAATGAGAATGGGGATAAATTGAGACTAGCAAGAGCATTTCAAATTACAGAATGGTTTCAAAGTCATTGCTCCATTAGAACATTTGATAGATGGTGCCAAAATTGCCAGCATGACTTTTTAGTGTATTTTTTGTCAGCTAAAACAAAACAAAAATCTATTAATTTTGCTACCTGTAAATGTCATTATATGACATAAAACTGGTCCCAAAGTTGCTTTTTAAAGTTCTCCCGTCTTGTTTAACCATCAGACAGCCATTTCACAGAAACAAACCTTAATATAGGTTATGAGCATACTCATAGAGGATTGCTTTGTAAAATCCTGATCTTAATAGCTTCCTGGAGACATACATACGCATTTCACCCTGCACACACATATGTGGTCTCTATACAGTATATGGAAAAGCAGTAGGATTATGCAGGGAAGGCTCTGAATGTGAAAACAGGAGACCTGGATTTGATTTCTGTCTTGGTCCATGCCCAAATCTGGGTGAGTTTCGCCCCTTTCTCTGTGCTTCAGTTTTCCCCCTCCCCCCTTTTCTGTCTCCTCAGATTGCCAGATTGTGCGTGTTTGTATAGTGCTTGCCAAAAGGGAGAGTATCTTGTTTGTGGCTTCTTAGTACCAGTATTCTAGAAATGTTTCCGTATGGTGTACAATGTCTGCCCTTAAAAATACAAGAGTTTGACATAGGCAAATAGCCAAAGTTGCCCTAACTCTATTTTCAGTTTTGAAGAGAAGGAAGGACTCATTTTCCTTACCAAAAGTAGTGGTAATTTATGGAGCTGGTCTTTGTGATGCCTGGGATAGAAGGACAGAGCACACCAAAGTCCATCCCCTCAGATAAGAGAGGAGACAGGAGCCAGGCACTGGAGAGGCACATCTCTTTAGCTAGTTAACTAAGCAAGACCACCTCCACAAACCAACCTGCCAATCGGTTGGGAGAGTCTACCAGCTAGAGCCAAGAGGGCAAGTCAGCATCTCTGCTGAGACTTCCAGCAAAGCCAGTAGCTCTAGGGTGTTTTGCAATATGAACATTTGACCAATAGGAACCAGAATGAGCTCATCACCTGGAAAATGTTCAACATAGAGAAAAATGATTAGGGGCCTTGGAGGCAAGAGTTATGAAGAAAAGCTGAAAGAACAAGGGTTATTTAGCTTGGAAAAGAGAAGACTGAAAGGCTATTTATTAACAGTTTTCAAATACCTGAGGGGCAATTACAGAGAAAATGGAGATGTGTTTCTCTCAATGACCAGAGGGGCCAGGACTGAGCACGATGGTCTCAAGCTTCAGCAAGGGAAATTTAGGCTGGAGATTAGAAGGAACTTTCTGACTACGATGGTTGTCAAGCACTGGCACAGGCTGCCTAGACGAGCTGTGGAATCTCCACCCTTGGAAGTTTTCAAGAGCTGGTTAGACAGACTTTTGGCTGGGATGGCTTAATCAAAGATGCTTCTATCTTGAGAGTGGTGCTGGCCTAGATGACCTTGTGAGATCCATTCCAGCCCTACTTTCCTATGATTCTGTCTTAAACACAGGTCATTGACTAACCATTAGCTGAAGTGACCTAGGTTTGGTTATATCCAGGCTGAATTAAAGTGGTAATTTAGAGAGAAAATGCTCAATCTCTATTCCCAGTCCTTGAACCATCCTGTCAAGCCCATGATTTTCAGTATTCAAGAGTCTGGCACACATATTAGTGGGATTTACTATAGTGCTTATACATTAAAAATGCCATAACTTATAGTTGTGGCTTCCAAGCAAAACAGCCTCACGGCCTGCTGCCTGCCCCCAGAACTACAGGAGTCCTGTAATAACATACCACAGAAGAAATGAACTGCTCCTGTTTAGCATTTCAGCTGGGATTCTGCAGCTGTTGCATTTCAAGCTGGAGTATGATGGGTGAATTCCTCCCAGCAGGAGGTATAAAAGCATCTACAACATGGGCTGGAACTTTTTATACCAAGTTGAAATTATTTTTTTGACTTGCTTGCCCACTTTAGCAAGACATTAAGGAGAAAGGGGGATGTATTTCTTATTATGGTAATGTGGCCATCTTGGGTCCTAAACTCATGTGTTTCTCCGAAGGTGGCGCAAGCTGTAGAACTAATTCATTTAGGTCTCAGACAGAACTCAGGTCTGTCTCAAAAGATGCCTTTTAACCCTTTTTTTGTTACAGGTGTCAGAGAGTTTTGTGGGGGGGGGGGGGGTTGAGGGGGTGGGGGTTGCTTAGGTTTTAGATGCAGCCAAAGCTAGAGATTTTGACTGGGGTATGGCAGTGCTCCTGCTAAAACAAAATCTTGGAGGTTTCTGGTTGAGGGGTCATGCCCCTCCACTCAGGGTTAGACCAATCACCATATTTGGCAGCAGGAAGAAATTTTACCCTATGGCCAAACCAGCATGGGCTGTGGGGCCAGGGCTAGGTTGCCTTTCCCTGTAGCAGGGGCATAGTCCTCTCCCTGATACCTTTCAAACATATTTTAAGAACTTTTGTAGCAACTGGACATTGACAGTGCCTTCAGCTCCCTGCTTTACCTGTGGCAGGTTAGGATACTCTTGGTCATTTGGGGCAATTTGCCTTGTAGTTGTATGACAGGGTTGTTATGTATCTTTAGAAACAGGTTATACAATTGTTTGGATAGGGATGATACTGCCTTGAGCAGCAGGTTGGACTAGATGACCTCTGGAGGTCCCTTCCAGCCCTGCTTTTCCAAGACTCTTCAGCTAATCCAGAATCAGTATATAAAGAGCATGGTAGCTTGACATATAGCCTTTCCTTGACTGAAAGGGAAACACAGACTGATCCAGGCCTTTCAAAAGTGGTACAGAAAGGAAGTTAAAATACTGAAATAAGACTGAGATTTCCTCATCCAAGGAATATTTCAGTCTTGTAACTAGTCACTTTCTGAGGACAGAACCTGCCTGCCTAATATTAACACCATAATACAACCGTAACATTCTCACAATACCAAAGGACAGCACCTTCAGTGCGTTAACATCTAAAACACACCAGGGCTCAGGTTCACTGCTGATTCTAAGAGTAAATGGCTATCATAAGTATCAGAACCTGATATTTCATATTTAAAATATTATTCTTGCTCTGACACACATAACCACGGGACACCACAGATCCTCTTTTAGCAGACAGGAACGTATTAACACTGAGATACCAATAAGAATACAGTTAGGGTCAAATGAGTGTTTAGGTAACATTAGTACCTTCTGACTCAACATCTGTTCTATGCAAGTCTCTGTTCACAAGCTTCTTAGTTCACTGACAGATGTTATAACCATCTTCTGGGTAATTCTGAATGAATTAACCTTTAGCCATAAATTCTCCTTCTAAATTATTTGAAGGAGAAGGTTAAGCCGTATGTCCTCTAAGAGGTCATTTCTCTTAGCTTGGCACTTCTGAGCTCAATGTCACAAGGTATTAATGGGCTCTCAGCAGGGATGATGCACATGCCAACATATGCAGAACTGCTTGCAGTTCCTAGAATTCTACTAATTCACAGAATTAAATTTGGTCGGTAGTCTTTGTTCATTTCTTAATGGCACATACACCAAGGCTTCAGAAAAAGACCTCTTCTAATCTAAGGGCTTTGTTACATGTTATACTGTGAGCCACACACATGTTGATTGGTGTTAGTGCTAGCTCAAGTTCAGAGAAGTCACACGTTTAGGCCAGCAGGGGCCGGGAGGACTGAAAGGTAAGAATCCTCCCTCTCCCATTCCAGGTTTCCCCTCTGGCCCCTGGGGCTCCCCACCTCCCCCCCTCCCCCTGCCCCTGGGGCTCTCCATCCTGCCCCTGCCTTCCCCCCCCTCCCCCCCCCCATTTACCTGTGGCTGCCTGCACTGTCTGTCCCAGGTGGAGCAGACAGGGAAGGGTTAACCAGCTGCTGCTCTTCTCAGGGCTTCCCTGCCTGCTTCCCCAGGGCAGATAGCATAGCTACATGTAAGGTGGGGGGAGGCAGTGAGTAGGGATCTGGGGGGCTGGGTAGGGTGGGGGAGTAGGGGAGGCAGTACAGTGGACCTGATCCAGCCCAGTGGGGGGCGGGCAGTGTTTACACTAAGGTGCAGCCTCAAGTGACTACACTTTAGTGTAACATGAGCTGGGTAGCACAGATCAGAAATAATCCTGCCCTGGAGTGGCGTAACTTTGAGCCACATAACTGAGTGTTTAAAACTAGTTTAAGGAGTTGGTGTGCAAATAATCCAGGTGTTAAGAGCTCCAGGAGCTGCCCAAAATAACCCTGTAACAATGGCCCTAAAATGTATTTTGCGTACACTTTAGCTTGATGCACAGATATATGTCTGACATGCCTTGCCCTTGAGCAGAAATTCTGGATTCTTTTATGTAGACTGAAATAAATAGAGTTATACATGAGAAAACAGTGATATTGATCAAGATAGCCTTACTCAGCTTTCTACAGTCACTTTTAATACCAGACTGAGATTTTTACATTTGCTTCAGCTATTCTAGGAGAACAATAACTTCTTATACCACTACTTTCCTATCAAATGCAAGTGCCTCCAGCAGAGAGAGAAAATATTGCCCTTGATTTGATATCACATCCAATATAATTATTTTCTTTTCATCTTAATGCTCTTGTTTCTTTGTATTTCCTATTAGCTTTTCCCAGTAAACAACAGAGGGCTCACAAGGTTATAGTAGAGATGTTTTTGATTTTGCTAAAGGGTGTATCTTCCCATAGACTTTCCAAACATTTAAAAGTTTCTAGCCATTCAGAATGGCATGCCAAGAGAAAACAGAGAGCACAGATCTCTCTGTCTCCCAAAGCACAGGCCCTTACCAGTTGGATGAAACTATCTTCCCTATGGCAGGAAGCAGTTCAGAGTAAAGGATCATAAAAGTCCCCATATTTGTCCTTTTTAAAAGTCTGTCATATTGTACATTTTGTTAAAGGTTATGCACGTTCGTCAAGCTTTATTTGTAGATTAGCCTTTGCCACCTTCACCTGTCACCACAGCCTGTTCTTATCTTGCATCTGGTAAAGTTCTCCTTTGCTTCCCTGAATTTATGGTCCTCTTGGAGGACTTCCCTCAACCTCCTCTCCTCCTTAGGGGAAAAAACAGCGGTCTGCAGAGAGGGCATCATGGAGGGTGCATTTGGTCTTTGCTGAATCTGTTCTGAATAGGGAAGACAATGCATGTACCAAAACCTCCAGTCCTCCTTCCACAAAGCAGGCTTGATAGCTTGGAGAAATTATTTTCTACTGAGGACAGGAGTGTCAGAATGAAGAAAATTCTTTCTATAGAAGAAACTTTTTGTTACACAAATAATGCTGGCCAAGCTACGTAACATCAACTACCTCGCCCTGCAGTATCAGGTAGCTAGAGCAGAACAGCCAGCCACATGCTTTTGCACTGGAGAATAAAACTGACCGGTCTTATTTGTTCATCCCATGGCCATATTGTAAGTGTCAGGGTCCATGGAGGAGTTAAGCCTAGTGATTTGATTAGAACTGGGCTTTGTTACCAGCATCCATAGTCAGAAGGCAAGCCAATATCCAATGAAGGTTCACACACTGAGGTAGAGGGTTTACTGGGAATGGAGGTTAGGAAGCGAGCCAAGGTCAAACTACAGTTCACGTACTGATCCAGGGGGTTACCAGAAGTGGATGTCAGGATATGAACTGAGATCAAATTGAGGTTCGCATACCAAGCCAAGGGGTTACCAGAACTGGATGCCAGGAAACAAGACCATGTCAAACTGAAGTTCCAAAGTTCAGGGACTGGGTACGTAGGCAGAAATAGGCATCAGGAAAGTCACATGGATGAGAGCTACGCACAGACTGAGACCAGTTTGTTGCATAGCAGGGGCCAGGTCCTGCAATAGCTTCTTAAGAGCAACCTTGGAACCAATCAGCAGGTTCAGGTTCATCTGGCCCTGCTTAAGGAGTTAAATGTTGTTGACCTAGTTGTCTAGCTGAAGCACAGAGACCTTACAGTTATCCACCCCTCCTCAAGGGCAGCTTCCAGACACAGTAGGGTCAGGTTTGTTTAGATGAGCCTAATGAAACACTCTTGATTAGTTCTGGCACATGAACATCACTGGTTCCCTGGATCATTCCTCTGGACCATACCTCTCCCAGTCTACCAGCAAGTGACATTTCCCCTGATCCTCCTGGAATCCAAGATGTGATGGAGCAAGAACTCTTCCTGTCCCTGGACCTGCATGGAAGGTGTAGGAGTGGGTGTGCAGGTTGGAAAGGGGTTTTGCTTATGAGGTTTTAGTAATAAGATATGAAAAACCAGATGTATTTTCATTGTCCTAGGGATCCTTAACTTGCAGGTAACTGGGTTAATCTGTGCAGTGACGGGGTACCAGCTACCAGTAATCAAGCTTGGTGGATGGCCATGTGGACCTCAGATAAGCTCTGGTTATCTACCTGCTATTTCCCATCGAGAAGACTGGCGATTCTTGATGACCTCTATCCACAAATTTATTGTAGACCTCTTTGGTGGCTTCCAGTTGCTCTTTAATTCCCTTTGGACCTGGTGGCTGGTGTGTGAGAGGGCTGGGGTGGGCAGTGAGGTAGGAGATGAAAATAGGGGTGGAAACCATAATTTGAGAAAAAAGGATACTGAGTAGTGGAAGCATGTTCAGCATATTTGTATGCAAAATATGCAAGGGGCAGTAGGGAGACCCAATTGTCTTGGTGGTAATTTAGAAAGCACCAGAGATACTGTTTGAGTATTTGACTGACCCATTCTGTTTTTCCATCAGTTTGTGGATGTTGGGCAGATGAGGTAAGTGGCTAGATGTCTAATAGCTTTAGGAGTTGAATGAGATATAAATTGAGGTTCTCAGTCCAAAATGATGCTCGTGGGGAGGCCATGAGGCTGGAAAACATGGTTAGCGAACAGCTGTGAAGTCTCAGGAGCTGTAGAGCTCTAAAGGCAGGGAACAAAATTTGCCATCTTAGTTAGAAGATCCACTACCATCAGAATGCTTGAGTGACCAAGGGTCAAGGTTAGGTTTGTGATAAAATTAGATACTGTGCGCCAAGGTTGGTCTGGTGTTGGTAGTGGCTGGAGGAGGCCCTGTGGCCTCATGGGTGGTGTCGTGGTGCTAGTACACACCTCACAGGAAGCAACGTAGGAAGCCCACTCTACTGAAGTTGGAGCCACCAGAAGCTTTGGAGGACTAGACCGGTGGTTTTGGCAAGTCTAAAGTGCTCCACAAGAGAGGCACCATGGCACAGCCATAAGGTTTTAACTTGTAGTTCTCTCTCTAGGATGTACAGGCATCCCTTGTACCAGAGCAGGCCATCACAAAACTGGAAATTTGATGTGGGGGATGATTCAGCCCCTTCTGAGTCCTGTCAGATTTGAAAGGATCCTGAGAATCATGAAACAGATCTGCCATCAGGTCCTTGTTTACTATGGCCCTGATAAAATTCCTTGGACTCAGGACTGTGAAATGAGTTGCAGGAAGGGGTTCTGAATATTCATCTTTCCAGGACAGGGCAGCTGCCTTACTGTTCATGGTCCTGGGCTGATAGGTGATGGTAAAACTAAACCTGGTAAAGAATGGAGAACCATTGGATTGGTGTCTGGTTGAGATTTCAGGCAGCCTGCAAGCATTCCAGATTTTTATGATCAATTAGTACCTGCACCGGGAACTAAACCCCTTCTAAATGGTGCTGTCATTCTTCAAAAGCTTCCTTGATGGCTAGAAATTCCTAGTTCATAATATTATAATTACACTTAGAAGGGATCAGTTTCCTGGAAAAGTAGGCACATAGATGAGGAAATCCCCGTGCCCTCAATGGTTGGGCCAATACAGCTCCTGTGGCACAGCTGGAAGCATCAGGCTCCACCAGGAAAGGCCAGGTCAAATGGGTTCCAAAGTGCAGGGACTGGGCACATGGGCAGGAATGCAGGAACAGACACCAGGGAAGTCATGTGCTTGAATGTCGCATGCCCTCGGAGGCTGGGGGGTCACGGCAAGCTCCTGCAGGTGGCGGTGGCACTGTCAGTGGCGAGAGCATGGCGGTGGCAATCAGGAGCTCCTACAGGCAGCTGTGGTGCTGATGGCGGGGGGGAGGGGTATGGGGGATGGCAGCAGTGGCCAACGGTGATCGCGGACCACACGCAGACAGTGCCAGCAGTGTCAGCAGCAAGGGGTGGCGGCAAGTGGCAACTGCCCTTGCCTTTTTGCAGGGGGTACACCGCCACTCTCCTATGCATTGCCAGTGGTCACGTGGGCGAGAGCTACACACAAATTGAGACCAGTTTGTTGCACAGCAGGGGCCTGGTGCTGCAACAGCTCCTTAAGAGCAGCCCTGGAACCAATCACCAGACTCAGGCTCAGTTGGCCCTGCTTAAGGGATGGAGTGTTACTGACCTAATTGTCCAGCTAGTGTGGGAAACCCAGGTAACAAGGTACTCTTATCTAGGCAGGCCCCCTAATCAGGTTAAAAGGGCATTAGCTCAGTTATAGGACACTATTATATCCAACATGGGCTCTTTCTTTTAACCTGTTTGTAACTGGATTACCAATCCGTTCTTATAGCACAGTGCAAGAACCTAAAGAGTGTGAGCCACTAATGCAATGTAAATTTTGTACTTCATTGTGGTTCACTGTGAAGCCACAGGGGAAAATATTTAAATTTGCAAGTTTTCCTTGGTTTTTAATATCATAAAGGTCATTTCCATAATAATTTCTCACATATATATTTACCCCAACAGCATCCCTTTAAGTAATCTATAAAAAATAAAGCTAAGGAAAAATGAATGAGACCTTTTCCCAGTATTTTATAAGATATCATAAAAAGGGACCTTCACTTCAATATGTTCTTGATTATTAAAACTTGAAACACATTTTTCACTGCTCTCAAATTTCAGTGCTTTATTGCAAGGTCAGTGGCATAGTCCCTAGATATACTAGAATGTAAACAGTACAGCCTCAGTAAAGTTCCAGTTCAGGTTACTGGCATCAGGGGTCATGTAGACCACAAATACTGAAATGAAGAATGTAAATCATTGTAATGGAAGAGGGGGAAGTGAAAGAAATACAGGAAAGAACATTCCCAATTAATTGGCCTCAGCCTAACAGTGGCAAAATGATGTCAGAATTGTAATTGGAAAAAAATTAAGAAACAGCACATTAAAGCTTCCATTATCCAACAAAAGGATAACACAAATCCACTTTCCTACTTGTCAGGTGATGAAGGTGTCATGGGGAAAATCCCCAAAAGAAGGTGGAAAAGGGAAGTGGGAGAGGGAAGACTAATGGCCGTTTTATTTCATTCTCTTTTCTTCACACTAAAGACAGACAGTTCACACTACATATAAACTGGTGTTATTTTGTGAACAGTATGCAGAAGAGTCACAGATGGCCAGGCACATTAAGTAATCAAGTACTTCTTTATAGTCTGGTGCTTTCAATTTACAATAAAAAAGAAGAAAGGAAACACTGCCCTGAGTGTGCATGGAAAGATATACAGTATTTTTTAAATTAAAAGAGGTGTCAGATCTTTTATTTTTTTAGAGTGGCGGACCATCTGTATGCCACTGATTTGGGTTCTTTTATCTCTGGCTTTGCCACTACTTCACTGTATGACATTAGACAGTTACTGAACTCCAGCATTTAGGTTTCCCCACCTGTAAAGCACATTTGAGGCACACCTAAGATTCAGCTTAACTAGTTAAATATTTGTAATTACATTTGAAAGCCGTGAATGAGATTCTTTCTTCTCCCACACTAGCTCTTGTCAACAGGAAGGACTCCTATTCAGGGCCTCCTCCCTATGAAATTAAATGGGAAGGCATTTCAAATAAAGAGGAAGAAATCAAGTGCCATAGGAGGTAATTGAGTACTGCAGTTGAATGTAGGAAGAGTGTGATAATCACTAATAATGCAGTTAGAGAGATAATCATGTTTTATGCTGCCAGCTGCTCCTCGCTAAAGTCTACGAGAAATTGTACCTCCAGCCTCACCGCAACATTGTGCAGTTGGCCTGGCACATTAGGGAGTCACTGGCCATTCTCATTGAGACTTCAGATGCTGGATGAGGTAAAAAGAGTGTAATCTTTTAGGCTAAAACCTATGGTATCAGGACAAGTGTATTGTGTCTCTCCTTCACAAGAATTAGAACCTCACTGCCTTGAACTGAATGGGTGTTCTGCCCTAGCAAGAAGATGAGGGTACCAACCCTTTTGAAAGGGGCTTTCCTGAGATGGAGGATGACATTGATCTCTCAAAGACAAAAGACTCATGGGAAATAAGCTTAATGCAACAGATCACAGGTTCTACAGCAAATATCTTGGTCTACGTCCTCTCCAAGTCAGTAGCACCTGTCTAATGACAGCATTGGGTTGCTGCACACAATTTGAATTCGAAATCTCTCAGTGTTCCCTTGCTGTCTCAGTTTTGCATCTGGCATGCACCTATGGCTTGTTGAAAGCATCTGCTCTTCCAGGAGCCAGCAACAGGGAAGATTTTTTCACCCCCTCCCACCCTTCCTCCCATTCAAGGTTCAGAGTTGATGACAACTTGGAGTCTTACCAACATGGCAGGGCTCCAGTACACCCTCTGTCATGTGTATTGGATCATCTCTGAGGGGCACTGATGGCACAAAGCCAATTATTGCTGGGTAATTAAAACTGTTAATAACTGAGTGCACTGGAAATTTCATAGATTTCATAGACATTAGGGTTGGAAGGGACCTCAGAAGATCATCGAGTCCAGCCCCCTGCCCCAGGGGCAGGAAGTCAGTTGGGGTCATAGGATCCCAGCAAAATAAACATCCAAATTTCTCTTGAAGGCATTCAAAGTAGGTGCTTGAACCACCTCCAATGGCAGGCTGTTCTAGACCTTGGGGGCTCAGACAGTAAAGAAGTTCTTCCTTATGTCCAGCCTGAAATGGTCTTGGAGGAGTTTATAAACGTTTGACCTCGTCATCCCATGGGGCGCTCTGGTGAACAAACATTCCCCCAGATCCTGGTGAACACCCCTTATAAACGTATAGGTGGCTATCAGATCACCCCTGAGCCTGCACTTTTCCAGGCTAAAGAGCCCCATAGCTTTCAGCCTCTCGTCATAAGGTCTGTTTTCCTGACCTCTGATCATGCACGTGGCTCTTCTCTGCACTCTGCCAGAAATCGAGAAAAAACATTTCATTTGACCTAGAATAAAACAACTTTGTTAAACCAGAACAACAGGGTTTTGATTTGGATCTGGGCAGCTACAGCTTCTAAATGAAAACTGAAAACAATGTAGAGTTTAAGAGTAATTTTGAACCCCATTGAAATGCTTTCTTTCAAGCATTTTATTTCAACTTCTGTGATTTCCCTCAACCATGGGCAGTTTGGCAAAGCAGAGGCACTTTACACCATGTTTCAGTGTTGCCAACTTTGGGTTTGGTTTTATTTTCCATCTTTGATGTTTTGGCCACAAAATGTTGCCCAACTCTAGCAATAGCTAGCCAGCAGATCTCCAAAAGTTATCAAGGAGTATCATGCAGAAGTCTAATTGATAGCACAGAGTCCTCCTACATTTGGAAGTACATTAACTGTTTGGCTGATACATCAGCCAGAATAGGCTCCAGGTCACACTCCCACAGCATTCTAAGAAGTCGAAAACTAGCAGAATCACAGCTTGAGAAGGCAACATGATTCAGTTTTCTTTCATGTACTTGATTCTGCAGGACACATGTCATCTTTGTCTTGGTATTTTCCTCATTCTAAGAAAAGAAACAATTTCCCTTCTGGAATAAAGATTTTATCTATATTTAGGCATCTGGGATAGGCAGGTGGTGGGGGTGGCGTCTGTGCGTGTGAAAGGAAACTGGAAGCATGGCAGAGCAAACAAAAGCCCAAGACGATGCACAGACCTATGATGTGATGATTGTTTTAATGTAGAGCTTCAGAAAGAGGAACTAATGGCTGAAAAAAAGATACTCACTGAACTCCAAAGTTGGCAGAGGAGGGTTATGAAGGCCTGTGGGGATTGTCTAAGGGGAAGCTGATAATGGGAAACTTTGCAAAATCCAAACTTAATCTCCAGCGCTGCAGAGAACTAATCCTCCCGCTTGACATTAATCTTTTCAACGGAGATAAAACACCCTTTTTATCTTTTACGTTGCTCACTGAGCCACAAAACAGGGGCCTAGGCTTTGGTCTTTCCTGGGTGGATACGTTTGGAGCTTCTGAAATTCTTACACTGAAGTTGTCTTGTCGTTAACCCTTCCAAAACTTCAGGATGCACTCGCCTCAATAGACAATGAACCCTTATCGCAAATAGTGACAGCTTCATGAAACAGAACTATAACTACTGAAATAAGGAAGTGAGGTCATCAAGGAGGGATGCCCTGGTAAGCATGGTGACAATTTGAACCTGGCCTGTGATAGATGCAAGTTTCTGGTAAGAGGTTACAACATTAGCCAATGGTTCCTAGTAAATGTTGTATTTTTATCACAAAAATAGGCACTCAGGTTGCTGAATGCTGCCAGTTAGACAGGCCTGAGTTTAAAGTCTTATGTTCATTACCAGAACAGAAATAGTACAAGCTTCTCCTATACAGAAAGTCTGGTCCAAAGTCTACCAAATTGTCCTGTGCTGCTCAGTGGGCTTTGTTGACCCATAAATGCATTGCAAATGCACCTCAGCCCTGCTGGTCCTACTGTTTGCATACACAGAGGACTTCCATCTCTAGAGGGTCAGTTTGGCACCAGCATGACTGCTAATTAATAAATATACCCACAACAAAAAGCATTTACGGGGTTGAACTGGGACACAATAGTTACCTATGCCTGCTACACTGGGCAGCACATTGCATCCCAGTCTTTGCAGTGAAACAAAGGGAACAGGTATTCACTCAAAATACCTCTCACTCAACAAAATGTTTCTCACTCCTAATTTTCTGTTCCCTTCCTTCTTTGAAAGTAAAAAAAAAAAATCCAAAATTGAACATACCCTAACATGAGCTGCATCTTGTTCAAGGCTGTCTGTTTTATTGTGTGCTTCTATGGCTCTTACAAGACATCTGAGCAATAACAAATCATAAGGCATAATAATCTAGAGGTGCACCAGCAACCTATCACCTACAAACCAGTATTTCCAGGGCAGAGTTCATAGGCACCCCTCCAAAAAACCCCTACATGTATATCATCTTGCACAATCATTCAAATATCCTAAAGGTAAATTTCCACCCTTCTTTGTATAAAAAAAAATGCATTACAAATTTTGAAGGCTTCCATACATCCCTTGCATTCATGAATAACAAGCCTTTGTTGCTATTCATGAATGATAATAAATGAGAGGTTGCAAAATAGTCTGTCTAGAGAAGAGTAACTGTCCCCTCTTGTTTGAGATGGTTTAAATTAGACTGGACAGGACACTATGAGAGGCCTGCAGCAGGATGGAGATGGACAGAGTGATTTGTCTGCCTTTTCCAGCTCTAGCATTTGCAATTCCCTGATTCAGCACATACGGCTAAATTGTCACAGACAAAAAGCAAATCAGTGTAAGAAGCCAGATATGCTGAATAACTCCACAATAACTAACCAATGTACAGATACCATTCAGCAGAAAGCAGTTGGAGAAGGATAAAATCCTAATTAACCCCTTGGGAACTGAGGGCAAGGGCAAATGCACTGAATGTTGGAAATATGGGAAGCACTTTAACATCCTTTGAAATCAGGCAATGTTGATTTTTGTGTGTCAAGATCAGCCACTGTACAGATTGCTAGTAAAAGGCCCATGGAAGATCAAATTCTTCTTAAGTCCTATTTTGAAGTCCTAGATAATGCAGGAGCCTGTTGCACATACTTGCTGCTGGGTTTCCCCACGCCAATCCTTGCCCCCCCATCTTGAATTCCTGCAGTGGCTGTGTTGCAACTTCCCAGCACAGGATGCAGAAGTAGGAATTGGGTCTGTTATGCTGACATCATTATTTCCTCTGAGCAAGAGGCCCACCACTACATCTCCAATCTAAACAATGTGGGAGAAGGGGCCACGTTGCCGATTCACAGTCTGTGCAAGGAGGTGCTAGGCACAAGCACTTAGAAGCCATAATTAAAATCAGAAGGGCAATGTAGACCAAGGCCAGGACATCTGTGCAGCAGAGTCAAGCAGAGTGGAAGGAACACAGAAGGGACTACAAACAGGACAAATTCCTCTTCTCCCCGAGGCATATTCCAACACAACGGTGTGCGGGTCCAGAGATTCCATTAAGGCAGGGAGTTGTTCCCCTGGGTTCACTATTCACTGGGTTTTCTTTGAGACTCAGCCTTTTGCAGAAAGGCAGATTTTTTTGAGAAACGATACATTGAACAGCATTTTTATGTGATATTGCTAACACCATTGTTCCACACTTTTACAGCATCTTGCGTCATAGCATCTTAAGCAAGGCCTAAGTGAGACTTCATTGGTGCAAAAGTTTTGTGCTGAACATCTCACCACGAGTGCATTCAATCACGAGTGGACAATTTACCTCTCATTCCTCGGGTGACTCAGTTTATTTACTTGCTTGAGCACAAAGGTGAGGCATCCTGGATCATGAAGTCCAGCTTCCTACATTTTCAGGCATACATTAACCAAAGGAACCCCCCAAAATTGCTCCATCAAGCCCTCACCCACATATACAGGGAACAAAATCAAAAACACCAAAACCACCCTTAAAAAGACTCAGTAAAAGCAGGGGCAATGCGGAGACTGACAACGAACATTATTTATGTATGTGTTCAGAGGATCCTCAGGAAAGGACCATGTCCAATGCTACAGAAGAAGGGGGGGAAACCCCACAAGCCATGCCAGTCCGATTATGGAGAAAAATGCTTTCTTGACCCCGGATTTGGTGATTAGCATGACCCTGAGCAACACGCTGAGCCAGGAACTTCTGGGTCTTCTAAAACTGGCAGGAGCGTCAACACATTCCAGACAAAAACCTCAAACAACCAGCTTTTGCTGTTACCAAGATCCCAATGCTTGGGAAGAAGTCAACCCTGCCCTTTCACACACCACTTTTCCACCAAATACCCCAAAGCAGCAGTTTAGGTTGTTTGGTCTGGTAGTCATATCAGGACATCTCCTTTTCTGAAGTTGGGGAAGTCCCTACATCAATTAAGATGACTTTGTGCAACTGGGAAGTCTTCCCTTCTCACTTCCAGAGATTTCCTTCCACCCTTACATCAGGAGGGTCAGCCTTAGGGTGGCCATCATAGAGGACAGTGCAGTTGTCCTCTGTCCTCTATTGATATGAAACCGTATCAATATTATTGTATCGTACGAAATATCGTATTTTTCAAGAGAAAAATAAAGGCATCCGATTTCATATCAAGGGGTTTTGCATCCTCCTGGCAGTCTTCTCCTCCTTTGCATTATAGGTGGTGATAAAAATCAAGGGGGTTTCTGTGTTACCAATAATTATATGTATGGTAAAATCCTAAGTGAACTGATTTGTCAGTAATCAGAAAATTACAACATCCTTGCCTCTGGAAAATGCTTTTGATTTGTGAAGGTTTTCAAGGTAAAGGTCTTTCCAAACCTAACCACCCTGAGCTAGCATGGTTAAGGCACACCAGTTTCTATAGACAATAGCACACAAGAAAGGGATATAGCTAGCACCATTTTTCTCTTGAAGAGAAAAACAGAGGACATAAAAGCATCTGGTTTCATATCAATAGAGGAGAGAGGACAGAGTAGCAGAAAACTGGGATGTCCTCTGTGATGGCCACCCTAGTTGGCCCACCCTTGGACTATAGGTTCCCTTCAGTTCCATCCTCCCAGTTGCATGATTTTTCTCACTGCTTTTAGGTGTTTCACAGGAGAGTCTAGCTCTTGCTGGGACTGGTATGATAGAGCAGCTGCCTGCTTTCCAGTACTGCCCTAGTAGAGTCTGTTTTTTTCCCCAAGGATCCCCTCATGCTTTATTGGAAAAGCCTCCACTCCCTACTCCCTCCATACAAGAAATCCTTCTTTTGTGTCAGCCTAAACTGACCCTGCTAACAAGCTACTAACAAGTTACTGTCCCTCCTCAGTCAGTCAATACATTCACCAAAATAAATTCCTTCCTTGTTCATACATACAATCTCCACACAGGCCTCGAGCTTCGCTTTCTAACATGCTCCTTCCTTCCTAGCAAGTCATGCTCTTGGTCCACAATTACCTATTCCCTGAATAAAGAGCCCACAATTTAGTAAGAGAACCAGAAAAGAGGACAGTGGATTAAACTAAAACTTCTCTGAAAGACTCAGCTTACTCTTGGCATCCCTCAGGCTTTGGGTACAAAGCTTTGGGCATTCTAGGCAAACAGCATGTGAGCTCCAAGATCCCTAGTGTGGAGCTGAAAGGAGTTTTCTGGTTTATTTCTTAACTAATCAGTTCAGCTTGCAGTGAAACACATCCACTTTGGGGCTGGGACGTATCTGCAGAGCTGCAACCAGTGTTTCTTGTGTGCATTTAAGTCAAGATGCGACTTCTTCTCTCATCCTGCCCAAGGTAGAGATATATTAAAACTACTTCCCGAGCATATCAGACCATCCTCTGATCCCTGTTTGCAAGACTTGTCTGTGGCATGAATACCACTTATACTTGCCTCTCCTGTAGATTTTCTCTGTCACATCTATTTTTTGCTTGGTGGCTTGCCAGTAATATTCCATGTCAAGTTTTTGAAAAACTCAACTATCACAGGAAGCAGGTGTTTCACTTCCAGAAGTTGTTCTGGGATCTGTTAAGAGCAAAACATCAAAGCATCTTGGCAATATCTCTTCCCCATTGTTTCCTTCCTTTGCCAGCTGCTTCCAGGGAGCACCTTTCCTCCCTGGATATACCTGGGGCTCCCTAGGCTCTCTTCCAGCTAAGACACTTTGTTGCTGTCTCACTTTTTGTTAGGATGTATAATTACCAACAAGTGTGTGGGACTTCACAGTCACAAAGCAACCTTACAATAATCAACCTGTGCCTGGAGTCCTGAATGTCCAATGCAATGCTATAATAATATAGCAGTGTGGACAAACAGTCATCATACAGAGAGTGAACCAAGCCTGAGAAGTGTGTCCTCCACGTATATTTTCCTTACCAGTGTAATGCTTTAGCCTTGCATCTTTCAGCCTTCTGAGGTGAGGAAGCAACAGAATACTGTTTTGACAGTATCTGCTCCTAAAATCCATGTGCTACGTGCAGGAGAAAGTAGATAAGAAACAGTGCATCTCTCTGCTTTCCTTGTTGTGCATCAGGAATAATGATAATTTAACTTTATAGAAACAGCCTTTCTCCTTTTTGGTGAGGAGGGAGTTCTTAAGTGATCCTCTCTGTAGAGCAGATGGCAGGCCTACTGCCTGTAATAATACATACTGCTCTCTCACTCTTTATCACATACACATACACCGCCTCCATCCCTGACGGGGGCTGCCTGATCACTGGCAAAGGAGCTTAGTTAGGGGATTGCTCAAAAATAGCAATGCTTTTCAGCTGTGGATTTCATAGATTTCATAGACATTAGGGCTGGAAGGGACCTCGCAAGATCATCAGGTCCAGCCCCCTGCCCTGGGGGTAGGAAGTCATCTAGGGTCAAAGGATCCCAGCAAGATAAGTGTCCAAACGTTTCTTGAAAGTGTCCAGAGTAGGTGCTTGCACCACCTCTGGGGGGAGTCTATTCCAGGAAAGTAAAGACATTTTTCATTATGTCCAGCCTAAAACGGTCTTCCAGGAATTTGTGACCATTGGACTTTGTCTTTCCTTGGGGTGCCTGGTGAACAGACGTTCTCCCAGTTTCTGATGCCCACCCCTTACGTACTTATAGGCTGCCACCAAGTCACCCCTGAGACTACGCTTCTCCAGGCTGAAGAGTCCCATAGCTCTCAGCCTCTCTTCATAAGGCCTGCTCTCTTGCCCTCTGATCATATGTGTGGCTCTCCTCTGGACTGTTTCAAGCTTCTCCACGTCCTTCCTAAACTGTGGAACACAGAATTGGATGCAGTACTCCAGCTGTGGCCTCATCAAGGCCGAATACAGCAGGAGGATGACATCCGGAGTCTTGCTTGAGATGCATCTGTAGATGCAAGCCAGAGTTTTGTTTTCTTTGCCGGCTGTGGTATCGCATTAGTGGCTCATGTTCTTCTTGTGGTCATTTGTGACCCCCAAGTCTCTTTCACTCACAGTGCTAGGGAGTATAGCACTGCTGAGCCTATAAGTGTGATGTGGGTTTTTTCTTCTGAGGTGGAGCACCTTGCGTTTCTCCATATTGAATGCCATCAGGTTTTCATTCGCCCACCTTGTGAGCCTACTGAGGTCAGCCTGGATCACCAGCCTATTCTCAAGTGTGACCACGCTTCTCCATAGTTTGGTGTTGTCAGCGAACTTAGCCAGTCCACTTCTGACACCAGAGTCCAGATCATTTATAAATGCATTAAAGAGTACAGGTCCAAGAACAGAGCCTTGGGGGACACCACTAGTCACCGAGTGTCATGTTGATTTGGTTCCGTCAACTACCACTCTCGGAGTCTGACCTTGGAGCCAGTTCCCCAGCCATTGGACTGTAAGGTTGTCAAGGCTGCAGTTCCCAAATTTTGCCATGAGGACATCATGGGACACCAAGTCAAAGGTTTTTTTAAAGTCTATATATATGAGATCAACCTCTTTTCCTTTGTCCAGGTGATGTGTCACCTGGTTATAGAAGAAAATGAGATTGGTCAGACAAGACCTACCCACAACAAAGCCATGGTGCTATCCATCATAGATTCATAGATTATAGAGTTGGAAGGGACCCAATGGATCATCGTGTCCGACCCCCTGCCCCTGGCAGGAAAGAGGACCAAGGTCAGATGATCCCAGCCAGGTGATTGTCAAGCCTCCTCCTGAAGACCTCCAAGTTAAGTGACAGCACCACCTCTCTTGGAAGCCCATTCCAGACTCTGGCCAGCCTTATTGTAAAAAATTTCTTCCTAATGTCTAACCTAAATCTACTCTCCACTAGTTTGCACCCATTATTCCTCATTATTCCCTGGGGTGCTCTGGAAACCAGCACATCCCCAATTCCCTGCTGTCCTGCCCTGATAAATTTATAGGCAGCCACAAGGTCACCCCTCAGCCGTCTTTTGTATAGGCTGAAGAGATCCAGATCTCTCAACCTCTCCTCATAGGGTCTTTCATGGAGACCACTAATCATGCGGGTGGCCCTCCTCTGAACCTTTTCCAGATCCTCTGTGTCCCTGTGGAAGTGCGGCGCCCAAAACTGGACACAGTACTCCAACTGCGGCCTGACTAGTGCTGCATAGAGTGGGAGCATCACCTCCCTTGATCCATTGGTCATGCATCTGCTAATACATAATGAGGTGCGATTGGCTTTGTTAATGGCCTCATTGCACTGCTGGCTCATGTTCATCTTGGAGTCAACTATGACTCCAAGATCTCTCTCAGCCTCTGAGCTGCTGAGGAGGACATCCCCAAACCTGTAGGTGTGCTGGGGATTCCTCCTTCCTAGGTGGAGTACCTTACATTTATCTTTGTTGAATTGCATCCTATTACATTCTGCCCATTGATCTAACCTGTCCAGGTCAGCCTGTAACTGCTTCCTGCCCTCTGGTGTATTAACTTTGCCCCATAATTTGGTATCATCTGTGAACTTGGAGGGGGTGCTCAACACACCCTCATCCAAATCACTGATGAAGATATTAAATAATCCCAGCCCAAGGACCGAGCCCTGGGGGACCCCACTGCCCACCTCCTTCCAGGTTAAAAATGACCCATCAACCACCACTCTCTGGGTGCAGTCCCTAAACCAGTTAGTCACCCACCTAACTGTGTAGTTGTCCACTCCACAGCCTGTTAGCTTCCCTATGAGAATAGGATGAGAAACTGTGTTGAAGGCCTTCCTAAAATCCAGGTAGACGACATTAGCCTCCGCTCCTGTGCCAAGGCAGTGTGTGACCTGGTCATAAAAGGCTATAAGTTTTGTCAGGTAGGATCTACCTGCAATGAACCCGTGCTGGTTTCCATTCAGCATCGTTTTCCCTGCTGGGCTTTCACAAATATGCTCTTTGATAATTTTTTCTAGTATTTTCCCAGGGATAGAGGTAAGACTGACTGGCCTAAAGTTACCCGGCTCCTCCCTTCTCCCCTTCTTAAAAATGGGCACCACGTTGACCTCTTTCCAGTCAGGGACCTGTCTGGAGTACCATGAGAGCTCAAACAGCTATACCAGTGGCTCAGCAATGACACTGGCCAATTCCTTCAGCACCCGTGGATGGAGGTCATCCAGGCCAGCTGACTTGTACCCATCCAGCCCTTCCAAATGCTCTTTAACTAAGTCAGCACTAACCTTTGGCGGTCTGGTGCCTTTTGGACATCTGTCTGTGTTCAAGGTGGGAGGATTGTCATGGTCAGTATTAAGGAATACTGAAGCGAAGAACTCATTGAAGAGCTTTGCCTTTTTGTCTGCAACAACCACCAACTGACCTGATTTGTCCTGCAGGGGCCCTATGCTACTCTGCGCCTTCTTTTTGCTTGCTACATATCTGTAGAAGGACTTTTTATTGTCCTTGATTGCTGTAGCCAGCCTAAGCTCCAGTCATGCCTTGGTCTGCCTAACTGATTCCCTGCAATAGCACGCCACGGTGGTGTATGCCTCCTTGGTGGCTGCCCCTGCTTCCACTGCCTATATATCTCTTTCTTTGCTCCCAGTATTTCCTGAAGCTCCCTGTTCAGCTAAGAGGGCTTTTTTACCCCTATAGCCCCTTTCCTGCATAAGGGAATAGACTCCTTTTGTGCTACAAGGATCACTCCCTTGAGTAACTTCCAACCCTTTTGGACCCCCATTAGCCCAATGCTCTTGAGTTTGGCCACCTCACTAACTAGGTTCTTAAGTTTAGTAAAGTTGGCCCTTTTGAAGTCTAAAACTCTAGCATTACTGGATATTTTTGTCACCCTTCACCAGATAGTGAACTCTACCAAGTGGTGGTCACTATCACCCAGGTTACTGTGTACCCGCAGGTCCCCCACGAGATCATCCCCTGTTGCTAGGACCAGGTCTAGCAGGGCGCTACCCCTGGTGGGACTGGACACCCCCTGGGTTAGGTGGAGGTCCTACACACAGTGTAGGAATTGCCTTGAGCAGCTTGTTTTGGCTGCCTGTTCCTCCCAGCTGATATCCGGGTAATTTAGATCCCCCATGACCACTGCCTCCCTTGCCTATATGGCATCTGAAAGCTGCTTGAAGAATACCTTGTCTAGCTTGTCATCCTGGTGAGGAGGTCTGTAGTAGACCCTCAGAATTTAGCCAAGGGGGTTGCCTAGCCCTTTTACTACCTTTCCTATGGGCTGGAATGAACTTCCCTTGTGCTTCAAGGATCTCTTCCTTAAGGAGTGACCACTCATCATGGACTCCCCTCCCTGTCAGATTATGGCCTCTCAGGGCCTAGACAACTAGCCTCCTGAGTTTATAAAAGTTGGCTTTCCTGAAGTCGAGGACTTCTGCATTGCTGGCTGACTTGCCAGCTTTGCAACAGATAACGAAAGTGATCCACTCATGGTCACTGTCTCCCAGCTTCCCTTCGATTCTTAGGTCACTGATTAAATCATCCTCTTTGGCCAATACCAGGTCCAGCAGCGCCTTACCTCTTGTCAGCCCATCAATCTCTTGAGACAGGCAGAGCTCATCCATGAATGTGAGGAAGCTTTGGAACCAATTGGATTTGGCTGAGTGCTCATCCCATGAGATGTCCAGGTAGTTGAAGTCTCCCATGACAACCATGTACTGAGAGCGTGCAGCCTCAGCCAGTTCCCTAGCAAATTCATGATCAAGTTCTTGCTCCTGATTTGGAGGTCTGTAGTAGACACCTACCATTATATCTCCTTTACCATGTTTCCTTCATATTCTAACCCAAATCTCAAGTCGCCCTCTTTGGGTGCCAATCTCCACTTGTAGGGAAGTATACTGCTCCTTCACATAGATAGCTACACCCCCACCTTTTCTTTCAATGTGATCTCTTCTGTACAAGGTATAACCATCTACACATTTGGTTCAGTCATAGGTGGAGTCCCACCAGGTCTCCGTTATCCCTATAAAATCATTGTCATTTCTATTTAGCAGAAAGGCCAGTTCCTCCTGATGTTCCCCAGGCTCCTGGCATTTGTGTACAGGCAAGAGAGTCTTCCATTGGAGGCCCTAGGCTTCCCTGCACTCCTAGAAAAGGATGAATTAGAAGACTCCTAGGAAGTTTTTTCAGGTGTAAAAGGACTTTCCTGCAACTCCAAGGGGTTTTGCATCCTCCTGGTAGTCTCCTCCCTTGCATTATAGGTGGTGACAAAAATCAAGGGGGTTTCTGTGTTACCAATATATATGTATGGTAAAATCCTAAGTGAGCTGATTTGTCAGTAATCAGAAAATTACAACATCCTTGCTTTTGATTTGTGAAGGGTTTCAAGGTAAAGGTTTCAACCCTGAGCTACCATGGTTAAGGCACACCAGTTTCTGTAGACAATAGTGTTAGACCCCAACTCCATTCGGTGCCCAACGACTAGGGAGATAACAATCCAATTGCCCATGGATCCTGTTACTCATTAGCCAGAGCAAGCAGGGAGCAAACACCAGCACACATTGCTTACAACAGCTTTATTCAGAATGGAGACAGCATCGGACTAGCTCTCAAAAAACCAACAAGCCGGGGAGCCGCCCTGAACAATAGCTTTTTCCACATTTTATATACTTTGGTTTATGCTTATTAACATTTATTCTACCCTTACCCCTCCTATGTTCCACCCATTTCTCCTCCCATCTCAAGCTCCGCCTCTATTTACGGTTTACTTCATTAACATGGAATTGCCTATGCATTTCATTCATTTACATGCCTTTTTGCTATGAGTGCATGTCCAAAGCCATGAACTTACTCCTTCGGTCAATGGGCGGACTTTCGCCAAAACCTGGAAGCTTCTGGAGACTTCTTCACCAATCACTATTTACCTTTTTGCATATATTCATCTCAGATTCTGTTACCAATTATGTGTTGTTTTTCACATTCCAGTCTGTTTTTCTATCCCAGGTTGTACCATCTTCCACATTCCTAAACCTTCACCTCATTCACAGCACACAGACTCACTTGCTGTTTTTTCTCAGAAAATAGTTGACACAATTAAGATGGTTACTTAGCATAAGCAAATGGCTGGCTTAGATATCATTCTGCCTTGTGGTCAGTAGCTTTGCTAGGCCACAGGTTACAGCATTGTATTCATCTGCAAATCCAGTGCTCCCCAAGATCCAAATATAGTCACCCTAACAAACAGCACATAAAAAAGGGATATGGCTAGCATCATGGTCAGCCACCTTTGGCTCCCAAAACCAAATGTACCCATTTACAGCTACATCAACTGGGGAACAAGTCTTGAATTCATTCCTCTGGAGCCATAGCAAGATACTTCAACTCTTCTACCACCACACCTTTCTACAAGGATTGGGTGGTCAAATATAAGCGTTTCTTTATGTGGTTATAAACAGACATTGCATTTATCCCAATAGAAAGCCTTTTGTCCTGGAATTATACAGATGTACACACCCACCGTCATGCTTCAAATCCCCTGAAGTATTCCGGCTAAATGCACTAAGCCTTTTCCCTAGACATCCTGTTGTATCTCTGTACAAATATTGTGGTTCATCTCAAGGACAAGGAAGTCACTGTGCTCTCTCCCTGGCCACCTACTGACAAAGGATCAGCAATGCAGTTGGAAGGGCAATGTAAGCAAATAACTGTGTCACTCCTGTTTTGATCTGGGTCAAATTGGGACAATCAGTCCTAGATAAAATGAGACCCCATGATACTTACATACTCAGTAACACCACAAAGGTTAATACCTGTACCCTTGTGACACCTTTGTGAGGTACAGATGAGCAATACAGGCACACAGAGATTAAGTGACTTGTTTGGGATCACAAAGAACATCTGTTTTAGAGCTGGGAACTAAGCCCAAGTCCCGATGAACCATCTTTTCTCTCCATGAAGGGAGGCCAAAAATAGAAGATGATCTATCAGGGCTAAAGCTGAGTTAGATATTTTCACCCTGATATGAATCTTGCCTTGTGTCCTGCTGTTCTCTCATTAATCAAGAACATTTAGAATTTTGTAGCATTTTCCCAAAACTTCCTCCCTTGACAGATGTTGCGAATAAACCCATGAAAATCCAAGGTCTGCCCTCAGTATATTGCCTATGTTCCACATGGCTAATTGCATTCCACTTTCACAGTATCTGTTCTTCAACTGCAATTGCAGATGCTCAGCTAAGCTGTTGCAGCTATGGACAAACGGACACTTGGAGCAGTTTCAAGAGGGGAGAGAGAGCTGTTCCTTTGGAGCATGCAGCAGCTGTTATATTCTAACAATTATATGTGCACAGGCTGGGAGTGACACAAAAGTAGTAAAATTGCCACAGCTTTAACCCTGCTGAAGTTGGAGAGTTTTCATATTTCTGGTTTGTATTGCTTCTGGCTTGCCTGCACATAGATTTTAGAACGATACAGCTGCTACAAGGCCCAGAACAACAGTGCCTATTCCCCTTTTGAAACTGCTCCCAATGCATGTTTGTTCATCCCTCAGTCATGCCAGGGTGCACTGTTGAAAAGTGTTGCTCCAAAGGTCGCTGTATTTTTGGTGGTGGACGAAGTAATCTTATCTATCTCTAAGAGATTGGCTTACTCAATGTTTATAATGTGGCAGGAGATCATCATGTCTTCTGGGAAGATGTTTGAGTGCACAAAACAGAGATTAGCTCAGCTCCCTGACTGGAAAATGGCATGATTTGAATGGCATACCACTTTTCTCATGCTTTTGTTCCTTCTTCTCACCAATAAGCAATTGTCAGGGTTATATTCTGCCATCTCCTCCAATAGATGAAGCCACTTTAAGGGTGGAAAAAGCTATTAGTGAATAGGATATAAGATGCAGAGCCTAAATCCTCACTGTGATTGACCAAGGCACAATATATAATTAAATGGTACCTTTGTTTTTAGCCTTATCTCCTTGAACAGGTCCCATTTTGCAGGACTCTTGTCAACGCTGTTCCCAGTTGGACAGCAGGGGTCACTGTCCAACAACATGAGAGACAAAGTTCTCTCCCCATTTCACCCCCTCTCCTTTCAGATGGACACTGCTTAGGACTTGAATTCTGACCTCCAGACAGGCTCTTCTCATCATCCTGCCCACCAAATCTAGCATTTGTGAAGATAATAACTGAGATGGTGAATGCTGGGCTGGTCCACGAGATGAAGACCCCTTGTAAGAGCAGTAAAACCTTGCCAGGCAAAGCCAGGGAACTGCCCCACTTGGTGCTTACACAGTAAAACCCCACCACTTCAGCCTCTTTATTCTTTTCTGCCTTTAAGCCTGAAGGGGAACTTTGCAAATTCATAAGACCATATATTTAGCTAACTCACTTTGGCCTAAGTGATATTTTATGGGTGATTAATCTAACGGCTGATCATCTTTCAAGAACTGACAATGGCAAATGCTTCCTTGGGGACCTTTCTGATGAGCCATCACCTCACTTTTTTTATTAACATGAAGTGTCTCGGAGGCTTTGGAGTTCTGGTTATGTTCCCTCCCATGGGAGGAGCGAGGAGAAATTTATGACGTAGCTATTTGGGAGTAGTAGAGATGTTGAAATAGAATAAAAGCCAAGGAAAGACTGCGATCCTGGTGACAGTAGTGTAAATACAGAGTGACTATGACAAAGTAAATAGAATTATTCCAGTGTCACTAAAGATTAGAATCCAACCCAAAGATGTCAGAGTGGAGATGATGATGGATGGGCTACCTTGTTTCCTAGATGGTGCTGGCACTCTCTCTGTCTAGTGTGAGCTTATGTGCTTCTTAATATTGGCCCTGCTGAATGCATCTTTGCCTTTGTTTAACCTAAATTTAGGTCTTAATTTCTAGAGGTGCAGAGCACCTACAACTCCATGTAAAGTCAGTGAGACCCTGGGCATGGAGCATGCCTAGAAATCAACTCCCAAAGTCCTTAACTGGTTCACACTATAACTGAGATACAATGCAAATTTCCTTCAGGAAACCTGATACTTATCCCCAAACAATCACAGATCAGGATGGGAGAGTAGTTCTTCCTCCATGCCTTTTCAGTCAGTTGGCCATTGTCCTTGGTGGGCAGGAAGAATCAGGACTGAGAACTATCAGTTCACTTCATATCACAAGCTGTTATCCGCTAGCAAAGACCTTAGGTCACCGAAGAGCTTGGTGGTCTGAGAGAATGACTTGACAAGAAACTTCAGTCTACTCTTGACCACCTCAGCACATCTTTTACTTGACGTCATGGAAAGAGCAAAACTATGTATGACAGAGATACCTTCCCCAATTGTCTTTGCTTGAAGATCCTGATTATCACAGCGAAACCTTTCTGAGTCTAGAACAGTGTCATTTTTCATTTCAGCAGTTTAGGTACTTCAGCTATCACTGGCTTATACTAGCAAAGAAATATTTCATGGAAGGATTTCCTAAAAATGAGTTACTCTGTTTTACTTTTTAATTGCTTCTTTTCCGTTGAAGTTTTCGTCATGTTGCTTTCCATGAACCATTTCCTTTCCCTCATTAATTTTCCTTAAACTGCACTTTGAACCTTTGCAAAGAGCTTCCTGTCTAACTAAAGTCAATGGGGGAATTGATTTTTCAGTGTCTCAAACCCAGTCAACAGGAGATCATCTAGGACTATAAGAAGGGTCAGCCTCCCCAACACACATAATGAAGTCTCAAGTCTATGAGCCCCAGCATAGTATACCAAAGAGAAGTATGCCTTCCTCAGAAGCAATCAGTAGGTGTTAACTCCATCCCTTTTGCAGGACCTGAGGGGGAAATGGGGTAGTAGTAGTACAATACAAACCTTTGCAACCTTAGGAGCAGAAGGGGTCTCTCAGGCCAATACCCTGCATTTACAGGTAACTCTTTGCCCAAAGATTCCTAAAAAAAATTATCCATTCCTAACGCTCATGAACCACAATTGCAAAGCACAAAAACACAAAGCTCCCTAACAACATGTCACAGAGGAGATGAAGGCCCTGTCATCATCCTTCTACTACAATAGGAGAACTGCAGTAGTTGTAGGGTTTTAGTACCTTCCTGGCCAATTACCTCTTAATCCCTGTGTGAGAACAAAGGGAAAAGGTGAATAATGTCCAGGAGAAGAGCAGGAAATACCTTCTTGGACCCACTTAATCATTTTGGGAAGCCATCCTTGAGGGTATCATGATGATAAATTCAGTAAATAAGCCTAGATATGTAGAGCGAAATGGTTCATTAACAACAGGAAAAAAGCTTTCTTGTAATCACTAAATGAGATGCCAGAAGTGCTGCTCTCTCCAGGAAAGCAATCCCGTTCATACAGAATCCTAGAAATTCAGTCATTCACTAATTAAATCTTTCACATCTTCCCAACATACAGCTGTCACTCTCAGGCCACAGGCTTGCTGCCAAGATGAAAATTATCATGCTGAATTTAGTAATAGTAACAACTCCAGTTATTTACACTTAAAGATTAAAGTGCTAGAGTATCCCCACTAGAGAAGAGGGGTGATTCCCACCTACCTGAGTGGAAATACCACCACCATTAGTCCCCTCCATCTCTTCCCTGCCTCTTTTGGAGATCTGGGTGAAAGCTGCTCATGGGATTTGTACAGCAGACTGAGCTGGAGCTAAAGAAGGGCCCAGACTCAGTGTTGCACCAATCCATGCTCATGTCCACCCTTTACTTATGGAGATATTTTTAAAAGCTTAAAAATGTATTATTTCTTTGTGTCTTCTTAGTGGCAGCAGAGAGGCATTGGTAGAACAGTTCCCATGGAAGATATGCTGGTGGGTGGCAGGAAGAGAGTGGGGAGAAGGCACAAGTGTGTGTTATGAGGGGAACAGTGGAACCAGGATCCCTTGTCACAGAATTACAGGGTGAGCTTGCCTCTGAGCTTTACACAGTCTCCCTGAGGGCATCTCAGTTTGTGTATCAGGTCCTAGGGCACTAGGCCCTATATCTCCATCTTTTGCAAGATGAAGCCCTGCAGTTCCACTGCTTATAGACTGGGTACTGGCTCCAGCACCTCCATTTCCCATTTTGTCTCCTGCAGTAAGCACAAGGAAATTTGAACTTGTATTAGAGAATTTACCCTCATCAGGACCATGCAACTAGCAGATCTTATCAGCAACATGGAACAGCCTTTTGAAAACAGACAGTTTTTATTGGCCAACTGGAAAACAGTATACTAGTATCCTTACCTTAAAAATGGCAAAATAAAGTTCATGTACATCTGTACAGGCAGGATTCTACCTCTCCCTAAGGTGAGCAACAAAGCTTTTACCTCGGTGTCCTGACTTCTTAACTCTTTGTTTCAAACTCCAGCCACACTATTTTTATATATTCTGTCTCCCTGAGTTGCCAGTTGTTAAAAGTTAATGCCCAGTCATTGGTCTTCCTTTCAGATGCTGACAGCACTTGATAGTTCATTAAGACTAAGCCAGACATACCTTCATGATCAATACCCAGCTCTTATGTCCTTTGTTTTAGGGAAGACATTAACCCATTCTGCCACAGTGAGTCACAACACAAAAGTGGGTGGGAAAACTGAGTCATAGTTACTTTTCATAAAACAAATACAGATATTCCTCCACTGTCATCCATGATTTCTCATCTATGTGTATTTCAGTAGTGCCCAGAGAGCCCAGTCATAGACTAGGGGCACAGACAGAAGTGCAGCTCCCCTCTCTAATTTTGAATGCTTTGCAGGAAGCCTTCTGAGTTACATCAATCCCCCAGACCAAACAGAAGTTCACTGTTGGTTCCAGCAGGGAGGGGAAATCTCACTGCTGCTGCCAGCTTGCATCTAGTTTAGGGGTTCCCCAGGCAGCGCTGGAGGCCCCCCCAGGAGGCTCCAATACACCCACTTCACCCTCCTGTGGGGGATGAAAGAAACCTCAGACCAAACTCCCTCCACTCTTCTTCCCCCCTCCCATTTGAAAACCATAGCTGGGAGGCAGTGCAGAAAGAAGTTACAGAAGATGCTTTGTTTTGAAATGTCTTCATTTGAACCCTCATACAACAAGGGTTCAGATTTTCACCTGATTGGCCATTTTTGAAGGGGTCTGCAGCTGTGCACCTGTGTTTGGCCACAGCTATAGACTGCTTTCTATGGCCCAGCTTGGGTGAAAATAGTCACTTCTGTCTGTGCCCTAGGATCCCTTTGCACTAGGCATTGAATAAACAGGGCATGTCTACATGAGACACTGACTGCACAGTAGCTGAAAAATACTGTGCAGTAGTGCGTCACAGCATGGACAGTGTTAATATGCTACTGCACGGTATTATTAGGCTACTGCACTGTAATGTCACCAAAAGATGTTTGCCAGCACTACTGCACTGTAATTCCAGTTACTGCACATTTATTTAGTACTTGCTAATACAAGTACTAAATAAATACACAGTAACAACTGCGCAGTAGCATCTCACGTAGACTCGCCTACAGAGGAAAAAATTTCGTCTTTCTGTTTCAGTGAAGTTGAGGCTGCTCTTCCCCATCCCAGAATCTGTGGGTTTAGGGGACCTTGCTCTTCTAAAATCAGTTGAGTCCTGCACTTTGGCACTACAAGAGGAGAACATTTACTGGAAAGACTCCACAAGGTCACTCTTCTGGCTGTGGACCACCTCAAATCCATATTTCAGAATGATCCAACCCAATGCTACCTCTTGATTATTAACTTTTGGATAGCATTATTAACAGCTAGGACAAGGGTGGGAAAGTATTTCGGGCGGAGGGCCACTTACTGAGTTTTGGCAAGACATCGAGGGCCATATGACAGGCAGCCAGGGGCAGATAAATATTCATTTTCTAAATTTTTTAGGGGCCCCGTAGGCCAGATAGAATGGCCTGGCCGGCCGCATCTGGCCCCCGGGCTGCATTTTGCCCACCCTTGAGCTAGGAGTACAGTGGAGGACCAGTCCTTTGAAGTATATGCCCCATCTGGATGGTGCTAGATAATTGAATAAATAATAGTCATTAAGAATTACAACATACATGCAGAAAGTTAATCTCATCAGACATCCTTGACTTCAGTGGGTGTTGAGTTCACCTGATACTTTTCACAACAGGCCCTGAGACTTTAACCTTCTGCCCTTCTAAGTACAAAATCTCCACAGATAAAATCCCTCTCAGCTGAACACTGAGATTTAGGGAATGCATTATGTGATTAGGACTATTGCTTTCCTAGACACTGACACACTGCTGAAAACCCTGAGTCTCAAGAATAGGTTGATCCAATGCCAGTCTTGACTGAAATGTAGGTCCTCTAAGAAAAACTTGATAAGGAACACAGATGGATGCCTTTTATAGCAGCACTTTGGCTAAGAGTGTTGCCTACCCCAACTTGTCAAGGTCACTCTCAGTTTTGCTCTGGTCCCTAGTGAAGAGACAAAAGAGGAACCTGCCTGTCAAGTGATTTCTGCTGTGTTCTCACTCTAGGAGGAAGCAGAGCCATGTGGGAATGTGTCAGCACCTGGGATTTTCCTTATCACTGGACTCTCAGGGATCTAGTTCATATTAGGTAGCAGGGCCCAGGCTTAATGTACCAGTGTTTTACACATCTCCCTCATCAGAGTGAGCAGTTCCTGCAGAACAGCTAATAAGCACTGGGGAGAGATTACACATTTGATATAATTTACTTAACAGGCCTGCTCTTTGGCTTTCCTTTCTCTCCTGAAGTTTTAATTAAAAAGATAACTATACAGACAGTCAAATCATGTTGTCCTTAATAGGAGAAACTGAAAAGCTCCCCAAGAATAATGTGTTTGGACCGGCAAAATCAAAACGATGAGGAGGTGCCAAAATTTAGTTCTACCTCAAGGTTTGAAATTTTCTCTTATATACACACACACACACACACACACACACACACACACACACACACACACACACACACACACACACACACAAAAAGAGAGAGAGAGAGCAAATGTTGCACCTGCCCTTCCCACATAGTATTGATAACTCAGGGGATGTGTTTTTCCCAGGGCTTCTGTTGTTTGGCTGAGATGTAAAACACAGGGCCTGACCAATTGTGGCCATTGATAATTCCCATGGCATGTGTCTCAAAAGACAGCTTTTACCCTGGTTTCCAAGGCAAAATGTCGTCTCTTATGTTCTCTCTATAGAGAGTCTACTGAATAGATTCTTAGTCCTAAATTGTCACATGATATTGTTGGTTCACACCTGCAGTGTTCACAAGGACTTCAAGGCTAAGTGCAAACATTTGTGGGGGAGGGAGAAGGTTAGATCAGTTTCAAAATGGCCACCAGATCTAACTTAGTTCCCCCCAGGTGCAGACCTTATACTTTACACTTAGACTTGGTCTCAGTGATCAGAAATCAGTCTAAACCTGTAACAGTACAGAAAACCTGTGCACACGGACCAGTCTAAAAATTGTGGAACCCAGTCTAAGATACACCTGGATCCATGTAGTGTCAGACGTACTTCATCTACATTAGACCAGGGCTGCACTTTTCATGCCCCCCACCCCAGCCTGGCATTTTAGCCCCCCCAGCCCCTTGCCCCCCACCACAGACCAGCCAGCTGCCCCCAACCTCTCATCCTAGAAGCTGCTGCCAGTTTTATCAGCCTTTGCCACTGCTGGGAGCTGAGCAAGTAAGTATCAGTGGAGAGAGGGGTGAGGGAGATGAGGGTGTAGGTTCACCAGGGTGGTGGTGGTGGGGGGGGGTGTCAGGGGGCTAAAAGTGCCCCTGGTCCTCCCCAACCCCTCCCCCCCACCCATGGACCCTGTGAGTCCTGCCAGACCCTCCTGGACCCCAGAAACCCCCCATGGGCCCCATTTGCCCCCCCTGATTGCTCCTGTAGACCCTGCCTGTCCCCCCATCCCTCCTGTGGTCACTGCCTGCATCCCTAATCTGACTGATCGTTCCCACAGATGCCATCTGCCCCTCCATCGTCCTTGATCACTCCTGTGGAGCTTGCCTGCCCCTGCAATCCCCCAGGGACCCCTGATCCTCCCCCTGAATGTGCTTGCCCCCCCATCCTCCCAGCTCCCCCACTAGCTTCCCCATCCCAACTTACCTTAGATCAGATGGCCCTTTTGAACCCAATCTAACCTCTCCCTAACACTCTGAATGGAGTGCAGCATGCATAAAGAACTGGTCATTTCACATGCAAGTAACTGTCGAAGATAAAATTATTTCCTCGTACAATTAAGCAGATACACACACATAAATTATAAAAACTACTCACAATCTCTAAACGATATACAGAGGGTGTGTCTACACATGATATTAATATGATATTTGCACACATGCCTGAGACCGCAGCACATTGAGCCGGGGTGGAGCAGCCCTGGTTGGCAGGCATCCCCAGGGGTCAGCCTGCCAACCCGAGGCTGCTCTGACCCAGCTCAATGTGCTGCAGACGGGCTGGCTGGGGCACAAGGGCCCATCATTGACTACATATGTGTTTTACTGCATGTAACTACACTGCTATAGGATAATACTTGTGTCAGTCAGGCAGCACTATCCTACAGTGGAGTTAATTAGTTTACTGAAGTCTAATAGCACTGCACATGCAGATGGTGATGCTTTACTGCTGAGTTAATTAGTCACCTCCGCAGGAAAGTATCTCATGTAGAGGAACCCAGAAGAGAGGAAAGGTTCTGTGTAAAAATGAAATTATTATGGTTAATGAAACAGCTGATTGGACCTGGCTGTTCATCTGCCTATCAGAAAGGATGGAGGAGTGTCTCTGAATGTTGTCACACCACAAAGCTTATGCTGTGGTCAGATCTGTGAATGCAAACATAGCTGTGATAAGAAAAACTTGCTTTCAGGTTCATTAGCAGTGTGGATGTCTGCTTCACAAAGAAAACAGCTTGCATTATTAACTCTTTCACTCCCTAGGGGACATTTGATGTCTCTGAAATAGTTATTTCTAGTTCTTTCCTCCACAGACAGTAGTGTTTGTGTTATCAATGTGTCCAGCTTCTCCTCTTTTGCACACACTTACGTCAACCATTTTTATTCTCATTCTCTTCTCTCTGTCATTTGTCTCCCTATAAATCTTACAGAATTGACCATAACAGACCACATCATTGGCCCATCTAGTCCAGCACTCTCCAGTAAAGCGACATGTCTGTGTGAGTGTGAATGTGAGAACGAGAGAGAGTGAGAGAGTGTGCAACAAGCAAGCAATGATACAAAGGGAAAAATGAACCGGCTACTAATACTAGCTAGTAAAAATATTTTCCTTTAAATCAAAAGGCAAAGACCAGAGATTTCAAAACCTGAAACAAGTTCTCATATGCACAAATGTGAAATATGTTTGTGACTCTACCATCACACTTTTTTTTTTAGCTCCAAAGACAGACATGAAATATGTTAGAAACATACTGGGTAACAGTGCTACAACAAACTGACAGGGCATGTCTACATTGCATTGGACCATGGTTAGGACCACTGTTATGAGAACTCCCTCCATCCGCTTGTGCCCACGCTCTCGGGGCTGAGAGCAGTACTGAGCATGTGCCAAATAACAACTATATAACTTTTTTTTGGCATGCGGTGAGCATGGAGCAGGAGTGAATGGGCAAGGCATGTGTTCAAAGCAGCACTCCCTAGCATTGACTGACATGGTGTAGACACCTCATAGGTTTCATAGACATTAGGGCTGGAAGGGACCTCAGAAGATCATCGAGTCCAGCCCCCTGGCCCAGGGGCAGGAAGTCAGCTGGGATCATAGGATCCCAGCAAGATAACCCAAGGGTCTCTGGGGATGTTGAGTACATTGCAAACTCTATCACTTGAATCCATTCTGTAGGTGGCAGCAAGGAAGCCAGTTAATGGCAGTTATGGGAGAGAGATTAATTTGTACTAACATTTGGCCACCAGAAGCTTGACTGAAGCCCCATCTCACTTCACGCTGATGTCTGTGTGGTGTACTTACAGTAACTGCTTTCACTCACTCAGCGTGGGGGCTAGATAAGAACCATTGATCGGTACACTTGTTGCTCCATTACTCTTTCCTGAGCCATTTCCTCCCTGGCCTCTCATTCCTTTACCTTGGTGCAGGCTGCAGAATAAAGCATCACTGCCTCAAGCTTACAAACGTGACTTCTGGTGTTTGGGGGACCAGCTCCTACTGTAAATAATGAAAATCTCTCAGCCTCCCTTGCCAAGGTAATATCACCCTCACTCCTCAGTAAGAAATATTGGCAGATATGTTGTTAGCCTATCTGCAGAGGAGCAAAGTTGTGCTTATAAAGTCTCTCCCCCACAAAGAAGCCCTGAGGAATATCCTTTGCAGTCTGACTTGCCTTTATTAAGTTCTCCCTATTGCTTTGTGCTGCACAGCCCATAGGATAGGTTGACCATGCAAGACTGAAACTAGTAATAAATATGTCGAGTTGAACAAATAGGACACAGAAATGGAAAGGAATAAGGGAATTGTGTGGTGCTAAGACTGCTGATGGGCCTTTGCTATGTTGTTTTTCATACTGACAGCAAGAGCCTGTAGACTGTACAGGTAGCACAAAGGAGGATATATAACACCTAAAATGCTTTGGCTCTCAGTTTCTCCTGGAATGTTAAATTACTGAGCTCACACATCCATACATGTACTTGGTACAGGCCTGAATATCAGAGGAACCAATGAATATAGAAAAATCAAAGGGATTTTCCAAATGTATTAGCCATTGCTAGGAAAAAGCAAATTTGGGAATGATTGAAGATGTACGACATATACATTATATACACCCACACAAAATGTTCCTACTTGGCATTAAGGTTGCTAGGTTGCATTTTCTACCAATACAAACTATAAAAAAAACCCTAAAACCTAAGGAATAAGCACCCGAGTCATTTAACACCCCATCTCCATTCCACTCTAGTCCCCCTTTTCAGCTTCAGTTACCTCCCTTATTGTCAACCCATGAAACTCTTCTTCCCTCCTCAGGAGGAAGAGAGCCCTATCTGAGGAGGTCTAGCATTGATAAACCTCATGTTCTTGCTTCGCAAATTTTAATATTCGGTTAAAGTATACTTCAAATGAATAGAATTAGAGACAGCTATAATCACTCAAGGGGCGACATTTATTTGGCCAAGGTAAACAACATTATTCTTTGTTCCCCATTTCCTTGCTAGTTGAAAGGACCACTTTTTTTTTTAAGGTTGTGAGAGTGCAAATGGGGATAGATGGGTTAAAAGTAGAAGTCCCTGGGCAGCTTCATGATTTGAATCATGCTTGTGTTCATTGATGACATTGCTGATTATTCACTTCATTTCATATTCTAGAAGGGTAAAATTAGCTAAAAGAAATCCACAAGTTGCTTGTTCTGCTTCTAAACATACAAGTATGTTCTTCACATCTCAGCCCAACAATTATTCTCACCTCTGACTGTGTCTACTGGTGACATGTTCAGGTGTTATGAGCATAATACAGGGAGCTAGAAAGAACCTTGCGGGTGGTTAACGCGGGTTCCTGTTATCTCAAGCAAACATATCTCTTTTTATAGCCGTATCCATTTAGTAATGTGTTGCTTTCTAAGTTATGTAGCTCTGTTCCTAGTTTTGGTGCCTAGAGGTAAGCTATGGTGTTACATTTCAAATGCTTGACTATGGGGTGCCTTTCCTGTTTAGTGTTTAGGAAAAGTTATATGAATGGACGACATTTCTTGTTAGATATCGCTCAAATTTAAGTATTGGCTATGGTCTGTAGAAACATAGACAGGGAGAGTTCATGAAACAAAACAGCTACAAATTACAGATAAAAATGGACATCCAGGTTCCAGCTTTGTCTTCCCGGTTTACTAGCCCGCACATCCCCACCCAGAGTGACTAGATCTCCGTACAGAACAGAGACACCTAGTGACTGACTGATAAAATGCAAGTTAAAATATCACCAGGGTATTCATTTTAACAGTCCTGAAATATGCATGTGGGTGCATATTTGATTCTTGTATTAATAGAGGGAGTTCAGATTACATTTTGGTTGTTTATTGGGAGGGGCAATATATTATACAGTCTTGATCTTGAAAGCCTGTGACTTTCAGCCATGCTTGTCAGCTCCACAGGGAGTTGTAAGAATGCAACATCTGGCTGGTTCCAGCCTTCGTTTTGTAAAGCAAACATGACATAATACTTTCTATCTTCACAGCATCTCTCCCTTTCAGGGGCAATGGAGGCTTTCTCTGTATCACCATGGCGAGGTGGTGTGTGTGTTTTCCCTGCCATGCTGCAGATGTTCCTGATGTCAGAAAAGATTAAATTTTGATGAGCAACAGTAGCTCCCGCCGTACCTCAGTGCCCTAGCACAAGGGCACAAAGCAATACAGCAGCGGGAACAATGCAGGATGGCAGCACAAAGCAGCATAAAAAAGCTGTTGGAAGAAAACGGTGGTGTTTTAGAATCAGCCGCAGTGAATATATACTAAATGCAGCACTTTAATCTCCTGACCTTTTTTGCTAGGACTTTTGATAGTGGCATGGCAACATACGCAGCATTAAACGTGACTCTCCCTTAACTGCTTGCTTGTGTGCTTGTAGAAAATGTGTGTGAGCACAAACAAGTGTGAAGGCTTAAATTATCTCATTTACACAAAAATGCAAGTTAGAGAAGCAGCCATGCAGATCTAGAAGCTTTAGCTTATGACCTATGCTCACATTGGACTGACTGTTTGTAAGCTGACATGGGAGAACAAAATAACCACATGATATAGCACAGAGGCACATATGGCCTAAGGAGACAACACAGTTGGCAGCAGCATTAGCTGTGGTTACCAGGCCACAGAGTAAATGGGAGAACAGGATTGCAGCTGACATGTGAGAGAGAGATAGACCTCATCCGGGGTAGTGGAGAGAGAGGGAGCTTCTTACATGCAGAGGTTGGGCCAGGGCAGGTTGGCAGGAAACTGCACTGTGAGGGAGAGAGAGTTGTTGATTAGAAACAGAGACTAAGAATTGGGACATAAAATGTTGGAAAAATATCAGTTCAAGTTCACAAACCGAGAACCAATCTCATTTCATTTGCCCTCTCCCTGTTCTCATTTATTCACAGGGCTGCGCTTTATCAGTAGTAGTGGAGTGGATCTAATACAATTACATAGTAATCTTTACAGAAATACCACGAGCCACCAATGGGCAGCTGCAGCAGTGCTGAGCTTAACAAGGGTCGCAACTAGTGCAAGGTGAACTCTGAACAGTGGGGCTCTTCTCCTCCCCAAGGCAGGAGGATAAAGTCTGCCCCAGGCTGTAATCCCAGTTCTCAAGGATGTTAAGATGCTGAAGCCACAGAGCCTTCCATTGCATTTTTGACACTTCATTCCTAACCTCTGGAAACACTGGGAATGTAGAAGTTTAATTACAGCTAGCTTGAAAAATAAAAGATAGGTAGAGATTTATGGCCTGATTGTCAGAAAAGCTGAACATCTGCAGTTCCCATTAAAGCCAGTGGGATTTATGGGTGTAGAGCACCTGTAAAAAACAGGCCATATTAGTCTTGTTTGCTGTGTGTAGGTGGGTGGGACAAAAGAGAGCAGTAAAACTGTATTTTTGCTTGAGGATGTTCCTTTCCTACTAACTGCTCCCTGTTTGTGGGGTATTCTCATGTGTTCAAAACCCTTCATACGAGAGACTAATCCCCTTCTACGTGTAGGCTTTGCAGTTCCAGAGCAGAAAGGGATAGATAAGACTCTCGGGTGAATTGGCTTCATCTCCTGCCTCTTTGACACCAACTGTCACAATTTTATTGTGAGATTTATGGGACATGGCATTTCTCTTCAAGCCCTAGTATCTGGAATCCTGTGCTCTGATGAGGATCCCAGCTTCTGTTGAGAGAAAAAATGCGTCTAGCTCGCCTGGTTGCAAAGAAAACTTGAAAAAGTAACTCAAGGATGCCTCTAAATACTCAAGTTTTCTTAATCTAGCAGGAAACTGTTGTTGTAGATGTACTCCCAGCACTACAAGTGAAGTGTTATATTAAAAAAATACAATAAATAAGCAGGAGAAAAAATCCTCTTTTCAATGAAAGACAGTTCTACTGTTTCTCTCTCCTCTTTCATCCCAATCCTTCTACAAACACTCCAAGGAGTCTTGCAATTGAAGTTCTGTCTTAAGTATCATAAGAGTCAAACTTGCAATGTAACAGTCCGCATAAACCGGTGTAAGTGATAGGAAACCTATTCAAATCTGTAACATAACAGAAGCAGCACACAAATTGCTTTGACATGGGCGAAACTGGTTTAAGAAAAGCCTGGATAGATATAGTATCAGATTTAACTGATTTAGGGTAAATCAGTTTATTGAACTTCTGTTCCAGATGCCCTCCAGATTCAAGTTAACTCATAGTCCCCCAGCATTCCAGGATGCTTTGCAACTGCCCTGAAAACCTCCAGCCCCTTGCAGGGTGGGAGGGCTAGCCTTGGCCCAAGATGTCTGCTCCAGCTAAGGAGGAAGGCAGGCTCTAGTGCCCCTTGGCTTCTGGCCTGAGCCATTGCAAACATGTGGCTGCATTTTCAGAAAAGTTAATTTCTGTTCACTTACTTATCAGTCCAATCTACACAGTTTAGTCTAACCTACAAAGATTGTATGGATTCAACCTTGGGCTTTTTGACGGTCTATACTTAGGCCCCACCATTGACTTCAAATTAAAATCTGAATTCTGGAAGTCAGGCCCACCACTGCTCTGACTGGATGCTCACAGACCCACTCTCAGTTGCCACTTTTGAAAATGTTGATCTAAGATCCCTCAAGCAGAGAATTCCCTCAGGCAGGGAATCCCTTAGAAAGTCTTCTCCCACTTGCATCAGTATCTATGTCGATAATGCACAGATTACTCACACTACTGTTTAGATGGGGTCTTTGCCTTTTAATTTCCATAGACAGCACCTGGGGCTGGGATGAAAATCATGTGCCAAATCCGGTCAGACTCTTATCTGTCCCATAATTCAGAGGTGTTTGGATTCAGCATGTTACCAAAGGTAAAGATCCTGCCTGTGAATGTAGACCTGGATACAAGTTGTGATTCTGAATCTTTGGGGTTGGGGGTATCCCAGATTTCAGCTCATGCTCATCTTTGTTTACTGCACGGTGCTCTATACATCCTAGAGAGAACAATCCCTTCCAGTCATATTGAATTATATGTAAACTTTATTAATTTATCAATAAATCTTCTCTTTGGTGCCTAAGCAATTTGCCAGTATCAGTGACTTGCTTCAAAGATTTAGTCCTGATTCAAGTGTCTGGGAATGAAGTAGCTAGTGGTAAATACAAAGCTGCTGGCAAGCTGCTGGCATGAATGAATATATCTTCTTGGCCAGCATGAAGGCTTTGCTTATAGTGTACTCAATATACTTCAGCATTGACAAGGGTATCCAAAAAAAAATCAAAAATCAATCTCTTGATTTATTTTTCCTCCTAAAGAACAAGAGAGCAGTTACTGTGGTCTCCTTGTTATAAAAGAGGACACAATATTTATACTGAGAACAGCTCTGATCAACAGGCAACTGCTGTCCATAAAAGAGTCGCACATTTTTCTTGTTGGGTTTGATAAATCAGACCCCTGCTGGATTAGTTGAGAATCACACCCTCAAACTGCAAATAACCCATCATATTTAATTATCTGGAAATTCCCTACCCCTCCGCTGTACATATAGCAGTCAAGTGTTACCAAGCCAGGAGCTCTGGCATCTGTCTCTACAATCACCCAGCCCTATATTCATAGAATGGGCCAGACTTTTACTGTGATCTAGTCAGAAATATACATCAGTATATTTATCATCCTATATCTTTAAACCAGCCTCTTTTAAAAGTTAGGAGGGAAAAAAAAATGAATGAGGCCATGTTAAAAACTCATGCAACTCATCTCACTTTAATGGACTGGACCCTTTTTAGATGGTGTGGACTGCAGGCTAGATGGACTGTAGCCCTCGTTATGTTCCAAAGTACTCTGTAGTGTAATGAATCCTGGTTGGTGGCTTGATGGTCACTCAGCCCCTCCCATCTGCTTGGTTTCACATGTCATTAGTCATGGACTGTTTATTCCTCAGGGGATCCTGCTTCTTCCTCTTTTTCCTCCTTTGCTTTATTCTTCTTTATCCCACTACTTTGCTGGACCTGGGAGCACTGAAGTGACAATGACCTGGAAGGGTGGTAATGGCAGTAAATCTCTATCAGGAGACAGGATGCCCTCAGGTTTAATGACTAAAGACTACAATTCTGCAAGAAAAAGGAGACTAACTTACCAGAGAGGTCACTATCTATCAAACAGTCACCCTCTTCTTGCCCTTACAGCCACACTGACCTTCCCCTTTCAAATACTATATCACAGCCTGCAAGTGCCGTGATACAAGGACTGAAAAATCTCAGCAATTGTTGCCAGAAGAGCAGCTTCACCGGAAACCCAAACAATGTTGCCACGCTTGATTGTCCATACACAGTCCATCCCTAATTCTGCAAGAGCAGCAAAATTCAGCACTTTGTTCCCTCACTTCCAGCTCAGTAGAAAGTCTGCTCTGGGTTCAGGAAGAGCTTCACAGCTCAGTTTTCTGATACTTACCTACTCAGAGAATGGCCAAATCCGGAACATTAACCCTCATCCACATTCAGTCAGTCCCTTATCTCAGCTCAGGAGCCACCTCCCGGGGTGCATCCAGACGAGCACACACACCACACATGCAGGCATTAACTGCACTGCTAATCTGCAGTGCAGTGGTTTTTTTTGGTTTTTTTAATACCAAGAGATCCCAGTGTCAAAAAAACCCGTGCCAGAAAAAGGTGGGGCGGAGCAAGTGGCTACAGTGGGTGCTGTCCGAAACTGGAGCCTGGCTGGCCAGAGCCATGCTCTGATGGGCAAGCAGGCTCCTTGCACCCAGATTGCTGCTGCTGGAGTCCTAGAAAGCCCCCAGGCCCCAGGTAAGGCTGCTGGGGCCAGCCCTGGTGCTGGCCCCAGCCTTCCCTACCCTACACCCAGGGCAACTTCCCACATGCCAGGGCATGCATGCCCTGGCATTCCTGGAAACAACTAGCAGTGGCACAAATATGTGCCACAGCTAGTTGTCCCTAAGGCACACGTGTTCCTGCTTGTGGGGACACCCTCCAGGAGTCTGCTTGTTCTTGGCCCATGCCAAGTGTTTTCTTGTGAGTATAAGATATCAGTTGCATGTTGCATTTTGTCCATGGAGCCCCTTTTCATGGTAAAGTAAATGAAACAGATATACACTGGATGAGGGAAATGCTAGTTGGGAGGAAGGATGCTCTTGTGGTTAATGTACTAGGTTGGGTCTCATTAAAAAGATCAGATTTCACATCTCCATCCTATCACCCTCTAGCTGTGTGACCATGAGCAGGTCATTTGTGTGCTTCAGCTTCCTTCCTTGTATATTGTGCGGGCCGGGAGCGATCTGGGCCTTTTTTCGCACTGCGCGGGCTGTGGCCAGCAGCCCGGGCACGCTGGGTCGGAGAAAGCAGGCGACACGCTAGAATTAGGCACGGACGCGTAATGGTTGATTCAAGATTATTTACTTACACCGAAGATGGTCGCGGTGTAGGCTGGACAGTTTCCCAGGTAAAGCTCCGCTTAAATCCCCAGTTTGAGGACTCAGACAGTATTCGGATCACTTCCACGGAGTTGTTGAGGCTCCGTGGATCCTTTTGCGCGCAGGGAAGAGGGATACGTCGAGGATTGCGCTCGGTGACGGGGAGAGGCTAGAGGCTGATCAGACCCCTGTTGCCTTCTTTGAATACGCTGGGTTCAATAGGATCCGCAGCGCTTAGAGATCTTCACGAGACGTGAAATCTCCTCCTCCTGATGTTCATGGAGTCCTCCCTTCCGGGGTTCTCCTCGGAGTTCTCCAACTTGGGCGGAAACCACCCAAGCCTCTTATACGGCTAGCAAGCCAATCTCTAGCCGCCACATGGGAATATTTTAACACAAGCCAATAATGGGGCTCGAATTAGAATACAAATGGCGGGAACTCCTTGCAACATGCATTTCTATGCTGCAAAAAAGAAATGCACCCCTCAAAGAAAGCTTCAAACGGCGGGAAAATAATTCAGTGGTGCCGAAGCGCACACAAACAAAAATCACACCCTTGGGTTGTGACATATATCAGGACAATTTGTCATACCCTTTTATCTGTATAAATGCAAATCCCAGAAAGGGGCTGCCTTATTAAGTATATACTCAGTGTCTTGGGTAATGGTGCCATGATATCAACTGGAGCTTTTAGGTGCCAATATACATAATACATGCATTAAATGAAATTCATCTTATAATCGAACATCACTGTCTGTGCCGTGACATACCTGCATTTCAGTAGGTATAGCCAGAGCAGCAATTATCACCTTGGTGGTTACCACTGCAACAGTGATGCCCAGGTGCTTGCTGGTTATAGCCGGAAGCAGCCCTGCCTGTTTTGCATCTGGTGGCTGGCAGGTGCATTCCACACCGCAAAAGCAGCTATAAGGAGAGAAGCCTTGTCACAAACCCATGCACTTCTGATTGTCTTCATCTCAAAGGCAAGACAGTGCCCCCCACATCTCACTGCAATAGCACGCCACTTTAGAGCTGTAGTAAACTGAGGTTGTCTCAGTGGGAAGGCAATAAAAGGGAGGAGGCAGGCCCAGCTTTGCCACACTAATGAGCAGAACCAAGACTCATTGTTCGGCATGTGTTCGATTCACCGAGCACTGAACTTCCATCCCTCGCCTTCACCGTGGCAGGAGTGAAATGGGATGCTCTGACTGAGCACAGATGGTGCCAGCGGGCTACGCAAACAGCAGCTATTGTAAAGCATGCCCAAATGTACGTGCTTCTTCTGAATGCTAATGCTGGCTCTATTAATGAAGGGAAAGGGAAACAGGTAGCTTTGTGTTTCCTTAAACCACTGTTGCTTTAAGGAGCAGCTGACAGACCTGGCGAACTGTTCATGTGCGAGTTCTAGTGAAATGTCTCCCAGAATTGAACCTGGACTTGTCAAGCATATAAGACTGATGTTGTGATACCTGAGTAAATGGAGTTCCTTTAACCGCATGATTAACCTAGCCTGTCAGTATCCATCACCAAGCAGTGAAACTGTAGCAGCTGGAAGAATTTTGAAATCTGTATTTCACCACTGTTTGTTTGCTTTTGCTTCGCATTTCATTGACAATGGAGAACGTGACTGCTCAGCTTCATATTCGGAGTGGCAAGGGCGGGCAGCCCCCACTAGATTGTCTACCCCTCCCAATCCTGCCCATGCTAGATGGCTCTCCAATTCAGTCTGGTTTTAAATGAGTTAGGGTGGGACATTGGCTATTTCCCTTGAAAAAGGGGTTTGTAGTTTAATGGATTTCACTGTTGCAAAGTTTTCCCTGATATACTGCCTGCATTTTCCTCCATTCACTTTCCTTCCATTTTTCCTAGTCATAACCCCTTTAACACAAGGATGTAGAAATGCTTCCAGGAAAAAAAAAGAAGAAAGGGCACATTTTCTAAAGCTTGAATGCCAAACTGTTGTTTGTGAAAAACCTCAATAGGGAAGAATTCATTATTTTCTATGTCTGTGGATTTACTCATCAGGGACCTTGCTTCTCTCTCAATACATTGTGGGTGTTTTTTCTGCTGTTAGCCTGAAAAAAGCCCTTATTTATTTTAGTCTCAGCTGTTATTACTTAACAGAGTTTTGCAGCATGGAAAGAATATTCTAAGTGGAAATCTTTGTGATAGCGGTGTTGGAGCATACATGCATGGAATTTCCCCTCCCACAGGGCTTCTGAATACAGAGGATGCAAAGACAAATTGTAGCTCCTTTGCAATCGCTTTGTGAACTTGTACACAGATAAATATTTTTGCCTACAGTTCTGACATATGAAAACATAAAAGAGTGGAAAAACTATGACTCAAGTACAAAATCCTGCTGCTCATTTTAAAGCTCGATTTTCCTACGTTCAGTAATCGACTTTGGCAGTTTCAGTTGGCGTGGAACCACAAAGTTGGAATCTGAACTTGCCTGAAGTTTGAGGGTATTTCAGTTCCTGTGTTTTGAAATGGGAAACGTGGATCCGGAGGGAGGCTTACATCAAGATTCAAGTGTGTTCAGAATGGAAAGGTTGAGCTTTACTTCTATTTTAGCTTGATCCGAAGAGCCTTACCATCCAGATTTTTTTCCTTTCTATTGCCAGAAGCCTTTGTGTTACAGAAGGGAGAGGCGACTTTTTCTAAATGGGATTCACTGCACAGCACAATGTGGTAACTATTAATTAGCAGGGTGGGATTCATCCCTACCTATCACTGGAACCTAAACATGTCTAGTGAGCTGCATTCCTGCTTCTCTTGCAGTTCACTTTTGTGTCCACTTGAACCTCTTGCTTGTGTTCTCCATTCATAGGAAGTCAAAGTACTTTTTGGTCTGATACTGTGAGCACTTATAAAACACTGAAACCAGTGGCAGCTGAGAGTGCTGAGCACTTTGCATGTGACACTAAATCAGTGGCAGGAACAAATCCTAGTCTACTACTGATTCTGCCTGTATTGGAGAGAGAAGTTTCCCCAGTTTCTAGGGCAGTGATTCTCAACCAGGGCATCTTTCAAAAGGGTGCCATATGATGCTAACGCTGTTTAGTGTGCAAACCTGATTCACAAGATAAAAATGAGTGATTTCAAATAAGAATCCATAGTGTTAAAAACTTTGACCTGTTTGGGTTTTTCTGAATTTTGTGCAGTTGAAAAATTGCTCTACCATTTTTCCATAGTCTGAAAATGGGTGCTCAGAGTCTGAAAAGGGTAAGAACCCCTGACTCAGCTCTCTGGAGTTGTGAAGAATCATGTTGCAACCCCTCAAAGCTGCCTCCATACAAATGGTGTTTCTTTCTTTAGGGTTACACTGCTGTTTATGAAGACAGCAAGTCATGGATGAGCAAGGAGGAAAAATATTTACTTTAGGAGGAAAAAATATTCACTTTTGGCAAGACGTTGAAAATAAATTATAAGGTAGAGCAACACTCCTGCATGAGCAGCATGGCACAGCTGTAGGTCGCTGAACTCCGCTGCTGACCTGGGTTGGGTTGGACCTTCAAAGGCCAGATCTGACCTGTGGTCCCCAGGTGGCTGACCCCTGGGCTAGAGCTTCACCAGGGGTGATGAATTAATTCATCCAACTTAGAAAAATTGGATGAAAGCCTCACCAGTAGAATTGAATTTGGCTAACTCGCAGTCCAAAAGACTGCTCAAAGAGGGGGGTCAGCAGCATGTGGCCCATGGGCTGGATCTGACCTGCAGAACCGCAGGGCTTTGGCTTTGCCTGTGTTTGTGCCTGCGCTGGGGCTAAGCAGTAAGAAACCACGTTAGGGCCAGGGAGCTGGAAGCCCCACAGCACAGCTGCCCCTTGCCACATGTCCTTCCCCCCTCCTTGCATGCAGTGTGACCACAGCTTCCAGCTGGAAAGGAGCTGCACCAGGGTTGGACAGGGGTGGGGTGGAGAGTTAAGGAGAAGCAGGATTTCTCCTCCCTCACCTTCCCCCCTCTCCAGTATCACCCAGCCTGACCTCAGTACAGCTCTGCTCCAGCCGGAAGCCGCACTTACACCACACCCAGGGAGCTGGGGGCCTGGAAAAGCAGCAGTGACACAGCTCCCAGATCTGTGGCTCTGACTGGGTCACAGGGAAAGCCACTCCCGTCTCCCACTGACGCATTGCCAAAGCCACAAAACTCACGTTGGATCAGTGCCTGATTGTTCTGGTCTGCAGACTGAAAAACGGTTGCTGGCTCCTGCCCTAACCACTTAGCTACAGGGTAAAAGGCAGAAGTACCTGTTGGACCTCTATTTTGTGTGAATATAATCTGAGAACACCTACCAAATTGAGGCCTGCAGGCAAGATAGGCAGATGATCCCAGTGAAACTTCGCTATAAGCTAAACACTTAGCAGCTTAGGTCGAAGGCAGTTCTGGGCACGCATAAAGCAGAAATGTAGGTGTCTGGGGATGTTTATTGGGAGTAATTCAGAGGCCTCAGGACTTCAGTTGTTTTGGGATTAGATGGAAGCTGATTGGTGGTTTTGAGGACTTACATATTGGATTTAGTTGCCTATAGGGTTGGTTAGGTGGCACTTAGGCACCCAGGTTTCTTTTGCTTTGGGAAGGGGGGGGGGGAGGTTAAGAGGGAGTCTAGTCCTTGGTCACAGCTTCCCAAGGCAACGCCAAATATTTCATATAGAGTTGATTTGGTCTGGATCTGTAGAACTAGAGGCTACAAACTCTGTTGGTCTCAAAGAACGGTGAAAAATGCTGAATTTGTTTCATTAGAAGTGCATCCTGTTCCTTCCAGATTTGGTTTTGAATTACAGATGAGACAAAGGCTACCACTTCACACTGAAAACCCTTAAAATGTACAGACTTCCTTTTGGACAGTCTGACTGTACCTGGGACACTAGATATTAGAGTAGAAGCAAGTACTTCAAGTCAGTTCCCCACGTTCTTTCTACTACTGTTTATGCCATTACTGAGTCCTGTTACAATTGAACCTTTCTAGGAGTACGAGGGATTATCTTTAAAAGGAAAAAAAATATGATCAGAAACAAATTCTGAAGCCCCAACTTGCAATACGTAGATGTCATAAGTGAAAACAAGCTTTAAAAAAGTGGAAAGAAAAAACATCAAACTTATAAAAACAGAAAAACAAGCAGTCAATTTGTCATCAAGGTGGTATATCTCTCTTCCCTAGTTATTAAGCAAAGTGAAAGAACACAAGAGAGAGAAGGATTAACTTTCAGAAGCACATAAATATGGACCTTGCGAGTTGAATATTAACACACTCACTGTAGGGACCTATGCTAGTTTATTTACCAGGGGTTTGTGAAAATGGTAGGAGTAGCCAGCGTTTTATTTTTCTCTTCACTTCCATTCCAGTGGGAAGATGACAGCTGCTGAAGGAAGCTGTTGTGTGAGACTGTGCATGTTTGATGATATTTTTTGTTTATACTAACTGTACTGTCCTTACCTTACATATTACCTGTATCTCATGCTTCACAGTCCCATGAAGTCACTGTTTTCCTTCTGCTTAGAAACAGGCTGCAGTTTGCACAGATAATACCAGTTTACAGGCTCTTACAATAAACCCTAAGTTGGGGGTGGGTGGGTAGGAGTCATCTTCAGAACCTGCAGCTGTGTACACCTAATAAGAGGAGGGCTGTATCACTTACCTGCAGCAATGGGGGTCTCTGAGGAATATCCTTTTTCACTCTCTTTACTAGCCTGTAACCTCTTGTTTCCTTTGTTTGGAACATGACTAGAAAAGATTTCTGAGATCATATTGAGGTTGTTCTTTTATAGTCAAGGTCACATAGGGCAAGCTTGGAGCTTATTTATTTTTCAGGACAAAGGCTTAAACTGAAAAAATCCTATATAAGCCCAGGAGCTGAAGTCTCAAGGACTAAAGAGATCAGTTACCTGGCATTGCTGTTTTTTTTAAGGGAGCTTTGCTTGATGGGGTAGCTGTCCCAGCTATATAAAGCCCACTCCAGCAGCTCAAGCTTGATTGATTAATTGATTTATTAACTGAGGGCACCAAAGACAGCAGCAATAAAGTGTGTGATAGTGTCAATATTACACTGAAGTTCCTGTGAGATGTTCTGTGTTTTCTTTCTCCAAAAATACACTTCCTGCTTTTGGTTAACAGCATTGTTGGTTTCACTCCCATACTTAATGTAGTCTCTTCCACAAACAATGGCAGAGAACAATAAAGCAACTGCAGTAACTGATGCAAAGTTGCCAAAGTCAAGCCGCACGCGCTGATGTCCTCAGGTGCTGGGGACTGCAAAGCAAAGGCAGATGTTGGATGGTGATTTTGTGATGGTGGTTCCTTTTTTCTCTGGCTGCCCAGGGGGAGAGAGCTTATTTCTTGGCTGAAAATTGAAAGAGAGGAGGGCACAGCTCCTCTGGTTTTCTCCTGCAGCCTCTTGTCTGCTCTTTGATCAGCACTGTTTTGCTTTGCCAACTGCAGGCAATGCAAAGGATTTCTGATCAGGCATGAGGATATGGTGAAAGCAGCACAAGAGACTTCAGCATCATGGAGTAAGTATTACTGGGGCCGATTGTTTCTGTAATCTGTGGAATATTCTGACATAGGCTAGTAGTGAGGTAAAGGAGGCAGGAAGTTTTAAACAAGGATCTGACATTTATATGATTTCAGAGAAGTATTTGTGGTTACACTGGCTGAGATAAAATTACAAGGTTCATCAATTCTCTTGCTTTAGGACATAAACTAATCATCAAGTGAAGTCAGGAAAAGTGTCTCGCCATGGTACAGCCTTGCAAAATTAGAGCTGTTAGAAGGATTTTACATCTTCCTTTGAAGAAGTGTCAAGTCCTGGCCTTCGTGAGAGAGAGCAAGTCAGACTAAGTGACTGGTCTACTCAAGAGGCTTCTCGAGTAAAATAAACTTTGAAGGGAGAAATTATGTGTTACAGTCACAGCAGAATGGTTGAGTGGGAAGTAATGGGACCTCAACTGGCTACGTGCTGTGCAGTGTGGTTATTTACACCTGTCGAAAGGGAGTGTGAAACGGTTTTCCTTCTACCCACGTGCGCAAAGCAGTTAAGAGTCAGGGCCAAAGACCCTCTCTCTTTTACAGTCTACTTTAAATCCAGCTTAGGTCCATAGTGATGAAAGCAATGCCATTCAACAGCAGTCTACTGGTCAAGCTATCATGTTGCATAGAAGGCTGGTTAGTCTATAAAGTGCAAATCTATCCTAAGTAGATGTGTGCACGTACACCTGTCCCCATCCTAACAGGCAGATATCCCAAGCACAGGGCAGTTGGCCCCTTGGTTAAGGATGAAGATTGCTTAGGTAAAGGAACATGAACTACTCTCTTATTCCCCAGCTCTGGTCCCTGTAGGTCAGGGTTGAGAAGCACAGGATTTTGCATTGCCACCACTTATGCTGTCAATTCTGTGGATTAATAGGCGTCTCTGGCCTATCTGTCATCTTTCCACGGCATCCCATTTCTCAGTCAACCCCTACTTATCATCCTCAATGCAAACTATTTCACAACACTTCAATTCCCCCACCAAATTGGTAAGAGCTCCTGTAAAAATACAGACAGCAAGTGGCCAGAAATGACAGCACTAGAGGGAAGAAATCAAATTCATCTCTGAGGAATATGAAAGCTATTACACCTCTGATTGATCTGGGTACAAAGGACACAAGAGGAGCAGTTTTATAAAGGCAATCATAATATAATGCGTTCTTGGCTTACACTGGTGAATTGGATCCTAAATGAACATCAATATGTTCAAATTATTCCTCCTGTATAGTTCTGAGATTACGTACAGGCTGGAGAGATGTACAAAACTAGGGTGCTACATTTGACAACTAAGTGGGTGCGTCTACATGAGACATTTACTGCAGAGCTGCTTATTAGGTCACAGTAAATGAATAAATGCCACTGTAGATTAATATGTCTAAATACAAGTACTATCCTGAGGTGGCATGATTTACTGAACAGGGCTAGCTGGGACACAAGAGTGCTTCATTGTGGGGGCTGCCTGCTGACTACCCGTCACTGAAGCATCGTCATGCCCCAGCCAGCCCCTTCCGCTGCCTGTTGAGCCAGGTTGGAGCAACCCTAGGCTGGGAGGTCTCCTGCTAGCCAGAGCTGCTACAACCCCGCTCAATGTGCTGTGGTCCTAGGCACACATCAAGATGCGGCACCCATAAGCAATAAAGTCTGGCGTGATGTGTGCCAGAGTTTATTGCTCTGTGCTAAAAGCACATGTAGATTTACCCAATCAGTCTTCCAGAATTTGGCTGCCGAAGTGGATTCTAGAGCAAAGAGGGGGTTCGACTTTTCTTTGCATTGCTTTCTTTTGCCTAAAGATTTTATTAGAGACATCTGAAAAATTGCCAGCTGTATTTCCCCCTCTTATTCAGCTTCATATGCCTTAAAGAGATTTGACGTGGTCATAGGGAAAGCATCATTTCCTCTTGTTGTCATAAACCAAGTCAATGGGTGGGGAGAACACTTGGGGACATCAGTACAGTCCTGAGTTTTGCAGGACTAAAAATTAAATAATCCTGGCTTTGAGACAAGGGTAGGAATGCTGGGTCAAAACTGGAACTCCTTCTTACTAGAGTAAAAGCTGTTGATTTTCATGAAGTAACCATGGCTTTACCTGGGCAGGAATGAGATCAGTAGCTAGGTCTCACTCTGACTTATATAAGATTTTGTTACTTTGATGTATAACATGGTCATTAGCTTTCATTTTAGTAAAACAGATTTTTAAGATGCATCAATCTGAATCTGTTACAACTGCCTATAGGTGGAAATGGAACTATTAGAGATGCATACATCTGCAATAACAAAAGGCCAACGAGAGGACTGCTGTCATTTAAACCACCATTTTAGTGTCGTTTAAACCACACTAAAAGCTTGTTATGGATTTGACTGACTTGAAGTACCACTTCCTCCATTTTACTTTGTCCAGTAGTTAAGGCTGACCATTGGATTGCTTCAATTGCTGTCTCTGTTTATAGTTCTACTTACTTATAAAATCCTCAAGCAATACCATTCCTTCTGCAGATCCTTCTGTTCTCTTTAATATCATGGGAACCAGAAGCCTGCTAGCCTGCTTTGGAAGATATGCAACTTCAAATCACATGCACGTAAGGAGCATGTTCACAGACAGCAAAATGCTGATTCAAGACGCACAGCCCAGGAAGCGCAAAAAACAAGGTTTGCAGTTTTTATTAACAATTGCTTATGTTACAAAGATTATCTTAGACTAAAAAGAAGGCTACATTAAGAGCTACAGTTCATGCTCATGTCTATGACACCTCTTGGGAGCTAATTTGCTTTTTATATTAAAATAAATGTGCCTTTTTCCAGAAACAAAATCAAACCAATGTAACACCTTCTGCCTTTCCATTCTGGAAATGTAGATTCTTTCCTATTTCCAAATCCTATTTTTTAAAATCTTTATAACAAAAAAAAAAATACAATACAGATGTTATTCTTTAAAGAAGTTTTGGTGTAGATACATGAAGTCCAACAATGCCATTGAATGGACAAATTCTCAAAAGTATTTTGGTGTCTTAAAATGTTTAAAGCTTCTAGAGGTTTTTGAAAATCCCATTAGAAGCGTACTTGTATTGTTAGGCTTAAATGCTTTTGAAAATCTGGCCCTTAAGCAACATGTATACAGTACTCATGCAGGAGGGTGGCGGAGTGGGGAGAGAGGGAATCAAGGGTGACACACGGGGGGTCAAAATCCTGAAGTCCATACCCAGCTCTTAAACAATCCTGCCTCAGGTAAACTCCCTTTGATAACTTCTGCTTGAGAAAGGACTGAGCAGAGCGGTCTCAATCCTACAATTGGATCTAGCAGTATGGCTTCTTGTTCTGTCCACACAGAACCGGCCACAGGACAGGCATTACAGTTATCAATATTCATAGTCAGTAGATTTGCTGACCAATAACCACTTACACAATTTTAGCTAGACTATGTTTTCAAATAAACACATGCTCCCAGTCTAAATTAACCTCACACTACAGTTAAACAAAAGCTGTACAAGCTAATTTAAGAGTTTTAAACACTCAATGGTATGAAAAAGTAAGCTTCATTCTGTGGAGCCTGATGGGGGTGGGGTGGGGGGGAAGGCTTACATGGGGGGTGGGGAATCAAATCAAAACTACTTACATAGGAAAGCATTATTCATTTTGAAAGTGGTTTAAAGCAAGCCACCTCACATGGTTACCACAATTTAACAGACAGGGCAACTGAGGCAGAGAACCATGGAATGACATTTTCAAGGCCATAGACATCAAGCATCAAAGTTGGAATGACAACATGGAAGTTCCCGACTCCCAGACACGTATTCAGATCATGCTGCATAACAAATAAATTGATCTGACACAGGAAGAATTTGCAAAGGGAGGGAAAAAGCCATACCATGGTTTCCTTTTGAAGCTGCAGACTGTATTAGTTTTTAATGACCCCACATGCTGTTGCATATGAGAGCTTTCCCCCTTTGCTTATGTGCTGAGGGTTGGGAGCGGAACAAGAACAATTATTAATCAGTGATAGTTTTCAAACAAAGCACTGAAGCAGCTGATTATTTTTTGACTTCCACGGGACTTAAGCGTGTGCTTAGCCTTAAGTGCATGCCATGCTTAAGTGTGTTGCTGAAGTCGGGGCTTAAATTAAGTTGGATTGTGTGATCCTGGCTGTAGCAACAAATGCTCTGTGCAGGAAATCCCACCTCTTAACCTTAAATTAGAGCTGTGCAGCAAGACACTGAGAGAGATCCTGCTGTTTGTAATTTCCGCTGGCTCAGAAGAGTGTTTTCTTCCCGCTCCAGGCCTGGCTTGCCACATCCCATCACCATTTCTGACAGGCTGCCAATGCAAAAGGTCCTGGACTAGCGAACTAGTCTCTCAGCTACAATTAATTTGTGACACTTGCAATTAGGCCTGGATTCAATGCCTTGCTTCACCCAGAAATGAATAATGATGACACTGTACTGTGGTTTTGCTATGACGAGGTCTGATTTGTGGCCTTCAGAAAGATGAACTGGAGTTTAAGGCAAGATCTTTTTTTGGAGCTGAAGCTCACTGAGGAAGAGGTGCTTGCCCAAAAGCGATGTTAACTTTGCTGTAGAGAAAGGGACTCTGCAACCTCTTTTGGAGCAGCAACTGAATTAGCTTGTTCCAAAGGAAGGCTGCCACTTCAGACCTGGCTGCTGCTCCCTCCCACTACTGAATTGCCGCTGCTGTGCTTCTGACCTAGCTGCCACTCCCTTTGCTGTAGCCACTGATTCCCCCATCTGCCCATATCCCAGCCTCACGGCCTGGCTGCAATCGCTCTGCAGGCCAAATCTAGCCCACAGGCTGTGGGCTGCCAACCTTTGCTCTAGAGAACAAGCTAGAATCTTGAATGGTTTTGTTGCAGGTACTGAAGTAAAGGTATTTATAAGAGTGCCTTTTAGCTTCATGCATTTTAGCTTATGGGGTAAAAACAGGAGCAAGACTTTCCTTGGTGGGGGGGGGGAGGGGGGGGAGCAGAATACCTGTACCCTTATTCAAGGCTGCAATGTCACAAAAAGGTGAATAAGATGCAACTATCTAATGATGTAGAGCAGTGGTGCTCAACCTACAGCCCCTAGACTGGATCCAGCTCCCAAAGCCATGTCATCAGCATGCAGGGCTCCTCACAGGTAAACACTTGGAAACAGCGGAGCACCATTAATACCTATACCTCTGGGAGCCAAATTTCCGGCCTGGGGGGAGCCCTACAGGCTGCATGACCTAGTCCTGCAGGTTGGATTGCATCAGCATGCAGGGTTGCTTCAATGGCTGGATCCAGCCGGCAGGACTGAGCTGGCATGCAGGGTCACTCTGTGGTTGGATCTGGCATGCAGGGTTGTTTAATGACAAGGTTTGGCAAACAGGATCAGGCCAGTGCACAGGTTGTGCCATGGCCAGATCTGACACAGGGATTGAGCAGGTGCATGGTATTAGAACAGTGCATGGGGGGACTTTGCAGCTGGATCTGTTACAGACTGACCTTACGTGCAGTCTTCCCTGCAGAACAGCCCTGCATCACTCATCTGGCCCGTGGGACTGATAGGTTGAGCACCAGTGATGCATAGTATCATTTGATTGGTTAGAATTTCTTTACCTGAACAATGCCTGTCTTGCCAGTGAGTCCACATATTTAATATTTGGATTCTTTTGGCCCAGATGATATATCGTTTCTTTTAACACTACATAAGACCTTGACTAATACACTTTCCAAGACTGACTCCACCTCCCATCTGCCTCCCATGATGCCAGCCTCCACTAGTTACATTTTTAAACAAGCATCTTGGTAGTTTCTCCCAAGCTGCTCCACAAAGCCACTTCATTGTTCTCCTTCAAATCCCTCCTTAAAAATCTCCTTTGCGATGGTGCCTACCAAAAGCTTGAGAGCAGTTATTCTGCTGCAGAGTTGCAGAGATCACTGCTTATCATGCTGACCAAACTTGCGTGCTCCCCAAGACTTTCTGTTTGTCTTTCTGTTCTCTGTTTGTACACTCCCTGGCACAACTAGGGACTACAACTGTCCATGACTAGGGCTCCTAGGTGCTCTGTTAATGCATATAACTAATAAAATATAATAAGGACAAATGGAGGTTTCTAATGATTCAGATATACTATCAGAGTTATGGGAGGGATCAGTGAAGAATTCCAGTCTTGGGCAGTGGTTGGAGAACAAAACCTGAAACGAGGGCTTCTAGGATGTATTTTTTGCTGTGGACCTTGGCTTAAGTCACTTTTATGCTCTGCACTTCAGTTTCCCTTCCCTCCTGTCAAATAAGGATAGCAGCAATCAGTCCTCTCTCAGGGAACGTGTACAGCTTAACGTTCTGAAGAACGCTGACTTGTCCAGCTCAGCAGTACTAAGCCTGAGGCATTTCTTTAAGAAAAGAGAATTTGAAGAGAAAAACAAGGAGAAAAATCAACAGCATTTCAGCCACTTTCCTCCATCTATGTATACCAATGCCTTTGTAAGCATAGGTTTTCTCTACTGCTGCTGCTATTACCCACTGGGGCACACTAGCATTTTAATGAGTCATGTTAAAAGGCAACTATTTCTTGTTTGGTTAGCAACAAGTCACCTTAATTCAGCCCCAGCTTCATTACAGAAGCTGTTACCTGTTTCCCTGATATAGGCTTATTCAGTATTTCTGCAAGCAATGCAGCTCATGTCAAATCAAAATATAATTCAGTCCAAATCTGAATAATACATCAGCACTTAAACAGCACAGACTAAGAACAAAATGGGAACAATGCAATTCTCATGCTCAAGGACTAACGTGGAACTGTGTAGTTTATGGGAAGCTGCTGTAGCATTCATGGAACATATCATAGGATTTAAACTGATAAAATGAATAAAACAGAAACCCAGGGCCTTTCTGTACAAACCATTGCTCTATATTTAATGCTCTTCCTGCTTCCAGTTTTATCAGGTGTCCTAGACAGTATGAGGCTGTAAAAAAGATCGGAAACCCTTCCTTAAAAAAAAAAAAAAATTGGTGCTCCTTTCTGCCAGGGTTACTGCGTTCCATATAAAGGGGTTCTGATTTATCATTTTTCTTTTTTAATTTTTAGTAGTAAAAATGTGTTTCAATCAGCGATTAAAAAGCTGTTTTTCTGGAAATCTGTCAGAATGCCGTCTAGTAAAACCCTGCACTGCTGCGAGAAAATTCCGAAGGGAAGCTATTATTTAAAAATAACACCAAAATGTCAAACCCCACACAACTGCTGAGATTTGTGACAAAGCCCTGATCTCTCTTCACAGGGGTAGACTTGGTTATTTAAAGATTCAGGGCCAAGTTTCTTCCCTTGCTCACGTGATGGCTTCTATTGAGGTTGTTACTTGTGTGTATATATAGCTATGAATAACCCATCTGTTTCCCAAACCTTGCTACATAATGTCAAGTTATTCTAGAAACTGAAATTATATTGCACCTTAGGAAGTCACTAATCTCCATATCAACCACTGAATTTGGGAGGGATCAATGACAGAGGGAAGTAGCTGCTCAGTCTAGCTCACTTGTAGTGTAAACAGGACCATTCCTTTGACTTCAGGTCTAGCTTACATTAGTCACAAATTTGGCCCAATCCTCCCATCATAATTAATGTAGATCAAGGAAAAAAAGGAAAAGGAGGATTCTTTTCCAAAGTCAGAAGTAAAAACTAACTGGCATAAACTAAGTGTCTGTTGGCCATGGGGTATTTGTAAAAAATCTATGTGTGCATGTTGGAGAAGGTCTAGTTAACTAGTGCATGCATAATATGATCACTCCAAACTCGAAACTATAAATTCTTTATACTTCTTGCACACCAGCAGTAGAGCATTAGCACAACCGCTCGTCTGAAGGGTTGGGTGGGAGACAAGATGTTTCCTAAATCTTTTTGAATGTGGCAAGGTAAGTCAATCAGATTTTGTGTTGTCCAGTTGGAGTGGTGAATGCATGAGCTGTGTAGGATGAAGAGGCTCATATGTTTACAGCACCTTGCCAAATGGGGCACTGTTAGTAGGTATTCTTCTTTTACAATCACAGCCAGGTCCTGAGAATAGTCTGTTTACTGTGTTCACAAGTCTCTTTGGGATGGCAGTTTTGTCATTTCCAGGAAATGTAGCTTTGGTGGAAGGACATGCTCACATGGAGGAAAGGGCAATCATTCAAATAGGCAGGCATATGCACAGCTGTGAATATCTGGACACAGACTTTGAACTGAGGCCAGCACATGATTTAGAAACACCAAGACAAATGTTCTGAGTAGGGCTACTGCATTCAGGACTGGCTGGAGTTATGTTTTTTAAGAACAAGTGAGCTTCTATCTTAATTATCAGCAGACCTCCTGCAGGTCAGAAATGCATGGATCACTGGAGTCAGGACTGTGGCTGGCACAAGAGGGTATAATATTTTGTCACTCACTGACAGTATCAGACACTTTTTATAGTTGGGCCTTTTTAGGCATCCAAGCAGCCAGGGGGATCTACAGACTGTGTTTGTGCAAGGAAAGCCTGGGTTAAAGACCCTCTCCAGGGTGGAATATTAAAGAAACCAACGTGGTCCTAGTGTATGAATGGTCTACAACCTCACACATAAGATAAGACAGATGCATATACGTGTTTGTGAAAACCTTGCTAAGCCCTTTTCATTCATACAGTACCCTGCATTTCCAAATCATTTTGTGGACACTGATGAATCAATCCTCATGCTGAGGTAGGGAAGCACCACCACTCCCATGTCACCAGTGAGGCCACTGATGCACAGCTCAATTAGAATCGTAGAAAACTAGGGTTGGAAGGGACCTCAGGAGGTCATCTAGTCCAACCTCCTGCTCAAAGTAGAACCATCCCCAACTAGATCATCCCAGCCAAGGCTTTGTCTAGCCAGGTCTTAAAAACCTCCAAGGATGGAGATCCCACAGCCTCATTAGGTAACTTTTTCTAGTGCTTTACTACCTTCCTCCTGAGAGAGATTTTCATAATATCTAACCTACTGCTTCCCTTGGTTCAACGTGAGACCATTGCTCCTTGCTCTGTCATATGCCACCACTGAGAACAGTCTAGCTTCATCTCTTGTGAAGCCCTTTTACTGTGTAGGGAATTTTAACCAGAATTTTCTAGCACCGCTGAGGGGCGCAGCAGAGGGTAGAGAAGGGCTGACAGGGCACTATGATAGCAAATGCTCAGGGTCTGTGATTTGTTTCAAGTAGAAAACCTGGAGTTGACCTCTTTGGGAGAGCTAGTCATGGCAGCTCTCTGCTCTGGATGATGAGAACCAATATGATGATTCATTCCCACTCTTTTCTCCACCATCCTATATATCTATATCAGAACTGGCTTGCTCTTTGGGAACCTGAAGCAGACCTGTTTTTGGAGTAGGCAAGAGAGTGATGCTGAGATTAACCACCTTATTTTGGTCTCATTTGTCCTCCCTCCACCATTGTACTGTCTTCCCTTGAGAGGCTGGAACAGAGTACTAGCCTGACATTACAGCAGAAGGAGAAACTAAGCAATGATTTGCTAGAGGTTGTAGGGGGAGTCAGTTTTAGAGATGGGATTCCTGGCTCCCCAGACTCTGTTAATATGGCATTACTAACTAGGCATGATCCTCATTCATGATGCACGTTCCCCATCCCTCTCTTACAAAATGGGCTGAGAAACCTTTGGCCTGTGCCAAGTTACTATATAGCAATTCATGTTGCATTTTTCAGAATACACTAAATTAAATTGTTAACTATACCTCTCATATCCTTCTTCTTGAAAGACCATTTCCACCTCATATCATTTATTAATCTCAGCTGCACTGAATTATTAAACTGAAGTCTTCAATAACTCCCATCACTAAAAATACCAATGTGGCTTTTAGGCTCATATTTCTACGTTTTATTGTAATACATTCTTCATTTTAATTACTGGCTCTACATTTTCAAAGGCCAGTGCCTTATCTTTGCAAGATATTTGTCAACCTAAAAAAGGCTGATGAGTGAATAAGTCATTAGGTAAGACAAGCAGTGCATTCCCAAAGGAGGGGTTTGAGAAGAGTCACATTATTATCTAGGAGAACCAAAGATACCGCAGAGTTAAGGGAGGAAATGTCAGAGGCTGCTTCTGCTGCACATGCTTCACTCAAGATGCTTCTCCCGTCTTCTTGTCACCAGATGGAGTTTGAGTGGAGAGGATCCTTCTGTGAAGTGAAAAGAGATTTTATATAAGCAAGGGAACAATAGGGATATGGTCAATTTTCTAAAAGGGGGAAGTATGTGATTTAGGATAATGACTAAAGCTCCTCAACTGGAATTTTTACATTTAGAAATCAAATTCATTTCCAACTAAAATATTTTTCTTTCTATAAAGTAGGGTGTAAAGATGATGAAAGTTGCTGAATTGACATTCCAAGACCAAACAACTTAAGCAGTGTTTCTAGCAGAGGGCAACCTACTAATAGGGAGAAAAGCCCACGACTGTTACCAGGTAAGGGAGTTACTCTTCTGCCTCACGCAGTAGAAGTCTGATCCTGAAAGTCCCAAGTGTAATCTCTGGTAATGACCTTACACCTAACTTCTCATTAGTGGTGAGACCAAGCCCTGCTGTTAAGTGACCCTCTCCTGGATGACAGAGTTCAGTCTTTATGGCCCGCTCTGCTGAAACAACAGTGGGGTGTCCAGTGCCATAGCAATGAGTTTGGCTCCCAGAGTAAAGTCCACAGCAGCAGCCTGCCCTGCACACAGATCCTGCATGTAGTGGCAGGAGGCACCCTTCCCCCATCCCTGCACCCCCATCCAATGAGCTGCTCACAGCTCCATCCCACACCCCGCCCTGGCTGGCCAGCACCTCTTGGAGCCCCTTAATTTCGGTGCCTGGGGCAGTCACCCTGCTTGGCCCCCCTTGCTACAGCACTGAAAGTGTCCATATAGTAAAATGAGGGTACCATTACAGAAGGAGCATCAATACTAAGGGTAATTTTAAAAGTATGGGTGACAACAGTAGTAATATCTCAGTGGCATGTGCTTCAAAACTGGCCAGTTATTCATCAACAGGGATCCTGGTTTTCTCTGATAAAAAAAAAAAAAACTGCAAATCCTCTGATAAAAAGTCTCTGATAAAAAATCCCAAATCTGTGATTAAAAAGAAACGCCACTATTGTATAGGTATCAATTGAATGCAATGTTTTATTGATACATTTACAATTTATTTTAAAGCAATTTGGAAGCCTACCAGTGACTCAATCACTATAATAAAATAAATTCTAAATACCTACAAATTTTGGTATTTGATCTTGGGTTTTTTATCATGGAAAATCAGAGCTTCTCCTGTTCCCTTAGCTCACACAACACAAGTGTAGGCCCCTCACTCCCAAGCCACAACCCCTGGCCCTGCCGGTGCCCCCACTCCTCCTCCCCACATCCCCTGACCCTGCTGGTGCCCCTCACTCCTCCACACCACCCCTCACAGCCCTGCTGGAGGGGGCCCCCAGCTGCCAGGGCTACAGGGCCAGGGACTTGAGTTCACAGCCCCCTGCAGCAGGGCCTGAGCCCCAGCTACCACCTGTGGGAGGCAACAGCTGCTGCACAGAGTGCAGCCTGGCTCCCTGCACCACCATGGGCAGCATGGCTGGAGCTGAGCCTATGCAGGGGGAGGCTGCAGGCTTGCGTGGGGAGAGCTGTCTTTTCACTGCTGTGGACACTCCTGAGAGGGGCCAGGAGAGACCTGTGCTCCACAAATCTCTGAGCAGAGCAGGAGCAGGTGCAGGCTGCCCGCTCAGGCTCCCCGCTCTGCTGCCCTCCCCCTGGGGCCTCTGCAGCCTGGCAGGTGGGACCTGGCGTGGCAGGGCAGAGTGGAGCTGGGCGGGGAAGCTCCTTGCTGCTGCCAGCCCTGTGCTGCCCTGCTGACACGCTCCCTGCCTGCCCCGCAGCAGAGGGGCACAACCCTGTGCTGCTGCCCCCACTGCTGGTAGGCAGGCAGGGGACTCCTCGCCAGGGCGAACAAGGGCAAAGAGCTTCCCTGCCCAGTCTCGCTCTGCCCTGCTGCACCCGGTCCCACCTGCTGGGCTGCAGAGGCCCCAGGGGGAGGGCAACAGGGTAGGGAGCTTGAGCCCACAGCGGGCAGCCTGCACCTGCCCCCACCCTATGTACTCTCGTCTGGGAGTGCACACAGTGGCAGGAACCGCCTCCCCCCGAGTCGAGCTGCCCATGGCCCTGTCCTGCTTCCCACCAAGGCCCTGTGGCCGTACATTCTGGCCCTGGGCTGCAAGCCCCACGCACAGCCCAGCTGGGCAGCAGTCCCACTCTGTCTCAGCCCCAGCCTTGCCCAACTCCTTCCCTATGAGGGCCTCAATCCCGCCTCTCTCCCAGCCAGACTTACCACCAGGAGCTGCTCTCCAGGCATGCACATGGCATCCCCCTGCCTGACTACCTTCTTCCTACCCCTTGTAGGCTGGAACTCTGCCAGCCTGCAGAGAGCTCTTTGCAAAGTGCAAGATCTGTGTGTTTCTCCGTTAAAATTAAAAATCCACATTCTTCTCGGGTAAAAGGGGGAATCTGTGTTTTTCCATGGGAAACTGAAAACCTGGATCCCTGTTCATCAGCTATTCTGTAGTAAATGCCTGTGTGCTATCTCCTGTCCCACTGCAAATGTGAGGTAATTTACCCCTCTCTGAAAATGGGTGAGCTGCCTTGCATTTACCAGGGCACAAGAATGTGCACACTGGCAGTTATTCATAGTAACTTGTTTGTTTGTCTGACACTAAGTGTGGTTCCCCCATTTCTGTCTCCCTCTGAGAATCCCTACAGTTACTGTCGCTTAAATTCACTTCAGTCTGCTCAGAGGAAGAGTCATTCTTTTTCTGTCTAGTTTTTTTTTTCCTTGCTTGGGCATTTTCAATTTCAGCGCTGGTAGAAAAAAAAATGCTGGGACCAACAATGACTTAGGCAAACACAGATTAAGTAGAAAAAGCAGCGAAGACTCTTGGGATCGCATTGGCTTTTTTCTTACATAAATAATGTATTGCATTATGGCTCTTATTCCAATCCCAACCTTCTTTAATAAGGGGAGTCAAATACAAGCTGTGCTGCACACAGCCAACATCTGAGAATTGAAAACACTTAATGTATGTGGATGTACCAGTAGCTCAATGAAAAATAGATTTCCATAGCCTCCACCTTCAAAAGGATGCTCTTGAGAAGACTTACATAAAAAGCTCTTTAATTTTTTAGGTTAATTTAGTGATGGCTGAAAATGTAGGAGTGATAGCTCTGGAGACAGAGGGGTCAGAAACCTGGCGTATTTTCACCAGGGTAACTTATGCTTACACTGGCTGAAATCGATGTAGCTCTACATTGATATAGCTTGCTAGAATATGGCAGTTACCCTGGGAAAAGTGACACTAACATTAGTCTTGTGTCCATTTCTATCCCAGAGTAACTTGGCTAAATGGGAACAAGTACCTATTAGCTCCCCTGTCACTGAGTGGTGAGACACTGTAATAGTAACTGAATAGTGTGGCAGCTACCCGCAAAGGCCTGATTGTTTGTCTGCTCCAAACACCACTGTAACTTGCATTCATATATAAAAGCAATACAGGCAACCCTCGCCATTTGTGGGGGATATGTTCTTGTGATTCCTGAGAATGGTGAAATCCGCGAATAAGGCACTGTGTTCATGAACGCTATCTGCATTCATGAACGCAGTGCCCTGGCGGCTGGAGGGGTACAGCTGCTCTGGTGATGGTGGGAGCCCACTGGCAGTGGCGGGAGCCCAGGAGCAGCAAGCACGGAGCTCCCAAGGAGCTCCTGTAAGTGTATTTAAAATGCGGGTTCAGCATTCATGAATATTTGAAACTGTGAATGCCAAACCTGCAAATAATGAGGGTTTCCTGTACAAGTTTAATTGCTGCTGCCCTACTTTGTGTCCAGGACCTGAATTACTTTAATGGTCTACAGAGCAGATACAGCACAGAGAGGGGCAATGCAAGCCAGCTTGCTCCACATTGCCCCCTATCCTCCACATTGCCTCAAGCTTGACCAAAAGTCACTTCCCACAAGACACTAAGCTTGATGTAAGCACACCCCAGCTTACTAAATCCTTTGTTTCTCTGCTGTAATAAGCATGTCAATGGAGATCTTCCTCAGAGAGCCCCTACAAATACTACTTCTTTAAATTCACCTCATTTTATCTTGTGTTGGCTAGCTAGTTCACATACCTGTGCCCTTAGGTACAGGGGCTGCAGTGCTAAAGGATGACACACAGTCCTCTCTGTCTTCCATAACAATCCCAATCTATCTAGACTAAATGGAGGGAGAAAAAGTGATCACACATTGGCTGTGATCTCTGGTTCTCCCTCTATTTGGAGACGGGCAGGAAAGGAAAGCTAGTAGAGTATGAGAGCTCATATAAGCAAAACCCCCATGAAGTGTAAAAGGTGCCCTGAAGCATTTCCTAGAATTAAATGGCATTATTGCTTTAAATCCATGTTGTGTGCTTGAAGAAAGACGACACAATTAGGACCAAGCACCTACCAGATGCATGTGTTTTTATACTGGGTTTTCCCCTCTGATTCCTGGGGTAGTAATGATTCTGCATAGCCTTAGTGCAACCTTGGGTTTGTTTCTCACCATGAAATGGCTCGATAGAAATCAAAATATTGCGTGCATATGAACAAGAATGATACCTGCTATCACACAAGCTAAGAGGAAATTTTCAAGGGCCATCAATTCATACTTTGAGGTATCTCGTGGGGCTCAGAGAAATTTTCCTTCTCCACACCCTTAGAACATTACTGAAGGAGGAAATCTTCATTTTTCTCAATTACAGGTAGCATGTCAGTTTTGATAGCATTAATTAATATTATTTTGGATTAATAGTCATGGTAGTGATGGGGTTACATCTTTTCCCAAAGCATCTGGCACTGCTTGTTGCTGGGAAATAGGGCTAGATCAGGGGCGGGCAATTATTTCGGGCAGAGGGCCACTTCATGAGTTTTGGTGAGCTGTCGAGGGTCGCATGGGTAGCCCCACCCCTTCAGTTGCCCCACCCCCTGGTCGCCATCTTGGGACCAGATGTCCCACCCCCTGACCTTTGCCACCGGAAATCCCTCCCCTTGTGCAACTTACCAGGTAGCAAGGGGTTGTGACCCTCCAACATCCTGCCCCAGTAGTGGGGTTTCAGGGGCATCAGACCTCCCCCAGAACTTCCCCCTACCTGTGCCAGCTGGTCCCAAAAGGAGGAGGCTCAGCCGCTGCTTCTGCTGGCCAGTGCTGACCCAGTCGGGCTCCTCCTGTCCCCAGCAGCACGTGGGAAACTGGCTTCAGCTGCATGTTGCTCTGGATGGGCTGGGCCCAGCCGGGTCTGCACAGCCAGCAGAAGCGGCGGCAGAGCTGTGTGCTGCTCGGGACTGACTGGCACAGGTAGGGGGAAAATGCAGCCGAGCCCCTGCCGCTCTGGCTGGGATCATCCTGTCCCGAGCGGCACATGGTTCTGCCGCCACCTCTCCTCCCTGGTGCTGACTGGGCTGGAGCTGTGGCCCAGCTGCTGCTTCCCCTCCCCCATGCCAGCCCAGCCTGACCCTGCATGGCCCGAGCGGCACGGCACGGCATGGGGAAAGCCTGCCCAGCAGCTGCTTTCCTGGGCTTATCTGCAGGTCAGGGCCCTTTCCAGTCCCGTGCAGCAAAGCAGAACCCAGCCCAGATGCTGTTTCCCCTCGCTGGCGCCACAGGTTCTGGCCCAGCCCCCCTGCCCCTCTCAAGCTGCAAACGTGGCCTGAGCCGGGGTGGGGCGAGGCAAGGCCAGCTGGGCTGAGGTCAGGGTTGGCTGCCTCACAACCAGAACCCAAGGAAACAGCCTGAGGTGCTGCAGCTGGTGCTGCCGGAGGCTTTTAGAGAGGCAGCCGCCATTACGTGGGTTTTGAAGGGGTTCTGCAAGCTGGAGGGAAGTGCTTGGCAGGCCGGATCCAGCCCACAGGCCCTATTTTTCCCACCCCTGGCCTAGATGGACATTTAGTTTGATCCAGTTGGTCAATTCTTTCCTTGCATTACTTGCCAACTCGCTACCCAGGAGAAACCCCTCCTTCCATCCTACGCCAATGGAGAGGAGAGGGAGGGTCCCTTTGCAGTTTCAAAAATGGCTCTGTTACTGAGGAGCAGTTGCTGTTAAATGAAATATAATGTTCCTTGAACCGCAGCCAGCTGAAGCAGCACAGACCCTGCCTGAGCACAAGGACTATCCTTCAATTATACTTGAATAAATTCAGTGCTCCACATTTTGCCCCTGCTCAGAAAGGAGCTTAGTGGGAAAGTCAAAACAGATCTCCGCCAAAGGGGAAAAATAATAAAGCAAGCCCCATAAATTAAGGCAAATAAGTGTATCCTAGGAACAAGAAAGCTCATGCAGACAAGGGGTCATGCCATGCATAGAAAGCAAATCCCCACTGCTGGTGCCCCCTCATGCCATTCCAAGCAAAGCTCTGTGTGAAGTGCTTGTGAGCAAGCTGGAAATGGAGAGGCCCGGAAAAATAATTAAGAAATAAACTCTACTATTTGGTGGCATCTGTCCCACAGGGAACAAAGTGTCTTTTGTGAAACCCTCCTACCAGAAGCCGCATGCAGTTTGAACTGCATCCACTGGTTTTAAACCTAAAGCAAAATCTTGTTCTCTCTCTTTGCTTTTAGTACAGAACACCAGGGTGAAATAGAAATTTAAGAACCTAGGACTACTCAACCAGGACTGGGCAGCACTTTTCCCAGGACATGAATCAAATGTATTAGTATCTAATCTAAAAAGATCTATTAGTGTTACCAAGAGATGAATAGTACTGCAGAATATAAAAATGGGTAAGGAGCTCAAACAGGGTGAATAGATGATCCTCAGATTTACATACTGAAATCATTGCTTGTTTGTTATATCTGGCTCAGGAGTTTTCCTGCCTGGCACATCTTATCTAAAATTGAGATTTGTAAAGGTCCTAATGGTGTTAAGAACCCAACATTTCTTTGAAATTCAATGGGATTTGGGAACCTAAGTAATGTAGCTCCTTTGAAGATCACAACCTAAAAACCTTCAGATGTACTTACCTTCCTTTGAAGCTCTGATAAAGCAATACAGTCCAATCACAGGACTTCCTGCTTCATTGCTTCAGCGTGTGGTTACAGAAGCAGTGCCAGAACCAAAAGTAAATGAGCTTATGCATCTCTTCAGACAAGAGGTTCCTATCCCTAGTCTATCAGTTTTCACTGGGAATGGAGAGATACTGGAGGACTGAAGTTCTTTCCATCTTTTCCTATGTTGTAAAGTTAAGCAGGTACTTGCTGAGAAAATGAAAAAAAAAATACCTGTGGAGTCTGCTGCAGCCAAGACCATATCAAGTTCTCAGCAGGGCCCATTGGAAGAAGATGACAGGTCATCATCGTCATATCGCCTGTTCCCTCGGGAAGGAGAAGCAGGAGGGAAAGGGCCGGCTCTGTAAGCAAAGCAGAAGAGACATGGGAAAGGACTCGAAGACCAATTAACTAGCACACCTATGGAGAACTGACTCCCTGTGTGACAGATGAGCTCATTGTGGGCACTGGTTGCTACTTCACCTGCAAAGGTTGCTGGTGTACAAACAGTGCAATACCCAGCTGTACTTGTGGAGCTTGATTCTTCTTAGATTGTCCCCAGTGTCAAACTGGGGTAACACCACTGAAATCAAAAGAGGATATGTTGGCATAAAACATGAGAGGTCAGAGTTGGGGCTTGTGAGCTGCGCGTGCTTGGGAATTTGTCCTAGGAAGGAGGTAGCATTGTGTAGTGAAATGCCATAATGTCAATAACTCTGGGGAAAAATAATCATACAACATGGGAGAACAAATCTGAGCTCAGCTCCTTTTCTTTTAAAAGAAAAATGAACAGGAGCTTTACAGAGAATCATCTCCATTTTGCCTGCCATTGTGCAACTGGGTTGCATGGTTCATGCCACTATTTTGAGCTATATAGCCTGAAGGTCCTTTTAGGTTAGTCGGGGAGAGAAAACTATTAAAAACATTTTTCTTAACACCCTCCTCTTGTGTTGTCAATTCTCAAAGATTTTTTTTGCCATGTAACAAGGCCAGAGGAAGTCTCACAAGGACATACATTCCAGCCCCGTAACAAATTACAGCCCAGCCTGGGAAAGACACCCTTCTGATTGACTGCCTACTCCTCTAACCTACTTCCTAGGGCAGAACATCCAATCAGGACTGCTGCCGCAAGCAGGTAGAAGCCTTTCCCACACTCAGGAGCAGCTGATACCCTTCCTCCCCCCTTGATAATGGTAGAGGGAGGGAGAGATAAGGAGGGGGATTTAAAAAGAAAGAAAGAACAAAACCCAAGCAGCTCAGAGGGGCCCTGTCATCCCTCTTCCCTCCATTGTGAACAACAGAGGAAAAGCTGGGTAGGGGGTAGAACTCACACACGTGGAGGCTGGGGACAGAATGAGGGCTGAACACGTATAGGAACTGGAAGGCAAAACTAACACAGGAGCAGAACTGATACAAGGGCAAAACTAATCACAGAGAAGAGGCAGACATGGGGACGAAAGCTCTTAACATTCATACACTTAATATATTGGGGTAACACCCATCCTGTCCCTAGGCAGCAGGAGCTCCATCAGATCAACAACCAACAATCAGTGTACACTTATCTTTGAAAACAATCTTGTGATTTTGAGATCAATCTTAATTTGGGGTGATGATAAAGCTTCATTTGGAAAGATGTGGGGTGGTAGGGGGCGTTCATAGAAAAGTAGGGTTGGAAGGGATCTCAGGAGGTCATCCAGTCCAACTCCCTGATCAAAGCAGGACCAGCCCCAACTAGATCATCCCAGCCAAGGCTTTGTCTAGCTGGGTCTTAAAAACATCTAAGGACAGAAATTCCACCACCTCTCTTTATAACCTGTTTTATTACCCTTCTAGTGAGAAAATTCTTCCTAATATCTAACCTAAACTTCTCTTGCTGCAACTTGAGATCATTGCTCCTTGTTGTAATCTGCCTCCTCTGTGAACAGTCTAGCTCCATCCACTTTCAAACTCCCTTTCAGATAGTAGAAGGCTGCTATTAAATCCCTTCTCAGTCTTCTCTTCTCTAGACTAAATAAGCCCAGTTCCCTCAGTTTTTCCTCATAAGTCATGTCTCCCAGTCCCTTCACCATTTTTGTTTCCCTCCACTGGATTCTCTCCAATTTGTCCACATCCTTTCTGTACTGGGGACCCCAAAACTGAACACAGTACTCCACTGGCCACATCAGTACTGAATAGAGCAGAATAATCACTTCCCTTGACCTACTGGCAATGTACCTACTAATGTAGCCCAGTATACCATTAGCCTTCTTGGCAACAAGGGCACAGTGCTGGCTCATATTCAGCTTATTGTCCACTGTAACATCCAGGTCCTTTTCTGAAGAGCTGCTGCCCAGCCAGTCAGCCCCCAGCCAGTCCTGGTTCATGGAACTGCTCCATCCTAAATGCAGGACTCTGCACTTGTCCTTGTTGAACCTCATGAGATTTCTTTTGGCCCAATCCTTCAATTTGCTAGGTCACTGAATCCTAGCCCTACACTCTAGCATATCTACTACTCTCCACAGCTTGGTGTCATCTGCAAACTTGCTGAGGGCGCACTTTATGCCATCTTCCAGGTAACTGATGAAGACACTGGATGAAGACATTGAACAAAACCAGCCCCACGACCAACCCCTGGGGCACTCCATTTGATACCAGCTGCCAGTGAGGCATTGAGCATTGATTATTACTCTTGGAGCCTGATATTCCAGACAGTTTTAGCACTGGCATTGGCAACACTGCATTTCCCAAAATGGACTCTCCCTAGTTAAGTAACTATTCTTTCCTTCTCATTCACACCTTTCTCCGGGCAAGAATACAAGAGAAAATCTCCTTGCCAGCAGTTTTTCTCCATGGAAAACTTTAATAATAATAATAATAATGATAATAATAATAATGATAATAATAATGCAGTGGACTGCAAATCACTAAAATATTAGGGTTTGGGGAGCAAAAAAAATTTAAAAGACAAATATACAAACACTTAAACATGCTGCCAAAACAGCAATCTCTGAAGGAAAATGGTGCATAATAACATAATTTCTCCCCAGTAGCTGTAGGTCACTGAGTGACCTTGAGTTACATTCACACCTCTATAGTGTTTCCATGGCCGCACTGGGAGAGGAATTAAATTCTCTCTCTGCAGTGCCAAAAAAAGTCAGCTTAAATACTAGAAGGCCCCCAATTAAAGTCAGATAACTGGCAGGTGTCCTGGTATGATTAATGGGTTCACATATCTTGATAGCCAAGCCAGGGCATGCACTGTGCAATGCTTCAGAATTTACAACCTGACCAGCCTGTCTGCTTTGTGAGATGTCCCTTTCCCGGTCACTTCTCACAGGTACAGGTAAAATGGAAGCCCAATTTTTCTGCCAAGGGTCTCAATGCAGCAATAACTTAGACTGTCTCACATAAATATCCTTAGGAACAGTACATTACCACAGCGCACCATTCATACTATCTGAATAGCACACTGTAATTTACTATTACTCTTATAAACTGACATGAAAAGAACCACCTGGCCTCGATGGTAGTGAGGACAGTATATGGAGCTGACTTCGGACAATGGTCAGAAAGAGAAATGTCAACACAGTGGGAGGGAAAGATACTGTATTTTTCTAGGAAATCAATTACATAAAATGTGAGAAGTATATATGCACACAATGATTCTGGCTAACTCTATTAATCTCTAAACAGAGGTGCCAACCAGCTTTGCACTTCATAAGACACCTGCTCACAAGGCAACCTGCTGAACTCTGCACCCAGCTGTGACCTGCTGTCAATGCATGCGTACATCTCCATTCTTAGTACAGTGCATGCAAGGAAACGGAGATGGGAACTCATAGAATCAGCATCTCACACAAGGCAGGCAGCAGAGAATATATTCCCAGTTAATTAGTGAAGAGACCATGGACTGAAGTGATTTAAATAGGATTGATCCTTTCTTGAGCAGGTTGATGAGGTGATCTCTTCCCAGCCCTATTTTCCTGTGATTCACCTATATTCTTTCTTGCCCACGACAGAAGTCTGGCTGCAACAGGAAAGCAACTGGCATTCTTGAAATAAATTCCTCAGTTTCATCAAATTTTCTAATCAATTTAATCCTTTTTGGTGCTGCTTATGCAGCCTCGAGGACCAAAGCCAAGTTTATCCATTAGGGTAAGCAGAAGCACTTTGCTAACAGGCCCTAACCTAGAAACGTAGTAAATCTTTTTCTAAGGATTAGAGGTCAGTGTCCAATACGCTTCTAGTCCTTAGCCTCTCCTGAGATGGCCACACAGTGTCATCTGCAGTGGTGATGCAGTCTGCTACCTGGTTCACTGGGAACTGACTAATGCTGCAAAACTATTTCACACAGGTTCAGCAAACAAGCCCATGAATCTCTGCATATGAGTGAGTGCCAACCTGGACTGTCAATGTCCTTCAGAAAGAATATAGCAGGTATTCTCAGCCCGCTAACCTCACTCCAGACCACTATATACAACCTCAGATGAAGACACTTCTGGTGTTCAAGTTCCGTCCATACTCCCTCTGGGGTACCCAGCTGCCAAGTACATATAAAGCTCATTTGTCTCACCTGATATACTGAATTCCTGAAAGAGAACACCCCTCTTCGTTAAGGGGCAGCTGAACCAAGTCCCACAGATACATCCTGATTTTCCAAAATGGTGGAAAATAATTAAATACTCAACTGCAGCTGAACAACATCTGTTATGCAAGAGAAATAAGGTAATCATAATACCTTTGCAATGTTACTAGGCTTTGCAGCAGAGGATCTCAAAGCTTTGTAATAAAGCCTCAGCAGCACTAGGAGAATGTTAAGAATCATTCGTCCTTTACAAGGAAGGGCACAAAGAGGTTCCCTGAATAGTCTGTCACAGAATAGGTCACTGGCAGAATTTGGAAAAGAGTTTAGCAGGCCAGACTTCCAGGCTGCAGGTCTGACAATTAGTCCACCCTTCCTCATTGTAGCCAGAAAGCTTACAGAAGTTTAAAACCCAAGAGACTTCTCAGCCCACTCTAACTGAGCATCTGCTGCTTTGCTATGCTATGCTACATTAACATTTTGGATGAGCAAGCGAATGTTATGTGGAATACATTGTGCATATAAAAATCTCTATTGTATGTATGTTTCTTTACACGGAGGCATGAAGACTGGTATCTCTGTACACATACAATATGCTACTGCCTTCAACAAAATGCCTTATGTTCAAGATATTTTCTATATTTGCTCTGTGTATGGACATAAAGAATGACAATTGTTTTTCCATATGCCATTCTCTACTGTTGTAGAAACAGGTGTGTACAATGCAAAGTAAACCCCTGGTCAGAAAATATGCTGTCTTTCAAAATCATACTGTGCAGAACTATATCAGGGTCCTTCAGCCTCCTGGGCACAAGGGAGGGTGGGGGTACAAAGTATTACCTGCTGCAGCTGGGCTTCCTGAATGATAAATGGTGACTGCTGCTGTGTGGTATAGGCTCCGGCTGGGGAATGGGCTCTCTATATACCAGCCACAGTAGCCCGGCTCACCCCCACTTTAGACACATTTCTGATGCAGCATTTCACTCATCATCTGCACACATGTGGGGCCCTACTCCTGTTTTTGTGTTGATACTACTGCTTGCTTTGGGTTTTTCACCTTGAGAGTTTGTTTCTTTTTTTATTGTTGGTCACATTTTCAAGTGGTTGGTGTACTGCTGTGTGCACCCTGGCTCTACACAAAGATACGGTATGTATGAACACGTGTAAACAATAAGTATTAAACACAGCAACCCCGTAAAAAGAGGGGAAATCTATCCTAAATGAATGCTTGGGGCCTGTCTTTTGCTTTTGTGCCAACGGTAGCAAAATAGCTCACTAATTCAGTGAAGAATCTCAAGAAGTCATCTCCATTTTGTGACGCATGCTGAAAGCCTCCCCAGTGTATTCATCTTCTACACAGTCTATTTTGCAGCCTATCCATCATTCAAAAGAGCTGTAAAAAAACCCAACTCCTACTTTACGCAGGATATCAATAGAGTGATGGCAACTACAGAGGTGCAGCCATAGGAAACAGCTATAACAAATGGAAGGGGGCGGGGGAAGAGAGAGAGTCTGAAATGGAAGGGCAGAACCCTACTGAAAAGAGCTGGATGGAGTTGGGGAGGAAGAAAAAGGAAAATCTCAGTCATTTATATGGAACCTTTCTTAAGAAATAGTAGTAATTCTAGACCACATTATGTATTCAGTTAAAGGCAGCTCAGATAAATCCTCCGTCCTATCTCTAGTCTAGTTACAAGTCTTAAGCACAAGCCATTTTTCTTGGAATCCTCTGAACTCTTAATTGATGGGCCAGACTCCCTTCCCCCCAAGGGAAGTAATGGAAAACAGCTCACAGCCTAAACCTTCATCTGTTAGCAGAAGCACAAGAGAACGAGGAGGTAACTCATGGTCTCATAGGGCCTCCTTCTTGGAGAGTGTCCTATTTAACGGTGTGCCAAATAATTCTACCTTAACTATTCCATCTACCCTCCGAGAAGTTCTGGCTGACAGTGAAGCTAAGCTCTTCAGTTCCATCAGTTGACTCCCGTCCTAGTGCAAGTGTATTTGTAACCGGAGAAAAAAGGATTGAGCAAGCTCCTTCTCACTTCAATCTTTTATTTCCTAGCTAGCAGCGTATTCGGCCCCTGGAGGAAGGGTATGGTTTGTGTCACAATATCATGACCCTACATGGAGGCAAGCTCTGATTATCAATACTATACATGGGTGACATCTACTTTAGGAACTTGTTCGGTGTCTTGGCTATGTGGTATTGCTGCATACACTTTATTTTCTAGCTCTGGGCTACAGCCAGATCTATGACCCTTTTTCAGATAATGTTTGGCACGCTAGGAACATGGGAGGTAACAGGTAGTAATGATAAGGCAGGGAAATCTTAACAGAGCAGAAAACGCTTTTATAGAAGGGAGAAAAACAAGTCTGGTCAGCCTATAATAATAATAATTATAAAAAGCTTCCTAATGATGCTTATCACCGTCCAATTTCAGTTTGTATTTAAAATAATTAGGGACACTTTCAGTATGATCCTGATGGAGGCAGCAAAAACACAGATGTCTGAAAGCTGATAGAAAACCTTTTGTGCAGTGGCTCTCAAAACCGTTTTACACATTATACACAAGTGGGAAAGCATTTGGAATGATAACACGTGTGCTAGTCATCGCTGTAACACTGGGAAGTGCCTCTTCAGCAAGAAACCAAGATAAGATCAGGCTTTTCAGCTGACAGAATTGTTATTAGTCTTTGTTTCCCCATTTGCCCTAGACTTGATGTCCACAATGAAGGAGGAGGACAGTGTCAGGCATAATTTTAAAAGGAAGCTGCCTGCTCTTTTCTGCACTCTTCCATAATTGTGTGTTCAATAAACATCAAATCTAACGTTTCTTTTCACTGGGGAGGTCACTGGGGAGATAAATGTTTATGCTGATCTTGGGTACTGTGCATTTTTTTTCCTGTAACTATGCACAATACCCACACACATTCCCTGGAAACAAATGGTCAGCTAGAACGAAAGTGAAAAGCAGAAATGGGAGTTTTCTACCCAGTGCTTTCTCCATCAACTTGTGTTTGTTAGAGTAGCACTGAAGGGCTCACTATGTTGGCTCTGTACCAACACACAAGAAAGTGTTCCTACCCAAAGACTTTCCAATCTAAATGGACAAGACCAAAGCCACGTGGGAGGGAAGGAAACAGAGATGGGTGAAGTGACTTGCTCAGGACAAGTGACAGAGTTGGGAACAGAACTCCAGTTTCCTGCCTTCTGGACTAGCGTCCTAACTACCAGACAATACAGCCTCTCCTAATTATTACAGCTGCTTTTTTCCTTTACCTGCTAGATATTCTGTAGCACAACCCTACAAAAAAAAAAAAAAAAGGCCTGGCCTGCTGGAGAATCGGTCTCTGAACAGATGACAATTTGGTTTTGTTAAAATTCATTTGCCCCTGACGGGCAAAGCATTGCACAGCCAACCAGCAGAGATGATGAGCATCTAATCAGATTCACCTTCATCTGACCAAACCTGCACATTTTATTTCATTGCCTTTTCCCTCCTGCTAATTTGGACAAGTGTCAGCTCAGTATAAAAGCACAAATAAACAAAATGCTGCAGCAAGAGAATAAGATAAAATAAGGGGCAAAAACCACACTGAAATCCCTGGGAGCATTAGTTGTAGCATCAGTGCTCATTATTAAGGGTTTGGGGGGAAAACGAGATGTACGCATAACTATTCTTTCCAGAGCGTCTGCTCAAATAAGACCTTGAAATGTCAGATGAGAATACTCTGTGTTCTTGGTGTATAAATATATCTCATTTCTCTTTCTCCCTCCAGCCCTTTAAAAAGTGTAGGACCAAACACAATTTCCTTTCCAGTTTTGATTCATTCTTGAGAACAGAAATTAGAAGCAGAAAGCAAGGGAGACCTTGGGATAATTTTAATTGCCTGAAGTTTTCCCTTGGAAATCAGGAGAAGTGATGCAAGATGTGTGACAGACAGCTGGCTGGTGAGGTCTACCTCGTAAGCTGCAGCAATGCAAACCTGGAATGCGGCAATGATCACCCGTGCATGCACAACGTTACTGTCTTCCCACAGAAAGACACTGCCAGAGATTCTTAACAGAAGAGCAAATTGATGCGATGAGTCTATGAGAAATGCTGGGTTCGTGACTTGGGGAATAAAGCCCCAATTCATTCACTGAACAGGTACAGCAGCAGCAGCACTTTAGCTTCCCAGGCTAGTGAGTTTGTCTTGCTCCAGAGGGAACCTCTATGGCCCAACACTTCCATTCCATCCTTCACCTCTCTACTGAGACTGCCAGCATGGTTGCTATTTATAATGTGTAATTTGGTTTCTTTCCTGGCAGGAACCAAAGCAAGACCAGACATTTTACAAATGTCACCAGAAAGATGAGTCACCATTGATCTTAAAGCTTTCCACTTAAAGGGGGATGCAGACTGGGAGTTGAACTGTCTTTGTGCTTTAGGCCAAGGATGCTCAACCTCTGGCTCATGGGCCAAATCTAGCCCGTAGAGTTGTGACATCCTACCCACAGGGTCCCCAGGAGCCAGAAAGAATTAGCAGCAGTGAAAGCTCCATATGGCTGGGTCCAACCCTACTTGAGCGATTGCGGTGCAATGGGATCAGGGCTGGACTTGCCCCCAGTACGTCCAGATTGGACCAGGCTGCTTCCTGCCCCCTCCATGCATCAGGGTCCAGCAAACCCCCTACCCCTCCAGGCATCCAGATTAGGACTGGGCTGCTTCCCATCCCACCCCTCCCGTCATGTATCTGGATCAGGGCTGCTCCACCCTTCCCGATGCATCCAGATCAAAGCTGGACCCATGGTTGGATATCCTTCCACTGCTCCATCCCTGTGAGCTGACTGGATAAAGCCTGCTGGCCAGGTTCAATCCACCAGCAGACCTGGAACTGTCCATCCAGCCCACAAGGTAAAAAGTTTGGCCACCATTGCTTTAAGCTTCTAACCCTCTTGTCCCTATTATAGTGCTTACTTTGGTCTATAAAGCCCCATGTAGTTGGATTCTGGCTACTGAAGAAAGCCCTCCCTCTCCTTGCCTGCTCTACACCAGACTCATTCTTCAAAAATATCCCAATGCTGTAATGGTGGGAGCTCTAGAATACACAAAGTCCTTGTAGTTGGCAAACCTGTAGTTGCCAAACCAGCTGGTGTTTTTAAGTGGTGTATCTGAGTACCCTCGCTTTTGCTACCACCTACAGAGCTGCACAGGAAAGGTATATTTTAGGCAAAAAGATTGTACAGGCAGCACACTTGTGCCATATCACTGTTTCTGAAATCCAGTGAGGTAGTTCAATTTCTGAAAGCTGCTTCTTCTCTGTTCATAAAGAAGACTAGCTCATGGGCTGGCAAACTTTTACAAGCCATGGGCCAGAACAACCTGGTTGTAGTCCAGTGTGGGCTGTGTGGCTTTATGGAGGAGCAGTGGTGGCAGGGGGGCTTTCCCTACATCTGCACTGGGGCTAGGCAGCCAGGAGCTACACCCGGGCCACTGCCACTACACTCAGCCCCCCATACACTGGCTGTGGTGTATTTGCAGCTTCCAGCCCATGGCAGCAGTGTAGGGCTGCAGCCAGGGGCCTGGGGCAAAGTGGAAGCAGCTACTTCTGGCTCTTGATCATGAATGTGTGGCTGCCAGCAGCAGCTGCTCCCAACCTCCACTCCTCCAACCCCCAGGATGGCATCCAGGGACGTTGACCCTGTCACCTCCCCCAGGTTACACCACTGGCCACTGGGGAGATGTGCTCGGATCAGGTATCTGCAACAGACCCATTACAGTTTCCCAAGGGCTAGAAGCTGGGGAGGAGGGAAGAGAGGGAAGGTGGGGAGTGGTAGCAGTGTACATGCAGTTTGAGATGCCTGGCCCTGACACAGCTCCCCACTGGCTGGAAACTGTACCTGTGCTATACCTGGGGAGCAGGGAGCTAGAGGGAAGTGCCAGTGTCATAGGCGCACCTCCCAGCTTCTTGGCCTTGGCATGGGCACAGAGAATACTGCTGCTGATGCACTGCTGAAAGCAGCTGGCCCATGTCAGACTGGAGCTAGGAGGGAGGGGAGAAGCAGCAGCACAGGCATGTGCATGGGTCTTGGCCCAGGGAAAGCCTTCCAGCTCTGCAGGCTGGATTCTACTGGCTTCACTGGCCAGCTGTATGTTCCAGGGGTTGGCAAGAGGTCTATCAGCCATCTCTTTTCTTAAGATTACTAAAGAAAATATGTTGTTTATTACTTGATCTATAATTAAGCCCATTTTATAAATGAATGAAACAAATGATTTTACTGTTCCAAGACCATGTTACTGATCCAAGATCATCTAAGTTTTTAAAGAAACTGAGACACCGTTAGAGATACTCGACTTTTCCAAAACAGCTACATAAAGAGTGAATTATATATTGATTCTAATGGATCTATGTGAAAGATTTCAGCCTCAGCAATGCTTTGGATTTTCCAACAGAATTTACAAATCACTTTCTACTGTGTTCAGAAAGTAACCACATGGTTACTTTTATCACAGCTAGGACCAGAAATGGGGACCCTACTAACAAGGAAAATGAAAACGGACCAATCAGTTACAAATGGAGGCGCCTGTTTATTTTACCTAGAAGAATAAAAAATGGCTAAGCTAAAAAAATCAAACCACTTAAGGAAAAACCTAAAACCACCCATAAGAAACTATTTTTAGCCCACTCTGCTGTTTCTAATGCAACTTGGTGATAAATTTCAGTGCGCTGAATTTACATCTTTCAAAAAAAATAAAAAGCTGTGAATTTTAATTTGTTTTACATAACAGTTGGCAAGAAAGAAGCAGGTGCTTTTAATATTAATTATCTAATAAGTCAGCTTTAACCTTTTTTTTTCATTTCATTAGTACATTTTCAGGTCACCTGGTATCATTAATGGTTTTTAAAAACCAAGACTGAATTTATTAAGCATGCATTACCTAGAACTACGACAGTATTCAGCTCAAAGCCAAAGCTGTTCCACAGACAGGTAGCCAGAAAGAAAAAGACTTCAGAGTTAGAAATATAGTGTTTTTCTTCCAAGATACTTTACATTCACTGCTATGATATTTTGTGTGTTGACATATCTGTCATTAACTATCACCTAACATAAAGATGCCCAAAGAAAATAATAGAGTAGACAAGTGATTAAGCATTCTTAGGCACTGAAGCTGTGAGAAGCGGCACTGGTGACATGGTTAAAGTAGTGTACCATGGTAGACAAGACCCATCTATCAAACCTTCCCTTTGACCAGTGCAAAAAACTTTGGACATCTCAATTCAGGGGTATTGAAATAACTAAAAATGTCTCTCATATCAAGACTGACAAGTACAAAATTTGGAGTGAGATTATGTTCTTACCTGAGCTATACAGCATTGTTATAACATGATTTTCTGACATTGCTAAAGCTGTAGTACATAAAGGGTTTCACAAGAAGATGAGATGTGAAATCTCAGAAATTTCATCTGATTTCAGTATTTCCTTCAACTGAGCAAAGGATTTCACCCTGTCATTATGCCAACTGAAGAAAATACTTGGGTTGGGTTGAGGTTGAAACAAAAAAGAAAAAAGGGAATTTGAAGAAGTGCTTTAAATACTGTCCAGCTACTGCAATTTATTGCTCTAACAGAGTTAAAAAAACAAACAAACAAGCCCCTCCCAGTATTTTTAAATCCCATCTATGTGTTGTCTTGATCAAATTCTCAGCTTCTCCCTTCTTTGATCTGCTGATTATATTGATGAAAGAAACAGTGGGGATCAGGCTTTGCTGTACCCCTTTTGTCAACAGGTATTGGGTACAATTTTCAAGCTCCTATAAAACATTTTTAAAAATTGCTTCTTCCTCCACTCTGACTTGTAACTTCACCACACTCTCTTATGACTACAGAAGCCATCATATTTTATTATAAAGTGAAGGAAAATTGCAATATCCTCCTTTTTCAATACCTTTATCTTTTTCTTTTAAGATGCATTAGTATTTCACACCAAAGCAAAGCAGTTATTCCTCACTCAGAATGTTGTACCTGTCAGTCTCAAAAAGCAGAGACCTTTTAGTTACTAACATGTAAGAAGGAGCATTTGCAAAGTTTTATGCTGACAAGTACATTTTTCTTTCCTTCCAAAAGACAAATGGATTTTTAAAGGAATAGTTCCTGATTCCAAAATGACATTCAGGCCATGGCAAAGTATGAAAACCTTTAGCTCAAACATGGTTGGCTGGGGGGAGTGGGGGGCAGGGAAAGAAAGTTGGCCAAGGGACTGAAAACAGGTAATCCAAATATGAAATGGCCACCAAAACCTAAGCCACAAAGCTGTTTTTACTGAGGAGAAACAAACAGTTAAGTAACTCCCCCAAGTCCCTGTTCTGCTCACAAGGCCTGTGGTTGCACCCGCTCTCTACTTATTTCTTCAGCAACGATTCCTGCCTCTCAGCACAGTGTAACGTTTCGCTGTGCTGTAGATGTCAAACTAGTTTGAATTCAGCCTTGCTCCCTGACAAAACTGACCTGCGAGAGGCAGCTGACAAGCAGTCATTTCATTGCCTCATGAAGGACGGCCCTATTCTGTGCCACTCACATCCAATTTTTTCACAGGAACAAAAATAAGCTGCTCTAAATTCTGAGTTCAACATTTTGGAGCGCTGCATCTGAGATGCCAAGGGCTGGGGGAAGAAATAATTATCAAAAGAATGCTGACATCTTTGTACACGACTGGCAATTTTAACAAGGGTGTTGCAATGGAGTCATGCCCATTCCATTGTCGTTGGGCATCTGGTAGATCCCTAATATGCAGATGTGATTGGACTGGGTTTTTTTTTTCCGTAAAGTTTCAGCACACCCAGTTCTGCAAGATGGTGAAGATTACAGTGCAGGACGTCAAGACTCTTTGGGTAGAGCCGGTATCTTATTAGACCAACTCAAATAGTTGGAAAAATTCTTCTTAGTAATTTTTCCAACTATTTGAGTTGGTCTAATAAAAGATATAGGATCTACCCAAAGAACCTTGTCTGCCTATGTCCTTAGATCAATATGGCTACAACCTATACCCCTGAAACAGTGTAGGATGGAAACTTAGTCTCAAGCATGGTATGTGGGGGATCAAACTGTGTGGGCTAGAACCAGGCTTATACTTCCTTCTGGAAAGATGCTGTGTAAACTCCATAACTGATAATGGATCAATATTCTTAAAAAAAAATCCTCATTCTCTGACTTTAAACTCTTAAAAATATAGGGATTTTCATGAACATTTTATTCAGAACTGTCAGCCAGACAGTTTGAGAAAATAATTTATGGCCCTGTTCCACAGGAATGGTCCCATGACAGATGCTTTAGTATAAGAATGGAAAAAGAGAGGTAGAAGTGTCACACTCCTATTTCTCAGTATACACAAGATGGGGACCAGTGGGCAGTCCATATGAGCTACCTTTGACTCACGCTCAGGTACCCATAAAACTGTATACCTAGACAGCACTGCAACCTTATGGCGTAAGCCAAAGCCAGAAAGATGACAGATCACAGAAAGATACATTTAGAAGAGAAAACAACATCAATTACTAAATGTCAGATGAAGCCCTCTACACCAGCTACCCATGCTAAGCTAAAAACACATCAGGCTTCCCCCTTCAAACCTGCAACAAGCTTGCCATCTCATCATGCTGGTGCATGAGGTCCATTTACTCAGTAGAAGTCAGAGCAGCTCTTGGTCACATAATTTTCTCACATGGTTTGTCTAAAGATGCTATCATTAAAAGGGTTACAGAAAATCTGACATTTATCACCATTTCAGGCTAGAACATAAGTTGCTAGTAAGTTCCTGTTCCTGTCTAATTTCATCTAAACCTTACTCCTCCCCTACCACCCCAGGATCTCAGAGTATGAAGTGTGGGCCAAATATTTTCTCAAATACCCAATGAAATGAACTGGCTGATTTGTGCTGGTATAATCACCCAGAATTCACCCTATGTACTTAGCTACTGCTTCAGCTGCCCTGATCTGGAGTCCTCTCTGGGAAAAATGTGGCAGCTGGTAAACAAAGGACCAAAAGCCACTTCTTGTGGCACTTGAATTCCTAGCTATGTGGGTAATCAAGTTATATACCTCCCATGACTAGAACAAGCTCCACCCTAAAACACCAATCAGGTTTCTTCCTTTCCCTCAGTTTTTCACAAGAACATAAATACTTTAACTGAAGGGCAGTTCCCCACTAGAACCCCACTGCCATGGCTAGAAACCTTCTCCAAAATGTCTCCATGCCCAGTTTATACTTACTTGTTCCTGTGCCAACATTATGCTTTAGCTTAAATAGCTCTTTCACCCTGATATTTATCTCCACTGTATATATAGAGATCAAACGTATCCCTTCCCCAGCCTGTCCCAAGATGGCGACCAGGGGTGGGGCAACTGAAGGGGTGGGGCTACCCATACGTCCCTTGACAGCTCGCCAAAACTCATCAAGCGGCCCTCTGCCCGAAATAATTGCCCGCCCCTGATCTAGCCCTATTTCCCAGCAACAAGCAGTGCCAGATGCTTTGGGAAACAATGTAACCCCATCACTACCATGACTATTAATCCAAAATAACATTAATTAATGCTATCAAAACTGACATGCTACTTTTAATTGATAAAAATGAAGATTTCCTCCTTCAGTAATGTTCCAAGGGTGTGGAGAAGGAAAATTTCTCTGAGCCCCATGAGATACCTCAAAGCATAAATTGATGGCCCTTGAAAATTTCCTCTTAGCTTGTGTGATAGCAGGTATCATTCTTGATATCCTAGGATCACAACTGCCATTTCCGTGGCCACATTTCATTGGTGGCTCATAGCCACCCTGTTATTGATTAATATATTCAGGTCTTTCTCCTCCTCTCTCATTTCCAGCTGATGATTTCCCAGTTTATGGCAAAATTTGGTTACTAATCTCCAAGTACATGACCTTACACACTGTACTATTACATTCTGTACCATTTTTAAATGGTCCTAAAGGCCCTAAGGGTCACCCTTTGGTATGAAATTCTGATATTTCTGTCACGGTCACTGCAGAAAATAATGAATAAGATTAGTGCCAAGACTGATTCTTGAGGAGCTCCATGAGTAACTTCCTTCCAGCCTTTACTTCTCTTTTCAACAAAACTGATTGCCACTTTTCCATGAGCTGGTTCCTTACCGACCTTACATTTCTTGTACTAATCTCTATCTTCTCCAGTTAACTAATACATTCTCATTCTCTTAACTTAACATGCTTAACTGAAGCCCAGATAGCTAGACCTCCTGAATTTCCTCTGCCTGTAAAATCAGTTATCTTTTCACAGACAGATATCAGGGCATTCTGGTACAATCTGCCTTTAGTAAATGCATGTTACATTTCATTCCATTTTCCATTTACCTTCATTCCTTTGACTGTCTGTCCTTCAAATTTTGTTTTAAAGCCTTCCTTAGTATTGAGGCTGTAATATCAGGCAATTATAGGCCCAGTAATCTATTTGTTGTCCTCCAGTCCCAGGATACTATCTTTGATTTATGAGAAATCCTGTAATGTCATGTCAAAGTCCTTTCAGAATTCTGGGATGGAGAATATCCAGTTCCTCAGTTTAAGCACATTGTTGATAAATTACTTACATCTGGGATGTGGTAATTTCCAGTTTTATACCTTCATTCCCATTAGCCATCCTGCCTTTGCTCTAACATTCAGCATTATTGTCCTTACTAAAAACTGAGGCAAAGCATCCATCTGGTCTTTGGCATTTACATGACACACTATCCCCGCTGCATAGAAGCCCTAGTGTTTCTTTCTTCCTTCTCTTGTTCTTTTTCTGGCTGAGGAACCTTTTCCTATTTGTTTTAAATTCCTTGTGCAAGGTCTAACTCAGCTTGACTTTTGGTAATTCTCATTTTATCCCTAGAGACCTCAGTGGACTCAATCTTTTAGTTTTAGCCCTCCTTGCCTACCCAAGTCACCTTCATTTATGCAGACCTAGTGCCTGAAAATTCCATTTCTTCTGCTTCTTTAAACAGGAGCTCAGTGTTATTCAATATAATTCACCCTGGAGGACAGAAGGTATATAAAGGCTCACACTGTGAATTATCAGTCACTGTAGTTTAAACATGTACTGTAGACAAATAATTTCTTCAAATCTCAATTCCTGAAGAGATTGTTCTTTTTGATCATTTGTTCCCAATCTATGATGCCTTAATTTTGCTCAACTGTTTGAATCAGGGTGAAGTAAAAAATGAACAGTCCTTTCCAGGTTCACTATTCAGTTCCCCCATCTTACAGACAAACTCTGTGGTCAATCCCCAGTAGTGTGTCTACTCACTCAAGAACCATAAATAATAGCCTTAAAACTCAGGAGTCTCTCAAAGGGCTGTGGCGTATTTAACAAAAAATAAAAATAAATCAATGATTAAGCCCTGGGATGCTCTTTACCCTTAAACATACGCTTGCGGAGAATTATGGTTATTTATTGCTCATTAACTCTGTTTAAGTGCACAGGGAGCATTCGCAAAACCCCATGACATACTAGCAAATTATCCTCCCAGATGCACTGGGAAAAAACAGAATTACTGGGATAAGAGGGCCTTGGATACAAGTGTAAGAGCTCAAAAATCCTCCCTCTCCCCTCCCCCACCAGTTTAAGATAAAAGAAAGGCCTACTTCTTTCCACCTTCACAAATGAAGGCAGCATTGCTCTCAGAAGGGGGAAAAAGAGAGATGCACCACTGAGACATCTGGAAGGATTTCTGAACCTGAATACTTTACATCTGGGACCATAAATATTAAAGAATTTTCCATTTCTAGATCAGACAGTAAAATGGCACAGACAACTACCATTACATATCAAACTGGAACAATGAATCTGCTTAAATAGCCAACTATGTACTTCACATCTTAATAATTATCGGTCAAGACAGAATTGTCAGGGCAAACATCAGCAATTACATTATCTATCCTCATATGCCTACAAAGCAGGCCAGTCAGACAACAGTCTGCTGCCATGATGGACTACAAGTCCTTTAAAAAAAACAACAACAACAAAACATGCATGGGTACAAAACTGGGTGAGACCTATTTTCTATAACTCATGTGTCAATTCCATAGAATTTCTAGTAGACCATACTGTCATTTTGCATTTCACAGAGGTGTGCTACAGAAGAGAACTATTTAGTACAGGGGTGGGCAAAATGCAGCCCGTGGGGCTGGATGTGGCCCGCCAAGCCATTCTATCCGGCCCACAGGGACTCTAAAAAATTTAGAAAATTAATATCTATCTGTCCCTGGCTGCCTGTCATGAGGCCCTCGATGTCTTGCCAAACCTCAGTAAGCGGCCCTCTGCCCAACATAATTGCCCGCCCCTGATTTAGTACCACTCCTAGTATGGTACATGCCACTCAGGCAGACATCAATACAGGTGAAAAGAGCCAGTCACATCTACCACTTAGGGCAGAATTTGGTATGTCTAAATGGCAGCTAAGGCACATATGTAGCATTTATGTGCAGATAGACACTGTGTTAAATCTGCACTGTAGACTGGCATGTGCACTCACTTACACACTGGCTGCACATAAGCGGCCTCGCAGGGAGCTGAGGGAGGGAAGGTGAGAGGTAGAGGAGGACCTCCCATGTTCCAGGTCACGGGTCCTCAACTGGCCCCCACTGTCATGTCATCTGCCCAGCAGGGCTCCCTGAAGGTCTGAAAATTTGGTAGTGGGGGAGTGGTGGCACTGTTCCCCTACTGCCAACTTCCCAGACTTGAAGGCAACTCACCAGTCAGACAGCACGGCCCTGTGTGTTAACTGGGTGAACAGGATGGTGTGCGGCCAATCCTGGTACATATGGCCAGGCAGGGGTGGCACAGGGCCGGACCCAATCTGGCTCTCTGAGTGGCCTACATGACTCGCTGGTCTGTAGGGCCAAAAGATTGAGCACCACTGTTCTAGATCAATACTTGTGATTAGGGTATTCATGCAGGAAGGGGGAATATATACTTTTTAGCACCTATCCAGAGGTTTTGAACTCACATGTGCCTGACTTCTCAGCCCAGTGCTTAAATCACCAGGCTACAGGTCAGAAATTATCCAGTGTTATCCAGAACTCTTTTTGAAGTGTCCCCTTAATCAGTCCAGAGAAAAAGCTATGTGGGGCCAAGAAGAAAAACAAGTTAGAGAACATGTCACTCAATCATATGGAAGCTACTTTGGAGGGAAGAAGGCCCCAAGTGTGAGCCTGGATCCTTGCTTTCAATTGAGGTAGAAATTATGGTACTGCTCTCAATCTATTTTTCTCCCCAAATGCAACAGGCAGTGGGTCAACTTCGAAAGCAGCACTGGAGACGGGTATGAATAATACCTGATCTGGTCATGGGGGCTATAGCACAGTGCTGGGAAGTCAGACATACACAGGATTAAATATGGGAGGATCTAGGATTTTGAAAGCGGGGCACTGCAGATGGTGTAGTGCAGTGATTCTCAAATTGTTTTTTTTTTTTGCGGACCACTTGAAAATTGCTGAGGGACTCGTTGGACCACTTAATAAACTTTTTCCTGTTCTACAAATCAAAGCACACAACTGATATTCTAATATCAGTAGTCTTACCTTACAAGTACAGATATTCTCGATTGTTCCACAACCTTTCTGCAGACCACCTGAATGGAGCTAGCAGACTAGTGGTGGTCTGAGGACCACAGTTTGAGAACCTCTGGTGTAATGCATCGTCACATATAAACACAACACATATTTTTCTCCAGTTAAAGAGAAACAAGAAGCTTTACTAAGGACCTAGTGAAATATTATTCAGTTTAAGATCAAAATAAAAACAAATATAACCATTGAAATGTGTATTAATTTGCTAGATAAAATTTAAAAAACACAGCAATTTAGGTAAAAAAATATTCAAGATAATCAAAAGATATCATGTCATTAATCCTGTGGTCATTATAGCTAAATGTATATTTCTTACTCAGATTGAGAACCTTGACAGTGCACACACAATACTTCATTGTTTCTACACATCTGAGTTAATATTACCAGGCCTGAGTTAAGGTTTTTAGCTAGAGTTAAAACAGCCTGCAGCTGATCATCAGTCCCCTCCCAGGACTTCACCAGGGCTAATTTGAGGCCTTGTGTGGTCCTGATCCATAGATTTCATAGACATTAGGGCTGGAAGGGACCGCGGGAGATCACCGAGTCCAGCTCCCTGCCCCAAGGGCAGGAAGTCAGCTGGGGTCAAAGGATCCCAGCAAGATAAGTATCCAAATGTTTCTTAAAAGAGTCCAGAGTAGGTGCTTGCACCACCTCTGGAGGGAATCTATTCCAGGCCTTGGGGGCTTGGACAGTAAAGAAGTTTTTCCTTATGTCCAGCCTAAAACAGTCTTGGAAGAGTTTGTGACCTTTGTTCCTTGTCATCCCTTGGGGTGCTCTGGTGAACAGATGCTCTCCCAGATTCTGATGCACACCCTTGATGTACTTACAGGCTGCCACCAGATCACCCCTGAGCCTGCGCTTTTCCAGGCTGATGAGTCTCATGGCTCTCAGCCTCTCTTCATAAGGCCTGTTCTCATGCCCTTTGATCATGCAGGTGGCTCTCCTCTGGACTCTCTCAAGCTTCTCCACATCTTTCCTGAATTGTGGAGTCCAGAATTGGATGCAGTACTCCAGCTGCACCCTCAACAAGGCCGAGTACAACAGGAGGATGACATCCTCAAATTTACTTGAGAAGCAGCTATGGATGCAAGCCAGAGTTTGGTTTGCTTTACCAGCTGCGACATCGCATTGGTGGCTCATGTTCAACTTGTGGTCAGTCATGACCCCCAAGTCTCTTTCGGCCTTAGTGCTAGCGAGTGTAGCACTGCCGAGCCTATAAGCATGTTGCGGGTCTTTTCCGCCCCCCGTGGTGGAGTACCTTAGATTTGTCAGTATTGGAAGTCATCAGGTTTGTATCTGCCCACTTTTTCAGACTATCCAAGTCAGCCTGGATCACCGGCCTATTCTCATGTGTGGACACTCTACCCCAAAGTTTGGTGTCATTGGCAAACTTGGCCAGTCCACTTCTGACACCTGTATCCACATCGGTGATAAAGACGTTAATGAGAACAGGTCCAAGGATGGAGCCTGGGGGGACGCCACTGGCCACAGAGCACCGTGATGATTCACTTCGGTCGACCACCACTCTCTGGGTCCGGCCTTGGAGCCAGTTCTCCAGCCATCGGACTGTGATGTAGCCAAGACCACAGTCAGCCAATTTTTCTAAGAGGAGGTCATGGGACACCAGATCAAAGGCTTTTTTGAAGTCCAGATACATGATGTCAATTTCTTCTCCCTTGCCCAGCTGATACATCACCTGGTCATAGGAGATGAGATTGGTCAGGCAAGACCTACCTGCAACAAACCCATGCTGGCTGTCCCTCAGGATGTTGCCACCAGCCAGCTTGTCAAGAATGTACTCTTTGATGATTCTTTCCAGAATCTTACCAGGGACTGAGGTCAGGCTGATTGGCCTGTAGTTCCCTGGACCTACTTTCCTCCCTTTCTTGAAGATGGGAAGCACATTGACCTTCTCTTCCAATCTTCGGGTACTTCACCTGAGCGCCAGGAATCTTTGAAAATCTTTGCCAGTGGCTGGGCTGACTCTTGCCAGCTCCTTAAGTACTCTGGGGTGCAATCCTTCAGGACCCACTGACTTGAAGGTGTCCAGTCTCTCAACGTGTTCCTTTACAAGGTCTACACTGATGCTGGTATAAATTCCCCCTCACCCTGGCTGTCCCACATCTTGCTAGGCAGGGCGGACCCTTTGGGTTGATGAAAAACTGACGCTAAGTACCCATTAAGCAGGTTAGCTTTTTCCTGGGTGTTGGTTGATCAGCAGACTATAGGGAACTTGGCTTTCACCTTGCTGGTGCAGGCATGATTCTGGGTTCCTGTTGCACTGGAAAGTAGGTCTCAATTGGAATCTGATCCCAAAATCATGCCTCCTGCCACGCACATCTCTTAGCTGGCCAGAGTCTCTTAGCTGGAACCTCTGGTTGTTGTATTGGTCACATTCAAGTATTTTCTAAAGCAAGAACTTCTGACTGACTACAAGAAAACACTCAATGAAGAATTTAACGCTTAGGCTTCAGCTTCTCTGTAGTCAGATCTCAAAGGCAATTTCCCAGAGCCCTTGCGTAATTCATACCATTCTGTAACCTGTAGCTGCAATTTTTAAAAGCTACCTATGAAATCTGGACATCAATTCTCCTATATTTTTAATAGGGAATGAGGGTCCAAAACCATTAGACCTAAGCTGCTTTTTCCATTTTCTCTTAGCCACAAAATAGTTTGTCTTTGTTAATAAACCTGACTACTGAACTAGATTCTGAAGTACTAATACTTTTCAGTGAGGTGATGAAGAGCAGATATCTTCTACAGGAAGAATATCAGTCCCCACTACTTCTCCAGAGCAGATAAATTGTTAAGATTCAAAACCCTACCTCTGCATGAGCTTGAACAAAATTTTGCTCCCGTGAGTTGACAACAGCACCTGCCTGTCCTGTGTAACAAACAAACATGCTAACAAGCTGGAGTACGCATCTGCTAGCCATTATTATAGTGAATATAATGGATTTTAAATTAGACAGGCAAGGGAGAAATACAGTTTTAAATTAAATCGACTCTCATATATTTTATACAGAGTGAGAGTGAAGACTACATGATTTTGCAGAGCCTGCACATGCATTTCCAAGAGGGAAAAATACGCCCTTAAAACCCACATGTGATCTTTATTAGGCTATTCACGTCTTCATCATTTGCTTCTAGTCTCCAAGGCAGTCTTTATAGCACAGAGCTCCCAAATCTCACTCAACTTGCTGAAGTGTCAATCAAACCAGCCCTGTCTCAAGCAATGAAGCAGAGAGCCCCCAGTTCTCTGGCAATCGGTCTCTTTATGCTGCTTCAGCTGATTTGAACAAAGCTAGAATGGCAAGGGATGCAAGAAAAATTATAGAGCAGGTATAGCAGCACTGGTACAGCAGTTCTGATTTTCTACAGTCCTATAAAATACATGGTTTGTCCAGTCATAATCAATAATGTAGTATGAACTGCTTCAGTAGCCCAAGGGATGGACTCTGGATCTAATATCTCAGACATTCCTCCTTCAGAGTGCTGGACAGACTTCAGAGCACAGTAAGGTCAGTCAAGGCAATTTGCAATGACTGGTCACTACTAACAGGTTTGACTGCACTGCAGATTGAACAGGACGGCAGGTAGGCCATTCTTGGAAACATTAATGTCATTACCCAGGCATCACTGCAGTGTAGGAATTTACCAGCATTCCCACAGCGTGGACCACATCTCAAATGCAAGATCACGCCCTCCTCCTGCTTGTGACTTCCTGAGGCACTTTCCATTGATACTCAATTTTCAGCATTGCAGTATCCACAGCAAGCAATTTCTTACATTAAAAACCACTAGGGAAATATTTAAATGCATTTACTGTAGTTTTACCTTCTTTTAATGAAGCTGAGATTCTTCAAACAAGGAGGGGCCAGCACCATGTGACAAGCTAGCTCTCCACAAACAAGTGGAGAACATTTTCTGAAGGCTGGTGCTCACAAGTAATACAGATAATAATCATGGAAGATTTGGTATGCTTCCATGTCCTCTGCTATTGCCAGTGCTAAGTGAAACCAAGGTTTTCATTCATAGATTTATTGTTCCCATTCCACTTACATATATGAGTTTGTATCATGCGCTCAAGTTTCCAAATTTTACTGAGATGCCCCTTCAGAGAAATCCCAAGATTTCAGAGCCAAACACTTCTGAAAATGTGAAAACTAGTGAAGGCAGAAACATGTTACAAACATAAGAAGGTGCAGATTCACCTGAATCCCGACCTGTTCTGGCTTTAAGAACATAAGTAGTACTATACTGGGTCTGACCAATGGGCCATTTAGCCCAGTATCTACACCCCTGCCAGCTGCCCCTTCTTCCAGCACACAGAAACCCTAGTGCATGCCTACCTTGAGTGTGACAGGCTGCAACCTCCTCAGGAACTTCTTTCTGAGGTTCTGGGTACACTTCTCCCCCTCACCTTTTCTTTTATGCACTCCCCATCCGTGGCCCCACTAAGTCCCAGGATCTCCTGCTCTACCTCCTCCTGGGTCTAGCCAAACTTGCCATATATCAGATCAGGAAAGTGGCTCACTGTGGGGGTGTTTTCCTGTCACTCAACTCATGTTGGCAACCACTAGCTCCTTAGACTTGTTTGAGGGTCAGTGGGCGCTGGCCAGTGGGCTCTGCTCAGTGTCCTGTCCTTGAAACCCTTGTTATTAACCTGTGACCATCACTACTGTCCCTGTTTATTTTCACTTGTCCATAGTAAACAGCTATTATTAGGGTGGCCATTGACACATCCCCAGAATACCAGATAGCACCTTGGTGAGGGGTGGGGCCACCAGCCCCCTTGGCCAATCAGCAGCAAGGGGTGGGGCCACCACCTCCCTACTTCCTCCTTCCATGACTGGCTCTAAACCCCTCTCCTCCTGGCTCTGCACTGTCCTACCTCTAGGCACAGCCAAAAGAATCACGAGGACAAGTGACTAACATGTATTTCTATGAACGAACTGAAAAACAGGACTTTTTCCAGTCCTCATTCAGAAACAGGCAGGGAACAAAGGGTTTAAAAACAGGATGGTCAGGTATAAATCAGGACTTACCTTTCAATGAGGTAAGGGAGACTAGTCAGGGAGGCACTAAGGTCCCGGAGGGGAGGGGATTTGGGAGTTTAAGAAGAGTGCTCCTTAACACCTTAAGGAGATGATCCTCCAAGCCCAATGGGTGACAATCCCCACGCAGATCAAAGGGGGCAAGAATGCTCAAAAGCCCCCATGGCTCACCAAAAGCATCCAGGAATGTCTCAAAGCCAAAAAGGAGGCATACACCCAATGGAAAGGAGGGGCTATCACCAAAGAGGATTATACCTCCGTTGCTCGAGATTGTAGCAGGGCTGTTAGGAAGGCTAAGGTGGAGATGGAACTGGGACTAGTGACCCAGATCAAAGATAACAAGAAGTCCTTTTTTAAATACATAGCGGGTAAAAAGAAGGTACCGAGTAACATGGGGCCGCTGCAGGACACTCTTGGAAATCTGGTGGCCGCACCAGATGACAAAGCTAAGCTCTTTAACAGATTCTTTACTTCCATTTTTCTGAACAAGGACCAGGACATCCCCTACACCGGGATCTTCAATGGACCCAGGGGAGGCACAGCCAGGCCCAGGGTCAGTGAGGACCTAGTCAGGGAACTTCTGGTGGGAATAGACATGTTCAGATCAGTGTCACAACCCAAAGTTGTGAGTTTTTGTTTGTGTGTGCTTCGGCAACGCTAAATTATGTTCCCGCTAAAATTGCAGCTTCCTTGCACGGTGGAGTTCTCTGCTGCAGGAGAGAACTCTGGTGCAACGGGGAGTTTCCCACCAAATTTGTAGCCTTCTTTGCATGGTGCATTTCTTTTGCATCTCAGAGATGCACGGGGCAAAGGAGTTCCCGCCATTTGTATGAGAGTTCGTGCCACATTATTGGGCAACTCTAATATATGCATACGTAACGGCTAGCGATTGGCTTGCTAGCCGTATAAAGTGCTTGGGTGGCTTCGTCCAAGTTGGAGAGAAATCACTTAGAGAGCGTGAAGATCTCTAAGCGCTGCGGATCCTCACGGACCCAACACATTCCTTAAGCAGGCAACAGAGGTCTGAACAGCCTCTGGCCTCTCCCCGTCGCCGAGCACAATCCTAGATGTATCCCTTCCCTATATGCTCAATTTTCGAACCCACGGAGCCTTAACAACTCCGGGGCCTGAGAACCGAACAGAGCCCATGGAGCTTCAACAACTCCGTGGGAAAGAATTGCCAAACCCGCAGAGCCTTACAACTCCGGGGCCAAAGAACCGAATTTGTCGTAGCCCTCCAACGAGGATTTAAGCGGAGCTGCGCCTGGAAACTGTCCAGCCTACACCACGACCATCTTGGGTGCAAGTAAATAATCTTTCAATCAACCGTTACGCCTCTGTGACTAATTCTAGCCTGCGCGTGCCTTGCCGCCGCGTGGTTTCCTCCGACCCCACGTGCCCGGGCTGCTGGTCACAGCCCGTGTGCGCAAAGACGGGCCCGGCTCGCCCCCGGCCTGCAGAATCAGCAGGTCCTGATGATCAGGTACTGACGATCTCCACCCCAGAGTGCTGAGGGAATTGGCAGAGGTCATTGTGGAACCCCTGGCACGGCTTTACGAGCACTCATGGTGCCCTGGCAAGGTGCCAGAGCAGTAGAAAAGGGCCAATGTGGTCCCCATTTTCAAAAAAGGGAGGAAAATGGACCCAGGAAACTATAGGCCCATTAGTCTTACCTTGGTCCTGGGAAAGCTCTTTGAGAAAATTATCCAGGGGCATATCTGCAAGGGACCAGCAGGGGAGATTACGCTTAGGGGCAACCAACATGGGTTCATTAGAGGCAGGTTCTGTCAGACCAACCTGGTTGCCTTCACAAAATCCTTGGACGCAGGTGTCGTGGTGGACGTAATCTTTCTGGACTTTAGGAATGCCTACAACATGGTCTCTCACCCCAGTCTCATTAAAAAATTAGGTGACTGTGGTGTCGATGCCTACAATCAGATTGGTCGCAAATTGGCTGGAGCGCCGCACCCAGAGAGTGGTGGTGGACAGGTCATTTTCAACCTGGAGGGATGTGGGCAGTGGGGTTCCCCAGGGCTCGGTCCTCGGGCCCACAGTGATCAACATCTTCATCAAAGACTTAGACAAGGGGGTGAAAAGCACCTTGTTCAAATTCACGGATGACACTAAGATGTGGGGACAAGTGGGCACACTAGAAAAGAGGGACAGGCTACAACTAGATCTGGACAGGTTACAGAGGTGGGCAAATGAAAATAGGATGGGTTTCAATACTGACAAGTGCAAGGTATTGCACCTGGGGAGGAAGAACCAGCAGCATACCTACAGGCTGGGGAACTCCCTTCTCATCAGCACAGAGGCAGAGAAGGATTTTGGAGCCACTATTGATTCCAAGATGAACATGGGCAGCCAATGTGGGGGCGCGGTCAGGAAGGCTAACCGCACCTTGTCATGCATCCACAGATGCATCACGAGCAGGCCCAAAGAAGTGATCCTCCCCCTCTATGTGACATTGGTCAGGTCACAGTTGGAGTACTGCGTCCAGTTCTGGGCGCCGCACTTCAGGAGGGATGTGGATAGCATCGAGAGGCTCCAGAGGAAGGCCACTCACATGATCGGGGGCAGCAGGGCAGGCCCTACAAGGAGAGGCTACGGGACCTGAAACTGTTCAGCCTCCACAAGAGAAGGCTGAGGGGGGATCTGGTGACTATCTATAAACTGGCCAAGGGGGACCAGCAGGCAATGGGAGAGTCCCTGTTCCTCCGAGCACTACCGCGAGTAACAAGGAATAACAGCCATAAGTTGACTGAGAGTAGATTCAGGCTAGACAGGCACTACTTCCAGTCAGGGCGGCTAGGAGCTGGAACCAACTTCCAAGGGAAGTGGTGTTCACTCCTACCCTGGGGGTCTTCAAAAGGAGGCTAGACCCTCACCTAGCCGGGGTTGTTTGACCCCAGCATTCTTTCCTGCCATGGCAGGGGGTCGGACTTGATGATCTGCTTAGGTCCCTTCCGACCCTATCAACTATGAAACTACCCTAGCTGTTATGCATTACATGGCCTCCCTCAAACAACATAAATTGGCTCACAGTTTGTGAGTAGACCTAGGCCCAAAGTTTTTCTTGTGTTACAAATAGGCCTGTCTCTGACAGTGAGAGTCATGGATGCTTTATATAGAGCAGTGGTTCCCAATCTGCAGTATGCATACCACCAGTGGTATGCAGGCAACCTGTCAGCGGTATGCTTTAGCAGATTTATTATAATTACTTTTTAATTTTACTGTGACAAAAATTTGCTGGTGGTACTTAAGGTTGTATTGTTTTAAATTGGTGGTGTACAATCTGTTAAGACTTTGGGAACCACTGATGCAGAGCATCCGAACAGGGTATATATAGGAGAGGGGTGGGCAAAGACCAGCCCACAGGCCAGATCTGGGAGGCAGTGGACTCCATTTCCCAGCTACTCCTGTGCATGGCTGGGGCCGGTCTCCATGGAGCCAGTAGAGCTGTGAAGTGCAGCCTGCATGCTCCAAGAAGAAATGTGCAGGCAGCGGATTACAGCTTTGCCCTGGCTACCTGCAGCAGTGACAGCCCAGTCTAGAGCAGTTCCCATTGCAAGTTCCCAGCAGCTCCAGAGCAACCTCTTGCCCTGCTCTGCCATGTGCCCTAGTGTGGCTGGGGCCAGTCTCCATGGCAATCCCAGCCTTGAACTTTCACAGTGCAGCTGTGGCTGGGATCGCCATGGAGACTGGCCCCAGCCATGCAGGCAGGCGCTGCTGGGAAATGGGAGTCCAGCTGCTGGCCAGATTGGCCATTTTGACCACCATCAAGAGTGATCTATCCCATGTCATACCTGCCCTGACCTCTACCATCATTGGTTAGAAATGCCAGAAGATACATCCCTGAATGCTGTTTAATAGCTATTAATGGAAAGATCATCCATGAATCTGTCTAGTCCCTTTTTTTTGAACCTGGCTATGTTATCTGCCTCCATACTTTCCTGTGGTAATGAGTTCTACAAGTTAACTAGGCACTGTTTAAAAAAGTACTTTCTCCTGATAATTTAAAACCTGTACCTTGTTAATTTAAGGTTGATTAAAGGTTTATTGTAAACCATGGACCTGTATACCTAAAGTGGAAAGGAAAGCAGAAGTCTCAGGACTTGACTTCAATGGAGTTGAAGGTGAAGGATGTGGCAGGTCAGGCTCATGAGTTCAAGTCACTAGCACAGAGGGACACCACACCTTGCTAACACTAACACTGGAGGGGTTTTTGAACTCCACATGGAAAGCAGAGTAAACTTCTCTTCATTTCTTATAAAGTAAGAGAAGCATGCCTTGAGATTGTGGTCTTTGAGCTTATTCATGAATGCAACTGTCTGGCATTCAGGCCAGACAGTTCATATTCATGAATGCAACTCCAGCTGTCGGGCTACACCAGAAATGTATTTACCCTAGAGCACTAACGCAGCACACAAACATTTTTCATGAAGTAGACCTAGCTGCCGAATACTTCCAGTCATCTCTACAGCTATGAAACAACAGGCATTAGTGGGTATAAACATCTCCAGCCGAAGCAAACAACCAAGAACAGAAGCTCTAAATGATAATCCACATAGGGGACATGTTTACATATGCAATTAATGCAGAGCAATAAACTCTGGGGCTTATTGCGTCAGAGTTTTGCTCCCAGAAACACAATTTGCACATGTGCCTGGGACCCCAGCATGTTGAACTGGGTCAAAGCAGCCAGCCTGGGGGCTGCTCCAACCCTGCTCAACATGCTACAGAGGGGCTGGCTGTGGCATGAGGGTGCTCTAGTGTGGGCTAAACAGCCAAGAGCCCCTGCACTGAAGCTCCCTCATGACAGCATCCATGTCAGCATCTACACATGTTGCTGTGGAGTAAAAAACTCTGCAGCAGGATAGTACAAGTATTTACAAGTACTATCCTGCTGTAGGCTTTATTAGTTTCCTGTGATTTAATAGGGCTGCATGTGTAGATGCCGAGATGTTTACTGCAGAGCTAATTAGGCAACTTTGCAGTAAACATATCTCATGCAGAAGTGCTCAGGAATACTACTGCAGAATAGGCCAGTGTTGGAATTTGACTCGGCACATCAGTAATTCAGCCAAAATGCCTTTATTAAATCCAAAGGTCAATAGCATTATACAGTTCCTTTAATTGAACACTCTAAAATACTATAAAATACTAAGCATACATTAGATAGCAATGTTACACCCACACAGTAATTATAGTTGCAAACTTTTGATCAGAATACTTATAAATGAGCTATCAAGGGAGATTCTAGTTGTCCTATGCTGCCTGGCTCCAGCAGATTAGCTCACATCAGCAAAAAATTCACAAATACACTGTCATTCCTAATACACAGAACCTAATACACAAATACTTTCTTTGTTCATTCTTGGTGGGTCTCCTCTGAGACCTCAGGGAGCCAGTCTCCTTGACACCTTCTTGGCCCAGCAATCTCCCTGCTATTGTTCACCCACCTGTTCTCCTACATTAGCACATCTATGGCTCATCACAATTCATCCTGCTAACATTACCATTTTGACTATCTCTGTGCAATTGCCTGTCACAAATCATGGTTTCCTGCAATTGCCTTGCTTGCATCTCATGCATTACCTTTCACCCTCCCGAGTGCCACACTGATCTAATTCCCCTGTCCAATCTGTTGCTCTTCTTTATGTTTCCTTCCCTGTGGTTCCTGCGCGATATGCTGCTCTGCTTTCTGCCCAATCTGCCACTGTGCTTCCTGTCCCCTCCCTGATCTACTGCATGCCACACATAGATGCCACATGTGCCATTTGTGGCACATGTGCTGCAAGTTGGCCACTCCAGGGATAAATATCCCATCACTTATTACATAGTTTCATAATTCATAGCACGTTTCATAATTCCTACACCCAGGGTGTGAATTTAATGCACAACACCTATTCTGTGCTGGTTTCCAAGGCAAACAGTCTTTTTCCAGACTAAGGGTATGGACAAACACATATTTGTAGCAGCTTCAAAAGGGAAGTGGTGGCTGCTACTTGGAAATGTACAGCAGCTATTACGCTGTAACTGTTAGGTGAGCATAATCCTGTAGCAATACAAGAGCTATATCACCTTAACTTTGACTGTGGATGAAACAGGGTTAAAGTTGGAGCAGTTTCGCTACAATTGTACAGCTACAGACTCATGCAGGCGTAGTAGCTTCAGCATAACAGCTGCTGTTTGTTTCATTTTCATATGCAAAAGTACCATTTTTTAAAATTTGGCCCTAAGTCTCTCTGCCTTAATTTCCCCAACTTTAAATGGGAATAATATTTAACTCAATGGTATGCTATGAGGCTACAAGGCATCACTGGCCCAATCACGGACAAAACACCTGACTTCATGCCATTCATGCCTACTGAAGTCAAGGGGAATGAAAAAAACCTAGGTCTTCCCACCAGATGCCAAATATTCCAAGAGACTGAGCTTAAAAGGGTCAAGAAATATTTAATGTTACTCTACCTACATGAATTTGTTCTTTAACGAGTCTCATCTCAAAACGTTTGAGCTCAAACATATGAGATGCGACAGAGTGTCAAATGTCTCAGCTCAACTTTCTACATCTTTTGTTCCTGGGGGTCCTACTAGCACTTATGTTTTCTGGTCCTATCCTGCCCTGCCCCTTTCTGTCCTCACACATTCTACAATTTATATCAGCATTTGGATGATTTGTGCTTTTTGAACTCCAAACATCTGCCACCAAATTATTTCTCTCTCTCGGTTCACTAAGCAGAGATTCTGCATCACTGAACTGGAGAGTTTATCCACTGACAACAGGCTCATCATCCAGTGCAAGTCTTTTGCAAATAAAGTGTGTTCACGTGGCGGGGGCTAGGGGGGAGAAACAGAAAAAGAAGCCTTCAAAACAGAAACGGGTGTTTTCTACGATAGATTAAGCTAGTTCACCCCATCCCTTGCCTATCCTGTAAAACTCAGATAGATCCGATACAGCATGCAGCCAATTAAAATGAGCCAAATGCTGAACTGCAATGGAACACTACAGCATGAACACAGATGTGCTACCTGTATATGTGGCAAATTGATTAGGAAACGTGCTATCAAGAAGAATAGCTGGTCACTAATGTCAAGCAAGGAAGATGTTTTCTGACAATGTAGTGTATATTAGCAAGCCTGACATCCATGCACACACATTCCTCTTGCTCCCTTGGCAGAGTAATTGGCGTATGGGTAATACTTTTTAAGTGTCCATTTACCACCGTAAATTACAGTAAAACAATCCAAAGTGCTTGTGACATCTACATAAATGCAAAATGAATTCATTATGATTGGTGCTATTACAATGAACAGCAAATGCATTCATAATGGCAGAACATTTAAAAAGTAATGTGCTGCTGGATTCCTTGTCTATAAAAAGTGATAAGAAAACTGGTGTATCACATAAATTAGAGAGAGACTCTCACGCTGGCACACTGCCACTTCAAATGCCCTGAAGAAATACAAGTGCACCTGGCCTTAGCATGGAAAGTCTCTCCTGTAAAATTACTGCTGGCAACCCTCATTATAGGCTTTTCCCAGCTCTAAGCTTGGGACAGTTACATCATGTAGATAATTCTTCTCTGACCAGTGGCTGGACCATTCCCTATAAAACATTTACATAGCGCTTTACCCAATCTAGTGTTAGGTACCTGAAGAGGTGGGAATTTTACCACTTTCTTTGGGAATCTAACTCTATAGGCTAATAGAGCTCACTGATAGGGAAGTGTGGAGGGAAGGAGGACCAAGTCCCGGATACTTACTGCAAATCTGTTTTATTGATGAACAAATTAACATCCATGGCAAGAATTTGATTGTTTGCGATATCTTAATTCCAGTGCTGCATTAGACAGGGAATATAAAGACACTTAACCAGAGACATTGCATAGACTGATACCTAGTTCAGCAAGCATGCACAAAAAGATTACCTCACAATGGCTGTTTAATGGCACATATGTAACAAAAGAGTAATTTCAACAAAATTTCCACTGGCAGGTTGTCTATAGCACCGCTGCCTTCACTGAAAATGGCATACTTTGCTGGCAACCTCAGTGCTAAGCCCCACAACCCTTGGACCTTGTGATTTAGCTTCTCTAGACATTCAGTCCCCTCAGTCGAAGGCTGGCATACACTAATAAGGCATGGAGCGAGTAGTATTTGTGCTTCTGTACCTTTCTCCAGCACTAACATTACCTTAAAAGAGGTTGTGGAATCTCCGTCCTTGGAGGTTAAGACCTGGCTTGACAAAGCCTTGTTTGTGATGATCTAGTTGGGGATGGTCCTGCTTTGAGCAGGGGGTTCGACCAGATGACTTCCTGTGGTTCCTTCCAACCCTATATTTTTATGATTCTTTGATTCACCCATTAATGGTCTAGAGGTGGGCCGTTCACAAACAAATGGAAATTACCTTACGTATTTTATTTTCCCCCCAATGAATAAAGAACTGGCTGCTACCCAAACTCACTAACTTAGATACGGTAGCAGCTGCCTAATCCCTATGCTGTAGGCAGAAGAAGACATATCAGACAGCCAGGCCAAGGACTGGAAAGAATATTTAATCAGCACGGTGCAATTCTGTCTAAATTATGCTACCAACAGATCTGCTGAGGCTTTTTTGCATTTACTTTCCTCCTCTTCCTAGATTCAAAGCCAAAAATTACCTCAATCCACACACTCTTGCCTGCTCTAAATAGCTTTTCATTGCTCACCTACACAGGAAAAAAAATACACCAACGCTCCATTCAAGCATTGGAACAAGTGGATACAATGCTTCCAAAAGCTGGTAAGGCTGCATGTCTAGTGCTATCAAAGTTGGTTTGATTCACTGGAAATCCTATGCTTTGTGATTTTTAGCACAGAGAATATGAACCTCCTCAGGTTTGCAGGAGGGCACAGCCAACAGTAAGGAAGCGTTTCCCCCATGTGATTTTTGCGGACAATCTTTGGCTTTAGAGGTAAAAAGTCTGTTGAGTGTGATCAAGTTACATTTTAAGATTCCATTCACAGATTGGGAAAGAGATGAAAGACTTTTTTTTTTTTTTAAATGAAAGCATAGGTCTCCAGCAACAGCAGAGTAACATGCTGTTTTAAGTTTGCTACAGTTGTTGTTCCTTAGCATGCTTCTAAAGAAGAGAAACATTTATGACATTGGTCATTTTCATTTAGAGAATGTAAAAGTTTTTCAAAAGTGTTAAAGGAATTTAGAAACCTAAGTCTCATTTCAAAAGCAACTAAGTGCATGTCCTATTACAGTGCAATGGGACTTAAGCCCCTTGGTGCTTAAAAGTCACCTCTGAAAGAGGGACTCAGGCTCCTCAGTCATTTAAATATATTGGAAATTTGCATTACTCCAGATTCATCTATGACCCATACAGAAGTTCCCAGGGAAATAAATTTCCTTTCTGTCACTCCAGCTATTGCTACGAAGCATCAAATATGCTTTTTATTTTTAAAGCTCAGCATTTAGGGAAATATAGTCAGGTACCCATTGCCTGACTAAACTTCAAAAGGTTGGGGAAAAATCTGGACCCAAATCCAATCTAGTAGGTTGGAGCCAACGATGCATTCTTGTGGATCATAGAAAGGGAGCCAAAATAAAAGACTTACACATGGAAACTGAGTTATATTTAGTGGCAGCTTTTGCTTGATCATGGCTGGAATTACTGTTGTTATAGAATTTATGGTTATGGAGGTGCCCATGTTTCTTGCATACTTGCAGGCTTCTGAACTTTGCATAGGAGAACATACATCACATACTCCTAAGGCCACATCTGTAGGCATCAGCATCATGCCCCACTCCTTACCAACATCCCAGTAAAACAAGAGACTACAGAAGCAGCTGACTTTCCCTTGAAATAAAGTCCGGTCTCACAAGAAATGCTACAGTAATTCAGCTAAACCTGCATGGCACAATTCTAGCTTATGAAGTCTTCCACTCACCAGCCCCTCACCTTTCAGAAGCCAAGGCACACATGTGTGTGCACACACACACACCCCCCCCTTTTGAAAGATAGAGCTTTTTTGTTCCCTTTTTCAAGTGTCAGCCCCATTACTCAGAGAAAATAAAGTGCACTAATAGGAGCCAGCAGGGAGACTGTGTCAGAAGAGAACAGGAACACCTAAAGATTGCTTTGAAAAAAAAATCCCATCCAGGTTGCAATCTCTGACACCTTCAAGGCGTGATAGGCAAACATCTATTTACCATATATTTTCCCATGTTCATCTTATTTTAAAGAGAAAGCAAGCCAATTAAAAAAAAATCTTTGTCAAGCTATTCCAAATGGAATAGCTCCCTCTGAACACCTATCTGGTATGGTGGACCTCATCCAACTTTGGCACAAAAAAATAGGCCCTAAAACACCATTATTACTTCTATTTAGCTATGTCCAGCAATATTGCATGACATGTCCAGCAATATGCAAGGCATAACATCAAAAACCGCCTCTGTCCTGAAGAGCTTCTGCTGACAGGCGGCTTCAGTACTCATTTAGTGGTAAACTTTGGTAACATATTGATTGTTTATTGCATACACTGCATGACTTTGCTTCCTATTTTAACAAGTAACTACTGCTTGATAACTACATTTGCTCACTGCCAGCCGTGATTGGATTTTAATAAATTATGGAGAAAAACAGTCCTTAACTGAAGTCTTCTGTTAGATGCCTTTCTGGAAGATAAACTTCAGTTTAAACCCAAGTTATTAGCCTTAATACAGGAGTAACTGGATGAATTTCTACAGCTTGTATTATGCTGGAGGTCAGTCTTGATCATCTAATCCTTCTCATCTTAATCCACAAGTAACCCACTGAAACCATTCAGTTGTTCCTACTTAATTTTCATACTGCAATCCCATGTAGCCATTACATACACATTAAGCATTGCCCTACAAGCAGAATGAACAGGCCTTAAAACTGAAATCACAGGTTAAGCCATAAAGGATATGTTAGCTTTCCTGTATATGATGGAAAGATGCTTACAACATTCAAGCTAAAGGAAAACATTCAACATGTTTTGTTTACTTAATAAAGTAGAATATTATCTCTGCAGACAGATTCCCACTTATCTATGCAGAAAATGGCACTATTCAGCATTGAAGACAAAGTAGAGATTTTTAAAACTTATACATATTAATAATGGGCTACTGGAGTAGTAATACAGCAGGTCTGAAATCTGGGGTTGGAGTTACTGAATGCTGAAATATTACACTAGCTATAAATGCCCTTTTGAATTCACCTAGGAATTCTGAACCATTATTCTTCCATACTCAGGGATGGAAAGAAATGACTCATAGACACTACATCACAAGCATTCCTCTGCCTGCACGCTGGCAAAGAAAAAAAGTGACTAAAATACATTTTGGGTCAAAAATAGACTCTTCGTGGTCTCCTACTCCCAACAACATGAAGCTCCCATTCTCATATCTCTGCAGAGCTAACACTACACATAAAAGTCTTACGGCTTTTGAAGTGTCTATGGCACAGAAAGCCTGTCACACAAAGAGCTGAATCTGGGCCTCTAACAAAGGTACTTTTGGGAAGAAGAGGAACTAGGACTCTAGCAAGTTATTATTTTTGTCATATTACACGAGCATTTGGGAACTTTAATATGTGAACAGGACCCCAATCAGGAACTTCTGTCTGCAGTCAGGATCAGTTCCTGTGCAAACAACGGACAAACAAACAAAGCTTCTCTGTCTTATACAAATTACATTCACAAGATGACAGACTATTAAATAGCCAAGCAGGACCAGGATGCAAGGTGAGTAATATTTAACAATAGTATACACACATTTTTTATAATTAGAAGTAGGATAAATTCTCCCCCTGGCTAACAAAAGTCATAAAAAAAACCTATGGTAGGTATGATGGCAGGTGCAAATCTGAAGAAGAAACAGAGATATTCCCCAGTCTTACAAGATGACTTGGGTGAGAGGGCAAATGAGCTGCAGGGAGAAGCTGACATATTTGTAGGATGCAAAGTCTACAGATTCTGGTAAAAATGTGAAAATGAGTTAATAAAGAAGCTAAGTAGATTGGAACTGAATTATACAAGGCCTTAAAGAAAAAGGCAAGGGAACTGCAGTTGATATTCGTGCCACAAGATGAGTGGCACAGTCAGAATGATAAGCTAAAGAGATCTGCTGTTCAAAAAGGATTTCAAGGGGACAAAAGAGCAGCAGTCATGGCTAGACAGAAGGAGAAGATTATAGTAGTCAAGTTGGGGGGGGGAGGAGGAGGGAAAAGGTCAAGATAAAAGCACTGGCAGTCTAGAAAGACTTCGTAATGTTGTGCAAGAAGAAATGGAGAAAACTGACAGGGCTTGGAAGCAGTAAACAATGAAACAAAGAATAAGTCCCAGTTGCAAAGCTGCCTAGGAGTATGCAGTGCTGACCATGGTGAAGAAATTTAGGAGAAGTTGCTTAAGCACAAGAACTTCTATTGCGCTTACTTCCAAGGACCAAAGAAGCCAGAGCCAGGAGCAGTAATCACAGGAGCAACCACACTAGGTGCTGACAGGCAGTGAGAATGTGAGCTTGCAACATTTCTGACTGGATATTCTCTGATCTCTGTTAATTGGCTCTTTGTGCCAACCCTTCTTTCCTTTCCCCATAGTCTCCTTCTTCATTTCAGCCTAATTCAAATAGTCTTCAAAACTCCATATTTCCTTTTATCACTCTTAGTTTTCCTTGTCTTGCTATTTACTCAATTCCCTGCTAAATGAACCTTTTATCTCCTTTCTCCCATAGAAAGAAAAGCTTGCAAAATTGGCCAACTGTCACTCTACACACAAGTGACATGCCTTTTCCCTCTCTGCATTTGTCTCTTAATTAGATTTCAAAGAATGTCATAGATGTTAGGGCTAGAAGGGACCTCGAAGATCATCAAGTCCAGCCCCCTGCCTGGCAGGAAGTCAGTTAGGGTCAAAGGATCCCAGCAAGATAAGCATCCAAGCATTTCTTGAATGAGTCCAGAGTAGGTGCCTCCACCACCTTTGGAGGGAGTCTATTCCAGGTCTTGGTGGCTCGGACAGTAAAGACATTTTTTCTTATGTCCAGCCTAAAATGATCTTGTAGGAGTTTATGACCATTGGTCCTTGTTATTCCTTGGGGTGCTCTGGCGAACAGAGGTTCTCCCAGATCCTGATACACACCCCTTATGTACTTATAAGCAGCCACCGGATCCCCCATGAGCCTGCGCTTTTCCAGACTGAAGAGTCCCATTGCTCTCAGCTTCTTTTCATAAGACCTATTCTCATGCCCTCTGATCATGCGCATGACTCTCCTCTGGACTCTCAAGCTTCTTCACATTTTTCCTGAATTGTGAAGCCCAGAATTGGATGCAGTAGTCCAGCTGCACCCTCACTAAGGCCGAGTACAACAGGAGGATGACATCCTAAGATTTATATGAGAAGCATCAATAGATGCAAGCCAGGGTTTTGTTTGCTTTACCAGCTGCAACATTGCATTGGTGGCTCATGTTCATCTTGTGGTCAATCATGACCTCCAAGTCTCTTTCAGCAGTGGTGCTAGCAAGCATAGCACTACCAAGCCTATAAGTATGCTGCTGGTCCCCACATCCCCCCCCCCCCCCCAAGGTGGAGTACCTTACATTTATCGGTATTGAATGTCATCAGGTTTGTATCCGCCCACTTACTAAATTTTTCCAAGTCAGCCTGGATCAGTAGCCTGTCCTCAGGTGTGGATGCTATGCCCCAAAGTTTAGTGTCATCGGTGAACTTAGCCAGTGCGCTTCTGATACCAATGTCCACATCGTTGATAAAGATGTTGAAGAGAACTGGTCCAAGGACAGAGCCTTGGGGGATGCCACTGGTCACGGAGCACCATAATGATTCACTGCCATCGACCACTACTCTCTGGGTCCGACCTCGGAGCCAATTTCCCAGCCATCGGACTGTGGTGTAGCCAAGGACACAGTTTGCCAATTTTTCCATGAGGCAGTCATGGGACACCAGATCAAAGGCTTTTTTAAAGTCCAGATATATGACATCAATCTCTTCTCCCTCGTCCAGGTGATAGGTCACCTGGTTGTAGAAGGAGATGAGATTGGCCAGGCAAGACCTACCCGCGACAAACCCGTGCTGGCTATCCCTCAGGATGTTGCCTTCAGCCAGCTTATCCAGAAGGGTCTCCTAGATAATTTTCTCAAGAATCTTACCAGGGATTGAGGTCAAACTGATTGGCCTGTAATTCCCGGGATCTACTTTCCACCCTTTCTTGAAGATGGGTACCATACTGGCCTTCTTCCAGTCTTCAGGTACTTCACCAGAGCGCTACGAGTTTTCAAATATTTTTGCCAATGGTTGGACTATGACACCTGCCAGCTTGAGTACCCTAGGGTGTAAACTGTCAGTGGTAAACTTAAACTGTAAGCTTTGTGGGAGCAGGGAAGGCCTCATACACCAAGTCTGTACAGTGTCTAGTGAAGTTTGTATAGTGCTTGTCAAAATGGGACTGCATTCTCAGGATCTCTCTAGTCGTCATAATAAAGCAAGCAGTAGAATAATACGATTTAAATTAGGGCATATAATGACAAGGATTTGACATATTACTATAATTCATGAGGGAGATTACTGGGCAGAGGATGGGTGAAAAAGGCACAGTCGCACAATTACAAGGCTCCTACTCTCATATGTATGCATACAAACAATCAGAAAACCATTAAAAGTAGGTACTACTTCACACAAAAATTGCTGCCTTGTATATCTCTAAAGTATCTCATTACCACAGATCTGAATCAACCTCCATAAATCTAATGCATTGTATCCTTAACTTTTATTGCTGCAAATTATCCAAAGTGCAAAAGGTATGTTATCAGAACTCGTGGTAGAGGTGATATCTTTTATTAAACGAACTAGATTTTTGCAAAAAATTCTTTTTTTTTTTTTTAATAAAAATCTAGTTGGTCTAATAAAAGACATCACCTCTACCATGAGTTCCAATTCCTTTTGCCTCTAGACCGATACAGCTACAACCTGGATACTTGACAAAAGACATGTTATGGAATGGAGGCAATAAGCAACCTTAGTTAGGCTAAAGCAGCTTTTAAAAAGCTTTAAAAGCTGATATCCCTTTACTACTCTATCTCCCTTCATTCTTTAAACTTATTGAAAAAACACCCATTTCATCCCACACCCTCTCCAGCTGGCTTCTGACTCTTGTAGTGGATCCCTGTAGTCTACTGAAATGTCTTGCTAGTTCAGCTGGCTGTTGATCCTTGCCAGCTTTTCTAGGAAAAGCTCAGAACCGCATCTTCAGCTCGACTGATCTGTCAGCTGCATTTGCATGCCTGACCAAGTTCCAATTCTTATACTTCTTTGACTTCTGACTCCACTTTTTCCTACCTGTCTAATCACTCTTCCTGCATATCTTTCAGAGGATCCCTTTTACAATTGGGGATCTGTCCTCAGTAGCCTTCTCTTCAACCACCACTTGCTTCTGGATACTCTTCTTTGCTAATACAATTTCAGTTCCAAGCTTCATGTAGATAAATCCAAGATCTACCACTCTTTCAGACCTGACCATGTCCAAATCAAAATATCAGCCTCTTTCTCTAACACTGCCTCAAGGGTAACTAATTGACTCAAGCTCAAAAACCAACATGGTTAAAACAGAGCTGTTCTCATCCCCTCAGCAAATTTCCCCGCTACCTCCTTTCTTGGACACCACCACCACCACCACACTGACTGTTGCTGAAGTTCATATACATAGACATCAAACTTAGATCTACCTTTAGGTCCTTCCATCCAAGCCATGGCTAATTCTTGTACATCTTTTCGATCCCACATGCTTAGCACATGGTGCATCCTATCTATCCTGACCCATGCAGATAAAATGCTCATTTGATCATTCCTTATCTTGTGCCTTGATCATTGCATTATTTTTCCTTTTGGCCTTGACGAGTGACATATTTTCAAGTACATACCCATGTACAGGGCAAGATCAGTTTTCTCACCTGTGATATGATGTTGTTACCCTTCTCTTTGTGATTTTCTACAACATGACAGCCTCAGTGCTAGCCACTAAACTGCATGCACTTCTAGCTCCACTGCTTCTACTCTGCTTGCACAGATATAGAAAACTGGGTATTGATTATTGACTAGTTATCACGAAAGCAGTGAATGTCAAATCACCATCCCATCCCTCTAAATGAAATCTACTACTTTATGCCCTTGCTAGGCAACGGAAGATAATTTATTTCTTTAGAACAAAAGCCTGAATATATCATACTAACAGCCTTCTGCATTATGACCCCACTAATCCTATTAAGAGAGAGGTTACTGGGCTTGGGTTTGTTGGAGAACAGCACATTAATGAGATCTCCTTGAAATAATCCCATTTCTAATATGCAGGGAAAATTACATTTTCCAGAATAATTATTGTGTCACTCAAACACCCCAACTCCAGTATTAATTGCTTCTCTCCAAACTCCAACAGCAGCTTATTAAATGGCATAACTCCAAGATGGGGGAAAAATGGGAAGTTTATGCTATTTGGAGCCACAATGATTTTGGGAGACTTTGTCTTTAACAGGGTAGCTGCAAACATCCCAGCAGTTTGGTAAGAAGTAGGTCACTGCATTACTGAATATCCTTCTCCTGGGAACAGTCTCTCCACCCCTCACAACCTTTATTGTCACAAGCCATCTAGTCTGCGGCCTGGAGGGCACAGAAGTGGAGGATAACAAAACTCTTCCCAAGAAACTAAGTAAACTAAGCCACTTCTCTACAGGATACTGTCTGATCTCATAAGCAGGGATTCTGGTTTTCTCCAATTTAAAAAAAAAATCCCCAATTTTCATATTAAAAAAGCAACCCTAAATTGCCAATTTTTTCCGTGATTAAAATGAAACACCTATATATACACACACACACATATACATACACTGCCCCCCCCAAATGTGGATTTGGGGTTAATTTTTTGTAAACCAAAAACTGGGATTTTTTTTTAAATCGGAGAAAACCAGGATCCCTACTCATAAGCTACACAGAGTAAGGCCCAGTCACATCGTGTAAGAGATTTCCAAGTGAAGCAGGTGCTGCAGATACAACCATGGTATATCAGAAGGAGCCATGAGCCACCTTCTGAGTCGGCACTAAACTAATGCTTCATTGCAGAGGCTAGGGGGTTTCTGTATGCTGTCTTTCAAACAGGAATAAAGCTATTGCCAAAGCCAACATAACTTACGGGCAGTAGAAGCTCCCTCTTAAAGTGATGTTTTCCAAAAGGCTGATTGCCATAATCTGACTTAGAAACGGTTGTATTTAATAACCTATCCACATGTATACTGACTGCCTCAAAGTAACTCCTAACCATTGCACAATACTGGTGTAAACCCTGCACTGAAGGCAACAGCTTTATGCTAGATTCCTACTGGGGTGCTAACGGGAAATGGAATTTGGGTTAGCAACTGCAAAAGTATTTTGGACTCCGCACAGTATTTAATTTACGTAGTTCCTCTTCTCCAAGGATTTTCTTACTGCTTCCCTCCTGGGTTTGGTTCCTCTGACACCTCCCCGAGTAAAGCCTCCTCAGGAAGGACTCTTACCATGTCCCACTTCACAACACTTCCCAGCCCAGGGGGACCTCAATGGCTACAGCAAGGCACACCATACTGACAGCATCTGTGTCCTGCCTTTTCATCTGTGCTGTTCTCCTATAATTACCAAGAGTTTTCCTCCTGCTACAATTATCCCCCCCAGTTAATTATCAGCTCTAGAATTAAGCTGCTTTCCTCACTCTTCCCTTGTTACCATAACAACAACTGGCCTGCACCTGCCATTGGATGAGCAGTAGCACTTTTTCAGTGGAGGGGGTGGTGTGTGTGGAGGAAGAACAAAGCAGCCGTGGTTGTAGTTTCTTCCCATAAGAGGAAAACATTTGGGAATCCCAACGAGAAAGGGAAAAGATGGACAATGAGCGGGAATGCACACAGAGAGACAGCTGCAGGGTGCCTGCTGCTCTAGGCAGGTGGGAAGTGCTCCCTGATTCCTCTCTCCCCCACCAATTCACCCCACAGAGCGTCCAAACACATCATTGCCCTTAACCTTTGGCTGCAATAAGCGACTTCTCGCTATGTTTCTTTTTATATAAAAGCTGATTACGTGGAACAAACTACTGTACACAAAAGATTTTGCAGTCTAGTGGACAGGGCACAGGATTAAAATATAAAAAAAATCAAAAGACCTGGCCCACAGACTCACTTGTCTAGCCTGGACTAAATTGCTTAGAGGAAAAAAAAATGTCAACAATACTTTCTAATATGAAGCATCTCCAACATGCCAAATGTGAGATGTCTTGAGCCCAGGTTTCCACGTGCCAAGCTTTCATATTTCTAGTTGAAGTCAAGGTGGGAGCTCGCCACCTTTGAAAAAGCAAGGAAACCTGACCTGGAATGGCCAGCCAAAATTTCTGCCCACTTTTGAAAAATGTTCATCTTAACTTTTCCAAGCCCCAGCTCCCACAGTGGGCATAACACTTTACCACCTTGGACATAAGAAGCACTAAACAACAGCCAAGTATTAGCTTCCATTGGCACCCAGAGAACTGGAAGTGGGGATTACATTTGGAGACTTTAAGGGACATACTGAGATTTTGAGTGCTGCAGTAGAACAGGAGCAACATTTTGGTCTCTAATGATTTGCTGCTTGGTGTTTTGGAAGGGTCTGTAGTGTCATTACCTATATTCTTGCTTTAATATGTTTGAGAATAGTTGAGACAGAGTTGTTTTTTTAGTTTAAACAAAGTGATATTAGCCATTCCCTTTAACAATCTGGAACTCCCTAATTCTGTTAACCCCCTTGGAATAACAAGGTTTCTGGCACTTTCAGTATTTATATGCATATATTTTTGTGCTGCAACACGCTGGAGATCCACCGTGTGCAGCTGTATAAGTAGCGAAATGCACATCAGCGTACAAAAAGTGGCAGCAGTGCACTTTTGAGCTAAAACACTTTCATGCGTTTTAGTTAAAAAGCGCGCCGCTGCCATCTTCTCAGCGCTCATGTGCATTTCGCCATTTATACAAATGTATGCACCGCAGCACCGGGCCCTTTTAAAAGCACCTGGCGCTGCAGCACAAGCATGTGTACAAACGCACTTTATGTCTACACAACATCTTGCACTGAAATGCATTTGATCAGTCTGATTTGTATTCCTTAACACAAAAGAAATATAAGCTGTAAAGGCACAGAGCTTGACTACTAAGAGCAGAGGCAGAGTATGTAACATCTACAAATATTTGGAAGGAGTAAACAGCAAGATGAGGAATTTTTAGTGTTGTTCAAGAGAATGGTGTAAAAGAAGCAGTGGGATGAAGCAAAGAAATTTAGATCCAACAACAAAAAGCTTCCTACCAATAACAGCTGTACAGTAAAAGACTGTGAAATATGCTCCCACAGGGAATAAAGTGACAGAATCCCTAACCCTAGGACTGGAAAAAAGAACAGAAAATATGTTTTAAAGAAGAGTCTTGTGCTGAAAAGAGGCTTAAGATAATCTATTAGGTTCATTGTCCTCCCCCCATTTTCCTAAATACTAGTCTGCCACAAGGTATTAGCAACTTAACCATAAATGGTCACCAATAAACAAGGATGGAAGTAGGGGGGAACGTTCCACAGAGTTAAAAAAGTGGACCCAGAAACAGTTGAACAGGGTATTGAAACTACTCAAGTTTACTTTGTATTTGCACAGCACCTACAAAAAAGGAGGAGAGATCCCCCAGGTTCACTTAACAGGTAACAAAAGTCCAAGAAACAAGAAAACGGCTGTATTAATGCAGTGTGACTTGGGTGACAAGATAAAGGAAAAAGCTCAGGACTTCAACTCTTCATGACAGGGCAATGGTCTTACCTGATATTTCTGTCTGGGACTTTAACCTGTTGCCATTTTGCTTATAGAAACTAGAGTCATGCACATATTATAAGCAAGCAAGTTACATCAGTAAAATACCTGAATAGGTATCGACTGAAAGCCACAGATACTACTATTGTTCAGCAAAAAGGCAACATTTCTAAGCAACTCATCTGCTAAGAATATGGGCATATCCAGGCATTTCCAACTGAAAGCACATCATCCCAATTTTCTCCCATGTCTGCATTTGTTAAACAGTTACTTTTGCAGGTGCTGGCTGAAGTCCTTTAAAGTGGACATGTGAACAAGAAACTGGAAGAGCTTTCCTACTGCTGAGAGTTCCTAGCCAGCCCATTAAGTTCTGTCACACTGCCTCTGCTTAATATGACACATCTGAAACACAATTCTTGGGAAGAAGAGAAGAGAAGAAGAAGAAAATGATATATCAAAGAGATAACACATGGCCTTTCCTTTGCCACTGACCATTCAGCCTCTGGGAAGGCAGTTGTATAAAAACAAATGCAACTGGAAAGGCAAGCACAAATACTCCATTTCTTGAGAGGCTGAGGTAAGAGCAAAATTTCTTGTGGCTGACAGGAAATTATGTTCAGATTAGTACAAAAGATTAGGGCCAATGGACCTTTGAGAGCTTTTACTGCTATTTCTTCATGGGATTCTCAGCACACCTAACCCTCTCTGTCCCTTGGGATGACAGATAAATCACCGCAGCTTTGAAAAAGGACAAACTTTCTTCTTGGCTGCTATTCTAAGACTACCTGTCAGCATACACGCGCAGTCTCTCATCAAGCTGAGCTGCATATGTGCTCCAAGAGACATATTACAAATTACTACCAGGATTTTAAAAATCTTTGCCAAGTAAGACTAGGTAGCAGAGAAAAAAAAAGGTGCCAGTTGTAAGGAAACAGTAATTTAGTCAGTAACCATTTCACCGTTTTTTATGCTGTATTTTATTTATTAATTTTCCCATATGAAGGGAATACATCCATTTTAAAATAATGACACAGCAGTAACCCTCTGGCCCTGCTCTTACCAAAAGGTAGTTTCAGGACCTCCAATCCAACAGTTATAGGGGCACAAAGCTGGTTTCGAGCCATCTGCATGATCTGACAGCTTTGGGACTACTTCAGCCCTGCATACCACTTGAGGATACCTAATATAGGGGAAAGCCTTCAGGGATTTATAGATCGTTTGGATCACTGGAGCAACACAAAGTAGTTGTGGCTGGAGTCCTAATATTTGCATCTACATTGTTTAGAACGAAAAGCAATTTGGTAGAATCTAACAAGAAACAAATCTCTAGGCATTAAAATACAATCCCATCTTCTATCACAGACTATATAAGACTATATATCAAAAACTGCCAAATTGCAAATCATTATGGGACAAATTAAGTCACCTAAGTTTCTAAAAAGGTCTGCGAGAGGATGAAATCATGGGCTAAGCCATGGCGAAGATACCACAGTTTACATGCCTATACAGATTATAGATTTCATAGACATTTGGGCTGGAAGGGACCCCGGAGGATCAGAGTCCAGCCCCCTGCCCCAGGGGCAGGAAGTCAGCAGGGATCATAGGATCCCAGCAAGATAAGCATCTAAATGTGTCTTGAAGGCATTCAAAGTGGGTGCTTGAACCACCTCCGGCGGCAGTCTATTCCAAACCTTGGGGGCTCGGACAGTAAAGAAGTTCTTTCTTATGTCCAGCCTGAATCGGTCACAGTGGAGTTTGTGACCATTCAATCTTGTCATCCCTTGGGGGGGCTCTGGTGAACAGACGTTCCTCCAGATCCTGATGAGCACCCCTGATAAACTTCAGGTGGCCACCAGATGATCCCTGAGCCTGTGCTTTTCCAGGCCGAAGACCCCCATGGCTCTCAGCCTCTCATCATAAAGGTCTGTTTTCCTGACCTCTGATCATGTGCGTGGCTTTCCTCTGCACCCTCTCAAGCTTCTCCACATCCTTTTTAAATTGTGGAGCCCAAAACTGGACGCAATACTCCAGCTGCGGCCTCACCAAGGCCAAGTACAGCGGGAGAATGACATCCTGGGATTTGATTGAGAAGCATCTATGGATGCAAGCCAGCGTTTTGCTCGCTTTACTAGCCGCAGCATCACACTGAAGGCTCATGTTCATCTTGTGGTCAACCATGACCCCCAAGTCCCTTTCATATGTAGTGCTAACCAGCATAGCACTACCGAGCCTATAAGCATGCTGCAGGTTTTTCCTCCCAAGGAGGAGAACCTTGCATTTTTCGGTGTTGAACACCATCAGGTTCTTGTCCGCCCATTTCATGAATCTGTCCAGATCCTCCTGGATCACCCTCCTATCCTCAGGTGTGGATGCTTTACCCCAGAGTTTGGTGTCATCAGCAAACTTGGCCAGTCCGCTTCTGACACCAATGTCCACATCATTGATGAAGATGTTAAATAGTATAGGCCCTAGGACAGAGCCTTGTGGGACCCTACTGGTCATAGTGCACCAAGACAATTGGCTCCCGTCAACCACCACCCTCTGGGTCCTACCGCGGAGCCAGTTCCCCAGCCAGCAGATCGTGGTGATGTCAAGGCCACAGTTAGCCAGTTTAGCCAAGAGGTGATCGTGGGATACCAGATTGAAGGCTTTTTTTTAAAGTCAAGATTAGATGCACATGATTTCATTTCTGCTCTCGACCAAGTCCACCACCTGGTCTGGACATAAAAATGAATATGAAATTTTATTATAACCTCTATGATACTAGCAGGGGTGGAAAAGATTGAAATCTGCATGAAGAAGGTTTAAAATGGGGAATTAAATCAAAAAACTTTTCTATTGTTTTAAAAGAGGCTAAGAAAATAAATACAATTTAGATTGACCTGGGTTGTAGCTACCCTGACAATTATTTTAAAAAGGCACTCCATATAAGGGAATAGCCACCTGGCTAAAACCATGCACATAAAAGAACATTAAAAGAAATTAAGCATGCGGATACAACCATCTCCCTCTTGAAATCTCCTGCCCCTACTTTGGAAGCTGTAGCAAATTGAGCGTGGTTGGTAAGTGCAAAGTGGACTGACCAGCATCAGAAAAATGAAAACTCTTTGCTCCTGAAGAAACACAGAAACACAGCAGGGACCAATTGGATCATCGAACACAGTTCTTTGCAATGTCAGACAATGGTATAATAGAAGGTAAGTTCAAAAGGGCTGCAGGAACATCCACGCTGGTTCTCCCTTCATATCACAAGTCACAGACCACCCTCTAACGCTGAATAGCAAACTTTGAAACTTCAGTACAAAAGTCTCAAAAAATACAATGTGCAGCAGAGACCAAGGGAGCCACAGATGCCTTAGACCCCTGTAATGGCAGAGAACTTGTTGTTAGGCAAAATGGGCCCCAACTCCTGAAAATACATGCATCTGCAAGTCAGTCCTGGTTGTGGGAAGAAGCAAAATTAAAAATAGAAAACTGAATATGGCTTTTGTGTCAGCAATTGCGCTATTTCTCCATGAAGGTAAGAAAGGATTTAAGAGCCAAATTAAAATGGTATTATTTTATTCAGGTGCCTAATTTGACATAGAAGTCAATGGCAAATAAGGATCCTAAACTGAAAGTAGGCATCTAAATAGCAAGTTGGTATCTACATAACATAGTTAGGAGAGAAGTTAGACAAGCTTTCAGGCACAAAGTGTCCTTCCTCAGGTGAGGTGAATCTAGATCTTAGTTTTTACTTACATATAGGCTATTCCCGAAAGGAAATGACTATTCATCTATAGATAAGACCTCTACTCAGCTATTAAAATTAAAATATAATGGAACAAAGATTGGCCAAAGCTAAGAGTTCTTAGGTTAACTGGCTGATAAAAGAATACTATATTCTGGTTCTTCTATAGATTGCTACTTTTAAATCAGGCTAAGAAAGTAACTCACTGATTCCTGCCATTTTCCTTATCATTCACTCTCTTTTCTTTTGTATAGTATCAGATATCAACTTCCAAATCTATAAGTCACTGTCTGGTTTTGTTCAGTGTGCAGATTCCATCTACCCTGTCTGGGCATTTGTTAAGATTACACATTTTGATTAAGTGCTGTGCTCTGCTGTTTGTTGGACATTGCATTCACACAGGGAGCTGTCCAAAATGTTCATCTTGTGAAATGTTGTTTTGAAGCCTCTGTATCCATACCTCAGTCTATTCAGCGTGACCCATGCTTCTATATTGAAGTTGTACCCAATGTGGGACTTGTTTGGTATTGGTATAAAATGTTGTAGAAATAGGCCTGACCTCTCCCAGAGGTCAGCCCACTCTGTTGCTGCCATAGGTGTGGTTCGACAACGTCAATCTCCTCCAGGAGCTTGTGGGCTTTGTGTGCAAAAAGTTTATGACTTTTAGGCCTCTTAAACCTCCATCTGTTCAGGTCTTCAGTTAACAGTTGATGGAGCAGGTGATTTTCATCATCTCTTGCCACTATTGCCAGTAACGATGTTAGGATTTGTCTTCTTATATCACTTGGTCTAATGCCTGAGACTACAGGAAGTACATCTGTATAAGTTGTACAGTGTGTTATGAGTCTCAGCGTGCTGTTAAGTATAGTGTCGAGCTTTTTAACATGACAAAATATTCCTATCGCAAGACAACAGAGTTGAATGCCAATGCCACCAAAAGGGATTTACTACATTGATTTGCAGGGTCCTTCGTGCCGGTACCAGCTCTAGAGACTTTGGAAAAACTCTTTTCTAGGGTGTGCAATCTCTTTTACAAATAACATGCTTGTAAGCTCTGGACAGGACAGGACAGGACAGTGATCTCTTCAAAGAAACCAGCCTGCAATATCCACGAACAGGCAAAGCTGCCAAACACCAAAACTTCTTCCCTTCCTTTTTTTCCCCACCACCAGCCTTTGCTGATATTGCTTATAGAGGAAATCTCCAAGTCAGATAATGACTGACCACTACAGAAGGGTGAGCACAGGCCACAATTGCAGTAATTTTGGTTTCCCAAATTCTGAAACTGCTCTTTGGGATTAGAGAAAACAAACACCAGCAGACTCCTCTCCACTCCTCCTCCCAAAAAGGAGGATGAAGACTGCATAGCTTTTTCTTTTCCATACCTACCAGTGCCAAAGGATACCAAATATCCTTTGGCACAATACACAAAGGATATTTGCTGCAACCCTCAAAGGAATGGAGTAATGGGAACAGGTAGGTTCCCACTGAATGACTGGTAGCTCTGGAAGGTGTTATTTTTCCTTAAAGTAACTGTACAAAGGCTCCTAGGTTGCCTGCTGATCCAATGCAGCTCTGCACTGACTTGCAATGCAAGACAAATGATAATGGAGCCCTCTGTTGAAGAAGGAAGACTAATCAGACAAGATATTGGCAATCTCTCTTCTTTTTGAGGCTGATACTGAACCATAATAAAGGAGAACAAATAGGAAACTGGGAAGGGGTACTGATTTGAGTCCAGGACTTGGAGCCAGGAACTCCCACATCCTATTTCCACCACACAACTGCAGTCTTTGGAAAACCTCTTTGCTTCAGCTTCCCCATCTATTAAATGGCTATAATGTTGCCCACCCTACTTTGTAATGTGCAGATAATATAAATAAAATTATCCTTTAATTATCAGCACCTGCTCATTTAAAAAAACTAATCTCCCTCCTCACCCCCCAATAAAGTTATAAGGCATGTTTAAAGAGATGTGGTACTGGTGCCTAGTCATTAAAGATGTCAGTAGGAAATGAAAGCAGGATTTATGAACAAGATTGTTCCTAAACCTGAGCCATTAAGAATTAACTTAGTATCATGAAACAGATGTAATAAGAGATTACAGAGGGACCATTTACATGTTCCGTTCCGGACAAGATTTTCTCAGAAGCATGGTGAAGCTTACAAAAGAGAGACAGAGTTGTGATTATCAAGCTGTTAACTAAAAATCAATTACTGTTTGGCTTTTGTTGGTGACAGGCAGAGCTCATACACAGCAGCCCCAGCTCTCATCTTGCTGAAGGAAAGGGTGACAAGGGGAAATAAATATGTCCAGCTTACTCTGTGCTAACATGTGACAGCTGAGTTTCTTCACATGTCGTCTTAATATGGATATCTGGATGTCTCTCAGAATAATGAAGGTCTCATCTTTCACATTTCTCTGCTTCCCTACAATCACGAACAGATGCCTGGGTTTCCTCATAAGTACATAGAAATTAAAGTAATACAACAAACAAGCAACGAATTCAGAACACCACAGAAAAAAAGGGATGCAATAGGGATGCTGCTCAGAGTGCAGTGAACTAACTGGAGATGCACCAGTTGCGTCATGTGGTGCCCTTTGGGTCTGACAGAAGGTATGGACAGACGTGCATTTGAAGCACTCCAAATCTCCCTCCACTTTGGGAGGGCTTCAGCACTGTGCAAAAATGCCCCCACTTCAAAACAGCTATGAAGGCATGATATGGTAGTGCTCTTAAGCCAAAGGGGCCAGCAGAAATCCCAGCATGTCCTGAAGGACAGCTGAGTGTTCACTGAAATGTTTGCCTGGCTCCCTTACATTCCCCCTTGCTTCCCAGAAGGAGATAAGGGTGAGAGCAGAGCACTGGGATACTGGAGGACTAAGCGATCCCCTGTCCTGCTCCACTACAGGGTGATGTTTCAGGGAGCATTTCAAACATGACCTTCTTCTTTCATATCTGAAATGCTGCAGCCACTTCGAAGCATTTGTCTGGCCACATACATCTGCACCCTTGCTGTTTATAGTATTCTGAGTACTCCAAACAGTCTGTCCATCCATCCATCCATCCATGGCCAAAGAGATTAAAAAAGACACAAAAAACAAATCCTTCCAGAAACAAGATACTGGCACTATTTTCTTTGCCAACCCTCTCCACGGAGCTAGCTAACACAGAAGCTACTATTTCATTGAGAACTGCACCGATCTTGCCATAGGGTGAAGAGAATCAGGCCCTAGAAGGTGATCAGTTCTGTAAGAGAGAAGCAATAATTTTCCAGTGTAACTGGGGCTCTTTCTGCAGAGAGAGATGCCTGAATGAGATGTGCTAGGGTTATATATTCTAGCAACTGTGAACTTAAACGTTATTATTGTTGTAGTTTCAAATCAACTACTGTCTCTTTTGTACTAGAGTTATATTACAAAAGCAAGGCTGGCTTATTTTGAAGGAACCTGTTAGCTCTGAGTATAAAGGCTGATACAAATACGACAGATAGCCAAGTAAAATACCATTTGTTTTTTTGTGGGAAGGGTGGACAAGAAGATTTTGTGTTTGGGCTGACAAGTTTTTATACTGTGTAAAACTGTCATAACATCTCATTTGTAGATCAGGCAGGAAGATGATAAGCAGCCTAGTCTAGATAAAAAAAAAACAAACAAACCAAAAAAAAACAAAAAACCCAACCAGGAACAGTAGAGAAAGCTGGAAAATTGCTGCTTAAAGTAAGTGGCTCTTTTGTTTAAGCATCCACTTTTCAAATCTGCCCTTTGCAAAAACCCCTTTTAAAAAACGACTAAGCACTAGTTAAACCTCCATTTCCATGCACATCAATACGCCCCCACTCAAATCAGTTCTAATCAAACAGAAACAGAAGAAGGCCAGATGGAAAGACAATGGGCAACTACTCCCTAGTGGGAAGCCAAGCTATTAACTCTGCATTGGTCTGTGTAAGGTGAGCAGATTATCCCTGTTTATAATTTATTCTTCTGCTTGAATCCTGGTAATATTTTCACTGTCACAAAACAGCTTTAGTAAGGCAGGCTCCCCAAAGGCTATGGGGCTGAATGGGTGCCCAAAGTCACTTCTGGAAGTTATTTTAGCAATACAACTTGTCCTTGATGCATAAAATTGAAGGGTCTTTGTAAATGGTGCAGCAAAAGGAATCTGGGACCATAAAAGTGCAGGAGAGAATTACAGTCCAATATCAGTAGAGCATAGCGAGCTACATGTAGGCTCCATACAACACGTGCACTACTGCATTAGTGTTTAAGATTCATTTGTCTGATTTACACCAGTCCATTCAGTTCTGTCAGGGATTTCAGTCACTGCTGTTTGGAATAACCTAGGGTTAGAATCCATGTCCTAAGAAATGAGCAATATAGAAAGTCCTAAATCTTTGCTACAGCAAGTGAACATTGCATCTGGAATGCCCAATATATTAGCATTACCTACACAGAAGATGAACTGGCAAAAGGAAGCACTGCTGTGATATAATTTGTAGCAGCAAAGCAGATTGAAGGTAAATGAGGGTCTGTGCCCATCATGTAGACCAGAAAAAAAAAAAACAACACACTTCACATTTTCATCAAGACTTTCATCACAAAAAGTGCTTCATATTCTTAAAAAATACAGCATAGTAAAGTGCAGACCCAGGGCTGTGGAAAAAGCAACAGGAGAATTTTGGTAAATTCCTACACTCGCAGAAAATACTACGGAATTCTTAACACCCACAAAACCACCCATTATTTAAGGACTTCAATCCAAAGCACACAATGTACCCGAGATAGGCAAATTTAATAAGTTATTAAGGCCTCTAGACATATAGCTACATGGAGTCTCCAACAGTCCTACAGCTATGCTGTTGTCCTCTTTCACCTCTTTGGCAGGTTAGGACACTCAGCCTTTAGGAAGTTAGAGTCTGTCCCACAGAAAAGAGGTGACAAAGCAAAGGGCTGCATATTTGGCTTTTATTTACCCTTGCACAGCCACAATGAAGCAATGGTAGCAAAGCCCATCTTCAAGTCTACAATTCCCCAAAGGCATCTGCTGGACTAAGATCAACAGTACTCTCCTAAATCAGGTCTGCTTCAAGGGTACAGAGAGAGCTGGAAGGTCACTTCGTTGCCACTCCTTCCTCTGCCAGCATAGGTGGTCTTGTGGTCAACTGCCTCAACCTATGGAGAAGGTTCCTTGTGCTAAATGGCAAATTGGACCCTACAGCTCTTGGTGGAAATTCTGTCTGAAGCTGCTGCTGCATTTAAATTATGGGGTTTATTATTATTAAACAGTCAATAGAGCAGTCTGTGCTATTCTGATACTGAAGCCTTCTCCATCTTTGGACCTTCTCTGCTGTCTGTGCACCACAGAATTTCACCTGTAGTGTTCTGTGTTACTACCACGCTGAGCAAGACAGTATGGAACAGTCTAGTATCAGGCACATGGTCAACAAATCAAACTGGTGGAAGAACTAGAACAGCAGTTCTTAGTGTTACATGTATTTTTAACAATACTCCCACTCTCACAGAAGCCTTGTCACCTTTCCCCATATCCCTCCCTCTTACAATTGCAGTACATTCCTATACTGCACTGTTACTGGCACCTTTATTAACTAGGTGTACTTGATTTCAAGGGATGTTGAAAAGCATGTCAGAATAACTGAAACTTCAGAAGTTTAGTAACAGTCTGTACTGAATTGTTAATTAGAACAGATTGAGTCAGACAGAAGCACACCATAAACAAACTAATTAGTATCAATGAGTACATCAGGGCAGGTCTATGGAAGCAGCACTCCATCACTGGCTTCTAACAAGTTAGCACCCGTTTGTTACCTCTTGGCTAATGTCCTGTTGAAAAGACATTAAACCATCTGCAGGCAGACCAGAAGTCGCACACTAACAGAACACAAAGATCCACTTTTCCTGTCATCCTTTTATCATAATTGGCTCATTCTTACCACACTGTCCAATTCAGTCCAGCTACAAAGCCAGTTCTCATTTAGGATCCTCTATATGTAGAATAAACATGTCATTTGCAGATTATATACCCTCAGGGCTGTCACTGGACTGGCAGTTGGTAAAACAGCAGTTTCCTTAAAAGGGCTGAGGAATGCCTTGTGCCCCATTCAGAATTAAGATAGACAGTTTTAATGCAGAACAACATATGGGCATGAAAGATTCCAGAGGGAATGTGAGAAGAGGAAGAATTAGGACAAGCCATTCAGTTTGTCAGCCTGCACTAACCATTGTCATTTAAATACAGCGAGTCAAGAAAACAGGATTCCCTTAGACATCGCCCACACAGATTCCCCAGATGCAGCCCTGCAGAAGAACTGTACATAATTTTGCTTTTTGCAAGAAAAGAATAAGGAAGTGCAATATACCACAAATTTATGAGAGAGTCCAGAACAGGCTTAGTTTAATCAGATTTCAATAGTTTAGTTAACCGGAGGCAACCAATGCAGGAAGAATTTTGGCCACTTTCACAGAAACAGAAATATTCATTTATGACAGGAGGGGTTACAAAAATAACTATGAATTTTAGAAGACTATAAAAGCCTTATGCTTTTGGACATAATTCAACCTTTAATGGGGGTTAGGGATACATTCTGTCTGGCAGGAAAACGGGCATATCATTCCACAGTTCTCTTCTTCAGGATTTCTTGTATCCTACTCTGAAACAGTGGGCATTGGCTAAAATTAAAGCAGTGCTAACAGACTACAAGGACTATTGCCTGACCCATTTGAGCAATCCCTATCCTCTGGAATAATTCACATAATCCCATTCCCAATCACCCATGATTCCTGGTTTTAACTTTCTGTATACATGCATGGTCTCACTTTAAGCGGCAGGTGTATGTAGACGTGAACAGAAGAATTAAACAACGTAACGGTAACCACACAGTCAGCAATCATTTGTTCCCATGCTCCCTGTTCACCCATATACACGGAAGAATTTAAGGCAATAATATAAACCAAAAGGAACCCATATGCCACAACGCTTTTGGAGGCTGTCTATTAAATCCGTTCCACACCCCAGGGCTACTTGGAATTTTATGACCGCAAGCTGATTTCTGCACTTGAAAAGCACAAGCCCACATCCAACTTTGGAATTTCTAAGCAGTACAGTATTTATGGCTTACAGGATTCCCTGCTGTCAAGGGCAGCAGTGTACAGATTCTTCAGTTTTTTTTAATAATTCAAGAAAAGACCACCACAGATGCAGACATAGTTACGGTTTGGATTTTATAACTTGCTTTTGAAGTGTTCCACATAAGGCCCACCCACTATTTCTTATGTAACAGAACTTGCTTTGATGTAGTAGAAGTTCTAACAGTGCAAGCAGTATAGGATCAGGTGCCTATTTTTTAAAAAACGGAGAGGTTTGCTATAGTGGTAAGTTTACATTGCAAAGGAACTGGCAGGCCCAGTAATGATCACTTCTTTTAGAGCCACTGAACTTCAATAAAATGTCATCCTTCCCTAGACTTAGGAACAGAAGATAGGAAAGGTAGGCAACCACATCATATAATACCTTTCATCAACTGGTCTAGATCCACCTTGAAACCTCTTCAAGTTTCTCTCTCCACTATTCTTACTGTTTCAGCACTTCACCCCTGTGCTGTTGTTCCAATTTCCAGCCTAAATTTGTTCCATGGGAACAAAATAATATTATATTAAAACTGATTCCCAAACATTGAGCTAATGGAAGCTGTGGGTGCTCAGTATCCTGATTATCAAGCCACCTAATTAGGGTTTTAGGTACTGAATTCTGAGCATTATGTCTGAAGTGCATTGTCTAAGAACAGGCAAGGTTTTTTGAGTCAATGTGATATCTTTTATTAGACCAACTGAGCAGTCGGAAAAAAGTTCTTGGCAAGCTTTTTGGCACAGACACCCTTCTTCTGGCATAGGGAGACTCTGCTGGTCTGAGACTCCAAGAACAAGCAGTGGCATAGTCAAGCTTAGAACTCCAGGGCATTTATAGACATGCTCCGGGAAGCGGGGCGCTTGAACTAGCGCAGCTCCAAGAGCTGCACTAATTAAAAGTGCCTGAAATGTCACATGCATCAGCATCCCCATACTGAAAAATGGTGGCTGGGCGCTTTGAACTAAAGCTCATCAAACCAGCTTTAGTTTGACTCACTCCGCCACCATTTGTCAGCACGGGGACACTAATACACATGATGCTACAGTCTGCTGGAGCACAGTATTACCACACTCCAGCAGACTCAATTAATTGAATCTGCTTTGATGTGCTGTAATTACAGCATGATAGAGCAGCCTCTCTGCATGTGTATAGGAGCCCCCAGACTGTAGTTTCCAGCATTCATCCACCTGGGATACAGACAGAAGGAACAACTGCATCAATATCAAACTGCATCAATATCAAAACAGGAGCATAACTAAGAGGGGAGAGGGGAGCAGAAAAAGTTACTGCTGCTGTAACTAGCAGCTAATCACTGCCACCACTGTGCAGTCCAGCAGCCACTGCCCCATGCACTGAGCCATTGCTCACAGCACAGAGCTGCTGCCCTGCCCTGTTACACCTCTGTCCAAAGATGCTGCTACAAGCTGTTATGATCCATCTGTTACATCCCAGGGCTTCTATAGCGATACAAGTGTAGCAAAGCTATTTTAACTTTAACCCAGTTTCATTCTGGCTTAAGGTTTCAGCAATTTAAACCAACATGTATCACTACTGGATCATGCAGACATATAAAGTAACAGCTGGTGTATGCTCTCAAGCTATAGCTCCCCCTCCCCTTTAAATGCAGTTAAAAGGTATGCTTGTATACAGCCTCCACCCCACTATTTCTCATGTAAAAGAGAAAAAAAAAAGGCATTTTCAATAAAATGTTAAGCATTATAGAAAAGCTGTGACTGCAAGTGAAGAAAAACAAACAAACAAAAAATATATACTCTTACCTGTGGTCTTCATCTCTGCTCTGCAGGAAAAGAAAGAAACGAAACTGAGTGTTGAGTTCAGCACTTTAAAACCTTGGGCTTTTTCCTTCCCCAAACACACACAGACATTTTAGTAAGCTATGTATTATGGCAGATCCAGCGCACACTGTCTTTAAATGTAGGAGAGTGCATATATTTCTATTTGGTGAGGTACAGTATGAATTAGAAGCTCAACTTGACCAAGGCCAATAAGAACAGGTCAATTTTTACTACTTGGCATAGGCAGCTCAACAATAAACGATCAAGTCACTTTCCAACAGGAGAAATGCTTTAACACCCCTTATCCCCAATTCACCTCATTTATAGCAACAGAGAATACTAACACCATCTTGTCACTTGCTACAGGGAGAGTAGGATCAGATACCCAATGTGAATGGAAGCAGGTGGTGTATAAATTGCACAAGGACCTAATGACAGCTAGTATCTCAGTCTACATTTCTTCATGCAGTGGAGGTTAAATAGCTGCATAGACTGCAAAACACATTGGACTCAATTGTCATCTTACACACAGTGGTATGATAAGAAATACAGAGAACTTAATGTAGTTTAAGAAGAGAATCACTTTTCATTACAGCTATTCATTTTGTACAAAGCATTCAGACTATCTACATCAGATGTTTTATACAGCAAAGGACACTGCAACTGCAATCACAGATCCTATGTAAAGTGTGGCAATACTGCAATGGGGACATATACACGCCACCTCCTTCCTCCTCAGCCCCACTGAACTCTCCTAGAGAAAGGCATGAGAAAGAGCACTGTGGAAAGCAGACTTTGATTTCTGATTACTTGAACAGTCTGATAGGAAACAATATATTAACTGAAGCAGTTATGCAATTTAATATGCTTTACATAACTAGGCAACTAAACCTTCATACAGCATAGATAAAACCTCAGTACGTCCACAGATGTTGAAGGCAAAGAATGTATAGGACAGCTGACACTTCATGGATAAAAATGATTGGTATTATATTTAGGTGGCTCTATTTCTAGATAATTTTGGTCTTTATATGCAAATGCCCTTTCTTAAGCAGAGACTGTGTGGAACACCCCTACTGCTCATCCCCCCCAAATAAAGTCACAATTCTCTACTCTGGTAAGGTGAATCCTGCTGAATTTCATTATGGTAAAGTGAATCCTAGCTGGATTTGGTTGCTCTCCCTACTATCTGCCATCTGTATCTATTTAATGTCACCAACTAATCACTGGATTGCTGATGCAGACTTTGGCAGTTCTCTCTGCACTTGACATTGACATATATGTCAATCAGCCGTCCAATTCCAAGGAGGGAAAAGTTCAGTGATCAGGCTTAAAACTAGTCTAAAAAGTGATCAGACTTGAAACTAGTCTAAAAAGCAAAAAACATGCAAATTCCTTTTCCTAAATAACAAATCCCACTTTAGATTTGTAAGTGAGAAAATTCTAAAAATCTAATTACTTTCAGTTTTTATGCAGTTTCTCTTTTCCTTTTATTTCTCTTTGCTTAGATAAGAAAGAGACTATCACCTTATTTTTTGTTTATAGTTCAGTCTCCCAGCCGTTTGTCTTCTAGGTACTCTAATTTTACAGCCACATAAGGACAATCAGAATCAGGTTTACAGTCAATTTCACTTTTATGCTATTTTGTACTAACAAAATGAGACAAATGTTTGGGTTACAGTTGTCACATGGACAGGTTTATTCATTTAAATAGACTCAAGAATGAACAAAAAAAACCCAACCACAAAACTTCAGTAGAATTTGAGTATTCAAAAGGAAAAGTGGGGCAGTTCACTTTGACTTCTACATTTAGGCATGGAGTGTCATAGGTAAACTCAGTCACAGCATTGGCAAAAGTCATGTTGTAGCATAAGGGAATCCAAATGTAAATTTCTGGAACACAATGGGGCAGCTCAATTGCTGGTGTAACTGTACTGGAGTCCCTGGAGTTTAAGCAGGTACTGGTTTTCTCCTTTGTTTCTGCCCCTGAAAAGGCTGTGTAAGCTGATTCACTTCAACAGGGTTACAAAATTGTAGCCAACATCAAAGTTTGGCTCACTGGCTTTGATGCACCACTGCCTTACACCTTCTTTAGTTGCAGACAACTATAAAAAGCAAGTGTGAACTGTCATAACCCAAGGGTATGATTTTGTACGTGCTTTGGCACTGCAGAATTATTTCCCGCCACGAGGAGCTTTCTTTGCACGGTGCAATTCTCAGTTGCAAAGAGAAAACCCCGGTGCAAAGGAGTTCCCGCCATTCGCATGCAAATTTGTTCCCCACTGTTGGCCAGTTCTAAATTATTCCCACGTGGCGGCTAGCGATTGGCTTGCTAGCCGTATAAGAGGCTTGAGTGGTTTCCGCCCAAGTTGGAGATCTCCGAGAATCTCAGGAAGATCCTGAGTACCCCGATTCTGAGAATTCCGGGAGAAATCCGAGAGAATTCTGGCAAGGAGTCCGTGATCACCTCGTGGACTTCTACGTAAATCTCGGACCGACTGGTAGCCTGATCAACTACTAAGAATCTCTCCCCATCGCCGCCTAATCCCTTGACGTACCCTTCCCTGCGCGCTTTCGTTCCACGGAGCCTAGCAAACTGTGTGTGTGTGTGTGTGTGTGTGTGTGTGTGTGTGTGTGTGTGTGTGTGTGTGTGTGTGTGTGTGTGTGTGTCCAGAGCTCTTTCCGAGTTATTTCAAGAGGCTCGAGTTTTTCTACGGGTCTTGTTCGTACGAGTTTTGTAACTGCAACGTAAGTGAAGTTTTCTTCTGCCTGCACTGCAACCATCTACAGTGTAAGTAAAATAATCTTTAATCGACCGCTACGCGTCCGTGCCTAATTCTAGTCTGCCGGCCTGCATTCCCCAACCCACGTGCCAGGGCTGCTGGCCACAGCCCGCCGCACCCCCCCGAAAGCCTCAGACCGCTCCCGGCCCGTACATGAACTACCAAATTTGAATGTCACCATTTTACATCTGCTTTTTACACGCGTGTTCTTAGACAAAAGGTAACTTAGTCTCCTCTGAGTTACCTATATCCTGGAGTTGCCCAAATTTGCCAGGGTACTGCAGAGTTAGAGTACCCTCAGTGGTCCTCTTAACTCCCTACTACACATTTCTTTCCCCACAGTTCCCAGGAAGAAGAGAACAGTGGAAGAGCAGCTCACTCCAGTCCCATTTTGCAGATCACCTTATCAACCTGCCATGTCCAGGTCTTGCTCTATACCAGCTGAGATAGTTCCTTTATGTTGTTTAGATGGTGCAAAGAGATGTTAGTGTAACAGAGAAACCAGTCCATTCTGCACACCTGGAATGCATAAAATTCAAGGCAGTTCCATTCATTTCTTAATTATTTGTACTGTCATAGACCGGGGATCCATTGTGTTTCACAGAAGGTCTCCAAAGTCTGGTTCAAAAAGTATAGGAAGCTTCATAAGTGAAACTGGGACACCTTGCTTATCAGCTGACACAGCTGCTTGCTGTACAAACTCTCATTTAAGGACTTCCCTTCAAGTGCAGAAGCTCTCTATACTAGTATAGAATTAGCTGCGATCAAGATTTAACACTATTCCTCTTATGGCTGGAGAAACAATCTCCTCATGGTACCACAGTCAAAGGGATTTCTGTGGCAACTCACTGAATAATGGAAAAAGCAGCTGCAAAACAGTAACTGAGCAAAGACTACAGAGATATCAACAGTGACTCAATTGCATTTCAATCTATCTATAAAAGTGTCTGTAGTTCCCTTTATGTTGCAGGTGAATCAAAAGTTATTGAGCAGAATTAATCTATCCCCAGAGTATTAAAAATGTTTAAGCTGCAGTGCATACCTGCTGGGGATCTTTCCAACTTGAGTTTTCCCTGCTGTAACTCCAATGAAATAGCTGCAGTTTCATTTGGGCTGAATGTCACCTATTGTCTATGAAGTCAGTTTAAAAGAATACTTATATTGATTGAAGAACCAGACATCAAGCACATGAGCCTTAAAAAGGTGTTCAAGCACTTTGGTACAGGGACCATTTTCTCAAGTGTCCCTACAGTGCATAGCACAATGGTACCCTGATCTTATTTGGGGTCCTAAAATCAATACTGTAATAAAAACAAGATCCTGCAATGGAATCATAGATACTTCAACAAGTAAACATATATTTGATGCCATTAATGCTGGTTTAAATTATTACTCAGGAACTCAGAACACTGAAGCCTTGAACTGGCTCATGTATACCAATTTACCATATCATTACACGGTCTGACCAGGTCATCTTGCAATGAATACTAAACCTACAAACAGCGAGAGTTTCATGAAGCCTTTACTGTGAAAAAGACAGAGGAAAACATAAATTTAGTGGGAAAAGTTATCAACAAGGGACACGCAAATTGGTTTTGGGGGAAAAAAATGCGAACAAAAAACCCACTTTGGGCTTTTTGATCTTTTTATACAGATCAAAAAATATACTGCTTCAGGTTTGTTTTTTTTAATGTGTAGACATGCTTCCCCCCTCTCTCACATAATGAGTTGTCTTTTAAATCTTTGTGTTTCTGGTTTCAGATCAGGACTATAAGACTAGAAAGAGAAATACCAGTTGTCATTTAATATTTGTAGTACACGTGAACATACTAAGGGGTCTGGCTTTAGATGAATTTTGGGTAGTTGCTTATACAAACCCACACACTGACTATTGGATAGTTTAGTTGATAGGAGAAAAGCAGCAAACAGCAGAGAGGACAGGGAGATGTATGACGTTTTCCTCACTAAGTAAACAAATTCTAGGAGAGGAGAGAAAAGCAAACTAAGTGTAAAGTTGGTGTGTTTGGGAAAGAGGTAGTGTGTGTGTATTATAATATTATAATTAAAATACAATTATAACACACACACACACACACACACACACACACCAGGTTTAAAGAAAAATGTTATTCTCTTCAGGATGAACAATGGAAATACAACCTTTCCTGTATAAGACTTGGGCAGTATGATTATTATAAGCCAAGTTGGTTCAGTGGTTAAATCCCTCTCTTTTCACTGCTCCTTGAAAGAAGTATATAGTGTAAAGTCTTTTTGCTTTTGTGAAGTATTGCTTTGTTTTACTAGCAATGACCATTCTCTGTTATTTGGTCCTGTTATCCAGCATAGTGAGTCTACCATGAATTTTAGTATTATGAGGCTGGAGTCTTAAGAGTTTGGTAATGGATCTCCCTTCACATGCTCAGATTTATGAAATCTGGAATTTTTTTAGTCACCCCAATTTATTTAGCTATGAACTCCTTGGGCCCAATTTTCTTCTCACTTTATTCTAGATTTACACCAGTATGAAAGGAGACCTAGATCCTTTAGACTGACTCTTCCTTGCGAGTTTTCAGATATACAATTATATTGTATTGTAGCATTAATATGCCTACCTGTTCTACAAAGAACTACAACATAATGACAGTTCAGTCCTGGTGACTTCACAATGTGCATCGAACCCAAATTCCATGGCTCAGTCCCTCCGTCAGGTATGTTATGCATATCAGGAACATGGAGACTGCTTCTTTAGTCTACGCTATACTCACTCCACCCAAGAACCAGGCAGGGTAAGATGTAGCTTAAATAGGAACACAAACCCTGTGAGATCTACATGTGAGTTCTGAACAAAACAGGGAATGCCACTGACTTAGAGGCTTTGTTTTCAACATGAATGCAAATGTATATCTACAATGGTCTCATTTTGCAAAACGGGTATCCCAAAAGATTCAGGTCAGAACTCTGGCTGGTCAGGGCTCTGTGGTAACGCCACAGGCATCTACTTAATCAGCCATATTACAAGAATGTTAAAACGCTCCTTGATGGCTTGTAAAGCTGCAGCAGACTTAGAGACTTGGAGCTGCGGCACACCAGAAAGCCACTATTAAGTTGTTAAAGACATTTGGCTTTGTGCTCCTCTTAACCGTTTAGAGCATGTGGGTATCTAATGTAAGCACACAACCCATCATGTATTATTACTCACATCTTGGCTTCCCACCTTGGGCATTCAGTGGCATTTATAGACATTTTTAACACTGGCATATGTAATAGGAAAGACTCCTTTTTTGAATCTATCACAATGCTTTGCTGCCTCCTGCCAGAACCACAGCTGTTCTTAGTTGTTACCTCAGGCTTGAGCAAGGCTAGCTCACTGAAGATGTTCAGCTGCCTCTGGATCTCTACCATCTCGGTCATCAGCTTTGCCATGTGGACATTGATATCAGCCAGCACCTCAGTCACATGAGCAGTGGCCACTGCTTCTTGGAGGTCCACCAGGTGGAGAGCTTTCTGCTCTTCCTCACAGATCAGCTGCCGTACTTTATCAAACTCCTGCTGAATACACAGCTTCATCTCACTCTGGGTTACCTGCAGATCACACACAGGAAAGAGCAATTAGAAAAGGTTCATGATGTACGTGTCTGAGCTATCCCGCCTCAGTGATTACATGAAGTGACTAAATCATGAGTTAGTCCCTGCTATCCAAATATTAGAGTGTTTTACCTATACTGTGGCACCTGGGCTCAAAACAAAGGCCAGAAGAACCAGTTTCCAAAAGCCCGTTCCTTTATGGTGGAGTTCACAATTCACTTTCCTCAAATGAATCCCTGACCTCCCTCTCCATATAGGAGGTCATTTTCCAAGTAGAAAGGAAGACAGCTATAACAATTTGCTGCCACTTCGGCACAAGTTTTTTTATAATCCTCTTAAGTCCCAGGTTATTCCCGAATCTATGTTTTCAGCCCAGCAGCATAAATGTAGAAGTCTTATGGGTTGTCTATAATTAAATTGGAAGTTCAGAAAAACAAGAAAGGACTACAGGGATTAAGATAGGACAATCGACTGATGGATAGAGAGGCATGGTGAGACAAAACTGGAGGTGGTTAATAAAAGTGACAAGATCAATTACAAGATAAGAACCTAAGAAGTTGACATTATCGCAATTACCAAAGATTAGGCTAAAAACAGTAAAAGTAATTTCATTAAGCTAATTTGATTTTAACTTGGAAGGTTTAAAATTGACATATACTCTTGGTATATTGAGGTCTTCAATCATACAGCCGTAGGATAAAGACTCCAAGATTTAACAAACAAAACAATCTGGACTCTTCGTTATGACTTACAGCACTTTGTTCTACCTGCAAAATAAGTACTGGGTTCATTGGATCCTTGTTAGCAAGTGATATAGGCAAGCATATGTCAGTTATTTTTCAACATGTGTCAAACTCACCTGGGACCCTGGGCTGGATCTAGACCACAGGGCTCCTCATGGGCCTATTCCAGCCCAGAGAATGGGAGCAGCCACTGTAGCTACTACAGCAGCAGGTCCAGAGGCAGCAGCAGCAGGTCCAATAGCAATGGGAGAGCTCCAGGGACAAGGGTCTGGCAGTGGGTCTAGGGGTGCAATGGGAGACTGGTAGGAGCTGAGATGGCAAGCCAGCAGGGCCAAAGGGCCCTGTATTCTGTGGCAAGCCATGCTTTCTAAATTCCAGTAGCCCAGCAGGCAAGATAGAGAGGCTTCATGGAACAAATATTTGATACCCCTGTTTACAGCATGCACTCCCTGAAATTCTTGGGAATCTAGATATCATACGAACAACTGTCCCTCATTAAAAAACTGGAACTACCACCATAGGTTCCTTCTGCTCATGAATTTCAGCACATCTTTTATGACGAAGCTTCTCCCTCCCTCACGTCCTCCCTAATTTATATATAATCAGCTAAGTAAAGAAAGTTATGGCACTGAATTTACTTGACTACCATACACCACAGATGATGAATAGATGAAGCTACTCATGAAATGACAGAGCAGTATTTTATATTATTTAGATAACATACCTCTGCAGAAAGGTGTATGACTCAGAGCTCTGGATACCAACTTATTCTTTCATATCTGCAGAACAGATGCAGCAGGGGGAGTAGCAGTCAAGCTTTCACCAACACTAACTCAAAGTGCTTTTTGGCATACCCTTGAGTGAGGATAGGTCAGAACCTGACCTTGCTCAGGTGCAAATCAGGAACAGTTCCACTTAGATCAATGATGCAGGTGAGATTAGAGTCAGAGTCTTTGTATTAAAGCCAATAAAGGACTTCAGAATCTATATGTCACGTGTTGCAAAGCCTAATTTAGATGCCTGAACCACTGTAGGTATCCTGGCCTAGGTGCCTAGGACTCTTACACATGAAAAAGGAGAGTTACTCTTATTTAAAGAAACTATGGAGATGGTGCTCAACTTTCACACAGTAGCTTGGGGGTGAGGACATTTGTCTAGGAACAGGAAACGTAAAGTTCAAAGCCCTCTTCAGTCCGAGAGGACTGCAATTCACATTCTCCTCTCATGTTGAAGCAGTTTCACTAAGCAGAAAGGAATCAAGATTCCGGGATGAAAGTGAGAGAGAAAATGTAAGGAATATGATTTGTTGCTTAGTGGGAGCAGGAAATCCTGGCTTGTGGCCTTTGCTCTCAGCTCTGTTTCTGTATTTTACTGGATGGCTCAAATGCAAAAATGAATAAACAGCACAGTACAGTTCCCTTTACACATGTGGGCCCTCCTCATCACGCTTCAGTCTCACCAACTCATCTTACACTCTTTCTGATCAAAGGAATCTTGCAGTTATGGCTGCCAAGAGACCTGGCTTCAGTGGGAGCACTCTCTGGCACATGGGAGATATGGAAGACCTCTGAAGCTGAGGAAGGCATTGAACCTGGGACTTCTGCTCTTCAGCAAGTGTTCTAGCAACTCAGCTGTTACATAAAGTAGGGTAGCAGTATCAACACCATCATCTCCTCACTGGCTGCACTGTGAAAAATTGGAAATGATTGTGCTCTGTTAGAAGCCTAGTCCTGTCTGCATGTTCTGGGTGGGTTTTGGGGATGGGAAGCTTATTGTATTGGACCTCTCATAGGACAAAGCACAGTGGTACCTACTTTCTGGGTCCCAACAGAGCTTTTCAGGAATGCACAGATGCAAAACTGTAGGTGCCTACAGAAGTTTAGAGTCAGAGTCAAACAGGGAGATGCCTTATAAATTAGGCACCTCCAGGGTCAGGCAGCTACTGAGTGGTTGGGTTTTTCTTATTGTAGTTTTGAACCAGGATCTTAAACCCACCAAAATTCTTATTGGGTCTTAACACATGTACATTAATAATATGCATTTTTAAAGGGATATCAAGATGCTAGAATGACTCTCAAAACAGAGAACAACAGGAACACATTTGTTACCCTGACAGCCAATTTTAACACTTTTCATGCAGAGGATTCTGTTAATCCTGACGAACATTCACTTTCCTCTGAGCAAGAGCCTGAAATTTAATGCATAAATTCACACTTCCTAAATAGGACACCCTGCAAAAACCTTCAGAATATGGCACAGTTTCTCTATATATTTTTGTACTTTAACAAAAAAATTATATTATTTCAATTTATTTAAAAACCATATAATAAGCATCTCTTGTGGACTTTGGATGCCATATTCACATACAAAGGCCATATACATGTCACCTAAGTCAATAAAAAGAGCTCCTTATTTTCCTATCCAAAATACTCAAAAGTGGGGGGGGGAGGGAGGAGAGGGTGGGAGGGTGGATGCATTTCCCTGACCTCACTCAGAGCTTGCCTGCCATGACTTGAAATGGGAGAAATGATGAGGGTTATTCCCCAAGTGAGGTGAGATGCCACTGACCACCAGGATGGAATTTAACGTGTTCTGTTTATTGAGTGATTGTTACAAAGTCTTAATGAGCCATGCTTATTGCTCATTAACAGGGATGCACTTTCCTCATCATCCGAGTCGTGCTTGTTGTCCTTTAACAGGGATGCAGTTCCCTCACTACCTCATCAAATTTCCCTGTGATCCCCTCACCCTAATTTCCTTCTCTAACGTTTTCTTTCCAGGGTCCCTGGAACTGTCTTTGGCCACCCTCACTCCCTGCGACCCCTCGGGTAAGTACTCCACTGCTCACCAGTCGGGTGTCGATTTGTGGTCCTTCAGGTTTATGCGTTTCCATTCTGTCCGTCATCCACCGTGGACTCCTTTCTCTCTCTCCAAGTGCCCTGAGGACAAGATCCTGTCCATCGCTGTCTGCCTTTTAAGTATGGTGGCCACTTTCATCTCTCTTATTTCCACCTGGTGTGTAGATCCTCGTCAGCTGGGTCCAGTCGGCTACCAACATTGTCTTTTTCGTGACCCCGTCCCCTTCAGCAACCCGAGTCCCATGATTTTCCTCAAATAACAGGGTTTCTACCTTAACACCCTGTTATAGTAATAAAATAATACTAATGTACTTTAATTTGTATGATGAGATTCTGGGCTCCCAAGTAGTAAGTGTTGCACAAACTCTTACTACCAATAAGAAATCTCTGTCCTAGGTGGTTCCCAATATTTCCAGACCCACAACTTCATTTCTAGTAGGCTTGTGTTTTTATTCCCATTTCAAACCTGAGTCTTCCAAAAGAACTTCCATAGCATTCATGATCCCATGTGGGGTTGTGATCCCTAATTTGGGAATCACTATTAAAAGACCTTTTAATCAAAAGAGACAAAACCAAAAGAAGTATTCTCTTCATCTTACAGATTGGAAACCAAGAAAAAGAAAGATTAGAAGTTCAGCAGGTATTAAAAATGTTTTTCCAATGATCTCAGCTTGTTAGATTTGTCACATTCACTCAGTACCTAACTGTAAGTGATCCTGTTAGAGCCTCTTGGTACTGAGCTATCTGGAAAAACTGGTCCTAGGTGACTTAATGAAGGTCACATTTAAAGACTGATGCACAACAAATACAAATATCTGGATTCCTATCCCAGTGCCTCCACCACAACCCATTCTTCCTCTCTCAGAGCTTACCACATGACTGGTCAACAGTCCTAAATCCTGCATCATCAGGGCTCCTTCTGCTCTTTTCCTCAGACTTTAAAGTAAAATGAAGCTCTCATGCTCATGCATCATGGCTAAATTTAAACGCCAAGTTGAAGTTTGAAGAGACTGCATCTACACTGGCAAACCTGAAATCATAATTCACAGCACACACTGTTTCACTGATGTTAACAGTGGTGGATAGGCTGCAGTTAAGTGATGCAGTGACAAGAGTACATCCACATGCATGTCCCTTACCACTGCATACGCCCATAATGAATGTGCAATCAGTTTCTTCTAGCACAGAGTGAGGAGATCTTAGAGATCCTGGATTTCAATAGGAAAAAAAAACCTAACAACTTTTCTTTATTGAAGACCCCAATACCATGCTTTGTCCATGGAAAGTGCCTGAAAGCCAGGGCAGTCTATGATGAACAATGGTGTTAACATGCTCTGTGTGAAACACTGCTCAGTACACAGGCAGCCATGGGCTCCCTAGCTAAAACTGGGAGTTACTTTCACGGACTGTCCAACAAAGAGTGAACTACAGTAATTCAATCATATGCTGCATTTATTTCATGCAAAAACCTCAATTCAGGTAAAGTCACAGTCAAAAGGAGCATGACCTTATCTCAGAAGGGTATTCCATGCTCCTCAGGGGACAGAATGTCTTTATCTGTGTCTTGTGCAGCAGCAACAATATGGTCAGACTTTAGGAAAACTAAGCTGTGATCTTATTTCCACATTTACGTAAATGCACTTAGATCAAGCAGAATCTGTAAGGTAAGGTCATCCCTATGCAAAAGCCATGCAGACTAACAGATGTAGGTGTTGTAACAGGGAGACTGAATGCTCAGTATGGATGGATGGGCGTGCATAGTAAGATCCCCTTCCCACTTACAGAACAAGATGGTTTTAGTGAGTATCTATGACGTATGCACAGTTTGAGAATAGGAAAAAAACAGCTGAATGTCAGAATTAATGTATTACTTCAGGTTCAGATGAACTGGGGTGGGAGAGAACACAGCCTTCCTAAATCCAACTGATTTTTGAAGAGTCATAAACAACCCAATTAGCCAAAGCAGTATTCAGCTGCCCTGACTATGAGATCATACTTTTTCTCTGCAATCCCACCACCTTCTGGATCAAGTGAGGCAGGGGCCTTGCCTACTGCTTCTCTCTCACTACACAGTACAAAGCAGATCTGCTCAGCACACTGAATTAGGCAGATGCCCAAGCCAAAAAAAAAAAAAAAAAGCATGCAATCCTGTTATTAAAGGCTATGTTATAATGCAATTGTATAAGGGGGGTAAACTAAGGTTGTGCAAGTAGCTTTACATTTGGCACTTCCTACATTTTGAGCACTTGATTTTGCAACCTTATATATTTAGCTTGTATGTTCAGTCTCCTAGTTTTGTTTTGTTTTTTAAGTAACTCAGACCAATAGAAATGCCCCATATGGCCTCTTACTGTCACCCACAAGGGCACCACTAGAGTTGGAGTCTGACACACAAACCTCTGTCACCTTGCGTGAATGCAGAAGATGGTAGCAGTAGACTATCATCCTCTGTGTGGACAAGCAATGGAGGGATATAACACATGCTGTGCCAGAGGATTTCATAAGCATTAGGTAACAGCAGAACAGAGGAATGGTTTTAATCAATAATCTTGGGCACTAGTTCCTAGTGAGCTAGGAATGAAGCATGCTCTTATTAGTCCAAGCCCTTTTGGTTTATTCCCTCCCAAGCCATCATGGCTATAAATGGCTGTTGTCCTTGGAGCAAGATCAGCCACGCCAGGATATATTCTCTCTCCTGCTTAGTCCCATCTCGCTCCTCATTCCAATCTACTTGTTTCTCTCCCCAGTCCAATTCTCACAGCTCTTAAAGATAATCAACTTGTGCATATACCATCCCCACAGAAGGTGGCACAGGGAAATTCCCAGGGCATGAAGACTGGGTCCCTAGAGCCCCAGGATGAGCTGCTCAGGGTGGCTGGAAAGCGTGGGCAGTTCTGGGCTGCCTGTGCTGTCCTGCCATAAATGAACAGATGTCCATTGCAAAAAATCAGCAAAAAATTGTTACTACCAACTGGGTCACGGGTCACAGCCACAGTTCAGGGCATTTGTGGCATGGCAATCCATCTGTTTGCACTCTGTGCTACCATAAAAATGTTTATAGCAGCACAAAGGTGACTTCTGTTTGCAGCCCATCTCTTCTCCACCCCTAGGTCCTTATCCCCATCTCATTCTCCTTGCCTACCCATTATACCCCAAACTGCTTGCCCAGCCAATCCCAGTTCCTATGTCCTGACTCCTCAATTCAATCCATTTTCTGGTCCAGGTCTCCCCCCTCATAGTTCATCTACTCCCTTTCTTCACCTGCCCCTGGCCTCCGGTTATCCTCACCTCATCCTGTCCCTATCCTCTCTCTTAAGATAACTTTCAGTCTCCCCCTCCCTGGTTTCTCATCCATTACCAGTTCCCAGACCCAGTTTTCTAGTCCAACTACATCTACCTGTCTACCCACTCCAGTTTACAATCCCTTCCAACTCAGTTATTTTCTCCCCATCTTAGTCCCATGTGGCCCCTTACTCCAATCCACTCCTTTCTCTTCCTGGCCTGATTTTTGTCCCTTTCATGCTTCATACTTTACCTACAATGTAGATGGATTACTGAAGACACAAAGGAGGCAGGCTCTCTGCTCTCAATGCCAGGTCCTAGTCTCAACTTAAGCTAAAGCAGCAATTACAGAGAAGTTGTACTTTGCTCTTGCATCCTTGAGCTGGAGAATGCTCCGCTACTCTCTGGGGATAGCACATGCACAATTTGGTTAATTTTAACAGCTGAGAGATGAAGCAGGTTCTTTTCATCTGTGGCACTAATGCGCATGCAGGCTGGTCAGCACTAGAAGTAACAAACACAGTGAGCCCAGAATTTTAAAAATTTGGCTGCTAAGAACAAAATAAGTGGGGGTGGGAAAGTTTTAGTCTCTGAATCACTGGCATTTCCAAAGATGTGACATACTCCTAGCATAGAAAAATCTGATAGAGTCCTGAACAACCAAAACCAGGGTGGAAAGTAATTGAAAGTATCAGGCACCCTTAAAAGGTGGCACTACCAAATTTGCCGATATTATAGTTAAAAAAAAACCAAAAAACCCCCCTGAGATCAAGACACAACAGTCTCATAGGTATAATTCTTTTAACTGGCAACACTTAACCCCTGATCACCAGCAAGGCTGTTACCAGCCCGTAACTGGACATACAGTACTTTTACTTTTAATTAGCATTGTCAGAAAATGATGAAAACGTATGCTGGAAGGTCTCCTGGAAAAAATATTCATGGGGCATCCTCCAGCAAAAACTCTCCAGGGTCAAGGGCAGGAAGCAGCACAAACATAAAGCCGAAATGCCTCACCCACTTCAGAAGCATTCATCCTATTAGCCAGACTTCCTGCCAGGTATAAAGGAAGCCATTCTGTGCCTCACCTTACGAGGGGAGGATTGAAATGAAGCTAGAATATAAAGTACAGATCTAATAATAAAAAATCAAGGTACAGGCATCATCTCCGGTGTTCATTTGAATGGTCAGCATTCTGAAAAGAAAGAAGAAAAAACCTAGTGGGAGAGGATAGCACCTTTGAGTCTGCCCTATCCCAGCCAACACAGTAGCAGCAGGCCCTGTAGTGAAGGCACATCAGGGTTTTGAAATTCATAAGAAAGGAGTGAGAATTTCTGTATTTGTTCTTACTGTATTTATCCGGTTACCTTGCAGGGTGTTATGGGGGCGGCGTATTTTGTTGTTGTTGTTTTGAGGAATCTAATTAGAGAGCTGGATCTGAGCACTAGAAAGACTCTCTGCACACATTTCTTCCAAAAACTGGCTAGCATAATGGCCTTGTTTCAAGTGAGTTTGCAATCTCAACATAATCCCCTAATCAGCTTCTCTCTTCACTTCTCTACAGCGGGGACAGAAAGAAGGAAGGAACAAGGTTGTATAGCCAACCAGATTCCATTGCTTGTTCAAATGACAAAGCAGTGGTACCTACTGGACATCTTCTAATCAGGTACCTGCAGTTAAGGTATCAGCTCTTTATGTACAGAAAATTCAGGATCTTTCTTTAGTGGTGAACAAGATGGGAGAGAAGGTAACTTGATTTAGTCCTCATACGCATGTGCAGTATGAGAACATGTGATCATGAAATTATAGATTACTTTAGAAATATAGATTACTTAACCGCAGGGCTCCCCTCCTGCCAAATGTCTGGACCTGTGGGGGGCTCCAGACCCTGCGTGCTGGATTGAGCACATGATTCCAGGGCACGGAGGAAGCGCTGGGCCAGAAGGGGACGATGCCAGACCCCAGGGCCCAATTCTGGCATGTGGGACTGGATCCAACCCACAAGCCTGCCCCACATTACTCATCTGGTCTGCAGGGCCAAAAGTTGAGCACCACCGGACTGCTCCATTTGCAAACACCCCTAGAATGCTCTGGGCAGATGTCAAGAAGGAAAAATTAAACAACTATAAATCTTGCCTTTCCTAACTTCTGAGTACTGAATTAGCACCAATATGTTCTTTGAAGACTTTGGTGTGTTATTTAATGTATTTCAGCCTGCAGAGTGAGGCCTTACAGTCAACTTGATGGCATTTCTATTGATTCGTGAGATAGTGTGCATGACACATTTTAACACAGAAAACTCAAGACACAGAAGTGACAGGAACTGCAATCAAGTCACAGAACCTGAAATAAAATAATTGGGATTAAAGGAGACAGTGCAAAGCAACTGCAGGAGCAATTACAAGAATGCCAAAAAGACTACTCTAAATGCCAGGGCCTAAACACCAGCAGTACAGTAAAACTGCAAACAGCAACAAGTAACTAACCCAGAGTCAAATCAAGTCTGTGGCAAAGAGGGAGTTGAATTTATACCTTCAGGCTCATAAGGCCTTATTCTCCTTTGTTTTATACCATATGCAGACATTGGCACAAGATGTTGTATAGGGGGATAGTATCTTCCGATAGAACATACATAAATGACTGCTGCAGCTACCTCTATGACACCAGCAATCATCCTAAGCACACCATTAGATCCATCATCTACAACCAAGTTAGAACTGTATCTGATCTGATCCCACTGACTGGGATGCACACTGAAGGGATCTGAAATGGGGCTTCCTACACTTAGAATGGACTCTCCAAACCAGAGCCACTCAAATTAACAGCCAAACTCAGACCTCAGTCCGACCTGCTATAATACCAACCATGTGACAAAGGCAACAGAATTCCTCTGGCTGCCATCTACAGTTTGAACACTTTGAATACATCATTAAATGGCCTCCAGCCCCTCCCAGAAAATGACAACCATCTCAAAGCAACCTTGGATTTAGCCAATCTGTGGCAAGTGTGCCATAAGAGACACAGGCAGCCTCTGTGTGGCATGAGGCAGATCAGGGAGGAAGCAAGGAGCACAGCTGTAGAATGGGCAGAGAGATGAAAGCAGAGAAGCAGGTCAGACAGAGAAAGGGGACTGGAGTAGTACTTGCAGAGGGTGTGGGTCTTAATTTGTACCATGTTGCCAAAAATGTTGACCCACACTGGACTATGGGTTACTGCACTAGTTTTGAAACTCCAGATGTTTATTCCTAGGTCCTTTGACAAGTTTACTGTCTCATTTATCCCTACTGACCACTCTAATCCTTTTGCTCCTTTTAGCAATGCCCATTCCCATCCTTTCCTTTATATTTAAATTAGTCTCCATTTCATACCTATTCCTTCTCCAAGTCCATTCATAGCATCTGACAAAGAAGGCTGTCTTCTGAAAGCTCATACCTCTGAACCAGTTAGTCCCAAAGATGCCACCCTGCTCTACCTTCTATAGTCCTATAGTAGCGGTGGCCTCAACTAACAGACATTCAGTTCCTGTGCTAAACACCTGTCAGACAAAAGGACATTAACTCCCCTCCAATTAAAATTGCAGTCTCCACTCATAATTCAAACCAATCCAAGCAATTTCAAGAACAGTCATTCACAAGACATCTCAGTTCATCTGTTTACAATGCTATTTAGTCCCATTAAAAATGATGGCTCTGACAATAGCTCAGCATTGCATTAGTACATTGTGTGTTTGGCTTTGATGGCTACATGTCCAAAGTATGAGGTCAGTGTAAATGGAGGTTAACGAACAGCAACTGCTTAGAACAAAGCTGAGCAGATACACACTATGGGCATCCAGCCAACATGTTATTGTTGGCCCAAACTTCTTGCCCAACTGGTGTTCCTGAACTGGCGGTTGGGAGGGCACCATCTGGCAGGCTGGCCACAATGCAGCCCCACATGGGAAAGAAGCTTGACCCAGGCCTGTGGAGAGGGAAGGGGGAGTGACCTGGCCCCATGTGGGGGAGGAACGGGTGTGGCCAGGCCCCAAGCCAGTCCCATGGAGGGGAGAGGGTATGCCCCAGAGAAGGGGGCATGATTAAGACCCAACCTGGCCTGTGGGGAGATAAGGGGGTATGGCCCAACTCAACCTGACTCTGCAGGAAGAAACGGGGTGTGGCCAGGCCCTAACCCAGTCCCACGGGGGGTGGAACATGGCCCAACTCCAATCCAGAAACAGGGTGAGGGCCTGGCCACTAACACAAATGAAACTGCACCAATGGTAGCTCTAACGTGGGAGATTTTAACAGTGGAGGACAGACGAGGAAATCTAATGTAAATTAAGCCAGAGTTGATCAGAAGAATTAAACCCAATTCCTACTGGATTACACAGCGAAGGAGCAATCTACCTAGTGAATTTCCAAATGGAGCCTCACCTGCAACCTGCAGGGAAAGCGTTACATCATCAACTCCAATTGTTACATTTTCTTTGCCTAGTAAATTCAGGATTAAACAGTCTCTAGACAAGATCTCAGTGAAAATGCAGCAACACAAGGACAGATCAAAGAAATAAGCCCATCCCTTTAAGAGTGTGCTCTTGGCTAAACCACATATATGTCACCATAAAAGCTGCCTCAGCCCTAAGCACTCAGAAAAGTGATCTTTTGCTGCCCAGGGACTCTTCATTTGAACTGAAAAAAATAATTCCTTGGAACAAAGCTACACAGTACGTATTGAATAAAGCTTTCCAGAAACAGAATGTTAACTAGGGACTCAACTGTTCCATGCCGATCGGTTACACAGCTAATGTGCTGTTCAGACAACACATGCCACATTTCTGACCTCTGATCGTATGACACTATCGTATTTCTCCAAGTGTTTGATAAAGGTCCTGGCTACCAGTCACAATTGATCAAGCCACTTTCAGGCTTACCCAGCCATACACCATCCTTGGATTCCAAACAAACTTTCTTTCCCAAGAGTTTTACAAACCGAGGGCCCAACACCCCTCCCACAGAAATCTGTTGGGAAATTTCCACAGCCTCCAGTTGGTAGCAAGACTGGGCCCAGAGGTCCCTTTTCATTCGCCAATGAAACAGAGCAGATTACTAAGAGGGTATGGCTCAGGAAAATGTAAAATAAAGAGAAAGACAATAGGAGGGGAAAGCCAATAGCTAGGGCACTAAGTCTGAACTCAGAAAATCAAGTTTAGTTCCCCTAGACTCCCTATGTGACAGCAGGCAAGTTCTTTGTCTCTCCTTGTGCTTCATTTCCCCATCTGTAAAGTGGAGATGGCAGCGCTGCTTATGACATATGGTGCTATGAAGGTGAGTACATTAACAATCATGAGACGCTCATATGCTAAGGTACATTAGCATCCGAGATAATTATTACTGGAGAGAGACAGAAGAACATGCTATTCAACAGAAGTGCTAGAGGGTAGTTACACTGGTATACAAAAAAGTGACATAGTACTGGATACTTAGCTAGCATCAGCATTACCAGCTTTGTTTTTTGCTATATTTAACCATCTGTGGCAATTAGACTTGTTTTGCATCTCCCTTGAGAATGAGCACATTCAGCAATAGCACCTTTCCATCCACTGTGGTAAGGCCTGGTTTCTACACGGACCAAAGGGAAAAATACTCTTCCTACTCAGTCATAAATCCCCTTCCTGGGAGGGCATCCATCCAAAAAAAAGACTGAATTGGTTTGACTTTATTTTGCCTGCAAGATCTTACAAAGTCACAGCAATGCCAAAAGCATTTTAAAAATCCAGTTATTTCTGTCCACAGTAACATAGCATTGTCAATATTATTAGAGCCATTTTCTCTGTGGGAATTTTATTACAGATCAATACAATTTGTGTTACTTGTCAGGAAGATTAGTAATTGGATGACTACCAACAAGACCCTTCTCCATCCTGCTGCTATTCTCTACCCAACTTCTTTCTCCTTTCTGTAAGTTCTTCTTGGCATATAACAAGACAGTGAGTGATCCCAGAGCTGAAATGAGATTCAATGCTTGATCATTATCTAAAAGATAGTTCCCCTCAATTCATAAAGAAATTCAGGGTTATGCCCCTTTGCTTAAGACATGCTAGACACTCAGCCCAAACTAAACAGGGGAAAGAATTAGGAAGGGGACGAAAAGACTGTCAAATAACACTCAGCAGCTTTATCGCTATTATCATAGTAAAGTTTTATATGTAGGCACAGAGACTCCTAAATTAAATGTCAAATATCATCTGGTGTTGGAAATATGAAGTGTAGTCGCCTATAGGGAAAAAGTGTCTGACAGCTCCACTCTGCTTGTCAAAATAGCATTTGCCTCATAATCTGCGATTCATATGCCCAAACAGCTAGTTGCCAGAAAAATGCTACTGGAGACTACTCGCTAAAGCTTAGAGCAAAAAGAGGACAAAGAAAAAAACCTTAAGTAGGGTGATTTTTTAAAACTGTATTGAGCTGCTTAATGTGTTTTCCTGCTAATACTAATCAAGCAGATTATTTATTATACAGAATATTTCACATTTGAGGAAAAATGATGATTAAAGATCAATTAATCTTTTCTTCCTGCCTTTTTCTGCATCTTCCTCCACCGTTTAAGAATCTTGCAACTGTTTCACTTTTTAGACAAGTCCTGGACTGTTGTTGCCTTTTTTCCAAGCTGGCTCCAGAAAGGCTGCCAACTGGAGTTTAAAGTCTAGTTAATTGCTTCAGTGCACTGACTTCCTCTTTGTATAGGGAGTGTACAGATATACACAAAATCCCAAGACAGGCTCATACCAGCTGTCATTTTAATACAGCTACCCTGTCAGCCAGTTTAGTAAAAACTAAATTCTGTATAAAAGAGAAAGAATTTTTTACATTCAGGGACTGCTGTATTTGTTACTTTTGTAATTATATAAACATAAACAAACTATACAATGATCAGGGTACTCATGCAAAATCCAGGCCGATGACTGTCTGGATTTTAAGGTGAAATACTCAGGAGAGAAAGTTAGTTTTCAGAAAAGCAAGATAATTTAGAGGGCTCCCAGTTTTCCTAGCTGTCTGATCCTGGCAGTTGAGAGGCACCCTTGGCTCTCATTAACCACAGCAGGAGTTAAGGATGCTTAATAACTCATAAATTACAGACATCATTCTGTGCCTGTATGTACTAATCTACTGGGATTATGTTGAACTCTTGTCTGTAGCAGCTCAAGATATGAGCAGGATGGTTAAGCAGTGGAACAGATTACCTAGCATGCCCATGGAAGCTCTGTTGCTCTGAAGTTTTAACTGCAGGTTACACAAACAATTTCTTTGGAATGGTTTGCAAACGTGAAAGATAATCCCTCTTTGAGCAGGGGGTTGGACTAACTTTGGGACCTCCTGAGATCCCTTCCACTCCTATCGTTCTATGATTCTAAGACATACTACAAGAGGAGAACATAGGTTTAGAGTAATTACAGGGTTAGTCTTTTTATATGTGGAGCCCAGGTAGGAGCAGGACTCCCAAATTACCAGATGGGGGCTACCCTCATTTTCCATAAAGTGGCAAGGTACAGGAATGCAGTTTAGACAGGGAATTTCTTGGACCATGTGGGGCAGCTAAACTTTTGCCTGTGCCCTCCTATTTTATGTTAATTCAGGCTAGGCCTCCTATAAATGTGTGTTTGGATTTTTTTGATGGTACAACAGAAAAACACTTATTCCAATTATACACACCTGTATTAAATTGCTTATCAAACAGCAGATCCAATAATCACACCAAAAATGAATTAGCTTCACCACCACAAAGAGGGGAGTAATGGCAGGCCTGAAGGAGAACAAACTCAGGTTGTCACAGACCAAATGGATTCCAAAGGCTTCTCACCAAATGTCTTCTTTGGTCCTTAAATACTTCAGAATAAAGGTCTGCATTATCAGGAGCCAGGCATTAAAAAAATTATCTTCAGTGAGGGGATAGAAGAATGGGATACAGGTTGAGTAACAGACTCTTAACATTTCAGCTGAACCACCAGGAATGTACTTATCAGTAATCTAACCAAGTTCCCTCTCCACTCCACCCCTCTTGTTCTACTTCCATTCAAGATATCACACCAACATGTGAAACAAAAGGGTATTTTCAGGAACCAATTTATAACCCTGAGACTTACAAGTGAAAGAAAAAATCTTAGCATGTTGTACCTTAAAATATATATTATACCTATTCTATCCACTATCCTCAGGACCTTGGAGGAATTGCTGGTCCTTGTGACCTTTTTTAATTAAAGAAATAAAAGGATATTTAAAAAGAGGGTGCAGAGATGGTGGGGAGAAGTTGCTGGAATCCATCCAAGTCTTAGCAGGGAAGGGCTGCTAGATTTATATTAGATGAAATCATAAATCTTCATCCACCCTTTTCAGAGCACTAATGCTAAAAATAACTACAATGCCTGCGGGATTTCAACATTTGGATTAATCAAGTCTTCTGGTGCTAGAGGGAAAAAAGCTATAGGAACAAAGTGCCAGAGGATTTCTAGGCCAGAGCATTCAGGCAAGGATGCAGCATCCAGAGAATGAACTGCCATTTGTTTCTGGTTCAGGCAGATGTTCCAAGAAGATTACAGCACAGAAAGCGGGAAAAAACACCCTTCAGTCACAAAGCAATCTGTTAGAAAAGGAAACAGAGATATAGGCCAGGGTAGAGGAAAGCTGTCAACTATCGCAAGAAAGCTCAATTAATATGAATGTTAGGATAGCAAATATTTTCGTTCGAGTGTATGAACAAGTGTGGAGCATTCAGCATCTAAATGCCCACAGACACAGATTTCTTCTTGCTGTTTCATACAAACACATACTTTGTAAATTGTGGTAGTACTAATAAATGATCAGAATCTGAAGGGAAATGCAGAGATTGTCAGGAAACAGCAGGGGAACAAGAGTGCATAAGTTTAAAGATGAGGAAAGATCTACTGGATCATCTAATCAATCAACCCTGGCCGCTAAATTATGCTATTTTTTGACCCTGCTTTATTTTCCATGAACAAAGTAATGGGGCTCCCCTTGAGAGGTTCTTATATTATCTAACAGATTTCACTGCTTTGAATTTCTTCCCCAATACTTGGCTTAAATCTGTTTTCCTTTAGGATTGTTCCTTAAGACCTTGGGCAGTTTCTTGTCTGAATCATCATAGTAAAAAAAAAAACCTGCTGAAGTATATACACATTAGGGATTTAGAAACCTCCTCCCTGTCTCTCACAAGATTGTTCAACAGCATTCCAGTTTTTGGCTTCCCCTCCTAACTTCTCACTACCAAGCCCTCAGATGAAGCACCACAGCATCATCATCTGGCATTTCCATTACTATTTTTTGTCATGCTAACAGGTATGGTAAACTTGTTATTTGCAGTCTTCATCTCCCCCTACCAACAAAATCATAGGATGAATATGCTAATAAGAAAAGAAATGAAAAGCAACTAAAAGAAACAAAACTGAAATGGAACAGGAAGCATAATTCCCAAACATAATATTAACACCAAACTGTAAATCTCTCCATGTGTTTTTTTGTCAACACTTAAAAAAATCACTGGTAAATAAATAAAAAATGATAACTGCTGTTCAATCCCATTTTATGCCCCGCTGTGCCCTTATGCTTGACCATGTGCTTACAAATAATGAACAGAAAATACTACCTGTAACACAGTTTGCTTGCTCATTCATTCCCTCCCTTTCTAATATGCTGCTATATGAATGAACATGGCAGTTACTGACAAGAAACACATTAAGTATGCCTCAAAGAAGTGAAACGTGCTTATTAATTTGAAACAAAAAGCCATATAATCATTTGCTAGATTACAAAAATGTTTCATAATTTGAAACATTATGATAAACTGCCTGTTGTGAGAAGAAATCTTTTTCCACGTACTGCTCAATCTCTGCATTATTTTATTAGCAGATCTTTGGCTTTCTTTTTCTGGTTTCAGCTCGTACAATAAGCCAGAACATTGTACAAGCCAACATGGGAATAAATTGATTGAAATGTAATTGAACAGATAAAGATTTTTGTCCAATGGGAGAGCATGCAAATAACTGAAATGCAAGCAAAATCTACTGGATTATTGCAGTTTGCAGTTTTTATTCTAGTGTAGATTTGGGAAGGAAGTACTTGAGATGTTACACTGTCCCTCCCCTTTCAAAGACAGTCTTCCAGGAACACTGTAATCTTTACATCTCTTGACTAGTCTCCTTGTCATTTGGCCTCTTAACACAGTCTCCAAAATGCTCTTAGTTATTCTGAACCATCATTTGGATGAAAGAAGTAAGAACAGTGCCTTATTTTCCCGATAGGACACACTTCTCTGGTTCTCTTTAGCTACAGTATATCTTGCATTGGATGTTTCACAAGCTATTTTCATCCTTTTTGGCATGGATGTGGGCCTCTAAGGCAAACACTGCTGTAAGGAAAAATTAACAATACATGTGTTTGCAGTTCAGGAAAAACAATTACTAATTGTATGCTTAAAAGTAAAAAAAATAGAGGGAGAAGAAGTATGACTTACAACTAGACTCTTTAGTGTGTTCTACATTTTGACTGATGAACTGAGGCCTTATACAGATGTTCAGTTTCTCTTGGGAGAGTCACTGCTCTCCCACAGGAGACCACAAGTGTAGAGATGTTCAGGCTTTTTCACCCAGAGTAAAAATGGCTGCTCCAGAACAAAATAACCTAGGAACAACCAGGGTTAAATCACACCCAGGTGTTTCTCCTGGGAGAGCAAATGTCGATATATGTATATCTGTCTCAGAAGAGAGAACACAAAACTTCCAAGGGAGTCAGTCTTTCACTTGCTGGACTCTGAGGAGCAGAACATGACCCCCTTTGCAATCTTCATATTGTGCTGCACAGCCAACCAGGACTACTGTATGTGCTGCTGGCATTTGTTGCCAGGCTGAGTAAGGGAGCCTGCAAAGCATGCTGAGATGTGTGCACAGAATTCTGCCTTGGCTTCACAGTATCAGCAGACATTGCAAGAACTCTGTTCTTCAGGGCCGCAGCATTTCAATGTCTGTAAATGTGGCTCTGGGCAAGTTTCTCTACCAGGAGAACAAATCTGGGAGAACTCTCCCAAATTATTTTAATGTGTATATGCAGCCTTAATTAGATCTTAATAATCAAATAGACATTAACAATAAAATGTATTTAGATCAAGAAGGATGAAAGGCAGGAGATAGCCAGCATGCAAACAAGTAATCATTTCAGTGACTTACTTTAGGGTCTGTGCACTTGAACTTTAACCTTTCCACCATCTCCAGCATGGCCACCTTCAGGTCAACGGGTTCTCGATTCTATAAGAAAGAGAGGACAGAGGTCACTCATTTTAACTCCACCAAGCACAACAAAGATTTTCACAAGACAAAAAGAGGCAGCAATTTTTCAGCTAATTCTAATGGGCAAGGTGCAGTGAACCCATGAATACATTTGCCCATTCTTGCAAGACTGCTTTTGCTCAGGCAGAAGACTCAAAGGAAAGAAAAGAAAATTGGGGGGAGGGGGAGGGGGGAGGGGACAGCCGCCAAGAAAACTGGGAGAACTATTGGAATGAAAATTATATGCAATTGCACAGGCTGACTCATTCATTGCTTTGTCTCCTGGCTCAATTGCATTCAAGTTCACTGAATTAAGGCCTAATCCTGCAAAGTGTTCACAGGCCTCAACCATCACTAAAGCTAATGGCTCAACAACTTGCAGGAGGCACTCAGCAGTTTTCAGGATAGGACGCTTGCAGAGGTTATGCAGGGAGGGGGCAGCCGGGAACCTCATTACATTTATTTTCCGGAGTGTGCACTTGTGGCCTGATAATTTAATCTGGCACTTTTTATAGTTCCATTTATAAAAAGAGAACAGAGAAAAAGATTAAAAAAGGAAAGAACTAATTAGGGACGCAATCAAGGGTTCATACTTTAGGAGAAAAAAGTAAAGTGAAGTGCTAAGCACTTATGGAACCCCTGTAATAGTCATTTCCTTTGCTTCAACTGCTCTCTGGGAAAAAATAAGTTACACTTCTTATTCAACAGATAAGAGCCTAATGACAAATATAAGAGTTTATCAATCTGAAGGAGGCTCACTCCAAGAAGCTCGTCATACTTATCTATAGCATTTAACAGAATGGCTTTTAAAAGATTCACTGCTGATAACAATTATGATTAAGAGATATGTACACTAAAATGTGTTTTAAAGTGTATTGTGTGGATGCTTATCATATCAGTTATGCTTATGCAGACAAAACATAAGTGCCTGAGGTAATGCTAAACTAAGTAGACCTTTTGAAATGCCAGGATGTGCCTAGCAAGAAATGTGGCTAAACTTCAGGCTTACAAGATATGGGCAGCTGGTTTTGCACGGCCCATAACTCACTTGCATTCTACAGAACAAAGATGAACAGAAGAACATTACTCAGATTATATTAAACCGGGTAGTTCTTGGAATATAAAACCACTGAATGGTTTTGGAAAATTGGGTATGCAATAAACACCGTCAAAAAAGTGACCTAATAACTGGTACAACGTAAAAGGTCCTGATGAGATCTACAATAAAGTTTATGTAAAATGCAATATATGTGCATGCACAAACGATTACATATATAAGCTGAAAAGAAGAAACTACAGCAATACAGGACCCCCGAAGAGAAGGCATAACAATGGATCTGATGAGGGATGAGTCAACCTGCCCTGAGATTGGACAACCTCATTTTCCCTATCCATTTCACATAAAGGATGCAAGAAGCTCTCTTTATGCTCTTGGGCAGAGGCCAACCACAATCCCAGTATAAGTGCTGGAATGGCTTCAGGATGCTCAGTTAAGTGGTATTTTCTTGGAACCGGAATCATTTTTATTTCTCTGACTCCACCCCCCACTGCTACTCAGCAGCCATCTTGTGTCTTCTTTAGGACCACTGGCCAGAGGGCCCATGTTACCAAACACAAAAACATAGATGGGCTTCAGAGCCAAGAGATGGACACAACACTGTCCAATACCAGGAGCCAGTAACGCCTACTGACAGAACCCGCAGCCAATTGGAAAAGCAGGAATTACTCTATTCTAACAACTCCTTTGGTCTGTCAAGAGGGCAAGAGAAGCAACACCAGTGCCGCTCCCTCTCCACCCCGGCACTCAGGGCTCTAGATCAGGGACATCAAAGACATGGCCTACCAAGTCTCTTGAGGCTCTTCTCAGCCAGACTGGCTGACCTGCTCCACCGGGCTTTAAACTAAGCCCGTTGGGGGACGGGGGGACTACCGCCACTGCTGGCCCGCTGAGCAATCCTTGCAAAGCCAGCGGATCACGGCACTCAAGGGAGCCCACCCCAGCCCCAGCCCTGGTAAAATCTGTGGGCAAGGAAGGAGCCCCCCAGGGGGCACTTGCCTGCCTGTACACTAATGCCAGGAGCTTGGGGAATAAGCAGGAGGAGCTCATCCTCCTGCTCAGTGCAAACAATTACAATGTCATAGGGATAACGGAGACCTGGTGGGACTCCACCCATGACTGGACCATGGGGATAGATGGCTATACCCTGTACAGGAGGGATTGTGTAGAGAAAAGGGGCGGGGGTGTAGCTCTCTATGTTAAGGAAAGCTACGCGTCCCTGCAAGCCGATATTGGCGACCAGGGTGGACGGCTGGAGACCCTCTGGGTTAAAATCCGTGGGGAACACGGCACAGGGGACACAATGGTGGGAGTCTATTACAGACCTCCCACCCAAAGTCCTGAGCTTGACCAGGAGTTTGCCCAGGAACTGGCTAAGGCAGCTTGCTCCAGGACCATGGTTGTCATGGGTGACTTCAATTACCCAGATATCTCGTGGGAGGATCGCTCAGCAAAATCTGAGCGGTCGCAGAGCTTCCTCTCGTACATGGATGACCTCTACCTGACTCAAGAAGTCTATGGGCCAACGAGAGGCAAAGCGCTGCTCGACCTGGTACTGGCTACTGGGGATGACCTAGTCGGCGACCTAGTGATCGATGGGAAGCTGGGTGACAGCGACCATGAGCTGATCACCTTCACCATCCGCCGAAAAGCTGGCAAGTCAGTCAGCAACACAGAAGTCCTTGACTTCAGGAAAGCCGACTTTGACAAGCTCAGGAGGCTTGTCAGTGAGGCCCTAAGGGACTGTGACCACAGGGAGAGGGGAGTTCAAGAAGAGTGGTTGCTCCTCAAGGGAGCGATCCTCAATGCACAAACTAAGTCTATTCCATCTCAGAGGAAAGGCAGCAAGAGGGCACAGCAGCCCCCCTGGCTCTCCAGGGGCCTAGCAGACCTCCTGAGGCTAAAAAGGAAGGCCTACAAAGGATGGAGGATGGGAGTCACCTCCAAGGAGGATTATTCTGCACTGGTCCAGTCCTGTAGGGAGCAAACCAGGAAAGCCAAGGCTGCAACTGAACTCCAACTAGCTTTGAGCATCAAGGACAATAAAAAGTCCCTTTTCAGATATGTGGGGAGCCGGAGGAAAAGCAGGGGCAACGTTGGGCCCCTGCTGAACCAGATGGGGCAACTGACAACTGATGCCCAGGAAAAAGCCAACCTATTAAATAGGTACTTTGCGTCGGTCTTTCAATCAGACCCAAGGGATGCCCATGCCCGCTACAGGGCCAGGAAGTCCGGGTGAGGGTGATCCCCTGCCCTCCATTAATGCTGACTTCGTGAAGGAACATCTTGAGAAGCTGGATACCTTCAAGTCAGCTGGCCCTGACAATCTTCACCCCAGGGTACTCAAGGAGCTGGCGAGCATCATAGCCCAGCGTCTAGCGCGGATCTTTGAAAACTCTTGGCGCTCTAGTGTAGTGCCCGAAGACTGGAAGAAGGCCAACGTGGTGCCTATCTTCAAGAAAGGGAGGAAAGTGGATCCGGCTAGCTATAGGCCCATCAGCCTGACTTCTATCCCGGGGAAGATCTTAGAAAAGTTTATTAAGGAGGCCATCCTTAATGGACTGGCCGACGCCAACATCTTAAGGGACAGCCAGCATGGGTTTGTTGCGGGTAGGTCTTGCTTGACCAATCTCATTTCCTTCTACGACCAGGTGTCCTATCACCTGGACAAGGGAGATGAGATTGATGTCATATATCTTGACTTCAAAAAAGCCTTTGATCTGGTGTCCCATGATCGCCTCTTGGAGAAACTGGCCAATTGTCACCTTGGGTCCTCCACGATCCACTGGCTGGAAAATTGGCTTCGGGGTCGGACCCAGAGGGTAGTAATTGATGGAAGTCACTCATCGTGGTGTCCTGTGACCAGTGGGGTCCCCCAGGGCTCTGTCCTTGGACCCATACTGTTCAACATCTTCATTAATGATGTGGACACTGGAGTCAGAAGCGGACTGGCCAAGTTCGCAGATGACACCAAACTTTGGGGCAAAGCATCCACACCAGAAGACAGGCGGATGATCCAGGCTGACCTGGACAGGCTCAGCAAGTGGGCGGATGAGAATCTGATGGTGTTCAACGCCGATAAATACAAGGTTCTCCGCCTTGGGAAAAAAAACCCCGCAGCATCCTTATAGGCTCAGCAGTGCTATGTTGGTTAGCACTATGGAAGAAAGAGACTTGGGGGTCATCATTGACCACAAGATGAACATGAGCCTGCAATGCGATGCTGCGAATAGTAAAGCGACCAAAACGCTGGCTTGCATCCATAGATGCTTCACAAGCAAATCCCGGGACGTCATTCTCCCCCTGTACTCAGCCTTAGTGAGGCCGCAGCTGGAGTACTGCGTCCAGTTTTGGGCTCCACAATTCAAAAAGGATGTGGAGAAGCTTGAGAGAGTCCAGAGAAGAGCCACGCGCATGATCAGAGGTCAGGGAAGCAGACCCTACGATGACAGGCTGAGAGCCCTGGGACTCTTTAGCCTGGAAAAGCGCAGGCTCAGGGGTGATCTGATGGCCACCTACAAGTTTATCAGGGGTGACCACCAGTATCTGGGGGAACGTTTGTTCACCAGAGCGCCCCAAGGGATGACGAGGTCGAACGGTCACAAACTACTACAAGATCGTTTCAGGCTAGACATAAGGAAGAATTTCTTTACTGTCTGAGCCCCCAAGGTCTGGAACAGCCTGCCACCGGAGGTTGTTCAAGCACCTTCATTGAACACCTTTAAGATGAAACTGGATGCTTATCTTGCTGGGATCCTATGACCCCAGCTGACTTCCTGCCCTTTGGGCGGGGGGCTGGACTCGATGATCTTCCGAGGTCCCTTCCAGGCCTAATGTCTATGAAATCTATGAAAGTCCTATCATCTGGCCCCAGTGCTGCTCGTGCATCTCAGAGTTGACCTGCAGGCCGCTGCTGACCCTCCAGCAAGCACCTGCTTCTCATTAGATCAAGCAGTGTTGCAGAGGGGCCAAAGTAGGACCATGCCAAACGCAGCATTCACACCGGCTGCTCCAAAACATATGCTGGGTCTCACATGCAGGGCCAGCCTGTGGGTATGATCTGGCCTGCAGACTGATCCCATGTCACTTACCCAGCCCATGGGGTCAGCTGAGTGTGGTACCCCCATGCAGTTAGTCCCACTCCTGCATGGCTAACCCCACAGAGGAGGACACAATATTGGAGACAGGCCACACTGTGGCACAAACGTCACTGAGTGCAAGATTGATTCCATGCAGGGGGCTAATCATAATCCCAATCTTGCCAATCCACAAACCTAGTCCAGACCTCATGGAATTTGATAATGCTGATACAGAACCATCCAAAAGATTCATAGATGTTAGGGTCGGAAGGGACCTCAATAGATCATCGAGTCTGACCCCCTGCATAAGCAGGACAGAGTGCTGGGTCTAGATGACCCCAGCTAGATGCTTATCTAACCTCCTCTTGAAGACCCCCAGGGTAGGGGAGAGCACCACCTCCCTTGGGAGCCCGTTCCAGACCTTGGCCACTTGAACTGTGAACTGTGAAAAGAGGGAAAGCAAGACAAAAAAAATGGATGAGTCCCAAAGGACACCAACATCCCTCCCAACTAAACAGTTGGCCCAATAAAAGAAACCACATATTTAAAAATAAATAAGCAAACTTTGCTTCTTCACAAGGTATGCCAGCACAATGGAGCTTTTTGCCTTATGAAGCTCTGAACCAGATTCCTCCAGGAACACAGATGCCAACAAGATCACCCCTAAGCTATCTCCATTCAAGGACCTTTTCAGGTACTTTCACTGCTGAGGGGTTTCCTTGAACAGCCCAAAACATGCATCACAGTGTGTCCTGTAACCAAAAGATACTCCCCTCCACTTCAGGAAGTTTCTGCTAAATTACGTTCTTTCCTCCTCCCTTCCTCCACACCATTGGGATAGGTGCATCAAAATAGCAACGCTGCACCAGAAATTTCACCTGCTTCCAATATTTATTCTTCACTTCAAGGCTAACTAGTGTCAGTCAGCAGAGTTTCTAGGTGTTGTCCAAAACGGAGAATACAACACAACTATTTTCTCGGCAATCAATTGTGACATAATAAGTTCAGGATTAGGATTCTGAGGGAGGCATATGGAACGCTTAAAATGAGGTACTTAAACATGATTGCTTCCAGAGAGTATTTTCCACAAGGCATCAGAAGTGTCCTGAGGGATTAGCTAAACACAAGACAGAAGGCAAAGTGACTTCGACAAGCCAAGTGGCATCCCTGTGGTCCATTAACACCTCCCCATAATAACTGATGGAGGCAGAAAAATATGAGGTTTTTTTTCCCCTCAGGTCTCAAGAGACGCTTGCAGACACTGAATGCAGAATCAGAAAGATTTTTGTGTAGACTGCTTTTGGAGTGAAACTTTTAGTATAACCTGCATGTAGTCCCACAGATTCTGATCCAGGTCTGAAATCTTAGGGTATGTACCCTGTATCTTTTGCTTCACTTGCCATGAGATTCTTCCACTCAATGGAATGTCATTTACATTATTTTTCAATAAGGTTACTAGAGTGTGGTTTGCGAGCCATACAAGCCTGGCTGTTGTGATTTGTCAAGGAGGTATTAAGTGCATTCATGGGTATGCATCTATTCTCCCCAATCTTCTAATTTACAGGTATCCTTTCATCTGTTATATATGGCCTGTTCTTACAGGAATGAGTTAAGTTTGTGCACACATTTGAAAAACAGCATGAGCCAAACTAATGCTAAAAATGTTTGTTACTCATTAAAGCATCTCCGCTGGAGATACAGAAGTGCAGCCAGCAATTTGAAGTTCGAACAAATACTACCCAATCTTATCCCTCCAGCCACCTCACTGAAATGTATCAATTATCTCCATGGTATGACTGGCCTACCATTGCACAAAAATGGAGGCTCATCCTGCAAAGTAGAAAGCACCTGCACTTCCTATTGATTTCATTCAGCATTGAACACTCAGGACCTTGCAAGAGAGGGCCCCTACTTATACAGCAGGTGCAGTTTGCTGTGGAGTTCCTAGCAGGATGTCAATAGGAAGCATGACAAAGAAGAAGAACTTGCAATTTTAAGAAAGACAATGCTCTGAGAAAATGAAAGTACATACCCATTATCTGTGATGGGAATGGGAGCATCATGATTAGATTTTATTAAATATAAAGCATCTTCACTTATTTCATTCTGTGACCTTTGTGACAAAGAATATGTCAACCAAAAAAAATGCACAAACAAGGAGGGAAATTCTGTGCTGCCCAAGGGGAAAAAAAGAGGGTGCATTCTGATGATCTCAGGCTGCTCTGCAGGGCCCCCCCCCCCCCCCCTATAATTAGGCTTCCCTGGGGGCCTGTGTTATGGCAACATGGCCTGGACTTTGCTCTCCATCATAATACTCTCCAGGATCTTGGCGAATAGCAGCTTTGTCTGTACTACACCTTCCCAGACCCACCCTCAGAATACCCACCTACATAACAAGGGCTTATTAAAGAAAACTCAGGAGCCAGCCTTTTGACTATCTGCACAGGACTGTCTCTTCAGGGAATACTGTCCCTCCAAGGCCAAGGGCTTTTAGAGAGCCCTTGTCACATCACTCAACCTTTTTTAGCCAACACAAAGGGGCTGGAGCAGGTATGAGAATCTCACCCCTGGTTTTAGATAAGAGATGCTAAGCAGTCAGGCTTTAGTTCAAGTCTGAACTTTGGCAGTGTTCAGTAATCAGAGAATGCATTAAGGCAGCACGGGAGACCACAGAGCAAGGAGGGCTAAGGGACTGCAGAGGGGACAGCTGGCCCACAACTGTGGCAGGGTCCCAAGCACCAGCCCACCATGCCAAAGGCTCCTTCCTTTTGATTGAGAAGTCTATGGGCATTAGACATCAAATGCCTTTCCTAAGCTGAGCCTTAGTGTTCATTTAAGATACGAAACAGGCACAGCAAAGAGAGCAGGCAAGTTTCCCCATACTGCCCCAGTCCAGATCAGCTGAAACTACCACCAGGGAGCTCACTTGTACTAGCAGCTTTCAGGATACAGCCATGGAGAACCGAACTAAGACCAAAGTGAAATCCCACAAGGCCAGTCATTGTGCAGCCATCTGATGGTAACAATTTTCAGTCATTACTGTTAAGGGACAGATGTACCACAGAGGCTGAAGGATTAATAGCTTATTACCTCTTGGATCATTGATCCAGTCTCTCTGAACCCAGAGAGGTTTAAGGTAAAGAACAGTCAAAGAGCAAGAGGAAAAATGAGTGCGAAGTCTCTTTGCTAGCCATTTGGGCTACTAAGGAACAAATAAACCTATTGTCAAGAAAGCAAACAGATAAATGGCTTCTAGTAATGAACAGACTTCTATTTTTTTTCCACTGACTATTTTGGTATTTAGAAAATTAACACCATGGCTTTGCAAACCTCCCACAGTTCCTTAGACAGAGTAGCACTTTTCCTGGGATCTCAGGAAAACAACCATCAACGCTGGAAGGGAGGCCTAAAATTAGATTTACCAGCTGTGTCTTGGGTTGTCAGGGTACACTGCAGTTGCAGGCTATTGGAATATACAAGAATCTCCCAGTTTATAGTGCAAAGTACATTGCAGTCACCACCACACAGAAACAGAGCAAAAAGCCTTAAGTCAGGAGAGGGCAACAGGATGACAAACCACTACACCAAAGAAATCCAGCATTGTTATGACAGCCACTTGCTCAGGTAACATTTTGCTTCAAAATTTCCTTATATTATCTCCAACTGCAATGAAAATATTATTGTCTGAGATTGATTAGAGGCACATTTCACCACATCCTCAAATGCCAGTGACCCAGCCCAGTTGTTTTGGGGTTTTTTTTAATTTTCTGCACCCAGCTCCTCCCCCTCCAATTTATTTTTTTCTCCACCTCTTTCTCTATTTTTGTCTTTCTCTCTAGCTTTTCTCCTCATAGTTTTTCCACTCCCTAAACAGAAATATATATGCTGTTTAATAGGAAAAGATGGAGAATCAGATGGAGACGATAATTCAGTGAGGCTAGCCCATACATGTTCTTGCAGCTGCCCCTAATGCCCAAAGAAAAGATAAACTAAACTTGGTTTAGCCAACTGTTTCCCGAGGCTGCAGTGCCAGACATAAGGATCTTGTCAGTAAAGTTTGGGTGTCATCAGTTCAGCTAAATAAGCATGAGCACTAGCTCAAACCAAGAAACAGGTAGATTCATTTTAAACACCCTATTTTCTAACCAATCCAAGTCAGATCAGGTTTCCATAGCACAATGGTCAAAACAGGGACTATCTGTTGCACTACAAATGCCACTTCTACCTCTGGTAAAGCTCAACTGGCAGTAGCCATGATTGAAAACTTTCCTACAGTATGCAAGGTTTAAGCTAAAGGTAAATACTAATAATCATCAGAGTGCTTAGCTACAACTTCCCATTTGCAAATTATCTGCCGGGATCTATTTTGGACAAAAGGTAAAAGGCAAAGGAAATTATATAAATTAGCTATAATACAAGCTGGAGTGGCCTCTACCACATACAGCTGTCAGAAATACTACAAGAAAATATGGACCCAATACTTCTATTAAGGCTAATGGCAGACTTGCAGCCAACTTCAATGGACACTCAATAAAAGAAGCAGTATTTCTAATATCAATATATTTTGACAGTGATGGATTTGCACCAGCCTACTTGGTTTCCAAATAAAAAGTACTGTAACGGAACAGTTTAAATCAGGGCAATGGTATATCAGAGGCCCACGTACCCAGTTTATCTGAGTACTAGATATGTACACCAGTGTACTGTATAACACAGTCCCAATTTTGTTATTCATCTTGTAACAAATTCCAGTTATCTGCATATATATTAAATGCACAATCAGCTTGAGTGAATAGCATCTTTCAGCCCTGCTATCTGCTTCCTAACTATATACATTGCATTTTAACTGAAAGAGGGAGTGGGAAACAGGTGTCAAAGGGCTGCTATTAGATGCCTTGAAAAAATGACACACTAGAGTCAACTTCATGGCTGCTCCCCTCTCTCTATTAGCAACCTTGAGAGTGACTAGAAAAGCTTCAAAAATGAGGAAGCTATCCAGTTTCACGTCTGCTAATATTGCAACAGTGAAGGGCCTGTGTACTTAATAAGTGCTGCTTACAGAGCTGTCTCGTAACAGCCCTGGAAATGGACTATGTCCCCACATTTTCCTTTATTAGCAGTTCTGGAACTATTATAGTAGCTTTGAAATAGTGTGCAGCTAGTCAGTTTTGGGGATGCTACTAGCACAGGGCTGTGTACTCAATGAACACCGAGTTCAGATAAACACATGCTCCAAATATATGCCTAGCCTCTTTTCAATCCAGAAGCTATGCACTTAACCATATATAGGAAAGCTTACCCTACATTTACTGAAAATCCAGACACCAGACACCAAGACCTATGCCTCTGTTTTTTGGAGGAAAGTTGTGAACACACTGAAAGATAAATTTGCCTAATATTTTAAAGAAAAATTACACTTAGAATAAAGCTTGCAACAAGGATCATGCTTCGAAAAGGCAGTCTCCTGATACAACCACATGAAAATGCCATAACTAGACTCCATAAAACTTAGGAAGGAGTTGGGATCTGAACTTAATTATTTTTGTACTACTCTGCCCACTAAGAATCCTAATCACATGGTTGCACTCAGGGCCATCTAGTTTTTAGTGGTCACCTTATAATATCTACAGTTCATTCCTTAGAAACCTGTTGCCAGCAGGTATCCATTTTGATGTAAAACGCAGTACCTAAGGGCAGGCTCTACGTTATTGTATATAAAACAGCAAGACACAGAGCTTTCAGAAAATCAAACGGTGAGGTTCCTTCAGTCCAACTGGGTCAGAAGTAGACTGGTCTACATTTTGTTTCTTACAAATGATATACAACAGGGAATATAGTTATGGCTTTAGTGCACAAAAAAGCAGACAGAGGGGTCTTTTCCCACGTGGTTCTTAGCTTATGTGTATCAGCACTCCATCTTTTGATGTCAACAGATGTGCCCAGTATGAGGCCTGTGGAAGAGGAAACTCACGCCCAGGATGCCCAAGCCTTTTTAGTTTTCTATCAAGGAATAATAATTCTAGGCCTGGCACGTGCACAGAGGGGAGGTGGCTTAAATCCCTTCCTCCTGTTTACTCACGGGTGCAAGGTCCATTTTAGTCCCTGATACAAGCTACTGCTGTTATGAGGATTATCCTGCCCTTCATTTTCTGCTACCGTACCTCTGAAGAGACTCAACAACGAGGAAGCGCTGCAGTGCATGGAAGTCCCAGACGACCAAGACTCGCTGCACCACTGGCCAGCTCCCCGAGATTCGGCCATTCCACAGAAGACACCAGCACCGCAGGCGCCTATAACACGAGTGCTGAGGCTGCTCTGATGAACTGGAATTGCAGTGCGGCAAAGCAGACTCAAGTAACCAAGTCTGCTGGAGTGTGGCGATTGCCCAGCTCCAGCAGCCTCCTGCGTCTCATGTATCAGCATCCCTACGCTTAAAAATGGGGAGGGGGGGGGTGCTTGAACTACACATTGTCAAATGAGCAGTAGTTCAAGCGCCCCTGCTGCCATTTTTAAGCACAGGGATGCTGATGCAGGAGAGGCGACAAGCTTTAATTACAGGGGCTCTGGGAACAGCTCTAATTAAAGCGCCACCCCTGCAACTGAGCACGTGTAAAAGTGCCCTGAGGCCCTTACGCCTGCACACAGGGGCTGTGAGCCAACAGTGGATCTGACCTAATAACAATACAACTGCCAAACCTTGCAGGCCTGGCTTGCCTGCCCAAGCTTTTAAACCCATGTTTCCAACAGCCATAAACACAAACAAGAGACCCACTTTGGGCTTTCTGATCCGTTTCAGATGCCCACCAGTCACTGAATCGTGGAGAAGCTGGGCTGGCAGGGACCTCCACAGGTCGTCTAGTCCAACCCCATCAGTTCAAACGTGCAGCCATGAGTCCCCTTCGCCACCAGTGCCTAGGGCTCCAAGGCAGGACTCCCCCCCCACCCCGGCCCCGGATGACAGAACCTGAAGATCTAGAAGGAGGGAAGGGAGGTTTCTCACCCTCTCCCCTGGGGTGGCTCAGATTCAGAGAGAAACAGACCGGCAGGGGCTGCGGGCCGGCGGCCAGCCCTGCCCGTACACTGAGGGGCGCGAGGCGCTCACCCGCGCGGCGCGGTACGCCTCGTCCAGCGTGACGAGCGCGTGGTGCTGGTGGGCGCCGCGCAGCGCGCAGAGCACGCAGATGATGGCCTCGTGCTCCCGGCAGTACAGGCTCAGCTCCTGCCCGTGCTCCGCGCACAGCTTCCGCTCCGGCTGCTTGGGCGCCTCGGCCTGCGGCTCCGGCCGCGGCCCCGGCTCCGACTTGGACTCCTCCCCGCCGTGCGGTGGCCCCGGTGCGGGCGGGCGGCGCAGGCGGTGCGCGGGCTGGCGGCGGCCGTGCTCGCGGGCGTGCGGCGCGCAGAAGGCGAAGCCGCAGTCCTGGCACAGCGCCGCCGCGCCCCGCGCCTCGTCGGGCTCGCACGCGTCGCACATGCCGTCGGGGGGCAGCTCCTCCGCGCTGCCCGACGCCATGGCCGGCCCTGGCTCCGCAGCTACTTTCGCTTCTAGAGCTGGGGCCGCGCCGCCTTCCACTTCCTGAGTCATTTAAAGTGGCGATGGCTGGGCCCCCCCTGTGCCCGCGGGGAAGCGCCGCCGCGGCGCGGGGCGGGCCGCGACCCCCCGGGGAGCCCCGAGGAGCTGGGCCTGGCCGCGTCCCCCGCCCTCTCTTTCTTCCTTTCTCGAGGTGTTTCTGCCGCCCGAGGGAGAGACGCAAGGTAAAAGGAAGAGCTGCAAGAAAGAGGCAGGTGACAAAGCCTTGCCTGCCTCCATCCCGACTAGGGCGGTCATCCCAGAGCAGTGCTTCTCAAACTGATGTAGCGGACCGGCAGTTTTTTTTCCAGTGGGCCAGGGACCGGTGCCCGGTTCAGCTGGTGGCAGCAATGCATGTAACAGCGCTACACAAATGCACGACCAGCTGTTTCTTTCTCTTTCCTCACCTTGCACGACGTGATGTCGCCTGGAGTGTGGAAACGTGCGAACTGTGGCGCTCTGACATATCAGTGATATGCTTCTGAAAATATATTTCTTTCTTTCCTGGCAACTCACTGCAGACCAGCGACTGGTGGCTCGCGGACCGGCACCAGCCAGCGGACCACCACTTTGAGAAGCACTTTCCTAGAGGACAGTCTGGTTGTCCTCTGTGGATGCAAAACTTTATGCAGGGCTGTCCCGGGGGGGACAAATCAGGGCCTGTGCTTTGGGGGGCCCCCCAGAGCTGGGTGGGGCGGCTGCAGCAACTCCATGCTGCCACCGACTTTGCATCCGGCCGCTCGTCCATCCCCCCGCCACCACCACCACTGAATCTGCAGCCGGCTTCCTTGCTTCCAGGGCAGGGATCCGCACAGGCTGATTTCCTTGGGCCCTGCATCCTGCTTGGGTCACCTCTTGAAGAGAAAAATAGAGGCCATAAAGGTGCTGGGTTTATCAATAAAGGACAGAGTAGCAGAAAACTGGAACGTCCTCTGTGATGGCCACCCTAATCCTGACTGTGCATCTGGGCCAGTGGAAGTCGTGACCCTGGCATCTGGTCTCATCCCGGGACCATGGCAACTACAGCGTCGCTCTTACAGAGGTGGTTAAGGGAGTCACTGTAGCACACCAGCCACCCCCCTTCCCTCCTTGCAACGCCCCTACACACCGCCTTGAAGCGAATCCCAGATGAGGGGTTCTCCCCCTCCTCTTAACCATCTTGCTCATTCACATGCTGGGACTGGAAGGTGTTTTTGAGGCTGGGCCCTGATTAAGACAATGGTTTTGTTTTAGGATTAGGCAAAGGATTTGTATAGGGTGGTTTGGATAGAGATGATCTTGCTCCAGGTGGGGGGTTGAACTAGATGGGTGGTTCTTGTCACAACCCAGTGATTTTGGTGCCTCGGCACGATGGAATTTTCCCGCCACATGAGAGCCTCTTGCACAGCAAAGGTTTTCTGTTGCAACAGAAAAACCCCGGTGCAAGAGAGTTCCTGCCATTCGAATGCAAATTTGTGTCCCGCTATTGGCCAGTTCTAAATTATTCCTACGTGGCGGCTAGTAATTGGCTTGCTAGCCATTTAAAATTTTGTGTGACTTCCGCCCAAGTTGGAGAACTTTGAGCACGCTGCAGAGTGCTTCTAAAAGAGATCTGACTTGCGGCTGAGCTGATCGATAGACTGATCACCTATCGATTCTTCTCCCCGTCGCCGAGCGCAATCCCCGATGTACCCTTTCCCCGCCGGCTTGATTTGTGGACGGATGAGCTGGCCTGAGCCCTGCCAGCTTGAACAACTAACATAGTTGTTCAAACGACCGGACTGTTTGCGTCGCAGCTACAAGCGGTGTAAGTAAAATTTTGCAACCATTAAGCTTTGTCTGCCTCTCTATTCACCAGCCCGCCCAACGAACGAATAATTACTAAATCACCTCGAGTCGGCTCTGGCCGTCCGAGAGAGTTCTCATTGTACCAAGACTCATTTGTAAATATTGATGGTCATTCAGACCTGCTGCTCCCAGGCCCAGCTCCCAAATGTGCCGGGTGGGGGAGGTGGGTGTGGCATGGGAAGCCCCAAGCAGTCCCTTGCAGGCTGCAAGTCTGCCAGCTTGCAAGGGAAGTACGGTTTCCCACGTTTTTCTCCTTTAAAGGAGAATCCATTTTTAAAATTTGTTGATCCATTTTTAAAGCTTGTTTGCAACTTTTTCATATATTCTTGTGAGTCACTTTTGGGTTACAGATCAGAGGTTTAGAAACACTGGACTAGATCAGCGGTTCTCAACCTTTTGCACCTTATGTCCCACCTATGTAAGGTCAAAAAATCCTGGTCCCACCGGTTGATGAGCAGGGGGAAGGGCCCCCTCAGAGGTCAGTCGAAGAGCAGGGGAGAGGTCCCCCAGCGGCTGATGGAAGCACACAAAAGCGAAACTGGAAGTCCCAGTTGTGGCACTTCTGGTTTTGCTGCCACAACCCGAGTCCCACCTAAAGGACCTTTGCGTCCCACCAGTTGAGAAACCTTGGACTAGATTGACCTCTGGAAGTCTCTCTCGGCCATTCTTCTCTATGGGAATCTTTACACGTGTGAGAGGAGGGATGCTTTAATTAGTCTCTCAGGAGCTGCTCTAATTAAAGTACCTGTAGGAAGAGCACGCAGCAACTGCTGCAGCTTCCTTAGCCTGACGAAGGGTTTTTGAACCCGAAAGCTTGCTTAATAACTATTCTCCAACCATTTGGGTTGGTCTAATAAAAGATATCAAATTCACCCAAGGAACCTTGTCTGCCTATATCCTTAGAGCAACACGGCTACAACCTAAACCCCTGTAAAGTCTTGTGCATTCAGCATCCCGTGCTTCAAAATAGCAGCAGGAGTGCTTTAACTAAAGGTCATTAGATGAGCTTTAGTTAAAGTGCCCCCACTGTTATTTTAAAGCACAGGGACACTGAATACATGAGACACCAAGGCTGCTGGAGCATGCTACTTAACACGCTCAAGCAGACTCAATCAAGTCTGCTCCAATGCAGGCTAATTAGCATGCGTTGGAGCAGGTATCGGGCACATGTATAGGTGCCCTGTGACAGACATGGACAGGCACTGCAGTAAAACAGGATAGCAAGGGAAGAAGCAGATCCCTTGGCTGTAGTGGTTGTAGACAGATTAGAAAAGTAACAGCAGCTCCAGTAAGTGCATATGATTTATGCTATTTTAGGAAGCCATTCTTGTCACAATAGGCCTGAGACCCTCCTACTCACTCCTAGTGCTGCTAGACATGCTCCACTCTGTGCACTGACAGCACTGACATCTGGTAGGAGAAGCTGAAGTGACACCCACCTACTCTACCAAGTGAGACCCAAAGGAAAGGAAGAATTGAACAAGGCTCTGTTGCGTCAGTGGTTTGGGCACTGCTCATTTTCTAGGACTAGTACCACCAACCCCACATTTTGAAAAATTGTAAGACCTTGCCCCTGCCAAAATGTGTGTGTGTAATATATATATATGTCCTGGTTTCTGAGTCTCTAGGTTGCCCTGGGGTCACATTTTCAGAATTTTCTCCGCAACCTTGATAGTTGGAAGCTCTGGTCATGCTTTGCACAAGAAGGGTACTGTGTAGTAACCTCAGGTATGAATTTACTGTGCTAGTTACTCTGAGTTAACTTCCTGTGTGAACACTCTACAAATAGAGAAAGGAATTTTGCATTTACTGTGCCCTTAGGGTATCCATAAGCCATCTCAGCATGGAGCAGCAAGTATGCTGTAAATTCATACCCAAACTTTTGCACTCTACTTCTCTGTGTACAGAACCCTTACTTTGTTTTTAAAAACAAATGGCCCCCCTACCCACTCCCCAAATTAAAATTCTCTAATCACATGAATCCAGGATCCTGGGATTTAGGTATTTTGAGATTTGGCAACATTTTGGGGATTATCCTAATGCTCAACAGTTCTAGAAGAATATTTTTTTTTATGTTTCAAATGACAGTAATAAACTGGAGCTGTTCTTTGTAGCCTGTACATGGAGGAAATCTTCCAATTTACTTCTAATTTGCAGTGCTGCATAGTGATTTGTATTGCATGTAAGGAGTGAAGACCTTTTAACTAGAATCCATTAGCACTAACCTGGAGTTGTCTGGAGAAGACAGCATTTTCTACACAAGTGTGAGCTAAAACCTCTCTCACCCTAAGCTCTGCACCTTCCCTCAGAACAATATTTTAACAAATACTTTAGAGAACCTATGTCAGCCTAGTCCCATGTGGAAGTTACTTGCCTCTTCTAAATGGATTCTATTTATTTCCCCTTGCCTAGAACCTTTTCATGGGTTCAGTGAGTTATTTCTTTTATTTTCACATCACAGTAATTTTGGGTGTGCTGATCAATAATGAATATCTTTTCCCGGAGAAGTAATGAAAAGAGTAAATTCAAGAAGGGAAGCGGGAGAGAAGCTTTTATTTTTTAATACAGATAACTCTGCACACAATATATCCAGCATTCGCATGCAGCTACACTTCATGACTGATTTCATTTTACTAGGTGTGCCCATGAGATCACCTAATCTGATCTCCTATTGTTACCATATTAGCCAGCATCTTATCTTATTAGAGTGCATTGCAGTGAAATATGATGTCCCTTTGCTGAATAAAAGCATTTCAGAAATACTGTGAATGAAATCAGTCCATCTGTTGCTAATGTTTTATGCTCATAAAAAGATGTAAACTGCCAACCTTCCCAGAAAGAACTGATTGATTTATCCCTAAACACCCTATCTTAACCCACAGATGCTATTCAGTGACTTGTTTTAATTTTATTCCCTTCTCTTATTGTTCTTTTGTATGTGACCCCACAAAAAAGAAAAAATATATTCTAGAACACCAGAGATATGGCATTGTGATAGATCAAATGATTTCTTAATCTTTGTTGTTAATGATAGCTACAATTGTGTACTCTTGTAACCAGTATCTTATGAATATAAGAAATGTAGCCATAGATATTACAAACATGTCACTGTTTATTCAGAATGCTCTTCTAGTCAAAAATGACCATCCATTTAATTTTAATTATGTATCTGTTTTAATCATGTCCTCTAAATCAGGGGAGGAGGATGTGGAAACTGAGTTTTACTCCAGTCCCCTTCCCCAGTCCATTGCTCTGTCTTCTCCTTTTATCCCTATGTTTCCAGTCCAATCTGCCACCATGCACCCTGCCCCTTTCCTGATCTGCTGCATGCCTGGGGTGAACATAAGGAAATCTGGGACAGTAGCCCCCACCTTCAAAGTCAGCAGCACAGCTGCAGGCAGTGGCAGAGGCCAGTAGACAGTGGCATGGGTGCATTCTGGTGGGGAGGTGCGCTATGCTGTTTCACCTTCCCACCAAACTGCACCCTGTGTCCCTCCGATTCTGGGATTTCTGTTTAAATTTTGACCAACTGGCTGGGACCACCCTATAAAATCCAATACTGTGCTGGCCAAACCAGGACCTTTTGCATACCTTTGTTGGCCACCCCTGTTCTAAATTTTATCTTTTCATTGTTGGAAAAAAGGTGTTGAATTCTATGGTGGCAGAATTGAGCAAGAGGAGATCTAATGAAAAACATTTGCTAGTGGTTTCCTAAGCACTCTTTTGTCTGATATTGAGAGAAGTCTAATACGATATTGTTAGCTGTATTGGTTTTTCTCCGAGGATTTTTGGTTACATTACAGCTGCACTAACTCATTCAACAAGATCCAGTTCATCCCAGGTCAAGGACAAAAGTGGATCTTTTTTTTCTTGCAGGCAGACAAGCAAAGTATTCCTTGAACTTGAATTTGCGAGAGCCCGGCAGGAAAAATTATGCTGAGGGGAAACCAGCACAGGTTCATAGCCGGTAGATCATGCCTGACCAATCTAGTCTCTTTTTATGACCAGGTTACAAAACACCTGGACACAGGAGTAGGGGTTGACGTTGTTTACTTAGACTTCAGGAAGGCCTTTGATACAGTATCCCACACCATACTGGTGTACAAGTTAAGAGGCTGTGACTTAGATGACTACACAGTCCGGTGGGTGGCGAATTGGTTAGAGGGTTGTACCCAGAGAGTCGTAGTGGATGGGTCAGTATCGACCTGGAAGGGTGTGGGCAGTGGGGTCCCACAGGGCCCGGTCCTTGGACTGATACTCTTTAATGTCTTCATCAGCGACTTGGACGAGGGAGTGAAGTGTACTCTGTCCAAGTTTGCGGATGACACAAAACTGTGGGGAGAAGTAGACACACCGGAGGCAAGGGAACAACTACAAGCAGACCTGGACAGGTTGGACATATGGGCAGAAAACAACAGAATGCAGTTCAGCAAGGAGAAATGCAAAGTGCTGCACCTAGGGAGGAAAAATGTCCAGCATACCTACTGCCTAGGAAATGACCTGCTTGGAGGCACGGAAGCGGAAAGGGATCTTGGAGTCCTAGTGGACTCCAAGATGAACATGAGTTGTCAGTGTGACGAAGTCATCAGAAAAGCTAATGGCACTTTATTGTGCATCAGCAGATGCATGACGAATGTCTCTAGTGGGTTATGGAATAGAGAAAATCCCACACAACTTACTGATTCGTTTGATGCACTGGCTGGGGAAATTTTTAGCTACTTGCACGATTTCACAATGATTGCACACTTAATTTATACAACACAATTTTATTTTAAAATTCTTTGCTACGCATATAACACTGCTTAGCTTTAAGAAATACCACAAACATTAAGAACACAATAACTACATATATCAAAAACAATGCTCCAAATGTACTTCCTTAAAACAATTACAATTACAATTCAAAGTTAAATTCGAATCAATACTATTATTTTCATAATATACTTACAATCCTAGAATTCCGAGAAGCCAAACACCTAAATATGGTTTCATTCCTCAGTAGTACAATTTAATGGGTTGGCCTCAGTAGTACGGTTCAATGGGCTAGCCTCAGGAATACAGTTCAATGGGCTGGCCTCAATACTGATAGGACTAAGTCCCCTTCCTTCAGTCCCTTTTGGGTGCTCCGCAGCTTCAGCGTGAACTAAGAGATTTGTGTTCACGGAGAAGGTGGTTCAGGTGATCAGTCTGATCTGGCGTACACTTGCGATTCTTCCTTCGTTGTTCTGCAAGTGAGGTTACCTCCAAATTGGAACAATAGGTTACAGTTTTTATTGGGTGAGTTGCCGTCTTGGGCCCCTCCTACCCAAACCTGTCACTACTCCCAAATTTGGGCTCGGATCTTACTCAACAGATTTCTGCTGGGTTCAGTTCTTTTGTTGATCGTTTTAATTACTTTGGGGAATTTCCTTTCTTTCCAATCTTTCAAAGGCTCCTAGGGTTTGATCTCTTGGAATGTGGGATGTTTGCTTAAGGGTCACTTTTATGTTAACTTTGTTAAAGGCCTCTAAAGATAAAATTCAAGAGTTAAAACTTTGAGCAAAGTCAGGACCTTCCGCACGTAGACCAAAACAATGGCCTAGATAAGAAGATGAATCTTGTCTTCTTCCTAAACTGGCTAATGGGCAACTATTACAAACATTTAAACTATTACATTCAATATGACAACAAACAGAACCAAGGAGGTGATAATTCCCCTCTATCGGGCGCTGGTCAGACCGCAGTTGGAGTACTGCGTGCCATTTTGGGCGCCGCACTTCAAGAGGGATGTGTATAACCTGGAGAGGGTCCAGAGAAGGGCCACTCGTATGGCTAAGGGCTTGCAGGCCAAGCCCTATGAGGAGAGACTGGGGCACCTGGACCTCTTCAGCCTCTGCAAGAGAAGGTTGAGAGGTGACCTTGTGGCTGCCTATAAGTTCATCATGGGGTCACAGAAGGGAATTGGTGAGGCTTTACTCACCAAGGCGCCCCTGGGGGTTACAAGAAATAATGGCCATAAGCTAGCAGAGAGCAGATTTAGATTAGACATTAGGAAGAACTTCTTCACAGTTCGAGTGGCCAAGGTCTGGAATGGGCTCCCAAGGGAGGTGGTGCTCTCCCCTACCCTGGGGGTCTTCAAGAGGAGGTTAGATAGGCATCTAGCTGGGGTCATCTGAACCCAGCACTCTTTCCTGCCTATGCAGGGGGTCGGACTCGATCTATTGAGGTCCCTTCCGACCCTAACATCTATGAATCTATGAAACTAGATGGGAATTTGATGAGTTTCCAAAGCACCAAGACTCACCAGGCTGTCTCACTGCCTACAGGAGTGTGATCTGCAGCTGAAACTAAGGATAATTTCAAGTCACAAAATTTAGACTGGAGCTAAAGTTTTCAAACATCCCCACAATAGGGATATTTGAATCTAATATTTTGGCGCTGCCTATTTTTAGAGACTCGGCCAACCTTAAAACTTGGATCTAGGTCCAGGTTTAGGCTAATGCATCAGAGGCATAACAACACAGCTAGGCACCCAGGGCAGCTGCTACACACAGGGGTAGCAGTGACTTACAGCTCAGTAGCAGCAGTTCTACCTGCTCCCCCCTCCCAAGTCAGCATGCAGAGCAACTGCCTTGGTCATCTCATTCTAGCTACACTACTGCAGTGCATAATAGTATCCATAGTTTTGGGATTTTCTTAGCTTTGCTAAATAATTAAAGTTTTAAGCAAAAGGCTTTTTATGCACCAGTTTTGTTTTGTTTGTTTTTTTTAATTTTTCATATTCCAGGTCAAATCAGCCAAATCAGTTCTGAATCCTCTTGATTGAGCAAAACTCAATCGTTCAACCACCATATGTGGTGCCACAGCTGGCAAGTATCCTCCACCCCAGACTTTTCAGTCTGGGACTTCAGATACTCCCAAATCTATTGGCAGGCATCCTACATCCTGGAGGTCTTGGGGTTCGGATATCCCTGAATCTCACTTGCCCTTGGCCAATGGCCACAGGAGCAAGCTAGGGAGGAGTCCTCCATTTCCATAAAGTGGGTGTGTAGCTTAGATCCTCACACTGGAAGATGGACACTAGGAGGCTATTACAGACTCTCACAGGGTGTCCTGCCTGTAGTGCATTAGACAGGGGTGCATCCTCCACTACACAATGCCATTCAAATCCATCTCAGTCAAGGCAACTCAGTGCAGCTACTTACTTGATCTTAGCCCACAAAAGGCTGAGAAGCACCAGTTCCTCCATCTTATCTACTTGCCCACCAAAATGGTCTTAGCTAACAAGAAGAACTACCACACAGCCCCTGGAACAGGTGTCATATTGAGATCATAGCTAGAATGTGGCCAAAAGGGGCCAGAGTACTTCTATTCTTGACAGTTTCATAATAAAGAGTAATGCCAGTTTGCAGCTTCAACATCCACTTTAGATCACTGTGGATGTTAAGATCATGTGGGATGGGGACACGGGTCTATCTGAATGACATCAGGCAAACCTCTATTTGCAAAGAGCTATCCCAGCCAATTCTTTTCCAGGTGAAAGGCCGTCCACCCTTTTCAGTGCACGTTAAGTTGGATTTCAAGAGGAATTCTGCAGACATCATACTGTTTATTGGAGCAAGTGCTGGAAGTAAAAAAAAGAAATATACTGTATTTAGGCTTCAATTAAAGAGTTTACCTCTTCTCTCTAGGGCAGCAGAAAGTGGAGATGAGTGCCAAGCTCACTGAACATTAATGATCTGTTCTTGTTGTGTTGCGTTACTGCTTCCTAAGCTGGTGATCAAATACAATAGCTTTATTAAAGCTTAATTCAGTCAGAAAAAAAGCATCTTTGTGCTACAGTAGCACTTATAAGTGACAAGGGGCTGATAATCCTAGTGGAGAGAAATGTTTTATAGTGTGAAACAAAGAAATCAATGGCTAGCATTTTATGCTACTGCATACACCCTAGTGGTTTCTTCACCCCAGAAGTGGAGAGAATAAAATAGTTAGTTTAGGCACCATGCTTGCTTAGTTCCAAGTTACAACGGTTCCACCTGCTTAACCATGTAAATAGTTGATTAAGTTCCCTCAATGTTCTGTTATTTTTGTATAAAGAATGCACCGAGCCAAAAGCTCTTTTTCTTTCCCTTTCCTTACCCACCCCTGAAGTTCATTTAACTCATATCCTGAGCACAATTAAAGCTTGCATTTCCAGCAGTAAGGGGGATGTGCAAAGCAGTAGCAGTGCAACCTGTAGGAAGAGATAATTTGCAACAAAATGAGCCAATTTTGGTTCTGTGGAGGCAACATCACACTTTAGAAAAAAGAAATGAAACTATTTCAGTGCAGTTCCATGGAGGCCACAGTCCAACATAATTATGGTGGCAAATTGATGGCCTAATGCAAATGTGCTATTGCTGAAAAGAAAGGTTATGAACTACAGAAAATAACACAGAATATGAAAAAGCAAATTTGAAATTAAGTTAGAGATGTTAAGGGCCAAGGCATAGGCAGTCTTAGCCCAGCAATCATTACTAAAATCAGGAGTCAAAGCCGGGGTCAGGATTTGCCAGAAGTCAGAACCAGATACAGGACCCCAAAGCCAGAATCAGGAGAATCAGGAGATGCCAGGAGTCAAGAGCCAAAACCAGAAACCGGAAATCCAACAGGTGAGGCAAGAAAGCACATACAATTTGAAAGCAAGTCTTTGCTTAAGCAGAATACTGCAGGCTGAGCCTTCCCTTTAAAAGCATGAGTGGGTGAAGCCTGTTGCCTTTGGCCTCAGAGGATTGGTCCCTCCTAGTGCCCTACTAGGACCAGCTGGGTCCAGGATACTCATCTAGGCTTGCTGCAAGTGGTCCCTGTTTCCCTGCAGCCTCAGGGGATGAATTGCCCTGAGCCCCTGATTGGGACTGGTTGGGCCCAAAGCTCAGATCCAGCAACATTACAAAGAGACCATCATAAAATATTTTTACAAGTATATATTCATTAGATCTCCCTGTTTTCCTTTGTCTGGAATTGTAAAGTGTTCTCATGAGCTTTTTGGGAAATAGCAAGTGCCACAAGCTATCAGTGACAGGTATCATATTGTCCTGATTATAAATCAACCCTGTATATAGGACAACTCTACATTTCCGGGTTCAATTTCAGAAAAAAACCAGCTGTTTCCCTGAATGTCGGTCGAAAAGTACAGCTAAAGACCTTGAACTGCTATAGTCCTTACAAAATCCCACAGGACAATCCAAGCAAAAGTCCCAGAATGTTAAATGCACTAAAACTCAACAATAAAAACTACTGGAAAAAATTCTCATCTGGCATTTTCATTGTGTGCACAGAAATACCCCAAGTACTTTCAAGACTGTCAAAGACCTGCTTGTGGGTCGGCATTCTCCTTTTGAACGAAAGGAAAGGTAGACATCTAACCAGAACAATACAGTAACATCTTCACTCCACACCTGTTTGTACGTGTCATGACCCAATGATTGTGTGTGTGCTTCGGCACTGCAGAATTATTTCCCGCCATCTGGAGCTTTCTTTGCACGGTGCAATTCTCAGCTGCAGAGAGAAAACCCCGGTGCAAAGGAGTTCCCGCCACTTGCATGCAAATTTGTGTCCCACTATTGGCTGTTTCTAAATTATTCCCACGTGGCGGCTAGCGATTGGCTTGCTAGCCGTATAAGAGGCTTGAGCAGTTTCCGCCCGAGTTGGAGATCTCCGAGAATCTCAGGAGGATCCTGAGAACCCCGATTCTGAGAATTCCGGGAGAAATCCGAGAGAATTCCGGCAAGGAGTCCACGATTACCTCGTGGATTTCTACGTAAATCTCGGACCGAATGGTGGTTTGATCAGCCATCAAGAGTCTCTCCCCGTCACCAAACGATCCCTGACGTATCCCTGCCGTGCGCGCTCGTTGAGAGTCACAGCTCGGACTCTCGTATCGGTTCAAAGAGCTCTCATCGTTTGAGTTTTTTTTTTCTTTTCTTCTTTTCTTCTATCTACAACTGTAACCAAGCAAGTTTTCCTGCCTGCACCGCGACCATCTACGGTGTAAGTAAAACAATCTTTAATCAACCTCCACGCGTCAGTGCCTAATTCTAGTCTGCCGTGCTGACTTCCCCAGCCCACGTGCCCGGGCTGCTGGCCACAGCCCCTCGGCCCCGACAGTACGCAGAGATAGCTAAACTTGATCTGAGCCTTTAAGAGACATGGCAGTTGTTATGTTTTTATGTACTTTGTTTCTAGCCCCAAATTTGCAGAAATGCTTTTTCACAGACCCTCTTAATCAGGACTCACAAAAGGGCATTCTGGGGCAGGACCTGAGGGTTCAGGGTGCCCAGTTCATATGTTTATGATGTGGTCCCTAATGCACCACTGTCTCCATATAATTCTTAACTGGATTCATTTGGGAACCAGTGGTGGCGGGATTCAGTGATATGCTATTGCTAGTATGGGAGCTGGTGTGTGTGTGTGTGTGTGTACAGTATATATATATATATATATATATATATATATATATATATAGGTTAATAGGTGCTTTTACAACATACATTGACTTGTTTCAGTTTCTTATTTATTTATTTTGTGTTTGGGGAGAGGAAGAGGTTGTAAGAAGATGCAGAGGCAGCCACTAAGTGTTGATTCACAATTTTATGTGGCTTCCACCTTAGGCTCGGTGTGAGAGAATGTCAATCGTAAAGCGAGTCAGAAAGAACCATTTGCTTAGGGCACTTATTTAAAACAAATCATCCCACTCCTTAGTCACTAGGAAACGTAAGAGTGCTGCTGTCAACCTTTATAAGTGCAGGAGTAAAAGAAAAGGCAGAAAAATCAAATGCTGGTAAAGGAATGTCATTAGGAACAAGTCCAGCCAAATCTCTGTCCAGCCAAAAGATGTTTAAAGCATGAACTTAAATGTAAAAGCTGTTTCTGCCCATCACATTCCTACATCTGTTCCCATCCCCTCCCTTATCCATGCCTTGACATGAGTTTTAGCTAGATGTCCTGATTGAAAGTTACCTGTGTACAGGGATCCATAGACTCTGAGTTTTGCATCCATGGCAACACATATTTTACATACCATTTTACCCTGAACAAAGGAAAATTAAATACTTGATGTGAAAAGACTTCAGGTTTCAAGTGAGGGTGGGGGAAGGAGGGAATGAAGACTCTTCCTTGAGGTGGAAACATGTCATACAGAATTCTTAATGCAATGCACTTAAGAAAAGTGTTGATAAAGCAAAACTTGAATCTCTGTGAGGAGCATTTGAATGCTGTTGCTGCTTTAGCTGCCGTTACAAGCAGTTTAAAACCATCCACACACAAAAGAAAAAAAGCAAAAGCAACAATGGTCAGAAGAAGAAAAATGTGTGTTGGGCTAATAACTTCCCAAATTGGATTGTAATCTGATTTTTGTACTATAAAGCAATAGAATCAAAAGTATAAAAGTCAGGCAATTCAGATTCAAATAAAGTCCTTTTTTTTTCTTTGCAGTAGCAGAAGTATTATCAGTAATAGGTTGCACTTATAACTAAATTACATTTGTTATGTTATAATCCTGGTTGGAATTACTTAATTTCATTATCTGTATCTTCTAATAAAGGTTTATTTAAAGAAAAAGGAATTCTATAGTTGCATTATGCATTATATTACGTAGTTAATAGTATAGAATGTATATTAGAAATAAGAGGAAAGATTCTCTGCTACCCTGTCCCTTGCGTGGAACTTAGGTCAATTCAAAGTGAGTGCAAAATGGTAATAAAAAGCTCCTTTCTCATGTGTTTGTTTGTTTTAACATCCATTTGGTATAGCAGTGTCAGTGACAAGTCAGGTTCTACATTTGTATATCTAGCCAAGTTATTCAATTTCACTGAAATCCCAAATCTTTCCAATGCTTCATGTTATCACCATATTTTCACTTGTGTGTAGAAAATGTTGCATTTGGATAGACCTACAAGGCAGTTTCAAAGTTCGGTTTAAATAGATCTTTTGTGTCAGAGACCACTTTAAATCAAGGGCCATATATAACTTTTTCTGATGTTCTGTTTTTAAGAGGAGCCTAGGGTCAGAATAAAACTCCACAGTGAGGTAATCCTTGTGTCCCAGGGGAGCTGGGACGCGGGAAGGCCCCTGGGGCAGCAAAGGGTCCTGTTTACCTTCTGCAGGGCCAGAAGATCCGAGGGAGGCCCACGTGCCAAGAACACCGGCATGAGTTGTCAGCCGGGCATTTATCCGGCTGTGGCAAAGCAGCGGGGGCGGGGGATACCTTCCAGGAGGAACAAAAGGCGGCCCCGCCGAGGCAACAGGGCGGCTGAGCGGAGGAAGCTGGAGTGAGAAGCCTCAGCAAGTGGGGAGTCAGCCGCCACCCGCGGAGTACGGGAAGGAAAGGGGCGGAGCCAGACCCGGCTCCGAGAGACGGAGTGGAGCAGCTGGCAGCAGTGCTGGTGGAGAAGCCAGCATTGTGATTATCGGCTTAGCCGGTGGGGAAACCGGCAGCAGCGCCGGTAGCAGGACCGGAGGAGGAGCTGGCAGGAGCCTAGTCAGCGTAGCTGGGGAAGGAGCCAGCGGCAACGCCGGCGATAGAGCCGGAGGACGGGAAGAGAGGGCCCCAGGCAGCCTAGCTAGGGAAGGAATCGGCGGCAGCACCGGCAATAGGGCCGGGGGAGGAGCTAGCTGGATCCCAGACCGCAGAGCTGGTAGCGAAGGCAGCTGCGGCAGGAGCGGCAGAGAGGCCAGCTGCATCGAGAGAGGGGGCATCGGTGAGGTAACCAGGTGCCCCATACAGAGGGGAGCCGGCAGTAGATACAGCGACCTCGCGGACCACCAGAACGACGCAGATACCAGGCCAGAGGGGCCGGGCTGGCGTCCCTATAGGCAGTACGCCCAGCCTGAAGACCGTTGTTGACGGCCGGAGTATTGAGGCGAGAGGGTGGCAAGCCAGGACGACGTTGAGGCCATAGGAGGTAGAGCCTAAGGTGGCGAGTGGCCGGGGTGTAGGGGAGGACGGAGCCCCGAGGTTACCTGCCGAGGAACACGCCGACACCGGTGGATACCCCAAGGGAGGACCCCCCCACTGAAGGTACCATCAAAGTCATGGCAGGCGAGTTCAGGGGTCCCCCTGATACCAGCAGGGGTAACCTCCGGGGTGTACTCACGAAGCCAGGGCGCACAAAACCTTGGGCCCGGGCAAAGGCGGCGCGGGAACACCTGGTAGAGCGGAGGCGGGTACACCTTTTGATTTCCTAACTTCCAAGGCCTCTCTCTCCAACAGAAAAATAATCTCGTGAACTACTTCCTTCCTAATCTTCCTGATTCAGGGTGGACAAAATACAGCCCACAGGCCAGATCCAACTCCTAAGGAATTTTATCTGGTCACAGCAGCCTCCTTGCCCAAACTGGCCCAGGTGCAGGAGGCAGCCCAGGTTGTGGTGAGTGCAGCCAGTCCCAACACCCTGCGGTATGCAATGGGGTTTGGGGGATACAGTGGTGGGACTCAGCTTTCCAGCAGCCCTGGTGGCAGTGGCTCCTTCTGGCTGCTACTGCCAGTGTTGCTGCTGCCATCACCGGCCTCAGCCCCACTGCCTGGGCACCTCAACCCATCCGATCTGTACTCATCGTCAGGGGCACTGCACGGAGTGGGCAGGTGTACAGGGTCTCTGTGGAGACTGGCGTGGGACCCCCATGGGCAGGGCACACTCAGCTGGGTGGATTGGATGGGGCCGGGGGCAGGCAGGGAGCAGCATCTGGGAGTGGGACAGGAGGGCAGGGACAGGGCTGGGGCCAGGGCCAGGATTATGGGGTAGGGACAGTGTAGGGTCTTGCAGACATGTCTAGTAATATATAATTTAGTGAACTGTTGTGGGCTGGTGGAGGCGGTGCTGACTTGTCCCACAGCAACTCACCAAAACTCCCTAAGTGGCCCTCCAGATCAAATAAATGCCCACTCCATTCTGATTCTTCCTAACTCGATTCTCAAAATTCTGCAGACCACTAAGAAATGCTCAGAAGACCATAGGACTATAGGAACCACTAGGTTGGAAGACAAGGCTATGAGGCTGGAGATGTAAATTAGCTGAAGTATATCTACATTAGAGATATGCATTGGTGTAAATCTATGGTAGTATGCCTGCACTAGAAACAAGCTGTATCAATGAAAGCACAGATTTGCTAATGCAACTGCAGCTAGCTTTCAGACTTCTAGTAGGGCAGCTATGTTGGGCAGGGAATAATCTCTTTTAACCCTCCTGACTGACATAGCTCTGAGGGCAGAAATCTGTGAATAGACCTGGCTTTATTTATTGATTTAGTCACACCAGGTGTTTTATAATATACCTAAACAAATTGAGCAGTTTAAAAGGGTATGAATAACTTTTTAGTTTAAGGGCCAAGAGCATCTGAGTCAAGGCAATCTATGGCTGTCTATACATGTGCTTGGAGGGTGGTGGTGGGGGCATTTTAATTAGAGCAGTTCCCAGACAGCTGCTGTAATTAAAATGCCTCACCACCATGTCTGTTAAATCCCTGTGTGTTTGAAAATGGCTGCAGGATGCATTAAATAAACCTCATTTGATGAGGTTTAGATAAAGCAGCCCCATAGCCATTTTCAAATGTCCAGGGGCTTAATGCATGTCATGGTGATGCAACACTGGAGCGTTCTAATTAGAACATGGAGCAGGCACAATTAATCAAGTCTGCTCTGATCTGTTCTAATCAGAATGCAAATGAGGACGTGTGTAGTCACCCTATATGCTGATGGAGACCTGCAAAAAAGGTGGAAAGTACATTAACTTAAACTCCTGTACATTCCCTTGAATTTATTACTAAATTTGGACTTCTCATTCTGCCACATAGATGAAGTCAGATAACTTCTTTATTCTTTAATTTCCTCATCTGGACTCTGAAGTCAATTATACATTCCTTGCAAAAGTACTGTGAAGCTTGAATCATTTTCATAAAGCACTTTGAGAATCATGTGGGAAAGGTTCTGTGTAAGTGCAAACCCACAGCATTACTAGGTAATGTTAGCACAGTATTTCCTGTAAGTCCATTGATATAATTATGATGTTTTTATTATTAATAATCATGGGTATTATTTATTAGACATGAATGCTACATCTTAGTTCCCCAACAGTTGTGTACGTGTGTTCTAATGCTCTCCTCATATTTGTATTTTGTATAAAAAATTTAGTAAGATTTGGGAGCATATAAAATGTTAAAAGTCAGGACTGGAGGATGCTGTCATATAAAGGAATCCATTTGACAAACCTATATTTATCATGCTATTATGCAAACTGACAAAAGAAATGCTAACAAACATCGTGAATAATTCCTATTGGGTGGTGTGATCATTTTTAAAGTAATTCAAGGAATAAACCCCCTACCTGAAAATAAATTCTCTCAGTGACTGTGAACATCAGTATACGTTCTATAACTGAAATAAACTTATGGGCATCATTAAAATGCCAGCACATTGGAAAATAACACTGAAGCAAACACTTATTTGCATTGGTATAATAAAATAACATGCCTTGTTCAATATATCACCATAACTGGTGTCTGAAAAGGTTTCCAAAGCATCATGTCTGTGTATGGCCAAGTCTTCGTATTCCACTGTAGTAAAAGTAAAGAGCATGAAGTACAGGTTCATGCTCTAAATAAGTTTTAATCGTAGCATGGATCAATATGTATTGCAAATATTGCTTTCTGAGAACCTGTAGCAATTAATGTAGTCTTAGGTTGTGGAAGGTGGAGTGAGTTTAATGGAGTAAGCAAGGGATTATGAACCACTACTTTAAGGCTTTATTTCCAAATGTGAAACTGGTTCACTATGTGGCCTTTGACAAGGCATTTAACTGCTCCATGCCTCAGTTTCCCATCAGTTTCCTATCTTACTAACATCAGAAAGACATAATTTATTAGTGAATATTCCATCCTGTTGATGAGTTGTTTATGATATTAGCCACCCTCCAACTTCTTCTGTGCCTTTTGACCTGGCTCCCTGATGGATGGGAATCCCATGCACCTTGGATACTGTGGGGAAAAAAACTCCTTGTCTGACTCTTTGATGGGAATCTAGAATCCTGGTTCTCAGATGATTCCATCTTTTGCTGCTCCCCAACATTAAAATATAATCCTGTTTCCAAACATCAACCTCAGTTGCTGAGGTGATGGATACAAGATCATATGTTGAAGGTTAGGGCCCTTGGGCTCTAATAGCAGGTGCTGATGAATTAAACAACAAAGCTGCTGTTTACAGGTACCCATCCCAGGAGTCACAGGCCTAATCCACCAGAGATATGGTCTCTACTGGGAGTGTTCAGTTTCCATGAGGTGACAGCAGCTTTCCAAAGCTGAAGACAGAGTTCAAGATTGTTTCCTCTGGCGCTGGTGTGGATGACAAAATCAGAAACAGGAAGATCAAACAACCAAAGTAGTTGTAAAATGGAACTGGATGCTTTCACTGGAACTGGATGGGTGAGATATAAGATATGGTTTCATGCAGTAGGAGGCTAAAATCAATGACCCAGAAAGTCACTTCCAGTTTTCTGTTCATATAACAGTACCCTAATCTAAATGTCAGCACACTGCAAAGGAAATTGTCTATAAGACATTTCTCTTTGGATTTCGTTTTCCTGACTGAGCTTTCCTGAATGCCCAAAGTGTGTTGACCTTTGAGGCATACCACAAGGTATCTATTTTTCAGTAGGATCTTTACTGTGGAGGTGATTTTGGTAAGGAGAAAGAGTGTTTGACAATCGCTCTGTGGTTGAAGATACATTTTTAAATTTATTAACATGGCTCACATGGTCCATGGCTGGATCCCTTCTACCTGCTCCCAGTTAACACTGTCTTCGCTGTAAAGGGTGGCAGTCACTTGATACAAAGATGAGACTTCCAGCATATAGGGAAGTAATCAATGAATCTGTAGATGACTGAGGAGGCTGATCTGAGATCCACGTTTTCAACTGCAGCTGTATCAAAGAGTTCTGTGAGGAAGGAGTAGATCTTTGCAATGTTAAATCACAGCTCTTTCCCTTTGTCTCTCTCATGTATCTGTCTCCAAACCGAGTAAGTTTGCTCAGAATGTTTGATGCCATGTCATACATCATGGGGTCATTGGGGATGATTCAGTGCTTCAGTCTCCATGGTACTGATGTTAATATCACATTTCGTCTTATTGGCTTTCAATTGACCTCTGATTGGCCTTCTTGAAGCTCGGTGACCATTGGTGAGTTGGGAGTATAAAATTTGTTTTGGGAGCCAGTTGTCAGTATTCTTATGACATCCAATGGAGCTGGTGCTGCATAAACATGGCTTCATTGCTTGGTGGAACTTATTTGAGCCAGAATGCTCGTGTTCATTTTTCTGTTCTTCCAACTGATATGGAGAATTTTCCAAAGACATCACTGATGGCCATGTTCCAAAGATCTCAGGTGTTTTTGATCATGCCTATGTTTACTTTTTGAAAAGGGTAGTTATCCAGGTAGAGGAAATGCTGGACATCCTCTCAAGATTGCCATCTAGATGGAATGTGTGGAAAAGCAGTAGTTTGGTTTTGGGTGGATTGGTCAAACATTTCATATTTTGCTTCACAAAAGCAAACAAGTGACCTAGAGCTCTTCAACTGAATGAGCACACACAACACAATCAATAGCATATTGAAGATAAGTAATGGAGGTATTGGTTATTATGGATTTGGAAGGTAACTGGTTGATTTTATTTATTAACATGGTTCAAACACTGCATAGAAGTCACTGGTGAGCCCATAGGTGACTAAGAAGGCTGATCAAAGATCCACATGTTTGGTCCACGTGTCCCCATTGATAGCTGGTTTGAGCTAACACTGTAACTCTCATAGGAACTGTGCTTCTGTTACTGAGGGTACTTATACTACTGCTTCCTAACAACCACTGAGGTAATTCAAAAGGCACTTATGTAGTTGCAAACTGTATGGGCTCCTTCATGGATATCAATTCAGGAATCTGTGTTCTGAGCAGAGAATGGTGCTGGTGCCATCCAGGTGGTCTCGTGATGAATGGTCATCTAATCCTTTCCCTCCCAGGTTCACCCATAAGGTCTCACAGAATGAGAACTCCAGTGGATGGATATCTACAGGTTCCCAGTGGTGATAAGTGTTGCGTAGACAACTTAGTTCCCATTTCATACAAGATCTGGGTAAAGAGACAGTCCATTTTTTGTCACTTATGATTTGTACTATTCTAATACTGGCTAGAATAGTCTGCCAACTTTTCCACTTATTTTCAATAAATTCTGTGTGTGATTTAGAGCTATGTTGCTAATTATTTTAGGAAACCAGAACTGCAGTGATGGTGCAATGTTTGCAGCAGGCAACATGATTGTATTTGGAAAAGTACATTTCAAAATTTGACACCCCTATCAGTCTTCTGATGATATATTATCTATGCATCTGCACAGCTGTCATGGATCTTACTGCTTTCCAGTCCACCTATTTTGATCCTGTCTGAACATGCTGTGGAGTCTTGCTGCTTACTCAGTGGCCTGATGAGGCATTGTTACATTGAAATGAGGAAAGAAGAGATTTGGATGTCGTTGATTCTGAGCTGCTTTCATCAAAAACCAGAGTAAGACTTTCTAACCTTTGTGCTTACAGCTGCTTTGATCCATGTTAAATTCTGACATTCCATGTGAGTTGGTGACGTGTATTAACCAAGATAGTTTATATCTTCAAAGAGCAATAATATATTACTCATACCTTGGTATTTATACCACCCCTTCTAGGTTTCTCCTATATGATCAAGGGCAGCATTATCAATCCCTTACAGAGCTTGTAATCAAAAGCACTTTTAGAGGAAATGTGGTTCTCTTCTGTTTCCATGCTGCTTTATGGCAGATGCATGTCTGAGTATGAATCAGTTCCCTATATTCCCTTCAACATGAAAGAGCTAAAGCTGAGCCTTTGAAATATATATATTTTTAGTGCAATTAAGATGTGGCCTCATCAGTTAAATTGCAAAATAAAGGATCTGTAAAACACTATTTTACCAAAATATCCATATAAATTTTCATTTCTTTTAATTTCAAGGGAACAGTTTGATATAAAGAAAGACCAGTTGCAGAATCTACAACCCAGAAACTGCAACATCCTGCTAATGTAGAAGAGTTGAAAATGAAACTGATTAGAGGCTCCCTATTAAGAGAGTGCCTCATTTATTTCCATTGTCTAAGATGAATTAAGTACAAAAAGTAAACTAACTATATACACACTGTGCACTGACAAGTAAATTACATTGCTAATGTATTTCTGGTTTTAATCATCTTAAATGTTATTAGCAGCACAAGAAAGAAAAACCCACTTTTTCAAAACATGAGATGCAGCTTTGCAGCATCATTTTAACCCTTTCATGACAGCCAGGAATGTTTCTCTTTAAAAAGTTCTTCATTATAGTTGTTCCACAGTCAGTCACAAGCTGGTGTGAAAACTGTCGGTCATCTGCTGACATCCTGTGTTAGGTAACTGACAGACACTTAAAGAACCTTATTAACACCTGTGATGGATACTTTTATCTTTATTACACCTGTCAAGTCTCTCAAGTTTACTGTTCATACGTGTGAATATGGCATCCTTCAACCTGGGGACACTATATCGGCCAGAATGATCCATCTCCTCATCAGCAAATTTTCTCTATCAGTTTTTTTTTTCCCAAGTCCTTCCTATTTAAGAAATTATTATCCTTGTTCAAGAAAAAAAAAACCAAACATTCCAAAGAAAGACATAGGTTTAAAAAATTGCTCCCGACATGAGTTCTGTTTGACTTGGAACCATGTGAGATTTGCATGGACAAAGCCCTGGAAAAATTATCTTAGCAAAAGAAACCCTAAATTGAGCATGGTTAAATGGAAGGCTCTTTCATTTGTAATATCTGTGAGTCTCCAATTATGTTAGCTAATGTGAGGCAGCCTTTACCAGTTGATTTGTACTGGTCTCCAGTTCATTTCCTGTCCCCTTCTGTGCCATGGTGTGTTTCCTGAAGGGTAATAACTAAATGCTATCCAGTAATCTCTTTTATGAGCCTTGCAGTAATATAACTGGGCCTCAGTTTGACTTTCATGGTTTGATCTTTTTTTTTGACTGCTACTTTTGATCAATTTTTTCACAGGTAATTGTTTTTATGAACCTGCGGACGATTGCCTCATTCTTGGTACAGTCTGAAATATCCCCTGATACAGCAGCACATAAAATGTCCTAAAGTCTTGATTCTTGTGCTGCTCCATTTTTAGTTAGGCTCCTGGAAGTCTGTGAGCAGGAGGAAGTAGCTAGGAGTATTGCTGTTCGTTTGCTTTGTCATTTCTGAAAGCGGACAGAATAAAACCATGCAATAAACAATATCTGCCATTGATGTGATCATCATCAGCTTTTGGCTTCAAATTGTAGTCACATTCTTGCTTTCAGCCCTGTGGGGATGTAAATCAGAACAAAATATAACTCATTACTTTTATTTGACAAATCATAAATGTAGGGCATGATTCTGATCTCAGAAGTCTGTGAACGTGGAATAACTTTACTCAAGTCAGTGGTTACCTTGCTAGGTAACTAGTGTGAAAGGAGAATAAAACTATTAATATCATCCTAATCTTAGCATGTGGAATCATCCATAATGTATGATGTGTCACATGATTGTGCATTGTACTGATTAATTAAAAACAATAAAACACCAACTGCCAGACTAGGACAGTCTTAGCCATTTTAATAAATCAAAGGAAAAACTGCTTTCCTTTAACTTGAAAAATGTAAGAGCTGTTGAAAATATTTAGGGGTGTGAGGGTGACATAGCCCAACTAAAGAAAATTGATGAAGTACAGTGGTTTAAACAAATAGAAACAATAACAAGGTCCCCAGCTCAATTCCAACAAATGATATACAGAAGAAAAATCTCACACCGGCAGCTTTAAAACATAGTTTATTAATGCACTTTTCCCCATAGCAGGACAAAAAAAAGCAAGCTAGCAAGACAGCCACATTAAAAAATTATGACTCTTATGACTGAATTTACAGATATGCCGAAATAAACCAACCTTCTTTTGTGTTGCATTTGAGATACTAGTGTAAAATGCATTCACTCTTTTCCTCATTATGTGCTACATTAATGCTTTTAGTGTGTTAATACCACTTAGGTAAATGTATGCCTGTCCTGATTTTCAAGGGATTTTGCATCCCAAACATGGCATGAATATGCTTTTATAGCGGTGGGCGGGAGGGGGAGTGGGGGGGGTGTAGTTTGCTGGTTATTTATTTATTTAAAATAGAATACATCTGGAAATAAAGCTACAAAGTCATTTTTCAACTGGAGGAGGAACAAAGCAAATCAACAACAGACAAATAATAAGTTGAAGCATTTCAAATGTTTGTAGGAACATATCTTTATCATCTTAAATAGCAATTCCATACTTGCTACTTTTTGTGTTCTGCTGTGCTGCTGCCATTGTAAAGAAGTATCACTCAAAAATCCTTGCAGTTGGAATAATTTGAATAACTTCACTTGGCGCATATCGGTAAGGACCATTTATTGGAGCTGTAATGCAGTCACACATATATTCCTTTGAACTGCCGTCTGATGAACTTCATTGGAGACCAGACTCCATTTTGGGAACATCTTGCCCAGGACACCTCTGTTGTTACAATTAGATTAATTTTAAAGGTTCCTTTTAGATGAAAAAGCAGTAACTTTGGTAGAATACTTAAAAAATTTAAAGTGATGATTAAAACTGCATCATTCAACTGATTATAGCCTTTGCTTTTCTACAGCCCCTTGCAACTAAGGGTCTCAAGAGTATTTTGAAAATGTTAATGAATTAACAGCACCATAGTTATGATTATCTTCATTTTGAGGATGGAGAAACTGTAGCACAGAGAATTTAAATGTCTTCCCTAATTCCAGATGTTATAGTAATCACACTGTAAAATTCTAAATAAGTCGTACAGGAATCTGGAACAGAGCTGGAATTAGAAATCTGCATCTTCCGAGTTCCAGATCCATATTCTAAACTCCAGACAATGCTCCCAGCTTACACGACAACATGACATTCAATGAGATGTGTTTTCAAAAACACTTTCTCTCCTACCCTGTTGCAATGCAGAGAATAGCAAAAGCAAACCACTTTTCTTGTTCACAAGGAAAAAAGCATACTAGATATGTCTTACCAGCCTCATTTAGAAATAATTAGGTCGTAAAGAACTTAACATTGTAGACAGTTGTCACAGACCCACTATATTTTGAGGTGTTTGTGGAATGTCATGCATGGTTTCCTGAGTTTGTTTTAGTGATTTGTGATGTGTATTCTTGATGGATAGGTGGCATTAAGCTGCATTCATCCATATCCTGCTTATGTTTCTATGCATTGCAATATTTGATATCAAATGTATTTCTTATATAGAATCATGGAAAATCAGGTTTGGGAGGGACCTCAGGAGGTCATCTAGTTCAACCCCCTACTCAAAGCAGGACCAGCCCTAACTGGATCATCCCAGCCAAGGCTTCATCTAGCCAGGTCTTAAAACCTCCAAGGATGGAGATTCTACAACATCTTTGGGTAACGTGTTCCAGTGTTTTACTACCCTCCTTGTGAGAGAATTTTTCATAAGATCTAATGTAAACTTCCCTTGCTGCAACTTGAGACCATTGCTCCTTGTTCTGTCATCTGCCACCACTGAGAACAGTCTAGCTCCATCTTCTTTCAAGCCGCCCTTCAGGTAGCTAAAGGCTGCTATTAAATCCCACCTCATTCTTCTTTTCTCTAGACAAAATGAGCCCAGTTTAAACATGGACACTATGTTTGCCCTTTTCCAGTCATCAGGGACCTCTCCTAATTGAGTTTTCAAAGATGATGGCCAGCGCCCCTGTAATCTCATCAGCTAACTCCCTCAGCACCCTTGGGTGCATCCCATCCAGCCCCATGGACTTGTATATGTGCAGCTTTTCTAAATAGTCCCTAACATATTCTTTCACCACTGTTGGCTGCTCACTGCCTCCCCAAACTATGCTGTCATGTGCAATAGTCTGGGAGCTGACCTTGCCTGTGATGACTGAGGTAAAAAAGTATTTCAGCCTTTTCTGCATCCTGTCACTAGGTTGCCTCTCCCATTCAGTAAGGGACCCACACTTTCCCTGATCTTCCTCTTGTTACTGACATACTTGCAGAAACCCTTCTTGTTACCTTTCACATCCTTTGCTAGTTGAACTCCAATTACACTTTGGCCTTCCTGACTTCATCCCTGTATGCCTCAGCAATACTCTTATACTCCTCCCTAGTTGTTTGTGCAAGTTTCCACTTCTTATAAGCTTCCTTTTTGTGTTTTAGTTTATTGAAGAGTTCCCTGCTAAGCCAAGCTGGTCTTCTGCCATACTTGTTAGTCTTTCTGCACATCAGGATGGTTTGTTCCTGTGCTCTCAGTAAGGCTTCTTTACAGAACAGCCAGCTTTCCTGGACTCCTCTCTCCCTCAGACTGGCTTCCCAGGGGATCCTGCCCATGAGTTCCCCGAGCGAGTCGAAGTCTACTTTTCTGAAGTCCAGAGTCCTTACTCGGCTGCTCTTCATCCTTCCTTTCCTCAGGATCCTGAACTCAATCATCTCATAGTCACTCTTGCCTAAGTGCAAACGTAGCAAAAGAAAAACACATGGTAAAGAGGAGGAAAAATAGGGCAAATAGCTAGATCTTCCCAGATACAACTGCTCTTTGAAGAAAGCCTCATCCACCACTTCCTCCTGGAGTGGTGGTCTATAGCAGATCCCCACCACAACATCATCCTTGTTGCTCCCCTCTCTGACCCTAACATGAGTATCACTTGGCAGCAAGCTATTCAAGGAAAAACATTCTCCAGTGGGGAAATTACCAGTAAGTAAGAGACTATGTTTTGGGCATGATAAATAATAAGGCAAATATTCTCCTAGTCCTATTTAGGTCAGGAAAGACTTGTTTGGTAAACCTACCTCTTGGGGGGCAGGAGATTATATGTGTAGTATGGGCTTCCCAAGAACCCAATGGATAATGTAATGTAAATGGCCAGATAAGAAGCTACAGTTAAGCTTTGCCATAAAACAAGCTTTGTCTTTAGTTTTCCTGGGCATAGGGAAATGCCATAACCCCTCATCTAGCAGATTGTATAAAAGCTGCATTCTTGCATTTAAGATGTGAGGTAGGCTCAGACCATTGTTTTTATATTTTCTTTTGTTTGTTCATTCTTATATCTCTGTCTGTATCTCAGCATATGATTACTAATTTCTTAAGTTTGCTTCTGTTTGTTTAATAAATCCCTTTGTTATCGTTTGTAATATCCTTATTGTCAAGGACAGCTTTGATTTAAGAGCATTTTACCATACAGGCCAGCATCTTCCAAGGAAGGAGGGAATCTATCTTTTCTGAATGCATGACCAGACAAGAGTGTAATCCTTCCAGCTGGCAACATCCCCTATGCTAAGAGTTGGCAAGACCTGAGTGAGATGGGTAGGGCTGAGGTGTAACAGGCCAAGGAGTTAGTCCCTGATTCATCTCAGCTGGTTCTCAGTGGTCAAGTATCAGACAGCAGAGAGGGGTTTGGGGCTGAAGGGCACCCCTGAAGGTGTAAAAGGCCCCTATAAGTGAGTCTCAGCGGTGCACCTGACTGCATCTGGGGTCGGGTGTGTCACAGCAGTTGTAATTTTTATTTTTTTTAACAGTGGCCTTGACTTTTTTATGGGACTTCAGGGTGTTTAAAGGTACTCAGCTGACAGCTGGCAAGACTGAAGTCCTTTTAATTATCTGCAGCATGGGGAAGCAGCAGTACAAGCTTCCACACTATGCTCTACCAATGTGTCTCAGCTCTGACCTGGAGGAACACACTACAGCAGTGATGTTCAGCTTCCAGCCTGCAGAGATCTAGCCCACAGAGATGTCATCTGGCCTGTAGGTCTTCCCAGTGGTCTGGTAATTTGATGGTGAGGAGCAATGGCAGCATTAATTGCCACTCCCCTGCTGCCAGCTTTCTAGAGCCTTGGGGAGCTCGGTGGGCCAGATGAAGTGACTCAAAACGTTAGATGAGCACTGGTAAGTGGTGAAGCTAGCACATGGGGTCACTCCATCACTTGATCCAGTACATGAGGTTAGGCCATTGCACCAGATCACAGGCATGGACTGACTCCGCACACAAGATGTGGCCTGTAGGCTAGCCCCAGGTCACTTATCGGGCCCACTCACTGCACTACAGGAGTGAGAAGTAGAAGGGATGGGTGTTTCAGATTCATTTCATTTAATTCATTGTGTGTGTACTAAATGCTGTTTAGCTCAAATCAGAACAACAACTAACCAAAATTCCCCCTCCCAAAAAGCAAAAGCCACGCCCCTGTGCACATATTTTCCAAAAGGAAAATAAGCCCTTTCCCATTCTGAAATAACTTTATTTGCAATTGAACAATGCAAGGCACTTTTGTCTAAATGCATATGAAATGTTGAATTCCAGTGTTTCTTTAGGAGAAGGTTACCTGGAGAAATCAGATCTCTGAATTGTAAAATGTTGCAGAATGATGACAACAACAAAATATGTGTAGCACTTCCGCAGCCCGAGGGGCTGTATTGATGTTGCATCATCCATAGCTTCCTTGTACACTCAGCTAAAGACTGCTACAAGGGTTTCAGTTGGCAAAGGATTTTTTTTGTTGTGATGAGGACTCCTTTCTACTGGGAACTGGGCTGGCATCTTTAATTCCTTCTACCTTCACCATACAAAAGGTCATAGCTTTTGAAACTTTGAACCAAATCCTATTGCACCTATTAGAAGCTGAGTGGACTCAAGAACTTAACTGTGACCCTCTTCCTCCCTGTTCAAGTCCATGAAGAAAATGTTAAAGTACCTACTTTTGTAACATGCTGTTAGCTTGGCTTTAAAACTGAAGTCCAAAATGCAGCACAGAAGAGGACACATTTATGCATTACCTTACCTTTTTTTCAGGGTCTCAAGCAGAGTGGAACAGAACCATACTTAGGCCCCTGGCATATGTTCACTTAATAGCATGATAAAGTCTCTTCCCTGATCCAAACAGTTGTGCTTCCTGGCATCCAACGTGTATGGCAGGACATGCAATTTTGGAATCGGGGATCAGACCCAATTATGCCATTATTATTTACCAGTGCAGGTGGAGCCTGGGATCATGATCCAGGGCTCCCCCTGCACCAGCCAAGTAGAAAACTGGGTGCCTGGTGAACCAGTGGTCCCAGAGCTGGGACCCACAACCAGCTAATTGTTGATTTGAACCCCAGGACCACAGATGATCTGGTTCACGACTCCAGTGCAGTCTACAATCAGCTGGTTGTGGGTCCCAAAACCCTGTCATTTTCTGTTTTATAGCACCATTAATTACCTGAATGTGTGGCCAAGTTACTATTGAAGATGGGATTAACTGGCAAAACGTGTCTTGAGTATAACATCTGCCAGGGGCATCAGGGACCTAATACTGTATGTGGAATAGGATATTTCCCTTTGTCTGTATTGGAGATTTTAGCCATCATTGTAGCTGTGCTCAGGCAAAATCCTGGTACAGACAGGGAAAACCACTTTAACTTCATAGTTTCATAGTTGGTAGGTTCGGAAGGGACCTGAGCAGATCATCAAGTCCAAACCCCTTCCATGACAGGAAAGAGTACTGGGGTCAAACGACCCCAGCAAGGTATTCATCCAGCCTCCTCTTAAAGACCCCCAAGGTAGGAGCCAGCACCACTTCTCTTGGAAATTGGTTCCAGATCCTAGCCGCCCTGACAGTGAAGTAGCGCCTCCTGATATCTAGCCTAAATCTACCATCTGCCAGCTTGTGACCGTTATTTCTTGTCACTCCTGGTAGTGCTTGGGGGAACCAGGACTCCCCAATGCCTGCTGGTCCCCCCTGACCAGTTTGTAAATGGCCACTAGATCCTCCCTCAGCCTTCTCTTGTGGAGGCCAAACAGGTTCAGGCCCCTTAGCCTCTCCTCGTAGGGCCTGCCCTGCTGACTCCTGATCATGCAGGTGGCCCCCCTCTGGACCCTCTCCATGTTGTCCGCATCCCTCCTGAAGTGCGGTGCCCAGAACTGGATGCAGTACTCCAACTGTGTCCTGACCAGTGTCGCATAGAGGGGGAGGATCACCTCCTTGCATGCATCTGTGGATGCATGACAAGGTACAGTTGACTTGACTCCAAGATACTTTTCTGCCTCTGCACTGACGAGAAGGGAGTTCCCCAGCGTGTAGGTCTGCTGCTGGTTCTTCCTCCCTAGGTGCAGCACTTGTCAGTGTTGAAACCCATCCTGTTCTCATCTGCCCACCCCTGTAACCTATCTAGGTCCAATTGCAGCCTATTCTTCCCTTCTAGCATGCCTGCTTCTCCCCACATCTTAGTGTCATGTGCGAATTTGAACAGGGTGCTTTTTACACCCTCATCCAAGTTGCTGATGATGATGTTGAACAGTGCAGGCCTGAGGACCGAGCCCTGGGGAACTCCACTGCCCACATCCCTCCAAGTCGAAAATGACCCGTTCACCACCACTCTCTGGGTGTGGCCCTCCAGCCAACTAGTGACCCATTTGACTGTAGGTGTTGACGCCACAGTCCCCTAGTTTTTTAATAAGAATGGGGTGACAGACAGTGTCGAAGGCCTTCCTAAAGTCCAGAAAGTCTATGTCCACTGCTACACCTGTGTCTGAGGATTTTGTGATCTGGTCACAGAAGGCCACCAGGTTGGTCTGACAGGACCTGCCTCTAATGAACCCATGTTGGTTGACCCTAAGCATAATCTGCCCTGCTGGCCCCTTGCAGACATGTGCCAGGATAACTCTCTCAAAAAGAGTTGTGAATCTTATGGGTACAGTGGCCCCCTTCCTGAAAATTTAACTTTCCTTGCTTATACAGAGGATTTCCATTAATGCAACTATGAAAGTTACTAGCCAGTTCTGGCCATAAGCAGAGTACATCTGCAGAGCAGACAAAGCCTTAGGTCATGTCTATACTTGGAAACTGTTGAGGGGTTGGAATATATGCATTAAGTGATCCATAACAATTGTTGCATGACCTGTGCATACACACTGCATTGTAATCTTATGATTAACCTACTTCTGTCATGTATTGTGGCTGCACTGCACTACAGTGTTTGAAAATAAATACTCAGACACACTTTAACACACTGCTGCACTGCTCTGCTGTTTGCATTTTGGAATTTTTCATCCCAGAATGCACATGGTTGGACATCTACTGGAAGGCAGCAGAATGTGGGAGCTTAAGTGTCAAACTAAATATTTCCTATAAGCCTTTTGTTTTATTGTATCAACCATCTGCAGTCATTTGCAGTCATTGTCAAAGTGCTTTCACTCTGTAAAAGGTGATCAGGATAAACCAGGTGCTGCAAACATATCTAAATTATTGCACTAATCCCAAAAGGAAGGTGATAAGGGCACAGGTGATGAGGAGGAAAAGGAGTAGGTTGAAAATGAGCAGATGCTTCTAGATCTTTTCTTGGTGTGTCTGGTAGAGTTATAACTTTTGGCTTGCAGCCAACTTGTTCTGACTGGGGATGAAGGCCTAGGATGGATGGAACCAGCCGTGGCAGGAGAGCTTGAGGACATCAAAAGCCATTTTCCTGGAAATCTGTGCAGTTTGCCCCAGATGGATCAACTGGGAGCAGCCTTCACTTCAAGTTCAGAGAGAGGCTCAAATTCATACCTCTGGAATCATACTGAGATGCCTTAGCTACTCTGCTTCCACACCTCTATTTTATCACCAAGCATATGGGAATTTTATGACAGTGAGAATGGGTATTTTAATGAACTATTAAAGTCTCAAAATCAGGAGTTTAGAGAGATGTTCAGTGATTGTTAATAAATAACTATGAATATATCAAGTTAAACATTGGGAGTGGTAAAAAATTATTGAATACACATAATGTTGTGCAAAGCTAAAACCCATTTAAAAAGTGTTGTGTGCAGATAAGGTTGTGTTTTCAAGGTCACACATTTGTGTTTGTAGGCTGGTCAAAGAGCTTTCTGTGGCTTTGGGTGTGGGATGGCAGTAGGAGATCCCATGAGGAGGGAGATAAAAGGATCACTCAATGTCACTGTTTTCTTTGCTGTTCTCTGGTGCAGAATGCCTAGAAGAAGACTTTTGTCTGGGGCCACAAAGCATCTGCAGATTGTAAGAGTCTTTGACCACAGAACCACATATTCAACCCTCTTCCCAGCAGTTGTAACAGGGAAGATCTAGCTATTTGACCTTTTTTCTTCTCTTTACCATGTGTTTTCCTTTTGCTACTTTGTCTTCACAGCCCTCTATTAGGGCATGGATAGGATTTTGAGGAACACATTTCTTGAGTTCCTTTTCCTCCAACACATATTGGATAAGTGTTCAGCCACTGTTAGCATCTATGTCTTTGGTCAGTGTACGGTGACAGCTCTTCAAGGGAAAACAAGAAAAGGGATGGACAACTAGTTATTGTCCAGGTTATAGTCTCCAGGCTCACTGTGATTTAATGCTCTTTTTTCCCATTTTCAGACTTTTATTCCCATTGGCTCTACATAATCTTCGGAATTAAGGGTATGGAGATGGTAAGATGTTTTCACAATTTCTCCCAGTTTGGGGAAAACTCCTAGACTTGTGGTGGGAGATGATGGGGGAGGCTTTTGAGGAAGTATAAATAAACACCAGATGGACTGAGTGGTAAAACAAGTAGCTAACTAAAAAGTCAAAGCAGACTAACAAGTGTGCGCACACCTCTTCAGGTTGCCTTTGGAACTATGATTGTCTCAAAGGGCAACAGTAGTCGCATGTGCTCTTTCACTTATAAAGGCTGTCCTTACATTACCCCGAAAGATGTCCCAAAAGGCAAAGAAGGATTACTTGAGGGGTAGTGCGCCCTGCTGCTCTTTGCCAGCATCATGGCCCCAAACTGATGCAGAAGTAGAAGGGAACCACAGACTCTAGGATTAGCTGAGAACTGCATTGCTTTGTAATCTCCAGGCCAATTAAAGTACTTCCCTGGTTTAAATCCCTGGATCAGCAAGATTAGGATTCCAGGATCAGTCCCTCCAGGTCTATGCCCAGCATGCCCAGGTCAAATTGGCAGTATGCGGCTGCTGTAGGTTACATAATGCAGCACGTGAGAAGTTGTACCTCTTAGAAATATGCCACTTAGCTCCCCATAGTGGCTTCAGGCCCCAAGAATCTTCTCAGTAATCCTGTTCTTGTCCTTAGTCTATAAATCCAGCAAAAGCTTGTTTTCCTTCTTGCAGTGCTGTCTTGGAGTCTTGGTTGTACCCCTCTCTGTTCATATGTTTGGATAGGCATTTGTGTTTTGTGCATTACAGTGGCTAGCATTCACATGAGCCTGTACACACTCCCCTTCCCTAGAAATGTAAGCATGAGCCACAACTCTTGAATTATCAGGAGTAAGGCGTGGGCGTGTGAACTTCCTAGGAGCTAGAATTACAATCATGTGCCTGCATTTAAACGGGGAGGTGATAATTGGTCAGGATGGGTGCCTATACATGTACTCTGACACTTTACAATTAGAATGTGTCAGAGCAGACTCAATTAATTAGAGCCATGTTCTAATTAGAACACTCTAGCATTGCTGCAGCATCATGTGTATAAGCCCCTGCAGTTTAAAAATGGCCATAGGACACTTTAATTAAAGCATCCCATAGCTATTTTTAAATGTGCAGGGGCTTAATACACGTGACACTGCAGCATTTTAATTAAAGCGGCTCTCCGGGAACTGCTCTAATTAAAACATCCCTCCCCTTACCCCCAAGCATGTGTATAGGCACCTGGTGATCCCTACAGCATTAGAAGACATATAGTTAAACAGAAAGCCAAGCAAGATCACCAGCAATGCAGCTGAGAGGACTTGGCAGATAGAATCATAGAAAATTAGGGAAACTCAGGAGGTCATCTAGTCTAACGCTCTGCTCAAAGCAGGACCATCCTCAACTAGATCATCCCACCGGAGGCTTTGTGTAGCTGGGTCTTAAAAACCTCCAAGCATGGAGATTCCACCACCTCTCTGGGTAACCTGTTCCAGTGCTTTACTACCCTCCCAGTGAGAAAGTTTTTCCTAATATCTAACCTAAACTTCCCTTACTGCAACTTGAGACCATTCCTCCTTGTTCTGTCATTTTCCACCACTGAGAACAGTCTAGCTCCATCTTATTTGTAACCACCCTTCAGGTAGTTGAAGGCTGCTATTAAATCTCTCTCAGTCTTCTCTTCTCCAGATTAAATAAATCCAGTTCCCTCAGTCTCTTCTTAAATCATGTGCCCCAGCCCCTTAACCATTTTTGTTGTTCAACTCTCTCCAGTTTATCTACATCCTTTCTGGGGGGGGGCATAAAACTGGACACGGTACAGTCGTTACAGGATGGGGATGGATATGCATCTACAGTGACTTGCAGCAGATAAATTAATTCCACATTTCAGTAAACCCACTTCCAAAGTGCATTTAATGTGTGTTAACATGCCAGCTGATTCATAACAAAAAATACTGTTTGTGAATACAAGTCACTTTAATGTGAAATAACTCAAGCGTAGACAAGCATTAGTTGCTAAAGCTCTGGCTGCGTTAGAGCTAGTGACCTCGAGGTAAAAGGTTTATTAGGTCATTGCCAATCCCATGAGTCATTCAGGCCCCCAGCAGGCACTGCTTATTATTCAGTCTTCACCATTGTTGTGAGAGCTTCACAGTATTCAGTCCAGAGATCATGGCTCCGAAGGAAAGATTAAATTTTATGCTGTGGTTGCAAAGTAGGAATAACATACAAAATGGGATTAAGTCTTAATATGATCTCACATCCAAGCTAGTCCTGGACCACCTAGCATGCCGATGAGAAAATTCTAAACACCATTACCATGAAAAAGGGAAACTTCAAAGAAAAATAAACCACAGAACTATGCTATGAAATGTTTAATGAAACCCTTATAAGGGGTATGCTGTAAACTTAGTGATTCAGAGTGTAATGATATCTTTAGCCTCCTTCACTGGCCCTAAATTATTGGCAGGATCTTCAAACAGGGGATGACCTGACCTTATGCAGTCAGTGAAGCTAGGCCTGCTTTTCTCAGCAATGAACTCTGCCACATCTGTGCTGAAGTGGCTTTCTTGCAAAAAAATGCAAGACACAGGGGACTTCTGCTCCTGGAAAGAATTTTCCAAATGATGAATGAGAGTTTCCCAATGGAAAACCCACACAGTCAAAACAAATCCGGATGTGAAGTGACTGGAATAGGCACTTTGGCACTGCTGAAGGGGTGGGAGGGACATTTCTCCACCAAATATCAGGCAGTGGGTAGCCTATTAAATTCACTGAGATTCTGGTGCTCAGTGCACAAAGAGGGCATGGTAGAAACTCGCTTTCTATTTTAAGCTGGATTTTGACATTCTTGTCTAACATCCTCAAGTTAACGCATCTCTTTGCCTGGAAAGAATCCAGAACCCAGTTCTCCATTCACACTGGTATACAGCTGGAGCAACTCCAATTATGTCAATAGGACTAAGCAATGTAAAAGAGAATGATACCTTAGATTCCAACTCAAGGAGCATTCTGGGGGAGTCATCCTGAACTTAGGCAGGAATTTGCTGACACGTGAACTAAACGAGGTGTTTCACAGACTGAATTCCTCCCTAGAGCTTTTTTTTTTTTTTTTTTGCAAAGCCAGGGTTTTCACTGGGTGGGTCAACTGCCCATGTGTACACACACACACACACACACACACACACACACACACACGAATGTGTCTGTTGTAGGAAGGCCTATTCAGCTCTGAAGATGGGAAATCTCTCTCCTGAATGAATCTGACAACCAGCAACCTGCCAAAACCCCACCCCCCCACCCCCAAAAAACAAAACACACACACAAAAAAACAAGCCTTTTCAATTTTCCCCACTCCTTTTCTGCCAGTTATTTGTAACACTTCACAGTTTATTAAGGCCTCAGTGCAAGGAAACCACTTAAGCACTACTTAAAGCTCATAAGGAGATTTGTTGACTTCAGTGGAGTAAGATGCTTAAGCACACACTCACTGCACACAGTCAGGTTATATTGAACCAGGGCCTAAAATCCCAAGGCTTGATTCTGACTGCATTTTTTGCAAGTGTGATTTCTTTGCTTTCAGTTATGTTATTCATCAACCAATGCAGTGTATGATCAGAAATAACACCCCTGTGCAGATAGATATATAGTGGGACAGCTCCCCACCCTGGGCAGCAGAAGTGGCACGGACAGTGCTGACTACCACTCTGTCACTAGCAACGGCATGGACAGTCACCAGCTGTCCACTGGGCTTCTGCCCCAGTCACCATCCACCACCACTTCACTACCACTACTCTCATGTAATAATTGTGACTTAACATTCACTGCTTCTTCAAAATCTTCCAGCCATTATTTTTAAGATCAGAAATGACCTGATCTACCTGTTAGATTGGTGAAAATTAGAAGCAACTGCCTGGAATACAATGGGGTTAGAATAGTATAAATGAAAAGAGAATCTGCCACAAAAACCTTTAAAGTGGCTTACCTCTTTGTTCTTTTTAGAAGCAGTCAAATATCAGACAGCATATAAAGCCCAGAAAGAATGCAAAGAATGTAGCAGACCAAGAATTTACAGGCAACTTTTCTGCCATAAAGAATAGAAAGAGAGCAAGTAAGTCTTTCTGATGGTAACTGAAAGCTTTACCAAGCCCAGAAAGAGAAGATCCCTTGCACCCTGAAGAATAAAATGCAGAAAGTCCCCCAACTGAAGCAAACAAAGCACACAGTAAAGTGTCATAATCCAATCAAGCTGGGCTTTTTGTGTTTCTCTTTTGAATACGCACTTTTTCCCAGTAGCTCACAGCTTTATCTTTAGAATCATCAACCTATAACTCTCACCATCTTCCAACATGCAACCTATATATAACTTGAAGTAGTTACCAATCATCAAATAGAAAATTGTGCTTCTTCTTGAAAGGTGTAATTATCTAGGGTCTGGTTCTAAAGATGCTTCAAAAAAAGATATATTGCCCATTTGCAGTCAAAACCGCAGCTGTGCTGATACTTACAGAAATCAAACCTTAGATGTTTGTGGCACAGCAGTTTGCTCTTCACGGTGGTTTAATATTTATGCCGGTGGTTTATTATTTAAATGTATTTTCATTAGGTGAATTCAACTGAAAAGTTGCATCTGAGTGAGTTACAAATGCTGACAAACTGCACTAAAGGAGAATTAAGAGTTACACAGTTAAATTGTATATTATCATGTAAATGGAAAAGGAACACCACATGCAGTTCTGTGCATTGTACTGGGTGATAAATGCTGTGAACTATAAATACAAGTTCAGTGAAGAGGCTTGTCAGTTAAAGCTGTGGAGTGAAAGCTGCTTTTAGGGCAGTTGTAAAGTTTTAAATATATTTATACTTGGTTGACTGTATTACACATTCCAGATGACCATGCACATTCATGAGTTTGTAAAACTGTTGTCTTGTCCTATAAAAAATTATAACTTAATAAACTGTCAAAGAAAAATGTTTAGAAGTGGGGTTTAGTCTGAATACATGAATATTAACAGCCCTGAGGGACCTCCTCCCATTAATGTATGAATGCACAGCACTCACTCAAGTCAGGGGGAGTGTGGTGCTCAAAATAACTGCAAAAGCACCTACTTAACGGGCATCCTTTGAGCATATAGCACTTGTCAATCAACAAACTGTCCAGATGTGGAAGAGATTATGTGCTTATTTTATAGCAGCAGATAGTCTGTATCCTCGATTTAAGGAGAAGGATTAATTTGCTTCACTCCCTACCCCTGCTTTGTCTCTGTTGTGTGTCATATGACTGTCTCTTATTGTACTGATACTGTTACAAGTTTGTTTTTTTTCTTTAAATATGAACAGTGGTGCCATTTTTTGTTTTCCTGTTCCAGATGCACTTAGTGCACTGGCATTTTTAAACCATGTTTTGCTAGTAGAAAAGTATTCATCTTCTGTGATTTCTGCCCCCCCCTCCACTTTTGAATACAGGATGGACAAAGCAGACACACAAAGAAGGAGCAAGTACTGGATAAAGTAACACCTATTGAAAAGGACTGACACCACTGAGAATGCTTTTGTTACAACAGCACTTGAGCTAACATTAACAAGCCACAGACTATCTGAACACAGACAAGCCTGTCTGCAGCCAACTTGCACCAACATAACCAAGTCAGTTCCAATGAACAGACTATTTCATCCCAGCTCAGGGTGGACAATCATTTCAAAATAAAAGAGGCTAAGGTCTATTTAGCTGAACTTTGTAATAGGCTGATGGTCTGTCACTTCTATTTTGAAACCGACTATTCACAAACTAACTTGCCCTAAAAACGGTAGATTTTAAATAAAATTCACATCTTTTGTTATTTCAAAGCAAGTTCATGCCATCGCTATGCTTAGGGAAGGGAGACAGACTAAAAGGGGAAATTCAAAGTCCTAATTCTGCTTTTCTGTTTATGGTGTCATTCAGGACTAACACCACTCAAGTCTGTGAGTTAATGTTTGAAAATCAGGCCCCCATCTTGCTGTGGAAAACTCTGAAGAGAAAAATATTCTTTAAATACAAGCCAAGTATTCAGAACAACGGGGTAAAACATTAAACACACTTTACTGAAATATCAGTTTCTTTAGTATGTTACAGAAGAGCTTATGACCATATATAATGTACAAAGAAGACAGACTTTGTAAAATAAAAAGGTCTTTTTATAAAAAATAAAAAAGTCAAAGTAAAGTGCATGAAACTGATTTTTTTTTCCAGTTTGTCTCTTACGTCAAGCTCTTAGTACACTGATACTATTTTAAAACCTGGGAAGTTCTCTTTTGTCACCCATTAGTCAGTTATTTTAGTGTTCAGACCAAATGACAGAGATTACAAACAACAGGACAATACTTATAAACTGAAATAGTTTACCAGATGCTTCCACTAACAGAGGTGAAGAACTACTGGAATATGGGCTTGCTTATACATGGTCATCAAAAAGGTTAATAAATGGTTAGTAGGTCCAGTCTGGCTAGGAATATCCATAGGAAGAGAACTTCCATGGATAGGGCAGTTTTGCAAGTCAAGGGCTTCCCTACTGTGCAATAAGTTCTTGGTCTATGAATGTCAATTACTTTTTTAAATAGAATACATCAGCGTAACTGCCTGCCTCCATTGAAAGAAAAAGGTAGTTGATCCTGAAGCAGATAAAGACAATTGCTTTTTCAGTTTTTTTTTTTTCTTAAGAGAATAATTTTACTGAGCAAACTGTTAAGGGAAATACTTAAAGATGATTTTTTTTCCCCCTTCAAATTCTGGAAAGAGAGACCCAATGTGGAACTAATACAAAAAGATACAGTGACACTGATAACACTTTTCACCTTCAGAGGTCTTTACAAACATTTGCTAAATACTTCCCACAAAAGCCCTGGGAGGCAGGTAGCCAAGTATGAGCCATCCTCTCTGGATGCAACAAGAAGAAAGGGTCCGTTCCTGTAGGCCAGCAACAACGTCCATGCAGAGAAGTGGCTCCTTATGTAGCAGAATTGGAGCCAGAAGGCCAACGTATTCCAAGCAAATTGAGGCACTAAAAGCCACAGAAGAGGGTCCAACCCTACTGATGAAGAGGCATTCTGCAAAGTCCGTTTAACTCCCTTTGAGCTCCAAAAGAGAGCAGAGGGGACCCTAGCATCTCCCAAGATTGGTCCCGAAAGCAACCACGTCAACTGGCTGAATTTGGAAAGGTTACCAGGCTCCAGCAGCTCTCCTCAGACGTCAATGGGAACCGAGGGTGCCCAACTCTCTGGACCTGGAGCCCCAGGATAAGAGCTTGGGCACTCCTAGATCCCAGCCCCGTGCTCGACCAGACTAAGCCCGTGCCTCTCCCCTACGAGGAAACAGGATCCCGAGTGAACATTTCCGTCTCGTGTTCAGAGACTCCCAGACCTCGTTGCTGCTTCAAACAAAGGCCAGAGGGAAGGGAGAAAGCCCGCTCCTCACCCTTGGGTTACATAAATACAGGGGTGGGGAGGGGAGGTTAGTGGCGGGGGGTTGCGGGGAGGGGGTCCAAGAGAGAAACTCATCACAGTGCCGCCGCGGCCTTGGCTTTGCAGTGCAAAATGTGCTTGTGGACAAAGTCTATCCTGCTCTGCAGCAGCCTGGCCTGCTGCTCGGACAGGAAGCCCAGCTGGGCTGAGAGGGGCTCCCGAGTCCGGTAGAGCCGGAGCAGCTCGGCGGCGGCGTTCTGCAGGCGATGCAGCTCCGCCACCCGCCGGGCCGTGGCCTCCCTGAAGACGCACACGGAGCGCAGCAAGGGCTCATTGTACTTGTCCCAGACGGCCAGGAGCCGGTAGCCGTGGCCCAGCCCGGCCTCGTGGTCGATGAAGACCAGGCCCCCGTCGGGCGCCCGGTGCAGGTTGCTGGTGGCCCGCTGCATGACGCGGGCGTCCCACTGCAGGCTGAAGAGGTTGCTGACCAGGCGGTCGAAGTTGGCTGTCAGGTAGTCGAAGAGGATCAGGTCGCTCCACTGCACCAGCTCCACCAGCTGGGGCTGGCTCAGGCCGCCCAGCTCGCCGGCCGCCAAGGGCCGCAGCTCGGCGCGCAGCCAGGGCGCGGGGGCCACCACGTCGGTGAGGTTGTCCACCCAGCGCGTGAGGCTGACCACGGCGCCCTCGGCCCAGTGCGAGCCCCGCAGCTCGTCGCGCACCAGCTCCCACTGCCCGCCGCGGGCCGCCAGCAGCGACAGGGCGGTGGGCGGCAGGCGCCGCTGCATGCCCAGCAGCGCGGCCAGCTGGTAGCACAGCGCCTCGCCCTGGATCTGCTCCGGGTTGATGCCGTAGCGCACGCAGGCGCGGCTCCCGTCCGACAGCCGCGCCAGCCGGTTGGAGCTGCGGCCGCAGCCGCCCCGCTCCAGCCCGGCCACCCGCGCCCCGCGGGCCGCCGCCAGCCAAGCCGCCGCCTCGGCCGGCTCGAAGCCGCGGGGCACCTGCGCCTCCAGCGCGCGGCTCCAGTAGATGCCGCCCTGCACCGGCGACGGCGACGGCGACGGCTCCCGCCCCGGCTCCGGCTCCCGCCCCGGCCTCGGCCCCGGCTCCGGCACGGCCAGCAGCGCGCGGAAAGTTTTCTGGGCGCTGCCGCGCTCCCAGGCCGGGGCCCCGGGGGCCCGGCGCGGCCAGAGCCCCAGCGCCAGGCAGCCCAGCGCCAGCAGGCAGAGCGCGGCCGGGCCGCCCCGCCGCATCCTGCTCACGCGGGACCCGCCGCCCGTGCTGCAGTCATGGGGAGGGGACGGCGGACGGGGCCCGCCCGCGCCGCGCCGCGCCGCTCTGCCCCGAGCCCCGGCGGCTCGGGGAAGGCACCGGCCCGCCGACCACGTGGGGGAGCGAGGGGGGCGCGGAGCCTCCCCGCCCCGCCGCCCGGCCTGGCCCCGCCGCTTAAACAGGCGATGGGAGCGCAGCGCGGCGCCACGCCGCCGGGTGGGCCCCTCGGGGCGCGCCTCTGCTGCCCGCTCCTCCGGGACACGCCGCGCGCCTGCCGGCCCCGGCCCCGGCCCCCTCCGCACCACCAGGCGCTGCGGGATCCCACTGCTGTGGGATGAGTAGCCGCCAGGGCGGGGGGGCAAGAGGCTGCCAAAGTCACCCCCTCCAGGTCTCCCTCCCTCCCCCGCCCGGCCTGCCTGCCTGCCTGCCTGGCAGGGTGCCCCCTGGGGCAAGTGTCAACCATGCTGTGTCCTGACTTCTTTAAAAGCCAGCCCCTGCCTAGATCCCAGATCCCATTCATTTATCAAGAGAAGCTGCCAGCCGTGGGACTCTTCCGCCTGCGGCAGTGCAGGCTCAGGGAGGCAGTCTATAATAAGTACATCGGGGGAGGGGGGGCGTGCATCTGGATCTGGGGGAAGAGCGCCCCAGGGGTTGACAAGGTCCAACGGTCACAAACTCCTGCAAGACTGTTTTAGGCTGGACATAAGGAAAAACTTCTTTACTGTCCGAGCCCCCACAGCCTGGAACAGACTCCCCCCAGAGGTGGGGCAAGCACCTACTCTGGACACTTCCCAGAGACATTTGGACATTTATCTTGCTGGGATCCTTTGACCCTACTGACTTCCTTGGGCACAGGCTGGACCTGATGATCTTACGAGGTCCCTTCCAGCCCTAATGTCTGTGAAATCTATGAAATCAAGCTTTCCTCTCCCCAGGTTTCATTTCCCTATCCCTAAGTACCTGCAGATGTCACCTGTGGATCAGTGTTTTCTGTCCCTGCCTCTGGCTTTCTTGCCTCACAGCTCTGTAGGTTGGGGAGGTGAAGTTTAGATGCTGACAGGTGTTCATCCCCTGTGGGCAGCCCTTTGAAGGATGAAGGGAAGGAGGCGATTAGGGGAGAAGGGCAAAGCCCAGAAATAACAGGCATTCAGAAAGTCAGCCCATGCTTTCTCTAAGAGAAGCTGCAGCCTAGCAAGTTGTGCTGGGGTGTGGAAGAGCATCCAGGAGCATAGGGGAAATCACTTTTGTGAGGACTGGTACATTAGAAAAAATAATGTGGTATATTAGAAAAAATATTTCTCTAAATACATTAGAAAAATATGCCTCAAGCAGCCCTGCAGCTGCAGAGGGGAAGGGAGCCCATAGTGGGCCTGGGAGCCTCTAATAACCTAAGAGAGGTTTCTTCCGCCCATGCCTTCACTCCATATTGTTGGAACTATAAGGCATCTAGTGTAGTGTTCACCTTGATAGATAAAAACAGATTTTTTTAACCCCAGGTTGTTCACAACAGTCTAAAATCTGTTTCCTTCCAGAACACGCTGTCACAGCTGGATCCCATGTAAACATGCCGGCTTTCTGGAGCATTGCTCTTGGGAAGCGAGCTGTGCACACAGCTTTATTTTTACAAGGGCACCTAGGAGCACAATGAATCACAGATCAGTTATTTTAGGGCTCCCCTCATGAATCCTGGGTTGTGGGAATGGGTTTGTTTTTAAAGAAGAAGTCACAATACACAAAATTGTTGACATTTGCCCCAGCCATGCAATGAAAGGGATCTAGACACATCCCTGCACCTTCCCACAGCCCCGCTGAAATAATCCCTGTGCCCCAGAGGGCTTGTTCCTGTATAAGGGCCGCTGCCAACAGCTTGGAGGAAGGGTCAAGCTTATTCACTTTGATGAGGCCTTTTTAATTTTTGGCCTTTTCTCCTGGTGATTTGAGGAGTTACAGGTTTAGCAGGAAGAGAAGTTTTAATGGGACCTGAGAAATCCCCTCAAATGTTGTACATTATTTTCACAACTTTTTGCAGTTCATGGGTGTGATGCCATTGCTTTAGAGCCTCTGTCTGTAGAAAAGACAATTTTGGTCTCGGAACGGAGGGATTAACGTTTTAATCCATGTAACGTGTCACATTATTTACCTTGGCTAGCAATTGCTTTTGGTACTTTTATTGAACTAAAACAAACTTTTACAAGTCTATGGACTTTGGTTAGAGCAAAATGCAATGGAGGGTTCCACCTTGTGGAGAAAAGTGGCTTTTCTTGTAGTTGAAAGAATTAAGCAAGCGTGACCTACAAAAGATTTTTTTTTAACTGGAGTTTTGTTCCTAAATCTTTCTAAAGAAGACAACCAGAAAAGTTTTTTTTTCTTGCTTATTTTTTGATTTCTAGTCCTAAAAATGCTAGGAATCACAGGGCTGGTCTTTCCTTATTTAGCTGGAAATCTTTCATGGGGATTGAAATGTTTGAAAACTCAGTTTGCTGGAAAAGACAGAGGCTCTAAAGCAAGCAGGAGTGTTTAATCAATGCCTTTTGTTAAATAGTTACTCGAGTTATATCTGAACATTGCCCCCACATTCAACATGACCTGGATTTTTGTGATAGCTCAATGTCCCTTGCTCTCCAGTCACCATAGAATTACATGCTTAAAAAACCTGAAATTCTATGACAGAAGATAATTTTTCCTCTTCTCTGGTTCTGTTCCTAGCCAAAAAATGTCCCATTTCTTTATGCATTATAAGAAGCTAAAGAAAGCGCAGACTTCTTACCTTCTTTGTTTTATTGTAGTTCACTTTCAAATGCAAACTCCACAACATTTCCTAAAGCAATTCAGGGTTTTAAAGACATTTTGGCCATGTCCAGACATGCAGGCACATGCAATTTGTGGTGCTGCATACCTCTATGGCATGTTAAAATGTGCCCCGCACTACAGATTGGCAGCATGGGTCCAAATTTGTCACTGGGATTTCCCAGTAGAAAAAAAACCTGTCGGGAAAAAAAGTGGCATGGTGCATGCTACAATAGCGTGTGTCGGAACAAACAGAGGCTCAGTCCTTTGGGGAGACGCTCTGGCTGCCAGCCAGAGCAGCTCTACTATTTCATTTGTGCACCAGCTGCTCCAACACGCCGGGAACCAGGAGGAGCAGGGAAAAGGCAGTTTGCTTGAAGCGCACCAAAATGCTCACCAAAATGCATGTGTAGGGCATGTGCTGTGGTACAAAGTAATGGCACAAATTTGTGCTTCTACTATTTGTGCCGCTGCCAGTGCACACCCCTGCATATCTGGATATGGCTTTTGGGTGTTTGATTTTACTCTAACTAGAATATTCTTTAGTGATAGCAAAAAGCAATGTTTTTATCCTGTCTTAAGAAGGTTCTGTTCTAAAGGAAACAATCAACTTGCTTTTGAACCAACATTTAGAGATATGCAACAGAAGTAGAGCTCTTTTAATTTTCTTTTTATTAATCTGAATTAAAACAACACTGAAATGCTGAGAATTCAACCAATAATGTTGAAGGAGCTCCCCCCACAGGTCATGCATTGAGTTACTCTGCAAATGCTCTTTCACCCATGAGTGGGAGAACAAGGGGTACAAAATCTATCTCCTTCACGTTAGGCAATTTGAGACGTTGAAAGCCCAGTCAGTGGCTATCCCAATGATTGTCAACCAGGGTGCCAGGAAATCCTTTTCAAGGATGCCATGGCGGGGGCATCTAAACAATTCCCAAAATAAACCCACAGATTTCCATTACAGCATCAAAAACATTCTGACCCGCTGTGGTCTTTCTGAGTTCTTTGCAACAGAAGAATTACTTTCTTATTTTTCTGTAGTTAAGGGATGAATAAAAGCTAAGAATGGCATTTGTTGAAAGGTGCCTTCAGTCTAAAAAGGTTGAGAACCATTGAGCTAGCTCATGCCTCTCTTCTTCTGCTATACAGAAAATGTCTGTGTTGCATAATGGCTCCAAAGACAACATTTTGCTTTTGCTGTTGTATATTCAGCTCGTATTCAGCTTATGAACTACTGTAACCCCAAGATCCTTGTCTGCAGTACTGCAGCCTAGCCACTCATCCCCCAGTCCATATTTGTGCATGCAATTATTTTGTCCCAAGTGCAGGTCAGAATAAAGGGTCAAAGCGTTTGCTAAAATCAAGGTATATCACATCCACTGCTCTCCCTGCAACCACAGAGCCTGTCACTTTATCATAGAAGGAAATTAGGTTGGTCAGGCATGACTTGCTGTTGCTGAATCCATGCTGGCTGCTCCTTGCTCTCTTTTAAGTGCTTCCCAATGGATTCCTTGAGGACCTGCTTCATGATCTTTCCAGGTACTGAGGTCAGGCTGACTGAGCTGTAGTTCCTTGGATCATTTTTCCTTTTTTTTTAAAGATGGGAACTATATTTGTCCTTTTCCAGTCAGCTGGGACTTCACCTGGTCTCCATGAATTTTCAAAGAGGATGTCTAATGGCTCCACAATTACCTCAGCCAATTATTTCAGTACCTTAGCGTGCATCCCTTCCAGCCCTATTGACTTGAAAGGAACTTGCTTTTCTAAGTGATCCATAACTTGTTCTGCCATTATTCTAGACTGTTCATCTCCTTCCCTATCTTTGTTGTCATCTGGTAGCTGCCCCTGTTTGTGAAGTCTGACGTCAAAAGGCATTAAATACATCAGCCTTCTTTGCAACAACCATAACTAGATTGCCTTCCACATTCTGTAGGGGACCTATGGTTCCTCGGGTTTCCCTCTTACTTTTGACATGCTTGTAGAATCCCTTTTTATTGTCTTTTATGTCCCTTGCCAGCTGCATCTCAGATCATGCCTTGACCTTCCTAATTTTCTCCCTGAACACCTGTGTGATACTCTTATGCTCTTCCTTAGTACTCTGACCAGGTTTCCTCTTTAAAATTTTTTTTTAAATGTCCTTTTTTAAAATTTCAACTCATTGGAGAGGTTGCTGTTTATCCAGGCTGGTTTCCTGTTGCACTTGTCCTTCTTCTATTGCATCAAGACAGCTTGCTCATGTGTTCTTAAGAGGTCACCCTTAAAGTACAACCAACTCTCCTGAACTCCTTTTCCTTTCAGACTTTCTTCCAGGGGATCCTGCCCACCATTTTCCTGAGTTTGTTAAAGTCTGCTTTTCCGATGTCCTCATTCTCCTGTTCTCTTTCCTTCCTCCCCTTAGGATCATGAACTGTTACCCTAGGTACCTTCTACTTTTACATTCTCAACCAATGCCTCTCTGTCAAGTTGAAAAGTGCTTCCTTAGTTGGACTCTCTACCATCTGTAACAAAAAGTTGCCCCTGACACAAACCAGGAATTTGCTGGACTGCTGGTGCACTGTTGTGTTCCCCTCCCAACAGATGCCCTGATAATTAATATCCCATGAAAACCAAGTCCTGCAATGTGGAAACTTCAGTGACACTTTCCTCCTTTTTATGCTGCCTATTCTTCCTGACAAGCTATCTGCATCCATGACCATACTTGACATGTGAACTATCCCACCATGTCTCCATCATCTCAACTACATCACTGAGGAGCACTGAGGTCCTTAGGTAAAAGGCCCTAATGAAGGCACAGGGAGAGTTGAGAGGACCCAGTGTCATGGCATTGACCTGCTGTAATGGCAATGCGCCAGATCCAGTAAGAGCATTGGAATTGGAATAGTAGCACAATGAATCCATGACATGTCACACAGACTTGCTGAAATAATGAGAAGTAGTTACCATCCAGGCTCCCATCTAGCATAACACAGTGTAATCATTCACCTTGTTAGCCATGAATCCAGTGCCCATTCTTATCCAACTCTGAATCTGCCTGTCTTTTAACCTTTGAATACGTGGACAGCGAACACAAGGTGTGTAATTTCTAGCTAGTGATTGGTACAATTCACAGCTCCAAATATGAATGGTATTATGCCTTTGAATAGCAGCCTTTTACCCAATAGTAGGCTAAGTATTTTCATTCAAGTAATGACACAGAATAGATTTTTGTTCTCTGTTCCCTTCAAGACCAAATTTTGAGAAAATGCAAAAGCTATCAAAAAAGGGATTCAAAGCTGGACACACATGTTTTATTAAGTTTTATAGGAAATAAATATTTACTTGGATTTTTTTAAAATGAAGACCTCAAGATTATTTGCATTTATAGTAAACACCTATTTGGCATCTCTCATGCTGGAAAATCCTAGTGAGAAAGTGCCTTTGCCATTGATAACAGGTTAATTTCCTGTTTTCAGAGTGAAAACAAGCTTATAGTAATACAAAGTATCCCTCCTATTTATGGTGTGTGTCTTGCAAACTAAGCAATTAGTCAACAACTTAAATTTGATTGTACCCCTGAAAGCAATAGTTGAGAATATTGTGTGGCAGCAGGCAAAAAGGCTAATCTGAAAATGAACAATTCTCGAGTCTGTTGAGCCATCCTTTTGGCTAGTTTACAGACCAAGCTGGGGTAGCCTCAGACCAGACACTTACATCCATTAGACAGCCTTAAACCATGCCCAAGTGTCACTCAGTGCGCAGCATGTTTAACATTTTGAAACTGAGGACTGCCATGTCTGAGTCAATCAGACGGTCTTTTTATTGCTTTATGGACCTGGACTGGAACATCTGAGCATGTTCAGAGCAGCCTCCAGGCTGTTCTAACGTAGCGGAAGCTGAATTGAATGCTGGTCAGCCCAGAACCCAGAAAGTACACAGATAATTTCCAGCCCTGTTTCTGATATTGACTGAATCTTTATGGACTGAGAATCTGTAAAGGCTCTAAGCTCTCTTGTTCCTTGGCATGTACTATTATCAGGGGATTTGTTGCAGCACTTGGCTTCCAACTGACATTAGGGAGACGTTGTTGCATGTGTCACTGATTCAGCCTATTGACAAAAGATAGAACTAAGGATTCAATAGGGACTTCCAAATATATCTTATTTATTTATCTTATTTAAGTGATTTATCTACCGCCCATCTCAACAAAGGCTCAGGGTGGCTTACAGTAAGGAAAGCAGAACAACTTGAAAGGACAATTAGAATAAATAAAACAAAATAACTTGGCTCCTATAGCTTGATTTAGTTCCAAATGAAGTCAAAGCTGACTTTTATGGATGCTGTATTTTCCCTGTGCAGCTTGCCTTTTCACATTTTGATTTCTAGCTCCAGTAACAATCCTTGGTGAGCAATGAAGACATGTGAAGAACAATGCAGGTGAGATACAGTATGAGTCTTAAGGCAATCAACAGGTTCAAAGCACCATTGGATTCAGCTGGAGTCTCTTTTTTTCCAGCTCTTTGTTTAGCTGAGACAAAGACTATGATTCATTTCAGGATCAAGGCAGTGACCTTCACTGCTGTCAGCATCTATAAGTTCTGTTGTTCACTAGAAAGACTCCTCCCCTTTCTATTAGCCAAAGATAGATACTGGGAATATAGCACCAGCTTCCCTGCAGGGGATGACTTGCTAGTGCTGCTGCAGTATTCAGTCCCTCCCTTGGCTCAGACATGTTTCAACCTGTACTAGCATCCCAGAAGATGATGTATTATTAACTTGAACGTTTCAATCCAAGGGGCACCATCTGATAAAACATTGCCTACCCCAGACTGTGTCTGCCCTCTGGATTGTTGAGTTTAGATCAACCTAGGAAGATAGGCTGTTCTTGAGTTATCAACTCCATGTTCCAGAATCTCTTGTTATCTTAGATGTATTTTCCCTTCTCCTCCCAGTAACGGTGGATGCCTTGAGCCCTTTGGATATATGTAATGATATATTTCCCTGACTGACCCTACTGCTAAGCCCTCCCTTGATTAAGATGGACTATGTGAATAGAGGCAAAGACCCTAATTATCTTAACTTTCACTGAATCTCAGATATCCTATTTACATGGGATCAAATAGATTCTTAACTCCCTGGTTTTATTGCCTTGGTTTCCTCTCTCTAGCCATCCTTCCAGGCTTGTAGACAATTGTGGTGCTATTAGGCAGAAATTTTTGTGTATTTTGCCAACAAGGAGTCCCCATGATTCTGTGACTATCAAGGTCAACTCTTCCAAAGCAGAGTTGCCAGCTAATCTCCTTGTGGCACTGTCACAAGGTTCATCTCCAGAAGGCAGAGTGGGGAACTCAGACCCTGTCTTTTTGCTGGGTTCTGATACAGGGATCCTGTTGTGAGTAGACATTAGACCATTTTATTCCACCCCTGCTTAATTTCCTTAGATCACATCCTGCTTAGACATTTGGAAATGCCCTTTGTTGCCTAGGTTTCTCACCAGAGCATCTCTCTTTTAGGGTACATTGGCATGTGAAATTAATGCAACACAATAAACACCAGGGCAATTTGAGCCAGAGTCAGCTGCCCCCAGGTGCAGAGTATACACATGTGCTTGGGACAGCAGCAGTTTGAGCAGGGGTGGGGCAGCCCTGGGTTGGCAGTAAGTTCATGGGGTCAGCCCTGGGCTCTGGGTGGCAGTCTTGGATGGTGGAAGGGCTGGCTGGGGCATGAGAGTGCTAAAATGTGGAGCTGTGTGCCAGGCAGCCCCCAAACTTTAGCACCCTCGTGTCACAGCCAGCCCCTGTCACTGCCTACATGTGCATTTTATCGCATTTAATTACCCTGTTGTAAGATAGTACTGTCCCCAACATGCCCAACAGTGCAACTAATGGCAGAGTTAATTAATTTACTGTGTCCTACTACTGGTGCACATGTAGATGCTGGATGGTGACACTTTACTGCAGAGCTAATTAGTCTACTCCACAGTAAAGGGCACATGTAGATGCACCCTTAGGGATTTCTTTTCTGTCAAGCAGCCTCCTCAGCCCTATTTCTACAAAACTTCCCCATAATAAGCTTTAGGCTTTTTCTTATATACAGACCTAGTTGGTCACTTTATTCATCTTCTAGCCTAAAAAATTATGTTGAGTGCTTGAAGTTGGACAATGTCTCTAATTTCATAGATTTCATAGACATTAGGGGTTGGAAGGGACCACACGAGATCATCGAGTCCAGTCCCCCAGCCATAGGCAGGAAGTCTGTGGGGATCAAATGATCCCAGCAAGATAAACATCCAAATGCTTTTTGAATGAGTCCAGAGTAGGTGCTTGCACCACCTCTGAGGAGAGTCTGTTCCAGACCCTAGACACTCTGACTGAAGAAATTTTTCCCTATGTTCAATCTAAATTGGCCTTCTAGGAGTTTGAGGCCATTGGACCTTGTTATTCCTTGGGGAGCCCTGGTGAACAACTGTGATACTGGTACACAACTAGATACTGGTGCACTCCCCTTATGTACTTATAGGCTGTCACCAAGTCCCCCCTGAGCCTTCTCTTCTTCAGGCTGAAGAGTCCCATGTCCCTCAGCCTCTCCTTGTAATGTTTGCTCTCTTGGCCTTTGATCATGTGGGTGGCTCTCCTCAGACTCTCTCAAGCTTATCCACATCCCCCTTGAACTGGAGGGCCCAAAACTGGACACAATACTCCAGTTGTAGCCTCACCAAGGCCGAGTAAAGTGGGAGGATGATGTCCCTGGTTTTGCTAGAGCTGCATTGATGGATGAATGCCAGAGTTTGCTTTGCTTTGCTGGCCACGGCATCACACTGATGGCTCATGTTCATCTTGTGGTCAATCAAGAACCCCAAGTCTCTTTTGATCATGGTGTTAGCAAGCATAGCACTGGTGAGCCTATAAGTATGATGCTGGTTGTTCCTTCCAAGGTGGAGCAACCTGCACTTCTCTATGTTAAATGCCATCAGGCTTTGGTCCACCCACCTTGCAAGGGTGTCCAGGTTGGCCTGGCTCCCCAGCCTGTTTTCTAGTGTGGCTGCCTTCCCCCATAGTTTAATTGTCCATGAGCTTTACCAGTCCATATCTGACACCCAAATCCAGATAATTGATGAAGACGTTGAAGAGTACCGGCCCGAGAACTGAGCCCTGAGGGACTCCACTGGTCACCTTGTGCCACGTTGATTCACTCCCATCAACTAGTACTCATTGGGTCTGACCCCAGAGCCAGTTCCCCAGCCATTGGACCATGAGAGGGTCAAGGCTGCAGTTAAAACTGCATAGGCATTTGTGGGGTAGTGGGTGCTTCTGTTAGAGTGGCATTTCAATGGCTCTAGCTCTCCCCCCCCTAATTTTTCTTGGGAAGAAAACTCAAGGCTTTCTGAAAGATCATGAAGGGTCTGATTTTTGGTTACATCTCATCCAGAAATTATCCTGTAGGGTTTTAATGTAGATGCTGAAATTGAGATCCATGCCCTAACCTTTAGACCCTCTGGATGACTTCACACATGCTCCGGGGTGGGGTGCTTTAATTATAGCAGCTCTTGGGAGCCACTCTAATTAAAGTGCCTGCAATGTCATGTGTATTCAGTGTCCTGCACTCAAAATGGTGACAGAGGCACTTTAACTAAAGCTTATTTGATAATTAGCCAATTAGCATGCATTGGAGCAGACATCTGGTACATGTATAAGTGACTTTTTTTACTAGTCATCTCAGCATTTGAATTAAGTGCTTGTGTTGTGTGAGTATCTCAGCATTCTTTGCGCTGTTATTCACAGATGCCCACCCAAGATAATCTGACTATCATATCAAGGAGCTTACTTCCCTCAAAGCACTAGGGTCTGCAAGAACAGTGAGGAATGACATAGCATCAGATCTCGTGACAAATCATGACAGATCTATCTGGTTCTTCTTGATTCTACCACCTTTAAACATATCATAGATTCACAGATTTTAAAATCTTAAGGGATTAATAAGATCATCTACCCTGATATGTTTGATATCTCCTGACTTGTATCAGGCCCAATAATTTGTGGTTATGTGGTTACAATAGAGTGGATATTTTAAAAAGACATCTCATCTTCATCTATACTATAAATAACAGAGAATCTACAATGTCGTCCTAAACTTTGTCAATGGTTAATTCTCCTTGTTGATCAAAATATGTGCCTTATTTTTATGTTCTCTATAGGTATTTTGAGATCATTGTGTAAAACCTACACAGACTAGACCAAACTAGAAAAACAATGCCAGACTGGAGGCAACATTACCATAGTTGAAAAGAAAAATGCTAGTAAAAAATTATCCTACATTGCAAAAATATACCCAGGACACATCTTAAACTTTTCAGCAAATGATAAAAAAAAAAGCAGTTTTCTCTCTGATGGTAAAATTGTTCTAATTAGTCTTAAGGTAAAAACACCAGCTGTGTCAGTGAAAACCCAGCTGTTTGCTTGTTCCTAACAGAAGCCGAAAGAACCAGCTTAAACAGCAAACATAATCTTCCAAACTTTAATATCTCTAGACTGTATTGTGTTACCTAGATTCTTTTCAGGGGCAGAGGCCTGTTCTGCTGGAAAGAATGCAGGAAAGGAAAGGGCAGAGAAGAAAGCAGTTTAAGAGTCAATGGACCCTTGCCTTCCTTTACCTATTGTGGATGTCTGGCTCTTATAGGAATCATGGGGTATGGTAAAGGGAGAATGCTGGCACTGCTACAGCACGCCTCCTTCAGTCCATGTGTTGAAGAACCCATTCCCTACCCCAACCTTTAGAAATTAGCCATCTAAAGATCTTCCATATCTAAGCTGTTTCTTCTCCGGAGTCAGACTGTTCCCTAGTCCACATTCCCTAGTGCTTTTTCCTATTCAATGAGTGACTCAAGCGATGAGGTTTCCATTCCTTTCCATTCTAGTCTCACATACATCAGTGTTGAAGTGTTGTCAGCTGTTGTGATTTGTATTGTGATATTTGATGGTTTCCTTGAAGCTGTCACTCTTGGGGTTAGGTTATTACTTGACAATTCAGCTTTTATTAAGAAAAAACTAGTCTCAAATCCTCCTACTTGCAGGAAATAGGTATGGTAGCAGACTACAGGTGTGAACTCCAGGCAGCAAACAAAAAGAACCAACAGTTTATTACTTGTTTAAAACCTATCATTTTAAAATTCTGGCTCATGATTTTTAAATAAGTATATGATAATACAGAAAAAGTTTTCTGATGTTCACTCAAAATTTTACTTTGCTTACTTTTAAGTTCTAGGCGTTATTAAATATGACATTGATATTCAATAAATGCCCCATTGATTAAACATTTATTTGCCTGGTGTTTAACTAGCATCCTCTTAAGAAAGGAAAACAGTTAGATAAAACAAACTGTTATTGCATCTGCTTGAAATGGCACCCTGAAACTACACACGAGAGATTTTGCATGGTGCAGTCATGAACAGAGTCTGCACTATATCTAAAATACTATAAACATTTTATAGTCACTGGGAATTTATTAAGAATACCATAACACTATTATTAAATCAACATGCATTTTAAATCTAAATGTAATTCAGGTACTTTATCTAAAAACAGTGAATCATTTCATTTATCAGACATTTTAACTGGTCCACAGCAACTATTAGTTCCTTGGCCAGCAAAGCTCTGAATGCTATGCAGTGAGTATAAAGAGAACAGAACTTAATCTGGTGGTTACAGCTCAGGACCAGGAGTGAGGAGCTGTAGGCCTGCTTTTCAGGCCTTTGTTGGCTGCTTCTGCTACTTTGTTGAGATATGGTTCAGTTAAAATCCCTAGGTATAACTGAGACCACTTCATTATTTTCCCATCAAAGAATCCCCGGCAGCCTTGGAGATGTTGACAGCTAGAGGTTGCATAAAGACAGCTTTGCTCACTCACTCCCATCTGTACCAAGTTCAGTTTGACCAAACCAGGTAATTCAGGTCCTGGTTTCTATTTATGGCTCTCGTAGTCTTACTATGTGACCTGAAGCATGTCACTTAATTTCCCTGGGCCTCAATTTCCCACCTGTGAAATGGGGAGAAGGATAGATAGGATGCTGTGATAGGCCATTTATTAAATGATTATAAAGGACTTTGAGATTCCCAGGTGGAAGGTACTCTAAGACAGTGGTTCTCAACCTCTTCCGTACCAGGACCCATTTGTCAAGATTGATGGCTTGTCCTGACCCACACCCCCTGGCCCTCCCCAGGTTCTGCTGATGCTCTTCACTCCCAAGCCACAGCCTCTTTCCCCCGCCCCTGGGCCATGCTGGTGTCCCTCACTTCCAATCTGCAGTTCCCACCCCCCAGCCCTTCTGGAGGGAGCCCCCAGCTGCCTCTGTACTGCCTGGACCAGAGCGTGAGCAGCGAGTGCAGACCCCTACGTGTATGAGCTTCAAAGGACCGCCCCTGCCTCCCCCAGCCTTTCTCCTGCTGCTCCCCCTGCACTGCCACAGCCCCGCACCTGGTCACCACCCCCAGCATGGGAAGGCAGGCAGGCATGTGCACCCTCCCCCCCCCAGCCCTTCAGACATACTTACCTGCATCCAGCGTCTCCCATGACCCAGCCTCGCTCTATGCTGGCCACATGCCTGCACAAACACATGTGCGCCTTCTGTCTCCAATCATTGGCGACGTGTAAGGGGTGCATGTGCACCCCCTGACTGCCTGCAGGCGGTTGCTGCTCGCAACATCCCCCCTTGCCGCCAACGCTGCCAATGGCATCTGCAGGTGGTCGCTGGTTGCTGCTGGATGCTATCACTGGTGTCTGGGGGTGGTAGCTGATCACCAGTCAGTGCTCGCTACCCCTCCTCCCTGCCTCCAACAGTGCCACCACTGCCTCCCCGCTGCCAACACTGCCACCGCTGCCTGCAGGCGGTTGCTGTGGTCCCCTAGCCTCACCGACATTCGTGTCTCCAATCATCCCAAGCAGCCACTTGCATGCTGGACTGCTGTCAGCCTGCAAGGGGAAACCCGTGCTTTCGCAGGTTTCTCTTGGGACCTGCTCGCGACCCTTTCAAATATTCTTGCAACCCACTTTTGGGTCGTGACCCACCGGTTGAGAAACTCTGCTCTAGGAGATCCAGTCAGAGGTCCACCTGAGTCAAGCATGGTTAAGGCATGCCAGCATCTAGAGTCAATGGCACACAAGGAGGGAAGGCTGTGCCTAGCAGCCCATCTGCCCACCTTTGACACCCCAGCCCAAATGACCAGGGGCACTATTACAGGTAGGTTATATCAGGGGTGACCTGTAGCACGAGGCCAGAGTGCAGCCAAAACTCATGATTCCAGAACTGCAGCAAGGTGCCCTACCTGCCAAGCCACCACATCCTTTTATCACATTAATTCATCATTATTACTTTTATTAATAATAATATTTTTCCAGAGCTTTGTCTTCCTTACTGTTGAAGAGGAGGCAAAGCAAAATCTTTGAGAATGAATGAACTTCCTTTCCCAGCCCAATCCCACACCAGATACCATCCTCGCTTGCAAGGGACCTCTTTCTGCTTTTCATATTTAAACTGCAACATTATGTGGGTGGAGAAACATGGTAATAGGATGATTACACAAAGAACTCCTTTTCCTTTGGGAAACTGACCAATATTTTTGTTTTGATTTATCTCTGTTTCTTTGCAAATGATTTTGTGCCTAGCTGTTCAATGTTTTATAAACACTTTAGTGAGAACCATATAATAAATCCCCCAAAGGAGAAGGAAAAAGAAATTAAAAAACCAAAAACACCAACAAAACCTAAACATACATAGGAGTTACTGGAGCCAGTGCTCTGTTCTTCTTGCTTTTTGTTAACCATCACAGAAGCTGACTTTCCTCTGAGTCACAAGCAAAACAGACCAAAGAGATAACATAAGACAGGAAAAACAAGCAATAGTATCATGGAGAAAATAGATGTGTTTATATTTTAAGCTTGACATTTGAGCATACATCATTCCAGTATTAAACAAAAACAGCAGGTTACCAACACAGCAAGGATTGGCTTCCTTCAGAAAGAGAACAACACAAGAGAATGAGAATAAGTGTCCCAGTGCAGCCTGCCACATGGGAAAGAGCCCATTTGGGTTTTATTCTGAATAAACTCGGAAGTGGCAATTATGTCAGATTACGCTCCTTTTTGAGGACACTGGATAGACCCAGCTTCTCCCTCCCCTTCACAAAAAGATGTTTGTCAAGTTTCTAGCCCATGATTTTGGAGTCAATGAGGCAGAGGTTCCACCTCTAGGTTTACATCATGTTTTGGGTCAGACTAAGGACATTTAAAGAATTAGATAGCATCTCTTTTACACAAGACCACACAGATTTACCATGTACACAAAGTCATTCAACTCTGCAGTGCTTGAGCATTAATAAATCCTCCCAGCAACCTGGTAATGGGAAAACTGAATCAATGAAAACACCAGACCATATTTCCCTTGCTGGTTCCTTTTCTATGTAGGCTTCACTGTAACCTTGGTATAACCACAGCTGTTAATGTTCTTTCAACTAACACAAGTAGAATGGAAATGTGAAAGCCCCAGTTTTTCCTTCTGCCTACACTACATTTTTAAAGAGAAGGAACTACTTAAGTAGAAGGAACAAATATATTGGTTTTGGGCCAGCCTGATCTCTCCATATTATCTCCTGGAAGAAGACCCTCCTCTAAGAGGGCAGTCATGGTGATCTATAATTAGGTAAAGTCTGAAGAAGAAAGAGACCTCATGACCAGCAGGAGCCCAACTCCTGTACTGCTCTTGATAATTTTTCCATGGCCCAGCACTGGCAGCACAGCTGGCATAAGTGCCATATGGCCATTGTCTAGCTCCTGCTGTTTGTCCAAATAGATTTTTTCAGCAGCCTTGGATGTTGATTTACTGCTGCTTAGAGTAGACGTAACCTGCTAAATATTGCATCCCAAGGGAAAAGTTGCACCGAATGTTATTGCCTTCAACCCTTTCTTCTTCCCTCTGTTTAGCCATACCCCAAGGATGTTGTAACACTACTTCTTCAGAGAACTGTTGGCTTACGGATCAACACTTTCATCATACTATGTATCCCAGACTTCATAGCACTTTGAAGCTTCCAGGACCCCTGAAGCTTCAAAGAGCTGCCTATCTCCTATTACCCGAATTCAGGGAAAAAACAAATTCCACTGGACTGAGTATTCAGTCTGATGCCCAGGAGAGCTGAATTCCTCAGCCCTTTCCCTGATAATGAGAGTTATGTATTTATATAGTGTCTCGGTCCATGTCTCAGTAGTATGCTGAGATGGGATTGCATTATGGATTCCTTTCAAGAAACAAAATAACTCTTAATGTGCAATACCCATCGTTATTGTTTTATTATGTTAAAATGTCAAGGTTGAATCTAACTGTTTCAGCTTAAGGTCAAATGCCTTCCAATATCCGGGAGTATTTAAAATGCTGCCACTGAACTATTAAGAGATACTAGTTAAATGTAAAAATGACCTTTGCTCTGTGATTTATTGTTTTTGGTAGGACTTGGCAGTAAGAATATTAATGATGAAGTAAGACTTTTCTACACAAGCCTCCTCCTAAAATTGTCCATCACTGCCTGAAAGAAATCAAGACTGCAAGAGACAGAATCAGAAAGAAAATATTGAATAACCCAAATACTGAAATAAAAGCAGAGCTTGGGAGCCAAGAAAAGAGTGCTTCCTGGCTGTAGGTGTTTTTATGACTGAGTGCCTCTAGCGGTTAATTTCATGAGGAGATGGAGGACCTCCTTTCAGCAACTGTGCGTTTTATTTTGAGCAGTGGAGACCACCATGTTTGGATATAAAGAACTGGGCTTCTGCTTTCAGTTCCTTTGCATATAATTCATCTAGCAGCTATGTCTGTTGCATACTGTCTATCATTGTGTGTGAAAAAGCCATATGAGCCATAAAAATCTATCCTTGGGCACCTATACATGAACAGCCAGGCTGCTCCGGTGCGCTGTAATTACAGTACGTTGGAGCATACTCAGTTCATTGAGTCTTTCAGAGCATGGTAATTACCATGCTCCAGCAGACTTCAGGGTTTCGTGTATCAGTGTCCCCACATTTAAAAATGGTGACGGGGGGCACTTTAACTAAAGTTTATTTGATGAACTTTATTTAAAGCACCCCTGCCACCATTCTAAAGTGTGGGGATACTGATACACGAGATACTCTGGGCGCTTTAATTAGAGTGGCTTTTGGAGCTACAGGCCCCAGCCCTGCCACTGCCCCTCACTCTTGACCCACAGCCTCCTACAACCCCCAGCCCTGCGAGCACAGGCAGCAACCCCAGTGCTGCTGGGCTGGCCACACAGTTTCCTGCTGCCCCTGGAGGGGCAGATGCCTCCCTCACTCTGCTGCAGCCCTGGACCTGGCCCCTGCCCACTGCACAAACACACACACACACCAGACAGTCCTCAAGCCCTGGCCCTTCAAACCCTGCCATCCACAGACTTGCTTGTATCCAGCTGCTGGGCTGCTCCCACCCCCCTGCTTGGGTACATGCCGACCATGTGTGTGCGTGCCCTGCCTCCAGTCACCCTTCCCTCAGCCCCATGCAGCTCCTTGCTAGGGCAAGCCGGGAAGTGCCAGGAAAAGATTTGAAGCTGAGTTGACCAAAATCCCAGACATTTGATCATATTTAAAAAACTTGCCTGGATCAAGATCAAGATCGGAGGATCTAAAAAGAGGACCCAGATGTATGGTAACCCTACCCAAACCCCATTGCTAGGCCCAGCCAAGAGATCCCTAGCTGCCAAAACAACCCTGGAACAAAAAGAATCCTCCCAGCCCCAAGCATTTCCTACAGCTGGGAGCCCTGGGACCTTGGCCTTGGTGAGCCCAGCACTATAAATTTGTGCTTCAGCACCCCATCACTGATCAGGTGAGAATAGGAGCCCTTCTGAGCTATACTTGTGTCACTGGAGGAAACGAAATCTTGCAACCCACGAGTGGGCAGCTCTGCCCAACTGCGGAAGGCCATGGGCAGCCTTGAATTCACTGTCTTACTTTCTCAGCACCAACACCATTCCCAGAGTTACCAAGCACCATACTGAGCAACTGGCCTGATGGTGCCCAAGGTGGGGTTTTGGCTGGCCTAAACTAAAACTAAAAACTGGGGTGCAGAGTGCAGAGGGCCCCAGGCCACAGTAGGCAGGTCTTAGAGAAGGCAGCAGACTGAGCCCTTCCTCATGCTCCACTTGTTTGGCAACCAGTCTTTCAGGGAATTGGAGTGGGCCTTGGGGACTCAGTGCCCCAGCCACATTTTGGCAGGACCCAGCCAGCTGTCCTCATAGACACTCCCACTGCTCAGATTGAAGCATGGGCCAGAATTGGAGGTTTAGCATACCAACCCAAACCCCCAAGGATGGTGGAGGATGGTGTGCCATGCCTGCAGCTTGGGACCCTGGAGCCCTGCCTCTGGCCGGGTGGCCTCGGGAGCCCATCTGAGCTATGCTTAGATTGGTGGGAAAACATTCTCAGTGGCCTGAAAGGCAAAAGCAAGCATCTCAACCAGAGCAGACCAAGGAAGCCTTAAACTTATGTCTTTTCAGCCTCAGCCACAACACCCAAACCTGGAACTAAAGCACTGTGGCTGGGCAGCTGACTCTCTTGGATCCTTATGTGGTACAACCCAAGAAGGGTCTCAGCCAGCCCAAAATAATAATGAAAAAGAACTTGGATACACAGCCTAGAGGGATCATGACCAGGGGTCTTAAACCCAGGACCTTCGCTTTGGGAGGCCAGAGGATTGACCATTGGGTTACAGCTAATGAATTACAGCCTGCTGTGCTGAGTCCTGCAGCTTTGTACCCTGGAGCCCTGCCTCTAATCAAGTGGGCTCATAAGTCTGCTCCTCTTCCTGGCCAGGCAAACTGACTCTCTCAGACTCCATGCACATCCTGAGGGGGGGCTAGGTCAGCTCCCCAAAAAAAGTTTTGGCTGAAGCCAAGTAGGGTCCTCTACCCAGCCACAGGAGGCCAGGCAACCTTAAACACCCTTTGCCTTCCACTCCCAATGCCCAGACCTGGAGCCATGAAGCAGGTAGGTTGGGCAGCTGTCTCTCTCAGACTCCTTATATGGTCTAGCCAGAGGGGTTCTTAGCCCCCCCCTCTCGCCCAAATCAAAAACCAAAATGCAGCCCAGATGGCTCCTGGGCCACGAGATTACAAAAGTGCACTTATATCAAATACTATAATACAAACAGATATAAAAGTGACAAAACTGAACCTAGGTTAACACTAACTACAAATAGAGACTAAACACTTGGTTTTGGGGTGAATCCATGAAAACGCTTAGGTCCCAGGATGTGTTAACTGCACTTAAAACATGAGAATCCACCTGTTTAAGTGGTAGAATATGTGCTAAGTATGTAGCAATGTTAAGACTTTTCAAAGGCGAACTAGCTCCAGATTGTATTAAGTAGCACATGTCCAGTTATTATCCATCTGCTTCATGAAGATACTAGCAGCACAACTTGATGGTTGTCAGTGCCAGTCCTGATGTTACACCAGTCTTGAACATACTGTCCCAGGGCTGGGACCAACAATCGGTCCCATGCGGTGCCTGGGCCAGGATCAACTATCAGCTGACCATCAATCCCAGCCCCCACACTGAACTGAAGTCTTGACCCTGCTCCTGTGAGGTTCCAGGGCTGGGACCAACAATCTGTTTTGGTGAGATGCTGGGGCTATGACCAAAAGTCAGCTGATTGTTGGTTCTAGCTCTGGCATCGCACTGGAGTCTTCAACTGGCTCCGGTGCAGTCCCACACCATCTTATGTTATGCTTAGAGACTGCAGTAAACATTTGGAGAAACTGCTCAGAACACATTCTAACTTTTAATATGACATGGTGATGCTTACTATGATCTAAACAAAATACGCACAAAGTTTCCTGTGTGACAAGGCCCTAAGGAAGTATATAGCCCTCCATTAACAGTGTCTTACACTTAGAGAACATTTCGGCCAAAGATCTCAAATCTTCAGGGTAGGTTCTACATTGTGGCTTTACAGCTCTATAAAACTTCTGCCAAGCCCTGCCTGTTGCAGATACTCAAGACAAGTATTTTCTTTCTAGGATTTTAGCAGATGCATCTGAAGACTCTTTTCTCTTTAACAAGCCTTGATGTGATTTGCAGAGCAACAGCTCTGCTGGGTTGAGAAGATGGTGGTTTCTAGAATGCAAGTCTCACTTTTGCAACTCCTTCTATCCTCCCTTGGATTTTTGCCACAGGCTATAATTTGTTTTTTCCTGGGAATGGACAGATTTGCTAATAGTCTATGAGCCTGGAGAAGAATGAGATGCAGATTGCTGGCAGTGGGACTCAACCTTCATTAGCTCGCTGACACTTTGTTTTTTAGTCTGTACAACAGGCTCCATTATACTTTCAGGCAAGGCAGGAAGTCAGACAGATGTAACACCAGAGAGGGACCCCATCTGGACATCTTCTGCTTCCCTATCAGGCAAGCAGTAGGAATCAGACACTTCTCTCATTTTGGTTTGCTTTAAACATATACCTAACCCACGTGTTGCTGCACCCTACGTTCCATTATGTTACCTGTATCAGCTTCTACTCGACAGCATTCACAGTGTACCCTGAGGGTTCGTCTGCACTTTTTTAATACTCTCTTATTTAAAAAAAATCTTTTTCTAAGTTTGTTTCCCTGGGTCTTTTCTTTTAAAAATTACATCACAAGGGTCTGCTCCTTGAAGCCCAAGAGAAATAACATCTGAATCACTGGCCCGGAGGAAAAGGAATTCATCTCCTTTTCATGCTGGCTATTCGCTGCTACTGTTGAAAGCTCCTGTGTAGTTGCATTATACCCTTGACAGAGTTAGGATCAGTCATTAATTTCCCTTAATGAAAAGTATCAGTGTTTCCTGTGGCACAGCATGGTGTGGGACACTCAGGATGAGACTGGGGCTGTACGGCATGCAGTGCAGCAAGTGGTGGGGAGTGTCCACACAGAATCATTGCAGTGGTAGTAGGGGGTACCTACATGGCACGTGGTACAACTGCCAGGGAGGGTGTCTATGGTGCGTACAGCCCATACCCACAGTGCCCCTGGCCCCCACTAGTGTGGCCTGCAGGGTGAGTGGCCCCTGGCTGCTTACGAGTCCTGCTTTAGGATGCCATGTGCTTGTCTGAGTGCAAGGACTGTGTTTGTGTTTAGCCCTTGAACAGCTTCTGAGACTGAGATGTGTTTAACCAAGAGTTTCACATATCAGACTCTTTCCTACCTTCAGTACACACCAGCCTAGGCACTAGCTGGGTCTAAGAGTTTCGAGTTAAGCCACTGGGAGTCTCTCTATTGACTTCATTGGATTTTGGATCAGAAACAACTTTTATCTTCAAACCATCATACCCTAGAACGGGTGACACTTTTTCTTAATGCTAACAATAGGCGCAGGCCAAATCTTTGGAGCTGAACACTCCCGTGAACTGCTATCTGGAACTGGATTTTGTTGCACTATGACCCACTTCTCAAGAATATTCTCTAGGGTGCAAGTGGAAGGACTGACTTTGGGACTGGCTACTGGGACCAAGAAATGTTCTTTCTTCCTCCTCTTTTCAGAACAGACTGGCTCAGGGGCAGTGAGATAAGAAATGCAGAGGCTGCCCTGGATTACTGATAGGCCTGTTTTATTCACACTGTGTTCTCTCAGCTGTACTGTCATTTCTAGCCACAGGAACCTAGATCCCAGCCACAAGCATCTACATGGCTCAATATTTTTACAGCAACAAAAAATATTTTCCTCTTGGCTGAAAATAGTTGGTATCCTGGGTCCAGAACACATGTTGATGGGGTAATGTCTGGAAAAAAAAAAGAAAATCTATAACATGGAAACACCAAGTACTATGGTAACAAGGGGAACAACAAACATGGCTTAAAGGGCCAGACTAGAAATTCAGTCTGCCAAAGTTAATGGAAGGAAAACGTGCATACTTCAAACTGTTGAACTGTATTTGTGCTGGGCTGAAAACATGGCAAATCTGTCCCCTCAAATATTACAGTGATATGTAATATATGCTTTCAGACAGACTGAAATATAGCATCCTGTGGAAGTGTACTGGTTTTCATCATAATTCCTTTGAGCAATTAAACTTATGTTACATTTGGAAACAGAACATCTCTTCTTCCATTATCCTTTTTGACAACGCTCCCTTTTTTTCTATTCATTTGTTGTAAAAATGCAGTGGGGACCATATCTGTGTTGTCTGTTAACCCAGTTCTAGGGCAGCTGCCAAGCCCTCCACTGCACAGTTTTATTAAGTCATGGCAGAGATCCATTGTCTTAAGGATAAGTCTCACTGCTGGCATGATATTCACTCCACTGTTATATGATGTGGCAATGAGGTGACTGACAAACTTCTGTTGCTTAATTTAAGAGTCTCAGGAAATTTTGAAGGTGCCTCTATTTGTAATGGGCACATCATAGTTTTCCTTTCATACCCAGGCTTCCTGTCAAACAGAAATCACCATGCTTAATTCCTCTAAGTTTCCTCAACATTAGTATGCATAACTCCAGACATATTTTCCGTTGCCTTCCTCTTTTCTCTGTGGGGTCCAATCTGTCCCTAATGATCACTGCAGAGCTATTTAGGAAAAGTGTGGGAAGATGTAGGCAATTCTAACTTATAGCTGAAGATAGGGCTCAGTAGAAGAAGGATGGTCTTGTAGTGAAGGCAGTGGAGGAGGTTGAGAAGATGGTGGTTTCTAGAATGCACATCTCACTGTGATCAAGTTGCACTTCTGTCACAATCATCCTGTGTGACCTTGGGCAAGTCTTCTAATTTCTCTACCCCTCAGTTCCTCATTAAAAAAAATGAAGGTAATTGTCACGGCGGGGTCCTCGCGGAGGGCCGTGATCTCTTTGAGGCCCTCTCGCCGCACTACTCCGGCCCGAGGGCACCCTCCATTCTCGCCCGCCACGTCTTGATGGAATATATAATAGGGAGGCTGCCTTGTGTTTCCTCGGGCCTGTCAGCTCCTGGACCCCTCGTGGGTCTCCCCGTACAATGGCGCTACCTAAGCGCCCCAGCCTTATGGGCTATGCGTGGCTCCTACCAGCCCCTAATACCACGCCCCAAGCCTCGCAGATGTAAAGGACGTTGTCCTGTCTGTCTCTCTACTGTGGCCCACCCTAGGCTCCCTCTCTCATGCCCAGCCCCTTGCTGGGACTCTCATCTGGCCCACTCTGGGCCTCCCCTGCCGGTGTGGTTCCGCTCCGGGACTCTCTAGCGGGCCCTGGTCCTATGGGCCAACCGCACGGATACCCTCCCTGGCTCTGGCTCCCCGCGCTGCTACTCCCTGTCTTCTCAGGGGCAACTGCAGTGCCCTGCCTTGGTCTGAGGGGGATTGCCGCACTAGCCTGCGGCCGGGCTCGCTATGCCTGTGCGCCCACACTGGGCTACTCAACAAAGCACAATGGCGTTCCCCCCTCTCTGGGGCTCGCCACGCCCACACTGGGCTACTCAATACTGTACAAGGGCATTCCCCCCTCTCTGGGGCTCGCTGTGCCCACACTGGGCTACTCAGTAATACTGCCCCTTTCCTGGGGCCGGGGGCTATATTCCCCCACACGCAATCCGGGGTCTCGGTCCCCGTTCGCAACCTACGGGCTGTGCCCGCGACCCACTGGCTGCACTCCTCGCCGCCCACTTCTCGCGCAGTGGCGTGCGAGCTGCGCCTTCCCTGGCGCTATACAGGGGCTATGTTCCCCCACATGCAATCCGGGGTCTAGGTCCCCGTCTGCAACCTACGGGTTGCGCCTGCGACCTACTGGCTGCGCTCCTCGCCGCCAGTTGCTCACGCAGTGGCGTGCGAGCTGCACCTTCCCTGGCACTATGAACAATAATGCGCCCTCCTGGCGCTAGGGCACCCCACACTCTCTGGGGTCCCTGTGATTGAGGCCTCCTCCAACCCCTACAGACTCACCCAAGCCTCCAGGTGTAATATCACAAACACACAGCAAAACCACAAGCCCCTAGGCTGTAACACAAATGCAAGCCACATGGCTATAACTCATCATCATAGCTCAAGCCTCCAGGGCTATCATGAGCTGTACTTGCAACTTAGGCTCCTTCCCATATCTCGGCCGAGGGAGCCCCTGCCTCTCCGGCTGCTGGCAGAGAACTGCCAACCTAGCCTCAGCCCTGAGCTTTATAAGGGCCAGGCCCTGCCCCCTACAGGCAGCTGGCTCCGCTTGGTTGCTCCGGCAACCCGCAGCTGCACTCATTACCTGAGCCAGCCTCAGCTGGGCTCGTCATGTCAGGCCAGGGCGCGCTCACTTGCTCCCTGGCAGTTCCTCCTTTCTAGGAGCAGGGGTACCGAGGTGCCCTGCGACAGTAATATTTCCTTCCTCCCACTATTTGTCTAATTTAGATCATAACCTCTTTGGTACAAGGGCTTTTTCTTATTATGCGTATATCCTCTATCACAGGGGCTGTCAACTGGGGGTACGTGTACCCCTGGGGGTACTTGGGAAGGCTCCAGGGGGTACGTGGTGGTGGCACCGAGAAGTGGGGGTATTTGGGAAGTATGCTGCTGCCAGCATTGCCCCCTCCCATTGACCGGCTGCCGAGGGACCTCCTTCCCCTCCTCTACCCCTCGTCAACCAGCTGCCAGGGGACCTCCACCCTTGCTCGTCCAGGGGGTGCAGTCTAGGAGGGGTACCCACCAGAAGGGGTACACTCCTTAAAAAAGGTTGAAAACTCCTGCTCTATCACAACGAAACTCCAAAACTCAGCTAAGACTCCTCCTTTAATACAAATAACAACTTCAAAAAAGCACATCAAATCAATTAACAAAGGGTCCTAGGTTTCTGGATATCTTGAACTGGGACTGCATACAGATGTGTGGAATGTATAATCACTGTGTGATCCTAATGAAAAAGAAATACTTCCTTATTTTTTTTTAATAAAATCTGTTTCTAATCTCTTCCTAAGTTTGTTTCCCTGGATCTTCTCTTTTTAAAATTACATTAAAAAAAAGTCTGTTCCTTGAAACCCAAGAGGAATAACATCTGGATCACTGGCCCTGAGGAAAAGGAATTCAGCTCCTTTTCAGCCGCTAACATATCACTACATGTCTCTTTCTCGGCTGCTCTGTGGTCTTTGAAGGAAAATTCCTGGGACCTTCTTATCTTATAGGGGGACCTTTTTTCCAGTGCTATTGCCCATATTCTTTAACCAGGCTGTGAAGAATTAAAAAACACAGCATGAATGAGGTACGTGGATTGGAATGTCTACTACTCCAGAGATTTACTAGGATACTCGAATATGCAGACTCCACTTCAGGTTTCAGTAAACACACTGTAAATCTCCCACACGAAAAAGGCCCACTTGCAATGCCTCACTTAAAGTGACCACTGACTACAGTGGCTACTGAACAAGAAGAGAGGCAATGAACTGTTTTTTCCTCCTTCATGATATCATATGTCCATTTGTGTCCATTTTCTCACATATCTGTGTGATAACGTCTGCCAAGAATGGGGCAGAAATGGGGTAAAAACAGTGAGATGAGGACATCTGGGGTGTGAAATTCACTGCTACTGGAGATCAGGCTAAAGATCTCACCTTAGTGTACGATGCAAGGCACCAGTCCAGTGGAGAAGAAAATCTTGGTTTCATTCCTGGCTCTGCTTTGCACTACTGTGTGACTTTTCACCTCTGTGTGCCTCAGTTTTCCTTTTCCAGTACAACAGGGTTAAGGATACTTACATTCTTTTGTACAGCACGTTAAAAATTAGCAGATATAAGAGCTAAACATTATGTAAGAGCTAAGTATCATCCTCTTCCTTCTCCTTCTCCTTTTGCAGAACTTTGTTGTGGAATAACCCAGGCTTTTATCACAAGGTAATAAATCAACTTTAATTTGTAAAGGAATGTGAGCTTTTTTCAGGGGATTGCTAAACTTTCAAATATGTGGTTTGGCAACTTGAAATTTCCAAAGCTTCAAAAATGGGTATAATGATAACATTAGTAATCCAGATAGAATGGCAGTCTTTTCCTTCAGTTTCTGCCTCAGTGGATCTACACTCTCTTTATTTTAGCAAAACCTGAAGTTCTAGTAAAAAAAAATACAGAGTTTATGGTTTTTACAATTTCATCCAAGCCTTCTCAGAACCACGACCCAATAGACTCCCCGCTAAGGAATCTTTTCTGCCCATTCTCCACTGAGTTTCCAGCAAATGGGTAACATTTGCTTCATATGCTTTCAAGTTTTGTCTAGAAACATTTCACATAACTAGTATCAGGGCTTATATCTTCTGTATGACATCCCCTAGAGAATGGTACATATACCCAGCCAGTACATTAAACTTCACATTTATCACTCTTGTCTTGTACTCGGTGTTACAGTTACGAAAAGCATGATGCTCAGATAGGGTCTGCATTAAACAATAACTCCTCATTGTTCCAATGAGAATGCAGAGGCAATCTGTTGCCTTTTTTATTTTGGGGGGAAATTGTCATTTGGTACAAATGGCAGACCTGTTGCATGTAATAGTAGATCTTAACTTTTGAAGGGAAGTAAGGTACAGGAGCCTTTGCTGGTCAAACATATTTCTTCTTTGGATGAAAAGCTATTATTTTTCCCTGTGACAATTGTGTGGCTCTGTTGTATGTGGCACTCAGTAGCCAGATACAGAGTAGATGGAATCTGGAAATATCCATGTAATGGTGACTGGGCACGTACTGTTGTCAGGGCTTGACCCAGGATGTTTGTGGTTCTAGGCAGTAATTCTATCAGGCTGACCCAGAAGGGACACTCCCTGAGGGCAGTGTGGTAAGAGATGTACGGCATTGTGCTAGAATCTGCTATCTGCACATCATATGGGTGTACTCGGAAGGGGGGCGTGATTAATTTATCCCCTTTCTCTTCACTCTGCAATACATTTTGAAGTCTCCCCTCCCCCCCCTGTACATTCTTTAGCTTAATTATTAAAATATTTTCTCCTGTGATTTTCCTGGTAGATGCTATGAACAATGGAGGATTAATAGGATTATGACATCGCAGATACATGTAACTTAACTGACAAGGGAAATAACTTTTAAAATTATTTTTTACAGCAGATTAAGTAATCTTTTTTGTTAAGACACATTTAACTGAAAAGCCCAGTGGACAGTTGGCAGAAAAGATCGATTTGTTAAAGATTCAGCACCTCTCTCTCTCTTTCATAAAGGTTACCCTTTGGAGATAACCACGGTCTTATAACAAAACCAGGAAAGATAAGTTTTGACATTCCTGAGATTTCAAAGGTTAAGGAACAAGCAGAGAAAGTAGATTCTAGAGGATAACAAAGTCCTACTTTTCAGGCCTTCATTATATACATTTCACAAAGAAACAAAAAGGGCACAAACTTATTTTGCTTTTTCCTTGTCAAGTCACCTTCCAGTTCAGTCTTTGTTTGAAAACAGGCTGAGCCAAAGTCAGACAACTTCAATGGAGATTCAGGAGGTCAAAACTAGGCCAACTATATTTCAGAATGTTTCTTCTCAGCCTTGATTTTTCAGGGCTGTGTTTTTAATGGCTGTGGTTTTTAATATATCAAAATTGTTGAATTTAACGAAACATTTACTTGGACCACAGGACTTCGTGGGAGCAATTTGGGGACACACTGAAAGGTCATGCTGGAACTAAATCAACTTCAAATAAACCCTCAGAACAACATTTCCTATGAAAAGCTTCACAGACAAAAAGCTTTTACCAGATATGTCTACACAAGAGAGACAATGCAGCATACAAATGGCTTAAATGACTCCCAGATAAGAGGGAGAACAAAATGCCCTTGCAAACAAACACACACAGCTTTAATTAAAAGGATGCCAAAGTTGCAAAATCCATCAGAGACAAACTAAGAAGTGACAGAATTAAATTTGCCTGAATTTACCTTAATTTGCTCTACTTGTGATCAGGCCTTATGATATGGTCTTTAATTATATGACCATATGCTTTTCCTTTTCCACAGGCCTTCACTTCACTGAGTGCAGAGAAGGCATGGTGCAATGAATCTGAGTTGTCTAATGAAGGAAACTGTTTTCCCTAGTACTCTTGTTTCATTATTTGCAGAAGTTTGGAGGTGTATAATGAATTAAGTATGGGACTGAAGGAAGCAAAAGACTAGTCTCTTGGTTAAGGAAAATGAATGCTGTCCTGAAGAGCTGGATTCCATCCATGATTTTGCCCAAAGGTTTTCTGCGACACTGTACAAGTCAGTTAACTCAAACAGTTCAGAAGCAGCCACTCATTTTTTGTGCCTTGTTCTGGGTGCCCAACTTGAGGCTTTGAGATTTGCTTTGAAGAACTACTGGATACTGACAACTTCCACAGATATAACATGACAAGTTGTGCCTTCAGTATTTTGTTTGGAGTACCAAGAACTAAAAAATTGGAAGTTTTGAATTTGTTTACTTTGTTTTCTAGTTCCAATCAACATAATCGGGCTAAGACCAATTAGCCTCTTAGAGGAAGAGCCATTGTGAAAATAAAGTCATTAATGTTTTTGAAACATTCAGATACTATAGCAATGAGTGCCAAACAAAATACCCAAGAGAATATTAATAATTTTGCTTTCAGAGCATGGTTTCAAAAGTGCTTAAAATTAATCATGGGGAGAAAATAATAAGGAGAAAACAAAATATTGACTAGCTGCTTATTATGTGAATGACGTCTATCTAGGCCGCGGAATGGGGCAAGGGTTCTATGGTAAAATGATATGCGATCATATAGTCATTAACTGTACTATAAATTAATACTATGTTAATTTTGATTTTTTCCCTTGCTTGGAAAAGGAGAATCTTATTTAAAGATTGTCAGATTCATCCCTAGAATATCAAATATATGCTTAGATACTATGTTGATGGACATTTAGGAAATGATAGGACAAGAATAAACACCGGATATTCTCTTATATCTAGGTTTATTCTTATAATTGTAAGTTAGCTTTCTGAAGATAACTGATCTTTGTGCTTCCCCAGGCCCCATTTGCTTCAGTCCCACTGTTTTCAGTCCCAGTCTCTCAAGAATACTTGTAGGATTCAGGTGTGCTTTTTGCCACCCTTTTACTCCACCTGCCTAAACCCCTGAGAACCACAGCTGACCCCTAAGACATGACAATAGTTTAAGCACGCCTGTTCCCAGAGTCCCAGGTCTGTGGGCACTCTGCATTTACAGTTCCATTCCTTAGGGATATGCAATAGTAAGAAGCAGAGACCCAGGCTTTGCAAGTGTTTGTAAACAAAAGGACTTTATATTTTGTTAACAAAAGACAGAAAAAAATGAATCTGGACAACACAACAATCACACCTATGTTTTCCCTGCCTTAGTTTACTTACTACTCTGTGGGCATGTCTACATGTACATACTAATGCGATGCAATAACCTCTGGCGCATATTGTACCAGAGTTTATTGCTCCCTGGCGCTGAATTTATACATGCACCCGGGACCGCAGCATGTTGAGCTGGGCCAGAGCAGCCCCAGCTGGCAGGGGAACCTGGGGATCAGCCTGCCAGTCCAGGGCTGCTCCAACCTGGCTCAGTGTGTCGCGGAGGGGCTGGCTGGGGCACGAAGGTGTTCCAGTGTGGGGCTAGCCAGCAGGCAACCCCCTGCACTGAAGCACCCTTATGCTTCAGCCAGCCATGTCAGTATCTACATGTGCATTGCTGCAGAGCAAAAAACTCCACAGAAGGATAGTACTTGTATTTATAAGTACTACCCTGCTGCAGAGTTTATTAGTTTCCTGCAGCCTAATAGAGCTGCACATGTAGAGCCTGAGATGTTTACTATAGAGCTAATTAGCCCACCGAGGGAAACATCTTGTGTAGACACCTTGTTGAAGTTCGTTGGGGTTAGCACAGACTCTTCTGAAGGGCACGAGATTTCATTCCCTTGCCAATGGTTTTTTCAAACCATGGGGTTTCTTCTGTCTCCTTCCTGCTTGAGGTCAGCTTCTTGGACCTTGGTGAGTTCCATACTTAAGCAGGACTCTTGTTATAGAGAAATGTCCTTGTGATCCTGACCAAAGCTTCCCATCATCCTCTATGAGTTTCTTGAGTTGATATGCCCCTCCACCAACACTTTGCTTTTTTGCTCGACTGCTATGGACTTCTCAGTCTTTCACTCCCCACTTCTTCACTTCAGCCAATCCATCATCCCAAGGTATTTCCAACTGAACAGGCAATCATTAAGGTTTAACAACTGACATTATCCTGATCTAGCAAAAACATGACAAAATCTGGGCAGCATGTGGTGGATTTCTTATACATTAAAGCATATGAATTGTAGTCTTAATATAAACCAGAATTCATATATTGTACATACACAGATTCCCCAAATGGATCTAGAGCAGATATAGTTATCAGAATGTTGTATGGGTTTAATCACTTCAAGACATCAGTAGCCATTTCGTTTTGCAATCAGAAGCTGCTCTTATGTGAAAGGGTGGAGGGTAGAACAAAGCTAATTAATAAAAGCTAAAAGATACCCTCCCATTGCATGCACCCCATGACCCAGTCTGAAGCCAAGAATATTAACCACCTATTAATACTTTGAAAGCCCAAATATTAGTTTGTTTCTAAAAGGTTAGAGAGAAAAATATATAAAAAGTGAATGGCATTTGTGGGAAATCTATGGTTTAGACATTAATCTTCCATAGAAGCGTCTTTTTTCTTTAGAACTTCAGAATACTAAAAGAAACCAAGATGCATTTCCTTGGAGGATGAAATGAGATATTCAAGGCCAGTGACCTCTGGGGAGCTGATATTTATTTTGTTGAGTACTTTTCTAATACTGGGAAAATATTCCATTTTCCTGAACATTTGCCCTTTGTCAGGTTGCCAAAGCTTTTTGGAAAGATGAGTCATTATCAAGTGACAATGAAAATGTTACTTTGTATTCATTGCTTGCATGAATTTTCTATATACAAACGTTTATAATTCTTAACAGTCTTGCACTGGGATCCAAGCACAGTCCAAGTTTAGTCGGAAATACTTTGCAATGACATTTGCATTGTATTACACACTGGTAGGTTGTGTGTGTACATGGGAGTGAGATCCAAGGGTGAAATATTAGAGGCTGCTGCAGATCAAGATTGCCACACATTAGAAAGATTGCAAAGGAACCAAGTATTAGAATATAAGAGGCCATTTCAGATCAGGACTAAGAACACTGGCAGAGCCAAGTGTTACATTAATGTGGTATTACAGTATTATAATACAAAAAGAAAGAGCTTGACCCAACATTACCAGGTTCTACTTCTTCCTCCTGGAACTATTTGCCATGTCTGCATGTTTGCCATCTCATATCAGCCTCCTCAGTCATCTACAGATTCACCAATTACTTCCTTATTTACTGGAAGACTATCATCCTTGTATTGAGGGACTGCCGACAACAACAATTTCATGATGCTAAGGTCTCTACAAGCATAGGTGAAAGAAATGGGCTGTCCTGAATAGTTTATATTCCAAATAATGGACCCTATCTAGACTAGCAGATGGTAAAAGAGATCAGGATGGAGGCACATTGCCAACATAAGCATGTATACATCTCTGCCAGTGTGTCTATAATTAAAAAAGCTGGGGTTCTGAAGTGAAGAAATGAAGGGCATTAGGAAACATGCAAGGAGCTCTAGGTTTAGAATAGTTGAGGGTATTGCTAAGCAGAACTTAAATGATCATGACTTTGACTGTGTCAATAATGCAGTGGGTACAGAGAACTGCTTAATATAATTGATTTATCCTTTCCCAAGGCCTTTGGCAAGGATTCTTGTAAGAGGCTACCAAATAATCAAAGTAGTTACGGAGGGAGAAGCAAAGTATTGTCATAGATCAGAAATTGCCCAGGAGACCGAAAAAATAGGAATAAATGGACAATTGTCATCATGGAAGATACCCTGGGCATGAAGCGGTACCTCCAATTGTAATGTTTTTATTAATGATGTGGAAAAGGAGTGTGCTGTCAGGGAGCAACATTTTCTAATAACATTAGGTACTGAAGTGAGTCAAGCGGACTGAGGAACTTAGGAGGGAGCTAAACAAGCTGGATAAATAGGCAACACAAGAGAAAATTGAGTTCAGTATCAACATTTGAGGGAAGAAAATTAAACTACTATACTTTTCAAGCTTCTTAATTAATTGTACCAACTCTGGAAAGACTCCTGGGTGTCGGCATAGACAATTTAATGAAGTGCCCTGCTCAAGGGACAGCTGCAGCCAAGAAAGCAAATAAAACATTAGGGGTATGGAAACACAACACTGCTAAAATTGGCTGCTCTGGTATCTAGCTAGAACTCTACTGTTTCTCCCTCCCCCAACCTTTTAAAAATCTTTTGTTGCCACTTTTTATTAATGAATTCCCTGCACTGCTTGTTCAATAAAAGCTATCTAAAGACCAGCTGTGTCCTCACTGCCTTTGGTGTCACAGCCCATCTTCATACCCCCTCACTTTACAAGCCCCTGGGAAACAAAAAGTATGGGTCCAAGCACTTTCTCCCTCCATCCCAATCAGGCAAGGACACTGTACTTTGGTCATTTTCAGACTACTGAAGCTTACTGAACTCATGTTAAGGAAACAAGGGAAACAAGAAAAGCGACAACACTGCCAGCTATGGGTAGGACTTCAAGGCATGGGTGCAAGTCCTACTCCTTGTGAGTCATGCTGGGTTGGGTGCTCACTCCCACTCATGGATGTTGGAGCCACAGCACTACACACAACTGTGAACCCGTTCTCAATCAGTGACATTATGGAATAGTTCCATTGTTATGTGTGTCTGCTACCCCATCTGGAATTGCATGTGCAGTACTAGTCACATCATGTTCAAAAGGATACCGATGAACTAGAGCAGGGGTCAGAAAATGGTAATGGGAATGAGTGTCCAGAGGTTAAGATCAGGATTGCTTACCTTAGTGAAGAGACAAAATAAGTAGTGGACATGATGGAATAGTACTAAATGGTTTCAGGAAGGTCTTAAAGCTTAAGGCATTCTTTTCTCTTGAAGCTTACAAACAAGAGAGAAATTAAAAATAGCCATTTCAAGACTGATTAAAGAAAATGCTGTTTCATGCAACATGCAAGTAAATCCTGGAACAAACTGTCACAGGACATCACTAAGGCCAAGAACTTAATGAGTTTCAAAAAGGAACTGATGCTGGTATTTATAGTGAGAAAGTCCAAGGATATAATAATTGACACTAACACTAACCTCATGCTTTGGGGCTTAAAACCCCTACGGGGAAGTGTGTGTGTACAAATTATCCCATATTTTCTCTCAAGTGCTTGGTCCTGACCACATTCAGGAGACTCAGATCTAATCCAGTTTGTCTCGAGCCATGCACCCCAGGCTTAGGAGGACACGGGAAAATACAGATCAGGACTGGGCTTCTGGCAGAGTAGTGGACTAGTCCATATTGATATAGCAAGTGATAAGGTAGGTCAGGACTGAAGCACACTGGCAAATTTATTTAGCATTATCAGCCCCCTGCCGTGTAATCATTAATATAAACATAATATAAAGGATCTGGAACTGTTCTGAAAAAATGGCCATCTAAATCACCCAATAAGGTTTCTGTAGAGAAAGTTAAATAATTTGTGAGGTCACTAATTCTAAAACCATTATTTCATTATCTCCCAGCCAGTTTCTTTATTCCCCCACCCTACCCCTTAAATACCAAACATGATTAGATCATATTTATGAATTTATTCCCTGCCAGATTTAATGTTTAAAATTACACTGAGCACTGGGAGCTTATAAAAAGAATCTTATATTGCTAAACCTGTTTGCTTTAAACCCATCAATTATTCTGGAGGCCCATTTTTATACAGCTGGTACATGAAACTTCAAAAAGAGGTTTTAAAAGCAACTGTGGATCACATGAAAGAAGGTGATGATATAACATAAAATATGGACCTGATATTCTAGAATATTTACAACTTTATGTTTTGGCACATCCCAAACACTGAAGGCCAAGTTCTTTGCTTGTCCAAGTCAAGAGATCTCCCCTACTGTCAATAGAGCTGTGTAGATTTATACCAGCTGACTGGTATACTTTACTCACACACACGTTTCACTTAATTGTCAGTGGCAAATTGGCTCAGAGTAACTGAAAATCTTCCTATGGTAACAAAGATTCAGCTCCTAAATCAATTTTATTATCTAGGTTGCAGCTTTCTTTTGTCTCAGGCAACCTCCATGCAATTGGACAAGACTGATGATATCTGAAGCTGAAGATCCAGGCTTTGAACAGCACGGTGTGCTTCAGGTTAGGAAAGACATGTACTGACAGAATTGCATGAGGGTCAGGTGAACTGGTGTTCCTCTCCTAAGTGAGAAATTCCTCCAGAGAGGAAACGATCGCTTTCCATCTACAAGAGTTATTTACTGTATCAGCCATGTTGTGTGTGACATTTCCTTTGCAGTCAGAAGTTAAATTTGCTCAAGTATCCAACGATCTAGGATATAGTATATAAGTTATTATTTATAATTATGTTTTACTGTTTGTCCAACTACTGCAGACAAGTAAAGTGCAATTAAGCACTAATTAATTATCCACTTCAAGGTGCTGCTAATGTCTTGGGCTTCTATGTGGTATTGTAATAGTGTAATTATTTAAATAATGGAGCTAATCAGAGGAAAGGTACTTATTTAATCCTTTAAAAACACTAAAAGAAAAGAAAGATGGGAAATATTTGAGGACTCTCATAACAATACGAATTGCATTAATGGATTCAGTCATTGGTCAATCCAGTCTTGGATCGTGTCTCTGGCACTAGCCAGTGTTAAATGCTTCACATATGAACGTACAAGAAAAAACATTTGGGGCCCTTATGGAATAACCCAAATAGGAAATTTCTCTTTATTTCCCCCACTTAACAGTTGGAAAAATGGGAGAATTCTTGTGCATTAATATATCATATAGAGTACATTTAATTTACATTTTATTTTCTAGAGTCGTAGACCTTGATGTTCACTTGGTGTAAGTGGGTGTAGTACCATTAGTTTCAATCAAGCTATGCCAATTTAGACCATATGAAGGTTGCATGGCAGTGGGTGTGTCTACATGTGTGAAAGCTCCAGAGTGGCTTTACTTTAGAGTAATTTACTCCAGAGAAAACCCACTCCATTCAGGCATCTACACGTGCAGAGAATCAGGAGCAGATTTGCTGCTTGTGGAAGCAGTCTGCTTCTGCCCCCTCTGGCCTTGCACCAGTCCCCTGCAGCAGCCAGGGTGAGCTCTAGGCACTTCCTGGGTATTAGCTCAAAGGTTGGTAGGAGAGCACAGGATCAGGAGACAGCTGTCTCCTGGCAGGAGGTGGGAGATTGCTCCCTGTCTGTGGGATCTGCCTGCTGCCAGGGTGGGGTCTGCAACCAGAGCCCAGGTGGGGACAATGTCCCCCTGCCCTGGCAGCAGGGAGACTTTGTCTTTGCCCAGGCTCCGGTGGTGGAGCCTGATCTGACAGCAGACAATCTCCTGCCCCCTGCTGCTTGGCTGACTGGGAGCACATTTGCTCCTGGTTGGCCATCTACACGTGCTGTATTGCATAGTACTTACTCCAGAGTAAATCTGCTACTTGTATTTACAGGTAGTAAAGTTACTCATGATTAGAGAAAATTACTGTTCAGTATGCATCTGCACACATAGACAGTGATGCTTACTGTGTAGTAATTTGCTCTAATCTTGAATAAAGAATCTCATGTAGAAGCACCCAGTGAAAGCTATTTAAGGGAACAGCAGCTCTGAGACATTCTTTAAGTGAGATTTCAAATCCTTAAAGGAATCCTATAGTGATGACTTCTATCCCGTTAGACAATTACACAAGTATTTACTAAAAATGAGATATGCATCTATATATTAGCATTATCTGGTTTAGAAATTCCTGTCACTTTCATTATCTGCAAAGCCGTGAGCGATTTGGCGCTGTTTTACTGCTACTTCCCAGCTGGAAGCCCAGTCTAATGGTATAGCCTTACCAGCCTAATGGCATGTGTGTTTGTATGATCAGTACCTAGCAAACTGGGAGCCCAATCCCTGGTTGCTCCATCAAGGTTCTGCTGCAAGAGATCACCACCACCATCATCTGAACTTCAGGAAGTATAGCTGGGCACAACTCCCCTTTGAATTTCAATTTTGATTGTGCACGAAGGCCCTTAATCTTCAAAGACTTGGTCACATTGTTAACTTTAAATATGTCTGTAGCCCCACTGTGACTATGTTTGTGCTTGAAGTTAAGCACAAGCACAATATAAATACCTAGATAGATAATTCAACAATCACTTTATGAGTCTGATCCAAAGTGCACTGAAGGCAATGGAAAAGCTCCTATTGACTTGTGTTCATTTTAGATCTTTTGAAGTTATTTATAAAGCTTTCTTCTGCAACATGTAAGTAGAAATGCAATTAACATCTCTTAAGGCCCCCTATAGCTCCCCTGCTTTTATGTATACCTTTAAAAAATGCTAATCTGCATCTCTTGTATCATCAAACTACTCAAGTGGTGGCAGCAGCTTGCTGATTATTCATCTGTATTACAAGTCATACACTTCTAAAAAGGGTTAGTGTTTTTACTATTCCCTCTGTAATAATAAACCATGATTGGAAAAATCCTTGCTGCTGCACTGGCATTTATCCTTTATGGAAGACTTCATACAGATACTTGGTCTATATTTTGGCTATTTCTATTCTATTTTGCCATGGTGAATTTGGAATGAAGAAAAGGCATACACACTAGGAGCTAACAATCAGTATTAAGTTTTGTTTTACCTGGGTCAATGTAAGGAAAACAATAGACTATGAAAAGCTTGAACATCAAACTGGCTTCCTCCTTGATTTGTTAGGCAGCAGTGATTAATCCTTGTGGTGACAGCCTGCTCCAGAAAGCACACAGGATGCTTATAGCCCATTATTGATCATAATTTCCATTTTGGAGTGGTGGACACTCAGCAGTTCTGAAAGTCTGGCCCATTTACTATAATTCCATCCCAAACCAAAGGGATAGTGCTTCCCATGCATGCAACAGGTAGCTTATTCTTCATGCCATGCTATGTTCCTGAATTGATCATTTTAGACTTCTCTTATCTAGCAGTGAAGAGGTAAATGGAGCATAGTCAGATCTGTGTATTGAGGGACTGAAAGTCAAAAGATTTATATTTTCTTCCTGACTTCAGCACTGTGTCCACAAGCAATTCACTTAAAATGAGTGACTGCTTTTGAAAATGAGGTCAATTTTGTGTGTTCGACTTGAGACCTCAAAACAGATTCAAAATATAATTCACCTGATCTTGCTACATGTTTTTTGTTCTGTAATAGTGATTTATGGTTATAAATTACTCTGAATGCAACACCTAGGTTCACCCACACCTGAAAGCAGTTCTCACCCTTGTTACCTCCTCAGAGTATGCTGTCAGTTAGCTGCTGAGGGATATTAGTTAATCTTAGTTGCCTATCACTTCTCCCACCTGCTTCTCTCACTGCATGTTGCCATGGTGAAGAACATCATAGACTGTATACAAAGGAGGAACACAGAAGGAAACAAAATCAAATCAAGGCATGAAATAACACTGAAAAAGCCACATGGCTTGTTAGGTACCATTAAACATCTACATTTGTCTGGCCATGTTTGCTGGTCACCTGCCCAGAAATGTAATTAGAATCATAAACCTGAAACTGTCTCTGTTTTTCCAACAAAATATATTACTATATAGAACTATTATTATAGTTACATGTCCCCTCAGGTCAGAGTCCACAATTAATGCCAGTTTTATCCTTCTGTTCTCACTTCTCCAAGGGTCTGTGGGATCATGAAAAGGAACATTTAAGTTGCTGAGGATTAAAGTTCTACTCAGCAATGGGAATAGACAGTAAAGCTGAGTCCAGACAAAGGCCTGCAAATTGCTCTTGCCTTTAGATGCCTTTAGAGAAATGTCGATACAACTTTACTGCTGTTCATAAATGCTGGATATTGTATTGTCTGCACATGTGGTAGAACTTGAAGTTCACAGGGCAGAGTAGAGTCTTTGCTTAATACTTTAAGTGACTTATACAACATCCCTCTGATGTTTCTATAAGGCCTGGAATTTCTTTTAAAGGTTGTATTTTAAAGACACATACTCTGTAACCTCTTCATTGAAAGGGCCCCCTCATCCAGCAATAACATTTTGAGGGGAGAAATAAAACATTAGTGCTAATCTTTCATTAAAATGCCATTGCTGCTACTACAACAGGTACAGGTTTGAATTTCATTTGAGTTTAATTTCCCCTCTGAGATATAAACCTGCTCCAGCTTCTTGACTAGCTCATTTTCTTCTACATTCTCTCTCAAATGGTTTCTTTAGATTTGACTGGGGCAAGATAGTTATGCTCATGCTGTCATTGGAGTCCATATGAAAACTCCACTAGCTTCATTAGATTCATAGATTCATAGATTCATAGATGTTAGGGTCGGAAGGGACCTCAATAGATCATCAAGTCCGACCCCCTGCATAAGCAGGAAAGAGTGCTGGGTCTAGATGACCCCAGCTAGATACTCGTCTAACCTCCTCTTGAAGACCCCCAGGGTAGGGGAGAGCACCACCTCCCTTGGGAGCCCGTTCCAGACCTTGGCCACTCGAACTGTGAAGAAGTTCTTCCTTATGTCCAGTCTAAATCTGCTCTCTGCTAGCTTGTGGCCATTGTTTCTTGTAACCCCCGGGGGCGCCTTGGTGAATAAATCCTCACCAATTCCCTTCTGTGCCCCCGTGATGAACTTATAGGCAGCTACAAGGTCGCCTCTCAACCTTCTCTTGCGGAGGCTGAAAAGGTCCAGTTTCTCTAGTCTCTCCTCGTAGGGCTTGGTCTGCAGGCCCTTGACCATACGAGTTGCCCTTCGCTGTACCCTCTCCAGGTTATCCGCATCCTTCTTGAAGTGTGGCGCCCAGAATTGCACGCAGTACTCTAACTGCGGTCTGACCAACGCCCTATAGAGGGGAAGTATCACCTCCCTGGACCTATTTGTCATGCATCTGCTGATGCACGATAAAGTGCCATTGGCTTTTCTGATGGCTTCGTCACACTGCCGGCTCATGTTCAACTTGGAGTCCACTAGGACTCCAAGATCCCTTTCCACCTCTGTGACACCCAGAAGGTCATTCCCTAGGCTGTAGGTGTGCTGGACATTTTTCCTCCCTAGGTGCAGCACTTTGCATTTCTCCTTGTTGAACTGCATTCTGTTGTTTTCTGCCCACTTGTCCAGCCTATCCAGGTCTGAGTCCAGCCTATCCAGGTCTGATTAGGAGTCAATCTGACTCAAAATATTCAAACTTTCCCCCATCAGGAAAAGCTCACATTGATTTTTAATGAGCATCTTGCAAGAAACTGAAGAAGCAGAAACAAATCTCCTGAAAGAATTAGGACATTGTGTCTAGAGACAGAAATGACACATAAACCGGTATAAGTGATTGGAAACTGGTTCAAATCTGTAACACAACAGAAGTTCAGTGCACATAAACTGCTTTCAAAATGGCTGAAACCGGCTTACGATAAACCTGGATGGATGTAGTATCAGACTTAACTGATTTAGGTTAAATTTGTTTATTGAATTTCTGTCCCAGATCCCCTCCAGATTCAAGTTAACTCACAGTCCCCCAGCACTCCAGGATGCTTTGCACTTACCCTGAAAACTGGCCTTCACAGGGTGGGCAGGCTAGCCTTGGCCCAAGCTATCTACTTCAGCCAAGCAGGGAGGCATTCTCTGGTATTCCCCAGACTCTGGCTGTACCTACTTCAGGCATGTGTCTACATTTCTGGAATCAAAAGTAAATGTTTGTTCACTTGCTGGTTGGTTCAATCTGTGCAGCTTAGACTAATCTGCGAAGACTGAATTGATTCAGACTTAGGCTTTTTGACTTTCTGTACTTAGCCTGTGTCTGTAGTACCGAAGATAAGTGACACTCAAGAACCATATACCTGACACAAGTCATAGCTCAGAAATGTGGAAGATATCTGAATCTCTTTTGACTGCAAAACTGGAATAGAAGTTACAAAATACAAGGCTTGTGATAGTTCTGCACTTAAATTTTGAAGAAAAAATATAAATGAAAACACAAAGCATAAAAAAAACATAATAGTCCTTCTGGCCAATCAGAGACCTGGCTTCATATCTGATCTGATTATTTTCATACCAGTATGTTAATTCCTAGTTATCTGTACTTTAAAGAAACCTTACTGAGGGCGCAGAAGCAAACCATCCCGATGTGTAGGAAGACTAGCAAGTATGGCAGAAGACCAGCTTGGCTTAGCAGGGAACTCTTCAGTAAGTTAAAACACAAGAAGGAAGCTTATAAGAAGTGGAAATTTGAACAAACAACTAGGGCATGCAGGGATGAAATCAGGAAGGCCAAAGTGCAACTGGAGATGCAGCTAGCAAGGGACATGAAGCGTAACAAGGAGGGTTTCTACAAGTATGTTAGCAACAAGAGGAGGTTCAAGGTCCAATGGGGGAGGAAACCTAGTGACAGAGGATGCAGAAAAGGCTGATGAACTCAATGCCTTTTTCACTTCAGTCTTCACAGGCAAGGTCAGCTCCCAGATTATTGCACCTGGCAGCACAGTTTGGGGAGGAGGTAAGGAGTCAACAGTGGCAAAAGAATAGATTAGAGACTATTTAGGAAAGGTGGGGCCAGACAGGATGCATCTGAGGGTTCTGAGGGAGTTGGCCAATGTAATTGAAGAGCTGCTGGCCATCATCTTTGAAAACTCATGGTGATTGGGAGAGGTCTGGACAATTGGAAAAGGGGAAATATAGTGCCCATCTTTAAGAAAGGGAAGAAGGAGGATCCAGGGAGCTACAGACCAGTCAGCCTCACCTCAGTCATAGGAAAAATCATGGAGCAGATCCTCAAGGAATCCATTCTAAGCACTTAGAGGAGAAGAAGGTGATTAGAAACAGCCAGCATGGATTCACCGGGGGCAAGTGCATGACCAACCCGATTGCTTTCTTTGATGAGATGACTGGATCTGTGGATGCAGAGACCCAGTGGATTTGATATACCTTGACTTTAGCAAGGCTTTTGATATAGTCTCCCACAACTTTCTAGCAAGCAAGCTAAGCAAGTATGGGTTGGATTAAGGGACTATAAGGTGGATAAAAAACTGGCTTGATCATCAGGCTCAGAAAGTAAATGACTTAATATCTAGTTGGCAGCTGGTACCAAGTGAAGTGCCCCAGGGGTCAGTCCTGGGTCTGGTTTTGTTCAGTGTCTTCATCAATGACCTGGAAAATGGCATAGAGTACACCCTCATCAAGTTTGCAGATGATATCAAACTGGTGGTAGTAGTAAATATGCAGGAGTGTAGGGTTAGGATTCAGACAGACCTTGACAAATTGGAGGATTGGACCATATGAAATCTCATGAGGTTCAATAAGGACAAGTGCAATGTCCTGCACTTAGGATGGAACACTCCCATGCACCAGGACAGGCTCGGGGCTGACTGGCTAACTAGCAGCTCTGCAGAAAACGACCTGGGGGTTACAGTGGATAGTAAGCTGAATATGAGCCAACAGTGTGCCCCTGTTGAGAAGAAGGCTAACAGCATACTGGGCTGCATTGGTAGGTGTGCTGCTAGTAGATCAAGGGAAGTGATTATTCCCCTCGATTCAGTACTGGTGAAGTGACACCTGGAGTATTGTGTCCAGTTTTGGGCCCCCCACTACAGAAAGGTTGTGAACAAATTGGAGAGAATCCAGCAGAGGGCAATGAAAATGGTGAGGAGGCTGGGACACACAACTTCTGAGGAGAGGCTGAGGGAACTTGGCTTATTTAGTCTAGAGAATAGAAGACTGATGGGGATTTGATAGCAGCCTTCAACTACCTGAAGAATGATTCCAAAGAGGATGGAGCTGAACTGTTCTCAGTGGTGGCAGATAACAGAACAAGGAGAAATGGTCTGAAGTTGCAGCAAGGGAAGTTTATGTTAGATATTAGGAAAATCTTTCTCACTAGGAGGGTAGTAAAACACTCGAACAGGTTACCCAGAGGTTGTGGAATCTCCATCCTTGGACATTTTTAAAACCTGACTAGACAAAGCCTTGGCTGGGATGATCTAGTTTGGGATGGTCCTGCTTTGAGTAGAGGGTTTCATAGATTCATAGATGTTAGGGTCGGAAGGGACCTCAATAGATCATCAAGTCCGACCCCCTGCATAGGCAGGAAAGAGTGCTGGGTCTAGATGACCCCAGCTAGATGCATATCCAACCTCCTCTTGAAGACCCCCAGGGTAGGGGAGAGCACCACCTCCCTTGGGAGCCCATTCCAGACCTTGGCCACTCTAACTGTGAAGAAGTTCTTCCTAATGTCTAGTCTAAATCTGCTCTCTGCTAGCTTGTGGCCATTATTCCTTGTAACCCCCGGGGGGGCCTTGGTGAATAAAACCTCACTAATTCCCTTCTGTGATGAACTTATAGGCAGCCACAAGGTCGCCTCTCAACCTTCTCTTGCGGAGGCTGAAGAGGTCCAGGTGCCCCAGTCTCTCCTCATAGGCAAGCCCTTAACCATACGAGTGGCCCTTCTCTGGACCCTCTCCAGGTTATCCACATCCCTCTTGAAGTGTGGCGCCCAGAATTGCACGCAGTACTCCAACTGCGGTCTGACCAGTGCCCAATAGAGGGGAAGTATCACCTCTTTGGATGTATTCGTCATGCATCTGCTGATGCACGATAAAGTGCCATTGGCTTTTCTGATGGCTTCGTCACACTGCTGACTCATGTTCATCTTGGAGTCCACTAGGACTCCAAGATCCCTTTCCACTTCCGTGCCACCAAGCAGGTCATTTCCTAGGCAGTAGGTGTGCTGGACATTTTTCCTCCCTAGGTGCAGCACTTTGCATTTCTCCTTGTTGAACTGCATTCTGTTGTTTTCTGCCCACTTGTCCAACCTGTCCAGGTCTGCTTGCAGCTGTTCCCTGCCCTCCAGCATGTCCACTTCTCCCCATAGCTTTGTGTCATCCGCAAACTTGGACAGAGTACACTTCACTCCCTCGTCCAAGTCGCTGATGAAGACATTAAAGAGTATCGGCCCAAGGACCGAGCCCTGCGGGACCCCACTGCCCACACCCTTCCAGGTCGAAACCGACCCATCCACCACGAGATGGAGTTGTACTAGATGACCTCCTAAGGTCCCTTCCAACCTTAATTTTCTATGATTTTCTATGATTCTGTGATTACCAACTCAGCCCTTTTAGGTGGGAATGTCTTGTTCTTAAAGTACAAGACAAATGATGTAGATTCCTGGGTTTTTTTTCTGGCTATCACTGACTCTGTATGTGATTCTGAAGACATTACTTCACCTCTCTGTTCCAGAGAGTATAGGCAACTGAATAAATTTCAGAGAGCTAAAAATGGCATCAGAAGCTTATTGTGTGTTCACAGCATTGCAGTAATTGTCCATTCTTACCTCATAGAAAATGAAAGCTAAACTGGAGTAGCTTTGTCCACTTTTACTTGGGGGATAAGCTATTTTGGGTTAGCTTTCACCTAGCATGGGTTAAGAGAAGACACACAGGCAGTCACCACAGAACAACTGATGTGTAATAAATCCCTGCTTCCTCTGAACTCACGGTAATTGTTTTGCTTGTCCGTAACCTCAGTCTTTCCCTCTGCAAAATGCCGAGAATTGTTATCATTTCACATTACTACACATAAACATTTGTAAAACAGTTTCACTAGTTGATGATGAGAGCTATAAGTGCAAACTGCTTATCAATGATCTATTAATCATTAAGTGATCAGTTATGAATGATCAGTGATCTTATTTAATTCTAGGCTGAAACTGATAGCCTGCTACTTTATAAAGCCTATTCAAATCCATTAACTATAACTAGCAATTTTCACACCTCTTACTGTTTTATAATCAGAGGCAAAGTGGAATGTAATTTTCAGTCCTGTACTTAAGTATGGTCAGTACCAAGACAGATATAAACTCTGCAGCCAAGCACTACAGTGAGATTCCTGAGCAGAGTAGCACACATGGCTCAGAGCTTTCAGCTATTCATTTTCTTTCATCAAGAATTACATACAGCCTGAAATATTTGGCTGGCGTGATCTGCCTGGTTCATTCCCTGCCTCTCACTGGGAGCACAAGAAGCACATTCAAAAACACTATGTCAGCAGCCAGAAGTCATTCCAAGGGCCAAAGGCATTAAGCACTCTTGAGCAGCATTAAGTAAGCCACACTGAAGTCAGTGATAGCAAAAGTGCTGAATACAGATCCATTGGCACCCTCAGCTACACCTTACCCAGAAAATAACCCTCCATGCTAAGGTGTAAGGAGCCCATGAAGTACTGCTCTTCATATAATGTTGCCTCTTTAAATGGTGCTAATCAGGTTCTGCTTTGTTCAAAGACTTGGGCCACAGCAATTGATTTGAACACATAAATGCTAGCTGCCCCCTCTAGCTGTCATTTGTGAGTTGTGAAACCCCCAAATCCAGTATCCAACTCTTAACACTTCTCTGTATCCAGCTTTTCTAATGCTTTGGAAATTGACTTGTATAGCACGAGCCGATTTCTATTCAGATCCTTGTGAAATGTCCCTTCAGATAACTGTAGACTTCCTTGCAGTTTTCCTTCTACCAAGGCTGACTATGTTACATTCTTTCATCATGTACCAGGAACTGGGGGTATGAAAGAAGCTTTCATGATCCCACAGACACTAGAGCTGTTTTATGTTTCTTTGTTAAGCGATAAGAATGTCTAGCTTCTGTAATTTTCAGGGTCTTTCAGCTTTTTGGAATGATACTTGTCTTGTTCTACACAGAGGAAAGTGACTGGATTATTAGCTAGTGTGGAAGGTCAGGGTCAGGATTTCTAGGATTTTTCCCTTAGTGTGGTAAATTGGCTAAGCAATGATACGGCAGTAGAAAACGGCCTCAGTGGTGTCTCAGTGGGAATTTTCCCACTGACCTCGTCAGTATCCTCATCAATGGCAGTGGGGATTTTCTCACTAACATCAGCAGAAATAGGAAGTTTTTTGCACTTCTTCCTCCTGGGAGAGGGGAGGAAATGCAGCATCACCAGCATAAAGATATTCTTTGACAGTGGGAACATTGGGGCACAGGGGTAGTGTGTACAGCCCAGAAGAGATGTGAAACATGATCGTTTTTGAGGTTCTTTAACCGGTGCCAATCCTGTTTTACTTCATTCTGTGACTTGGACCACAGAAATTGGTCTGACTACATGACTACAGACTGCAAGATTACTTGTTACCCTGTGCATCTGTCTTCTGTGAATCTTGTGTCTTTTTAGAGTTTTGCATCCACATTATGCGAAATATCTGATTTCTTAAGAGTCTCTGGTAAAAAAACAAGTGAAAATGAGTGTTTTCAGTTAAGCTTCTCCTGGAGGCTTTGAGCTCAGTTTAAAGTGAAACTCAGGGCTGGTCGTGCTACAGATCATGAGGAGCATAACTGAAAGAAAACAGTATTTTCTTTAACTCTTTCGAAGTGAAATCAACACTGGGGCTGCCAGCTCTGATAGTTTTATTGTGTGACTGGCAATATTTAGAGGTTCACTTACTGGCCCAGCTTGTATCACAATCCTGTATGAAAATCTCAGCATCCTTTCTTATTTTTAATGTTTCTAGTCCCTCATGATAAGACACAAAGAACTCAACAAATAAACTCCTCTAGCTAATAAATTAAACAATAGCATTACCAGCCCCCTAACATCCAAGAATCTTGAATCGAACCCCACAAAATAATTATTCTTGAACATTGGAGGCTGACAATACTTCAGGAAGCTTTATCAAGTTCCCTTCAGGCCTCTCTGGTTTTAGTTTCTCACCTGCTCTGAATATTTTGTGTGACCTTTGGCAAGCCATGGGAATTATATGACATACATGTCCCAGTGGGATCTTTCCTGTTGAGCTCCTCCGTTTCCTCATCACCTCCACTGGCAGTGGGAATTTTGTCACTAGCTTCAACAGAAGTATGATTGGCTCCACTACTTTGCAAGAGTGTATAGAAGCTAATTTACACTGAGATCCATAGATGGATGATGTCTGAGAAGTGAAACATATTTATTATTGTATCTCTTGCTGCCAGCAGCTCAGATCCACCAGTGGCAGCAACACCTAGGGAACAGATACACGTATTTACCCTATAGTAAGTTGGCTCTGCTACGTAAAGTAGACATAAGATGCTGAGTCCCACTACACAGTAAATAATTTCAACTTGTAGAAGGAGTGTAGGAACTTTACTTTGCAGAACAATTACTACAGGGGACTTATTGTGCATCTGCTTCCCAAGTCAATGTTACCACCTTGCAACCTTTACTCAGTGCAAACCACTTCCCCTGCCATCTAATGGCCAAGCACCCTAATAGTGCCAACCATGGAAAAGTGATTTGTGAGAGCTGGTCTGCTTTCTACTATGGAGTAAAATCTGGGGTACATTACTCCATCATAATCATGCCATGTATCCACATCTTGAGAGTCATATGGTAGGCACAATGTAGCAGCCTAATATGAGTTAAGTACCATGTTGCATATATTCTGAGCAGTATTAGATGATACCATATTTAAAAACTTAGTAGTCATCCAAATACCTTTCTAAATTAGTGCTGCTTCAGTTGCTATCACTGGTGAGTTTGCACTGGTATTATTAACAGTGCTGAGAGATTTGAGAGAAATGAGACTAAGAAGAATGCTTTACTATTGGTTTATATGCAAGGTGTCCAGGCATTAGAGTGGGAATGATAGGATAAAGACAGAAAAATAGCCCAAAAGATGTCTGAATAAAGGAATTCTGCATGTGGAAAGCTAGCTGAAGACCTAATGGATTTTCCACTGCGCTAAGCTACCCAAGTTTTCCATTGGCTACTGCTCTGGGATTTTGAAACTACCCAACATAGCTAAAACCTTTAAGGACTTAAAAATGTGTTTTAGAGCCTGGCACAAAACAATTTCTTCTCCACAAGAAATTCTAATATATTGACATTTTTTTTTAAAAACAGAACAAGCTCAAATTTTGAAATCTGCTGCAGAACAGAAATTGCAACAATTCTGATTCAGAAACACTGAGATAAAATACATATATAATAATATCTAGAAATAATATTAGGATACTATTTTAAATAATATAAGAGTTATGATGATAAAAGTTGGAACAAACTGTTTCTTCTTTCTGCTGTTGAAAATCGACATCCACATGTTCCCACAACACATTTTGATGTTAGCAAAACTGAAAACTATTCTATTGAAGATGCTTTGCCTAGTTCCAGCATATGCATTCCAAGCACTTCCTTTGCACTCTGCATTATAAAGTGATAGAGAATCCTTTAATTGGTCTATTAATTATTTGGTCCCTGTATAAATGTGTGATATGTCTTATTTCAGGTGCATTCAGACACTTCTGTGTTTCACCTGGCTAGGCTGCCAGGTCACTGGTGAGGGTGGTAAAAACTCCCTCTCTGCACACTGTGCATACCCAGCCCTTCAGGAATATGTATCATTCCACCAGCACATAACCTTGTGAACATTTGGAAAGAGTCTCCTACCAGGGATACAGGAATCATTGACTCATTTGCAGTAACGCGAATGATTCCAAGGGATGTCCTCCCTTTGGGGATGAAAAACACCCTGGGTGTGCTGAGCATTAATCCTACTTATTGACTCTCCCCATAAGCCCTTTACTAAATGGAGCCCAGAAAGGGTTAAGGCAGTAGTTGGAGAGGTTTGGGGTGACGTCGTGCTTCTGGACGTCTGAGAAGTCTCTTGAAGGTAGTTCCCCTCTGGTGATGATGGGAGCGAGCCGAGGTCTGAAATCCGAGATCCCTCGCAGCCTGGACTTGGTGAGGTCCCAGTAAAAGCTGCTTGTCTGCTTTCCTTCCCTGAGCAGTCACCCGATTGCACTGGCCTGGGCAACATGGAGCTAGCCCCCTGGACACACATAGGACTTACACTCCTCCAGCTCCTTCTCATCTCCTGCCTGCCGAGAGGTACTGTAAGTAAGCAAGTGCATTCTCTCCAGGACTGAATGGATCCCTTCTTTTTAGTGTGGTCAGGGGCTTTTGATCTCACGCTGTGTCATGGGAAGCAGAGAGATCTGGAGGGACGTTAATCATAGAAGGAAGGGGCTTTTATTTATTTATTTATTTATTTATTTATTTTGCTGGCATTGAGGGAATATGTCTAGGATAATTTCCAGAGAAATTTAATGGGCTTAAAGAGAAACAACTGGCTGGATATGCTTGCCAATGGCCATCAAGCAAAGGATCTGCAATCACTTCACCTACTTACTGCTTTCTTTTATTAACACTCCATGCTAAGGAAATGATGACAAAAAGAGGCATTTTAAGCTCTGAATTGTAAAGCTTAATTTGTTTGGCTTGGCAAGAGAGAGACTTTCCTTTCCAGCCCCAACACCAAGAATGAAGGGGAAAAAACATGAGGGAAAGAAGGAAAACAAAAGCCACACATTGTTTCCAATCTGGGCTTTACTTCTGCCAATATTATTTTTTCAAAGGGGAAACCTTGTTAAAGCTGAATAATCTTTTTAATGTAAATTCTTGATTTCCGCTGAACGAGCATGTACAGTTCATTCTTGATAAGATTAAAGAAACAATGAGCCCTTCTATCGGAGTGTAAATTTACTATGATTTTTTTCCCTAAGAATGTTCACGGTTTACGCTGTAAAGTGGATCAAGCTACTTACAAACATTAACTCCTGTCAATTTGTACTGCTCTTTGGGGAAGCTTACAAACTAGCTGAGGTAAGGTGCTTCCAAATCTCGCATTTTGCATATGTGAGAGACCAGTGACGGCAACATTCCCAATAAGGTGTCCCTCTTTAAAAAATAATGGTGAATGGAAAGTCTAAAATAAATACTACAATGATCTAGACAATGCAGATTGCAATAGTGATAAATAATATAGCACTAATGATAGTGGCCCAGGATCATCCCCCATCTCTGTGGGGAGGAGAGAGAAAACCAGGATGGACTCCTTCTGTGTCATTTGTATACTCTTACCTCCTTTGCCCTGTGAGATGCCCTCAAGGGAGTAGACAAGGTTGGAGGATGAATACACCGTGCCAGTTTTGTGTTTCATAATGTTAACAAAGGGAACTCCCTCCAAAATTTTCAGCTTCATTAGTAGAAGTGTCATCTACTGGATCCACAACACAGGCTTCTTCCTTCCCAAGTACGTCACTTCTTTTTCTCCACCATTTCACCTAGAGGCTTCCCCAGCTATAGTGCTGACTGAGGCTGTGGTGCATTGCTTCCCTATATGGCAGCTGTTCCTTATCCAAGAAAATAGTTTGCCATGCAGCAGTAGTAGGTATATTCAGAAGAGCACAATGGCTGTAACATTGAGACAGACTGAAAAACAATATTGTGCCTCCTCCACGCAGATATAAACAATTTCTGACCAAGACTATCACACTCTTCTGCATGGGTCCTGCCTGAGGATTTGAGGGCAGGAGCTGGGGGGAAGGAGGTGAAAGGATTAGGGAGTTGTTTTTTGGAATACATCTGAAATGTAACTGACTCATATTTGCCAAAAGAAATGTGTGCATATCTTAACCAGCCTAGTCTCCTGCTGAAGAAGCAGAGCCCAGATGCACTCAAGGCACATCCAGATGCATTCAGTCTTAGCAACTGGCTTATATTTTCTGACTTTTCACAAAGAACTAGAGACTGACTTCTTTTTTAAAATGAAATCTGGGATTATACTTTATAGGAAACAAAAGTCAGCTCTGGAAAGAAAAGACTCATATGATCCTTCTGCAGCTCATCAGTGCCCTGTGCTCTGTCCATGAGGATCTCACACCATGTAGTATCAGTATCAGCTGTACTGGCAGTGCTGAGATAGCAAACTCAAACACTTTCTCTACAGGATAATAAGATCACCAGGGGCAGCAATCAAGGAAAGAAGCCTTATTTTGGAATAGTTTAGCTCCACAGAGTGGAGCAGGGGTCATAGAGGCTTCTGGTTTGGGAGAGGATCCCACATTCCCAAGAGAACAACGAAGTAGGAACCTCACAGATATTCTAGTCACCTGTGTTATTCCCATGCAGGTGCTATTATTTATAAGCAATTCTCTTGAGGTGCTACTAAAGGTTCTGGGCAGCAATTCATCATAACTATTCAGTTCCAAGTCTATTACCCCAAACATCTACTGATTTTGAGGTTGTGGAGAAGCTTTGTCCCTGGTTCCCCTCTGTAGAATGAAATTACCAAAACCTGGCCCCCAAACTCTCAATACAATCTTTCCCATGCTTTGGGAAAATTCAGGACTGCACCTAGATCAGCAACTACCAGTGGCAGTTCTCTTCCCCCTGACTTCCAGCTGCAAGTCTCCCTTCTGTCAGACTCATAATCCCAAATGCTTGCATCAACTATTGCATTTCTGTCAGGCCTGCCACCCCCATATTACTTCCACAATTCCACTTAGGGTTGGGAGTGCTGGGGACCATTAGCCCAGGTCTAGATCAAGATCTGAGCATCAGTGTGGGGTTGGGCCCTCTACACTGGCAGGTTCACACCAGCCCTGAAGGACCCAGTGTCATATCTCCACCCATTTCAGGTCACTGTTTTACTACACAGTTCATAAATCAAACATAACCCCTCCCCCCCAAGCAATTCCCCTAACAAATGAAGTCTACCATTCCACAACTACCTCTCTCCCTAATCCTTCCACTCTGAAAGAGGACACTTCCTTCTCTTATAGCTCTTGCTGTGTCATCTGATAGGCTAGTAGCCCTGGCCTTAACTCTTGCCTCACTCTTTTACATCATCACAGACTTATCTCACAAAAACAAAGGATGGCACTCTGCCAAAAAGAAAGTCATTGAAAAGGCTGTAAGAATTGGAGGGTCATGGGCAGACTGACCCCCAGGGTGCTTTAGATGCTGAAAGCATCCTGATCAATGTAGTAGATGGGTTATATTTTTGCATGGTAGATACAAATCTACACAGGATGCTTGGCTGTGCAGGGTGAGGAGATGTTTTCTGAGTAGGAAAGTGTTGGAGATGTCTCTGTGGTAGAGGCATATGTTCTGTGGCCTACATATATAGCATAGGATCTGATCTGTGACACACCTAACCTGCCTCTGTGGGGAAGAGGAAGTCTGGGTAAATGCAGTAAAAAACCTCATTTTCTTCTAGAAAGTTTTCATGTGAAGGGGTAACGTTAGATTTAATAAAATTTACCATTGGGGAAAGGGGTGCTGTTGAAATGTGGGGAGAAAGGAGCTGAGAAGTTTCACGTAGAGGGAATTACCACAGTGTAGTGCCAGCCTGCTGTGGTTGCCTCAACCTAACTGCCCCTACAATGGCAATGGAGTCCTCACCAGGATGAAGATGCTTGTACAACACTGCACTCTTTATTATACAAGGGGAATTTGTGGGGTTAGCGTTGGTAAGCTTGGATTTGAACAGTTGCAATATTGGCTGAAGATTATTGAGTTTTACAAGACTGTACTGTGTAGGAAGGCTCTGCTGGGATTTTTACTGACCACCCAAGTAGAGTTATGTTAGCACTGAAGACTGAACACCAGAAAACTTTAGAGATATTCTGGTTATGCTGTTTATGTGCTAGTCCCACCATTATACCTCCTACATTGACTGCTTCCAGCCCCAGCACACAGAAAGCCTCTCTCAAGCATATTCTAACAACATCACTTTCTCCAGACTTTTACTTGGCTTTGTGTTTTGTTTTATGGAGGTATTTGCTTTGTACGATGGGCATAGGCAAATTAAGGTAGCTCATAGAATTACATGTCACAAAGCAACATACTGGAATTTTTGTTTATGACCAGACAAAAACTCAAGAACTAATAATCTTTCCATTCCTTGCTGGAGAGGAAAAGGTGAAATAGTTTTTTTTGTTTTTTTTCCCCACATTTGTTTATGATAATCTGGCTAACAAGGGAAATTCATGGGTTTAAGCCAGGTAATGCTGTTTGCTAGCTTGAGTTCATACACAGAGTAATGTAATGAGTCTGTAGCCTGCTTAGAATGTCCTGGCTGTTACTTTTCTGAATACTGTGGCTACTCAAAATAATATGGCAATAGGAAAGTTCAGAGCTCAGAGCCTCCAACTTCAAGGCATCTGGCCCCCACCCCCCCATCACAAATTTACCAGGCTACTATTGCTCCAGCCTGCACTAGTCTAGAAGGGAGACAACCTTTTTTTGGCAGGTGTGTCACAACTTATACCAGCACCCTCCCTGAGGCTAGGGACAGACATTACCCATAAACTGGTTTAAGTGACCAGAAACTGGTTTAAAACTGTAACAGAACAGATGTTCAGTGCAAATAAATCAGTTTGAAAATGGTTGAAACCTGTTTGAAATAAACCTGGTTGAATGTAGTATCAGACTTAACTGATTTGGGTCAAACCAGTTTATGTAACGTCTGTACCAGACCCCTTGATGGTTTAAGTTAAATCAGACTCCCCCAGCATCCCAGCATGCTCTCTGGGCTGGACGGGGCTCTCTGTTCCACAGCAGGGCTCACCTCTCTCCTCAGTACCCTGGCTACAGCTCCTACAGAGACTGCGGGCTGCTCCCTCCCCTTCCCCTCAGCACTCCCTGCTAAGCAGGAATTCCCCCCTCCCCTCTGCCTTGTGGAGAAGTGTCTGTGTATTAGCTAGCAGACCACATGCTGGGTAGGATCCATGCTGAATCAAAAGGTAGAATCAACAGATAGCTGGTAATATCCTTCTGTTGTTTTTTTAATGGGGTGATAAACACTGAGTTATGGGTGGTAAACATTGTTATCAATCCCCTGCTGGGCAAATCAGAGCATCCTGCCAGAGCCTAGCCTCTCTCCACTCCCCGCCCACTCAGTACTACTGTACAAGGGAAGAGAGGGCTGCTCTAGTGCCCCTCAGCTTCTAGCCTGAGCCACTGCAGGCATGTCTGTCTGGTTACAAAACTGATTTTAGACTAACCTGCAAAGATTTAATCAACTTAGGCTCAGGCTTTTTGAATGTCTGTCCCTAGCCTCAGTGTCACTGTGATCCCCTTCCTCTGCCCAATTAGCTGCTCTGCTTTCTGCTTCCAGCCCCATGCTCCCTGCCCAATACCTGCTCTGCTTTCTGCTTCTTGCACAATCTGCTCCTGTGTGGCCCATCCTCTGCCTGATCTGCTGTGTGCCCCACATACTAGGGATGCATGAAGCAGCTAGTATTCACTTTGGATTTGGCCGATTCAGGGGACAGTGATTTGATTCGGTGATTTGAATCACTGTCCCAATTCGATTCGGACGAATCTCCAAATCAGCCAGGCCAGGCCCATCCTCTACCTGCTCTCCCAGACTCAGCAATTGCTGCCCCACCCACCCCAGCTCCTGGCTCTTGTTAAAAAAAAAAGCCCCGCATCAGTGGGTGCTGCTGGTTGGGGGGCGATCCCTGCTGCCCCTCACTGCCCCATGCTGCTTGCAGGGCTTTGCACAAGCCCCCCAACCCCTGTCCTTGCTCCCCCAGCCCCCCTATGGGTGCTCCGTCCAGGCCAGCTCCGGCCCTTTAAGAACCTCCCCCCCCCGAGAAACCCCCCAGACTCACCACTCCTGCCAGTGGGTGGTGAACCCTGCTGCCTCTCATTTCCTCACACCACGTGGGGGGCTCTGCATGAGCCCCTGAAACCCCAAGGCCGGTGTAGGAGCGGTGAGTCCTGGGGCTTTTCTTGGATTTTTTTTCTTAAAGGACCAGAGCTGGCTTGGGTGGGGCAGCCATGGGGGAGCTGGGGGAGTGAGGGTGGGGTTGGGGGGCACATGCAGAGCCCCCCATGCAGCATAGGGCAGTGGGGAGCAGCAGGGATTGCCCCCCCCATCCATCAGCACCCAGTGACCACTGGGGCTTTTCTTTAAAGTACAGGAGTTGGAGTAAACAGGAGTTGGAGTGGCAGGGGCAGCCATGGGGGAGGGGGGGCTGGCGGAGCAGGCAGGAGTCAGGGGGGCTGGCAGGTGTCCCCGCATTGTCCCCTCTCTCCTCCCTCAGCCCCCTCCCTCATCCTTAGTACTTACCAGCTCAGAGTTGGCTGCAGCTCCCTGCTGCAGCCACTGGGGACTGCCCTAATCATCAAAGCTCTCCAAATCTTTTATGAAGATTTGGAGAGCTTTGAATCAATTCAGACATTTAAATTGGTCCCCTGATTCAATTCAGATTCAGAGATTTGGCCACCGAATCAGGCTGAACCTCCTCTGAATCCAAGATGGACTCCAAGATAAACATGAGTCGGCAGTTTGACGAAGTCATCAGAAAAGCTAATGGCACTTTATCGTGCATCAGCAGATGCATGATGAACAGAACCAAGGAGGTGATACTTCCCCTCTGTTGGGCGCTGGTCAGACTGCAGTTGGAGTACTGCGTGCAGTTTTGGGCGCCACACTTCAAGAGGGATGTGGATAACCTCGAGAGGGTCCAGAGAAGGGCCACTCGTATGGTTAAGGGCTTGCAGGCCAAGCCCTATGAGGAGAGACTAGGGCACCTGGGCCTCTTCAGCCTCCGCAAGAGAAGGTTGAGAGGCGACCTTGTGGCTGCTTATAAGTTCATCATGGGGGCACAGAAGGGAATTGGTGAGGCTTTACTCACCAAGGCGCCCCTGGGGGCTACAAGAAATAATGGCCACAAGCTAGCAGACAGCAGATTTAGATTGGACATTAGGAAGAACTTCTTCACAGTTAGAGTGGCCAAAGTCTGGAATGGGCTCCCAAGGGAGGTGGTACTCTCCCCTACCCTGGGGGTCTTCAAGAGGAGGTTAGATACACATCTAGCTGGGGTCATCTGAACCCAGCACTCTTTCCTGCCTATGCAGGGGGTCGGACTCGATGATCTATTGAGGTCCCTTCTGACCCTAACGTCTGTGAATCTATGAACCTATGATAGATCAGGCCCAGGTTGGCAATAAGCCCTGGGGATCAGCCCCAGGCTCCGGGTAGTGGTATCAGTCAGGAGAGGGGCTGGCTTGGGCAGAGTGCCAAATGTGTGGTGCCTTGTAGTTAGGTGGCAAGCAGGAGTCTGGCCCTCTGTTGCCTGGACTGACTGGGCACAATTTACATCTGGGTTAGCGATTACACATGTGTTTTACTGCAGTTAATAAGTGCCATAAGATAGTTCTGCCCTAATACTTGTGAACGTGTAGACAGTGACCCTTTACAGCAGAGCTTATTAGTCTACTCCACAGTAAAGTACATGTGTAGATGCATCCACCGTCAAATAATATGGACCTCCAAATCAGGTACAAACAATTATTAAAACAGATATTTTGTATCTTTTCAACCTCCACAACAGCAGTTTTAAAAGTGGATTTACATAATTACCCAAAGTACTCATAACTTACATGTTTCAGAAGTGTGCTAATAAAACTGATGATAAAAGGGAAAGTGACCCATATATGATCATTTTTAAAAAGGCCAAAAGTTAAAGCAAAAAAGTAAAAAGTTATTACTATAAAATTATTTTAATGAATGATTAATTATTAATACAGGTAGTGTAAAAAATTTTATTAGCAACATAGATTAGATTTTCAAAAATATAATCTATTTTATCCTGACAGAGTTTTGCCTTTTGCTCAAGATAGTTGAAGGTATATTGCTACCTGAAAAATTGAAAGCAAAGTATTTTCAGTACCAACAACTTTTATCTGGTAAATTAGGGTGCTTACAGATGTGAGGAAAAAAAACAAATCAGTGCTTTATTTTTAGCTCAGTGTACCCCTGCACTGAGCATACCACATACCCAGAAGAGGAATCATGTCAGTCTGACATGGCTCAGCCAGCATCTTTATAGCTCACATGCTTCAGTGGGGCATTTTGGCACTTGAGATACAACAGAGAAGTGACTTATGGGATTTGAAGTCTCATGTCAAATATTATTAATATTTGTATACAGCACTCACTTTATTTCTTTTGAAGACCATTTGATAGTTACATCCAGTAGTGTCGCTGTTGCTTTGCTCTTTTTGTGGGCTCTGGACTGCACTCATGCATAACTTCTCCCTTTTTCTTTCCACCTATTGGCAGAAAAGTGTGGGTGTATATTCTGAAACCAAGATTAAATGAACTAATGAACTACAGGTGAAAGCTGTATATCTTATTAGTAACCCCCCTGAGTCATCTAATTGCTGCCAAACTATGGCTAGTATGGAGCCACTGACATAGAACTAAAAGACTTTGCATCCCAGTGTTCATATCTCTTGATCTAGTTAATTTGTAGTTGGGTGCAACAAATAATCTAAAGTAAAAGGTAACAGGTTCAGGTGTGCCCTACGGCTGTTCACATGGAAATTTAAAACAGTATAGTCTTGGAGAGAGACATAGGCCAGGTATGGACATTACATTTTTACAGGTATAAGTGATTGGAAACTGGTCTATACCCATAACAGAACAGAAGTTCGACACACAGAGACTGGTTTAAAATGGTGGAACCTGATTTAAGATTTGCCCCCCTGCCCCCCAAAGGTGAATGTGTGCTCTGTTTGCTACAAATCTAAACTACACCACTTACAGAAAACAGTGTAACTTAGATCATTTCTGCCTTGGGCTTTTTGAATGTCTGTACCTAGTCTGAAACCTGCTGTGTAGAAGAGTGTCTTTTTCAGTTAAGCTTAAACTCCTTCCTAATAAGTGAAACTAAACTAAAAAAGGTAGTCTTCTATGGGAATGAAAGTGTCCACATAGAGATATACTGGTAAAACTTAAATTTAATTTAAATTTACCTTAGTCTATTGCAGTATAGCTTTCTCATGCAGACAAGGTCTAAATCCCATTCATTGCCTTCCAGTGAGACTTGGGTATCTCGATGCTTGTGAAAAGTTAATCTTGAAGATTTTGTATCACATTCACAAGATCCTACAATGATCCAATTCTGCTTCCCTACAACATGGACTATGAAGCCTCTTACTAATGACCTAGGATCAGGCTGGCACCAGCCATCTGGAGAGTACAGCAGTGACAAGTAGTGGCAAGTAGTGACAAGTAACAAGCAGTGCGGGGTACAGCAGTCTTACCCATGCTGGGAACTCCTAAACAATCCTTGGCTGAGCTCTTGCCCCTGATTATTACCCTGCCCAGTCCAACTGTTGCTGTTAAAATGGCGGCAGCAGCAGCAGCTGGGGATGGTTTTGCAGTTCCCAGCAGGGGTATACTGCCAGGATGTGGACTCTGTGGGGCATGGAGTGTGATTCTGATGCCCCTCCTAACTTGGTGTCTGGGGCAGTTGCCCATCTGGCCCCCCTGTAGTTACACTGCTGGATGAAAGGCTAATGATTTGGGGGTTCATACCTATTCTCTCAGATGTCAATGGAGAGACTTAGAAACATGAAACATAGGGCTAGATGAACTTTGTGGGTCATCAAGTCCAGTCTCCTACTATTACAACAATGACAGTAGTCCTTTTCATAAACTAATTAAGTTTGTCTTAAAATTTTTAGGGTTTTTTTTTGTCCCAAAACTCCTATGGGGAAGCAATTCCAGCTCATTTCTCTGGTGATAAGAGAACTTATTCCAGTTCCCAGACAAACTTTTTTCACGGCCAGTTTTCTTTGTGTTTGTTCTCAGGCCTACTTTTAAATTAAATAGGTTAGCTTATATAGTTCTTTGTGCAGTAGTGTTGGGGTGCTGTTGTAGCAGCAATGGTTCAGGAAATATGCAGGTCACATAACTGTCATTTTTACACACATTTTGTGATTCTACCCTATGTGCACTGTGGATATGCAAGTGCAAGTACACAACTACTGCACATGTGAAGCAGACCAGCGGTTCCCAATCTGTGGTGTTTGGTATGCAGATAACCTTTCAGTGGTACGCGTTAACAGATTTATTATAATTACTTTATATGACAAAAGTTTGCTGGTGGTACTTAAGGTTGAACTAAAACATATTGCTGGTGGTACTTAAGTTTATATCTTTTAAATTGGTGGTGTACAATCTGTCAGAGTTTGGGAACCACTGAAGTAGAACTAGACTATGTTCTGGTTAGATAGGTATGTTTTTGTATACATGCATACCTGGGTGACTGTAACCTGGCAAAAACTGGTAGGGAGGGTGGAGGAGGTGGCATCCAGGATTTTTAGTCCAATAGGGTAGTGGTGAGGGAATATATATAAGAAGCAGAAGACCCACATTTTAGGTGCCCCTATGATCTGGAAAGCTTTGAACCTGCATCTCTCCAATTTTCCTGTACAGTGATCTAGGTTAGGTGCTTTCCAGACTCTTCTCCAGTCTTCCTCTTGAAGCAGAGCCACTGCATCATCTACATGATGTTCACTGGATAAAATAAAGGGTGAGCAGGGAGGAAGCTATTGCCCCACTGGGAGCAAGTGTTCCCTCCCTCTAAGAGAAACAGACATTGAACAGAGGCACATACCCCTATAGCTTATTTTTCATAGATTCATAGATGTTAGGGTCGGAAGGGACCTCAATAGATCATCGAGTCCGACCCCCTGCATAAGCAGGAAAGAGTGCTGGGTCTAGATGACCCCAGCTAGATACTCATCTAACCTCCTTTTGAAGACCCCCAGGGTAGGGGAGAGCACCACCTCCCTTGGGAGCCCGTTCCAGACCTTGGCCACTCGAACTGTGAAGAAGTTCTTCCTAATGTCCAATCTAAATCTGCTCTCTGCTAGCTTGTGGCCATTATTTCTTGTAACCCCCGGGGGCGCCTTGGTGAATAAATACTCACCAATTCCCTTCTGTGCCCCTGTGATGAACTTATAGGCGGCCACAAGGTTGCCTCTCAACCTTCTCTTGCGGAGGCTGAAAAGATCCAGTTTCTCTAGTCTCTCCTCGTAGGGCTTGGTCTGTAGGCCCTTAACCATACGAGTGGCCCTTCTCTGGACCCTCTCCAGGTTATCCGCATCCCTCTTGAATTGCGGTGCCCAGAATTGCACGCAGTACTCCAACTGCGGTCTGACCAGCGCCCGATAGAGGGGAAGTATCACCTCCCTGGACCTATTTGTCATGCATCTGCTGATGCACGATAAAGTGCCATTGGCTTTTTTGATGGTTTCGTCACACTGCCGACTCATGTTCATCTTGGAGTCCTAGTGGACTCCAAGATCCCTTTCCACCTCTGTGCCACCCAGCAGGTCATTCCCTAGGCTGTAGGTGTGCTGGACATTTTTCCTCCCTAGATGCAGCACTTTGCATTTCTCCTTGTTGAACTGCATTCTGTTATTTTCTGCCCACTTGTCCAACCTATCCAGGTCTGCTTGCAGCTGTTCCCTGCCCTCCGGCGTGTCCACATCTCCCCATAGCTTTGTGTCATCTGCAAACTTGGACAGAGTACATTTCACTCCCTCGTCCAAGTTACTGATGAAGACATTAAAGAGTATCGGTCCAAGGACCGAACCCTGCGGGACCCCACTGCCCACACCCTTCGAGGTCGAAACCGACCCATCCACCATGACTCTCTGGGTGTGACCCTCCAGCCAATTCGCCACCCACCGGACTGTGTAGTCATCCAAGTCACAGCCTCTTAACTTGTTCACCAGTATGGGGTGGGATACCGTATCGAAGGCCTTCCTGAAGTCTAAGTATACGACATCCACCCCTCCTCCTGTGTCCAGGCGTTTCGTAACCTGGTCATAAAAAGAAACTAGATTGGTCAGGCACGATCTGCCTGCCACGAACCCGTGCTGATTTCCCCTCAGCATAATTTGTCCTGCTGGGCTCTCACATATGTGAGCCTTGATAATTTTTTCAAAGACTTTACCAAGGATGGAGGTGAGACTGACTGGCCTATAGTTGCCCGGGTCCTCCTTCCTCCCCTTTTTGAAAATGGGGACCACGTTGGCCCTTTTCCAGTCCTCCGGGACTTGGCCTGTGCACCACGAGCGTTCAAATATTCCCGCCAGTGGCTCTGCAATGATGTCGGCCAGTGCCTTCAGCACCCTCGGATGGAGCTCATCCGGGCCTGCCGACTTAAAGGCATCCAGTTCTTCCAAGTGACTCTGCACCATCTCAGGGTCTACGCATGGAAGTCTGGCGCCTTGCTGCTGCCTCTCTACAACCCCAGTGAGAGACTTGTCGTGCCCCTCACTTAGGAACACTGAGGCAAAGAACTCGTTGAGGAGTTCAGCCTTGTCCCCCCTGTCGTCACCAATTGTTTCTGCCCATTTAGCAGGGGTCCTATTCCTCCCTGGGCCTTCCTTTTACTCCCTATATATCTAAAAAACAATTTCTTGTTGTCTTTTACTTGGGTTGCCATCCTCAGCTCCGTGGTAGCTTTGGCCCGTCTAACTGCCTCCCTACAAGCACGAGCAGAAGAGGTATATTCATCTTTGGTGATCTCTCCCTGTTTCCACTTTTTATGTGCTCCCCTTTTGTCCCTTAGGCTGCCCTGGATTTCTCTGGTCAGCCAGGGAAGCCTCCTGGCCCCTTTCCCTCTTTTGCCTCGCTCGGGGATCGTCTTGTTTTGTGCCCGAAGGATCGTTTCCTTAAGGCACAGCCACCCTTCTTGGGCTTCCATTTCTTCAAATCTCCTACTCTGCAGTGCGTCCTTGACTAATCCCCTGAGTTCATTGAAATCAGCTTTTCTAAAGTCTAGCACTTTCACCCTACTAGTTACCTTACCCACTTGACATCTTATGGTGTATTCTATTATTAGGTGATCACTGTCCCCCAGATCTACCGATCTGGAGGTCCGCTACCATGTCATCTCCCGTTGCCAATACCAGATCCAGTATGGCATTCCCCCTAGTGGGACCGTGTACTTCCTGTGTCAGGTGGAGGTCCTGTACACAGGTTAGGTAGAGGTTAGGTAGAGGTTTTCTACCTCTTGGCTCCACATATCTCCCTCTCTTGGCTGTCCAGGGGTCAAGCTTCCAAAGAAAGGCTGGAGAGGGCATGGACAATGCCTAACTGCTATTTGGGAGCTTAAAGTAAAATAGGATTCTGGCCAATATATCTTGCCTCCAAACTTGAGTACATTGAGCTCATAAGTGGTGAGTTGTATTTGGTTGTAGTAATTTCTGTTTCCATCCTCTCATTCCCATTAACTATCCTGCATATGTCCCTGTGTTTATCATCATTATCCTTATTGAAAACTGAGGCGTAGTATGATTTTTAATCTCTATCCCATCCTCACTGCTTAACAGACCTATTTTTTCCCTTATTCTCATTTTACTTATATAACCAAGGAACTATTTACTATCTGTTTTAATTTCCTTTGTAAGCTCTAACTCAGCTTGACTTTTGGCAATCCTCACTTGATCCCAAAATCATACCTTTTTGCTGACCTGTCATTTTTCTATTCCTTGTAGACTCTTGTCTTACCCCTTCACTAAGAGTTGGATCCAGCCTGTACCTCATTTTAAGTCCTATAGAGCTCTACATTCTCTCTGTTCTCTAGCTTTAGTAATAAGTTGAACCATTGATTTAAAATGTCAGTATTCTATCTACCTTTCCCTATTTATGTTAGATCTTATTATCTGGGCAAGCTCTTTTAAACTGATTTGTAAAGATTTAAAGAAAGATCACAAAAATTTTAGATCCATTAGTGAGTTCTAAGGGAGATGTCATTTCTCTACCAAGAGTTTTCCAGTGCTTCAGAAAGGTTCTTTAAAAGCTAAACTTCTGGACAGTTGCATTTCCAGTTAATTTCAAACAATATTTCTGTCAACCCCTCCAATGTGAACCCTCTTTAGTACTAATAAAAGAATTTCTTGTGGAGCTTTTATCACCTCGTTCTCTGAGGTCATGCAGTTTTTGGATAGCATTGTATTTGAGGTTTGGCAAGAAGAAAGGTGAGTGAGTCATGCATATACCCAGACCATCCAGGTGATGGGAAAAACAGATACTCTTGTGTCATGGCGATGTGATTAATAAATTACAAACTTTTCAGTTCCTCTGCTGCGTACTATGCTGGCCAGCACAAACATACTGTTTGGCTGGAAGAGGCAGACAGCTTTCAGAATAGGTAAAGATGAAAAAATGAATAGTTGAGGCAAACAAGAAAGGAATTCTAGGTAGGAAGGAAAGAGAGAGAGAAGAAAGCAAATACTTCGTGGGCCTGGAAAGCTAGGATATTGGTGCATTCCTCAAGGCTTGATTTGTTATTCTGTAGTGGAGTTTGGGTGCTGGTAAAAGTTTGACATGCCTTGAGTTTAGGCATAAAACTGCTACAGCAGAAAGGCAATATTGCCTTTATCCTGCCTCACCAAACACAGGTTTATCTGTGACAAACTTCTGGAGCATGTGGGATGAAGACAGATCTATAAGCATCATTTTTACAGATGGAGAAACTGAGCAAAAAGAAATTGAGAGCAAAGGCTTACTTTTTCATCAGTGCTCAGCCCTAGAAAGATTGTAGAGAATGACAGCTGGTTTACAGGAGAAAATGATGATACGTAACTGAGGGTGTGAATTTATTACATTGGGCATATCTACATGAGATGCTTAATGTGCAGTAGCCTAATAACACTTCATAGTAGCGTGTCACAGCACTGACAGTTCTAATGCGCTACTGCAGTATTATTAGGCTACTATGCAGTAGGATCACTAAAAAGGCATTTGCCAGCACTACTGCACAGTAACTCTAGTTACTATGCATTTAGTTAGTACTTCATTAAGTACTAAATTAAATGTGCAGTAACTACTGCACATTAATGAATGTGAAGATGTGTCCAATGGATACTCTGCTCTAACTGCCTTCATGGATGCTCTTGGTAGACATTAAGAACTAGGTGCTACTCCACCTATTAGGTTGATTTACATATATAAATATCATCCTATTCTACCCCTGTTCTAGTCTCTGAAAAAATGTTAACATCTTTATTTCTATAATACTCCATCATCCCAGTTTCTACGACTAAGTCACAAAAAACAGGGAGCAGCAGGGGGTGGGATCCAGCCTTTGTGTTAACTGGTTTCCAGGACTTACTTTAGACTTACTGCAGAGTGTTGGGCGTGGGGGGCATACATTCACACACTTGCTTACCGCCCGGTATCTAAATTTTGCTCTTTGATGTCATGGCCTCCACAGAGCTGCTGGTAGCAGAGAATTGGTAGGGTTCAGGTCTTGTTACCAGATTTGCCCATCACTTTGGGGTGTGCTCATTTATTAGGGATACGTTTCTAGGGTCTTTGTAATTCTATCAATGTGCTGCTTGTGTTACTTGTGTTTCTATATGCAGCTGTATTTCTCCCTTCTGCAAGTCCTCACCCCCAATGGAGCTCTCTCACAGGACTCAGTTTCAACAGGGCTGGGTTCCTCCAGCCACCAAATCAGTCACATACATACACACACACACAGATTAATGTGACACACTTGACCTAGCCGGGTTGATCAGCATATACAGGCTGATACCCCCATATGCCAGGGATCAGTTCATTAAGGTAACAATAAAATACAGTCAGACACAAGCACACAGGTGAACAGAATACCTCTGAATCAAGCTGGGTGTCCAGCTGACACCCTCATGGGCCAGCATTCAGTTCATTAGGGCATGTCTGAGCCAAACTGGGTCTATCAGCCTATACAAACTGATCCCCTTACGTGTCTCAAACTCAGCATATCCTAATCTTTTGCCCTAACTGTCCTAGTAGTGGTAACCTCTTGATGAGCAGACCCCACAGAATTTTTGGGCTTCACAGGGATCTTTGGCTTAGGTAAAATAAGCATTGCTGCAGAGCAAGTGGGTAAGGGGAAGCAGAGAAGGAAAAATACACCTGGTTACCACCAGTTTGACTATAAAAGTTATTTATTGCTAAGTATATGGATAATAGCCATACAAGGAAAAACAAACAAAAAACAATTACAATATTACCCTGGTTCAATTGAGTATTTGGGGAAACCTAACTCAAGCTTAACTAATAAAATTCAGGTTCAGAAAGCTATGCCTAGAGAGAAAAAGATAAAGAGAGAGAGAAAGAGAGAGAGGGAGAAAGAGAGAGTGAGAGCTGGGATCTCATGATTCCAAGGCACTCGGTGTGGTTTGTTGACAGGATCACTGAAGGTTAAACAGGCAATGGAAAGAGATGATCTGTTTATCCCAGCTTCTCGAGAACAACAGTGGATGGTGTCAGGGAGATTTCGCCCTCTTGAAGCACACTGCTTGCTGCTTTAATGCTTTCTTATACCTTTTGTCCAGCCTCTTCAAAGCATTCTTTTAATTGTGTAAATCAAGAAGGTCTGAAGCCGTAATTGACAGAGAAAATCCTGTTACATAAACAGTTTCAGTTTAAATGAATTACCTTTTTCAGTAACAAGGGGTTATCTGGTTTGGAACATCTCAAAAAAACTGATTAACAACCAGGACAAACCTAAAGTTTTAAGGAGTAACCAGACACCTAGGAGCCATCTTGAAATTATTATAAATATAGATGATATACTAGAAGGGCTTCTCAGATGGCCTAGCTATGCTTGCACTGTGAAGTCAGCATCAGTGTTTTGTATTTTATCTGTTGTGAATAAGCCTTAGCTTAGCATGACTTCCAGATCTTACTGTAATCTTTTAACATACTTAAGGGGATTGATTACTTGGAGTGTTCATAAACTTTGTGGGGAGGACTTCCACCAGTCATCCCAGGAAAAGTACGACAGCATTTGTGGTCAGGGCTCCAACGAGCTGGATGTTGTGATGAACCCTTAACCATTGTTCAAATGTTGCCCGTACCCCCTTGGTATCTTGTCTCAGCATTCCCTAACCCAACAACTGAGTTTTAGTCAATCAAGTTTAAATAGGCCTCCTATACTGGGGATGGGGAATGTACAGCCCAAGATGCCTATTAAACTTTTCTTCTGCTTAGTTCTGGTTAGATGAGGGGTATGTGCATGGGATGGGGGCGGAAATAAAGAAGGTACTTTGTAAGTCCAGCAAGCTGGGTGCCAGGGCTCCCTCAGGAACACAGAGCTGACAAGTAACAGTCTGTCCTGGTCATACTTCTTCCTTTCCTCCTGTACCTTGTCTCTTCTGTGTCTTATGAGTATCTTAGATGTTTTGGTGGACATAATGCAGACCAAGGGTTGCAGACTTAAGCCTTTTTTTTTTTACTGATAATCTGCAAACTTTTTACTGACAATCACAATTTTTTTTTACCAGCATCTGTTTTACATAATGTAAATATAACCCTTCTGTTGGGCCCTGGATGCCAGAAGGGCTGGGTTCAAATTTGGAAGTTTAACAACCATAGTAAAAAAGTTTGGTTGCCAGTAAAAAGTTTTCAGATTGTCAATAAAAATTATTTCTTGGGTTGGCAAACCTACCTGATGGCAGCACTGGTTTTAAACTATGCTGCTGCCACCCCAGGGGTCCCTTATTTACTCCACACCCTGGACCTCACCCTGCACCATAGCTCCCCCACTTCCCACTCTCCACCTGATTGCTGCTGGCCCCACTGCCTCTGTCCTGGCATAGACCCTAATTTGCCATCTCCCTCCCTACCATCAGCCCCAGAGCTCTGTCCTGGCTGTATCATCTCCCTTCCTGTCCCACCAGGTTTGGGGCCATGTGGCCTTGCATACCTTTGAGGTGAGCACTGAGCAGCAGTTACAGGCAGGCAATGGCCAGGACACAGTCACAGCACCTGGCTGGGATGGGAAGGGAAAAAGGGGCTGACCAACAGTTCTCTGCAAGGTACTGAGTTGCAGTTCCTCATCAACATGAGGTGGTGCTACTTTGCTTAATCTGTCCATTGACACTCAAACCTGGTATCATTCCAATGGCAACAATAGATCTTCAAACAAGCTCATTGTTTTTTAGTTTTTTAAGGACAGATCCATTTTTAAATGACTTCACAGGCAGGCATCATCTGTAAATTGATGGACAGTAAGTAATCTAATGTAGACCTGGCATAGCTAACATTTCCCCAGGGTGAATTCGCCTATGTGAGCCCATGCAGCAAAGTGATAAGTCCTTCTTACTGTGTAGACCTGAAGAGGTGAGAACATCCCAGTCAGTTCTTGGGCTGCCAGATGAAATTGTTAGCAAATCATTCAGTGCCCATTGAAATGTGTATGCTAATCTGAGACCATCTCCTTATGCTGACCCACCACATACCATAAATTCAAGTGTTCCTGCACTGTTACCTTGCAGTGCAGGGTGGTTTTTTTTTTGACTCTGGGAGATCTTAGGTTATAAAAAACCCATGCCAAAGAAAAGTGGGGTGCTGCACCTCCCAAAACTAGAGCCTGGCTGGCCAGAGTCACACTCCACCTACCAGCCAGGCTCTCAGCTGCAGTAATGCCAGGGCTGCAGATCCCTGAGACCCCAGGGCTACAGGTAAGTTGCTGGGGCCAGCACAGTTGCTGGCTCCAGCCTCCCCTACCCCACCTGCGTTAACCTGCTGTGCACAAAAGCGCATATGGCATGGGCATTCCCTGGGGCCAAGAAGCAATGGCACAAGGTGTACTGCTGCTACTTGTCCCCAGGGAAACAAATGTCCACACTTATTTGGATGCAGCCAGTATGAGAAGCTAGACTGAGGAACTCTTAAAAATTGGATCCCACCTCACTACTGACCCAACTTGAAGTCAAACCAATAGGTAAAAAAATCCACATCTTATTGCCAGGCTTCTAAGCCAACCAGATTCTCTCCCACACCTTTCTTCTTACAGCTTGTAGTCCTTCATAACATTGCTCTATCTTGCTCACAGTTTCCATGACTTGGAGCTGCTTTCTTATGTGCTGGTTATTAATGGATTTTATAGCCTTTTCTTCCATTGTTAAATTCCTATAAATTAGACGCTGTTTATTTGCTTCGTCTAACCTTTGTTTTCATGGTTCAGATAAATATTTTGCCTCAGTTGTCATGCAAACTGGCTTCTGTCAGTCATGTTAAATCTCTGCCTGGGCATGTTCTACACTCTCAGAGAATGCAGAGACTGCCTACATGTCAGGCTCACTCTTTTGAAGGATTCCTCTTTCAACAATGTCAAGTTACTACTTCTGCTACAGACCACAGCTATTATGTAGGATGGTGCAGCTTCCAGTTTGCTGTACTGTATACTAATGGCTATGTCTGAGTGGAGGAGTAGACTGCAGCCGAAAAAGAGATAAAATAACTTACTAGGGATGTCTACCTGTGCAAATACTGTGGCATGAGCTTACTTTATTGTAAGGGCAGGCACCTACATGTGCAAGGAATGCAGAAGTAGATTTGCTGCTCTTGGCAGCAGTCTGCTCCTGTCCCTTCTGGCCCTGCACCAGTCCTCTGCAGCAGCCAGGGGGATCTCTAGGCTCCCCCTGGGTGCTAGCCCAGGGGTTGGCAGGTAGTAGGGGGCCAGGAGACAGCTGTCTTCTGGTGGGGGCTGGGAGATTGCTCCCTGTTCCTGGGAGCTGCCTGCTCTGCCACCAGAGCCCAGGAGGGGACCATGTCCCCCTGTCCTGGCAGCAGGGAGTTCCTGACCCCAGCTCCCCAGTGTGGGGCAGAGGGCTTGGAAAGAGCTATAGGGGAGGGACAGGTTCCAGACCCCCTCCTCCACAGCTCTTTCCAAGCTCTGTGCCTTGATTGCCTGATTGGGGCATGGGGCTGGGACATGCCCCATACTGAGACACTTCCTGGCCAGACCCAGGCTGTGTGGTGAAGTTTGCACATGGAGCCTGGAGCTGGCTGAGGACTGTCTGAAACAGTCTAGGGTTGGCCGGGAACTGTCCCTGTCAAGGCTGGTTTTAGTCAGCTCCAGGCTGGGTGGGGAACTCTCCACATGCAGGAAGTGCCCAGCCCCCTCTCCACAATTGTTCCCAGCCCCATCCCAGCTGAGTGATCGTGATTGCAGAGCTGGGGCTGGGAACAAGCCCTACCCTATTCCCAGACCCCACTCCATGATCTCTGGGAGCTCCCTGATGCTGAGGCTGCTACTCTCTACTCAGGCTCTGGTGGTGGAGCCCACCCTGGCTCCTAGGAGCAGGAAGCAATTTTCCACCCACTGCTGCCCAGCTGACCAGGAGTAAGCTTGCACCTGGTCAGCCATCTATATATGCCATACTGCACAGTAACTGTTTGTGAGTACATTGTTTACTTGTATTTACAGGTAGCAAATTTACTCATGATTAGAGCAAATTACCGTGCAGTAAGCATCTGTATGTGTAGATGCTTACTGCACAGTAATTTGCTCTAATCTTGAGTAAAGTGTCTTGTGTAGATGCTCCCACTCTTCCTAAAAGCAGGGGGATAGCATGGATGCAGCTATATCTTTTCCTTCCTAGAGGTCTTTCTGGGGCAATACACTTACGTACAGCCGAGCTCACAAGCTCAATCTAGCTCCTGATCAGCACAAAACATGGTTTTTTAACGGTCTCAAAGTGTGCAGATAAAAAACTCCTTTTGCCTTTTGTTACAAAGAGGCAGGAGACATCTGTCTGAAGTAAATTTAATTATATAGTCATTAGAGGGACAATTGTCATGGTTTCATGTAGAAAGAGCTAGAGTTGCCATGATGAACATATCTAGAGGAAAAGCTTAAAAACACTGATAAAATCCTTTGCTATTTGTTGTTCCCAAACTGCGGTGTATCAACTGGGAGTGAATGCAATTGACTAAAAAGTCAAATGGATGTCTATTTTCATTGTCTCATCTAAGAAAAGAGCAAGAAGTGAACAAACAGCATAGATATAGGGAAGCAAATCTAAGTTTTACAATTCTTTAAGAGCCAGAATCTTTTATTATTACCCTAACACTTCCTTACTCAGCATATAAACCCATTCAAATGTACATGAGTCATGTAGATAGAATATGGTCCTTGGGTATTTATACTGTATACATAATTGTACTGATATAAACATAAGTCTGATTTTATATCAAGCTAGTTAAACCTGCATAAATTTGTGTGTGGACACTCATAATAACTAAAACCTGATTTACATCAAGTTAGCATTTTGCAGAAACTAAACTGATGCAACCATTTTACCATTGACTTCTGGAAGTCTTGAAAGAATGAGTTCTTTGTCTTGATTTTAAAAAGTCAAAAGTTTGAACATTTATCCAAAATTTGAAGTACAGGTTCCACTAGGAATGAGATGCTCTCTAAGGCACCAGAGATATCACAATTTAAATAGAATGTTATTGCTAATCAGATAATTATGCTTGTTAAATAATTTGCTTAGGAATCTGAATAAGATATAGTTAATAGATAAACAGCTTCATTAAGACAGGGTTGTACCTTAATGTAAGGGAGCCAGTATGGTAAAGTTGATAGGCTGCTGTTCTGGGAAAACTTAATTTTCACTCCTGGCTTTGTTATTATTTTGCTCTGGGACTTTAAGTCATTTCACCTCTATCTGCCTCAATTTTGACATATTGAAAGGTGATAATGATACTATCCCCTTCTGAGATCTATTGCTTGAAAATACACGAGCTAAATACTATTATGATTTTAATGCAAGAACTGAGTGCAAAGCTATAAAACAACAAACCATCTTACCAAATATCAAAAGCTGCTCTCTTGTGATGGTGGGAAAGTAATCTAAAGCAGTCTTAGAATGGAAAACTAGGTTCTGCTTTAACTATGAAATCACAACTGTGTTTCCAATAGTTAACAAAAAGGGGGTTAAGCTTTATGGAGCTATACCAAGAGTGAATCTAGCCCATGGTGATTTTGGTCCTCAGCTAGAGGAAAATTGAGAAACTGGTCCCTTTCTGCTGGGCTAGCTAACTGTTATTTAGGAAAAAGACAAACTTCTGGGAACAAGGCTTCATCAGGCTATGGAGACTCAAGTGTAGCCAAGCATGAGGATTCATCAGTAGGGAGTTAACGCAGACTTTGTAATGAAATTATGAGATATATTGGATCGAAAAGGAACTGTATGAGAAGGAAGCCAGGCACAGGCATGGATAGGCATTCTACTTCTTAATAGAAGCATCTGGTTTGTCACAGTGACAAAGCAGCTCTGTAACTCAGAATGTAAAGCAAAAGCGAAAAAGAATATTCTATAGCCAAAATAAAAATAGAAAGAAAATAAAAGAAAGAAAGGATGGAAGAAATATTCTCATTATGGCTCTTTCACATCTCATCTCTCTAGTCTGCTCTCTCACTTCTTATCATCTGGCTCCATAAAACCAACCGTCAGGTCTGTCAGCTGAGACAGAGACATGCTGACAGCATTGTGTGCTCATTAGATTTCAATTTGTAGAGTTTAGACAGCACGCTGGTGGAAGGGAGATGGAATCTGTGGTTATAGTATTAGTCTGTAGTCACAATCCTCAATGTTTCAAAATGTGGTTTTTTGAAAGGGCACTGCCAGTATAGATTAAATCCCGCAGCTGAAGGTTACTTTAATTAAAATGAGACTTTTAAAATGTCATCATATTAGATGTTTTCATGAAATGAAACTTCAAAAAAAATGGAGAGATCCTCTTTCCCCTGCAGTGAAATCAAATACAATAGTACCGTTATAGTAAAGTGAATCTAGGAATCAAACCAGGAAATGAATCTTACACTGCTGTTTGACTTTGTGTCAATAGCAATGTAATACATGAAAATGACAGGAGCATTTAAATATCCAACACGTATTTTAAAATTCTTTCAGTTTAAATAATTTCCTTTACTCTGGGCTGGTTGCCTCATTTGCCTGGCAAAGCAAATTTGTCTATTATTGCCTTTGTCCCTCAAACCTAATTTGTGTTTTGTGATGATCAGGTACGTTACAGTATGGTTTGGGATTCCATATGCAGCAGCCCGGAGCCTCATGTCATATATGATCTGGCCATTTATTGACTAACTGAATCTGAATTGGTCAGTTCTCTGTATTTAATGTATTCTTTCCCCTCACTTGCTTCCTGTTTGCAGAGTACACAGTGATCAATGAAAACTGTCCTGGAGCTGAATGGAATATCATGTGCCGGGAGTGCTGTGAATATGACCAGATCCAATGTGTCTGTCCAGGACAGAAGGAAACAGTGGGGTATACCATTCCCTGCTGCAGGAATGAGGAAAATGAATGCGACTCTTGTTTAATCCACCCAGGTGGGTTGGTTTATATCTCGATCCCTTATTCCCTTTGTGCATTCTCACAGGATTTGTGGCAAAGTGTCAACGTGTACAGGTACAGATGATGTGCCATAATGTCCATGTTGGCTGCCTGTCTCCAAGTCCTTTGTGCTTCATCAGGAATCCATTTGTGCCAGAGTAAGAAGTTTACTGCTCTGAAGTGAACTAATGAATCCAACACATTGCCTAAAGCATCATGTAGCACCCCTCCTGATGACAAAACTGCACAGAGGGGTGTAGGTTGAAGCCGTGTTGGTCTACTGCTGAAACTTCCTTAGCCTGACGAAGGGTTTTTGAACCCGAAAGCTTGCTTAATAACTATTCTACAACTATTTGGGTTGGTCTAATAAAGGATACCATATTCACCCAAGGAACCTTGTCTGCCAGAGGGAGGAGAGGATTTCTAGGGTTTTCTGTGCAAGTCTGGAACCTCTCCACAAGGCAGAGTCATAGCTGATTTCTCACTGGGAAATTCTACATAGGAATTTTATTTTCAGGAAAGTTTGCACATGTTGTGTACAAACCAGAAAGAGGAGAGTTCTGACTTTTTCAGAAGGAAATGGCAAAGGGAAAGTAAAAACTAGAAAAAGGAGAGCCTGCTTGGAAAAAAACCCAAGAATCAGTTGCAGCAGGGATGGGCCCAAATTGCACTGATGACAGTCTTCCAAAGGGGAGTATAGTTCTGGGGTGTTGAGGTACAGATTTGCAGGCCAACCACAAAGCTCTAATCCAGATTCCAGAGTTTGAACTCCCCCATGTTTCAGGGGTGGGGGGTTGGCTCAGACCTCCAGAAGGAAACCAGCCAGTCCTGTGAAGGTCACATGCCTTTTTACAGCTATTGAGGGAGGGGAAGAGGCAAACAGTTACTTTCTCCTCCCACATATAATCCATCTAGGTCCATTTAATCAAGCTTCTCTCCTTATAGGTTGCACCATTTTTGAGAACTGCAAGTCCTGCCACAACGGCTCCTGGGGTGGAACGCTAGATGACTTCTACATCAAGGGGATCTACTGTGCAGAATGCAGAGCAGGCTGGTACGGAGGGGACTGCATGCGTAAGTGTCCTCAATGACACACCCTACAAGTCCCAGGGGAATAATTTCTTCCAAGTCCCCATCAGCTAGAGGTCACCTAAGCCATAAAGCATGAGTTCTTATAACACTAGAAACTTCTGGTATAGATTATTAATCCATAACTATTGTCACTCTGGATGGTTTTGTTGTGCAGTTTTAAGAATAGGTTAAACAAACACTTGTATAGGATGGTTTAGGTAGGGATGACCGTGCTTTGAGTAGGGGGCTGGACTAGGTGACCTCCTGAGGGCCCAAACTAGCTCTACTTCTGTGATTCTGTGATTCTGTACAGTTATCTATATGATTTAATACTATTTATGTGGGACTGGACAAAGTAAAAATAGGGTGTCTGGTCACACCTATAGCAGTTTTAGATGCTGTTTACAGCCCCAAGAATTGCATTTTCAAGCACGGCAGATCTAGGCAATTTCCATAGCTGTCCACACAAATACTTGCTTTGCAACTTGTTCTGAAGGTCAAAAGAGCAAAGCTATTTCAGTCTGGCTTGTTCCAGAATATCTAACATGTCTAAGCCTTTTCTGAGTCTTTCTAGGCTCTCAGTCCCAGAGTTATTTTGTAGCAGTGAGCACTAGAGGCTAATCACATATTGTGCCAAAAGTGTTTCATTTGATCAGAGTTAAATTAGCGGCCTTTCATTTTTATTGACTGCCTGCTTGTTCTTGCATGATTGGAAAAGATGAATTGTTGCACCTGTTCTCCATTCTCCATTTAATTCTTTATTTTGTATACTTTTATCAGTTCCCATCTTATTCATCACTAACATTAAGGCCATACATAGCTATTGTCTGCCGTCCTACAGGCAACAGTCATTCAGTAGAGAAAAAGAAAAAAATCATGGTGCAAATATTAGGTTTTCAATGTCCAAACTTGGTTTAGGCAAATACATTTCAACATTAGATTGACTCCCTTAGGCCTTGGTTCTTCTGAAGTTGTTAAGCTGAATCTCTTGAAGGTTATAGCACGGGCTTCTTCCAAATACACTTGTAAAGACTTGCTTGCTTTGGATCAATACCAGGGATCCCATGGTGCTTTTCATAGGAGGAAAGAAGAAAAAGAATCATTTGTTTGTTTAGTTCATCTTCCCATATTTGTTTCTTTTTGTATTTTTCAACATGCTTCTCTGAGCTGCATTTTAAAACAGTGAGGCAGACTATGCTGCAGTCCAGTACCAAGTTTTCCTGGACGCTGATATTTTTTTCCCTTTATTTCTTGCCATTAGCCCTGTCCCTCACTCTCAAGGTGAAGGGTCTGAAAGTGTGGGTTCTTTTGGATCCTGTAGGAGCAGAGTGAGATGTAAAATTTTCACTTGAATTAAAATGAGGCTGTTTAAGGCAGGCATGATCTGATACCCAGTTCATTAGGCAGCCCTAAATTATACAATGATTCAGGTCCAAAAGAATAATCAGCAGTTTTGTGAATCTCAATTATGGCCTCAGCTTACAAAGAGATAAGACATCTCTAGAGGTAAATTGGATCCAATAGGTAGCATGAAGCAAAGGAGGCAGGTTTAAGAATGGAGGACAGTCAAAAGTACCATCCATGGAGACACCTGCCAGAAGTAAGCAAGACACTAGCAGCACATATTGACATGGATACACATGTAAATGTGTATGTATATATTGCATTAGCAGTGGAGCAATCAGATTAGGGAGCTTCTTAGTTCCTTCAATTTCCTTATTGTCTTGTGAGAGAAGCTGGTCTCAGGGTCAATCTGATAATAAGGAATTCTGACCTTACAATCACAGAGTGACCACAGGCTAGCTGTTCTCTCAGTTTCTCTGTCAGTACTTCTATTGGCAGCAGTTGTCTACTCTTCATGATTGCCTAAAGCCCTTTCTTGGTTTCCATTATCTTCAGAGCAGGACTATGGAAGTGCAAGAAGCATAGGTGCCCAGAACAACCTGTATGCTTTTTCACAGTATGCTTGCTATTGCTGTCAGGTCCAGGCACAATGGCCAGATAAATCCAACATGATTTGGGGTTGAATATGTACTATAGCAACACATCAAGAAGTAGGGAGAAAATATTTGCCTGCAGGTCAATCCAGGCATTATGACATTTGGGACACCCTGGGGACCTCTACCAGAAGGGTATCAATAAACTGAGGGAATTTAAGGAAGAGCAACAAAAATAGTCATGAACAAATGTCATCTGTCTTGCCCATGCTGCTTCTCAATGCTGGAGTGAAGATACTTCCGGCCCATAACTCCTGGAGTGAGCGGGTTGGTTGTTTTTGAATGTTTCGCATATTTACAAGGCTTAGACTTGAACCAGGATTATTATTGTGGGAATCAGTACTTCTATGGTAACTAACAAAGGAGGGGTGCCTTCCACTTGAACTGGTGGAAACTGCCTTTCTGTGGTCTTCTCAGCTTTAGTTTAGTCTTCATATTTTGCCTTTGCTTTCTCCTGGAAGCCAATTCTTTGCATGCTAAGAGAGGACACACCAGCTTTTTTCAGCATTTTATTATGATTTTGATTTATCCAGAGCAGTTCATATACTGTACTATACATTGCACAGGCTTGTTACTTTGGAATTTGCAATAGAAAACAGAAAAAGAATCCATAGTTACCTATGGCCAGAATAATTTCCATTAGTCATTTAGCAAAAGGAGCACCCCCAGAAAGTAACCACAGACTGCACTAAGAGAGTATGGTCTTTTGTCTCCCTCTAGTGGCAGACCTAATCTGAGGTTTATGAGTTTCACATTGCTTCCCACTAGAAGAGCTAATCCTGTCATCTTGCTGCTTCCCAAGCAGACTAAATTCCTTAATTGTTGTCTGGATAATACTGACAGTGGGCTGTTAAGTAAAAAGAAACATTTCCTTGCAGTGGGGAAAAAAAAATCTAAAGCTTTATTTGCCCATATTTTAATCCATCTCTCTCTGGTTTTCCTTTACATTTCCATTAGAGATGAACAATGATCATTTACAAAGTGACTTAATTGTTTAATAGACTTTCACCTCTTTTTCTGTTGGCAGAATGGCTGAAAGTTGATCCAAATTACTTGTCAGTTGATGTTTTTTGCGATTTGTCTTGCTGTTTGACCCTTAATATGGGGAAGTTAAGATCTGTAACCACTTATGAGTAGTCACACAAGGCAAAAGGAAATTTCCTGCCTAAATGAATGTAAGTCTTCTGTTGAGGTTTTAGGTACAGATACTCTAGGAAACTCATTTAAAGAGTTCCTTTCCACCATTTTTTACTGTACAAGTTGAACACATACTTTAAACATAATATTTAGTCAACTATTGCTATTTTATAATGCTAGATACTGTGAGGTGCTTTGATAACAAGCTAACAGGGACCAGATAATTACCCAATTGATAATGCTTGATGTCACGAATGGCTCAACACAGCCAGCTAAAAAGTGTGACCACAACTGAATCGGATTCAGTGTTGTCCTCCTGAGTCCGAGCTTTGAGAAGTTAGATGGCCCATTTACTACAACAAGCTGTTACTTCTGAGCCTAACAGTGATAGATAGCAACCTCTTAGAAAGGCAGAGCTGTCAACACTTGAAACTGTTTGAAAATGTGGGCGAGCTTACCCTACACTTCATAGCTCCCCTCCATGTGTTCTGTGCTACCAACAAACTTTGCCTCCCCAAAAGCTCATCCCCCTGCCCCCTCAAATAAATGCTACACTTCACATCTGCCTTGGGAATATAAAAACCTGCACTGAATTCACACTGAAAATATAGAGGACACTGCAAAATCAAATTTCCTAGCAAAATGAGCGTAAGACTGTTCTACTAGTATATTCAATTCAGTAAATATGCTCCGTATTTACAAGCAATTTAAGGTATTACAGCATTTTATCCATGCGATGCCCCAGAGTTTCAGTCTGAGGGTCCTCATTGAACTGAGGTGTGCTTTGCTGCCAAGTACTTTGGCCTCCTGAAGGTATGAGAGACCACCTCCTTTGCCCTTCTGTGTGGGGTAATACACATTGCAGTATGTGAAGCCACCCACCAGATGGTGCTCAGAAGCTCTTAAACAGACCTTTTTGATCTCTACAGACAGGTCACTGAAGCAGAATAAGAGCTGAATAAGGCAAACGGTGATTTTTCTTTGCCTGGTATCAGAGTTTGCTGGGCAGTCAAATTATTAAATAAGAATGCTATCACTGGCAGCAAAATGTTCTACAAAGTGCATAAATGCATTAATGCACAACATCTGCATTTCAGCCTCTTGGCTTTGTGCTAGTGCATTTAACCTGTGGCTGCTTTGATGAGAATGTATAAAATGTTTAGCTGGGACATGAAGGAAAGGGACATGAATCTCTTTCTGCACTCTGAGGTGAATTTCTGAGGCATATGTATATGCATACACACTCACCGCATACATAGTAGTTCCTGTTATCACCAAAATAGTATTTTGCAGATGACTGATCTTCGCTTTTTCCTCGAAAACTAAAATCCTTAAATACATCATATCTAACATGGTGCAATGCAGCAACATGGGGAGAAAACACAGCCAGCCATCTCCTATTCCCTGGGCCATGTAACACAGCTCCTAGGTTTTGGAAGGGAGTGGAGGGATGATTAGTGTTTTCTTTTGTTCTAATAAGTGGGCACAGAGGCATATCTGATAGCAGGGCTGTGCTCTGGAGATGGTGGCTGCACACATTGTACAGATGTACTAAAGGATGCTTACCAAGGTCCAAGATGTATTGTGCCTTTCAAGAAGTAGGATCTCTCTCTTTGAAAGGAACATCTTTCTCTTAGTGTGAATTTACCAAGGGAGATTGGTAAAGCATCTGTAATGTGAGAAACGGGGTATGGGAAAAGTGTGTTTAATTTGAGATTAAGTAGTATATGAAAGATTTATATACAATTTGGAGGGAATTATGGGTACTAAATTGATTATGGACTCAAAGGACTCAGTTAAAACAAAAAGGTAGCCAACTCAATAGTTATACTCATTTATGCAACCTAAGGATCTGGCCTAATACATATAAAGCATAACTTAAAAGAAAACTACAGAAAGACTAGATCTATAGGAATATGCATTTCCTACATGTATACAAGAAGGGGGAAGAATTATTTAAGGGAAAAGAAAATGAAACTTAACAAAGATCTACTTAAATTGGATATCTAGAGTAAGCCCCTTAACATGAATATATATTAGATCACAGAGTGATCTTCCAATAGAATCAATGAAAATGCCATCTCATGGATCATTTTAAAGCTAAACATTAATAAAATACACTCTAAGGAGAAACCATGTATTATTTTATGGGTTTTGATAGGTCTTTTCAATCTTTAGTTCTGGGAATAGAAAAGATGCAGAGTTGATACTGATGACAAAGCCACATTACATGCTGCTGCCTTTAGATCAGTGTTACATGCTGCATATTGCCAGGCAGTTCTAGTTGTAGTTCCAGTTTTCATGACACTCATCCATTATGAACAGGATGGAATTCACCATTTCCCAAAGGGTTGGCTACCAACAAGTAATGAATCTACAGCTATGTGATAAAGATGGAAAGTCTCTGATTGTGCCACTACGAGTCCTACCTGAGCCATCGACTATCTGTATCTCTTTTTCCCCAGAACTTATTTGTGAATGCCAATGGATGTGTCATTTCTACCATTGCCTTGTCTTCCCTCTTGACTCATGATGAACCCTCACATTGACTCTGTGACACCCAAACAACAGGTCCCTTCAGGGCCTGTAACATTCCCTCTACGAGTTGTTGTTTTTTTTTTAATTCCAGTCCTCAAAACCTAATCTCTGTCTGCCCCAGAAAACTGCAGGGTTTTTGTTTTTGTTTTTGTTGTTCGGACAGGAAAGGAACTGGGATGCTGACACTTTTCAAAGTGGATTATTTTTCTTTTTCTGAAAGAGGCAGGGGTTGCCAGCACTACTAGTTGGGTTGTAAATTATTCTTGAGAACTTTCCAGGTTTCCTGAAGCTTCTGAATGGCAAGAGAAAAGATTCCTTTAGATGGAAAGATGACAATAGTGTTGTTTGCCTGATCCTTTTCAGAAAGAGTCATCACAACCTTTGCTAGATAAGCTGGTGATATAAGAGTGAAGTTCTGATCTGATCTGATCTCAAGTAGGTTTCCCACACAGATAGCCTGTAACAATTTTGAAAATATTCTTTTGGTGGCAGTCTCAGAATGGCTCCTCTTTAGCTTTTGGACCACCTGCTTTGTTGGCCAAATCTGCTTCCTTGGCATGGCTGTTCAGAAAGTTCAGACTGTACCGTTCAGAACAGAAAAGTGCATTTAGTATGCCTTGCACACACATATCCCTTTGCATAAGTTCCTTTGCAATCCTTTGTTAGAGGCAGGAGAGGATAGGAAATTCAAAAGCTCTTCTGCACGAAAACAGAATTTCCTTTGAGATGATCCAAGGGCCTTGTCAAGCCATCTGAAGATTTCCCGCAGCTTTGTCTCAGGTTGTTTTTGAGGTCAGAGCCAATAACAGCGCAAGGTCCATCTCTCTGCTGTGGGAAGGCACATTATTATGTGTACCAGATCAGATCCTGGCATCCCATCTGCATCCTAATGGGGCCACAGGGGCATAGTAATTAATCCTTGCCTTTTACATACAGAAAGAACCAAGTTACAGTGTAGGATGAAACACTTGTGATGAACTCCTCTGAGCTGGATTTCTGCTTCATCAGGTCCTGCTTAATTAAGGGTAACTGATGGTAAACCAACAAAGGGAATTTTATTTATTCTTAAAAAAGAACAGGAGCAAGTGACCCTCAGTTTCCCATGTCTCACCACACTGAGACACAAGGCCCAAATTTCAGAGGTCTTAACAGAAGCTCGGTACCTCCGATAATCAGGTCACCACAGGCTTGTTCTACGACCCCTCGGCCCCCATTAGGAAAAGTAGCTCATGAGAAATGTTATAGCTTTTTCAGTTAAGAAAAGAATGCCCATATTGCACCCTGAAACTTAGGGTTGGCTGCCCTTGTTGGGTTTCTGCAAGGTGCAGTGAATGGGACTTTCTGTTGGATTAAGGAAGCACAAAAACTTCTTGGAAGTCTTTTGACACCCTCCTTTGAGGTTAACTAGAGTCTTTTTGCCTTTCCCAGCAGTTATCCCTGTTGTCCCTGCAGCATACCATAACCCTCAGGGCAGACATGCTATTACCCACCATGAAATCCTTAGCTCAGTGGATGCAAAGTCATCCAGCAGTGCTTAAAAGAAGGCTCAAAAAAAAGAAAAGAAAAAAAGAAAAAAAAGAACGTAGCAAACTTCATGTCTCCACAAGAAAAGTTGTAAATGGGAAATCAGAATTTGGAAGAGAGCATTTATGGGGTCTGTTGTGATGTAAGTCTGCTTTTCGCTAGCACTTTCACTTAAGCATCACAGAGGTCTCTGTAGACTTAATGACGGTTCTCTGCCCAAGGAAGTAGGTATCATTATCCTCATGTTCCCCATGAGAATACTGAGGTACAGGAAGCCGAAGTGATGATATATAAAATTTGATTGGAAAATGAGGCCAAAAAAGTCAAAGATTTTAACATGACTGTACAAATGTGCAAAATGAAACACTTAAACAAGGTTCAGGATTTTAATACTGGGACCTCTGCCTGCTTAGTTCCCTAGCAAACAGATCAGAAATTTCATGCCCAAATTTTGAAATCAATTAAGATGCGCATAAAAAAATCAAAACACGAAGGAATACTTTGAAACTGAACAGAAGTAGTTATGCAAAACAAACTTAACCAAAACTTACCACAGAGAGGGAGAATATGTTCACTGATCTCTCTTCTGCCAAGTAGTCCTCCTTAGTGGAGGGAGAGGAGGGTTAGCTGTATTGTTCAGTTTTGAATTGGGAAAGAAAGTCCTTTTCTAGGAGTCTGACAAATCATATGGAAAGCTGGAAAAAAGATGGCATGAGGAGAGACAACTTTTGTAAATTGTTTTCAGATCCAAGGTAACAGGCCAGTCTCAGGTGGGTACTCCAAGCTGACAACTTGGCCAGTACAGGTGTTGTTATAGACCCCTGCTCACCTCCCCAATTTGGGACATCATTGTTTGGTCTGTTTTTTCCTACTGTTCTTTCAGACTAGGAAGAGCTAACTGGACCACTCATCATGCTGTTGCTATGCAGCTCATTTGGTCTCAAGATAAGATCAAAGGAGGGTGGAGGGGGAGGTGGGATTGAGGGAGAGTAATAGAGAAAGAAGACAATATAATATAGAAAAGAATACATAAGAAAAGAGAAAACAAGAAGTGTCTCAAGACAAACCTCCCTTAAGTCTTCCAAATCCCCACTAGCAATCTGGGGTTAGGGTGTCACAAGTATGCAAGAACCTGGCAACACGCAAATGAAGGCCAGAGTGGCCTATTCTGCTGGCCTGTTTCCTCCTCTGAAAATTCCTCAGACATTCATCTGCCACCCTGAGATTCTCTTTTAAGGTCCCCTAAAAGAGGGTGACTAGTCAGGCTAACTTCTGACACTGGGAAGGCTGCTGCTGAATCTCCAAATCAGCCAGGCCAGGCCCATCCCCTGCCCCTCACCCAGGCCCGGCAATGGCTGCCCTGCCTGCCCCAGCTCCCAGCTCTTGTTAAAAATAAGCCCCGGTTCACCGGGTGCCGCCGGGCAGGGGGCAATCCTTGCTGCCTCCCACTTCCCCATGCTGCATGGGGGGCTCTGCACAAGCCCTCAACCCCCGCTTGCTCCCCCAGCCCCTCCCATGGGTGCCCCAACCAGGCCAGCTCCGGCCCTTTAAGAAAAAAAACCCCAGAGAAAACCCCCGGGCTCACCACTCCTGCTGGCAGGGGGTGAACTCCACTGCCCCTCATTACCCCATGCCACCAGGGACTACCTGAATCATGAAAGCATGCCAAATCTTTTCTAAAAATTCAGAGAGCTTTGAATCAATTTCGACCTTTTAAATGGTCCCCTGATTCGATTCGGATTCAGAGATTCCGCCACTGAATTGAGCCAAATCTCCTCTGAATCCAGTCACCACCTGAAGCTTTGCACAGCCCTCCTGAATATGCCTAAGGGCAGACAAATGGATTTTTAGATACTATCGAAAAGATTTTAATGGAGCTTCTGGTCACTCAGAAGGTCACCTCAGATACTGCCTTCATCAATCTCAGTGGGTGTATCTATGCAAGATGATTTACTTGAGATTAAAGCTAATTACTGTGCAGTAAGCATCACTTTCTATACACGCAGATGCTTACTGTGCAATAATTTGCTCTAAGCATGAGTAAATTTGCTACTGGTAAATACAAGTTGCAAATTTACTCTTGAGTACTTACTGTGCAGTATAGCACGTGTACACAGCCAACTGGGACCAAATGTGCTCCTGGTCAGCTGGGCAGTATGTGGCGAGAGATTGCTCCTTGCCCCTAGGAGCTGTCTGGGGCAGTCTCCACCACTCAAGCCTGGGTGGGGACAATGGTCCTCTACCCCAGCAGCAGGGAGCCCCCAGCCTTTGCTTCCCAATTGCAATTGGGGAGCTGGCACTGGGAGCTCCCTGCTGCCAGGGCAGGGGATATTCTCCCTGCCCAGACTCTGGTGGCAGAGTCTGCCCCAGCAGCATGTAGCTCCTAGGAGCAAAGAGCAATCTCTTGCCCCCTGCTGCCCAGGAGCACATTTGCTCCCAGTTGGCTATCTACATGTGCTGTACTGGAACAATGTTCCAGCCCCCGCTAGGAAACAGCAGTCTCATTGCCCTGTGTTCCCTGCCAGCCCCTGGGCTAGCACCCAGGGGGTGTCTAGAGGCCCTACTCTCGATCAACTTGTGGCCGTTATTCCTAGTTACTCCTGGTAGTGCTCAGGGGAACAGGGACTCTCTCATTCCCCACTGGTCCCCCTGGTAAGTTTATAGATGGCCACCAGATCCCCTCTCAGCTTTCGCTTGTGGAGGCTGAACAGGTTAGGTCCCATAGCCTCTCTTCATAGGGCCTGCCCTGCTGCCCCCTGACCATGCAAGTGGCCCTCCTTTGGATCCTCTCAATGCTGTCCACATTCCTCCTGAAGTGCGGCGCCCAGAACTGGACGCAGTACTCCAACTGCGGCCTGACCAGTGCCGCATAGAGGGGGAGGATCAACTCCTTGGACCTGCTTGAGATGCATCTGTGAATGCATGACAAGGTGTGGTTGGCCTTCCTGACCGCTTCCCCACACTGTCAGCCCATGTTCATTTTGGCATCAATAATGACTCCAAGATCCTTTTCTGCCTCTCTGCTGATGAGAAGGGAGTTCCCCAGCCTGTAGGTATGCTGCTGGTTCTTCCTCCCTAGGTGCAGCACCTTGCACTTGTCAGTATTGATTCCCATCCTGTTCTCATCCGCCCACCCCTGTAACCTATCCAGATCTAGTTGTAGCTTGTCCCTCCCTTCTATCATGCCTACCTCTCCCCACATCTTAGTGTCATCCGCAAATTTGAACAAGGTGCTTTTCACCCCCTTGTCCAAGTCACTGATGAAGATGTTGAACAGTGCGCACCCAAGGACCAAGCCCTGGAGGACCCCACTGCCCACATCCCTCCAGGTTGAAAATGACCCATCCACCACCACTCTCTGGGTGCGGCCCTCCAGCCAGTTTGCAACCCATCTGACTGTGTAGGCATCGACACCACAGTCTCCTAATTTTTTAATGAGAATGGGGCGAGAGACAGTGTTGAAGGCCTTCCTAAAGTCCAGAAAGACTATGTCCACCGTGACACCTGCGTCTAAGGATTTTGTGACCTGGTCGTAAAAGGCAACCAGGTTGGTCTGACAGGACCTGCACCTAATGAACCCATTTTGGTTGCCCCTAAGCATAATCTGTCTATTACTGCTCTGTGTAATGTGGTCACTGTTTCGGGGCCCAAACATTTTTGGTCTATCATGAAGGTCTCTAATAGACTTCCTTTAACTTCTTTTCATCTTCAGGGTGTGGGCAGATTCTTCGGACTTCCAAGGGTCAAATTATGTTGGAGAGCTACCCATTGAATGCACGCTGTGAATGGACTATTCATGTTAAGCCTGGGTTTGTTGTTCAGTTAAGGTAGGTGGAGATTAATTTTAGTCTATTCATTCTGTGAATAATAATCAAGATGGTGATCTTGTGGCAATGAAAGTGCTGGTCATTGATATTTGGCAGCTGAACACCTGTTCTTTGGCCCAGCAGAGTATCTGGCGATGCTGTATAACTGTCCATGTTCAGTTTCTTCTTGGAATTCTGGCTGACAACAAGGGAAGCTTCTGTCGCTGCTTGGGGCAATCTATATGCTTTATACCTCATTATGACCCAATAGTCTGGCAAGAATACATCAGGCATCTATAGAAGCAATTCTCTTAAGACAGATCCAAGGAGTGGTTTGATGTCATATGTTTGCCATGAAAAAACCTAGGTTTAGGCTGGATTTTTGTGAAAAAAATCCATTTACTTAATCATTAAGGTTCTGAAAGGCTTTTATATCATTGAAAGGCTTATTTTCTCACAGAATCACAGTTGAAAAATAGGTCATATTTTGTAGACTGTTTTAGAGTCAAATGGTTTGCACTATTATGGGAGTTTTTCCTGATGCCCAACCTAGATTTTCCTTCTTTTAATTTAATATAATTATTTCAAGTAACGCCCTCACGTACAACCTCAAATAATTTCAGTCTATTCATATCTCTTCATCTGCTATGTGCAAACCAGGCAAAGGAATTGTGTGGATACACAAACTTATTTCTTCTATACATTTCAAAATAAGCTGTGATATTTAATGAGAAGAGAAAAAAAATCACTCAAGGAGAAAGTAATATTGAAGAGTTCCCATGGAGTTGACTCCAGTCCTTTCATCATGCTCATTTACACAAGTTCATAGTGTAGTTACAAGCAGCCATAATTACAGCCCTTACTTTGTCAGTGTGTGGGAACCTACCAACTTAGAGCAACTGCAGGATTCTGCAGGGTTCTTTGGGGGTGTCATGAGTTAGTGCTGCATATAACATGGCCTGGGGCATTTGGTGTTCAGAACGGTGTGGGGAGGCCACTTCATGTTACTTTTCTTGGGGACGTGACACATTGCTTTTACAAGTGTTTTGTTGGTGTGAAATGTAGCATGTTCTGCGCAAATGCAATAACACTTTTCATTTCTGATATCACTTTTCACTTACATGCATACAAAGCTTATTAATTTCTAGTGATGACAAACTGCTTTGCAAACTGTGTGTTTAGCCCTTTCAGTTGCACTGATAGGATTGGGAATGGGTCTTATCTTTCTGTAGTGTAGTATTGAAAGTAAGGTGTTACACAAGGGAAGAATAATGAAAAGCACAAATACAGACTGGAAGGCTTTATACTATAGGCTTCATAGCAGCACTGCCAAGACAGATCTTGGGGTTTTGGTGAATCATAGGCTCAACATGAGTCAGCCATGTGATGGAGCTGGGAAGAAAAAAAAAAAGCAAAATGTGCCTTTAAGTCTAGTTGGACACAGCCCTGATACACCCCACGGGACCCTGTGGGTCCCCAGACCCCTTGTGGGTCCTGTTTCAAAATGGATGTCTCAGGACACCCCCAGCCTTATGGGCTATATGTGTGGCTCCAAACCGCTCCTTTACCACGCCCCAAGCCTCGCAGATGGTATTGACACAGCGTCTCTCCGAGGCCTTGGTTTCACTTGACCCTTGGGTCATCACAGGGCTCTCCGCAGCCCCGTTTCTCTCCGCGCCCCTCTGGCGCCAGGGTCTGTTCACTCCCAAACACTGCACCCTCTCTGGTGCCAGGGTCCCCACACTGTCCCTTAATGAGGCCTCCTCCTTCCCCAGTAGCCTCAGCCCAAACCACCGGTGTTATAAACAAAAGTAAAAAATGCAAGCCCCTAGGCTATACCTAGTTCCAGCCTGGGGTTTATATGGGCCCAGGGCCCTGCCTCTTCTGGTCAGCTGACCAGGTGCAGGTGCAGGCTAATTTGCTTGCTAGCCTGTTGCCCTGGTAAACTGCACCTGGGCTTCTGTTGGTCTCTTTAGGCTCTCCCCAGGCAATTTCTGCTCTTCTAGGAGCAGGCACCATAGTGCCCTGCAACAGTGACAAGAATGACAAAGGTATTGGAAGGCAAGCTGTGCAAAGAAAGATTGAGAGAACTATCCATGTTTTGTTTGCAGAAAAGGTGATTAACGGGGGCATGACAGCAATTTTCAAATACCTGAAAGCCTGCCATAAAAGAGAAAGAAGAAGAACTTTTCTCCCATGCTACAGAGAAAAACTTTTCTCCCACGCTGCAGGCCATGGAACGACGGCTTCAAATTGCAGCAAAGTAGATTTAGATTAGATATCAGGAATAACTTACTGTTTGAACCGAGGCAGGGGAATAGACTGCTCAGGAAAGTTGTGGCATCTCCATTGGAGGCTTTGGAGAAAAGTTTTGATAAGCAGTGATCAGGGATGATTTAGGAGTAGCATTCCTGCATTTGTGCAGGAAGTAGAACCAGATGACACATGAGGTCCTTTCCAACCCTCTGATTCTATGATTCACATAACAGCTATCCCTTGGGTAAAAGGATAATAGAAAGCTGGCACAGAAGTTTTCAAGAGAAATACTAGAGCAGGCTGTTAACATTTGCTTAATGTGCTATGCAATCTTAAATTTCTCTGCTGAAGAAATGAAGCACCTGTTTCTAACGTAACTTCATTGTACTGCATGATGAACAAAATCAATGAGTCAACTCTGCTGGGTACTGTACCACCAAGACCACTGGCCAATGCCTCTCTCCAGGGGCAGAACCTTGTGCTGAACATAGGAATTCCTCTGTGCGATTCACTATTACATCTATTATTGTCACAGGCTATAGAACGTGTGATTTGAGCGGATATGGATTTTACCACGAGAGCTTCCTTCCAGCCAGTTTGGTCATATTTCTATTTTGCCATTCCCCATAAGGCTGAGTAAATTCAGTACTAAACCACTGCTTGCTATGATGTAGCAGCTAGGATAAAAATGTCTGTAAAGGGAGTTTAATGAACTTAGACTCCTACTTCAGAAGACTCACAAACTTCACCAAAACCTCCCCCTTTCCCTGCTATCCATATGCAGATCTTTGGACTCATTTCACTTCTATACAAACAAGTAGGATCTTTCAGCTCATAGCTTTAACTATTTGCCAGTAGATTGCTGAATCAGCACAATTCCTTACAATAGACCTCTATTCTAGTGTGTTCTCTGTATATCCCCAGTGAATCCTGTGTGACTGCCTTACTGATGGCTTGTGAGAGCTGGTGCCTGTGCCTGCGTGAAGCAGAAAGGGGACCTAGCACATTTTATATACTACCCTAATCTCACAGGGCAGGAAAAGCAAAACTCTCAAGAACACAAATAAATCTTTCCTTGACTCAAGATGTACCACACTGTCCTGGGGGATTTGGCTGAGCGGGCCTGCTTTGATAAATGGTATCTGGATTGCTGCAATCATTTGTTTTCCAGCCTCATTTTTCTTTAATTTGAATCATGCCTCCATAGTCCGTGTCACATCAAAGGATGTAATATAACTGTGTAGGTAACACACAACTCACAATTATTTTCTTTAATGCTCCAGCGGAGAGAGATCTTTAAATCATTCTTTTCTTTGGCCACTAGCTCTCCCCAGAGAAGTTGATATACATATTCTCAGTGCGCTGTTAACAAAATCAAATAATAACCAGACTCTGCACTCTCTTTCTAGCTAAGGAGCTCCAGCACTTCAGCAACATTAATGAATTTAGCTCTCACAGGAGCTAATGAAATAGCCCTAATTATACAGATGAGGAAAGTGAAGTTAAGTAACTTGCTCGTAACTGTTTCTTGGCCAGCAGCAGTTACCAAGATTTCAGAAGTGTTCTGTTAATTGTATTGAAAGCAGAGTCTATCCCTTAGTGAGAACTTTTGAAAATCCTTTGCCAAGACTCTTAACCGCTAGCCACATACCTTTTCCATGAATCCTTCTGTCCCTCGAGTTTCATGTTTGCTTCCCTCCAGTATTAAAAAAAATGTAAATCACCTCATCTTTCCAGAAAGGATAGTTAAGGAGCGATAAGCTAAGACCAGTATGACTGATTTAGCCTTTTATGTGTCCAATGCAGAACTTTCCCAATAGCCCTTACTTTTATTTACACTGCTGCATTTTCAGTAATGTAAATTGCTAGGGATCTAGGTTGTCTACACTGATAATGCTAAACAAATATGTGTTATTATGAGCCTAATTCTGTCCTCAGTTACATGAATGTGCCTCCCCCTCTCTACCTGAAAATAGGGCTCTAAGGCTCAGAACATGTAAAAAATTATGTGCATACTTAATGTTAAGCAGATGAGTAGTAGCTAACAAGAGTTTGTACTGTAGGATCAGAGTCATAGTAGTTTAACAGAGCTTCAGAAGGGTGAGGAGCATGATGGACTAACTTGGTGTAAGTCTCAGAGATCCCTGGGACTTGGTCAACCAAATAGAGCTTGTGTTGAAGATGTAAGGTTTGTACCTTGTATCTTGCAGGGAAGTTACAGAATTTCGGGGAAACCTCAAAGAACAGGTATTTGGTCTCACCAATTTACTCAAACAGTTTATGTAAAGCTGAGTTGAATTAACATCTAATATTTATTAAAAGCAGATGTAATTTTATCTAATCTGCATTCTAGTAGCCCCATATGAAAACAGAGGCCATCACCCCTGTGGGCATAAATTGCCCTGGCTCCATTCAACTGGTCCTTCCATTGAATTTCCTCAATTTACTTCAGGTAAGGTTTGTCCCCTAGTACTCAGACACAATAATGCAGTCTGAACAAAGAGTGGCAAGTGAGTACATTTGCTATTCTGGTGGTGGTGGGTGCGGGGGGACAAGAATGGTGGGTTTAGATAGGAATCAATCATGTCTTATGTAACATGGGCTTCTTCATGCTCTGAACCTGGGCATGAACTCTTGCACCCTTGCCAAACTCTTGCATCACTCCCAAGCATTCTATGCCCACCTGCTCCCATTCTCATATGCCAAACCTAGAAATGCAGCAGTGAAGCAGCAGCCCCTGAAAGCTGCATCTCCAGCATGCTTCAAAGTGATCTCGAGGTGGTGCTCAGAAGAGGACAATTGGGGAAAATCTGCTCTTGCTGTGAATCCAGACTGATCATGAATTTTGCCCTTTTCAGTTAAAAAATGTGGAATTTCCAAAGCTGCAAGCCCACCTTTGAAGAGGCTGCATTGAAAGATGCAGTCTGATCTTTTATATCACCTAAATAAACATGGTCTACAAAATCAAGAGTTTTCAGGGAGACTGGGACGATTAAAGATTCATTTTTAAAAAATGTTCTTCAGTGCAGGTAGTGGCATGGCAAGCTCCCAGATGCAGATCTCTTAATCCTTCACTCTGTACAACTAAGCACAGCACAGCACCCCGGGAAATTGCTCATTCTCTAAAGGCACTTATTAGCTCTGTCTGCTGTTCATTCACATTCTGTTTGAATATTCTGGCACTGTGCCCTGCTAGCAACAACAGCAGCATATAATATTGTTATTAACCAGTGGGAGCTTTGCTTAGGATAGATGGAAAGTTGGGGGTTTATGGTAAGAGCCTTCCAATACTTCCTTTTGTGTTAAGTTCTGTCCCTGCTCACTACCAAGACAAGGAAGCTGTAAGTCGTGGCTGCTGACAATCAGCTTCTGTTTTGTCTTCTGATCTGAAATGAACTCTGTATCCTTTGTGTTCCTTCCTTATGTCTCCATCTGGTTTCTGATTGACCCATACCTGCAGTTTTCAACTGTTGAATGCAACACTAGAAGCAGCACAAGTAATGTCTAAGTTAAGTTTGGGTCTGGCTCCTTCCTATGCCTTATTTTCTTTTTAGATGAAGCCAGTTAGAGCTTTCAGAGAGCTAATGTCCTCAAAGTGTGATGCTATTGCCATTATTTACAATGCTTAGGATGCTGCAGAGTAAAACACAGAGATATTTTCTAAAATGGTCAGAGAAATTACCTACATCATTTGACCCTCTGGGACAGAAATATTAGTACTATACTGTGATGACCTTGATGTCTTTGAATAAAACAGAATTTCTTAGGCAAATTTAACTACAGCACCACCTGCCTGTCCCCAGGGAGCTGCAAGGCACTGTTCAGTTGTCTTCTAAAGGTATCTGAGAACATTTAAAAAGATGTTCAGGCTTAGCTTCCTAGGACCATGGTATGAAACTCAGGATGAATGGAGGAGCGACTAAGGCAAGCAGCCAGGGATAATAGAGACACCACTAAATTACAGGGGCAATCTTGCCAGGTGAAAGAGTTTCCATCCTGATTTCCATGTCTTTTTGCTCTAGGTTTGCTATGCTGAGCCTGGAGTTTGACTACATGTGCCAGTATGATTATGTGGAAATCCGTGATGGGGACAATATAGATAGCCAGATAATTAAGCGATTCTGTGGCAATGACAGGCCTCCCCCTATCCGGAGCAGTGGAAATTCTCTTCATGTTCTTTTCCAGTCAGATGGATCCAAGAATTTTGATGGATTTCATGCCGTCTTTGAAGAAATTACAGGTAAGCAAATGAAAAACTGCTTACTTTAGTCTCATTAATTCAATCTCACTAATTGTCTTCTCCATTCTGCTTCGTTAAAACATTTCATGCTGTGTTGCCAACAGCCGCTTATAGAAGTAGGTGCAGGGAAGGGTACAGAACCGTGCTATGGTTTACTAAAATGGAGCTAAAATTAATGATAGCACATCAAGATCTATCTGATCTTGGCAGTTTAGGGATGCAGTTTTCTGGGTCTGTGACGTTTCTTTCTGCATCAGAGGCATAATGAGCAATCTCTGGATATCAGGGGTAGTGTCAGTTGCTGGGCTGGTAGGAGTAGCTACTATTCATGTGTCCCCTTTAAATAGGCTCATGGGGTTAATGACCCATTCACCCATCCATAGTTTTTCTACTACACCATAAACTTGGGAACATAGAAGGAAGTAGAAGTTGCATACATAGCTCTGTGCAGCCATAGAATTGCTCGAGATAAGCCATAGAAAAAAACAGATTTGAATGGTAGAAACATGTTGCATTTCTGAGGAGTCCCCCTGTGAAAATGTTCTGATATTCCATCAATTTATTTTTGTTGCTTTACCTTTCTTCTTATTAGAAGTCTGTATTAAAAAGACTCCCTTTCATGCACGGGCGATACAGAGGAATCTGCCCATGAAAAATAGCAAACAGAAGTTTTTTTCTTTGCTTTAGAGAATTATGAGACATGCTGAATATTTGATTGAAAGTAGGTGGGTTCCAAAATTCCAGTTTATTTGTTACTAAATTAGGTTTGGTCTGATCTTAAGGTAGGATAGCATTTTCCCCTCAGCATTATTACCTGCCCATGTTTTTGTTGTTTTTTTTAAAGAAATTTTTCATGTTCCAAGCCAAATCAGCCAAATCATGTCCAAATCCGTGAGTCAGTCCAGAACCATAAATGGCCCTACAACTGGCAAATGTCCTCCACCCCCACCAGGGCTTCAGATATTTCCAGTGTCTTTTGGCAGGCATCCTACGTGCAGGCCCAAGCCCAGAGGCTTGAGGTTCATATGCCCCCAAGTTTCATCTGCCCTCAGCCCAGGAGCAAGCTAGGGAGGAGCCTCCCATTTCCATAAAGTGGGCGTTAAGTCCCAACACCTCAGCAGGTACTAAATCACGCCAGAAGAACAGCTATCCCTGGGAATGCTTAAGGAAAACTGCCTTTTTGGACTCAGATACATGGTGTTTCCCCTGCCTGCCGATGTTGCCTGACTGCAAAGAAACACTAGGCATGCTGCTAGTTTTGGTTTGGCCTTCTGATCAGTAGTGGGCTGCCCATTTCTCTTATAATTTTCTTTACAGGGTAAGTCTGTCAAATCTGTCCATAGGTTTCCTGGCAGAAGAGGCTGAACAGGGTGTGCTGGTTTGCTATAGATATCTACGGGATCCATGACTCATTACAATTGGCACAAGGATTTGCCAGGTCTTGCATGCAGTAAGACATATGGGTTCCCAACTACACTGTGGTGGCCCAGATATAACATGAGCACGTGGGGTATAAGCCTGGTTGAAGAAGTGCTCTGGGTTTATACAGTCCTTTTGTAAGCATGCAAACCATGCCCTGGCCCCATACCTATTGGGATTCAACTATTACTAACAATCAGGGGTGCTGCCACCTAAAAAGTGAATACACACAGGCTGACCTGCTGCTTACATATCTGTAAGTGGCAGATTACCCATAGTCTCCCTGCTTAGCTATCTGTTTTTACCTAGAATACAAACACCAGGTATCAGAATGCAATAGTGAGAGCAGTTCGGTTTTGAAAGCTAGAACTCTGTTAATGGGAGAGCTGATGAAAAACAAACTTTGCTTTCACAAAATTAACTTGGTGTGGCGTATGTTGCATAAGGCCACCTACACTCATGGGGCTAACATTTTCCATATGGAGCAGGATGAATTGATTCTGCTTTCCCTGCTCAGCAGGGATCTGTTAATATTCTAGTGTTGTCTTGCCCTTTACTTCCGCCTTGCTTTTAGCAGCAATTTTTAAAAAAGACTGGGGTGGCTTCTAGCATTGTGAGCCATGCAGAGCATAATGCAAAGGGGTTCGAGTTTGTATTGTGCACCTTATTGTGAGTCTGTCCTGGCCTGATGTGTAGCTGAAATGCAAAGCTTTTTAAAGCCCTCACAATGTCTCTTTGTGTGAAGTATTAACCTGGCCAACAACACAGTTTAAAGGGAAGAATATAGTATACCTGGGGGGAGCTACAGGATGAAAATGTAGTCTGCATATGACAAGCTGCAGCATTCATGCTCCTGAAATCCTCCCCAGTGCAAAGGCCCAGGAAATGGTAACTGATATCTGTGGAGTAGGCTAGACAGGGCTCAATCAGTTAGTTACCTGTGCTGTTGTTGAGAAGGAAATCAGCTCCAAGGCTCTGGAATAGCTCTGTAGGCTGCCATGGTCTAAACAAAGTAGAGGAGATCAAGAGTAGAAGATGGGAAAAAGTGGCTCATGCCATCAGGGATCCTCTTTCATTCACGCACTTCAGCCCTGTGGAGCACTTGTACTCAGGTCACCTGTGTTCTGTGCCCTCATGTTAGCAAAGCAATCATGATCCCATTGAAATGTAAATGCTGATTGAAATCATAACACCGATTGCAGGACCCAGTCCAAATGGTCAGATGCACTTAGGTAAACATAAAGCAATCTGTGAAGGGTATGGCCCAGGAGGAGAGACCATTGGGCATGTAGTTAAAAAAAGCAGCAGCTTAGCCAGATGAACGGCCTGTATTAGAAGCAGGTGTTAACCACCTGAGTGCAGCAACACACACTGTGTCAAGGATAAAGTGTAATCCAGTCCTTGGCGTCAGTTGCCGGAAATGCCTAAGCTGACCTCAGATATGAAAGATGGTGGACCATGCTAAAGTAAGATAAGCAGAATAAATCCTTTCACTCCTGTGTGTGGTTGACCCTCTTTGATAATCCCTTGTGGACGGTAAGGGAATTCCCAGTAGGTTTGTGGTGACTTACAGAACAATGTGAATACAACATCCCACAGGGAGAAAGAGAAACTAGATTGTCTTTACATTTATAACTGAGACAAGTTGGGATAGAATATGGTTACTTGGAAAGAGAATGGTACAGGGAAGTTCCTAGTTCATAGATTTCATAGTTCAGGTGAGTTTGGGTAATATAGGTCAAAACAAAGTGTAGATAAAAAGTAGAAGCCTTTTTTTTTGGGGGGGGGGTAGAAAAAATGTTATGAAAAATATTTTTCACACAGCTCTCCTAGCCGGGTATTGAGGACTATGTGGGGCACAGTGCATTGCACATTACCAAGTCCTACTTCCCCAGAGGAAAAACTCCCATTGATTACAACGGTACTTAAATTCAGTGTTCAGAGAAACCAGTCTGTTGGTACCACAAGTCTTATAGAGACCATCACAATGTTTTTCACATGTGGCCATGAAAGAGTAATACTTTAGGTGAAACAGAAATTGATAATTGTGAGCATTCTGGTGAGTGTCGTGTGTCCTACATTTGTTAAGGGCACGGTGAACTGTGAGAGATTAGAAACATGCTGTGTCTGGCTCGACAAGAACCTGCTGCTGAAGTTCAATCCCACAACTGTCACAGTAGCTGATGAAATCAATAATGACCTGCCCTGGACCAAAGCAATTACCTTTTGTGACTAGTGAATTAAACCACATACGAGAAATATTTTTTTTCAGTTTTTATCACCTTGATAAGGACAACAGTTGTTGTCCATGTTCATTCTTCTGTCACAACAGGCTCCACAGAATAAACTGGGGGACAAATAGTGACAAGAGAGAAGCTGTACATAAATATACAAGTTGACATCAACTGAGAGGATTTAGCCCATTGACTTCAGAGTATCAGTGCTTCCCTGGGTCCCAACATCTTCTCTCATTGTTTTAATGGTACTTTAGAAGAGTGGGAAACAACAAAAATGGTCATGTGCTCTGAGGAGAATAACAAATTATCTTCATTCACTCTTTAAACAACCCTTCCAGTGACTTCAAAGAGGTTGGTCAGGTTTTTAGATGTGGAATTCACTGCCCAACAAAACTATGAATGACTGTTACATCACCCCATGAAACCCAGGTCAGAAATCTAGCTCTTATGTTCTGAGCAGAGTCCAGCTTCTCTTTTACTAGCTGGATCAAAGTGAGTTGGGAAACCTGTTTTGAGAAAAACCTTGCAAAGAAAACAGATGATCTGATATGCGTCATTCTGGGACAGTTCTTTAATGGCATCTTGAACCTGATTGCTCTATCTGTGACTGTGGTCCAACTGAGTAGGTAGAGCACCCTTATTGGTGGTGTCAATGATGCTTAGCTTTAGATCCATGCTGCTTTGCCAATGACATGACACATCTGTTTATTGCTGGCAAGAAAAAGTAATCTGTAAGTGAATGAGAATTTATTCTTTTAACCTTTTGTAGTGATGACAGAAGCTCAACCAGTAAATTATTATGAAGCCTTAGAAAATCCCTGAAGGAGGCTAAGTGCATTTTTATTACTATTAGGCCTAGACTGGATCTAATTCTTTGATTTGGATCTGAATGTGCTCTGGTCTGCCTTGGCATGACTGATCTGAGCCAAAATATCAGACCCTAGACTACTCAGACTTCAAAATTTCTCAAATCTGAATCCAGATGTAAGTTTTACAGTGTGGTCAGGAAACTAACTGCTTCCTGCTAACTTGAAATCCTGTCTTGGATTCTGCATTGGCAAATAATATTACTGACACTTGAAGTATTATTGCTAGTGCTACAGCTCATTACGTGCTAGTGATTTTCCTCACCTATAATAGAAGAAATAGAGAACCATAAACTTAGATCTCTTCAGATAAGTTTAGGGAGAACTGACTTTAAGCAATTTGTTTTAAAATGTATTTATTTGTACTTTTGAGCATATATTTAAAAAAAAATAAAACTAAAAATGAGCTGACGCGAGGCCTAATGCCCCCAAATGTGCTTGCAACCACACAGCTACACTTGCTCATGTTATTGGGGCAGTAGCACATGCATATATGTAACTACGTACCTCAAAACTCATTTGTGCCCAAAATTTCTGATCTCCTTAGACCAGGGGTTTTCAACCTTTTTTAAGGAGTGTACCCCTTCTGGGTACACTTCTGCCAGAGTGGCTGGGGGGGGCGGGGGGGGGCGTGGCGGTGGCTGGATGCGGAGTGGAGGACAGGGCTTGCACGTGGTGGCAGTGTGAGGCGGCCGATGGCGGCAGTGGCTGCTGTGTGCGAGCTCCCTCCTGACCCCTGACCCCCATGTCTGGCCAGCCAGGCAATGCTTGTGCAGCCCACAGAGGGGAGTCACTGCCCTTGCCTCCCCCCAGCCCTGCTCCTGGGAGGCAACAGCGTGGGGTGGTGGGTAGCAACGCTCCCTCCCTGCCTACCCATGCGTACCCCCTAACCCCTTTCCAAGTACCTCCAGTTGACAATCCCTGCCTTAGACCAATGCTGTCATTAGAGCTGTGTAGTGTGAGAGTGGACCACTTGTTTGGTTTTATTCCCTTGCCAATTTAGTCACCATAAGCCTGACTTTAAAAGTTCATGAAAGGTCAGGACACAGGACTATCATTTCCAGCCAGTATCCAAAAACATAACTATGCTCCTCTGGAAGTGTACAGCTCAGAAAACCTAGGGTGACGTATGTGAGAGACAAAAGTTCAAGTGACTCAGGTAGAGGGGGTTGAAGCTCTAGAATGAACTCATGGGGAACTTTGGGTTGTACCAGTCTCACCAGCTTCAGGGCTTGCTGGAAGTTCATTTTCTTCAATAAAGCCTTTCCACTATCTCACCATAACTAGAAAGAAGTGATGTGGGGCAGGAGGTGGACGTCAAGAAGGAAGGAGTTGCACATCCTAAGAAGATCTTCCTTTCAGCAGGTAAGAAAGAAAATCAGAGGACACTTTGAAGTCCATTAGGGACCTCAACCTGTATATCTAATTTACTTGGGAGGCCCTAAAATATAATTGTGGAAGGTAATACAGAAAGCCATTTGTAGATAAGAACCCTGCCCTGTGAGAGACCATGAATATTTTTGCTCCTTTTTTGCAGCTTGTTCTTCATCCCCATGTTTACATGATGGAACATGTATTCTCGATAAAGCTGGTGCCTATAAGTGTGCCTGTTTGGCTGGTTACACTGGGAATCGCTGTGAAAGCTGTGAGTACAGGCATTGCATATATGTTAGTGTGTCTGTCATTAGAATTCCTGTCCTTTCATTGACTTAGATGAATATATAGAGCCTTACAATTGTCTATGTTTAGGCTGATTATGGGAACATAGGAAGCAGTGAGCTACTTACTTTTTTTTATAGGCTCACTACTTGCTATCCATTAAATTTGTTACAAGGAACCTGAGTTTTTTATGTTACTGTACAAAGAGAATATTTATAAAAGAGGGAGAACAGTGCATGGGGAATTTAATTACAGAGTAGCCTTATAATGAGACATGCATCAAACAACCATTTTCCATCCTATGGATCAGAATCCTTACTTGTCTTCAAATACAACCTACTTCAGCAGTGTCCAAGTGTTGATACCATAGCTTTAGCAAATGAGAACTTTCTGGGTGACAGAGAGAATTAGTATCAAGGAGATCAAATAAACAGTAGCTTGTGACCCTATACATGTAGAAGGTCCCACTTAGACCCCTATTCAAACAATGGAGCATTTGCTCTACCATGCTGAGCAAATAGCAAAATAAGTTGATTCAACTGAGATCAAATCAAATGTCTGGCATCTACAATATAAGTGAAAACATTAAATCTGCAGGGTCAGGTTTATAACTGATATCTTCTTAGGGAAATGTGGCATTCTGTGACATTTTAAGCATTTTTTATCCTTTATGCTTGATTAAACTGCTCTGCCTTTGTTGTAGGATAGGAGGAATAAGCGTTGTTCAATACACGATAAAAATACTGTATCATCTACATCAGTTATAATTCTTTAATATCTGGTATCCAAAATCAGTAGGCCAGTTTTATTGCTGGTAAAACACCATTAACTCCAGTGGATTTCCACAGAAGAGGTGTTTGGCTCAAGATAGGAAGCTTAAATTATAATGTCAGTGCAGAAAACAAGTCCAACTAAGCATCATTTTTACCCACAAAGCTTTCCATTTCATACCTGCACAGCCACCATAACCTCTGACACATCATTTTACATCTTTGCTCACCTTTCAGATACCATAAAATTCCTTAGGACTGAGTTCCTCCCATAACTTTAATCGCATCATTGAACTTGAATCATAGTAAAGATTATGTTTTTCCTTGAAGTAGACAGAGGTGAGGGATGGTAAGATGTTATAATTCCATAAATATTTCATTCTGATGATTAGGTTTATCTTACAAAACACTAAAATTAGACTTGTCATAAATGTTTTGATGAAGCAAAGTGAAAAAGCCCAGTTTGTTGATCCCCAAAGATTTTTGTTTGAAATATCTCAGGTCCAACAAACTTGTTTGTAGAACCTAAAAAGCGTGGAGACCTGCTTGGATTCCTGGTGTATCTTCTACAGATTTGGGGATGCTGGAAGTCCTAAGCCTCTGGTTGCTAGGCAGCCCTTTGGTGGGTCTGTTTAGGGGTCAGGGACTGTGAAAGTCTTTTGTAGTTAGTTGCTCAGTGAAATTAACAATCTTGCCTTTAATGGTGAAATTGACAAAATGCCGATTTCATTGACATTTTCATCATCTTCAGGGTCTGGGGAGCTTCTTGTGCACTGGAAATTTCAAAATAACTTGCTTCCCATTTGATTTGGGCCAAAAACAAATTGCAAAACAGTGGAATTATCAACAAACTAAAAACCTTGATTTTTGGCCAGCTCCATAGCAGAGTAAAAGGCAAGAAAGTGTTTTTTTATCTAATTTCAGCATACAGACAGAACCATTGAAATGCACAGAGCAAAACAGGCAGACTAACAAGTGGCAAATAATAGATATCAGACTGCTATTTGATTTAACCAATCACAGATGTGTTTAGCAATAGAGTTATGAGAAGAATTAATTATATGTGCAAACACACAGAGAATATGATTTTAACTTGACAGGGATCTGCTAATTTAATATATGAAGGATGGATAAAATGCTGAGTATCCTGTCATGTCTAGTGCAGCATGTTGTTCTTCAGCTTGTGTAGGGGAATAACTTTTACAGAAGACAATTCATTCCCTTTCCATAATATGCAGCAGAGTTGATATTTCCCCCCCAGGCATGAATTCCATACAACTTAGTGAGAAAGTATCGCGGCAAAAGCTCTGTTCAAAGTGTCTTCAGAGAAATATTTTTTAAAATCTTTCCTTTATTATTGCCAAAATATATACTAATACATTCCAGCAAGGCACATGAGGGGGAAAAAAGCAGAAAATTAAGTTCAATTTATTTTTAACAGTAACATGACAATCTGGAAAAAATATCTGCGGGTATAATTCTTTTAAAATTGCATCATGTAGTTTCCTAACAGCACTGTGGTTCAAGAGTTACATGAAGACCAAATTATACATCTTTTCATGAAGATTTTTGCCTACCAGATATTGCAGATATAAAATTGTTTCCATCAGAATGTGGGGGGAAACAGCTTTAAGTCTGTGTAAAAGATCTCTAGTGACCTTGCCATTGGAGAATGGAATGAACAGTTCAGGAATTGTTGTATTAATCTTCTTCTTAGTTTTATTGGAGTAAATCAGTAGTAATCCTACTTGAGTCACTGGATTTACTTCAGTGTAAAATAGGAATGAGTGAGTGCATCTACACATGCTATTAATGCAACGCAATAAATTTTGGAGCAGTTTGAGCTGGAGGCAGCTGCTCCTGGGCACAGCGTTTAAACGTGCACCCAGGACAGCAGCAATTTAAGCCAAGATGGAGCAGCCCTGGGTCAGAGGGCACTGGGGGTCACCCCCAGGCTTCAAGTGACAGCATCAGGTGCCAGGAACTGGAGGTCAGAACCCTGGCTGACTTCACTGACCAGGCACAATTTGTACCCAGAAGTCACCATCTGCACATACATTTAATCACACTTAATGACTCCACTGTAGGACAGTACTATTCCTGACAGTATTGTCTTATGATAGAGTTAATTAGTTTACTGCACTCTAATACCAGTGCACATGTAGACGGTGATGCTTCACTGTGGAGCTAATTAGTCTACTCCATAGTAAAGTGCACTTGTAGATGCACCCAGTGGCTGTGTCTACATGAGATGCTACTGCACAGTGGTTACTGCACATTTATTTAGTACTTGTGTGAACAAGTACTAAATAAATGTGCAAGACCCAATTTACTGCTCAGTAGTACTAGTGAACACCTTTTTTATGATGCTACTACGCAGTAGCCTGATACTACTGTGCAGTAATGTCTTGTCATGGTTTTTGTCATGTGACACTACCACACAGTAGTATCAGGCTACTGCTTAGGGCCTTTTAAATGGATATAGTAACATTTTATGGGGTGACTAGACTGATAACAGAGATTTTACTTACAGAAATTAGACCTGTATTCTTTTGAGAAAAGGAGGTTGAGAGATGATCTCACAGAGCCACAGTCAAATCCATTTAAAATGGAATAGAATATAATCACTGGAAATCAGAATGGGAAAAGTTGCGTTGTATTACATCATCTAGGCCCTTGCTATACCAGTGCCATATTATTCCTTATTGCACATTGCCAAGTGTAAGCTATGGGACTCCCATTCCAGATAGTAAAGGGAGCCATTTTAATGGGACATCAGCAAGGAACCAATTCTTTCCTCTATTAAACTAAATGCTGTCACTTTAATAGGATATTGGGGCAATATTCAGCTTAATTGCTCTGTCAGTTACAATTTGAGGTATTAAGGAAGTGATTAAATGCCCTGGATTGCTTACATATAGTGTTCTCTTCTGTCTCATACAGTGGCAGACAGGAAAATGCCTTTCCATTTACAATTATAGGGGTTAATACAGTGACTCAAATGCTTCAACTGAGATAGCTGGATTGCAGCTTATACATAGGTATAATGTTTAGCAATGTTTTGATGAAACCATGTATTTAAATGGGATAGCTTTTTAATTAGGACAAATCTGATTCTATTGTTGTCACCCTCTTAAATTTTTTTTATTGTATAAACTGAAATAATAAAATGACAACTAACAGAGGAGTATAGGAATTTTTTTTTTCTTTTTCTACTGTACCTTAAGTACAATGAACACATCTATGTACAGTGAACACATCTAAGTACAATGAACAACGCACCTTAACAAGAACATGGTAAAGCTTGAGAGAGTCCAGAGAAGGGCCACCTGTGTGATCAGAGACTTGCATGGCAAGCCATATGAGGATAGGCTGAGGGAACTGGGACTCTTCAGCCTGAAAAAGAGAAGGCTGAGGGGGGACTTGGTAGTAGCTTACCGCTACATCAGGGGAGTACATCAAGTACACCCAGGAGGAAAACTAGGAGTAATTGCCACAAACTCCTGGAAGACCATTTCAGGCTCAACAGGTGTCCAGACTGTGGAATAAGCTCTCTCCAGAGGTGGTGTAATTGCCTACCCTGGAAACTTTCAAGAGGAGACTGGACAGTTACCTTGATGGGGTCACCTGACCCCATTTGTCTTTTCTGCCTGGTGCGGGGAGCTGGACCCGATGATCTTCCGAGGTCCCTTTCAGCCTTACAGTCTATGAATCTATGAATCTCCCAGGCTAAGTAGCATCAGTCAAAAAAGCTTGAGGCTGAATTGATTCAATCTTCATTGGTTAGTTTAAGCTGCATAGATTGAACCAATAAGCAAGTGAACAGACATCCACTTTTGATTCTGGAAATACAGCCACATGCCTGCAGTGGCCCAAGCCGGAAGCTGGTGGGCCACTGCATGCCTCTCTGTTAGACTGGAGCAGATACCTTGGGCCAAAGCTAGTTTGCCCACCCCGTGAGGGGGGTTTGCAGGGGACGTGTAAAGCATCCTGGGATGCTGGGGGACTGAGTTAATTTGAATCTGGAGTGGATCTGAAACAGAAGTCCAATAAACCGTTTTAACCTAAATATAATCTAATACTACATCCATCCAGGTTTCAGCCATTTTGAAAGTGGTTTATGTGCACTGAACTGTTGTGTTACAGGTTTGAACTGGTTTCTGATCACTTATACCATTTTATGTGTAATTTCTGCCTCTAGCCCTAGAGGCCAATAAAAAATCTCCGATGATGTGTTTGAGCAGTATTATAATGATCAGGTAATCAAATCTAATTCCTATTATCTATACCTGTTGCCTCATTCCAATCTCATACTGAGTTTACACTGTAAATCAATTGACCTTAACAAATATACCCTTGCTTCACGCTGACAGATGCAACTTTTTTGCATACTCTATCTTTATTTTCATGCTACCTGTAAAGTTTCTTAGACATTAGATATAGCAGAGATCTGGTCATCTTCACTTACCTTATCAATGCAGGCTTGCTCCCCACTATATCTAGGGACAGAACATCAATTAATCCTCGATTGGTTCAGAATAGAGAAACAGTAATAAATCAATTCTAATTCTGTTGCTCATACATAGACAAATGACTCAGACTCTTCCTGATGTCTATGGTACTTTACAGCTTGATAGTTTTTTTGCATATCATTACCCTATTGCACCACAAATAGTTGGGGCCTTTTCTAATGTTGCAAAGTTGAGTTTGTTCTCCTATGATGGCCTGTAGAAAAGTGACAACTTTTTTTAAGACTAACTAGCAACATGCTCTTTCTGGGCACTCATTCATTCTGGGACTGGGCATTCTGACTCTGTAGCTCTTCTAGGGTCTGCTGACCAAAAATGCAAGGGACTCTGATCTCTTTTTGCTCTGAAATTTCCTGTCACTTTTGTTTCAAACAAAACCAAACAAACTCAAGTTCGGCAGTAAATGCAGGGATCTCATGGTGAATGGGGAATTTATTGCTCAGATCCGATTTCCATTTTTCTTCTGTTTCTCAGACTGTTTTGCCAGGAGGAAAGGATTTGTTCTGCATCCTAATGAAGGGTATAATTCAGCAGACTACATTGCAGCATATTACACTTTCACTACTGCCTTAGCATTTTTAAGTGAGTCTGTGAAAAATTGTTTCAGGTCACTTTTCACCGCAAATATGATTCCCTCTTTCCTTGCTATTCATTATGATCACACAAATACATACTTGGCTGGCTTTAGGATTTTGGAGAAGACCAGCGACACAATTCTTTGGGATTCCCTCATACTTCACTGACACATTGTATATAAAATAAAGGGGAAACTTAATGTTTCACTTGCTCCAGATTCCTGCTGTAAGAGAAATGGGGCCCAGATGTCTGTCCTGTGTTCTATGTATAGGTTATAGAGCATTTTAATAATGTGTTTCAAATAACTCTAGACTAAGTCCAAATAAGTCCAGAAGTGAGGGATTTTGCAGATAGAACTAAGACCTTAAGGTGTCCACATATGAAAGTTGGGCTGCCCATGTAATCAGCTCTAACCATGGGTGGATCTAGGGCAGGAATGGGCAAAATACGGCCTGTGGGCTGGATCCAACCCATGAGGCCATTCTATCTGGCCCATGGGGCCCCTAAAATTTTTTTGAAAATTAAAATTTATCTGTCCTTGGTTCCTGTCAAAGATGACAGGAACCAGAGGCAGTAGGACCCAGGGGAAGCCCTGGTGGGTTCCTGCAACAGCAGGCCCCGCCTAGCCCTGCCCCCCAAGCTGGAAGCCCCATTAGGGGCTTCTGGCCTGGGACTCCTGCCATGGGAAGCACAGGTAAGGGTGGGGAGGTGGCAGGGGACAAGCTGGTGCTGAGTGTGGGGAAAAGTGGCCCCTCCCTTGCCCCATGGCCAGCGCTCCCTCCTGCAGCCACTTGCAGCCTGTGCTGGCTCTGGGGTGGGGGAGGGGCCGCTTTTCCCCCCCAGGCTCAGTACCAGCTTGTAACCCATCCATGTTGCCAGCCTGGGCCTCGTGCCTACTCCAGGCTCGCCTGTCGGGGCTGCTCCACAGCAGGAGCAGCTGCGGCCCCCCTGCTTGCTGCTCTGGGCAGTGTTTGCTGCTGCTGCCTGCCCAGAGCTCATGCCATGGTAGGCTGTGGTGAGGCTGCCACTGCCGCCCCTGTGCTGCCCAGCCCATGAGCTCTGGGTGGGCAGCAGCAGCAAACACTGCTCGGTGTAGCAACCGGGGTGCCGCTTCCTTCCACTCCAAGCAGCTGGTGTCACCACGGCACAGCCCTGCCAGGCAAGTCCGGAGCTGCACGGGGCCCAGGCTGGCAGCGGGGGTGCTTTACAAGCTGGTGCTGAGTAGGGGAAAAGCAGCCCTCGCCCATGGCCGGCGCTCCATGTTGCAGTCACTCGCAGCCTGCATGGGGCTGCCTGTGCCTGCTCAGAACAGCCCCGCGTGGCCTGCAAGTGGCTACAGCAGTGAGTGTGGGCGAGGGGCCACTTTTCCCCGTGCTGCACACCAGCTCCTTCCCTGCTGGTGAGTATGGGGTTAGGGCAGTGTGTTGCTCCCCACCTGTACCGCAGAGCTGAGGGGCACTGGGAGTGAATGGGCATGGGAGCACAGGGCCCACACTGGTGTCCTAGGGTCAGTGCCAGCAGGGCCCAGAGCAGGGCGGCAGAAGTACAGGGTCCTGGCTGGCAGGGGCTCTATGGAGCCGGTCCAGCTTCCCTCCCTCCGCCCCCCCCGCTAGTGCAGCCCAGCCTGGCTCCACAGACCTCTGCCAGCCTGCACCCTGCTCTGGGCCCCACTGATGCTGGCCCTGGGACATTGGTCCCAGGACATTGGGACATTGGTCCCAAGATGGTGACCAGGGGGCAGGGCACCTGTCAAGGGGCGGGGCTACCCATGCGGCTCTCGACAGCTTGCCAAAACTGGGTAAATGGCCCTCCACCCAAAATAATTCTCTGTCCCTGATCTAGTGTCTTGAAAAGGGGGGCAGGGGTTTAGGTGGTATGTTGCATTTGGCGTAACACAATACACATTTTTCTCCAATCAAAAAGAAACTGGAAGCTTCAGTAATATGCTATGGGCTTAGAGGGGGATACAATGTGCTGTTTGGGGAGATGGGAGGGGTGGGACCCTGACTGCCAGTGCCAGAGTGGGACAGGTACCTGATTCTGGGGGAGTACAGAGGTTACCCTGCATCCCTCGAGCCTGGCATGGGCTGAAGTCCTTCCTGCAACCCCACACATGGGTCCCCCACATACTCAATCCACCATGGCCCCAGAGTGCCTCTCACTGTCCTTTAGACATTGTTCCTACCACCTCAAATGCCCCCTGGCTCCACTCTGTCCTGTTATCCCACAGATGCATGTGGGACATGTGAAATATACCACATATCCCACTCTGTTATCCCATTGTTTGTAGCCCCTGGCTTGGCAACTGTTGCTTCCTGGGTCTGAAGCACTTCTGAGTACACCACCAAGCACATGGGGCGCCCCCCCCCACTCCTGTGGGATGCTCCATTCACCCCAGCATCACAGTGTTCATGAGCTACACTGGTACCTCAGGGTATGTAGAAAAAACATTTAAAGCTGTGTCTATGTCCGAATCGCTGATTTTCCAAATCAGCACCCAATCTTCAGACTTCGATTTGGTTGAATCGAATCAGGGATAGTGATCCGAATCAACGAATCAAATCACTGTCCCTGATTTGGGCCAAATCCAAATCTGAATTGGGTAGGGCTTGCTTCACACACCCCTAGTAATCATGTAATTTAGAACCTCCAATTAGAACTACTGATGATTTGTCAGTTGTCAGGTTTTAGTGGCTGAATAGCATTACCCTGTGATATAAGCATTATAAGGCTAAGTATATACTGTATGGTTTCATAGATTTCATAGACATTAGGGCTGGAAGGGACCTCGGAAGATCATCGAGTCCAGCCCCCCGCCCAAAGGGCAGGACGTCAGCTGGGGTCATAGGATCCCAGCAAGATAAGCATCCAGTTTCATCTTGAAGGTGTTCAATGAAGGCGCTTGAACAACCTCCGGCGGCAGGCTGTTCCAGACCTTGGGGGCTCGGACAGTAAAGAAATTCTTCCTTATGTCCAGCCTGAAACGATCTTGTAGTAGTTTGTGACCATTCGTCCTCGTCATCCCTTGGGGCGCTCTGGTGAACAAACGTTCCCCCAGATACTGGTGATCACCCCTGATAAACTTGTAGGTGGCCATCAGATCACCCCTGAGCCTGCGCTTTTCCAGGCTAAAGAGCCCCAGGGCTCTCAGCCTGTCATCGTAGGGTCTGCTTCCCTGACCCCGATCATGCGCGTGGCTCTTCTCTGGACTCTCTCAAGCTTCTCCACATCCTTTTTGAATTGTGGAGCCCAAAACTGGACGCAGTACTCCAGCTGCGGCCTCACTAAGGCCGAGTACAGGGGGAGAATGACGTCCCGGGATTTGCTTGAGAAGCATCTATGGATGCAAGCCAGCGTTTTGGTCGCTTTACTAGCCGCAGCATCGCACTGCAGGCTCATGTTCATCTTGTGGTCAATGATGACCCCCAAGTCTCTTTCTTCCATAGTGCTAACCAACATAGCACTGCCGAGCCTATAAGGATGCTGCGGGTTTTTCTTCCCAAGGTGGAGAACCTTGCATTTATCGGCATTGAACACCATCAGATTTTCATCCACCCACTTGCTGAGCCTGTCCAGGTCAGCCTGGATCACCCACCTGTCTTCTGGCGTGGATGCTTTGCCCCAAAGTTTGGTGTCATCGGCGAACTTGGCCAGTCCGCTTCTGACTCCAGTGTCCACATCGTTAATGAAGATGTTGAACAGTATGGGTCCAAGGACAGAGCCCTGGGGGACCCCACTGGTCACAGGACACCACGATGAGTGACTTCCATCAATTACTACCCTCTGGGTCCGACCCCGGAGCCAATTTTCCAGCCAGTGGATCGTGGGGGACCCAAGGCGACAATTGGCCAGTTTCTCCAAGAGACGATCATGGGACACCAGATCGAAGGCTTTTTTGAAGTCAATCTCATCTCCCTTGTCCAGGTGATAGGTCACCTGGTCGTAGAAGGAAATGAGATTGGTCAAGCAAGACCTACCCGCAACAAACCCGTGCTGGCTATCCCTTAAGATGTTGGCGTCGGCCAGTCCATTAAGGATGGCCTCCTTAATAAACTTTTCTAAGATCTTCCCCGGGATAGAAGTCAGGCTGATGGGCCTATAGTTAGCCGGATCCACTTTCCTCCTTTTCTTGAAGATAGGCACCACGTTGGCCTTCTTCCAGTCTTCGGGCACTACACCAGAGCGCCAAGAGTTTTCAAAGATCCACGCTAGAGGCTGGGCTATGATGCTTGCCAGCTCCTTGAGTACCCTGGGGTGAAGATTGTCAGGGCCGGCTGACTTGAAGGTATCCAGCTTCTCAAGATGTTCCTTCACAAAGTCAGCATTAATGGAGGGCAGGGGATCACCCTCACCCGGACTTCCCGGCCCTGTAGCAGGCACAGGCGTCCCATGGGGCTGATGAAAGACCGACGCAAAGTACCTATTTAATAGGTTGGCTTTTTCCTGGGCGTCAGTTGTCAGTTGCCCCATCTGGTTCAGCAGGGGTCCAACGTTGCCCCTGCTTTTCCTCCAGCTCCCCACATATCTGAAAAAGGACTTTTTATTGTCCTTGATGCTCAAAGCTAGCTGGAGTTCAGTTGCAGCCTTGGCTTTCCTGGTCTGCTCCCTACAGGACCGGACCAGTGCAGAATAATCCTCCTTGGAGGTGACTCCCATCCTCCATCCTTTGTAGGCCTTTCTTTTTAGCCTCAGGAGGTCTGCTAGGCCCCTGGAGAGCCAGGGGGGCTGCTGTCCCCTCTTGCTGCCTTTCCTCCGAGATGGAATAGACTTAGTTTGTGCATTGAGGATCGCTCCCTTGAGGAGCAACCACTCTTCTTGAACTCCCCTCTCCCTGCGGTCACAGTCCCTTAGGGCCTCACTGACAAGCCTCCTGAGCTTGTCAAAGTCGGCTTTCCTGAAGTCAAGGACTTGCGTGTTGCTGACCGACTTGCCAGCTTTTCAGCAGATGGTGAAGGTGATCAGCTCGTGGTCGCTGTCACCCAGCTTCCCATCGATCACTAGGTCGCCGACTAGGTCCTCCCTAGTAGCCAGCACCAGGTCGAGCAGCGCTTTGCCTCTCGTTGGCCCATAGACTTCTTGAGTCAGGTAGAGGTCATCCACGCACGAGAGGAAGCTCTGCGACCGCTCAGATTTTGCTGAGCGATCCTCCCACGAGATGTCTGGGTAATTGAAGTCACCCATGACAACCATGGTCCTGGAGCAAGCTGCCTCAGCCAGTTCCTGGGCAAACTCCTGGTCTAGCTCAGGACTTTGGGTGGGAGGTCTGTAATAGACTCCCACCATTGTGTCCCCTGTGCCGTGTTCCCCACGGATTTTAACCCAGAGGGTCTCCAGCCGTCCACCCTGGTCGCCAATATTGGCTTGCAGGGACGCATAGCTTTCCTTAACATAGAGAGCTACACCCCCGCCCCTTTTCTCTACACGATCCCTCCTGTACAGGGTATAGCCATCTATCCCCGTGGTCCAGTCATGGGTGGAGTCCCACCAGGTCTCCGTGATCCCTATGACATCGTAATTGTTTGCACTGAGCAGGAGGATGAGCTCCTCCTGCTTATTCCCCAAGCTCCTGGCATTTGTGTACAGGCAGGCAAGCGCCCCCTGGGGGGCTCCTTCCTTGCCCACAGATTTTACCAGGGCTGGGGCTGGGGCGGGCTCCCTTGAGTGCCATGATCCGCTGGCTTTGCAAGATTTGCTCAGCGGGCCAGCAGTGGCGGTCGTGCCCCCGTCCCCCAGCGGGCTTAGTTTAAAGCCCGGTGGAGCAGGTCAGCCAGTCTGGCTGAGAAGAGCCTCCTCCCTAGGGGAGAGAGGTGGAGACCATCTCTTCCCAGCAGCTCGCTGCCTCTCTCGCCAAAGAGCGGGCTGTGGTCATGAAAGCCAAAGCCTTCCTGCCGACACCAGCGCCGCAGTCTTTGGTTGACCACATAGATCCTCCTGTCCCTTCTCAGCCCATAGCCTGAGACTGGGAGGATCTACGAGAACACCACCTGTGCCCCCAGACCCTTAAGCCCCGCTCCCAAATCCCTGTAGCGCCTCATGACCTGGCTGGGAGTGCTCCGAGCCATGTCATTGGTGCCCACATGAATAAGGAGCATGGGATAGCGGTCTGTGGGTTTGACGAGCTTGGGGATCCTCTCCGCAATGTCCCGGTTGGCAAAGTTCTTTGGGTAAACGTGCTGTCTTTTATTACAACAACTGAGTAGTTAGAAAAAATGTTATTTGCAAGCTTTTGGGCACAATCCTCCTTCAGTATACAGTACAGGTTCCTGAAAACTGCATCTTAAGTTGAAACGTTGTAACTCGGAACCAATTTTCTCATAAGAAACAATGTTATTGGTCCCTGAACCAAGGCCGGATACCCTGTTTTCACCAAAAATATCCCAGAATTTTGTACTTGATCAATTATAGATGAGTAATATAGCTACATTCATGTATTTATATTGTAAATAGCGATCATATTGATTTGGAAGGACTTTTTTGAGGTGACTTTGCTGGACTTTTTGAAGGGTTCTTGGCTGGAGTCTTCTCAGGAGTCTTGGCTGCAGGTTTTTCTGGAGTCTTGTCTGCTTTCTTGAAGAAAGTGTCTAAGGAAGTTTGGACAGATGTTCTCCAGGAAGATGAGTGGCATCGCATCAGATCAAGCATTGTAAAGTTGAAACTGACATCATAAAGTTGAAACAGGGTGTTAATTTATAAACGTTGTAAGTGCGAAGTGTTGTAACTCAAAATGTTGTAAGTCGAGGACTGCCTGTATACAGTATGGTTGTATTTTGGGATTTCAATTGTACCAAATTCCTTTGATTCATTGGAGAGGCCATTATGAATGCGTCCTTAGCCTCAGCCCTGTTCAGTCAGGGTGGTGCATTGTAGTGCCACATCACGAAGTGTCCTGAAAAGCATTGTGAGATCCAAGATTTCTATCCTTCTCCTGTCCCCTTCCCCTCTTCTCTATTGGGAAATAATTTATTGCAGAGTTTCAAGAAGCACAGTTTTGTTTCCTATTTGCAACGAGTCAGGTCTTCTGGCTGGTGTGCTGTGAAGATGAAACCAAGACTCCACATACTTCCCAACCCCTCTCTTAGAGTTCTTTGTTCACCTTGGGATGGGGAATACTGGACATAACTCTTGGTCCTACACGCGAGCGCGCGCGTGCACACACACACACACACACACACACACACACACACACACACACAGAACTGGAGAACATGTAGGAAGGGCTAATGGGTTATAATTTAGGGTTATATATCTTGAGTTCTATCAACACACTCAAACCCTTAACTCAAGTGTGGTTGTGCTTTTCATGCAAATTGGCTGGTCCATCAGAGGCTAACACTTGATTTACCACATTTATTAGTTGCTAATGTAACATTACTATAGCATAGATACTGTAGTGGGCCACTAGTCTTCCAGAGCTTTCACAGAATTCCCTCATGGACAAGACAGATTAGTTTTCCCACCATTCATTTGAAAAGATTTAATTCATTAGCCCATCTAATTGGAGCATAATGAAGCATGGGCTGTGCTCCCCAGAATCTTAGCATCACACACAGTGACTTGCATGCTAGTTCTCAGTCTGGCTTCTCTACTGGGGCCAAGCTAACTTGAGGGGAGTAAACCAAGTATAGGTAAGGAGCTAACAAAATTGTGCTAACGCAACACACAAATTGTGGGTTGTTTGTGGTGCACAGTACCATTTTTGCAGCCTTTTGGTGGCAGCCTCCCCCCAACCCCACCACTGATTGGCTGTGGGGCCCTGGTGGGCCCACCCCTTGTTGCTGATTGGTGGAGAAGGGCGGGGCCAGCCACACAAGGGGCAGCCCTCTTGGCCAATCAGCAGCAAGGGCTGGGGGGGCAGCCACCATCTTTGCCGCTCTCCTTCATGCCAGTGGCTTCCCCTCCCCCTCCCCCATAGCAGGCTGCAAGGCTGGGCTGCAGTGGCCCAGAGGACTGCTGGCTCTGAGTATTTTATTTTTAGTAAGTTTTTTTTCCTAGTGATTCCACACCAAAATAACGGGGATCACCTTTTTGCGGGGTTCGTGGAAACCCTTTTTTTGTGATTTCCATGAAAAATGTGAAATTGCAAATAGAGTAGATACTTCATTATAGGTAATGAGTTAATTACAGTGAAGGCATACCCAATGTGAGTACACAGGGAGGTCTTTGATATGGCTAGTATTTTTAGCAGTTTTGGAGGAGGCCATGCCCAGGATTCAATTATGATGGAATAAACCCCTCTCTCAGTCCTCTGAGCTAATCAGAATATAGTAACGACTTTCTGGCATTTCATTATGTACTATGAAGCACTCTTTTACTCTAGGATGTTATTGTCCAGAAGATTCACATGTTTAAGAGGCAGGCATTGAGTTGCTTTGACTACAGGGAATATGCACCTAAAACTGCTGGTCTGCACAACCTGCTTTTATTGCTCATGATGGCTTTGGAGTTGGGGAGAGACTATAGTGCAGAGGATAGACTCTAGGGTGATTTTTGACTTTACCACTGACTCACTCTGGCTTTGGAAAAGTCTTTGTGAGGAGGCTGGTGATAACAATTGACTTCCTTATGGCAGTGTTGGGACAGATTGGCCACCATCCTTGACCCTGCCTGTTGGATCAGTCATTGGCCCTGGCCCTGAATGCCAGATCAGTCACCAACCCACATGCTGCATTGTACCTGTGTTCCCAGCTTCGCATGCAGGTCTATGTCATTTGGCCCACAGGACTTGAAATTTGGTGACAGAGGAGTAGTGACAGCATTCACTGGAGCCCCACAGGCCAGATAACCTAGCTCCAAGGGCTGGATCTGGCTTCCGGGCTGGAGGTTGAGAACCACTGGTCTTGATCATAACCTCCAGCTTTCCTACCACTAAGGGAAAATCAGAGGTCTCTGTTTTCCTAGTATAGTACAATTTAAGGTTGTGTCTTCACTAGCAAAAGTGGTATATGTTTCATTTGTGCAGTATACCATGGGGGAGAGGCAGGGGTTAGGATTCACATCAAGGCAGAAAATAAAATTGCTTTTCCTCCAGTGGGATTTTATCTTGTATTTGTTACCACGTGATAAGAATGCACTTTTTCCCTGGTGATGGCAAGGGCTGGATATGGGAAAGCGGTTCATTCTCTGGCCTTGACTCCAAACTGCGCATTTTAGAAGGCACAACCTACAGGGGTGGACAATGATAGGTTTGACTTCTCTTGCATTCTGGGTAGGCAGTCTTCATTATAAGCCTGCTCTAACTTGTCTTAGCTTTTTACAGGGCTTACAAAGCTGCTATTTTGCTTAGAATAGTGGGAGCATAGTGCACTGTACCCAGACTCACTCATCTCCAGCAGATCCTTACATCTATCCAAACCATGGCCAAACACTGGAGGCTGTGAAGAGGTGGGCGTATAGGTAGGAGGTGAGGAATTACCCGTGAGGAGGTAATTCTGCATAGATAGTGGGCACAGTGACTCTGTGGTATGAATTTCCTTTTGCATAAGAGGGATTCCAAGTGTTGGGAAGAGGAAGGAGAAAGGACATATTGTATTTTGTTCCTTTGTACTACAGGTAAAGAACAAAGGACCCAGAACGTGGCCAAGAATTTGGGCCTCTATATCCCTTTACTTCCTTCTTTGGAGATTTCCAGTATGGTTGCTAATTAACATAACAGCAGTTTGAGGACAAATTCATAGATTGCAGTTTCTTTTAACATTTAGTGGTAAACTGAAAATGGCTTTGAATACCTGGGAAGCCCCATATACTCTCTACTTTTCAGAGTTTCTTTAAAGGCTCTGTCTTTTCTCCCTGTTTCTCTAAAAACTTAAACATCTATGGAGCTACTCTACATAGTCTTCTCTGCTACAAATTGTGGGTCAGTTCTTCACACAGGGGTGTGAATGGTGATACAAGTTTCTAGTCAGTGGATAATCACACTTGCCCTTTGTTCTCTTTCTTGGTGTTCACATACACCTCCATGTTGTCTATGTGTTTAGCCAGTCAAATTCCTGGTCAGCTGCTTATCACTCTCCAGTTGGCTGCTGTCCTTCCATCTTTGTTCATGGCATTTCCTTCCTCCCAGTGCTGTCATCCCACCACTTGAAAGTTTTGATTTCATTTTATTACCAAGACAAAGCCATTTTTCAATTTAAAAAAAATCCAACCCAGACAATCATACGTCTCTTGATTTTTGTATGCATTCAAAGGCTGAATAGCTCTTGCTATAGTCCAGGGGTTCCCAAACTGTGGTATGCATATCCCTGGGGGCATGCAAGACATCTCTGGAGGGTACATGGAAGAAATTGTGTAATGGCAGATTCACAGAAGTGTGATTTAATTTTCTTTATAATAATAATCGGCATCTAAGGGGTTAAAATATAAAATGTATGCTGGTAGGGGTATGCAGGCAGCTGGTAAATCTGGAAGGGGGTACACAATAAGAAAAAGTTTGGGAACCTCTGCTATAGCCTATACTTCTGTAGGTCTAGCTCATTAAGATAGTTTCCCTGAAGATGGTGATTGTTTCTTAGTATATATAAGAAACATTTTTAAATGTTATCTTGAAGCGCCTGCTTTTTCCTTGTAGGTTTCCAATCCAAATAGTCACTAGGATTATTCCTGCTTAGTTTGAGCTTTGAAAAAGATTACATCCCAAAGTGGAATGGCTGAAAGCCATTAATTCTCTTTTGTAGTTAAATGTAGTGATGTGAATATCAACCCTTTATACTGCATTGGGCTTTCCATTCTCAGCCAATGGTTCTATCCACAGAAGTGTGACAATGTTACTTTTGCCCCCCAAAGGATGCATTTTGTAATGTTCTACATATGAATCTATTCTAAATATTAATTCTCATTGTGGACACAGTGAATGTGAATGGTAGAGAACATTAGGATTTCACTCAGTCTGGCATCCTCTGCACAAACAGGTCCGATTGTATATTTAAATAGGCCATCCAAATACCGGAAAGGTTGTATCCAGAGACACAGCTTTCTAAGGGCTCAGAACAATGCAGATAAAGATCAAGTGGCTAATTGTAAGCAACAGCTTCCAAATTGCCTCCGGATGAAAAATCACAGTGGGTGACCCAAGCATACTTTCACATGGATACTGTCTCATTCACAGAAGCAGGGAGCTGGAAAACATCAGGGGTGAGTTCCAAGTGGCTGAAAGGGAATGAAAAGATTTTGGTTTCAGTAAGGATTACATCATGGTTTTGTCTAATTATTCCTAGCTGCTGCAGGAAAGGTATTTACTTGTGAAGAATCACAGAGAGCTGGTTTGGAACCCTGCTAGTTATAGCACTTTGTGGAAGTTCATGATTGATGCTGGTGTTCATAGGATTAATGTGAAGAATGGTAATACCTAACATCTGGACAGAGCTTGTTAGCTTCAAAGATGCTCACAGATGAGTAGACTAAAGCTGAAAGGTTAAGGGGTAAATCCAGCCTGCCGTTCTATTCTGTAGACAGTATGAGGATTGTTTTTGGTGGGGCTGCACATGGCCATGAGGTGTGCACCCAGTGGGTATTAAGGAACCCAGCTCTGATGGTGCTTCATCTGCTTTGATATGCAGAGGTTTGATCTGGCTGGCAAAAAAAGATATGACCCCCTTCCTAAACAAAGATATGTAGTCATCTAACTATATTTAGCACTTCACTTGCATTGAAATTTGCATACCTTTGTGAATGTGGCCGTTACTAGCTTGGTCATGGGTCTCTGAGTAGGACTGTGTTAGGTCTGAGAAGAGATCCAGGAGTCCCTGTCACTCAGTTCTGTTTAAAACCCACTAAATCAGACAGAGGTGTAACAACCAATTTCCATACCCTGAGTGGCAGTTGTGGAGCATTCTTGTGCTCCCTCAAAATCAATGTCAGGGACTAGTGCCCTGCTAGGCCAGCTATAGTTATGCTACTGAGATCAGGTGTATTTTGCTAAGGTGACAGGCAATTTACAGACAGATGAGTTCTGTTTGTATCTGTCTGGCTGAGCATTAATAGTTATATGGTTCTCAGAGATTCATTAATTCTGCTTATAAAATGCTACACCTATTTCTAAGAATATACTTCTCCTCACTGCTTCTCTACATAGCACTAGGAGGTCTACTTCTGTATTTTGATATTGTCTGTATTTTCAGTATAGTGGAACATTTGTTTGAGGATATAATTTTTTACTTCTATGGACAGACCCTGCTGCACTCCTTATTGAAATGTCCTCTTTGCTAATCATTTCCCCATTCATGGATCTTGTAAAGCCTGTTTGCTTTATTACAACATAAACCTTTTTATTTATTTCACTACATCAAGGGATGTAAAAAATGAGACACAGAATACTAGACATACACAAAGGTATAGTTATGGTGACCATGTGTCCTGGATTGGCTGGGACAGTCCCACATTTCTGAGGCTGTCTCAGCATCCCGGCTGTTGGAGAAAATTGATGCACAAGTCCCAGATTGGTGGGAATCAGCCTGCATGTGCCCAGCTCCTAAGTCAGGAGCTGGGCACATTCAGGTGGGTTTGGGCCAATTTGGGACTTTTGTTTCAATTTTCTCCAGAGAGCCCAGCCAATGGACTGTTCCCTGGTCTGGACTCTGCTAGGCTGTGAACAGTCTCTGGCCCAGTAGATTGGGGCAAGAGAGGGAGGAGGAGGAGCCTCTTGATTATTGCCCAGTCTGTTCCTGGGAGCTGTAGTGTCGGGGCTCTATGTATGTGTGTATGCCTGGCCCCGCTCCTTAGAGCTATGCAGTCAGTGCTGTGTGCGTGTGTGTGTGTGTGTGTGTGTGTGTGTGTGTTGCCCCTACCCTGTCCTGGTCTTGGGAATCATGGGGTGGGAGGTGTGTGTGTGTGAGTGTGTACGTGTGCATATGCTGCACTGTCCTGCCCTGCCCTGCCCCCTGGCTCTCCACCGTGGATTTCCTTCAAAATATTATGGTCACCCTAGGTATAGTACATAGATACACAAACCCATCCTTTGGGATGATTTTCCTTCAGACCTTCCCTGATTAAGAGTTCCAAAGTGACTCAGCTTCCTAACAGGCCAATCCTGCACTAGAGAAGTTAAATTTCACATATTAAAAGATGATGATTTCTTGGTTGCAGCTGTGACAGACTGTAGTCACACACATCCTTCTCTTACTGTTACTGGGAATGAAAATCTGTGAGCACAAAACCTGCACTGGGTTGTCCGTATGCAGCTTTCTATTCAGTAGCTATCTCTAATATATGAGGTTCAAAGTGAAGGGGAGTGAAAGATTAATTACCTTACGGTGACATAGCCTGCAAACATTGTTACCACTCATTTCCACATACTTCATCTGAGTACAAATACAGGAAGCCACGCATTCTTTATATAAGAAACAAGGTTTTTCTGGTTAATACATTTTATTGGGACAACTGTATGGTGCCTTCCTCATTCACTTTGTGCTGAAGTTTGTCAGTCATCTCTATCAACTATACAGTTGGTCTGATAAAAGATATCACCAACAACCAAAGAAGCCCATGCTTCTTGCATATTTCCTGGACCATCACAACTACAACAACACTCCAACCCTACTACAAACTCTTTAGGCATTGCTCTGGCCTTGATCCGTCAGACTATTCTCCATTGGAACAGAGGCTTGCTGTTCTAAGCTCATTACAGTATCATGGTCTACATTAGCAGCATCACCTATACAAGTGTGGATGGCTAGAATCATAAGTTTGGCAGGGACCTTAAGTGTCTCATAGTCCTTTGCTCAAATGCAGGGTTATTTTATTTCCCTCTACAACCTACAGATTTGAGGTTACATAGCATCACTTTGTCATTGTCTGCACCCCTTCCATATCTTCCCTGGAAACATTGCTATGGAGACTGCCCTGCCCTTTTGTTATCTTTCAGCATGCACCAAATCCCAGAAATGAGGCAGTGTACCCACATTAGGAGTGGCCCTCATTGCATTCCCAGAGCTGTTCTGTTTTGGGCGTGTTTACTGGTATGCACTCAGGGCCATTCTAAGGTGGCTGCCACCTTAAAACAGCTGCACTTGTGCACCTTTGCTGCACTTGTGTCTCTGCAGGATCATGTAGATTTAACAGGTATAGCATAACAGGTGATGTGACCTTGCAGGAAGCAGGGCCCACTCTCCTTTTAAATGTATGTTTGTTCATACCCACAGTGCTCTTGATAGCTGCTGACCTGTTTACCGTTGGTGCCTCCTATTGAAACATAATGTGGGATATTGTGCAGCCAAAGAGCTAGTTTGCCACAATTGCATTAGTGAACAGCACAGAGATTAACAGGATGGTAATTTTATTTTGTCCTTCATACATTTTCTCATGTTTCTGAGTGAGGAAGCATCAGAAGAGGCAGCATGGATAAGACCTGGTGGATAAGGCAGGATAGATTTGCACCTTATAGACAAACTAAATCAGAGATATGTAGCATAAGCTTTCGTGAGCCTGAGTTCACTTCATCAGATACTTCATCATGGTATCTCATGAAGCAATCTCAAGCCCATGACCGCTTATGCTATGCATCTCTGATTTAGTTAGTTTATAAGGTGCAAATTATCTTTTGCCTGATTTAAGACTAACACAGCTAATAAGAGTATTTTCTTTGTGAATGGATAAGTACATCAGGAGACCTTTATCCTCTTCTTAGCAGTGCTACTGACATTGTGTAAATCACATTCTCTTTCTATATCAGTTCTGATAATATCCATTTTAGGGATGAAATAACTGCCTATTTTTGTAAACACCTTTTTGTTTGTGGGTAAGTGCTCAACATAAACATTATAACCAGTACTGCTCAAGCAGCCATTTTAGTAATCTTGCCCTGAAAACAAAAATTGAAATAGAAAAAATAGAAGTTGATCAAATCAGTCTCCCAGACTAAAATCTAACCTAATACGATTTAGCACTGTTGGCTTCAATGGAGTCAGAAATATACTGGCGCTCTTTATTAGTGAATGGCATTGAGCTCTGTATAGGCAGAGCTGTTTAGGATATTTTTGTCTGAGTGATTTTCTAATGGAAAATTCACTTTCTTCTGCTAAAAATGGTTTTCAGGTCCATGGCTTCCCCTCTTCTTGACAATATATTCATCAGGTTTCTGGGCTGTCTAGACTTTCTAATTCCCCAGCCCAGGGGACAGTCCATTTTGGGAACAAAGTTATGGGCTCCAGGGGTTTTCAGCTGCTCTGGCAGACTGCCACAGACCTGAGGTTCCTAACACTTCCAGGATGTGTGGCACTCAGCTTCATCCAGGACCCATGAACTGCTCAGCTTCTTTCCTGGAGAGCTGTTGGGGCTCTGGACAGCTCCCAGAGCCTTGGAACTATTCAGTGAAATGTCTTTTTGGCTTTCTCTAACTGACATTTTTGTGGAAAAGTCCAACATTTTGATTTTTCATTTAATTTCTGAATTAATTTTGTAAATGTCCCACAGAATTGGAATCCCAGCTAGTTATATATACAAATCCTCCAGAAGTTCTAGGCAGACAAGGTTCCTTGGGTGAATTTGATATCTTTTATTAGACCAACCTAAATGGTTGGAGAATAGTTATTAAGCAAGCTTTCTGGTTCAAAAACCCTTCGTCAGGCTAAGGAAGCTGCAGCAGTTGGTGTGTGCTCTTCCCAACTGCTGCAGCTTCCTTAGCCTGACGAAGGGTTTTTGAACCCAAAAGCTTGCTTAATAACTTTTCTCCAACCATTAGGTTGGTCTAATAAAAGATATCAAATTCACCCAAGGAACCTTGTCTGCCTATGTCCTTAGACCAACACGGCTACAACCTAAACCCCTGCAACCCAGAAGTTCTATGTATTCTTCATTGAATAGGATGTCAACATATTACTACCTTTGCCAGTACCCTTCTGTCTTGATCTATGGTGTCACACCTGAAAGAGGTGAGAGTCATTCTTTGAGGCCCATTCAGTCCTTGGCCTCCCTGCTGAGATTGCCAATGCACCTTATGCAAAAGCAATATTGCATGTTAAAAGATCTTTCCCTGAAAGCAGTTGGACTGGCACAGTTTGCTACTTATATTAGCCCAGAAGCCAAACTCTGACTTAGGACCATGTGGCTGGATCAACTTTGATAGCAGCATTATTAAAAGCTCACAAGAGCAATTTAAAAACAAACAAACAAACAAACAAACAAACAAACACTTTTATTGTCTCCATGCCTCATATTTCAAGGGGGTGGACTGAAAATTCAAGCCTCAGATTAGGACCACTGATGATAAATGAGATGTCATCAGGGGATGCAATATATTACTAATAGCACATGCATTATCTAGATAGAATGTATTGCAGATATATATATTTATGGCATTCTGTTGAAAAAGGGAACCCAAGACAAGAACAACTACTTCAGCAAGGAGTATTCAGAGAACAGTGGGGGAGAAAAAGTGTATCTGAAGAAACGATCTGCTTTCTCACAACAGAGATAAAATGAGCATGAAAACCATTGATAAATGTCAGATAATTCGGAATTGAGGGATATCTCCCTGATGTAACTGAAAAAGACCACGCATCAGCATTGTACAGCAAAAGCAGTGTTAACCAGCACTTTATTAGCTGGAAAACTCTATTAACCAGCATCCGAGGGATGTGGCAAAAGCGAAACCAGAAGTACCACTTCTGGGGACTTCCCACTTCGCTGCCGTGAGCCGAGTTTTTCTTTGCAACTTCTTCGGCCCACAGCCCAGGGCAAAGCAGCCTGCATGGGGCAAAGTAGCCTGCAGGGCCCCCCGGCACACTGATGCTGGGGAGTGCACTAGATGGTACACATTTGATTAACTGGCATCCCCCATTCCTGGGGGATGCCGATAACAGAGCGTTTACTGTATTATTAATAATGGAACACTGGACTTAAAAAATAAGGAACTGTCAGTTAATTTATTCTAGTTTTTCTCGGAATACAAAAAGTATGTGTCAAATAGGGAATAGCTTAATATATTTCACATAAAAAAGAAATGTGTTTTCCTTTCCTAAGACATATAGGAAAGAGACAAGGAGGATAATATTAAATTTTACTACAAGTCCATGAATGTATTATATAAACATTTGAGACATCTCTGGTTTTATTATTGCATCTCTTTAACAGCAGTGTGGTCCCAACTCAGCATTTCTGATAGAAATTCTTGCCGCTGATACCACTTTGGGCTTTTATCTTATCTGTTTTCATAAGCTATCTAGGGTCAGGCTGGGTCCATACTTGCCTCCTACTGCAGTCATGGGGGTCATGTTAAGTGTCTAGATAAATTGGCTGTGAAACTTCCAAAAAAAAGACAAGGGCTGTGTCTACACAAGACGGTGACTGTGCAGTCATTACTGCACAGTCATTTAATACTTGTATAAACAAGTTACTGTACTTATATAATCAGAGTTATTGCACAGCAGCATCATTTTACACTTCCTGGCTTGTGATGCTACTTTTCAGTAGTAATGAGCTACTGCGCAGTCAGCATTTCATATAGATACAGACAAGGTGTAGCAAAAGAAGGAGATCTAAAACCTGGGAAACATCTATTAAGTAATCTATGCCCCTGCTCATCACTGTAGGATCATTCTTTCTGAGGCATTTTATAGTGCATTGTCCAACTGAGATTTGAGATCTGACTTTTCTGTTTGGTAGCTATTAATAGATCTATCACCCATTAATTTGGCCAGTCCCTTTTTGAACCTGTGTTAATATTCATTACTAGAGCTGTTCAAAGTTTAGGTCATTGATTCAATTTGGCGGAGATTCAGCTTGATTTGGTGGGCTAATCTCCAAATCTGAATTGAATCAGGAGACCCTTTAATCTCTCTGAATCGAATCGGAACTCTTCGAATTGATTTGGAGAGATTCGGAAAGGTTAGACGATTCGGACATAGACACCGCTATAAATGTTTTTTCTACATACCTCAAGGTACCAGGCGGCTTGTGAATGCTGATATGGTGGGATGGATGGAGCGTCCCACAGGAGCATGGGTGGGGGTGGGGAGGCAGGGTGCTCAGCAGCAGACCTGGAAGTGGACCAGAAGCTCTTCCGGTCAACTTCCAGTTCTGCCGGTGCCTTTTGGGTCTGGGGGGGGCACCCAGGGTCCTCCCATGATCTATCGCTGAGCCGGGGAAGAGGGCATTGGGTGGGGGGGACGGGACTGCCCTGCGCACTCCCCGGTGTACCTGGAAGTGGACTGGAAGTATTTCCAGTCCACTTTTGGGTTTGCTGCTGAGCATGTGGGCGGGGCCCCCACACTCCTGTGGGACATTCCATATGCCCCACCATCGCAGTGTTCATGAGCCGTGCCTGGCATCTCAAGGTATATAGAAAAAACACTTAAAGCTGTGTCTATGGCCAGATTGCTGATTCTCTAAATCAGCATTGAATCTTCAGATTCGGATCAGGGACAGTGATCCGAATCAACAAATTGAATCACTGTCCCCAATTCAGGCTGAATCCGAATTGAATATGGCCCATTTTGCACACCTCTATTTATTACCGAGACTTTTTGAGATTCAGTTTGTTCACTTGGATATTCTTTTCTGTTCTCATTGGGGAAGGAATATAGTCTAAGTATCCCAATCTGAAATCCTAGACATCCTAGAGCTACAGTTCAAATTTTGGCACTTGTCTCAATTTTGTCTCAAATAAATTATACTTGGTTACAGGTGTTCTTCTGGATGAGTCTTTAAACATCAAGTTCCTCTTGATTCTAGGTTAGCTCTAAATAATCTATTGTACTTTTTACTTGTACTTTTGAACTGTATTGTACTTTTCTACTTTCTATTTGTTCTCGGGTCTTTGATCATACTTTCCTCTACTGTGTGCCAATTAAACTAGTGCAGCAACTTTATAGCTTCCAAAGTTCTTTGAGAGGAAAGGCAAAGTATTGTTCTTATGAAAAATGTGCAGTTACTGCAAGTGTATCTGGCTTTGCAAAGGACATTGCATTGATACCAAGTGCAATGAGTATGAGGCTTATAACTAGCACGAGGCCTACTAACCACTGCTGACTAAGAGGGAAAATTCTTCTCCCATAGTTTATATAGACAGTATTTCTTTCTTGCTCCTTTTCTAGTCCATGAAAACAGGCTAATGCTACACCTTTTCACCACATGAAAGGTGCAGTTAAGACAGGGCTGTCCAGCTTCTGAGTGGCTGGGGTCCTTCTCACACATGAGCCAAATGCTATACTGTATGGGCCCTTCTCTGCTGTGCTGTGCAGTCACGCTGCCTGGATGCCCCCCTTCATGCTTCAGGAGACCCCTGCTGGGCCACACTAGTGCCACCATACTTTGCAGGGTCTATGGGTCCCTCCAAGCCCTCTGGCTATGGGCTTCCTCAGCCCTCCAGGTCATGCTGCCCTACCTCCAGAGGCGGGGGCAGATAAAAGAAAGTGGAGGAAGGATGGGGAACCTGGAGAATCCGGCAGTTACAGCAGGAGAGAAATGTAGGGAGTGGACTGGGAGCCACAGGTAAGCAACTCAGGGGCTACATGCAGCCTGTGGGCCACCCGTTAGACAGCCCTAATTTACAAGTGCCAGAGTTCTGAAACTAGAATCCTAGCTTATTAGGAATATTTGATTTCAGATACCGAACCTTGTGCTTAGTAGCTAGCAAATCAATTTACTTAAGGGCATGAGTTTGACTCAACCCAGATCTTGAACAGAGTTTAGTAGCTAAGGAGATGCACATACAGCATGGGCGTGTTTATATGTGATGCCGCGTTGCTGTAGTGACATGCTATAGCGATGTAGCATCAGCGGGCACAAACCATGACTCTGATGCAACATCGCTGTAGTGATGAGTGACCTTGCTATAGCTTGTCGCTACAATGACATAGCTGCTAAAAATAACCATGCACTGCTGGGACAGCACAGTAAGGGCTGTTACTGCATTATCATTTAGTACTTCCTAAAGCAAGTCATGGGGGCATGTGTAGATGTGCCCCATTAGATGCAGGTGACTAGATTAGATGGTGGTGGGTGGGAACAAGGAATATATTTTCTTTTAAAAGGGTTACCATTTTAAAAAAACTTATGAAAAATACCTGTACAAATCAATGGCATGGTTGGATATATCCCCAAAACAGCAGAGAATGTTGAAAGGCTTTAATAAAACATCTCTGACAAAGGAGGCAGTCCTAACATACAAGTGAACTGACTGTACAATCTGAAAGAGATGAAAACCACTCAGGTTCATGCCATCCACATAAAGAAGGGAGAGCATTGTACAAAGCAAAGAAATAACTAGGATCCCTTTAAAAATAATTGATAAAGGCTTTATTGCAAAGAAATTATTACAAAGTAAAGGAAAATGGTTTACTGGAGCTGTCTGAATACCAGAGAGAGGGGGATGAAAGGGAAGACAGTCTTATAAGAACAAAATCAGGGAGAAAGTCAGAGGTATCAAAGATAATATGCAGGTAATTTTAATATGATTTAAACTCTGGATATTACAGAAGAAAATGCACCATGGTAATACAATTTGATGAATGCACCACCATTTTATTAGTTCAATAACAGCAAAAAATAATCAACAAAATTATTCAAAGAAAGGATAAAAAAGAGTAACACAATGGCACAGGTCAAAGAACAGAGCAGAGATCAAGATAAATGTTTGAGAGTATATTGTGTCAGACAAGAACAGACACACAACAGATAAAGGTATAGATAACAGAAAGATTCTCTCTGTTGATAACACTCAGTTGTTATACTGTTAGAGCACATTGTAGATGTGTTGCCGTTATGAGATGGGGAGAGGGTATTACCAACTTGTTTTCTGTTATTATCTATTATTATTGTTTCTGGTATTACTAACTTATTATCTGCCAGCTGTGGCAGGGAGAAAGTAAAGCAATTAACCCAAAGTCACACAATAGTTCCATCATGGAGGCAGACTTAGAACTCTGGATCTCTACCTTCTTACCCTGTGCACAGTTCTCTAGCCAACAATGACTTCATTAAGTTAACATGTGCACAGAAGGCAAATTTGATCTCTTAGTTAAGACATGGAATGCCAGACCAAGAGTTTAGAAAGGAGTTGTTAAAAGATAACCAAGGGAAGGAGAAAAATGGAAAGGTTGCCAGCCTGGGAACCGATACAATGTACAGGACTAGAAGTAGTTCTTCAGTACTTAAGATATCAATAGATTCATAAAGTCTGTGGATATTCTTTTTCAGAATGGATCCTGAAGTTTGGAAAATACATTGTAAATTAGGAAAATCTTCCATAGAGCTGACCTAGAATTCAGTTGCAGATTTGCCTAAAGCACTGTATCTGGACTAGTTGCAAAAAGCTATCTTACTCTCCTAACCACAGATTTCAGCGGGCATGCTTACATGTTCATTAATGTGCCACAATTATGGCACATTAAGTTTAGTACCGCTAATGACAGGTACTAACTTAATGCACTGTAATCAGCACTACTGTGCGTTAGCACAGGTGAAGATTTTTTTTAGTGATGTTAATACACATTAGACAATCTACTGCATATTAACGCATTAGCATGGGCTTCACTCACCATGTTAATGCTCAGTAGAATTAGTGTCCTGTGCTTGAAGCATCTTGTATAGACATGCCCAGTGTGTTTTACAAGCATTTATGTATGGACTTTTTATGTATAGAAGTTGACAAGCCCCTCATCTTATATTTACATACAAAGAAACCTCATTAGATACAGTCTATCACTACGCTGCTGCCAAAAGCAGCATGTGCTTAGTAATGAAAACCAACTTTGAAGTTGATTATATGCAACTGACACTAAGTATGACAATAAAACACACAGCCCATATTAGGCAAGCATGCTGATGAGAAGCTTTTTTTCTGGGGGTGTGCAAGCCCCAGGCCTGGCATCCTTGGAGTTCAGATACCCCCTAATTTTGCTTGCTCCTAGCCAAAAGGCCAAGGAGCAGCTAGAGGGAAAGCGCAAAAGCAGTTGCCCCCAAATTAGTACAGCCTACCTGAATAAGATATATAGTAGTACCCACTGTGCTCAGTCCCCACCTCAGCGCTAACACTTTTCAGAGTCATGGTGAGCCACTACATTGAATACATTTCAACTTCCTCTTTACTACCACAGCTGAGCTGTGCCTTTCTTTCCCATTTTCCAGTGATTCCTGTTTCTTCTCCAGTCTCAAATGTCTGGCAAACATTATTGCGTTTATTTAGTTGGTCTAATAAAAGATATCACATTTATCCAAAGAACCTTGTCTGGCAAACATCATCAAATGGGGCCCCAAACAGTTCACCCAGAATCCCTCTGTTGCCCCCTCACTCAGCCTACTGCATATGATTAGTGTGGTCCCACCCTCCACAAGGTGGAGCCAAACTAGGTTGCCCTGAACCTCATAGTTTCATAGTTTTATAGATGTTAGGGTCGGAAGGGTCCTATTAGATCATCAAGTCTGACCCTCTGTCCTGGGCAGGAATGAGTGCTGGGGTCAGATGACCCCATCCAGGTGTCTGTCCAATCTCCTTTTAAACACCTGGGTCAGTGAGGATCTAGTAAGGTCATTGTGGGACCTAGTCAGGTCATTACGGGACCCCTGGCACAGCTTTATGAGCACTCGTGCTCCGGTGTGGTGCCAGAGGACTGGAAAAGGGCCAGTGTGATTCCCATTTTCAAAAAAGGGAGGAAGGAGGACCCAGGAAACTATAGGCCAGTCAGTCTTACCTCGGTCCTGGGTAAACTTTTTGAGAGAATTATCCTGGTGCATGTCCACGAGGGGCCAGCGGGGGAGGTTATGCTTAGGGGCAACCAAGACGGGTTCATTAGAGGCAGGTCCTGTCAGACCAACCTGGTGGCCTTCTATGACCAGGTCACAAAATCCTTAGATGCAGGGGTAGCAGTGGATGTAGTCTTCCTGGACTTCAGGAAGGCCTTCGACACTGTCTCTCACCCCATTCTCATTAAAAAACTAGAGGACTGTGGCATCGACACCTACACAGTCAAATGCATCACTAACTGGCTGGAGGGCTGCACCCAGAGAGTGGTGGTGGATGGGTCATTTTTGACCTGGAGGGATGTGGGCAGTGGGGTCCCCCAGGGCTTGGTCCTCAGGACCACACTGTTCAACATCATTATCAGTGACTTGGATGAGGGGGTAAAAAGCACCCTGTTCAAATTTGCAGATGACACTAAGATGTGGGGGGATGTGGGCATGCTAGGGGGGAAGAATAGGCTGCAATTGGACCTAGACAGGTTACAGGGGTGGGCAGATGAGAACAGGATGGGTTTCAACACTGACAAGTGCAAGGTGCTGCACCTGGGGAGGAAGAACCAGCAGCAGACCTACAGGCTGGGGAACTCCCTTCTTGTCAGTGCAGAGGCAGAAAATGATCTTGGAATCATTACTGATGCCAAAATGAACATGGGACGACAGTGTGGGGACACAGTGAGGAAGGCCAACCACACCTTGTCATGCATCCACACATGCATCTCGAGCAGGTCCAAGGAGGTGATCCTCCCCCTCTATGCAGCACTGGTCAGGCCACAGTTGGAGTACTGAGTCCAGTTCTGGGTGCCGCACTTCAGGAGGGATGTGGACAGCATGGAGAGGGTCCAGAGGAGGGCCACTCACATGACTGGGGGCAGCAGGGCAGGCCCTATGAGGAGAGGCTAAGGGACCTGAACCTGTTCAGCCTCTACAAGAGAAGGCTGTGGTGGGGATCTAGTGGCCGTTTACAAACTAGTCGGGGGGACCAGCAGGCATTGGGGGAGTCCCTGTTCCCCCGAGCACTACCAGGAGTGACTAGAAATAACGGTCACAAGCTGGCAGAGGTAGATTCAGATTAGACATCAGGAGGTGCTACTTCACAGTCAGGGTGGCTAGGATCTGGAACCAACTTCCAAGCGAAGTGGTGCTGGCTCCTACCCTGGGGGTCTTTAAGAGGAGGTTAGATGAACATCTTGCTGGGGTCGTTTGACCTCAGTACTTTTTCCTGCCATGGCGGGGGGTTGGACTTGATGAACTGCTCAGGTCCCTTCTGACCCTACCAACTATGAAACTATGAAACCTCCAAGGAAGGGGACAGGACCACCTCCCTTGGAAGCTTATTCCACCTTTTGGCAACCCTCACTGTAAAGAATTTTTTTCCTGATGTCCAATCTGAATTTGCTCTCTTCCAGTTTGTGGCCATTATTTCTAGTTACCCCAACAGGTGCCCTGGTAAACATTGTATTCCCTATTTCTTGCTGTCCCCCCTGATGAGTTTGTAGGCGGCCATGAGATCACCTCTCAGCCTTCTCTTGTGGAGGCTGAAAAAGTTCAGGTCTCCCAATCGGTCCACATCTGCATATATTCTTTTTGAAGAACCCAGGACGCATGACAAGAACAGTGGTTGCAGTCATAAGTTGGGGGGAGGGCGGGGGAGGGGGGCGGCGCACTAATTAGCACATGGATCCTTTGTGAGGGGTATCTGGTGTACAGACACATACTGAGAAATGCTGTTGACTCTGCTGGAGCCTATGCAAATTACTACAGATATGTTTATTTCAAGGTCAGTGTTTTCACATTTGCTCCTCACTTTCATGCACTCAGGGAGAGCAGGGTCTGACAATAAGGATGGAGGGAAGGGGCTGCAGGGGAAAGAAGTTGGTGGGTGGTCAGAGGACAAAGGGGCTACTTGATTCCCCAGATTTATCTTCCCTGCTCTAGCAGTGAGAGGGGGACAAATTAAAGGCAAACTTCCAATAATTAAATTCTATACCTGGAAAATCATAAATTAATAAATTTTACATATATAAAATCTAATTATTGGAGGGTCAGCTTATACTCGGGGTTGTCTTATAATTGAATAAATATGGTAAATTAAGATTCAGAGAAAGTCATAAATGGAGTAACAGAAAATGCAGAACCCAAACTCATTGGCTTCTGTAGTGCATCTGTGAAGATTAGGGACCCATACAGGTAGGTAAACAGGCAGATGGCTAGCTAAGCAGATACTGACTGTTGTGCTCTCTATGCTGATGAAGGAAGCTTTCCTTAGTGTGATACATCTGTTATTTTCCCTTTGCAACAGTTATGTTTTCTATGGAATGATCAGTATTTTTCTAATAGGATAAATGCAGTAGGACAGTTCAATATAATTTATCATTTTCAAGGTTCATTTTTAGTAGTGTGACTGTAATGTTTAAGTCAAACAAAGCTGAAAATGTTTTTTCCTGTACGAGGAATCTGAAAGAATATATGAAAATGGAAAAACAAAATTAAAGAATTTAAATATAAAGGTTTCCAGACTCTAAATTCTGTTGGTTCCAGACTCCACAGTCTGTTTAGCATTTCGTTGAGCAAAGTAGTATTTAATTTAACATTGCTCTTAAAATAGATCAGGCTTTGAATAGTGGTAATTTAGCAATTTAAAGGCATCGGTCCAGAAAACACTTTTGCATGTGTTAACTTTAAACACTTGCCTAATCCCATGGAAAACAATGGGACTACTAATGTTAAGTGCATGCAAAGGTGTTTATAACTTAAAATCTGCATCTACCTGTCTTGTAATTTTGATTCCTGTGCCCATTTTAATTTAATATATTTTAATATTCTAAATAAAGTATCATCCTAACACAGTCCTGTTTTTGTAATAAAGTAGATTTTTTTGAAATATCTGAACTGTCAGTGGTGATGTGTAGGACTCCAGGTGCTCCTGCTAATGGTACTGTGGAAGGAGATGACTTTAAATATGGGGCCCAGGTTTACTTCAAGTGCAACGCAGGTTACAACTTAAATGGCACCCATGTTGCCTATTGTCAGCTTGATGGGAGTTGGTCAACACATCATCCTGAATGTGGTAAGGTCATTTTAAGTTTTGATTTGTATCATGTATTGGCCATTGAACTGTCATGAAATCAGTCTATTGGATTTTATTAAACCAGTGTCCAAACCTCAGCTGGAATTTGACAGATCCATGACTTGATATGATGTTCTAATGTCTCTATAGTCTTAAGACACTTTGGTGGATCTGAATCTGGTTTCCTGTTTCTAAATCTGAATCTTGTGTATTGTTTCCCAGCTTTGCAGTTCTTCCTCAGGCAAAGGTCCCATTGAAAAACTGCTAAGCTTGGAAGTGTACATTGCACCTGAAACACAAATGAGGGCCATGCAGCTTTTGGCATTAATGAATCCAATAGCTATTTCTAGCGTTGTTGTCGATCTGATATTTCATACGAATAGATGTGTTGCACTGTGTAAGTGATTATTAGGTGGTTTACTGTGTAGAGGACAGAGTAATGGGACAATAGAGATTTCATACCCAGGCAAAATTAGGAAGGGAGCAATGCTTTTTTGTCAGTGTTGCCTTGCTGCTAGAAGAGCCAGTCCTTTATCACCATCTAAAACCTATGTCTCTCCTTTTCACTGACTTAGCTAAGTAGTCTCCTATCAAATCATTCTTCCTAACAGGTACCTCCATTTAAGTTTTTTTCCATTAGATTTATTTTCCTCCTTGATTCCAGAATCCTTTGCATAGGTTACAGCAGTGCTTTCCAGTAGTTTGCAAAAGTGCTGTACCAACCAGGAGAAAATATTTTGATCAGTGTTTGGAAATTGTTCCTAAAAGAGCTTCTAGAGGTCATCCAGCAGGAACAGGGCATCTTTCTGGCTAGGCAGACATTTTCCAGCAACAATAAATGCTTTGGGCCTAAGTCTGCCAGTCGTCCTCAGTAGTGTCAGCACTTGTCCAAAATCCACCTCTTCACAATTATCATTGAAGCTCATTTTAACACGTCTTTTTCCCAGTTCTTTTTCTCTCTGTTTCATCCTTCAGCAAAGTCTTTATCCCATATACATGATATATCCCAACTTGACCCTATGTAAATGATAGTATTTTTATAACATCAGCTACATGCAGGATGCAATAGGAGAAGAAGGCCTTTTTCAAGTGTAATCAGCCAGCTTGTTTCATTCAGAGAAGTTCAGCTACTTCTAGAAATACCAGGGCTCTTCTAACCATTCAGTGACATCGTGGTGGACATCATTGTGGAAAGTAGCATGCAAATAAAGTATTACTCCTTGGAGTGCTTTCCTTTTACTGCTTTATAGGAGTAGGCTGATAGAGGAGGTTTCTACCTGCTCGCCCCTTCTGTTCGATAGACATGACAGACCAGATGGCAAATCCACAGTACCCACAGACAGGTCAAGTATTTGTAGGCATGTAGAGTTAGGAATATCTAAAATCGTTGACTCCAGTTCTCTGCCCTTCTGTGACATCACAGGATGGTTGGATTGCAGTATTATGAGATGTGAGTAGCTGTACCATACCTGATACGAAGTCTTGTGAAAGTAATTAAAATAATGTGTAGACAGAGGGATAACAAGGTAGGTGGGTCCCTGGGGTAGCTGTGAGTCATGGAGGCAACAACAACTTCTGGCTACCATTGTGTCACTGGTATGATTGTGTGGCTGCTGTAGCAACTGCTATTTTTCTGCCCACCACCCAAGTTAGCTTCTGGGACTGCCCTTGGTTGGCTCCAACTTAGTGACACTACTGTCTGACTATATACATGAATGGATGTTAAGGTAAAGACAGAAACAATGGAGCTAAGATAGAAGCAGGCAGAGAGCTCCTTTGCTCCCTCGTCTGGGCTAAGAAAACCCCATTTTTTCCTCCTCCAGCCTCATTAATATGGTCCTGGTTTAGCAAAGAACTTAAGTATGTGCTTAACACATGGTCTAATAAAGTTAATCACTGTTCAGCACAGCACTCAAGAATATATTTGACTTTAATTGCATGCTGAAATCCCATTGAAGGAAATGTTAAGAGTACACAGTTAAAAGCTATTCAGGGTACTTAAGTATGTGCCTAAGTACTCTTGACTTCAACGGGATTTAATTCAATGCATAAGTCTTTTTCTGAATAGAGAAATTCCACGAACTGGTGTTAAGCAGTCAAGAGAACAAGAAGTAACAACAGTAAGAGGAATTCTCTTATGGCTTCCGGGATTCCTTGCCCAGAAATGGAGCGGCAACAGCTTCCAATGAGAAAAGAATTATCTAAGATGAGTTGAGAAGTGCTGATCTGAGATGCTGACGCAACAAACAACATTGAAAGGAATTTAGGTTACTGTTAGCTTCATATGAAAATGAGGGTGAATAAATCAATAGTCGTCAAAGGGAAAAGGATGTTCCTGACAAGGAAATGAATTTTGTTTTAATGTTTCCAATATGGTAATGCAAACAGAGAGCTGAGGAAGTAAAGTATAGGAAAATTAATTATCAGCATCACTTTAAGGAACACTGCCAACAAGCTGTAGGCTACAATTTACAGTTTTGCGGGGGGAAAGAAACATACACAAAGGGAAAAGAAAATTAATGAGAGGTGGTATGGAGGAGAGGAAAGAAGGTTTTAGAGACAGAACCTAATGTGAATAAGAATGCATTCATGTTTATGTTTCAGCCAAGCGAGAACTAGATTTCTTTAAATACTAGCAATCATTCACCTGGAGAGTTGAGATCTTTGTATCATGGTAGGAAAAGCAAGGAAAGGATGAGAGGAATCGAGATGACCCCGACCCTGAATACAAACACAAGTAAAGCCCTGTTACTCAAGCCCAGTAATCCAGTGCACTACAGAAAAGGCATGGACACACCTGCATTTGGAGTTGTTTCAAAACAGAGGAGATGCTGATCTGTAGTATGCAGCAGCTATTACATTGTGACGGTTAGATGGAGAGATACCAATATAGCAATATTGCTCCAATTTAAACTGGATGAAGAAGTGTTACAGTTAGGCTGTTTTGTTTCATTTGTATTGTTCAGGGCTTGGTTGCATGTAATGCTTAAACTATAACTGCTGCAGCATGGTTCAGAGCAAGAGTCCCTCTCCCTTTTTAAAACAGCTTCCAATGTATGTGTGTCCATACCAAAATATATATAAACAATCCTGTATAGATCAATAAAAAAGCTCACTAGGGGCATCTACACATGTGCTTTACTGATGAGTAGACTAATTAGCTCTTCAGTAAAGTGTCACTGTCTACATGTGCACTGGTATTAGGGTGCAATAAACTAATTAACTCTGCTGTAAGATAGTACTGTATCGGGGACAGTGCTATCCTATGGCAGAGTCATTATGTGTGATTAAACACATGTGTAAATGGTGACTGTGGCTGTAAATAGCTCCCAGTCAGCTCAGCCAGCTAGGTGCCAGACTCCTGCTTGACCCTCATGCCCCAGCCAGCCCCTCTGCTGCCACCTGGAGGCCAGGGCTGTCCCCCCATGTTCCTGGCTCTGGTGTTAACTGGTCCATCCTGGTTCAAATTGCTGCTGCCCTAGGTGCACTTGTAGACACTGCTCCCAGGACCAGTTTTCTCTGGCTCAAAGTGCTCCAGAGTATATTTCTGCATGTTAATTGCATGTGTAGATGCACCCAGTGTATACAATTAAAGTTTTTGCTTGATATTGGCAGGATTTGGGTCTAAATTACATTTTTTTAAATGTTCCAGAATCTTTCAGTTTTAACAAAATATAAGGTAATATTAGTATTTTTTTTCTTTTTAAATTGACATTGTCCCTTCAGTATTTTAATGCTTGCTAATTCTGGCATTATGGTTAATTTAAAAATAAAATCAGCTAAGTATAGATTGTGTGGTAATGTATGCATGCATGGACTATGAAATTCATGCTCTAGTATTAAAAATGAATACTTTGGATTTTGATAAAATCTTAAATATTTTTCTCTTTTGTCAGTTCTGGAAGAAAAAAACTGCTCAGACCCTGGTGGCCCACTCAATGGTTACAGAAAAGTAGTAGAAGACACGGGGCGTATGAATGGACGCTATGCAAAAATTGGCACAGTCATGGCTTTCTTTTGTAACAACTCATATGTTCTTAGTGGGAATGAGCAGAGGACCTGCCAGGACAATGGAGTGTGGTCAGGGAAACAGCCAATCTGCATAAAAGGTAGTTTACACTCTTTACAATATCTCATAACTATTTTAGGGGTGTTTTCTTTATTGATTATTTTTTGGCTAAAGAACCAGATTCCTAAGAAACCTCCCATAAAAGTTCTGATTGACATCTGATACTGAAGCTGAGAGTCTGCCAACTCTTTCTGGTGGCTGAACTTAGCCAGGGAAGATGCTAGTGATTCCAATAGATGTTTTGTCTTTAACAAACCAATAGGAATGTATCTCATTTCCCTTTTTTGTCCCGTTCCTGCCCCTCCCCTACCTTCATCTTTGGGTCAGATATGGGTAGGATCATTGAAACAACTGAAGACTGGAAGATGATTAAAAGAGTAAGCTATATATATTTTATCTCACTGGGTCCACTTCTCAATGACTAGTTTTTTTAAGTCAACAGGACTACTCACATGAGTAAGGATTTACTCAGACTTCCAGTTCAAATTATAAGCCTATATAAAATCAGGCTTCCAGTTCAGATTAAGATTCCAATTCCAAATCCAGTTAAGATTAAATTCAGTGTGGCACTTAAGCACAAGCTTAAACCATGTATCCATCCAAGCAGCATACATGTAAATGTTCTGTTATATAGGGAATAACTGTGTTAAAGTGAAGCCTGGTAAAAGTGTGCTTGTAACCATGGTAGAATGAAGGAATTTGAGAAGGGAACTGTCTGATTATTTCCCAAGAAGTCATTTGAGCAAAAGGGAGGATTATTTGTTCTTTTGGGATTTTCTTATATTCTGCATTTTAATGCCCTGAAGATGGCATCTGCCCTGAAGATGGAAAGTACTTCTCCCCTTTCTCCCCTTATACCTTTTTTGACATTAACTTTAGTAGTTACAGAAAGATAAATGCTTGATATTAATCACAGGCAGTCAAGTATAATACAATAATACAATATATGAACACTCAGGCATATAGATGAAACATATCCTGCAAAGAAGCCTTCAGTCAATGCACTTGAGTGGAGGGAAAACGATTGGTACAATCAGGTGAATTCATAAAAAATCATGGATTATTTTCACTCAAAAATAAGTGTTATATGTAAGTGTAAAGACTTGGGATTTCTGTCCTGTTATTTTGGGCAAATTGAGGTCACTCTTGTCATACTTATTAAAATAGGATCCTCTCAGAACAAATTGGCAGCTATCTGTCACATCCTGCTGCTTTTGTGGCATATTCCCAGTCCTCTGGATTCTCCGTGCATGTCCAGGCAGATGGGGGCTAGGCTTTTGTATGTATCATTCTATTTTAACAAACATTCACTCAGATGTCAAATAATCAGTTGTGATCTTTTAATTATTGTCTTAAGAAAGTATGGGCAGTGACGTCTTACCCCTGCCTAAGACAGAAGATCCAGATCTGTTACAAAGATGACTACAGTATGAGAGGGACAGACAGATTAGTGGGGAAAGTGTTCTTGTGCTTGGAAAGGAAGTTGGGATTATGTTCCTAGTAGACAAGGGGAAAAGTTGCTATATATATTTTTAAATGCATATAACAATATCTACTTATTGCTTCTTTTCTTAATCTAGTTCGTTATTGCTAGTGACAGGAAAGGGTGGACAGGTATCTGAACCATAACATTTGAGCTCTGAACATGGAAAAGGATTGTGCAACATTGTATTTTTTCTAGCCTGCCGAGAGCCAAAGATCTCTGACCTGGTGAGACAGAGAGTGCTTCCAGTGCAGGTTCAGTCAAGGTGAGATTGAAATCCTTCTACTACAGTTTAAGGAGGAAAAATGTGTTCTTCCCATCCCTGTGCTTTATGCTGGCTGAGCAGCCATCTTGTGAAATGTTTTATGAGATGGTGCTGGAAGGTTAGGCTCATTAAGTACAGATGTCCAGGCAGCTGGAGAGAGCCAAGAGAAAAAGTACATTTAGAGGTGTCCAAACAACAGTTAGAATTTGGGTTGTGATCTGTAATGGTGAACAAGAACTCCCCATAGATTCTTGGGAGCTACTGGTGTTTTTCTGGGGACTTACTAAAGAAGTGAGGGGGATGGCATCCGTGTCTAGGAAGCTGCAGTAGGTTTTATTTACCCAAAGAGAGTCAATGTGCTAAAGGGGAAAGCTGGATAAACTTGGATGGAATGAGGGTGAGAGAGAGCGGGAGCAAGAGGGAAAGGGAGAGAGAGAAGGAGGAGGAACCTTGGCTTATTTCTTTAAGAAATTAGACCCATATCTTTCTAGAGATTCCGCAACGTACAGACTAATTAACATCACCTATTTTAGTGTCTGTCTCTGCCAATCTGCAGGACTGATGTGTATTTTTAAAGACAACGCAAAAATTGACACTATCTTAACAACATAAACATAAGAACATAAGAACTGCCATCTACTGGGTCAAACCATAGGTCCACCTGGCCCAGTATCTGTATCCTGTGTCACAGTGGCAGAGAGTGGATGTCGAAAGGGAGAGTGAACTGGGTAATTGTTTCTTTTCAGTTTTCCCTCCCATCGTTAAGAGCTTTACGTTGTTTAGTGTACACTCCACCAAGGCACACAAATGGCCTTCATCACCATAATGTATCTGGGAATATCACCATCACAAATTTACTTTATTCATATAATATTCTTGATGTTCCATTTTACAAATGGGTTAGTGAAGGACAGGATAGAATATGACATTTCTGGACAGGCTGGATACAGGAAATACCAGGCATCCTACTGGAAACTCATTTCCTTTCAAATGTTACCGATTTCGTGAGGTTTCTCTACAGGCAACCAGATCCTTATGCCTTTAAATGTTATTTCTTCTAAAGGGCATGTTGTCCTAAATGATAAGGAATTAATATATTAGTATAATAAAATGTATAGTGAAAAGTTTATGGTATATGGTTACATTTTTAGGGTTCATTTAAGTTTTCAGAAATATGTTCTATACTTCATCTAATCAGTACAATATCTGAAGTTTAGTGACTGCTGCATAACGATAGCCAGAGATATTTAATTACCATACTACAGAGACTAAGTGGATGATTATCAAGTTATTTTTTCAACAAGACATTTTATTCATAGATACCTAATAATGCAGGGGTGGCAAAATATGGCCCATGGGCCAGATTTGGCCTGTGGTGGGTCGCCTGCCAATTGATTGTATCCGGCCCATGGTGCTCTGCATGGGGCTGAGCCCCACGCACTCCCACCCAGGGCAGCCTGCACTGTACTCCCACCCAACTCTGGCCAGTGTTCACAGCTTCCCAGCAGGGCTTCTCCCAGAGTGACTGCAGCCACTGGGGTACTGCTTGGCTCCTCCCACCTCCTCCTGCCTCGTTTTGCTGCTCTGGGCAGCAGGCAGTGCAGGGAAGCCGTGGAGACAGGCACCACATGCCCAGCCAAGTGGGGAGGAAGCTGCAGCTGGCAGGCTGCTGCCCCAATGTGCAGGGCTCCAACTCCAGCTCCTGGCCATCTTCCACCCACCCACTCAGCTGCCTGGTGTGATGAGCAACCACCTGTGGGTGGCTGAGTGGGTGGAAGGCGGCCAGGAGCTAGAGCCAGAACCCTGCACATCCCCATGGCTTCCCTGCACTGCTTGCTGCCCAGAGCTGCACAGCAGGGAAAGGAGGAGAAGGAGGAGGAGCTGCTGGAAGCGGGGAAAGCTGAGCAGTACCCGGGTGGCTGCAGTTGCACTGGGAGCAGCCCTCCTGAAAAGCTCTATGTACTGACCGGGGCCAGGGCCAGGGCTAGGGTAGGTAGGAGTGCAGCGTGGGCTGCCCACTTTTCAGGGCAACCACAGGGCAGATGTAGGGGGAAGTGGGGGTCAGACCACACCTGCACTTGCACCCCTGTAGGCAAGCTCTGCTTCATGTGCCCCTTTCCTCCGCCATCCCTCCCTTCCTTCTCCCACTGCCAGCCAGCTCCTGGGACCTAGTGCAGGGGCAGCCCCCCCTCCCACCACACACACATGCACACTCACCTCCCCCACACACCCATCCCATACCCCACACATATTCCCCACACACAACCCCCACCACTGGAGCCCTTCCACCCTCCTCACATACAATATACAAGAGTAAGACTTTATTTTGAGCTATTATGCAATTGCCTCTATGTACACTACCCAAAAAAACACAAATCAGGACAAAAAATATTTTTTGAAATAAAATTAAAATCTGTTATAGTAGATGTAGATGTTTCATACTAAGTATATGATTTGTTTTTTTATCTATGCTTTGTTAAAATGACATCTTCTGAAAGATTTTGTGTGTGTGGCCCTTAACAACTCTTTAAGCAGCCATCCAGCTAAAATAATTGTCCACCCCTGTAATAATGCTTATTAAAACAGTTTCTACAGAAAAGTGTGTTTAAGTTCTTATCTAATGATAATTAATTCTAGAAATAGCCACTGTTAATTTATTTTAAATATATGATATCACATTACTTTTGTGAATTGTAATAACATGAATTATAATGCCTTCACAGACTCTTCCTAGGTAACAGGACATTTTCCAGAAAAAGTAAACTGAAAAAGAAATATAAACTGGCTGAGCTGCATGTGGGAATATAGTTGAACTGTACTGAAGAGATTTTTTGCCTCATGTTTCTACCATATGAGCAAAGTAGTTATGTTTTCAAATGATGCTTGGCACAGCTGGTGATAAAGCAATGACAATGACTGTTTCTTTTTTTGTCATATCATTATTAACTCGTGTTCTTTGTGCACTGAAACAGGGAGACACCTTTGCATCAGCTCTACTCATCTGCATTCACCAAACAGAAGCTTGAAATCTATCCAACCAAAAAGCCAGCACTTCCATTTGGAGACCTGCCTCCAGGGTACCAACATCTGCATACTCAGCTTCAATATGAATGCATTTCTCCTTTCTATCGCCGCCTGGGAAGTAGCAGGAGGACTTGCCTGAAGACAGGAAAATGGAGTGGGAGAGCCCCTATATGTATTCCAAGTGAGTCCCTGAGAAAATCTCACATCTCCCTTAGGAGGTCTGTATTACCTTAAATAGTTAGAGGCTTATAAGAATGTAGGCTGCCTGTATTTCTATCTTGGAGAGAAGGAGCAATGAAACTTGAAAGATAGATGACTCTTTCTAACCACCCACAGAACTTCTGTAGGTGACAGCAAGTGGGGAGTCAAGCTTTCAGGTGCGTAACATGCCAGCAGTCTTTCCAATCTTCTAGTTCAGCAATAGAGATAACAATGTTCTCATAGGATTTGGAAATATGTTCTTATTATTTCATATTTTCCTGTACAGTAATTTTGTTCTTGCTTTTTCTGTTCGACAGAACTTACAAAACTTTCAGGATGGAAACAAAAAAGTACCAAGGTCCTACTCTAGGGAGGGGCCTTTTACTAAGCCTTCCTAAAGATGGGCTTTATGTTGCAAAATTTAATTCTGGATGAAAACTTGTCCAGAATGAATGGGTATTAAACTCTGGGACTTTTAGAAAACTCATTACTTTCAGAGCCCACCTTCACAAATCTAGAAATATCATAGATTCATAGGCTGTTAGGGTCTGGAAGGGACCTTGCAAGATCATCGGGTCCAGCCCCCCTGTACCAGGCAGGAAAGACAACTGGAGGTCATCCCAGTTAGGTGATCCCAGAAAGGTGACTGTCCGGTCTCCTCTTGAAGACTTCCAGGGTAGGTGATTGCACCACCTCTGGAGGGAGTTTGTTCCACAATCTGAATACCCCAACTCTGAAGGAGTTTTTCCTAGAATTGAGCCTGAAGTGGTCTTCCAGGAGTTTGTATCCATTACTCCTGGTCTTCCCCGTGGGTGCCCTGGTGAACAGTTGTTCACCGAGCTCTTGATATGCTCCTCTGATGTAGCGGTAAGCTACTACCAAGTCCCCTCTCAGTCCCCTATCATGCTAAAACCTCTGGTTCTAAGGCCCATTTCTATGATATGACCCATTTCTGGTTGATTCTGGCATGGTTGATTATGATGGGTTTTTGAGTCTTATGTTGTGCCTGGTTGTGGACGGCCAGATCTGGAAGACCATCTGGGACCAGGAGTGCACAGTACCCAAGTGTTGGGAAGCCAGAAGCCAGGAGGTCTATCTGAGAAGCCAAATAAGAGAGCTTGAAGGTTGGGCAGCGTGTTAGACAGCAAGCAGGGTCAGGTGGCCAGGAGATCAAGCTGGGGGTTGGGTTGAGGCAGGGTTAGGAAACTGAAAGTTCAGGCAGAGCACAAGTCTGAGGGTGATCCAGGTTGGATAGCTGAGGGATCAGACAGACCTGGTGAGCTGGTGGAGGCACAAGCCTGGAAAAATAGCACAGCAGCCTAGGTAAAGGTTAAGCTTTGTTGCCAAGACTTCTGGGTCAGAGGTTTATATTGAAAGTGATGAAGGGTAAGCTGACCCTGCCTAGCCATTCCAGTGGCAGAAACTGGGTGGGTGGCTTAGCCCAGATGGGCAGTTCTGGCCACTTGTGTCCAGTATATGTGGTCAGTGTGCGGGCCGGGAGCAGTCCGAGGCCCTTTTTTTCGCGCGGCGGGCTGTGGCCAGCAGCCCGGACACGCCGGGTCGGGGAAGGCAGGCGGCACACTAGAATTAGGCACGGACGCTTAATGGTTGATTTAAGATTATTTACTTACACCATAGATGGTCACGGTGTAGGCTGGAAAGACTTCCAGGAAAACTTCGCTTAAGTCCCAGTTTAAAGACTCGGACAGAGCTCTGGATTCACTCACACGAAGTTTGCTAGGCTCTGTGGAACTTTGCGCGCAGGGAAGGGTACGTCGAGGGATCGTTCGGCGACGGGGAGAGGCGAGAGGCTGATCAGACCCCTATAGCCTTCTTGATATTCACGCTGGGTCCAATAGGCTCCGCAGCGCTTAGAGATCTTCACGAGACATGAAGTCTCCTCCTCCTGATGTTCGTGGAGTCCTCCAACTTGGGTGGAAGCCACTCAAGCCTCTTATACGGCTAGCAAGCCAATCGCTAGCCGCCACGTAGGAATAATTTAGAACTGACCAATAGTGGGGCACAAATCTGAATACAAATGGCGGGAAGTCCTTGCAACGTGCATTTCTGTGTTGTAACGAAGAAATGCACCCTGCAAAGAAAGCTACAAATGGCGGGAAATAATTTAGCAGTGCCGAAGCACACACAAACAAAAATCACACCCTTGGGTTGTGACAGTCAGCTGGAGAGGTGACAGACTGGGATGAGCAGCTGTGCCAGGAAGGTTGAGGCTCTAGGATCAAGGCCACAACCATGGCCTGACACCTATTGGCTTAAACAAAGTTTTAGTACAGGTACTCCTCACTTAATGACCTACCTGTTTAACGACCACGTGGACTTACGACCAGCTCTCCGAGCAGTCAGTACTCCGAGCAGGTAGGTTGTTAAGTGAGGAGTACAGTACCTGTATTGTGGAAACGGCGCGCCGCAGGTTCAGCACGGCGGGGCGGACAGCTCCCGCGCTCGCGGCCCGGGCGGGGCGGGGCGCACGGTGCGGGCTTTCCTCGCTGGGGCCGGGGCAGCTCCGCTGGCTCCCACCTGCCTGCAGGCGCGATGCCCCCGGCCCCATGCGACAACAGCCGGCAGGGCACAGAGCAGCCCCGCGCGCGGGTCTGGAGGGTGGGTTTAAGGGCGGTGGTTAGTTCTGCCTGCCGATGCCGAGCTTCCCTCCTGCTCCCTGGTGCCAGCTCCTTCCCTCTCTCAGCATCCTCTTCCCACCAGTCCTGGCTTCAGGGCCAAATGCTGCCCTGGTGCTGGCAAGAGGGGGGGAGGGAGCAGCTCGGCCCCCCGCCCCAGGGACGCGGCTGCCAGCACACGGTCCTGCGGGGAGCACTTTGCTGCTCAGAGCGGCTCCTCGCTTATCGACCAATTCGCTTAACGACCTAGTCGCAGGAACGGAACTCGGTCGTTAAGTGAGGAGTGCCTGTACAGCTATGGTGTACTAATGATTTATTCAGCTCTTTGTGTCATTATATAGTTATAGGACAGCCTTATAAAATTGTCATGAAGTTTACCAACTCAGGTACAAAATTTACATCCCTGTTTTTTTGTCAGGAATTCAGATAATAATGAAAAAAAACCCCTAATAAACTTTTACTTTTGTATCAATGCTTTTTCCTCAATGGGGAGCTTTGCAAGATCTGAGGTAAGAATTAATTGGTAATATTTTCCACTAACCAAAGAAGCCTAGTTCTTAAAGTACACCCTCCTTGGGAATGAAGAAGTGAAGATGTGCTGCTTGTTAAGTATCTCATTCAAGGTTCCTATTTTTACAGTCTGTGGAAAAACTGAAAATGTCACTCTTCAGAAGACTTCATCTATCAGGTGGCCGTGGCAAGCTGCCATTTACCGGAAAGCCAATGGAGTAAAGGAGAGCAACATTCGGAAGGGAACATGGATCCTGATCTGCAGTGGAGCCCTGGTAAATGAGCGCACTGTGGTTGTAGCAGCACACTGTGTCACTGATTTAGGGAAGACCATTGTTGTCAAGACAGCAGAACTTAAAGTTGTCCTGGGGAAATTCTACAGGGATGATGACCGAGATGAGAAGACCATCCAAAACTTACGGGTAAGTAAGCCTAAGGGGTCATGAAGAAGTGCTTAAGACAGGCGGGCAGTGACTACACCTGTGATACATTAAATCCTTAGACTTTGGCTAAGCTTGCCAAAGAAGGGATACCAGTCAGTGCCAATTATGATCCCTGTTTCTTGTGAGGGAGGTGCTTGTTCAAATATTTCACATATGAGGCCCAGATCTCTGCAACTCCAAACTTTGGACAGTTTGTATTCAACTCCAGATCCAATGATACCTTAAAATGATGTGATTTTCCAAATTAATTTGGGAAGATTTTTGGTTTTCTGTCAAAAAGCAAGGATATTCGGGGCTGATATTTTTTATTGGACCAACTGCATGGTTGGGAGAGATCTTAGACATGATTTTGAACACCAGGTACTCTCTCAGGTCTGGCAAACAAGTGACTCAGCTTGAGCAGATAGAACAAAGGCAGGAGAAAGTCAACAATTTTCAATGATTTTCTCTTTTTAAGAACCCAAGTTCATTAATGCATTCTCTCCAGTTAGGCATGGTCATTTTGTTCCATTTCTTACATTCACTTTATGCTTTCCTTCTCATACCCAATGCTAGCATTTGGTGGCTAGACGATTTTGCTGATTATTCCTGACTATTCCGGATTAAACAGTCTTGCTACACAATTCCTGCCTCCTGTGCTTTCTTTCCTGTGGCAAGGAACAAAACATTAGGCTTTAGAGTTTTACTGGATTGCATAATGCAGTTACTTTCTTTTTTTTTTTTTGGTGAATGAATAGAAGAAATTCTGTAAGATCTATTTTAATTTAGCTACAGGGACCAAAAATTATAGGCATACATAATGAAGATGACATTCAGAAGGTGGTCATGCACAAAGGTGGGGAAAACATAATTGGTCTGAATCGCTTTCAAATGGCTTCATCTTGATGAAAGAAAATTGACAGTGTTTCATAAATACTTTTTTGCTTGAAGTAAAGCTATTTTTGAAACACTTGAATTGTTTGTATGTCTCTGCTTTAAAATAGCTATTTGAATGCATGGTTATTGCATGGCAAAGGAACATTTGCAGGTTGCAAAATCATCTGAAACAATATGGGAAAATACCATAGAAAAGTTGTCACCAATTGTCCATCAACTGTCCATTATTAATGACCCTGTAAATTTCCCATTCTGGTTTCTCCTTAGATTTCTGCCATCATAGTGCATCCAAACTACGACCCTATATTGCTTGATACTGACATAGCCATCATAAAACTCTTGGACAAAGCCAAAATCAGTAGCCGCGTTCAACCAATTTGCCTGACATCTGCTCATGACTTGGCCTCATCCATGGAGGATCTAAAAATAATGATTTCTGGCTGGAAAATATTGGCTGATATTAGAGATCCCAGCTACAAGAATGACACAATCCGCATGGGAGCTGTTCAGATTGTGGACTCACTGTTGTGTGAACAGCAGTATGAGGATCATGGAATCCAGGTCAGCATCACTGAGAGCATGTTCTGTGCCCAGCAGGACCACACAGCTTTTTCTAATATTTGCCCTGCTGAGACTGGAGGGATTGCAGCCATCACTTTGCCAGGAAAAGAATCTCCTGAATTAAGGTGGCACCTGATGGGATTAGTGAGCTGGGGCTATGATAAAACTTGTAGCCTAGAACTCTACAGTGGCTACACTAAAGCTGTTCCATTCAAAGACTGGATTGAGAAGAACATGAAATAAAAAGTATAGGTGGAAAGGGCTTTTGATAAGTGTAGTAGCATCTCTCACAGTCTCTGCTGCTTTAGGCTTTTCATCCCACCGATGAGCCACATCTGGGATAAAGTTAAGACAGACGCCCTGACAATTTGTCATAGGATCAGCTGTTCACTGAGGCTACTTAACTAACAAGGTAGGCTCTTTCTTTGTGAGAGAGGGGTTTGATATATTTCAGCTTTCCTATCTCCCTTGGTAGGAATATGGTGCTCAGCTAAACTCAGCTCAGCTCCTGATACCTGTAGGTGGGATGGCCAGTACTGGCTGAATCTGTCTGTGGTTTATAATCACCTGGATCAGGGGATCTGTGAGAGTTTCACAACGGATCATAAGTGTGAGAAAATTAGGAGGTTGGAAAGAGTAGCCTGGAATAATGGGTGAGTTTGTTATGGTATATGCTGTCTGTATTGCCATAGTATGATATATTCTTTTTCCCTCCTAAGTACTTTACACATTTAAATAAACAAAGGTTGTTTTTAACCTATATACCCATGTCTGCTATTACTGTTATTTAGTATCCATGAATCCTTTTTGTGTCATATGCCAGAGGCCATCTTCTACTGCTATGTTTATGTTTGTGGCTTTCACTGGGGATTTCCATGTACAGTGAAAGGCAGAATTATTAAAAAACTTTAAAGACATGCAAATAACTGGCAAAACTTATAATGAATCTAGCTCTGGGTACATGGATTTAGTTTACATGGATGCAGTGTAATCAGACCAGTTTGGAGAGTCATGCTCCATTCTGTATTGGTCACAACCTGAACTTGACTTTTCAGAGACTTTCTCTGTTTGAGACATTTCAAAAGACTTTGTAAGGCTGAAGCAAAGCATATCTTCGAGACATTATGCATGCAGCTTTGTTCTAATTGTGATTACAGGGGAAATGTGTCAGGATGTCACAATACAGATTCAAACCTTAGGGTTTATCCCCGGGTCAGGAAGGAGCTCTGAAAGTATAATCAGCTGACAGTCTGGAATTCTTAGGACCAAGAAATAACTCCAAGGATTGAGTCACAGGCAACAGTAAGACATGACAGCTGGGGATGTTATGGGTAGGATTTCATCATATTCACCCACAGGGCTCAGATCAGAGCAAGTCTTTCATTACTGTATATCCTGCATAGTTAGGAGAAGAGATATGGTAAACTTACCAGTCCACTTTCTGCTCTGATTACTCTGATCCCGTGGAAAACTTGTTTAGAAAGTCTTGGCATTCAGTGATTTCCCATATTTATGAATCTGAAAATTATTAGCATAAGGGCAATTAGTCCTTGAGGTAGTAGTAAGTAGTTTATTTTGTTTTCACTGGCAAGGACACTTCATGTCTTACATTTTTTGGCTTGTTTTGTTTTTCTTGGCAATATGACTACACAAGTGCAGTGCCAGAGTCCAAAAGTTTAGGGGCTATGGCTGCAGTAACTGACTTTTCTCTTCTGCTCATGTTGTGTTTTTCTAGTCCAGCTCACTTCCCATTCAGCTGCTTGCCAGTCGATTAGGCTGGACTGTATAGCAAGAAAAAAACCTAACTAAATTAAATTTGAGAAATCGGATCTATTTTATTCCTCCTCTGGGAGGAACAGCTTGCCAGTGAATGGTAGGTATTCACTTTGTGATTGTAAGGGTTGGTTGTGATTAGGTGACAGTTTTCGAGAGAGAGGATAGGCTTGTCAACATGAACAATTTCACTGTATGTCTCTTCCGAATGCTGGTAAGAAAAGTGAAATAAAAGCACAAGAAAGGAAGAATATTTTTATTGGAATATACTTGATCCAATGAGAGTTTATTAAAAAGGGAAGTACAAAGAGGTAAGAAGAAGGTTAGTCTCCTTCTTAATAGCAAAAGTAGCTTACTACCAAAGCAGAAAAAGTTCTGAGGCCTGGTCTATCTATTCTCAGATACCCAAGGCAGCTGCATTGCTTCTGGTAGAGTCACTGCTGAGTTATACCAGTGCAAAGAAGAGAATCAGTCCATTAGCTGCTCTTTTTATGGGATATAAACTTACCTTGTTAAAAACTTTTCACTGCTCTGGAGCCTAAGCAGGACAGCAAATCACTTCCTCATTTATGTCCAGCTTCTACTTATCCTCATCTCCCTTTTATTCCTATGAGCTTGGGACTTGCAGTATAAAGATCCCCAGAAGCACATTCTCCTCAACCACTTAGCTCCTCCTGTCTAGTTCCCATCCATCACAGATCTTGGAGTGATAACAGAAGGGGAGGAAAAAGTTAAATGGGTCACAGCTACATGTGAGTGGACATAACCCAGTTGCTTGATCGCTTTCCTGAGACACATGAGTTGTAGCATAACATACCATACAGAAATACTTTGGAAATAAAATTGCATGAAAGAGCTAAAGAAACACATTTCAGAATAAGTTATAGTTTCTTGCAGAACTAATTACACCTTTGTGCAGACATCAAGACTCAGCATCCTTTCCTTTGCAGCTTCTCTGAATTTGTTTTGAGGAAGAATGAAATCACCAGGCTAGATTCAGAATTTTCCAAATTTCAGACCTGGGATTTTGGTTTACTGCACTACACAAACAGGAATGAGTTACAATGTTTAGCTCTACATATGGGTCTGAACAGGCTCACATGCATATGTGCACACACCCTCACTTCCTGGCTCATATTCATAGAAACTACAGATCGAAAAACACTCTTAGGCCATTTTATCCATCCTTTCTGGCTGGCCAATATATAAGATGGTTGCTTATAGTTTGGATTTTTCTAAGCTAGTTTTAAATGTCTTGAGGGAATAGGCTATCACCACTTCCACTTGGGGACTCTTCCAGTAAGATTCTAGTTCTGTCTGGTGCTGAAGTGCCCTCCTAGTTCAATTTTTATAACATAACAGGACACAGCTTTGCCAGTGGCTGGTCTGTGATGGTGAAATGAACCTCCTCCAGGACCATCCCAAAGCTCACCCATTTCTGCTCCAAATGAGATGCACTTCTGTGGCCTTCCTTCCTTAATGTGGATGCAGAGCAACATGCACATTTGTCTGTTACAAAACCAATTAATCTAAAAAAAGAACAGAAAAAACCCCAAATCACCTTGTTTCTCACAAATTCAGCACTCTAATGCCTGTGCCTATCCCTGGAGGAGAGACTAAACATATGACAGATGTCATTGCTGAATACCCTTCTGGCAGGTGTTCAGGTAGTATGGTGATGAGTATAGTATAAGGGCCTACTTAGCACATCTATTTAGGTGTTAGTGGTTAAAAGCCTCAAACTCTAAGTACTCAGGCATTTTGGCCTCCTGTATAGTTAAAGGGTTTGTGGCCTGAGCAAAATATTTGTTCAACATGTAGCCAGAAGAATGAGCAAAAACAGAGGCCAGGTATTCTGAAAAACATAAGCTGGAAGCCCAAATCCTTTTTAGCAAAATAGAAAAGAAAACTTCTTTGGCAAAAGTTAGTGAGGAGCTATTTTTAACATGTGAAATGGTCTCAAAGATTCCTCTTTTAAATAGGTGAGAATTGATGCCATCTGCCAAAGGAAGCGTGTGAAGCAGCACAACATAGAGAGCAATGTATCTCCAGCAGAAAGAGAAGGGGCCGAAAGAAATTATTATTAAAAGAGAATTTGTCATCCAGCTATCACCCTAACAGTGTGACTGGTTTGTTCCTCACTTTGTAAGTCACTAGGAATATATAGTAGCAGATCCAGGAATGGGGCAAGAGGGGTGTGGTTTTGGCTGTGTTGTGCTTGAACTCAGCAGCTGAATGCGGTAGGATCTGGAAGGAGGGGATGAGCAACAGAGCAATGGTGACAGCACTCACCATCTCCAGAGTCTCATGAAAGCAGGGGCTTTGGGCAGACCCTTCAATGAGAGCTCATATGTGGCACAGCCAAAGGTGGGTGGGACCGTGCAGCCACATGCCTGGTTCTGCCCCTGAGAACAGAAGCACAAAAACACAGCTAAGACCCACAGCTGTCTCATATGGGGGCAGCAGCCATTTTCAGATGTTGCTGTGCCACTCACACAATTGTGCCACTGCAGCGGCAGCATTTTTTTCGATCCCAACATCCTAGGTCCGCACCCGGGATAGCCACCCTGGTCATTCCTCCCTAGTTATGCTGCTTCTTGGGAACGTAGGTAAGATGAATATGGATAAGAAATCTCTTCTAGAGACACAAGCCTAGTATGTTAGGATGGCAGAAGATGGCATTTTACAAAGAGAACATCTGAAAAGAAATATGTGATTCAGGAAAACATTTCTTAATGCATCCCTGGCATACATTTGTTGATTTCAGTGGAGTTACTCCAGAGATTAATTTGACCCTCAAACCCTTAAATCTTAATTTAATGGTTAACATGTCCATCTTAGACTCCTGAGCATTCATTCAGGCAGCTACATGTAGATCAGCAGCCTATATTTTTAAATGCTCACATTTGAAACCTCGGTGAAGCAGTGGTGTCTGACATATTGCCTGGGCGTTACTTATGGCCCTTGAGACTCTAAATCTAGGGTGACTGAAAGAAAACTTGAATGTGAATTTGCATTTGATAATTTTTAAGCAAAACTGTTGAAGTCGGTCCTCTCGCAGGAAGGAGCTTCCTTATTGAGCATTCAGAACAAGATAGGAATCTGATTGGCTCTGTCTGAGTTTACAGAAGTATGTACATAGGAAGGGATAGCTCTTCTACCTCACACAGACACCCAACATTGCCCAGGAAAGGGGAAAAAAAAAATGGAACATCTGAGGACCTGCTGATTCTTTGTCATGGGGCTCTGTCACGGGCTGCTCTAAGTTGTGCTGAGACAACACATGCAAGCTATGAATACTTGAAGTACAGCACACATCAGCTGTTTCTCTCTCTTTATCCTTGCCTTTACCACTCTGTCCTGGTCTACTGAATCAGAGGTATACATTTTAACTATGCTGTGACTGTTAGGAACATCCCACACCAAGATACCTGTGGGTGATTTCTGCTTGTTTTTTGCTGCCTATTAACTGTCAAGGGCAGGAAATCTTGACCTTTCCAAAACACTATGTTGCACCTGAAATGCCTGGACATCACAATATTAAAAGGAGAGCCAAAATAAGCAGCTAGATCCTCATCTCAGGTGGGAAAAAAAAAGATGCTACCTCATAATGCAGCTACTCTGATTTACATCTGTTTAACAACTGGCCCAATCACCTTCAGGTAGAACGAATGGACCAAAAATGCTAGAACCTCTAATAACATAGCTTAAAACTTTGCCAAAATGCAACTGTTCATTTTCTGAGCTTGGTGTCTTCCTTAGGCTGAATTTGTGAGGGGGAGGGACAATTTCAGTCAAATGTATTCTAAGAATAAAAATTGAATACACTTTAAGAAAATATTTTTAAAAATAAAACAAAACAAGTTAAAATGCATTTTAAATAAATATGCAGCATTTTCGTGGGGAGTTAGAGCATCTTCATGTTTTGTAAGGGGAGGAGTTGCCTTTATGTCTGGAATATTTTTCAAGAAAATTGCTCCAAATTTGGACAAATGATAAGCCCCTGAAAAACTCAGTCTAGTCCTGCCCTTTAGAAACTTAGAATATTGTGGCTAAAACCTCTGCAGATTCTTTCTGCAACTGGACATAATGCATCCTAGGGCTGACTGGACTTTTTTTACAGTAATTTCTCCTGGATGCTGAAAACTGCGAGCCATTGGAATTCAAAGCCTGTGCTTCCAGTGTTGGAGTCCATGAAATATAGAGAAAGAAGTAGCAGCAGGTGGGAAGAGAGGTTTGTAGGAGCCAGAGGGTGAGGAGGAGTAAAAGGAGAAGGAGTTTGGAGCCTGTGTGGGTGGATAGGAGCAGAAAAGATGGGTCTGGGAGGACAAATATATATGTCCTATATATCTATGTGGCACAGAGGTGGGTGGGCATGAAGGGAAGATGAGGAGAAGCAGTGCTGGTGGCTTAGTTAGGAATGCAAGGAAAGGGAGCAGGAACCAGTATAAGTAGAGGAGCTAAAATGGGTGAGGGTGCAGGATCCTAGGGGTAAAGGAATGGGGTAGGGGAAGAGCAGAGCTGAGTGGAGTAGAATGGGAACAAGTGCTTAGGGGCATTGCCTGGGAGAAACATGGGTAACATGGCAGTGGGGGACAAAGGAACTGGAGCACAAGGCAGGAGATGGATAGGGTGAGGTGGTAAGAGCTGAACTGGAGGTAAGAGGAGGTGTGGGAGTTGGGATGGGCATATGGGGCAGAAGGAGACAGAGACTGGCTGAGAGGGCCCCACACCCCCATCAAGCAAAGGTCCACATAGAGGATAATAGCCCTCTAATTGCTACCTGGTACAGGCAAATTTATATGTTAGATATAACATGCAAATACATCAGGCCAGCTTTCTAGTCCAGTGGAAAGGCTATACTTTCCTTTCTTTGCTTTCTGTTGAATTGGGAATGTTTCAACTGTGTTTTATGATTCTTAAATTCTAAGAAGCAGGAAAGTCTCCCTGGAGTGGCTCTCGGGTGGCTCCAAGGCCATTGAAAAGGTATTCTCTGGGGTTCTTGCTTGAGTGACTATCCACTTTTCCTCCTTTAATTGCTCTTAGTTGATCTGACCTGGGAGCTCTGGAAGAAAACAGCAAGGGAAAAAAGAGAAGAAACCTCTTGAAATAAACTAAAGGAGCCTAAGCACCAGCCACCTCAGACACCTCACCTCTCTGCCACCTTCCCGAAGAACTAATTTACCCTTATCTCCAACAGAGGTCAGCAGAGCCTCATAGGAGAGATTTACTCTGCAATTGCAGAAGATCTGTTCATATGCACGTGAAAGGACCCCACATAAAAGGCAGTCACTAAAGCACACCAGCCCTGGCTTCTGGAGATGACAGAGGGTTGCCCCCTCCCCCAGTGAACCAGCATTTAGTGAAATCTCCTGGCAAGGCAGCGGATCCCACCCTGGTTTAGCTCATTTAGCTATTGATCTGACCTCTCCAGCTACTGTCATATTGTCTCCTTTTGTTTCCCCCTTTCTGGCAGCTTGGGGAGGAAAATCATGACGGAATAAATGGATCCAAAGGGAGATTCTCACTCTAGCTGGAATCTGCCCATCAGTCTATTCCCATGAGCAGGACCTACTGCGAGAGGTGGGGAGGGGGTTTCCACATCAGACCTTGAAGGAGCAAAAAGAAAGGCGCCTTCCCCCGACCTGGATACATGCCCCCTCCTCCCTAGCAAGCCACACCTTGCGGAGGGGGAGAAGAAAGGGGCCCTGGAGAGAGACGTGTGCAGCATGTGTCAGCTTCTCAGTACAAACAATGTGCTCTCCAAGGGGCTGCATGAATATGAATCTAGATTAATATTAAGCGGGTCCTCTCTTCCAGCATCAACAGGAGGTGGGCAAGAAGAGGCTACTCAGGCATTGCCTTCTCCTTTGCCTTCCTTTCCTCTTTTCCTTTTCCTTCCCTTTGCCTTTTCCTTTCTTTTCCCTTTTCTTTCTTTCCTTTCCTCCCCCCCGTCTCTCTCTCTCCCCCCTTTGCCCCCCTCTCCCCTCCAATCGGATTGCCAGGCAGGTTTAAAGGGCATGAGTGTGACAGCAGCCGATGGGGGGAGGAAACGAGCCCTTTCCCCTCAAGAGGCTGAAACTGGGTCCTTATTCCCAGGTCCTGGTTCCTTTCCCAGCGCTGATCTCCACACACAGCTAAAGGCCATTAGTGATGAATGGGGCGAAAGCGGTAGACCGCCCCGCAGGATACCCCGTTTCTAATCAACACGTGAAATAAACTCATGTAGCAAGACGCGGTTCGTGGGTAAATCCGATCGCTTCTATTGTCCAGCAAAAAAAGCCACGTAGCAAAGCGCAGAGCCGCGACTCGGGGGCTGAGGCGAGGCTGGGACTCCAGGGAAGAAAGCAGCCCCCGGCCCGGCCCCATGCGCGGGAACCAGGGCGGGGGGCGGGAGGGGCGCAGAGCCTTGCCCTGCCGCGGAGCCGCGCACCCCTCCCCGGTAACGAAGAGCTTGGGGGGGATTTATAGGAGCCACCACAGCCAGTGATGTCAGCCCTTGCCTAAAATAGCGAGGGATAGACTGCAAATCCAGCAGCTCGCAGGCTAAAACCTTCCAATCCAGCCTCAGCCAGCACCATGTCAATGTGAAGTCACCCCCCCCCCCCCCCAACCACTCCGAGAGGAGAAAGCAAGGCATCAAAGCCCAGGTGCCCGGCCCCTGCCCGGCTCCCGGCGAGACAGGAGGTGGCGGGGCTGGAGGGAGAGAGGGAGGGAGGGAGGGAGGGGGCTGGGGTGGGGTGGGGAGGATGCTGGGGGAGATCTGAAGAGGCAGCTCCTGGCTCCTCGCCTTGCGGAGCCCCGAGGATTACACCAGGAATTTGCTGCCACTCCTCGGACGCCGGAGGGGGTCCAGGATTTGCATCCCACTGAGCACCATAAGCTCTCGGACCCTTGAGAAGACAGGGGGGACCATGGCATCGGCAGAAGGGTGAGAGGGACACTGGCACGGGCAGAGGTGGGGGGTGCTGTATGGGGCTGGGGGTCTAGTTGCATTTCATCTCTTTCATTGCCACCCTCCCCACCCCCTTCAGCCACACGGGCAAGGGGGTGGGGGATGGAAGCGGTCAAAGGCAGCTCTAGCAGAGGCAGGCAGGAAGGCATTTCCCAAATAAAAAAATTAAAAACTGAACCTTCTGGGAAGGAGGCATCTCCTAACCAGGCACTGGGTGCTTAAGCCTTGGTGGGACCAAGATGAGCTGGACCTACCTGCTTCCCAGCTGGGGGTGGGCTCAAATAAAGGAGTCACAAAAGATACCACTTGAAATCAAACCAAAAAAAAAAAAAAAAAGAAAGAAAGAAAGAAAGAAGAGGCAGCTCTACCCCAGGAAGGGAAGTGAGAAATTAACACCCTCCCCCCACCAAAAAAAAAAAGTCCCCCAAAACTTCCTAAGGAGTTTTGCAATATTTCAGATCTGTCTCAGGAGCAAGAAAGGCTGGAGAGCTCTGGGTTGTTACACCAGAGGTGTTAGGGGAGGCGCTCCATAGGTGAGCAGGGAAAATCCTTCCCCTGCTCTTGTGAAACCTCTGCCAGGACAAGCCCCATTGAGCTGGGCTTGTCTGGTTCTTGTGCAAAGCAATGTCTGGCTGCCAAGGGTTTCTTCTGATCTCCTGTGATATTGTCTAGTATTAGCAGGAGTCTGGTGTGAGCCTTCTCTTTATCCCTGGGACGTTGTCAGGTTGTATCAGCGTGATCTGCTCTGGACTGGACTGTCTGAGGACAGGATGCAAAAGGAAGCACTGTTTATATAGATTGGTTGTGTGTCTCTCGGGCTGAAAGTCTTGATGAGCTGATTTAAGCAATCCAGAGCAACAGGGCACATGATTGTAAAGTGAATGTCACAAACCTAGGCAAAGAAATGTACTCCCTTTGCCAGACAAAGTTCTTTGGGTGAATGCAATATCTTTTATTAGACCAACTTAAATAGTTGGAAAAAAATTTTTTTAAAAGCTCCCTTTGCCAGGCATTAGCCCAGGTGACTTGAGAAACATGGGTTGAAAATACAGGCTCCATTTCCGTAACCGTGTTAATCTGGGCAAGAAAAATTAATTCCATGTGTATTCACAGCTGAACTCTTGCACATTAAATGGACAGAAACTTTCCTCTGTGCCAGCAGTAGCACAGACTCTTTGGTACTATGCTGCCTCTGGAGGGAATTTATAGATCATATTTGTACATGACTGCTTTGGTAACTGCAGAGCACTTCAGGATTTACCAATGAAATTAGATATGATGAACAAATAAATGAACCCAGGAGGGAAGAGGCTGAGAGGCTGAGAAAACCAGGGTATAGTTAAATGACTGTAGCTGTACCTCATCATACCATCATCCTTGGCTCCAATACCCCAATGGCAATTCTTTCCTGTGAACCATCTGCACAGATACTTTTTTCTTTTCTTGTGAACTATGAAGTATTCCTTAGGTGTGTACTTATTTCAGAGACCCCTGGACAAGGTGTTATCTATTACAAAATTGTTTTTACAGGAAACATAAGACATCTACCAGAAACAGATCGATAGGGTTTATCGATTTCATATGAAACGAACATTTAAAAAATGTAATAATAATAAGAGGTGCCTTTTAAACTAATTTATTTTGGAGATGGAGAACATAGAGAAGAGGGATTCCAGAAATATACATTTTTCTCTGTTGTCATTGGGGCATAATTAAAGCTGTGAGCAGTTTTTGAGGATGGGAAAAGCATCGAAAGTCTTGGCATTGTCTTCAAACTCTCAGGGATATCAGCCTAGACTAATAAAAGTAGGCAGCATCAAGGAAGGATTTCATTAGACATCTGTATTTGAGATATGAAATGTACTCTGTTCCCCATGTCTCAAACTCTTTCTTCAGATGTGAACAAAAAATCAGTCTGCTTTTGTGAAAGAGCATCTCTCCTAAATCACCTGTCCCCCAAACTGACAACAAAACCCAAGCCAAAGGAAAAGAACAATCCTTTCTTCTTCCCATCAGATAAATATTTGGGGATAGCGCTGAGATTTGTACTGTGGTCTAGAGGTCAACAATCTCAGATTGCTGGGCAAAAAGGAAAAGTAAATTCTGGACTCATAGATTTCCTCCAAGAATGGTTGTCCACCAGAACAGGGTCAATTATCCAGAATGCTCCAAAGGTCTGCTGCTTCTGCAGTTGTGCACAGTCTCTCAGGTGTACTTTTTCAGTGGAGAAAAGACAGGGTAAAAAAACAAAGCAGAAATGACATACAGGTTAATCTGGCATTCAGCTCTTGAGTTTTGTGTCTGATGAAAGCATTGATGTTCAGATAAACATACCCTTGGGGGTATATACCATGTTCACATTTTAATCCAGTGTTTTTCTGGTGTGTTATTTCAATCAAGTCTTTTGGTTGAATGATTTATCACTAGATGGAGGAATTTACAGAAAACAAAAAATAGTCTCAGTGTTGTGGCTCTCAGAAACGTTATAAGCTATTTAGCAAATAACACCTCAAAACACCAACATTTACAGAGAGGAAGACAAACATTTATTCAATTCTCAGGAAGATGCTGACTATGTAGAGCTAGGAGTTACAAGGAAAAGAAATTGCCTTGTTTCACTATTTCCAGTAAATAGTCGCTTCCCCTTTTCATTTGATCTTTCAGACTTTAGTCCCACATGATATCCTATTGTCCAAATGGGATGGAGGGAAGGCCAGAATCTGTTCAGAAGGGTTGTTTGCCAGCAACACAACTGTCACAACAAGACTAAATAGAAAATATAGACAATATTTCAGTTGAAATACAAAAATCAAGCCCACGTGGCTTACAAGTCAATGTTCCTTTAATTTGAACCTCTGTGGTTATGCTTACTGCAGATTATGCTGCCCAGTATAATGAGTCTTCCTTTTAGAGTCCTCCTGACACCAATTGCATTATTAAGATGGCTTTTGGGTGACTGGTTGGATTTAGAAATACCCAGTAAGTCACTCAGGAAGAAAAGGCTAGAATCAGTAACTGATGGTATTCTATCTATTGCAAAATATTCATTAACATAACTACACATTCTTAAGATGCCCATCACCAGTGTACCTGGTGTAGAACTTAACTTCCATGGGCTCAGTCCTGCAATGTACTGAGTATTTTGATCCTGATTTAGCATTTAGGCATTTGTTTTACTTTTAGTGTGTGAGAAGTACTGTATTGTTAAGTAGTGCTGCTCACATGCCTACAGATGAGCATGTGCCTAAGTGGCTGTTGAATCAGAGTTGGAGTGTTCATTGTCAAACACGACCAAACCACATACTGTAGATTCTAGTTGCAGAGTATAAAATGTATAATGGAAGTGGGATCAAGCCTTATACCAAATAAGAGTTTTATACTTTATAGAGGGAGACAGTCTTATACATAATTATTGCTTTCAAAGTATGTATGCAATTAGAGAGGTGCTTGAGTTACAAGATTTGGATTTATTTCTGAACATACCCCAAAGCATAGGCATTTTGGCAAGGAGGTATTAGCAATGGTGGATGCAGAGGGGGTGCAGTGATATGGACACCCCCCCCCCCCCCCGAAGATGCTGTGAGAACAGCTGTTGGGGACTTTATTTGTTTTTTAAGTTCCCCAGTCAGGTAAGAATATCAACCCCCTCCACTTCCCCTCCATGCTCAGCAGCAAATCCCCGCCTTCCCTCCTCTCCCTTACCCACCACTGTTATTATCTCCTGCTGCCCCAAGGCCAGGGGGAGGCTTCAGAGCTGCTTTTTCCCCTCCCTGGAGGGGCTCTAGGGGGAGCTAGACTCAGTTAGGAACAGCAACCACAATGAGGGAACATCTAGGGAATTAGGTGGAGAGGAGGAACCCACCCACTGCTGCTGCTGTCCCCTCTGCCCAGGAGTGGGGGCAAGGGGAAACTCCATAGCTGTTCCTGCCTGATCCAGCCACGCTCCATCGGGAATTGGGCTCAGCCAAGGACAGCAACAGTGTTTGGCAGTGTTGGACAGGTTCCTTCCACTCCCTGCAGATGTTTTCTGCCAGCCTGGGAGCAGCCTGGGGGAAGGAACCTGCCTACTGCTTCCCCCTGCTGCTGTCCTTAGCAGAGCCTAGCTCCCCACAGAGTGCAGCTGGAATGGGGCAGTGATGGCTCTGAAGCCTTTTGCTGCCCCTAGTCAGCTGGTGACAGTGGCAGTGGTAGGCAGCAGGGGTGGGAACTGGAGAAGAGGGGAAAGGGCATGTTGCTGAGCCCTGAGGAAAAGGGAGGGGAAAGAAAGACTGTTATGTGACTGAGGAACTTAAAGAACTCAGATGCTTTTCCTGCAGGGAGGGGGGGAGCTGGGACCATGGGTGTAGCCACCCCTGCAGGGGCAGTTAATGCTCCCACATCCCCCTTTACAAAATCCTGGATCTGCCCTCGGGCATTAGGCTGTCTCTCTGGGTTTAGATTTTACATTTCAGTGTTTTTTTGGGGAGGGAGGGGAAGGGAAATCAGATCTGGAGTTTGGGTTGAGGATCACGCCTAGAAGAACATAGTCACTTTGAGACTTCTAGCATTACATAACATTTGTGTTAAACCAGGGGTGGCTGACCTATGGCATGTGTGCTGCAACTGGCATGGGCAGCCTCTGTGTGCTGCATGTGGCAGATCAGGGAGGGGGAGGCTACACACTGGCAGATTGGACAGGAAGCAGAAAACAGAGCAGCAAATTGAGCAGGGGAAGGGGGTTGGGGTGGCACTTGGGGAGATGCAGGTCTTAATTTGTGGCATGCTTGTCAAAAAGATTGGCCCCCGCTATGCTAAACAATCAAAAGGCAAGATTTAAATAGACACGTATAGACATAAATTACAAACTAAAACCAAGGAAAATGGTACGTAAAATTGGACATGTTTTTACATTTGACAGTACAGAAGCCTCATGTTATTTACCGTATCTAGTGATCTGATTAATGCAAAGTCTTAGACACTTTATAAGTGTATATGCAAAGAGTATTTGTGTAATTACTATACTGTGTGCCAGCAGAGTTCTTCCCCTATTCTGAATGGTACATATCTACATAGTGGGCACATCTACATGTGTCCCTGACTGTGCAGTTGGTACTGTGCAGTCATTTAGTACTTGCTTCAGCAATCCTAGCAGCTCACAGGTCATTTTTGACCCTACTGTGTAGTAGCTTGTTGCTACTGTGCAGTAATGGCAGTGTCATGGTTAGTGCCCCTTGACGCTACATCACTGTCACCGTAGCTTGTGGCTATGGCAACGCAGTGTCTCGTATAAGTGTGTCCACTATATATAATCCAAAATTAACCCCTTGCTAGGATTTGGCTTTATTTATGTATCTCAGTTTACGCTAACATGATATGAACTGTATCCTAAACTTTTTCTCCCAGTTTAGCTCTTCCTAGAGTTTCTTGAAGGACACTTTTGTCTCTGTCCCTTGTTTCACTGAGGGGGGCATATGAACAGCTGGTATAAAGGGAGTTGATGGACACACCTGATTTAACCTTAGAGTGAGTCAGCAGAAGTACTCCTGCTTTTCTCTTCAGGGGTCAAGCACCTCGCACTACAGTAAATCTATAGATGAGCTGTATATCCATCCTTGTCTACAGGATCTCAGAGTCAGCTGCACTGTTTTGCACATAATGTACTTTGCTTCACCTGATTTTTTCATTAAAAACTTATTCATGAACTTCTACTTGAGAAATCAGTTGAAATATATGGACATGTATTCCTGAACATTTTGGATTTGGAATCCTTCAAATTTAGTTTGCTGTAGTTTTTACTACATGTGCAATTCTGAATGGTGTGGTAGATGCTTTACTTTGTATTCCATCTCTCCTACATTTGTGGAACAGAAGAAGTGGATAAAGCACACAAATGAGAGACATGGACTACGGCGCTGACCTGTTCATTGACATCAACAGCAAAACTCCCACTGACTTCCATGGAACAGGATAAGCCCCTTTGAAAGATAAAAAGGTATTTTTTAAACCTAGCTGATATACTACAGCAACAATTTCAAGGACAGATGTCACATACACTTAGACAAAAGAAATCATATCAGACATAAAGTAAATGGTCTAATTGTCAAATAGAATGGGCAGCTAGAAGCTGCTGTTGATATCAATGGGAACTTCTGAATTCCTTACTAGGAATTTACTTTGACTTTTAAGTACAAATTTAAAAACTTATAGTTAAGTAATTTCATATAAACCCTATGTAATTGAATAATGAATGACATTTTCCTGAGCATTCAGTGTTAGTCTAATTCTATTGCTACTGAAGTAATTTTATATATAATATATACATGCATATATGTACACACACACACACACACACATGCATATACATGCTATACATTATATATGTGCCCATGCATGTGTACACACATAGAGAGAGTTCTGAAACAGTATACTTTATTTCTTTAACCACAGAATAAACTATAGAACTATGAAGCTCTCTGAATCTTTATTTCCCCTTTGACTTCTCCACCCAATAATCCATCTATACCAACATACCTTAATAACTCTGGAAATCTCTGAGCAGCTTTCAAAGTTTTCTGTTCTTCAACAAAATCAAGTCTTTCATAAAAATATTCTGTTTTGTCTCCTAAACTTGGCAGGAGAGGATTAGAATGTACTGTATCCATTTCTTGACTTACATCAGTTTTAATGACTAACATCTTATGACATGCTATGACTAGAAACACCAGCCTGGAGATCAGAGATGCTAGATTCTAAAGTAATGATCTGAGTCTTGCAATCCTTATTCTGACAAAGTTCCCTTTAATACAACTAGTCCTGATATGCAGAATCCATTGCTAGCTCTAGCCAGTTGTGAACTATCAAACTTAACAAACATGATATTCTGATATAGAAACTATAATTTATTTTTATAGGCTAAAAATGGTTAGTGACAGGGGCTTTTTTTTATCCCCCCATATGTGCTTGCACTCATGGAACTAATTGGAGCCTTAGTTTATAACCAAAAGGAAATGAGACTTCAAATGCTTTAAGATTTTCAGAAAGAGATTTTCTGAACAATATATACCATAGACATAATCCCTGTTGTACTGCTGGTGTACAGATTTGACTGATGTGACCAGGATGTCCTGCAGAAGTAACTCTCTCTCAACATTAGCACTCTGGGGTAGGGTGGCTATTCCAAGAGAATTCAGATGAAACTATGATTGTATAATTGTACACTTACCAATGATCTCTCTGTGTGCCTGTATCTACTTACATGAGGGTGTTAATTCTCAGGCCCAACCTATCTACTTTGGGGCAGGTTACAGGTGGTGGTGGGGTGACTTTAAACAGCCTTTAAGCTTTCTGGATCCCCAGGTCAGGTCAGTCTGATGCCAGATGCAACATGAAACCTCAGGACTGCTCTTGGTTACCCTGTGTCTGTCTACATGTGCATTAATGTGCCATTACTACTGTGCTTTACGTTTGGTACCTCTAATATGAACTAGTACATAAATGCACAGTAGCCAGTGCTAATGCACAGTAGCAACGGCGCACAGCCCTTTAGTGATGCTTAATGCACAGTAGACTAATTTACTGCATATTAGCATGTTATTTGCCATGACACGCTAATGAGCAATAGAATGTCTGCTGCACATTAAGTGACTCATGGGCTAAGTACAGACAGTCAAAAAGCCCAAGGATGAATTGATTCAGTCTTTGAAGGTTAGTCTAAATTGTAAAGATTAAACTGAGAAGCAAGTGAAGAGACATTCACTTTGTATTCAGGAAATGCAGCCACATGCCTGCAGTGGCCCGGGCCAGAAGCCAGGGGGTGCTAGAGTATACCTCCCAGCCTGCCATCCTGCCAAAGGGAAGGAATTGAAGCTCCAAGGCTTTCAAAGCTTTTCTCCCCTCCCTGCTCCACTGGAGGGGGCATGGCCAGGCCCCAGCTCTGGGCTAGCACACTAGAGTGTGGGAGTTTAAATTCCCTCCCTGGCCCATGGGGGAGCCCAGTCCAAGTCTGCCTAGGGGTGGGGGGCAGTGCCTGCCAGACTTCTTCCCCCTTCTCTCCCCTCCTGCTCCCCTGCTCCCCACTCGAGGCTGCCAGGCTGAGGAGGGGGTGGGAAGGAAAAAAGGTAGTTGCATTGAATTCATAAAAGCTTGAACAAAAATAATCCTTTCTGAAGCAAGCACATATTGAACACAGCAATTTGGAACCTCAAGCACACAACAAAGGACAACCAAAAATTTTTGCCTAAGCTAAGATACAGCCCAGTAAAACAGTGAGAGCACACACAGCTTAGTCTAGCTTAAAATGTAAACCAAAACGACAAGAGAAAGCCTTGCATGAGTCTTACATAATTGTCTTTCTGGTATTCAGAAAGTCCTTCTTGGGGAATCAGCAGGTGGTCTTAGGTGTTGGAGTGGAGATCCCAGTGCACACAGGTGGCAGGGGACCTGTCCTTCCAGCCCCAGGTCCCCAGTCTCTTCCCCCTCCCCCTCCCATTATAAACTGCTTGCCCACCCAGAGGTGGGGGGGAGGGGGTGGAGTCTACTGGTCTTTTGCCATTTTATTATGTAAATGTAGTTCTCTGCTTTCTTTGGCCACACAAGCCCAAGCAGTCCCTCTCACCCTGTTGCCTGCCCATGGCCTGTGCCCTGCTTCAGCAGACGGTAGGGGGCATGACCAGCACAATGAGCTGGGGAAGGGGGTGTTAAAGTCCCTCCAAGACCCCAAAACCCCAGATCCCAGCCATGGTTTGCCTGGGAGGGGGCAGTTCCTCTCAGGCTGTTGTGAACCCCCCATGCTCCACTCCACACCCCTGCCCCTTCCACTCCAGTGGGGAAAAGTCTGGCAGGGGCTGCACCTGCCCCCCCGGCAGACCCACAGCGGGGTTTCCTACCCCCATCCCCTTGCCACCCAGCCCTCGCTGCTCCAGCCAGGGAGCAGAGGTGTAGGGTCAACTCTTCTCTCTGGAGCAGACAACATAGCCCAGCCCAGGGCTGCAAATCATGCTGAGATGCTGGGGGAATCTGATTTAACTTGAACCAGTAAGGGGTCTGGGACAGAAGTTTCATAAACCAGTTTGACCTAAACTAGTTAAGTCTGATACTACATTTAACCAGGTTTACCTTAAACCAGTTTCAGCCATTTTGAAACTGGTTTAAGTGCACTGAACCTCTGTTCTGTTCAAGGTTTAAACCAGTTTTTGATCTCTTAAATCGGTTTATGTGTAACTTCTGTCCCTAGCCATGTAGACGTGTCCACTCATTTGTTATAGGAGCTAAGGTGCTAGGTGTTGTTATTCTGGTTGGGGATTACCACTGTGGTTTATTCCTAGCCATTCCAGTGCATGACATGCCACTAGGATCAAAAAAAGGTGCTGTAGGGCCTCCCTGTATAGGAATCCTCAGCTCTCATTCTGAGGTGTCTTCATGTCATTGCACAGTCAGAGCAATGTAACAAGGCATTCCAGGTCTGACTATCTAGTCCAGGATTTATATTTTCCTTTTAAGCATTACTCTTTATTTCCATTATTTTTTTCTAGTTATGTCCTCAAAACATTGCTGCAAACACTGGAAAGCAAAGCCAAGCTTAGCATTTCCTAGTTTACTTCCAGTTCCTTCTGCAGAACAGGTAATTGAATGGAACATAATATAGACACTGAGATGGGCCTGAATTAGAAGTTTGGGCCCACAGAGATTTGGGGATATTATTTCATAGTTTGGTCCCTGCTCTGAGTTTGATCAAGCAAGTACACTGAATCTAAACACCCCTAAATGTAAGTGAATGGTGAAACCCAAACTCCAAGCCTCAGGGCCCCTCCTAGTTCAAAGGATACTTCCCCCAATATCATACATTCTTAGTAAACTTATGGGGGGACAACACAATGCCCAGAAGGATACTTTAAAATTTTGATTCATCCCTATTGAACATCTTTTCATTTTCCATAACATTAAATATTTTCCCCTTAGCATCTTGAAATGCTGGCTGCTTTGGAGTGACTTATTTTTACCGGTGCTATAAGATTTCAGACTGATCCTTCAACTCTAGCATCCCTGTTAGTGGCCATGGCCAGAAAACTCTTACTTTATCAACAGTGTATAACATGTAACTTATCGAAATCCAGCCAATTAATTTAAAAGGAAGTTTCCAGAGAGAACTGAGCAAAATGCAACAACCATAATATTGTGCGTGTATACATGTATTTATTTTTGCATTTATAATCATTCTAAAAGTTCTCAATTAAATTTAAAGTTCTAAGACTATTAACTAATTTCTCAAAGTACATGTTACTAATGTACAAAGAAGACAAGGGACCAAATTCAGAGATAATCATATTCCTTAATTTGTGTAGAGTCCCTTTACTGCTATAATCTGTCATGTGTGTAGGATCCCAGGTAGATTATTCAACAAGGATCTGAAGGAAGATATAAGAACATGAGTATTAAAATCTCATTTCCCTTAACTTGAAGCTTCTCAAACCTTCAACGTCAACTGTAGATCTATCTACTAGAACTAGATGCATTTTTATTGTTGAACAGTAAATTCGCTAAGAAATGGAGTTGGGAGAAAACTAAAGCTATTCAAGCACAGTGAATTGCAAGAAGACTGCAGTTGTAGGACCCAGATCTGAAGGTAAATGAACATAGGTTACTGTTCCCCAAAAAGGGAAGACTAGAGGATCCTACAAAAATATTAAAGCAGGATTGGAAAGTTGGATATATCTCTGTAAATTGGGACCCAGCTTTGGCAAACAGATACCTTGTCTTCCAAGCTAAGCTCCTTATGCTTAATACCATGGTAAAGGCTGTTTTACTGTATGACACTGAACCTTGGAGTCTATTCAAGACTACTATCTAAATTCCAAGTCTTTATAAATAGCTGCCCAAGACAAATCCAGGGAAGAATTATTTGGGAGAAAATCCAGGGTAATATTACACTGATGTAAATTACATTGACATGCAAGATGTTCGCAGCTCATTCTAGTGACTTTTTGTACAAGCAAATAGTTTATTACCTATTTCCCTCCCCACTTACTGGTGAGGCACAGCAATAGAGACCTAATACATGCAGCTACCTAGGGTTAACTTCTTATCTGTATGCTCTGGACCCTCTGTAATTTACATCAGTGTACAGACCCGATATAAATATCACTGGTATAAATGTGCCATGTGTTCAGATCCTCAGTGGCTTATGACAGAGTAAACCCAGTGTAAGTGAGAGCAGAAATCATCTGCATTGGAGAGTACTTACATGTGTTACGGGCTCATTAGATTGCTGAAAGAAGGGATAAAATACATGAATTCATTGTTCTCTCATATATAGGTGAAACTAAGGAGTCTAACTTACACAATTAACCACCTCACTTCAGAATGTGACCCCTAGTCATCACCCTCAACCATGCAGTGAGTTCAGTAAAATATGTCATCCACAAACCTTGGATGATATCTTTTACTGGATCAACTGCGTGGTTGGGATAGACAGACAAGCTTTCAATACATATCATTAATGAAACAAAACCTAGATTGTTACACAGGGCATGGGCTGATAAAGAAGGAATATGGTTAGTGGTCTAACCACCAAATAAATATACAGCCTTCCCTAGCAAATGTATCTCTACAAATGCAGAGGGCAGTTTGCCCCAAGTAGTAGTAGCAAGAGCACTGCGTGCCCTGATATGATATCACTCCTCTAGAAAAGATATGTCCCTATGTATACAGGAGTCAGTCAGTCCACTACCGCAATGTGGAACATGGCAGCTACTCATAGTATTCAGCTAGAAAACAACTTAGGAAGTGAAGAATACAGTATTCAATTGACGCTGCAGGAGGAATTTAATGTAGGGAGACTGCAATTACTCATGCACAAGTATTGCCCCTGTTCCCATAGAAAGTGCCATAGGATTCCTAACAACCATACTACTAGCAAGATTATGAAGCCCTGCTCATGATATTGTTAAAGCACATGCTTTGGAAGCCCCATGCTGTTTCCAGTATTAACATTTACTACAAATTTATGGGTTTTTTTCTGTTTTTTTAATAGAATCATAGAAAATTAAGGTTGGAAGGGACCTCAGGAGGTCTTCTACTCCAACCCCCTGCACAAAACAAGACTATGTCCAACTAGATCATCCCAGCCAAGGCTTTGTCTAGTCAGGTCTTAAAAACCTCCAAGGATGGAGATTCCACAACCTCTCTGGGTAACCTGTTCCAGTGCTTCACTACCATCCTCATGATAAAGTTTGTCCTATATGTAACCTAAACTTCCCTTGCTGCAACTTGAAACCATTGGCCTTTGTTCTGTCATTTGCTACCACTAAAAAGAGCCTAGTTCCATCCTGTTTGTAATCACCCTTCAGGTAGCTGAAGGCTGTTACTAAACCCTTTCTCAGTCTTCTCTTTTGCAGACTAATATCATAGGAATAAATTTTTTGATGATGAAGTAGGGTCCTTACAGTAGCTTTCCCAAGGGAAATATCAAAGACTTGGTAACCTATACTTTATATTTCATTTAATGTCATATACCGTAACATAATAAAGGTCCTTGCAAACAGCTAAATTTCATATTTTTATGTGTTACTATTGTGAGCTAAGTGTTATGCTTTTGAAGAATATCAAAAATCTAATTCATGCTTTAGTTTAGTGACTGATTTTAAGAGAGCAGTTGGGATTAATTTTATTATTTTCCCTAAAATGAAAGAAAGGAGACCTTCCATACAGGTATGTTAGTTCTCCAAAGTGCTAGCGAGTGATAATAACACAGGGGGACATGCCCTATGCAAGCTATCCATGATGCATACTGATGCAAAGGAGAAATTTTTTATATTTCCCAACAGGTGGCAGTAAATGTCAATACTTTCCCTGCTATGATGAGTGATCAGGCTTTCCATTTAAAAATACAAAATGCTCTTTTTAATTATTTTGCTCCAAAACCTATGATGCCTATTTAAGATTTGTTACTGTAACTGATCAAAACCCAATACTAACTAACTTTGTTTTCAAAGTTCTTAACTATCAATAGGAATGCTGTTAAGAGATGGGACTTTTTTTATGGTGACTGAGTCAGTAAATCTATATGGTAGCAGACTGGCAGAATAACTGAAAATCTAACTGTGCATATGTCACCAGAGGCTGACATATGTACAATAGTGACATATTGTAGTAGCTAGTGGCTACTACAATATTTGCAGTAGTAGCTAGTTGCTATTTGCATTGTGGGGGTTTCTAAAATTCTCCATTGTTCATATCTTTTTTTAACTAAGACTCATGTAATTTACATTCATTCTGTAACATAATTTTATTGATTTATGGAGCTTGCAAATATCAAGTTATGATCAAAGGTAAGGTAACAATAGATAAAATGTAGTAAGCCTTTTTAATAGGCTGATCCATTTCCACATCTAACAAGTACCATTTTTTTTAAAGGAAAAGAGAGCTTTATTTATAATAAGCTAGTGACATTCAGATTACTGCTATTTTTATTGGTGTACTATTCCTCTGGAAACACTATCTTTCAAAAGAGACAAAAGGCCAGATTTTATTCCACTTATTAGACATAAAAATGGATTTAGGTGCCTAAGTGCAATTCTATTCCACCCTGTTCAAGTCAGGGAAAAGCAGTTAATGCAAAAAGGAGGGTGGGGCCACCTCTACATTGCTAATTTTTTGTGATCCAACCTTACTATCCACTGTAGGATAGTATTGTCTGTGACAAGTAGTATCCTACAGCGGAGTAGTTACATGCACCAAAACACACATGTAGATGGTGACTGAGGCTGGCTGGGGCACAAGGGTGTTACAGTGCAGGGGCTGCCTGCTGGCAATATAAAACAATTACAGTCTCTCTGGAGATTTGGTTCCACCAAAACTCCAAAGAGAGAAGATATAATATCTGTTCATTGAAGTTGTCCCTGTTCTAAAAATTTTTTTTAGATTAAAAAATACCACCAGCAATTGATATCATGGCCCTTTGACATCTGAGGCTTAGGTGAGCATTGACACAAATTGAATTTGTAGAGTTTATTTATTTACTGGAATATAGTTAGCCAGTCACCTTCAAACCCACCACACTGTTTGTTACATTCAGTCATCTGAATGTATTAACTCCATAGGGAGAAGGGTAAATTTCCATTTAATGGGGAAACATATTAAGGTTTAATGATAGAAAAGACCAACTATTAGTATTAATACTAATAGTTTTATTAGTATTAATGGTATTTATCCTAATTATTTATCCTAATTAATACTAATAGTATTTATCCTGGGCTTTTTTGAACTGCAAGCTGTCACTTGCAAAGCCTCTTGATACACCAGTGTAGGCAATGTTTCCAGGGTCCTGCCATACTGAAAATGTGAACAGGAATAGTATTTCAGCAGTTAGCCTTCTTTTCAGTCAGATAGATTTTTTTCTGCCTTAATAAATGCAATTGATTTTTGAAAGCGTGCAGCCAAATACTGTTCACTATACATAAAATAGATTCATTAGACAGAGTCCTTGGCAAACTGACACAAGGACTATATGAAATTGATGTAACTGACTTTAAATAGTGCTAATTGACAGCTTAATCCAACTTGTTCATAACAGTTCATAATACGTCTTTTATATTAAGGCTTCATGAGGCAGGTGGAAAAGCACTGTGCTTTATAAATCAGTATAGCAGCTATTGTATCACTCTTCCCCAGGCAAATCTGAGAGGGATTACAAGAGCCAGTGCATGTCAAAGATTGCTGGGTATTTCAAACAAAGGACACCAGATGCGGGATAGCTCTGATTGACTGTTAATTAGATACAGATAATTTCACCTCTTGGTCACCCACTCTCATTTAGCTGGTGTCTGTACTGACTGAAAGTCATTATCATTTGAAGGCTGGTCAGTGGCCTATGAAATAAGTATGATGGGTTTTAAGACTGTCAGTCTATGGGCATGCCTGTTCACTGGAACAAAGTAAACACAAAAGCAACAATTGTTGCCCTCCTGGGCAGGCTTATCCTAGAAGCCAAGGGCTAAAGGGTCCGGAAGGATGCATTAATCCCTCTCAAATACCTCAGTGATATTCCTCCTGGTTACGTTTGAGCAGATAATGAACCTACTTCTTCCCATAACTAAAACACTCCCTTATTTAAGACTACTTAAGCCAAGCATTGTATCCTTTACATAGTTTTCTTGCAGAAGTCAGGGTAGAGATGCATAAGGGTTCATGAGCAAGAACTCACTTCATATGGTCTTCTTGTCTTTTTGGACTAATGGAGAAGTCAGAATTCCTATGATATCCTATCACCCCACACTCTTCTGTTTACACCTCCTTGCACTCAAGGCTGGTTGTTGTTTGGCAACTTTTTTTCTCATCACTCTCATAATTAGGCAGATGGGTTATTATAAGACAATGCAATGCAGGAGTGTTTTAGACACTAGAAGCAGGTTCCTTTCATATTATTCATCCATACTAAGTGTATGTTTTACCAAGGTGTTGAGAAGGGATAGGACCCTGGGTGATACAGGCACAAAGTAAATGACAATCTTATCCCCAAAAAATTTAGGACATTTTTACATGTGCAAGCATTGCAGTGCTGGGTGCATTGAAAAGTGGTCAGCACTGCGACACTTGCAATTATATAAGTGATGAAATGCAGGTCAGCGCTGAGAAAATGGCAGTGGCATGCTTTTGAACTAAAAACACCTCAGAGGTGTTTTTAGTTCAAAAGTGTGCCACAGCCATTTTCTGTGCACTGATGCGCATATAGCCGCTTACACAACTGCACGTGGTACAGTGTAGTGCATGTCAGCTCGTGTCTGGAGCAGACTCAATTAATTAATTGAGTCTGCTCAGAAGTGGCAGATCTCCAGTGCATCACCAAACAAAAAGGTACGTGTATAAATGCCATTACAGTCTAAAAGAAGCAATTTATTTAAAGTTCAAGAGAATGGAAATACTATACCCTCCTTCTATAGATAGGACACTGAGGCACAAGATAAAGGAAGAACCTTGCCAAGATCATGCAGGAAACCTGAGACAGAGCTTGGAATTGGACCTAGCTGACTAGTTCAGTCACTTAGACACAACTCTGTCGCTCTCTTCAGACTACATTTTCATACATATCAACACACAGAAGGTTGATAGCTTCTCTGTTCCCTGCCCAAAGGAAAGTGCCCACTGTGTGGTACTGCAGTGGATTCCTTGCCTTTCTGAAAAGAAAAGATCGTGCTCTGTTCAATTTATTTTGGAATAATGAGATTCTTTTTCCAAAACTATATTTTGCAGATGCTTAAATTGTCTGAAAAACTTGGTATTTATTTTTAGTGGCAAACTGTGTTCCTTGGAACTGCAGGCTTAACAGTGTGCTGCAACTGATGCACTTAGTAGACACAGTGAAAGGAAGAAAATAGGATTTTCGGCTTTAAGCAACATATAACTGAAGGATAGACTGGAAATTTCCCAGTGACTGAAAATGTATCAGTGTTAAGCCCACAAAGAACAGGAAATGTCCACATTGGCAGATAACTAGCTCACTACATTTTACGCGGGAACATAATTGGTATTTGCCTTGTGGATTAACAAAAAAACCCCCAAAAACCAAAACTCAACAAATCCCCCCCAGGAAATGCAAAGTCAAAACCCAGCCTACAGTTTATTTAATGATTTACAGTGCAGTGTGTCGTGTTTCAACAGGTAGATTTGCCCATTACTTACATAACAAGATCCTAGCAAACAGGACAGAGAAACAGGCAGCAATGAAAAAGTTGCCCGATCTTTTGAAAAGTCAATTATGAAAGAGAATTAATAGTTCAGGAGAATTCCATTTTTCTCAGGGAAAAACAAAAATGTGAGTAAGAAAGAATTTAACATGTGGGTGTGTTGATTTGTGCTATTGATGCAATTGAATACAATGCATGAGCCCAGGACCACAGCACATTGAGCCAGGTCAGAGCAGCCTTGGCTGGCAGAAGGTCAGAGGGGAGGTGGGGGGGTCAGCCTGCCAGCCTGGGCCTGCACTGACCCGGCTCACTGTGCTGTGCAGGGGTTGGATGAGGGTGGCAGGCTGCCCCCCACATGATAGCACCCCTAGCCAGCACCATTAGCATCTACACGTTCATTGCAGTGCACTAAATAACACTGCTGCAGGATGCTAACCTACGGTGGCATTTATTAGTTTACTGTGGCCTAATTGGGCTGCTGAGACTTTATTGTGGAGCTAATTAGGCAACTCCATTATAAATGCCTTGTGCAGATTTGCCCACAATATTTCCCTGAAATGGGCCACAATTAATTATGGACTCCAAACAGTACTTCCTGCTTGGAAAAACAGATGCATTTCTTACAAAATATAGAGGATACACACATTTATGCATATGGCTAGTTCCATATTTTTGAAAGGATCCCTGCTATTTTCCATGATGATGAGAAAATCATGACTTCACCAGACACCATTTCTTGTATATGATGAAGAACTATCTCTTTGAAAAGGAATACTGGTTCAGGCAGAGAGAGGAATTAAAGAACAAGAGATGTCTTAGCATCACTGTTCTCTGCAGAATAGATTATTATTTACTGAGCACCAGCAACATGATCAGTTATTCTGTACTGCCCCCCCTGAACCAACTCTTTAGCTTGGAAGTAGTAGTATAACAGGAGGTGGGGGGCGACTGGGGCAGCTGCTCCAAGTGCTGCCTTTGGGACACAAAAGTAGCCACTGCTGCAGCAGCAGCTGACTAAAGCTACTGCAATCAGAATGGCAGCTGCTGGCTTTGCCCTGTGCATCATGGTTGCCCCAGGCCTGTAGTTGCCCTGCTACACCTCTGCTGGAGGCAGTTAGCAGACTACTAAAACTCTCTATACCATCTAAACATGAGAGAAGGACACAAGTCACAATTGCTAATATAAATCAACCAATTTAAAGAGGAAGACCTGGTCCCCTACCTGAAGGAATTTACTCCTTGAGTCTGACACACATTCAGTACATTTTTAACTGAGGGTTTTTGTGTATATGTTTTTTTTTCTTTGACGGAAATGTGGGATTTGAGAAGGAATTCCACTGACTCTTGGTTTCTGATGTGATCTCCAGCCGACATTGCCTTCCAATGACTCTTTTTTTTAAATTTTGGCATGTAATTGCTATGGCACAGGTTACCTGTATAACACCAGAAATCTGTGGGACGTTGTGATGCAATAAAGTTAGGGCCATTTTAGAGCAGTCACAGGAGAAAACCTGCACACCTGTGACTTGCCACTGGAGGGTTTGGTGAGCAAGGGTGTGGAGACAGTAGCCAGGTGGGTGGATGGGAGGGAGGCTTGTAACTCAGAGGCAGAGAAATACCAACAGGCTAAAAAAAACTTTTGAAGTGAGCAGGCAGCAGGGAGGGAGAAAGATAAAGTAATAGAAAAAAAGCAAGGAAGAATAATGCCCAGAATGTTGCATGTACGTGTTTGCCCTCCGGTTCCTCCTTTTTCACACCTAAACTTTTCCAGCTAGCAGATGGGGTTACAAGCAGTTAACTACATTAATTAGGATTTTACCTGCCAGTCTTCTGCCTGTGTATGTGGGGGTAAGGATTTGAGAAGGGTTGCGTGGAGGGGAAACCGATGGCGGGGGTTGATGCCTTAGCTCTCAGTCCGGATCAGGGGCTTCTGGCAGGGGCCTCGCACCTCCCCAACCCTGCTAAAGTTTTAGGCCATTGCTCTTATTCCTGTCCCCCCACTGCCACAGAGAAAAGACCCATCTCCATCCTCTCTGTAATTGACCTTTAGGTATATGAAGACTGTTATCAAATGTCCCCTCAGTCATTTCTTCTCCAGACTAAACCACAGTAGGTTTTTTTTTGCCTTTCCTCATAAGTCTTGGTTCCCAGACCCCTAATGATTTTTGTTGCTCTGCACCGGATTCTTTCTAAACTGTCAAAACACCTGCAAAGGTCTTCAGTTGGGATTTAACCAGGGTAGCTAATTAAGTTTAGCAAAACCACACCAACTTCCACCTTCTGAGGATGTGGCCTACACCATGTCTGATGCTCACAGAATGTGGTTTAAAGCTTATTACTGAAGTCATGCAAACAAGAACTGTAAACCTGGGTTGGCAATGTTTTTGGGCCAAGTACCAAAAACACCTGCAACCTCTGGTTGGAAGATGCTGGCATGCCAGGGGCAGATGGCGGGGAAGCTGCAAGGGGTCTGATCCTTGTTGTGGCAGCGCAGCCTGGGTCCCTTGCCCTCTGCTTGCCCTGAGGCACACATGCATCTCCTTCCTGCAATGAGTCAGGTCAGGTCTCTGTAGACCCCAGTATAGCTGCTTGCAGGCTCCCTGCCACCCACTGTGAGCAGCCCAGGCTCCGTGGTGGGTAGTGGGGGCCTGCCTAGAATTTGGGTCAGCTGTAGCAGGTGACTGGGAGGCTGCACGTGGCTGAACTGGTGTCCATGGAGCCCCAGCCCAGAGATCAAACCCAGCAGAGAATCTGTCACAGTACTTCCTAAAGTCCTGTAAATACCATGGTAGTATGAAGGCAAGGCAACACTTGGACATAGGTGTGTGATAGGGAGTCATCTTGCTTAGTATCTAACAACCTGATCAGCTTCCAATGAATGGAGCAAGTGACATTGAAAGCATACCTCTGCTGAGACCCTTCACTCAATCTTAACAGTGGAGGGGCAACATAGGGGATCTTCGAGAATAGAGACAGAGACACTGTCACACACATAAAGAGAATTTGTGTTATGCCGGGGGTTGGCAACCCCTGGCGCACGTGTCAGAGCACGGCATATAAAGTCATTTTGCTTGCACATGCACCTTGGGGCAGACAGCAGGAAAGGGGCCGGGGCTGTGCTGCCACAACAAGGATCAGGCCACTTGCATCTCACCTGCCATCCGCCTAGAGGTGTGTGTGGCACCTACTGTCGGTAACAAGCCAGGCCAGGCCTCTGCAGACCCCAGTGCAGCTGCTTGCAGCCTTCCCACCACCTACCACATTGGGAGGGACAGTGGGAGAGCCACAAGGGGCCCAATCTTTGTTGTGGCAATTCAGCCCAGGCCCCTTTCCCACCATCAACCCCAAGGTATGCATGAACCCTCTACTGGCAAAGAGCTGGGCTGGAGCTCTGTGGACCCCAGTGTAGCTCTTGCAACCTCCTGGCCACCTTGAAATCTATAGATATAGCTGGGAACAGACCTGGGGAATTTTTGCTAGGATTCTGTTTGCACCACAAGCCTCTGTGAAGGAGCAGAAAAAAAATGTTTTGCTAATCACGTTTGTGCTTTTTATATCAGTCGTTTCATTGATGTCTCTATTCCAACACCCAAGTGACAACAGTCAATAAATACAAATAGATTCAAATCTTGATGTATCCTAGAACTAATTTATAGCTACACACGATTCAAATGTAACAATACAGTATGAGGCATTTGCACACATACAAGCACTGAAGTGCAAGGCACTTTGAAAATTGCCCAGAGATGCATTGCTTGCAGTTGTATAAGCAGCAAAATGCACATCAGCACATAGAAAATGGCGGCAGCGCACTCCATTTTCTTCCTGCTTACGCACATTTTGCTACTTATACAACTGCGAGCATAACAGCGTGGTGTGTGTCGGATCTCTGGAGCATCTGAGAACTAAAAGGTACATGTATAAATGCCTTTAGGCTTTAAATTACAGGAAATTAAGGCATTATGAAGAAAAATGAATTAGAAAGAAACGTGAGGGGCAAGGATTTCTTAGGGTAATATCTTTTATTAGATCAGCTGCATAGTTGGGATAGGGTTTGACAAGCTTGGGAATTTGGGAAGAAAAATTCATAAGCTGGTTGAACACTAAGAATGAAGAAGTTAGCATGGATATTGATTGTATGGCACATTATAGCCTACCTGATTCCAGAATTTTTCCTAGACATGAAGGTGAAAATTACTCTCCCTCTTTTTGATAGACCTTGATCTCCCAGTAATCAGCTTCGTTTGTTGCTAATTGTTTGTCTGGTACCCTTGGGAATTCCTCTCTCCTTCTTCCAGCTGTTTTTAATTGTACTATGCTGGATTTCTCATCACACCTGATGTCTCGCAATCAAAAGCTTGTATTACTCTATCCCAACTATGCAGTTTGTCCAATAAAAGATGCTGTCCTAAGAAATCTTTGCCTCCCACGTAATTCATGTGCCATCACAGCTGCAACTCTAACATTACCAAAGAAATGTGAAGAAGATGATACATATCTAACCACTGTTTCTATGGCCAACAGCTTAGCGGGGTTTGTCATTATAGATTCTCTAAAATACACAGCCTGAAATTTTTCGCACCTTTCAGCCATCAAGTTGAAGTCTGTAGAAGACAACTTTACCTTCATGTCTATTCTTAGGTTAATTAAATTAATTCCAGTTTGCCTCACCTGGAAGTGCTACTCTTAGTGGACTACGCCAGTCCCTGCTCAAGTGATGGCTATTACAATATCCAAGACAGGATGAGCAAGCAATGACAAACTCAAGAGTTGGCACATCCAGTAGGCCAAGTTTAATGTAGGTGGCACTCCGTAAAACTGTAGAACAACACATGAATACACTGCCATTGTCAAAGGGAATTTGAAAGCATGACTAGGGAGAGCAGTTACTGTCAAGCATTTCTATAGCTATTCCACTCCAGCTCCTCATTGGGATGCTGTTAGCATTCAGCAAATACAAGGTCATTTATCACTTGAAAATGTGAGGAAGCCAGTATGCAATACCAGCATACCCTAGCCTGTTTTATGGCTCTTTCCCTGGATAAGGAGTTGTCAGGACTTTAATATACACTTTATTCCAATACACTTATTCCACTTTATTCCAATATTTTGGAAGTTTTACAAACTTGCATTTAGTTTAGAGCTCTCTTGAACTTGGCCCTCAGAATCCAGCTGTGAGATTGGGGCTGTACTAACTGGGCAAGTCAAGACTAAAATCTGGCAATCATTTGGCACACACAACACTAGGCAAGTTTGAGCCTACTGGTTATTAAAACTGCCATTGCTCAGAATGAGGTTGGGCTCATAGTTATTTACCAGGGGCAGGTCATTCAACCATGTCAAAACAAGAAGCTTCTGCTCGTTTAATTTAAATTTATTATGGCCAGCTTCCAGCATTGCTACCTGGTGCATTGGGTCTATAAGGAATAGGATATCAGAGAAGAACCTCCACAATCCTGGGAACACCCTTCTCACAGATTCAAAGAAGGAAAGGAGAAGCACACAGTTGCTTAAGTCTGTTTTTTGGAAAGGTAAATACATTACCATGTCCAATCCGGAAACATTTGTGTCACTTACAGGACTGAAGTTAATTTCCTCTCCCCCAATATTCTGTGTTTTGCCATCACACGGCCTTCTGCTAGGAATATATACTGCCATATGAATAGAATATACTTGCAATGACATAAGCATGCGAAAAGTGAACTCTAATACTTAAAAAGATGGATTGAAAAAACCAATGCAAGCCAAATAGACCCTTCCTTTATGAGGTTGTGAGGTGAGAGCTCACAGAAGGTAAGTGGACATTTTGTTTACAAGGCAGCATGAATAGGAAAATGAAACCCGATTAAGGAATGCAGCACCACCAATATTTCCAAATACGTTCTTTGTATTTAAAATAATACTACTCAAAGTAAAATCTTGCCTAAATCCTGCAAAACAGGATCCCATTTATTTAAAATCTAGCTTTCCTGGTATTGGTAAGAATACCCTGTAGAGTAACTATTTATTTAAAATCTATCTTTCCTGGTATTGGTAAGAATACCCTGTAGAGTAACTAGGGTGAGGTGACCTGGGAGGCCACCTCAAGTGCCAGCCCTAGGAAGGATTGAAAAAACCCCCTGAAGCCTTAGCCACGCAATCACACTGGTGGCTGCTGGAAGTCACAGCTGCCCATATGTTGCAGTTGCACCAGGCACTCAACTGTGTTATCATGTCTCTGAGAATACCCCATATGCTTTAACTCAACGGGGTTTTAAAAGCATATTTATTTTTCATCATTTACACTGATTCTGGTGTCATTTTTGCTTATTTGTCTTGTTTTTGTGTTTTGCTTTTCACCAGCTCAAAACTGTCTGGTCAACTTCTCTTGAGTTTCTGCCCAGTGGCAGCTCTTACTTTCACTAAGCATTAGCACAAGTGCTGTTGTGTTCATGATGAATTCGGAGGCTGCCTGCAGGGGAAGGATTGCACAAACTTGTTTTTTAATGAACTTCTGAAAAAATGTGTACAACACACTTTTCTTCTAGTTTTGGTTCTATATAAGGTATTTATATGGTCTCCATTGGGGTGCACCCAGGGTGGGATAGGGCAGTTGCACCCCCCCCCTTTGATTCCTGTCCCACCCAAACTTTAAAACCAACTGCTAGGCAGTAGCAGCAGCATTTCTATTCAGGCAGTGCTGAAAGAGTCAATTGACTTCATGGCTCATTATCATCTTCCTAATTCCTGTTAATCTCTCTCCACTCCACAGGTATTAACAACCCTTTCTCCTTTTTAATGCTCTTACCTGTCACACTGATGCAACCTTGCCCTAACCTCCCCTCCTTCTCCCCTTTCCCTGTCTATTTCCCCATCCTTCCAGTCATCCCCGTTGTCACTGTCATCATCTTCTTCTCTCCCATCGGCTCCACTGCCTTCATCGTTACCTTTGTCATCTTTCTCTTCAGGGTTCCCACCCCTGAACAGTCTGTGCCAGTTCATCCTCTTCCATATGATCTCCACTGTCTCCTCCCCAGTGTCTTCCACCACTTTCTTCCACCCTTTTACCTTGCTTAGTCCCATTTTGGCATAGGCCTCTATATTGAGAGGTTTGTGTGCCTGTACATGAGCAGGTTCCTGTTCTTCCACAGGACATTTCTGAAGTAGGAGATGAATTGGTTGAAGTGGGCTGTCGGGGTCCCTTGCTACTAGGACAAGTGCCCAAACAGCACTGCTTCTCTTATTAGGATTGTGACCCCTGTCACCATCTTGAGGAGCCTAAACACTTTTCTCCACACCTTTTTGGCAAATGGACAGTACCATAGGAGTTGGTTGATTATCTCTGCCTTCCTCGGGCAAGTATGGTTGGCTTCTCTGTTCCTATCTGTGCCACTCTACCCATACGGGGAGCACTCGGTGGGCTACCTGCCAGTTCATGTCTCCGTGTTCCTTCTGCAGGTCCTTGTGAAGATCCTCTCCCATATGGCCTGGCAGCTGTCACTGGGAAGTGGGTCCACAGGCAACACAATGTCCCTTTTCCTCACCACCTCAACTATTTATTACCTTAGTTGTTTATTAGTAATATATTTTCTTCCTCTATTATTCCTATAATAATAATAATAAAAACAACAATAATAATAATAATTATTATTATTCTGGTAAAATCACACTTTGGACAGAAGTGCATCTTTATAGTGAAAGGGAGCCCTGGACATGGTTTGGGGGCAATACCTTCCCTTCCCTTTAAAGTTTGCAGTAGGGCATACTGGTTTGTTATTAGCACAGATACTGTAGTTGTGTCTGAAGAGCCAAAATCATTGCTATGAAACTTATAAAACTGTGAAAAGTGAGAAGGTTCACCTTTCCAAGGGTCCTGAATAATCGCATGTTTTAGGTTCTCCATATAAAACCTGTTGAATTCTAAGTTTGTTCCATTACATTTTCAGATGTGTTATAATTATTTTTCTTTTGTTATTTAATTTGTCTTTGAGTTAAATCTTTTTGTATCTGCTTGGTTTGGTTGAACATTTTTAACATAGTAAAATTTCTGCATTATTAGAGAGAATGTTGAGCATTTGCTCTTTGAGGGAAATATGGACTGTCTAAAGTTTATCTTAGGAATGGTATTTGTAATATATATTGGTTGTTTCAGTCTGTGTACACTATATTATGTCCTAGGAAACAGGAGGCCATTAATTAATACATTGGGCAGCAAATTCAACTTAGGTGTAAATAGGTGCAACTCCTAGTAAAGTCTGTTGTAGTTATGTTCAAATATATTAGTTCACAATTTGGTTCCAAGACTGACTATTGCTGTGAAGAAACTGGATGGTTTAATGAACATCAATAGCTTTACTGAATTCCTGTCTACAATTAACACATCTCCGAAAGCACCCTGTTCCTGATAAATTGATTCTCATCTTAAATGTTTAATTCAGGATCTTTCGCTACTTTGGTTCTTGGAAGGTCAACATCTTGGAAAAGGTCTTGGAAGGTCTATCCAGGACAGTACTTTATCTCCTTCCCAGAACTGGTCATTTACAGTTATATTACAGTATAAGTATGTCTCTCTGCCCCTGTTTCTTTGTGGATTTGAAGATGTAGTTAATGACATATCTTAGCTTTGGTATGGGCAGATGGAACTTGACTGAAGTCAGAAAAGTTGTATTTGATAACCCCCAAGCCATTAGATGTATGTGTGATACCATAATTGGATATCTGTTCCATGGTAGCCCTCCCACTTCTTCTGTTTCATATTGTGATGGCCCCATGTACTCTACTTTTCCTCATACATTGACAGATATTGTTGTGACCTTGATTAATGCAGATTTTGTCATAACAGTTTCCAACCTCTCTTCATGCTTCAGCTGGGTATTGATATTCAGGGACAAGACAGAGGGCAGGTTTGATGTACTCAACCAGAAAAGGAATGCTGCAGGTCTAGGGCAGCTATTGCAGCCTTATCATCCAAGGAGATGTGAAACATTGTGGCTAGACTGTCCATCACTAGGATTTAATGAGCACATTGGAAACAGAGGAAAACAGGGAGGTAACATTCATTGCTTTGCAGAGACACTTGGCAAATTGATTATTCATTCTAGAGAAAGGCAATACACTTTGTTTTGCTGCCGCCCATTCAAGCTGGTTCATGCTTCATTGCACCCTGACAGAAAGGAATGTGTATTCTTAACAATGAAAAACATGGTAGAACTTAATAGGAAGAGGGAGCTGACAACTTCCAAAATTGTCCTAGATAGAATGGGAGTAGGCTTATTGGACAAGCAAAGGCAGAGAGGAATCCTTTGTGTGAAAAGTTTTTTTTGCATGTGAAAAGTAAAGTTGTTTGGCTGGTAAGCCTTTTGTATTGGAAAATTTGCTACAGCAGTAAGATGACCACATGTCTTGTTTTTGTGGGACAGTCCTATTTTAAACACCTGCCTGGAGCATCTCATTAGTTTGCTCAAGTGACTGCTTTTGTCCTATGTTCATTGTGAATGCAGCAGTGGTGGTGCTCTTCATTCAGAAGGTATGGCGGGGGTTGCCAGTCCTCCAACATCCCACAGTGCTCTAGGATGCTAACAGACATGGAAAAAAAATAGTGCTTTACTTTCAGCTCAGCATGCCCCTGTGCCAAGTGCAGTGCATGCCCAGAAGAGCTATTGTGTTAGTTTGACCTGGCTCGCCCAGTGTCTGTATAGATCGGGTGCTTCAGTGGGGCTTTTTGGTACTTTTATCTAACAGCTGTAGATAAAAGCGCCAAAAAGCCCCACTGAAGCACCCAATCAATACAGACACTGGGGAGATGGGTCAAATTGACACACTTCCTCTTCCAGTAAAGCACTGGGGTTTTGTAGGGTTTTTTTTGTCTGTCAGCAGCCTACATGCTTGGCTGCATGCTCGTCTGACACTGGATCTTAGAGACACCTGAGCATGCCAGATTGGAGATGGAGAGAGGGCAGAAGGAGAGAAGTGTCCTGCTTTGAGACTTGGGAAATATGGTCACCCTATATATCAAGCAAACAGAACAAAAGGGCAGAACAGAGTTTTCCTTTATCGCTGTTACACAGGAAAGAAGAAACAGTAATTCGCTGCATTTTTAACTAACTGTCTGAGAATTATGAAATCTGTGTGCTCAGTACTAGATTTTTCAGCAATTCCTGGAAAACGTGCTGAGATGTGGCGCTGCAGATTTGAATGTGTGTTTGCAAGAAATGTATTCATTTATCAGTGCTGAAATCCATTAGGCTGTGGCATGGTTTTCCACAGATAATAGTGGATCATAGGAAAATAGGGCTGGAAAGAACCTCACAAAAGTCATCCAATCCAGTCCCCTGCTTAAGGCAGGATTGGTCTTGACAAAACCATCCCAATGTGCAACCTTTAAAACAAGACTAGACAAATCATTCAAATATGCTATAGGAAAATCAACCTGAATGATGGACTAGATCAGTGTTTCTCAACCCGTGGGTCGGGACCCAAAAGTGGGTCACAAGAATATATGAAAGGTCATAAACAAACTTTAAAAATATATCAACAAACTTTAAAAATGGATTCTCTTTTGAAAGGAGAAAAACATGGGAAACTGTGGCTTTTCCTTTGCAGGGTAGCAGAATTACAGTCTGCATGGGGCTGCTTGGGGGGACCCCATGCCCCACACATACTGGAGGGGCTGGGGCGGGATTGGCTATTGATGTTTACAAATGGGTCCTGCTACAAAAAAGGTTGAGGACCACTGGACTAGATGACCTAATATAGGCCTGTTTTATGCATCATTTCTTTGTGACAAAGGGTGAGATTCTCAAAAGTGTAAACAGGAGTTAGGAGCACATTGACTCTTAATAGGAATTGGGTAGCTAACTGTCTTTTGAGGTATTAACACTTTTCCCTGGATTTTTTGGGACATGTTCAGAGTACACAGCATAATTTATAGAGGGAAAGATGATCTATTATTTACCTTTCTATTCCATGCCCATTGTGACATCATTACACTTTCTAAAGGCCAGCTTTGCTTTAAGAAAAGGATTATTTCCCCAAGTGTAATGTGTTCCAGAGGAACACAGATTGCTGAGCAGAGACATGTGTAGTCTCTTGGTTTAGGCCAGGAGAGATCCTTAGCCATGTCCATGTATATTTTAGAGTAGGAATAAAAAAAGGAATCAGACTGTGAGGAATGTGCAGGGTCAACTTCATCAGCACTGGGCCAATCCTGAAGGGGTGTTTTAACTGGCCAGAAGATGCAGAAGTAATTATGATTCAAGAATACTATAGGCAACTCCCTCTTTCTCATTACCAAAAAAGAAGCATTACAAATCAAATAGTGAGAAGTGTCATAAGCTGCTCAGGAAACTCCTCTGGCTTTTGGAGTAAGGATTTTTTGTCTCAACACTGCTGCTATTACCATTCAAAGCTCTGGAGGCCTGGTGTAATGGCTCTCCTGAAGGATGGATAGCTGGCTAATGCTTAAAAAAGCCTCTGAACGCAATAATATATTGGTGAATGGGAGAGAGCCAGGTCTCTAAGCTGATGTGTTTCATACATTTTTTGCACATAATCATTGCTTCATAAGTAAGATAAATACAGTGAATTACCACAAACCCTATGGGCTCTCTTTATAATGAAAACAATGTTTCTCTTTGCTGATATTTTCCACACATCCCTATTACTAACTCATTTCTTTTCCTTCTGCATCCCAGTCATCCTTTACAGTAACAGGAAATGCCCACAGTGCTCTTTGCTCAGGTTGATGAGATTTAAAACTCAATCTGGGAGCTCCCCCCTCCTATCAGTGCTAGCATGGAGAGCAGCCATGTACTTAAGACCTGAAATTCATGCCCAAAATAGGATAAAACAGGCCTTGGCTACAGTCTTATTTATGAGATACAGTCAAATGTCTCTGAGGCATTTGCAAGGCATTCCTGTGTCTTGGAATTCAACAAACACTCCATGCTCAGTAACAGATTTATGTGTCCTCTTACAGAAAACTATAAAGCTTCCAGTCTTGTATATCTGTGTAGCTCACTTTGCCTGTGAAACAGTGAAGAAAAAAATAGCATTATTTGGCATGAAAGAATTAAAGTCCAATTCTGCAATGGTCGCCCTCACAAGCAGCCCCACTGAAGTCTTGCTCAAATGAAGACTGCCATCATAATAAAGGAGAATAAAGTCTTTTAGGTTGATATAAATGAAGTATTTAAGACTGTAAAGACAGAACCTTGATTCACAGAGCTGATGCTGAGAAGCATTAAAGGGGACTTGATACAGCTTAAACCTCTGTTGGACTTGGACTCCAGTGCAGTACTTCAGTGCATATTGGCTGCTCTAACTTTTACTAACTGTTAACAAACCCTAAGGGGAGCTAAAAACTGTGCATAGAAGGAGCAACTCATGTTCCTCAAGACTCTTTGACCTTATCATGACTTCCCCTGATCCCAGCTACCCATTGTACTGGATGTTATGATGGGTTTCTGTCTTCTGAGCTATAAGTATATAACCATTTTTACGCCCTTAATGCCACTTAAAGAGAGTAAAGATGTGGACTGGGACCAAGAACCTGTTCTGCAGTATACGCAGTAAATAATGATCATAGTACAAGAGAAGGGGACAATATGAACGAATTCCATATGCTCACACTGTGGGAATACTAACCTAAGAGGTCACAGAATCAAATAAAGAGCCTTTAAAGCTATCCAGATGATTTTAGCAAAATTATTACTTCCTCCTCAAACCTATAACAAAACCTCTTGGTCCTCCCCATGTAAAGGACTATCCATAAATTTCCCCTCAGGTTTCATTCTTCTCCATCAGCTCAAGAAGAGGGATACCTGGTAATTACAGAGTCTAAGAAACAACTAATGAAATCTAATGCAAGAAAATAAGACCTGGGTGTGAAATGTGCCTCTTTAAAATGCATTGAATAATGTCAGGTAGAGCTGTTTGCCCTGTAGAGAGTCTAAAAATACCTCGAAGGAAAATAGAAAACAACTAAGCAAAACACAGGTGCGTGCAAACTCCCACATGCACCAACATAAGACAGGTTGCACTAGAAGCTGAATAAATGAGGATTGCAAGCATTTTAGTCACCTTTTTGAGGCTCATTTTCTTCTCCTCAAGAGGGTGGATGCACAAGAGAATGATGTGAAAAGGCATGTGCTGTCTTCTTGTGGCTCACCACAAATCTGGACTAAGATTTATCAAGAGATCATCCTTGTCCATGGAGCAGCAAAGATTAGCTAGGCTTTAAAATAACTCTCTTTGAAAACATGCACTAAAAATAAACTGTCATGCTTTTATCCGGGAAGAGGTATAAGGACTACAGATGGAGGTTAGTGTTTAAGACATCTTAGATTCAAACTGAAAGTGAAAACATGTCTGGTTTGTTTAGAAATTAGAAAAATCTTAACTCAGGCAGCTTTTCTTGGCTTTACTAGCTTTGTAGATGTGCCATCTTGATACCCATGATTTTGAAGGGATATTATAGGTTCCACAGGCTATTACTAATAGTTAAATGGTGCTCTGTCATACACTAACAAGCAAAAATACACACAAACTATTCCACTCAGAAGACACCAAAAGATATTGAAATGTAGGGAGTGCAGTGATTGCTTACTTTGAATCAGATTTTGTGTGTCAAATCCTAAATGTAGATGTTAGGTTTGTTCATGATCTACAGGGTCCTTAATGAATGAAAAGGATGGTTCAGAGAGAGAAATGATGTTGTCAGTGGGTTTCAGAAAGCAAACAGCCTAACTCCTCAAGTCCTTTCACAGAGGAAAACACGCAGGCTCCTGTAAAACAAGGTTCTAATGACTGTTTTACAGGCTGATAATTAGCAAGACTGAAGGCAATCAAGTAATCAAAGCCCTTTGCTGTTTGTGTTTACTAATGTTTATTACAGAACAAGTGTGAAATTAGCCAGCATTAGCAAAAAAACTAAAACCCAAGCAAAATGTTTCTCTATACATTTTATACATATTAACACATAAAAGACGAGCTATTTAGCGTGCCCATGTTTTGGATTATTATTATTTCCATTATGACAAGTTCTAGAAATGCCCCAATACGTTGGTATCCTACAAGCACAGAATAAAGCACTCCCTTTGTACCTACCATAAAAAGAAAATGTGAACAGCTTTGTAATGTTAAGAATGAATGATTTCCATAGCTTACCTGTACCTAAAATTGTTACTATGATCCATGAGGGAAATGAAGACGAGATGCAACTGCTACACATGCCTTTTATTGAAAAAAAGTTTTATCGAAAACCCATGTCCTTTTCTGAAAAAAAAAGTGGTTCAGGAAATGCTCTTTATCTTCCAATGTACATATTTTTTAAAATTCAGAACCCCAGTCTGTGTGAACTAGCTTTCATCTGTTGCTTGACCCATTCGCAGATCTAGTATTTGGGCACATTTAGCAATAATATAAATAGTAATACAAGTTATGCATTAAGGGTGGCATGGATTCTAAACAGTGGTATAATTGGATCTGGTCTGGTTTAAAGTTGATCAGAAAATGGGTCATGACATGCCAGTTCCACTGAATGCCAAATTAGTGCATGTGTAAAACAAGGAGGCTGGAAGGAATGTGGCAAGAAAGCAACTGATGGACAGCTGTGAGGTAGGGTACACTGTAAAATGAATATCCAGGCCTTGACCTTGAGTCTATAGTGAGAGTCTATCCATGCAGGTGGTTCACTTTGCAAGATAAAAGTCTCATTTAATAATGAATGAAACCAAATTACACCTCAGTTTTATCTCTCACAGATATGCATACTATGTATGTCTCCTTTTTCTGACTAATTTGCACATGAGGTGCTCCTTACATTACTGTTTATATCATTCTGAAGATGGCCAGTGCGATCTTTTGCAGAGTTTTTAGTAGGATCAGGAATGGAGTAGAATGTACTGAGTATTAATTTACCTGAGACTCAGATTCCACTTAGATCTGGTGGGGTGGCAAACAAGTTATGGCTTACAATGACATAAATAAAAAAGACAATTAAATTAGAGATAGAGTTTTCAGAATCAACTGAAAGTTGGTGGGACTTAGATTCTTGAGTCCATTTAGGCACTTTGAATAATCAGGTCTATCACAGCCTATTATTAGATGACCTATTCCTCCTTCCATTAGGTCTAATAATACAAAAAATGCCTTTCTGTTCACAAAAAACCCGCAAGTTTTTGGGAAATGAGGACAACTGATGCTAATACTTGGCATTTGTTGCCATAGGCTGTGACTTTTTAGGGATGTGGTGAGTTCAGACAGGTTGTTTTATTAAAATAACATTGTTGTGTTTGATGAAGACAGGACTTGAATTGATTACCATGTCGTCATCATGAACAGTAGATCTTGTTTTAATACCACTTCTTCTGTGGCATTCTATAAAGTTTCAACTTTATCCCTGGAGAAGGAGCAACCCTTGAGTATTATTTTAGAATGACAGTTGTTACTCAACCAGCAACTTGCAACAAATAAAAACTGTCCCAAGGGATGAGGATGAAAAGCTGACTTAGTCTGCATTCTGCACAATATTTTGTGCTCTTCAAAAAAATTGGACCAGGCTTTCCATTCATATACTGAAACACCAAAAGATAACAGCTTCACAAGATGAAAGCCATCACACATTGGTCAGTCAGTCATAGACTGTAGTACATACACATAATGCTGCAAGCCATTTTTAGTTGCCAGGCCAATGCAGTCTGTACTTTGCCTCTCAATATTGGCTTAACTCAGTTGCCACAATTCTTGTAGCATTTTGAGAACCACCAAAAAGCCAGACCTGATTACCCTGCTATTAGGACAGTACCTGTGTTCTCATGTTGAGTCAGATGAACAGAATCTGGCCTAAAATGAGCTCTTTGCAAAATCAGGTGAAGTATTTGTGTTTCTTTGACAAAACAGTTCACATTAGTTGTTTTGTCTAACACAAACTGGATTTCATTTGCTAGAGCTATTAGCTTCCTCTCTGTTTTCGGCCTCTAAGAGATCATTTGGAAAGTGTAATTAGAACAAAGACGAACTTAGCACATTAACTGGGCTAAAGCTCTCTGCTTTTTGAAAAAAAATAATTCTCATGAATTTTGGCTGTAATAACTCAAAGGTTTGTGGGATCAGTTATAAAACTGAAAGTGAAATGTTTCAGAAATTATAAATGGTTGTGAGCAAAATAAACTAAATGAGCATATACCACAATTGCCAGTCAGGCCTGTTTATGCGGTTGTAATATTAAGTTTAATGGACTAGCAGTACTGTCAAACAGAAACAAATCCAGCAGTAAATCCCAGAGTACTACAGAACAATGGCCTGGTTTTCATCTCATATAAAGTGCAATACCAAGACATATCCAGATGAAATCAATGAGCTAAATTCCTTCTTAGAAATGTGTGTGTGACTCTTCTTGATTTTTTTAAAGGGCATTTCACAATGCAATTATACAGAAAAAATGACCCAACTCTGAAACCAATATATCACCTGTATGAGCAGTGTATATGATTTCCGTTTTTTGGACCACATTTTAAATATAAAAGTTATGGGCATGATTCAGGAATCAGTTGCCTTGGTAGAAAGCAGAAAGTAACTCCCATGATTCCCATTTCCAACAAATATAGCTGGGTTCACTAGAGTGAGTTCTAATTTCCACTGGGGTGAATCTTGGTGCACAAGAAATATGAGGTAGTTTACATGACTTTGAAAGAGTCCACTCCCCATGGGAGGTTAGTACAGTCTACCTAGTGTACTATAAATTCACACCTTAACTTACATCTCTGTAACTTTCCCATAAAGTCCATGGGTGAAAAAAAATGTGAAAAATGATGGCATAAGCACATTTATTTTGATTCATATGGACACAAATATACAGAAGTGATGGAGAGAGAGAAAAAAAATGAAAGAGGTAACAATCAAATGCACAGTGCCTATGATGGGGTAGAGATGTGGGGACTACAGGGTTTAACTGAATCTTACCATTTTCTATGTCCTTTTTAATTTTCTTTTCACTCACAGGATAAGCAACAGATGCACAAAAATGACTGATTATCTTGCTAAGTCAGCAACTGTCCTTGAAATGAGGAATGTTAAATCTTCTGTTTTACTGGAGACTTCTGGAAGGCAATGGCTGTAACATGCATTGGGATCTTGAGTTATAAAATTGGAATCAGTATAGGATGCTGTGCTACTGCCCTGAATATGGTTATACATATTTTATCGGTAGCATATTAATGCAGCTATCTTGAATAATAATCATGGCAGAAAGGAGGAAATATATAGAGTTTGGGGAAGGCCAGAATTGGAGGGCATCTGTACACGTGATGGACCTCTGCTCTAGTGTGTGCTAATTAGCACATGTTGGAGCAAACTCAATTAATAGAGTCTGCTGGAGCATACAAATTGGCGTGCTCCAGCAGCCTCCACATCATGTGTATTCAGCATCCCCACATTTCAAAATGGCAGCGGGGGTGCTTTAACTAAAGCTGGTTGAACAAGCTTTAGTTAAGGCATCCCCAAGGCCAATTTGAAGTGCGGGACACTGAATACTTGGGACAGTCTCAGAGCCACTCTAATTAAAGTGCCACCCCCCACCCATGGGGGATGGGGATAGATGCCTTGAGATATTTTCTATATTTGTTGTCTTTAAAATAGTCCACAAAAAGTTCTGAGCTATGTGAGGATTACCTAAAGCGGCATCCTGGCTTCCCATTTCCAGCCCCTGCTACAAGATAAAAGAGGATGCCACATAATTCCTGAGGCCTCCTTCTCGATTGCTGTTTTCTGACAGTTATTTGTATGATTCCCAGACTCGAGAGACTTTCTATGAATAGAAAATGACAGACAGCCTGTAGGCTCAACTGAGAGAGATTCATAGGGCATGTGGTGTATAAGACAGTTTGAGTAATAGCGTTTAGGGTTCTTCTCCAGAGTTCTTTAGCATTTGTCCCACTTCTTTCATTTCCTTTTTTTTTTAATTGTAAAATATAATGTAAAGTGTAAAATATCTTTCTGTAAGTATTAATACAATAATGATAATAATATTTTATACTTTTATAATGACTTCCAAACAAGCTTCTGAAAGTGCTTTTACTATGCATCAAGTCATATTAAATAGGCCTGTGCAAAGCAGCTAGTATTCACTTTGGATTCAGATTCGGCTGATTCAGGGGACAGTGATTTGATTTGGTGGTTCGAATCACTGTCCCAATTTGATTAGGCCGAATCTGATTTGGAGATTCGTCTGCTGCTGAATCTCCGAATCAGCCATTCCCATCACCTCAAGTCCTGGCTATGGTTGCACCGCCCTCCCCCCCAACTCCTGGCTCTTTGGGGAAAAAAAAGCCCTGACTCAGTGGGTGCTGCTGGGTGGGGGGCAAGCCCTGCTGTCCCGCACTGTCCCCCACTGTGTGGGGGGCTCTGCATGAGCCCCCTGACCCCCACTCACTCCCCCAGCCCCCATGGGTGCCCCACATGGGGCCAGCTCCAGCCCTTAAGAAAAAAATGAGAAAAGCCTTGGGATCACTGCTCCTGCCGGTGACGGGCGATCCCCATTGTCCCATGTTGCATGGGGGGCTCTTCCAGGAGCCCTCTGAGGTCGCTGCAGGAGCAGTGAGTCCCAGGGCTTTTCTCTGTTGTTTTTTTTCTTAAAGGGATGGAGCTGGCCCAGGTGGGGCACCCATGGGGGAGGAAGGGGGGCACTGGGGGGCTCATGCAGAGCCTCCCATGCAGTGTGGGGCAGTGGGGGGCAGCAGGGATTGCCCCCTGCCCTGCAGCACCCGCTGAGCACTGCAGCTTTTTTTTAAAAGGACAGGAGCTAGGGGGGCAGGGCAGCCATGTGGGGGCTGGGGGAGTGGGCAGGGGTCCCCCCATGTTCCCCACCCCTCTCCCCCACCCCCAGTACTTACTAGCTCGGAGTCGGCTGCAACTCCCTGCTGCAGCCACCGGGGACTGCCTGAATCATCAAAGCTCTCTGAATTTTGTAATCGATTCAGACCTTTTAATTGGTCCTGATTCGATTTGGATTTGGAGATTTGGTCACAAAATCTCCTCCAAATTGAATTACCACTTGAAGCTTCGTACAGCCCTAACACTAAATCTTTTTATGGCAGACACAGAGTGGTTCAACAGCTTAAACCAAGGCACAGAGCAGTTCAGCAGCTTGTCTAATAGAAAACAGTGGGTCAATGGCTGAGCCAGAAACTGGGCTGAGACCTTCTGACCTCCAGTCTCTTTTAGAAGTGCTAGCAAGCCAATACCTACCTAGCAAACTTTACCTTTATTGAAGTCTGTAAAACTGACCCTGCTTACCCCAGTGTAAATTTGCCCTTAGAAGCGCATATCAAATTATCAAAAATGAATTAATTGCCCTTATAGTTCCCACCTGACAACTTCATGACTAAGCATAAGAAACACACATAGAAAAGAACCCATGTATAAATATACATAGCTATTATTAGTGATTGCCATTTCCCACTGAGCATCTGTTCATTCCTTTCAGTCACTCAGTTGAGGATATTGTTCTGCCAGCTTTTGAAATGGTTGCCAGAAGTCATAACTGTCCTGGATTTGTTTTCTGGTCTAAACCTGTAGTCTATTAGCCAGCTACTCTCTGACTGCCTGATGCCCTTTCTCAGTGCCCAAATACTATTGGTCTTTTCTTAGATAGAATTGAAGGACTAAATCCTAGGCCTCTTGGCAGACTTTCCAGGAGCTTCAATAGGGTCAGGCCTATGAAGGACTTACTTGTGCCTTCCATTTGTGTGATCTTTCTCCGTGAATCAGTAAATTAGTTGGGGAAAAAAAAATCAGCATATGTTTAATTTTAGGAGTACAGGGAACTGCGATCCTTGAACAGGTCAATGGTGCCCCATACCTTGTAATCAAGCTGGTCAGAAAATACCATTCATTTTAATGATCTTTTTGTTTATTAGAAGTATATTGTATACGTGTGTGTGTATATACACACACACATATATAAAATAATGTACATCTATAAAACATAAATTACATTCTCTCTTAGATTTGGACCATTTCTATCAAATAACCTGCTTTATATTGCACTCAAAGCATGAGGATCAAAATGAAATCACAATAATGCACCCAACACCAAAATATATTGCATGGGGATTTTTCCTGAGCTCTTTTAATAGGTGTATGTTCTGAAGCATGAGCACTGGTTGGTTTTGTAATTTAATCTCAGCTCATGTAACATTTTGCTTTGCTCTTTTTTTTTTTATAAAAGATTACTCTGCTGTTTGATGATCAGTAGACTCCAGAAATTCTAATGGCATTCTGTTCAAAGGTATAAAGAGATAATTAGGTATGTGTTACATTTGACAGGGGACATATAGTATCACATAGCACTTTTTTTTATTATTCAAAAGATTTCAGTGCCCCCAAGGGAACTTTCATAGCCAATTATTTTCATGCTCCAGTAACATGAGTTTGAGGATGGGAATACTCTTTGATGCCTTTGCAAGAACTGATACTAAAAAAGTTTGAAACCCCAGTTGGATAGCAACTGATTGTAAAGTGAATACGTTATTCCTAGAGCTTTTTAAAAGTGCACAGGAGAAAACTTAGAAGAGCACAGAGTAGGGCTAGTTTGTAGAACAGTTCAGGGGAGAATGGATTAGGAAGAGGAGTGTCTATAGAACATTAGATGCTGGCCAGCATTGAGGTTAATATGAAATCATCTGGGATAGTCGTTGTCTGTGAACCGCAGCGGAAGCTTGCCAGAATATACAAAACAAGTATACCCTTTCAAGAAGCCTCTCCTGGATGTGTAGCACTGCAGTGTGGAAGGAGTGCGGAAACCAAGGCTTGTGCCTGGCAGCGCACTAAGAAAGAGAAGCGTGTGGCCTGTACTAGTTGTGCGGCTTCTGAATGGGGTACAAGAGATTAGGATGATTCCCTCCCTCCCTTTCCCTCATGCATTCTGGAGCTGCTAGCGCGAGCAATCTGATCCAAAGGCAATCTACAATCCCCATTTGGTTTGCTTGAATCTGTCATGTCTGGAAGGAGGAATTGCCCACTCTATAGACATGCTTGCATCTGTTTCCTTTCTAAAATTAGTTACAAAATACATGGTGGAAATGCATCACCAACTGTACATCAAGAAGTCTACAAGCCGATGAGAGGTAAAGCGCTGCTTGACCTGGTTCTGACAATCGGGGACGACCTAATCAGCGACGTAACTATTGAAGGGAAGTTGGGTGACAGTAACCACGAGCTGATCACCTTCACCATCCGCTGTAAAGCTGGCAAGTTAGTCAGCAATACAGAAGTCCTCGACTTCAGGAAAGCTGACTTTGACAAACTCAGGAGGCTTGTCAGGGAGGACCTAAAGGGCCACAACCCAAAGGGGAGGGGAGTTCAGGACAAGTGGTTGCTCCTCAAAGGAGCGATCCTGGATGCGCAAGCAAAGTCTATCCCATCTCCAAGGAAAGGCAGCAAAAGGGTACAGCAGCACCCTTGGCTCTCCAGGGAAATAGAGGACCTCCTACATCTAAAAAGAAAGACCTACAAAGGATGGAGGATGGGATTGACCTCCAAGGAGGAATATTCTGCACTGGTCCGGTCCTGCAGGGAGCAAACGAGGAAAGCCAAGGCTGCGATGGAACTCCAACTAGCTACATGTATCAAGAACAATAAATGTCCTTTTTCAGATATGTGGGGAGTCAGGGGAAAAGCAAGGGCAACATTGGACCCCTGCTAAACCAGATGGGACAACTGACAACTGAAGCCTAGGAAAAAAACAGCTTGCTAAATCGGTACTTCGCGTCGGTCTTTCACCAGTCCTATAGATTCATAGATGTTAGGGTCGGAAGGGACCTCAATAGATCATCGAATCCGACCCCCTGCATAAGCAGGAAAGAGTGCTGGGTCTAGATAACCCCAGCTAAATGCTCATCTAACCTCCTCTTGAAGACCCCCAGGGTAGGGGAGAGCACCACCTCCCTTGGGAGCCCGTTCCAGACCCTGGCCACTCGAACTGTGAAGAAGTTCTTCCTAATGTCCAATCTAAATCTGCTCTCTGCTAGCTTGTGGCCATTATTTCTTGTAACCCCTGGGGGCGCCTTGGTGAATAAATACTCACCAATACCCTTCTGTGCCCCCGTGATGAACTTATAGGCGGCCACAAGGTCGCCTCTCAACCTTCTCTTGCAGAGGCTGAAAAGATCCAGTTTCTCTAGTCTCTCCTCGTAGGGCTTGGTCTGCAGGCCCTTAACCATATGAGTGGCCCTTCTCTGGACCCTCTCCAGGTTATTCGCATCCCTCTTGAATTGCGGCACCCAGAATTGCACGCAGTACTCCAACTGCGGTCTGACCAGTGCCCGATAGAGGGGAAGTATCACCTCCTTGGACCTATTCATCATGCATCTGCTGATGCACGATAAAGTGCCATTGGCTTTTTTGATGGCTTCATCACACTGCCGACTCATGTTCATCTTGGAGTCCACTAGGACTCCAAGATCCCTTTCCACTTCCGTGCCACCCAGCAGGTCATTCCCTAGGCTGTAGGTGTGCTGGACATTTTTCCTCCCTAGGTGCAGCACTTTGCATTTCTCCTTGTTGAACTGCATTCTGTTGTTTTCTGCCCACTTGTCCAACCTGTCCAGATCTGCTTGCAGCTGTTCCCTGCCCTCCGGCGTGTCTACATCTCCCCATAGCTTTGTGTCATCTGCAAACTTGGACAGAGTACATTTCACTCCCTCGTCCAAGTCACTGATGAAGACATTAAAGAGTATCGGTCCAAGGACCGAACCCTGCGGGACCGCACTGCCCACACCCTTCCAGGTCGAAACCGACCCATCCACCACGACTCTCTGGGTGTGACCCTCCAGCCAATTCACCACCCACTGGACTGTGTAGTCATCCAAGTCACAGCCTCTTAACTTGTTCACCAGTATGGGGTGGGATACCGTATCAAAGGCCTTCCTGAAGTCTAAGTATACGACATCCACCCCTCCTCCTGTGTCCAGGCATTTCGTAACCTGGTCATAAAAAGAAACTAGATTGGTCAGGCACGATCTGCCTGCCACGAACCCGTGCTGATTTCCCCTCAGCATAATTTGTCCTGCCGGGCTCTCACAAATGTGAGCCTTGATAATTTTTTCAAAGACTTTGCCAAGGATGGAGGTGAGACTGACTGGCCTACAGTTGCCCGGGTCCTCCTTCCTCCCCTTTTTGAAAATGGGGACCACATTGGCCCTTTTCCAGCCCTCCGGGACTTGGCCCATGCACCACGAGCGTTCAAATATTCCCACCAGTGGTTCTGCAATGATGTCGGCCAGTGCCTTCAGCACCCTCGGATGGAGCTCATCCGGGCCTGCCGACTTAAAGGCATCCAGTTCTTCCCAGTGACTCTGCACCACCTCAGGATCTACGTATGGAAGTCTGGCGCCTTGCTGCTGCCTCTCTACAACCCCAGTGAGAGACTTGTCATGCCCCTCGCTTAGGAACACTGAGGCAAAGAACTCGTTGAGGAGTTCAGCCTTGTCCCCCCTGTCCGTCACCAATTGTTTCTGCCCATTTAGCAGGGGTCCTATTCCTCCCTGGGCCTTCCTTTTACTCCCTATATATCTAGAAAACAATTTCTTGTTGTCTTTTACTTGGGTTACCATCCTCAGCTCCATGGTAGCTTTGGCCCATCTAACTGCCTCCCTACAAGCACGAGCAGAGGAGGTATATTCATCTTTGGTGATCTCTCCCCGTTTCCACTTTTTATGTGCCCCCCTTTTGTCCCTTAGGCTGCCCTGGATTTCTCTGGTCAGCCAGGGAAGCCTCCTGGCCCCTTTCCCTCTTTTGCCTCACTCGGGGATCATCTTGCTTTGTGCCCGAAGGATCGTTTCCTTAAGGCACAGCCACCCTTCTTGGGCTTCCATTTCTTCACATCTCCTACTCTGCAGTGCGTCCTTGACTAATCCCCTGAGTTCATTGAAATCAGCTTTCCTAAAGTCTAGCACTTTCGCCCTACTAGTTACCTTCTAAAGTCTAGCACTTTCACCCTACTAGTTACCTTACCATGGGACACTCCTCCCCATTACAGGACCGGGAGGCCCGGGTGAGGGAGATTCCTTACTCTCCATCAATGCTGACCTCATGAAGGAACACCTTGAGAGGCTGGATACCTTCAAGTCAGCCAGCCCTGACAGTTTACACCCCAGAGTACTCAAGGAGCTGGCTAGCGTCATAGCCCAGCCCCTGGCACGGATCTTTGAGAACTCCTGGCGCTCTGGTGAAGTGCCCAAAGATTGGAAGAGGGCCAATGTGGTACCTATCTTTAAGAAAGGGAGGAAAGTGGATCCGGCAAACTACAGGCCCATCAGGCTGACTTCTATCCCAGGGAAAGTCTTAGAAAAGATTATGAAAGAGGCCATCCTTAACAGACTGGCTGATGGCAACACCCTGAGGGATAGCCAGCACTGGTTTGTTGCGGGTAGGTCTTGCTTGACCAATCTTATTTCCTTTTATGACCAGGTGACATATCACCTCGAAAAGGGAGAAGAGATTAATGCCATATATCTTGACTTTAAAAAAGCCTTTGACCTGGTATCCCATGATCACCTCTTAGCAAAACTGGCTAAATGCCGCCTCAGCCTCACCATGATCCACTGGCTGGGTAAATGGCTCCATAGTAGGACCCAGAGGGTGGTGGTTGATGGAAGTCAATCATCATGGTGCGCTGTGACCAGTGGGGTCCCTCAAGGCTCTGTCCTTGGGCCTATACTATTTAACATCTTCATTAATGATATAGACATTGGTATCAAAAGCAGACTGGCCAAGTTTGCTGATGACATCAAACTCTGGGGTAAAGCATCTGTACCTGAGGACAGGTGGGTGATCCAGGCTGACCTTGACAGGCTCAGAAAATGGGCGGATGAGAACCTGATGGTGTTCAACACCGAAAAATGCAAGGTTCTCCACCTTGGGAGGAAAAACCTGCAGCATGCTTACAGGCTTGGCAGTGCTACGCTGGCTAGCACTATGGGCGAAAGGGATTTGGGGGTCATGATTGACCGCAAGATGAACATGAGCCTTCAATGTGAAGCTGCAGCTAGTAAAGCAAGCAAAACATTGGCTTGCATCCACAGATGCTTCTCAAGCAAATCCCAGGACATCATTTCCCATTGTACTTGGCATTGGTGAGGCTGCAGCTGGAGTACTGCGTCCAGTTTTGGGTTCCATAATTAAAAAAGGATGTGGAGAAGCTTGAGAGGGTGCAGAGGAGAGCCACACGCATGATCAGAGGTCAGGAAAACAGACTTTATGAAGAAAAGCTGAGAGCCACAGGACTCTTGAGACTGGAAAAGCGCAGGCTCAGGGGTGATCTGGTGGCCACCTATAATTTTATCGGGGTGTCATTAGGATCTGGGGGAATGTCTGTTCACCAGAGCGCCCCAAGGGATGACAAGGTTGAATGGTCACAAACTCCTCCAAGACCATTTCAGGCTGGACATAAGGAAGAATTTCCTTACTGTCCAAGCCACCAAGGTTTGGAATAGACTGCCGCCAGAGATGGTTCAAGCAACTACTTTGAACACCTTCAAGAGACATTTGGATGTTTATCTTGCTGGGATCCTATGATCCCTGCTGACTTCCTGCCCCTGGGGCAGGGGGCTGGACTCAATGATCTTCTGGGGTCCCTTCTAGCCCTAATGTCTATGAAATCTATGAAACTGTGCTATTCTGCTCAAGCTGCTGAATAGGGATCATGAGTAAGCTGGAAAAGCAGTACAAAAAAGCAAATGAGATCCAGTATTGTATTTGCATTCTACAGCAAGGGACAGCTCCTCCCCTCTCCTCCCAAAATGAATTCCATGAATTCAGTCCTTATTTTGCAGTGGATAAAACACCCACATCCTACCAGACACTTGATCTAAATGCTAATGAAATTAATAAGATCATTGCACCACTGAAAAATGGGACAAGAAGCCATCTAATGCAATCCCTGGCTCAGGGGAGGATCATTCCTGTGTTAACTATCCCAGGCATAGGCTTGTCTAACCTGCACTTAAGAACTTCCAGTGACAAAGATGCTACAGCCCCTCCAGATAATCTGTTCCAATGCTTAACAAGATGAGTAGTTAGAAAGTTTGTCTTAACATCTATGCTAAATCTTCCTTGTTACAATTTCAGCCTGTTACTTATTGTTTTGTCCTTAGAGTGCTTACAGAATCACTGATCATCATCTTCTTTATAATAATAATAATCCTCTTTATATTAAAAAACAGTTATAAAATCCTCTGTGAGTCTTTTTTTCTCCAGACAAACCTAGTGTTCTAATCTTTTTCCATATGTTATGTCTTTAGTTCCCCTAACAATTTTTATTGCTTTTCTCTGGACTCTCTCTAGTTTATCCACAGCTTTCTTAGACTTTGGTGCCCAAAATTGAATGCAGTACTTCTGATAAGGTTTCGTCAGTGCTAAAAAGAGAGGAATCACGTGTGTATGACATTTCCCATCACTTGTGTATGACACTCCTGTTAATATATTACAGTATGCTATTAGCTTTTTGGCAATGATATTATGTTGGCAATTTATATTCAGCTTGTAATCAATGCAAACCCCCATTTCCCCCTCAGTATTGCTGCCAAACCTGTTGTTCCCTATTTTGTATTGTGTATCTGTCCTAAGAGGGAAACTCTACATGTATCCTTGTTGTTTTTCTCCCCTATTTCTGCAATTTTTTAATTTATCAAGGCCATTTGAATCTTAATTCTGGGCTCTAAAGTCCTTTTAACTCTACCCAGCTTGGTGTTATCCACACATTTAATATCTAGGTTCTTTGAGTGAATTTGATATCTTTTATTAGACCAACTTAAATAGTTGGAAAAAATTTTCTTAGCAGGCTTTCAGGTTTAAAAACTCTTCATCAGGCTGAGGAAGCATCTGTCATTGGTGTATGCTCTTTCTGTATGGAATGAATAGTAAACAGGCCAGAGGCTGGTCTGCGTGCAAGAAAGCCAGTCAGTGAAGATGTAAATTGAGGAGTCACTGGGTGAGAAAGAGGCTGGGTGGGGGGTGGTGAATGTAGCAGGTGTAGAGAGGTTCCTGGGGAGTCAGAAGAGCACACACCAACTGCAGATGCTTCCTTAGCTTGACAAAGGGTTTTTAAACCTGAAAGCTTGCTAAGAAAAAAATTTCCAACTATTTAAGTTGGTCTAATAAAAGATATCAGATTCACCCAAAGAACCTTGACAGCATCATGAAAAAGCCATTCCTCAATGTGACCGTGCAGTAACTCCAGTTATTGCACAGTCATTTCGTACTTGTTTATACAAGTACGAAATGACTGCAAAGTAATGACTGTACAGTCAGTGTCTCATATAGAATTGGCTAGTGACATGAACATTTGAGTTACAGCTAAAGAAATTGCACAACACAGGATGCCCAGCCCTTCCAATGTTCATGTCTCAGCCTGCTGTGTTTAGAGTTCATGTGTGATTCAGCATCAGGAGGATCTTGATGTCAAGGCACCAGAACATATTTTATGGTCTCTTACTTGGAGTTTGCAGTGATGCCTCTCAAATTCCTTGGGTGCAATACAAAATTATAGAGGCAACATCTGATTTTCTCTACCTTCAGTGGTAGAAAGTTTGGCATAGTAGACAGAGAGCAGCATGTGTAGTCTGCCCCTCAGCTCTAGTGATGCCCCAGAGCCCATGACACACCCTGCAAAGTGGGATGAGAAGTGGAAGGACAGGGTCATTAAGGCCAGGAGTGGAGTGTTCTTATGGGAGGATCAGCAAGAAAAGGAATGATACCATGACTTGTTCTCCCAAGGGAGGTGATTTCATTTCCTGTTCTTCAATATACATCCACCACTGTTTCTAATTTAAAACTAAATTGGAACCAGAGGCCCAGATCTTTAGCTAATGTACATGAGTGTGGCTCCACTAAAGTCAGATGGGAATCTCAATCACCAATTTTAAATAATGTATACAAAAGGGGATCCTAGAGAAACCAACCTCCTTTCCCATCTTCTAAACAAGCCTGCCATGTCCTTCTGCCAACTTAAAATTTGCAAAACAGAGCACGTTTTATGGCCTTTAAAATCGCCACATCTGGACTTGAGCAGAACCAGACTTGTCATAACTTGCGGCAGTTCTGAGCGCACATGGGTTTTAGCAGTTCCTTTGAAACAAGGGTTGGTTTTTCCCCCTCTGCTCTCAGCTGTGAACATAGGTTAATTTAGGACACAAATAGCCAGCTAATACAGAAGATGACACACCATTCTCTCAGCCACACACTATTTTTCACTCAGATTGGACAGTATTTCCCTGTTGGTAACAGGTCAAAGGAGAAACCTGCTGTGGGAAGCAGAGCAAATTATTAGAGATGGTAACAGTTATTGTTGGCTGTTTGCTGTTTGCCAAGATTTATCCAGAGCTTGGTTCACAGAAATGCTTCTGAATTTTTCAGAGAGCATCTGAACCAAAACCACTCCATATTGCATTTTATTAGAGCCTTCAGTTTTATTCTCACAATAATGCAAGTTTCATAATTTGCAACATTTTCTTTTCATAAAAATTTGCCCTCTATGAATTTTGAGGGGTTCTCTTAGTGTAGGCATTTTTCTTCATTTGACCTCAATTTTGCTAGAAATTAAAGAATTAAAAATACATGCACACAATGTTATATGAATAGTTTAACAAGCTAATATTAAATGTTATGTTTAAGGTGTAAGGCGATCGCCAACAGGGTTTGGGAAGAAATATTCTCTGACATTGTTAGGTTAATTGTGTAGGATTTCTTCTGAAGTATCTGGAACCATTGGCTTGGAACCAGAGCAGATGCTAGTAATTTATAAGGACTTCTACAAACAGTTCTGATTGTTGAGGCCAAATGTGATCCAAGTCATTGAATAATAGAGTAATAGAAAATTAGGGTTGGAAGGGACCTCAGAAGGTCATCTAGTCCAACCACCTGCTCAAAGCAGGACCATCCCCAGCTATATCATTCTACCCAAGGCTTTGTCTAGCCAGGTCTTACAAATCTCCAAGGAGATTCCACAACCTCTCTGGGTAACCTGTTCCAGTGCTTTACTACTCTCCCAGTGAGAAAGTTTTTCCTAATATCTTACCTAAATTCCCTTTGCTGCTACTTCAGATCATTGCTCCTTGTTCTGTTATCTGCCACCATGAGAACAGTCTGGCTCCATCCTCTTCGCAGCCACCCTTCAAGGTAGTTGAGGCTTCTGTTAAAGGTTGCTCCATTTTCTCTTCTCCAAACTAAATAAGCCCAGTTCCCTCAGCCTCTCCTCATAAGTCATGTCCCCCATCCCCCTCACCATTTTCATTGCCCTCCACTGGACCCTCTCCAATCTGTCACATCCTTTCTGTAGTGGAGGGCCCAAAACTGGACACAGTACTCCAGATGTGGCCTTACCAGTGTCGAATAAATGGGAAGATTCACTTCCCTCAGCATGCTAAAAGTGCTCCTACTAATACAGCCCAGTATGCCATTAGCCTTCTTTGCAACAAGGGCATAATGTTGGCTCATATTCAGTTTCTTGTCCACCATAACTCCCAAGTCTTTTTCTGCAGAGCTTCTGCTTAGCCAGTTGGTCCCCCGCCTGTACTGCTGCATGGAAATGATACATCCTAACTGCAGGACTTTGGAGGATTTGACCAAAAGAAATGTCATAAGGTTTAAAAAGAACAAGTGCAATTTGTTGAGGTCTCTCTGTATCCTAGCTCTACCCTCCAGTGTATTCAGTACTCCAGCAGTTCTCAACCTTTTGCACCTTACATCCCACCAACCATCTTGTCAAAAAACTCTGGTTCCACCATGATAAAAACAAAACCCAATTTTCCCCAAAAGTGTATTTTTACATTTACATGCATTATGCATTACATATTATATTAATCATTAATGGAAAATTTTAAAGGACATTTTTTCAATCTAGCAATGAGTTGAAGTCCCACCTACACAACCTTCATGTCCCAACAGTGGGGCATGTCCCTCTGGTTGAGAAACACTGCACTACTCCCCTCAGTTTGGTGTCATCCACCATCCTATCTTTCAGGTCATGGATGAAGATATTGAACAAAACTGGCCCCAGGACAGACCCTTGGGGCACTTCACTTGAGACTAGCTGCCAACTAGACATCAAGCCATTGGCTACTACCCTCTAAGTCTGACGATCCAGCTAGTTCTCTATTCACCTTAAAGTCCATTCATCCAACCCATACTGTTCCTTAGCTTCCTTGGTGAATTCATGCTGACTGATCCTAATCATTATCTTTTACTCCAAGTGCTTAGAAATGGATTCCTTGAGGACCTGCTTCAGAATTTTTCCATGGTCTAAAATGAGGCTGACCAGTCTGTAGTTCCCTGGATCCTCCTTCTTCCCTTTCTTAAAGATAAGCACTATATTTGTTCTTTTCCAATCAGGTAGGACCTCTCCTGATCACCATGAATTTTCAAAGATGATGGTCAGAAGCTCTGCAATCACAGCAACACCTATGGGTACATCCTGTCTAGCCCCATGGACTTGTACACATCCAGCTTATCTAAATACTTTCTAACCTGTTTTTTTGCCACTGTTGGCTGCTCCCCTCCTCCCTAACCTGTGCTGCCAGGTGCAGTAGTCTGTGTGCTGACTTTGCCTGTGAAGACTGAGGTGAAAAAGGCATTGAGTACTTCAGCCTTTTCTGCATCATCTGTCATTAGGTTGCCTCCCCCATTTAGTAACAGAGTAAAGTCACATTTACAGAGTAAAGAACACCTTGTGTTCTGTAGCTTACCTTAATATACTAACTCAGTGGTCCACTAGCCACTGGTAGACTTTCAATCTTTTATTAAGACTGCAACCTTTACTAACTGGGAAGCTTTACTCATGCTACTAATCCCACCGAAGTTAATATGACTAGTCATGTAGCAACTACTACTCAACATTAGCAAGGGTAGTAGAACTGAGCCCCTAACAGGCACGTTCATTTCAAGACAGTTTTCTCTATTGTGCAGGAATAGAAGGGAGGAAAAGGTGCAATGAGCCCCAAATTATGCTCTCACATAGCAGAGAAGTGCTTTGCAGACCTTTCCAGATGAGCAAACAGCAGGAGGCATCTCCCCCAGGTAACTCAATAGTTTTGACACTGCTTGAGCACTTCTTGGTGCTGCCCAGCCCTATTTGCTTAGTATTCTGGTGTGTGGGGTATATGAAACTAGGGTTTTGTTTCGGGGTTTCATTAATTTTCAAAAGAATTTTGAATTTTCCTGTCAAATATGACTTGAATCCATTCAGGAAGATGAAGTCTGTGGGTGCATCTACACAAGACACTTTACTTGAGATTAGAGCAAATTACTGTGCAGTAAACATCCCTGTCAACATTGTGCAGGCATTTACTGCACAATAACTGGCTCTAATCACAAGTAATTTTGCTACCTGTAAATACAAATAGCAAATTTATTCATGATTACTTACTGCACCATATGGCATGGGTAGATGGCTGACCGGGAGCAAACTTGCTCCTGGTCAGCCGGGCAGCAGGGGGAGGGAAGATTGCTCCCTGCTCCTGGGAGTTGCCTGCCAGGGCACCAGAACCCAGGTGGGGACCAAGCCGCAGCAGCAGGGAGTTCTTAGTCCCCACTCCCTGATCATGATCATGGAGCCGGGGCTGGGGAGATTGTTCCCTGCCACAGCTCAGCAATCACAGAGTGGGGGCTGGGAACAGGTTGGGGGTCCTCAGCCTCTACCCTGTGATCACAGAGCAGAGGCTGGGAATTGTCCCAGTCAGGGGCAGGTGCCAGCCCTGTGCCCTGATCAGGTGATTGCAGTGCAGAGCTTGAAAAGAGCTGCAGGGGAGGGGCAGATCCCAGCCCTCTGCCCCAATCCACCAGTGGGGCAGCTAGCAGTGAGGCGCTCACTACTGCTCACTACTAGCTGCTCCACTCGTGAATTGGGGGCTGGGTCCTGAACCTCCCCTGCAGCTCTTTCAGAGTCCCTTTCCTCCAAACAGGGAGCCCTGGCCTTGAGCTCCCTGCTGGCAGGGCAGGGGGACATTGTCAGAACCCACCCCAGCAGCAGGCAGCCCCCCAGGGGCAGGGAGCAACCTCCAAGCCCCTGCCAGGAGACAGTCTCCTCGCCCCATGCTCCCTGCCAGCTCCTGGGCTAGCACCCAGGGAGAGCCTAGAGCTCCTGTAAGGGCCGGTGCAGGGCCAGAGGGGCTGGGAGCAGACTGCTACCAGGAGTACTGGATCTGTTCCAGCCTCCACTACAGTAATGGTTTACATCAAATTACATTGTCTTGTGGTTTAAGCATAGGTTTCAGGGAAAAGACTTTATTCCCCTTTCTACCACAGACCTGATGCATGGCATTAGGTAAGGCACTTAACTTCTGTCTCTCACATTCTCCATTTGTAAAATGAGAGTGACAATACCCATTGTGCCTCACATGGGGCTTTCTGAGCCTTAAATCAATTGTGCTTTGAAGATTCCCAGATGGAAGACATTAGCAAAATACATAAATTTAATGAGAGCTCTACATTTCCACTTAAATATCACACTGTCCTGACAACTCCACCTTTATCAGCGCGAACACAGTCTGTATTCTGTAGACAAGGAGAAAACCACTGATAGATGGTTATTCATTATTATTGGATTTAGTCAAACTTATTGTTTCTGTGGCCTTCCAACTGTGAAAGGAGCAATGCTTTGTGGAAGGATTTTATAGCACAAAAATGAGATACAGAATAAGGCAACTGCTCTTATCTCTCTAACACAGGTAGCAGCATCTGACTAAAGTTAAGTTACTGATTCCAAACCATAGGAAGACTAGGTTTTATAGATATCTATTTTTGGAGAGAGGTATCTCTAGGAGTGCTGTGTAAAACCTAGTTTTAAGTGAAGTTTTCAGAAGGAAGCTTTATAATGGACAGGTCTAGAAATAAGACTATGTTCATTTCCAACCAGAAATCTTCCAATGGATGCCAGAAGAGATGGATATCATGACATTCATAGCTTTGAACTTTTCTAAAGCCACCACGGAAAGAAGTGAAGATGAGAAGCATTGCGTGTCAAGTTCTTTTTTTCCAGATTGCATATAAATAAAATTATGGGCAATCTTTTCCTGTAGCTTTTGCTGTGACCTTTTGAATAGCAGGATTTGCCTTCTTTTCTAGGTAGATGCAAGCTTAAAAGTCAGTCGTGGTGTAAAAATGTCATAATAGGTGAAACCATGTAACTCTGGCATTCAGTGAGAGTACAAATGTGTAGGATTTACAGAGTAAAGGTGGCAGACAGCAGGTATATAGCAGACAACGTAATGAACAGGAAGTTTGTTTTCCACTGCTGTTGAAGAAAATTGAAGGATAAAGATCTATGTTTTGCTTCCATTTTCCCCTAACTTTTCTTATTTTGATCTTTCAGAGATGTTTACAGAACAGTGTTTTTAGAGGTTAACCCCCTAAACAATTGCTTGAAAAAATGGTCCCATTTCAGTACCATTTAGGTTCTGCATACTTGGAGGACCCACATTCTTTTCTTGCTGGGGAATCTAATTTAGTTTTTGGAGACATGCAGGTTGGGTGAAGGGAAAAACCATTTTGCTTCACTGTTTACTGAATGAACCAGGACCTACACCAAGGAGCTCCAAAAGTAGATCCAGGCTGCCTTCCAGCCAGGAACGATTAGTTCATGAGCTTTTTCAGGGACAAAGGAGGATTAAGAGGAAAATTGAGGTAAAATTCCATGCTCCCCTCCCTCCCCCCACGCAGGACCTAGCCTACCATCCTCTTAAAGTGATTAGTTTACTGGCTAATTTGGTCAAACCCTTCAGGATCCAGGCAATACTGCACGATGCAATACCTAAGTATCTGCATTTCTTACAAGTATGTCACCTTATAAGCCAAGAACAGGTTAATTTTGCAGAATGCACCAGATGTCAGCAGTCAATGCAAAACACATGGTACTTTCACATATGATTTGTTGTCTAGACCCCTGTATTCAGGAAGCTGTGAAATATGAATAGAGGACAGTAAGATATGCCTCCTGGGCCAAATTTTCACCTACAAGTCCCTGAAGTTGCTGCTTAAGTATAGGTGGTCACATCCCAGCCTGTGTCCACAATGCAAAATTGGAACAAAATACCCCAAATAAATAAGACTCAGCAGTTTTTACATAAACAGGATTGAGATAAATAATCACATAACAACCTTGAGGTCCTGAGTCAAGAAAATCATCAATTGGATCCATGTTCATCATTTTTTGACAGCAACTAGTAGATTGAATACATTTTAGAGATCTGATAAACATCCAGTTACAAGCCTTTTACATGCAAAAAAATTTAAACCCTCTCTGATGTAAGTCGAATACTTTTATATAGGTAAGTTGAAAAATCAGCCATCAGATCAGATTTCTCTGAAATTATGTTCCTTTATTTTTAGCTGAGGTGGGTACATTTTTCTTCTTCTCTGAGAAGGGAAAAGCACATCTACCCAAATCCGGAGAAGATATGAAATAAGTATATGCAAATAGTGGAATGATATAAAATTAATTTTATGTGCAGAGTAACTTCAGTATTATACCTGGAATAGTCTAATGTTATACCTGGAATAATGTACATTCCTAATATTCACTAAAGAAAAAGGAAATAGTACATTGATAAAGAGGGTATCTTAGGTGATGATTGAGTTGAACTGTTGGACCTTTGTTTTGAATCTGAACTGTCCTAAAATTCTAGGCTGCTTTGTTATAGGTTTACAGTTCATTTATCACAGAGATAAAAGTCACTTCTGAAGGAAGATGGATAATGGTTGGAGCTGAGGTTTTGGTTCAAGGCCATCTCTGAAGATGGAATCAGAAATTTCATCACAACATTTCACCAAGTTTGAAGTTGCTAGCAAGTTTTGAATGAGGAAGACATTTACTTCTAGATCATGTAGACAGGGATTTTAAGGGTTCTACATAGTGTACACTGGTATTTTTCCCCATGTAAAAATATGACTTTTGGGGGAAACCCTCCCCTGTAAATGTTGTCGGAAAAACAGATTATTTTGACTTGGAATACTGCTGAGGTGCCTCGTAGGAGGTATGATATGAATACTTCACACACTTGTAATTCCTCGTAGGCTGCCTGACCCAATTCTTGGTGAGGCTAAGCTCTTGGGGATGGGAAAATAGAGACATGGGGCAACTAAACTGAGCTGTATAAAGCACTGCAACAGTAGAGCCATATTACATTTAAATTACTGCACTTAAATGCACATGGAAACAGTGACATTGGGATTAGTTTCACTGGCTCAAATTGAGCCAGAGTATACTCAGTCGCATTAATTGCACATGTAGACACGCCCCGTTTGAACTCCAGCACTGAATGAAGCATATCTGTGAGACCACTTGACTCTGAGTGATATGGGAAAAATAAAAACAGACACAAAAGCAGACACTTCTCACACGAAAAACCAAAAAACCCGAGTTTTGCTTTGAAAAACTGTTCAGATGGAAACTTTTGATCAGCCATGGTTTTGAACTCTTCTTAGTTTCAACCTGCCATTTAAATTTTAGCAGAGCACTGAACGAAGAGAGAATTAATTAGGAGTTACACATTTAGGATAAATGGTTGTACCTCCCACAGGCAGTCCCCTTCAATTTTTGGGAGTGGAGCATGAGTAGGTTCATGTAGTAGACTTTCCATTATGTATTCCTGCTTTTTGCCAATTTGTGGGCTAGATCTTCCCATATCATACACACTAGACACCTGAGAAGAGGAGTTATCTTAATCCATGGAAGCTTGAACGTAAAATATACTGAAACCTCAAAATAAACTCACATAATTGTTGCATCTGTGTGTGAGACAGAGAGATGGAGCAGCTGAGAAAAGAAATGAAAACATAAGGAGATTAAAAGGGCATACAAGTGAGGGACAGAGAGGCATGTATTGACCTTGGTTCACTCAGAAAAGCTTATTAAAGAAGACGGAAAGCATACTGAACAGAGTTCAACCTAAAGATGAGCTCCTTTTTAAGTGAGGCTTATTACCAGTGTGAGGAATTATTGTACAGAGCATTAGTATGAAGAAATAAGCTCTTTGTTATTTCCAGTGGCTTTTATAGGAAACTTATTTTCTAGGAAGCTTTGATTTCAACGTGCCAGTTTAATGGCCTGGTATGCTCATAAGCAGGTGTCCTAACCCATCTGTTAATTAAAACACACTGCTGTTAAGTGACAGAAACCTGTGCCCAAACTTAAGGCCAGAAGAAACTGCCATTGCAATACAATGATCCATGAGTGAGTGAGGGAAATAAAAGAATTTCACACTTATTAATTGACGTTGTTTATGCTTCTGTAATTATAGCAATGACAGCTTTGATTTCTGCTAAATAAAACAATTCAGAAAAAAGGATAAAGAAGGAGGAGGTTTACACAGGGATTCAAAGAGCTTGCTTATGCGGAGAAGCTGACTAGAAGAACTATTGTGGAATAACTTATTCTACAAAAAAAAAATTATTCTGGTCAAATCCTGAGTGGAGAAAAGGCTATAGCTCTTCATCTGTAGGTCACTGGTTCAAATGTAGTACAGGTCAGGAGTAACCAAAAAAAATCCTTATGTCTGATAGCCTGTGCAAAAAGGGTTGATGATCCTGGTGTAACTCCTGGCAGATAGGTAGCCACATCACAAAAATTCAGAACTGACAATAGCCATTGTTGCTGATCACTTCAGCAGAGAGGACAAGAACTGAATCAATGTGGGATTCAGCTCTTATCCCAAAAGATAATTGAAGCATATTGGTGTGGGATGCAGCAATAGCTCTTCCAATCACATACTTACTAACAGTATACTTTTAACAAAGCTAAGGAAATCTCCTACAAGCACTCAAACTACAGGATAGATGTACTGCCATCAAACTAAGGGTGAACATCTGACTGTTATGGAAAAAGTACAATTTACAGAAAATACTTTGCATTTCCTTTGGACATTAGTGTGTTCTGAACTTCTTAAAGTTCTACATTATATATTCTTTCTTTTTTAACTATGGACAGATTGCCTTCTGTTAAATCACTACCTTATTCTTTTCAAGGTTATTACTGATATTTTAATGTTGTCATACATCAAAAGGTACAATTGCATCTGACAGTCCGTTATAGTAAAGATGCTCTATTGTTTAAAAAAACAAAAAACCTAAAGGGGCACTGCATATTATAATTTTTTCCCCCTATTAGACCCTTTCTTTCATTTGTGACATCCACCAGGTTATTTATTACAATTCTAGGACTCTTCGTAAAGAGCATTCTGGCTCATTACAAGAGACTAAAAGAAACCATATCACCCATCACTCAGACAGGAAAGAAAGGATTTTGAAAATGAGTGAAGACAGTTTCAATGATATTTAATGCTAAGAAGATTTTCTGAGACTAGAGTACTTTAATTTGCATTCAGACTATGAGCTGATCCCATGAAATATTGGAATTTAGCTAAACTCTTTCAGCGCCTGATAGACAAGATAGCGCAGCAGGGGAGAAGCCCAGATGGCTCTGGGAATGTAAACAGTATGTTGTCTGCACGTGCCCACTCTGTTAGAAAAGAGAAACAGCAACTGATTAAGGCATACCAGCTTCTATGTGATTGCGATAGCGGCTGTTGGTGAAGACAGCCGAATACAGGGAGCTGGTCTGTCTGCACAACAGTTACAAGAATGGTTTGGGAGAGCACAGAACAGAGGATATGAAAAGATTTTGATAGCTTGTGAAAACCAGAAGCTAAAGATTTGACAGTAAATTTTCATTAGGGGTTACTCAAAGCAACTCAGGTGCTAGGGTTAGCATTAAACATTATGCACTTCACTTCTCCAGGCATGTTCTATCAGATCACCATCTACCTTCTAGCAGATACCAGAGCAGAATGTTGCTCATTATGCTAAGATTAATTGTTTGCAAAGGCTTTTGGAAAGCTTTTAATGACTAATGAAAATGTAAAAATTAGATAAAATTATAATAACTTGTTTGCGATGCTCCTACAGGGGAATGCACAAGCAATGGGATCTTATCTGTGTAGCCCTTTATTTTTTACTATTAACTCATTTCATGTATCTTCTCAAGGCCCTAGCTTGGAAACTCTGCATGGCAGGTATAGTATTTGTCTATCTTTTTGTGTGTTACCAAAGGTACCAGTGGGGTGGGATGCAGATAAATGAAAATAAGAGTGGTGCTAATGGGTCAATTCCCTACCTGCCTCAGATCTTTTCCATTCATGCCAAGAGGAACATATGAGAGTTGGGGAAAAGCTCTGGTAAATCATTTAGCACAGAATCCTCTCTGACATTTGCCAGCATCAGCTGCTTCAGAGGAAGGTGAGGAATCTGTGCAATAGGATAATCATTTTTAAACCACTGTCATTTGGGGGTCCTGCTCCACCATATAAAGGTTTTTATCTCTTCTAAAAATATTTCTGTAACTGTGGATGATCTCACTTTCTATGGGAATGGCTTATCCTCTTTTTAATGACTATGCTCTTGGACTCATGAGTGAGAGTGGAATTAAGTATAACACAGGTGTAGAAAGGTAACACCAGTGTAAGTCAGTAGAGAACTATGAGTTGCTAACCTTTTTTCGCCACACTATATTGGTTTAAATTACTATACAATGTGAGTTGCAGTGGAGTATCTGGTTGTTCATATCGCTCTCCAGAATGCAATTGTCTGACATCTGGGAATAAATTAAAAGGTCCAGCCTGTCCGTGTATGTAGCAATCTTCTTTCTTGGCATGCTATTAGCTGCAATGGTGATATTCTCACTTCTCCCTCCCATTAAGGCTGAGAGAGAAAGTGATAGTATAATTGTGTATTGCATATCCTGTATTGAAGTTCTGTAAACTGGTTAAATTCTTAAATTGGGCACAAGCCAGAACTGTCAAGTTGATCCATTGGAGGTGTGGGGAGGGAGCCACAGAAAAGGATTATTAATTGTACATATAGAAAGTCCAGTGCATGCTTCAGTTGCATTTATGAAATAAACCCAAATTTAAACTAACCTACATTCCCTATTGATTGTAAAGCTTACATAGAACTAATCCAGAGGAAAGATAAATATCAAGTGCTCCAAGATTTTCTATTTGCTACTAATTCTGAAATAAACTTCTTAGATGGAAATTTTTCCCTTATCAATTTATATCACAAGAATCATAAAAAAATGGGGCCAGAAGGGACACCTCAGGAGGTCATCTAGTTCAGCACCCCTGCTCAAGGCGAGTTCAACCCTGTCTAAGGCATCCCAGCAAAGTACTAGGTTTACTTGCAGTTAATAATTTCCAAGGATGGAGATTCCACTGCTTTTCTTGGTAATTTATTCCAGTGCTTAACCACCACCATAGCGAGCCATTTCTTCCTAATATATATAACATCATATGTAACAAGAGGAAATGCATTACAGTAATGTTCTCCGACCTTCGCTGGCCCCATGGGCAATAATACTAAACAAGTAACATGTTGCAAACAACATTATACTTTGCCTTCCTTCTCAACCTCATTTTTAACTTTGTAATTTTTGTGACCATAGTGACCATAGCCCCAGCCACCCATTTGGAAAGCAAGATTCAGAGATATTGTTTTAGCTTTTCATAAAATAGGCCTGTATTTTGTAGGATTTCCTCAATTCTTCTCAAGACTTAAATCAGAAGGTAGACAGTCATCTGGTGATGTAACTGACTATGCCTTTCCACAGATAGCTCAAAAATGCAGAAGGGGCTTGTCTCTAAAATTGGATGATTTGTTATTCTTTCTTTAAGACCTTGTTCAGAAAAAAAACCAGTAATAAGGTGTGAAAGCAAGTCTTGGTATAACCTCGGGAGATTGTCTGTACTAGACAAATGACCTGTTGTTGACAATGTGAACCAGAGACCCCAGCCCCTCCTCAGCTTCTTTTCAAATGAGAGGTGAAAACAGATGGTTGCTTATGTGGGAAGTTGTACAATCACTCTAGAAAATAAAAATATATCTGTAAAAAATAGGTAATGCCTGTACCAGCAGTTAAATTCTTCAGCCTCAAGGTATGGGGTGGGGAGAAAAACAGCGTGAGCATTTCCATTCCTAGGACACAGCTGCGGTGTTGGTTGTAGCTTTGTTGGTCTAAGGTTATAGGCAGACAAGGTTCTTTGAGTAAATGTGATATCTTTTATTAGACCAACTAAATATTTGGAAAAATTGTTTTTTGCAAGCTTTCAACTACAAATACCCTTCCTCAGGCAGTGGGAGAGTCTACAGTTGTATTGTGCTCTTCTGGATGGGATGGAAGCCAGTATGCAGGAATGCAGGTCAGTGAAAATACACATATGTGGCAGTGAGGAATCAGAGGTGGGGAGAGATGATAGGTGAGAGATGGGGGCGGAGGGAAAGGAGAAGGGTGACCTGGTGATGGAATGTAGCTGGGAAACTGTAAGAGGTGCCTGGGGTTATCAGATGTTATTCAGGTTAAATGTGCCATAAATCCATTTCTATATTTAGTCTGTGATTTTTTTGTATCCGGTAGGTTAATGAAGTGAAGTTCATTGGCTCAGCTGCGAAAGGTGTTTTGTAAATTCCCTTTGAGGATTAGAACTGAGAGACTGGAGAGAGAGTGGTTATCTTGTAAGAAATGTGCACCCACAGGTAATTGGGTATTTTTGTCTGTGATAGATTTTCAGTGTGCGTTCATTCTGGTACGCAGTTGTTGTTTGGTTTTTCCTACATATTTGTCATCAGGGCATTTAGTGCACTGGATGAGATATATCACATTTCTGGAGGTGCAGGTATAAGATCGAGGAATGCTGATGGTTCTGTTGTGGGGTGTAGTTATTGTGGGAGTGGAGATATGTTGGCAGGTTTTACATTTCTTGTCCTCGATTGGTCTGGATCCATTTGGTGTGTATTGGGTCATGGGAAGTTTGCATCTGGTGATGAGGTTGGCACAGTTCGGTGCTTGTTTAAAGGCTAGGATGGGTGGTTCTGGGAAGATTTCTTTAAGAATTGGGTCTTGGTCTAGTATGGGTTGCAACTGTTTGAGGATTTTCTGTATAAGTGGGATGGTATGTCAAAACTAATGGTGTGTGATTCATGGGGATTTTCTTTTTGTACTGTAGGAATTCTTCATGTGGTATCTAAGTGGCTCTTTCAACAGTGTGATCTGTGTCTATGAAGGAGTGTCCTTGTTGAGTGAAAGCCCTTTTGAGATTTGTGAGGTGATGATTGTGGGTGTTCTCGGTGCAAATGTGGTGGTATCAGAGGGCTTCACTGTATATTGTGGCTTTCTTGGTGAGGTTAAGGCGATTGCTGGTCCTGTGCAGATATATATGTTGGTCCATGGGTTTCTTGTATATGGTGGTTTGTATTTTACCATTCTGGATAGTGATCATAGTTTGTAAAAAGGAAATGTTAGTGCAGGAGTATTCAAGAGAGAGTCTGATGGAGGGGTGATGATTGATTTCCATCAGAACTTCAACAACCAGAGATTGCAGGTTTTCAGTCCAAATGATGATGATTTCATCTATATATCTTAATTATAGCATGGGTTTGATGGTGCAGTTCTTGAGGAATTCTTCTTCCAGGTGGCCCACAAAAAGGCTGACGGATTGTGGGGCCATTTTGGTGCCCAAAGCTGTGCCCATAATCTGGAGGAAGTGTTGGTTATTGAAAGTGAAGTTGTTGTGTGTAAGGATGAAGTGTATAAGTTCAGTAATATCTTTAGGTCTGATCTCCGAGTTGAAATCTTGCTCTTGTAGATATGTAAGACAGGCTTGGATGCCACCATGATGTGAGATGCTAGTATAGAAGCTGCTAACATCCATGCTGGCTAGGAGGGTGTTGCTAGGAAGGTGGTCTATATTTTTAAGTTTTCATAGAAAGTCTGTTGTGTCTTGGAGAGAACTTGGTCTTTGGGTGACAGGAAGTTTTACGATGGATTCAATGAAACCTGATATTTCCTCAGTTTGGGTTCCAAGCTTGAATATGATAGGTCTGTCTGGGTTCCCTTGTAGTGGATTTTAGGGAGGTTATAATAAGTCCCTGGGTGGGGTAGTAGGGGAATCAAGGTCTGTAGTTTTTCTTGTAGTTCAGATGGAAATGATTTAATGGTAGTTTTGAGTTTTGAGGTGAAAAGAGGAGTTGGATCTTCCTCTAGTTTCTTATAGTAGGTGGTGTCAGAGAGTTGTCTGTTGGCTTTGTTTATGTAGTCTTCATGGTTAAGGATAACTATAGCTCCTCCTTTATCTGCTAGTTTTATTACTATTTAGTGGTTGGCTCTTAGAGATTCTATGGGCCTTCTCACTGAGCGGGAGAGGTTGTTATAGTGCTGTATGTTGTTGATTATTTCATTATTCAGTTGATATAGCAGTCAAGATTTGAATTTCATCCAGTGTGAGGTGTCCAATCTCATGGTTTTTTGGGGTTTATCTTTCCCTCAATGTTGTCAAAGGATGATGTGTTGTTGGAAGTGGATTCATTTTGGTTGTAGAAATATTCCTTGAGGCAGAGGTGTAAGAAGAATTCTTCTAGTTCTCTGCATTGTGGTATTTTATTAGGATATTTTTCCAGGTAGAAATTCAGGCCTTTAGAAAGGACAGATTTATCAGCTTTGGTAACTGTGTGCATGGGGAGACTGATAATATTTGAGGGTCGATTGGTTCTTTCAGTTTCCTCAAGTATGAGGTGGAATGTTGTAAAGTATTGTTGGTGTTTCTCAGATTTTTTTTGTTTTTCTTGTGGTTGGAAAAGTCGTTCCTAGAATAATTGGTTCCATTTCTTCTTTTTATGTTGGATGGATATTGTAGAAAATCTTTGGTAGTCTCTTTGTGTACATTGTATAATATTTGGGAAGATGTCTGAATTTTTCTCTTTTAAGTTGTTTCAGCATGTGTTGATTTCCTTCTTGAGTTGATCTCTTTTGAAGGAGGTTAGGTGAAGAAGATGATTTCTAAGTTTTTCTGAAGTTCTCCTGCATAGCTGTGAAGGAAATTTGGAGCTGTGTGTAGTTATCAGAGGATTGTAGATGTTCAGTCCTCTAGGAACATAAAACACCTTTTGCAGATGAGCCTACGAACTTCACTTCATCAACTTACTGGATACAAAAAATCATGAACTAAATATAGACTTTGGATTTATGGCACATTATAAAATGCCTGACATCTGATAAACCCAGGTATCTCTCTGCAATCTACCAGGTACATTCCATTACCAGGTCACCCTTCTCCTTTCCCCTCACCCCTCACCTGTCTCTCACCTATTGTCTCTCACCCCCTCTGATACCTCAACTGCCACATATTTGGATTTTCACTGATCTGCATTCCTGTATACTGGTTTCTATCCCATCCAGGAGAGCACAATAGAACTGTAGACTCTCCCCCTGGCTGAAGAAGGGTGTTTGTACCTGAAAGCTTGCAAAGAATGATTTTTCCAAATATTTAGTTGGTCTAATAAAAGATACCACATTTACCCAAAGAAACTTATCTGCCTAGGACACAGCTGTACTTTTAAGAGGCTCTGGGAAAGTTGGAATCATTTTTTCTATATCATATGTAATGCTTATCTGTGGGCACATCTCACAAGATACCTTACTGCACAGCAGATTAATTTGCAGTAAAGTGTCACCATCTATATGTGTGCAGAAATTAGGGTGCAGTAGACCAATTTACTGTGCTGCTTGATAGTCCCATCAGATACAAGTTGTATACAGCAGCAGAGTAAAATACTGTGCTTAGATGCAAGTGGAGATGGTGATGTCAGGATTAGTTGTCTCTGGCTGAAATTGAGCTGGAGTATATTCAGTCGTATTAATTGCACATGTAGATGCACCCTGGTTGAATTTAGGCACTGAATGAAGTATATTTGTCAGACTGCTTGGCTTTGAGTGATATTGGAAAAATAAAAACTGAACAATAAAAATAGGTCCACACTGAAGTAAATCCCATATCCAGTATTCATTCTGGATCTATTTTAAAAAGGCACAAATTACATGGAAGAGGTTATGCTTTGATGCTTTGGGTAACTACTGGAATCAGGTTACTTATTGAGTCTGTTCAGTTTGCAAAAATGGTTTACATCAGATCTCTCATAAGAACGGGTTTTTCTGTGGTATTCTTGGCACTTTACACTCTGTTCTTCTGGAACTGTGACATGAAAAGATAAGGATAAAACTGGAGAATAAAATCAGAATGAACTGGAATGTCAAGTGCCCTCTGAAAATGAGATAAGTTTTAGTGGAGAGAGAGCCTTGTTTCCCTAAATGATGACAAATATCTGTGGAATAACTAGGTTTCAGGACATCGTAAATACTGAAGCTGGAAAAATAAATGAGAAAATAATTAATTATTTGATGAACCACTTGAATAGCATGGCGCTGCATGAGATGTGAAGTGAGATGGGTGAGTAGATAGAGTAAGTTGTTTGTTTTTCTTTTTTCTGATTGTTTTTGTTACTTAGAATTATTAATTACAAGGGTTCTCTGAACAGTTTATGGTCCATGGCTTATTCACAAGCACTTCACTGCATGTAATCAGACATGGTAGAGCCAGACCTTTTACTATAGCAGTGCAACAGCGTAAGCTGCATTATTACAATGCAGCATAGCAGAGTAGCACCTCATACGGTATAAGATTGGTGTTTCCCCCAACATATTGCCTTATTAATCACATCCTGCAATGAACTCAACTGCTCTGGGTTCTCAGTCCAGAGGAAGTTCACAGATGGATTGGAGGAGTGTCAAGATTGTATCAGTGGTAGGGGTGGAGTGTGATGCACTCTGCTGTCATGACCAGTGAAGGGACTTCTTGGAAGCTTTAATCCATCCTTCTGTCACTTGCTCTAACCCAGTGGTCTCCAACCTTTTTAAGTAGGACATCATCTTTGGCAACCCAAGAGCAACCCAAGACCTGACATGCGCGGCTGCCACCACTGCCTCCCCCCTCAATTCAGCAGGTAAGTCTGCAGGGAGGGAAGGAGGCGCAGATGGAGGCAGAGAGAGAAAAATGTGTGTGGGGGGCATGCCTCCCTAGCAGGTAAGTCCCACCCAGCTGGGCCCCACCCATCTTACCCCTGCTCCTGCCTCTGCGACACTGTACCTCACCATGGGGGCCTCGATCTAGCCCTCGGCCCTTCCCTCCCCCACGGACTGACCTGCTGGGCTGGGGTGTGCACATGCATGCACGTGGGCACTCAGCCCCCCACCCCAGCCTTGGATTGACTCCAAGACTCCTTGGATTTACTGCAAGAGGCTCCAAGATCTACCACTGCTCTAACCAATTTTGACAACTTGAATAACTATGTGCTCCATGTTCTGAAGAATACAGCCTTTATTTGGTGCCCAGTAGTATACGAGCATTATCTAACAAGGCACACATAAAAAGCAGTTCATTTATTAAAAACTACTTTCAAGCAAGAATACTGCCAAGAATTGTATACTGTCACACAAAGGTGTGCAGAAAGACACAAAACCCTGTGGCAGAACACTCCAGCCTCCCTGGACACTACATCACTTACCTTAGAATTACTGTTCTCAGGCAAAAAAAGTTTAAAAACTAGTTTGAACAGGAAACTGGGGAAGAAGAAATCATCCACAAATTGGACTGTTAACATGGTTTAAACAGGGAATATGGATTCTTATCTCATTATCTGGATTATCTTTTGTGACCCCTTTGTTCCTTATGGTTTTACTGCTCATTTGTTTTTCTCTCTTAGCACTGCCCTCTTCCCCCACCCTCACTTTCTCTCTCTATCTCCTCCTCCCTTGTCCTTCGTATTGTAAGTTCTCTCTCCTTATTCTCTGCTTTCTCACATCCTTTCACAGCATCTGATGAAGTGATCTTGGGTTTAGTAAAACTTGTGCTCTCTCTCTCTATATATATCTATCTTATTTAGTCAGATGCATAACTACCCTGTATTATGATTGGCTTCAGACTAACACAGCTAGCTACTTCTCGGTACAGGAATGAAACATTCTGGGGCAGTGCCTTATAAATAACTTTTCCTTTGTATTTCTTATACAGTTCCATGTGTTTCCATGAAATGTGTGTGGCTACTCCTCCCATTCACATTCCTTGTTTATTTTTTTAAGCAGGAGGGAAGAATGATTGTATTTGCTAGTCTAACACCTGTGCTTCCCATTAGAAATAAGTTCTTGCAAACAGCTGTGAGTCATGATTTGTGATATCTATAAATCTGCACACAGGGAAGTATTAAGATGCATGGAACATGGGAACGGCATAAAAACTTCATTATTAGGCTCTACCATGAGTGTACTTAAATTATTGAAAACTGTGAGCTATACCTTTGCCAAAGGCAAATGTTCAGAGGTCATTACCTCTGACTCAAATGCTTTTTCACCATCTGGTTCTGGGAAAACCAAGGTCTATAAACTACATTACAGCTGAATGACACCTTGAAGTATGGCCTTGAACAAATTGCAGGCACCATGCTATACAACCCTTTATTATGTATTATTTAAAGACATCAGGGCTGATTCTTGTCTCATACTAATGTCAATGAAATGAGAACAGTGTAAGACCAGAATAAAGCCAAGGTTTTTTGGCAAGGGGGTATGCTAGAAAGGGAGATTTTTAAGTCTTACAGTTTTTTCTTTAAAGTACAAGGCTTTCAGAATGAACCCTGGACAGAAGAGAAGGTAAGAAAGAATCCCAATAAAAAAAAAAATTGAATGTAAAATCATTTCAGAGCATCATGATAATTTCAAATTGGCTTTCTTCCCTCTGATTTGGCCATTCCATTATCTTACTAGGTGGGGCCATTCTTTCATTTACAGATCAGTCTAAAACTCATTTTTCTGATGAGTTTCAGGTACAGATTGGTAGAGAGCTGGATGCGAATGGGACAAGAGGAGAGTCAGCACAAATCACATGATTTATAAACCAATAGTGAATGTACTGATTATATAAAAGCCCATGACTGAACACCTCAACATTTGAGAAACTCATGACCTAGCCCCTATTTCAATAATGGTCTGATCTAAAACCTTAGGTCTCCATTGCCTTTTCAGAAAGTTGGATTTAAATATTGGCAGATACTCTGCTGCTGTAAATTGGTGTATTGCCACTGATGTTAGAAGAAAAGTTAGTTTACAACTACAGAAGAATAGCCCTTTATAGCAGACTGGTTTGTGTGATATGGCAAAAGATAGAAGAGCTCTTTCCTCAGCCAAAGGAGTACCATACAAACCCAGGTTACAGAAGCACCTAACTACACCTTGATCAGTGGCAGGAAAGTAGCAGTCAGCATCATGACCATTGAATTCCATACTTCCCATAGCTGGTGAAGAACAAGAATAGAAATCAAATTAAATGAACTGTTCTTTTCCTAAATCTGTGGAAAGGTCAAATCAATTTGACAAGAAATGTGACTTATTTTTTGATAATTTGTAAAAGACATTAATTGATTTTGGCTTGGAATTTCCCAGTTCACAGTCTTGTGCTAATTTAGAAATATACTTCTATTTAAATAGCAGGAATACAGCTAGACTAGGCTGCACAATGTAGTTACATAACATGCTGGCTTATTTGAGATTAGCAAGTAATGGAAAATTGATGTCAAGTATAGTGGGTAGGAAGGAATGGAAATGGGGAGAGGAAGAAACTTTGAATAATAATGCTGAATAGAGTTACCCTGAGTAATTCCTCCTTGAGGGTTACTTAGTGTGTAGCTAAAGGAGCTTGCTCATACCATCTGGTGATCGTCATTGTTCTCCTAAAAATATTTACAAGGATATTTGCCTACATTGTAAGATTTAGTAAAACAGGTCCTGTGCCTGAAGCGTAGGCCCAAGCATATGTAGTCTCTCAGAAGAGACTATCTTGGGGGTGTTTACATGTTTAGTACAGTGATTACTCTGCATTTAATTTAGTATTTGTATAATTAAGCACTAAATAAATGTACATTAACTGCCATTACTGTGCAGTACTGCTGGTGCATGCCTTTTTAGTGACACTACTGCCCAGTAGCCTAATAATACTGAGCATTAGCTTATTAGCACCATTAGTGCTATGTTGAGCTACTGTGCAGTATTATTAGGCTACTATGCAGTTAGCATCTGGTGTGGACATGCCCAATGATCTACAAACAAGCAGAAGAATATGGTGATTAGGCTGTACTGACATCTTAAAGATTTACTAGTAGTAGAAATTGCAGGATTAATGATTTAAACCCCCCCATGAATTTGTTTATTTGTTTTATGATAGAAATGTAATTCTTATTTTATGGAATCAAGAGCTATACAGCTATAGCCTTTCATAATTAGAGGGTATAAGAAGCTAATAAAGTGAGTGCTTGAGGACTTGTTGAGATATGCATTGACCTTAGATAAGCATATATACTAACTTCAAATCAGCCTATTAAGATGCTTGAAGATAGGAAGCACATGATTGAAAATTCTTCAAGCTCAGAGCCTGTAAAGCTTTTCCCACTTGTAACCCAGTGCCCTTCAATTGGTGTAACCCAGTGTCCTTCAATTGGTGTCACTTAATAGTTAATCAGGCAGAAGAAAACAAAAATTGATGGATTACATTATTACCTACTGGATATATTGAAGAGACAGTAACTTTTTGAACACACTGGTTTTCTGTGTAATCTTATTAATACCAAAATAGATAGTGGGTAGGAAGGAATCAATTTGACATTTAAATAGACTCAGGTATGTAAAATAAAACACCAGCTGTAGATTAGCAATAAACTATCATTTATGGAGGCTTTTTTTCCCTCTTCAGTGAAACATTTCAAGTCATCTATAGACACTGTATTATGTTTCTAGATAGTCTTGCAACATGAACTGTTCATGCTGTAGGAAGCCACATGAATAACTGTTACGTAACATAAACATGTTTTTCATATGACAGGGGTGTAGGTTGTAGCCATGTTGATCTAAGGACACAGGCAGACAAGGTTCTTTGGGTGAATCTGATATCTTTTAATAAATCAACTTAATTTTTTTCCAACTATGTTTTAGCAAGCTTTTGAGTTTAAAAACCCTTCATGAGCCTGAGGAAGTCTCTGCAGTTATACCAACTGCAGAGACTTCCTTAGCCGACAACGAGTTTTTAAACCTGAAAGCTTGCTAATTTTCCCCCCCCCCCCAACTATTTAAGTTGGTCTATTAAAAGATATCAGATTCACCCAAAGAAACTTGTCTTTTTCATACGTCTACATTCTACTAGTATGACTAGAAAAAAGAAACAACCATGACATCTCAAATTCTACTAACGTATTATCTTTTCCCAACACATGGATATTACCACAACACTTTATGATTGATTCCATTATCATTGTATTCATGGACTATATATTTTTTATAGAATAATTCTATACGTAAACTTGCTGAAAGGGAAAAAACAGAAATGAAAATGACTGCAAGGTCATTTGACTCTGGTAGAGTTTCCATCAGACTGATAGCAATCCACAAGTAGAATTTCAGGCTTTTTGCTGCTGGTCACCAGAACTACAAAATTGCTCCTTTAAATATTGCTCAAACTGATCATTGTTTTCAAATAGTATGTACAGGCCCAAAGCAAAGGCCAACTAAATAAAACAACACACCTCAATTGGTCATAGAATTATTGGCTTCCAAGCACAAAGGATTCAGAAGTTTATTTTTGATTCATTATGTAGTAAAGAGGTCTGATACAAAATAGGTCCTATACTAACAATTTACTGAGAATGACTGCTCTAGAGGTGGGAAAGAAAAAAGATACAGGGACTTGAATGCTAATCTGAAGAAATGCAATATTAACCTGGAAGACTTAAGTACTGAATAGTCCCCAATGTCACCATAATGCCTGACAAGGCATCAATCATTGGGAGCAAATTCATCTCGCTATGAAAGCAGATAGACAAGAGAGATAAAATGAAAGAGTTGTGACCTGACATCACCAAGATTTCCTCCTTCATCCCAGAACTATTTGCCATGTCTGCAGTTAAACATTCAGATCTTGGATTGGACTCCTCAGTCATCCATAGGCTCATCAGTGATTGCCCTTTTTGCTGGGAGACTGTCATCATTGTACTGGGAGAATGCCAATAAAGAGTAAAGAGGATAGGATGTGTCCCACCATTGGCTAAAAGCCTGGATTATCCCACATCATTATTTAATTATAATAGTTGTTATATTTGGCTGATTTTTCTGTTAGGCAGCTGTCATTTCTTTTACAGGAAAATGGTGTCTTTTTTTACCAGTGGCTAAGTGCAGATGTTTTGGCTGGGGGAGGGGAAGGGTTAGGGGGAGGTTAGACCACATTAAAAATAGGCAGTCAGTCTAAGGTAAGTTGGGATGGGGGGCTAGCAGGAGGGGAGTTGTGTGGATGGGGGGGTAGCAGGCTTGGGGTGGGAATCAGGCATCTGCAGGGGGGATCAGGGAGCAAGCAGGATCTGTGGGGGATTGGGTGAGCAGGAGGATCAGGGTGGCAAGTAGGATCTGTGCGAGGATCTGGAGGCCAGGGAGGATCTGTGGGAGTGATGTGGGGGGCAGGTGCAGTCTGTGGGGGATTGCTGGAGTCTTGGGGAGTTTGGTGGGATCAGGGGTGCTTGTGGGGGGAAAGGTCTTGGGGAGGACTAGGGGCTATTTTTAGCCCCCTGACCACTCAGTGAACCTACACCCCCATCTCTTTCCTCCTTCCCCCCCCCCCAAATACTTATTTTCTTGGCTCCCAGCATCCATAAACACAAATAAATCTGGCACTGGGAGTGACTTGTGGGGTAAGGGGCTTGGTGGAAGGAGGAGCTGGGATATTTGGGAGGGGGGTGAGGGGCTAAAAATAGCCCTGTGCCTGGGGAGTGGGTAGGCCTGGGACTGAGGCCAGCAGCGGGGCTTTTCCAGCCCTGGGACTTTGCAGGTAATTGTACTGAACTTCAATTCAATGGTCTAACCTAGACTGATTAAGTTTGTATGTACATCAATCCAGGGCAATCTAAGACTAGGTTCTGTCATTTTAGACATGTCTGTGTGCTTGGAACTTCTGTACTGTTACAGGTTCAGATTGATTTCCCATCACTGAGACCAGGTCTAAGTGTAAAGTCTGCGCCTGTGAGAGCTAAGTTCGATCAGGTGGCCATTTTTAATGCAATATAACCTCTCCCTAACCCCCTTGAATGTCTGCATTTAGCAAGCGTGATTCTATTGGGTAAAGCCTCTATTCAGCAAAGCACTTAAGTATGTCTTGAATTAAGTACATGCTTTGGCACTTTGGTGCACTGGGGATGAAATGCTAACATACTGCAGTAGCAGTAGAGCTCCCAGTATTTTAAATCAGAGGAGAAAAGAATTGCATATGGGTTTGTGACATCTGCTGTAACTGAGCTTTGAGCTTTGCATATTTATTCTGTTAGTGGTTCACTGTGCAGGGCACATCTCACCTTCGTTAATAAGTGGGTACAAGTTATAACAGGTCTGTACACATAGGTTTTCAGTGCTTCATGCTTAGACCTTTTATAGCCTTTCTAAAATTTAGAAGGTATCAATTACTGGGATAGTTAATGGCCTGCTTTTTTATATGTTGGCAAAAGCTCACTCTGAAGGAGGCTTAGATTTTCCATAGTGCTTACTTAGATAAACATCCAGTGACTTCAGTAAAAGCTAGAGTGAAAACTGAATAAAAACTTCAGGATTTAGCCCAAAAGACTTTATCATCAGGTTTTGACTTTTTATTTCATTGTTTCAGTACCATATAGCACATCAATATTTCATCAGGGATTATGTTTACATAATATTCTTTGGACTCTTGTCACAGACAACAGATAGCCTAAGAAAATATGTCTGGGGCAAAGATCAATGTGCAATTCATCACTTAAGAGGCATGTCTGAGCATAAGTTAAGCTAAACCCCCTGTTTAATGTAGTTTACAAGATGAGACAACTTTGAAAGATTACCTATGTAAACATAAACCTGGTCTCTTTTTAAACCTGTCAGATGTTAAAAAAAAATAAAAAATCACAAGAAGTAATAGGGGAACATTTACTGGGACATATACTGCTATTCTTTTAATTTTTATGCTTGAGTTTACACTGAAAGGATTATTTTGCTGGTATTAAGAAGAAAATAATGTCATGTCTGGGCTATAATAGCCTTAATTTCTCATCAGGATCTTTCCAGAATCCAAAAAAAAAAAAAAAAAAATTGACCAAGGGAATTCAACCCAGGTTGTACAAAGAGCCTGTTCCAGGCCTGGACAGGACGGGGAATGTAGTCAGTGTTCTGTGAATATCCACAAGCACATAATAGCCACGTATTTCAGTTCTGTGTATCACTGTAAAATGTCAATTCTTTTGGTCAAGGAGCTACCCTTAATATAGGACACAAGAATTGTGCTCTTCTATCCTGAATTACAGCATCTTCCCTGCTAAAGCACTACTAGTCTTGTAACCAACTAAGATTGCAAGATGTGCAATGTTTTTGTGCCCAGCAAATTGCAGTGGCGAGACATTGGAAGCACCCGTGTCTCCCATACTTTTTACCTGGGGGGATGTTGTTGGGTTTTTCTTTTTTTTCCTCCATAGGGTACTCTGTGGCTGTCGTGTGTCAGAGGGGTCAGAATGGACAACCTTTGGAAAAATGTATTCCTGAAAATACTAGGGACTGAACCTGATGGTTTGAGAAGACGACTACATTCCTATGATCCAGTGCTTCATAGTCTGCAGAAGTAGGATCTTTAGAAAATGTCTAACTTATGAAAACCCAGAAATCCCCTGGGTATCTCAAATGCTGGAAAGTATCTCACATTTTTAGGATTTGGTACTTAGTTGTAGACCACCCTGTGTTTTGTATGCAAAACCTTCTTCCATTTCCTCAGTACGTAAGCAGCATCAACTTGAGATGCATCTATGGGCATGTCTAAACGTGCCCTACAGTGTCATTGTTACTATGCTGCGATGGTGGCGCAGTGATTTTTAGCTGCTACGTCGCCATAGAAACATGTATGGGAGTGAGTTGCTACAGCAACATAACTGCAGTGTTACGGTTTCTGCCCACCAACACTACATCACCATAATGCATTGCTACAGCAACAGTGTCTCGTGTAGACACACCCTGTAGGTTGACTATATCCAGACTCTCATTATTCCTGAATAAGGCCCCTGGCCTTTTATTAATTTGTGAAGTGCCATGAACGTACCTATTATACTTCATAAAAAGTAATAGATAACACCCATATATGAACATATGATCATAAATTTTGCGAGCGTCTATAAGAGGCACTCGGCACTCTCATACTATGTTCTAGGAACAGGATCAGCAATGCAGAAACTGCCTTTCTGTTTTGTTGAATGGGATGCTATAGAAAAGCTGATCATTAAAGAATACAAGGTGGTGGAAAAGATGGCTTACATGGGGTGAAAACTACTGGAGCATTTTAGGATTTCCTCTGCAGAAAAACAACAACAAAAAAACCCCCTTTTTGGTTCCACCAGATGGCAAGCACTCAAAGCAGGCTGCACTGATCATAAACACTACTCTAAGGAACAGCTGTCAAAAAGGATAAAACAGCACACGCAAAGCTTTAGGACCTAAAATACTTTGTCACAAGAGATTCTATTATACTACACTTGATTTCTATAATCCCTCTGACATGCAGCAGGAAGGTAGTGTCTGAAAATAAAAATTAAAAAAAAAACAAGTATTTTTCTTTTCTTTTTTAGGGGGCCAAACAACAAAAGGCTTTAAATGGCACTGCTCTTATGAGTAACAAGATTAAAATATTTCTTATGAGTAACAAGAGCAGATTTTGGTCAAAAACAACTCTGGTAAAGAACTAGTGTCCTTGGGACAAAATAGCAATGATTAAATGTATCTTTAGCTTTTGCTCTAGTAGTATTGGCTTTATGCCGGAAACAAGGAAGACAGTAGGAGAAAATCATAGAGGGAGAGAAAGTGAGAGAAAAAGTAGCATGGTGTGTCAGCAGATGGAGGGATTTTTCATATAGGTGCATTGTTGGATGACTGAAAAATTTTCCCACATACTTATTATTTATTCATCTTATGAAATTAAAGACACAATGATATATTACAGATGCAGTCTGCTGCTTATGCTAGACCAGTGGTATTCAGTGTTTTGGCTCTGCAGGCCAGAGAAGTTGTGCAAGGCTAGTCTGCAGGCTGGATGGGATCCCACATGCCAGGATCAGGCCAGATTGTGCCCATGAGGCCTTGGCTGGTTCACATGCACTGAAACCATGGTGCCTCTGCCCAGCCCCACATGCCAGGATTGGGCCTTGTAACAGCAATCTAGCATATAGGGCTGTGGCCCCCAGGGCTCCCCATGGATCCATAGGAAGCTCTACAAGCCAGATGACACTGCATTGTGAGAGCTGGCTGCAGGCCAGGGATTGAGCACTCCTGTGCTAGACGCTTTACGATAGAGGTGCGCCAATACATCGGTCCAATATCGATCAGCACCAATATAAAGAAAATTGACTGTATTGGATATTGCCTTTTTTTTGCCTATTGTGGCTAATAATATGGCCGGTAAATGCCCCGTGAATGTGTGCAGCCGAAGCGCAGCATGCATGTGGTGAGGAGCACAGCCTGGCAGCTTGGAGATCTGTGCCCAGCTGGTAAGTCTGTTGTGGTGGAAGGGGAGGGGGAAGGGAAGGGTCATGGGGGCTACAGATCAAGACCCCTGGGATGAGGGAGGGAGTGGGGCTAGGGCTAGGGCTAGGGCTAGGGCTAGGGCTAGGGCTGGGGCAGGGGCAGGTGCTGCCCAGCTGGGCTGGGCCGGGGCAGGGCACAGGACAGAGGCGCGGCTTGTCTGGGGGGTGCGAGGCGAGGACGGCTCCTGCAATTGTGTCCACCTGGGGTAGCATGGGGGCCATGTTCCCACGGATCTATGTGTGGTGAGGGCTGGCTGCCACTGCAGGCTGAGGCTGGGGCTGTCCTGGGCTCTTCCCAGTGGGGACTGGGCTGGGCTGGGCTGGGCTTGGGGTGGGTGGTGGTGGTGCTGGGAGAGGGGGTTGGGGGGGACTATGCTGAATTTTGGGGTGGCTGCAGCCCCCCCATAGCCCCTTCCCAGCACCACTGCCACTCACCCCAAGTGCAGCCCAGCCCATTGCCTGCTGGGAAGAGCCCAGCACAAACCTGGCCCCAGCCCACAGTGGCAATGCGCCCCACTCAGCATGTAGATCCATGGGCACATGTCCCCCTATGCCCTCCTGGGGTGCACGCAGCAGTGGAAGCTGTTCCCCCCACCCTGGACCCTCAGACAAGCCGCAGCTCTGTCCCATGCCACACCTTGCCGTGGGTGAGTGGAGCCTGCCCTAGCCCCTGCCCCAGCCTCACCCCACTCCCCACCTCACTGCAGGGGCCTTGATTTGCACCCCCCACACAACCCTTCTCTTCCCCCTCTTTTTCCAGCACAACAGACTTACCAGCTGGACACTGCTCTTCAAGCTGCCAGGCTGCTTATTGAAAATCGGATTGGTATTGGCTGATATGCCTTCTTAAAAATTGGCTATCAGTATTGGCCCCAAAAATCTCTATTAGTGCACCCCTACTTTCTGACCATTAAATGAGAGTGAATCCATTTGAAGCTAAATCTTAACTCAGAATTCACTATGATAAAATCAGAACTGAAGTTTTTAATACTGCCTTATGAGAAACCTTCAGAATTTAGCAAAGGTACATCATTCTGCACAGAGTTCAAGTCCATTAAGATACAGGGAAGCAATATAGGAGTTTCAATTCACTAATATATATTGTAATATAATTACATATGTAGGGATCTGAGTTTCTCTTAGCAAACTTCCCAGTCATTAATCTTCTGTAATATTTTCTGTAAAAAAGAGTTTCTCTCGCACAGTAAGCATTGAATGGCAGCTGTTTGACAACAAATATGCAAGACTATGCTTATTTATTGATAAACACTGTATTCAGAGTTTCATCACATAATTACAGGGTTGGAATGAACATCAAAGGTCATCTGGTCCACATTGGCTTGCTGATGAACATCACTTAGATGAAAGGCCATGGAACACAATGTCATCTTTAATTAAAAGTTTCCTTTCATAGTATCTAGATGAAATCTAGCTAAACTTCTTTCCATCTGTGACTGTTTGGCTTTCAAGCAAGATATGCAAACATGAAAAAGTCATGTCTCTCAAATGTTATGACATTTGGAAGTTAGAGAAAACCTTTAAATCTGTCGACTTTTCTAGCTGAGCTGATAAATCATTAGGACAATGGAGAACTACTCATACAAGCCTCAAGGTGCTTGTTGGCAATGTAAAGTATTGTAGTTGATTCAGAATTAATAAGCCAGTCACCTGATTGCTTAGGGTGGCATACAAAAGGACAATGAAACTGCGTATAAGAGGAAAAGTTGTGTTATTACCGCTATTATGAGGGTAAAGCAGGAAAATCAAGGTTATTATTTTTCATTTGATGTGTTTTTTTGTTATGAGGACAGTTAAATCAACACTGAAATGTCTTTGAAAAGACTAATACTTGGAGTCTTAATTTCTTTTCCTGAATGATGGAAGCTGCCCACAGGCCTGCAGATCTCATAGCTCAGCATATCACTACATTACTATTAAGGCACAAATATACTACGATAAAATAAAGAATTAAAGTAAAGGTAGTAACAGTGGGCATGATGTAGAAACCTGGACAATTTTCCCCCACAGCCCACATTTTTCCTGCTCTTACACACTTTATACCACTGGCACTGGTTTGCCAAATTATGCACCAGGCCAGAGAAATTTTGATTGAATTTTGTTTACTCCAAATGTCCACCCAGAGGCCTAATAAGAACTCATTTTAGAACTTCATGAAATGTAGGATTAAAAACATTGGGCTGTTTGGAGTCCATTTCTCCCGAGAGAATAATTTCTTGAAGTTCAGGGTAACAGCTGCTCCTTGGCTCAGTACATCTTTCTCATGATCTATTCTGAATTCTGTGAGAATAACCCTTGTCCTTAGTTTCTATAATATGCAGCCATCTACAAAAGACATGCCCTGGAGTTGCTGCAATTTTTTACCTTTATCCTTTCACAACTTCCTTACAGAGCTTTGGCCAATACTCCTGGAGTGGAAACGGTGCTTGTCAAGCATCATCTCACAACCTTTTTGCCCCCCAGTGTGACACCTGGCACAACCCTGGGAGAAAGGCAGGACCATGACCATACCTGCCTTTAAGCACATGATTTCATTATTCCTGTATAGAAAGGCACATCATTATCACATTCTTGGTCATAACAGAAATGTGATTTCTTGCTTAATTCTTTTGGTCTCTATGTTGCCTTGATATACAATACCATGCTAATTAAGCATTATTTCCTGACTTTATAAATCCCTATCAGAAAGTTGTCAGGTTAAAGGGAAAATGCCACATGTGCATCATTAAATAAAACATAGTTATTGTGCAGCATGGTTTAAATTACAGCTTGGTGTTCTAAACTGTTTCTCTTGGTGCATCAGTTATGCAGAAACATGCCACTTATTTGGACATTGTGTACCTAACCTGTTTTATAACTTCCTATATTAGAGGTTTTTAAGACCCTGGTAGACAAAGCCTTGGCTGAGATGACCTAGTTGGGGTAGTCCTGGTTTGAGCAGGGGGCTGGACTAGATGACCTCCTAAGATCTCTTCCAACCACAACTTTCCATGATTCTGTGATTAAATGGTTTTGGCCTAGATTCAGGAACAAAGATGATGCAGAGCCTTTGCCAAAGTCTCACACAAATATTTACAGTAAGTGCCCTGTTTAAAGAGTATGAATAAATAGATGGGGCCAAATGCTCAGCTTGTATCAATCTGGGGATCTGGACCACAGAATACAATTGATCACCATGTATTGTTCTGGTAGGATAGCAGATAATAGCATAGCACATACCTGCCTTTTGTAAATTAATCTAAAGGTTTTGTTAACAATTAAAGCAGGATTCTCTACCATTAAGGTTAGTGGGAGGTGTTCTCATACACCAGAATGTGAAATATTTTAAAGTTCTTTCCTCTTAAAAGGAAGGGTTAGCTTGAATTACATCACCCTTAAATCTTACTATAGAGATGCCACACCACAGAGAAAGCAGCTTGCAGTATAAAACATACACCAATTCTTAACTGAATCCACTCCGAGAACTAGCCACAGACTTCAGACGCCACACAAATGTTTCAGTTTTCAAGCAGTTCTGCAAATTTCATATTGGTGAGCTCATAACAGTTAAAGTGCTGAGGAATTTGCATTTCTAGTTGTTGGGGATATATATCCCCAGAAGGTGCTTATATATCTAATTCCCATTGATCCTAAATAGCTTGGAGGATTTCAGCCTAATTCTCAAAGTGTTCATTTCTACCAGGTCTTGTCATTCCAGAAACTTATTTATGCATGCACGCACCCTCTCCTATGGTGAAACAGCATGTTTCCAGCACACTTTCCATAATCAGGCAGTCCAGGGTCAGAAGACATGACTCTGTGGTGTGATATTTGGCACTCATCCACCAGTTATGATAATCCAGAACAGATTCATTCAGGCTTTCTGCAATTTATGACCCTCTTCCCCTCTCCACAGCTGTCTTCAGAAACTTCCATCATTTTGCTTGACATTTCTTTAAAAAGGAAAGCTATCTAAAGCATCATTTTGATTCTCCCCCCCCTCTTCCTATACACGGCTTCCCAAAGTTTACTGCTTTAAATTGCCTTTGAGTTTTCAGGTATACAATTAGATATCTTCCCACGAAGTGGCAGAAATCATTTATAGTCTTTATAGTACAAATAATTTGATTCATGCTTAATAACCAATTGTTTAATAACTTAGATAGGATGGGGGGAGGAAGTGCTTCACCCAGATGCTACTTGATGAAGCTTACCTCACTGCTGCCTCTCTCCCTTTGCTAGCATTTTCCAGCTCCAGGAAGCAGCAATTCAGGTGAAAGCAATAGGTGTCTTAGCACAAGTCATTCTAGTAATCATGGTTTTGTAGAGCAGCAGCAAAGTTAACTACTGCTAGGGGGAGAACTGTTTCCCATTTTTTGCCACTGAGTTCAGCATTTTTTCTGCCCTCTGGACATAGGCTTTGGCAGCAAAAAAATAAAGTGAGTTTACCCCCAGCATCAGCAAACTCTACTACTACTATAGAAAAGTATGATTCATAGATATAGGGTTGGAAGGGATCTTGCAGATCTTCTAGTCCGACCCCCTGCCCTGGGCAGGAGAGAAAACTGGGCTCAAATGACCCCAGCTAGGTAATCGTCAAGCATCCTCATAGTCCATGGACACATGTCACCCAGCTCTCTGATTTATTCCTGATTCAGAATGTGAGGTGATGGAGGATGAGACACAGCTGCCCAGGGAATATTTTTTTTATGCTATGTCTCTGCTTGTCCATGAACCATACAGCCTTCTTTCTCAGATCCCATGCCACAATGTCCTATATTCCAGTCAAACCAAGCTAGGGCACTCTCAACTTCAAATAACACTTTCCCTTGGTTCTTCTTTAAAAATGTTCTCAAAATTGCCCTTTATCTACTGAATTCTAAGACCCTCCAGGAAGGCTTAAAAACTGGTGAACCTGTTCAGGGAAGTTTTTACTTAGGAGAAAGCTCATGCCAATTCTCTAGGGTTTAAAAACAGCAAAAACAAAAAACAGAGCTTCACTTCATAGATTCATAGATGTAGGCTTGGAAGGGACCTAAGTAGATCATCAAGGCCGACCTCCTGCCCTGGGCAGGAGAGAATACTGGGCTCATATGACTCCAGCTAGGTAATTGTCAAGCCTCCTCTTAAATACCTCCAAGGTAGGAGCACTTCAAATGCTGCCAAGTCAAATGAACTGTTCAAAGCTTTTCCCTAAATGACTGCCTAATTTTTCTGTTGGGAACAATGGTAGGGAGAGGGAGGAAGAGGGAGAGAAAGAGAGAGAGAGAAAGAGAAAATACAATTGGTAACTAATTTGGAAACAACTGTGCTTTCACTTGTACATGCCCATATCTACAGTGTGTTTCAGGTTTGCTTGAAAGAAAGGAAAAAAAATCAAGCTTTTAAGTAGATGCAAAAAGATCAGCTTATAGTCCTGCTATGAAAAGGAAGTTGTATTTCAAAGTGTTACTAGTAATGCCATTCTCTGGGCCAAATCCAGCCCGGGGGCAAGAGACCTTAGGCTCTATTTGGGCCACTACTCAGAATTCATTATTCCCATACAAATAAAAAAAGGAGACATTCATCATATGTTTGAAATTCAGTGATGGGCTTTAGTGATGGCCTAGAGGTTTTTAAAAGCCCTTTAGTCTTATCTGCTTATCTTCTGCTTTTGTTTTGTAGGGAGGCTTGTTTATTTTTGATACTTGAAAAGAGGCAGATGACTTAAACCTGACAAAGGCGGCTTAGCAGGATGTAATCCACTCTTTGGTAACTGGCTGACACATAGTAATAGCAATGCTAAATCCAATATGAACTTCACAGACACAACAGCATTTCCAAAGTTCAGCTTCATCTGTAAGGGCCACAGTACTGGGTCATCATTTCTGGTCATAGAAAATCTCTTTGACAAAGCTGAATTGCTCTGAATTTGCCACAGTGGACTGAAACAAGTAGTAATCGTTGTGCAACTACAAATAAGGATTTGACCATGAGTTGTTTGTTTAATGATGGAGTACAAAGTCTTATTCTTGAGAGTAGTGGAAAATGGCCCTGTTCTCACCACTCCATGAAAAAAAGTTACTCTTTCATAAGCTATCATCCTTTATGTCTATATTCCAATAGGGAGTCCTGATGGGACATTCCCTACCACTATATTAGGACCTTTATTTATCAGAAACAGTACTACAAGCCAAATTAACCTCTCACTGATAGCTAAAATGAGGAATGATGGCTATTTGGTGGGGATCCACTAAAATTAGTAAATAAAGAACCTATGTTCCACATACAGTGGCTTTTCAAAGTAGAAACACACCCAAACTTAACCAACTTTCAGCCACTGAAAATGAGTTAGTGACACAGTAGAAGCTTTTGAGATAGATCAACATTCCCCTTTTTGTCAGTGCATTCTGATGTTCAAGGAAGGTAACCCCTAGGCTGGCCTTTAAACAGCAGTCTATCAGAAAGAAAACTGAACTAATGCTATGGTTTAAGAATAAACTTTGCATCATTTGCAAGTCTTCTAAAGACCAAATCTAAGATGCCTCCCCACTGAAGTGACAGCTACTACTTATACAAAGTCCTATATTTTTTGCTATCTTCCTTTCCAGGCAGTGTAATATTGTACTAAATCTCTTAGTTGCAACCTTTGCTACCACATCTCTAATATATCACTCCCCAAACCCTCAAAATAAACTCTATTTTAAAGCAATAGCTCACAATAACAAAAATCCAAACCCAGCACTAATTTTCCAGTAGTACTCACATAGGGCTGATCTTTATATGGTGAGGTAGCTGACTGATTGCTTGACACAGGAGAAAGAACTCTCTCAAATTATACACAGCCTTGGGTAATTTATTTTGTACTCAGTATCACCACCTTTGCTTATTGGTCTCAGCCTATAATGTATGCCATGCATTTCCACTGCAGGCTTCTGCCAAGCTACAGGGGCTCTCTGAGATGTTGAACAGCTTCTTTGTGATTGACTAAACACACTGTGATGACACTCCCAGCATTAATTTTAATTTTATTGAAGTGAGTTATACACAATGATTCAGAGAAAGCTGGTTTTCCCTCATTTAATTTATGTCCATTGATGTGAAGGTAAGGAGTAATTGAAAGTGAAAGCCTATCATATGAGGATGTAGAAAAACTTAATAGAAATATGACTACAGGTTAGTAGGAGGAGGTGAATAGATGATGCGTAAGTGCTGACAGTTGGGGGGCACAACTCCATGATGATGCTGCCATGGGGAGTCACAACTCTGCACTGCCCCTGCTGCTGCCAGGTCCTGGCTCCAGCCAGGCTGCAGCCTTATGTCCTGCACCCTGCAGTCAGCACAGAAGTCGGGGGGTGGGGGGGAGCATATGCCCCTCTCCCCCATGTTCCCCAACACATCTCCAATGAGGAGGGGAAAATAAATCCTTGGAAATTAGAGTACTGGTATTTTAATGAAATCTTCTCTTGAATTATTGCACTGTTACACAAATGCACAAATGCATTAAAGCCATAAAGTGAAATAACCTACAGTTCAAAATTGACAGTTTATCCAAGTGCCCTGGATTTTCTGTGGGTAATATCCTAAATACTGAGGTCATCTAAAAGGAAATAGACTATAATGTCAGAGCAGTGTAAAGGGGTCTTAACAGAAATAAGAATAAAATTCTTCTGGGAACATGGGCACTCCTTCCCTTATCTACCAAGAGCAATTTACATCCCATGGAGGCTAAGGATTAAGTAGGATCAGGGATCAAATAGTACTCTTCATTCACCATCCAGCTGTATGAATGTTGTCCTCAGTTTATGTGCACTTTCTGATGACTACACTTTTGCCAGTTATTAGGATCACACGTTCCCAGCCTTGGCACTATATTTAAGTATTCTTTGCTGGAAGGAAACATTTTACTTTGAAAGTTTTCATAGGTTCTGCTTATATAGCCCAGAGCAGGCTATTCTCAAGGCTTGTTGTCTGGTCCTCTAAAGTGTGTCATTTAGGACATCTTCCATGTTTCAGGGGTGTACTTGGTAGCTGTGTTGGTCTGAGACAAAAAGACATACGAAAAGGTATCATTTTGGAACCAGGAGTTCTAGTTTTTTGTATGTCATTTAGGACAGGCATGAAAAGAAAAGTTTTAATTCATCTATGTCATAGTATGTTATCTTCAATGAAGTTACACTATGGATGATTTTGGTGTAACATATTTCAATTAAGCAGCTAAGAATACTTCAGCAATTTCTGCAAGAAGCACAGAAGTGGAAACACAGCATAGTGGAAACTATTTATTTTAACTGAAAGGTAATTTTCAACTGCTAAAAAATTCTGTTCAGTCACTGAGTCATAATACTTACTGATGCAAAGAGGAATAGTATTATTAATACTATTAATACTATTTAATAGTATTAAATCCTATGGTAAGCTTTCTGGCTATCTTCTACTGGTTGGTGTATACATTCTCTTTAAATAGCGTGTTTATTTTATAGTGCTATGCTCAAATACAAAACTACACGACTGAAGTCAGAGCCACGTAATGGCATGAGGATGGATTGCTAAACATTTCAGCAGCTGGCTTGTTGCATGGCTGTTTCTTGGATAGATACAACTGGACACTGTTTCTCAGACTAAATAATCTTTAAAAAAAGTTTCAATTAAATCTACAACAATTTTTATCTTTTCATAAATGAACATTCCAAAGAAGAATAATGTGCGTCCTTGGGCTTAGCCCCAAATAAGGAGCAGTAAATAGGTCTCCAGAATTGTACTTCTTATTATTCAAGCTGGTTGATGACCCTGAAATATTTTATGAAACTTGCCTTTTAATGAAAAGCAAAGGAGGCTGCTATGGTGTGTAGGTTTTTAATTTCCGTTTAGTTCCAGTAGGAAAAATCCAACTTGTTCACCAATTCTAAGTTTTCTTCCTTTTTCTTACCTATTTGAAAAAGTGAGAGAAAATATGTTTTACTTGAACACTTTTCTGAAAACAATAAACATAATGAAAACGTTGAAATGAGAAGAAATCTTTCCTTCAAAATATTTTTAAAAATATGGGAAAGTTTCCCATCTCTGAGAAACATTTTGAGATAAAATTGTGTATAGGTGCTAACTGCTGATAAAGGGAATACATACATAGGTAAACATTTAAGCCAGGAACAGACATTACATTTTTACTGGTATAAGGACCAGAAACCAGTCTATACCTGTAACAGAATGGAAGTTCGGTGCACAAAATTGGTCTGTACCCATAACAGAACAGAAGTTCAGCACACATAGACTGGTTTAAAAAAACTGCTCTAAGATAGCCCCCCTCCTCACCAAAGGACGAATGCATATTTTGTTCGCTACCAATCTAAACTATACTGCTTACAGAAAACTATGTCACTTAGATTGATTCCACCTTGTGCTTTTTGAATGTCTGTACCGTAGTATGGAAACTGCTGCTACTGCCTTTGCTCTCATGAAAAGTGTTATGTTAGATCTCTGACATTCCGACATGCAGGGGTGTGCAGTTTGTGGTGTCACAAACCTCTTTGTGGCACCACAAACCACACACAATGAATGTTAAAATGTGCCCTGCACCGCAAATTTGCAGTGCAGGGCCAAAATTTGCCACTGGGGTTTCCTAGAGTGTAAAGCAGCACAATGCCCAGACAACAAGCATGCGCTGGCACACACAGAGGCCAAGCCATCCAAAGCAACACTGTGGCTGCTGGTCAGGCTTCTGTGCTGCCTCACCTGTGCCCCTGCTGTGACCAGTTTGTCCATTGTGTGACAATCTGTCCCACAATGAAGTGCACACGCAGGGGCCTGTGCTGTGGCAATTTGTGCCGCTGCAAGCACACACCCCTGCATGTCTGGATGTGGCCCTGGGGTTCAAAACTGGTTGTAATCTCAGTATAGTATCCTGTGCCACCAGGGTTCCACTCTATTATCCCCTTCCTGCACTACAGGGGAAGGAAGAAATGCAAGCTTAAGTATGGGATGGGTGCCAGACTTGTCTACTCAAGGAGATATAAGATGGTGGGCCAGTGACCATGAAGTTCAAATTTGCAAGGGCTGTACATCAGCAGCATTTAGTTAGCTACTAAAACTTTACATCCCAGGTATAAACATGCTAGGGCATTGACAAGCTTGGATCCACACTCTGGAATTACAGCCCATTTTACATTTCATCTGAACCCTTTAGTGTGGTGTGTTACTCATTTAATCCTATATTCACAATAAACCAAGTGTTATCTTCTCACATGCTCTCAAAAAACTTTGAAGCTGAGCTGATAGAAATCTTTACGGCTGATTAAATAAGAATAATCTATCATATCACTGGAGGATTCTTCTTCTCTAACTTGTCAGTCATGTGAAATGCTTAGGAGCCTAAGACAGTGAGAGCGGAAGATGCCGAGTGCTTAAGAGGAATTTTCAGAATGCTTTTGGGAGCCTATTTCCATGTTGCATGCTTCACTTCAGATCTCAAAAAATTGAAAACTGTGGCTTCCACATGAAAAGATTTCATAGATTTCATAGACATTAGGGTTGGAAGGGACCTCACAAGATCATCTAGTCCAGCCCCCTGCCCAAGGGGCAGGAAGTCAGCTGCAGTCAGATCGCCCCAGCAAAATAAGCATCCAAGCATTTTTTAAAGGTATCCAGACTGGGTACTTGCACCACTTCTGGGGGGAGTCTATTTCCAACTCAGGAGACTCGGACGGTAAATAAGTTTTTCCTTACATCCAGTCTAAAATGGTCTTCCTGCAGTTTGTGACCATTAGACCTTGTCTTGCCTTGGGGTGCCCTGGTGAACAAATGTTCTTCCAGTTCCTGATTCACACTCTTTATATGCTTATAGGCTGCCACCAAGTCAACCCTGAGCCTTCGCTTCTCCAGGATGAAGTGTCTCATGGCTCTCAGCCTCTCTTCATAAGGCCTGTTCTCTTGACCTCTAATCATGGGTGACTGGTGCCACCTGAGTCAGAGGAGGCATGTGGCCCCCCCCCCCCCCACTGGCCAGTCAGCAACGAGGGTGGGGGGGTCCTCCCATGGCCAATCTCGCTGATGGGGCGGGGATCCCCCCATGGCCAATCGCGACGACCGGAAAGCATGAGCGCCACTCCTGAAAGTGCCAGCAGTGCTTCAGCTGGCGCCCCCACTCCCTGGCTGGTGCTTGCAAGGTGGGGCAGCAGCACTTGTGGCTGCTCCCTCTGCCTGGTGCCTAAGCAGGGAGCGCTGCCTGTCAGGGGACGCACGTGCACCCCCTATGCATTGCCACTGCCTCTAATCATGAGCGTGGCTCTCCTCTGGACTCTCTCAAGCTTCTCCACATCCTTTCTAAAGTGTGGAGCCCAGAATTGGATGCAGTACTCCAGCTGCAGCTTCACCAAGGCATAGTAAAGCAGGAGGATGACTTCTTGGGTCTTGCTTACACTTGTTATACATTAACTCTGGAAATTCTGAAAGCCAGCATGCCTTTTTAGGAGGCAGCAAAATCATTAATGCTGAAATTTGTTTGCTGTAAAGGTCTGTTAAAAGTAGATGCAAATAAGGATGTGATGAAACATGGCCACAAATGCTAATCGTATATGTATTAGACTTTTAAACCTTGCTCTAAGCATAGAGATTTTTAGCAGCAAGTCAGAAAGAGAAACTCATGTTCTAGCCATTCCAGTTTTTTGGACACCATAATACAAAAGACCCCTGTCTAAGCTATTGTGTAGCACATGATAAGATCAATACTTGGGCACAGCCCTCAGCTCTTGTAATCTTATTCCAGTTACTTAGAATTAAGCATCTGTCCTATCTGTAAATCAGAAAATTTGCATTGAAATGAACCTGTGGCTAACAGACTGAGTCTTCGGTTTGATATCATTTCTGTGCATACATTTCTGCTTTGTAAATGATATTTGGTTCCCAGTGGGACTTGAGATTTATTAGCTATTCAAATTCTGCCCTCCCACTAACGCTTGGAATTGTGACCGAAACTCAGTAGATGATGCACAAATACAACAGAGGTCAGATAAGAGTCCATTCTGGACCTTTGTATTATATGGTGCTGTCTGCATGAACAGTCCTACAGATTTCAATGGACTGCTCAGTGAATAAGATACTAAACCAATGGGGTCTAACCCTTTTTAGTAGGAGTGCCACAAAATAACCCTACATCCTCCCTGAGTGCCACTCCAATCCCCCCTTCCTCAGCTTTCTGCTTCTTGCCCTGTGCTCCCTGCCTGATCTTCCATGTGTCACACACAGAGGCTGCCTGTGCCGCTTGTGGCACATGTGCCCTCAGGTTGACCACTTATCCTAGACCATGTGAGCAAGACTGATGGAATAAATTCTACCATATAGAAATATAGGACTTTTAAAAGTGATAGATAAATCAAATGTATTTTGGCTCAGTTCTTCCCAATCCCTGAACTCTTTGGCACAGAAGAATTGAGGGTCATGAAGGATTCAGTTTCATTTCCATGATTCTATGCTGCCTGACCCACACCAGTTGTACAATGTTCTACTCCACTATAACTTTGCCTTTGGTATTTCATCTCCCACACTGACACATTCCCTATGCTTAGGCATGGAGTCAGCTGTATACAATCTGGCTTTGCTGGCTACATGGCAGAGAGGTCGCCTCGTTCAACCAAGTAGCAAGAGCAGAAGTGGCAATCTGGCTCCCTGTCAGTAACTCCAGCATGCATGTAATTTTGCATGCAAGAATATCCCTTTTGAACTATATAGATCTCAGTTTTCCTTGTAATATTTTTAGGGCCTTGTATTGTAGAGATGTTCCTCAGAATATCCAGGCAGAAGCTGGGCAGGATGTTGCTACTGAGGCTCTGAGCACAGAGTCATGACTGTGGCTAGCTGGTAACTTCCTCCCAAACAGATGTGTAGACAGATACTAGAGGAAGTATACACTGCAGCTTTCTGCAGCAGATGTGAGGAGCACTGTGCAGGACTCCTCTTCATGGCAATCCACCTGAGTTTTGTCCTGCACGTATAGGACACAAACCTTCATTGTTCCTCCAAGCTTCCTGCTACTTGGCCACTGCACATGATACAGCATCTGACCTAAAAGTTTGGCCTCACTCTCCTCCTCACTGGATGCAGCTACATGTGCTATTAATTCACAGTAGAGCACATCCATGTGCTCCCTCTTGGAAGCAGATTTGCTCATAATGGCTGTGTCCAGATGAGTGCTGCCATTTGTTTCCCTGGGGATAAGTAGCAGTGGCACACCTTGGTATGCAGCAGGTTACCCCAGATGGGGTAGGGGAGGCTGGGGCCAGCAACTCAGTTGGCTCCAGCAGCCTTACCTGGGATCCTGGGGGCCTTGGGAAATGGTAGCCATGGCACTCCTACAGCTGAGAGTCTGACTATCAGCCAGAGTGTGGCTCTGGTGTGTCCCCTCCCCCCCATGTTGCAAGGTAGCAGTGCAGGGAATGCTTGCATGTACAGTGTGTAGCACTGCAGACGCACCTGTGGCTCCACATACTGCATGTTTGCGTTCATCTGGATGTGTCCAGTGGGAGCAGCCTGGTACAGGGCTGCTTCTGCCCTGCTCTGCACACCTTCAGCAACCAGAAGGAGCTCCAGATGCCCCTGGTACTAGCTCAGGGCCTGACAAAGGGCATGGGGCTGATCTCAGTGGGCACAGGACCAGGAAAGCACGGCTGGCTGCAGCAGCAGCTGTCTCCTGGCCCTGTGCCCAGCAGGACACTTAGCTGCCAGCAAGCCTCCTTCCAGGCATGGGGTTGCTGGGAGCTGTCCCGGATGTGAGGTGGCTGCCAGAGAGCCTCCTGCAAGGTGGGTGGAGGGCAGCTGCCCTGCTTGGCACAGAGCTGGATAGCTCCAGGCAGCAGGTGGGGGCTGAGAATCCAGCCTTCATCTGTGCCCCGGAGCAGCACTGCATTGTGCAAAGCTGCTCCAGAGCTTCCATCTCCATGCCAGGAGCTGGGACAGAGGCCAGAGAGCTCCCCATTCCTGGCGCTGATTGGCTCCCAGCTCATGGGGGAAGCTGGGGAGCTGAGTAGCACCAGGACCGGCGCCAGAGAGCTCCCTGTCCCCTGTAGCCTCCTGCTGCCTAGGCTGACCGGGAGCAAATCTGCTCCCAGTTAGCACGTATATGAATATTACTGCACAGTATCTACTGCACAGTTAGTTTACTAGCTGTATTTACAGGCAGTAGCTAACTGTACAGTAGACTGATTTACTGCATAGTAAATATGCATACATGTAGGCAGTGACACTTTACTGTGCAGTAAAGCACCTCGTGTTGACACACCCATTGTGGATTAACACTACAGTAGCTGCTGTGTGTTTGCCCATGTATGGCAAGACTATCATTTCAACTGAAGATTTTTATGCCTTTTGGGAAGGGCTAGGATCAGTATCAGATTTCCCAATAGCATGGGATAGTTGTAAATCTAAAGTTGAACTGTTTTCTTTAATTTGCAACACCTTGTACTCTATAGATGCTTACCAGTAAATTCATTTTTATTCCAGTGCCAACAATATGCCTAAGCAAGTTGAAGTGCGGATGCATGAGAGCCACCTGAGCCCAGTGGAACCAAGACCCAAACACTTACACATACGATTCTGTCAGTCTCTCCGAAAAAACCTTCTTCTGTCTCTTACAGTAGCTGGTAAGATATATCTCGTTTTATTTGCACACTAGGTATGCTTCTCCATTTGTCCAGTAGTTGAACAGTCTATATCTTTGTTCAGCTACAGAAAACTTGGTAGTCCCAGCTGATCAGCCAAGAAGTGAATGGAACACCAGTATGCCAGGTCCCCTTACTTCAAGTGTGGAGCACATTATTTGCACAGTAGGGTGGAAACCTGCACTGTTGATCTTCATGTACTAACTAGCTTGTGGGTAAAATAAGAGTTAATTTCTTAGGTCAGGGAAATGGATTCCATTTGGCAGCTTTAAATACATTGAGCTTTCTTTTTCTTTTTGTTTCTTTAAAAGGCCAAATCCGAAAGCCTCTGTTACCTGAGACTTTCACATCTCAGCATACATCTTCTTTCTCTTATTTTTTCTGGAGAACTGAGCTTCTGCCTCTCTCTGGTTACAATGCCTGGGATCAATAATCTAGCTCTGAAAACTGCCTTCTGGTTTTAACAGCTTCCAAATATGGAACAGTTTGACATTTCTTTGTGGTTCACTGGCCCTATGCCCAGTCCTTTTTTTCCACTCTAAGCCTAACAGCCAAATGCAGCAAATTCACAGACCTTTTCTGTATTGCTACAGCTTGATAGACCAGCTTTAAGATAAAGTACAGCTGGTTCTGATCTGCAAAATTTACCTCCATGTCAACATTATTAAATCTTCAACCCTCCTACAGTTGAGAGATTTGGACAAGGAGTTTTGGCTTGAACCATTCCTTAGAAGATATCTGATGTACTTTCCTGAGACCATCACAAACAATTATAAAAATACATTTATTCCCTATTGAATCAACTTTATACAAGGAAAGAACCATAACTTATTAAACAGTAGCACTGAAACACAATTCAGAGCTTCTTGTGATGTACAGTACTTTGCTGCTCAAGGCACTGCTCCTGGCAGGGAATAATCTAATGGGTTTTTTCTGTTCTAATTTTATCTTTCTGTGAACTGGATACTAATAGCAATCTAGGCAGAGAAAGCAATGTTGTTATTCCTTTCACCGGTAAAAAATATTGAATGCAACTTCATCACAAGATCTTGCTTGTTTTCCAATAGGACCTTTTCCTCAGCTGCCTTCTCTGCCAGGACTTCTGTAAGAAATTAGAGCTGTATGAGGATGATATGAAATAAACATGTGTCTCTCAGAGTGTAGTGAGGCTTAGATACATTTTACAAAATACCAAGAGGGCACCAGGAAAGATACTGTGTAGGAGCAAAATATTGCACAGAATGTTTTAGGGTCAGTCACATTCTGAAACCATTTTTAATTCAAGGTTGTTCTTTTGGGTAATGAAAAAGTGATTCTGGTTTATTTCCCTTCCCCACACCTTCTTTCTTATTCTCCTCCCAGGTGTCATTTTGGGTGCACTGTGTGGGGGGCTTCTTCGCCTGGCAACTCCTATTGACCCTGACATTATCATGCTAATCGCCTTCCCAGGAGATATCCTGATGAGGATGCTAAAAATGCTGATCCTTCCCTTAATTATTTCCAGTTTAATCACAGGTGAGAACTATTAATGATAAGCAATTTAAGATGCTTGTTAAAGACACCACATGGTTCATTTTTCTAAGAAGCAAAAAAATAATAATGGTGTGATGGCAGTGAGTCTTTTGCAGATGGTGATAATGTATTTAGATTTCATACGGCAAGGACATCTCTGTTCTGACATAATTTATTATCATAGGCTGAGGTCCAAACAGGTTATGTCTAGACAAACATGGGCTGCTCTTCTGAATGTCACCATTTTACTTTTATACTGTTGCATCCACTCCCAAAGTAGGATTTGTCTGAATGACAGTACAGAGTTGGAAAGGATAGGTTGCTCTAAACTGTGGTGTCACACTTGAAATGCCCAACTGTTTAGGAATCAGTGCCAAAATGCTGATATGGTGCCATCTCTCTAAATCTCTACAGGGTTTGTTTTTGCCTTAAAGAATATGATTCATATCTCTCAACAGCATCTGTGGGGTTGAATGTAATTTTTGACCAGTTCTCTTTATGTAGCTGGGGCTCTAAGCAGGTATTCGCACAGGAGAAAAAATGGAGGGTCTACAGGATACCCCCCCCATGTATCCTATGAGAAATTCCTCTGGGAAGGAAAATATCACAAGAAAGTAACGTGGCAAGATCCACAAGCAGATTCAACAGGATGTTTTGTGATAATTTAGTGAATGGTATAATATCTAGTCCTATTGGACTGTTTTGGTTTTTTTTGTTTTGTGTTCTTTTCTTGTCTTCTTTTTAAACATAGGACTGTCTGGTTTGGATGCTAAAGCTAGTGGCCGACTGGGCACGAGAGCCATGGTCTACTACATGTCCACTACTATCATTGCTGCTGTGCTGGGTGTCATTCTGGTTTTAGCCATTCACCCAGGGAATCCCAAACTCAAGAAGCAGCTGGGAGAAGGAAAGAAGAATGATGAAGTGTCCAGTTTGGATGCTTTCTTGGATCTTATTCGAAATCTGTTCCCTGAAAATCTAGTCCAAGCATGCTTCCAGCAGGTAAAAATATCTATTCTTTGCAACATTTTTTTTAAAGGTGAAGACCTTTTAACCTGGCAAGATACACATTCAGGTTTCTGTCTTTCACTTTGGGAATGGCAACAAATGAGTGATGAAGAAAATACAGGCCTTTGGTCTTTGGCAGTTAAGCAAAGAAGGAAAATAGTGTGCCACCTGTTTTAAAGGTACAGCTTTTTTTTAAAATTGATTTCAAATTTAAAACCTATCTGTTTCCTTGTCATTTTCTTAAGCTTTTAGGAACAGAATTTAATGCTGTTGAGATTTGCCTGTGGAGGGCTGGCTAGCTGATTGGTTTGGAAACCTCTTGCCTCTAGCCTGCCAGTTTGAATTTCAGTTTGGGTCAGGTTGTGGGTGACTGGATTGATATATGTCCAGTGCATTATGTAAAATGTGCTTGTGGTCTCAGGCTAGTTCCCAATGGACATGGGTCCACATCACAAAACCTACCACCATATACAATAAAAACTACTACCATATACAATGTATCGGCTTGCTGCTCAGGAAAATAGAGGACTGCTTGGACAATACAACCAAATGGTCAAATCACCATGGAGGTGATGCCACTTGGTCAGATCAGAGGTATATTTTAATGGCAAGTAGCTGGTAGAGAAGACCTACACTCTTGTTGCATTTCCCAGTTAAATGCTTTGGTATAATAACTTTTCACCTACACTAAATTAACATGATTTTTAAAGGGGTAAAAGAAATGTTTTCAAAGAACACAAACTTCCCAGTTTCTCTCTCAATACATTTTTTTTTAAATGTGAGCAGCTTTTTCCTAAAGCTAAATTGTTTGGCAATCATGCTAACTATTTTTGTTGAACCAAACAAGATGTGTTGCCAAACCCATTCTTAAATGTTTTGAAATGGGTTCATTTGGCATTGTTTGGTATCTGGAGTTGTGGCTAGAGGCAAGAGAACTGAGCAGAGTAGGGGGTTGGGTGCGGCTTGGAAAGCTTGAAACTGTTAAAAGACTTGGCTAATTTTGTTTCTTCCCTGGACTTTCACATAAAAACCCATAGTCTTTGGAGGTTTATAAAAAGAATGTTCCGAATACTTCCAAACCATCATGAGAACATCGTGTGGCCAGACCATGGCTGGCTGAACATCACAAATGCTTTAATTGAAAAATTGAAAGTGTTTTCATAAAGCAAGTGGGGTTTTATTTCTCTCCTTCTATCCTATTTTGTATCATGAAAGAGAGACTAAGTAGTACTTTATAGCAGATTGCTTGAATATTCATAGGTAGGAGCAAAGAATGAGTTGAAAAGAGAGAACGAGAAAGGGAGAATCAGGCCACTAATATCTGTCAGGTCATTTGGCTGGCTCTCTCAATATGTGTAATACACACGTGGTAAATACAATGTAGTAAATGCAGTTCACCTCACTAGATGTGGCCTGTTCTTCCACTGACATTTTCTTAGCCTTACACTTTATGGATCCAATCCAAAGCCTATAGAAGTCAATGGGCAGACTCCATGAAAGTTCAGGGAGCTTTTCATGAAGGCCCAAATGAGCTTTAACTCTTCACACATTCAGTCTGGACAACCACAGCTTCTGCTACGAAAGCCACACTCCCATGACTAAGTCATACCCCTTTCCAAATGAAACACCCACTACTTCTTAGCCTCAGCTTCTCATATGCTGCTTGCTGAATTGGGTTAGAAATTTAATTTCTCTTTCCTCCTGATTACTAGGAAAGCTGGAATTCTTTCCTATCCTCACCTGGTTTTGGTGGTGAGGAAGTATGACCTAGTTGTAAAGGTGCTAACTGGAAGACCTCCATCCCCTGCCTACCAGTGACATCCTGTGGGGTCTTGAGCAACTTGCTTGATCTCCCTCTGGGGGGCCCATGGAGAAAGAGTGCTTATTGCAGGTTCCACCACATCATTTTAAATCTGCACCTCTAATACCATTGACACCAACATTCATTGCTGTGATGGACACAAAAGGAATGAATAGCCTGGTTCAGGTGGTATCAATAGCTGCCTTTCTTTCCTGTGTTTGTCAGGGCTACATCTGTGGCCATTTAAAACGTACAAGCAGTCTTGGGATAGTATGGTCTCTGGAGCTGAAGGGATTGTTTTGCAGAACTCTAGCCAAGTATTTTGGAACTATTTTGAAATATTAATGGCACAGTGTTGTGCTATCATGATCCAGAAGGGGGAGCTACAGTTCCCCTTTCTGTCTTGCAGATGGTAGGAAAGGTTGTGCCACGAACTCAGGTTGTCTGTTAAATTGGGTTTGTTTGAAGAGCTGAACGTGGATGAGCTTGGAGGAATATGAGCCTCTTGAATAATTTTGGGGTTTAAAAGATTGATTTGCAAGCCTCATTTTTCTGTAATGAAACTCACCCACACTTAGTGTGTCAATTTAAATCAATTAATTGTCCCTTCTAAATATCTGATATAGAATGACAACTGGAAGGGCTAGTCAAGCACCTTTACTTTCAAAGCGCTTGTCTGAACCTGAACTTTGATCTTGGCTCATCATCACTAGAATTATGAGTCTTTATCCTCAGAAATGATGAGGTTCTCCAACTTTCATTCACTCCCCCAGCGGTTGTGAGTACTCAGAATGTCTATGGCTCTGCTCTGACACCACACATAGAAAGCACAGGATGATAAAATTCCCAAGATAAAAATAAAATCTGAAAAAAGTTAAAAGTAGGAGGAATGTGGGCCAGGGTCAGGACCACTGAAGAGATTCTCATGCATCGTCTGTGATGTTTTTCCCTTGGGTGTCTTTTTTCCCCCCTCTATATTTAGAGAATGTTTCTTTCTGAAACACCAAAAGTCTGTCAACCCATCACAGTAAAGCCATGATTTCCCACCCCCTCAACAATGTGCAGATCTAAGTGTAGGGGTGGCTCTGTATCCCACTTTTTGGGAGCAAAATCCAGGACACAACCCTGGTTGGTTCTTCCAGAACTCAGAACAAGTTGTAGTTCACACCATTTCCAGTTTGGGTGAATGTAGCCACCATAATGTGGCACTGTGGACAGGCTAATTACTAGCACTGCTGGGATTATGCTGCTTCCCAGTCCACAAAGAAAGCTAATTAGTGGCCTGGATGCAGTCCTAGATGAACACAACTATGCCACTTCTGATTCAGGAGGTGGCCTGTGACTGTCTCTTTATCCAGAAGCAGTGCAGCCAAACTCTTGCAGCACAATGTAATGTTGCATCCTTTCACTTGGAACTAGTAAAAACTAGCCTATTTTTAGATGACAGAATAGAGGCTGTGTTTAAAAACAATATTCCCTAAGGCTGTTTGGAATGTGCAATTAAAATGAGTTTTTATTATTGTTCCCTAGTTTTCCTGATGGATTAAATCCTGTTCTGATTCTGTTTTTTTTTCAATACTTTCAGATCCAAACAGTCACTAAGAAAGTACTGGTGCCACCACCGACTGAAGAACCCTCTAATGTCACTGACTCTGTCTTTGCTATGGTGAACGAGACAGTGAGTGAAACCACACCAGAAGAACAGTTGGTCATTATGAAGGGGCTTGAATTTAAGGATGGAATGAATGTCTTAGGTAGAGGAACTTTTCTTTATCATAATATATAATATACCCACTCTTGGTTTTCAGTCACAGCCTGGAAGTAATTGGGAGTGAGGGCATTTTTGCTGCTCTTGAGTCAAAATTTGACCTAGCCAGGAGACAACCAGAAGTTGTTACCATCACCTGACTGCTTGTTGGCCTCTGTGAGATGAGTCTTATGGTGGACATGTGCCCAAAGCACAGAAGCAAACACCAGAATTACCACTAGTTGACAACCTGTAGAAAAGCCAAGGACTGAACAAGAATCTGCTATTATTATTTATTTGATATACTATAGAAGTGCCCGAAATATTTTATCAATCCAGAAAGAGGAGGACTATCCAGACCACCATTGGTTTCTATTGACTAAACAAATGTTTCCCCAGATTTACCTATTCTGTGAAGACCTGAAGCTAACTGGGTTGGGTTTCTAGTGCTTTCCCTGGGCACATTGTGTTATATTATGACTTAAGTCCTGAGCAAGAGGTGGTGTGTAAACTGCACCACACATAAAAAAAATCCCCTAAAGACTTGACACATCTCTGAGTCACAGTTCCCTCCTGGTTTTGTCTTTGATGCTGACCTTTCCCAGCAGCATATGAGCCTCCCCTACTGTGCTCCCTTATCTGTATAGACTAGCAAAAGTATGTGGAAACAAGGGTTCCACTCACTACACACGCATCCCTGTGCACCTGCTCTGGGATGAAGGTCCGTGGGTGGGCATGCTGAACCTACTTACTCTTGTATACCCAGGCATACAGTCCTGTTATCCAATATAGGGCCTGAACTGAAAGTCCTTCTCTCTCAATTCAATTGCTTGTCATCCAAATAATCTATCCCTAAACTTGTACTATTCTAATGCACACCCTCACATTATCTTATACATTAGTCTGAGGCAGAATGTTCACAATGAAATGGTCATGCTACTACTTACTTATATATTAAAAACATTTAAAAGAAAATTTGGGCTCACTAGATTTGGTGCTAGAATGGGGAAAACTGTATCCTGCTGACAATATAATTAACAGCAAAAGGGACCGGAAGGCAAATTAATTACTGAAACAGAAGGAAATGAATCTACTGTTGTAATGGTCCACAAGCATTGCTAATATGGTTTGGTCCATAATTGTAAAATATTGCAGAGCTTTTTCATATGAGAAATGACTCTGTGTGTGTGTGTGTGTGTGTGTTGGGGGGAATTGACCTCTAAATTGTAAAACCAGGGCAAACACAAACAAAATTGAGTGCTATGAGTAATGCAGCCACTAGTTTGGAATTAACAGAACAAAGCCATGAACTAAAGTTTTCTGACGCACAGTTTGGATTCCAGGAAGTTACTTGGTCTATAACTATTCAAATTTTTCCATAATATATTCTTCCATACTGTATTCCACACACACACACACACACACACACACACACACACACACACACACTGCATCTACACGTGCACTTTACTGTGGAGTTGACTAATTAGCTCCACAATAAACTGTCACTGCCTACAAGAGCACCAGTATTAGAGCTCAGTATATTAACTAACTCCATTGTAAGATAGTACCATGGGGGACAGTAGTATCTAACAGCAGAGTCATTTGCTGCGCTGCAACACGTGTGATTGGTGACTGGGACAGCACTATGGTCCCAGCCAGCCCCTCTGCCACCTGATGCCACCACCTAGAGCCAGAGACTGACCTCTCAAGCCTGCTGCCAGCCCAGGGCTGCTCCACCCACAGCTCAAAATGCTGCTGCCCTGTGTGTGCGTGTAGATGCTGTGCCTAGGAGCAGTGTACTCTGGCACAAACTGCTCTGGAGTTTATCATGTTGCATTAATTGCACGTGTAGATGCACTCCCCCACATACACACTTTGATTCCCTTCTGTGCAACTGTGGCACAACTCAGTAAAACATCTCTCACCATCCTACTGAGTGGATTAATGGTCAAGCTCATTTTTCTTCTTAAGTACAATGAAAAAATTTTGGACAGCCAGTCATTTCACTGTGCATTAGAATCTGAAATCCTCCTTCACTGATTTTATTTCCAGATCAGAATTACTTGTGTTTTTGATATGGGGAAGTTCCCGGCTGAGTTAACACACTTTCAAAATGCTGAACTCATATTTGCTCTCATAGTTCAATCTCCTGAGGACTGAAAAGCTACAGAATTTCCTATTAGTGTCAATATATAATCCTAAATATGGCTTTTCTGACTCTTGGCCCTGAAAATCGCTGGGTAGAAAAGCTAACTGCTGAAGAGCAATACCCCCCAAATTATATTAGAGAGAGAGTTTGGGGTGGGGGGGGGGGGGAAGAAGAGAGAGAGAGAGAAAAAATGACTGACAGAATATAATATCTATATATTTATAATATAATATAAACTTTAGGGCATTGCTCATCAGCACTTAGCTTTGCTATCCAGCAATTTTCAGGGGCCAAGAGGCAAAGAGGAGTATTTAGGATTATATATTGACACTAATAGGAAATTCTGTAGCTCTTCAGTTCTCAGGAGATTGAACTATGAGAGGTAATACGAGTTCAGCATTTTGAAAGTGTGTGAACTCAGCTGGGAACTATATATATAAATAGCCCCTAGCATCCTCATTCACTAAGTTGATTCTCATCTTTCTTTTTTTTTTCTTCTTTTTTTAATACTTCAAGAATGTCCTCCATTCATTTAAAATAATTATAGGGTTTTTTTCATTTTAAGGCCTTATCCTACTGCATAGTTTCTCAACCTGTGGTACGCGTACCCCTGGGGGTATGCAAGATACAGGCAGAGGGTACGTGGGTACCCCAACGCCCTCTCTCTTTCACCCTCTTTTCCTCTCTCTTTCACCCCTTCCTCCTCTCAAAACTATAGCAAAAAATTTGGTGTACCATGCATTGTGCAGTGCTTTAAATTGCCCAGTAATAATTTGGCATGCCACGCAAAGCCCTCCTAGCTTTGACCAACTCTTGGTTGGTTCAGCCCTCCTAGCTTTGGCCAACATCACCTGTAGCCCAGGTACATACTTGAGTTGTGCACCCTTGGTATAAAATGTGGCAACCCTACCCACACCAGATCAGACATCTCTCCTATCACAGCCTTATATACACAGTGCTTCTTCTAACATATGGCACAGATTAGTCTGTAAATATACAATCCCCTGGAAAACTGAGTGTTGGGGTACTCATTAAAATTTTCAGAACTTAGGGGGTACTTGCTACTTAAAATGTTTAGAAACACTGTACCTATTGCATTTAGCAGGAAAACATTCATTGTTAATCTCTCTCTTTTTGCGTAGGGAAAGAACTCCATTGTGACTGAGTTATGCTTGCGTGAGACTGTTGTATGTGTACTGGGGGAGAAGGGGTGGAAGAAGAATTATCTTTGCATCTCCCGGTATTTTTTGAGTGTCTCCTACATAAGTTAGAGCTGCCTTAGATCTGCTTTAACTTGGCACAATTGGTTCTAATCTCTGAAAGCTGTTATAGCAACTAAAGAAAAAAGTCAGAGCACAGTGATACATGCACTCTGGGGTTTCAACCAGACATCCAAGAAGTCTCTGCTATCTATGTACACATGGATACATATACACATCCTTTATGCCACACCAAAAAGGTCACTGGGGCCACAGCATCATGATTTCAAACTGAAATTGAATCCAATCCTGTAAATGTATTATTGATTGATTGATCCCTGGTCTAAATGCTACAAAATACATAATTTAACTGCCCTCCCCCCCCCACGAAAAAAACCCCCCAAACAAACAGACAAACAAAAAACCCTAGTCTTTATTGTCAGTTTAATAAGGACCAATGAATAAAGAATTATTCATGTTTTCCCTTCTGGAAGCTTAGAGAAAATCACTTTAAGGCATTCCAAACTTGAAATCTAATACAACTGTCTCAAAAGTTGAATTACTTTGGTATTAGCAACAAGCTGACACAGGTACAGTGACTTAGATAAAAAACCTAACATGCCTTCTAACAGGGAGTATGATTCCTCCAACAGGTCTGATAGGGTTCTTCATTGCTTTTGGCATTGTTATGGGGAAGATGGGAGAACAAGCCAAGATGATGGTGGACTTTTTCAACATCCTGAATGAGATTGTAATGAAACTAGTGACTATGATCATGTGGTAAGTCTGAGGACAGAACTCCTGGCACTCATAAAAGACATAGGCCACAGATGTCCATATTCTATACACCATTCTTTATTTTTAATCCACACAATTAGGTATTTCTGCTCACTGGGTTGCTTTTTAAAGCTATGACAAGGATGAGACAGCTGGAATAGGGGTGTTTCTGTTTGGTGGGAGGGAATTAAATCTTGTTTTGAAACATCTCAAAAGATGGCAGGCCTGCTGTCATTTTCTGCCTAGGGGACTCCAAGTCATATAGTTTAAGAGTGGTTTATTGCCTGCATAAAAATGTCACCTTTGTTATAGAGGTTCATTACATTAAAAAACAGCCTACTAACTAAACAAGCCCTCAAAACATAATAACATCAAAATCTTCCTGTGAGGTTAGCATAATAACAGGCTATTAACTAGGAGGTATAATTACAGAGTAGTCAAGAGAGATGCTCTATTTACAGTGTTTTACAGCAGAACTGGCTTACCAGAAACATACATTCCATCAAAATGAGAACCCAACTGTTTGGACTAACGTACAAAAGTCTTCTCCCTTAGCCTGCAGAAAGTCCACATGCAGACTACATTCTAGAAATGCACCAGAATAAGTGATACTGAACTCAGCCGCCTCACTAGAGAAGTGTAAAATCTGCTCATTCATAATAGCAAAACCCAGTTCCTTTTTAAGGAAGTATATCTACCCTTTTAGGGTCAAAGCTTTGCTTACATTCCTTGAGGAAGACTTTTTCTCCCTCTTCTTGATGTAGCTGAGAGGTCGTCAGAGCTATTTGTATACAAGTGTTGAACATATCCATGTCACAGAATTATATTTTCAGAACAAGACATGCACTGTGGCATTTGGCATGGAACCTCTTGATTTCCATACATTTAGATCATGCACTTGCCAACTAAGGGAAGACAGGAAACTATGAATCCCTTTAGTCACAAACCCAGCAAAGGACACAGGCATAAATTGCCTACTGCTGATGGGAAAAGCAAGATAAGAGCTCTCTACTCTTTTGCATTTAAGTGGCTTATTGTGCAGTGTGTTGTGTCAGGATTAGTCCCTCATTTCTAATGCACTGTCTGCCATAAGCAGTGAAGAGCAAGAAGACTATGGGCAGAAATTACACATAAACTGGTATAAGTGATCGATAACTGGTCTAAAACTGTAACAGAATGGAAGTTCATTGCACATAGACCAGTTTCAAAATGGTTTAACACAGTTTAAGATGGATATCATGTCAGGTTTAGACCACTTTATTGAACTTCTGTCCCAGAACCCCTCCTGAATCAAGCTAGGTTGCAGTCCCATGGTATTCCAGGAGCCATTGTGGCCCCCCGCTAATCTTCTCTCACAGGGTGGATGAGCTAGCTTCTTTTCCCCCTCATCTGCTCCAGCTGAGCTGGGCCAGCCCCCCTGCATCCCACCCCACCCCACCCCACCTATGGGCTGTCACAGCTGAGGCAGCAAAGCCTCTGCTCCCTAGGCTGGCTGGCAGCAGTACGGAGGACAGGTAAGTGGGAGAACTGAGGCCCCCACCCTGAACCTAGCCCTCCCCAGCTGGGGTCTACAGAACAGGGGCCAGGCCCATGGTGGGTGCTTTCCCCCCTTGCCGCCCTGCTCAGCCAGCCTGCAGGGCCACTTACTCCAGCCCTGGCTTCCCACCAGCCCCTGCCTCTCAACTTCAGGGGGAGCAGGTGGAAGGGGAATGGAGCCCCCAGCCTGGCTCCCCCCAGCTGGGGTCTGCACATCTTCTACCTCCCAGCTGCTGCCCAGGCAGGCTCTTGCCTGTGCCTTTCATCAGTGGGGAGTCAGGCAGCAGTGGCAGCCTCCCCTACCAGTACTGAGGGGGCAAGGCTTGGGGGTTTTTCATGCAGCATGGTACTAGTTGGGGAGAAGATGCCCCTGCCATACCGCCCTGGCCCTGCCCCCCCCCCCCCCAAATGCACCCTCCTGGCACGAGCCAGCCAAGACTGGTGGGGAGGGCCACCTGGCTGCCACTGAGAGCTGACTGGTGGGGTGGGGGGAGAGGGCTGGACTGGCTGATCTGGAGTGGCCCAGCTGCTGGGAGGCACCCTGCTTCCCCCATTCATAGGAACAGGAATGTCTGTTTTGTTCCCTCCTGACCTAAGCTAGGGCACTTAAAGTGTAAAACTTAAAGCACTTCTGTCTCACGCTTTTTGCGTCTCTGTACTAAGCTGAACAGAACAGGCCATGCTTTTGCAGCTTATGCTTCCCTTGAACTCCAGATGTTCATGAAAGTATCATTTCTTAAGTTACAGGGCTAAACTATGCCTCCCTCTGAGGTTCTAAATAGCTGTAATTCCCAGGGGATATGGAAGAATAACTGGTGCTTTTAGGTTTCAGGTGTGTACAAGGGGTACTGCTGAAAATATCAAGAAACCTTGTCAAGAAACCTAGAATAGTTCATGAAACAATTCTCACTTTCTCATTTTGCTTCTCATATTCAATTTGACCCCCCTCTGAAAACAGATGCAGTTATTTTTGTGAACAAAAAGACTATTTGTAATATTTATTATAACATATATTTAGAAGCAATGATTATAGTGCTTCAAATAGTCCAGAAGTTTACCAGTATTTCACGTATTGGCACTGAGAAGCACATGCTAGACATAACTGATTATCTAAGACGTGTGCTTCAAGGCTTCTGTTGTGTTAAGTGCTGCAATTATGGGCAGTCATCCTGCTTTAAAGAAGCCCATAGAAATCATTTGTTTTTTATTGATGAACTGCTTGTTCCTCTGTCCTAAAACAGGGAGAATGAATTATGGTAAAAACACCTCTTATTCATCTCTGCCGAGAATTGTTGCTGGGCAAGAGAATTAACATTGTGTGTTTATAAAGACAAATGCCATTCTTCTTTATCCAAAGGGGAATTCTGTCTAGTTATTTATGACATGTCCATAAAAAAATCTGTCTCCTCTGGCAGTTCCAATGATTCATGGGACTCTCCTGAATACCAAAGTGCCATAACAAAGTAAAATATGGTCTGGCATCTGAGAGTGACATTGCTTAATCCTTTACAGGGATTATACGTGGTAAATCATTCAGCAAGAACAGACTATGTCCGTGGTAGCTGGAGCAGTAGTTAGGAATATTTGGCCCTAGTTTTCAAAAGTCACTCGTGATTTTCAGCATCTCAGGTGCTGAGTGCTCAACTTGAGATACCTTAAGGAACTGGATTTTCTGACATGGTTTAGCACATACCTTTTATCACAGATCCTTTCCAGTCATGTCTACGTAGGCATGCCAAATCACCAGTCAGTTTTGAAAGTATAGTCCCTACAAATTTATTCAGAAGACATTCTATTGTTTCCTCTTCACCTGGAAACACAGCTATTTTTTTTTCCACAGTAAGACTGTTATAAAGTAGGGAGAGGAAGGTGAAATCTGTTTGAAATGGATGTGTGTGACAAGCTGTGTGACAAAGGAGTGAATGCCCCTCCCTGCCAACACACACATTCCAGTGTTCCTACATACTCACTCTGTCATTTATGAGCTGTAGAAATAAATTGTTTAGTATCAAAATGTACTACTGTTATTCTCCTATTTAAGTTTCATTCCTCTTATCAAGGATGATTAAGTAGTTAATCATATAATAAATTAACAGAGCACATAATTAACAATCAATCCACAGTCTGAAAGTCAAATAGTTTAATGACTATAACAGAGACATTTGCAGAAAGCAGGCAGGTTCATACAGAAAAGGGGCTATATTTATCAGATCATTTATCTGCAGCAAATATTTCATCCCTAAACCAGATAAAAGCTGCTATGTATCAGGTATGTGCATATAAATCACTATTTTTTAGTAATGGTCCAAAACACATACGTATAATCTCATTCCTATATTCTGATGGGATATTACCATAAAGCTGAATCTTTCCTTAAGAAAGGCATGTTAAATTCAATGAGAATTAGTAAAATTGAGCAAGTACCTTTGGCTGTGGCCATAGGATATTATTGTATTACTTAAATGAACCAGGTTTATCCATACCATATAAGAACAGCATGAAGGATGTCCTCTTTCAATAATTCAGTATCCTTTTCGTGAGCTCTCTTCATCTCTTAGTGGGTTCAACCTGAAAATCCTGTATTTTTATCCACCTTTGAGCACAAGTTTTATGGCTGCATGCTGTAAAGATCAATTCTATCTGTGTTTGTTTTATTTTCCAGGTACTCACCTTTGGGCATTGCCTGCCTTATTTGTGGGAAAATCATTGCAATCAAGGACTTAGAAGTGGTTGCTAGGCAACTGGGAATGTACATGGTAACAGTGATCGTGGGCCTCGTCATCCATGGCGGGATCTTCTTGCCATTACTGTACTTTGTGATAACAAGAAAAAGCCCTTTCTCATTCCTTGCTGGCATTTTCCAGGCATGGATCACAGCTCTAGGCACAGCTTCCAGGTACTCCATGGGAAATGCCACTGTATTTACATTTTTAGGAGTTACTGGACATTATATAGCTGCAGTCCTGACCTTTACTAGAAAAAACATATAATTAATGATGATGAGAAATAAAACTTTTGATTAACCATATCTACCTGACTTCAAAGGGAGGCGGTATGGCCTGCATGCCAGTGGCCACAGACTGAGTGTAAAGAGACCGACCTGTCTTCTATTCTCTTCCCTGCACTGACTCACTGTGTAAACGTCTACAAATAAGATAATCTCTGTGCCAATTCCCTCACCTGTAAAACAGTGATAATGCTATTTACCCACCTTTCTAAAGCACTTTAAACTCAGTAGATGGAAAGTGCTACATGGGCACTTTTTAATCATAATTATTATAAGCTTTAGCCACGATTTTCAAAAGAGAATCAATATGTATCATATGGCTGCTTCTAAAAGAATTAGTAATGCTATGTTTCAAGTATGAGGTAGATGAGGCCTAATAGAAGGTTTGGTAAAAGGTAGAAGGTTTGACGAGGCTTGGTAGAAGAGGAAGTAGAAGGTTTTTTGTTGTCACCAGCATTTTCTCTTTCATAGATTCGTAGATGTTAGGGACTGGAAGGGACCTCACAAGATCATGGAGTCCAGCCCCCCTGTACTAGGCAGGAAAGACACCTGGGGTCAGGTGACCCCAGCAAGGTGACCATCCAGTTTCCTCTTAGATTCAGAGATGTAGGGTCAGAAGGGACCTGAGTAGATCATCAAGTCTGATGCCCTGCCATGGGCAGGAATGAATACTGGGCTCATATGACCCCCACTAAGTTAAGCTCATATGACCTGAGCTAGGTAGTAATCAAGCCTTTTTTTAAAGACCCCAGGGGTAGGAGCCAGCACCACTTCCCTTGGAAGCTGGTTCCAGCTCCTAGCCACCCTGACTGTGAAGTAGCGCCTCCTGATGTCCAGCCTAAAGCTACTCTCAATCAGCTTGTAGCCATTATTCCTTGTTACTCTGGGAGGTGCTCAGGGGAACAGGGTCTCACCCATTCCCCTCTGGTTCCCCCTGGTAAGTTTATAGATGGCCACTAGATCCCCCCTCAGCCTTCTCTTGTGAAGGCTGAACAGGTTCAGGTCCCGTAGCCTCTCCTTGTAGGGCCTGCCTTGCTGCCCCTGGATCATGCGGGTGGCCCTCCTCTGGACCCTCTCAATGCTGTCCACATCCCTCCTGAAGTGCGGCGCCCAGAACTGGATGCAGTACTCCAACTGTGGCCTGACCAGTGTTGCATAGAGAGGGAGGATCACCTCCTTGGACCCACTCATGATGCATCTGTGGAAACATGACAAGGTGCGGTTAGCCTTGCTGACTGCGCCCTCACATTGGCAGCCCATGCTCATATTAGGATCAATAACAACTCCAAGATCTCTTCCTGCCACTGTGCTTTCAAGAAGGGAGTTCCCCAGCCTATAGGTATGCTGCTGGTTCTTCCTGCCCAAGTGCAGTACTTTGCACTTGTTAGTATTATATCCCATCTTGAAGATTTCCAGGGTAGATGATTGCACCACCGCGGGAGGGAGTTTATTCCACAGTCTGGACACGCTGACTGTGAAGTTTTCCTAGTGTTGAGTCTGAAACAGTCTTCCAGGACTTTGTGGCCATTACTCCTGGTTTTCCCCATGGGTGCCCTGGTGAACAGCTGTTTGCTGAGCCCTTGATGTAGTCCCCTGATATAGCTGTAAACTGCTACAAAGTATCCCTCTCAGCCTTCTCTTTTTTAGGCTGAAGAGACCCAAGTCCCTCAGCCTTTCCTCATATGGTTTGCTTTGCAAGTCTCTGATCATAAGGATGACTCTTCTCTGGACTCTCTCAAGCTTTTCCACATCCTTGTTGAAGTGTGGCACCCAGAACTGGACACAGTCCTCCAGCTGTGGTCTCACCAATGCTGAGTAATCACTTCCTCAGTTTTGCTTGATATGCTTCAGTTGACGCATGCCAGAGTATTGTTTGCTCTGCTGGCACCGTACTGACGGCTCATGTTCATACTATGGTCTATTATTACCCCTAGGTCCCTTTCAGCCATGATGCTAGTCAGTTTGGTGCCAGTGAGCCTGTAAGTATGGGATAGTTTGTCCCCAGATATAGCACTTTACATTAGGCCTGTACGAAGTGGTTAGTATTTGCTTCGGATTCAGATTCAGCTGATTTGGGGGACAGTGATTTGATTCAGTGATTTGAATCACTGTCCCAAATAGATTTGGCCACCACCAAATCAGTCGAATCTCTGAATCAAACAGGCCCCATCCCCTGCCCGCTCTCCCAGCCCCTCAAATGGCTTCCCTGCCTGGCCCCAAAGTCCCGGCTCTTTTTTTTTTTTTTTTTTAAGTCCTGCACTCACTGGCTGCTCCAGGGCGAGGAGGTGCAATCCCCGCTATCTCCCACTGCCCCACACTGCATAGGGTGCTCTGCCATGAGCCCCCAGAAGCTCCGATGGCTGTTGCAGCAGCCAGTGTGTGCAGGGCTTTTTTTTTTTTCCTTTAAAGCCGGGACACTGGGACTGGGCGGGGCAGCCATTAACAGAGCTGGGAGAGCAGGCAAGGAATGGGGGCTCATGGCAAAGCCCCCCATGCAGTGTGGGGCAGTGGGGGGCAGCAGGGATTACCACCCCACCTGGCAGCAGCCGGTGAGTGCAGGGCTTTTTTTTTTGTTTTAAAGTGCTGGGATGCTGGGGCTGTGCAGGGCAGCCATTGACGGGGCTGGGAGAGTGAGCAGGGATCAGGGGATGTGGATTGGCAGGGGTTCCCCCATGGCACAGCCCTACTTTACATTTCTCAATGTTGAATTTCATCTGGTTCCGATCTGGGTCCAACCTGCCAGCCTATATAGGTCCACCTATATCTGCAGCCTATTTTCAAGTGTGACAATGCTCCCCCATAACTTGGTGTCATCCACAAACTTGACCAGTGAGCTCTTCACCCCCACATCCAGATCATTGATAAAGATGTCAAAAAGCACTGGACCAAGCATGGACCCCTGAGGGACAGCACTAGCCGCTAGGGTTGTGTGAAGTGGGCCCTATTGGATTCAGTTTTGGATTTGGCCTGAATCAAGGACAGTGATTCAATTTGTTGATTTGGATCACTGTCCCTGATTTGATTTGGCCAAATCTGAATCTGAAGATTTGATACTGTTTTGGAGAATCAGCAATTTGGATATAGACGCAGTTTTAAATGTTTTTTCTACATACCTCGAGGTACCAGCATGGCTTGTGAATGCTGCAATGCTGGGGTGGATGGAGCATCCCACAGGAGTGGCGGGGGGTCCTCCATGTGCTTGGCGGTGAACATGGAAGTGAACTGGAATTACTTCCAGTCCACTTCCAGGAGTACGTTGGGGGGTCCCACCATGCTCCCCCTGGCTCAGTGCTCAGCCACGGGGAGACCTTGGGTGTACCTCCAGACCCAGGAGGCACTAGTCGCTGAGATGGGGAGGCAAGGGGGGAGTACCCCCATACACTCCCTGGAGGAGGGAGTACCTGGCTTCTGGTCCACTTCCAGGTCTGCTGCCGAGCATGCGTGGGAGCCCCCCACGCTTCTGTGGGACACTCCATGCGCCCCAGCATTGCCGCATTCATGAGCCCCTTGACACCTTGAGGTATGTAGAAAAAACATTTAAAGCTGTGTCTATGTCTGAATTGCCGAATCTTTCCGTATCTCTCCAAATCAATTTGGAGGGTTCCAATTTGATTCAGAGAGATTAAAGGGTCTCCTGATTTGATTCAGATTTGGAGATTTGGCCTCTGAATTGGGCCAGATTTCCACCGAATCGAATCAGGAACCGAAGCTTCCCACAGTTCTACTGACCACTTCTCGCCAGGATGACAGATCCATTCATTAGAACTCTCTCGGTCCTACCCCGCAGCCAGCTTCCTACCCACCTGACTGTCAAGCATTTAAGCCCACAATCCTCCATTTTCCCCACGAGAACATCAAATCAAGGCTTTTAGGAAGTGTAGGTATACAACGTCAACCTCCTCTCTCTTATCCAGGTGAGTTACCTGGTCATAGAAGGAGATGACATTGGTAAGACAAGACCTGCCCATGATGAAGCTATGCCTGCTGTCATTCAGAATCCTACTTTCTGGTAACGTATCCCACATAGACTCCTTGATGATTTTTTCTGGGATTTTCCTTGGGATAGAAGTTAGGCTAATTGATCTATAGTTGCACAGGTCCTCTCTCCTCCCCTTCTTGAAGATGGGCACAACATTGGCCCTCTTCCAGTCTTCAGGGACCTTCCCCAAGTGCCACAAGTTTTGGAAGAGTTTCACCAGACATCCCAAGATGACTTCAGCCAGCTCCTTCAGCACTCTCAGATGATGTTCATCGGGTCCTGCTGACTTATAGATATCTAACTTTTCTAACTGATCATGCACCAGCTCAATATCAACAATAGAAAGGTGGTTATTCCCACCATGCCCATTCTTAACCTTATCTAGTATGATTTTCCCCTTAGTCCAGTGAAATACTGAAGCAAGTATTCAGGAGTTTAGTTTCCACTTGTTTTCCTCCTGTTCCCTACATACCTAAAGAAGGACTTGTTATTGCCCTTGATTTCTGTAGCTAGTTTAAATTCAGTCGCCACCTTAGCCTTCTAATCTGCTCCCTACAAGTGCGGGCTGTTGTTATATAGTCCTCCTTAGGGACTATCCCAAGCTTCCATTGTTTATATGCCTCTTTCTTCTTTTTCAAGAGGGTTATGATATCTTTATTAAGCCAAGAGGGCTTACTAGTAGTTCTGCTATCTTTCCTCCTCATTGGAATGGACTTCTTTTGTGCTTTGAGGATCGTATTCTTGAGGAATGACCACTCTTCATGCGCTCTTTCAACTGTTTCATCCATGTTAGGATGATGCTATTAGTTAGCCCAGGTTCTGTTTAGTTAATTTGAGAGTTACAAAGGCACAAGGTGTGTCTGTGTGTGTATGTGTGCATGTGTGTGCACACGTGTCCGTTGACCCCAATAAAGATTTCTCTTTATATTGTTAACAAGTGAGATAACAGGTATCCTGGGACTCTTAGCAGATTAGGTTTGGAAACCAGATCCTACCCAATCAAGAGCAAGGAGTTATTCCAAATCTCACTGTTCATATTTCAGCCAAATTGGCAGAATAAAGAAAAGTGGATAAGAATCTTGAGTTTTCATTCCTTTGGTTAGAGCATAGGGAAAGGGAATATGGGACTTGATAACTCATAGCTTGGTAATAGGATAGGATGCTCTTCACTAAGGCTGCCTGTAAAATTCCCGTCAAAGCTGTGTATTGATAGAAATGTCAGTATTCTATTAAATATTTTTATTTTGCAAAAGTGCTTAGTCTCTGCAGAAAATGTAAGGTTTTGTTGAAACACGGGATACCAGGGGACTGAATTTTTTTGATTCAGAAATGTGGTACTTCATAAAACTGTGGTTGGGTGCTCCATGCCTCTACAGGCTAATTTTCCATAATATGTCATCAGCTATGGTGCATTGAGGAGCTCTGGAAAATCAGAGACTGATGGACCATGGGAGCTTTATCTGTCCAGGAAACCCAACCCATTGTGAAACATAAGGACATGCAGTACCCAAATTACAGCTCCCATGTGTCATCATAGTAACACTTTTAAAATTTTTGGACCAAAACATTTTGGCTTTTCCATTTTTTACAAGTCCAAATTTTCACAGATGAGAAATTTCTGATTTGCTTCAGCTCATTAGTTCACATATAATCTGTATTAACATCAACTGAAAGCCTTAATTATTTGACAGCTGATGGCTGTGTAAGAAACAGTATAACATGTCTCCCTGGTTCTTAGTCCATATATTCATAACCAAGTGACCACCAGCATTACAGCTGGTGTTCTGTGCCAGCTGAGAAGCCAAAGACTGAACTGCTGGTGGACCTTCAAATGCTTCTTTGAACAAGGATTAAGATTCTTTCTTAAAACAGTGGAAGAATTTTGTATTGCTTCTACCTATGGTGCTTATTTTTCAGAGATTAAGTGCTTTATCTTCCAAGGAAGTCAAATCACTTACGTTAAAAAATAAATTAAAATATGCATTTGCCTCCTGAATTATAGGGAAAGGTCTTATGATAAATGGAAAAACATAAAAGTTGGATCCAGACATACAGGAACATGTGGTTTGTACCACAAACTGCACAAGTACCACAAACCACATAAGTTGCACATCAATCAGTTCTCAGTGCTGCTAATTTCCAGTGCTGGTGCAAAATTTGTTACCAGGATTTCCTGGTAGCAAAAAAAATCATCCTGGAAAACGATGGCACAACACACGCCAAAGTGGCGAGCACCGGGACAAATGAAGAGATGGGGCAGCAGGCAGCCCAGGACTGCCTGCTCGCCCATCTCCATCAGTCATGGAACCCCGTGCAGAGGAACCCTGTGCCCCAGCCAGCCACTCCCCACCTGGCTGGGACTCAGGGTGCCTCAAGACGGGGGAGCAGGCAGCGCTGGGCTGGCCTGGTCCCCCATCTCCACATGCCAGTCTCCAGATGGCCAGGGCCCAGGGTGCCTCTGCACAGGGGATGGCTACCTCTGCTGAGGTGCCCTGTACCCCAGGCCCCCTGCTTGCAGCACATGGAACAGTGGGACAATGTTTCCCATTGCAAAGCACAAGGGTGGGGGCATGCACCGCAGCACATAGTATCGGCACAAATTTGTGCCCCAGCATCCTGCCCCAACCAGCCCCTCCATAGTATGTTGAGCCAGGTGAGAGCAGCCCTCTGCCAGCCAGGTCTGCTCTGACCTGCTGTGGTCCTGGGTACATGTTCAAATGGTGCACTTGTAAGTAATAAACTCCAGAGCAATAAACTCCAGTTTATTGCTTCACATTATTTCCACGTGTAGACGTCCCCAGTGTGGGCTAATAAGCCCCATTTCTCAAATCAGGCTCTGAAAAGTGCAGTATTGGAGAAGTCACTTAATTTCTCTTTTCTTGGCTTCACATCCATCTGTAAAATGGATGTAGATAAATTCTGTGAATTAATTAATAAATGTGTTAAAGCCACTGTAAAGTTGCAAGGTGTGAAATATAAATGTGGTAAGTATTTTAGTTCATTTTAGTGAGTTCAGCCCTTTATGATTTTTATTATAAGCAATAACTGACATTTTTGTTAGACACTGCATTCAGCATTTTTGGTTCACTAAGCATGACTGCTTTTGAGAGATGCCAGTGACTCAGTTTGAGATATGAAGGTGGACATGCTTCAGTTGCTTCTCTACAGAACAATTGATTTATCAAAAAATTCCCTAAATTGACATTCGCTTTTAAGAGCTAGCTTCTTGGTCAGGGTGCAACCAAATTAGCTTAGTGATGCCACAAAAAATGAAAGAACCAATGCACTCCACTGATTCATTCCTTTTGTGGAAAGTCCTTTGACTGTTCTAAGCAGACTTGCATGGCACAGGAACCTGTGAAATGAACCTGCAAACTCTGATCAGTTTACTGGCTAAATCTGTTTCAGTTTCAGACTTCTACAGGAGAGATCCATGCAAGGAACTGATCTCCAACCTCCACCCATGACCCACATCTTCTACTGACCCCATGCTCTAAGAACTGAATATATCGGTAGTACCTCTTATCCACCCTCCATTGCACATAATAGAGTTGCTCTGGGTTCCTTTGTCAAGAACACTTTCACAGCTGAAAAGAAACAGATTTTCCCCCTTAAATATATATTTATTTGAATTCAAATCAACCAAATTCCCCTGGTCAAGAAATGATTTACAACATAGATTGAAGTCATATCTACAACTTCTTTCCCCTTGCAAACATGCACCTATTTCTCTCGCTTTTTCTGACTCTCAGTCTGACCTCCAGTTAGCTCCAAAAGTGGTTTAAATTGAAGACAGATTTTGGGTCACATGTAAGTTGAAGCACAAGAAAAAGTTGGCAAAGAAAGTGGAAAAAATATAGCAATGTTCATATTTTCCTGGCAATGAAGTACGAAAACTTTACATTAAGCATTGGTCTTTCCCATAGTATTCAGTAGCATATGCTTAATCTTGCTCTCTTTGCTGCTTGTGGCAGAGTAGAGAATGAAAATGGAGCAGCAACTTTGAAAATCCTATGATCCCTTCTGACTTCCTGCCCCTGGGGTAGGGGGCTGGACTCGATGATCTTCTGAGGTCCCTTCCAGCCCTGGTGTCTATGAATCTATGAAGCATGCAAGAATAGTATGTGTCATAAAACTGTTTTCTCCTCCATTTATTTGCTCACTCTTCCAGTGCTGGTACATTACCTGTCACCTTTCGGTGTCTTGAAGAAAACCTAGGCATTGATAAACGGGTAACAAGATTTGTCCTTCCTGTTGGAGCCACTATTAACATGGATGGGACTGCCCTTTATGAAGCAGTGGCTGCCATCTTCATTGCACAGATGAATGGAGTGGTGTTGGATGGTGGGCAGATAGTCACTGTGAGGTAGGTCCTATATACCTCTGTGTATCTTTTATCTGAAGATCATGAACTGTGAAGATTTGGTAATGGCTTGACCTTTTGAATGGTTGTGGATCTTTAGGGCATTGTTGCAAGGAACACTTAACACATGTTTTATTTAGATTGTACGCTCCAATTGAGCAACATCTGTACAGAGAAGCACAAAAGACAGGGCAAGATTTTTCTCCATCCAGAGCAATAATATATTAATTGACTGCTCCATCTGAATGTTCTGAATCATGTTTATGGCATTCACTCTCTAGAAAGTCCATGCCTGCCACAATTGACAGAGACACACAAAATAAGCCCATTATCACTTTTTTTCCCTTTCTGCTTCTATAGCTATTGAAAGAAATAATGGTAATGTGCAGGACATTTTCAGGGTGAGAGTAGGTGATGGTGAGAAAGATCATGACTGGAGAGTGATCAATTCTAGCAAACAGCTAAGCAGCAGAATGTTTCCCTGAGAAATGCAAGATGCTGTCACAAATTCCTTCCATAATTTTAAACTTGTGTTGGGTCTATTTTGGCTATTGCAGTCCCCAAAAAATTCATGAGATGCACAAATGAATTCAGGCTTGCATTAGCAATAAGCATTGGTGTAGTATGTATGTGATGATCTAGCCCCAGCTAAAGTGTCAGCTATCTGTACAGAAAAGTGTCCTTTTTAAGTGTTCTTTTAAGTGTTCTTAAAAGTCTTGTTATTCTATCTATCCCAGGGCATGTCTACTCTACAGACTGTAGTGTCATAGTAGAGATTAGGGGTGTGTGAAGTGGGCCCTATTCGATTCGGATTCAGCCTGAATCAGGGACAATAATTTGATTAGTTGATTTGGATTATTGTCCTTGATTTGATTCAGCTGAATCTGAATCTGAAGATTTGATGCTGATTCAGAGAATCAGTGATTCAGACATAGACACAGCTTTAAATGTTTTTTCTACATGCCTCGAGGTACCAGCACGGCTCATGAACACTGCGATACTGGGGCACATAGAGTGTCCTACAGGAGTGGGGGGGGGGGGGGGGGGGGGGGGGGGGGCTCCACGTGCTCAGCAGTGAACCCAGAAGTGGAAAAGAAGTACTTCTATTCTACTTCAGGGTCTGCCAGGGAGCATGCAGGTCCCACCCCCCGTGCCACCCTGGCTTGGTGATAGGCCATGGGGGAACCCTGAGTGCCCCCCTCCAGACCCAGAAGGCAGCAGTCGCTGAGTCAGGGGGGCACAGGGGGACCCACCAGTGTGCTCCCCAGTGGACCCAGAAGTGAACTGGAAGTGGTCCACTTCCAGGTCTGCTGCCAAGTACGCTTGGGAACCCCTTTCGCTCCTGTGGGACGCACCATTCATCCCAGCATTGCAGCATTCACAAGCCACCTTCTACCTAGAGGTATGTAGAAAACCCTTTTAAAGCTGTGTCCATATTCAAATCGCTGAATTTTTCCAGATCAATTTGGAGGGTTCCAATTCAATTCAGATTCAGAGATTCAGACACTGAATCAGGCCAAATCTCTGCCGAATTGAATCAGGGACCAAAAGCTTTGCACAGCCCTAGTAGAGATACAATCAGTCTGTTTACCGTTAACCCAGAATATAATGGACATAGCTCTTCTTCTCAAATAACCGTATATAGGACAAAGTTGAAATAGCTGTAAACACAAAGGAAAGTACACATTCAACTTGAGTAAGAATATTTTTGGAACATTTACTGTTATCCAGTTTAAGGTCATATTCAATCCTTTGTGTAATGAAAGAGAATGGCAAAGTTATGACTGGTGCTGCTGAAGTTATTTTACAATGGAAAACCTGACAAATACACCAACCCTGACATTTTGAATCATTACAATGTAAACCACATGTGATTGCTGCCAACTATGCCTTTTTCCTGTGTCTCTAAACCACCCACCTTCCTTTCAGTTTAACTTTTTTTAGATTAAAGAAGCACCTGGATTGGAATTTCTAATGTTGTGTTACTTGCCTAACTATATTAGCAGAACATGTTCCATTTCTTTGCTTCCTGCAATTTACCTAGTATAGTAAAATTGGGTTTGGGCTGTTTCTCACAAAAGCAGATGATAGATCTTGGATAATAATATTGTTTTTAGACCTAAAAAAAATAATGTTAGAGATAAATTGAAAATGTAACACTGGATGCCAGAAAAGTTAAGCTTGGGGCTCCACTGATGGTCACTGGGCTTTGTAAACTAAAACCTGTATTATTCCTCTTACTCCCACTCTGACGAATTGTCTCATGCTTAACTCAAATTTTTATGTGGGTGCAGTTGACTTTATGGACTTTCCCAGAGGCTGCTTTAAAATTTGTTTTACACAACGCAGTGCGTTCTTTTGGGCTAGCCAGAGCAAAATTGCCAGCCGTGTTCCTTCAGCAATATGATGGGGTGATATTTTTGTTGCAACACTGGGATACTGTCCCCTGGGTTGGTAATGCAGATTACTGGAAGGTCATTTTATGTCTGCCAAACTCAACTCATAATGGTGGGGTTGGGTTCAGATGACCCAATGCAGGCTTAAGATAACTTAGTATTTTTCCTTTGACCAGCCCCAGTTGCTCTTTATATCTGCTCACGTGTGTATCGTGCTTTAAACCAATAACAAAACCCACCAAATCTTGGATATAGTAGTCAGGCTAATATGTTTTGTTCTCACAAATAAGCACTGTAGCTTATAGTCAGGCACTTACCCTATGAAGACACATACTGCCCCACCTTCTTTTTGGAAGCCCTTTAAAATCTTCCTGGATGTACCTATCTTCTCAGATTATTAGTTAATTATGGGATTATTTCAGAAAGACAGAGACATCTTTTTTTCGTTTTTCTTGGCGCTCCCACTGTCTAATTTGTTTTCCGTTCTGCAAAGGAATGCCCAATATCTCTGAAGTTTAGTGTTGTCTGTAGGGAGGGGTTTTTTTTTCCTCCCAAACTTTCAACACACTGAGCACAGAGATTTATTGTTTTTCCTTTCAGCCTCATACTTGTGAGAATGAAGTTTTGAAAAACCTAATTAGCTGGTTTTTAATTTTTAAAAAAAATTATTTTAGGGTTTTTTTCAGATCAGAACTAAGATGGGTTTATAGCTGGACTCTGTGCATTGCAGGTTGACAAAGTTTGGAGACTTCTTAGGCTTTTCCCCATCTTTTATTGACAATAACCCATTCCTCCAAACCAAAATCTCACACTTCAAATACCATAAGTAATTGTTCATGAACCACATTGGAAGCTCAACCTACAATCCTACAGTCACAACCATTCTAGCTGGAATGGAGAGATGGATCTAAGCAAAAGTAATGGCTTTGAAGTCTGGTTCTAAAAAGACTGGAATGAATTAAAAAACTAAGTGAAGTCTGAACGTATGAAAGTTACAAATTGACGTTATGTTTATAGAAGTTTGAACAGCCCCCTCTTCCCTCAGATTTGAACACTTACATTCAGGTTGCTGAAGGGACAGAATCCTAAATGTTATGGTCTGAGCATAATTCTTCAAGAATTATGTAGCTGTGGATGTCCTGGGAAAAGTCACTGAAGTGAGTTCACATTGACAGTTACATTCTTCTTTCTGTTACCTAGCCTTGTGTTTTATTTATTACAGTCTGACGGCCACCCTAGCAAGTGTTGGAGCTGCCAGTATACCCAGTGCAGGCCTGGTCACCATGCTGCTGATCCTCACTGCAGTAGGCCTACCCACTCAGGATATAAGTCTACTTGTTGCTGTTGACTGGCTCTTGTAAGTACTGCCAACTCTATCCAATAAAGCCACCTAAAGTCCAAGGAACAAATAACTTTTTTCCTCTGCTGCTTTTCAATCATGAATCTCAATAAACTCTAAAAATATGTATACTTTACAGATAGAGCAAAGGGGATGCAGACCTGTTAAATAGCTTGATACTGGCCACTTGATGAGCCAGTCTTAGAGCAGGGAGGAAAACCCAGAGCCAGGTCTCCAGCTAAGATAAGTTGTTATTGGTACATTGAAACCAATTTACATGAACTGAGGATCTGCTCCTAAGGGTTATGACTCCTATCCTCCTACCTAAACTACCTGATATTTTTCTTCTCTAAAGACTCTTCTTAATGCTGCTTTCACATCACAGGTTTCTCTCAACAGCAGTTAGTTCATCACTTGACTCACATTTCCCTGATTTTAAAGTTTCTTTTGTCTAAAACGAAGTATGGATACGGAGTCTGTAGATTACATTGCAATGCTATCTGCCTATAACATTGGAGATTTGTATGAATGTGGCAGTGGGCAATTGTATAAATAGCCTTATATCCAGATATCCTACTTCATTCTTCAAGCTACAAGACAATTGACAAGTGCCAGAAGTTCAGAAGAAACTTGCCTTCTCCTGCAGTCAAAATGTTATATTCCTGTTTGAGAATCTTAAACCTTTCTCTGAAATATATAGTACTTATGGAGACAGGACATCAGGTAAGATGGACCACTAATCGAATCCAGTGTAGCAACTTCTGTCTTTCTAATGGAATCAGGTTGATACATCTTTTTATTCTTATCCTTAAATCCTTCCAGTAGAAACCTTACAGAATGACTGTAGTATGTCCGAGATGACCGTGATATTCCCTCATGGCCAAGCAATACCTGTCCCACTTTGGCTCTATGGGTACCCACCCTTTTTCTCTGGCCTGCCATGCCTTGATGTAATTGGTTAATTTGTAAGAATGGAGGCTGCCTGATAAATGAAGGCTCATTTGGGCGACTATCTGCCATCTGGCAGGTCCCTCCTGGACCCCACTAGTCTCAATTTCACCTTTCAAGCACTAAGTGAGCAGGCCTGTCTGTGCCTCCTGGGCACTAATCACCTTAAGTGCTAATTTTGTGGCCTCTGATATCATCTGTAACCATGTCTGGGTCTCACAGGTGTTAAAAGTTAATCATTCTAGGGGCACCTTACTCCCCTACAACAGGGGTCAGCAATGTTTTTGGGCAGAGTGCCAAAAACACCCGCAACTTCAACTTGTAAGATGTTGTTGTGCCAGAGGCAGATGGCAGGGGAGCCACGAGGGTCCCAATCCTTGTTGTGGCTGGGTAACCCTGGCCCCTTCCCCACCATCCACCCAGAGGCACATGTGCCAAGCAAAATGCCTTTGAGTGCCACATATGGGCACCTGTACCAAGGGTTGCCTACCCCCACCCGACAAAGTCAACTCTTAAAACTGTTGTTGGGACTTCTGCTTTCCCAAACTTCTTCCCCCTTTCTCTCATTGGGCTTCCTCCAGCCTAGGCCCACCATGCTTTACCTGGCCTCTGGGCTCCAGCCCTTTCGGTTGTCAGTATCTCTGGGCCCCTGGCCCTTGTGTCTCTCACTCTGGGCCCCTGGCCCTTTTAAAGGCACTGGGCCCTAGCCCTATCTCTGCCCCTCCTGGGCTGCTGGACCCCTGGCCCTTCTCACAGCCCCTCCAGGCTACTTTGCAGTTTGTGACTTCCTCCCTACAGGTTCAAGCCTTGCATGCTGCTCTAGGACCTCCATACTTTCCCTGCAGTCACAAACCCAGTCCTCCAGTCAAAACTCAAACGAAAACCATAAGCCCCCCGGCCACAACTAAACTCTTAGCTCACTGTTTGCATGTCAATCCCTACTTAGTCTTTGCCCCCTGCCAGCCCTCATCCCTTTTATAACAGCACTGGCAAAGCAGGATCTGTCAGTCACCCAGAAACTGGCCTCTCTCTCTCAGCAGAGCTCTTTCCCCAGTGGCCTTCAGCGCCAAACTGACTGCCTGAGCTCAGGCTTGGGCTCGGGCTTGGCCTCATCTTCCTGAGCCCTGCCCCTTTCTTGCCATGTGATTTCCCTAGGATGCCTACAGGTGTGTCCCCTTTCCCCTGATGGGTAGCTCATTGCTTAGGCAGCAGCATTTTCTCACTGCCTGACTTTTCACAGCTCAATTTGTTTTGGTTCTTGTTTTGCTATCCGGGCTCTGGCTATCACTCTGCTAGCAGTTGGTTTGTTCTTTTAGCTGCTAGCCCTTCCTGGGCCAGCTGACCCAACTGCAATTCTCCCTTAAGTAACAGGACTCCCTGTTACATAGCTATCTGAAGAAAGCACACAAAACAAATAAGAAAGCAAACTGGAAAACTGGAAAGGATTCTCCTCTCCAGCTCTACTAAAACTATCCCTAAAACAGAACTCAATTTCACACACCTGCCTTCCATTCTCAGATATTTGAGGTGCAAATTCTTTAAGTGATATTAGATGTCCTCAGCCATATAGCATCTGCCTTCTCCTGGGACGTCTTTCCTTCACATTTTGATTTTGAAGACTTCTTACTCATACTAAAATATCGCAAATAATAATAATACAGCCAGAGTCACATCCTTGGGTTCATCATAATTTGACGGCATCAGACATTTCTGACATTTTCCCATGGAATTGTCAGTTCAGCCTGATGAAACAGTTAAGTGCAGCCTTGGGATCCTCAATTTTTGCAAGTATAGAAAGGCTAGTAGAGAGCAGTGCATCTCCTGGCTTAGCATCTCTCTAAACAGCCTAAGCTGTCAGGGTATAGATGGTTGTTTCAGAAAGGGGAGGTATAAAGCTGACAGCTGGTAAAGTTCTACCAAATTTCTACCACTTATGGACTTCTCTATGCCAGGAGAATCCCCGACTGTCCATTTAAAGCAGCTTTAAATCACTACTGTGTTGTTATAATGGTGTAAAGCTGGATGAGCGAGCTGAGAATCTGACCTTCAAACTTTAGTGAAAGAACACCATATGCTGTTTATCTTAGTCACCGGGTCTTCATGACTTACCAGGGGGCGTTCAAGGTCTCAATCAACCCTGAAAAATGGCTCACGCACCTTGTTACTGTAGAATATCTACTAGACCTGATATAAAAGATCATCTCATGACACAACCAGCATAAAACCCCTTCTGTGATACCCCATACACCAGTGCTTAAGGGTTCTGAAGAACAGCTCATAGCTTCAGTATCAACTTCAGGAAAAAAGAGACAAGAATTAACAGCTCGGATAAGAAAAAGGAGAAGATGGTTTTAAAAAGTGAAATTGCAAAAAGTCATGACTCAGAATGGAGAACCAGGGTGGGGCTCAACAGTCAAAAGGCAGCTGGCAAAGGAAAAAGTGATATTCTCTAGTTTTAAATATATTTATGAAGTCATGCATCAAAACAAGAAAGCAGCTTAGGAATCTGCAGCTGGGAGGGGGAGAGTGAAAGGAGGTACATGTTCAGATTTTAATTATATGTTTTTATTGGCTCTCACAAGAAGGCCAAATAGGTAAGTTTCTGCAGCTGGTAGGAAGGCTGTGCAAATGAAGTGTGTGGTTTATTTGTTTTTTAGGGAAATGTCATTTAAAAATATTCCCCTGGCCAGCCTACGCTAGCAAACCTCAGAGCCACAACTCACCAGCAGTTTTGATCCACTGCCAGAAACAGTAGTGCGGTCTGGCCACAGACATTTTTACCCCTGGTTCATCTCACCTTGCTTAGTCTCGCATTAGGGAGTACAGAAATAGAAATGTCTGTACTATGGAGCTCTGATAATGGTGAATACCAGCTATAGAACTTGATACAGTACAAAGGCCAGAAGCAGAGAGGGAGCCTTTGAAAGAAACATTAAAGGGGTGTTTCCAAATAAATGCCAAGCTGGCACTTGCTCACGTATTTGGAGAGCTTTGGGTCTCTCTGTCCTGACAGTTGACATGAAAATCCAATGATAAAAATAAGGACCTAGCATCAAGGAGTTAAGCATATAAAAGACAAAAATGGAGTCAAAGTCTGTATATTGTGCCATGCTGATAAAACTACTGAAACACTCAGGGCCTGATTATGACACTTTTTTTAGAACTTTATTGGATATAAGGCAATACTGTAGAAATCTTTAAAGAAAAGCTATCGTAATGGTATTTCAAAAGATGATGATGAAAATCTTGCAAAACTAACTTATCATAAGAGCTTTTCATTACGCTGAATGAAATTATCACAAAATTACCTGACTTCACAAGACTGCTATCATGCAAGGCTGAAATCTTACAGAAAATGCTTTGAAAGATTTCAGTTTGATTAAACTTGAACCTGAGTTTTGGATGGGTATCAACCCTGGCTGTTCCATAGGTCAAATTGAGGTTGATAGGTTTCTGGAACCAGATCTGGTTATTTTCTTCTGAGTCCTTTTCCAGAATATAGAGATTAGATACAGATACAGAGAGACACTCACAGATCAGGCTCTCTCACCAGACAAGTTTCCCAACCTTTCACAACTCTCGCAGTTTGTCAAATTAAAAATTAAACAAAAAGATGGCAGTGACATTAAATAGGAAGGCAATTATTTGCCAATAATTGGTATGTAACCAGCATCCTTAGCTTTAGCCAAAAGCTGGCTACTTTCCAAATGTGAGACTGACAATATTATAGCTGGGGTTCACATACAAAGGTAGTTTGCACTGAGAAAAAGAGAATTTGAGAAAAACAGGTTTAGATAAGCTACCACCTACATTCAGAAACAGCTAGGGAAGTTTGCATGAGCATTACACCCTCTCACCACCTTGGGTAGGATGGGTCTAAATTCAAAACACTTACGCCTGCTTTCTTTGTGGAAGTTATTGCTTAGATCTAAAAAGTTAATCAAAGTAGGGTAATATGTAAAACTGAAAGTGGCTTCTTCCTTAAGGGGCAACAGGGATGAGGTAGGTTAAACATCCCATGTAGCACTTGTCTATACTGACTCTAAAACAAGCAAAGGACTGCTGATACATCTTCCTATTCGGTGTACATCAAAGCAGTGAAATGAGGCAATGTAATCTGCTTAAAGCAGCCCAAAGCACATAACTTAGCAGAACTCTCTGACATGGTTCTTGATGCATAGTCATGGCCGCTCTAAACCAACTACACTGCCTTATTTCTGCATTTTGACATATGCTGTGCGACAATAAATGGGTGGGGTGCATTTCTTATCAGCAGTCCTAGGCGTGAAATAGCAGCTGTGGTACAGTGGTAGAAACTGGCTTTATTCTTTAAATCAGTGGGTTCCTAAGAATTCACTTAAACTCCTTCCTAGGATCTAGAATGCCTAGTAAGGTTGGACCAGTGGTTTTTAAGACGCTTGGAAAGAGATTATGGTGTTTTTTCCTCATTCTGGTACATTGTAAGCCTATTGATGTATTTTCATTGCTGCCAATGAAATTGATTTATGGTTAGACTACAGGATCAGACCCTCTGAGTCCAAACTATCATAAAATCAATGGCAATTAGATACAACAACAGTAAGTTAAATATGAGAAGTCTCTTCTTCTTGGAGGAATAATTTTGTCTAATCACAGCTGATCAAGTAATCGTGTGTGCTAATTCTTCTAGTCTTGACCTTGCAAGATACGTTGAGTGAGCGGAAAGTAGATTAAAAGGACCCCACAAGCACTTGCTGTATCAAAGAAGAAACCAGAAGCTTTCATCAGAAGAGCTTTTAATTCTCTTCTCAGTCTTCCTCTCAGAATTAAGGTTGCAGCCATCTTTGACAAATAATTTACCAGACCATCCTTTTCTGTTATTTTCACCGGTGCCACTCTACTGATGTCAGTTAGGTTCATAGATTCATAGATGTTAGGGTCGGAAGGGACCTCAATAGATCATTGAGTCCGACCCCCTGCATAGGCAGGAAAGCATGCTGGGTTCAGATGACCCCAGCCAGATGCCTATCTAACCTCCTCTTGAAGACCCCCAGGGTAGGGGAGAGCACCACCTCCCTTGGGAGCCCATTCTAGATTTTGGCCACTCGAACTGTGAAGAAGTTCTTCCTAATGTCCAGTCTAAATCTGCTCTCTGCTAGCTTATGGCCATTATTTCTTGTAACCCCCAGGGGCGCCTTGGTGAATAGAGTCTCACCAATTCCCATCTGTGCCCCCATGATGAATTTGTAGGCAGCCACAAGGTCGTCTCTCAACCTTCTCTTGCGGAGGCTGAAGAGGTCCAGGTGCCCTAGTCTCTGCTCATAGGGCTTGGCCTGCAAGCCCTTAACCATACGAGTGGCCCTTCTCTGGACCCTCTCCAGGTTATCCACATCCCTCTTGAAGTGTGGCGCCCAAAATTGCACGCAGTACTCCAACTGCGGTCTGACCAGCGCCCGATAGAGTATCATCTCCTTGGTTCTGTTTGTCATGCATCTGCTGATGCATGATAAAGCGCAGTTAGCTTTGCTGATGACTTCGTCACACTGATGACTCATGTTCATCTTGGAGTCCACTAGGTGCCCTTTCCTCTTCCATGCTGCTGAGCAGGTCATTTCCTAGGCAGTAGGTGTGCTGGACATTTTTCCTCCCTAGGTGCAGCACTTTGCATTTCTCCTTGTTAAATCGCATTCTATTGTTTTCTGCCCATTTGTCCAACCTGTCCAGGTCTGCCTGTAGTTGTTCCCTGCCCTCCAGTGTGTCTAAATCTCCCCACAGTTTTGTATCATCCACAAACTTGGACAGAGTACACTTCACTCCCTCTTCCAAGTCACTGATGAAGACATTGAATAGCACCGGTCGAAGAACCGAGCCCTGCGGGACCCCGCTGCCCACAACCTTCCAGGTCAATATCAACCTGTCCACCACCACTCTCTGGGTATAACCCTCTAGCCAATTTGCCACCCACTGGACTGTGTAATCATCCAAGGCACAGCCTCTTAATTTGATCACCAGTACGGTATGGGATACCGTATTGAAGGCCTTCCTGAAGTCTAAGTAAACGATGTCAACCCCTACTCCTGCATCCAGGTGTTTTGTAACCTGGTCATAAAAAGAGACTAGATTAGTCAGGGATGATCTACCTGCTATGAACCCATGCTGGTTTCCCCTCAGCATAATTTTTCCTTCTGGGCTCTCACATATATGAGCCTTAATTATCTTTTCAAAGACTTTGCCAAGGATGGAGGTGAGACTGACTGGCCTGTAGTTTCTTGGATCCTCCTTCCTCCCCTTCTTGAAAATACGGACCACATTGGCCCTTTTTCAGTCTTCCGGGACCTGGCCTGTGTGCCACGAGTGCTCAAATATTCTTGCCAGTGGCTGTGCAATGACATCAGCCAGTGCCTTCAGCACCCTCATTCCAGTTGTTCCAGTGTTATTGACAAAGACTTTATTCTGGTGTTTTTTAACAAAAGAATGTTTTTTTTCATCCTTGCTTCTTCCCTACACCCAGTAGAAGTAAGGGAATTTTGCCACTGACTTACAGAGCCATGATCTCACCCTCTATTTCAGTTAAATTAATCTTACTAAGTCTGTGCTGAATACTTCTGAAATACTGTGCAATTTGCATAGCATCTTTATACTTGGCTACAAACGTATACAGAAGGATCGAGGTATCTCTTGCCCTGATCCTCTCACATATAAAACACACTGAATCTGTATTTGTGCATTCTAGTCTCCACCTCCTTTTTGGCAAGCAGAGACCGTCTCATCTCAGAGTGGCATCAGTGAATCCTTTCAAGATTTAAGTCTATTTGTTCAAAGAAAATTCAGGCATTCTGTAAAGAACATTGTATGGCAGAAGTCAGTATTTTTTACAGGCTTCATAAAATATATAGACCTCTGCCAATAGTATTTTCTTATTCTTCTACTTTTTGTGTTTAAAGCAGACTACACATGCATGAGATAACTGTGTGAAATATTTCATTCTAGTAAAGCAAAAGTGGGGGGAATTTTTTTCCTTTCTACAATAGTTTGAGCATTGACTCCCTCCGATTTTTTTTGCACCTTCATGATTTTTATTCAAGAATATGCTGATTTGGCTATGAAGTCCCACGAGAAGTGTTAGATGCATTGGCAAAATAATAAAAACTATCTTTGAAAATCAATTGAAATTTCACAGTTGGGGAGAAGAATTTACAAATGGTTTATGGTGAGAATTTGGCCAAAAGTTAAAAAAAATAAGATTCGCTCAGCCTTAAATAAGCATATGTAATGATTACCAGTCATTATTGATGGGGAAATCATTTACCTTTTGTCTCAGTGCCATATAAGAGCACCAGTATAAAGCAAACATAATACCAGAAAAAGTAAGAATAAAGGGAATACTTTAAAATAACCACTTTTGTGCAGAGTTTTACATGCCTGTTTTTCTACCATTTAGTAAAGTTCATATTGCTCAATCTTCTTGTACCCTGAAAGCAGATTTTTTTGGACATACACCTCCAAAAATTGTTCAGATGTTCTGCATTTACATTTCTGATTGGTCCAGAAGACTTCTTGAACACATCAGGAATTAAGACACTGCAAGAACCTTTTCTTCTCTTTCTTCCTTTGACTGCTTCTGTCTGGCCCATATCTGAGGAGGCCTACAGATATTTAATATGGTTATTTTATATTTTTGTCCCTCAACAGGTGATAAAGCACTCTTCAAGCTATATCATCATCAACAACCTATATGATTCTTTAGCTCCTGACCCCCAATCATCGTTGGAGTAAAATGTAACTTTCTAAACAGTTCCATAGTAGTGGAACTTACACCAGCATATAGTGGGTGTAAAATGGTACCATAGGAGATTGGTACCAGTCTACATCACCATTGCACTGGCACAAATGAATCCATAGTGTGCAAAGCACTTTTATGCCCACTGTGGGTGGGTGGCAAGGAACCAGGGATGTGCAACAGATTTTCAGATGATCCTCTTTTACGCTTCTATTGAAGTCAAGTTCCAGAGTGAGGGGCAATTGAGAATACTTCAGTAAATCCAAAATAATTTTCCCTGTCTGTGCAAAATCAAATTTTTGCCCTGACAAAATTCAGATTAATCTAAAGGAACTAAAGTGTGAAGAGCACATTGAGATAAAATCTGCAATCTGAGAAACAGGTGCATGGGGGAGCTCAGCAAAATTTAGCTCTGAAATTTGGCTGCATTGCATAATCACTTTGCCAAGATCAATAAGCATGAGCAGCTGTGCCGTAGAAGTTTGCACATAATTTCTGATTGAGCAGGTCCCATGGGAAGACAATCTTTTTCAACTTGAATAGAAAGCTAAAATCCTTTTCCTTCCAAGTATCCCTTAAACATTCTGAAAATGATAAATGACAGCAGCAGCAACTGGGGTGTGAAGTATTCCTTCAGACCTGACTTTCCCTTTTCCCAAGTAGAGAGCTCCAAACAACATGCATGAGCCTTTCCTGCTCCAAAGTGATTTGTCATTGAGTGTGAAACCTATCTTTCTCTTCTTTTATAGAGACCGGATGAGAACTTCAGTAAATGTTGTGGGAGATTCTTTTGGTGCTGGCATTGTCTACCACCTCTCCAAGGCAGAGCTCGATAACATTGATTCCCAGCATAAGGGGCATGAAGACATTGAAATGACCAAGACTCAGTCAATTTATGATGACATGAAAAATCATAGGGAAAACAACTCAAACCAATGTGTTTATGCAGCTCACAACTCTGTCATAGTAGATGAGTGCAAGGTACCTTTCACCTTTATGGATATTGAGACTTGTATATAGCGGTGCATGCTTTGTTTCACTTCATTTTTTAACCTGCATGTATTTTTAAAAAATATTACACCAATAACAATGTGACAACAGTCTCTATGAACCCCAGACATGTTAAGTGAGCAGACAAAAAAGCTTTCTGCACTGTTCTTAAACATGTCACTTGAGGTGGAAAATTATATATGATGTTTACATATGAAAAGCTAAGGCACTATGCAATATATTATGGAATATGCCAAGATACAGAATATGGCATCACCTTTTCTTTGGCAACAGAGAGCCTATGGCCACTCAAAGGAAGGCTGGCCGCAAACTAAACACAGGTGTTATTATTTGTCGACTGTCTTCCATGATACACTGTAAAGAGACTCAGTCATTGAATTCACCCTGTCATCTGATGGCTCCAGCACTCATACAGCATGTGTATGCTTTGCTTTTATCATCTTTCTTGGTTCACTTACAATAAGGACTTAACAATTTCTGTCTAATCCTCCCTGTAACTAGCATGTATTTTAAACAAACAATCAAAAAAAGGTCTGATTAGAGCAAAGCGAGCTTCTGAAACCCCACCAGTTGAATGAGAAGTCAATGTTGGTGATGTGTGTTTAGATAGGTACCAGCAACCAAAGCAAAGGCAGGGCTGATTAAAAATCAAGAGAAGAAGGAAGAGAAAAACAAAAACAAACAGTATAATGTTTATGTCCAGTTTTCCTTCAACTGATTCTGCTTCTCACACTTGATCCTATGTAAAAGGACTTGCTTGTGGCACATGCTGTCAGTGGATTGTGGAAAGCAATATTTTAAGAGTCACCACTACAATCCTGTTTTTAAGATGAAATTCTTTGTTGAACAATTAATCACACAGAGAAACAGGAGGCAGCTGCACAGATGGTAGAAATAACTCTGTTTACAAGAACTCAGAGAATCTGGGGCATCAAGACAACCCGAGTTTGTGATTTCCTGATGCTGGTGTTTGCAAGCACAAATCTTGTACGCCAGTCATTTTCTCCATCATATTGGGTATACAGAGTGCCATCTCTTCCCAGTCTCTCATTTATACACAAGCAAAATGCAATGGAAAGTACTTTTTTGGTAAATTAGTTCATGCACTTTCCTTTCTCCTTCAATCTCTCTCATGTAGTTCCCACAACTGGACCCAAAGGCTTCCCCCATAAATGTGGGATGATAGGACATAATTCTACTTACAGGTAATAGACATGAAAGTGGATTTAAGCACCGAAATGCATTCTGATTCCACCTTGCTCAAGTTGCTAAAGAAATGTTAATACAAAAGGTGGCCGTGTCCTTTTTTGGGACTCCGTCTTAAGGGTAAGATGTTGGTGCATTATGGAAGTAGATGGATTTTCAGGTACTTGTACTGGTAACAGTAGTATCACACTTAGGTGCCTAAGACTACTTAGACATTCCATAGGTGGAATAAAATTTGGCTCATGATGCTACAATGTCAGTCGGAGAATGTTCTCCTGTTAAAAGTTGGCACAGCTAGCAATATTTGGCACATATTCTTGTTTTACGCTTGCTCTGCCCTGCAACCCTAATAGTATATTCAGGCTTTTGAGGGGAACCATGGCTTACCAGGGAACATAAGGCTGGCTTTGGGCAAGTTACTTGTGTCACTCAATTCCCCATCTGCCAAATGGAAATAATATTTACCTACCTCACAGGGATGTTGTGAGGATTAGCTGATGTTTGTAAAGCACTTTCAACATGTACAATGCTCCACGTACTGACACAGTGTGAGCTTTTAAGGATAAAAAATAGTTAGGTCTTAAGCTTGAAGAGATATGTCTAAATCTTGCAAAATTCACTGGAGGGGAGAAAAGTTCGCTGAAACTCTAGTCAAAGTTTAAATCGCTAATAATATTAACCTGTCATCTCTGTTTACTTCTTGTAATATACTCCGGATAGCTCCTGTAGTATATAGATTTGCACAGGCAATGTATATTTATATTAAGTAGACTACCTTTATATTGGGGTAAAGTGGCTGTTATTGCATGATATTTTTGTATTTTTTTATGAACACATTTCACATTATGTGGTTTTCAGTTCCAGTTGTGGTGTTTGTAATTGCGTGTGTTTTTGTCATCATTACCTAAGAGAAAACTGACTATTTCAAACATTGGTGCATTTTGTTATGTATCCATGTCCCACTGCTTCCATATATCCAGTTTACCCATCACATGGAAATTCAGTCCTGTCTGTAAGTTTTGCTATGAAGCTGAAGACAGTAAATCAGAAGGTAAGCTAGGATAGAGTGAGCTGTCCATTTAGAGTTGGATGAAAGTTCCCTAACTATGGAAAGGTCCAGTTCATAATTACTTAGCCAAAAAAACAGTTATTCTGGCTCCTTCCACCAGAAATGTCTCCTCTTAATCATTTCCCATGACTATTGGGATATAATGCACCAGCCAGTTTTTCCTGAGAACTGAAAGAGTAACAGTTATAGCTTTTTCCAAAGCTATATCATTGATATTGTAGCATGAACTTTGTTATAATTGTGTTTTGTTGTTCTGTTTGTAAAATAAGAATTGCTTGGCCTAAGTGTAGCTAAACCTTTCGCATGCATGATCATAAATAATAGCCAGATGAACGCTGCTTTAAACTAGTTCTTTGAGAAGCAGTGGTTATGCCACTTTTTAAAGGTTTCTGTAGCGTGTGCATGCGTGCGTGTGTGTGCGTGCCTGTGCATCTGTGTATCAATCTGTTCTTTTCACATTCCTCCATGCCCTGAAGCAGATATCCTGCCTTGTTTTTGAATGCTACTGAATATTATTTACTCCATGTTAAAGAAACATAAACATTCTTTTCTTGCAAGTTGGGAGAAATATGAAAAGGACAGAATAGGAAGATTAATCTGAAATATTTATGAAAATTAAACAGCCAAAAAAAAAAATCCAGAAAGCCTGGACTATTTTTTTACTAATGTTTTAGTCAGTATTAAATGTATACTGTATATAAGTATATATACTTCCTCCCAAATTTGGAGATCATCTTGGATTTGGAATTATATATATATATTCACACACAGAGTATGCAATTCTTGTAAATATCATGATTCTCCTGTTAACTTGTAACTTTTCTCATTGAAGTGCCTTGGGTCTTTAAGTTAGATGTCAATGATAATTACTTGCAGGTAACACTGGCAACCAATGGCAAATCTGCAGACTTCAGTGTTGTTGAGGAAGAGCCTTGGAAACGTGAAAACTAAGGGAAGAGAATTCCAGCTCCATCTTTAATAAGCCCCTGAAGCTGTCTTATGGTAAAATATTAAAGAAGATTGCTCTCTTTTTATTTAACATCTAAGGTTTCTGCTTATTTAGTTTGTTAGCTGAAACTTAGCAAAGAGCTCATAAAGTCATTGTTTAGCTGAAGTGTTTTTTGCCAAATAACAGCTCATAACCATCTATCTCCCCTGTGTCACTGTTTGAATGGATGCAGCTGGGGAATACTTTCTGTGTAAAGAGATACATTCTCACCCGCCTTCCCCTTTCACTCAAGACACAGAGAATGTAGATGCTGCAAAATGAAAAGATCAACGTGCCAGTATGGCTCTCTCCAGGGACTCAGGGTAACAAATATATAGTATCATATAAACCTTAAAGTGTTTTTAGTGTCTCTGTGACATACATATGAATCAGTACTGAGGCATACATTTGATGTATTTAACATTATTTAGCTACAATATTAACTGTCTACAAAATGTTTTCTATCTGTTTAAATGATAATTAGGCTTTGTCTTGGGCAATGCTGAATTGTTTTATTCCTGTTACACTTTAAATTAAGTGTATAAGTGTTTCATTTAAATTTGGGGGCTAAAGTCATTCCAAGTGGAATTGCATTAAAATCCATACAGTCTATACATCCAAGATACTATACATCCATCAGCAATAATATATTGTAACTATTAATGTCATTCAGAATTTGCTGATATTCAAATACAGTTTGTTGATGGTACAGGATGGCTCACCTGCACCACCCCCTGCCCCCTTTATCTCACTCAGTACTATCTTCCTCCACACACAGTCCCATGCACTGCCACGCGATTACGTGTGTAGTAAGATACTACTCAGAATAGATAAAGGGTTTATAGTTGGGCCCACAATAACTTTGATAATGAGGTGAAGCCAAATCCTGACCAGTTTACTCAGCTACGATTCTGATTGAATACAGCTTTCTGAATTTGATTATTACTGTACAATCAACACACAATGTTCAACTGAAATGAATTTACAAGATGTTCATTTATACCTTATGACACTAAGACCTGCAGGCATTCAGGCTCCTGACTCACTCAGATCCTTTTGAAAATGTTACCCATGTGTTCTTTATATGGACCTCCTAAAACTATATACAAAGATCAGCCCCTACCACTTTTCTTCAGAAGGTTGGGTCACTCCCACTGAATATGACTCAACCCCACAAGTAGTCCCCAGGAGACTATTCTGGGAAGAAAGTTTTATTCAACATAAAGAAGAATACTAGGATCTGGCCCCAGATCGCTACTAAACATGTTTTTGTTGGGGATGAATAATTGTGTGTAACATGTTAAAATGTAATGGTGCTTAACACATCAGTTTACTGATGCATCTATGAAACACTTAACATAAAGTGATAACTGTCTTCCTTCTCTGAACATTTCATGTTTGAGCCAACATGCTTAATACAGAAGCCATTATTCAGTCACATTTCAGATTTGAAATCTATAGGAAAAATGGCTAAGGTTGGGACTGAGTCAAGGAGGAAACCTCAGGATTTAGGCCAGTAACTTGAATCCCTATCTCTCTGATGTGAAGTAACAATTTGTATTAATCTCTTTGTTTTCTGAAAAGTAATGACTGTAAAGAACAAAGCCTGTGAAGATATTTTGTCAACAAGTCTTTGTAACCATAAGTATTGGGAAAGATATAGGTGAAATCACTTATTATAGTGTTCTATGGCAGATCTGATCCAGGGACAACCTGCCCACTGAGCAAACTGTCTGTGTGTAACATGAAACATGTGTATGTTTTAAAATTTTCTCTGAGTTGACCAGCCTATGAACTTATCTGAAACTTGTAAGAAAGAAGGGGGAGTGTTTATGGATATATGTTACCCTTAGCCCATGGACATAGCTGCTATGGATGTAAAATACATGCAAATATTAGTTGTATTTGGCCCTGTAAAATCAATTTCTGAGTTTAAATATTAATCTAGCTGGATTTTTTGTTTTTCATGCTCTGCATCTATGTTTGTGTGAGGATTTCCACCAAATCACTGACCAGAGCCAGTAAGGACTATTTGCATGATTAATGATCTGCAGGATCAAGTCAACATAGTCACTAATCCTGTATTTGTTGTGTGGGAAATATTCCTTGTCAATGTTTCTGCTCCATTGACATCCTTTTACTACCATCCTAACCAAAATATTCTAGAGAATTTAATAGGTACTAAACCACTGCATGCCCTATACACTTTACCCTGAAAACCTATAGAATTGAATAAAAGATAATACCTTTCTATAGGTCTTTTGAATCAACTTAGATGTTTATAGCAGTGCTAGATCTCTCTATTATATGCTATAGGATGGTTTCAAACAAACTTATCATTTTCTATTTGACTCCTTAGGACTATTTCATTCTTCAGTGGGTGTGTCTACACAAGACATTTTCTGCAGAGCTGGTCAATTAGCTCTGTAGTAAAATGTCACTGTCTACATGTGCAGTACTATTAGGCCAGAGTAAACTAATTAACTCCACCATAGGATAATACTGCCAGACACAAGTACTATCTTGTGATGGAGTTACTTACTTCACCGCACTGCACCTGTAGACACTGATGGGGCTGGCTGGGGTACAAGGATGCTACAGTGCAGGGTCTGCGTGCTGGCTAGCCCTGCCCTATAGCACCCTCATGCTCCAGCCAGCTCTCACACAGCACATTGAGCTGAGTTGGAGCAGTCCCAGGCTCACAGGTGATCCCCAGGGCCCCTGCCAGCTGGAGCTGCTCTGTCCCAACTCAACATGCTGTGAATCCAGGCATACATGCAAACGCTGTGCCCAGGAGAATTAAACTCCAGTGTGAACTGTAACAGAGTTAATTGCTCCACCCTCATTGCACATGTAGATGTGCCCAGTGCAATACTTAGGTGTTTGAAAGGATCCTATTCTTATCCTTCTGGCACCCAAAAATGTGAACCTACAAATGTACTCATGCTTTGCTTTTCATAAAAATGTAGACATAACCAGAAAAGGGAAAAGAAAAAGATGCCATGGTGTTCAACGTACTTAATGGAAAATTGTAAGTACTCTGAACTTTTCAAGATCAGGGACCTAGTCTGGATTTGAATCAAAGTTTTGTTTCCCTGTCCCCCACATGAAAAGCTGCCAAGACTGCTCCAGTACTCTCTAAAATGTACTATAGTTGGCATAGCTATTTTTTGCATGTTGGCTCACCTTAAGTGTAATTCTCTTAGAGCTAAGTAGTAGTTATATCCAAGAACAGAATACTGAAATATAGTTGAGATTCACAAACATTTTCAAAGCATGGACCATATCATAATAGCAAAGTATGCCACCTTCCATCCTATTCATGAAAATCTACTTTCCCTGTGGCAGCTATAAAGTGCTTACATTTAAATGTATCATAAAGAAGTTGATTAGTGTATTTTTATCTGTCTTTTAAAGTAATTTAGTAGCTGGAAAGATGTAGGAGAGCAACACTATGTAACTAGGCAGTTCCATACAATTGCACACTGAGAACAGCTCAGAATTTGCTTGTCTTTATCAGCTTTGAACAGACTGCCCTTTAAGGAGGTGTTCTTCAGATCAGGACTAATAGAGGGTGAGGTGAAAACTCCACCCACGCAGCCTTTTATTTTGACTAAAAAAAGCAGATTGCACAATGTTTAAGTAGGACTTTTGTAGCTACAGTAACTCAGGGAAGTTTCAATAGATAATCACCATGACATTCTTCTACTTATATGGAAATGGGAGAAGAGGAGCAATAGAGAAATATTGTTTTCGGTAAACTCTTTGTTATCACACAAGCTATAGACTTAACGTGGTGCTGCTCCAACAAGTACAGAATTTAATCATCAAAAAGCTTTCCACTACTCTGGGAAATGTAACTCACAATTGGCTACAATTTTATAGTTTGCTCCTTCCATATGAGGCTTTGTTGCTAAACTTAACTAAACAAACAAGAAAAACCCCAGAACTGGCCACTCAGCCTAATGGAAACTTCATATCTGAGTGGACAATGCTTGTTACTGGCTTCTCTCATTTAATCAGATTGTGTTATACAGCGGTTTTGCATTTGGCCTACAAAGCATTGCATTTCATTATTCATTTCTCTAGTGTCCGTGAAGCAAAATTAGGGGATGAGCACAGCAGAAGATGACATGCTTTTGGTGTTGGTATATGAACTAAAATTTCTTTCTACAGGCATTTTGCTTAGTCTTCTGTCAGTGATTTCCTCAATTGCCTACATACTTATGAATGATACATATGTGTTCCCTGGAATGCTGACATCAGCAGAAGATCATGGTAAAACTCAGGAAATAGCATGCTTTAAAACAAATACACACATAAGCATTTTTCTGGATAGAAATGTACTTACATATTTGAATACTTTACTGAATCAGGAATATTACTTAGTCTGTTCTGGTGATATTCTTCCAGGCCCATTGCACACTGTAGTGAAAACTGAATTAATCATAGAATCACAGGGTTGGAATTGATCTCAAAAGTCATCTAGTCCAGGTAGTACTGAATTTCTTCTTCAGTATTTCTTTCTAAAGAACATGGCTGGCTTTGTGTAAAACAAGTTTGCACAGGATTTATGCATTAAGATACATAAATCTCATTTAAGGTTTATGCGAACTAAATCACAAGATAATACATACACCTCTCAGTGAAGGTTGAGAGACATTTTTTTTCCCTTTGGAAAACTATATTTTTTATGCTTGCAAAGTGTTGACCACTCTAAGCTCCCATTGAAGTCGACTGGAGCTCCCACTTAAGTCAAGTGTTCAGCTCCTTCCAAGATGCACTAGCATCCTCAATGACAGTCTGATTCACCTATGAGTAGGATACTTATTCACTCAAAATTCCCATTAATATTAAAAAGCAGAGAAAGATTATTATTGTTCATCCTTGCCATTTCCTTCATTACTGTTAATACCTCATCGCTCTTTAATGCTAGTTGGGGATTTTAACCCTGAGACCACAGTCCTAGAAAAGGAAGAGAATTTTGTCAACCATTTTAATGTGAGCAGAATCTGACTGCATTTAATGCTGGGGCCCATGTTATCCTCTTTGAAATATTCTGTTTGCAGGTTCTTTATGTAGGGCAGTCAAAGGAATGTATAGTTCTAACTTTATCAGCATTTCAACAAGCACGTGTTCACTCTCTCCTATGTGGGGGACAAGAAAAGTAGTGCAAGCTAGAAGTTAATCTTGTGCAGGATTAATTCAGACATAAATAGGGTTACTGTAGGTCATGTGTTTTGCAAATGCTGTCAGGCAATCAATAATGTTGACTGCAGCTAAGTTAATGATCCATGTTGTCAGCTTTTGTTGTTTCCAAATTCTTGCATTATAGAAGAATCCAGGGAATCTCAAAGTCTAATAATAAAGCTTTCCTACCTCCTTGAACCAATGGAAATAGACTGTGCAGTTAGGCCCCCTCTACACATTTTATCTATTGGACAATTGTCTTGTTAATGCATAATAAAATTAGACTGGCTACATATGCAAATTAACTATTGCACCTTAAAAGGGTCCAACCAGCTATAAAGTTATTGCTTGATAATGTGTAGTAGCATTATAGCTGTTTTCTATTCATCTTAGGCTGGAAGACTGCAACTGCTGTGATCTCCCAGGCGCTGGGGAGCACAAGGGACTGGGAGATCATAGCCAGTGCAGTCTCCCAGCTGCAGAGGTGTAGGGGGATACTCCAGGCAGTTGCTGGCACCTGATGGGGCTCAATCCTGGCTATGCCACATACAGCCAGGACTGAGAAACCCCTGCACCCGACAGGGATTTTTAGTCCTGGCTGTTTGTGTGGTCCAGCTGGGACTGAGAGCCCCGTCAGGTGAGGGAGTCACTGGCTGTCTGGTGTGCCAGGAGGGGTGATTGTGTGGATCACACATTAGATCCTTTACCTACAGGTGTAGAGGGGGTCTTGGTTCCAGCTGACCCCCAAAAATGATCTTTGCTTGGTGTTCCAGGTGAAGGTGGCTCTTCTGCTGATGTGGAAAGCTCGTGTGCTCATAAAGGAAAGCTCCTCAAATCCAGAAATAAGTTTAGAATTCTGCATATGAACAAAAACAGCTAAAAAAAAATTAATGATCTTTTTTTATAATCTAAGATATAGCTAGTGTTCATTTGCATCCAGAATCCTAGTAAATGGTATCTGCCAGTATCTGTAGGAACACGGAATTCCAAAGTTCATTTCTTTTTTTTTTTCTTTTTTTAAGATCTATGAATACTGTAAATTTCTGATTTGTCTTCCATCCATTTTCACCATGAGTCCTTGGGTTAGAACATTGATAGCTGATGATTATTAGCAGAACAAATGGCTTGTCTTACAATAAAAGCTGCATCAAGAAGCAACAGCGCTCAAATTAATGTATGCTAGCACCAGCTGGGGTTCTCTTTAAGCAGGCAATTTTCTGAAAACAGTACCACTTGATAATCTCAACTTTAAAATCTACAGCCTTCTTTAAATGCCCTTAAAAAGGCTCTAAACTTTAGTATCAGACTTGAAAAACCTTATAAATATTTAAAAGCACATCCCTTACTCATCAGATTAAGTTCCATTTTATTTGCTCCATTTGGGTTTAGTCCAAGAAGCACAGAATAGTAAATAAAGGCACTTTATAAAAATGCACTGTAGTATTGTATTGCAATGAGCCAGAAGACTAACGCTGATAACAATGTTTCTGTGACCTCTTAAACTATCACTGTAATATTTTTCAGATTGATTATTGTCATGAAATGTAGCACATTGGTCTGAATTAATCTCTGCTGTACTTCTGTTGATTTGAATAGAGTTACACCAGGGATTCATTCACTATATTATTATACCCACTGTTGCTGTAGTAGCTTGACTTTTTAATGATGTTGTGTGGAACTATCATTATATAAAGAATATATTCCACACGAAAGAATGTTTTTTTAAAAATCACATGGGTGGTGAAGAAAAGACATTTACTCATTTTTCACTAGCAGAAGTCTTATGCACAGATTATAGCTGCAGACATAAGGATAAGCAGGATATTTTAAACAAATCTGTTGAACTTTACCTTGAGACAGTCTTTCAAAAGTGTTAACTTCTTGCTGAGTATTCACCAGAAACAGTATTCTTTAGCTTACATGAACCCAGTCCCTACAGTCCTGGGGCAAAACTCAGGCAGATCATGTCATCATATCTACTTAAAGCAAATCTTCCATTATAGACAATGGGAGTGGTGCATAAATAAGGAGGGGAAAAGTTGGGTGTAGTGTGGTAGTTACTCTTTGCTTCCCCCTATGCTTTCTTAGGCTTTTGTTTGGTATTAAAATTGAAATCTGCTGCTACAATGAGCCAAAATGCTGCTACTTTTCACTAAAGCCAGGGCTGAGAATTATTTTTACTCTGATATGCATAAACTATTGGCACAACATTCTATAGACCCCTCCCTCCAGGTCTTTCCCCCTCCCCCATAAGACATCTTCATTGGGTATGTAGAAACTTGGCAGCGTTCTGCTACAATAGTTACAATTCCTAAGGGACACAACAGTAGTGCATTTAAAACCATAGTCTTTATGTAAAACCTGAGCTCCATATGGTAATGTTATAGCATTAACAAGACACGGAATCTGTTTGCTAATATGAGATGTCACTACCAAATGTGCTAATGAAAGGTTTGGGGAGACAGGGAGGCATATTTCTTACATCAACCAGCTTCTTGATTCTTCCTTTAATTATCTATTTGTCTATTGATCCATCACCTGCTGTTCTTGGAGTATATAATACTTCTAGTTTGATTTTCAAAAATAAAAAGGAATGCTGAGATTCTTCAATATGTACAAAAATACTCTGTGAAGTACACCTTTACACCTACAAGATTGCTTTCATAGATACCATCACATAACTTAGATTGTCTAATTATTGTACAGAGCTTTGTAAATAAGTAGGGTAGTTTGCAGGGATTTTTGTATTGTTCTTTTCTATTTGTTTTCTACAGTTTGGAAGACCATTTGCAAATTTTGTGTTTACAAAGTGATTTTCACAGGCCATACTGTAGATTTGAGTATTTCCAGTTTTGATGTAATGTGTAGGCTTGTAAGTTTTCGTGTACTGCAGGCTCTCTTTTCTTCTTAAAAAGTCAGCAAAAATCCATAGACTTCCTTTCAACTTCTATCCTTCTTTCTTTCTTAATGTATCCAGTTTATAGTGTGAACTGTAATTTATAGAATGCATGAGTAAAAAATTACATATGTATTTATATTTGTTAAATATGATATGCTCAAAATTGATTTAGCTATTAATATAGGTTTTATGGGTCTGTACTTGTTTTCTGGAAATGAGAAAGAACTACATTGTAGACTGAACTAAATTACTTAGTGTCTGTAATTTACAGACACACAAATATTTTCTTACAATATTTTCTATATGACCATATAAGATACAGAAAGCCTCCGTACAGGTAATCCATACCTTAGCACAAAATCAGATTTCTTATAAACTTTTAGAATCAATAATTTTTTTCTGTATTATGTTTAATGAACTTGAGAATAGAAACTTAGTGATGACTAATAAAGCACAAACACAAATAGGAATTAAGAATTTCAAGGTGTCCTTAAATGCTGCAGTTCATTATGGAACACTATGGGTACGTACATACATACTAACTTTCTGACAGTTAAGTCAACTTAACTTTTTAAAGTCGACTTAACTGTCAGAGCATACACACATATGTATAGCACAGTTGACTTAAATGTGGCGCAAGATAATACACCTCCGAGGTATATTATTCTGAGTCACGCTAGTTAAATCAACTCTGCAGTGGATGGCTCACAAAATGGTTGCCACCATATCAAGGAGTGGTATGTGTGTACGCTCCAATGTGGCTTAACTTAAGTCAACTTAGTTAAGTTGCCTTATTTTAAGTAGACTTAGATGTGTGTACACACTCTATGTTATTATATCCTGAACAATCTTCTAGATTGACTGTCTTGGGCAACTGTCCCTCATTTTGTACATTTGACCTGGTTTTACCTGGTCAAATCATAGAGATCTTTCTCAGGGTCTGATCCTGCATAATTGATTTACCTACAACTCCTGTTCAATTCATTTGGAGACTCCAAGGTGCAAAGAATACATAATCAGACACTCAGTCCATTTTCCTCAGGCAAAGCTCATACGAGTTGAGTCTGTGTAAGGTATTTAGTGTTTGGCTTCTTAACTTTGCCTCCATGCAAATGGACCAGTGACACAACTATGGGACCACTTCAGTTGGGTTGCATATGTAAAAATACCTTCTGCCTTCTTAAACATTTATAAGAGAACAAATAACATATTTTTGTTCTGAACACATAGGATTTGTTGGTTTGGGGTTTTTTGGTTTTTTTTTTTAATAATACTCTATTCCTGTTAGGCAAATACCTGTTAGACTTGATGTTAATGAAGCATATTTAATTAATAAGGAAAAGTGATTGGAGTAAATAGCTTAGTAAAAAATCAACAACAAATTATGTCAAACAAAGTCCCTTGTATAATGAACCATCCCCGTGGCATACAATACAAAACAAAGGGAGTACTGAACAGAATGCCTGTCCATGGAGCAGATGTATTTTCAGAAATTAGTAGGGCCATGAGACTCTCTTGAAGCTTAAGTACATAAAATACACAGTAGGTATATATACACGTGTTGATGTACCCTTATTTTTTAAATCTCCCCTTTATATTTTTAAATTAGATATATCAGATATTCTCTTATTAGATTTGAAGGTAGAGTTGTAGTAGATGAATTACTAATAGCTGTCTAAGCATGGAACCCTATAAATGTAAGTTTTGACAGGTTGTTCAAGCATGATGATCAGTGCCTCTCCGCACTTTGTGTAGATAATGTAGCTATCTCTGTGTAATTTCAGTGAAATGGTATATACAGTATAGATAGCAGTGTTTTAATTTAATTTGTTGATGTGTATTGAAATGTAGCATAATATTTGGCCTGTGTTTTGAATTTTTGTTTTGGTTTGTTTTCATTTGCTTGTCTGGTTTTGGGTTGGGTTTTTTTTGCCTGTTTGTTTTTTTCTTTTTTAGCCATTTAACTAAAATAGTTTTCCATAGTTTGGTAATTGCATTTATATGTATGTAACAAAATGTCAATGCATATCTTGTTCTGATAATGTTCAAAATCCTATATGCAGCCAAGTCATTGTAAATATTTTACTCTTAGTTTTCAACTATCTAACCAGCACTGTGTGTATGTGCGTGTGTGTGAATTTAACCGGTACTTAGCGAAAGTGATTGCAGTATGGATTACTGCACTGTGAATGCAATAGTTGTAACATTTTGAATTAATGTATGTGTAGAAGGATTAATTTAGTTCAGCAATACATTTGTCTTGTATACTTTGCATGTTGAAAATGTAGCTCCATAAGGTTAGTAAGTCACTGCGTGAATTCACATAATGATTATAAGGAAAAATCAACCTTATTGTGCTCTTCTAAAAATGTAGATGCTGCCTTTATCCTTGGCAATTTGTGTAGCTTGCAACATGGAATCCAAAATCACGCAATAGCATTTTCAAATTCCTCTAATTTAGTTTCATTTCCTGCTGGACTACAGGTGCAAATAAATGACAGAGCCTACCATTCAGTCTTAAACAGAAGCCTAAACTTGCCTGTTTATTGTAAAATGCCCTACACTGCAAAACATCAACCCTTGTTTCATTTCATCTGTAAGAAAAATCTGAGGAAAGATACCTAGAATACTGAGCACACAAACAAAAAAGTCCTTGTGTTGTTAAATAAGATTTTTAATAGCTACTGAAAATTAAGCATAAAATGGAATGCTTGCTAAGAGAAAGAGGAAAAAGAAGAAAAAATGTCTTTGGTGTACATTATATCTATTTTATTTATAAAAGTATACATGTCTTATATGATGCACATATATTATACATATGATATATATTCAATGGCAGAGATACTGTAAAACCTGTACCACTACTCAGATCAATGAATATATATGGGGGGAAAGCCCCCTCATTCTGGGCTGAAAACAAAGTACTGTGAAGTGCAGTTGATTCTTAGTGAATCTGAGAAACCTCAGGAGAGGTGCACAATATGATGAAGCTGATTGAACATGGAAAAAATAAGTCTGATTTTACTCAAAGTTAAAATGTAATTCCATTAAAGTACAAGGAATTGGGCCAGTATCAAACTGGAATGAGATTACAGTTCGGCTCAAGCAGTTGCAAGGAGGGTAATTTGTGAGACACATCATAATATTTGATCAGAATTAAATACTTCTACAGAGCTCCATTTCCTCCCTGCTTAATTCCAGGCCTCAAGGATCCTTTCAGGATTGGGGATCTTTACGTGTTTCACATAAAAAAAGCAAGAAAAACAAGAGAGAAGCTTGATCTTTTCCTTAGATTCAAAATGTTCACCTGGGACTTGTGGCGATGTAGTGTACAGTATTTGTAGCACAGTTTGTTTAAAGACTAATAAATGCAGATGGTAACATTTCTACCAACTCTGGGCTCCTCTCTTGTATAATGTAGTAGGAATGTCTTGTTGACTAAGTCTATATATTTTTTGTAGTTCAGACCCTCTCTTTACAGTTTCTTTAGCTGTTTGCTTTTAATGCTTTTCTTACTGTGTAAACTTACTCTGTAACTTTTATGTATAAAACAAACTGGACATTCTTTATATACTGGAAATAATCAGTGAATACAAGATTTCACTAAGTGTTGTACCTTTTCTGTACATATCATAAATAAATGTTGATTCATAATTTTCATGGTTTGTGTCAGCATTATGACATCCATTGCTCCATTACAACTTTAAAAAATGGATATTAGCTTGGATAAAAGTGAATGAGCTGATTGCCCCTCTTTCCTGAATCATTTAGATATTATAGATGTTGGATTTGTGGAGAATCTCACAACTGTATACTGCAAATATTTTCAGTACATAATTAACAACTAACTGTCAGGAAACAGTCTGTTTGTGTGTTGTCCGAATCCACTCCAGGATGCTGAATTATGATGATACTCACAAAGGGGTAAAGTGGAGAACATACTGTTACTAGAGGGGTGTAAGTAGTAGCCATGTTGGTCTTAGGACATAGACAGACAAGGTTCTTTGGGTAAATCCGCTATCTTTTATTAGACCAACTAAATAGTTGGAACAATTGTTCTTAGCAAGCTTTTGGGCACAAACAACCTTCAGCAGGCTGAGAAAGCATCTGCAGATGGTCACTTCACCTCATTTTAACCTCTACTAAAAATTAAAATCTGGCTTTTATTAGCTTTTCTGAAAAAAAGGGGAGCTCAAGCTGAAACACTGGAGGTCTTTGAAGCAGAATTTATTTAGTATTTGAGTTATAATTAGGAGATATTACTGGAATGAATCATTGTCACAGGTGCTAGAAGCTGCTAAGTGTGAAAGGGAAGCTAAACTATTTATTATTGAAGTGGGAGATGTAGAATTATTATAATTGAAATGGCATTAATTGTTGAGATTTGATAACCTGCTCTACTTTAGGTTTACCTCTTACTAAGTTAAGAAGATTTAGCATTCACTTGGGGGATTTCCAAGGTTAATTTACCATTATTCCTTCTGAATTAATAATAAACCAAAAACCCATTTCCAGTGTGACTTTAACTGAGCCCTTCTCCATTAAAGGAATAGCTGCCATAAAGAGAGTAAATTGTGGATCACTCTTGCTCATAATATTGTTAGCTGAGTCAGAGGCTCAGAGTTATTTATTAAGGTCCCCAAAACTAAGGTTTGCTTAATGGTCTAGGAATTGCCTAAATTACTTAAGTATTCGAGAACTGATTAATACATACACTCTCTATTGCATAATATCTCAGTCAGGGTGTAGCTTCCTGGTTCACTGAAAGGTGACAATAGGGTCAAGGAATGTAGGAAAGAACGTAAATGGTCATTTTAATGCAAGAGAAAGCAACAGAAATGCAACGGAAAGCAATAATATTAGGCTGTGTACACATACGCTGCTATGTGATTGGATGGATCATAAAATAATGTATGTAAAAAATATGTGTTTTCAGAAGAGGTTTTGACTTGTATACTGTGGTCTTTATCCCATCTGTCAATTGGATTGAGCAGCCAACTAGCTATTTGATTTCTACTCACTGGTGAACCTGCAGTAGGGGGCTGGGAGAAGTATCCCAGAAAGTATCAAAAAAGCTTTTTTTGGAACTCTTCTTGGGGCATGTAAGGAAACAGCAGTGATGAAAAAGTTTTTGAAAAGAATGAGACTACCAGAGTCCCTAAATCTGAGAAACATTTTTTTTTGTTTGTTTCTAGTAGTAAACCAGAAGAGAAGTCATGAGACTGAAAGAAACAGGTGCACCCAAAGCTAGCAAGACAGCTTTAATGGATGAAGATATACTCAGTCAGGCTGGCTAGTATTATTATTAGTAAATATATTATTGAATAGCATCTAAAATACCCAGGCTACAGGAGCTGCGCTATGCTGTTCTGAGCCTTTGTTAAGAAGGGCAACATGTAAATTAAAGATGCAAGGTTTTCTTAGGGCGATATGTCATATTGAACCAACTACATAGTTGGGATAAGAGATAGAGATAGAAATCATTGCCTCTTGCCTAATTCCTGGACTATCATGCATACAACATCACTCTGACAGTACCATGTAAATCAAATAAGTAAAATGCAGTGGGGCCTCTGATTCAGGTGCCACATTAGGTGCCAGATGGTATGAGTAATACAGAGGCAGCAGGCTGTGACACTGTATGCAGAGAATGAAACACAATATCTCTTCCTTAGAAGTAGGAAGGAAACTAGACTGTTATAATGTGTCTGGTCTAGTCTATGTTTCGGTGATCTTTGTCAGTCACTGAGGTATTGTGGTGCTGAGTATGACTCACATAGGTAGATAAATTAATTAGAGAGTGGAATGTTCCCACAGGAAACTTCTCTGGTAGCTTCTGGAGGAAGTAATGCTCTATACCTTGCTCAACAATGACAAGATTTAAAAAAACAAAGGCAAAAGGAAAAGGGAAGAATTTAAAAGGACATGTCTGAAAGATTTGGATTTGGGTCTGCTAGGGGGATGGAAAGGGCTACAGCCATCATGAAGGAAACAAATCTAGAAACTGACCTAGAGCTCATGATTTAATTTCAGAACATGTCACATTCTTTGAATACGCTTGTGTAGAAAGACAGGCAAGGCAAAGGCTCAGCCTTCTTGAAACACAACACAAAGCATTTTCTAACTCGAGCATTGTTTATGCATCCAAACAGAGTTTGTCTATCACCATTAATTTTATGAAGAATTTCCAGAGGTTTATCATTGAGGGGATAGGACAGCATCGCTAGTTAGTCTTTCAGGTGTGTTGAAACTAGCTGGAGAATAAGGATATTTCTCAGATGCCATATCTATGTAGAGTAAGGTATCTGTAATTATTTGCTTTATTACTTGGCTTTAACAAGCATAAACAATAGTGCAAACATGCTGAGATGTCTTTGTAAATTTAATCCTCTCACTTCTCTGTCATTAACTCAAACGCAAAGTCTGTTGCGTGACCTGCATGAACTGAACTCAGTGGAAAGGTATCCACACAACAAGCTCTTTTTCACTTTTTGGCACCTTCAGTAAGCCAAAGGTTGATGCATCATGGAAATAAAATTATTTGATCATTCTGATGATGGTCCTTGGCAAGCATTGGTAAGGTGATGGCATCAATGATATCCATATTATGTTTCTTCTGAGGGAAAGTAGGGATCTAAGTTTCCTAGTTTGTCACTCTGACAAAATGTTGCTTCTGGATAAAGAAAGGAAAGCAGTAAGTCACTGCTGTAACTATTGCTTGGTAAACATGCCAAATTAGTTCTGCACTAGCTAAATTAGGTATTGCTAGTAGTGCATGGAGCTCAGCATGGGCTAGGCTGCCCATGGTTTTGCCTGATTTCTCATCTGGTTTTACAGCTTTCACTGAGTCCTATACTTGTATCAGTACCCAAGTCAGCTGGTTTGGGTAGGTCTATCAAGGCTATAGTGAAGGCAGGTAAATAGGCTTCCCTGTAAATTTTGCCCTGTTCCTGTTTTGAACAGTTAGACTACAGGGTGAAATCCTGGCATCTTGAAGTCCCATCAAGCTCCACATCTCTCCCTGGCTTCAATAGGGCTAGATGCTCATGCATAATTATTTGCTACCTGGTGCCTTTCCTAATAGAAACATAATCATTTACTCAACCCATTTTCTAAATTATTTTCTGTCCATCAGATTTCAGTTCCTCACATTGCAAAAGAAGGTCTTAAGTAATGATTACACAGAACTGAAGGGAATCTGCTAACTAATGCTCATTGAAGTTGCAATATTCTTTCAGTAAGGCTAGCATTTTCTGGAATGCTTGGTGAGACTAAATTATTTATTAAAATACGACTAGGAGTGAAAGAATGTAAGGTGAAATAATGCTTAATGCTCAGGTTTTGTCCAACTAAGGACCTTTCATTTTAATGTATTTGCTTTATTTAGCTCTGAAGTGCATGATGCTGTGTCCTGGATTCAAATCACTGTGGATTCAAATCCAAATGCACTACTGCATATAGGACTCAGTGGTCTGCACCTCAGAGTAATAGCTCCAAGTGAAGATACCAAATGCTTATGTATTGAATCTGTTCTCATTAGAATTCTTATCCATGAGAATTCTTTATTCACTCCAGACCACGGATATTTGGACAGAAGCCCCAAGCCACAAACGGCTTTTCAACTTAACACTTTTGGTTCTTTGCAAAAAACTTCGGTTTTTTTTTCCAGAGTGCATTGGATATCTATATCTTATAGTCTCAAATAATACAACACACACAACTGCATGAATGCAAAACACTTTTCTATATGCTATAGGTTCTTCTTCTGAACAGGAGTGTTAAGCTGCTATTCACCTAGAGGCACATATGTCATGTCTTTAATAAATACTGCTTAGGTTCCTCATCGAGACATGACAAAGTCACTGCTCCAGACCTTTGACAGCCATCTAATCCAAACCAATCTCTGATCACTAAATATACTTGGGAAAGGAAAAAAAAAAATCAGAGTAACTTCCACTATTTCTCAAGCGGAAAAGGGACAAATGCAGGGCTATGATTTAAATAGAGAAAAAATTATTATGATGTGCACAAAGTTTAGAAATCGTATTGCCATCAATTGTTTAACCATGCCAGTAATGACATAAAGCTTTTCTTCTGTTATCTACAGATTTTGGAGCAAAGGAAAATTTAAGGCTGGTGTACTGACATCAAAATTCATCTCCCATCTGCCTCCAGGATATATTCAGACAAAGGGATACCAAACTTATTGCTGTAGGGTCAAAGTGTCAAAATATGCAGTTAGGCATCTAGTGGGATTTTTCAGAAGCACCTACACATAGGTGGATCTAGGATTTGGAAAAGGGGGTGGGGATAATTTATTATATCATAATTTATAGCAGAACACATTTTTCTCCATTAAAGAAAAATGAGAAGTTTTACTAATATGCTAGGGGCCTAGCACTACATTGTTCAGTATAAGGTCAAAGCAAAAACAAATATAACTTCTTTGGAATGTTAACTATTTCGCTAGGTTTTTTAGAGAGTTTAAAAAACACAAACTAGACAAAAATAGTCAAAAGATACTGTTTCATTAGTTTTGTAGTCATTATAATTAAATGTGCATCTCTTCCTCAGATTCATAAAACAAATCTAGTCTTCCTGAGCACCTTGGCAGTGTCTGTAATGCTTCAGTGTTACTCTTTTCTATACCTGAGTTAATATTATTAACACCTGAGCTACTAGTACCACACCTGCCTTAAGGGTTTTAGCTAGAGGTAAAAGAGAAGAGAGATATTACCAGAAATGGCTAACAGGTAGCAAAAGTGCAGAAGAAAAGATAAATAGAAAAGTGGAACATCAAGACCATTAAAAAAGAGAGAGTGTCATTAACACTTACGAAGAGAAATTAGCAGGAACAAGATAGATAATAATGAGTCATTGAAGTCAACTGATGCCCTCAGTGCTGCCTAAATAGAAATGCCACTTCCCTTCTCATGCAGTTGGTTTTCATGTTCGGGTGGACCAGAAATCTGCACCACTCCACCCTCCACCCCCATTCACCCCTGCCCCTAAGCATCATAAGCATCTAATTCCCATTGAAATCAAGTAAGTAGCCTACTTAGGTGGTTTTGTGAGTGAAAGAATCTTCAGGTTGTCTTAATCCCTTTGAAAAAAATAGTCCATAAACCTTACTTATGGCAGGAGTTGCTTGGTGGAGTAGAAACCTAGGGCCTCTTAGGTTACCTGTTAATCATGGCATAAATGGCAAAGGTGCTACTTGTACACCCAATTCAAGGCACCAAAAACAGCCATAATAATGCTCCATACATAATGCAGAAATTGTTTATGGCTGGTTTGCATGGCACTTTAAATTGAACACATGGTAGTTCTGGGATCCAGGTTGTCAATCAGGTTTGGGACCTCATAAGGGTCTCGAACATGTGGTGGACCTAGCTTTCAACTTATGATCTTGGCTCTTCCTGCACTGGCAAATACAATGTGTGTGATTGGAATTTTATTCCCAGTCCCAAATTGCACCTCCTGTCATGCACATGTGGTATGGCAGGAGATAGAATTGTTGGGATTGGGGAATCAGATCCCAGGGCACGTTTAAATGAACATATACTGGGGCCCTAGTCTCATAAATCAGGGCAACAGAAATGGTCTTTCAAAGTTCTTAGTGCTCTTTTTTGTATTGATTAAAGAATCATTGCTATATCTTACATCATCATCATCATCATCATCACTGGTTTCCAGAGACAATATTCCTGGTCTCTAAGAAACAATTAGAAGCCTTCTGGGGCAAACTCTAGCTTTTTGCAGCAAAAAGGTGTACTTTTCAGTCCCTTGTAAACCATTTTTGATGGTTCAAAAGGGTATGTTTAACAGATACAAAGGCTTTGTTCTGACCCTTTGCACAGGGGGTGAATTTCATTCTTTGTGAACAAGTGATCTTAGACCTGCCGTGATTTTTTTGTTTTAATCACTGGCTTTGGAAAAAACTTCAATAGAATTTGTTCTCAGCTTCTCAGCGGAAAAAATGCTATTAGAAAATTAGCCACAAAGGACAAAAAGGAGAAAAGAAGAGAACACAACCTGTTGGATATCTGCAAATTTTAAGTTTTCCCTCTGTCTTCTCTGGCAAATAAGATGAGCCAATTCAGTAAGACAAAACTAGGCTTTTATTTACATCCATAATTTTAGAGCAGAGCTTTAAGAAAACAAAACAAAACCAAAAGAACAAAACATCTCCAAACTATAATACATGTGTACTAGAAGCTTTTGTACAGACTAATATCGTTACAACAGGGGTTGTCAACTCGGGGTATGCTCCACGTCCAGCCACCGCCTCCATAGGGGTACACTCCTTAAAAAAGGTTGAAAACTCCTGTGTTACAAGATTGAAGTCTAAACATTTAATCATTGGTGGATCTTGAAAAGTGCAATAAACCAACCTATTGTTCTAGAGTGTGGCTGTGATGTTGCCCTTGTTTAGGGCTCTAATCCAGAGCACTTGCAAAAAAAAAAAAAAAATAATAATAATAAAAAATTCCACTCCCTTGTCAGGGAATTGAGGAATCACAACAAAAACTCTACTGGGACCATTGTGTCTTGGATACTGGTTGAAGCTACAGCACACTGTGGAGGATTGTTTCCACTCAAGGGAGACTGCGCTAAAGCCTCAGCATGAACAAAATCAAGTAAAACATTTGATAAACTGGGACAGGAGCCTTTCCACCACTGAAACTGGCTCTCTGAAGTAGCTAAAGTGAGATGCACTGATAGAAATCAGTTGCAGCAGCCCTAGCTAAGCACTTTCTGTAGTATATGGAAGGTGGGCCAAAGCTGTAAATACAGTCCTGGATTGAATGTGTGGGCAGGAATAAAATGTATTTGGTTTAGTCCTGGCTGCTCTGGGCTGAGAGCATGCAAAGAAAATATGGTCACTGAAAATGAGCCAAGTATTTTTTAGATTAAGCCAGGAAAAAAAACCAACAAACCCTGTGAGAAAGTCATGCCAATTGCCATAATCAAGCTAACAAAAGCAAGGGAATTTGGATTTAAGGCTAAAAATCTAATCTGGTACTCTGGGCTGGGATTTTAAGAGCCACAACACAAAACTCACAGCCCATGGAGAAGTGTGTATGGATGAGATTATGTGAACATTGAGCCCTCCTGGTCCTGGCTGCTTGGGGAAGGGGGAAGGAGGCTTACAGAGTCTCAGAAGCCTGCTTACGTTAAAGTACCTTCCCAAGCCACTGTGCTGCATGATGTGCCCCCTACTTCTGTCTTCAGTGCTTCCAGGAGGTGTTGCTACCCTAGTTCCTGCACCAGAAGAATCCTCTCCAGACAGACCGGAGCTTCTTAAACTCCTTCACCCTACTCTGGCCATTTTACCTGACGTATGCCATATTCCTTGTGCATGCAGGATCCACTACCAGTAACAGATCTAATTTTACCATTATGTTTTTCTATTGTTACAGTTGTGTAACTCCCTGATCTATTAATTAAGCACGTACATGAAATGTTCCTGGTTGCTCTGAGCTTGTATTCAAATCTGCAAGTTTCAGGACTGTTAATTCATTCTGCATTGGAGGGGCATTAGATAAATTGCATGAGCAGTCTTGATTCAAAGGACTGGAACCCCAAACTCTCTGCTTCCAGGGGACTGCATTTGTCTCTAAGCTACACATCATGCTTCCTCTTTCTCTAACCCTCTGACTCTTGTATTCTTGGCTGCACTGTGGCACTGATTCAACAGCAGGGTGGAGAATATTCCCACCCAACCGTAGCCTGGAAGTTAGAGTACTCTCCTGGGAGTTGAGAGATATTGATTTGAACCCAGTCAGGCTGAGGAGGGCCCAGAACCCAAATCTCCCAATTGAACTGTTATACAAAAGATGAGCAAAACCAGCTCCTCCCCCTTTGGCTGTGTTTTTGAATGAAAATGGCCCGAACTGCTGTGCTTTGTGCTGAGCTCAGTATTGTCGGTGTGTATTGGGCATGCTCAGGGCACACATATTAGACTGGGTTGACCACTGGTCTGTGAATCCCAAATAGATGTAGATGGGACATGAGTTAATTAGTTTGGGTGCAGTACTGTGCTAACACAGCTATAGCATCCTTGGCTCCAGAGCTTGCACATGGAGAGCTTCCATGGATACCTCTGCATGAGTGCTGTCTTGTACTGCTTAGAAATCCCCTTAGTGCCTCTTTGGGACCAGGCCCTGGGATGTTAGCTTGGACCTTGAAAACTATGCAGGCTGTAGAGAATTAAGGTCCTTCTATGTGGCAGTCTTAGGTCTGAGTACATCAGGCAAAAAAGTATGAGGTGTCCAATTTTATTCCCCAATTTTCACTTAAAACTAAGCAAATGCTTCTGATTCAGGGCAATGAGATAAGAATTTGGCTTCTTCACTTTGAGGAACAAAATGTCTGTAATTTGGACACTACAAAAGAAACCAGAATTTCTAAATTTGATATAAGAAAATCAGTCTTTAATCCAAGCATCTACCTTAAAAATTACCAAACCATTTTCCCTCTGAAAATCTCATGGAAGGAAAAATAGACACCTCTAATTGTTTCTGCAATGTATTTCTTTTCAGCAAGTTCAGGCTGGAACAAATTTTTACGGTTAAGCTAAAAATAGGGACTGGTGAGCAATGTGGAAAGGAAGTGTTTTGAATCTTGCAAAGATTATTTTGGGCTTTGCAGATTCTTAAAACCAGGTCTGATTTGCAAGCTTTATTCTCCTGCACATTAAACAGAAACTTTTTCTGCAGTAGTGATTTATTTTCAAACGTTTATTTTTCTTAGTTGGGGGAAGCTAGAGGAATATAGAAATAGTCCCAAAATGTAGTCTGGCACAACTAGGTTCCCTGTGCAGGGAATTAACACTGCATGTCTACTTTCTTGAGAACTGTATTCAGTGAATTTTTATTCACTGTTTCTTTTTTTTGCACTGTTCTTATTGAGTTGTTACTTTAATTTTAACATTGGATTTTTTTTCTGCTTCTTTTGCTCCTAACCAGCAGTTGAAACCAAGGGTGTTTAAATCAAGCTATCCAATCCCTGTAATGGAGAGGTTTCAAATATAGGCAAAGGGGATTCATTCACCACATCTCAAAAATCTTTGGCAGCATTTCTATATCAAAGGTGTTACTCTTCCTATAGGCAGGCACTATTATAATGTTTGTTCTCTGGCACCTTGCAGCTGAAAAGCAAAGGTAGAGCTTTCCTTGTTTTTCAAGACATAAGGCACTTAAATCCAAATGGCTTTCTTAAACCCACATACTATTAAAGGTACTTTTCAAAAACAGCTGCTTTCTAAAAAGGCACAGTTTGCAGAGTCTAGGCAATGTTTATACACACAAAGGTAAATTTTCATTCCATATTACATGGCAAATGTTCTATAATTCCTCCTCAATAACAGCAAAAAACAAATTAATCTAAAGCCTCTAAATGTTGCATAAAATGTAAAATATATTTGTACCAGAACATCTTAACATTGACGCTTCCAGAAACCCTGTCGTATGCATGGGGAAGTACATCAGCAACAGGACCTTCGAACAGGCAAGTTAATGAAAGCAAAAGAACAATCTGAACATCATTATACAACTTTACTAAAGTTTCCCCTGTCTCTCCTTATCCTGAATAGTGAAAGCAATTTGTTCTCAACAGCAGAAATGTGCTCTGGGTATATTCTGCTTCCCATCTGCCACAGTAAGAGCTAGAAAGAAATTGAGGGTTCACAAAGTTTGCACACAGTAACAAAAGTTTCCCCTGGAAAGACTGATTCATGTTCTTTTTCTGAATTATAAAATGTTCAAGTCTCATTTGCAAATTCCCAGTGATGGTAAAGGAATTTACCCACCAAGTAGAACAAACATTGCACTCTTGCTGTATCACATCTCAGTTATATATCAAAAACTTCTTGCTGCTTTAAGCATTCTCAGTCCCTTTATAAGCACATCGGGCTCTCATCCTCAAAACACCATTTCACAATACTTGCTTCACTTAAGTGAATGTGATTTTTACCTTTGACTTCAGTGGAGAAATGAGTTCACCTTAGTCTGCTTCAGGTTCCAACACTTTATTTCCTACATCAGAAAGCTAATCACCACCTTGGTCTATCCAAAAGGCCTATATATTTTTTATCTAATTCTAAGATAAGACATCTAATTCAACCTAATTTCTTGCAACCAGAACAGTAAAGGCCATGAACAGCTTAATAAGGTAAAATAATAGCTCTTGGCTTCAGCTATTGAATAGAGTAATTTCTCCCCAGGGTCCAATCTAACCCAAAACAACTCCCATAACTGCTGGCTCAGTGAAACACCCTAAGTCTCCTGGGTTTCACAGCTATGGATGCTGATTACAATTGTGAGAGGGAAACAGTTACTCTCTAGCAGCTATAGAACGGCTAATTAGAAGCTGCCCATAGTACTCTAACCAAGAGTGGAGCCTCTCTCTGTGGTCAGCTCCTATACTAGGTGGTAATCAGTAGGGGTGTGCAAAGTGGGCCCTATTCAATTCGGATTCAGATTTGGGCCAAATCAGGGACAGTGATTCAATCCGTTGATTTGGATCACTGTCCCTGATTCAATTAATCTGAATCAGAATCTGAATATTCAATGCTGATTCACAGAATCAGGGATTCAGCCATAGACACAGGTTTACATTTTTTTCTACATACCTTGAGGTACCAGACATGGCTCGTGTGGGGGGGGCCCTCCACGTGCTTGGCAGCGAACCCAGAAGTGGACCGAAAGTACTTCCAGTCCACTTCCGGGTCTGCTCGGGAGCGCATTGGGGGCCCTCAGTACTCCCCCTGGCTCAGTGATCTGGGCGTAGGGGGACCCTTAGGTGCCCCCCCAGACCCAGGAGTCACCAGTCACCAAGCTAGAGGGGTGCGGGGGGGGGTCCCCAGACCCAGAAGTGGACCGAAAGTGCTTCTTGTCTGCTTCTGGGTCTGCTGCCGAGGGCACTGGGGAGCCTCCCGCATTTCTGTGGGTCACTCCATGCGCCCCAGCATTACAGCATTCACTAGCCCCCGCTACCTAGAGGTATGTAGAAAAAAACATTTAAAGCTGTCTCTATGTCTGAATCTCTGAATCTTTCCGAATCGATCTGGAGGGTTCCAATTCGATTTGGAGAAATGAAAGGGTCTCCTGATTCGATTCAGATTCAGAGATTCGGCCACCGAATCAGGCCAAATCTCCACTGAATTGAATCATAGACTGAAGCGTCTCACAGCGCTAGTAATCAGGCCCTGGTAATGATCTCTTTGGGAAACGAATCAGCATGCTCAAAGCTACTTAATGCAAGGACAAGTTTATATTACTCTTATATTACATACAGAAGATATCCCTGAGATGTGACAAAGCTCCCTAGAGCCTGTGGGAATTCAAAATTCTCCCTGACACTGTGGAAAGGATTTTAAAAGGATTTTAATATGAAGACTGTTAATGTAAGGTAACGCACCACCCTTCTCTCCTTTAAGCAAACTATTGTTTTTAAGATCATCAGAAAATATGGGGGAAGTCAATCAATCAGAATGGGTTAACACTCTTCTTAACCTTCTCACACTCAATATTCAACCTTCTCACACTCGTCTATACCTTCAATACGTTAATGAACAACTCCAAGTAAGGACAATTTTCAATTATGCCTCTTTTTTTCAGTGCTGTTTGAGTAAATGGGACACCATAGGGATGTTCTTTGTTCATTTTGCTGAAGTAAACCAGTCTCATCATGCCTGCCCACTTCTCATGTGTGCACCAATGTAACTCAGGACCTCATCTGTCATACCAAATGTAAAGTCACTGAGGTGATACTAATAAAAACACTTGATTCTATGAGGTGCTGAGCTACCTCAACTGCCATACACTTCAACAGGAATCAGAAATAATCAGTGTCTACCTGGACTGAGCTCTAAGTGAGATGAGAAAAAGACCTCTTATTTAATATCTAGTAATGAGAAGTTACCCCTTTTGGGACTAGAAAGTTGAGTTCTTTTCTAGTTTAAAAATACTTGGAAGGCCTACAAAATGCTTGTTAAGGATGCAACTATCACATAGCATTTCATTTTGGTTGGTGCTAGACTTTTCAACCAAGAAAATAGATAGATGGGTCATTGGTACCATAAAAACAACTAGCTTGCTAACTGGCATCATAATATTGATGCCATCCTATTTCTTTTCCTCTCAATTTAAAATCAAATTTATTTTTGGAAGCTTAATTTACAATATTTTTAGCAAGTATATGTCTGGTTACAGTATAGAAATTATAGATTTCATAGATTTCATAGACATTATGGTTGGAAGGTACCTCAGGAGATCATTGAGTCCAGCCCCCCTACCCCAAAGGCAGGAAGTCAGCTGGGATCAAAGGATCCCAGCAAGATAAGCATCCAAATGCCTCTTATAGGAATCCAGAGAAGGTGTCTGCACCACCTCTTGAGGGAGCCTATTCCAGGCCGTGGGGGCTCGGACAGTAAAGACATTTTTCCTTATGTCCAACCTAAAATGGTCTTGGAGGAGTTTGTGACCGTTGGTTCTTGTCATCCCTTGGGGCACTCTGGTGAACAGGCATTCCCCCAGGTCACAATGCACACCCCTGATGTGCTCATAGGCTGCCAACAGGTCACCCCTGAGCCTGAGCTTTTCCACGCTGAAGAGTCCCATGGCTCTCAGCCTCTCTTCATAAGGCTTATTTTCTCCTTATACGTTCTCCTTTCTAATTAATCTGTTAAATAAATATACAAATATATCAAGAGTGCTCTGAAAAAAAGCCTAAGCTATCTAATAATAAAAAATCATCCCAGTACAAACACTTGTTATATTACATGCACAAAATGATAATAAAGGCTTGAAACTATAATGCAAATTAATTAATTGCACATATGTCACATGACATGATTTAGAAAGAATCATTGTATCAGTATAAAAGAAGGCCATTGCTTTTGCATAAGAATTTAGGCATTACTTATCTAAAGAACTCAGAAGGTGACAACCAGTATTGTCTACGCAATAACTACTGAATGTAAAATGGAGTAATCAACAGAAGACGTGGCAGATACTCCACCCAACATCTACCTGGGTTGTAACATACCAAAGCCTGAACTTAGAAAGAACTATGCTTTGAGACAATGAGAGAACTACCCCCTTTCAGTAGTGGCCTGTTGAACTGGGGGTGAATAGGTCTTTTCCTGGGGCTCTGCATTCCAGTGAATTATAGCCACTATGCCAGTTTAACTGTATCCTTCAAGAGATCATGCTGATTTAGAATTACTAATGGAAAGACTGTTTCAAAATACTATTGGAATGAAAAAAAAATCAATGCATGAAATAAACAGAAACATACAGCATAACTCAGTGCTATAAGGGGTTATGAGAAGTAATGAGAAGACTGACCAAATATGGTCCAAAAATGGACTAAATTTACTGATCATGTCAACAGCTGTAACTCCACTGACCTCAATGTGGTTGCACATATTCAGCCTATGAGCATTAACATATGGCAGTGTACAGATGATACATATCACTACACATGGAATCAGTACATGGCCTATGCACCACACAAGCCCTGTCCATGAGACTTAAGCAAGATTTGTGCTGGCCACTCTGTGTGGGGGTGAGTTTAACCCTTGCTGATATGCCTAAGAATAGGAAGAAGGGTGCAGTATGTCATAAGCAAACATTTAGACAATGGTTTGCAATAAAAAAAAAAAAAAAAAATCACAGCCACAGTAATTTGGCAGGTTGTGGTGCCAATAAAGCTTATTACCATAGTCAGAGCCAATATCCAAATTGTCTAATAATATCTTTACTGACAAAAGTTTCTTTAGAAAAAGAAATAGGACTATAGCTGAGCACTTTTAAGTGAAATAAGAGATTTATAGCCAGTCAAAGCATAAAAATCCTAATTGGTTTTGTACCTGATGGTTGTTTTTGATTAATATTACTTTTGAGCACAATTCAGGAGCCATTCACTCCTTATATTTTTTTTCCTTGACAATGGTGGTGGGCACTGGCTATTAGTGGCAGTTGGACTGCACTGACTGTGTATTTGCACAAAGAGACATACTGTACTGCATGGCATCTTAGCTTAAAACAAATACTTTACATAAATGGGCATACAAAGGGGAAAAAAATAAAAACATGTGGCAATGCAGCTGCAGTTATTCTATGTTGTTAGAGTTGTCTGCTTTCAGTTCCTTTGATCTTTTGGAGATTTCCAACTTCTTGTTCCAACAAGTGAACAATATTTCTTTTGGCATTTTTAATAAGCAGAATTAAAAAAAAAAAAGATGGATGAAGTGGAATTCAGAGTAGAAAAGAACATCACATAAATTTAATTTGGCTTTTAAAAATATCAGCAAGATGGTGCCACATGCAATAATTATGCCAAAAAACAAGCTGTGTGTTCGACTCAGCACCTCAAAATAAAAACTGTGAGCAGGGAGAAATACAGCCCTATTGCACAGGAAACAAAACACTGCCCATTTTCTTTGATCATTTCCTATTGCTGGATTTCTAAATGGGTGTTTCAGCTGGGGTTGCTGCATTTATTTATTGTCCTAACAAACAAAGCGCATTAAAAAAACATACTGAAACTATGATCAATGGGGAAGAGCAATACAGCTTCAAAACTGAAGAAACTCCACAGAACGTTAAGATAAAAAAAGTATAGAAGTTTATTATGTATCAGCTCAAGTTTTCATGTCTTCATTTCCACCCCCACTTCCTAATAAGAATGATTGGCATTGCCTGTCCATGGATTTTTAGAAATGAAGAGATAAATAAGCTTTGGGGTCCTCTCATTACATATCATAAAATGCCACAGTTTCCCCCAAGCAACAGCAACTCTGGAATTCACCGACCAAACTTTTCAGGGCCACGAGGCAATTTTGAAGGATTCTAATGTTACAGAATCCTTTACAGGCCTTTTCCTTTAACCTTTTTTTTCTCTAGATATTTCTTCCTCACTTATGCTTCTACCATGATAAATGTAATACCATAAATGCCTCTAAGTTGAAGTGACTACATATTTCCGTAGCTTCACTCAGTGAAGGTATTACAACTGAGGAAAACATCATATAAACTTCCATCCCTCATAACACACAACAGATGAACATCCGTCTGGTAGGAACTGGAATCTGCAAGATTTATGCATGGCTCAGGGGCTTAGTTAAGAAAGCAATGTCAATTTTATAACTTGGACATGATTTTTTAAAATGTAAAAAGAAGCAGGAAATTTATGCTTAATTATGCTCAAAAGAGATCAGTAGCACAGTGCATCTGTGGGTTCCAGTCCCAGTTCCATAAGAATTTGGCTTCCCCAACTCTTGATCTATAAGATGGCCCACCATTATTACACCCCAGTCTTCATGTCAGCCTCTTGATTTTGTGTTTCGTCAGTGGTCAGGAATTCATCATATTGTCCCGTTCGGTCATTTGACTGTTCTTTATGCACCAAATGCACCATTTCTTGAGACTTGCTGGCTTCTCCATTCAGTCCACCTATCTTCTTGTCCTCCACTGCCCCTTTGCCATTGTTAATCACTAGTTTCTTCTTCTGTCCACATCTAGCAAAAAAATAAAGACAAATGGAGATTATGGTATTAGGAAGTACAAAATACTGACTCCATATTTTTGGAAAGTGTTTACAGGAAGCAAAGAACTTGAATCTGCCAATGGAGACATATGCAATGCAGTAGGTAAGGCTGCGAAAGGTAAAGGTAAACTCTCAGGGGCGAGTTATAAAGGCTCTTATCATTGCCCTTTTTCTCCTTATATGAACTTAAATGGAAGCCCAGTGCTTTCAAGCATATCATCCTTCATGTAAAGCTAATTTATTACTAGAGGGAGAGAGATGGAACTAAACAAAATCTGGCCCTCGGCTTAAATTCCTAAGATTCTTAAACTTTCAAAACGTCTGTAAATTTGGGTTAAGGCCCATCTTTAGTAATCCAAGAGGACTGCTTAATTTTTCTGTCTAGTCTGCCAGGGCTGAACCAAGTGAACAATTTAGGGCTATAACTCTACTGTCAACATTCAGATCATTAAAACAGTATAAGATGGAAAATAATTGTGCTGTGGTGGTAGAGTAATAAAGCTATCTATGCAGATCTATTACCAGTCTGGGATGCCCCATCACACTAATTCAGCTTTTTGGCTCTGTTGCATTGAGGAGGTGACCTTCCACCTCTGTACAGCCAAATATAGATCATTAAACTGGACAAAGAATATTCCTTAAATAGCTACTGTGTTTGTGCAGATGTACTTTAAAATGTTTCCTGCTTTGCTTAAGCAAATTCTGTCTGAATTACTAATTTGGTAGTTAAATACTTTTGCTACTATCCCTTGGAATCAAGCATATTTTGTGTCAGCAGACTGACATATGACAGCTGTTTTAGCCAAAGTGACCGCCAGTAAAGCTGCCTTGTCTCAATCCACCATGTTTACTTCATGTAGCATAATGGAACAAATCTTGTCCTGATTTACACAAAAGAACAAGAGCGAGAATACTGTACAGTAAGTAATTCACACAGCTTAGAAGACAGAACAGAACTTCTCTGCAACACAGTTCCCAAACTGTGCTGTGTTTTTCAAGAATTGTGAGGGGAAGGTCTTAAAAAGATGAACATTTTGCAAGAAGCTATGTAGATTGGAAGGCAGATCTCTCATGTTATGAAAAAAATCCTTGTGGAGTGCTGAAAGTCATGCAGGACCATGCCCTACAGATTTTTAAACATATAACTCAATCAAGAGCTGGGAAAAAAGGAAAAACTGAAGTAATACAACCAAGCTATTTGGCACCCACCAAAAAGATTACATTGTTTGGTTGGGATTTCTAGACTGTCCTGTAGTACACTGGCCTTACAACTAGAAAGACTAAGCCTACCGAGCACAGACTCAAAGATTTAAATGTCATACTACCAGATTAAAGATTTCTTATGAAAACTGGATTCGGTATACAATTCCCAGGCCCATTCTACCTGGCTCATACAAGAGGAGAACTGGAAAATTGTATACTTGGTTTATTTAAAAAGTCATGCCACTGTTGGGAAACCTCACAACCTAACTAGCCACTTATGGGTGAAATCCTTCTTAATTCTACATATATCTAGAATTCTACACACATACATATATGTGTGCGTGTACACATTTTGCTTACAGCACCCCCAGTTTACTTATTTTGTTTCTTATCAACAATCTAACAACAAAGCTGCTGTGATGAAGTCATAAATGATTAGTTTAATGAAACTAAGATTCCACAACATATATCCTCTGGCACATATAATATAATAAATTCTCTGGTATGTTAATGATGCAGCATGAATTGCACTAAATAGTTAAAAATCAACTGGCACTTCTCAAAGCAGATGAGCAAAAATTAATTCTTGATTTAACAACCCACTTTCTCCAGTACCTGTACTTGTTCTCTTGGAGCCTGAGTGGCAACAGAGTAGAACACAATCAGGCCTCTAACTTCTCACTTCATAAAATTCTCCTTCCAGTCATTAGTACATACTAGGGTCTAATTCACATGTACCTAGGCACAGGCACAGATATAACCCAATGCTGTATGTGTCATTTAACTCCAGTCAAAAACATGTTTTCAATTAACAAGATGTAATCCATAATTTATAGCTTCCAGATTGCTTCATTTCTGGTTAGTCACTATCTGCATTTAATCATAACTGGTTCTGTTTGTCTGTTTCTATGGTGATCTGGGAGCAAAAAAAGCAGGCTTGACTTTAATAAACATAGCAAAGTGACAAATGAATCAATAAACCATAACGTTCACACTAATTCCCGGATCACTTAACAAGAGGGATGTAATTCATATTTTAGAGAATGACAGTTAACATGAATATAGTCATATGGACAGGAGCTGGTGGAAATCAGGATATCTTTGTTGATCTGGGTATATCAGCTGAGGCTCTGGCCCTTGGACATTCATCCATTTTGGATACTGATATGCCAGAAAAGCCTGCTATAGAGAAGGAAGATTCTTTCCCTCAACTTTAATTTCTACTAGTCTCCTACAGGTGAAGTCACGTGCCAATGGCCATCCTGATCTTATCACCTGTCCATTAAACAGATCACCCTTTTGGGGGCATACTAGCCCCCCTGTTAGAAATGAGGTAATATCTTTCCAGCAACTATAAAGCTCAGTATAAACTAGGGTTTATACCTCAGGGTTTGCCCTGGATGTCAGCTCTGCTTGTTACATCACTACCTAGCTGTTTCACAGACTTCCTTCACCTTTCTCAGTTTCACCAGTTCTGAAGCTTCACAGTGCTGTTACAAAGATATTTGGATTAATGTTTATAAAGCAGCTTCAGATCCTCATACAGAACATGGTGCAGAAAGGGAAGCTTCAGCAACAATGATTTTTGTTGACACTGTCAAACAATTTCTAGAGTATTAAAACTTTCCTCTTCATTTTTCTTTCCACCGATCTTAAATCAAAGGTCAAAACTGCAGCTCACTCCAGCCAAAGCCAAAAATACCCTCCTCTTCTTCCTCCTCTTAATCTTTTACTCAGTTCTATACATCAACTCAAAGTCTTTCCCACCATCTCTCATGGGCTTCACAGTAGGCTCCTTTTATAGTATGCAGAAAAGGGATGGTGACCTGATTCTCCACAGCTGATCCTCACTGTCCTGCTGCTTGCAGGTCCCTCCCTACATTACTGACAACTGTGATCCTTCCTCTATCTAGAGGGAGCAGGTGAATCTTGTCTCTGCATCCTTCTGGATGGAAACTATAGAGAGACTACCACAAACAGTAGCTGTACTCTTTTAGGTAATATACTGCCACATGGTGGAATGTTACTTAATTAATCTGGTGGCTACCTTGTCAGTGTTTCTGCCCATCTCTGTGCAACATATTTCATTGAGCTCAGAGGGAACAGCAGCAGGCCATTAGCATATAATAGGTAGAGACAGGTTTTTCCTTCTCTCCATGTGCAACTTCATTTTTTGTCAGTGAGCAAATGAAGACCTGAGGACCCACTCACTAATTTCATGTGGCTTCTTATGAGTATCCAGGTTCACCTACACAGAGCTCAAGGCAGAACTGGGGCATCAGATAAAAACTGTTTATCCAAAAAAGAAGGGATACACTATTTACTGAGGATCATTATGGTAGGAGTTTTTCTCTGTTGTACAGCCACAGTATGTATGTTATGAAGCTCCCAGGAATCTTCAGATTCACAGCAGTAAAGGCAGGAAAGCAATATGTTCCAAAGCAATGATGACCAAAGATACAAAGGGGCTTCCTTACCTTCTCCGACTGTTGACAGCAATGCAGACTGCAAGAATCAGTATCAGAGCCACAAGAGCAGCAACTATGATCAGCCATTCTGTGGGTAGAATTGAGGAATAATATGGCCACTTTAATTTAGCCTTAACTTTTTTGTTTTGCATGATGGTACTTTTACATTCATTCACACTTCTCCCAATGACAGATCTTTTCTAATATAAAAAAATGAAAGGGTATAGACAGACCTAGCAATTACACTAGTGTCAAATTACATTAGTAAAACATGCTATGATGCACCTGTTACATATCCATGCTCCTATACAGATACAAGTGTACTAAAAGTGTTGTAACTCTACCCCTATTCATTCAGGGTTAAACTTATAGTGATTTAACTCCAGTGTGTCTCTTTAGGAGCATCCAGACATAACAGTTTCATTGAAACAGCTGACAAATGCTGCCTAGCAAAAACTTTTCTTCTCCTTTTAAAGCAGTTGCATCTGTCCAGAGCTTTAGTTTGTTTTCAAAACTACCTGTCATGTGCTCCCACACATTATTGAAATGCGAAGTACTGTGATTTTAAATATTTTTATGGAAGCACTTGAATTTTCATTATTTTGTGCATGATATAATGGGGATACTGTAGTCAAGCAATAGTTCCTAGAGTCCTATTTTCACTATTGCAAATGTCCCATGTGTTCCAATACATGTTTGTTAAAGTTTAGGAAAGATGGCAATCGGAAATAATCACACATTGGCAGTAATAAATAAATATTATACATTTCTGTAATAAATATTTCAGTCCCTTATTTTTATTATTCTGTGCTCAGGATCTCAAAGACAATGACTTCAGAAACCAACCTGGTATCTTTGCTGATCTTGGTTGTGAAATTATTACTGTTGTTGTGGTCTGTCTGGGAAAAGAAGTTGTATCCGTATCTCCTATGTGTGATCCTCTGCGGCCAAATCTATTAGATGTAGAGCCTAGAAAAAAATCCATCTATTATGCACAACAAGTTAGAAATATATTGAATAACTAAGCACTGACTTGTCCATTTAGAATTAAATATGCATAACTACAAAGCTCAGGTATGTTTTTGGAAAGAAGGAATTTAAACTGCAAAATGCGTGCTAAAGTAATATAAAAAAACATTATGCAGACCCTACCTCATAAAAGTACTTTCCCATTTGGTTCAAGTAAGAGTAGCTTTGGTTCTATGAACCACATGATTAAGTTTCTCCATGACATTCACTGACATGTTTTTGGTAGATTTCATTTTTGATCATTCTATACTGTAATGGCTTAAATGCAATGAGAGATGGTTTTAAAATTTTCAAGAAAAATGAAAAAATGAATTGATAAACTTGTTGCCAGGAAGATTTCTGAGGTCCAAAGTGGAATGTCTGGTCAATCCCAAAGAGAAAAAGAAAGACCAAAGGAAACCTTCACTTTTTAGATCTGCAAATGGCCATTTCATCACAAGTCCATTATATAAAGATAGTTTCTTTTTTTGAAGGGTTTTATTTTCTAATGCAGAACAAAATCACATTTCAAAACCTTAAAATTTTTCATGAAACAGATTTTTGCTTTCTGGTCAACATTAAATGCGATAGCCACTTCATGAACTGGGCTCTTAAATATCAGGATGTGATTCCTAATGGAGATAAGGTTTTCTGTATCCTTGCATGTAAATCTCTCTGTCTTTATGTCACCTAATGTACCCATGGCAACTTTTTTCTGATCTTATCAAAGGTCAGAATTAATGACTCACTGGAACTCAGTCATTAATCAGCTAGGTGGTATACCGTTGAGTGAAGTATATATGCTCTTCAGTGAAGCCAGGCAGGCTGCATTTTCAGCAGTTTCAGACTCATCTGTTTGGTGAGCTGGAGAACTGTTGAATGGACCTTGCTTCCAGCTAAAGGTCTGAGAGTGATTTTCATGGTTTCATGAATCAGGCAAATGGCAGTATACTGGCCACCCTATGTGTATAACATGTGCCATATCACCATTTTGAATTGTCCTTGGTTAGCTAAAGCAGCGTGTAAGGGCACAAACAACATGTGGCAATGTGAACTGAACACATGACAGAGACAAGGCCAAAGGATGAGGTTGTGGGGGAGGTGTTCTTTTGTGCAAAACTGGACCATTATCAACTCAGTTTTCTTAGTTTTATGCAAAGTGGTTCTTTCAGACATTACATGACACTATTTGGCTGTTGATATAGTTCAAATCTGCAGAAGTGGCAGGTCTCAGAAGTAAAAGCCCTGAGAGACATATAAAATCATTAGGTTGGGAGGTAGCATTAAGTCTGCAGTCCAGACTTACCCCAAGTCTGTCCTATTTCTCATAAACCAGCACTCAACTGGGCCATGCCACAATCAACTTTATTCTTGATGAAAGTAGCATCTCTGGCCTCCTCTATTCTGCAGAGACAGTTAGCCATGTTCATCTGAAGGCAAGTAACAGGCAGGATAGATTTGCACATTATACACTAACCAAAGTAGATTATATATATAATTATATACATGTGTGCACATATATAGCACACATCCATGTGCTGAAACTCACTTTAACAGATGCTGGAGTTTCAGCCTACAAAAGTTGTGCTATACTGTACATATATCTACTTCAGTTAATCTATAAGGTGTAAATCTACCCTACCGTCCTCTATCTGCATATTAGTACCAATTCCAGTCAAGATAAAATTTAGCCAATAAAATTATCTTTGTGCCCTATTAAATAGATCATGTCATTCCCTTCTCCTTTCCCAGCCCCCATTTTCAATCCCACCACATGCTTCACTGAAATTTCTTTTCCTTGCTCTTCAAGGTGCTTCATAACTTCTCTGTGGCCAGAATCATTGACCTCATTCCCTAATGATAGCTGCCAAATACAAAAACTAGGCAGCATATTTTTCTACTGTTGAATTCAGCCACAGAGCAGTTTGAAAATTGTCCAGAAACTCATTGACTGATGCGCTGCTTCATGCTACCCCACAGGAAATTCATAGCTCAACACTGATGGCTGAGCACTGAAATTAGCAGCTGGGAGATTTCATTTAGTCTCCAAAAACACAGCCAAAGGTTAACATACTATTATATTGGCTTATGTACCACACAGACTTGAAGGGATTTTGTGAAGGATACTTGTAATGTTTTCCAGGAGGGAAGGCAACACAATTCTCCATCCATAAAGCCCCGAGGAACTCAATGGTTATTTATTGCTCAGTAAATATTTACCAAAGATTTTGGCTGTACTATTACCAACACTTAAAACATTCACAATGCCCAGGATTAATGGGTCCAAAAGTGGATTTGGGGGTGGGGGTGGTGGTCCTAGAGTTTCTGTGATATTCATCTTATAGCAATGTTTTACTATTCCTTTCTTATGAGACTTTTGCATTTGTATTTTTTCAATGCACTGTTTCACTTTCCTGCTAACGTCTTTTGGGCAAAAGATCAGTCATTTTTATGATGTCAGCTCACAGCTGTACATAACTGTAGAGAAAAAGCAGACAAAAGCAGGTGACACGGCTGACTGAGCAAAGAGTTTCCTCAGAACAGACCTTCAAATATGTTCTATTATTATGTGAAGCAATCTTTCTTTTTCATTCAATTCATGATACGTAGGACACATCTTGCAAACAAATGAACCCCCAAGGTAGAAGCCGATTCCCCATGGTAATACACTTGAAACCCACTCTTCTGCTATGATACAACCATTACTAAGAAAAAGATGGACTTATTTTTTCAAGCCTCCCCACCAACTTTTTATAGGGCCTTGTTGACATCATGACATTGACACTGCAAAACAGCTGTTCATCTTGAAAATGACCTCCCCTCTGTCTTTTTACAGGTTGTACACATTCAGAAAAGCAGTTTAACTATATCTTCTACCTAGGGTCTGATATCTGAATAGTACATTAGGAAGTCAGGCAGAATAGGGAACTAGAAAATAAGAGACATGAGTGAGTTACATACTGAATCATTATAAATAGTTAACGAAGTATCATTTATATAATATGTTTATATTAAATTTATATTTATGGTGTCTCTTTTAAAGATCTTGCCCTTTCAAGGTTTATTTTGTTTTTGTTTATTTCATTGCATTGCATGTGTTTGTTTTTTTCATTAAAATATGAATAAGACTGACAACCAGTTCTGATCTAATTTATGCCAAGACAAATTAAGAGTGACCAAAGTCAATGTAGTAACACTTGAGTTAAACTCTTGCGAAAGGATAGTCAAACCCAGTATGTTTAAAGTTTCCCAGCTAGACACCATGGGCCAAAAGGTCGGGCACCACTGCTATAGAAGCAATTTACTTCAATCAAGTAGTTGATTGAAGTAGACTGATTCAGGCTCTTTTGAAAATCAAATTAAATAGGAGTTTATTACAGGCAAATTCTGACTCTCTTTAATTTTAATGTTTTTTAGACTCTCTAGTAACAAATTGTTGTGAAGGGTGCTGTATGTATACATTTTCATATTCCTCGTTACATGCAAAAAATAACCACAGATTGGCTGTGAATTAGATTCAATGAGACATGACTCCATTGACTTCCACAAAATTATGACAGCAGAGAATTTGGCGGAGTATATGTGAAAAGAAATAACATTTAGAAAAATCCTAGTCTTTGGGTTGATAATTTATATGAAAAGTACCTTCGGTTCTAAGGGAAAGTCCCTAATTTCCACCCAAAATATTATTTTCATGTCGCAACATGGTTGTGTTCATGGATATGATCCATATATGTCATTATTTTTTCATGTTCTCATGTCCAAAACAAGCTTTTAAAACAGAAGCTGCTGACAGTTGTAAAGCTTGTTACCTCTAAGTATACAGAGAGGGAACTAATTAAAAACAGGTTACCCAACAACAAACATTACAAAGGGAAAAATGTTAGAGTGGATTAGCTTCCTTGATATGCTCACAGTATAAGGATAGAGAAAAAAGAGATAAATGGATGTCATTTTGTTAGTTTTCAAAACAGCTATTGTTTGAAGGTGAATAAAATGAACTGAGTAGAAAGGTAAAATAAGAAAGCAGAAAGATGGTATTAGCCTCTCAAAAAAGTATAGTAGCTAATATTTACCATACTGTCTGTGCCACCACAGGCAGACAAAAATAATTGTAATCATGTTTTATAATATATGCATTTGTCTGATGTTTTTGAGAAGATGCCCAGAATTGCTGAAAAGAAGAAATGCTACTAAAGTCTTGCCAAAAGAATTCTTAAAAATACTAATTTTAAATCATCTCACTCATAATAAATTAAAAAAGAGCTAACTAAATACTTTCTTGTCATGTACCTTGGTAAGAAGTTATTGTGTTGCTAACCAAACCAAACCAAACCAAACCATGCTTGCCCTGTGTTGAGCACAACTTTCCTCCCAAAATGTGATAAATGTAGGTATACAAGTACGGCCCAAGACAATCAGGAAAAATCAAGGAGTAGGGTAAATGATTGAAAGTTGTTATTCTTACTGGTAGCTGGAGGGGTGGGTTTTCTGCCAGGATCTCTTTCAATTTCAGGAAAAAGATTAGGTATCACAGTAGGCCTTATATTCTTTGTGGGATATGTGTCTTCCTTATCCCTTCCAGGTGTCAATGGCTCTTGGGTTGAAGCTTCATATTTGGAACCATCAGTGGAATCCACAACTGTTACAATTATGTTTGAAGCAATTTTAAACTTAACATCTAAAGAACTACCATTCACATTTTTTTTCTTCCTTGTTTATAGAACAGACAGATATCTTTCAAATGTTGGTAACATTACAGCAAAACAGGAAAGGCTTTTCCGTTTTCTTTCACATTTGCATTGTTATTTCAACTTTTTAGGCAACTCCCTCCTGCTGATTCTCAGGGTACTGGTGTCAGCCAGAAGACAAGTAATAGTTACAATGGACCCAGAAGAATAGCCATCAAAAGAGCAGGAAGCAGTAACCACTTAACCCTGTAGCTCAGGACTGATGACAGATGCTACACATTGGAATGACATCTACAAATAGGGAACTTATTTCCTATATTGATATTTCAGTGATTCATTTAGTAACAGAACTTCCATGATACTCTTAAGAACTAGTTTTAGTGGATGAAAGGTATATAAATAAAAGAGCATAAGAAAAGTTGGACTGAAAAATTCCAAATATTGCAATTATTGTTAAATTTCCTTTCCCTCATTATTCAAATGGTGCTCTAGAGTAAAGAGGTTGCTACTAAGCCATGGGCATCAGCTATCCAAACACTGCCGCTACACCTTACCAAAAACATGACCCCTACACCACGTTTACATTCCTTATTTGCAAGTGTACTAAATCATACTTGGTAATCACACCAAAAGTAGAAGGAATGAAGAAATCAGAGTTAGCCATCACCTCTACACCCAGAGTAAAGATCATCAACCAAACAGGTTTTATTAAAGAACTTCTTCTCCAATTTTATCAGCAATCAACATCTAATATGCAGTCCAGAGAGGCAATATTGGAAAGCTTCACGATTCCAATATAGAGAAATAGAAAGAGAATAATGAGAAGAGGTATTAATAAAATGCCCAGGATTACCTGGGATTTACAGGTACAAACCATTTAAAGTTATTATAAAATATTTAATTTTGCAACTGTTTAGACGTTCAACATTCACATTTGTAAGTGACTTGGCAAATCAGCCAAAACATACATGTCCACATTATGATACAAGTCAAGGTTGTTTAAGAGCATTTTATGCAATATTTTTTTCAATCTACCAACCAGAAAAGGAATATGAGAAAAATCTAAAAGAACCAACTCTTCCAAAAGTCAAGAAAACACCGAAGTGAGGATATACCCCTACTGAAAAAAAAAAAAAGAGATTCTGAGCTGCTGATTTCCTGATACCTGCTATAGTGACATCAGTTTCACATGGGATTATTAAAATGCTGCCATATCAAAGACCACCAAAAGGAAAGGGAGCAGCAACCACTTGACCTTAAAATTCAGAAAAGATCACAGATCGAAGATCACACTGGAACCCCATGCAACAAATAGGGCAACGATTTTCTCTTCTAGATTTCACTGAATCATTTTTGCGATTGATTTTGGGTGATGGCCTTCAGAACATGCTTTGATGGCATAGAAGACGCACACAATTTAAAGATGTTATGATGAATTTGAAGGGAGACTTTCATGTCAAATGGATTAAGGATGAGTAACGAGGACAAACAAGAAGAAAAACTAATTGAAAACATCACTGCTGCTCCAGACTTATGCCTCAGTGGTGATCATATGATAGAAGGAATGCAAAAACCAGCAAATGAGTTTGCCACCAGGAAGCCGTGAAGTCAGTAAGCAACCCAAGAAGCAGGCCTCAATAAAGAAGTTATCATGCAACACTATTGGCAATAAGTACCTAGGACATAGTGCAAGAAGCAAACTTAGAAGACTACATTGCACTATTACCCAGGAAAAGTGAGAGTAGAATAAAGGACAATTGCTAAAAAGTTTATTATTACATAGGCATCAGATTCAAACCCCACAAGGTTATTATGCAGTTACTTATAGCCTGCTTAGCAGTCCAAGGATAACATTTGCAGTTGACTGTTACAGGCCAATAAAATATTACTGGGGTCCAGATTATGTATAAATAAGGCTTCTTGATAATATTCTATTTCTAATAGTGTCCATAAAGCAAGACAGGGGGGAAAAAGAGAAAAATCCAAACAAATAACATAAAAAAGTCACGGTAACACCAAGCAAATCTAATTTCCCAAATAAAAAATAGATAATCTCAGTATGTGATGTTCTGCAGTCTGCTGTAGTGATATCAGCTTGACATGGATGACAAAAATCTTTCAGAAGATTTTAAAACTATTCTTACAATGCACTAGCTAAGATAAAACTAGACCAATCCAAAAAAAAAAAAAAAGAAAGAAAGAGAAGAAATAACAATAAGGTTCCTTATTCTTACAGGTACCTGTGTGAGAGGTGTCATTTTTATGATCTCTATCCTTTGGAGGAGTAACTCCACGAAGCGCAACATCTTTGGAGGTAGCTGTAGAATACTCATTTCCATTGCCCCATTCAGGGGGAATATTATGCCAAACAGACTCTTGGGTTGAGGCTTCAGGTCTGGAGGTCACAGCTGTTCAACGATGATGAAGCAATTGGGAGCTTAGTAACTGCAAAGCCACTAGACACCTTATTCTTGTTATTAATTCCCCTCCCTCTCCCAATACCTGGCCTTGCCCATTAACATCTCTGGAGGCTCTAGAACACAAGAGGAGAAAGGCAGAGAGAGCCTTTTCATCAGATTTACAGCAACACTGGCTGACGCAGATGATTAATTTACTCTGGGCCTTAACCTGTCCTCTCTGATTATGGATATGGAAGCAGGAAGGGAGAAAGCAATGTACCAGGTTCCATTTGAAACTCAAGTTTCTCTGAATCCCTGAGCTCAAGTCAGTGAAACAGTCAGAACAGCTCTCATACAGCAGCACACTTCACTGGACCTACACAACCAGATCACACCACATGGTGATAAGAAATGGAAGTTTTAGGTTCCTGGCAATGCAGGAAAAAGTCAAGGCATTTAGGAATCGCTGGGCTAGGACTGTACTCGCAGGGTAACCTGACCAAAGAGGGCATGTCAATTTTCTTTGGCTTAAGTGAATCCCTGTCTGCCTCAGAATAAAAATAGCATGATAGCAAAAGATTTATCAATTACTATAATGCTTGGAGCCACAAATCATTATGCTTGGGAATCCTGTTTACCACTATTCAACCACTTCTTCTCACAATAAAGCAAGAAGGCAGAGGAAAGGCCCATAAGAATAACCCATGGTCTTCCTTCTCCTCCTTCAATGAAGTAATGGAAAAGTTAATGGAGACAGGAATTTTTTCTTTAGCTGATTCCATGCAATGAGGTCTAAATGAGGCTTAGTAGCAAGATATTGAAATAGATCTAATAGTAAAAGAAGCCAAATTCAGAAGAAATAATGTCTCATTTCACACAGGGTGGTGAAATGACCACAGTCCATTATTCTTACTGGTACCCATATCAGAAGATTCAATTCCTTCTTCATTTCCATTTGATGGAGCAGTTTCATGTGACACATGCTCCCTCGAAGTACTAGTGGGAGGTTTGGCCTCAGGTCCCCATCCTGGTTTATGAGCTGGTGTCAGAGAATCTTGGGTTGTGTCCTCAGGTTTGGCATCAGTGAAGAAAACCGCTGTTGCGATGATGGTTGAATGAAGGTGAATTAAATATTTGCAGAACCATCATGCCACCTATAATTCTTTCACCCTTAATTCTTCTGTTTACATTTCACTATTATCTTTTACAACATTTCAACTGTTTTAGAGCATAAAATGTGGGAAAAAGAAGGAAGGGCTTTATGTGCTCTTTCACACTATTCAAGGTTTCTCAACTCCTTAAGCAACACCTTTTTGCTGATTTCAGGCTATGACATTATTGAGAAGAGTCCAAGTGACAATGCCCGCAGAAGAAAGACCAAAAGAGAAGAAAGAAGAAGCTAGTTGATTCGAAAACTCAGAAGAGATCAGAGCTATGCTGCTTCAGAATCACTTCCAACGGCAATGATTTTTCCTTTGAGATTTCATCAAATCAATTTTGCAATGTACATGATAGCCTTTAAAACATGCTTGGGTGATATGGGATGCATACACAATATGAAAGTTGTAATGAGTTGGAATGGAGAATTTCACATCAATTGCAACATTTCCATCCCTCATTGTGCAAACAGTACACTAAAATAAAAAAAGTTTGCAGGTGAGATATGGGGACAAAGCAAGGGAAAAGTCCTCAATGCTGCACCAGACTAATATTCTCAAATTGCAAGTACACGAAAACATAAACTCAGTGGTGATCATATGATAGTTAGCAGGAATAAAGGAATCAGAAAGCGAGTTTACCATCACCCAGATGTACACCTTACATACAGATCAGCAAACAACCCAAGACCCTTATTAAAGAAGTCATCATGCAATAAGTATCTAATACAGAGTACAGAGAGGCAAACTAGAAAACTACATCATACCAATTCCAAGAAATAGAGTATCAAGAGCGGTGATAGTTAAAATGCTTATTAGTACCAAGGGAAACTCAGATTCAAATGCTACAAGGTTATTATGAAACAGTCTACTTGGGACCTATTTAGAAGTCCAGGCTCCACATTTGCAGGTGCCCAGTCCAATCAAATTAACTTACAATTTAACTTAAATAAATGTAATCCAGTAACACAGGGTAAAAATAAGAGAAGATTCAAGCAAATAACTCCAAAACACTGAGGAAACAGCAAAAGAAACAACATTTATCAACTAAAAAAAAATGTAAATCCCGGAATAGCTTGTTTCCTAAGACACAGTGAAACCAACTCAGTGAGACGGATGAAAATTTATCAAGAGGTTTTTAACTTACTGTAACTGTGACATAGCTCAAATAAAGTATTAAAAACATCCTATCCAGAAGGAAAAACATCACAGTTCATTATTCTTACAGGTACCTGTATGAGAGGTGTCATTGTTATGATCTCTTTCTCTTGGAGGAGTAACTTGAGGTAGTGCAACATCCTTGGGGGTAGTTGTAGAATACTCATTTCCATTGCCCCACTCAGGGGGAATAGCATGCCAAAGAGGGTCCTGGGTTGAAGCTTCAGGTTTGGAAGTCACAGCTGTTACAGTGATAATGAAGCAATTGGGGGCTCAATAACTGTAAAGCCACTAGACACCTTATTCTTTCCATTAGATTTTTTTTTCCCCACCCACACACCTGGCATTTTCTTCACCATACCTTGGTAAAAAGGCCAAGCAGCACAAATTAATACTACCTTTGTCACAGCCACAAGCTTTGGGCATTTGGGATGCAAGAAGAGACATGGATGTCTGTTTTCTTGCCCTTTGTGATACGACAGAAGGTATTATCCTTTTCCACCCTCAGGTTTCTCTCAGTCCCTGAACTCAAGTCAATGGAACCAGCCAGAATAGCTCTCACACAACAGCATGCTTAACTGGACCTACTCAGCCAGATCACACCACCATTAAGGCATCATGACAAGAAATGGAAGGCTTAGGTTTTTGGCAATGCAGGAGAAAGTCATGGCATTTAGGAACCACTGGGTTAGGACTGCTGTACTTGCAGGGCAACTTGACAATTGAAGGCATGTGGGATGTCTTTGGTTTAAGTAAATCCCTGGCTGCCTTAGAATAACAATAGCATGATAGCAAACGATTTATCAATTGAATATAATGCTTGGACCCACAAATAATTATACTTGGGAATCTTGTTTACCACTGTTCAACCACTTCTTCCCAGTATAAAGCAAAAAGGCAGAAGAAAAGCCCATAATTGTATCCTTTCCACCATCCTTCCACATCCAAAAAGAAAAAAGGAATGGAAAAGTTAATGGAGACAGGAATTTTTTCTTTAGCTGATTCCATGCAATGAGATCTAAATGAAGCTTAGTAGCAAGATGTTGAAATAGGTCTAATAGCAAAAGAAGCTGTGTCCAGAAGAAATAATGTCTCATTTCACACAAGGTGGCGAAATGATCAGTCCATTATTTTTACTGGTACCCGTATGAGAAGATTCACCTCCTTCTTTTTTTCCATTTGCTGGAGTAGTTTCATGTGATACATTCTTCCTTGAAGTACTAATGGGGTGTTTGGCCTCAGGTCCCCTTCCTGGCTTATGAGCTGGTGTCAGGGAATCTTGGGTTGAGCTTTCATCAGTGGAGACAACATCTGTTATGATGATGGTTGAGTTTACTGTATATGTAATATTTGTAAAATTACCACCTACAATATGTTCATCCTCAGTTCTTCTTTCAACATTTGCTCATCATCTTTTACAACACTTCCACCATATTTAAAGCAGAATGAGAGAAAAAAGGGAACTCTTTCTTTTCATTTATACTGCTTTTGTGGGGTTTTTTCATGTTTTTAACCCATACTTGCTCAGGGGTCTGGAGTAGAGACAGCGGGCACAAAGGAAAGAGTATGAAAAAAGCAGGTTGCAGCAATGCTTTGACCTTGTAGCTTAAGAGTGATCAGAGATGGAATATACTGGCACCATATACAACAACCATGGTAATGATTTCACTTTTGAGATTTTACTAACTGAGATTTCATCGTGCTTTCATTATGTCAACACTGATTTACATAGTGGCATTCTTTAGAACATGATGCAGTGCCGTGAAAAGGCACGTATATCGTAAGAGACTACGATCATTTAGAATAGAGCTGTGGTTCTCAACCAGTGTTCTTGAGTACCTGCAGGGCTGCGATCCTCCTCTCATAGGTGCTATGGCAGTGGCCAGGTAAAACTGTCCCATGTGCATTCCTGCTGCATTAGGGCTGTGACCATCTTAAAAAAGGTAGGAGCAAGCTTGGCTGTAGCCCTTTCTGATCTGGTCCCTTCCACCTACATGCCTGTTTCCAGGAGGAGCATAGGAGAGGCTGGACTGGGAAGAGCTACCCAGCACTAGGCAGCTTCTGCCTGCTTTAGACTGATCGCAGCCCTAATGCAGCAGCACTGTGCACACATGCCACAGCCCTTCCCAAGATGGCTGTGCAGTAGTCTCGTGCACCAAATGTATCTGGAGACAGCAGAACCTGGTTGTGAAGCACAGAGGTAAGTGGAGGCAGCACCAACAGTGGTTCTTAACTGGGAATGCCGCTACATTTTATAAAGCGGTGGAGCGGTACCCTGACCTTGGAAAGATTGAGCCCCACCAGAATAGAGAATTCATGATATTCATGATACTACAATTACTGTGAAACCCTCTGTCCTCATTAGCCAAAAGCACTCTTGCATGAAGTGATTGCTGCTGAGCTACCAGGACATACAGTCAGAAATTCTCAGTGAAAAATACCACCACTCACCAGATTTACATTTTTTAATTGCAAGCACACCAAGGTTAGTCGGAATAAAGGAGCTATTAAGTGAGTTTGCCACCACCAAGCTATCCACCTTGCAAAATGACCAGCATACAGCCCAATAAGCATGCCTTACTAAAGAACTAGCTGACAACATTACAGTGATAAGCATCTAATACAAAGTCAAGAGAGGGAAAATTGGAAAACTCCATCACACCAGTACTCAGAAACTGACAAAGTAGTGAAAACAGCCATTGTTATAATATCTAGTAGAACCTATTCAAATCATACAAAGTTATGAATTAACTTGAGAACTATCCATTAAATACATTTGCAATTTACCAGTCACACCAAATAAAAGATTAGTGGCAAAATTAAGATATAAACCAGGGGCAGGCAATTATTTTGGGCAGAGAGCCACTTACTGAGTTTTGGCAAGCCATTAAGGGCTGCATGACAGGCAGCCCAGGGCAGATTAATATTCATTTTCTAAATTTTTTAGGGGCCCCGTGGGCCAGATAAAATGGCCTGGCAGGCCACATCCAGCCCCCGGGCCGCATTTTGCCCACCCCTAATATAAACCAAGCCTTTTCTTACAGCATTGTATCTATAATAAGTATTAACCCAGAAACACAGAGGGGAAAAACAAGGGGAAAAAAATCTTAATAACGCCCCTGACAAAAGTCAGAAAACATCAAAACAAACAATTCCATAATATGGAACAAATTTCTGTTACACTGATTTCCTATAACCAGATGTTGTGACATCAGGTTGGCACATATTGCTATAATTCACCAGAAGATTTTTAACCTATTGTAGAAGAATCACTAACATAAAGAATTGAAGTCATCCCAAACATAACAGAGAAGTAATAACAATACTGAGCAACAATAATGAACAATAGTTCATTATTCTTACAGGTACCTGTGTGAGAAGTGTCATTTTTATGATCCCTTTCCCTTGGAGGAATAATTCCAGGTAGAACACCATCCTTGGGGGTAGTTGTGGAATACTCATTTTCAGTTCCCCGTTCAGGGGGAATACCATGCCAAAGCGACCCTTGGGTTGAGGCTTCAGGTTTGGAGGTCACATCTGTTACAATGATGATGAAGCAATTTGGAGCTTAATAACTGTAAAGCTGCTAGCCACCTCATTCTCATCATTTGTTTTTTTCTATCTATACCTGTCCTTTTCCAGTTAATGTTTTGCAGAGGTCTTTAATCATGAAAGCATGTTCCACTTCAGCTTGGGCTTTCTCAGCTGTTTAGTCAACTCTACCTGAAAACTGGGGATTAACACATTTTCTAGGAGTATCTAGGTAGAAGTGGGAAGGGGGAAAGCCGCAATACGCACTTTCTGTTAGATCTCAGTTTTCTGTTCAATCCCTAAACCTCAGACAAGGGCATGTCTACACATGTGCTTTAATTCATATTAAAGTGTCAAGTAAAAACTGTGTAGTTACGCTAATGCACAGTAAAATACTCTACTGGACATTAAGCGTCACTTAAAAATCGTGTGCATTTGTTACTGAACATTGAGGCAACCAAATGAGCATTTGTTTTCTATGTCACAATGGAGGGCATTTGTACACGTTTGCATCGCAGTGCTGGATACTTTTAAAAGTGCCTGGCACCCCAATGCATACAATTGTATAAGTGGCAAAATGTGCATCAGCACTGAGAAAATGGCAGCAGCTGCTTTTGAACTAAAATGCATTGGAGGTGTTTTAGTTCAAAGGTGCACCACCGCCATTTTCTGCACACTGATGTGTATTTCGCCACTTACAAAACAGCAGCGCGCATCAACTCACGTGTGGAGAAGACTTGATTAATCGAGTCTGCTCCAACCTGCTGGAGCTCTGGCACATCATGGGATGAAAAGGTATGTGTATAAATGCCCAGAGGTACTAAATTTAATGTGCATTTAGGTAATGCACATGTAGATGTACCCTGGGAGTAGCAGTCAAAATAGCTACCCAACAGCAGCAGTCTCTCATTGAATTTATATTTCCAGATTACAACTTAATTAAAGCAATGACAAAAGAAATTCTTAGGTTCCTGGTAATGTAGGAGAGAAGTCAGTTTTCTCATAAAATAAAATCACTGACCATATAATCCAGACAGTGCTCTTTACTATGTATTGTAGTCACACCAAAGGACTAAACATTTAGGAAAGGTTATGAATAATACATTACCAACAGATTCACCTCCCCAAATTTAAACTCTGTTAAAACTGAAAGAAAACTATAACTATATTAAATTAGGATAAGGGAAAGTTCAAGCTGCATAGCCTGAAATATACTTAGTAAACCTTTCTATTTTATATCACAGAAGGAACAACTAATTGATTCAACAGCAAAATGAGAATAGCCCATCACAGTGATACCAAGAAGGGTACACACTACTGTGAGACACAAGTATTAAGGATCTAGATTTATTTTTGAAACATGGGGGATTATCTTCTGGGGATGTCATTGAAAGCATAGGTTAAATTATTTATCTGATATTTCTGTTAGGCATTTTCATTTGTTAACTGCTAGTAAGGTAAAAACCAATTCTTCTGAAGCAAGAATGTGCATGTCTGATCTAAGCTGCAGGAAAGAAGCAAGACTATCTTCCAATACAAAGACCTAGTAGTTAAGAAACCAAACAAAAAGAGCTCACAGCACAGCCAACTCATTTCTTATTTCCTGTGGTATAAATGAAATGTTTTCACTATGTGCCTCTAATATTTATCAACAACAGAATAAAAATAATATAACTCAGATATAGAAGGACTAATGAAATCCAAAAATAGAAGCTAAAATACATGTAATTCATTTTTCTTAAAGGTACCTCTATGAGTAGTTTGATCTTCCCTTTTGCTTTCACTTGGTGGTGTAAGATCAAATAGCACATTCTTCTCAATAGTTTTTGTGGGATACTTTTCCTCAGTGCTCCCTCCTAGGTGATCCACAACAGATGGTGGAACTTGGGTTGAGTGTTCATGTAGGGAACCATCAATGGAAGTCACAGCTGCTACAATGGTTGAATTAAATGTGAAATTATGTTTGCAGAACCGCCACCTACACAGGTTTTATCTTCATTTTCTGTGCTGTTCAGAACAAGCTTTGCTCTTTAACATTTTTTATTTAAAATATAGGAGAAGACTAGGAAGAAGAGTTCTTTGCTTTGTTCCAATGCAGTTTTGACCTCAGCAAACAGGATGATTCCATTATGTAAATACAGCAACAACAGTAATATTTTTTTTCATTTAAGATTTCACTGCCTTGTATATGTTACAGTAACTCATCTCCAAACAGACAGACTCCAACTATGAACTGGAGAAAAGATCCTTCACTGGCATGAAAGACATAAATATACCACACACGAAAGATGTATGGTATGTTGGAAACATACTACTGCTGTGATTTAATAGGAAATCTATTGCCTAAATCATCTAAACAATGGTTTATTATAAGAGGATTGCTGCCATACCACAGAGACAAGTTGATGGAAAAGCTAATCAATAACCCATCAGCAGTCCACCAAAGGTGCAGACAGACATGCAAGACCCCTGTTCTAACTCATGGCACTTTAAGTGCCATGAGTTAAAGCACCCCCCCCACAACCCAATAGACATTTGCCTGTTGGGTTGAGGGGGTGGGGGAAAGATGGAGCCTGCCTCTGGAGCCTCTGCAGTGGAGGGGCCACCCCACTCCCCCAGCCCCACCGCCTACTCTCAGCTCCACTGCTGTCTGCAGGATGGGAGTGGGGAGAAGGGAAGAGGAGTGAGCTGCAGGCTGGAGTTTGTCCAGCCTAAACTGGAAGAGGAGGGCGGGGTGGGGGGACTATGAGGCAGAGGGGCTCCAGTTCACCAGCCCCTCCCTCCCTCCCCAGCTCAGGCTGGGCAAACCCCAGCTTGCAGCTCACTCCTCCTCCCTTCTCCCTCCCTTTCTGCAGACAGCCCCAGGAGTGAGGCTGTGTGACTGCACCAGATATTGACCCTCGGGAACAGAAGTAGAGTGCCTTCTCTTTTGTAGAGTGCCTTCTCTTTTGTAGAGTGCCTTCATCTGATCTCTCATTTAATGAGGATTAATATGTAATGTGATCAGACACTTCTAAAGCACTCAGCAGCCATGCACGTGATCATACAACAAAAGTAACTTCTGTCTACACCCCAAATGTATATTCCTAAACCACAGTTTTACCATAACAAAACCCAAGGGTGATATAATAAAGGCTAACATGAGCCCAGGTGAAAGAAGTTTGACTTTGGGACCACAAACAAATACCCTTATCATTTTTGGAGGATATGGAGGATTTTTTCTTAGTCACCTATTAGCAGTTATTGTGAAATTTAACTTTTGAATGCCACTGTATATTTTAGTGTTAACATGTATAAATTGCATTGAGAGGACCGCTCTTGACCTGTGAATAAAATAAGAGATTTCTATATTGCTGTTAATGCTATTTACAATAAACTAACAGTAAAGGAGAGAGGGGAAATGCTAAGAAATAAACCAAGCTGTCATGAAAGTATTCCTAAAAATTCCTCTCCATATAATGTAGGGAGACTGAATTAACTAATGCCTGGCATTTGGAATATGATATTTCCATTGCAACCTATTTTAGTCAAATGTATGAATAAGTTGAAAGGTTAAAGAATGGCATAACTCATTTGAGATGGAGAGCTAAATTAAGGAGTGTAGTATACTATTTGTATAGCTGGTACCTGAATGAGAAGTTTCATTTTCTTCATGTTTACTCATATTTGGAGGAATGAGTCCATGTAGCATGCTATCCCCAGTGGTATTTGCAGGATATGTATCTTTACTGTCCCATCCTGATTCAAAAGGGGACAGTGAGCTAGGGGTTGAGCCTTCAAGTTTGTCACCCTCACTTGAGTCTTCTGCTGTTAAAATAGTGGTTTTATGAATTGAGAACTTATTATTTACGCATCCATTATGTATATTATTCTCACCTTCATTTTCTTTCTACCAAAGACCTCTTTTTGTTGTATTTTGGCTGTGGTTCAGCAATCATTTTAACATATGCTTAATTACTTCAATGAACTTAAATTTAAAAATGCTCTTTAGCATTGTTTGAATTGGAGCTTTACAGCATAAGAAGAAAAACTCAGAGATGACGTTACATTCTGTATTGATCACTGTTGCTGTTTTCATCTTTCTAAATAAGGCTCTGTAGCTTTTCTGAAGCATTTTTTAAATAGAAAGCTAGTGACAATGGAGATAAAAGTAAGAGTGGAAATGAGTAGCAGTGGCAACTTGCCTATATAACTCAAATGTGAACCTGGCCACATGACATAAGTATTCTGCTCCTTCAGTGTGACAGTGATGAATACATTTGCTTATTAGAGATTTTGCTGCTTCATTCAAGTTGTAGTGCTTCTTGTCTGATAGGGAAATGTTGACAACTGCCTTGAGATAGTTTATTTCTTTTGCATTCTCTTAAATGTATGATTATTTGAATGTATTCCCTGAAACATTTAAACTCATACTCTTCAATTATGAAAATGCATATGTAACACTTCTGAATGACAAATTAGGCCAAACAGATAAAAATATTTCAATAATTGCTGACTCTAAGTGATGTGGTATAAGCCATTCAGGCTAAAGACTGAAAGAGCTACAGAAAACTGTGCTAACTTCACCCAAGAACGATATTTTATGAGCTATAACACAGGTAGAAGTAAATCGTCCTAGTAGTTTTTCTGAGCTTAAAAAGCAATGAATCTATGCATAAAACAGTTCTAACAATGCAAAGATAATACAGTACCTAGATACAAATCTTTAATGAAAAGTGTATTGCACTGGAAGCTTTCCCCTTTGATGCCACTCACATGGTGTCAATTTCAGAAAAAAAAGCATTTTTACCATTCCAGAACAGGAAACTATGAGGATGTTAGTGAGCTTCTAATGCACATCCAAAGGGATGGTGCAGTGCATACAATAGCACTAACTGCCATACTGCATGAGTCACACTCCATCTTCCAGCTTCCCCCTCAACTCCCAATCAATGAGTAACTTCTATCTCTATAATCTAGTTCTCAGTGGTAACCAAATAAAAAGACAGGCTCAAGATCTGTATGTATGTATGGTGTATCCATATGCAGATGGCAGAATAAGAAGCAACAATCTCAGAAGTTTAGGTTAGATATTAGGAAGAATTTTCTCACTAGGAGGGTAGTAAAGCACTAGAGCAGGTTACCTAGAGAAGTGGTGGAAGCTCCATCCTTGGAGGTTTTTAAGACCTGGCTAGACAAAGCTTTGGCTGGGATGATCTAGTTGGGGATGGTCCTGCTTTGAGCTGGGGGTTGGACTAGATGATCTCCTTACATCCCCTCGGACCCTAACTTTTGATTATTTTATCTAAAATGTATGGCTTTGTTTTTAATGGGCGAATATACCTAAAAACTTTCAAAATCCACAGCTCGTATGCACTTGACATTTAACCATACTGTAACTCAAAACTTAAACATAAGGGGACAATATTTCTTTCATTTACTCAGGAGTAACTATGCCCTAGCCTAATAGATGGTTTGGTATTGTCCCAGAGTTTGTTGGACTCAAAATAGTTTTAATGCCACAGAAAATGAAACCACTCCCATGATCTGACTTAGTGACTCATACTAATACCTGTAGAAGAATGTTCACTTTCACTTGGAGGAGAAATTCGAGATAGCACATTATCCTTAGTGACATTTGAGAGAGAATGATCTACAACATTCCTTCCAGGATGAATGCCATGAAACAATGGATCTTCGGTTGAATCTTCAGGTTCTTTTTCTTTACTGGCAATCACTGTTATGATGATGTTTGAATCAAATGTGAACATAACTTGCAGAATCATCATTCATATTATTACCTTATACTCTTTCTCTCTATGTAATAACTCCTGTTCCTTTACTGTTGCATATAGTGTAGAAAATGAGAAAAGAAAAGTAGCCATACATCTTTTTCCTCAGCATCCCGATATTCTGTTTCTGATAAGTACTGCCCTAATCTTCAGAAAGCAAGTTTACTGGAGAGTGTCCACATGACAGAAGGCAATTGCAGAAAAGGTTATGGTATCCACAATAGAAGAAAAACTAGCAACAACAACTTGCATCTCTAATTCATCTTTGATAGATACCAATTAACCCACAGAGCCTGTAGCTTCTGGATTCATACATGTGGAAGTAATAATTAACTTTCTCTTTTGAGGGAGTATCTCTTTGCTTAATTGTAGACTTGGCTCCAGGGAAGTTGCCTTTGATTGTGGGAGTGCTACAGCATACTTTGGCTGGATAATTATAGTAGATGTGTAAACATATATGAAACTGAAAAGGCACATTTATGTTGATATTTTGGCATGTAAATTCCTGCTGATAAAATAAATGCATACCCTGATCATTGTTCAAGTTGCTATTGCTTAGACAAAAAGAGATGCAGTCAGAAATGTCTTGAAGTACCACCACCATACCAGATTTACCCATCAAAGTTAAAAGCCTTCCAAAGATGCACTGGAAAACATAATGCATATAGGGTTAAGACGACTGTCTAAATACAGTCTAAGAATATTCGCCTTGACTAAATGCATTCCATAGGTGACAGGTTTATGGTGAACTAAAAGTTCATAATTAGAAGCACAGAATAAAGACTGCCCTGCACAATAAGTGATAAACCACATCATAAAGATTGAGACAGCTAGAGAAAATTGCACTAAATATACTGAAAAAAGTTCAGATATTTTGTAAGGAATTATCATTCTTTCCTCAAAATCCACATTTCAAGCAATGAAATCTCATAAAAGGTATTTTTACATATACACAAACTTCACTAACTAATCCTTTAGCTCAACACACTAATATGGGCTTAATGGAAGAATTACTTGAAATTTAATCTCTTATTCAACACATAAGACTAGATCATAGTAATTTCTGGCCTTAAAAACCAATGTACCTATAAATAAAGCAGCTAACTAAAAAGTAATGCACTTCTAGCTGTCCCATCTCATGCTATTTGCATGACATGCTACCGCCAGAAGCAATATTTTTACCTTTTCTAAACAGGATGTTAAGAAGTTTCTCATGCACATCCAAAGGGATGGTGCAATGTGCCCAATCCCACTGTCTACCACACTGTGCTTGTCTCACTCTATCCTCTGGCTTCCAGTAGAATAAAGCATCTCTGCACACTCCCCATCAAAATATAGCTGTTATCTACATAGATAATAAAAATCTGGGTACTGTATAGCTTGTGTCTTTTTCCTTAATGGGATGAAGTGGAACAAGGTGCTTAAACACTCAAAATCCAAAGCTCCGTTTCAGCTTTATATTTAACCTAATTAACTCAACATTATTCAATTAACTGTATAGCAAAAACAATGGGACAATGCTCTCCATTCCCTAAAGGTAATGGTATCCCTGTCTAATAAATGTATTGACATTTAGTTTCAGACATTATTGAACTCAAAATGGATCTAATTCTGCAGAAAATATAAGTGCTTCCATGATCTCACTTAGTTACTCATACTAATACCTGTAGAAGAATGTTCACTTTTAGTTGGAGGAGTAATTCCAGGTAGCACAGTATCATTGGTGGAATTGAGAGAATGGTCTACAACATTCCTTCCAGGGTGAAGACCGAGGGATAGTGGGTCTTGGGTTGGCTTTTCTTCACTGGAGTCCTCAGCTGCTACAACAATGTTTGGATCAATTTTGAACTTCATATTTGCAAAAGAACCACCACCATTACCCTGAAATTCATTTCTTGTTTTTAAAATACACCCTATCGTATACTTAATGTAGCAAGTATAAAAGCAGGAGTAATGCCTTCTCTGTTGTTCTACAGAATATCTGATATCTCAATCATCCATTGACAATGTTCTAATATGGATCCATAAAAGAACATGTAGCCAGCACCCTTCTGGTTTGGGGCTATACCCATCTCTATAGAACAGTTGCTCATGTCTGCACCAAATGAAAAAGTAGTTTTGATAAGATAGTTGGGAAAAGATTGAAAAGCAACATCATGTTTTTTATTGGTAGTCAATGTTATAGAGAATAGAGGCATAATAGAAAATATTATATACTTTATTAAACATGCCATCATTGAGCTACAGAGAGAAGCAGCAAAAAATGCCCTTAAATACCACCACCATTTGCGTTTCAGTTATGAATCATCAACACCTTCTCCAGATGGCATGATTGCAATGGCTAGTTCAATGTGATTATAGAATAAAGGTAGAACCTATCCATTTTTTTGAGCAGCTTCCAGAAATGAGAAAGTAGTAATACTAGCATTTTGCCAAAGCCATGGCTATACAACAGGAAAGGGAAACCTCAAAGCAAAACCCAAGAGGTAACTACACAAATGAAGAGCTATCCCAGGAAGTAGTTATACTGCTCCAAGAAGAAATGTCTCTGAATTTGAAGCAGAGTAAAATTTCCTGAAGTAGGACAGATTTCTCTCAGTTTTTTGTGTTAAATTATGTTATCTCAATCCCTCCTCCTCCTGTCTCAGACTGCTGAGGTTTTCCTGGGATATCTATTTTATGTGTTTATGGCCTAAGATACATGCAATAGAAGTTAAAATGGCAGCAAAAAGAGGTAATCCAGAAAAATCACACCATGGACATTCAGACATGAAGAACCCACCACATAAAGTCTTAAGAAAGAAATACTGCACTCTTAAGTGGGGGTTTTTTGTTGGTTTAGATTTTTTTCATCCTCTAAACCAGGATCATGTCATCAGCAACCAAGACCGTCAGAGGCAGCATTCTCCAGACACACAACCTTCATTAACTAGAACCACTTATAATATTATAGTCAACAGTAAGGTACATCACAAAAATCCTTATTTAAAGCATTATTGAGGGTATATTGCTCATTGCCATCTGTCCTGATGCTGTGCTCTCAGCCTCAGAGTATCGGGTTTAATTTCAATTTCAACTACCTAAAGAAATGGTTTCTTAGGAAGATTAATACACTGGTATGTGCAAAGAGCTTCTTCCTCTCCACATGCTCACATATTAACAGAATAAGGGACTACGGAGGCACTCATCACTATACAGATAATCATCTGCCTGTTTCCCTCAAAGCCAGTATTTTGAAATTAAATTGTGTGAGAAATGGCTTTTGGTATGTCATTATTCCAACTTTAAAAAAAAATGTCCAAAACATTCATTAATATCTAGGTACAGAAAATACAGTGTTTTCCAGACTCTTAGATATCATGTAGTAACATTTCCTTCCTGTTTTCTTTCTACCTATCTTTGAGAACGACCAAACTTTCAAGTTTGACATGAGTTTGACATTAAAAAAGACATATCCCAGAGAAAGCCATTTCTTGACAGTACACTAGCAGGGACAAACAATTGTCCAGAACGAAACAAGATTAGAGGAAGGAATATCTGTAAAGAAATCTCAGGACTAATTCTCACTCAAATATTAAGGGAGCTTAAAAAGGATCTTTTAGGCCCTTGACATATATTCACTTTTAGGTGTGATAGAATCTAATCCTCAATCTCAACAATCACACGTCCTGTGCATGACAGGACACATAATTTTGGCAATTGGATTAGATCCCAGTTGTGCCTTATTTCCTGGTACAGAGGGAGCCTAGGCTGCCACTACTCCAGCAAAATGAAACTAATCCGCTGATTGTCCCTGGCCCCAGATGACAGTCAGGTAGGTGTATGGGGAGTCAGAGATCAGGCTGCCACAGACCAGTGCCACGCTTCCTGTGCACTAGGTGACATGTGGTTTCAAAGCTCCCTGTACATGACAAGCCTGGCACCAGCAACCCAGTGCAAGGTCCCCTGTGCACCAGACCCTGTTCATCTGGGTGGCACACCGGCCTTTGACAGGTCCAAGGATCATGTTCAATTGAAGGCATGATACAAAAAAGCCACAAAGCTATTCCAAATCATATGCTTTGTGGTTCATTCACTGCATTATAAGTCCTTAAACTGAGCTGTATGTGTGGCTAGTTGCTACTGAAAGCACAATTAACTTGTTAATCACCTCTGAAACATAACATGTCAAGAGCCCTGGTGTAATGGTAATGATTGGAAAGTAGCAGAATCTTTGAAGCTACTACTAGGCCAAGTTCTTTATTCTATTTATAATCAGAATACTCTATCTGACCCCTGTCTCTGGTCAGGAGGGGCTGTTTTTTCTCCAAGCCCAGTAAAACCAGACCCAGAGAGCTGGGTTGAACTACAGCCCCCACACTGCTTTGAGGGCTTACAGGAGGGGAAGTGGGAAAGAAGAGCTCAAGGTGGGTGTCATTTGGTCTGGAGCTGTGTGGAAGGAGCCCAGCTCTCTGTATGCTCCATGTACCACTGAAAGAGGCCACAGGGAGACTGTGGAGGAACCTGGTTTGAGTGTAACTGAGAGAAGGATCGACTTCCTCACTGAGGAGTCCCCATCAGAGAAAATATCTGCTTTGACAGAACAGGGCTTGAGCAAGTTGCATTTAAAAGGCTACAGAAGTTCATGCCGTCAGTGTGACTGTAGTGCAGTAAATGTCTTTGTGCCATCTAGGACCACTGGGGCTGTGCACAAGGTGAACAGGCTCATCCCAAGGGGTCCTAGTGAGACAGTTGGAGTTGGCTTTTGAAGTTTTACAGTGGAAAGGGGTAATTTTGTTATCAAGTTTCCATGCTGGGTTACAGCTTGCTGTTTAGATGCCAATGTGTGTATAGAAATCAAGCTTGTTTGTCTCTTCATGTTAAACTGAGGTACTCTTGTAAAAAACTGAGTCCCCACAACCGTACACCCCCCTTTTGAGAGGGGTTATATTTATAACATCAATCATAATCTACTAGTATCTAAAATCAGCCATGTTCCTAAGAAATCACTTTTTAAATGGCCATCAGGAGTCAGATTCTTAGCTGGTGTAAACTGGCATAGTTCCATAAAAAAGATCTTGGGCTACAAAGAAATAAAACTATTATAATTCATTTTCTATTCTTATAGGCAAATATATGTTGTCTCCAATTTATTACTTATTGTCATACCTGAAGAAGAATGGCCACTTTCCACTTCATGGAAAAGTGTAGGCTTCACCGTGTCCACAGTGCTATTTCTGGTATTGCTTTCCTGCTTGTCCCATCCAAGATGAACATTATGCAACAAAGGATCTTGGGTTGAATCTATTTGCTTTGCATCACCATGGGAGTCCACATCTGTTTTGAATATGTTTGAATTGATTGTGAACTTTTTATTTGCACAATTGCCACCTCCACTATTCTCAGCTTTTGTCCCATATGGGCCTAAAAGAAGCCCTAATTTTACATGCGTTCTATGCAATAGATAGCAAGAAAGAAGGCCCATGATTTAATCATGTTCCTACCCACTAAGATCTTGTTGATTGTTTAGGGACTATAACTTTGCTAAGAAATATATGCATGGGTAATTACTAACGTACATTTTTTACTTTTTGTTTCCTGAGCTAACTACCTCATTTTTCTCACTTTTTGTTTGTAATGATGACTTTACAGCAGACATTTTATAGTGGATAAGAAAGAGGCTTATTTTAACTTGGTAAGTGATATTTTACATGTAGAAATCCACATTTAACACCATTGTTCATGATATGGGTCAGAAGCAGCAGCCTCATAGTTGAACAAGTTACAGAGATATATTTAAATTGATATATAGATACCAACTCGGGGGGCTCTAGTCCACAAAGTATAAAGGTATCATACCAAGCTGAAGTATGAAAATATTGGTAATGCTGGCAGCATTAGGATTGGCTTCACCATAACATCAGAGTTACAGAATTTATACATTCAAGAACTATATCTCAAAGCTGAATTTTATATTATTTAAACTCTTTACCATTGCTGGAAAAGGTAGGCTTGTTCTCCTTGTCCTCTATATAGACCGGTCTCCAATGAGATTGTGTAGTGTTTTTCAGAAATATAGCATTTTGAGAATCCATAGCTGTTAGGACAATGGAGGATTCAATGGCAACATGGATTTGCTGAGCCACCACCCATATTTTATTAGTCTTTTTTATACATCAGCAATATATTGCTAATGTATATGAGATGAATATAGATGGATGCCTAGTGTTTACCATGGCATCACTGGTTTTCTCATCCATCACATATCACACATCTCACAGTTCTCAGAAGCTGTATAGTTTCCCAAGGATATTAAGGGAAACTAGAGCGACAGAATAATAATGGAAATAGTGACAACACCATTATAATAGTTGCAACAGCTTGTTACTCTTAACTCAAGCTTGAAGGATTATGGTGCACCAAAAGAACACGATGGATCTGAATGTGGATAAAGCATTCTTGCCACGTGCCTATGGAAGCCAAGTTTAGTGTTAAAAGTCTTTGTATTGAGCTAAAGCACAATACAGTAAGCAAAGGTCTTCAGTTAATCACCATTACACCCATTTTACCCTTCAGGGTTAAAATCTATCACCACACATATGGAAAAATTAGGAGGAATCCAACCACTGCAGAAGGACGCAAACCACTCATTTTAATAAACTACAAATCATTAATGCAAGGGCAAACAAAGTCCATAAGGACTATGGACAAACCCTCACATGTAGTGTAACCCAATATTTCTCTCAGCTGTAGCCATGCAACCACCAAAGAAGTCACAGAAGCCAACATGCGCGCTGAATACAATATGTACTAAACCAGCAACACAAGGAGAAATGAAACCAAAGAAAATCCCCATCAGAAACACCCCAAACTTTTGGCAAACAATAAAACAAACATCTCAAAGCAAACATTTTGTCATAATACATTCTCCTAAGAATGGCTAATGAAGCTCACTGCTAGAAGGACACTACCTCCCCCCCTCCAAATAACCCACCAGGGGAGCCTTTCTTCATGTACCCAAACTAAGTACAGAAGGAAGCGTTAATAGCTGTGTAAATAAATATGTTTCATCTTCTAACTTAGGCCATGCTGTGAAATGCCAAGGGTGTTTTATAGGAGACTTTTTTAATAGATGATCACTACTGCTGTAAATTTTGTGTGGTAGAAAATTCAATGCACCGGTTCACAAGAGGCTTGTTCCATTATGAACATGGTAGATAATAAACATGTTTTCCTATTCTAATGCCCTTCATTTTCCATTGTTAGTCACTGATGGACCATAACTACCAACTACTTCTCTAGCTGACATATTTCTATGCTGTCAGTGCCATGTGACATAGCTGCTTAAATGTGCCAATGGCAGGAGATATCCATTTTATTGATGTATATTGATGGACTTTAAACATATTAAGGAAATAACATTATTAGAATTCATTACTCTTACTTGTAATTGAAGGACTCTTTTCCTTGTACTCGTCGTCCCATCCAGAAACATAATCAGAACTAAATGGATCTTCAGTTTCTTCTTCTGGGTAACTGTCGTCTAAATCCTTATCTGCTATGATTACGTTAAACCTATTATAAACTTTTCATTTGCTGACCCATCACTCCAAAACATGTCATCTTTACTCCTTCCCATCTTTATAGTATGCTCTGCTTTTTTAGTGGTTTATTAAGCACAGGAAAAGGACTGGAGAGAGAGGTAACTTCTTTACAAAACAAAATCTATTACTTATGCTTATTGTAAAAATGAATTATATTTGCACAATTTCTAATGCCCCAAATAAAGTACCAATAGCTTATTAAATAATTATCAAATAATAACTAATCGTTATTAAATAATAAGTGTAAGAATAATTTCATAGCCATGTTGGTCCAGAAATTATGTGAGGCGCAAGGATTTCTTAGGATGATATCTTTTATAAAGATCTATTATAGCAGATGAGAAGTTCATAAAAGATATCACCCTAAGAAAGCCTCGCCTCTCACATAAATAATTGGAAACATGCTCCCTTCACCAAAGAATCCACACTCCATTTTTGACATAACATAGTAGCAAGTCATCTCATTCTCAGACAAATGCCACCAGCTTTCAGGTTGCCATCCATTAACCTCATCATTTTATTTAGCTAGATTTTTGTTGCAGTATGTAATTTTTACCCATTAGTCCTACCATGGACCAAGGAACTAGGATGGAAAGAATGTGCCCCAAACAAAGGAGTCAAAATGATGAAGAGGATTTACTTGCCTTCTTAAATCAAAGTTAACTGAAGACACAAAACTGGCAGAGCACATAGGTTCTGGGGACATAAGTGAGTATGACCAGGTCTCAGAGAGATATCCATGTCAAGGAGAGGGGAACAGTAGTGGGCATACTACTTCTGTTTAAGTATTGCTTGGCTCTGCTCATTGCAGCAGAGAGGTACCACACTTCTCCAATGTTGGTTGTGTCTTCAAGACATAATGCTGCTCTCTGAGAGCAGAACTTAAAGGGAAAAGATATTCTTTTCGATGCAGCATTAAGAAAGGTGTAGAACTTCCATTAAATATTGATGTGCCATTATTGGAATTACAGTTGGTTCTTGATTTATCAGAACATTTTATACATAGTATAGCAGTTAAAATGACTTATACGCTTTACCCCCTGATGCCTGAGTTGGTTCCTGTTCACGGGGATGTTGATGGGACCACGACCAATGGATTGGACTCCACTGAGATGGTACAGAAGCTTCCTGAGGTGCAAGACGATACAGATCCACAGCTGTGAGGGGAACGGTTCAATCAGTTGTAACTTTTTTTCTGATTGAGGCACCACCAAAATTTATCTTTTGCACTTCTCCCTTCCATACAGCTTTTGTTCTTCTCCCTTCCATACCTAAAATATATCTTTTACAAATGTATAGGGAGGAAACTTGAAGAGAATAGAATGGGAATTCTAGTTTGTTTAAAGTATAACTGGTTTTGTAATCTGTTCCTTCCACACCATCCTCGTATTTACTGAAGGGTATGGTCTTAATACAGAATAACACAGAATTCATGGCCAAAAAAACAGCTGCGGTTGCATCTCTAACCTAGGTATGATTGAAGCCAGTTTTCTTACAAAATGTTCTCATAGGAATCCACATAGCTTTATGTGACTGAAATTTAATTTTAACACTATATCCTTCTATATTTGAGAATTTTGTAGTTGTCAAGGGGAGAACAGTTCATGAATGCAGAAAGGGAAAATATAATATTATCCCATTACAGTTTTTAATGATCTGTTATGTAGTTTTCTGTAAGTGGTATAGTTTAGATTGGTAGCCAAAAGAACATACATTTGCCCTTTGAGGGTAGGGGGGCAAATCTTAGACTAGGTTCTGCCATTTTTAAACCAGTCTATGTGCCTAATTTCTGTTCAGTTATAAGTGTATACTGGTTTTCAATCACTTATACCAGTAAAAGTGTAATGTCTATACCTGGCCATAGTGAAATACATTGAGGTATGAAACAACTAAAGATACAGTTGTTGAGGCACAAAGATATAAGACCGAAAGTCTTATAGTTGGATATTAAATAATCCAACTAGTAGTTGGATATTAAATAATCCAACTAGTACCAGTGCCACCACCAAATGTGTCTGCCCAGCAAAGCCAAAATCCACCGGCACCTTCACCTGGAAGTGAGATAGTGATGGTAAGAAATAAATATGAGTGCACAGTAAAGATATGACTCTTTGGCCTCAGTGCATTAGAAAATAACTAGTGAAAAGAATGAGAAAGATAGCTATAAAAAAAAGCTACTGAAGCAACAGTGGCGGACCAATAATAGCAGTTATTTGACTGTTCCTTTAATTCATTTTTAATTAGAGCCACAACTGTATTGCTCACAGGCACAGGATCAAGGTAAGTTACTGTGGCATTTAACTTATTATTTTGGAACTGTAATTTTATGGATCACAGAAACAAGCAGTAGAACATATAATACATTCTGCAATGTAAATGTATTCAAAATAGAATCATAGTTTTCTTCTCACGCAATGGAATGAAGGCTCTCTCAATATGAGAGAGAGCTCATCATTTTTTGGAAAAGGTGGGCTACAAACACAAGCTAAGAGGTGCACAAAAGGTGCACAAAAGCTCTACCACCATATTCTCATTACCAATAAGGCTACAAATCTGCACACACTTGCACCAAAAGGGGTCTGATTCCACTGCCACTGGAGTTACCATGAGTTCTATCATTGAATTAACAGGAAGAAGAACTGGGAAATAAGCATGATGATATTGAGAGGGATAGGAATGCAAGATAAAGCCATAGTCACTAGCATTAATACATGTTGCAGATCATTAATGCAAGGAGAAAAAAAATCCCTGACCAGAAAATATATACCTTATGCTGAAAGTATTTGTTGACACAAAGCCATTGGCTCAAAGACAAACAAAGTTATAGAAAAGCCCCATCACTACCACCAATGGAAAAAAATCCCAAGAGGAAAAATTTAAGGTCAAATCCTTGCATTCTTTATGCAAACAAACACCCACTGACTTCCTTATGGATTTAAATGCTGGATTTGACTGTTAATTGTTTTTGAAAATGTTCTCTCTCCAGTTCATATTGTCAAAGTTCAGAATGCAAAGAATGATACATACAGTACATCCTTACACAAGTACAATCAAACTCAGTACTTAAAATAATTGTTTTGAAAAAATTTCACTGCACCTTATTTTGAACATTGCAGCATTATTTTATGTAGTCTAGCCCACCTATGATAGTAAGCACTGGAAACAACAGATACCAATGTTTTGTGAACCTGATCTATTTCCCAGGTTTCTGGAACCACAAAATAAAACCAGTCTGTTAGCCACACACCCAAAGCTCACACAGTATCACCCCTCTCACAGTTAGAAATAAGGTAATTCTGTGTCATAGCATTTCTCAGCAAGAAATAGTTTCTGAAGCAGACAATCATGATTGCAGTAGAAGGCCTTTTTTCCTTCCTAACCAGCTGGTAATAAATCTAACCTGCCTTAATTTAGTAAGTGGTAAGATTCATGATGTAAAGTCTTAGGAAGATAATATATCTACACTGCCATATTCTGTAGAGATGCTTGAGTCAGTTTGAGTACTAAGGAACAAGTACAAGATTTTTAGAGGAAAGAACTACCTGACATGTTTTTAAAATGATGCAATATTTTATCATTGCACTGATGCATTATAGTGCAGGATCAACAAGTTCAGAAGAGTTATGGAACCCTAAATACAGTACTTCTTAAAACCTGAGACCCAAGTGCAGATGAAGAATATTGATTCCTTGCTCTCCCTCCTGAGCTATGATAGAGGTAAGTGTAATATTAATGTCATTACTGAAATTAGTGCCCGACAAATAGACCTGGAATGATACAGCATCACTAAAATGTTGCTCAGCAATATGTAATAATATTTGGAAAGACAACCAGCACCCCAAATCTGTTGTTTACCCAGATGCATCTATCGGTTTTAATTTACAGAAGACAAATGAGCACCCCAATGATAACATTCGTATTTACAGATGAGTAAAAAACAGTGCCAATGGCATTTTGCCATTTTAAAATGCATTGTAAATGATCCACTTGCAGCTAGAGGATAATTTGTTACCTGGATCTATTTGTGTAGCTTTTAGCTAACAAATATGACAGGTAGATGCAGTATTGACGGCCATTCTTTTTTTCTCTTTCTCCTGCCACTATAGTATTCAAATATTTAATTAAAATATATACAAATCTGTGTTTGGTGCTCACTCTGTGCTTACTGTTAATGCAGGGATGGGCAATTATTTCAGGAGGAGGGCCGCTTACTGAGTTTTGGCAAGCCATCGAGGGCCGCATGACAGACAGCCAGGGGCAGATAAATATTAATTTTCTAAATTTTTTAGGAGCCTCGCAGGCCAGATAGAATGGCCTGGTGGGCTGCATCTGGCCCACGGGCCGCATTTTGCCCACCCCTGTGCTAATGGGACTAAAGCTGATTCTGTTTTGTTTGCTCTACATGGTGTGATTTTTTAACAATCTTTACAACTGCCTTGGGAGATGAATCATGATTAAGGAACAACAATGAGCCTGAAGAACCTGAATGGTGCGTGTACAGTGCATCTACATGAGACATTTACTGAGGAATTGCCTAATTAGCTCTGCATTAAATGTCTCAGAAGCTACACGTGCAGCCCTATAAGGCCACAGTAAACTAATAAATGCTGTTGTAGGATAATATTTGTCAACACAAGTACTATCCTGTGGTGACATTATTTACTCCACCACAGAACGTGGGTAGACACTGATGGGGCTGGCTGGAGCACTAGGGTGCTTCAGTGTGGGGGTTGCTTGCTGGCTAGCCCTGCACTCAAGCACCCTCATGCTCCAGCCAGCCCTTCTGCAGAATGTAAGCTGGGTCGAAGCAGCCCTGGGCTGGCAGGCAGACCCTGGAGCCCACTGCCAGCCAGGGCTACTCCAACAGCTCAATGTGCTGCAGTCCTGGGCGCACATGTAAACACAGCACCCAGGAGCAATAAACTCTGGCACAGAGTGCGCCAGAGTTTATTTAGTTGAATTAACAGCATGTGCAGGCATGTCCATGGGGAAGCAACCACAAGCTTTTTAGCCTGTAACTTTCTGCCACAGAATTACCTGAGAGAAGACAATTCAGGGAGATACCCAGCAACAATCAACAATTTTGAAAGGGACCCTACATTGTTTTTTTCTAGTTTTTAATGCAGGAAAATGAAACCCTTGCCATTGTGATACAGGCCAGGCCCTGCTCTGAGTTAGAGGCAATGCTGGTTAGTGACAGTTTTAGCAAGGAACATGAAGAAGCTATGTCCCTGAAATAAACCTTCTGAGAGAGTGCAGGTCACACCATCTCTAGATGATGAGCATTCCTGCTAGCATCACAACACTAGCACTGATATAGAAATATCAACATATTTTTACCAACTTCTAATGTTCTTTATTGGCATTTCAGGCCACTCTAAATTTTTACCCCCCGAAATCAAGGTACATCAGTGAAGGAAGCCTGTGAACACAAAATAAGAACACAGACCATTAAAATCAATGCATTTTTATAAAATGGAAAATGAATGGTTCCTGAGCCCCTTTCCAGAGATCAAATGCCAGTTTTGAAAGTCATAGAAGTCCCTGCACAAGAAGGATGAAGTCATAAAATTAAATATCAGATCAAGATGAAATATAAAAATCCCATCCAAATCAACATGATGACAATTGAACAATTACTCCAAACACCCAGCAATCTAAAGCTTGTAAAATTTCCTCCACTACATTCACCTATTCTTCCTCCAGCCACAGGCCCATCTGTCCCACCACCACAAACCTCCATCACCTTAAAGTTAAGAAATTCATTGTGTATAAAGACCAAGTTCAAAACAGTTAAAGCTGATGTTATTTCATTTTGCCCTCACGCTAGTGGTAAGATTCTACCATGTATTGCATGCATGTGCTGGGTACTGGGGGAAGAGATTTGAAGAAATTTGTTTCTATACATCATAGTACAGCTAGTCAATGCAGGGCAGAAAATGGTGTTTGTATTCTGTTGAGTACTAGGGAAAAGCTAATGTTCCTTCAAACACTCAAAGGTCCCATGAGCACTGAACCTGTATCTTCATGCTGCTATTAATTACAAGTACTGTAACCTTCATTCAAACACACTCTCAATGTATGTCCACAGTGAGATAGATCAGGATTTTGATTTGTGTTGCCAGCCTCACATCCATGAACAACCAAAAATCATGCTTGTTCTTGATATTAAGTATCAAAAGAATGTACACTCTGCATATGGAGAAAAAATTCAATATCTCTTTCTCATATAAGCCAGTGAAAATTTAGACAGGTACTTCAAGTGAATGAAATTGTAGTGCCTGATAATTGAGAAAAGAGCATGAGAAAATAACAAAAAATATATGGATCAAGGAGAATAATTTACTAATTTGAAGCATACACATTGAGATAGTCATGTAACATTTTTGTCGTCTTGTCACTTTTCATCAGCCATCCTATATGAATTTCATTTCTGATACAACCACCCCAGAGAATTATGTCCTAGAATGATGTTCCAACTCCATCACAGATACCTGGTCACTTACCAGTCACTTACCCAGATACTCTCCTTGAATACAATACAGTTTACATTAAGTTATTATAATTCATTAGCCTTACTAGAACTTGTGGGATGCTGCTTGTAGGGATCGCTACTGTCTTTTCCAGGAAAGTCCTTAGGCCCCATTGGAATAGAAGAGGCTGTAGTACCCATTGATGTGTTTTCATCACCTGTTGATGATGGGTGAATGAATCATTTGTAATCTTTTCATGTCATTTATACAGTTCTCATTATTACTTTTGTAACTATAGCAAGCCTGTTCCTTTCATTTATTTGTTCAGTGGAGGAATAAAAGAAAAGGGAAATTTGTTTATTTTTGTGGTTCAGTATGAAAGAGCACTGCTTTTCTAATCCTGACACCTCAATTGCTAATATGAATTGCTCAAGAAAGGAGGACTATGCAGCATCCTAGTGATCCTACATGGCAGCAATTTGGTCATGTAATTTACATTGCATTGATGATGATGCACCCATGGCTATGGAACTTGTGGCTTGAGATCATTTTTATGGTTGTGTTTACTATATTTTCTAAGCTTTGCTCCAGGCAAGAGACTGTGGTTGTAAGCAGAACAGATGAGAACTCTCACAGGAACCAATGGGAAAGCAATGCACGAAATTTTCCAGGGGTACTGCTCTGAAATTAATTCCATGCCCATAGCAAGAATGTTGGCATTAGCCTGCCTTGGTATTTTGGGGCCACTGTAAACTATATGATGAAGCAGGAACAAAGTGTCATAAGAATACTTCTAGCAAATATTCTAACATTTCTGTTTAAAAGCCAATGAATTAAACATTTTCCTCAATATGGAGAATAATGAGCTCTAGAGATGAAATTAGTGCTTTGCAGATTTTGCTGCCTCAGAACCCCTTCTGCCTCAGTGAAATTGTTCACTCAGTTATTTTAAGAAACCATGTCGACTACAATGGTTATAATCCATCATTCTTACCAGGGCCTGTTGAAGTATATTCCTTTTTGCCTGCTCCAGAAAAATCCAATGAAGGATCATCATGAGTAGTTGTATCCTGTGATGAACCACTACCCACAGTATTATCATAAACAGGTGGTGTTGGGTCAGGGTTTTTCACACCATCAGTGTAACGTGAGCCATCTGCATTATCAATGACTGTTGGAAAGAGAAAACGATCAGCTTTTGTATCTGGGACCCATGCACTGGAGTTGTAGAGCAAAGTTGAATGGCAATAGTGGTGGTCATGCTTAACATCAGTCAGGCCATTTGCTATCTGCCTGTTTATCTATCATAAAGCTATCTCTTAGTTGATGTGACCTGAGTATTTGTCAGCTTATATAAGGTTCAATCTGGTACATGGATTAAAATTTGGATTGACTTTGAAGATGAAATGCTGGCCCCACTAAAGTCAGTGAGAGTTTTACAAGTGATTTTGATGGAATCAATGCCATATGAGAGTCTGGCTTCATCCCTGATTGATCTCTAAACCCACTGGTTTAGGTAAAGTATAGAAGGAACAGCCCCTAGTGAGATAGAAAAGGCTTAAATAAAGTTTTCTTTGATCAAAGCAGCATCAGAAAGATTTAATTAAAAATTAGGTACTTCATTAGTGGAAAATGTACTTCATTAGTGCCTCTCAAAGTTAATGCTATTATACAAAGCCTAATTTTGGCAGCAAAAAGAGGATTGTTTACATTACTTGTAGAATAGCACAATCTCTGGACCTGCTTGGAACATTGAACATTTCCATCACATATGTGAAGAGCTACCTAGTACAGGTGAAAGTGGGATAAATGTCTGGAAGCAATACTGTACCTATTTGGTTCTGATCAGCAAGTGAAGAGTTATCAAAACTTAAATCTAGCTTTTGAATTGGTTCACAGGCTTTGTCTCTTGTTTCTGAAAGAGAAGGGGAAAAAACAGGAAAGTTCAGTCAACAGCAGTAAGAAAAAATCAGTTTATTTTGAAAGTTTGATTAGACCCACAGATTTATGCACAATGTGCTAAGAAAAGTTTCTTAATGACAGTTTATGTAAATGTTAATAATTTAGTGATGTTTTTAGTGCAAAAGATGCTCATTTTTTCAAATTCACAAATTAACTCAGTACTCTCCTAGATCCCCTTTTAGCCAACTCTACTACCCAGAACTATATAGGAGTTGCACAGCTCTCCACCTATGATTCTTAGGTAGATAAGGGCTGTTAGAAGATATTATGCTAATATCTAGCTCCTAATGAAATAAGTTAATTCTTATCTGGCAGAACAGTCCCTTAGGATACACTGCATGCAGCCAGCTCCAGTGTGCAGGCAGGTGAGTTAGAGCCACATGTTGCTTTTACCTATCCCAATTCAGAATCATGCCCCTTGACCTCTGTGGTATATCATCAGGAAAATCCACACAGGAAGTGATTTGTTTCTGTTCTACAACTGATAAACACCTGGGTTTTTCCATGCCTAAAACTTCAAGTACACCAGGAAGGCAAGCCAAGACTCTTCCTTGAGCTTGCTGATTTCATTTTTACCTGCTCCAGAAATATACGAGTGCATGAATGTAAAGAGTGGAAGCCATTGTGGCAGGAGGCTTGGTGCTCCTGCCACTTTCAGAACAGACAAGCTATGGCTGCAGCAGCCTCCAGGCATGGCCTGGGCTGACTGCAGCCATTTGACCTAGGAGAAGGGCTGGGCTTACAGAGGATATAAGCCCAGGCACACAGATGAGCCAGTAATAAGAGCTGGAGGCTGGTGAGGGAACATCACCCAGCAGGAGGACTACAGCTCTGAGTGCCAGTAGAGAGAATACAGCCAGCAATCTGGAGGTTTGGGTAGGAACTAAGGGGAGGAGGAGGTTCCTAGAGACCCAGGGAGGTGTTTGGAGCCAGGCTTTAGAATTGACAGACCTGCAGGAGCCCAGACCTTGGAATACATTAGTCTGGAGGATGCCAGGCATTGGAAGCAACAGGCCTGGAGCAGACCAGAGAGGGTTCAGGGTAGAGGTGGGGCCTTGGAAGTGACAGGCTGGGAGCCAGGAGCCAGGAGCCCATAGTCCAGAGAGGGGCCGAGGTTTGGGGAACCAGAAACAGTCCAGTAGCCCATGGAGGGGCTAAGTGGAAAAAAACAACAAGTGATAACACCTGTGAGGCATGGGGCATGGTGTAGGGACAGATTGGAGCCATGCAATGAGCCCTTAAGGCAGTGATCATGGGCACCTGACAGTCAATAAGGAGGACAGAATGGGAAGCCCTGTGGCAGCCTCCTTTTTATAATAACAGGTGTCGTCAAGGCATGGCAGAAGAAATGAAAGGGTGATTGCCCAGTGAGAGCAAGGGCTGCAGGGACTGCAGGGGCTTTACAGCTGCCCCTGGAGACAGTGCTCATTATAGCCATGCCATTCAAAAGTTCACATCCTTGCATGTATGTAGATGAAACAGGGGCCCTAAATTGAAGCGGTGGGTTTTAAAAAACACCACTTCAATATAGGGCTGATTAAACCCCTGGGCTGTGCACACACCCTGCTGACTTACCTGCCTCTCTGGAGGGGAGGGGAAGGCGAGCTGCCAGTGGGCAGAGTGGTCCTTGGGTTGTGGGGGGAGGAGGCTGATGCTTCCCTCCATGGTAGCGGCAGCACCCCCCCAGGCAGCACCCGCCTGCAGGCACCCAGCTTGGGCATTCTCAGGGGGCACTGTGGAGGGAAGCACCGGACCCCTGCACAGCTCAGGCAGGAAAGCAGGCAGGTAGGCTCTGGGGAGGGTTGGGAGGAAGATCAGGCTTGCTCTTTTCTTGGGCAGAGCCTGCGTTCCCGGGCTGCTGCCAGGCTGCCTGCAGGGCTTCCTGCAGAGCCATGGAGCTGCACAGAGCCTGGTGTTTTGCTCCGTGGCTGTAGGGGCAGCAAACTAAAGTCCCTCGAAGGAGTTTTAGTTTGCTGCGCCCCAAGTCATTTATGCCGCTGAATTCCCTTCTGTGGCTGGAATAAATGCGCAGTACGCCACCGAGGCATACAAATACTGACTCCATTAAAGTGGTGCAAAAGCATTTAGCCCGCTTTAAAGTTTCATGCACATATGCCTCTTTTTTCTCCTACACATGGCCATTTATATCCACAGTACTGCATTTCACTTGCACTGAAATGCAGGCTCTGAGGCCTACAACCACACATTAAGCATGACAGCAAAAAATTGTTTAGTTCAAAATATGACTAGAAAAATTCAGTGCTGGTATCAGCAGTCACCATTCTACTGACTGACAAAATGTACTGGATCCTCCAATTTAACAAGGAAACAACAAAACAGATGTAATTCAACACAAAATCTAGTTTTCAGTAACCTGAGTGAAATATTGCATTATTCCCGATAGATTTGTTCTCAAATATACACTAAAATAAATACCTACCTGATGCATTGTAACAGTAAGTATCATAGGGCTGTGTTGTATTTGATGAAAGTACATAAATCCCTGTATAGTTTGCTGCACAAAGATGATAGGGGTTGATCCGTGGAAGTACAATTTTGTCTTCTATGAAACCGTACCTGTGGAGAACAGAGTGAAAAATAGCATATAATACAACATATGGAAGATACGTTGCTTAAGGATCTCAGATAGGTCACCTGCAACTGAGCTACAGCATTGCATACAGAATAAGAATTGCATTGCACCATTAAATAATAATAATCTTAATTCTTGTCATGGAACTGGCTCCTTTTTCACAGCATCATTAACTACCAGCAACCATCTATGCCCAATGCCATTCTGCATGTACACTTCAACACTAGTACCCAAAATGAGTGGGCCCCTCAGGCTGCAGTTAAAACAAAGGAGAAAAAAGTAGCACACTCTTTGTTCAAAGAGATGTTTAGGTGCAGCACAAAGGAATAGATCGCTGATTTTCTTACAGTGAGTGACATTTTATTACTTCCAGTGTAACAGACGGCTCACTGCCATTTTGCACTGAAACTGCATACCACAAAACTAACAAAACAGTGAAGATCAAACAGAATTAAAGATGTGAAGCAACAGTGAAAAATATGCTAGTCTTTCCAAAGTACAAAGCATGGTTAAATGATAAAATGTAACACCTATAGGATATTAGCTAGAAATACTATCTCCTTCATAGAAACAATGCTACAATGCTACCAATTGTCCTTTTCAATCGATTTTAGGGTTAATTCAACTGTGCAACAAGTCATTCCTATTTGCAATTCAATATAAAAAAAACCGAAATTCTATGAATTTATTAGTTTCCCTAAAATCTATTTAGTTGGTAAGGTGAAAAAATGTTAGCAAGCCCAATGCTTTTTTGGTTGTTTTTTTGGTGTTGTATGTGTGTGTGTGTGCGTGCATGCGTGTGCATGTATGTGTGTTCAAGAGCTGCTACTTCTCAGAGGTAATGGGGGCACAATCCAGCACAATCCCAGCCATGGTTCTCTGAGCTTTTTTTCAGTTGGCATCTGTCATTCACATCTAACTAGATGAAAGTGCATGGTTGATATTTATAATCCTAAATCTCTACTGTTCATAAAACATACTTTTATTAGATACTTTAACCTAACACCTGGGGTATGGATGGACATAACTATATTGCTATCAAAAGTTACTGATACCGACTGGTATGTCTGCATGAGTTTGTAGCAATAAAAGTGTACCAAAACCACTCTAACTTTAACTCTGCTACATCTGCTGTCAAAATTGGGGTGACTCAGTTCACTTATATTGTTGCAGGGTCATGCAGATGAAACAGTTTCAGTATAGTATCATCCTGATCAGCAACTCCCCCACCCTTCTTAAAATGCCTACAGATATATGGTTGTCTATGCTATTAGTGTGTAGAAGCATTAGTTTTAGATCAATGTAACCAGAGTTAAGTTGATCTAAATGCCTAGGCATGCAGGTGTTCACAGGGCTTATATCACCCAAAATGTGGTGTGCTCAGTTATTAGGAATTAGGATACAGAGTTAACCTGAGCTACAAAGGATTAACCACCCAGCCTTGTGCATGTCTGCACACATTCACAGCTCAGTACTGGGGCTGGGAGAGCCCAGCCACTTGTCCCAGCCCCAGGACTGTTCTGTTCATACCCTGCCTCCCAGACCTTGACTCGGCTGTTTTCAGCTCCCTGACTTCCTTCCCCCTGAACCAGGCAACGCCCTTCTGTGGACCCAGCAAGCCCCCCCTCCCCCCTCCCCCCCGACTCGCCAGCTTCCCCTGGGTCTGCCAACTCCTCCTGTGCATGCACCAGCTTCTCCCAATCCTGCCAGTCCCTCCCCCAACCCTGAGTTACGTACCTTAGGCTGTCACCATGTAAAAGCAAGGTCACAGCCCTCTACTGTAAAAACCAGTTCTGCCTATTCCTTTTACACTTTCTTTCCCATCTTCTCATCTTACCTATCTAGAGTACACACAGCTCAGACTCAAATATCAGACAGAAGTCACCTCTCAGAGCATTCAGTGCTTTTCCCTGTATGTAGAAGATTGTCTCTCTAGTCCTTCATTTGGCAGGGTTTTAAATGATGCTCCCACTTCACTTGCAACGCTTACTATCAAGAATTTTTGCCTGATATTTTCTGATAATATGGTTATCCTTTCTCTCCACAGGACTATCTGACAAAATCGTGTGGGTATTTCTTTGATTTACACCTGTAAACAGGCACAAGACACAGCACTGGCATAGCAGCTCTTAGGATTTGCAGGAAACCTTAAAAACAGTAGGGGCCAACCTTTTTGGCAGGCATGTCACAAATGAGTCCTGCACCCCTGCCAAGTGCCACTCCAATCCACTTCCCCAGCCCCATCTGTTGCTCTGCTTTCTGCTTCCTGCTCTATCTGCCACTGTGCTGCTTGCCCCCTTGCATACCACAGACAGAAGCTGCTTGTGCCACCTATGCATAGTTGGAGGGGAAAAAAATTATTTGGGGGGGCTGAGTGTGCGTGCATGCACGCATGTGTGCTCCACCCCCCAGCAGGTAAGTCTGTGGGGCTGGGTGTTAGGACGATTGGACCCCAGGTGGCTCATCTAGCGGTTCAGGGGTGCTCCCACCAATGTGCACACCCCAGCAGAGGCCCCAGGGTCACGTGTCCCCTGATCTGTGTGTGGGATTGAGGTGGCTCCCACTGCAGACTGTGGTTTGCGCCCTGCTGCAGCTACCACTGCCTCCAGACCCACACAATGCTATGTGCATCCCACCATGGGGCAGGCAGGGGGCGCAGCACAGCCTGGCAGCGGCAGGCACGTAGCATCGCACCACTCCTGGGGCAGTTGCAGTGGGGAGCAAAGCAAAGCCTGCAGCAGCAGCCACCTCCACCCCACACACAGATCAGGAGGCACGTACCCCCCCAGGCCTCTGCCGGGATGCACACAGCAGCAGGAGTCCCCCCACATCCCTGAATGAGCCGCCCAGGCTCCAACTGTCCCACCGTCTGGCCTGGCCGGGACCCCATTCACCCAAGCCTCTGGCCCTGCCTGTGACCCGCTCCCTCCCTCACCCCGGAGGCCTTGATCTGCCCTGCCACCCCCTTCTCTTTCACAGAATTGAGTGGTATCTGCCTGCTGTGCTGGGCAGCCAGTGATCTGCACACTGGGCTGCGATCCTGGCTGCATGTGCACCCCTCCCCACCCCTGCTGCACCCTCCTGGAGCCCACAGCCAGCCAGGCTGACTTGTGGCCCTAGCCACTGCCCCTTGTTTGGAGGGGGGGGGCGGGGCTGAGCCCCTTTAGCCCTGGCCTTCCACCGTCTATACACCTATATCACACCCCCTGCTTGTAAGTGGGCTAACAGTAAAAACAGTGCTTGACTTGTGCACTGTCAGAGCTAAATGTTTTCAGAGTACCACGCAAATATTAATTAACAAGTTGCTTTTTATACTTATTATACCAATTACCCTTCATAAATATAATCTTTGTCTCTATGATTAATTTAAAAGCACTTTCATTCAGTTCTCACGCAAAGGGGGAAAAGAGCTAGAGGCTTTAGAAAAATAAAACTAGGTTGAATCAAACTGAGAGCAGGTGATTTCCCCTTGAGATTACACGTAGTCATTTTAAACAGTATTGTTTGGTTTCATTTTTCTTCAGATTTTTACAGTACAGTACCAACAAAAAGTTCAGGCAGCAAACTTCAAGGAGATGAAGAGAAGCCCATTGAGGTTTTCTACCGTAATAAGTTATTGAACAAATCCTGAAAATGCTATTCACTTCTTACCAGTTCTTTCTAAGGATGAAAATCTATTCAAGTTATTTGATCCATTTGGCTTTAAAAACCATTACACATGTATGAATCTACATTGTTTGATAAATCCTCTCTGTTTTTTGCTTCTGAGTCTTTTCTACACCTGCTTGTTTGGAATGACCTACGTGATTTAGAAGAGACTGTTTTCACAATGTGGTCTGAGCTTCTACATAGCACAAGCCACAAGATTTCACTGAATTAATTCCTACTTGGACAAGCACATAGCTATTAGAAAAACATCCAATCTTAATTTAATAACTCCCTGTGATAAAGAATCCACTACAGTTACTGTGTAAGTTGTTCTAGCATCTTATTACTAACATTGGTATAAATTTGCACCTTATTTGGAGTTTGTTATATCATTGTCTTCTACAACCCATATAATCATTCTCTGTAAAAGTACTTACAAACTGTGATCAAGTCATCCCTTAATTTTCTTTCTTTGATAAATTAAATAGATTGAGCTTCTTGTGTCTTTGATATAAGACATACTTTCCAAATCTAAATAATTGTCATGGCTCTTTTCTGAATACTTTCCAGTTATATGTCCTAATGTTGTTGCACTAGCCTTTTCTGTCCACAGTGTTGCACAGAAAGTTTATCGTTAAGCTGATTATTCACCAAGTCTTTTTTTCAGGACAGTTCCCCATGCTCTAAGTGGGCCCTACATTCTCTGTTCTTAGATACAGGGCTTCTACATTTGGTCAGGCTGAAATGGCCAAATACCATTTGCATGTGCCCAGTTTACCAAACAATTCAGATCATTTTGTATCACCAACCTGTTTACTTCATTATATACAGAAATTGAAATCTTTTTGACACCTGCAAATATTATCAGGAATGATTTTGTTTTCCTCCACATGTTAATTTGTGTAGAGATAAAAAACAATTGTTTGCGATTCCATAATAAGTATACCTTCCCATGGTGATTCCCTATTTTCAGGTATACTTATTACACAGTTTCATTCAAGATTTGCCACTCATAAGTGACACGGCCACCTAATTAATACCTATTTTAAAGCAGCTGTAGTTCCCATTGTATAACAACTATGGGGTAATACCTACTCATTTTCAAACCATAAGGATGTATAAAGAGAACAACTGAGGGGTTATAGTTAGGGACCTACTCAGTTCGCAATTTTGCAGATTTTGTGGAAGTCACAAAATTGGGTGTTGTCTGAGAAATTAGGCTGTGTCTATGCAAAATAAAAATAAAAAACTTACTAAAACTAAAATGGTGGCTACCCAGTGGGAGCTAATGGTCTTCACGGCTGCTGCAACCTGGCCTCTCAGTCTGCTGGGGAAGGGGGGAGCCGCTGGGATGAAGTGGAATAGCCAAGATGGTAGTCTTTCCCCACCTGCCACCACTGATTGGCTGAGAGGTCTGCCTTTTGCATCCATCTCCACCAATCAGTGGTGAAGGATGGGACCACCAGGGCCCCTCAGCCAATCAGAGCACTGCAATAAGCCTGTGAAAATGGCAGTCAGCCTGTGATTGGCCCATGAAATTGATTGTCTTCCTGACTGATTTTAGCAGGTCCCTACTTATAGTAGATTACAAACTGAAGCATACTGGAAGCATTGTGACCAGTTGTGGGGCACCATACTTCAACAGCGATGCTACAATTGCAAAGAGTTCGAGAAATCGACAAAAAATGATCCGAGGTCTAGAAAATGTGATCTGTGAAAAAAGTTAGAAAGAATTGGCTTTGCTTATCTTAGAGAAGATTGAGGGGTCACATGATAAGTTTTCAAAGATGTACGTTTACTATAAAGAGGAAAGTTATAAAGTGCTCTCCATATCCAGTGAGGTTAGGACAAAAAGTAAGGGAATTAAAATGCAATGGAGTAGATTTAGCTGAGACATTAGGAAAAAAGCTTACTGTCTATAAAATTAGGTACATTCTAGAATAGATTGCCAAGGGGGGCTGTGGGATCTCCATCACTATTGGTTGTTAAGAGAAAGTTGGACAGGTATCTATCAGGAATGGCTTAGTTATATTTGATTGTTCTTTGAGGCAAACACATGGACTCAAAGTTTCTTCCAGCCCTATTTTCTGTGATTCTATGGAATATATGTTACTGCCCAATAATCACCTTACCTGCATGTTTCAAACCCAAGTTTGTATGCTTTTTCCATTTGTTCCATTGTTGGCAAGGTACTATTGAGAGCTCTGCAGAGTACAACTGCATCTTCTCTCATGAGACTGTAGCGACGATTTTTCTCAACATGGAAAACCCCAGCATATCTGCAACTTATATTAAATTCTGGAAATGGAAGAAAAAAGAAACATGATTAGACTGATGAGACGTGGTATTTCACTGAAATCCTGGCATGATTTTATTTCCAAGTCCATTGATATTACAGAGAAACCTCAGGATCAGATAATCATACTGGATGGGCTCTAAATATAGTGCTCCAGATCCTTCCCTCAGATCCCTTTTTGACCAAACAGCTCAGAAATCCTTCACCTTTTTAAGATCAGCAGCTCTATGCTTTTGTGAGGTGTCTAGCACTTCCACATGTATTTGAAAATAGTTATAAAAATTGCAGATGATTTAAGCATGCTGTGTGAGTCTTTGTAAGCTTACTTCTATACCTAAAGAGATGGTATCTGAAAATCCAGGTCCGTTTTAAATATGTTTAAATCTAAATGCCTCATGTACAAAGGGAACAAAGAGAAAAAGGTGAAAGTGGTTATAAACTTGGCAATTCCTGATCTACAATATCCATCCTTATTCTAATTTATGTTATTCTGGTCACTTTAAAATCGATTTTTTTAAATTAAAATATACATCAAGCAAGAACTAGCATATTTCAGCAAGAATTCAAGAACTGTGTTCCTTTTAGGCTTAGATATTTTGATAAAGACAGACTCTTTAGACTATCAGCTGCTGCAGTTGTAGAAAGCAAGAAAGTACTCTACATCAGAATTCCTAATAACACACAAATGTTAAACTGCTAAATGCTCACTCAGCTGGCCAGGAATGGTTGGGAAATAACAAATATGTGTAATCTCAGTGCAAGAGTGAATGAAATTGCTCTGTCATAGTTTTGCAAATCTTTCCTTCCAACCAGAAAGTTGCCTTCCTCCTCCCCCAGACATCCTGATCTCACTTTCATTTGGAAGCATATTACAATCCGGCTCTTCAGGAAGATAGTTAGCTCTTCACTGTCCCCCAAAGCACTATGGGGCAAGACATAAGTAATTTTAGCGAATGCAAAAATATTTATTTAAAGACATCAAGAAGAAACATCATGCCCATCCATTCCTGCTCCCCATGTGCCAAACCCACAGGTGAGACAGGGAAGCTTTGCTGAGAAAATATGCCATGTCCTGTCTAAAGATCTCTCTTTCTGGCATGTTTAGAAGCAGTGGCAAAATGGTCTCAGGGCAGCTTCACCACTCTTTTCTGGGTTTGATGTATGTGAAGCAAGTAGACTGGCAGAGGCATGCATTTTGGCAGCACACTCAGGGACACCCATCGCGCAGGGACATCCATTTCCATTATGAGGAGGTAATACAGACATCTAAATTGTGCTGCAATGTGACATGCAAATGAGGTCAGCCTATAACAAGTTGGAGTCATTTAGGATGATCTCTGTATTTGGGCCAGACTCCTGAAAGTTTAAGCACCTAAGCAACATTAAAACTTGCAAACAAATATACAAATGGAAAACCCCGCCTTAGTCCACTCAACTTCTTCCCTCATTGACTTCCTATTGCCTTCAAAGGTATCTGCTAGGAACCTGAAAAATCAGACCACTTAGGTACAGAAATATGAGATCAGAAGACTAACTTGAATGTAGGACTGGAAGGGACCTCCTGGATAATTTTAGGCAACCACATCACATAATTCCTTTAATAAATGTATTTATGGATTGATTAGCTTTACATGCCATCCTTCCCAAAAAGACTTAGAGTCGCTTCCAACACAAGAGAAAAAGAATTATAGAAACAAAATAAAATATTAAAATAATATTAAAACAAATAAATGCCCCTCATTGAGAGGGAAAAAAATCAAAAGCAACCCACCTTATCCAATCTGTTCCCACTCCTCTGCCTCTGACCAAACTCAACTTCACATCCCGAACTATATCACATACTTCCAGTACCTCCCTCAATGCCTCAAAAAACATAAATAAAAACAAGAAATTGGCCCCTGCCAAAAGGCAGGACCAAAGGGCTCCTTTTTAAAGCCACAGACTGATTGAGGCCTTTCCTTGAGCTCCATCTTAAGAATAAGTTTTTCTTCTACTTTGGGACCCTTTTTTAAAAATCGTGACCACATTGTAAAGTTCATCTTCTGGTGTGGGGCCATGAAACACTGAACAAGCAGTACATTCAGCCCCTGACAGAGGGAAGAGCACTACACTGTTCTGTACAGACTGCATCAGCTGACACAGGGTGTGGGACAAGAGGTTTCAAAGAGATCTTTTTCCTGGAAAGATCAACCTATATCTTTGTGTGTAGAGTAGGGGGGGAAAGACTGTATGATCCTAACAGCCTTAGCACATGAACAAATAAAAGAGGAAAGAAAAAGAAAATGTATACAATGAGCATCTTTCTTGATGGCGTAGAGAAGAAATAGAACGTAGGTCTGGAAGGTGAGTAAAGACTCACTAAACTTCAAAGCAAAACAAATGAAATCAGCTCCCACTCCACCCATCCCTCCAGAAGGAACTTGATTGCAGTTTTAGACTAAAACGCCATCCCCATAGCATGCAAAAATGGACTAAGCCTTTCTTTCCAGTGGGCATGTCTACACATGCATTAATGAGCTTTTCCTAATGCACATTAAATTTAGTATCTCCAATGTGAGGGTGTTTATATACACGCTCTGGGAGTTGGGGTGGGGTGGTGCTTTAATTAGAGCATCTCCAAGAGCTGCTCTAATTAAAGTGCCTAGAACATCTCAAATGAGCTATAGATAAAGCACCCCTGTCACCATTATGAAGTGCGGGGACACTGATAAACAAGACACAGGAGGCTGACGGAGCATGGTAATTGCCATGCTCCAGCAGACTCAATTAATTAGCACAATTAACCAGGTCTGTTTCGATGGGATGGAATTCAAGTGTGTTGGAGCAGCTTCCCTGATCATGTATAGGTACCCTGAAGTACTAAATTAATGCACATCAGGCTTTCCTAATGTACAGTAATGCAAGCACATGCTTTTTAGGTGATGTTTAATGCACAGTAGCCTATTTTGCTGCACATTAGCATAATAGTACAGTTTTTAATACACTGCTTCAATGCACAGTAAAATAGGCTACCATGCATTAAAGCACACATGTAGACATGCCCAGTAAAATGCAGAGAATGATTCATATTAATTTTAATTGGAATTCTATGTGCATCAAAACGAAACCAAACTAATATCTTCCAAATATTATAATATTGTTTGCCAATATTTTTTTAAAGAGATACTACACAATAATCTCTCTGCTATAAGCTTCAAAATACAATTCCTAAACATTTTAAAATACAACAGAAGTAATAGGAAGGTTCTCTAAAGTCCGTTCTTTTGCCATATGCTTGACTGATGAAGTTCTTTTATAAATGCACACATCAAAAATAATTTATACTAGTAAAGGAATTACTTCCTTTTGCAGTTGCTATTATATGTTAGCAAGCTGAGGTATCAACAATGATTTAGTGCTGCATAATCACTAACGTAAACAACAAGGAATATTTCCTTCCACATGGAACTGGAAGCAAATAGGAAAATGGAAGAGTAAATCAGATGCAGACTGTATGGAATGTAAAAGGATTATTGTTATTTACATAGGAGTAGCAGTGCCGTGGCTCTGATAATTCTTTAAAGAGTTTACAATATATGGGTGTTTTTACACATGCTCTGAGGGAGGTGGGGGGGATGGACGGCTTTACTTAGAGAAGCTCTGAGAATCAGTCTAATTAAAATGCCTGTTGCATCTTGTGTATCAGCATCCCTGCACTTCAAAATGGCCGCAGGGGTGCTTTAACTAAAGCTTAACAAACAAGCTTTCATTAAATAGCCTCTGCTACCATATTGAAGTGCAGGGACACTGATATATGAGATATGGAGGCTAGCTGGAGCACACTAATTAGCACACTCCAGCAGACTCAATTAAACTCTGATGTGCTGTAATTACAGCTCGTCAGAGCAGCCTCCAGCACATCTACAACCACCCTATGGGCCCAATTGCACATTAGCAAATGCTTACTCATAGGGGAAGTCATACTAATGACAATAACAAGCATTGCACCAGGAAGTAAGTATTTTGCCACTTTGGTTCTAAGTGTATAGGGGATATGAGATGGAATGGGAGTAGAACAAGGAGGATGAAGTTTATAAACATGGGTGACTGGTGCCTCTTGAGTCGGGGGAGCACATGCCCCCCCCCCCCCCCGACACCAGTCAGTGACCAGGGGTGGAGGGGATGTCCCCTGGTAGCTGATCATGTTGACCAGGGTGGGGGGTCTCCCTGCGGGCAATCTCACTCACCAAAAAGCTGGAAGTCCCACGGCCACTTCTGGAAGTGGCATTGCCGCTTTTGCTGGCGACTCCATTCCCCGGCCAGTGCTTCCAGAGGGGGCACTGGCACTCCCACCTGCCCCCTCCTGCCCATCACCTAAACAAGGAGCATGGTCCCTGGACTATACTCCCCACTCTCACGGGGTGCACGTGCATCCCTGTGCACCCTCTACACATCGCCACTGGTTATAAAAATAAGACTTTGTGGCTGTCTACACGAAATTCTCCATACAAAAAAAAGCCAAAAATGTTTTGCATTAATCAAAACATTTTGTTTTGACAAAATTGAAACATTTCATTTTTATGTTGTATAATAACAGCCAATTAAACTATTCCAATACAAAATGTCATTCTAAAGATAACAAAAGGAAATAATTTTTCCTGTTTTTATTTCCCCCCCTGAAATTAACTTTTACCAGAATCAACATGATTTTTTCATGAAACTTTTCACTTCCAAAGTCCTCTGGAATTTCCAAAATACTGTCCTATGGAAAATGGTTCTATCAAAACTTGAACCAGTTCTAATGGCAGTCAAGTTGTGTGAGCCTTTGAAAGCAAGAATGAGGAGCTAGAATATGATGCAGAAGCAGATGAGAATCCAGTAAATGCATTTTAATCTCTCAGAATATTTGTTGGCCAGCAAAGCTCAAGAAGACTGAATCAGGCTAATTAAGGAGAAGCTGGTATATAGTAGTCTCAGACGTTGGCAATAGCAGTCTCAGACATTACTCTCACAGAGTGTGTCCACACATGCAAGCACGTTCACTTGCAGCAGCTCAAATAGAAGCGGTGCAAATTTGAGCCAGGGCTTTTTGCCTCAGCATATGTGCTCAGATATGCACTTCATTGTGGAGCAAATTGTGCCACTTGGGGCACCTTGCCTGGCTCCTCCCAGATCTGCAGCCAGGGGAAGCCAGAGCCCGGGGCCAGCACCTATGCTGTCCCCAGCAGTATAAAAAGCTGCCCTGTCCTAGCCCCATCTGTACACAAAGCTGCCCTGGCAAGCAGCTCAGGGCTACTCGCTCTCAGGAGCTTCTGGGGAAGGAGCCTCTGGGAGGAAGCTGGCCACACCCCTTCCTTTCCCAGGCTGCTGTTGCTGTGGCTGCTTGCTGCAAGCTTGGTCTCAGAGCTTTTGGAGAAAGTTGGCCGCATCCCTTCCTGCCTGGGGCAGCTGCTGCTGTTGCTGCCCCCCCCCAGGGGGGTGGCCCTCTGCTGCACGCAGTTACTCCCCTCAGGGAGGGGCCCACTGCACTGCACTCCAACACTGCACTGCAGCTCCTGCACCCCTGTTCCAGTCTGCTGCCCAGCCCGCCGCCAAGCCACAGTCGGGGGACAGCCTGGGGAGGGAGCCTGCCCTGCCTGTAGGTCCCTCCCCCACCATCACTGCCAGAGCCTAAAGGAACCTTGCCTGCCCCAGCTGCCTTGCCAGGCCACCCCCACCTTCACCTCCATTGTCACCAGAAGCACAACCTGAGTGGCTGAACTGGAGGGCTCCTACCATCACTACTGCTGCTGCTGCTGCTGCCCCCTCTCAGGAGAGAGGGAGATTCCCTGCTGTACCACCTGACACCACACCTGCACTGGATCACCTCCTAGTGGACTGACTGCTCCTACCCTCCTCCACAGCTACCTCACTGCATCTGATCCTGATTTGTCTTCCTGCCGACTGCTCTGCTGCTGAGTGACTGGCTGGAGGCCTGAGGGGCTTCTGGACAAATCTTCCACAAACCAAGCCCCTCCACTGCGCCAGCCATCTTTTACACCTGCCTCAGCAGCATTCCCTGTGTGTTTTGTTTGGGTTTTTTTGCCCTTGTGTGGTAAGTCTTGTGGTCCACTCCCCCAGACCTGGTGTTTGTGTGGCTGAATGAGCCAGCTCGAGTTTCCCCAGCCCTTGTGTGTGGTGTGTCTTTGTTTGTTTGTTTTTCCCCCTCCCCCCCACCCATATTCTCAAAGCATAGCCCTCCTAGTTTCTTTCCTGTGGGGCTGTGGCTCAGTGAGCTTCAACCCCCTTCCTCCCTATCCCCCTTCTGCCCCACAACCACAGCCTGCCCCTGCAGGATCTTTTGTTTTTCTTTATTGTCTTCCCTGCCCTCATGTGAAACAATGGCAGGGCAGGAACCTTCTGGGTGGGCAGATGCCCCCACAGAGCTTTCCATAGCCCCCAATATGGGGGTGGATCCCAGCCAAGCCCCCACGGGGATGCATGCTCCTGCAGTCTCCACCCCGGAGGCAGAGTCCAACCAACCCCCTCCAGGGTTGGAGAAGCCTGCAATCCCCACTGCAGGGGCAGGTGGGACTCCGGTAGGGAGCCAGCAGGGCCAGGGGGTCACCCCTGACCAGACCCCCCCCGAGGGGTTCCCAAGGCTCCTCTCCCATCATCGGGGACCAAGGGCAAGGGCAGTGGGAAGGGCTCCTCTTCAGCCTCCTCCACAGCTGGGGGTGGGAAGGGCAAGGGCCCTGCCCCAAAGCCTAGACCACCAGCACCTGAGGGGACCAGGTGCACCACACCAGCCAACACAACAACTCAGCCTGTTTCTGGCCCTAGCTCAACATGGCCCCATGTTGGGGGGGGGGGCGGGGGAACCACAGTTATGCACAAGCCCCACTTCTTCTATCCCCTGGAGAGGAGGTGGGGAGCCAAGAAGTACATCACCTGCCTTCTGGCGGTTGACAGCACCCCCCATCACGGATCCAAGCAAGATGCACCAGCACGCGTGCGCCTTCTATAAAGAGCTCTTCTCCCTGGATTCAACTGATGCCGAGGCCTGTCAGACCCTGTGGGAGGGACTCCCTCAGGTCAGTGTGGGTGACCAGGACTGGCTGGAAGCTCCTCTCACTCTGGCTAAGTTTTCGTGCACCCCTAGTTTCTGACAGACAAAACTCGTGACGTGTGCTTGTGCAACTGTATCTGTCTCTGTCTTGGGCCGTGGGAGACACTACTGCAGGCCTGGCTGCTAAGCTAGTGTTACCAGTTACCAATCAATCATGATTCATTCAGGGACCAGCTCAATATGCAGGACCTAGTTAATGTAGCCAGTTAATTGCCATCAATTCGCACCTACAAAACCAGACTAAAGAGAGGAGATAATCAATACAGACAATCAACTGCCAGAAGACAGACACAGTCAGTTGTACAAGCACCCATGTTATAAGTTTTGCCTGTCAGCAGCTAGGGGTGCAGGGCCCCAGAACCCCCCTGCACTGATCTCCTTGACAGTTGGTAGGCTTTGTGGCAGCAGCAGGGGCTACCATCCCTGCAGCTTTCACCCTGCTGTGCCTTAACCCACGCAGTGTCACCCTTGTCACGAGTTTTGCTTGCCCGCAGCTTGAGGTGCCGTTCCCCCCAAACCCCGGCACCAATCTTCTTGAAACTTGGCAGGCTTCATGCTCTCAGCAGAGGCTACTACCTCTAAAAGTTTCATCCAAATCAGAGAAAAAACAACCAAGTTATAGATATTTAATTGATTCCCCATTATACCCTATGGCCACATCTCAGAAGCGGCTCCGAAGCTTTGGAGCCGCTTCAGCCAGATCACAGCAGAAACCTGGTCCAGGGCTCCAGAACAGATCCCTGGCATCCAAAGTGGCCGGATCCAAAGACGGATTGTATCGCTGCCGACCCACACAGGCCTATTAGTTGCTGACTTTTAAAGAGGATTAGGACACTTTCACTAGGAAATCCAAAATCATGTACAATTTGCCTGATTTGGGGCTGTTTCAAACTTGAATCTTAGCCTAGGTGCACTAAAATATTGGCTACAATTCATGTCTTTGTCATGAACCTTGGCTTAACAGTGATCTAAGTCTGGCCAATTTGTGGTTTTATACTGTTATTACATACATGACATTAGGAGCCACATGCCTCCATCATTGCTGAAGCCCCATGGTATCGGGCAATCTACCCATTTTATTCTGTCTGCAACCATTCAAATAACTGATTCAATTGGACTACTCACATGCTTAATGTATTTGACTGATTGTTTCCAACCCTAATAATTCTACAAGACTCTTCCACAAGGGAATGTTCAAATACAAAATCTACCAGAATACTGATTACTTTGCCTATAGCTCTTTCATGTGCTGTTAGGAGGAAATAAATTTTACATTACAAACATCTCTGCTCAGGATACAATATTCATGAAAGAAGCACAGCACAGCTACATTCAGCATATCCATGATGCTTTATAGTTTCAACATGCCATGCATATATTAACTAATCCAAGCAAGGCATATGTATTATTATCCCTTTTTCCTTTTTCTTCTTCTTCTTTTTTTTTTTACAAATGACAAAATGCAAAAATGCAGACATAATGAGGTTAAGTGCCCTGCCCAAAGCAGGAAGTCAATGGCAGGGCCAGAATTAGAGTCCAGGAGGTCTTGTTTTATGGCCCCATACCCTAATTTTGAGACAATGTTGCTCTTTATTTAGTGATTAACTGATTTCACAAAATGCTTTTATTTGTATGAGACAATGTAAAACCCTATTGAAAATAAAATGTAGGTTCTAAACTAAAGTGACAAAGTGTCCTTTTCTTTCTTTGCTACTGAGAAAGATTCCAGTCTGCCTCTGAATGAAAGAAGAACTTGGGCTGCCAAGTCTGGATTTGGATGCCACTACAGACTCCATCTTCCCAAAGTCAAAGAGTATTCAGATCCTGAGTTTTGGGATCAAATTCTCTGCTAGTATAACTCTGTTGATATGCCAGGAAATAATGTTACTCTCAATTCTGGCCCATTTCCATACCTAAGCAGCATGTGATGCCTCTATTACGGACCCTGTCAACTTGTCGGAAGTCTTGATGAGTCCAACTGTAAACCTGCTTACTGTGAGAGCAAGAATCAAACCAAAGCACTCCCTTCTGCTCTGCCTTTCACAGCTGGCAGCTTTGGGAGCTGGTATGGCCATGTTCTTTCCCTGACATCCATGTGACGTACTCTAGCTGAAAGATTATATTGTTTAATAACAGCTCTTAAAAGAAGCAAAAATTGCACAACATGCCTTAATTGTCATCATCACTAATCTCACTCAGACCATGAGACTTCAATGACTCATCTCAAAGTCACTGAATGCCCCTGAGCATGTTTTTGATTTAATGAGCATGGAAAATGTTCACATGCATACATACTCTCTTCTTTCTGCCTCGCCTGGAAAATCAGGCTTCTTTCTCCTTCCTCACTATTTGATATCCAATGGTACTCAGAAAGCAGCTGCTAATTCTTTCTTGGCTAGCTCTTCCCTACTATAGCCTTCTCCCGTATCTAACTCAGTCCATGTCATCTTGTACGTCAGTACAGCTTGTCAAAAAGACTTATTTATGTCTGATTCAGGTTGTTGCTCTGGCCTAGCAGCTGCATTGACCACTTAACTTCCAGATCAGTTGCCTGTGATGAGAGCTGAACATCTCTTGACTGAAAGGGCTGGACCCAATGATCTTGTGATGTCCCTTCCACCCCTAATGCCTATGAAATGAAACCACAAGCACTGCCCTGCAGACATATGCTGTTATCTAGTGCCCACCTGTGATCTAGCTAGCTGAGCAAAGCTAAAAAGCGCTGCCTTTTCATGAAGGTTTTGACACGTATCCAATTCATCAGCACCAATGGCTTTTCTGTTGCTAACACGCAGCCAAGCCAGGTGCATTGTCATGATCAATTCTGCAAGCCTTACTCAAAATGAGTAACATTTATGCATGCAAGTGCCCCCACTCGAGTCACTTTTCCATAAAGGTTATGGATCAGCCTGTGGGTGGTTTACTTTGGTCTTTGCTTTTTCTTTTCAAGATGCAATACCTAGACCTGTGATACCAAGGTAGGAGATTACTTTTCACCATAAAATACAAGGTTTTGAAAATTACAGAGACTCAACAAAGTGACTGGAGCAGTAGGCTGTTTGCAGGCACTTTTGCCTCACTTTACAGAAAACCTGGATGTGAAATGGGGTGTAGACATTCAAGGTCGTAAGGAAAGCTTCTTAGTAAAACCACAATGTTTGTTGCCATGGAATCAGGAAGTGCTCTGTTAGCTGTTCTCTTGGGGATTTTCCTGTCTGCTCTGTGGTTTGAGATGACTGATAACAAAAAGGCAATGAATGAAGGCTGCAAAAAGAGATAAAGCTTGGGTTTTGATAGCAACAGCAATTTCTTTTTATATTCAGTTTAAGGGAATGCAGATGTTATTTTTCAGGATCTTGTAATCACTTTGCCATGGGTTTTTAAACAGGTCTTGTCCTGATTTTGTTTTAAAATTTCATGCAACTATGCAAGCATCAACTATGCACTTGTCACACAATACAGCATCCTGAATAAAGATTTCATAGATTTCACAGATTTCATAGACATTAGGGCTGGAAGGGACCTCGGAAGATCATCGAGTCCAGCCCCCAGCCCAAAGGGCAGGAAGTCAGCTGGGGTCATAGGATCCCAGCAAGATAAGCATCCAGTTTCATCTTGAAGGTGTTCAATGAAGGAGCCTGAACGACCTCCGGTGGCAGGCTGTTCCAGACCTTGGGGGCTCGGACAGTAAAGAAATTCTTCCTTATGTCCAGCCTGAAACGATCTTGTAGTAGTTTGTGACCATTCGACCTCGTCATCCCTTGGGGCGCTCTGGTGAACAAACGTTCCCCCAGATACTGGTGGTCACCCCTGATAAACTTGTAGGTGGCCATCAGATCACCCCTGAGCCTGCGCTTTTCCAGGCTAAAGAGCCCCAGGGCTCTCAGCCTGTCATCGTAGGGTCTGCTTCCCTGACCCCTGATCATGCGCGTGGCTCTTCTCTGGACTCTCTCAAGCTTCTCCACATCCTTTTTGAATTGTGGAGCCCAAAACTGGACGCAGAACTCCAGCTGCGGCCTCACTAAGGCCGAGTACAAGGGGAGAATGACGTCCCGGGATTTGCTTGAGAAGCATCTATGGATGCAAGCCAGCGTTTTGGTCGCTTTACTAGCCGCAGCATCGCATTGCAGGCTCATGTTCATCTTGTGGTCAATGATGACCCCCAAGTCTCTTCCTTCCATAGTGTTAGCCAAAATAGCACTGCCGAGCCTATAAGGATGCTGCAGGGTTTTTTTCCCAAGGTGGAGAACCTTGCATTTATCAGCGTTGAACACTATCAGATTCTCGTCCGCCCACTTGCTGAGCCTGTCCAGGTCAGCCTGGATCATCCGCCTGTCTTCTGGTGTGGATGCTTTGCCCCAAGTTTGGTGTCATCTGCGAACTTGGCCAGTCTGCCCGCTTCTGACTCCAGTGTCCACATCATTAATGAAGATGTTGAACAGTATGGGTCCAAGGACAGAGCCCTGGGGGACCCCACTGGTCACCGGACACCACGATGAGTGACTTCCATCAATTACTACCCTCTGGGTCCGACCCTGGAGCCAATTTTCCAGCCAGTGGATCGTGGAGGACCCAAGGCGACAATTGGCCAGTTTCTCCAAGAGGCGATCATGGGACACCAGATCGAAGGCTTTTTTGAAGTCAAGATATATGACATCAATCTCATCTCCCTTGTCCAGGTGATAGGTCACCTGGTCATAGAAGGAAATGAGATTGGTCAAGCAAGACCTACCCGCAACAAACCCGTGCTCGCTATCCCTTAAGATGTTGGCGTCGGCCAGTCCATTAAGGATGGCCTCTTTAATAAACTTTTCTAAGATCTTCCCTGGGATAGAAGTCAGGCTGATGGGCCTATAGTTAGCCGGTTCCACTTTCCTCCCTTTCTTGAAGATAGGAACACATTGGCCTTCTTCCAGTCTTCGGGCACTACACCAGAGCGCCAATAGTTTTCAAAGATCCGCGCTAGAGGCTGGGCTATGATGCTCGTCAGCTCCTTGAGTACCCTGGGGTGAAGATTGTCAGGGCTGGCTGACTTGAAGGTATCCAGCTTCTCAAGATGTTCCTTCACGAAGTCAGCATTAATGGAGGGCAGGGGATCACCCTCACCCGGACTTCCTGGCCCTGTAGCGGGCATGGGCGTCCCATGGGGCTGATGAAAGACCAACGCAAAGTACCTATTTAATAGGTTGGCTTTTTCCTGGGCGTCAGTTGTCAGTTGCCCCATCTGGTTCAGCAGGGGTCCAACGTTGCCCCTGCTTTTCCTCCGGCTCCCCACATATCTGAAAAAGGACTTTTTATTGTCCTTGATGCTCAAAGATGCTGTTTTCCTTCCTGTCTTGGTAATACAGATCATTTTGTATTGAGCATTTTGTATCGGCTCATCTTTCAGGAGGAGCTTGCACTTGTTTAGCCATTTGTATTTGCATTTCAAGTATTACTGTTTACTTGGATATGTATTAACGATGGGCTCAAGGTACTTTGAGCCCAGGTTCTCTCTCCAGACAACTGTTGGGGGCTGTAGGATTGCAAACTATCCTAGAGTCTTGAGGATTCAGCCCTAAATTCTCACTCCACACCGATCTCTAATTTGTGTTTATATTTTTCAAGGATTATCCTAACATGCTTTTAAAGAAGTGTTTACAGAACTGAATAAAAATGGGTATTTCACACATGACTATTGGAAATACACTTGAAAGACAAAATCTCCTGCCATCTGGATGTATTAAAAAGAAGTTAAATGTTCTCTGCTTGCACAAATACTAAGGTATTCTGAAAGCTGTTAGTTTTGGCTGCTTGCAGAATTTCAAAAAATAAAGCTATCATTCAATGATTACTTACTACAGTAGGATGCAGAATGGCCCAAATGCTGTTCAGCCTCCTTTAATGTTATTATTTCCTGAGTAGTCCAGTAGCTCTTTAAAGTGCATTAGTAAAGCCCATTCACTAAAGGAATCCATGGTTCAGTCAGCTTGTAACAGGATACAGAAACTTCCACCTTTACATCAGAGGCTGAACTAAAGCCAGGCCAGCCCCTAGTGGCTGAAAGCTGTCTGATAGCTTTTGCTAGGTTATTTGAAATTAATCCCTATTCTCAGTTCAGTAACTAGTAGATGAGTGTCTTCCACACTGCAAGACACCACTCAGGGTTGCATTCTGTAGGCCCTAATGAGCAAAGGAAAACTTTACCAGAGTGTATGTGAATACTGATTAAAATTCAAGAGTCAAACTAGCATCCACAGTAATTTAAGAAGCACCCAGTCAAAGAGGTAGCTCTCTTTTATTACCCAATAGAAAAGTAAAGATCAAGCTAGACTCCATATATGAACAGTCTGGCATTTTTATGTATGATGATCACCACTCAGTAAGTAGATTATTGTCTAAGATAGCAACAAAGGGGAAAAAGGGTCATCCACCATCCAGGTACTCAGAGCAACAACATGCAATTCTCTTATGCTGCTTGTACTGCCCGTGATTTGTAGCTATTCTAGTCTGGGTACAGGCAAACGTACATTAGTAGCTACTTCAAAAGGGGAGGAGGAAATGCTGCTCAGGAGCATGAAGCAGTAATGGTTATGCTGTAAATGTTATGTCTGGATGATCCTGTAGCAATACAAGTAAGCTAAATCCGACGTTGTGGATAAAACAGGCTTAAAGGTAAAATGGTTTTGCTACATTTCTCCACTACAAGCCCAAGCAGATGGGACAGTTTCAGGGTAATAGTTGCTGTGCACTCCAGCTCTCCCTTCCCTTCTAAGACTGCTACATTCGTCCAGGCCCAGTTTAAATCTTTACATGGCACCCATCACCCTGATGTACAATCTAGAGGAGAGATTTTCAGCTCTAGGACTGTAAATCTATTACCTTTAAGCAACATTGCACTCACTTAAATCCATGAAATGGTAGCACACAGAAAATAATATTTTTATAATCACTACAAACCAGGAAGCAAGCTTTGAGAAGAGCAAAGGGCTCCAGGCAGTAGGCACTTTACGTTTTGCCACTGTAACTCTGTTACTAGACTATTATGTTAATTAGGTGTATCATTTAACTTCTGTCTTTTTAACTATCCAATGAAATGAGGATAACACTTGCATCATTTACAGAGTTGCTGTTGTAAGGCATCATTAAAGTGTCCTAAGATAAAATACCAATGCAAGGTTGTTGTATGTAATGTGTTTTTCACAAATACTTATGATACAGAGGATGAAGGTACTGCAAAGTAAGTACCATTGTCAGGAAAGCCCATGTGTAACTTAACATTAAGCATGTGCTTGCCCACCTTGAAATCAAATCACAGGACTATACCCAAATTAATTAAAAGCTTTGTTTAACAAGTGTAGGGTTACTCAGAGACTTTAAACTAAGCAGGCACATAACTACTTAGATAATTCAGGACTTTAAATTGGGGGGGGGGCACATACAGTATGAAATAAGGAGTTATAGCCTTCTTAGTGTGATCAAATATTAAAATATCAATATTAATAAATAAGAAAAAGCTGATTAAAGGGTCAGACAAAACAAACTGGAAGACAAAGAGATAACAGTCTCATATCATAAAATCATCATAAAATACTCATTTGAAGAAGTAGAAGACAATGTGATCCTCAAGCTCTAAGGGTAACCATGTTTTCTATTTAAGAGAATGAAACAGAATGTATTTTTTCTCATAGTGAGCAGCCCTACTAAATCAAATTCAGCTATACATTACTTACGAGACAATTTCCATTTGTAGGATTTCTGTGAGGTACCAGATGTATGGTACAGTGGACCATACTAGATGCACAGCAGAGATTAGATGAGGCAGGAAATCTTTGAAAGGCTTGAAGGCCACATGGCAAGGAAAGTGAAATAACTTCTTAAGATTCCGGAATGAAAGGAATAAAAAAATAGACCTTCTGTGCAGTCTCTCAGACACATTACATAGTGACTTCCTTAGAGTGGGACAGCACATGGAATTAGGTATGAGATTTTGAAATATTCATGTCTTGCTTTCTAGTTCAGATCCAACAACGTTGATAGTAGGGATTGAGAATTATGAGTTTGACTACTTGCAAAATCACTAGATAAATATTACATAGAAAGTCAGAGGCATAGCCAGGCAGCTCCACAGTCAAAGCAGCCATAATGCACAGAGGCAGCATTTCCCAAGTGCTGATTGTGGTGGCATAGTCAGCCACTGCTGCAGTGACAGCTATTTTGTGCTTCCCCCATACACATAAAGGCAGTGCCTAATAACGTTTCTGCCATGGTTAACCTCCATCAGTTACAGTACTGTAAAAACATACTCTTTCAATTTCAAAATATCTGAATTTTACTACTGGAAATTAATAAGATCTCCATTAGCTGATGGTAATGGTAGTTCTCCTAGCCTTTCTATGGGCCCAGCCACAATCATAATATTGTTTAGACACAGCCAATTTTTTTTTTTTGGGGGGGGGGGGAGAGTCAGTATAATGAGTTAATATATTTTACTTTGCTGTCAACTAGCAGGAAAAAAAACCCTGCTTAGTGTTTGGCACTCTAAGAGAATTTTCAGCCCTAATAAACCAGATAATGAGATACCTCCTTACCTACAAAAGTGGTCTCTTCAGATCCTGATTGGGAATATAGTGATATGGAGAATTTCAGCAAGTCCACTGGGAATTCTCTGATAAAATATTTTTCAGTAGAAATTGGCGATTTCTCAAAAGTGAAACTATTCACAAGAATCCTCTGATATGAATTTTGTTTGAAATAAAATATGAGGGTTTTTAGAGCATGTTGAACATATATTTTAGAAATAAAATATCAGCAAAATCCAACAATTGGAGATTGTCTCCTAAAGTGAGGGTGGCTAAAGAGGGGGTCACCCAGGGTACAAATAGAAACCCCTCTTCATTTTGAAACGCAATTCATTTACACTTAAGAAAGATTAAGAAATGTAAAAATGTGGAACTGAACCAAACTATATTTATCGATTCAATCCAGATGCAGTTTATCAGTCTACTAAATTCTCAAGATTTCAAATTTTCCTCCCAACTCAAGACAGGAAAATCATCTATGCTCTGAAAATACTTGTAAGGCAGGAAATAATTTCTGTCTATAGTGCTGGTATGTGACACATACTGCATTTACTTCAGTATAAGATGATCCTGATGACAAGACAACCCCCCAAATTATATTCTACATATGGTAAAATTATAACTTTGATATAATTTTCCAGGTATAGAATCAAATTATTGGAGGTTGTCCCTGTCCCACTGCTACAACAGGAAAAATAAATCTGGGGGGGTCAGGTAGTTTCTTTGCTCTCCCCTGCCCCCCCTTCCTTCCCCTGCCTTACTGTCAGACCCTGCTCTCTCTGAGCATGTAGAAATGAGGAGCAAAGTTGAAATAGCTGACCTTGAAATAAACATAGCTGTGGTACTCAGCATATACTAATTTGTATATAGATTCAGTTCCTCCAGAATTGATGCATTTTTATCTCTTTTGAAACTGCTCTAAGTTTTAGCACAGGTACTCCATGAACACACTTTTAAGTAGCGCTTTGGCACCTACTTGTATATAGAACAAGCAATGTATGATATTAGTCCAAAAACAAAAGGCTCCTGATTTACCATATAGTTCTTTGGGCTGGGCCCCAGCAGAAACAACAGTTTCAAGCCATGGTGACCCCACAGCTCAGCACTGCTCAGTATGTGTGTGTATTCCAGATACCCCCACAAAGGAGCCATGTGCTAATTAGCCCCCACTCGCGACTGGAACCAGGGGTTCTTGTCATGAGTCCTGGGATCCTCCAAAAATATATATGCAGATGAGTCATAGGGCAACCTGGTCCGGCTTTACCTCATGGAAGGCAAGGCCATGTTAATCATATATGACAGGCTTAGAGAAGGACCCACAGAAGGCTTCTGGGTGAACTGTTTAGGTCCCCATTTGGTGATTTTTTTCCACTTAAGATTAGTGAAGAAACCAGAATGATTGGAAATGGGAAAGAAACATGCAGCTCAGCTATGGGAGGGAAGAGGAAGTAAAAATGGATGAAATGTAGTGGTTCACTATGACTTGAAAAGGAGAAAGCACTGAGGGGGACTGCACTCAGTGTGCACTACCATGTATCATTTTCAGGTGGGCTACACTAACCTAGTCTTGTGGAAGGCTTCCATCAACTTCTCAGTGTTTTGGCTAAGATCAAGTGATCAGAAGAGAGCTCAATCTATGTCTTAAGGGCAGAGAAAGAGATCATTGGGGTGTTAGGATAAGGAGTTGTGGCTGATAACCAGAAGGTAGAAAGAGAAATGAAAAGTGGAAACAAAGGTCTGTGGCAGAGCCACTTATAGAGTTTTGGTGAGCTTTTGCATGGGGGAGGAGGCACTGACTTGGCCCGCAACCGCTCACCAAACTTCCCTAAGTGGCCTTCCAGCCCAAATAAGTGTCCACTCCTGAACTAACAGAAACAAGGCAAGAAATAGAAAACTAGTTTAAAAGAAAGACAAGAGAGACAATGTTTTTAGCAAAAGCACCCCAAGTGGGAGAAAATGAAGAGTGGTCCTGATACTTTTAAGCTACAGTGAAGACCGGGGGTCGGACTTGATGATCGGGGGTCAGACGTGATGATCGGGGGTCAGATGTGATGATCTGTTCAGGTCCCTTCTGACCCTATGAAACTATGAAGACAGTGAAAGGAGAATTAAAAGAGGTGTGGGAAGAAGGTGGTACCCAGATGGAAAAGCAGGAGGTGATGTTAGAGGCAATGAGAAGATTTTATGAAGAGCTATATCAAACAAAGGAAATAGACAGGAAGAAGATGAAGGACTGCTGGAAGAGATTGAATGGAGAGTAGAGGAGGAGGAAGAAGCAAAAAAGATGGAAGAAAAGATAAGCTTACGGGAAATGGAGAAGTGCTTAAAAACCTTTAAAAGAGGGAAATCACCAGGAGCAGAAAGACTACCTATGGAATTTTACAAGAAGTTTTGGGCATGGGTAGGGAGGGATATAGTGGAAGTTTTAAAGGAAATAGTGGAAGCAGAGGAGGCAGGGAAACATTTTACAAGAGTAATTGTGATCTTACTCTTCAAGAAAGGGAAGAAGGAACAAATTACACTCCTTAATATGGTCTATAAGTTAATTGCCAAGATGCCAGCTTTGAGGATGAGGAAACAACTCCAGAAGATAATACATGAAGACCAAGTATGCACAGTACCAGGTAGAAAGATTTCTGAAACAATCAGACTGTTCAGAGTTACACAGTCCCATACCTAAGAGAGGAAAACAAACAGAGCAAAGCTAGATTTAGATAAAGTATATGACAGGGTTGATCATGATTACATATTCAAAGTGCTAGGAAACATGGGGTTTCCAGAGAAATGTATAGGTTAGATAAGACTATTGTATAGAGAAGTGAACAGTCAAGTCCAAATTAATAAACATCTAAGTGGGACCTTTAAAATCCATACAGGGGTGATGCATGCATGCCCCGTGTTGCCACTACTATTTGTGTGCAGCATTGAACCATTGGCACAAAGAATAAGAAAAGACAAGGTCATAAGCTGAGTCAAGATACTGCAAGGGGGAGATGTAAAATGTGTATTATACATGGAAGATATAAAAGCAGTAGGTAGAGATAGTCTTTCAATTGAAAGGGTGCTAAAGTATACATCAAAATATGAAGAAGGGGTGGGGGCTAAACTTGTTTCACTAAACCAAGAGAAAGGACTGATGGGAGGGACAGAGAGTTTCAGGTAGTTACTGAAGCAATAGTTTTTTTGTGGGTTTCTGTATGAAGAAAAAGAGTTCTGTACGAGGTTCTGTTGTGGGAAGTTGATATATGTTGTTTAAAGGTTTAATATATGTAGTTGCATATTTTTAGAGATGTAGTTGTTTTGTAATATGACATTTTGGTAAAACAAGGGTTATTGGTAAGTGTAGGGTGATAAGTGTGTTTTTAAGAAAATGTGTTTAAAAAAAAAAGGTTCCCATCAGCATCTTTGCATTTTTGGCACCATGGGGAGGGTGTCAGGGTTGGCTCTGGTATTTCAGTGCCTCCAGGCCTGGCCCCTGTGGAGGGAACACCTGCCAGCTTTTTTAAGGGCCAAAAAAAAAACTTCCCATAGGCATGTTCACCCAATGTAGGCTATGTGTTTTATAGTCATGCTCAGCACTGGCTGCATTTAATCAACTTCATAGTTGGTTTCCATTACTGAGCACATGCTGCTTACAGCAGCAGTTCAAAGCTAGACAATGTATTTAGTGGGGTTTCTTTCTATGCAAATATAAGACAGAGGGTTTTTTCCCTCATGCTGGGGGTGGGGTAGGAGAACTGGGAGGGGAACTCAGCTAGTATTTAAGTAAATACAGTATATGCCCAAATAACTCCAGATTTGCCCAAAGAACTCAGAAACACTCCAGGTAAGTATTTCTAACAGATCTGTACTATTCTGAGTCTGTTGTTTAGTCTCTTGTTTAATAGCCCCACACTGAAAATGCTGATGTGGAATGTGACCTGAGCATGGAGCTTTTTTTATGGACTGTCCTTGTTGGTGAATATGACCTCAGGCTTCCAAAGTCATTGGTTTTATATCTGTTCTGTGGGTAGACAAAATGCTTTGGTCTTTTAATCTGGCAACAGTAATGACTTTTAAAATAGCTTTATTAAAAATAGGAATTAAATGAATATCATTAAGCCAAGCAACCACTGAATCACTGCAAGTAAGAACAAGAAATTTATTTCATTCCTTAGCAGCTGCTGCAAAGAAATATGCTGTTAATGGAACTTCTAACCATGCTTTATCTGCTTGGCAACAGTTGCTCTAGTAAACATCCTGAGCAAGCCTATGTAGTGTCATCACTTATGGTAAACTTCCCTGTTGGCTGTATTAAATATTATTTTATTTGTAATGGCTTCACACAGACTTAGAATGACAATACACAGACTGCATCAGAACATGGTGCAGCTGTGTAGCTGAGACAAATACTTCAATGGGAAAGTGAAAAGCTCAAGGCGATGAAATCATAGTCCTGGAATTAGACAGTTATCAAATATGTCCCCTTGAGATGATGAAAACATAATGACCAAGGCTGACACAAGAAAAACTCCACAACACATAGTTAGTGTAATCCCAAAGACTGAATAAGGGAGTAAGGACAGGTAACCCATGCTGACTTCTAAATTTTTGTCAGGCTTGATTCCATTAGCTCTAGGTGGAGGTACTGACACAAATTCAGAAGCGAGTGAACAATGATGGGGAGAACATCTGTCCACACTTATTGGAATTTTAAAACAAATTCTTCTTTGGTCAGGGGGAAGGGAAAGGCAGTGTTTCCAATGCTTAGATCTCAGAACTGGGGATCATAAATTCTGAGTTCACTTTCTAGCTCTACCACTGTCCTGTTGGGCTATGTTGAGAAAATCATTTTGCCTCTGTGCCTCAGTTTTCCCATCCGTTGAATAGGAATAATGATAATGAATTCCTGCATAAAGTGTTTTGAAACCTAATAAAGAAAAATGTTATAAAAGAGCTAAGTGGTAGCTTTCTTTTTCTTCTTGATGTTCCCATACCTGGAAACTGGACGCAAAAGTGATACAAGTGATCACATAGGAAAACAGCTGAGTTATGCTCATTCAAGAAGACCAAACCAGGTAATACAACAAATCGTTTTTTTAAACTGTGGTTAAAAGCAGCATAATTATCAGCCTCTTCTCTGAGTTTTTGAGTCAAGTGGCCCAGATCTGCAACTGGAAATATCAGTGATCAACCATTAAAGTAGAACAGATTTTCCATTTTAAATCTTTACAACATGATATAATTGATGACACTAGGAATTATTTCCAATAACATTACAACATAAATTGAAGAAAAGATGGGATCAGTTTGTACATAGCTTCCTCCAAGTTCTATATGAAGCCTTCTAAAAGTTATTGTCAGTGTTTTCAAGAAAAGAAAGTTTTTTAAGGAAAACCAGACAGTGGTAAAAAGTTTTAAAAAATGACTACAAAGAAACATATATTGGCTTTAGCAACATTAAAAGCCATTTTTCTACAAACTAAAAACAGCAAAAGGGCACTCAAGGAATCTCTTTTTAACAATTTGAAGAACAGCCAGAGATCCACAAGCTTAGCCTAAACAGCTCATTAAAATGAACAAGACTGTTCATAATGTCTAAGTACAGATGATCAGAAAGCCCCTGGTGGAAATACTCTATCGCACTTTACTTAAAGTGCTATAAGTTAGAGCAAGAATTAACCTAACAGACATTCACTGTTCACTTGTGGGGTAGTGGTTCAGTGCCTGCCTGCACTGGCCAAGACCAGCAGGTGGGGGGCATCCTGCCAGCTGGTAACTGTCAGAAGTGTTTGGGGGAAGAAGGGGAGAATGGAGCCCCCGCCCCCCCCTGCCACTGAAGGGTCCCTCCACAGTTTGCTAGCTCAGGTCTCAGGGGTGGTCTGCATGGCAGAGGGGGCTTCCTTCCCCCCTCACCCCAGGTTCTTGGCAGCTGCAGCCAGGAGCTGCAGCATGGGGCTGCCTGGCCCAGCTTTTCACCACACTGGGAATTGGGCCTAGGGGTGGGGGGAAAAGAGAGCCCCCCTGCCATGCAGACCTGCCCAGCCCCCCAAGACACCAGCCAGCAAGCCATGGGGGGTGCTCAAGGCAGCGGGACTCCTTGACCTCCTGGCCCCAGTTCCTGGCTCAGTGAAAAGCTGGGCAGGCCAGCCCCGTGCTGCAGTTTCTGGCTTCCATTGTCAGGAAACTCTGGTTGGGGGAGGGGGAGAGGGATGAATGGAGCCCCTACACCATGATGACCTCCCCACAGCTTGCTGGCTGAGGTCTCAGTAGGGGGCCAGGCTGGGTCCACATGGCAGGGGGACTCCCAACCCCCTCCCCAGCCTCAGTTCCTGGTGTGGCAAAAAGCTGGGCCAGGAAGCCTCGCACTGCAGATCCTGGCTGCAGCTGTCAGGAGGATCAAATGGAGATGGAAGAAAGGCTCCTTGCTGCGTGAACCCAGCCAGCAAGCTGTGGGGGATGACCCCCCCTCCACCCCCAGCCTCCTGCCAATGGCAATTAGAATCATAGAAAATGAATCATAGAAAATTAGGGTTGGAAGAGACCTCAGGAGCTCATCTAGTCCAACCCCATAACTTCAGCTGTTTGCATTAAAGATTTGGTTTTGAACCAGGGGCCTTTCACATGTGAAACAAACTTGATAACCACTGCATTACAGAAACATGCTGGTCTCAAGCATGCAGCATGGGGATGTCTGGCCCAGCTTTTTGTACTCCTGGAACTGGGGCTGGGGAGGGGGAGAAAATGGAACCTCTTCTGCTGTGCAGACCTGATCTGGTCGCCACCAAGTCCCAAATCTGCAAGCTTAGTGGGAGAAAATCTGCATGGCAGGGAGGTTGCACTCAGAAGAGCAGTGGCAACGAGTAGGGAGTGCACGGGGGTGCATCTGCACTCTCTGAGAGCATCAGTACACCCCCTGACTGGCTGCACTCACTGCTTAGGTGATGGAGAGGCGGGAGCACCGGTGCGCCCCCTGCAAGCACCAGCCAATCACTGCAGCCACTCCTAAAAGCAGCTGCAGCCACTCCTGAAGTGGCTACAGCAATTGGCCACAGTGATCGGCCATAGCAAGATTGGCTGTAGGGGGACTCCCCCCCCCCCGCCCCCAGCAGCAAAATCGGCCATGGGGGGACTCCCTCCCATTGACAGGATTGGCCACGGGGGACCTGCCCCCCCCAATCAGTGGGACTGGTCACATGTGCCCCCCCCCCAACTAAGGCAGCACCAGTCACCCACGGGAAAGAGACAGAGCCTTTTCTGTTTCCTATCTGTGACAGCCTAGGGAGAGGGCTAGGCTGATGCTCACCCAGAGCAGATGAGCACTATACTGACTGAAGCCAGCAAGCTGCCCAGGGAGGGACCCCTAGGATAGTGGCAGAATGTGACCTACATAGACGCATGGTGGATGTGCTGTAGACATCCAAAAAAGCACACTAACCTAAAGTGCATTAGTCTAATACCACATCCATCAAGGGCGTGTATAGAATTTACACTTTTCACATGATGAGGCTGCCAAAAGTGCTTTGTAGCCATAACAACAAAAATTCAGGTCTGCAGAGTGCTTTAAAAATGGTGGATTGCACACAAAGTTAACCCTCACCTGATGTAGTATCAGATGACGGCACTCTAGGCAGAGTGCTTTAGCAAACTAGCATACAAATTCACATTAAGGGTTAATCTCAGGCAATTCTGCCTGCATCCCAGGGCCTTTGGTAGGGCTGGGCTGATGCTCATAGGTGACCACCAGCCTAGCCCTACTCCCAGGACTGTCACAAAGAGGAGACAGAAAAAATTCTGTTTCCTCCCTGCACAGTGAGGTGGAGGGGGCAGGGTGCAGAAGGGAGTCGTCCTTTTCACATGCCCCCCCCCTCCCCCCCAGCTACTCCTGCCAGGATATTTAAGAGAGCTGGGCCAGGCCTGTCTAGCAGGGAAGCTCCATTCCCCGCACCACCCCTGCTTCAGGCATGGGAAAGCCAAGCCAACAGCTGCGTGCTGCCACTGTCAAGAGGCTCAGGTGGGAAAGTGGGGGAAGGGAGTCCCCCCATCTCACAGGCCCCACTCAGCTACCCTGGCTGGGGTATTGAGGGGAGGCAGGCAGGACATATGCAGGAGGGGGCCTCTGTTCTTTCACCCCCCTCCCCAGCCTCTTGACAGCGGCAGCACACAGCTGCCAGCTTGGCTTTGCCACAGCTGGAGCTGGGGCAGAGGGGGAACAGAGCCCCCACCTTATGGGCCCAGCCTGGCCCAGCTCCCTCCAAGAGCCTAGCAGGGGTAGTTGGGGAGGGGTGCACAGCAGGGGACTCTGAACCCCCTCACCTTCTGCCCCAGGCACTGCTGACAGCTGTCAGCTGGTATGGGGGACTGGGGCTGAGGAGAGGGGCTGTCTAGCAGCCTCCTGGAAGGTTGCTGGAGTGCTCCCACCTGCTGGCTCGGGCCAGTGCAGGTAGGCTCCAAGCCCCCCCACCCAACAGGTAACAGGCAACAGGCAAATCGCTGTTGGGTTCAATGGTACTCTAACTATGGTGCTTTTGTGTAAAGTGACATAGTTAGAGTACCTCCCCAACAGACTGCCTAAATGTCTGTATGCACCCTTAGAGTGGGATCTGCCATCTTAAAATATTTTAAGTGCTGTGAACATCTGTTCTGTTATGGCTTTAAAGTGCTTTCTGTGCACATAACGCAAGTTATGTGTAACATCTGTACCTAGCCAATATGTCTGAGAAAGAAAAACATGCTCAAGGACAAACAGTCCATGCTGACCTCCACTGGAATTGGAGGGGATCCCTGCCCCCTGCTTCCCAGTGGAGTCCCAGCAGCTGCATGTTGCAGCAAGGAGTGGGGAAGGCACCTTGCTCCATCACACAGGGCTTCCCCACAGTGGTGCATGAGTGCTGGGAGCTACATGTGACCCATGGGGAGTCCCATGCAATAGAGGTGGGCCAGCCTGGCTCCACTCCTTGCTGCCGTGTGCATCTCCCAGAACTGGCTGGAGCTGCATGCCACTGGATGGCAGCATCTGTGTGGGCTATAACACCCTGAGTTCCCCTACCTGCTGCTGCCGCCAGTGGCGGGGGCTGTGCACCATGAAGGGGAGTGTGTGGGGAGGTCCCCACATCCCCCTACCTTCCTTCATGCCCCGTAAACTCCACATACCTAAACCCTGCCCACCCAAGCTCTGTGCTCCCGCCGCCCCGCCATCCCATGCAAGCTCTGTGCTCCCCCCAGCCCCATGCTCCATGCTCCTGCCCAGCTGCAGTTCCCCACCCCCCAGCCCACCCACCACCACTTCCCTACCTAGTGCCCCCCACCCCCAGCACTCAAATATACAAACAATTTTGAAGGGCCCTGAGGGAAAACTGAGATGTATTTCCACGTGCACCTATCTATCTATGACCTATGGATCATTGTACTCAACATCCAGAAAGGGAGCTGATAGTTATGCTGGTTTTAAGCACAATAGACCAAAATATCTGAGGTACTAAGGCATAAGAATGCTTCCAATTCAGGAATGGCATCAATGGTAATTTCTTTGGAAAACTGGAAGCACACAGTGTACCACACAAACATGAAACATATGAAATACACATGTTTAAGTGTTGTCTGCTGTAGACCATGAAATGAACTATAGAAGCATTTGGAATAGCACAGCAGCTGAATAGTGAAGCATGAGCTTTTCACCAGCTTGGAGACCTGAGTTGAGCTGCTGCTGCTGGAACTAAAACCAAAGAAAGTCAAAGAAAAAAAGGCATTTGGGAGCATGCAATTTCACATAAGGCTGTTGGCACAATATGCTGGAAAAAAAAGCTTTATTCAGAGTCCATTGAAGTCAACAGGAAAATTCTTGTAGTACCCTAACTCAGCTCAGGTTTCTCATAATGGAGCAGAGCTGTTACCCCTTCTTCCCCTAACACATACCTAGTACTAAAAAGACGGCAAGTCTTAAGGACAGATCCTTCCGAATGTATCTCTCCACTATCTTGAGGGACCTCCCAGCTGAGCATGAAATGCTTTCCCAGCCAGCTCTGGCCTCTTTGGGCCTGCTGAGTGGTGCTAAGCAGCCAGAAAGTAGCACTAACAGTAATCTTATACAGGGTATGCCTCCAAGATTCCAAAGACTGGTGTTGAAAATGCTATCAAGCAAGATACTTTGCTAAGAAAGTTGTAGCCATTTTGTCATCTACAGAACAGACTGAGTTAGATGTCATGAAGACTCCTTATATTCCTACTTTAGCTGTTTTCTAAAATTGTTTCAGGATTAAAGCTTTTATAATAATTAGACAATGTTAACAAAAATTTTACTAGGGAATTACTACTACAAACCTGGCAAGAATAATTGTATGATTTTATTTGAATAATGTTTATTTTTAACCTGGATCATTTTATCTAATGTTTAAGTTCAAATGACTTTTGTAGTAAAAACTGCATACATACATTAATATACAGTATATGTTATATATGTAAATGTATATAGCAATTAAAAAGAAATCAAGTCCAAAATCTCACATAAGGGGACACGAAAGAAAAAAGAGCTAACACTAAGGCCCCTCTACATGTTACAGGTATCACACAATTAACTGGTTAATTGAGTGATTACCTTATGACCAGCTGCAGGTGCAAAGTAGCTATCACACCATAAAAAGCTCCAACCAGCTATAAAGTTGGACCTCAAAAATATGTACTAACTTTATAGCTGGTTGCTATCCAGCTTTAATTTGCACATATAGCAGGGTCTCCCCTGCAGCTCAGCCTGCACTAGCAACAAGGGGTTGGGGCTGCACCACGCCCAGATGGGGCTGGGACTTGTAGCTGAAAAGACTGTCAGCTTGCACCAGCAATAAGGCACAATCACGCCTCCTGCCATGCACAACAGGGGATGTGGTTGTGTGGATTGCGCATGAGATCCTATTGCACCTTTGCCTGCACGTGTAGATGGGGCCTAAGATAACAGACAATATTTTCTATACCTTTACCCTGATCAAGAAAAGCAGAAATACCTGTAGAAACAAACTGGCACTTCAGCTAACTCTTCTCATCATGAGGAAAAATATGGGATGATGATATTCTGCTTAGATGTTTAGATCATAACTGAACTGAGATAGGAAATGCTTAACTAAGAAGACAGGTATTAAAACAGGTGGATTAGAATTGGAAATATTGGTCATCTTTACGTGTGCCCTTGGAAGCTGCTCTAATTAAAGCACTTGCAGCGTCTCATGTATTCAGCATCTCAAGCTTCAAAATGACAGTGGGAGCACATTAACTAAAGATCATTGAATGAGCTTTAGTTAAAGCACCCCTGCCACCATTCTGAAGTGCAGGGACACTGTATAAATGAGACACTAAGGCTGCTGGATTGTGCTAATTACTGCACTCCAGACTTGATTAATCAAATCTGCTCCAACTATTATTACAGGATGCAGGAGCAGATATCCCATGCATCTACAGGCACCCTTTGCTTTCATGAGCCATAAATTGAAGCTATTACAAGGGCCTTTATATAATAATCAGTAATCAATAACCCATTATTATCCCAGCAAAGAGTGGGAGCAACCAATTTCATCTTGAAGGCAAAGAACTTTTTGTGGGGATTTCTGAATCCTGTTTTATCCCTCTAGGAAGCATTACATTGAATGACGCATCAGCAAAATAACTGACATATGGAATAAAGTCCTTTTTTGAATGGCATACAAACAGTGGTGATAGATCATACATGAGATTTCCTGAACTTGTAAAGTGATATTAAAACAGGCACTCAAGCTTACTCCTAGCTACAATGAAATGAGCCAACTGAATCCAGCATGAATAATATCTTTATACATAAAAGTCACTAGATATTAATAAGAATCCATACCTAATAATACTCAGCTATGTAGGAACAAGTCCCCAATGTGGCAAAACACCAGCAGGACTCTTGGTCCAAAGAAAACTGAATATCTGTATAATTTTTAAACCTTCTTCTTAGCACAATGATTACTGTTAGAAAATTTAAACTAAAAGAAAACAATTGTCAGGGGTACCTGACTATAGCCACCTTCAAAGAAGTCTCCTTAAGTATAATATGAACACAAAGTAATTAACCAGTTACGATTACCATTTAATTAATACTGACAACAAGATAAACTCAGGACAAAAGAGATTTAGATTGAGGGACCTGTCAAATCAGATAAAAGCTATATTTCAGAAATGCACTATACTGAGAGACCAGAGGTGGGGTTTTTTCCCTCAAAACGATGCAAAATTTTCTCACTTCAAACATCTAGTGGTAAGGCACTCCAGCAGTAATTGATGAAATAGCGGGGAAAAAGCATGAAGTAAAATGATGTGGAATGGTGTGAGTGGCCAGGCTGAAGATTTAGATAAACTTGAAATATTTGGGGAATAGAAGGAAGTTAGCAGAGATGCAGGAAGGCCCAGAAGGGAAAGAAGGGAAAACCATAAACCATGGGTTCTCCAGGGGAGAGGAAATGGGTGAAGATATTTGAAAAGAGGTCAGAAAGATTCTGTCAGGTGCTTTCAAAGCAAGGGCATGTTCTTCACAGAAACCAGAGGGCTATTGCTTAGCAACAACAGCAACCGGTATTTCAGAATGAAACAATTTCTATAGAGGATCCAGTATCAGTAATTGTAAAGGGGGAACATTTGCCTTTCCAACAAGACACTGTGCAAGCTGCAAGTATGGCACTGACGGTATTTTACCACTGGTACTGCCTGCCAAAATTGTTAGTTCAAATGACACTGACTGTGCTTAGTTGGCAAAAGTGGAAGCTACTCAACGGGCTATCATCAACTTTGTTATGACACCAGTTTATTAAAAGAGTGAGGGATTGATTCACATCAGTACCTTGAAGCATTGCCATGGTTACTTTTGTTTGTAGGCTTTGTTTGTCTCACAAGTACATCTCTTAGTGAAAAATGTGATGTCATCCTGAAATAGCTGAACTTCCTGTGAATCAGTGGTTAGACAACTGTGGGCTGCAGTACTGACAAATGGAGAACAACCTGAGCTCCCTTACATGAGTAATAAAATCTATTAACAGTTTAGCTGCCTGGTACTGATAATAATTCAAGTAGAGGTTTGCAACCAGCATTTATTGTACTGCTGCTTGTAGACACTCTCTTGCAATTTATTTCTGAAGCACACACTTATTTTGGAGAGCACTTTCTCATTTGGATTGTCCCACTGATATCCATAAGTAAGACCCAAGGATAGTTTACATAAATCTGGTTCACGTAGCTCTGTTTCTTGGATTCCTTTCTAGTTTGAATTCAAGGACAGCACAGCCCAGAAGATATCCCTGGTTCTATCTTAGTAACATTCACTTCCACAGCACTAACAGACTTGCTCAAGGCCTTCCTATATTGCTGATGTTTGAAGTTCTAACTTCCATTCTCATTGAAAACAGGAATGTAAGCTAATGCACAGAGCACTAAACCCCAGTCAGGAGACCTGGGATCTATTCTTGTACCTGTTACTGTGTCTGCACGTGCATTTACGCCAGCTTAAATGTACTTCTCAGGTAGTCCAAAGTCAGTCCACACACAGTGTTACTGCACAGTAAGGCATCTACACATGTGTTACTGTGCAGTAACTAATTGGGCATGATGCAGGTATCAAATTTACACTGAAGTAGGCATTAAGTCACCATACTTACTGCGCAGCATGGGTATGCATATGTTGACATGAGCCCATACTGTGCTGTAATTTTGGTTATTGTACAGTAAATGCACACGTGTAGATGCGCCCAGTGTGTGACATCACGTTCCATATCTGCCCCCTGGCTTCCCCACGTGTAGAATGGAGATAATGATTGTGACCTCCACTAGAAAGTTCTTTGTATTCTATCGATAAAAATTGCTTTTTTGCCCTTATTCAAAGGAGGTAGACTATTTTTCATGACCATAGGAGAGGGGACAAGACTAGGAACAATGGGTGCCTATACATGTGATTTACACATTTTAATTAGAATGTGTTGGAGCAGACTCAATTAATCTAATTAGAATAATTAGAATTCTCCAGCGTGCCTCACCATCATGTGCATTGTCTCACATTTCAAAATGGCTGCAGGGGCACTTTAACTAAAACTCATCAAATGAGCTTTAGTTAAAATACCCCTGTGGCCATTTTGAAATATAGGATACTCAATACACATGATGCTATGGCATTTTAATTAGAGCAGTTGTCCAGGAGCTGCTCTTATTAAAATGCCACCCTAATCTCTACCCAATAGGACGTGTATAGATACCCAATGGTTTCAAACTGCAGCAGTAGAAATTTAGGTTGGAGCTTAGAAAAAACTCTCTCACTATGAAGGTGGTAAAGCATTGGAATCGGCTACCCAGAGAGGTTGTGGAGTCTCCATCACTGGATGTTTTTAAGTGCAGGTTACACAGACACTTGAGTGGGATGGTTTAGTCAGGTATGACCCTGCCTTGAATAAGGAGCTGGACTTTACTTGATGACCTCCTGAGGTTTCTTCCAGTCTTGCTTTCCTATGATCCATAAGCAGTGAGGGAGACAGACATCTACTTCACTATACTGGGGAGTGTTATATGAAGTTATATGTTGAGCCCCAGACATCCCTCTATCAACATAACAATGTCTTGGATAGCACATAGCCATCTAAACAATTGCTTAGAAGAGGGGAGGGCAAAATACAGACCACAGGCCAGATCCAGCCCACCAGGCAATTTCATCTGGCCCACAGCTGCTCACCAACTAATCTTATCCCACCTGACCCACATGCCTCACTCAGACCCTCCCACCCTTTAGCCCACTGTCAGCACCAAGCTTCCAGGCAGGGCTGCTGCTACCACTGCTGCAACCACCGGGGGACCCTTTTGGCTTCCCCAGAGTCCCACTTGCTCTGGACACCAGGTATGGAAATGGCAGGGGCATGGGCACAAAGTATGAGGCTGGAGCTGGCAGCAGCATGGACCCTGCACCCAGAGGGGTAGTAGGAGTGTGGGGCTCAGATGGGCAGGGTGTGGGTGCAAGGAAGGGTGTGGGGACCCCCCACATACTCCCCTCCATGGCACACAGCCCTCACCAGTAGCAGCAGCAGCAGCAGCAACAGCAGGTGGGGACACTCAGGTTGCTCATGGCCCACGCAGGTGCTGCCATCCAGTGCCATGCAGCTCCAGTAACACACTGTACATGGTGGCAAGGAGCACAGCCAGGTAGCCCGCCTCTATTTAGTGCAACGCCATGAGGCACACATGCAGCTCCCATACTCGCATACCACTGGGGGAAGCCCCATGTTGGAGCTGGCTGCCTTCTCCGCCCTCTGCTATGTAGATCCTGGGACTCTGCCAGGAAGCAGGGGGTGGGGCTCCCCTCCACTTCCAGTGAAGTCCTGGGACCTGCACAGCCAGGGGCAGGAAAAGCAGTCAGCTCCATCATGGGGCCTCCCTCAGTGGTGCATAAGTAAAAGAGCTGCACATGCACCACGTGGAGCCCTGAGCAATAGAGGCAGGGTGCCTGGCTGTGCTCCTAGCTGCCATGTGCAGCCCACCACTGGAACTACACACCACCAGACAACAGTACCTGCACAGGCCATGAGCACCCCATGCACCCCTGCCTCCTGTTGCTGCTGCATGCAGTGAGGGCTGTGCACCATGGGAGGGAGTGTGATGGGCCCCCACATGTCCCACACCCTCCCTTACACCCACTAACACCACACACCCATACCCTGCCCCTATAACCCCCCCACATATACACCCCCTGTAAAATACCCTATTGTCCCCCAACACACACACAGCCACACCTCCCCACACCCCCCCTGCATACACACCCACCCACAATCACATTCCCCACAAGTTAGACTTTATTTTTGAGTTGTTGTGCAGTCACCTCTAGATACAGCATGTAAACACAAATCATAACAAAAATATTTTTTGTAATAAAATTAAAATATGTTAGACTAGGTGTTTGACTTTTAGTGTATGCTTGGGCTTTCTTCTGGTTCCAAGATGGCAACCTTCCTCTCCCAAAAGGAGTGCCTCTGTGGGGCAAGGGGAGACACTTCTGATGGCGAAGGTCAGGGGTTAGGGGCAGGACTTCCAGTCCCAAGATGGTGACCAGAGAGCAGGGCATCTGTCAAGGGGCAGGGCAACATTTGCAGCCCTTAACAGCTCACCAAAACTCATTAAGCAGCCCTCCATTTGAAATAATTGCCTGCTCTTGGCTTAGAAGAATCTAGGAAAGTCGAAGTTTCCTATATCCTATACTGAGAGGCACCCAAATAATAACATCTTTTCTTGCATACAACACACCCCAGAATATAAACACACCGTGTTTTTGAAAGGCAGAATGAAGAAGGGTTATATCAAGACAGAGCCTAATCTTGAACTGTCTCCCCCTGCCTGGGTGCATCTTCACGAGATGCTTAGAGCCCGATAGATTAATTCTACGATGCATTAGTGTGGCAGGCAAAACACATGCTAATGCACAAATGCGCAATAGAATTAGTCTACTGCACATTAACATCACTAAAAAAAGCATGTGCTGGTGCTAATATGCAGTAGCACCAATTATGGTGCATTAAGGTAGTTTGTGTCATTACAGGTACTAAACGTGCCGCAATTACGGCACATTAAGGAATATATAGACACGCCCCCTGCGTTCTAGTGAATAGCATCTAAAAGACTCAGCAACACTCATGGATTAAAATATACTTTGCCCAAAAAGGAAACCTGCCGGTAAAACTGCATCCTCAGCAAAAGGTTAGCAGAGAACAAACCAGATACAATATTTGTTATAAATATAGATCTTGACAATGTTCAAATCCTGCAGTATACCACCTAATGCAGGACCAGACAAGCATTATTTTCCTTATCCTGCATACTGGAGCCTTTAGACAGGAAGCAGAGAATGGTTAGCAATGGTTCTATGTCCAGGGGAAAAGTTGTAATATTCTGGTATTGTGAAGAGCTGCAATAGACATCATAGTCTGTGGCATGTAACTCCATAGAGGTCTCTAAGCAGCTTTCTTAGAAGTCTCGAGTCTGCCGGGTGCTCCTGTGAATGAGTGACTCAGGGAGGACACGAGGCCCTGCTCTACAAAATGTGGGTGGAATAATGGTTGGGAAATGCACTAAAAAAACAAACTGGAGACCCTTTCCCCTCTACCAAGAGCCAGGGAACCAGGGAAAAGAGAGAAAGGGGATGTTATATGAAAAGGAAATTCAAGGAAACACAAAATCATTATGTAACATGCTAATTGATGCCAGACAAGTAGATTCAATGTACCATGGACTTACCACACACACATCGCAGAAGCGTAGAGGAAAGTCATGCTGTGACTGTTACGCGGTTCTCTGTGTATGCCTTCAATTATAAAAGTGGCTTGCAAGCATATCAGAACTAAATGCCACCTGCAGTCATCCACTGATTAACTGTAACTTCCAGGCAGCTCTCACTGTAAATGATTACATGAAATGGCTACACGCTGGCTATGACAACAGCCAGTAACAGGTTTTGGTAGAGATTTTGTTTCCTTAGCTAAAAATTGAAAGCTTTAAGATTTCATGTCATAAAACGTCCAAAACAGGTCTTGTTGTTGTGTTGCACTCAAATATCTTACTATCATCTGTCGTATATGGCACAGGAAGCCACAGGCTATAAGACATATAAGGAGACATATATATGTTTTACAGGCCCCACAGTCAAAGCTGCATGTACAAACTGATTAAAATTCAAAGAAACAGAAATAATTGTTGACAGCCAAAAAGGACACATTACAAAACCTATTTGACCAGTAGGCCTTCCTGCAGTTCTAGTGTCCTTGAAGAGTTATTCTTTGAGAGTACTCAGCCTGATCAATTTGTACTTCCCCTGAAAATATAGTTAAGATGTTAACCAAAAGCTCAATTTGACTCAGCTGGATTTAATCCTCTGTCAACTATTATGACATATAAGAACCTACTAAATGTATCAGACTGCTTCAGGTTAATACCCATACAAAGGGGGAGGAAAGAAAGAGAGAGACTGAAAAAAAAGGAAGGCATGAGAATGCAGGCAATATAAATAGAAGAGCAGACTTCTAGATTTAATCATGTAGAACTCTATCCATGGCAAAGCCACCAGCTAAGAGCAATTCCAAGGAGCAGCTACAAGTCTCCCTGAAGAAGCCATGGAAGTTTAAAAATGTTTCAAACTGATAGCAATGGAGTTCAGGATATGCAGTTTGGGAGGGTCAACAATTGCAATTTTTATTCTATTTATGGAAGAGTCAATATTTTAATATTCTAGGTGCACGCAGAAAAGAGTACCAAACAGGTATAGTGCTGATTGCTTTTGCCACTAGACCAATACAGCTACAACTTGTCGGATACCAAACAGCTATAGAAAGCTACAGTTTAACGCTCTAGCTATATTCTAGAGCATGCTTGAGAGGCACTGTTATCTAGTCCTGACAACAGCAGACAAAAACTTGGTCCTCAGTTTTTTCTGGTTCTGCTTCTGGCCTGCTGAGTGAACTTCCCCTCTCTAGGCCTCAAGTTTGTCTGTAAAATGGAGATAATGATGCTTATCTTTATTTGTTAAACTCCTTGAGCTCTTATGATGAAAAGTTGCATATAAGAACACCATTTAACCTGTAGGAAGTGTCATCTAGATTAGAAAACAAAAAAAGGAACTGTTTAATATCATAATCAATGTTTATATTGATTTTAAATCAATTAAAAGTGACTGTTTTGAATATCAAAATAAATTCAGTGGGGTGAAGGTTTGGGTTAGCCTTTATTCTGTCCAAGTGGCTTTTGCTAAAAAGAGAAATGACTATTCTGGATCAGAATACTTTTAGGATATTACCTCTTGGGTCTCTGTATCCAATGATAGTGACTAGAAAATAGCTGCAGGGTGCTAGTGATGTGTATAATTATCACATGTACCATATAGCAGGAAACTGGACAGGCCTGTCTCATGCAGGAGAAGAGTTTAATTGGCATGTTTATAATAAATTTGTGCAGAAGTAGTTTGCCTGAATTGTTTTCACAATCTAAGCAGTTTCCCTGTTTGTTTCCAATAAATGTTCTCTTTATTCTAAGTCAGCTTTCTGTGATAATCAACCTTAAAGAAAAAAGGGAAGGAAATCCCAGTGATAGCAGCTTTGAAGAAGTTTCAGCAAGCAGAGACATATCTCTGTACAAAGAAGCCAGATAAACTGCAAGAAAGGGAAAAGAGAGAAACATTTATGGAAGACATCCAAAAGCAATGCGGGAGGAGGCGGCGAAATGGGGAAATCCATTAAAGTAAAATGGGAAGGGGAGACAAATGCGGCCCTACCCTAGATGAATCATTTTCATTTAGAGACTGGAAAATAATATTTTCCCTCCAACGCCCCCCTCCCCCCCCCAATAGCTATTTACATTCCTAACACGGCAGCTTCATCCAGTAGACAGAACACAGGGGTCACGGCACCTGCATTCCCACATCTGGCTCTCACATCAACTTGTGGTAGCATTTCACATCTCCCTACATTACTCTACTCATCTATAAATGAGGAATGTCAGTAATGTAACTATGCAAGGGAAGCACCAGCTTCAGGTGCCAATTCAGAGGGAGTATAAGAATGGCAGCCACCTCTGACTTCTATAAAGTGCTCTGAAATCTGACCACAAACACACCTATGAAAGTATTAACCATTATACCCACTAAATATATCAGGTCTTGTGGAAATATCTCAACTTTGCATGGGAATATCCTGTAACAAGCCATTTAGCACACCTACTCACATATCACATCCTACTGCACTAAAGACACCCAACCATTGCTAAAAATAAAACCAAAACGAAAAACACCCCAAACCCTCAAAAAAACCCAGCTTTGGGTAAACCCAGGGCTAGTAATTTGTTTCCCCAAGGACTTCAGCCAGTTAGCAGTTCCCAAAAGTGTATGTGTATATTGTCTCCAAAAACAATGTAAGAACAGGCCCTTGCTTGTGATTCTCTATCTTAGGGTAGGGCTTTTTAAATGTTTATTTACAAAGTCAGATGTTAATGGGGTATTTGACAATCACTGTTTAATAGTCTCTTCCAAGTTAGCTGTCAGCCTGCACAATGGTAGTCTCTTTTATAACCTTCTCACACTGCTTTTGGAACAACATCTCTTGCAGAAACAGAGATGGAAGTTTGCTTCAGCCACTGCATTCCTGATATTATTTTTGCAAACTCACAAAACAATGTCACAGCCCACTGATTTGGTAGCTCACAGAGTTCCAGTGATCACAGAGCTTCCAAGTCTACTGAATACAGTTTGCTCATGAGTGGAAAGAAAAGAAGAAAAGCAAACTACTACTTAAAAATCCAGGCTTTCCCTATGACTTTTACTTTGAATTGGCATGGTAGCCTTAACTTAATTGCAGGTATTTTTTAAGCTGTAATCTACCTTCTACCCTGTTTTCAGTCCGGCTTTTCTCTGCTTCATGGGTGGAAAGAGTGCAGAAATAAATTCTGCCGTGTTGTATAGCACAACCAGAGACATAACATAGGACTGGAAAAACCTCAAAACCAGATCTTCATCTAATAACTGCAAGAGAGAGTTCTATTACCTTGTTAATGTGACACAGAGTTTAAAAAAAAATCAATAGACTTCATTAGAAAAAAAATGAGTCATGGTTTTCATCAGCCAACACTGAAATAAGCTGGAATTTCCATCTGACAGAGAAGATTCTCTAAGAAACCCCCCAGTCTGCCTCATGTGCCACTTGTTGCTCTACACAGATTCATTCAGACATGGAACTGCTTTAGGGCATTGGGTGGGATCAGTTCCAACAGCAGAAGGGAAAATCTCAGCCAACTACTACTGATAGAGCTGAAACCAACTGTGATTTGCAGGCTAAGCACTCAGAATTGTCAATTTCTTCTGTGCCATCAGTATTGCATCCATTGCTCCAACCCTTGCTTTGAAATGATTACTGCTTCTCTAGGTGTGACAGGCAACTGTATTTTAATAGTCCAGTGAACTGCTGGACCTACGTGAGAAATGACTATAGCAACCCCATCACCTACCCCACTGATGGTTTGGTGATGCCAACTTCCAGTAATCTTTAGAGAATGATCTGCAATAACCACATTTATTGTGGAGAAAGGAGAGTCTTGTGACCAAGGCATCAAATCTGTAAGCAGGAGACCTAAATTATCCTTTGTAAATGTACCACGGCTACATTTAAAACAGAGCTACAGAGGAATCACTCCAGATACTCTGTCCAACTCCATTAATTAGTCAACTCTCTTGCTGACTTTCACGTTGAAGTTTAAACTTCAGATCTAAGAAATGAATTTAGGACTGGAAATTGAAAACATATTTGATTAAAGCTGGTAGGACATTCTTGTGTACTGAAATGTGTTAGGAAACTTGGAATGCTTATGTCTGATCCAGTTCGCAGACACGCAGAGTTGATCTTTGAAAGTTATTTGCTATGGCCACCATTAAATTAACTGTATAAATAAAGTGGCTGGTTGATGGTAGATTACAATGAAGAACACCACTGAATTTTTATGCTGCATTTGGACCTTGGCATTGATTTCTGGGACCAGTGTCTGAGTGTTTTTTTCTTAACGGAGGAAAAACTATTGAAGGTGGCAGTGTTTGTTCCAGAATAATCTTCTCTGCGAAATTACAGTTCACAGTAAGCATTTATACAACTTCATTTATGGTCCTGAATAAAGTAATTTAAAGGAAGTTTTGATGGAATATCTTGCCTAGTGTTTCAGATCTGATTGCAGCTTTTAGAAAACTACCATTTCACTGTGAATTTTTAAAAGTATAAGGTTTAGATTTACTTTTCCCAATCCTGAGTGCATTTTCAGATGGGCTTTCATTAACAAAAGACCATAAACAGTGAACAAAAGGAACATATGAGATTTTCTGATAGGGTATTTCCATTTACAGTTACTCTGTTCCTGTTAGTCAATTTTTCTGTTAATGGACAAAACCATAAAGCCACATCTGTCAAATTCATGGGCTCAGTTGATGATATTTCAGTCCTCATTTCCCCATCTCTATTAAGTCTACACATTTCTTTTATGTCTCCTTTTGGATATCCTACCACCATATCATACTCAACACATTTAGAACTAAGTATACTATCTTTTTATCTATACTCACTTGTCTCTGGAAAAAACACTGCAACTTGTTCCTGGCTTGACTGTTGCCTTAATCTGTTAGTCTTCTGCACATTATTAAATCCTAGCAACATGTTTTCTATGATGAACCAAAATTCCCCCCTCTTTTCTCTTCTTACTGATTACTATATAGGCTACCTATAACTTAACTTGATTACTGCTACAATTCATCTTATTCATTCTCCTAGTGCAGGAGTTTTCAACCTTTTTAAATAAGTGTAGCCCCAGTGGCTGGTCATGGAGCCGAGGGGGAAGGGGGGAAGAGGAGGTTGTGGCGCATGGCTGGATGTGGAATGAGGCGAGGGTAGCACGTGGCCAGATGTGGAGCAGTGGTGTGGGGTGGTGGATGGTGGTGGCAGCTGCCGCCATGTGCAAGCTTCTCCCCCACACCACCCTTGTCTGACCACCCAAGCAGCACCGGAGCAGCCCATATGGGGTGCCACTGCCCTCACCCTGGCCCTGCTCCTGGGAGGCAGTGGCGTGGGGTGGTGGGTGGCAGTGCTCCATCCCTGCCTGCCCATACATACCCCCTAGGGGAGGGGTCGGCAACCCCCAGCATGTGTGCCGAGCATGGTATGCGAGGCCATTTTGCTCAGCATACCACCACCAGCCCGGGCTCTAGGCAATTGCTGCCAGCCGAGCTCAGGCTGCTCCCAGCACGTAGCTGGGGGGCTGCAAGCCCTGCTGCAAGTAGCTCGGGCATCATGGCTGAAAGCAAGCTACCCCAGAGTCTGGGCCAGGTGCAGCCAGGAGGCTGCAACCAGCTGCTGCCTCCTCGCCCCGGCCCCAGCCCTGATGGGCGCAGTGCTGGCACCTGCTGCATTCCCAGAACCCAGGGCCAGGAGACAGCCAGGGCCAGGGCAGGGAGGCAGCAGCTGTTTGCACCCTCCCAGCTGCAGCCACCCCAGGTTCTGGGTAGCTGCTGATAGCCACAGAGCCCGGGCTGCTTGCAGCAGGGCTTGCATCCTCCCAGCTGCCTCCCAGTGCCCCCAGACCCAACCCCAGGCTCCAGGGAGGTAGCAGGTGCCGGCAATGCTCCCCACCATGCTGTTCTCCCCTGCCACACTGCAGAGCAGTGTGTGGAACCCGGCGTGGCAGCGCACAGCGGGGAGGCACACGAAAACTGCCTGCAACGCCAAGCTTCCCACTGCCCTGGCCACACTTCCCCTGGGTGCACAGGGGTAGCACAGGCAGCAGTGCAGTGTTGTGCCCCTCACTGCTGCCCCCACCTGCAGGGGAAGTGTGGCCAACAAATACACAAGATCAAAGGTAGTCTCAGAAGTTTTATTTATTGTCACCAGGTTTACAATTTTTAGAAAATCTGGTATTTACCAAAAAAAAGGCAACATTTATGACAATTAACTGTACTAATATCCACTGTGGCACTGCAAAGGTCATTTATTTTTCCTGCTGTTCTGAGATAAGCTTTTCTGGTTCTTCTGCCTCTCTACTGGCTTCCTCTGTTCTCCCACATAACTACATTTCAGGCCTTTTGTCCCATCCAGAGCTCTCCAATCTCCGCACTGTCTATACCTCTTCCCTTGTAGTCTTTTCTACAATACCACCTGGTACTCTTATGTTTCACCCCCACCTTCCTTTTGACTCTTCCATTTTTTCCAGTTGCCTTCCATGCTGTCCTTTACACTGGAAAACAGCTGTGCAATTATCCATTAACAATAGGAAGAAACTTCCCCTTCCTCCTTCAAGACGGACGGAAAACCCAGCTGTTCCACACAGCATGCTAGCCCTAGTGATTTTCTATAGTTCAATGCTCTCACACTTCTCCACACGCTGTTGTTCCCTCTGGTCTATAAACTTTTCAGAACAAGGTATCTGATCATTGTTTAGCACCCTCTCACTATTGTAGAAGCTGCTGTGGATTTGTAGTGCTAGAACAATAGCAAAAGTGTTAATACTTCTAGCCTTGGCACTTAAAAACACTGGAACAGTCCCCTACCGAGGATACTGTTTTGACACTTCATTTAGGCTTAGCTAACTTGGTCAGTTCCCTCCTAATAATGTTTAAAGGGCTTTTGGCCCTTTCTATAATGCCATTTTCACCTCCTCATTGAGCCCCTTTTCCACTCCTACCATATGCTGCCATAGCATTGTGCTAACCGACTTCCTTTCTCATGCTCGTGACAAGGTATTTATTAGAATTCACAGATTTGTTAGCATCTGACACAGCCGCACCATGAGCATTTCTGCTATGACCTCTAGGCTTTCAGCCACCCACCCCAGTGTCCACACTACCAAAGTTGGGTGTGAGACCTGTCATCACCACCAGATCAACAACAACCTCCCTCCAGACTACTGTGTCATCACAAGCCAAGGCTCGCCAGCCTGGTAGGAACAGCTCAACAGCAGTTTTGAACCCTTCCCATTAAATAATGCCAGCCCAACTTTATTAAAATGGTTTTACTTCAAACCTTTGGGAGAAGAGCCAGTATACATAGTGTAACATCCTTATGAAAATAAACTAGCACAAAAGGCTTGTTCACATTGTTTTCTGTAAGTTTGTATAAAAGATACAACAGACAGAACACAATCCCTTTCTCTTCAGTTCATAGGTAGCATGTCATCCCCATCTTTTCATTTCAGCCTGGGCTACCACTCCGGCCAGCACTTCCATGTGGATGGGCACTCTCTTCTCTCTCAACGGCATTCACAGGCTTCCATTTTCATCCCTTCAGTTCCCTTGAAATCTCCTTCACTGATCCCTTCATAGATCCCCCTAACTTACTGCATTAAATTCTGTCATCACTTCTATGTTACTCAACTACAGCCAAAAACGTAAAGGTAATAGCGTTATATGGGCACAATGGGAGTGGCAGTTCATGCCACAGAATCCCAAACTGTGATGCCCACATCCTTTCCTCCTAGTTCTGGAAACTGGATGAAGTGTAAGCCAGCTAGCTAGGGGCACAGCTAAAGTCATACCCAGCTCAGATCTCAGTAGCAGTCTAGCGACAGCAGGTTCACAGACCCTGCTTCTCAGCAGGTGTCACTCATGATTCTCACCTTTCCTTCAGCCATGTCATTTAGAGCATTTCCATGGCTTCTCCAGCATATATACTTCTAACTGGATTCTAAGTCTGCTCCAAGGTCAATCAGCCCCCTGATTAATAGTTTCCCAACTGAATGGCTAAACCCTCTGTAACTTGCATCTGAGACCTTCAGAACAAACTGGAATGTCCCGGGTGAGTCTAAACCAATATTCCCAGGAGGAATCATTCCAAACATTTGAAGAATTAAAAAAAAAATCAGGACAAGAACTGAATTTTGTGCTTCGGGCCCATCCCTTTAAATCAAGCTCCAAGTGTATTTCCAGTACCTTGTGATGCACTGTGAAAAAGGACACTTAAAATATCAACTGTAGTTGTGAAGTCTGTAGTGGCTACAGAGTCAGTCTGGAATGCACTGCATATAAGCTAAAATATACCACAGCTATAATTTAATACCTTGCTAGCCCTAAAAAGAAAATTCTCTGTGGGGCATATGTTAAGCTTGATATGTTTTTGTGTTAACTATACCAAGGACTAGATTTTTTTTCCTTACATCTCTTACTGTAAAAATATTAGCCTTAGAGTAACTTCAAACAGTGACTATTTATGGCACTCCTGTTTATGGCAGTTCGTAAAAGGAAAAATGAATTGAGCAAGTGATAACAAACTCTGACTGAACATGTGTATGCTATATAAACATTAAGCAAGGTTCTAGCCACACCTCAGATATACCTTACAAGTGTGTAGCTCCTCCCTGAATATACATGCATTGTCCAGGTATCTAACTGCAGCATGAAGCTTACATTTAGTATCATGGGAAGAATATTTCAGACTGTAATACAACGTGACTTATCCCGAAATCAGGGATGAGTCTGGAACTGTTCGATCTGACACACCCATTCATAGATCTTGCGCCATAGGAGCCATTCTAACACTTACTTATTGAAATAAGCAAGAGTTTCAATATAAAAAAAGAAAAAAACTGCGTCGATAACGTCTATAAAAATATGTGATTTGATAGATTCCTAGGAACTGGTTAATGGAAAAAGGTAGAAGAATAATTGATTCTCTGCCAAAGCACCTCAAGGCAGTTTCTATTACTATGGGACTCTATTAAAGGCATAGCAATTTCCCCCAAACACTGTTGTGCCTGCACCACATAAAAAATTAAGAGCATTTTGTCATTATGGGCATGTGATTTTTATTTTATCATATGTGTTGTGCTTTCATTTGTGAAAACAGGGGATTTATTCCCATATTTTCAGGCAGACATCAGAACTATAGAAAGCTGACACCGAAACAACTGAATTGCCCAGTTCCATCAAACTTCGTTGTTTGCTTGAAAATCTTACCAATTAAGCCCAAAATAAAAAGAAGAGAAAAAAGAAAAAGGAAAAAAAGCCCACCAAAAACCTGAAAGCAACCCCCACAAATCCTTTAAATATAGTTTAGAAACATGGAGCTTTACTATAAAAACCTCTCCACATTTCATCATAGAAGTTGAATTTCCTGCCTACCCTAGCTTTTGCATTAAAATCCAGTATGTAATAGCCTTAGTTCAGCTTGTATGATCCTAAGAATACAGCTATTGTATGCCAAGAGGGGTTCCCCACCACCTCCTACAAACTGTCGGTTTTACAAGAATGGTAGAGCAATGTACATACATAATGGTAGTTTCTATTGTTGAATTTGAACAGCTCTGCTAAAGATCAATTCCTTATCATACTTGTTAGTTTAAACTTTGAGTAACAGTTTAGTTCTCAAAGTACTTTTAGCGGCTGTACGTTACCAAATACTGGTTAGCTTTTAAGTAAAAAGAAAAACAGCACAGGTTGCATTTCTGTCTCAGTTTCACCAGAGAATAACTTAAAAACAATAAAACTTGATTCAAAGAGACATGCTTATGTGGCAAAGAGGCTGCTAACCAGCTGGCTGGATGGTTGCCGCTGTCCGAAGCAGAAAACTTAATAGCAAACATTAGCATTTTCATTCATACAGTACTTACGTGTCTGTGCTTCACAAAGCTTCAGAAAACATAATCCAAAAGTTGCCCACAACAAGAACTTGACCATTGTTTCCTCAGAGTTACTTTTGCAAAAAACTCGACAGATCCTTGCAAGCTGCACAAAGACAAAAAGCCCTAACTCTTGTTGAGCCTGCAGTCAATGACTCTGAAGTTTGCTGCAGTTTTTATTCCAAAGAATTGAAGTAGTGACATAACAGGGAGGGGGAGCTGAAAGTCACACCCATGCTGCACAAAAAAGAAAAAGTGACTGAGCAAAGGGGAAGCTACTACTTCTGAGTAAGCAGCAATAGCTGACTTCTAGAGGCACTAAATCACTTTTACTCAGAGCACTACAAGTAAAAGACAGCTTAGTGCTTCTCTGGTAGACATTTTTTGCAATCTTTCTTGAATCATCTCAGAAAGGAACTGTGTTATTAGCTTCCACTTCCACAGCCTATATTAAAAAATAAGAAAATAAAAACATATCTATGTTACCGAAACCCGTCAAAATGTCTACAACTCTCTGAATATTTCTAAATAACACTTTTTTCTTTCCCCCAGCTCTCATTTCATCACTGATGAATAAACACTAATCTCTCATATCCATGTGGGGCACAGGTCATGGGTTTTCTTCACACTAGGTACATCTACATATACTAGTAATGTGTAGCAATAAACTCCAGTACATAGGGTGCCAGAATTTATTGCTCCAGGGTGCCACATCTTCACATGCACCCAAGACTGCAGCACGTTGAGCTGGGTCAAAGCAGCTCCGGCTGGCAGGGGGGTCAGCCTGCCAGTCCAGGGCTGCTCTGACCCAGCTCAGCACACTGCAGAGGGGCTGTCTGGGGCATGAGGGTGCTCCAGTGAAGAGCTAGTTGGCAGGCAGCCCCTGCACTGAAGCACCCTCATGCCCCAGCCAACCGCAACAGCATCTACACTTGTGTTGCTGCGGAGTAAAAACTCTGCTGTAGGTTAGTACTTGTGTTTGCAAGTACTAACCTGAGGTGGAGTTAATTAGTTTGCTCCATCCTAATAGCACTGCATGTGTAGAGGCTGAGGCATTTACTGAGCAGTTAATTAGGCAACTCCGCAGTAAATGTCTTGGGTAGACATGCCCACCGATCCCTTTATGTGGCTAGGGAGTTCAAAAAGCCGGAGCCTGAACTGATTCAACCTTTGTGGGTTAGTCGAACCTGGCTAGGCTGAACGGGCTTGTAACTGCACAGACATGCGGGAACATGCCTGCAGTTGCTCAGGCCAGGAGCTGGGGGTGCTAGAGCCCACCCTTGACTGCAGGGAAGCTGTGCTGGGGGGGCATGGCCAGTCCTGGCAGAACTGGCCAGAGAGGGGTTTAAATCCCCCTTCCCTGTCCCACTAGCAGGGACCTGAACCAGGTCTGCCGCCCCCTCCCTTTCACTGCTGCAGCCACGAGCCAGCATGGCCCCTGAGGAGGGGAGAGGTTATTTCCCTCTACCCCCACTGCCCCCAGGGGACCACAGCCAGGTCTGCCTGCCCCAACCGCTACCAAGCAGCAGAATATGCCCCCTCCTGTCCCTTCTGCCAGATGCCAGAGAGAATAACCCTGGTCCCTGCCCCCCCACCCCCAGCACCCAAGGGGCCCTGTCAGCCAGTGTCAGGTGGGGGCTGGCTCGGGAGCAGGCTTCCCAAGCCAGCTCAGAGGTGGTGGCATGGCCCGAGCCCAGCAGCCACCACTGCCACCCCTCAGCCCTGTGCAGCACCTGGGGCTGCAGCCTAACAAGCAACTGAGGGCTGGCTGGGGCAGTGGGGCTGTTCTGCCGCCCTTGGCTCCAGCTGCCACTGCCATGGCCACACCATGCTGTGCTGGCTGGGGGAGGGTGGGAAGCTTCTGCCCCATGCACGGAGCTCCAGCTCCAGCTCCCGGACGCCTTGGAAGGTGCTAGGGTGAGAGGCTTCAGTCCAGGGGGCTGTTGCCAGAGCTCCATGTGTGTAGCACAAGCCATGGTGCTGAAGCTTCTTCCTCCCCCCGCACTGCCTCCCAGAGCAGCAGGAATGGGAGGGGGAGTCACCGTGGCAGGCGAGGGAAAGTCAGCTTGGCTCAGCAGGACTTTCTCCCCTTGCCTCCAACAGCGGCTCCTGCTGCACCACACAGCACTGCTTGGGGCTGCGGTAGCTTCCTTCAGCCTGGTGGCTTCAACCTGAACTGGGCTGAAGCCACCAAGCTAAAGGAAGCCCCAAGTGGCACTGTGCAGTGTGGCAGGAGCCACAGCTGGAAGCAAGGGGAGAAAGCCCTGCCGGGCCAAGCCGCATTCCCCTCACCTGCCATGGTGACTTCCCCTCCCATTCCTGCTGCTTCTGAGCTGCTCTGGGAGGCAGCTGGGGGAGAGGAACTTCAGCCCCGCAGCTTGTGCCCTATGTGTGGAGCTCCAGCGGCAGCCTCTGGACTGAAGCCTCCCGCCCCGGCACCTTCCACCTTCCAAGGCATCTGGGAGCTGCAGCTGGAGCTCCACACATGGGGCAGAAGTTTCTCTGCCCTGGGACCCTGCCAGTGGGACAGGGAGGGGGAATGATACCCCTCTCTGACCAGACCTCCAACCCTGCCCATCCTTGCCTGTCCCAGCTCCAGCTGGGGAGCAGAGGGGCAGGGATAACACTGCTGAGCTTAAACAGAGCCCAGCCCAGAGAGCATGCCAGGATGCTGGGGGACTCTGGTTTAAGTTAAACCAGGAAGAGCTCTGGGACAGACATTGCATAAACCAGTTTGAGCCAAATCAGTTAAGTCTGATACTACTTTCAACCAGGTTAATCTGAAACTGGTTTCAGCCATTTTGAAACTGGTTTATGTGCACTGAATGTATGTTCTGTTGCAGGTTTAAACCAATTTCTGATCACTTAAACCAGTTTATGTGCAATGTCTGTCCCTAGCCTATGTGTCTCCATTCTGATCTCCAGGTACAAGGGGAACAGTCAGTCTCTCCAGGGCCCATTATCGACTTAGCCTCTGGGCTGAAGCTGCTCTAACAAAGTTGATGTTTACTGCCAACTACAACAGAGAGCTTTTTTGTGCCGCTGACATCTAGGAATTGTGTTGGGGTGATTCATTACTTGTATGGGTAGAAAGGAAGGGATTATTTATTTCTCATTCCCTAAAGACAATAGAAGAGTCAGTGAAAGTACAGCAGCTTTTGAAGATCACATATTCATTTAGAATTTAATGCAGGGAAAGGCCTGGAGATCATTATACAAGGGAGAAGTACAACATGGGTATTAGGAGCATATACCACCACCCCTCTAACAATTTACTATAGTCTATCCATACCTTATTCTCTATTCTGAGATGTGATTTATACTACTGGCTACCGCAAAGAAAACTTCTGTCTTCTTGGAACTACAATGAGACTACCAAGAATATATCTATCACCTTAACAATCAGGAGATGGCAATGACTTTTGTTCATTAATGATCTGGGCTGGAATTCAGTCAGCCCCTTAGAGATGAAAGATTCTATATCATATTACCAATCCAATGAACCAGCAATTCCACACTTTAAACAGCTTTTTAATTAACTTGTAATACAAACAATTGAAAAATACAGAACATGGCCTCTCCCAGCCACAAGCATAAGAATTTTACACAAAGAGCATTTCAGGACTTTGACTTTTCTTTGACTTTTGACTTAAACATAACTGGCTAACCCTTCATTGGGCTCCCTCCCAACTTTCCATATGTTTAGCAATTTTTAGTTTCTTCCTTCTAGCTTAACAAATCTAGAGTATCTGATGGGGTAATGTAAAAGTGGATGTCTTCCTTCAAACACCAAAGTTTTTTTCTTTTTTCTTATGTATCTTATACAATAAATCTATTTTATCCTGTTAATTTGGTCACACATTTAAGCTAATTGTTTCAATAGAAAAAAAAGGATTTCTTATAGGTCTTACAATAATTTTCATATTCTTCTACCTCTAAGTTTAAATGACAGGTCAAATATTCAAAGGTAATTAAGAATTCAGATAGGAACATAGTGGGATTTTCAAAAGTAGGTACACATATCACTTGGAGTAAATTAGTTATATTTTCATCTTCAGGTATCACCTACCTTTTACAAAATGGCACTACCCATCTAACTAGATTAGACTCAGGGGAAGGGAAAATTACCTAATTATATTTTAGAACCCTCTGAAAATGACATGACATATTTTCCTAGACAGTTGAATTATCATTTTTAATGTCCTAAATCTCAGTTTCCCCATGTTAGAAACAAAAGACCCAGTTCATAGGTAATGTAAAGTGGAGAGTTCCACTGACTTCATAGGCAATACATTGATTTCCTAGCAGCTGAAAGATCCATCTGTCCCACTGCCTTATTCTATTAGAAATGGGTATCCTTGACTTTTTAATGGCCTAACTCCCAGTCCTATTCTTGATATCATTAAATCAAAACTCCATTAATCACCCAGACCTGAATATTGTTTGTCCTGCATCTTGGATGATCATAATCAGGGATCCTGGTTTTCTCTGTTTAAAAATCACAAATTCTCTGATTAAAAAAACCTAAAAAAATCGCAAATTCTCTCATTAAAAACCCCCAAAATCTGCAATTTCCCATGATTAAAATGAAATGCCTTATATATATATATATATATATATATATATATATATATATATATATATATATATATAGGTATCAGTTGAACACAATGTTTTATTGATATATTTACAATTTTAAAGTAATTTGGAAGCCTACCAGTGCCCCAATCACTATAATAAAATAAATTCTAAATACCTATACATATTGCCCCTTGATTTTGGGGATTTTTATCATGGAAAATATGAGTTCCTCCTGCCCCCTTTCCTTGCCAGGATGTGGGTCCAGCTGCAGCTGGCCACTGCTTTGTGGTGCTGAGTAGCCTTGATATGCCGGTGCCCTGTCCATATCATTGCCCCTCTCTCCCCATCCACAGACCCCCCACCCCTGCTAGTGCTCGTCACTCCCCACCCACAGCTCCCCAGCTCTACCAGTGCCCCTCACTTCCCAGCTATAGACCCCTGCCCCTGATGGTGCCCTTCACCCCCCACCCATAGCCCCCCAGCCCCTACAGCCCTGCCAGAGGGGGCCCCCAGCTGCCAGAGTTATGGGGCCAGGGTCCTGGGTCCACAGCCACCTGCCCCCCACAGCAGTGCCCAAGCCCCGGCCGCTGCCTTCAGGAGGTGGTGGCCGCTACAGCAGAGCAGAGTGCAGAGCCCAGCTCTCTCTTCCCCATGGGCTGCACACCAGAATGGATCCCATCAGGGAGGGGTGGGGGCAGGCTGGCAGCTGCAGACTTAGTTTCATAGTTTCATAGTTGGTAGGATTGGAAGGGACCTAATCGGATCATTAAGTCCGACCCCCTGCCATGGCAGGAAAGAATGCTGGGGTCAAACGACCCCAGCTAGGTGATTATCTAGCCTCCTTTTGAAGACCCCCAGGATAGGGGGTCTCGGGACTACCCCCAGGATAGGGACTCGGGAACCAGCAGCGGGAAGGAGAGGAGTCCAGCACACGTGTGTCCCGCACGCACGTGTGCCCCTTTACCAACTGACTGACCGGAGGTGGCGGCGGTGGCAGCAGCAGCAGCAGCAGCAGCAGCAGCAGAGGAATCGGCAGCGGGGGCAGCAGCAGCTGATCCCCGAAGGTAAGTGGGGCGGAGGGACCCGGCGCAGCTGAGCCGGATCCGGAGGGGAAGCCCCCCGGGTCCCATATAGCTGAGCCGGTAGGGAGCCGCGCTCCCGAGCCGTGCAGCGCGAACAGAGTGCGCAAACAGGTGCGCTCTGTAAGAGCACACCAGCGTTTGCGCAGGCGTTCGCGCCGGCGGGTGGGCTGGGAGGGCCAGGAGTGAGATTCCTGTAGGGGTAGGGCGTAGACACCACACAGGTCTACAAACAGCAGCTTATAGAATGGTGTCTACGAGGAGTGCTGCTAGGGCCTCTGCCCAGGGGGACAAAGCTACCCGGGGCTGGTCTGAGGCCTCCACCCAGACCAAGCCCATGGGGGAGCTGATGTCCCCCTACCTCCTGGCCTGCGGGGGATCCCCAGCAGGGCCGGGGGGGGCAGAGATTGGGGGCCCCCACACCTGTCCGGCAGGAGCCCGTCTTAGGGCTCTGGAGGCGCTGGTGAGGGAGCTCTGGGAGGAGGTTAGCAGGCTGAGGGGGATCAGGGAGGCAGAGGATGAAATTGACAGTTATTTCCTTTCCCTGCAGGACCAGGCACCGAAGGAAGAAGCAGCCTGGGGAATGCCTTCCACAGCAGAGTGGCAGACGGTCACAGCCAGGACCGGAGCAGCTCGCAGCGAACCGGTACCAGCTTCTCCAGTCCTACTGGTGAACAGGTACGAGGCCCTGGCGACCATGCAGGAGATGGAAGGGGAGGAGGAAACCCTTGGGCAAGAAGAAACACCACGTTCTTCACACTCTGAACAGGTCAAGAGATCCACAAGGACCCAGAGGAGGAGGCGACGAGTGCTCGTCATAGGCGACTCCATCCTGAAAGGTACAGAAGGACCCATCTGTCGCCAGGACCCCTCAGCACGAGAGGTATGCTGCCTCCCTGGAGCAAAGATTCGGGATGTGACGGAGGTAATCCAGGCCAGGATCAAGCCCACCGATTACTACCCCATGGTCCTAGTCCATGTGGGTACTAATGATGCAGCCAGGAGAACCCCCGATCACCTGATGGCGGACTACAGTGCTCTGGGTGGCGTGCTGAAGGAGTTCGGTGCACGGGTGGTATTCTCTTCCATCCTACCAGTGACCAGACGAGGAAGACGGCAGGAGAACTGCATCCGAGAAACCAACTGGTGGCTTCGGCTTCCTGGACAATGACCCGCACATCACGACGAGGGACATGCTCAGCTGGGATGGGCTTCACCTGTCCCCCAAAGGTAAGCGTGTGTTTTCTTCTAGGTTGGCGAATCTCCTCCGGCGGGCTTTAAACTAGGCTCGTCAGGGGGAGGGGAGTACGAGGGCAGGGGAAGCTGTGGACCACCAAACCATGTGGCACCCACAAGGACAGACCAGCCTGAAGAAAGAGAGCATTGGAAACCTGAAAGCCATGGGGAGACCAGCACTACAGAACAGGTAAGAATCAAGAAGGTAAGAAACAATGGGCCCCTTGGGACTCGGAGCGGGGGGGCAGCAAAGGCACCAGTCGCAGGGCTCAAGTGCCTATATACTAATGCTAGGAGCATGGGGAACAAGCAGGATGAACTAGCGCTCCTGCTTGCACTAAACACCTATGACTTAGTGGGGCTAACAGAAACCTGGTGGGACTCATCCCATGACTGGGCGGTACATATTGAGGGCTATAGATTGTACAGAAAGGACAGGTCGGGGAAGAAAGGTGGGGGGGTTGCACTTTATGTCAGTGAGCAATATACATCAACCCTCATCAAGACAGAATCCAAGGTTGAGGAAGTAGAAGGATTGTGGGTTAGGCTACATGGGGGGCAAGGAGAAAGGGATTTGGTGGTAAGGGTCTGCTACAGACCCCCACACCAAGGGGAAGAAATAGATGCGGGGCTCCTGAGGCAACTCTCGGAGACCATAAAAGCTAAAGAGGCGGTAGTCATGGGGGACCTAAACTACCCGGACATCTGCTGGGAGACGCAAACAGCAAGGTCCCACCACTCACGCAGGTTTCTAACCTGTGTACAGGACCTCCACCTGACACAGGAGGTGCACGGTCCCACTAGGAGGAATGCCATACTGGATCTGGTATTGGCAACAGGGGGTGACATGATAGGGGACCTCCAGATCGGTAGCCATTTGGGAGACAGTGATCACCTAATAAATAGAATTCTTCATAAGACGTCGAGTGGGTAAGGTAACTAGTAGGGTGAAAGTGCTAGACTTTAGGAAAGCTGATCTCAATGAACTCAGGCGATTAGTCAAGGACGCACTGCAGAGTAGGAGTTTTGAAGGGATGGGAGCTCAAGAAGGATGGCTGTGCCTTAAGGAAACGATCCTTCGGGCACAAAGCAAGATGATCCCCGAGTGAGGCAAAAGAGGGAAAGGGGCCAGGAGGCTTCCATGGCTGACCAGAGAAATCCAGGGCAGCCTAAGGGCCAAAAGGGGAGCACATAAAAAGTGGAAACTAGGTGAGATCACTAAAGATGAATATACCTCCTCTGCTCATGCTTGTAGGGAGGCAGTTAGATGGGCCAAAGCTACCATGGAGCTGAGGATGGCAACCCAAGTAAAAGACAACAAGAAATTGTTTTTTAGATATATAGGGAGTAAAAGGAAGGCCCAGGGAGGAATAGGACCCCTGCTAAATGGGCAGAAACAATTGGTGACAGACAGGGGGGACAAGGCTGAACTCCTCAATGAGTTCTTTGCCTCAGTGTTCCTAAGTGAGGGACACGACAAGTCTCTCACTGGGGTTGTAGAGAGGCAGCAGCAAGGCGCCAGACTTCCATACGTAGATCCTGAGGTGGTGCAGAGTCACTTGGAAGAACTGGATGCCTTTAAGTCAGCAGGCCCGGATGAGCTCCATCCGAGGGTGCTGAAGGCACTGGCTGACATCATTGCAGAGCCACTGGCGGGAATATTCGAACACTCGTGGCGCACAGGCCCAGTCCCGGAGGACTGGAAAAGGGCTAACGCGGTCCCCATTTTCAAAAAGGGGAGGAAGGAGGACCCGGGCAACTATAGGCCAGTCAGTCTCACCTCCATCCTTGGTAAAGTCTTTGAAAAAATTATCAAGGCTCACATTTGCGAGAGAAGGGCCACTTGTATGGTCAAGGGCCTGCAGACCAAGCCCTACGAGGAGAGACTAGAGAAACTGGACCTTTTCAGCCTCCACAAGAGAAGGTTGAGAGGCAACCTTGTGGCTGCCTTTAAGTTCATCACAGGGGCACAGAAGGGAATTGGTAAGGATTTATTCACCAAGGTGCCCCCGGGGGTTACAAGAAACAATGGCCACAAGCTAGCAGAGAGCAGATTTAGATTGGACATTAGGAAGAACTTCTTCACAGTTCGAGTGGCCAAGGTCTGGAACGGGCTCCCAAGGGAGGTGGTGCTCTCCCCTACCCTGGGGGTCTTCAAGAGGAGGTTAGATGAGTATCTAGCTGGGGTTATCTAGACCCAGCACTCTTTCCTGCTTATGCAGGGGGTCGGACTCGATGATCTATTGAGGTCCCTTCCGACCCTAACATCTATGAATCTATGAATCTATGAATAGGAGTGGGTACCACTTCTCTTGGAAGTTGGTTCCATCTCCTAGCCTCCCTGACTTGGGACTCCTCATCCTGCTGCCTTCCCACCCGGGCCTCCACAGCCCAGGAGCCAGGACCCAGGACCCAGCGGGGCTGGGCGAGGAAGCCACCACTGCAAGCCCCACACCACCATGGCAAAGCACCACCTGCCTGTTGAGCAACAGCAAGGGGTAGAACTCCATGCTGTCACCCCCACTATTTTCTCACCCCACTTTGCCCTGCCATGCCGAGTCTCACCCACTGGACTGCAGAGGCTCTGCAGGGAGGGCATCAGGGCAGGGAGCCTGAGTTCACAACAGGCAACCCGCCCCACACACAGATCTGAGGAGCATGTGCCCCCATGCCCTCCCCTGGGAATGCATACAGCAGCAGGGAGACAGCTTCCCAGAGCATGAGCCACCTGGGGCTTTATCCTACTCCCCACCCAGGCCCTACAGCTGCACTTTCCAGCTCTAGGCCCCAAGCCCCATGAACCACCCAGGCTGGGCAGCAGCCCCAGCCCCAGCCCCAGCCCTGCCCAACTCCCTCCCTCACTATGGGGGCCTCAATTTCCACCCCACCCCCACCAGACATACCTGCAGGGAGCTGCCCTCCAAGCTGCCTGGCAGCCATGTACATGTGTACATGTGCACATGCACATGGCGCCCCCTACCTGATTACCCTTCTCCCACTTCCCCCAGCCCCTAGCAGGGGGCCAGGCTGCAAGGGGAAACCCACCATTCTGTGCATTTTTCTCTTTTAAAGGAGAAAATCTTTGTTTTTCTCCTTAAAATGAGAAAATCTGAGCTTTGTCCTTAAAAGTCCAGGTTTTAGTGCATTTTTCTGTGGCAAACAGAAAACCTGGATCCCGGATCATAATTTTAGGGAAAATTCCACATAGGCATGGACATTGGCTGGAAAATATTTCTCAGCATATTGTTATATAAAGTTGTGCAGAGATTTGGAATGTTACAAGCACTCCAGGATTGTAGACAGATGCGTGCGTAGTTCAAGAGAGTCAGCCAGAGGTATGTAGTAATTCAACTGATCACACGTATGTCATATTGCAAAGCCATGTAATAAATTGCATTTTACATGCAATTTTGTCTACCTTACCTGTCCACTAATTCATTTCCCTTGGACTTATTCTAAAATTCCAGTCTACAAAGTAGCTCCAAATAGCTGCCATTAAGAAAAATAAAAATAAATACCTGAAACAAAAGTATTTCCTCTTTTCCCACTCAAGTGTGGAATTTCTCCCAAAAAGTACACTGGGCTGAATTTTTTGCACAGTCACAATTTAGCTAGGATTTAGAGGCCATTATCTCAATATCTAAAAGGGACAGAGTGACACCGGTAGAGGAGGAAGCTAAGCAGCTTGCTGCCACCCCCAAGAGGAGGCACAAGGTGGGGGGGGAGGGGGACTCCCTCCTGCGGGGCATTGAGGGACCCATCTGCAATCTGGATCCCCTAGCCCATGAGGTCTGCTGTCTCCCAGGAGCTCGACATCTGAGATGTAGCAGAGAGGATCCCCAGGATCATCTGGCCCTCTAACTACTACCCCATGCTCTTCATCCACCTGGGAACTAATGACACAGCCAGGAGCAATCCAGACTGGGTCATGAGTGACTACAGGGCTCTGGAGGCTGGGATCAAGGGGTTGGAGACCCTGGTAGTGTTTTTTTCTGTGCTCTGTTTCAGGTCACGGTCCCAGAAGGGAAGGATGCATCGAGGAAGTGAACCGGCCAATGCTGGTGCCACCAAGAAGGCTTTGAATTCCTTGACCATAGAGCACACTTCAGGGAGAGAGGACTCCTGGGAAGGGATGGCATCCACCTCACGAGGAAAGGTAATTCCCTGTTTGCATCCAGGATGGCCAATCTTCTGGACAGGGCTTTAAACTAAGGTTGCAGGAAGACAGGGATACACACATTCAAATGTCCTGGGACCAACATACAAGCAAACCCTGTAGATAGGGACACTGGGAATACCATTTTTGTGGGAACTGAGGGAATATTTTTCCATCAGTGGGACAGGAAGATGGGGGCCTCAGTAGGAGGACTCAGGTGCCTATATACTAACACCAGGAACATGAGGAACAAGCAGGAGGAGCTAGCCTTCCTACTCTCCAGCATGCATTATGTTCTAGTAGGGATAATGGAGACCTGGTGGGACTCTTCACACAACTGGAGCATAGCTATAGAGGGCTATACCATGCATAGAAGGGACCAGATGGGGAAGAAAGGTAGAGGCGTTGATCTCTATGTGAAAAAGCATTCACCTCCTTGGAGGCTGACATCAGCTCCAAAGACAGCTTGAAACCCTCTGGGTCAAGTTGTGGGGGCGGGGAGGGGAGGAGCGGGGGCGTGGCAAGACAGTCTTAACTTTAGGTGTATACTACAGACCACCAAACCACAGGGAAGAACTCGATCTGGAGCTCATCTGAGAATTGACTGAGGCTACACGTGCACGTGACATGTTCATCATGGGTGATTTTAATTATCCAGACATCTCCTGGGAGGAATACTCGGCCAAGATGGATCAGTCACAATCCTTCCTGACCTGTGTCGAGGAGCTCTTCCTGACTCAGGAGGTGCATGGGGCAACCAGAGGTGATGCTCTGCTAGATTTGGTCCTGGCCGAAGGAGGCAACCTGGTGACCAACTTAAATATAAAGGGGAGTCTGGGCAACAGCAACCATGAAACAGTCATGTTCACTGTCTGGCATAAGGCAGACAAATTGGATAGCAGAATTGAAGCCTTGGACTTCAAAAATTCAAATGTCAACAAGCTTAGGTCACTAGTAAGGCAAGTGCTGTGGGACCAGGGACTGAAGGCAAAAGATGTGCACAAAGAACAGTTCTTTCTTAAGGACACAATCCTTGAAGCACAAAGGAAGTCCATGCCCGTGCGAAGAAAAGGTAACAGAAGGGCTGGGAAGCCCTGTTGGCTAAACAGGCAAGTCATGGTCCTCTTAAGAAAGAAGAAAAAGGCTTATAAACAATGGAAGCTCGGGGCAGGCCCCAAGGAGGACTATTCCACAACGGCCTGCATTTGCAGGGAACACATAAGACAGGCTAAAGCAGTGACGAAATTTAGATTAGCAACGGGAATCGAGGACAAGAAGAAGTCCATCTTTAGGTACATAAGGAACAGGAGGAAAACAAATAGGAGTGTGGGATCATTAACAACTCAGGGGAGTGGGTTACCAGTACCCAGAAGAAAGCTGAACTCCTGAATAACTTCTTTGCCTCAGTCTTTCACTGGACCAAGGGGAAAAACACACCAGGTAGAGTAGAGGATGAACACAGTAGGAATAATCGCCTTCCTACTATTGCTGTAGAATTGGTGTAAAAAAATTAGAGGTATACAAGTCAGCAGGACCAAATGATCTTCATCTGAGAGCACTGAAGGAGCTGGCCAAAGTCATGCAGAATCCCTGGTGAAACTCTTCTACAACTACACAAGACAGAAATACCCAATTACCGGTGGGGGCACATTTCTCACAGGAGGGTCATTCTCTCTCCAATCTCTCAGTCCTGATCCTCAAGGGAAACTTACATAACACTTCCCAGAGACGAGCCTATGAGCTCCGTTTCATCAACCTCCTGGATACTAGAGATCATGGACTAAATATAGACATTGGATTTTTGACACATTATAATCTGCCTGGCAACTGACTCCCCAGCCCAGCCCCTGGCTTGTTTACTTTTCATTCCATCCAGGAAGAGCGCACACCAACTGCTGAAGCTTCCTTAGCCTGACGAAGGGTTTTTGAACCCGAAAGCTTGCTTAGTAACTATTCTCCAACTATTTGGGTTGGTCTAATAAAAGATATCAAATTCACCCAAGGAACCTTGTCTGCCTATGTCCTTAGACCAACACAGCTACAACCTACACCCCTTCTACAACTTGTGGCACTCTGGAGAAGTCCCTGAAGACTGGAAGAGGGCCAATGTCATGCCTATCCACAAGAAGGACAGGAGGGAGGACCCGGATAACTACAGGCCAGTCAGCCTAACTTCCATCCTAGGGAAAATCCTAGAAAAGTTCATCAAGGGGTCTATATGCGATAAGCTTGCAGAAGGTAAGATTCTGAATGACAACCAGCCTAGCTTCATCGCGGGCAGATCTTGCCTTACCAACCTCATCTACTTCTATGTCCAGCTAACTCGTCACCTGGGTACAAGAGAGCAGGTTGACATTGTATACTTTGACTTCTAAAAGGCCTTTGATCTAGTATTTCACAATGTCCTTGTGAAAAAATCAGAGGATCGTGGGCTTAACTCCAAGGCAGTCAGGTGGGTGAGAAACTGGCTGCAGGATGGGACCCAGAGTCATAGTGAATGGATCTGTTTCATCCTGGTGAGAAGTAGGCAGTGGTATCCCACAGGGGTTGGTGCTTGGTCCAGTACTTTTCAACATCTTTATTAACAATTTGGATGTGGGGGTGAAGAGCTCACTGGCCAAGTTCATGGACACCACCAAGTTATGGGGGAGAGTGGTCACGCTTGAAGATAGGCTACAGATACAGGCGGACCTAGACAGGCTAGCAACTTGGACGGATTGGAATCTGATGAAGTTCAATGTTGAGAAATGTACAGGCTTGGCAGCACCAAACTGACTAGCACCATGAATGAAAGGGACCTGGGGGTAATAACAGACCACAGTATGAATATGAGCCGGCAGTGCGATGCTGTTGCCAGTAGGACAAATAATAGTGTGGCATACATCAATCGATGCATCTCCAGTAAAACCAAGGAGGTGATTCTTCCACTCTGCTCAGCACTGGTGAGACTGCAGCTGGAGTACTGTGTCCAGTTCTGGGCACCACACTAATGAGGACAAGGGCAAGCTTGAGAGAGTCCAAAGAAGAGCCACCCATATGATCAGAGTCTTAAAAGGCAAGACATACAAGGAAAGGCTAAGGGACCTGGGATTCTTCAGCTTGAAGAAAAGAAGGCTGAGAGGGGACCGGGTAGCAGCTTACCGCTACACTAGGGGAGTACATCTAGGGCTTGATGAGCAACTGTTCACCAGGGCACCCGAGGGGAAAACCAGGGGTAATGGCCACATTCTGGAAGATGGATTCAGGCTCAAAATTAGGAAAAATTTCTTCATAGGGTGTCCAGACGGTGGAATAAGCTTCCTCCAGAGGTGGTGCAATCACCTACCCTGGAAATCTTCAAGAGGAGACTAGACAGTCACCTTGCTGGGGTCACCTGACCCCCAGTTATCTTTCCTGCTTGGTGCAGGGGGCTGGACCCGATGATCTTCCAAGGTCCCTTCTGGCCTTACAATCTATGAATCTATACAAATAGAGTTTTCTTGGGGAAAGGAATTCAGTAGCTTTTTTGTAGGGCATGCAGTACTTCTAGAGTTTCTTAATTAAAGGAAATACTTTTTGGTGGGAAAAAATCTCTTTCTGTCAATCTTTTTTTTTGAAGAAGCAAACATTTAAAACAGAAAGCTTTGTATTTAAAACACCACAAGTTTTCCGATTATCAACCAAAAGAAATTAAAATATTTTGAAGTCAAAAAATCTTTTGTTTCAATATTTCTTAGTTGTGATACAATGGAGACACACATAGCATATCCATGGGCAGAAATCAGGGCAGAATGGCTTATTAGGGTGTGATCATATGAACTCTGGAAGCCCTTTCAAAAAGGGGATTTTTCAAAAGGGCAGTAGCTGGTATTGTAATTGGTAGGTGTCAACAAGCTGAGAACAATTCAAATGCAGCAAAACCATTCCAACTTTAACACTGCTTCACCCATGGTTAAAATTGGAGCAGGTTTTGCTGATTTTAAAACAGTCCCAGCTTGCTTACATATAACAATTACAACATACCAGCTGCTGCCTCTGAAAGGGCCCCAAGCATTCATGTATCCACACCCTGATGGTGCAAACCAGAGTTCATGGAACCTGGATCAGTTTTAGGCAGCTTAGTTTAAGCCACCTAAACCTGAATTGAGATCTGTGTGTGCAAGCTTTCACTGCTTGCCGAGAGGAGGTGCAGGCAGCCAGAAGCAAGTAAGTCAGTGGGGAGGTGCTGGCAGGTCTGAGAGAGGCTTCCCAGTCTGGGGGAGGGCTAGTCAGGGGTGTAAATATAATCTTCGAAGAGTGGCTGGGCTTTCCCAACCATTGGGGCTCTCCTGGGAATGTATACAGGTATTCACTAGACCTGGTTAGCCCTTGCTACCTCAGATTAAGTCCATACCAATCTAAAGTTAGTTCATGTATGACAAGAACTAACTTTAGAACAGACACAACATTTTTAAGGCAACCTAAAAATGCATACCCAGGCATTTAGATTGCCCTAACCTTGATTATGCTTGTACATACCACTATTGCCAGGTGTACAATAATTATATTTGTAAGATAAGTTCAAGCCTTATATGATGTACAATAGATAATATTAAAAGTGCTCAAAATGTATGATAACTTTTAGACAGTTAATTGATGTAGCATATGCAAAACCCAAGTCACTCTCAGGGAACTTTAACAAGCTTTCAGATTCAATATCAGCACTTTCTTATGAATGTTTGCTTCAGAATAAAGAAATGCTTCAACTTCAATGACCAAGTCTCAGTCACTCACTGGCTAGTTACAGTGAGCAATATAAAGTAAATGAATAATGATTTACAATACACAGACCTGAACCGTAAAACAAAGAGAAAAAAATAATGATAGTAATAAATTTAGTTTAATAGGAGAAAGAGTTAAAATGTCATACTGGGCAGTATCAAGTAGAGTGGCACAGGACGTGATGATAACAGTATAAGGCAACATGATGTTACTTAAAAAAGAAGACTTATTTGCATACTTATCTGCACACTTTTTTCAGCGTATGATAGTTTTTCAGAAAATACAATAATTTTGATCTTCCAATACAGTAATTTCATATTTAAAACTGGGCAGCACTGGTATGTACCCTTAGAGATTAACCTAGCCTTGCCTTCTGCCTGACTTCAGACCTTTCTATTCATATACACAGTGGAACTTACATTTGGTAACTCTGGATAAAATAAAACTCTATTGAAGGTGGAATGAAAGTTTCATATTTTCACCTTGTTTAAGTGTGAAGCAATATGCAATTTGTAAGTAAACTGCAGTTTGTAATAAGGAGGGTCTATGCTCTGTGATGCACAGTAACAGGGATTCATTTGCAACACCTTTTTTCACATTAAACTTTAATCATGGCAGGGTACATTTTAATTTAATTTGTCTTCGTGTTCTAGAACTGAAATGTTGTTTGCTAAGTGTCAGCCCAGATATAATGTTCATGACCGACTCTTAGCAGGGTTTTGTAATGGAAATAGTTGTAAATGTTTCACTCTAGCAAATCCTGGAGTAATTCACCTTCTCTTAGGCTCCGAGAGCTGACAGGAAGGGTATAACAGTTTGCACTGGTTTGCGCCAGAAAACTTTGTCTTTGGGTAGAGGGCAAAGCACTCCCTTGTGAAGCTGGGCACCAGATTCTACTTCTATCAACCTTTTGTTCCCAGACATAATTTATAGCCTGTGTCCTGCAGAGAATTAGAACAAGGTTTCCCACTTGTTTACTTGTAAAAGGAAACAACTCAGAATAGCCCCTCAGTTCTCAACCTGCTTTACTGCCTCACCCCAGCTCTCCTAATTCAACACAGAGGAAAAGCTGCAATGGCCATAGGTATCCAAATACATTATCGGGTATCTGCCATGGGCATGTTGAGGCATAGTGACAGAGTGGTTAAGGCATTTTGCTATAGCTCCAGAGGCATGAGTGCAAGTCTCACTCTGGATTTGTGCTGAAGGTTGCCTTCACCTGATCCACCAACAGCTGGGTTCCCAGTCATTCAGGTTGGGCAGTCAAAGGATAGGAACAGACATTCAAAAAGCCTGAGCTTGAATTGATTCAATCTTTGCAGGTTAGTCTAACCTGGCTAAGCTAAACCAGTTTGTAACCCCACAGACATCCCAGAAATGCTGGCATATGCCTTCAGTGGCTTAGGCTAGAAGCCGGGGTGCACTAAAGCAGCCCTCCCTTCCCTTACATAGGGCTGAGCTGGGGGGGGCATGGCCAGGCCACTCTGAGTAGGGAGGGGTTCCCCCCACCCCATTCATAACAGAGCATTTATCAGCTCTGTTATCAGCATTTATCACCGCATCAGAAAACAAAGCCTCTCTCATTAGTTCAAGCTCTTCTTAAACAACTTTTTCCAAGGAAGGAGGGAAGTAACCAGCTACATGTTAATTAGCTGCAAAAAGCCCTAAGCAAACACAGTCCTGTTCTGTCTGCCTTTGTCCTGTCTCCCACAGCACTGACCGTAGCCAGCACATGGTCTGCTAGGTAATGCTGAGAGGTGTCTGTGTAAGGCAGAGGGGATGGGGGAATCCCTGCTTAGCAGGGAGCGGTGATGGGAGGGGGTGGGGGGCAGCAGGGAGAGGCCAGGCAGACACCTGCAGTCTCTGCTGGAGCTCCAGCCAGGGAGCAGAGGGGAGGGGAGCAGAGACCCCAGCCCAGAGAGCATGCCGGGATGCTGGGAGACTGTGATTTAACTTCAACCAGGAAGGGGTCTGGGACACACATTGCATAAACTGGTTGGACCCAAATCAGTTAAGTACGATACTACTTTCAACCAGGTTTATCTCAAACTGGTTTCAGCCATTTTCAAACTGATTTATGTGCACTGAACATCTGTTCTGTTGCAGGTTTAAATCAGTTTATGTTCCTAACCAAGATGATCAGATCTGATGCTACCCACATAGTTCCCTTGGGTGCTGGTGGCTACAGAAACTAGTATGCCTTATCCTACCCATGAGACCCAAGAAGCTGTTTAGCCATGGACCCCCAGTTGCTGCTCAATCCCTGGTTGAGAACAGTTTTTCTGTCTTGAGTGTGTACTCCCATCAGCTTTCTGACATGCAATAAATAAGCCAAAGCAGTTGATCCTTGCCCAGTTGGATAAAGTGGAAATCTCATTGCTAGCCCCAATTTATAACCATGTACCCATTGCTTACTACATCTGTGTCTGAGACGGAGGCGGAGCAGGAAACCTGCATGAGCCCGCAACAGCTGCAATATAAATCCAGATGTCTGTGCAAGCATGCTGCAGAGGAATATTGAATGCATTAGTCATCAGTGGAGCCAAGAATATCTCTGTGTGGGGTTAGGGGGGAGCATACATTCTCTTGGTAAGTGGTTGGCTTTGTTCTCTCTGCCCTCTCAGAAAACCCCAACCTCGAATAATAAGAACCTGGAAAGCTATACCTGCCAGGGAGTGCTAATCCTTTTGTCCCTATTTCTTTTTCTGCCTTTTCAGTTTAAACGTAGGTGAAACGCCTGTATTTGGCTTTCTTTCAATATGTCTGACTCTCTCTTCCTACACTCTAACTCTTCCTACTTCTCTTTTTGGCCTCCCTTTCCTTTCTGTTCTCTTCCTTTCTTTCACTTTCTCATTCCCTCATCCTCTCCTCACCCCCCCCGCTACCAATTTTCTATTGCTACTTCTCTTTTCTTTCCCTGTCCTCAAATACTTTTCCCTCTCTCAATCCTCTCTTTCCTCCATCTAAGGGGTTTTTAACTTTTTTCTTCCTGAGGGCCCCCCTAGCATGCTATAAAAACTTCACAGCCCACTTGTGCCACAACAACTGTCGCAGGGCACCCCGGTGCCCCTGCTCCTAGAGAGGAGAAACTGCCAGGGAGAGAGAGAGCGAGCCTTGGCCAGACAGAACAAGCCCAGCTGAGGGTTGCTAGGGTAACAAGCACAGCTGTGGGTTGCCGGAGCAACTAAGGGGAGCCAGCTGCAGGAGGAGGCAGGGCCTGGCCCTTATAAAGCCCAGGGCTGAGGCCAGGCTGGCAGTTCTCTGCCAGCAGCTGGAGAGGCAGGAGCTCCCTCAGCCAAGATATGGGAAGAAGTCTGATTTGCAAGTACAGCTCATGATAGCCCTGGAGGCTCGAGCCACGATACTAAGTTATGGCCATGCAGCTTGTAGTTATGTTATAGCCTAGAGGCTTGTACTTTGAGTTTGTTTGGCTCTGTTTATTACACCGGAGTTTTGGGTGAGGCTGTAGGGGTTGGAGGAGGCCTCATACAGGGGCCCCATGGGAGTGTGGGGGCCCCTGCACCCGAGGAGGGGGCAGTATCCCCAGAGAGTGTGGGGTGCCCTAGCGCCAGTGAGGGCGTGGGCTAGCGCCAGGAGGGCGCACCATTCTTACAGCACCAGTGAAGGCGCAGTTTACATGCCAGTGCAGGAGCAACTGATGGCAAGGAGCGCAACCAGTGGGTTGCGGGCACAACCAGTGGGTTGCGGGTGGGGAACGAAGACCCCGGGTTGTGTGCGGGGTACGTAGACCCCAGCCCCAGAGAGGGGCGGCTTTGTGAGGCCCCAGTGTGGGCATGACGAGCCCCAGAAGGGGGCACTGCTAGGAAGCCCTAGCATAGATGTGGCGGGCCCCAGGAAGGGGGAGCGCACTTTAGAGAAGCCCAGCGTGGGCCCAGTGAATCCCCGAGAAAGGGGGGGACTATTGAGAAGCCCAAGGTGGGCACGGCGTGCCCTGAAGAGGGGGGAGCGCCATATTGAGAAGCCCGAGACGGGTGTAGCGAGCCCAGCCATAGGCTAGTGCGGCAACACCCCTCAGACAGAGGCAAGGTGCTGTGGTTGTCCCTGAGGAGAGGGGATAGCAGTGCGACGAGCCTGGATCAGAGAGGGTACCTGTGCGGTTGGCCTGAAGGACCGGAGGCCCGCTAGAGGACCCGTGAGTGGGACCACACTTTCAGAGAAGGCCCAGAATGGGCTTGATGAGAGTCCCAGTGAGAGGCTGGGTATTAGAGAGAGCCCAGGATTGGGCTAGGCTACAGGGGAGGCCCAGGAGTGAGCAAGATTACAGAGGAGGCCCAGGAGAACGGGCATGTAACGTGACAGACCAACGTCCAGCACATCAGCGAGGCTTGGGGCTTGGTATTAGGGGTGGTAGGAGCCACGCATAGCCCATAAGGCTAGGGTGTCTGGGGAGCACCCACCATATCGGGAGACCCCCAGGGGGTCCAGGAACACATGGGGGCAGAGGTCCCAAGTAGCCATGCCCAGGGAGTCATAGGCAGCCTCCCAACTATATATATATATATATATATATATATATATATATATATATATATATATATATATAAAAAACATCAAAGACGTGGCGGGCGAGAATAAGAGGGTGCCTTGGGCCGGCCTTGACATGGAGCGAGGGACCTCGAGGAGATCACGGCCCTCCTGCAGGACCCCGCCGTGACAAACTGTTTTTCTGCATATCCAGTATGTGGTTGGGGTATAGGTGAGGCATGGGGTGGCGGGGAGGGGCACAAGTGATGTGGGGAGGCATGGGGGTATGTGCCCCCCCCCAGACTTGTGTGCCCCCAGCAGGCATGGGTCTGCAGCCTAGCCAGACCAGTATGGGCAGAAGCTGCCTCCACACTCTAGTGAGCAGGACCTGGTGTAGGAGAACAGAGCAGGGCAGCAAGATGTGTTGCCACTACCACTGGGACCCCTTGCCAGTCACGTCGCCAGCAGTGTGAGGAGTAATGGACCAGGGGCAGGGCCATGCTGCTCTTACCTCCTACTGCCACCAGTTGCTCATGCACCAGGCTGTGACTCTTCCCCATTGCCATGGCCTGGCTGCCACTGACTCCACCGCTCCCCTCAGGCTGCAGCTCTACCCCAGAAGGGAGGGGGATGGGGGGCAGCATGAATCTCCTGAAACTGCTTGCAGCCCCCCAAAGGGCCATGGACCCCCGGTTGAGAACTGCTTCTCTATCTTTTACTCGCCCTCCTTTGTGTGGCTTGCAGCTAAATGTTTGAACCAAACTTATATAGCCACAGCAGAATATATGACCTGCACAAAATGTAAATCCTCAACGTTGCAGAGGCAAAACTCTGTATTTGCACTCTGTATCTGAATCAGGGTTTATGTGCATTCAGGAGCCAGACTGTGGGGCATATGCATGGTTTTGCCTGGGCTTAAGTAGCTTACTTTTTTACAGGAAAAAAAATGCCTTGCATGTATTTAATATAGCAAAGTGCATTTCAAGGTAAAGTAAAAATACTCTACTATGGCATGAAAGCCAGAAGTAAGCGTATGTTGCTTTGCTTTATATAAATACTCCTGTTTGCACACTAGCACTGCTGCAGGTGAGCCAATCTTGCCATGGATACAGCCACATTCTAGTTATGTACCAGGCATAGTGGGTGGGATGGAATATTCAATTCACTCCTTTCTATTTAAAACACCATACTAAACTATACACAGTCTATATATAAATAGGCACTGCAGTAGTTTTACAACCACCCTATAGTTAACCATCAATATGTGACCCTTGTCTAGGGTGAAAGTGAACAAAAGGCACCATAATTTCCAAGACAATAATAGACAGGTTTGGTTTTAGTGACTTAAGGTAATAGCTGGTTCCATACTGACACTAGGAAGGAAGCTGCAGGCGTGAGCATATCATGGGATAGACCGTGTGAATAGGGCAAGATGGTCAAAGAGACTACAAGTTCTGTACTGTTATAGTTCACCACGTAAGTCCATATCAGGAAATCTATTTGCTTCAGGTGTTGTTGTACTGAAAGAATGACTTCTCACTCCTGTCCCTCATACTCTTTCCTCTCCTAGCCCTCTGTCCTCTAGCTCTCATCCACTCTCTCATGTACAGAAATGTTCTTCTTGCCTATTCAGATAGTTTTTCCCTCCTGCTTTAACTTCTATAATTATATTATTAGTATATATCGTTAAATAAATATTATAAATACCTCTGCTATTTACCTGAGTAGAGCTAAAACTGAGCTGGATTCTATTGCTTCCTACATAGATTACCAAGTTCCAAACACTTCAGAGAATCATGGAGAAGCAAGGCTAGAAGAGACCTCCAGAGGTCATCTAGTCCAATCCCCTGCCTGAGGCACCTCTATAAAACCGCTGTGGAGACTAGGGCTGTACAGGTGTCTCCAGGAGCCCCAGCTGAAAACAGTGAGCTGGCATATTAGTTCCTAAGGGCCAAATTTGATCTACTAAACCATTAACCTTGAAGATGATGCACAAGATGGAAAAAGCCCAACTTGTTGTTAATTGCCTTTTCTGAGTTTACAGAGATGGCAGTTAGCAAACCTTTCTTTACTTAAAAGTTGTATATATCTCATATGGAAATTATATGATGAAGATAAATGTGGCTTATGAGCAAAATTGTTTTCTCCGTGTAAATAGGTAAAATGGCATCATCGGCATTTCTGTGCCAACTGGTTTTTTTTCCAAAACTGGGTGGGAGGGATAGAAAAATAGCTGACTTGAAATTATAGGGGGAAAGAATTCCATTGCACAGCTCTATTTTGGCTGCACCACAGTTAGAGAAATAGGTAAGGGGAGAATGAGAGGTGAATAAAAATCACAGGACACTGAATTTCTCTTAAGAAACCGAAATTACCATACCACTACAACAGATGTTCTCTTTATTAATAGCCAATGCCAGAAATTTCAGAGAGAAACGCTCTTCATTATGTATCTCTCTTTGCAGTACAATACCATGATGGGTAAGGGTTTTATCATATACCCATACCTCACCCACTTTCAATGTACTGCTCCTGTAACACAAAGCTATACTGGAGGAAGAGCCCTTCTAACTAGCCCAAGAGGGCATTTTGCACATGCAGTGGTACATGTTTCCCATGGGACAAATAGCAGTGGCACAAATATGAACTCTGGGAACTGAGTAGCTGGTATCCTCTAACTGCATGCCCCTGCATCCAGTGCATGGCATAGTGACCCAAGTGGGGGGGGGGGGACTAGCAGCCTTACCTGGGGTCCTGGGGACCTCCCAGGGCAGCAGTGGTGCCGAACCAGCCATTTGGAGCCTGGCCAGCAGCCAGAGCATGACTCTGGCTGTCCAGGGTCCCTTTCTAGCAGTGCACACTGCAGCCATGTGCATCACACCAATGTTTTCAGTAGCAGCAGTTTTTGAGACTGGGATCCCTGGTTTCAAAAAACCCCACCGCAGTTCAAATTAGCAACGCAGCAAATGCTTGCATGTGCACCATGTACAGTTTGCAGCGCCTCAAACTGCTTTGAAGTGGCACAGACCACATGTGTGGGCTTCTTGGGATGTGCTTCTTGGCCACATCCACATCCACATGAGCAGGGGCATGCATTTGCAGCAGCACAATAGTAGCGGCACAAATTTGTGCCACTACTTTGTATCACAATGCACGCCACTACCCGTGCACTCTGCAGCAGGACACATTGTCCCGCTGCTCCATGTGTTGCAGGGGGGGCTGGCCAGGGCACAGGGTGCCTCAGTGCAGGGCTAGCCAGCAGGCAGCACCCCCTGCAGTACTGAGGCACCCTGTGGCCCAGCCAGCTGTGAAGCAGCAAGTGGGGACATGCACTGCAGAGTCCCCACAATGCAGAGCCCCCACTCCTCAGCTGGCTGGGGTTCAGTGTACCTCAAAATGGGGGAGCAGGCAGCACTGTGCCCCAGCGGCTCTGCAGCTGGCTGGGGCACAGTGAGCCTCACTGTGGGGCCTCCATGTGCCTCAGCAGGATTTTGCACAAACCACACATGCTTGCGATTTGTGGCTACTGGGATTTTGCATAAACTGCACATGCCTGCATGTCTGCATCCAGCCTTTGAGTTTTCTCATTAACCTTTTGAACTATGGTCTCTGATTGCTGGCTTGGAGACTACAACAGCTTATTTCCATTAAGAAGGACACGTTGTAGTGGGGTACTACAACAAATTGACCTGAATACAGAATTAAAATCAGGCATTCCTTGATTGTACTCTCAGTTTTGACAATTCTTGATGCAACACTGGGTCAATCACCACTTTCTCTGCACCTCAGCTCTCAAACTGCAAAAAGGGATAATAATTATAGCACATCAAAGAGGCAAAACGTTGCAATGAATAATAATTTGTAAATGCTTTTCTGTTTGACAGAGGGTATAACCCTTCTCTCTGGTTTGGTTTTGACAGATATTTGAACTAGGAAACTTCACCAGCAGAAATCTTCACAAGAAGGGATATTTTTTGCTCCAGGGTTCACTAAAGTGAATTTGAATGTTTTATTCAGCTGTAAAATATAGCATTTGTACACTGGAGGTTAATTTTACAAATTACCTGAAGATGGAAAAGCACTGTATTTCATGACTTATATAAAACTAAGCCACACAGAACAATTTTTTAAGTTTCCATATCTCATTTCAGTCAGCCAACCGTTTCGGACCCACTGTAGTGGGGGGAAATATTTACTAAGAAATCTATAAATAATTAAGAACCATGAACACCTGAAAAATTTGCATGTTGCTCATGAACACTTCACTTGCAGAACTGAAGCTGGAACCCAGTGATGGATAAATTACTCCAAATTTTTTGTTCAGTTCTCATGTCTCTACTCAGTCCTTCATTGAGGCCCCTGGCAGACATTACACTTGATGTGATTCAGTAGTTAATCGTGTCTTAAGTAGCAACCCAGGCGCACATTCATTCAATTAATGGCACGATAAAACAGGGAATAAGCCACAAAGTAATTGCACAAAAAAACATTTTATACCTTTGTGGCTAATCCCAATTGCTCCATAAATTGAATGTGTGCCCAGTGCCAATCGGCTGACTGGCACTCCCAACCTGAGAAGTGCAACAGAGCGTCGAAAGGCTTGGATGTGCTCCTACAGCTGGGAGCCCTGTTCAGTTGATCGGCATTCCCAACTATGGGAGCACAAGGCACCCGGTTTGCTACTTGCTGGTACAGGGGGGAGCCAAGGATAATGATCCTGGTCTCCCTGTGCACCAGCAATATGGTGTGATTACAATCTGATACCCATTCCACAATTTTACCTCCTGACATGCATGTGTGGCCTGGCTGGAGGCATGATTGTTGGGATTGCAAATCAAAATCCATTGCACCTTTAACTGAATATTTGTCAGCAGCCTGAGGTGCTGGGAGGATTAAATAGCTCATCTTTGTACAGCATTTTGAACAAGTCTAATCTAAAGTGTTATTAAGACCTTTTAAGGAGTTAAAGCTGAAACTGAACCAGAACTGCATCTATGAGAAGCAATCAAAGTCTGAGTCATCAGCCTTTTAAAAAATATGATTACAGATCAGATTCAGTGCTTTTTGTCTCATGCAAACAGGAACAAAGGTAAACAGAGCTAGCTTTGCAATTTATCTGCTGCCTGTTGTACCTGATGTTCCTACCTTTCAGAAGAAGGTTCTCCTCCTACATTTTGTAAGACACAGGCTAGGTACATAGGCAGACAAGGTTCTTTGGATGAATCTGATATCTTTTATTAGACCAACTTAAATAGTTGGGGAAAAAAAGATTTAGCAAGCTTTTGGGTTTAAAAACCCTTTGTCAGGCTGAGGAAGTCTCTGCAGTTGGTGTGCGCTCTTTGTGGATGGAATGAATAGTAAAGATGCCAGAGGCTGGGCTGCATGCAAGATAGGCAGTCTGTGAAGATGTAAACTGACGAGTCAGTGGGTGAGAGACAGGCTGGGTATGGAAAGGAGAGAAAAGTGGGATGAATGTAGCAGTTAAATAGTGGAGAGGTACCTGGGGGGTCAGATCTCAGGCAGGTTATAATGTGTCATAAATCCAATGTCTATACTTAGTCCATGATTTTTAGTATCCAGCAGGTTGATGAAGTGAAGTTCATAGGCTCGTTTCTGAGAAGTGTTTTGTAAGTTATCTTTGAGGATTAGAACTGAGAGACTGGAGAAAGAGTGGTTTTCTTGTGAGAAATGTGCCCCCACTGGTAATTGGGTATTCTTGTCTTTGATAGATTTCCGGTGTGCATTCATTCTGGTGCGCAGTTGTTGTTTGGTCTCTCCTACACATTTTCCATCGGGGAATTTGGTGCACTGGCTGAGATACATAACATTTCTAGAGGTGCAGCTGTAAGATCCGGGAATACTGCTGGCTCTATTGTGGGGTGTAGTAATTGTGGGGGAGGTGGAGATGTGTTGGCAGGTTTTGCATTTCTTGTCATGGCATGGATTGGATCTATTCAGTGTGCTCTGGGCCTAGGGAAGTTTGCTTCTGGTGATGAGTTTAGCGAGGTTCAGTGTTTGTTTGAAGGCTAGGATGGGTTTTACTGGTATAAATGACTGGGAACTGATCTACACCTGTAACAACAGAAGTTCAGCACACACAGACTGGTTTAAAAATGGCAGAACCTGATCTTAGATTTGCCTCCCCACCAAAGGGTGCATATGTGTTCTGTTCACTACTGATCTAAATTATGCTGCTTGCATAAAACTGTGCAACTTAGATCAATTCTACCTTGTACTTTTTGAATGCCTGAACTAAGCCATAAAGATTTTAGCAGGGTTTATACTCCACCCAAACTGCTTTATGTAAGCATGATGCCAACCTGATTCCTCTATTTAACTGCCATATATATTTAATGAAGGGTTTCCCCAAGGGGGAAAAAATAGTCCTGTTACTCTGTCAGTGCTGATACTAAAATAAGCTGTGAACACCATTACTTGAGAAATGGAAGATGTCTTCTAAAACCACAAAGACAGATGATATTAAATAGGTTCAAGCATCCTGGGACAAAAGAGGATTGACTCAAAACACTTACCTAAATTCCCCTTTCTTAGGGCAGAGACAAATTAGTGAGGAAGCAAGGGACTTAGCTAGCCCAGATAAAACCTGTGAAATCAGTAGCAAATCCTGATGGTAGAGATTATACAAAGTTGTTCTCAAGGGGCAATAGACACATGATGAATGAATCGCTGTGTTCAGAAATTAGGTTAGAAAAAGGCCATAAAAATATTATAGCTTATCTGAACTGCTTAAATATTACTTTTCTCCCTATCTCCACCATCTTCATAGCCTGTCTGATCTTGTCCTTTCTCCAGCCCTAGTTTTCATCCAGTTAGTTTCTTTCCTTCATCTTATATTTTTCTCCTCTTGGATTTCTGCAAGTCTTTCAGCCCTCATGGTCCAGCCTTGTCTGGGTTCAATATGTCCCAGAATGCACTGCTCTCTTTTCAGCTCAAGGCAACTACTTGGCCAAGGGAGAATGAAACTTGCTTAGATTTTTAGCATACAGAGGGATCTTCTAGCTGCTAAACAGAGTGAAATGTATGGGGCAGTTGCTTCAGTCCTCAGTGATCCATTCTATACCATAATGCATGAGATGATTGTTGAAACTGTCTGAAAGTTTTCCTCTGTTTCCAATCACTTAACATGGACAATTGGCACAGGTCCATTAAGAAACTGGGTTACTTATACCTGGGTTATGTAATGAGCCCTTAATAAGAGCCAGTATATCTGATAGGAATTGCAGAGCTCCTACAATTCCATAGCTTCACACTGTCACCAACCCCCCCTTCCCCCGCAAAACTCCCAAACAACCCCTGTAAAACTATCCTGTCCTGGCAGAAGGCCAGGGAAGAATGGCCAAGGCATAAACTCCCAGACAGATACAGAATCCTACACCCCCAAAAAACAAAGATATGTAGCTGGCTATTTAAAACCTTTGGTTCTTGGACAGGAAACAGCAAGGGACCAAGTTAAAAGACTTTGGGGAAGCAATCTTCCAAGAAGTTTATAGAGTTGGTACAAGCATACGATTTTTCTCATGGATGAATTCAGCCAGCAAACTCTTATGCTGAAATCAACTTATCCCAGCTGTGAAATTCCTCTGGACATTCATTTAGTTGCATTTTCTTCCCATTCTATACTTTGCACAACCCCATGTACACCTAAAGAAATGAGAATAATACTGGCTCATCCTCCAGGATCCCACACTGCACATAGAGAGATCAGTCATCTGCCTTTGAAATGTAGCCACAGCCTGGGTGGAGTGTACTTTACCCAACAGCAAAGAATAAATTTGTCCATTTGAAAATACAGGATACATTATTCTAAAATCAGAATGTAATTACTTGAGATGGAAGGTGGCCAAGACTTAAGAAATACATCTACTGCTCAGTAGAATGAAATGACATCTTTAATGAACACAGCACTCACTTGCAATGTGACAAAACTAGATAAAAATTCCTTCTTTGCCTTATCTGGAGCAGAGATTTGAACCACATCCCTGGGGGAATATCCTAAGCACTAGCCTATAGATTGTGTTGGAATGAGTCTCTTGTTCTCTCCTATTGAAGCTGTTTTACTTTGGATGAATACATAAATAGGCAGTGGTTCAGAAAAGTGAAGGAAGAGAGTTTGAGAGAGAGATTTTATATCATGGTTAGGATACTCATTGAAAAGTAGCTTCGTGTCCTAGCTCTTATTAATAGGCAGGTAGGTTCCCAAGTCCCTTTCTGGATCCAACCCAGTACAGCAACAGATCAAGTTATATGGTCACTTTACTTAAAACCTGAATTTTTAGAGATCTCCCATTAAAATGGCACCCTTGTTTAGCAGGGGCATAGCTTCAGTTAGTCAGCTTAAAGCTAGAAATGAGAACTGAGTACTAGATTTTTGTTTTGCTAAATGCCAAACACTTGTAAAAGGTTGCTTTTTTTCATTAGTTAGTTTGTTTTTCACAAGATTTAGAAGGAACTTTCTACATGAGTGCATAAGATGTGAGGAAAGGATGAAATTCCAAAAGAAAAAAATCCAGGCACAACATCAGGACAGCCCTCCTACCTGTGAGATCAACTAGATTGAGAAGCACCCTTTCTGAGTTCTAGTCAATGTATTTCATGGAGCTCTTCCATACCTGGCATGACTAAATAGACCTTTCCATCTGTAATATGTGAGGTGATTCATTGAAGAGCATGCCACACCTTAAACATCACAGACCCAAAACTTGTCAAACCTGAGCAGCTGTTGAAACCAGCCTTCGTAATTAACCACATTACTCTGGTAGCCAGCTGCTCAGAGCTGTAACTGCAGACAATGAGGACTTACAGTCTTACAGTGCTGAGCCAGAAAGCAATGAACATACAGACTGGCTAAATCTGAGTCAGCCTGTACTTTGCCTAATTTCTTTGGAAAAATTAATGGAATATCTTGGACAATGAGAAAAGGTTTCATTTGATCCCATCTAGCCTCGGAAATGCACACCAATCACCACCAGTTACATCATTTATCATCTCATGGGCCTAGCACCCTTTACATTCCTCCAGCCCATCTTAAACGGTACTTAAAAAGCAGACACTAATTGGCACCCGGCCAGTTACTTGAGGAAAAATTAGGACTATCTACAATATGTATTTGCTGGATTTACTAATGATGATTTGTCTCCTATGTTGTTTTCAAAAATGGGAAAATGAGATGTGAACATAACTGCTCTCCACTTTTTCTCATAAAAGGCTGACACTTATGTGCAGGCCTGTACAATGCAATCTGCACTTTGGAGGATCAAGCTCTTTGACAGAATTCTTCTGCCTTATGTTCTAACATAGACCCAGTGCTTGCTTGAAACCAGATGAGGAGGAAGTAACAGATCTGGAACCCATCTGAATCCTCCCCATTAGCAGCAGGCATTATAAAATGCATGAACTGGATTAAGGCAGCCCAGAGCTTCAGTTTCATCAACAACATGCACTACCATAAAGACTCAGTACCTCTCACTATCAGGCTAATGTCATACTTTGGGAATAGGACCAATTGTTTCTGATGTCCTACGTGTAGTATGAAATATGAGAAGCAATAATTTCGGGCCTGGTTCTGAGAGTTTTTATAAAGTCAAATTAGTGGGACACTATATTTCCTAAAATATTTCATAGAAGAACATGTCACTGGATTTCAAACTTTAATCTAATAATCAATACCCCGTGGTCCTTGTTTTCTAGACATTAGAGCTAAGAAAAGTTTCTTTCTTTCTGGCACTATTTTAATGTGATCAAAAATTTTGTACCTCCCTCTATTGACAAATTCAGAATAACCATAATCCTTGTTGGGAGTATTGGTGCATAGGTGGGGCCATAGCTCAGTGTGCGTCTGCTCTCTGTTTCTCAAACTTAATTCTACATAGACAAAATTAATCCTGCACAGAACGAGTGCTTCACAACTTGTCCTCCACATGAATGCTTAGAATGCCTATGCAAGTTTGCAGCTTCCCAGGACTTAGCTGTGCCACACTGTAAACAGTGTGCTTTTGGCCTCCTACCTTCCAATGTGAAAGCTCCAGACCTATTCTCCTAAAGGATAAAAGTAATTTTCAATGATTTCAGGAGGATTTTCGTTTTCAGTAATAAAGAAAAAAGCCTCTTGGTGCAGGGACCAGCATAAGAAAGTAAAAGTAAAGGATACATTAATATATTTTCTGTGGCCAGTTTGAATTGCTAAGGAACACAACACATTCAAAGCCAGCCTACCTGTTTCTAGAGTTTCAGATGGTATGTAACACTTGCTATAAGAGTGATTCTGAGTGTTGTATGAGAGGGAATCTGTAGCCATCATTCCTCTAGGCATATTTCTCTCAAGCTTGGGGACAATTCTGGTCACTTTAAGGGGGTTGTAGCCCTTAGCGTAATAGTTAAATAAATTGAGGCTTCACAGTGGAACACCAGAAATCAAGCTGTAAAATTAAGATTTAGGACTCAACTTACTCTACATTTTGATTATACATATCAAGGACTTGGGTTTAGCCAATTATAGATGTAGTTAGGAGGTTCAGATTTGAATGCAGGGCCAAACTATCCCAAAAGCTAGACCTGTACAACTGCAGAATCATCCTTAATATGCACACAAAACCCACATCCATCCTGGGCCAAAGTCTATCCTTTCCACCTTCCCCTTCCTCCCTGCTTAGCTCTTATTTTAGAGCCTACTCTAAGCACCTCTGACATATCCATTAGAAAACAGGCAGCAAGGAAAGGAAAGCAAGGGGAAAAAGATCCATGCCAAGCACACCCCATTGCTAATATTCTCTAATCCACTCATGCCAGCCCTGAGGTGCAGCCTTGCTCTCCTAAAACTTTGGAACGTGTTCTGTGGATCAACAGCTTCAGATGAAAGGCAAATTCAAAGCTTCCTGAAAATATCTGGTACTCCCATTCTGTGAAACCAGAGACACTCCAGCATATACATTTCATATTTCATATGATCACTACTGTGGCAGAAAACAGGGGAGAATACAGGGGTTCCAGCTCAGTAATGAACATGGAGGAAAATGGAAATTTGGACAACATTTAGTCACCTGCTTTCAGCCACAGTCCCAGTTCAAATGCAAGGCTGACAAATGAAACTTAATTCAGATACAACACTCATTTAAACCTGATAGCTAGGGGTGAATTGTATCAATCCATAATTTCCTGCAAACAATCCTACCACCTACTCATAATCATTTTACATAAACAAGGCAAATTCATTTTTTTTAAATTGAGCTTCAAATATGTTTACTTAATTATTTTTATAAACTTTAGAAATGGAACCAACAACTGACGGTGGGGTTTATAAATAAACCCTCCAAATGAACAAACACATGCTCACAACTTCTACTTTAGCCCAATCTTTTTTTTTCCTCTGCATGTAGCGACATGACAGGTAAAGGGAAAAAAATAAATAACCCTGCCAACCATTTGGCAGTCACACTGCTCTATTATAGTCAAGAAATTGCACATCAGATGAGAAGCAGCAGAGCTTAATTAAAAGGGAACAGAGTTAAACAGTTTGTTAGCTTATTTTTTTAGACACAATTTATTTTGAACTTGCAGACATTCCTGAACATCCTCTAAAGGGAAACGCAAGGCCCAGCAAAAATAAATGAATGGAGTGAGGAGCAGATTGGTCTATGGAGGGTTGGTTGGCTTTAAATATTTCCTTAGGATGTGCTTCTCTATTGTTACCCTGCAGTTTGGAACTGTTACCCAATTAGTGGTGGTTGAGCGTTGTTGAGGGCGTTTTTCCATAGGAGAGAGGTGCTCATGAAATGCCTTTTTGTTTTGGTCTTAAAGCAGCTTTAAGTCAGGTTTTATAAAGAATAGTGGTTTAAAAAAAAAAGCAAAGACAACCAATCTAATCCTTGACTTCAGGTTGCTTTTTGTGTATAGGTTGCTATTTTATTATACAAAGGAAGGAAGAATGAAACCTACACAACAGCATTTAGAAACACAAGACATATAGCCTGAAAATACAAACCCTCAAGTAGTAAGAGGTTCCTAAAGGACTTCCAACAGAACTTCAGAATATGCCGGCACAACATCTTTTCAGTCTTTTATAGTGACCTGGTTTTGGATTTGATCCAATAGTTTATTATGGAGCCTTGTATCTGGATTCAGTTTGGGCATGGACACTAGCTAGATGCTCCAGGGTATGTACAGTAGTGGCACTGCACCATCACTAGCTGTTTTGAAAAAGAAAAGGCCATGTCCTGCTCCCACCTGACTTCAGGATGCCTGATGGCCAGAGGTGCCTTTCTGCAGCTCTGAGTGGGAGGTGGGATGTCAGCCCCATCCCTAGCTGTCCTCACAATTTCCATTGGCTAGCTCTAGGCCAGATATTCTCAGCTGGGATGTTGGAGGTACCCTGAGGTGTGGTAGGATCTTTTGAAGGATGCCATGAGGTATGAAGGGATAAGCAGATGTGAGCAGATAAGGGTAAACTCATGCTTCTCCTGCCCGGCTACTGCCCTGTCCCCACTGCAAGGAAATAAGCACTGTAATAAATAAATTAGTTTTTGAAATGGAGTGCTGCTTAATTCACAAATGTTGTGGAGGAATGCCTTGACTCAAACAAGGGGTGCCTAGAATCATAAAAGTCTGAGAACCCCTGCTCTAGGCAGCTATGTGCTAAGTACACTGACTGTAGGCAGCTAGCTGGTGTGGATACTGTTTTGAGGGACTTATTTCTTTCTCAAATATAGGCAGCCTAGATTCACTCAGGGCCTTGGATTCCATCCTGGGGTATCCGGCACCTGACCTTTAGGTCACTGGATCCAACACAAAAGCACTTTCTCCCCTATCAGTATGTCCATAATTCCCATTGACTTCAAAGGAACTGCATGGGTGTTTAAAGATGCCACCTGCTTGATGCCTTTGCTAAATCAGGATGTTACTGAATCACTAATATCACCTGGGTCTGATCATCTTCCACTGTCTCATATCTCACATAGCCAATTACGCTTTGCAAAATGAACACAAGGTGCCATTTTGATCTGGTAGCATTTTAAACTACTTTGAATTCCAGCTAATGCCTACACAAAGTGCAAGGCATTGAGGCAATAGTAAATCAGAACACCTGTGTTTTTTTTCTTTTAGATCTCCAGTCCAAGGTCTCTCCAAGTTAGTCATACCTAATTGATGAGTTCAGAAAGAGTGATATGGGCTGGATCCTCTTCCATTTTTTTTTTCTGAACAGGTCCAAGGAAGACATGAACATTTTACAGTGAGTAGTATAAACCTCTCGTGTCCAAGCAATGGAACAGGAGATCTTTTATTGTATTTAATGTGTATTTCATTTTGCCTTCCATAATCCATAAATTCTCCCTGGGGAAACTGTTTTGAGATGCAGAGTTATGTGAATAGTTTATTAAAATATGAATCAATTCCCAACATCTTGCAAATGGAATGAAGAGTTGATCTCTTGAGCTGGCCATAACAGACTCATTTTTAGGAATACAGATAGCTAAGCAAATGCAGCCAAGAAACTAGCGCTCTTTAGCTCTGCACATGATGTAGACTAAAAAACAGTAATGGAGGATGTCTCTGGATTGCTACCACACCCTATACTAAAAAATCCCTGCAGTGGTACCTGGACACTGACTCTTCTGATGTGTGGGAGGTACAGCTAATTAGCTTCTGTTTGGGAATTAATAGGCAGGCCCTAGCAACTGAGAGACAGAGCTCAGTGCTTAGCTTGGAGGGAACTGGCAGCTGAGAGAGAAAAGGAAAAACATTTGCAAATGAGAGGGAGGAGTCAGGCTGATATGATTTCAGGGATTATTACCAGAGAGGGAAACCACTCGTGGCAGGCACTGTTTGGACTACTTGTCCCAGTAGTATAGAAAAGAGGGCTAAACACTGGGAAGGATTCACATACATCTGAGTCGTATTTTTGTCCCACTGAAATCTATGATAAAATTGCTGCCGTCTCCAATGGAAGCAAGACGTGGCTTCACTGAGAAAGTTCTATGAACCTAAAAACCTTTGGGCTTCTTCTCCTCAACATAATGTACACTGCTTTTGATGTAATGAGAACTTCAGGTATCCAAATTCCCTGCCCCTTAAACAGTCCTGTTTCCCCAGTTAGCCATGCTGTCACAAGTATGTCTACTACAAATTTTAATAAGCTTGGAACTGTACTTGTTTTTAAATTTAAGGGGTTTTTTTCAGAAATGCCATGGGGCCAATTTTCTTCTGGGATATGAAACAGGATCAGAGCCATGTATGTTGTATTTTAAATATTTTTTATAGCAGTTACGTTTGTGAAAAAGAAGCCCCTCAGAGCCATCCATTCCTTCTGTTGATTAAGCACTTTAAAGCAATCTATTCATTGTATGTTAATCCTCAGAAGGCCTGTACAGTTTATTGCTGAGAGCATGTATGCTGAACACAAGGACAGGTTCTGTCATATTCCCTATGAAACATTGTCATTGCACAGTCAGCAATAGCTCATGACTTTGGCTCATCAAGTAGCTATTGCATATTCCACAACTTTAGTTATTCCTGGCTGCTGCACAGTGATTATTATGGACTGTGTGTGTTATGGTTAATCCAAAATGGCTCATTCCAAAAGAAATCACAATAGAGGTAATTACCTACATATCAAAGTCAGATGGCTAGATAAATTAGATAGCATTTTGATCAGCGCATTACTGACTACACAGCACACATTAATGTGTATTTTTGCCCAATATCCAGTAAGGTTATTGTAACAAGTAAGACACTGATCAGTCATCTCCCTGAACCCTTGGACTAACAGGGATTAAGTCAAACAAGAACAGAAAAGCATAGGATTTGCCATACCTGTTTAGATAAATTGTCCATCAAATATAGTACCTTGTCTATTACTTAAGGAAAAAGCAAAACGTTCCTATAGTGACTAGGGCTGTGCAAATCTTCAGGTGCTGATTCGATCTGGAGGAGATTCGGCCTGATTCAGCAGCCAAATCTCTAAATCCAAATCCAAATTGAATCAGGAGACCAAGAAAAAGATCCAAATCAATTTGAAGCTCTCCGAATCAATTCATAAAAGATTTGGAGAGCACTGGTGATTTAGGCAGTCCCCACTCGCCGCCGCAGGGAGCTGGTGAGTGGGAGCTTTTTTTTTTTTTAATTTAAAGAACTGGGAGCTGGGGCTGGTGGAGCTGCCATTTTGGGAGAGTGGGTGGTGGTCAGGGGGTGCTCAGGAGGGCTGGGGGAGCAGGCAGGGCATGGGGCCTGGTGGGGGTCCCTCCATGGTCCCCTGCTCCCCCCAGCCTCCCTCATCCTCTACTTACCAGCCATCCCCACTGCCCCCCACTGTGTGGGGGGCTCTTTCATGAGCCCCCATTCCCCGCCCACTCTCCCAGCCCCCCCATGACTACCCCACCTGACCCCAGCTCCCAGTTCTTTAAAAAATAAATCTATAAAAGCCCCAAACTTGCCAGTTGCTGCACCAGCTGTTGGGGCCTCTGGGGGCTCGTGGCAGAGCCCCCCTCCCCCACCTGACAGCAGCCAGTGAGTGCCGGGCTTTTATTTATTAATTTTTTTAAAGAGCCAAGAGGCTTGAGCCAGGTGGGGCAGCCATTGACAGGGCTGGGATAGCAGACGGGGGATGGGGCCCGTTTGTTTCAGAGATCCGGCGGTGGCCAAATCTCCAAATCAGGTTTAGCTGAATCAATTTGGGACAGTGATTCGAATCACCAAATCAAATCACTGTCCCCCTAAATCGGCCTACTAGCCGCTTCACACAGACCTGGGTGCATCTGTTTAATGCCTAAAGGATGAGGGTGAATTATGCTTTATACAAGTTTTGGTTTATTTTTTGGAGAGAAAACCTATTTGATTGGCATCTTATTGTTTCTCAGACATCAAATGGGATTATAATTCTAGTTACTGGTGTGCTCTAATGTCTTGCTCACACATGCCTGTTTAGAATACATTCCAACCTCAACAGAAATATATGATGCATGCCCATTTATATTACACCCATTTAATGAGCATAGGACACATTTCCCCTCATGGTGAATGGAGCAGAGGATTCAGGAAAGGATGTGAAGTATAAGTTTGATAGTATTGCATGAATTCTCCCTAATGTGGAAGGGCACAGGGACACAGCTTTCAAGCCTTACAGAGAATTACCCAAGAAAGAAAGAAAGCCCCAGCCTAGCAATACTAGCCACTCTGTTTCCCCATCCCCTTTTGAGTGGATTCCTTGACATTTTAGTCTATGGAATCCCATAGGCAGAAGACGACACAATGCTACTTAGTGCAGCATTAACGTCTTCCAAGACACTGACCAGATTGTAAGAGCATCCCAAACACAGCAGCTACCTGCCAGTTCTGCCAACACTTATGTGACCGTTCTTTAGAGAACCAGAAGTAAAGGGCTTAGAGGTAGTATATGACATGAGCTCCACTCCCCATGGATATTTAAGGTTCTTTCCTCTTTATTTGTTGTCTTCCAGGTGTTAGAATGGAAGAAGGGAATTCTTCACAAAGAAGCATAAATTAATCCACCAGAGATTGACACTGCTTCACTCCTTATTCTTTTTCATTTTAAAATACTGTTTCACCTTTTCTTTTGCTTCTGTTCTATTTCATGTTGGCTCTTATCACCCTTATCAAAATAGTATTGAAATGCCTTCTCACAGCACATTAAACAACATGATTAGTATCTATCACATCCGTCTCTCTTTCTCTCCTTAGAATTCTTTGCTTCAAATAACTCCAGTGCTCACTTATACACTGAATTGATTGCATGTTTATTAGAAGAAAATGTGTTTTCACTTACGTGTTTGTCTGTGGAGAATTCAAATTATTTTTGTCAGGAGAAAAACACTTGGATTGAGTTACAAAGTAATGCAGTTTCCAATCAATGGTGAAAGTGTTCATGAGAATTAATAGCTCTACTTTGAAAGAATCACAGAAACTGGGCATTAACCTATACAGTACAAGGAAAATGTTTCCCAAAATGGATTTTCCATTTTGAACAGGTTCAGTTAAAATTACTTAATATTGATTGCCTTGTTCCATTGGCTACAACAATACAGCTGTCCATTAGTATTCCACAGAGATAAATAATTAGGTCAGTTAATGTTGCAAAGTCTCCCTTAATTCTCCCTTACCAATTGGGCATATAAAAAAAAAGAAAAGTTAGACTAAATAGGAAAAATCTTGTTCACTTGATATGTGTACGCAGTTCCACTGGCTAGAACAGACCTATTCACATTAGTCTGATGAACGAGATTTTGCCCCATATCAAGAACATTTTCTTAATGAATAGATCTGTTAAAATGTGGAATAGTACTGCCCAAAAGAAGCTGCAAAGAATATATGGCTTACAATATGTAACAGTGGACTGAGCAACGCACAAGAGACTAGAAGGTAGGAAACCATTTTGCACTGCCAGAAGCCAGGGACTGATTTGTATGACTATGCTGTATTGGTTTTGAAATACACATCTGTATACATTGTACTTTACAGCTTAAAAAAAAAACTGTTTAAGTATGTACAGTGCTTTGTTAAAAAGATTTGGAGATGTGCTAGAGCATTCAGTGGTATTTGGCATGGCTTTAGTATGCTCAACCCTCTAGTAATCCACAAAAAACAACAAAAAAACCATGCAGAATTGAGAACTAGTGTGTGGGGGGGGACGGGACTGTAAATAGGTAATGACATCCATTGTAATAAAAATGGGGCCCATACCAGACAGCTGTATTTACTTTTTACTTACTCCTTTTTCCAGGGGTCAAGAGCCTTAAGTCTTTATTCCACAACAAATTTTCTCTAAGGTAAGTCCTTACTCTGCCTTTCCTCTATCAAGATTCCCATTATTTAGTTGACAGTTTCCAACTAACAGAGGAACTCAAGACTCCATCCAGTGGTGCCATTGGCAACTCTGCTAGTGTTCACTTTGAGACAATGGCACATTGGCTGGGAAAGCCCCCAGAACTGTGAAATCAAAAGCAGCCCATGACTTCAGGGAAAAATAAATAGAGGTTAACACGAAACTTTCACAAAACTGCAGTGAAACTAAGTGTTATTACTAGACTAGAATAAACCAGAATGGGGGGTTCCAGGTCTCAGGGAGCAGTGAAATGAGTAGTGCTGAAATGCTGACCGAGATTACAGTTAAAGCGCTATTACAGTTTTCCTTTAATCAATTTTAGAAAGTTCAGTGCTACCCTGGTTACTCAACAAGATAGCCAATTTCATTTTAAAACTTATTTTGTTATTTAAAAATGTTCTCTTTTTAGACATACGGAAAGTCATAAGTACATTCTAAAGAGCAGTTACTCGCTGTCAAAACTGGAAATAAACCCAAACTACACCTCTCAATCCAATCCAACATTTGAAATTCACACTTAGACCCAAACAGGACAAATTCACCTTGTCTTTATAAGAGGCCAGATCTGAACTGCACATTTCAAGAATACAACATGGACTCATGCAGACTTTGGGTTGAAGAGACCTCAAGTGTCACCTAGTATTACCTCATGAACAAACGTTACTAAACCACCCCAAACAGATGCCTATCCAGCCTGTTCTTGAAAACCTTCAATGAAGGAGACTCCACAACTTCCTTAGCTTATTCCACTTTACTATAATTCTCACAGTTAGGAAGTTCTCTGAGATTTCATCTAAATCTGTTCTTCTGCCATTAAAATTCATTGCCACGTATGGCAAAAAAGAACAACTCTTTTCACCTCTTTTATGGCAGCCTTTCATATATTTAAAAAAATACCCTCCCTTAATTTTCTTTTCTTCAACTTCAAACTATGCATACTTTGTTCTTTCTACATTTCCTCATACAGCTTGCTTCTAAATCCCTTGATCATCTTTGCCAGAGGTAAGAACGTGTGTGGGTGATCTCTCTTATTGGACTGACTCCATATTTGGGAGAGATTCAGACAAGCTTTTGAGCACAAGGTACACTTCTCATCCCCCCAAAAATATATCAAGCATAAAAATCCTTGCTTCTCATATATTTTCCAAATGATCGCAGTTACAACATCACACCAACACTACCTTTAACATCTTTGTCACTCACTTCTTAGATTCTCTTCAACCTCTATACATACTTCTGATAATGTGCTGCCTGAAAGTGGACCACAGTACTATACAGTGCGACAGACTGGAATTCTCGCTGCCTGTGGTTTTCATACAATATATCTGTTAATGCAATCCAACTTCTCTTTTTTTGTTACATTTCTGCAAAGGCTCTTTTCTATATGTTACATCCTGGAGATCTAAAAAACCAAGGCCATACTTTTAAAAAGTGTGTAAAAAAAAAAAAAAAAAAAAAAAAAAAAAAAGATTTGACTTGTGGGCCCAAGATGTCCGAAGAAGCCTTTCTGCAAACACCAAAGCAGCTCTCCAGCTTTCTAGGTTCTAGAATTGTCCAAGTGTACTTCAGCTCCACGCCACTTCTAATTCGTATAGGGTATGTACAGTGTCACAGGGTACCACAAAAAAATCGAAATACCCTGTTGTATGGGCAGTCAGCCCGGCTCTCATCTGCCATGCCTCGATGTTAGTTGTTATTCAGAGTGAGGGAGGCTGCCCTGGTCTTATTACAATGACCACCCAGATTGTGGTCCTGGCCTTATGGGCCAATTGCATGACTCTGTACCTCCCCTACACCATGCTCCATGCCTCTCAGATAGCATCCTGACAGATATTCTACCAATTGCTGATGCATCCTTTCTCTGGGCCATCTGACCTCTCAGCATCTCTTAGCCCCACTCTGGGCCTGCAGACCTCTCAATCTCTCTGTATAGCCCCTTCCTAACAGACCCCTCATTCTCCTTCGCAGCCCCACTCAGGTTGCCAGACTCCTTGGTCTCTCCTCCGGCCCCTCTTTGAGCCCTCAGACATCTCAGTCTTGCACAACCACTACCTGGGCTATCAGGCCCCTCAGTTTTCCTCCTGGCCCCTCTCCAGGCTGCCAGCCCCTTGATCCCTTGTCCTGGACCCTTTAGTTTTCCACTTCCTTGGACGCTCTCCAGGTCCTTGGACCCATCCAGTCCTGTGCTCTATTCCGGCCCCTCATTGGGCCACTGGACCCATCCAGTCCTGTTATGTTTGCTGGGCCTCACTATATGCCCTGTCCCCTTGCTGGGCATCTGGACCCACATGGTCCCAGTTTTCCTTGCCAAGTGCTTTTCTGTCAGGGTGTTCTCCTCCATGGGGTAACCCACAAGGCAGTCAAAGCTAAGGCTTTCTGGTGCTCCATCCTCGCCTTTCTCTGGAGTGGCCCATGTGTGGTATTTTATGGAGGTTGCCCTGCCACTAGTAGCTCCACCATGCTAACCAGCCCCAGGAGGGTACAGTTTCAGGTCTTACCCAGGACCAGTCTTCAGGCCTACCTGATCTTACTCATCCCTCTCTGGGCTCCACCCTAGATGTCCTAAAACCCTCCTGGGCTGCTAACCAATGAGCCCCCTGGCCATGGTTCCATCTCCCATCCAAGGGAAGGTGGCAGTGGCAGGGGTGGGGGAAGTGGTTGGGAGTAGCAGTGGCAGGGGCATGGGATTGGTAGTGGCAGCAGCAGCGATGAGTAGAGGAATTGGTAGTGGCAGGCAGGTGTGCAGTGCCCATGCTGAAGCCCCGGGGCTGGAGATGGGGCCACTGGGGATCCAGGGAAGGGCAACAGGAACACGCAGCCTGGGTTGGTGAGACTACAGGATCCACCTGGATCCATCATGTGGGGCTTGCATGCAGTTCTCAGGTTTTCCACCTGAGCCGTGCACCTCTGGGGGAAGCCCCATGCAACAGAGCTGGTGGCCTGCCCCTGCTCACTGCTACATGCAAGTCATGGGGAATGATGGGGAACTCTGCACTATGGAGTCAGGCTGGCTCTGCCCTTCTCCCTGCTTCCCCAGCTAAGCCCCATATCTGCACTGCTGGCTTCAGTGCACGGAGCTCCCTCTGGCAGCACAGGGCTCAGGCATGTAAGCCCTGTGCAATGGAGCTAGCAGCCCGGCCACTTGCAGTCCTGCAGCTTGCTGAGGCCAGGTGCCACCAGGGTGCTTCATCTGCTGCTGCCACTGGCAGCAAGGGCTCAGCACAAAGTGGGGGTGTATTTGTAGGGTGGCCTGCACATACACTCCACCATACACATGCATCCACACCCCCCATGCACACCCCTAGCCACCCTCCCCCTCCACCACCTCCCCACACAACCACATCCCCACAAACACTCTCCCACAAACCCTCTATACCCACCTACCCCCACAAACACATACACATCCCCCCACAAACCCCATACCTGCTAACTCATACCTCCCCCACACTATACAAGAGTAAGACTTCATTCTGAGCTATTATACAATCACTTCTGTATAGATGATGCAAATGCACACAAATCAGAACAAAAATACGATTTAAATAACATTAAAATATTTATTGTAGATGTTTGATTTTTAGTATGTAATTTGGTTTTTTTCTGGTTCCAAGATGGCAAACCCCCTTCACAAAAGGAGTACTTCTGGGGGGAAGGGGAGGGACTTCCACTGCTAAAGGTCAGGTGTGAGGGGCAGGACTTCAGGTCCCAAGATGGCAACCAGGAGGCAGAGCACCTATGAAAGAGTGGAGCTACTCTTGTGGCCCTTGACAGCTCACCAAACCTGTTAAATGGCCCTCCAGCCAAAATAATTGCTGACTCCTGGCCTAGCACCAGCCATCGTCATCCCGCTCTGCATACCCCTTGACCCCTTCCTCTTGGCTATGGCCACACAAGGACCTTCAGCCTCTCTTAGGCCGTGGCCCTGCCTCAGGGCAGTCAAGAACTCCAGGCTCTCCCAACTCTGACAGTCTCTGCTGTGGTCTGTTTCACCATTCAGCCTCTCCTCAGCCCTGGACCCTGCTCAGGCCAGTTGAGATTCCCAGGGTCAGTCCTCTGGCTCTCAGTTCTCTTGTCTCTATTGGTCTGCCCTTTCAGACTCCTCCATAGATTGCTCCCTTTCTCTGAGCTCACCCTGAGTCCGCCACCCTTAGGGCCCTCCCTAATGTAGCCCCTTCCTTCTCTGAACTCATCTGGACTCCTCAGTAGGCTCCCATACTTTGCCCTTCTCCCTGGGTTCACTCAGACCCTTCACTAGTTCTTCCAAACACTCATCCCCCTTCTCCCTGGGATCGCCTCTGAACAGGTCCCAAGCACTCAGCCCCCTTCTCAGGGCTCTGGACCCCACACTGGGTCCCCAGGAATCTCCTCTATCCCCTTAGTTCCTACCTAAACCTCCATATGTTGTTCTGCTTGCTGGCATTCAGGAGTGGCAGCCTTCCTGATGGGTGATGTCCTACACCAGCTCCCAAGATGTTACTGCCAGGGTCTGGGCTAATACCCTGTCTAAACCCTCCTCCAATCAGGTGACTCCTTTGATCAGGCCTAGCCTCACCTGCTAGTCCCCTGGCTGAGATAACTCCACAATTAGCCCTGAATCCACCTGCTGGTGGCTCAGCAGACTGCCTGACCCCTTAAAATGGCAGGCACATCAAGTGCCCTACCACATACAGAAGTTACATTATTTATACAATAAGGCCCCTAAAAGTGCTCTGTAATCATAACACAACAAATGTTCACAGCAGCACAGCACTTTTAAAATGGCCGATCATGCGAAAATGTAACCCTTGTCTGATGAAATATCAGATAGAGGCACTCTAAGGCAGAGCACCTTAGGGATCCTGTGCACAGGTTTCCTGCAAGGGTTAATTTCAGTCAATTCTGTCCACATCCCATATGGCTTTGTGGGCCTGGGATGGTGCTCATGCAAGCAGGAACTGGCCCTGCCCTGCCCTGCCCTGCCCCCGGGGTTCCCACAGAGGAGACAGAAAACCTCAGCCAGGCCAGGAGGGGGGAAGAAACCCACTTCCCTGCTGCAACACCCTCCCCCTGCTGCTTGGTCTTCAGGGGAGCTAGGCTGGTTGTAACCAGATGTAACACAGTAGTTTTAAAATAGTTTCATGCTAAGTTTTTGGGAAACCCACATTTCAACATAAAATTTTCTAAGTTGGAACCCAGAGAAACCCTAACTTAAAATATATTCAGATAGGCTCCTGAAACCCAGAAACACCAAGTTCTGTGCAGCTCATACTTCAAGCATTTTAAGTTACCAAATAGCTGAGTTGTTGCAACTGGGTAGTTCTTCTATTCTATGGCTGTCATTTCAGTAATTTTTTATGCTATTGTCAGTAGCTTGAGGTTCTCTGTACATAATATCCAGACACTCAGTTCCCCAGAAGATTTATATTACTAGTTTCATCTATCATAAGGAATAAATAATATTTTTATACAGCATGCTAGAAAATTGTAAAAAAGAATGGAATTAATTTAGCTAACTATCAGCTAAATCAGGACTAACTAATGCATCAAATTCTCTTATGTCATTCCAGTTTCACAGCTCTGACTCCATTGACCTCAGAAGAATATGTTTTAAACAAATAATACTAATATTATAAAAGCCTTAATCTGTTGGTCTGTCTGTCCGTAATGCTTTATTCGCACTTAGATTGGCTGACTGAAACAGCTGATCAGAGAGTGAATACAGCACTGGGACAGGAGATGGCAGCACAGCGCTGCCATGATGGCAGGGACACAGTGGATGAGGGGAGGGGGAGGAGGCCAGCACAGCTGGCCTGGCCTCCCCCCACCCTGCTCTCTGGAGGTGGCGGCAACAGAGCGGATGGAACGGGAGCAGTGAGGCCAGCAGTGCTCCCCCACCCTCCCCAGCCCTGCTTCCTGCAGGAGGCAATGATGGAACAGAGGGGTGGGGACGAGGTCACTGGAGCTGGCCTCACCCCCCACCCTGCTCCTTGGAGGTGATAGCAGTGGTGTGGGGGCGAGTGGGGTCAGCCCTTCCCCCCTTCCATCGTCACCACCTGTAGGGCCAACATGGGCTGACACAGCAGTGGTGGAGAGAGGAGCGGGCCCAACACAGGAAGGGGAGGAGCAGGCACACTGCAGTGGCGGGTGGGGGAAAGAGTGGACCCGGGCTGATGCGACAGTGGCGATGGGGGGAGGAGGAGCAGGCCAGAGGGAGTGAGGAGAATCCAGCCCACCTTGGCAGTGGTGGGGGAGGAGGGAGAGGGGAAGCAATGGGCCCAGCCCAATGTGGCATCAGCTTTCAGAGGGGAGGAGCGGGCCTCCTCTCCCACTTGGGCCCAGGCCCACTCCTCCCCCCACCCACGTTGGTCCTGAGCTCACTCCTCCCATTCCCCCACCGCCAACATGTTGGCTCGGGCCTGCTGCTCCTCCCCCACAGGCGTGGTGGGCTGGCTCCTCCCCACCCTCTGGCCTGGTCCCCCCCACACCCCCTGCATTGGGCCTGTGTCCTCTCCTCCCCTCCCTTCCCCCTGCCACCAAGGCGGGGAAGGGGGGAGCAGGCCCAGACCCTAAGCAGCAGGAGGAAAGGGGGATCAGGCCTGGGCAGATGGGGGACACAGGGCTCCATCCCCACCTGCTCCCCTACCATCATTCTTGATGGGTAATTGGCTAGCTGTATTTATAAAAATAATGTGTTTAATTTTAGAAGTCTGTGTTTCTCCTGTAACTGCTGATGGCACATTAATATTTCTACTGATTAAAGTGTTACTGTTATCATCACTTGTTGCAAAAGAGGTTCAGAATATTGTTCCTAGGTCCTGGCATGTACATACTGTCTTTCAGTCTGTCTTTAACAAGACAGCAATGATGCACCAGCCTTCATCAAGAAAGCCTTCCATAGAGGCTTCCATCACAGTGAATGGCCAAACCCTCCAGGCAGTGGATAAGTTCACCTATCTTAACAGTACGCTGTCACAGGCAGTTCATATGGATGATAAAACCAATGCCAGAATTGCTTAAGCAAACGTGGCCTTCGACAGACTACGTAAAAGTGTGTGGGAGCAGAGGCATCAGTCAACAAACAAAACTGAAGGTCTACAAAACCATTGTGTTGCCAGTCCTGACGTATGCATGCAAAACCTGGACAGTATACAGACGCCACGCTATGAAGCTGAGCCACTTTCACATGGGCTGTCTGAGGAAACTGATGAGGATAAGATGGCAAGACACCGAGGTTCTTACACAGGCAGGCATTCCAAGCCTCTGTTGATGAACTCACAGATGAGATGGGCAGGCCATGTCACCACGATGTCAGATGAGCGACTGCCAAAGAAGATCTTTTACGGTGAGCTAAAGGAGGGAAAGCATTCTCAGGGAGGCCGAAGAAATGCTTCAAGGACTCCCTCAAGTCATCCTTGAGACATTTCAACATTGACCCAAAGTCTTGGGAAGATCTTACTCATGATTGTTCCACCTGGGAAGCCTCATCCATACTGGAGCTACCATTTCTGAGCAGAGAAGAACTGCTGAGGGAGAGCAGAAGTGCAAACAGCATAAATCTCACAATAACAGCACATCTGTTGTTGATTCAGTAACCCAAAGCAGCATCTCTTGCTCAGTGTGCCATAGACAGATCAAAGCACAAATAGGCCTAATCAGCCACGCACATGTTCACAGAAACCAAACCCACCAGTGATGTCATGGTCATCTTAGAATTTGAAAGACAAACAGCAACAGCAACATTAAACACACGGTTGAAATTTTCCATTAAATTTAAATATGGGGGGGAGGGGAATAGTTCTTATAAAACATAAAAATCATTAATAATATTCCCAATATTCTGTTATTAAGCTCAAGCCTCTTTCCCAAATCTGAGGAAGGGCCCTTTGTGCCTGAAAGCTGTCCAGCATCTTTCCTAACTGTACATTTGGTCCAATAAAAGACATTGCAAAAAAAGTACTGTCTCTTGAATATTTCCTGGACCATCGCAGGAAAAACAACACACTTTCTCAATGATTTTCTCTCTTAATACCAAAGGAAACAGCTGTTTTTAAAGCAATTAAATGTCCCCTTTCAGCATTTGCAAAACAGTATTGCAGCCCTGACCCAGTATATGAGAAATTGGAAGTGAAACTGACTGTAAAAAATGATTAAAAACAAAATGTAAGCCAGCCTATTTTACTGCCCTAGTCAAGCAAAATGTAAAAAGCAAACAAACAGCAGCGATTATGGAGAGTGATATTTTTGTCAAATTCTTTCATGTTTTTATTAAGTTGATATTAAATACAGATAAGGACACATCTATATTTATTTATTTATGTATTTGTTGGGCAGCATCCCCTTAAGTATTTTTGGATTCAAGCTCTATAAAAGAGCAGATGCATGTTGTAAAGTGTGCTCTGAGAATTGCTGTGATTCCAAGCATAATTGAAATTCACACTGGTGTTATCATCGGCAACAGCTGATGACTTAATGCCAGGGCACTGACAGCATCCTGGGCAAACCCTGAAAGGAAGGAAAATTCCAGATAAGCAGTGAGGGCAGACTGTGTATTACTAAATTTTACTGTAAGAGAGTTATCCATTAATTAACCAACCAAATACGATCCCCTCTCTTCTGGGAACACAAAATGAACAACTTTTTCATTATATATTCTCAGCTCTATTTTCTGTTAGTTTTATGGTAAAGTAAACTCATCTAGTCCTAGGTTTCATCAGCATGAGTCAGTGTAAGTGGAAATCAAAACAGCCTCATTTTTTACTGCAGTGTAGACATACCCAGGTTTTAATGTGTACGACATTAAATGTACAAGATCTTTTAATGTACAAGATCTGAGAAAAAATGGTGTTAGCCACAATGCAGGATGAAGATATGGTCACTTCAGTGCCTGTAACTCTGATGCACTCAACTACAATATCTAATGCCATGTAAGCCACTTGAAGAATCTACTGTTAACACAGGATTAGTTGACCAGGGCACATTTGGGGCAATTTCCTGGCTACCTCACAAGCCCACTTTATGCAGCGTAGACTTTATGTGATCTTGAAGTCTTTATACTATGATGACCCAGGAGGCCCCTTCACCTCCTAAGTTCCTGTGCTCTAGCTATAATATAGAGTAGAAAATGCAGCTGGATGTAAAATCTAAGGCCCCCTCTACACATTACAGATATCATGCAATTAACTGGTTAACTGCACAGTTACCTTAAGATGAGTTACACTTGCAAAGTAGTTATCAGGCCATAAAAAGCTCCAACCCACTGTGAAGTTAGACCTGGAAAATGTGTATTCACTTTGTAGTTGATTGCTATCCAGCTTTAATTTGAACATGAAGCAGGGTCTCCTCTGCCACTGGGAGTCCTGTCAGTTGAGGAGGTTCCCAGGCACAGGGGTGTACCATGTCCAGCTGGGGCTGGGAATCCCACAACTGAGGGGACTGTCAGACCCAGCAACTGCTGACTCTGGGTTTTAGCAGTATGGGGACCCAAAGTCCTGCAGCTATGGACACTGGGTGCTGGAAACCAGCTGGGTTCCAGCAGCCAGGGACTGCGGCTGTCCTGGGGGTGCGTAAAACCCCTAGGGCAGGCTCAGGGGTTCATGAAACCCCCAGGTCTAGGAGATCACAGCAGCTAGATCCTCCAGGCCATGGGGCTTCACACATCCCCAAGCCTGGGAGATTGCAGCAGTCTCTGTCCCCCAGCCCTGGAGGCTACATGGGTGCCCCTGTGGCTGGGAGCCTCTCAACTGAGTGGGCTCCCAGCCACAGGAGCTAACTTCTCGTTGGTGCAGGGGGAGTCAGACCCAGGCTCTCTCTATAGTGACAATAAGATGCGATGGGATCTAATGCGTGATCTCACAATCATGCCTCTTGCTATGCATGTGCAGCTAAAAAATGAACATCCCAAAGCATTTTGCAAATAACCCTGAGCAGTTTATTACAGCATCTTGTACAAGGTAATAAAATCAGTAACAGAAATGCAGAAAAGTACCAAAGGAATCCTTCCCCAAGAAGTACCGGCTGTAACTACTGGATGACATCCCTCATTTAAAAGAAGACTCCTGTTGACCAGTTAGTGGCTTACTTACTTTAAACACATGTGATATCCACTAGGGCTGTACGAAATTTTGATAGGTGTTTTGTTTTAAAGCTGTTTTGACACATTTTGAGTTTGAAACAGCAAAATCGAAATGAAAAGGCTTCAAAACAGCTTCAAAATGAAATGAGGGCACTCAAAACATTTTGAAAGTTTCAAAATGTTTTAAGTTTTGAAGCAGCCTGGTGGTGGGAGGTGGGGGAGAGCCAGGGCTGCACTCCAAGCAGCTCCGCTAGCCCCACAGAGCTCATCCCAGCAACGGGAGGGAGCAGGAGAGCCAGTGGCAAAGCTACTCTGAGTGCAGCCCTGGCTCCAAGAGCAGCCCTAGCCAGTGGCTTATCCCCGCCTCCTGCTGCCAGGCTCAGCTTCATGGAACTGCGGAGCCTCCCACCACCAGGCTGTGCTTGTTAAGGCTGCGCTCCGAGTGGCTCTGCCACTGGCTCTCCACTGCCCTCCACCACCTCCCACAGCCAGGCTCAGCTCACTGGGGCTGTAGAGCCTCCAGCTGCCAGCTATTTAATGTGAGCACCTACCAGGCACAGCAGAATATCCCACAAATCTGTAAAAGGGTTTCTCAAAGCCTCTAAAAAGTGGGGAGGATAACAGCCATTGGGCTCCCATGACACACCTGGGCATCCCATGGTACACCTGCCTGCCAGGTGACAGGAGCCAGGTGCTGCTGTCTAGGACTGGTGGCAGCACCAATCTTTCTGGCACCAGTCCCAAGTGGCAGCACCTGGCTTCTCTCATCTGGCAGGCAGATAAGGGGCTTGTACCCCTGGGAGGACTCCAGCAGAGCCTCTGCAGCCTTCCCAGGGGCGTGGGTGAGCCCCCGATCTGCCTGCCTGCTGCATTTTATGTTTCCCAATAATAACCTATGGGCAAAACATTGAAATAGCGTTGAAACAGCAAAACAGTTTCACTGAAACGAAATGGAACAGTGCTTTTGAAACTAAACAAAACCCAAAACCAAACACTGTTCTATTGAATCACTGAAATGGAAGTCGAATCAGAATGGTGCTGTTTTGCACAGCCCTCGTGACTGGCACTACAATTCCCATAGAGCACTAGGAAGCTCAAGAAGACTCAGATTAATGGTAAGGTTGAACTGACATAAAATGAAGCACCTGACGGGGTGGGAGGGAGTGGGAGAGAATCAGTTTGAGCTGATATGAAGGAAAAATATTCAGCAAAGTCTACCTTTCTCTCTCGAAAATGTCTATTTTGCAGCCGCATCACGTTCTGTCAAGTAAACAAGAATCCCATCCTACCCCCCCAATATCTTTAAAAGGAAGCTAGATAGACACCTAGCCGGGGTCATTTGACCCCAGCATTCTTTCCTGCCCATGGCAAGGGGTTCGGACTTGATGACCTGCTTAGGTCCCTTCCAACCCTACCGACTATGAAACCAACTATGAAACTATGGAATACTATACTGTGTGGAAAATTCCCCTCTAACTCTAATAAAGAGGCAACACTGACTCCCTACTGAGCACTCATGTTCAGTTAGTTATTTACCATGACACTTCACCAATTCACTGTCTGTTCTTTCCTAGTTACATTCCCCATCTAGTACTAAACAGGACTACAATCTTTGTTCCTAGATGCATGACTATGCATTTAGCTGAATTAAAATATATTTTTCAAGCAAACCCTGCCTACCATGAAATTGAGATTGATCCATAAACTGATCTGTTCTTATCATAATTGAACATTCTTATCAATTTGTGTATCATATGCAAACTTCACTGGCAACCATTTTAAAATGATCTTAGTGTCTGAGAATAAAGAATAGAGACTGCCAAGCACACCCCACACTAAGAACATCCCTATTACTTAATAATTCCCCATTTACAGTTACTTTTTGAGGCCTCTCAGCCAGATTTTAATCCATTAATTATGTCACACTGTTTTTATGTAGTGACTAGCCAATTGTCCATCAAGAATGATGGGGGGGCAGTGGGCAGGGATGGAGGCCCATGCCCCCCTCCTCATCTGGCCTGACTGTTGTCACCTGCAAGGAGTAAGAGGGTAGTGAGGCCAGCTCTGGTAGTTTTGCCCCCCCACCTCCCATCCACTCCATCATCACCACCTGCAAGGAGAAGGGCAGGGGGGGCAAGGGCAGCACTGAGGCCTCGCCCCCCCTGTTCCATCCACTCCATTACCCCCCCCACCTCCAGGGAGCGGGGGGGGGGAAGGCCAGCTGCACTGGCCTCACCCCCCTCGTCTCTTGTGTCCCCACCATCATGGTGGCACTCCACCACTGCCAGCTCCTGTTTGAATGTTTGTTTGCACTCTGATTGGCTGTTTGTCAGCCAATCAGAGCATGAATAAAGCGTTACAGACAGACAGACGTAGGTTTTTATAATATTAGAATATATTTTTCTGGAGAAGATCTCACAAGAAATACAGAGAAATTTGTCCTGTGGCATTTGAAATGAAATTCTTTCCTCATGGCTTCTTGTTTTGTATTCACATGTTCAACTGAAGTAGTGCTTATATTCAAGAAAAAAGGATTTCTTAGGGTGATATGTTTTATTGGACCAACTGTGTAGTTGGGGTACTGTTGAACAAGCTCTTAAATGCAAAACATTCTACCTCAAGTGGTGCTCATAGACACTTACGATAACAAGGCTATAGCCTTATTGTGAAAATCCATTAACAGCTGGAAAACTGGTGTTCACTGGAGAATTTACTAGGCAACCATTCACACACAGACCCCAATTCTCTTTCCAGGAACACCAGTGCAAATCTATGAAAATCAAACTTTCTATTCTAGTCAGTTTGCATATCTGATTCTCCTGTACTACCCCATTGTCCTATGTTTATACTGTTGATAATGTAGAACAAAGTGTTGGTTATATTTTAATCTTCCTGGTGGATTTTTTTTAAGACTCAGTGTTAATGAAAACATGGAGATTGACCATGTACTGGTATAAAAGGACAGAAAGGAAATCAGGAAACAACTATGTAATTATACAGATTTCCTGTATTGTTTCTTTCCTTCACAATGTCCCATTAAAATGAACCACAGACAGCCAGAGGCCAGTCTGACTCATATATAGCCAATTTGCTGAACTTGTCCAAATTGTCTTTTTTCTAGTGTCACGTTGAAGCACACCTCACCTCCCTGTGCCAAATCCTGAAAAATTGGTAACATAATAGCTGTCTTAAGAGTTTTCACCAATAAGCAGCCCTGACACAGAAAGCCTCACAGTAGCTTAAGCATTCAGCCTTTGTAAGGTGGCTATGTTGCCTCATTAATGGGCAGGGTATGCTTCACCATGGCAGTGCTCAACATAGGGACAGTGGAGACAAGTGCATAGAATTCATGTTCTGGGGAAGCAGCCCTGCAGTGCAAATAACTCTCAGTAAATTTCCTTAAATATCAGGGGTTGGGAATGAAAGAACTGCCCTCTAACCTGTGGTTGGAGCTTGGACAATTGTTTTTGAATAAATAATAAGTTTGACGAAAAATAGAGTTTTAGAGGGAGCAAAACTATTTCTAACGTTTGGTTCAATTCAGCTAAAATCAGTAGCCAAATGAGGAGGGAGAAAAACATTCTAAAATGTCAAAACATGCCATTCCAACATTTTTTAATTGAAATGCTGCATTTCTGAATTGTTGGGAAATTTCATTTGGACATTTTCTAAATAAGGCCTTTAGTTTTAAAGGAGCATTTTTTTCAATTATAAATGTATCTGCATTTTAAAAAGATAAAAAGGGTTGAATAACCTGAAAACAAAAACGAACATTTTATCCTGAAACAGATAAAATGTTTCAGATAGATTCTTTTTGAAAAAAAGAAAATCAGTCTGTTTCACATTGATTCAAAGTGATTTTTTTTTCTGATTTCTCAGTTTGGCCACGAAAAAAAGGGGAAAAACATTTTCAGGTGTCAGAATTGTGAATAACCGGACACCAGGTCAAAGTTTTCTCTTAACCCAGTAATTAGAAATTGCCAGAGCCCTGGTCTGTGAATGTGGTGGTGCTGGTTCTGAGACTGATTTTTTTAGGTACTGATACTTGCATTCAAACTGTATCAAGCAAATACATAATATGGTAATTTGGACTAGGTACAACTGATCCAACTGAATTCCAGCCATTTTCACAGTGCTCTTTTGATTAGTTTCTTGATCTAGTACATAAGCCCTTTGTTTTGAGCCATCATAATAACTGGTAAAATTATACTATAAAAAATTAAAGAGGTATTAAAGCAAGAAGGGAATTAACTAGTTTTGGCCTTCGCCTCCCCAACTCAATTTTCTTTGCTATAAACTACATTAGGGAGATTTTATCAACATTTACCCAGGGGATTGGAGAAAGCCACTTTAAACCAAATGTTGACATTTTATTAAATGATCATTGCAGCAGTCTGGCCTAACAACAGCTCGTAATCATTTTTCCCTCTGCCATATGAGTCAAGACCCTCATAAAGACTTTATTAATTATTCCCCAGTACTATGTATATGAAGGTAATGTTGAGAAATTGTGGTGTGCCTGCTAATACAGTGAATCCAGATAGTAAACCATTTAACTTACATAATTCAGCTATTCAGCACTAAGAAGGATTTTTTAACAAGAAGTTTTCCTTTTTGACTCACTTTTGTTCAATTCAGGCTTCCCTCCCTTTCCTTCCCCTTTCTTGATGTTCTCTTCTATTGTTGTATCCACTGAAACATTTCTTGCAATAAATGTCAAACTTAATATGCATTATGCATCTGAAGAGATCGTTTAGATGGTTTGTTTTTCTCTGAGTATTTGTTTAATATGATGCCACAACGAACTCTCATAATTTAGACAAAGAACGCTCAGATTTTGAAGTTCCCATTTATGTGGCTAAGGATTACTGAGGCTTTTTAGTTCTGGATGTCTGAGAAGATCAAGAGAGAGGAAGTGAAACTGTACCAGAAAAACCCAAAGAAGGGAAAAAACAAACAAACTCATTGAGGTTGTCCTCTTATAGGAATCCCCCTCAGCAGTAAAGTCTGCAGAGAGGAAGGCCTATCAAACATCACCAGTCACAAGGACTATGGGAAAGGGCTTTCCAGTATGCATGATTGACTACCTCTTTGCTCCTCATACAGCCCACAAGAATGGCATCCACACAAGTCATGCTACAATTGGCTGGGTCCTCTTGAACTGTTATTACACCAAAGTTGTATTGACTGTCAACACTGCAGCTTCTCCTGACCTGAAAGCTTACTGAGCCCTTTCCACCAGGAGCAGCAGTAAAATCCTACCAAAGATCTCCATTCTCCATCACCTGAATAATGAAGAGATCTCCAGAGAAGGATAATAGACAGGTGCAGTGCTCCAAACTCTCTCATTTCCCTTTTTCTGAGCACTGTTTCATTTGGCAGGGTCTACCCAGTTTTATTTCTTTGTATAGGTGAGTGTTCAGTACAATTCTCCAAGCTTCCATGGCATTAAGGCTCCAAAACCCAGAACTATTTTCTCTTAGAAAACTTCCAATCTTAAAACATTTCTTGATTTCCGTGTGTCATTCATTTCTTCTGTCCATCTAAACCAGGTAGTTGGGAGCTGCGGTGGTGTGGGTACTAACGTGCATGGTTGATAACCCACAGATTGCAAGTCTGAAGCCATAACAGAAGTATTCACCATGCAGCCCTGTCAGATTCCAATGAATCTGCAAATTCTGCTAAATACTTTGTCATACAAGGACATGAAAAGGGAAGAAACCAGGTAGTCTAAGGTTGTTCAGAGGGAGATGACAATTATCTCATAGAAGTTGGATTTATTTTTATACCTCTCTAATAAAAGAGAGATTGCAGAAGTGGTTTCTAGCTAGAAATAGCTAGTAAAAAAAAAATCACACAGGCCTCACTAAATAGGAATAGGCAGCTTAAGGAGTTGGCAAAGGAAAATAAAGTTTTATGTCTCTTGTTCCCTCATAACAGTACAACCTATTGGCAGTAATGGAAGGCCAGTATGACCTCTTATATTCAAGGCATATCCTTTTAGCTAGAATTCCATGACTAGACTGATGTTAATCTCTATCAGTACACTGCTTTCTCAAAACAATATTAATCACTATAACTGTAGAGTAACCACTAGGGACAGGTCTGCGATATAAAGTTCAGATATCTACTTAGCCATAATCCACCCACCCCCATAAAACAATTCAGAGTTGTTCAGATCTTGGGACTGACCAGGCAGATAGGACAAGTTCTGAAAGGAATATCTGAGGTTAGATTCCAATTATTTTACTTCCTCAAAATTTTCTTTTAAAAAGTGGCATGGTGAAAAGCCCCATTTGCTCAGTAATGGAAACCAACTATTAAGTTGATTAAAGGCAGCCAACACTGAGCATGACAACAAAACAAACAAAACACATAGCCCATATTGGGCAAACATGCTGAGGGGAACTGTAACACAGGGCCTCCTCAGGGCCGATCTCCGTGGCCCGCCCACCTGTTCTTGGGCCAACCGCCCGCCTTCTTGCCCACCATGCCTTGATGTTAATTGATTCATTAATGGATGTCAATTAAGTGGGACACTGCCCATTTTGGTGCCCCAATGCCAGGGGGCGCTCTCTGCAGCTCCTTTCCTCCCCAATACCGCAGCCCAAGCCTCGCAGATGGCATCCTGATGTTCACATCCTCACCGGCCCCCATGCTGGGCCCCAGAATCCTCCTAACAGGACCCCTCCATGATCCCTCCAATCAGACAGCCTCTCCGCCTTAATTCGGGCTACTAGCCCCCCGAAACTATTTTCCCCTCTCAGGTGTGGTCCCCCCGGGACCTTCGGCTACCAGCCCTGGCCCACCTCCAGCCCAGTCGGGACCCCGGGCCCCCAGCTCTTGGGCGTCCCTTGCGGTGGGCCCCTGGCCCTTTTGACCCTCCTGGTCCTGGCCCCAGCATGGGCCAGTCGAAGGTACTCTCTTGTTCGGGTTGGGTCTCTAGCCCCTCACTCTCTCCCAGGGTCCGCCCTCTAGGCCCTTCACAACAAATGAGGTTACCCACCCGGTGGTGGGGGCTAGGGGTTAAGGCGTCCCGACCCGCCTTTCACCGGGGTGGTAACTGGCCTGGCATTTCCTGGGGGCTCCCGCGCCACTGAGAGCCCCACCAGGCCACCCACTCCCAGCAGGGCACAGTTTTAGGTCATGCCCAGGACCAGGAGCCTCCTTACCAACCCCTACAGCTCCTCCCTTACTTCCAGATGATCTCAGCAGCCCTCCAGACAGGCGATGTTGTTGCCTGCCCTCCAGCAGCCAAACTGCCCTGTTTATATAGACAGCCCCTGACTCCAAAATAGCTGCCCTTGTCAGGCACCTGGTGGCTGCCAGCTCCAGGCCCTTAAAGTGGCAGGCACACACAGTGCCCTGCCACAGGAACCTACCATGAGGACAGATTAGTGCAGCTCATTTGAACAGGACATACGGTAGTACCCATTAAGTGCTGTCCCTGACTGCCAACTATTTTTCAAGTCATGGTGAGCCACTCCATGGAATGTATTTTTACTTCCTCTCCATTCCCACAACTGAGCATTGCCTTTCTTTTCCATTTCCAATTATTCCTGTTTCTTCACCAGCCTTAAATTCCTGGCAACCATCACCAAACAGAATCCCAAACAGTTCACTCATAAACCCCCCATTACCCGCTTGCTCAGCCTATAATATATGATTAGTGTGGCCCTGTCCTCCATGTGATGAATTTGGACCAGGTTGCCCTGAATCTTATTTGTATATAATTTTTTTGAGGATTCCAGGATTCGTGACAAGCACACTTGGTTCCAGTCATGAGTGGGGGATAATTAGCACATGAATTCTTTGTGGGGGCCTCTGGAGAACACACACATACTGAGCAGTGCTGAGCTGTGGGGTCACCATGACTTGAAATGCTGTTGACTTTCCTGGGGCCCAGCCCAATGAACTATGTTGTAAATCATAAGCAGGGCCACCCTTCAGGAAAATGCCTCCCTGGGTTAACTTGTATTTTGGTGCCCTTTCTTTGAGTTAAAGTATGTAGTACTATTAGTGAATTTTTCAGAAAGAAAACCCTTGGGGGAGCTACTGGGCTAGATTGGGAGACTTGCTATCCTGCAGCATTCCCCGATGGTGGCCAAGCAGGGCAAAGGGTGAATGGGGCAGGGAATGGGGTGGCTCATTTCTTACCAGCCCCAAGGCAAAGAAGATAGTGAGCAGCACCAGGCAGGTGCCTATGACAATAAGCAGCAGGAATATATATGTAGGTGCCAAAGAGTGTTTATGGAGTACCTATGCTAAAATTCGCAGCAGTTTAAAAGGAAAAAAGATAACATGCAGCAATTCTGCATGTTATGAACTAAGTGCATGTCATGAACTAAGTGCATGGGTACTATATACAAATTGCTACAGCCATGTTTAATTTCAGGGTTATTGTTTACAAATATGCTCCCCACTTCCATGTGCTTAGGGAGAGCAGGGTCTGACAGTAAGGAGAGGGGGAAGGGTCTGCCAGGGGGAAAAGTTGGGGGGAAAAAGAGAGCAAAGGGGCTACCTGACTCCCCAGATTTATTTTCCCTGCTGTAAAAATCAAGGCCGACCTCTAATAATTAGATTCTATCCCTGGAAAATTTATAACAAATTTATAAATGTTCTACATATAGAATCGAATTATTGGGGACCATCTTATAATCAGGGTTGTCTTCTATTTAAGTAAATGCAGTACATAGTTCCCCTCTACATGTGCAGGTAAAGATGCAACGGGATCTAGTGTGTGAGTCACACAATTAAGCCACTTGCCATGCCACAAATGCATGGTAGGAGGTCCAATTGTGAGATTGTATATTAGATCCCATTGCATCCCAATCCCAAACTCCCCCTCCACATGCAAGAAGCAAGATCTCAGGACTCGGAGCCCCCTTAGCTGAGGGGCTCTCAGCAGCAAGGGGCACCCTACACACCCCCAGTAGTTGAGAGATTGCTGCTACAGCAATCTCCCTCCCCAGGGGTGCATGAAACCTTCAGGGTGGAGAGATCACTACTGCGAGCATCCCCCTGCCCTGTGGGTTTCATGTATAGGCAATGTATAAAGGGGGCATGAGGGGGCGTGTGCCCCCCCCACCAATTTCTGCACTGATATCAGGGCATGGGGCACAGGACTGCAGCCTGGCTGGATACAGGGCCCACCAGCAGTAGGAGTGGCAGCAGTGTTGCGATTTCTGCACCAGGGGTGGAACGTAGGATTGCAACCCAGCTGAATTCAGTGCTCAGCAGCAGCAGGGGCAGTAATGGTAGTGCAGAGTTCTTCCCCCGCCCACAGCCACTGTGAGCACTTACACATCGCCTATGGTTTCATGCACCCTCAGGGTGGGAGGATCACTTCAGCAGTGATTCTCGCATTCTGGGGGTTTCACACATCCCACGGGGCAGGGAGATCACTACAGTGGGGATCCCCCCCACTCTGGGGTTTTCATGCAAAATGAACCATGGGAGATCAGGGCTGGGAGATCATAGCTGTGCCCTGCTGCTATCAGGATCCAGGTGGATCCTGGCACTGGGAGGCATGCTGCGGGGGCTCAGCATCCGCAGCTGCGGGACTCTGGGTCCCAGTAGGTACAGCGTGCTGCCGGGATCCAGAATCCATAGTTGCTGCAGCTAAGAGGCCTCAGCAATTGCAGGACTCAGACCCAGCTGGGCAATATGCACCCCTATGGCTGGAAGCCACAGCTGATGGGGTTCCCAACTGCCAGGGAGACCTGCTACACTTGCAAATTAAAGCTCAGTACCAACCAGCTATAAAGTTAGTACACATTATCAAGGTCTAACTTTATAGCTAGTTGGAGCTTTCTATTATGTGATAGCTACTTCGCACATGTAGCTGGTCTCAAGGTAATTGCGCAATTAACCAGTTAATTGTGTGATACATATAATATGTAGAGTAGGCCATAGAGTTATTTAAAGCAAATTTCAGACTTGGTCTTTGGAACCTCCATCTGGGGAATCACAACACCTAAATACTAGGTCTCAAGAGTGATTCAAAGAAACAAGGTTAGGCTCCATTTCAGGTTCCCCATGATCATGGAGAGAATTAGTTGCCCCTTAAATGTGATTCAAAGAACCCTGACAATGTGTAAGGAACTGCCTAGGAGCAGCCAGTAGTACACACTAAACATAGGGATGTCTCTGACCTCCTGCCCTCTCCGGAGCTTATGCATTTAAGTAAGGGCTGCACATTAGGGCCATGTCCAGGTGTGCAGGCATGTGCTGATTGTGGCATCACAAACCTCTTTGTGGCACTGCAAACCACATGTATGGAACATTCAAACGTGTCCTGTGGTGCGAATTTGCAGTGCAGAGGGTGAAATTTACTACCAGGATTTCCTGACAGGAAAAAAAAAGTGCCAGGAAAAAAAGCGGCACAGAGCATGTAAAAATAGCACACGCCAGAACAAACAGAGGCTTTGTGCTCCAGTGAGACACTCTGGCCACTGACCAGAGCATCTCTACTGCTCCAGTTGTGCCTCTGCTGCTCCAGCATGCCTGGAACCAGGAGGAGTTACTGCGCGGTAGCTTTGCAGAACAGCTTTTAGGTGACGCTGACTGTGCAGTGGCTCATTACTACTGCTCAGTAGCGTTGCGTCATGCTTCCTGCTACACGATGCTACTGCACAGTAGTAACGAACTACTGAGCAGTCGATGTCTCATGTAGACGCAGCCCCTGAGAACTATTATCTGAGAACTCCCCGAGTCTGCTGTTATCTGAAGAGTGAGTACCACCACAACCTCTGCCCCCTCTGGTCATGTTTTTGAGTGAAAACAGCTTTGTAATGGATTCAGTGCTGTTCATGTGCATTAGATAAGCACAGACCATGCCTAGTGGTTCAGGCCTGTCATGGATTTAGGGAAAGTTTTAGTTGCTCAATCTTTATTCTATATTAAATGGAGCTTAGACAGAAGTCAGGCATCTAGCTGCTCAAACTTAGGTGCCATTACATATGTGTGGATGCCTAAGCTTAGTTTCTCTGGAGTCTAAAAAGTAGGTGCCAAATATATTTGGGTGCCTAAGTGGGTTTTGTGGCTAATGGATCAGGGATATTCTAGATTAGATGCAACTTCAGCACATAAATTCCATCCAAATTGCATTTAGGCACCTATTGCAATGTGGTGAATGTGGATCCAGCCCTTTATTCCTATTCAGTCTGGAGATTGGAGGGTAGGAAGAGGTGCTTCCCCACCTGAGAAGTTAGTAGAAAGTATTTTTCAGTTGCACCATGGAGTACTGAGGAATACCCACATAAAAAAAAAAAGAAATAAAAAAACCCACCATTATTTTTAATTCTTCATAGCTATAAGTATGACTGAATTCTCATCCTATGCAAATGACTGCGAAGTGTAAATGCATTCAGATATAAAACCACTGAAGTTCCCAGTGTTGCCAACTCCTGTGCTCACACGAGAAGAGTTTCATGTATTGTAGGTTTCCAAAAGAGATATGAGGAAACATAGTTGCACACCCAGAGGACTAACGCTCAGAAAAGGAACTGAAATTTGACAAAAACTAACATAAAACGTGTGTGTGTGTGTGTAATATATATATTACATAAAAAAAGCTAGAACTCTTGGTTCCAAAATGATACCTTTTAATTAAACTAACTGGAAAATGGCAAGAAAAGTGTCCTTTTCTGCAAGCTTTCGGGAATCAAAGTCCCTTCGTCAGGCTCTGGGAAAAATGTAGATGGTACAAGATGGTAAAAAGTCCCCATAGGTCGGAAATAAACTTCATTTTTGCACAGAGGGAGCTGAAGATGTAAGTCTGTCCCTCTGGGTCCACGAGAGTGTCTTTGTGAGCTGTGTTGAGTAGCTCTTTGACGTGTTGATCAGGTAGAATTCCTTCCCTGAAGGTGTCAGATGGTAGGTAGGGAGGCAAAAAAAAAAACTTCCTTGTTGTTCTGCAATGAAGTTTAAAATTCAAAATCAGCTGAAATTCGGCATCTTCCACGTTTCAGGGGTGTACTTGGTAGCAGTGTTGGTCTGAGACAAAAAGACATACAAAAAACTAGAACTCTGGGTTCCAAAATGATACTTTTTGTTAGACCAATTGGAAAATGGCAAGAAAATTGTCCTTTTCTGCAAGCTTTTGGGAATCAAAGTCCCTTCGTCAGGCTCTGTGAAAAATGTAGATGGTACAAGTTGGTCTAATAAAAGGTATCATTTTGGAACAAAGAGTTCTAGTTTTTTGTATGTCTTTTTGTCTGAGACCAACATGGCTACCAAGTACACCCCTGTAATATATATATATTAGCCCTTTAACTCCTGACCAATCTGAAAAAGGAACCTGTGAATACTTCATTATCCATCCTTCATTCCCTGCTGTTCTAGCTCTAAAACAACAACTATATGGCCCCACTGCTAGGACCATACTGGACCTTAAAACTATCAGTTAAAAAAAGAAACTTTTGAGTTTACTTCACACTGACCAGATACATCAATACAGCCTTCTGACACTGAGGACTCTATATATCACTGGCTTCCTTTGGAAAGTTCTCTATATTTCAGCATATTTGAAACCAAGGTTTGTATTTTCATTTGATTTGTATTTTGTCTGAGTGTAGACAAGTCCATTCTCACAGATTCACAGAAGTTTAGGGCTGGAAGGGACCTTGCGAGATCATCAGGTCTAACCCCCCTGCTCACTAGACTTCTATTTTTATGCATATATGTCTTTCTTTTGCACAAATTCAGTTTGAACTAAACACAGAAGAAATCTCAAAATCACCATTTCTGAGGTGAAGACAGAGAAGTCTGGTGGTCTCATGGATTCCATGACAAACTAGTCCACAAAGAAAAATTGAGGACATTTTGCAAAAATTGTTATGGCATTTCTCAAGTAATTTCGCAGAACTCCCAGCTAAAATATATGGGTACCTATAGACCCGTAGGGACACTGCTCTGATGCGCTGTAATCACGTGTCGGAGCAGACTTGATTAACTGAGTTTGCTGGAGTGTGCTAATTAGCACGCTCCAGCAGCCTCCATGTCTTCTGTATTCAGTGTCACTGTGCTTCAAAATGGTGGTGCTTTAACTAAAGCTTGTCCAATGAGCTTTAGTTAAAGTGTCTCTGCTGTCATTTTGAAGACCAGGATGTTGAATACACGAGACACTGCAGGCACTTTAATTAGAGCAGCTCTCAGAGCCGTTCTAATTAAAATGCCCCCCACCCCCCACCCAGAACACGTGCAAAAATGCCCTATAATCTCAGTAGATTGACTAGATTTTAACATTAACACTAAGTTTAATTATATAAAATGAAGATTTTTGCCAGTAACTTAGAAGAGAACAGGCCTTTTCATCTCTGCCTGTAGGCTGCTTGTATGATGAAGTTCCATGTAAGGGTAAGTACACTTTTCTATCTTCCCTCTTGCATCTTTCACCCTGACTGAAAATGCCAAGCGTCCTTGCAAGTAACCTAGATCACATGCTCCAATCATCATTCTCTATATAATCTCTGTGGCCCCCACAGAGTAGCTCAAATATTTCTAATAATATGGTGCAATAACCTTCTGGCACAGCCCAGAAGCTTTTCCTTATGTGGACTGCGTGGAAATGATCTGATAGTTTTTATGGAGTGACAATCTCTCTACTTTAATCTTCTCTAAATATTTTGTATTCTGTCATAATAATTTACACACCAAAATTCCAGGCAAACTTGGTTATCCTAGATATGCCATTAACCAAGGGACAGAAAGGTTGAAAGCCAGTTCCAGATTATATAGCAGTCGCCTGCACTAGGCAAGATAAGTACATCAAAGAGCTGATAAACCGTTGGGTCTGTGGTGGACAGCATTTAGAGTAATCTTTGGAGTCCCAAGCTGCAGAAAAAAAATCCTGTTGGGATAAAAGCTATTCATCCTCAGTTTATCTTGTGATAAGAGGCAGCAGGCATGAGGTGCAGGCAAAAGTGCAGCTCCCAGGTCTAACTCATGGTGATTCATAGAAAGCACCATGAGTTAGACCAGTCATCCTGACCCAACAGATGTTAGCTGTTAGATGGGGAGATTGGAGGATCAGCTCTAATTTGGAGCCAATCCAGGGAGAGGCGCTGCACCTGTGCATTCTCTCCCCCTAGCTGCTCCCCCTTAAACAGCTCTGCTGCTGTCTCTGGATGACAGGGGAGAGAAGGCAGGGGAGGGAGGTTTGTTCTGGGCTTTTCTAGTAGACTGAAGCTCCACCAAGGTGAGGGACTCCAATCCATCCACCCCTGCTCCCCTCACACTCCATCAGGGCTAAGAAAACTCCAGAATGGACCTCTGTCCCTGCCTTCTCCCCCTCCCATCCAGAGACAGCAACTGAGGCTAGGCTGTGCTGGAGTCAGAGCAGACAGAAATTAAGGGAAATGCTCTGCTTTGGAGCATTTTAATTTGAACCCTCACACAATGAGGTTTAATTTGTTGTGCAATTGGAGGGTTCTGCAGCTGTTTGGATATGGCTTTAGAGTACTTTTGAGGGGCCAGTCACGCAACGAATGACATTTCGGTCCACACCCATGGTGACGTCTTCTAAAGAAGGAGATGATGGCTAAAATCAGAGGGGCAGAGGAAAAGGCATTAAGTAGACTCTAAATTAGACCAACACACCCATGGTTATTCAGACACAATATACCAGGAGTTTTCAAAGGAGACAGGATTTTGCAGGTCCACAGAGTTGAAAGTGGAAGAGATCATTATAATCAACTATTCTAACTCCATGAATGATAGAAACTATACGCTTTCACTAGGCCTGTGTGAAGTGGCAAGTATTTGATTCAGATTTGGTTCCAGCCTATTTGGAGGGACAGTGATTTGATTTGATGATTCAAGTCACTGTCCCAATTCAATTCAGCCGAATCGGATTGGAAGATTCAGCACCAATTTGAAGATTTGGCCATAGACTAAACAGGCAGCAGTCTTCGACCATGATAGACACAGCTGCCTCCAGCTGGTAAGTCTGTTGTGGTGGGCAGAGGGGGGAGGGAAGGGGCATGGGGAGGGGAAATCAACACCCCCACAGTGAGAGAGGGATTGGGGCTGGGACAAGCTGCCCAGCTGGGGTGGGAGGGCGCAGGGATCAGGGAGCTTGGCTACCACCACTGTGTGCCACTGTGCACTGCCGGTCTGGGAGCTGCTCTTCTGATGGCTCCTATGGTGGCTCTCACCACCGGTCTGGGAAGGCATGGGAGCGGTCATGTGCCCCAGATCTGTGTGGGGTGAGCTGGGCTGGGCTGCGCTCTGAGAAACTAGCCCCAGCCGCAGACTAGAGCGCATCCTGCCCATGGAGTGCAGTGGAGGTGAGGCTATGGGGAGGCTGTAGCCACCCTAAAGTTCCCCATATCCCCTGCCACCAGCCCCTCCCCGATCTGGGTGCCCTCATGCCCTGCTGCTGCTCGCCCAGCCAGGACGAAGCTGCGACTTGCCCAGGAGGCACAGGGAAGCAGGAGTGGTTTCTGCTGCTGCTTGCCACTTGTCTGAGGCAGTAGAGAGGCACCATCCCATGCCTCCCTGCCCTGGTTGTGTGATTGGCAGGAGGGCATAGTCCCCACTCCCAGCACCTTCTGCCACCCATCTGGAGTGCAGTCCAGCCCAGCCCACCCTGTGCAGATCCAGGAACACATGCTCACTCCCAAGCCCACCTGGACTGATGGCAAGAGCCACTGGAGGAGCCACCAGAAAAGCACAGTGGCAGAAACCCCCCTCCCTGAGTCTTGTGCCCCCCTACCCCAGCTGGGCAGCTTGTCCCAGCCCCAATCCCTCCCTTACTGTGAGGGCATTGATCTGCCCCTCCCCCATGCCCCTTCCCTCCGCCCACCGCAACTGACTTACCAGCTGGAGACAGCTGTGCCCAGTGTCATCAAGGACTGCTGCCTGTTTAGTCTATGGCCGAATCTCCAAATCAGTGCCGAATCTCTCTGAATCAATTCAGAGGCTTCTGATTTGATTTGGACCTTTTAATGGGTCTCCTGATTTGATTTGAATTCAGAGATTCAGCCACTGAATCAAGCCAAATCTCCTCTGAAATAAATTGGCTACCAAAGCTTCGCGCAGCCCTAGCTTTCACCCTGTGATTCAAGCAGTAGTGGGAATTTTTTTCCCCATGCTACTGAAATAAACAATCCTGAGCCCCCAAATTTGTGGTTGAATGCTTTCTTCCTTTTCCGTGAGGATATCTTTTGAAGTATTTACTGAGAAGCATGAGACTTATATTTTTAAAAATATTTTGTGTGTGTTTAGGCAGTGCAGGATGAGTGGTTTAACACAGAATCCAACTGCTGGACAGCTGAAATACACTGAAAGGAAGATATAGCTCCTGGATCACTGAATCCAAACATATCATCATATCATGTAAAAAACTCTTCCAAAAACTCATTGATCACCAATTTAAAAGTAAGGGGCTTTTGTTTGTTTGTTTTGCCTCCATTATTCTAATTGTTTGAGGATGTCCTTTTTCTGTTATTTAGGAACCCTCTTCTAAGTCCCAGCCTAAATTTACTCATGGCCAGTTTATACTCCTTTGTTTCTATACCAAGCTCTTTAGCCTAAACTTGTATCCCCTGAAGTATCTATAAAAAGCAATCATATTCCATTCCAACTTTAATTTCACTAAACAAGCCAAGCTCTTTTAGACTCCTCCTGTATCAACTTAGTAGCCCACCCACCATCTCTTCCAGTGTGAGTTAATCTTGAAGAAAGTGCCCAGCCCCAGCTGCCAGTTCTCTAAAAAAAAAAGAAAAAGCCCTGCACTCACCAGCTGCTGCAGTGGCTATCAGGGCTTCTGGGGGCTTGTGGCAGAGCCCCCCATGCAGCGCAGGGAAGTGGGGGCAATGGGGATAACTTTCTATGATTCTATAAAATCTATTCCATTTAGATACCAAGGTTATGGATCCAGTATAAAGCCTAATTGAAACAGAAAGTTACAATAGATCATCTACCACACCATCTCCTTTGGAAACACTCCATATCTTCATAGATCCAGGTCTTCAAAGCTTTCCTTTGATTAATTGCATCATATTATTCCTAGTAATAATACCCTTGTGCACATTAAATAGTTCCTCTTCCTCTTTGATGTTTATTTTCTTCCAGTATTTGCAGACAGTTATAATGGCTTCCTGTAGGTTATCTCTTATTCCTGTTATATTTAGTTCTCTCTTTTTTTAATCTTTCCTCTTAAGTCAATCCAGCCACTTAGTCATTTTGTTGTCCTTCTTTGGACTTCTTCCCATTTATCAATACCTTGTTAAAGAATGCCCATAACTAAACAAATGTGCACAGCTTACTTCAAAAAAATAAATGCATCTAAAGGTAATGTAGGTACCTCATCTGCAGCCACTGCCATATTCATAATTGACAGCATCATTTTACTAGAGCTAAATCAAGATTTGCAGCTATATTTTTCTTCATACTACCTAAAGTTATCCCATTGTTATCTGGTCTTTCTTCTAGTTTATATGTCACCTCTTGTCTCATTTTATACTATGAGCCCCTTTGGGGCTAAGAACCATCTTTCTATTGTGTGTTCGACCATCTTGTAGTACTACAGGGCCTCAAACCTGCAATATAAGGGAAATGATGATGATAATGATGATAGTGCTGTACCTATATCATAAATCAAAGAATTCCTTTATTAGCCATCAGAAATGTACAAGCTTTATAAAACTGTTCTTTGCAAAACTAAATTCTAATAAAATTGCAAAGAACAGATTTGAAAATTGAAGCTTTTGCCTCTAAATAAATTCTCAACATGAAATCTCAGCAAGATGTTTCAAGTACCAAAAATGTGTACTCGTATAAATAGCATCACCTGCAGTGTTGCTGTCTAAGAAATTACTAATATTAGTCATACTTGGTGTGGAAAACTGGGGACAGAGAAAGAGGGGTTGTGGACTTCCATGAACCTCAGCATGTAGCATTGGATTACAAAGAAAACATTCCTTATTCCTAGGCCTCAGAGTGTAGACTACAGATAGTAATTTATTTTCTCTCAGGGATGCTGGGAGAGAGAGCTTTAAAAAGGCCTCTTTGTCTTTGCATTTCTCATATGGCATTTGAACTTCTGAATTTCCTTACAGTTTTATTATTGCGCACCCAGATTGGAATTGAGGTACTCGACATGAAGTGTGTGGTCCTCAGCTGTGAAAATATAAATCTAGCTTTGTTCATTTTTTTCCAAGTTCAGTATTTCATTCATGAGTATGAAAACATAGATTTGACATATACCTTTGTTTGAGCTTGATGGAAGGGAATATAAACCATTCAAAATGCTCTACATGGGATTTTTGTAGGTTTTTTTTAAACAGGCAGCCCCTGGCTTGCTAATAATGGCACAGTCAGTTGACAACTTAATTTACTGTTTAATATGAGAAATAAAATGGGGAAAGGGTAGAGATAGGTAGAGAGAGGAAAAAAGAGAAAACTAAAAGTATGAGGGAGGAAGAAAAAGAGGGTAGAAAAAGAAACAAATTTTTCCAAGGATGGAGGATAAAACAAAAATGCAATAAACACCAGCTTCCTAGTGCTACTGCCTATTTGACTTTCCTAGTTTTAAGAGACTGTGCAGCTCTCCCTTGAAATTACTTCAGACAATTCAAAAGGAACATTGGCAGCAAGCAGAAATCCTAAGCAATCTGGAGAAGTTTCAAGAACTTTTTTTTTTTTTTTTGCCTTTGCTTGCCAGTTAGAAACAAACTTTGCTGCAGAAGAGAGAACTCTGGCTCAGGCCCTTCCCCCATATGTTCCAGATCCCTGGCAAAAGTCTTTTTTTTCCCTTCCTTCTTAATCATAAGATCCATCCCAGGTTTTTATGATATATTTCTACATGATGTCTAGAAGTAAAAAGAGAGAGAAAAGAAAGAAAGTAAAGAGAAAAGAAAAACTTGGCATGTTGTTAAAGGGGAAAACTGAAAAATACTCATAACATTTTCCAAATCATTAAAAATATGCTCCTTAGATGTGACAAATATGCTCCCTGCATGTGACAAATGACATATGTATCTCCTTGGAAGTATGCCAGACAGAGCCTGATTCATATCCACTTCAATACAGTAAACAGCGGTGTAAGGGAGGCAGAGAGAGAGCAAAACCCCTGCTACCGGGCACATCTACGCAGGATGTTTACTGCAGTTGCCTAATTAGCTCTGCAGTCTTGTGTCTACATGTGCAGTTCTATAAGGATGGAGCAAACTAATTAAATATAAGTACTATCCTGCTGCAGAATTTTTTCATGTGAAGTAATGCATGTGTAGACACTGACCTAGCTGGCTGAGTGGGCTGTCAGCCAGCCCCACACTGTAGCACCCTCATGCCCTAACCAGCCCCTCTGCAGCACAGTGAGCTGGGCTGGAGCAGCCCTGGGCTAGCAGGCTGAACTCCTGGGCTCCTTGCCAACCAGAGCTACTCTAACCTGGCTCAACACACTGCGATCCTGGGTGTACATGCAAATGATGCACCTGGGAGCAATAAACTCCAGCACAATATGCACTGGAGTTTATTGCCTCATGTTAATTGCATATGTAGACATGCCCACTGAGAAATGAAGCTGCTTGAATGAGGATTATAGGAAGAAAAAATGTAAGGGGATAGCTGGATTGGAAATAAGATATAATGCATTGCACTTCTAGGTTCTGAGTTGGGTACCAGTTTAGTACTGCATAACTGAAAAGACTTTTCAATCTGCTGGTTACTGAGAATCTTGGTATGGATAGAACCAGTAGTTCCACCTAATTTCTAAGGCCATGCAATACTAACTATTTTAAGATCCTATTGTAAAATGTTTGGCCCAACTTTGACAAGAAAGTTTCTATGCAGCATGTCTTCCTCCAGCTGAAATTTTTTTTTTTTTTTGGACATTTTCAGTCAAGCCGATTCAACTATTTCCAAGATTGAATCTAAGGAGAATTGTACTGTTTAACTCAGGGATGTCAAACATACAGCCCACAAGCTGCATCTGGCCCATAGAGCTGTTCCATCAACCCCACTGGGGTACTGGTTCGCCTAGGGAATTTGGGGGTGAGGCTAAGAGGAGACTGGGCCTGCCATAGAAACTAGGGCCCTAGAGCCCTACTGGACATGACCCTATGTTACCTGCCTGTCACTGAGAAGCTCACCCTGCAGTCCCTAGTTCCATCACCTCTACTACTTGTACTGCTACTTGTTCCATCGCTTCCACTGTTGGCCATGCTGCCACCATGACTGGTGTTAGATAAATTGGGACTGCCTGGGCAAGGGAACTGCTATTGGAAGTCAGTGGTGTGGAGGAGTCATAGAATTTAAAATGAAAGGAAGCTGGTGTAAGAGACTGTGTGAACAAATTGGGGCTAGGAGCTTGGGTGGGGAATACAGACTGGGATGAAGGTTATATGAGGAGTCAACAGGTAAGACTGGGAGTGGCTGTGAGTGTAGGAGGGACAGAAAGCAAGATTGAAAGTAGGAGTCAAACCTAATGATGAGGCAGGGCATAGGGTGGAAAAGCTGGATTGATTAAACAAAACTATTTAGGACAAGGAACAAGAGGTGGGAAAGATGGGGGATGAGGAACCAGGAGAGTGGGATTAGGAATAGGCGTAAGGGAAAACCTAACCTGGGCCTCAGACTGGGAGTGAAAGAGGGAGGCCAGTTTGAAGGAGATGGGGCAAAAGCTGTCAAGTGGCAGGGGGAAACAGAGAGAAGAACTGATACCCTCTTTCCATACTCCTTTCCAGGGGATTCCTCAAGTTTCAATATTCCCCTCAGATCCTGTCACCAAATGTCTCTGAAACCTATAGAAACAGGGTTTCTTCTCCCTGTAATACTGGTCTACATAGGGGAGAACAGCCCCCTACTGATATTAGTTACTCTATTAGTTCAAGTGACAGAGTAATATAAAGGTTGACTTTTTACTAATGACCCAAGTGTCATTAGTAGAGCTTGTCATTAGTGTCAAAATGATGCCATGTGATTTCTGTTTTTTCCAATCTGCTTCTTAAAAGAAACTAGGATATTACACGGGTGTAGGTTGTAGCCATGTTGGTCTAAGGACATAGGCAGGCAAGGTTCTTTGGGTGAATCTGATATCTTAGTTGTCTAATAAAAGATATCAGATTCACCCAAAGATCCCTGTCTGCCTAGGATATTACACTTCATTTAAATAATGTAAAAATAACATTACCAAGGTTGCAGTTAAGAATTGAAAAGTTTGGAAGTTCTAGAATGAAAATGTAACCTTAACTCAGCCTACTGTCTGTACTCATGAGGCAGTAGTCCTTAATTACATGATCACATTCTCTTCCCCCCCCCCCCAGAGGAAAGTCACTCAAAACAAACTTTTCACAAGAGAACACTGACAGGTGTTTCTTATTTTCTGGGTGCCAAGTTGATAGCCTCGAATCTGTTTCCCACAGAGTTTGACTCAAGACAATGGGAATTGTGCTTTGAACAACTCAGCTTTGGTACAGCATTACATACTGGGTGTGTCTACATGTGCAAATGCTGCTGGGTGGGTTTACTCTACAGTAATTTACTCTAGAGCAAACCCACCCCAGGCAGAAATCTACACATGCACAGATGTGGGAGCAGATTTGTTGCTCCTGGCAGCAGTCTGCTTCCACCTCCTCTGGACCTACACCAGCCCCCACAAAGGCTGGCAGGGAACACAGGGCCAGGAGACACCTGGAGGCCCTCAGGACCCTAGGTAAGGCTGCTGGGGCCAGTCCAGGTGCTGGCCCCAGCCTCCCCTACACAACATGGGGCAACGTGCCATGCCAGAGTGTATGTGTATGAGCTTTTCCTGTGGGGGCCAGTGCAGGGCTTGATAGGTCAGGTCGGGGCTGGTGCAGGGCCAGAGCAGGTGGGAGCAGACTGCTGCCACCCTGGGCAGGTGTCTACATGTGCAGTGATGCAGGAGAAGATTTGCTGCTCCTGGCAGCAGTCTGCTCTCACCCCCTCCAGGCCTGCATCAGTCCCTCCAGCCCTGCACTGGCCCCCACAGGAAACACACATACACGTATGCTCTACCGTAGTATGTTGCCCTGTGGGGTGAGTCATATACTGAAAAGTTAGGAAGGTGGCTTGTGCAATCTTAAATTATCTGGGAGCTGTCTGCTGCTGGGGCAGGCTCTGCCACCAGAACCTGGGTGAGGACAATGTCCCCCTGCCTTGGTAGCAGGGAGCTCCCAGCCCTGGCTCCCCAACTTGGGGCAGGGGGCTTGCAAAGAGCTTCAGGAGAGGGGTAGGTCCTAGTCCCCTGCCCCAATCCACCACTGGGGCAGCTAGCTAAGAGCTTGTTCCCAGCCCTCACTCCACTATCACGGAACTGGGGCTTGGAGCTCCCTGCTGTCCGGTCAGGAGGACATTAAGGTATCAGAGGTGGAGGTCTTTATGGTGGCAGAGCCCACCACAAGAGGCAGCTCCTGGGGGCAGGGAGCAATCTCCTGCCCCCTGCTGCCTGGCTGACAGGGAGCAAATTTGCTCCCAGTCAACCATCTACACATGCTGTACTGTACAGTAATTACCCACAAGGAAATTTGGTACTTGTATTTACAGGTAGCAAAGTTACTGGCAATTAGAGAAAATTATTGTGCAGTAAGCATCTGCTTGTGTAGACGGCGATGCTTACTGCATAGTAATTAGCTTTAATTTTGAGTAAAGCATCTCGTGTAGATGCGCCTACTCTGAACAATCAGATACTAGGTGTCTCAACCTGGACACCTAGAATAACTTGATATTTTTTACCTTAGTTTCTGTTGTGTCTCAGTTCCCCATCTGTAAATGTGGCTAATACCAACCCCTAGGTCACAGGGCACTATGAAAATAAAGCAGGGTGCTGACAGAAGCAATATCTGTCTGGTGATCAGCCCCCTGAAAGCACCCTAAAGCCATGCCCTGGCAGAAGTGCATGGCTGCAGAGTGTTTTAAAAATGCCCAGTCGCATGACAATTAACCCTAATTTAATGAGGTTTCAGATGAAGGTGCTCCAGAGCAGAGAGCCTCCATTAACTTCTGTTTGTCCCTGTCTGAGAGCAGGGCTGGGCTACATCAGCACAGACCTAACCCCAGTACTGTCTTCAGGATGGGAGGTGGAAGAAGGCAGAGGAGGGAGCTATGGTCTGGGGTTTGCCCGGTCTGCATTTGAGGGTGGGGAGTGGGTGGATTGGAGCCCCCCCCATCAGGTGTCTCCAATCCACCTACCCCCCCAGGGAACTCCAGGTGGGGGGCTCCAATCTACCCAGCCCCTCCCAAGTGCAGGCTGGGTAAATCCCATACCCCCCCCCCACTTCTCCCCATTCCCATCCTGAAGATAGCACCAGAGCTGGGGGGGGGGGGGGGAGGGCTTAGGGAGAGAGGGTGCAAGCATGCAGCTCCTCTTTGTTGGATTGGCTCCAAAGTGGAGCTCAATTCCACCCCCGCCCCCAACCAAACAGCAAATGTCTGTTGGGTTCGGGGGCAGGGATTTGTTGCAACTCATGGCACGTTCTGTGAAGTGCCATGAGTTACAGCAGGGAGCTGCACATCTGTCAATACCATTAGTGTCTGTGAAGCAGACAGGTACTTTAATGTTGGGCAACAGAAAGGCCCATGAGGAAATGTATTTGTCATCAGAGAAGGATTTGAAGATCAAACATTGGATAATAAGGTGTAAATAAAACATTACATAGCTACTCGTCCTGTGCACTGAATGAGGTTGAGGTCTTGTGGGAAGAAATGTTTGTGATCTTACAAAGTCTTAAATTATAGCAAAGGAAATTCACCTTAGATATTAGGAAGGACTTTCTCACTAAGAGGGTAGTTAAGCCTTGGAAAAGATTACCTAAGGAGGTTGTGGCATCCTTTAAAGTTCTTAAGAACAGGTTAGAGAAACATTTCACTGATCCTGCCTTGAGGAGTGAGTTGGATGAGGTGACCTCCTGAGGTCTTTTTCAGCCCTGTGTTTCTCTTTCAGCCCTACTTTCCTACAGTCATGGAATTAAAGACTTAATCAGAAGGCAAATACATAAAGAAGATAATTTGAGATTGCACAGACCATCTTCCTAACTTTTCAGTATATGACTTAGCAACCTCGGGCACATCCAGATGCATGCAGACAGGTGGTACTAAACACTGCATGTACCACATATGCAAACATGCCCCATGTTGCTAATATGCAGCATGGCATGGGAGAGGGGGAACAGGTTTGATACCAGGAGATCCCGGTGTCAAAAAACCCCACACCTTAAAAAAGGGGGGCAATGCACATGGTGGCAGCGTGCGCTGCTGGAAACCGGAGCCCGGCCAGCCAAAGTCACACTCTGGCTGCTGGCCAGTGGGGCTGTGAAAAGCTTTGGTAACCAACTCGATTCAGAGGAGATTTGGCCCGATTCAGTGGCCAAATCTCCAAATCTAAATCAAATCAGAAGACCCATTAATCTCTCTGAATCGAATCGGAAGCCTCCAAATCGATTCAGAGATTTGGTCATAGACTATACAGTCAGGCATTGTGGGGGCAGATGGGGGAGCAGCCAGATGAGACCTGGCTTGAGTTGGCAGCCCAGGGGAAACTGTGGATTGTCTGGCTGCTCCCCCAGCTGCCCCAGGAGAAGACATAGGGGTTAGGGGGAAATGATTGGGAGCTGGGGAATCCAGCTGGGAACTGGGGAATTGAACTGGGAGCTGGGGGGAATGATTGGGGGCTGGGGGAACAAACAGAGGCTTCCCCCCAGCTCCTGCTTCGATTTCCCCAGCTCCTGGTTTCAATCCCCAACTCCTGGTTCAATCCCCCAGCTCCCAATCATTCCCCCAGCTCTGTGATCATTCCCCCAGCCCCTGTGGCTTCTCATGGGGCTGCTGGCTGAAGCTGCAGCTCGTCCAGCTGCCCCCCTGGCTGCCCTCCCACTGGGGCAAGGCAGGCAGCCCTGGCAATCCTGGGAGAAGTCGCGGGGTTGGGGGGAATGATTGGGGAGCTGGGGGAATGAAAATGCGAATTGATTTGTCATGTAGATATGCCATAAATCTGTCTAAGCTCTGTAGTAACTTATTATTTCAGTTTGAGCTCAGTATCCTCAGCTAGAACTTTCTCACTGAACAGCTTTGTTACTTTCCATGATAGCTAAGCTGAGAGGCATCACTGAGGTCAGGGTGAAGTAGGAATATGGGGGACCCCCATCCAGAAAGTATGTAATAACCCAACATACCTCAACACAACAGGCTTACCATTAAAAGAAAATACAGGTTCATTCAAACAAGAATCTAGTAAAAAGAAAAAGTTCTTGCAGTCCTGTATCAGGAATGGTTCAAGAGCAGCAAAATCCCAACCAAAGAATGAAGCTGTGCTCTGAAGCTCAGAAAGCTGCAGGTTTGATAGAGAAGGCACTTTTCATGAATATGACTTCTTCTGAGGATGCCCTGTCACAGCTCTTGGAAAGTTCAAGATAAGGAACCTCCAGCAAGGTTAAAACCACAGATCATAGTTACTGTGACAGGATTTGAAGAAAGAAAGAAAGAAAGAGGCCATCTTTGGAGGGCTTTGTATATTTTTAATAACACACAGTACAATTCTTGGACGCACATGGAATCAATACTAACTAGACAGTGTTATCTTATTGCAATGTGATATGTCCCTATATTTAGAATAGGAAATTCCATAAAGACTGTTAAATTTCCCCTCCCCCCTTAATTAGCACTCACAATACATAGTTAATGCCGAAAAGAGAATAGTCACATTCTATATCTGCAACAGTACACCCACTCGAGAGATGAGCTAGTGAAGCGACTCAAGTTTCTGAGTGCTTTGAATGGTATTGTGAGGGAGGGCATATTATATTAATCTGGGGATTTTCAGAGTTTATCAGTAGGGAGGAACATAGAATCATAAGAACTGCCAGACTGTACCATCCATCCAATTCAATCTCCTCTCTCAAAGACTGATCAGCACCAGATGCTTTAAAAGAAAAAGCAAGAAAACAAAACCCTTTGGAAATCCAAGAACTGATGAAGCCCAAAGCATAAACCGCCTACCTACCATGGTTTAAGGGGGAAGGGGGAAGTTAATCTATGGAATTTCTAATGTTCCTTTCAAGTGTGTATGGTTGCTTTTGATGTTTTTAAATAACAGGTTCCAGGGTTGTCAACTTGGCACTGTTTAATAGACACCTAGTTGTGATGGTAGCCATTTTAAGTGAAAATTATTTTTCTGCACTGCAATTCACTGTAGCAACATTTCTTATTTTTATTTTCAGCAAAATCCAAGCCCCAGAATGTTTGCTCTTTAAGACGGCAGAAAGCTCATTCTAGTTGCCTGTAAGGTTCACATATAAAGAATTCACATGATTTTATCATGTCTTTTGACTGGCTCAGGACCAAGCGAGCTTGTGATATGACTTTGGCTTCTCCTAAGCACACTGTACATTTTATATCTAAGCATCAAAACCACTGAGTAATTTACCAAGTAGAATGATTCCACTCTTCTGCCTCCCCACAAGCAACATTTTACTAAATGCTCATACTGTAGACATTTAGAATGGGCAATAATGGGCATTTCTTTAACGCTTCATTAAGAAGGATCCCCTTGTCTAAAGACTTTACCCAAGGAGCACTTTTTCACTGTGGAACTACAGCAATTGCTTCAAAGCATATGTCAATGAACACAGAACGGAGATAATGTTTTGTCCATTTAAACATGGCAGGGGATTTCATAGCATCAGAATGCAATTATCTGGGATTTGGCCAAGAATGCTGAGGCCAACATCCTTGTTCTTATAATGCACATCAGTGTTTATGAACAGGACCATGGTAATCCCTACTGTCATCCAGGAGGACTGAATTAGTTGGATAGCCAAGTCCATGGCCAGAGTAAATAGACAGATACAAAGAGGTATAGAATCCATTCCCAACCAGTGACAGGGCACTGCGATATGCGATATCCGTTACTAGTCAGTTGGCTCCAAAAGTCTTTGTGACCAATTTGCCAGTGCTCCTCTACTCATTTGTTATTGTCAATGTGCTTACATATGGCATGGACACATGTACATTTGGAACTGGTTCAGAAAGGGGAGGGGGAACTTTTGCTCTGACACACACAACAGCAGTTACGTTCTAGCAGTCACATAGGAATGATACACATGTAGAAAAACAGCTCCAACTTTAAATGCCTCATCCAGGGTTAAAGTTGGAGCATTTGTATTGCTCCCTGCTTGTCCACATATAACTGTTAAATGAGAGAGCTGCTCTGCACTCCCTGTCAGCAGCTACCTTTTGAAATGGCCCCAAATGTACGTGTCCCTACCATATTTCATAAACCAGATGGCTATGACCTCTTTTAGCCCACCTAAAGAATATGCCATCATGGGACTTCTGTGGCGGTTTACAAGGGTGCCAAACCTCTTTCTGCAGCCTTCCCGTTTTTACCACCCCCCAATTTAGCAGACACCCCAATTACTGTTTGTTTTTGGCTACATTCAGCAGCACTTTTCAAACCTGAAAGAAAAGGCATCTGCCCTAAAGGGCTTATGATACAGAAGGAAAACAGTGTACAAAGAAATGGAACATTACATATTAAAGGGGTCAAGTTGCTGTCTGGCATCATCTTGTAATACAGTGTATTATTAACACGTATTTTTGTCTGATAACACACATAGAGATTATTCCCATACATTCATTCCCCAGCCACAGTTTTTTCTAGATGCCACAAAAAAAAATGGATTTCAATGGAGGTTGCCTTGTCCACTAGCTTAGTAATAGTGATACATGCATAAGAGATGCCATGGAAGATAACACAGAGCTTTTTGAGAGTAAAACAGGCAATTGGGATATTCTGGCTAGTGTGAAAAGTGGAGAGGAATGGAAGAGAGAGTAATATAATAAAGAATCAAGGACTGATACATTCAAACTTGACTTGTATCAAAATGGAAGGAAAGGTAGCTGGCAAAGCAGGGCCTGATACATTGAAGCCACTGCTATCAAAGTCACTGCTACTGGTTCATGAGTAACTATTTGAGTATGTTGAATGTGAGGTACTTAGAGCACTATTATCTGGTTATTTTTATCTGTGAAGTCTTTGTAACAACAAAAATGATACAACTACTGGAACCCGAGTTCTAGTTTTTACGGGCACTTAGATCATCTCATTTTGTCTGCAGAAGAGAAGAAAACTTTGCTGAGAGAGAAAGCTGCCCAGGACTAAAGCGAACTCTTTTCCCCTTTCATTCTTTGCAGCTATTTTCTATGTCAAATTCACATTAATTATTTGTTCTGAGAGTGCTTTGTGATTCACTAACACATGAATCAAAGGCCAGGATGTTCTTTTCTGCCTCAGGGGAATGAGGGCAGCCCTTCAAGTTGGGAAAAAGTAGAACTAAAGGCAACCAAACTAGCTGAGACTTGTTCTTTTTCCTGAAGACTGGTTACAGTAGTCCTGTAACACTATAATTAATAACCATTTGGTTCTGCTGAACCTTTCAGAAGCACCAGGGAAAGCAAGCCCACCTGCTGTGATGCTGTATATGCCTCCTGCCTCTTAACATTCCCTGCTTGCCAAAAGAATATTAATAGATGTTGGCAGTGAAGCAGAGAGGGGCATGGTTGTGGTGGTCTGAAATGGTTAAAGCTTCAATGACACGGTTATTTGGGAAACACTGGGATTTCTGAGTGTTTTAACATTGAGATTTGGTGATCCTCACTTATAAACTAAGGAACGTGAGATACCCCCAACCCTTTGCTAGGCAAACAGGGTCAGGATTTCATTTCCAGAATATTTGCATAAACTGTAACATCCCACTGAGCAGAGGGCCAGACCAGAGCTATAAACCATTCAAGTCCTTCTTCAGCCCTCAAGATAGCAAATAAGGGAAGGTCTTGAGCAATGCACAGGGTTTTTGCTGGCCATCTGCACAAAGGTGTGCTTCACATTTGGCAAACTGAAAGAAAGACCATATATCTTTTAACCAGATATATTTTGATGGTGTAGCCACAAAACCCCTCACAAGCCCCCTAGGTACCAGGGAGGCTATGACACTTAAGTTTCCATCAGTTAAGTTGCCAATGCACCTAAAGTACTGCTATTGTGCATGGCCAGGCTGAGTTTCTCAGGGCTTATCTGATACTTAAGCATGACTGGAATTCACAAACTAGACAGCTCAGTCTCTTCAGGGGCCCAATCTCAGTTAGCTGTACTCAAAGCTTGCTTACCATAGACTGACAGCATTGAGTTCAATGAAAATCACAGCATCTATAGTCACTCTCATTCAAACACATAGCAGGGGGAGAGGAGGAAGTTATGTTGGTGTTGCCCACCTTTTATATGATAGCCTAAGGCATGGGTCAGCAACCTATGGCTTGTGAGCTGGATCTGTTCTGCAGAGCCATTTTATCTGACTCATGGAGCTGTGGGGGACTTCACCAACACAGCAGCCAGGCAGGTGGCAGAAGTCACAGTGGTGGCACTGTAGAAGGGGTAGGGAGGGGGAGCTGGGACTGTGGCTGTGGTAGCAGCATGGGCTAGGTTGGAAGCGGCCTGTGCTCAGTTAAGCTCTGCTAAAGCAGCCCCCTGCTCTAAAATATTGCCAACTCCTGACCTTGTGAATAGAACACTTGCCCAGGAAGATGGAGGGAGGCTTCCCACCCCCATTTTACCTCTAGTCTAGTGGTTAGGGCACTCTCATAAGAGGTAAGAAATGTAGGTTTGCACCACCTCAAAATGAAAAGGGCCCAGAACCCAGGAATCCCAGATCATGGGGAAAAATCTGTAACCATCAGGCTATGATATAAAAGGAGGGCAACAACACTAGCACAACCGCCACCTTTTGCTGTGTTTTCAAAGAAAAGAGTGGACCAGTCACCCATACCCAGACAGTCAAAATAGGCAGCCTAAATACAAGGGGAAGTATCAGATTGTGAATGCCAGTTGCACATAGACCTAACTCAGGCCTTTGGGGGGAGGTGGGATTTCAGACACATCTTGTATATGATGTTTCCTTTTGTCTGTCCCCACTGCCATATGCCAGCTGATTTGGGTTCCACACCTAAGCACCTAATTCTCCCCATGTATTGTATATGGGGCCTGGGCATCTAAGTCAGGATTGTAAATTCTACTCCTGGAGCTGGGCACTTAAAGGGTAGGATGCTCAGCAACACCATGTCTAAGTGCTTTGTGGATCTGCTCAAGTCAGACTTTCTACTAATGATCTTGTTACAAGCTCCTCCTTTTCCTGCCGCAATAATACCATCTCTCATGAAAAAATCATGAGACTCCTGATTTCCAAGTCAAATTAACTCTGACTCATGATTTCCTGACAGAAATACCAAATCTTGGGATTTTTTCTTCTGGTGCATGTAGAGAGCACCAAGCTGGTAAGTCTGAAGGGGAAGAGACATTGTGGGGGGGGGGGCGGAGGGAGGAAGGAGGGAGACAGATCAAGGTTTGTGGTGAAAGGGGCCCCAGGAGACATGGGGGGCATGTGCCCCCCAGATTTGCGTGTGGAGTAGAGATGAGCTGCCCACTGTGGGCTGGGGCTCTGTGCCTTACTGCCTTACCCCAGGAACCACACGCGCACACTTAAAAAAATAGCATCATGATTAACATTCCACATTTCTTGATTTTTAAGAGTTTGGTTTCATGATTTTTGACATGGTGGGGCTGGCTATACTGCTGCTGTGATATTACAAGCTGATATCTACTTTTTTCCCCCTAACTTTACTTAGTGCTTGGTTTTATGTCTCCAGGTGACAGGGAACATCATCATTTTTACTTTTCATCAGATGACAGGGACAATACATTTTTAAATCTTTCCTTAGGATTTTCCATCCCAAAATACAATAAACAAGAAATTCAGTCTCTTCCATTAAGCAACCTGCATTTATGTATACTACACATACACACCCCCACAAACATATCTTTCTTCCCATAAACTTGATCTCTTAAAAAAAAAAAATTGTGGCTATATAATATGCAATACAATGCACTTTCTGCCTATCATATTAGGCAGCGACTTCAGCCAGGGGATTTTCAGACTATCTATCATAAAATTAAATGCATCATAAAATTAAAACCAACAATAACAAAGCATGGAATGAACAGTTTAGCATGAGGTTCTGCAATATTTCTGTAGCACAACTGTATGAACAAAAATGAAAAGCACTATCTATTAGGGCTGTGCGAAACAGCACCATTTCATTTTGACTTCTGTTTCACCATTTCAAAGGGACAGTGTTTCATTTTAAGTTTCATTTCATTTCAAAACCACTGTTATGTTTCGTTTCGTAGAAACCATTTCGCTAGTGTTTCGATGTTTCGCCCATAGGCTATAATGGGGAAGCATGAAACTGCCTATAACTTTGTCATTTTTTGGCAGATTTGGATAAAAACAGGATGGATGGTAGCATGTTCAGAGGTCATGAAACCTGCCAAGTTTCAAGGAGATGTGTAGGGGTTTCTAGGAAACTGAACCTCAAAGTCTTGAAAGCAAAACCTGTGTCACCTGTAAGTGTGAAGGCACAGGGGAGTGAAAGCAGCAGGCTTGGTAGCCCCTTATGAGGCCACAAAGTGTGCCAAGTTTCAAGAAGATAAGTGCAGGTGTTTCTGGGAAACTGTACCTCAAGCTGCTGACAAGCAAAACTTGTGATGTGTGACTGTGTGTGTGTGTTTAGGCGCACCCTCACTGGTGCTTGGGCCTCGACATGACACGGTAATGTGCCCCAATGAAGTCTCCTCCTCCCCTACAGCCTCAGTCTGGTCCACCACTTTGGTAATAACAACAGGTAATAACTTAGTAAGCAGCACAGTAGCACCAGCAGCATCTCAGGCAGCCAAACGGTCACAGTCAATATTAGAGCAGTCCTTTCCTCTCCTTACTTTCTGTTTCCCTGCAGGTGAGCCCAGCTTCAGCTTCGAAACTCAAAACGTTTTGAAACTTTTGAAACGTTTCGACTGCACTTGTTTCGTTTCAAGGCTGTTTTGAAGTCCTTCATTTCACTTCATTTCAATTTCGCTGTTTTGAGCTCAGAATAAGTTGAAACAGCATTGAAATGAACTAGCCAGTGAAATTTCACACAGCCCTACTATCTATAAACCTATAACTGTCATTCAAACTGCCTTTTTTCCAGCCTGTATATCACAAAGCAGGGCTTGAAGAGTATTTGTTTGGTTTAATTCTCAAAAATTTTAAGCTGTGAGCTCTAGCTTAAAGTGCTTTAGAGACATGGGTTTAGTTCCTCAAATTCTTCAGCTTACTGCTATTGAATATACCATATTTTCTTTCACATAATACACCTCAAAATAAAACATACACCTTGTTTTTAAAGGCAGAATAAAGAAAACTACCCTAAGAATGTTTAGTTTGATTATGGAAAAGCAAGGTCAATAAAAAGGAGACATGATCCTTAGCATCTGTGGAGTAAAGAACAATAAGCCAGTTGACTCCCACAGTTGCCTGAATAGTAATGCCACTGCTGCTATACTATAGAGAATTAATCATGCCTCTATCCTGAGCAGAAAATCAGCTTCCCATATTAAGATATGCACCTTGATTTTGAAGTGGTTGATTTTTGGAGAAAAGGTATGTGAAGTATGCAAATAAATATGGCATCTACTGACCTACTATGTTGTTTTCTCTGTTACATATTCTCTGTATAAATATTACTCGCCATCTACACATGTCCTACATTTAAACTAGGTTATGTATCCTCTGGAGAGAAATAAACCGAAGAATGGTAAGCAGGCCTCACATTAAGTGCATTTATTCTGTAGGTATGCAGGCAGAATTAGAGGAAACTGTTAACTGTCTCAGTGAAAATTACTAGTGTTCTAAAAAAAGCCACTAGATGCAATGATAATCTATCTAAAGAAACAAATGAGGCATGTTGCCACTGTCATGCAACTCTTGCATCTACTGTAACTAGGTAGTATTCGGAAGTTATTAAAATCTTAAAGCCATATCATGTATTTAAACTCACTGAAATCAATAGACACAGTTACACTGCTCCTTTCTTCTCAGCCAGCATCAACTTTGATGGCTTGGTCATATGCAGAGAATGGACAATGCCCTTATACCCAAAGATCTCGTTTGGTGAACCCTTTACAGGAAAAACGCCAGACAGGCATTCTTATCTCTGTTTCAAAGATGTTTGCAAAAGAGATATGAAGGCAATGAAAATTGAGCCAAATGACTGGGAGAAGATTGCTGAGGACTGAAGCTCTTGGAAACAGTCTATTAAGCATGGAATGAAAGCTTTTGAAGAAAGAAGAGCCCAACTTGCAAAAGAAAGAAGGAACCTCAGGAAGAACCTGCACCACATTCATGACTGCTAGGTATGAATTCCATGTGATGTGTGGTAGAGATTGTCACTAAATGGAGCTCTATAGCTAAACTCGTAGATGATCAATGAGATGATGCCTTACTTGGCACAATTCTATTGTCTTGCAAGACAGATGGATGCCTATAAGTTATACTGAAGGATAAGGGGTGTACTTGGTACTGAAGGATAAGGACCTTTTTCAGCCTCTCATGTGGCTGCAAGGTCTCCTTTTGGTTTACCTGTTGCAATCCACCATAACTACCATCCAACATGGGGCTTCATATTGCTCCCTGGCAATGCTTATTTTATGTCAGCCATGTCTGCACAGCAACCTAACTGTGCACAATAGCGATACCCTTAAACATACCACATGAGCCACCTATGATACCTGAAGCAATGTAGCCATGTCTACACGGCTTTGAGTAGGGTAATTAACACTGCTAATTTGTGCCAGTTAGCCTAACTCTGTGCTAATTAGTCCACCTGTAGTGCTATACAGGAGACACTACTACTAGTTCAGGAAGCAGCATGTACAGAACAGTGGGTCTGTGGACATTGTTACCTGGCAACAATGTAAATTTGCCCTGCAGAAGAGGGCCTGGAGAAATAATAGTGAACATACCGTCATACCACCTTGTGCTGTCATTCTAATGACTCTCCCAAACTAAGCAAGATTAGGCTAGTCTCTTTGGATGGAAAAAAAAAGAAACCAGAAAGTACTATTAGTGATTCACTCACCAGCACATTTTCCTTATGAAATTCCACAGTAGTATTTTAGACAATAAAATGTTGTTTATATACTTTATTTATTAGCACAGTGACGCAAGAAGAAACACCAGAGTTATATAGTAATATTCCATTTCTAGTGATAAAAAAAACAAACATTCAACACTTTCCTTCTCTGGAATACAAAAGGACAGACTTCCAATTAATTTTGAAATCATAAAACAACAAATGAGTAGCTACTAAGGCCAGCCATATTCAGACTCTTCAGCAGTCTCCCTGTTTTGTTACCAAGAAATCATAGAAGGACGTATTAAGACAGAGAACATGAGCACTAGTACTACTATTGCATAAAAATAATAGCAACTTTAGATTGGGTAAAAGTGGAGCTCTTACACTATGAACAAGCAAGTTACAAAATAAATGACAATAGAAGACAATTTGTCTCTTAATCCTGTTCCACAAGAAACATTGGATTAGACTGCCCTTCTTTGAACATGTGTCCACTTTAGAATCTTAGCCGTTTGGGCTTTGCAGATGTTGAGAGATCTCAATTATTTTCTCACCATATTCATGCTCTGACTGCCAAAAAAAGTGAAGAGCACTTCACACACTGTGAAGAGCAATGCTGAAATTAACCACTGAATATTTCATTCAGTCCACCTGAACCATAAAGAAAAGCTGATGAAAATGTCTGTCCTCCATTTTGTGTACATGTAACTTTTCTAGGATAAGAAACCCTCTTGGATACACCCATTAAAGCTAGGAGAATAGGAAACTCATAGCGTTGTAGAAAATGAGGGTTGGAAGGGACCTCAGGAGGTTATGTAGTCCAATCCCCTCCCCAAAGCAGGACCATCCACAGCTATCTCATCCCAGCCAAGACTTTGTCTACCCAGACTTGCTACGTCTGCTCCAAAGGTGTAACAAACTCTTTCAGAACCTGGGGCTGAGTGGGGCACAATTCTATGCCTCCACCCACCTCAGATACACTTCTGGATTTGGGGCTGCATCACCTGGCAAAGGCAGCAAAGACTCCGGGGAGGGGGCAGAAATACTGGTACCCCGTCTAAATTGGCACCTGAGGCTGGTGCCCTGCTCACCCCACATAGTTACGCTACTATCCTATTCTCTTCACCAAGAAGGTTAGATTATTTTTGTCTGTGGCCCTGGAAAGGGACATTAGGGTGTGAGAATTATTTAGGAACCACATCTCCTGTAAGATGATATGCCATGCCACCTGGCTTTGTAACAACATTAGCTTCATGGAAAAAAAAAAATAGATAACATCACCACGTCACCACCTACTGAATTTCATACACGTAGGCACCTAATTCAACAGCTTCTGCTTTATTGTTTGTGGTCAGCTAACTGCTCAATTTGTGTGAGCATATTTCATCCTGCAAACGTGAAAGGCCTGTTTGTCTCAGCCCAGCTTTTCCCACATGACAATAAGCGAGTAGAAGTGAAAACTGCTCTCTGCTTTGCACGTTTATTAATGTAGGGTTGCAGTCAAGATTCAAATAGCAGTAGTTCCCTTAAACCAATAAGACTTGGAGTGTAGAAACTAAGGAACTGCTAATGTTTTGCTTTCTTTGCTCAAGGCCCTCAGGACTTGTGGCTTTTTCAGTGAGTTTCCCTTCCTATTTAAGATTATTCCCATGCAGGCGCCAGGCCTCTGCTTTCAAAAAGTACTGTGTAAACATGGGCTTGCTTTCTTGGATTCTTCCTATTAACTGTTTGGAGACAGCAGCATCAAGCATTAAATGCAGCTCGTATTTCACCAGAATAATCTCCTTCCAGGCTCAATACACAGCCCTGACCAACTATCATGAATTTAATTTTTAACCCACATTTCTTCAGGTCCTCATCTTCTGTGCTTGCAACTCTGCAGCCAGAGTTTTGGAACTACAGAATTTTGTACTAGCTACTTAAATTACATTGACATCTACTTCCTGATTGCTCCTGCAAAAGGCAAATTTAAACATATAAGTAATCCATACCATGGATGTGAATAATTGTAGCTGCCAAGTTATTTGTTCCCATAATATGAAAGCACAAAAATAGATGCCAAATGTCAAAGATGCCCATTTTGTCAATTCAAATCAAGCATGAGATGATAATATTGACTGTGTGTTTACCTAGGCAAGATTAAATTAATTGCCTCAGTTTATCTGTTAATTAACAAAGGCCAGATCCAGCTTGGGTCTTAGGATGCATACAGCCTTAACTGTTTTGGGTCAAACCAGTTTATGCAATGTCTGTCCCAGACCCTTTCCTGGTTTAAGTTAAATCAGAGTCTCCCAGCATCCCGGCATGCTCTCTGGGCTGAGCAGGGCTCTCTACTCCAGAGAGCTGAGCTGGCCCCTCCCCTCTGCTCCCTGGCTGCAGCTCCAGCACAGACTGCACATATGTCAGGGTCTGCCTAGCTTCCTCCTACTCCCCCCACCCCCCTTCACCACTCCCTGTTCAAGCAGGGATTCCCTCTCCCTTCTGCCTTACATAGACATCTCTCAGCACTAGCTAGCATACCACATGCTGGCCACAGTCAGTGCTGTGGGAGACGGAACAGAGGCAGGACAACGTCAGCTTAGGGCCCTTTGGAGCTAATCAACAGGTAGCTGGTAACGTCCCTTCCTTGGAAAAGGTTGTTTAAGAACCTGTTCAAGAAGAGCTTGAACTAATAAGAGAGGTTTTGCTCTGTTTGATGGGGTGATAAATGCTAACAGTTCCCTGTGTAACTCAATGCTCTGTTATCAACTTCCTGCTGGCTTCCTTGCTACTCAGGAGGGGGTGGGGGAAACCCCTCCCTAATCAGAGCATCCTGCTGGGGCCTGGCCATGCCCCCTCCTCAGCTCAGCGCAGTGGAAGGAGGAAGGAGGGCTCTAGCACGCTCCCCCTAGCTTTTAGCCTGAGCAACTACAGGCATGTGCCTGCATGTCTGGAATGAAAGAGGGATGTGTATCCGTCTCCAAATCAGTTCAAGCTTTGCAGGTTAGACTTGCAACTTGCAAAGACTGAATCAGTTCAGGGTCAGGCTTTTTAAATGTCTCTCCCTAGCCAGGGAGATTAACACACCTCTGAAGAGCAACCCATACACACTGAGCAGGACCCTGCCTACAACTAGGAAAAAGGAAACAGTAAGCACAAATAGGGGCAGATCCAGAGGGGGCAGTGGCACAGTTGTATTACCCTTCCAGATTGGATCACACCATGGGAGACTCTGAGGAATCCCCAAATCTGGTAAGAAGCCTCCCCTTCCCCTCTATGATCAAAGGCATATCCATTCCCCTTCCCTTCGCCCACTCCCACCCTACTACTGCTGCTTTCCCCACTGTCTTTGGGGCACAGGAAACTCCAAAACCCCTCCTGCCTTCTCCAGCCAGGCTGCAAAGGGCAGCTTAGAATAGTGCCAGCAACAGTGATGGATGTGTGAGGTTCCTCCTCCCTGTGCCTGCTCCCAGGGTTCATGGGCAGGGTGGCGGAGCCCACCCATCTGCCCATCACAGCTGCTGCCAATGTCTCTGAGCCCTTTGGAAACAGAGAGGAAGGTTTGGGAGACTTACCTGCATTGGGGACTTTAAGAAAAATCCCCAGAGGCTTCCTGCAGGGGGGAAGGAAGTTGGGACGAGGGCTGCTCCTGCGCCTTGCCTCTGCCAAATCTGGATCTGCCCCCTGTGCGGGCCGGGCCCCGGTCCCGCCGCCAAGTGCGAGTCGGGAGGGGCAATCCGCGGCCCGTCTTTGCGCATGCGGGCTGTGGCCAGCAGCCCGGGCACGCGGGGTCAGAGAAAACCGGTGGCGAGCTAGAATTAGTCACAAACGCATAGTGGTTGATTGAAAAGATTATTTACTTACACCCAAAGATGGTAGTGGTGTAAGCTGGACAGGTTTCCAGGAGCAGCTCCGCTTAAATCCTCGCTACAGGACTACAACAAATTCTTTTCCACGGAGTTGTTTAGGCTCCACGGGTTCGGCGATTCTTTCCCACGGAGTTGTTTAGGCTCCACGGGTTCGGTTCGGTTCCCTGGTCCCCCGGAGTTGTTTAGACTCCGTGGGTTCGAAAATTGGGTTTACAGGAAAGGGATACGTCTTGGATTGCGCTCAGCGACGGGGAGAGGCTAGAGGCAGTTTGTTCTTTTGTTTTCTCTCCGGAGTAGTTAAAGCTCCATGGGTCCGATTGTTAAGCTTCTATTGCCTGCTTAAGAAAAGCGTTGGGTCCATAAGGATCCGCAGCGCTTAGAGATCTTCACACTGGGTGAAGTCTCCTCCTCCTGGTGTTCGTGGAGTCCTCCAACTTGGGCGGAAACCACTCAAGCCTTTTGTACGGCTAGCAAGCCAATAGCTAGCCGCCACGTGTGCCTACATTTAGAACTGGCCAATAATGTGGTGCGAATCTAAATACAAATGGCGGGAACTCCTTTGCAACGTGCATCACTAGTATGCAAAAGAAATGCACCCTGCAAAGAAGCTGCAAAACGGCGGGAAATCCCCCATTGCACCAGAGTTCTCTCCCGCAGCAGAGAACTCTACCGTGCAAAGAAAGCTACAATTTGGGCGGGAACGTAATTTAGCGGTGCTGAAGCACACACAAACAAAAAACACAACTTTGGATTGTGACACCCTCGAGCACATAGTTATGTCTGAAGATTTGCCCTTCTCTGATGCTGTGACACCTGAATCAGGGCTGGAAGATGAACGCTTACAATACTGTCTAGCCAGAGTCCAGAACACACCCTAGATAGGTAGGTACCTACCAGCATTCTTTCAAAGAACTGAGCAGGATTCACTCTTTTTAAAAACACAGATAGAGGAGGTTTGTCCATCTGCCTCATGCAATATAGCCAAATGGTTGGAGCACTTACCCAGGAAATTAAGGCAAGATCAAAGAAAGAGTCCAAGAGGTCAGGACTATTTTTTTAATTTCATCCAATGACTGTTTAATGTAAAAACAGATAAACAGTCTAACAAATGGAGAAAGGAACTCAGGCCTCTCCCCTTCATGGAGAGTGCCCTAGCTACTAAACTACCAAGTCGTGTTCCTTTTCACTTCTATGCCTAGGAGTCTTGCACTCCTCAAGAGAACTAGGGTGGATATTGCTCCTAACTGGTCTATTCTGCAGCACACTAGTTAAGGCATTGTTCTGAGAAGATGAATTGTGATTTCGGATACTCTCAAGATGAGAAAGGCCTAGAAACCAGGGTTTCCCACTTTTAGGGAAGTGGTCTAACTACTACCCCTATTCGTAAAAGGCAGGCAACTTCACTGCCCTCTCCTCCAGTTGCGAACCTCAGGGGACTTTGGCCCTACTCTACTTTGTTTCTGGTCCCAAATGGGGCATAGGCAGAAGTTAGGTACTTAGCTGCTCAGACTGACACAGTTCAAGGCATATAACGAGTCAGCTGCCCTACCAGAGAGGAAAGGAGAGAGTTCTTATCTTTGAAGCAACTCCAGCGTTAGACAGCAGCTGAATATAGTGTTTTGGATTGCAATTTTCTACTTAGATACATTTTAGGCATCCAGGTTCTGTGCAAGGAACCTGAACTCTCTTGAATCTCATCCCAAGTGTATATATGGCAGAATTATTTTCCACAATAGGAGAAACATCCCAATCCCTCAGACTGGAGGGGGCCCTATAGACAGTAATGTATTCTATGTATGGCTAATTTTAAAACACTGATTCCCCTGTCACAAGCACCAAATTTACTGAAACAAAAAATAATCAAAGAGTGCGTGTGCACGGAGACAGAATTGGTGTCCAAAACAAGACAGAGAGATAACACTCCCAGCTAGTAATTATGCTATTTGTGTCTTCTTTTCAAATTCCCAGATAATTTTCTGTTCACAACACATATGGAAATTACCTCAGATCTACAAAATAGCAGTATGAAGTGTCATCTCTGAATGGAGCTTCTATTAAACAAGACCAGTTAGAAAGATAATTGAATCCACATATGATAGCATAAACTGAAGCATGAGCCCGTAACATGAACAGGGTGTGCATTGGTATGGTGCCAATAACTCCTTCATCAGGAGCACTTACTCAAAATTGGAGATAGGAAGCTTAGAATTGTTACATATACCATTTGTTTGTCAGGACCAGCTGTGTGTGAAGATACTTGAGATGGTGTAATTCACCTTTGGAGGCAAATGATGTTAGAAAATCTCTGAAAAGGAAAGAAAGCTACATACTTCCCCTAAAACAGTATTTAGAATTTAGCTAGGCAGGCAGATTACACTAGCCATCAGAATGTTATGGGTAATTAAATCTCTAGGGTTGGGTGTATTATACCAAAGTATTCCCACTCCTTTCCCACCCTATGTATAAGTTTTGAATAGTTTCAGTGTAAAGTATGGAATATGGCACAACCAGAACCTGGTACATAATTGGGAAGATATATAGGAATGTTGTAATTAAATACATTTATTCATCTGCAAATTGCAAGGTGCATAACACTAAATATGATTGATCATGTGTGGGCAATGATGCAAGTGATTCTAATGTATAAAGAATAGAATGGAAATGCACTTGGGGATTTGTGTTCAACCCTACACTATCCCTGGTGTCGATCAGTCTGATCACCTGGCTGATAGTATGAATAAAAGCTAAACTAAGGGTGAGATTACACATTAGAATTAGCAGGAATGCTAGTCTGCACTAAGGTTAACAAGTGATTAATACCCTGTCTAATGTCCACGGCTCAGACCAGCTGCTAGAGGGCTGGTGAATAGGGGTGTGGTTACAGGCTGCAAGTCTGCTCCACATGGGCCCTGCTTGCTGACTTTCTAGCCACAGTATAGGCCAGGGAGGAAGGTCTCTCCCCAAACTGCTTGGATCACCCTCTCCACTCTCCAGATCACTCTCCCCATCAGTTCCCAGATTCCTTTTACACGCCCCGATTGGTCCCTCCATCCCCAGATTGCCACTTTCCACATCCTGATCAGGCCCCCACTCCTGGATCGCTGCCTTGGCCCACAATCAGCCCAAGAGCAGTAGCAACACTAGATGCAGGAAGGGAGGGGTTCTTCCTCTCTGCCTCCTCCTGGGCTCCTTGCCTCCCACACCACCCCCAGGTACCTAGATCCAGTCCCCACTAGGCCCAACAGCTGCCTGGAAGCTCCTTGCCCATTCCACCTCTTCCCCCTGTCCCTCCTTCAGCTGCAGGGCCTGGCTGGGGCTAGATCTGGGCGTGTAGAATCAGTGTGGTCTGCAGAGATACCAGGAGCAGGCAGGGAGGGGAATACCCCCACTGTTGCTTCCATCACTCCTGGGCTGATGGGAGTGGTACGACTTATCTGGGGTAGAGGGGTCAATGGGGGGGGCAGAGAAGGTGACTGGGGTGGCAGGGGAGTGATCCAAGGGTCAGGAGGGCAATTTGGGGGGCAGCAGAGGCAGCAGCCCAGCAGTCCCACACCCACCCCTTCCCCTGTCCCTTCCCTCTTCCCTCCTCTAATCTGGTCCCGCACACCCCTTCCCCATGCTCCCCTGTGCTTAGCCTCCCCTTCACCCCTTCACCCTCCCTCCTCATTCAACCCATCCCCACCCACTTGTTACCCAGCTGTCCATCAGGATCATAGAGTCCTGGATAATAGCTAGCCCATCTGAAAGCAGTGCCTCCTGGGATATTGGAGCACTGCAAAATGGTGATTTTACCTCATATGAACACCCAGGAGTTAACTCAAGATGGGTAGCACAGCTCGAAGATAATCTTTACCCAAAATGGCATAACTTTAAGACTCTTAGAGGGCACTTAGCACTTGTTACCAAGCCTTAATGTGCAATTATTTAAGTTTTAATATGCTCTTAACATGGTCTAATTGTAATGCGTAATCTTGCCCTGAATTGACACTCGCTGAATGGCAGTGCTGCATGGTCATTTGAACCATACTGTAGTAAGACCTAACAGGATCTTGGAGGCAATAACAAGTAGTAATGCAGGTCCACAAGGTTAACAAATTATTCCCTGCTGGGCTGGAGGAAAGTTTGTTCATCATTAAGCAACTCAACCTTTTAGGCTGCTGCTATACTCTTGGTACTCCACTACAGTAACACCTAGTGCTAGGAAACACAGTACATGATTTAATAGCAGCTGTTTATGAATCACCAAATCAAAGTGGTTAAAGAAAATTAATTATCTTTCACAATGTCCTGAATGAATCAAAGATATCAGCCACAGCCAGCTAATGTGCTATTCTACTTTAAGAACTAACCACAGACCCCAAAGAACATTTTCAAAAAACAGAAACAGCACAACCAGCAACTGTATCTAAGGATGACAAACCAGACAGACTTGTGATGGGCCGACTCATGAGTCAAGCATGCAAAATGGCCACGTAACAAGGATTGCCCTTTTTACCAAACTATATGTGTAGGTTATGAGTTAGCTCAATGTCCTCTTGAGATTTTTTTTCACTCAAACCCTTCCAGATGTAAAATGCAGTTGGAGGCTAAAGCTCCCTTAATTCTGTTAATTATCAAGAATAGACCTTCAGGTTATTCTCTCTTAGCACAGTAAGGAGTAAGTATGTAGGGCCAGATTCAGATTCTTCACTGAATTCAATGGAGTTATGCTGATTAAAACCAGCTGAAGACCTGGCTCCATTATATCAGATTCTGAAAAAAGCAAGTTCTACAAAAGAATGCACAGATCAGAGAAAACCTTCTAATCAGGCACAGGAAAACACATAATATTTACTTAGAAAAGCAGAAATCCTCACAGTAAAACTCATATACAGGTTATTTTACAACCCATAAAATGAGATCATGATGACAACTAAGTACTTCCTCAACCTACAGCAATGAGAGCTTCAGAAAGACAGTTATATCTGCTGCTGTTTTATACAAAGCACATTATGAATTGATCTGCAAAAAGTACAGTTCATAATAATTATATACAAGTAGCTATTTATTCCTGGAAAAATGTAGCAGTTCCTGGGGCAGATCATGGCAGCAGTTCAACTGCATGCACTTATGCTGCATATGAATCTGAAACTTTTGGAATTAAAGCTGCGCAAGGCATTTTTGGTGAGCAAAATAAAATTTGACTGATTTTCCCCCCACCATAAAGTTAGTTTTGCAGCCCCTTCTCAATTCCTCTGCTTTATTCCTCTATTCTGCAACTTGTCTGGCTTGGGCTGAGACATAGTAGTAGTTGCCAATTGTTTTAGTGTATCATCAGGTCTTGGAAACTATTCAGGCTACTAGTTGATCTCTGGAGCCTGCATGGACCTTGCCTCTATGCAGATGGGATAAGTTACTTGAAATTTTGTTCAGATGGTTGATTTGGATGAAGTTTAAAATTAACATCTCATGTATGACAAGCCTAATCATCTATGGAAAGGACTGGAAGAACATGCCATTATTAAAAGTGCAGAAAAGCCAAGATAATTATAGTTAGTGCTCTTATAACTGAAAATCATGAGGTATTCATTACATATATATGTATATATGTTCATATACATACACGTTACGTGTATATATGTTTCATTACTACACATATATAGTTCAATTCTCATTCATTCTTATTTTTAATTTTTTTCCTCTCTCCTATTCCTTCTTTTTATAATCTTTTCCATTCTTTTCTCTCATATTCCTCCCCTCTCATTTCTCTTTTCTTTCTCTTTGCTCCTATCCTAACTCTGTCCTTCATATTCATTCTTAGTGTTTAGTCTCACTTCCTCCAGTTTTCAGATTTGTCTTCATCACTCTCTTTTAAGTTCTCTTATTTTTCTGCTCTCATTTCTCCATGCTTTCTCTATTTTCTCTTCCCCACTCTTTGTTTGGGGAACATATATATTACAGCCCAAGACACTTTCGTTACTGTGAATTTGAACATGGAACATTTGGTAATCAGGAATCTGAATCCTAAAATAAAGAGTGGTGAAGAAAGAATAGAGAAAGCACAGAGAAATGAGAGCAGAAAAATCAGAGAACTTAAAAGAGAGTGATAAAGAGAAAACAGGAAATTGGAGGAAGTGAGACTAAACACTAAGAATAAATATGAAAGAGAGAGTTAGAATAGGAGCAAAGAGAAAGAAAAGAGAAATGAGAGGGAGAGAGGGGAGGAATATAAGAGAAAAGAATGGAAAAGATTATAAAAAGAAGGAATAGGAGACAGACAGGAAAAAAAATTTTAAATGAGAGAACAAATGAGAATTGAACAATACAGTTTTGACAAGGCAAATTCCAGATCCCCAATAATGAAATATTTCTGACTAGCTCTCTCCAAATTTTTTAGCACTAATTAAAGTCCTTCATATTCTTCCCAGCATGGTGTTTAATTACTTAGCTGGCTCACCACCAACTGGGCTTTCCAAGCTTCTGTTACTATAAATAACATTAACCCTTTGTACATTAACATTTTGCTGTCTGTCCATCAAATGAGTTATATGCAGTTTATTCTCAATGTGTGCATATGGTACAGTCACACAAAGGGTTAATGACACCAGCTCAGAGTTGATCATTCCTCTGGCAAAGAAGGAGAGTGTTCAGCAGAGTGTTTCCTTGAAACTATTGTCTCTAGTTTAATATAATTTCCCAGGGCTGCCTTAATTGCACCATAATAGAGGCCTGGTCAGCACTTCAATAATTCCATTCTTTCCTCTAAAGGTTCATTTGGACTCAGTCATAGAGTCCCAGCTCTTCCTTTCATCCAATAAGCTGCCAGGAAGTGACCTGTCAAAAATGATCTACAAACAAAACCTAACTCCACACCCCCAGACATAACTCAAGGCAGGTTCTTGTCCCCTGCATCCTATCTCGGGCTTTTAACCTAGCCCAAAACTCCATTCTCAAAGACCTGATAACTGTGCAAGAGACCAGGAGAAGGAAACCTCTTCTGGAAGAGTTTCTACCTAAATTGATGCTGAACGTTCTTAACCCCTAACAGTGAACTCAGATATGCTCAAGCTCGATTTGCAGTGCATGCTGTGCTCAGCCGTCCGTTCCATCACTGGGTACTCTGGACCAGGATTTAGGCAGAGCATCTGTGGTCACAGCACACAGCACACATTATGTAAATTTGTCTGGAAGATAGCAAGCCAAAGAGCTGCAGGGTCTACACATGCCCGTCGGCACCTGTGTTTATTACACCTGCATCCTGTCTTTATTTTATCACAACGGGCCACTAGGGACAAAAATGAAAGTCCAAAATAGCTTCTACATACCACAGTGTGCAAAATGCAATAGAGTTTAAAATAAAAACCCATTTGTTAGGTGAAAAAATGGCTTTTGTATAAAAAAGTGCACTTGTATTCATGGTAATGTCTTGGAATGATCCCACTGCTGATCCAAAACAAGACTTTGAAACAAACAGAGCAAAGACAGCCTTCAAAGGGGCTATTCAGCTTCTGCACAAGGCACAGTTCATTCTGGGACAGAACTCACTCGGTGTATTTAATCACTTCAGTGCAGACTATCAGGCAGGAGAGACGTCATCACAAACGCTTCTAGTTCATTAGCACCTTAATACCACACTTTAAATCCAAGCTTCTTTGCTAAAGATTTTTTAAAAGGTTAAAATGACTCAGGAGCCTAAATCATATTTCCAAAACTGACTTTGGCATGTAGGAACTGTGGGCATTTATACACATTTTTTTTCCCCATTGATGCACTGGAGATCCGCTGCTTCAAAGCAGACTCGATCAATCGAGTCTACTCCACACGTGAGCTGAGGTGAACTGCACTGCACCACATGCAATTGTATAAGTGGCGAAATGTGCATCAGCACGCAGAAAATGGTGGCAGTGTGCTTTTGAACTAAAGCATCTGCAAGGTGTTTTAGTTCAAAAGTGCGCCACCGCCATTTTTCAGTGCTGACACGCATTTCACCGCTTATACAACTGCATGCGTTGCAGCACTGGGTGCTTTTCAAAGCGCCTGGTATGCCACGCATGCATATGTAAAAATGCCCTGAAGTTCTATTGATTTTAATGAGCTTAGGCTCCTAAAGTACAATGTTTACAGAGATTTAGGCATCTAACTCTTACTAGCCCTCTGTACTTAAGTCATTTATGAAAATGGAACTTGAGTTCTGATATCATTTAGGTGTTTTGGAAAATGTTACTCCTACCTCCTAGGAGATAACCCTAAATTCTTCATTTCTGACCTAACACTAGCCATGCTGAGATACACCTGGATATTAATTGAAAACATAGGCCAACTGTTCTTGGACATCTCAGCTCAGGTCCTTGTCTACAATCAATTACTCAGGTCCACTGCAGATGTTTTATAAACAAGTTAATCTGGAGAGAAATGTCATGAGGATAAGCTCAGTGTAAATACCAAGATAGATTACATTTAAAAACCTTATATTTCATTTAAAAAACCTGTATTTTTTAGCTCACACATGCTCATTATGCTGAAAGCTTAAGAATGTGTAGTGAACAAGAACAACTGGTGCAACAGCCAGGTTCATTATCAAATGCTGCAAGGTGTTCACTGAAAATGGAAAACATCAAAAGAAAGGGTTTTCAAAAGAAGCTAGATGGCCACAAAAACAGGAAGTCAGAGGTTATTTTTTTCTTTCAGCATAAAGAAAGTCAAAAGGAAGGTTTTAAGTCTTGAAGCAAACATTTTGGTACGCACATTACACTTTTACCAGTATAAGTGATCAGAAGGCAGTCTATACGTATAACCGCACAAAAGTTCGGCCCACACAAATTGGTTTAAAAATGGTGGAACCCAGTCTAAGATTTGTCCCCCCTCCAACGGGCGAATGTGTGTTCTGTTCACTACCAATCTAAAGTATGCCCCTGACAGAATACTGTGCAACTTAGATCAAGTCCACCTTGGATTTACCTTTAAGCATGTGAAGCAGTCGTGAGATGCTGTGACATGTATTAAACAGAGGACACATCTACGCATGCCATTAGTGTACAGCAATAAACTGCAGAGCTTACTGCTCCACAGCTTATCACTCTCAGGAAGCTTCCAGGCATGTGTTTTACACATGTGCCAGACCACAGCACACAAAGCCAAGTCACAGCAGCCCCAACTTGCAGGGGGCCCCAGGGGTCAGCCTGCTGGCCCAGGGCTGCTTCAACCAGGCACAATGTGCTGAAGAGGGGCTGGCTGGGGCATGGGGTGTTTTGGCCCCTGCACTGAAGCAACCTCATGCCCCAGCAAGCCCCATCAGCATCTACATGTGCGTTGCTACATACAAAAAAAATCTGCAGTAGGGTATTACTTGTATTGACCCAGTAAATGTCTCAGGTAGACACACCCAGAGAGAGGTACTACCCATGTTACTCTGAAGTCAGCATCTCTACTTTGCCTTGTGTCTGGAAGGCTATGGAAAGGGTTAACACAGTGGCTGCATCTATACATGTGCTTTACCTTTGGCAACATGTAGAGGGTGCACACGGGTGCACATGCACCCCCTGAAATTGGCCATATAACCCCTGAGATTGGCTGCTGCCAGCACTGCTGGTGACATCTGTGGGCGCTCGCCTTGCCATCCCCTGCCCCATCACTGCCGACACAACCGCGGCCACCTGCGGGCAGTCCCTGCTCAGCCCACCCTCACCACTGACATCCCTGCGGCTGCCTGCAGGCGGTCCCCATTCACTGCCGCTGAGCCACCGCTGCCACTGCCACCACCGCCTGTGGGAGGTTGCCATGCCCCCAGCCTTGGGAGGCATGAGGGGTTCATGTGCTTTACTGTGGAATAGACTAAGTAGCTGTGAACTAAAGTGTCACCATCTACATGTGCAATGGTATCAGGCCACAGTAAACTAGCAACACAGCAAGCTAGTACTGTTGGGGACAGTACTATCTGACTGTGGCATAATTAACTCTGATTAAACACGTGTAGATGCTGACTTCAGACATAAATTGTTCCCATTCAGCCTAGCCAGACTCCTGCCTGCTGCTTAGCCATAAGGCTCCACACTTTCAGTACCCTCATGCCCCAGTCAGCCTCTCCACTATCCAGTGCCACCACCTGGAGCCTGGGGCTGACTCCCTGTACCCATACCTCTAGCCTTGCTGTGAATTGCTCTGCCCTGATGTAAACTGCCGCTAACCTGGGCATACATGTAGATGCTGCACCAAGGAGTAGTTTACTTTGGCTCAAACTGCTCTGGAGTTTATTGCTTCGAAGTAATTGCATATGTAGATGCACCCAATAACAACATATTTTGCATAGGTGTAAGAAATCTGAGGCAGACCAGCTCAAAGGCTGACATGCTGCACAGCAGGCCTGTTAAAGGAGAGACTGAGATGAAGATGGACTTTGGGACTATAAAGTGTTGAACAGGAATTTACAACAGATCTGCACATCAAGAATGAAAAGGCAAAAAAAAGTTGTAGAAAGAAATAGTTGGGCTGGGAGCCATTTGAAAATTGCATAAAACCTGACTAATGCTTTCTTCTGCCCTCTTCATTGATTGTGTCAGCTCTGTTTCCATCAGACCTGCTATGACAAAAAGTGCGAGCACAGCACAATGGGTGCAATTAGAAAGTGAGATCTAGCAGTCTGATAATAAGAGATGATAAAAAAATGTTTCTTTCCATTGGATATGCTGTAAAACAACATGTGAAGAACATGTGGCAGCTATATACCCATGACTTGAATAAAAGGATAGTATATACTTTTTCATGGCTATGTTATAGAGTGGAGAGAAAACAAGGGCTGCTTTTATTTAAGCAGAACAAATGTAGTTTGGAAACTAAATTGGTGCTGTATGCAATGCCCTCATGATTGGAAACTAGGGAGCAATCTGACACTTGAAAGTGAAATAAATAAATAAATAAAAACAAGAGGTTTTGCAGCTGTACATTTATGACATCATTATTATTAATGCCATTAAGGTCAACCACCTGCTCCTTTTGAGACAGCCTAAATCTAACACACGCATCTTTAAAAACTATTCAACCCATGATTTATTCCTCATTTTATTTTTTTATTAAGAAAATATCCCAATGTAATGCTGCAAGAATGTGTGAAATCCGAAATTTAAGAAACATGCAAAATTTAAGAAACATGCAATACTTAAGTATAAGTGTTCAAGTGAACATCTGGGGACCTCTATTTCTGGGTTGTCAGCTTTAAAAAATGAGTTCATGATTTTTGAAGATTCTGGATACTTACATTTCCAAATGACTTTAAATGAGCCTTGGGTGTACCAATACCCTGAAAACCAAGACTAAGATATCCAGAGCTAGCAACCAAAAAGAAAGAAAGAAAAACCTGCGGTGCCTTCTCCTTTTGGAAATTCAGCTGCAAAACTCTCTTAGATAGAACAGATAGGTTTTCAAGGATACCCTGAAGGTCATCAAATTACACAACTAGGGAAATAAATTCCTCTCCTGAATGTACATTCTGACTCCAACCCGCTTCACAATTAAATCAAAGAGTGGTTAGTGGATCTCGTCTAGTGCAAATTCCCATAAGAAGAGAAATTACATTTTCCTGAGTACTCAACAACGTAGGTATTTTGAAGTTAAAATTAACATCTTGTATTGGAAACACAAATCCAGAAAGAAGCACCCTGAACAAACAAGACTGCATTTTGCACCAAATTAATTACGAAATGGGTTCTTTTGCCCCTATAATACTGAGATTTTATCCTTCAGCTAAGGTATTCTTTGCCCCCTTACACTTTCCATCAGATGTAGTCCTTAACCCCCTTTCTCCACTCATCTTCCAGTCAATCTGAAGTCACCCTGGAGGTATATACATTTTCACAAATGCTTATTTCATCACCATGAAAAGATATCATTTCTTCTGTGCTTTCAGCTATACTTTGTAACCATACTAGAGAACAGGAAGCATATCTTCTGGCCATATTTACAGATATGAGGCCACCATCTACCAGCGGTCTCTAGTAGCATCTTAGCAAAACTGCATTTACCGGTCTAGTAAAACTGTTAACCCACAAGTGTAACATCCTCCAGCAGAGGACTTCAAGAAGCACTATTAAAAGCAAGCGTTCGCTAGAGGCCCAACAAGCTGCAGTCAGTCACAGAGTCAAGAACAATCTCTTATTAGGGGTGTGAGAAGCGGGCGCTATTCGGATTCACATTTGGCCTGAATCAGGGACAGTGATTCGATTCGGAGAATCAGCGATTCGGACATAGACACAGCTTTAAATGTTTTCTCTACATACCTCAAGATACCAGGCATGGCTTGTGAATGCTGCTATGCTGAGGTGGATGGGGCATCCCACAGGAGTGTTGGAGGGGCCCTCCGCTTGCTCGGTGGCGAACCCAGAAATGGACCAGAAGTGCTTCTGGTCCACTTCGAGGTCTGCCGGGGAGTGCATGGGGGGGGCTCCCCGCACTGCCCTGGCTCAGTGATCAGCCATGGGGGGACCCCAGGTACCTGCCCAGACCCAGGAGGCACCAGTCGCTGAGCTGGCAGGGGACAGGGAGGGAGTGGGAGGGCCCTCCTGCACGCTCCCCAGCAGACCTGGAAGTGGACTGGAAGTGCTTCTGGTCCACTTCCAGGTCCGCTGCTGAGCATGCTGGGGAGCCCCCCACGCTTCCATGGGACACTCCATCTGTCCCATCATCGCAGCATTCACGAGCCGCCTACTACCTAGAGGTATGTAGAAAAAACATTTAACACTGTGTCTATGTCTGAATCGTCGAAACTTTCTTAATCGATTCGGAGGGTTCTGATTCCATTCGGAGAAATTAAAGGGTCCTCTGATTTGATTTGGATTTGGAGATTCGGCCACTGAATCAGGCTGAATCTCCTCTGAATTGAATCGGGGACTGAAGCTTTGCACAGCCCTATCTCTTATTCCAAAAATAGTATCAGATTGTAATGGCAACCCTTATCTTCTTGTGAATGACTTGCTGCTGTGTTCCACTATAAAATTATTCACCTTTGCAAAGATGATGGTGTTGATTTAAGATGTTGGAGGCTGGAATGGGAAGTGACATAGAGTTGAGCCCAAGTGCAAAGAATGGATTCAGATTCAGACTCTCTCAGAGTTGGGGAGGTTTAGAACTGGCATTTCTGAGCTATATTATACAATGGAGAAAAAGGCCTGCTGTGAATTTCAGACCTCAGTGGAGATCTATGCCTGAGGGATATTTGGATTCAAGGTCTTAACTGAGACCTGTCTCCCAGTGTTTTGAAATATTAGATATACTTCCACTTTCTGCAGATGATACTTAGATCATTATCTGAGCTGCAATTTGTCCTTGTTCTCCAGTGGTATCAGTTAGTGCCAGTCTAGCATTTATAGAATATTGCTCATAAATTGTTGGTTTCAGTAGAGTAACACATTTTCTTGATAATTGATACACACATTCCTTATAATTCCAACAAAAAATTCCTGTAAACCGTTTAATAGATGTAATAGATTTTCAGGGTTGGAAGGGACATCAGTAGATCATTGAGCCCGACCCCCTGCCCTGGGCAGGAGAGAGTGCTGGGGTCAGCTAACCCCAATCAGGTGTTTGTCCAGTCTCCTCTTAAAGACCTCCAAGTTAGGGGAGAGCACTACCACACTTGGAAGTCCATTTCAGATTCTGGTAACCCTTAGCATAAAGTTCTTCCTAATGTCACATCTAAATCTGCTTTCTGTCAATTTGTGGCCATTGTTTCTAGTTACTCCAAGGGACGCCTTAGTAGAACAGAGTCTCTCCTATACCTTGCTTATCCCTGCCCCACCAACAAATTTGTAGATGGCCACCAGATCCCCTCAGCCTTCTCTTACGGAGGCTGAAGAGATCCAGGTCCCTCAAGCTCTCCTCATAGGACCTATCCTGCAGCCCCCTATCCATATGAGTGGCCCTCTTCTGGACCCTCTCAAGGTTATCCACATCCCTCTTGAAGTGCGGCACCCAAAATTGAACACAGTACTCCAGCTGCAGCCTTACCAATGCCACATAGAGGGCAAGTATCACCTCCTTAGACCTGTTTGTGATGCACCTGGTAATGCATGATAGAGTGCAGTTAGCTCTATTGATCACTTTGTCCCATTGATGACTTATGTTCATCTTGGAGTCAACTATGACTCCTAGATCCCTTTCTGCTGCTGTGCTGCTTAGAAAGGCATCCCCCCATCTGTATGTGTGTTGGTGATTCTTTCTCCCTAGGTGCAGTACTTTGCACTTATCTTTGTTAAACTGCATCCTGTTTTGTTCTGCCCACTTTTCCAGCCTGTCCAACTCCACCTGAATCTGTTCCCTGCCCATCAGTATGTCTACTTTGCCCCATAATTTGGTGTCATCTGTGAATTTGGACAGTGTGCTCATCATGCCCTCATCCAAATCACTGATAAAGATATTGAAGAGCACTGACCTGAGGGCTGAGTTTTGGGGGACACCACTGCCCACATCTGTTAATACTTCTTGCCCCCTCTGTCTCCCATTTTCAGGGCAGGTAACGTTAGAACTAGTATCTGCCATAAATTATGTAAATCCCAGAAACCTGAGCTTAATACACAGTAAATTAAACCGAATTTGTTTGGCTGAACCAAAAATAGTGGAATAATCCATCCGAATACCAGGGGAATGACTCTGGCTAAAAGTCTGCCAGAATAATTATAAATAATGACCTCAACTGCAGAAATGTTTCTTAACAAGTCACAACAGTTTTGAAGCTCTGTGAGATGTGACCAATACATCATTAAATGTAAACCGGGCTACCCATAAAGAAGACATACAATAATGGGTATTTTTTAACTTTTCTGGAGAAAATCTCTTACCCTGCAGCTACATAAGAGGCTGTTTTTTCAGTACTGTTAAAATAATAAATGACTTGTCTCTTTTCAACTGAATAGTCATAGCAATTTATTATAGCATCTATGTATTGCACAGGAGTCTGACATCTGGATAATGGACTAGGTTCTCCTAAGTTTTAGGATCCAGCAAAGTTGTTCAAGTTGGCAGTGGGTCCAGGGGGTCAGCCTGCCAGCCCAGAGCTGCTCTGCCCAAGCTCAATGTGCTGCAGAGGAGCTGGCTGGGGAACAAGAATGCTCCAGTGTAGGGCTAGCTGGCAGGCAGCTCCACACTGTAGCACCTTCATGCCCCACCCAGCCCCAATGACTGTCTACTAGGGCTGTGCAAAGCTTCGGATCGCAATTCAGATTCAGAGATGATTCAGAGGATGAATCTATTAATCTGAATCGAATCACTAGAAGCTTTAGGCTTTCTGAATTGATTCGGAGCTTCCGAATCGATTTGGAAAAGATTCAGAAAAGATTTGGCGATTTGGGTGATGGACCAGACTGAGGCTGTAGGGGAGGAGGCCTCACAGGGGCAGAGGCCCCAGTGCCAGGAAGGGTGCATCTGAACACACACAGTCCCACAAGCTTCCATGTCAAGAGTTTTGCCTGCCTGCGGCCAGAGGTGCAGGGCCCCAGAACCTAGACTCCCCCTGAAACTCTCTCTTTAACAGCTGGCAGGCTTTGTGGCCACAGCAAGGGCTACTACCCCTGCAGTTTTCACCCCACTGCACCTTAAACATACACACACAGTGTCACCTATGTCATGAGTTTCGCTTGTCATCAGCTTGAGGGGCAGTTTCTCAGAACCCCCTGCACCTATCTCCTTGAAATGTGGCAGGCTTTGTGGCCTCAGGAAGAGCTGTGATCCCTGCAAGTTTCATCTGAATCAGCCAAAAACAACAAAGTTATAGATATTTCATTGATTCCCCATTATACTCTATGGCTGAATCTCCGAATCTTTTCTGAATTGATTCGGCCGAATCAAATCAGAAAAGTGATTCAGATCTCTGAATCAAATTGGACGAATCCAAATCAGACAAATCCGAATCGAATAGTTGCCTATTCGCACAGGTCTACTGTCTATACATGCGCGGTGGTGGCGTAAATAACTCCGCCATAGGATAGTGTTTGTATCAGGCAGTACTAACTTACAATGGAGTTAATTAGTTTACTCTGACTTAATAGCTCCACATATGTAGATGGAGACACCTTACTGTGTAGCTAATTAGGAAACTGCAGTAAGTGTCTTGTGTAAATAGGCAGACAAAGTTCTTTGGGTGAATCAGATAATCAAGATATCAGATCCAAAGAACCTTGTCTGCCTATGTCCTTAGACCAACATGGCTACAACCTACACAGTTGTGTAGATAGGAGCCTAAATCTAGACTTTCTAGCCATGTGACTTCCTTCTGCTTGAACCACATCAAACCAGCTTCTTTGGTGCTATGCAACGTGACAAAGTTGGGCTGCAGTAGTCATACACTGAAAAACACTGTTTTGCACAGAAGGAACATGGAACAAAGTCAAAGGCATTTTCTTTAGATCTGAAAGGGTTTTATTTTTATTAAGCATGTTGGGTTTAAGGCATCATTGTTTGCCATCAACCAAAACTGAAAAGTTCCTGGCGGGCATCCCAGACAAAAATTGTCTTTGTTGGAGACTTGAAAGATGCCATGGCACTGAGTTTCATCCCCACCCTGCTGATCACAGGGTAGTGATGCAGTCAATACAAGGGATCCCAAAGGCTTTATTGTGATGCATGCTCACAATGTCTAGGGTTAATGCTGCAATGGACGCTTTGGACCTAACAAAGCATGCCAAACTACAGACAAAGTAGTTCTATGCTGGAACTTAAGACTTGTTTCCAGCAGTGGGGAGGCAAAGTTAACTGAAAAATTTGTATGGAGTTATCAAATGACTCACTCCTATCCTCCCATTGCCAGAACCCTCCTTGATGTCATGAAAGTGCTACCCATGTAATCTATCCTTAATCTTTAATCCTAAACACATGCTTCTCCTGCAGCCTACCTGGTATTCCTGGAAACCCTACCCTGATTCCCAGGATGTATTCCTTTCATAAATTCTCAGTACAGGAATTCCCTGGTCTCCCCACACAGCCTTTCTTCTGCTGAAGACAATAAGAAGAGCAGTGTTCAGCATGTGTGAAAATTATTCATTTATGTTCCTTTAATCCGTAAGTAGGCACATGTTTGATCCCATTAATTAATTATTATATATACATTTACAACAGAGACTCCCTGAAGAAGTCCCATAGGTGCTATTTCATGAAAATTCATTTGCCAAATATTTTAAACTAAATGAGTTGTTTTAATGATATCATGATATTGCTCAAGATTTCAGAAGAATTAAAACACTCACACTGAGCTGAGTTAGTCAACATCAACATGTACCAGCACATCTTATTGTTTGTTCCTCTCTGGGAAGGATTTATCATTCGTGACAAACACACCTGGTCCACTGAACATAGTTGTGTCTTTCTATATGTGGCATAGATTTAGAGAAGTTCTACAGAGTTAAATGTGTCTTTAGGCCATTTCTGAAGCAGTCATATAGGTAATGACTGGAGTAATTTATGCAGGTACAGTTGTACATGGCTTTATAGAAAACTATATTTTTATGTCTGTTTATTGTCTGATTGAATTGGATTGAACTGAAAATATATTTATGTCTGCCTGACTATAAACACACACACATCATAGAAAAGAATGCAGATACTGAAGCAGGAACCATGTATTTCTATCCATTTGTTTAGTACAGGGAACAAGGGGTCACAGTCTTCATTGGGATCTCATATGTTGCCACAAAACAAATAATAATGCTGACCCTTGTGATCAGAACATATGGCTCAAGATCTCGAGTCATGGACTACATGTGAATTAGAAAGGTAAATTTTTCCAGTGAGTCACTGGAGAATTATTTACAAATGGCCCTTAACAACTGATGTGTCTGCTGCAAAAAAAATCCTTCTATTTACCGTATTTGGCAACTATAGATATATGTTGTTCTTAATTTTACACCTATCAAAAGATACTGGTTTTTAGTAAAGCATTCAGAGCATTCAAACATTCCTGGCAGACTTTTTTTTTAGTTTATTATGTAACAGACTTATGATATGAATCATTCTTTAATTCTTCTTCTCTAAAAGCAGGCTAAGTGAGTCCAATCTGCTCTTTGGCTTGATATGTTTGATCTCAAACCAAACACCATCTTGGGGCACTTAATATATTATCTGATCCATCTGATGTAATTGTAACAGAAATTGCATTTTGTTCAGTTACCAATTAAAAGACATGTCTATATACATTTTTTCTGTTTACCTGGTTGACTGAGTCTGTCACAAGATAACCAGAAGATCCTTTCATACCTGGGGTGGGACTCTACCTGCAGCCTGCTTTTATGATGCTGAATAGTCTTTCTATAAATATTAATGTCTATTTCAGGAATCATCTGACAATACTTTTATCAGATTCTATTATTATGGGTATATGATTCTAGAATATAGGTATTGTTAAAGAATGGAAAAGAACAAATAAAATAAAACAAAACCAATATTTCAGCATCATCTCTTTTATGTCTTTCTGTAGACAGATTTTTAAGAGCGAGTGGTCTTGAGTTTGGTGGGGAAACTGTACTTTAGATAAAAGAAAACCAAAGTATGTTATTTTTAAAATAGTGGTGACTGCTGTTTTAGTGCATTATAAGACAACCAGAATAGTTTCTATTGAGACAAAGGCATTCAATTTAAGGGTGAACAATTCCTGTTTGGTTTATCATGGAATAATACTACTCAGTTTTTAAGTAAATTAATCTTAAAGTCCCATTGACACCAAAAGAAGTTCCAAAGTTAATTTACTTATTAGAATCCTTTCAAGGAACTATGTTTTGACAAGGAGATTGCTGACCATTAAGAAGCTTACCTTCAAAATTAACTCTGATCTTTTATATATTTTCTTTCCAGAAAAAAGGTATTCTCTACTTTTTTTGATGTTTAACGGCTACTATCTTGAATTCTGATATCCTGTTAAAATCTATATAACAAAAATGTAAATCTCACTCCTTCAGGGCTTTGACACCTAGGTGATTTCATTACAGGGGGAAATAGACTCAAGTATAGCACTACTTGGTTGTGTCCAGATGAGTGTGCAGGTGCTCACCACTGCTAATTTGCAGCATGGCAAGTTTTTTTGACACTGGGAGATCCTGGTGCCAAAAAAACCTGCACCAGAAAAAAAGTGGGGTGGCACATATGGCAGCAGCCTGCAGCATCTGGAACCAGAGCCTGGCTGGCCAAAGCCACACTCCAGCTGCCGGCCAGGCTCTAAATACCTGGATCACTGCTGTTAAAATCCTGGTGTTGGCACTGGACCTATAACCTGAAAACCTTGTTCTGGGCAGACCCAAAACCCTTAGACTGACCACAACCTTTCTGTTCAATAATAGGAGAATTTTATTAATACACAGTGACAGCAGATAAGAATACTGCAAACAATTCTATATCTTCTAGTCCCAGGGTTCATAGAGTCTGGCCAGTACATAAGCTTCACTCTGAGGTTCTCTCTTGAATGTCAGATATCAGCAGTCTGGAGGTCAGAGGCTGAGGCCCAGACCTCCCCCGCCCCCTGGGGTGGGTGAGAGGGCTGGTGGTGTGCCCTCTGTCCATGATGGCCACAGCTTTCCCTCTTGGGGGACCCTTTGCTGCTCTGAAATCCCTCCTTTTGTATCTTTTCCTCTCTGTGATGACCATTTATATATAATAGTGTTTCATTTTAAATCACAGAAAAATGTGGAATTGGGGTTACTTTTTTTTTTTTAAACTGAAAATTGGGGATTTTTTTAAATCAGAGAAAAATTAGGATTCCTGCTGATGACTCTTCATCTTTAGGGATCACTGATTTGGTCTCTCTGTGGTCATCATACTGTCCATGTCCTCTCCTGTCAGCATATTCCTTTGTTTCACATGTACTGCACTACCAGACTGGCATTGGGAAGGCCAGAACCAGCTCTGACACCTTCATCTTGGTGCCAAAAATGCCAAGTTTGATCTTAGCTAAAAGAGCCAAGATGTCAGTGAAGCTTATCTAAATAAAATGTACTGTAATGTCCATTAAGTGAAGTCCCCCTCTGTACCAATTCTTTCAAGTCATAGTGAGTCACTACATTACATATATTTCAATTTCCTCTTCACTCCCATAGTTGAGTTCTGCCTTTCTTGCCCATTTCCTGTTTCTTCACCAGCCTTAAATATCTGATAAACATCACCAAATGGAGCTCTAAACAGTTTACTCAGAATCCCTCTATTGGCCCCTCACTAGGTCTGTTGCATACAATTAGTGTGACCCCACCCTCCATGAGATAAAGCCAGACCAGGTTGCCCTATGCTTCACCTGCATATATATTTTGGGGGGATCCCAGGACTCATGACAAGAACACCCAGTTCCAGTGATGGCCCAAGGGAGTCATTCAAGGGAGCAGGGCAGGTTGGGAATAGGTCAGTGAGGGGCAGCATGCAAGAGGCTTGGGGAGAGAGGGCGGCGTGGAAGAGGCCCCAGTGAGAGGGGAGTGGTATGAATGTGGTCCTGAAATGGGCAGTGTGTGAGAGGCCCAACAGTGGACCGAGTTTGGCCTGGCCTTAAGCTGGAGCTGTGAGAACAATCTGGATGCCATCTGTGAGGCATGGGACATGATAAAGGAAGGTTGGAGTAGCGTACAGTGCCCCCTGGCATCGGGGCAATAATATAGGCAGCCTCCCACATTTTACACCAACGCAGAAAACAGCAGAGTTGTGGCAGGAGAGAGTGGATGGACTGCCTTACTTAGGGGAGCAGGCTGACATGAGACCTGGCTCCGGGATGGCCCTGTCACAGAATGCAAGTGAGAGTTTCCAAGCAAACTCCCCCTTGCTCCAGACTCTAGTTAAACAAGGGCTTAGGTCTTGTTCTAGCTGCTGAGTCTTAGTTTCTAAAATAAAACTATGTAGTTAGTCAGTCCTAATTACACATGAAAAAAATCTTACCTTTCAAGCTCTCCTTCAAAGAGAGAGGCAGCAAACTGACTAAAAAACTGCTGGCAAACTGTCCTGTTTGCTTCTCCCTGTTCACTGCTCTCCTGGTGGCTTGGACTGCCTCCTTATATACCTCTCCTGGGCCTGGACTGGCTAGGCCCCTTTGTTAGGTCCCTTCATCACACCTAGGCAGCAATCAATCAGCAATCAGTCCACTCAGCTGCTCAGAGCACACGCCCAAGCATACAAACCCACCAAACAGCCCTCAGCAAGCCAAGCACACAGGCAACCTTGACTCAGTTACTTTCCCAGAACAGGGTCTGGTGCCACTTCCTCTTCCTCCTCTTGCTCCCAGCAAACTGCAGGAAAACTGTCCTGTTTGCTTCTCCCTGTTCATTGCCCTCCATGCAGTAGGTGCTGGCAACAGCAGCAGCTCCAGCTTTAGTTGCTAGGCAAACAACCCCCACCCCAGCCTGGCCTGGCCCACCACAACCTGCCCCCAGCCCCAAGGTAGGGGCCACAGGAGACAGGAAGCTTCTGCCTGACAGAGGGTTCTGCCCTGTGGCATTGTAGCTGTTTGCCCAGCCTACACCCCACATGAGAGTACAAGTTCAGATATGGACCGGATCAGGCTGTAGGCCAGAGACTCCTGCTGGGGAAAAAGGGGTTGGGAGCTGAGGGCTATGTGGGAATTGCAACCTTCCCTCTCTGTGCTACCACTAGGGTGGCCATCAGAGGACAGTCCGGTGTCCTCTGTCCTTTATTGATACGAAACCGGATGTCTTTATGTCCTCTATTTTTCTCTTAAAGGCATCGGGTTTTGTATCAATAGAGGACAGAGGAAAGAGTAGCAGAAAACCAGAATGTCCTCTATGATGGCCACCCTAGCTGCCATGTGTGGCTGCTGAACTCCTGGGACTCAGGCTGAGAGCTGCAGGTGATGGGGCCAAGCCAGCAAGGCACCACTACGTGCAGCTGCCCAGGCCCTTGAGACTTGAGCCCCAGTCCTGGATGCAGCTCCCCTCCCGGCCACGGCCCCATCCCATCCATCCGGCGTGTGCCCTGCCCACGCAGCTCGGGCTGGTCCCCATAGAGACCCCAGGATCACAGGGCAGTGACAGCATGGGACCGGGGCCAGGGCCATGGAAAAGCCCCGGGTCTATGGGCAGGGACCTGCAGGGAGTGGATTATGGCTCTGCCCCGTTTCCATGCTGTCACTACCCCACAATCCCAGTGTTTCCATAAAGACTGGCCAGGAGGGAGCTCATGGCCAGACAGGGAGCTGTGTCTGGGGCCGGGATCTTGGGGTGGTGACAGCGTGGGCTGGGGCCGGAGCTGGGGCCCGTTCCCGGCTTGTCCTTGCCCATGGAACCAGCACCCATTGCCGGGGCATGAGGGCAGCAGATTGCAGCTCTGCCCCAGGCTCTGGCTCCCCACCCCATGTTGTCACTGCTCCGTGACCCTGCCCTCACCTGCTGTCCTGCTCCTGAATACCACTCTCCACCCACTGGCAGCCCCATCCCACATAGAGAGTTTTGGTGAGCTGTTGCGGGGGGTGGGGGCGAAGACCTGACCTGGCCGACAACATCTCAGTAAATCTGTACATATGGCTCGTGGGCCCAAATAATTACCCACCACTGCATTACTATTACTAGGGATGGCAAGGTCAGACACCAGCCCTGGGTGCTGATTGGGGGCAGGGGTGGGGGACATCAGAATGGTGACCCCTGAGGTGCAGGGAGATAAGACTACTAAGTGCTTGGCAACTTCTCTCTCCCCCACTCCCCTCCAGCACTTCTGCCCAGGGCACCAAAATTCCCACCTATGCCTCAAACCAATGTGCATATTTAATTCTCCTCTCTCTGAAAAGGCCCCCTCCCACAAGAAATGCCCCATCAAAACAAATCACTTCACTACACATACGTCTGACTATGTTGCAGCATGGTGATCATTTGCCCTCCTCACCTAATACAACGTTCACTCTCCAACCTAGAAATGCAATGCTGAAGATCCTCTGAAGTGCTCCTCTTAAGACCTCTGCCTCTGGCACACTTCAGAGCAGCTGTTGGGGATACTTCCAAAGCATCCTCAGTGGCATATTTCCAGGTGTGGAACATGCATATGGAAGGTGCATAGGACATACCTGTGACTCTCCCAACTGAACGGCACTGCTACCACTGAGCAGATGTACCCTCCAATACTATACTGCCAAGTATTGTGTAAGAACCTACATAGAACAGAATGGAGCATGCAGTGAACTACTGCAATTATAGCATGGCAATCTTTCCCAAAGATTAAATGGCTGTGTTTTATTATAGATTTACCAGATGGAAGTGCCACTGTGGAAATGTTGTTATACAATGGGGGAAAGGAGTTTTCTTAATCTTATAGCTCAGTCTTAGATTTGAGGATCAAAATTAACCTTGCATGTTGCATAGAAGCAACTTGGAAGTTATGTTTGCAGTGGTCTGCTTCCACACAGCACAATGCCTGCTGACTACCAATACATTATTTTTTTTCTTCAAACTTTTCACCATAAGTGAAGATTGTGATTTACTGGTATTTGTGAAATATTCAGAGGGTAGAGGAAAGCCAAACAGAAAGTATCAAACCTGCAGAGTAAAATCATAACAAAATTGGCTTATGAAATTGCAAGCTACAGAAAAGGAGAGAGTTGGATGAAGAATACGTCAGGAGGCAGCATTCACTATTATTGCCTAATGTTCTACAGGCTGAACAGCTACAGATTACAGTAGGTAAGTTGTGACATGTTTGAAAACGCAAATCAAAAATCCTCAAAATATGGATGGGATAATAATTTCCATACAAACAAAGAGAGCATTTTGTATGCAAAATTTCCATAACTGTTCATGCTAGACTTCCAAGCCCTAGAGCATTTGATGCGTAAAAATACAGCAGAAGGGACTCCTGATCACTCAAGAAGCAAACAATGCCTGTTATTGACATAATGTGAGTCATCTTATGTGCCTTTCTTAAAGCAGTTCATGACCAAATGGAAAGGACTGCCATCTTCCAGTTAGTTATTCCTGACAGAACTATGTAAATGTTTACCTTGCCAGGCAAGCTGATTACAACAGAAATGAGTGAGAACAGCATGTGCATTGTACTAGCATAATTATTCTCCATGATACTTTGAATTAAAAGTGAAACTGGAATTGCAAAATGTGAGTCTGGAGTAAACAACTGAATCCAAACGGAGAGTAATTTCATAATTTCATAGACATTAGGACTGGAAGGGACCTTGGAAGATCATCGAGTCCAGCCCCCTGCCCCAGGGGCAGGAAGTCAGCAGGGATCATAGGATCCCAGCAAGATAAACATCCAAATGTCTCTTGAAGGTGTTCGAAGCCTCCAGTGGCAGGCTATTCCAGACCTTGGGGGCTTGGACAGTAAAGTTCTTCCTTATGTCCAGCCTGAAACGGTCTTGGAGGAGTTTATGACCGTTCGACCTTGTCATCCCTTGGGGCGCTCTGGTGAACAAACGTTCCCCCAAATCCTGGTGAGCACCCCTGGTGCTCTCCTCTACACAGTTTAGATGGATGAATTAAGTGATCAGGCTATGAACACTACTTCCTGGGAATATAACATGCCTACCAGCGTCAATAAAAAAATCTCCATTTCCATTTAATCAATCAGTGTATGTGCATATTCTTGTTCTTTACTGGTTTGTACTTCTCAGGAAATTTGCTGGTGACAGAACTTGTGTGAAAAGGTTCCCTGATGTCCTCTGAGCTGTCTCAGGATCAGTGCCTTTGAAGGAAGTGCCACATGTCCCCACAATATAGAAAGAGATTGAAAGAGACATATTAGATTTCTCATCTGGTAACTCTCACAGATACTCTCCATTCACAAAGGTGTCCACATCTTCTCTTTTTGACCAACTGTAAAGCAAGAACTGACATATCAATATGGAAAAGCCTGCTGCACTATGTTCTTAGCATTTCAGAAACACAAAGAATACTGTATTCAGGCTGGGCACTTTAGACCAGGGGTGTCAAAGATACAGCTCATGGAGCCCTGCAAACTGGCTCAAGGATCTTGGATCAACCGCATGTTTTTCATGCAGCGTGTGTTGGCTCCAGGCTCAGCCCCATGTGAGGCAGGCAGCATGCAGAGCCAGTCTGATGCATGCTGTAGACAGCACGTAGGGCTGGAGCCAATGCAATAACTGCTGGACACAGCACAGGGGGGCAGCCCAGAGTGCATGCTGCATGCACTGCTTGCACCAGATTGATCCTGTACGCTGCCTCCAAGGCCATTCTGAATCAGGCCCATGCAGAGCCACAGCACTCAGGGCTCATTCAGGACATGCACTGGATGAGATGCCCACACCAGACTGACCCTGTGTGCTGGCTCTGGTTTGTGAAGTTGGTTGGTGGGCTTGATCCACTCCACAGACCAGTCTTGCATGCCTAATCTGGCCTGTAAGGTCAGATGAGTTTGAAACCCCTGCTATAGACCATTTCTGTCCTAGCCTGGTTCCATCTGAACCAAACGACCAGTTGAAAAGATTACTTTAAATCTTGCTCAGTGACTTTAGATTAGTATCTCTTTCTCAAGAAACTATAACCTATATTCAAGCATAGACTTGTGCACCAACAGCTTTCAACAAAGCTTGAGTGATACATACTTACAAAGGCCGTAAAAGAACAGAGAAAAGAAACCCGGCTGCTCTAACTGCCCTCTGCTGGTCTATTTCTACATCAATATTTGCATTTAAGGCAACTGCTACCCATGGTTGAGAGTGCAAAGAGTAACTATGGTTTAGCCAACAGTAAACAATGCGTGCACTGGATAATTAGAAAAGCAAATCAGCGTTCTGAAATTACTTTTTGAAGAATGATTCTGTGAACACCTCTTAGCATATAGATTAAGAGGTTATCATCTGGTTAATACAAATCTTGTAAACTGTATTTACCTAAATACGCTCGTATCCTGGACAAGTGCCTCAAGGAAGAATAAAGGTCACACTTCTCAAACTTCCCTGCAGTGCAATATTGTATGTGTGAATCCTCCTCTTCCTTCTGCAGCCTTATTAAAGTCAGATAGGTAACCTGCTTTTCTTCGTATTCTGCTTATCTTCTAAAGCAGATGTTGAGATCAGTATCATACTCTCTCTCAATACTCTCTCTCAAACACACCGTTCTTTGCAGAAACAGCATTCAGGTGAGGTGCTGTAATGGGCAGAAATGGAATTGCCCCTTAAAAGACAGGCCATACCATGCCCTGGCCACTGGTGGGGCCTGGAGCATGAGCAGTGGCTGGAGGTTTGCAGCTGAGGGAGATGTCACTTCCTTCTTTTGCCACTGATGTGTAAGGAGTTGGTGTTTTCTGGGGCAAAAAAAGGAGGTCATATCTCCTCCTCTGAAGCAATTAGTAGCTACTGCTCCTACTGTGCACTGTTTCCACTGCTTTGCTCTGTCTGCTGCTGGTGTTGGAGCTACTTCAGGGAAGGTCCAGGATGTGGTGGATGGGAGGGTGAAGCCCCCCTCCTCTCCTCCCCTCCACTCAGCTCCACTCTCTCTGCTTAGGCACCTCCTTGGGCTTGTGACCCACTCACCTACCCATCATTACACTATGGTGTCTTAAAGGGCTTGAACCATCCCCATTAAAATCCGCTGGAATAAGAACATAAAAAGTGCCACGTGGAGTCAGACTAATAATCCATCTAACCCAGTGTCCTGTCTTGGACAGTGGCAGTAGTGGATGCTTTAGAGGGAGGACATATGAACAGGGCATACCTAGAGCAATCTACTCTCTATTACCCCTCCCCATCATCATTGGTTCACCCACCGTTCATAGGTTCAATATCAGAATAATTTTCATGTTTGACTGAGTTACTAACATAAATTAGGACTATTGTTAGTTCATATTTCAACATGCAAAACGAAAGAGTGAAGAAACTAGATTTTTATATTGCTTTCTGAGAACCAGCCACAAGCTTGTATCATTAGCTAAATGATGTAAAGATAATCAGCACAAATCACTTAGGAACAGAGGTATAATGAAATGTCTCTCTTGAGGATAAGCATACAAACCCAGGTTACACAACAGAAATTTTTCTACTTTTGTCTGCAGCTGGTGATATGATAGTGTTATATAAATATTCATAGCATATTAATGGCTTTTTTAATACAAATTCTTACATTTGAGGTAGACACAAATAAAGGAAAATGAAAACAAAGATTAGCATAGAAAGAACAGCTATTAGAAGAAAGGAAATTAGAACATTTCCTTTAGTTAAGATACTGAGCATATGTGACTGTTTGACTGGTTAATGGTAACTTCTTGATGTGCAGAAATTCATTCAATAGGGTTGTTGGTTTTTTGTACCTGCAAGGCGCAAAGCATCACCCTAAGCAGAGGAGCTTACAACAAGTAGACACATGCAGCCTAGCAGACAAATACAGTTAGTTGTATTTTATTGTCTTGCAATATCTTCAAAATGAGTAGCTTAGGGGAATTTTACATTTTAGAAACAGTTTGAAAAAGCTTTCTAGCACCTTGGAAACAATATAAATCAAAATATGAAAAGCAGAACATTTATGGGTAGAAAGGAGAACAGCTTTTTACAGCATGGAAGTGGCCCGTGTGTGTTGAAATATTAGCCCTTTGAGAGGCCCACACCAATAACAGAAGTTACTCGGATATCTAGAATTCATTGTAAGAATAAATTCTGCCACAAGTTGCTTATTAACCTTGTGGTGTGGGCTTCTAGACTGTAAAAACAGGAGCTTAGATGCCAAGCAATGAACAAATGAGTAGATAGAGGATAACATTTTATGTAGCTTGGTCCCTTGGTTACTAAGAGAATGCTCTCCAATCTACTGCTTGCAACATCAGAGCTCAGTTCAATTTCCTTTTGCAGCCTGAGCTCCAATATGGTATTGCTAACTTACTGCTGCTACTTACAATACTAATAATAATTGGAATAATAATAGTTATTATTCTTATACATCTAATTTGCAGTAACTTTGGATGCCATACTTAATTTGACATTCAAATCTATATAACTATCATCCAGCTGTGTGGGACAGAAAAACATCCTGGGTATTGGTATGCAAACAGTCACACCAACATAGTTACATACCTCCAAGAATGTTTTTTTTGTGATCCAGCACTCAACTACAACAAACAGCTTTGAGACTTGAAGAAAGGGACTACTAGCCTGACTGAATACCAAAAGCAGATAGTGTATCTTCTGCATTTGGGTATCAATCTCCAGCATTCTTTTCAAGCATACACAGCTGTATGGGCTGTACAGGGTTGACAACTTAACTAAAAAGGGCTTCTGTGTACACATACAGAATACTCCCTCAACGTACATGACAGTGAGGTACTTTCTAAGGATATAACAATGCATAATACTTCCAGCAGACCTTCAGAAAAAAATACAATCTGTAACAGCCTAGAATAATTCGGGACATAAGAATGTAAGAACCCATTTACTGCATCAAACCATAGGTGCATTGCCTAGGATCCTGTGTCACACGGTGGCCGAGAAAGGATGCTAAAAGGGAGATTGAACAGGGTATGACCAGGGTTTTCCCCACTATTCCTCTTTCACTTGCAGCTTCCAGCATTTAAGGTCTAAGAAGTTCTGATTCAGGGGCTGTACCCCTAAATGATGCACCTTTCCTCCAAGTATTGGTCCAATCCCTTTTTGAATCTGGCTAACTTGTCAGCTTCCACAACATCTGGTGGCAATGAGTTCCCCACTTTAATTGCATGCTGCTTAAAAAACTTCATTTTCTTACTTTTAAACTTACTACCTACTGGTTTCATGTTATGACCCCTAGTTCTTGTATTGTGAGATGGCAAATAATAATCCTCTATTTACTGGTGAGGGGACTGCAGGTCCTTGACCACCTGGGCAATAGCGATCATCACCTGCTGGATTTCATTATCCAATGCAGGGCATCTAGGGCTTACACCAAGGCTAAAGCCCTTGACTTCAGAAGGGCCAACTTCAATGAGCTTAGGAGACTAGTGCGGGAGGCACTAAGGCCCCAGAAGGTAGAGGAGATGGGAGTTCACGAGGGATGGTTGTACCTTAAGGGGGCGATCCTCCAGGCCCAAAAGATAACAGTCCCTGAGAGAAGTAAGGGGGGTAAGAGTGCTCAGAAACCCCCTTGGCTCAGCAAAGGGCATTCAGGAATGCCTGAAGACTAAAAGGGAGGTGTACAACTAGTGGAAGGGAGGAGCTATCACCAAGGAGGAGTACTGCTCCTCGGCCCGGGAGTGTAGGAGGGCTATTAGGAAGGCCAAGGCAGAGATGGAACTCAGGCTAGCGTCCAGGATTAAGGACAACAAGAAGTCCTTTTTCAAGTACATTGGGAGCAAGAAGAGGGCACCAGGCAATGTAGGGCCCCTGCAAGATGCAAACGGTAATCTTGTGGCTACGCCAGACAAGAAAGCTGATATTTTTTAAAGTTTCTTTGCCTCTGTTTTCTTGAACAGGGACTGGGACATCCCACCTGCCAGAGGTAGGGACAAACTTGGGGATAGCTCTGTCAGGCCTTCAGTCAGTGCAGATGTAGTTAAGGATCTTCTAGAAGGGCTAGACATTTTTAAATCCACAGTCCCAGATGCCCTCCACCCAAGGGTGTTGTGGGAGCTGGCAGGGGTCATTGCGGAGCCCTTGGCCCGGCTGTATGAGCATTTGTGGTCATCTGGCCATGTGCCAGGGGATTGGAAACTGGCTAATGTGGTCCCAATTTTCAAGAACGGGAGGAAGGAGGACCCAAGTAACTGCAGGCCTGTAAGCCTCACCTCGGTGCTCGGGAAGCTCTTGGAGAGAATCATCAAGGAGCATATCTGTGGGGGGCCTGCAGGGGAGATCATGCTCAGGGGCAATCAGCATGGCTTCACCAAATGCAGGCCCCGCCTGACCAACCTGATTGCCTTTTATGACCAAGTAACTAAATCCTTAGATGATGGTGTCGCCATGGACATAGTCTTTCTAGACTTTAAGAAGGCCTCTGACACTGTCTCTCACCCCATCCTCATCAATAAATTAAGTGACTGTGACATTGATGCCTACACAGTTGGATGGGTAAAATATTGGCTGATGGGGTGCACCCAGAGGGTAGTGGTGGATGGGTTGTACTCAACCTGGTGAGATGTGAGCAGTGGGGTACCCCAGGGCTCGGTCCTCGGGCCCACACTGTTTAACATCTTCATCAGCGGCTTGGACGAGGGGGTGGAAAGCACGCTGTCCAAGTTTGCTGATGACGCTAAGATGCGGGGCGAGGTGGACACACTTGAAGGGAGAGGCTGCAAATAGATTTAAACACTACAAAAGTGGACAGATGAGAATAGGATGGGGTTCAATGTAGACAAATGCAGGGTGCTGCACCTTGGGAGAAGGAATCCACAGCATACATACAGGCTGGGGAGTTCCGTTCTTGAAAGCACAGAGGCGGAAAGGGATCTTGGAGTCATTATTGACTCCAAGATGAACATGAGCCACCAATGCCAGACCACAGCCAGCAAGGCCAGCCATACCTTGTCATGCATCCAAAAATGCATTTCAAGCCGGTCCAGAGAAGTGATACCCCACCTCCATGTGACTTTGGTCAGGCTGCAGTTGGGAGTACTGCATCCAGTACTGGGCGCTGCACTTCAAAAGGGATGTGGCCAGCGTGGAGAGGGTTCAGAGGAGGGCCACCTGCTTGGTGAGAGGGCAGCAGGACAGGCCCTACGAGGAGAGACTGAGGGACCTGAATCTGTTCAGCCTCAGCAAGAGGAGGCGGAGGGGAGACCTGGTGGCTGCCTACAAACTCATCAGGGGAGATCAACAGCAAACAGGTAGAGCCCTTTTCTCCCCAGCACCACCTGGGGTGATGAGGAACAATGGTAATAAGCTGATGGAGAATAGGTTTAGGTTCGAGATCAGAAGGCAATATTTTACAGTTAGGGTGGCCAAAATCTGGAACCAACTTCCCAGGGAAGTGGTCCTTGCCCCTACCTTGGACAAATTCAAGAGGAGGTGGGATGATCACCTGTCTAGGGTCTTGTGAACCCAGGATTCATTCCTGCCTGTGGCAGGGGGTCAGGCTAGATGATCTGATCAGGTCCCTCCTGACCCTAGCTACTATGAAACTACTATGAAACTTTCTCTTCTCCACTCATGTCCCCACTCAAGCATCACTTTTCTTAGCTGAATAGGCTTAGCCTCTTTAGCCTTTCCCTGTATGGAAGCCTCTCCACATGACTAATCATCCTTGTTGTTCTTCTGTATACCTTCGCTAGTTCTCCCATATCCTTTTTGAGGTGTGGGGACCAAAACCGGGCACAGTGTTCAAGGTGCAGATGCACAATGGAAGGGGCGTAATGATGCTATTTACTGTTTTGTTTACAATTCCCTTAATTCCTAGCATTTTGTTTCCCTCTGGATGGCTGCTGAGCACCGAGCTGATGTTTTCAGCAAACTGTCCACAATGACTCTCAGATTTTTTTCCTATGTGGTAACAAGCTTATGTAGAGCCCATGATAGTATAGGTATAGTTTGGATTATTTTTGCCCATGTGCATCAAAAATACCTAGTGGAAAAAGTGAACAGAATTGACATAAATCATAGCAAGTCAAAGGAGTGCACACTAAAACTTTGCAAGGCCATACATCTTGGGAATAAACATGGTTTGCTTATTAGCCTGAGAAGAGAGCTGTCACTAATGCAGGTTCTATTCCACAGTTACAAAGTGAGTAGTGGAAGACATGTCTCAGTCATTTCAGCCTACAAGTATCTTTGCTGCCATGTTTGCCACAATACAGTTCTGAATCTATGCCTCCAGGTGCAAAGTTATTAGTCCCATGCTGGAACTCTCCACACAATTAGAAGGTGAGTGAATTTAGTGTTTTTGAAAGATAATAGATCATCTCATCAGCTATGGACAGCAAAGTCCTTATTCATAAAATGAGTACAGCAAAAGTATCAGCAGTGCAAGATTTCCAGAGATGCTTTTCCCCTGGTAACTGCCTTCTCACCCCCATGTACAAGTTAAATCACTTCCCTACTCAATTCCTCACCAAAGATCATTCATTTTTACTGGTGGTTTTTGCGATGGAGACACCCGACCTAAATTTAAATCTATTCATTGTACAGTCATCAGGCAACCACACCATGATTTTGTGTCCGTGTTAACACAAGCCAGTTTTAGACAACAACTTACCAGCGTAAGAGTCTAGATTATACAGGCAGTCCCATTAAGAACACATTTACTTTCTTTATTGCATTGTACAGTGCACATTTAGACCCAGATCAGTGCAGTCCTCCTCCACTGTTTCAAAGTTATGCAGCTATCATTAACTCATTAAAATATCACATACTTTGTCCCTATACCGTACATTGCAATTATTATTTTTTAGAGTACAATATACACAACATGTTTGGATGACCCCACTGGAAAGCAAAGATGTTTTAAAGCAAAAAGCTGGGGTTGAGAGCAGGGCTTATGTTCTATTTCTTGTTTTGCTAGGTTTGTTTTGTGATCTTGGGCAAAAGTCAAGTTTGGCACAGGGTCTCAATGGTATAAAGGGGTATAACTCCTGAAGCCAATGGTAATACAGTCATTAAACACTTTTGAGGATCCAGTCATTTGTCCTGAAAATATAACTTCCATGTACTTAACATGCAAATGCTCGCTATTGATAAAAATCAGGAACCTTGCATCTTGCTGTCTACATCTCGTCAGTGGCTCTCTTGCACTTTTGAGAGTTCAGCTCTTTCTGTTCATGTAGTTAGAAAACATACCCTTTCAGGTCCTTAAGTTTGGTTGAAGTTTTGTGAAGTTTAATCCAGGTAAGTGTTTGTGAAGTGCTTGTGGAACAGGGCTTAGAACATCAAATCTTTTGTGCCACTTAGAAGACTTTCCCTGATGAGAGGAAAAACGTAACTTGAGTTTTACAGTGTGCAAGGTTTCTTAGAAACCTCTGAACAAACTGTTGCTCCTAGTGACCTCAACTGGAGTTTCAGGGGCTTAGTACTTTTGAAATCAAGCCTTGTTTCTAACCCTTGAAGTTGCAAAAATAGGGCTACATAGTATTACTTGAGCCAGGCTTCCTGTATTTGCAGACAGAGCATCTGTGGCTCAGCCAAACAGCAGTGAGAGGAAATTAATATATTTAGTTTAAGTGCCGTTAGAATGTTTGGGGCAGCAGTAACACTATCAAAATCCATTTCCCCCTACTGCTATTTCAGAAAATTAAGCAAATATGGCAATTGATCAACTTAAAAACAAACAAACCTAAAACAGGGCTGGAAAAAAATGGTCATCCCTCCCTCTCCCTTCTCCCCCCCTGCAAAAAAAATTTTTTAAAAGAGAACCCCCCCCCCCCCCCCCCCGAGGTTCTGTAGGAAAGGTAAAATGGGTTGAGAGAGAGCTCTTCCCATCAGCCAAAAGCAAGAGCACTGCAAATTGACTAAATGTCTACTAACTGGATGATGGTTTAGGTGCTGTATCACTTTTTCTTTTAGTGTTTGTGCACTTCTAGTATTCAGACATACTATTCGCTGTTATAGACCGTGTACAATCGCAGAATCAAATATGGTCCGTCTCATAGAGCTTACCAGAAATATAAGATAAACAGGTGTTTCCTTGTTCTCCCCACATTTATTCTCATATATGTGACTATATTGGGTCAATGTGATAAACAGTGGTATCAGTGTAAGAGTAGCTAAGCTACTGTCAATCATCTTGTAGGCATAACAGTAAAAGAGTTCTAAGGATTTAAAGGATAACGAAGTAGCTTTGTGAGTATTTGTAGGGACCTTGCTGGTGTATCTTTTGAAACTGCAAGTTGACATTTCTTGATAGTCTGTTCATGCCAGTCCCAACAAATGCCTAGCATATTATTGTGACTTGCATATAGTTGATTCATTGCTTACTATCCTATTCCAGGAAGGAAAAAAGCAAGCACAGGGGAGCAAAAGACCTTACTTTGAAAATCTTTATGAGCAGGATAGCCAAGTAGTAGTCTGCTGGTTCCCTCTGAATTAGGAGACAAGAGCATTCTTCTCCTCTGGGTCCCTACCAGAATTGCCTTTTCTGTTCAAATCCGTACCTTAAATATCCCTTTGTTAACCCCTTTTTTGCCTATCTTCTGAGCTTTGCTACACTCATGTAATTCCCCTGCAACTTCCTCTCCGCTTCCAAACCCACTTATTTTCTGACTTTCCCAAACTTCCTTGAAATATTTCATCTTGACATGGGATATAGCATGGGAAACTTGAAGCGAGGTTGGTTTCTTTGTAAATGTTGCATTTTATTGCCCTCAGAAAAAGCTTCCACTTAAAAGCCAGCTTAGCTTCAACTGCATCTCTGGTGTAATAGCTCTTGAAGTGAGTTCACATACTCTCTCCCTTTGTGTGTTTTAGGCTCTGGGCATTCTGCATTAACTGCATCTACATCCCCTGTGCTGCAGCAGCACCACTACTACATGCATTATGCTGTAATCCCTCATGGAAGAAGTGGCTGTTTCTTTGTCAGTGCTATTGTGGCCACAGTCTTTGGGGCCCCAGAGTTTCTAGGGCAATACATTGTCAACAGCCTGGGTAATATTCCCATGAATAATGGTCAGAAGTGCAGGCACACATCCAAATTAGGAACGTGTGTGTGCCCTGCACAACTGGGATGGAGATCTGAGTATCAGAACATAGAAAGGGACCAGTGCAAGATTGTTCCTAGTGTTTAATTATGGGATGGTTTGGATAGGGCTGATCCTGCCTCAGGGAGGGGATTGGACTAGATGACCTCTGGAGGTCCCTTCCAGCCCTACTGCTCTATGACTCTATGTTCATAAAGTCAATATTTTTGTTTGAAGCAGTATCGGTTAAGCACGTTATTTGGCACAGCCACTAACCTGTAATTTCTGTAGTGTCTAACAGGGCTCTTCACGAGTGGGAACTAACAAAGCCCAATATACTACGTATATAGGAATAAATCAATATACAAGACAAAAAGATCAAATTAAAGGCGGCATGAGCCCACTTACTTTACAGTGGGCTATTTCAAAGATTACATTTCCAACAATTCATTCTATAGAACAGATTTCAGGGAAATAACATTTCACATTCAATGATAATGTAATTCAACAGGAGTCAACGTTGCTGGCAGGCATGTCACAAAGTAGTCCCACAACCTCTCCAAGTCATCTCGGCCTGCCCAGTATATTGTACTCTGCTCCCTCTCTGTGCTCCCTGCCCAATTTGCTGCTTTGCTTTCTGTTTCCTGTCCCCTCCCTGATCTGCCATGTGCCACACACAGAGGCTGTGGCATCTGTGAAGCAAGTTGGCCATTCCTGATGCAATTAGAAATTAATTAGTATATGAAGGATATATGCTGTCAATCACTGATTCCATTTCAAACAAAACATACACCCTTTGTTTTTATTCTTTTCTCAACATTTCTTTTCAAGGGACAGTTGTATAAAAACCAACATATTCAAGCATATCTGTTTCAAAGAAGTTTATTCCCAGCAGTTAATGACAGCATATATTTTATAAAGCTTGATCATCTTTCTGACTCTTCCTATCTAAGAAATTAGATCCCATCTTCATAAGCCTCTTGCTCAAACATGCCAAAAGTTACTAACATTAGAAAATGCACAAAGAACAAAGCATGAGATATTTGATATTTGAGTTTTTTTATTTAAAGTAAATTTGTTTTAACTGTTAAAAGGTTTCTAAAACATCTTATGCATAAGGCCTTTTCTTTTTAAATCCATATTTTTCAGCCTGCAATATCTGCTGTTTATTTTTATCTGGGCTAGTAACACTTAGATTCATAGATGTTAGGGTCGGAAGGGACCTCAATAGATCATCGAGTTCGACCCCCTGCATAGGCAGGAAAGAGTGCTGAGTCTAGATGACCCCAGCTAGATGCATATCCAACCTCCTCTTGAAGACCCCCAGGGTAGGGGAGAGTACCACCTCCCTTGGGAGCCCGTTCCAGACCTTGGCCACTCGAACTGTGAAGAAGTTCTTCCTAATGTCCAGTCTCTCTGCTCTCTGCTAGCTTGTGGCCATTATTTCTTGTAACCCCCGGGGGCGCCTTGGTGAATAAAACCTCACCAATTCCCTTCTGTGCCCCCGTGATGAACTTATAGGCAGCCACAAGGTCGCCTCTGAACCTTCTCTTGCGGAGGCTGAAAAGGTCCAGGTTCTCTAGTCTCTCCTCGTAGGGCTTGGCCTGCAAGCCCTTAACCATACGAGTGGCCCTTCTCTGGACCCTCTCCAGGTTATCCGCGTCCCTCTTGAATTGCGGTGCCCAGAATTGCACGCAGTACTCCCACTACGGTCTGACCAGCGCCCGATAGAGGGGAAGTATCACCTCCTTGGATCTGTTCGTCATACATCTGCTGATGCATGATAAAGTGCCATTAGCTTTTCTGATGGCTTCGTCACACTGCCGACTCATGTTCATCTTGGAGCCCAGTAGGACTCCAAGATCCCTTTCCACTTCCGTGCCACCCAGGCTTCCCACTTCTGCCATCTCATTTCACTTAAAGCAATTTGTGCTGTTGAATGCTGTGGTTGTTCTGTAATATTGATTAGGTTGACACTACAAAATATTTTCAGTTTTTGGCTGGCAAACATATATCACACCTCCTAAATTTTAGGCATAGGGCTTAATGTTGAGATGCTCATAAGTAAGCACTTAATATGATCTGAAGGGATGCAATCTACACGTGCCATTAATGCACAGCAGTAAACTATGGAGCTTATTGCTCCACCATTTGGTGCTCCCAGAAAGCTCCTGGGCATGCAGTTTATATGTGCAATTGGACTGCAGCACATTGAACAGGGTTGCAGCAGCCTCAGCTGGCAGGGGGCCCTGATGGCCAGCCTGCCAGCCCAGACCTTCTCCAACTGGGCTCAATGTGCTGTGAATGATCTGGCATGAGGGTACTCCAGTACAGGGCTAGCCAGCAGGCAGCCCCCACACTGGAGCACCCTCATGCCCCAAGCAGCCAGATCAGCATCTACACACGTGCTGCTGCGCATGAAAAACTCCATAGCTGAGTAGTACTTAAATACAAGTACTATCTTGCTGCGGAGTAAATTAGTTTCATGTGCCCTATTAGGGGCACACATACAGATGCCAAGACATTTACTGAGCACTTAATTAGTCAACTGCATAGTAAACGTATCATGTAGACACACTCAAGCAGCAGTATTTAGGTCTTACGTGAACTTAAATGGCATTTGCAAAGCTATAAGAGCAGCACAGTTCACCAAAATCTCACTGATAAATACATTCACGTTCTGATGATTCTGTATTTATATACAATAGCACCTTCCAGTGGCTCCCAAAGCAATTTGCAAACTACAGTTACTGTATAAAAATTATATATAGGAATCACTTTTCCCATCACTGAGCTGTGGCCACCAGTGCAGTGGCATATAAAACTGTTGGAGAGTGCACATCAATTCTAAGGAATACTTTTACACCAGAAAATGACTAGCATATCAGAACTTAAGGTTACATGGGGAGTTTTGCTGGACAGACTAGATTCAGAAATTAGAACTTATCACATTACATCACAACTAAGGCTAGAGTGCATGTCTACACATGCTTTGAGCACACAAGTAGCATCACCTTCTTATAAAAAAAAGAAAAAGACAGACAAATTTATGCTGGGTCTAAAAAAAAATAAAAATCAAAGTCTGGCATTAGGCATGCAACTTTGAAAATGTCAGCTGAAAATCAGCTAACTGACATGGAAATGCATAATAAACAATACTTAAGCAATTATAAATACACTCTGCTATTCAGAGGGTTCCTGAATTTCTGATGTTAGACTACTCAGGCACATTAATTAAATAAGCTAGTTTAAGTCAATGTTCTGGTCTTAATAATGGCTTCAGTTTTAATCTTATACTCACTTTTTAATTATTAAAAAAACTCAGTGGGAAAAGCATTCTTAAGTAGTTTGTATTTTAAAAGAACAAGAGAATGTGGTGAACTACAGAAAACAAAATACCGAGGCTCTAATGGTGACCAAGCAATCCAGGAATTGAATAGTACACTAATGGCTTATGCTGCCATGAGATTGCTTCGATAGAATTATTTCATTGGAAATGCTGGTAATGCTGCATATTGTCCCATTGTAAACTAACACTATAGAGCAGTGATTCTCAATCAGGGTGATGCGACACCCAGGGGTGCCTTGATATCCCTTCATGGAAGCTGTGGGGCGCCACACAATGTTAGACTCTTAGGCATGTAAAACATGATTCACAAGATAAACCTAGAGAATTCAATTAGGAATCAATATCATTAAAAATATTCTGACCTACTATGGTGTCTCTGAGCTCTTTACAACAGAAAAATTGCTATTTTTTTTTGTAATAAAAAAAGTCAAATCTAAGACCTGGCATTTTCCAAGGGGTGCTTTGAATCTAACTGGTTGAAAATTGCTGCCATCGAGTTGTCATTATGCTAATGCAAATATATGGCTATTGACCTCATCTTCTAACATAACTTAATATTCATCTAATTATGAAATATGTTTTGTAATTAAACATTTATTCCCTTCAGTCAAAGAGCAGCTTTACTAAGAGATTGGTACCTACATGTGAGAGAGATAAAAGCAACTTTTAAACAAGATATTCGGTTTGCAAAGCATTTTGATTTTAAGTTACCTAGCAGTTAATATGCCATGAAACAGTTGAAAAAGCATTATTAGAATCTGTGACACTGAAGCAAGCTTTGTGACATGGGGCAACTTCTAAATTATTTAATGAATCCCACAATTCATTTTTACTTAATAAATAATTTACAATTTATTACAGACAAGATTTACAATTAATAAAAATATATGGATTAAAATCCTGGCAACTTTGAAGTTAACAACAATGCTTCAGGTGACTTCAATGAGGTCAGGATTTTATTTCTGGTAAGCAGCATGTTTGCTAGTACCTCACAAGAGATGGAGGAGACAAATAGAAATCTTAAAATGGTATAGAACACACACACATGCACAATTCAAACATGTTTTTATTTAATATACAAGTATGCATATTTTCAAATCTAGCTGTGGCATCAGGTAGGCTATTTATTATTTTATTTTGAATATCAATATTTATATTCTTCATGTGATTTGGTCTTTACCCAGCACCATTTCTTTCCTGCCCGATCAGGGAAAGCTCAGAGTACGATGGAAGAAGAGTACAGTAAATTCTGTAATGTAAACCAAACCAAAAGTAACTTCTATTCCACCATGTTAACAGACCAAAGCAACTTATTCTGTCTCATAGAATTTTGTTAAGATTTTCAACAAAATCTGAGAACTTGAAGTTGACACAATCCAACTCTGACAGCAGCTTTTAGCTATAGATTTCTTTGCATATAAAGAAGCTAAGACATACTGCTGAAATGGATAGTTTGACCAACTTAATGCTGATTAGAATTTACAGGGACATTTCACACAGTGATGCTTTTTATTTTCTCACTGTGAAAGGACAGCAAATCCTTAAACAAGCACTGTCACATTCCCCTTTACATTTCACACAATATTCTTACACTAACCTCCCTATAACAGTCCCAAGCTATTTTCTTTGACTAAACAGTAACCTGTACAGTTAAATATCTTGTGCAGTTGATATTAAACATTTAAAGAACTTTAATATGTTAACATTATTTCTATATTTCTTTAAAGTATTTCAGCTTTTGTATAAAACTTGAGAGCTGGAAATGGTCAAAAAGAGGGTTCTGAAGAGTCTTTCAAGTTAATTCAAATAAATTAAATATTTTATTTGTCCATCTCACATTAACTATTTATTTCCTAATGAACTGTAATTTTTTTTTTTTTTTTGGTAACTTTGCTCCATATTTTGGCAAGGCAGAAACTGATTTATTATTCATTTTAACACAAGGCAAGTCGCATTGGATTCTCCATGTTTGCTTTCAAGGCCTCCAGGAACTTTGAAGCCAGTTCATCATCTACTACCCGACCATCACTCGACAGTGTCATTGTCATGAGCTGATGCTGCTGAAGCTTCTCATTCCCTTCTTCATCCTCAACAATCTTGAGTTCAGGCCGTGCTCGTCCCACAGCTAAAATGCAGGCCTGAGGAGGGTTTATGACAGCAATGAAACCGCTGATGCCAAACATGCCCAGATTGGAAATGCTAAAGGAAAAAAAAAAGTCACATATGGGTATCAAAATCTATATGCTCCCGAAAAGCAAAAGCAATCCATAGCATAAGTTCTTGGGTGAAGTTCTGTCAAACTTCTGACCCCTTTGAATCCCAATGTCAACAGGGCTGCTTCAGGTAAGGGCAGCATTAAACCTGTCATATCATAAAATATATTGATTTTTTTTAAGTGGTTTAGGTATATGCCTCATTTATTCATATAAAGATACCCTTGCACTGCTGCAGAGTTGAGATATAGGTGTCTGTGGAAAGTTTACTACTAAGGAGTTTGCGTTAACAGCTTCAAATTGCTCTGGGGAGATTGACACCGTGCAAAAAATGGGAGATACTATCTGAACAGGAAGTGTTGTTGAAGGCATCTATAAAAATGCCTAATCGGCACATACTGACTGCAGCTTCCAGAAGTGAGGCTCTAGCTCCAATTAAATTGATCCTTTGGACTTGTCTACCTGCTGTCTCCTATAAGCGACTCCCAGCTGATGGACAAGAGGCTAGCTGCTGCAGGAAAGATGCAATACAAAACCATCCTCTTTGAATCCAGTCCCTGAATTACAGCAGAGTTCTAATAGACCCACGCTACCATATTTACTCAAATACAACATACACCATTTTTCCTATGGAATTTGGATTTGCATCTTAAACAAGTATACCCAGGGAGCAAAGGGCTTGATCCTGCTGAAGCTGAACTGCCCAAACCCTCTTCTCATGCTGGGTGGGCAGCCTGCAGCACCTGCCAAATCAGATGAGGGCCTACCGAGCTCCACTGCAGGGGCTAGGTAGTTCAGCTCCAGCAAGATCAGGCCTTCGACTGATGCTGCTGGTTGAGTCAAACTGCCCAACCCCTCTTCTCTTCTCAAGCCAGGCGGGCAGTCAGCATCACTTGTGGAATCAATTGAGGGCCCAATCCTGCTGCAGCCAAACTGTCTGGCCCCTCTTCTCAGGTTGAATGGACCCTCAAACGACTCTGCAGGTGCTGCTGACTAGGATCAGGCCCTGGCTGCAGCTTGAGCAGAGCAGCCAGGCAATTTGGCTCATCCAACAGCGCCTGCAGCCCCCTGCAGCAAGGGAGTTAATAGAGCAGCCACAGATTTTTGCTCCCCTCTCCACTGCAGCTGCCTGCATTTTCCCTGTGAACATTTTTAAGTATTGATATTTTTAAGGAAAGATCTTGTTTTCTTCATTCTATTTTTCAAAAATCAGCTGTGCATCTTGGGGCATGTGGTATGCAAGGAAATACAGTATATCATTTCTCAAATGTACAGTATTCTGAGCATAGGAAAAGGAACGAAGACGAGAGACATATAGTAAAGGAGGAAGAAGACCAGTTATTGTTCCCTGAATGCAAAAGAACATTTCTCCTTCAGCCTTCTCTACAGCTGATTAGTGCAGAGTGCTGGTCAGGGATGGAACAGCTCAAGTCATTTTTGTTTTCTCCTAATCTTAGGTCACCCATATATCAGTCTGCTCGTGAATATAAACTGAAACAGCTGTCAGTTACAAAGGCTACTGATGATGAAACCGTGTAATTACAGCAGCTAATCATTACCAAGGCACAAGTAAACTATAAGTTCTACCCTCTTTTTCCTACGGGTATGGTCACCTCTGAGGAGGACGGGGTGGTAGACAAAGGATTATACAAGCTCTTCACATAAAACATATATATATATATATGGAGATGCTAGAACAGATCATAAGTTTACCACACTTCTTTTACAATCTGAATGCTATTGTTTTTTCTTTTCTTCCCACTGAAGCCATTACTGTTAAGTAGGACATCTATTCCTCCACTGCTGGATTCCCACTACATCTTTTTTCTGCTGAAATACTTATGACCATCTAAGAGAGATTTTCTTTTGACAGATACTTCAGCTTGAAAATGCCATGTAAAAGAAATTGTTCTGTACTCTAGGCAGTTGTAGTCCAATTATGCTTCCCATATTAACAGCTTTATTTTTGTGAAAGATCTTTATTGCTAGAGTGTCTTTATTGCTAGCGTCCCAAAACATAGTCACCAATTGTTCATTATAAATCCAGATTTGTGTCAATGCCATTAAAACTCTGCACAGTTAATAAAAAAAAAATTGCAAGTAGTCAGAAGTTAAGATTTCCATAGCAGTGTTAGCTACTGTGTTTAATGGTACTATTGGTCATAAAATGTAATATATTGAGATGCACATTTCACCAGAAAAAAAAAGAATTGGATAAGATGAAGTCAGGTTAATACTGCTAATATAAATTTAACTACGAAACTGCCTGAACATTTATGATTTTAACTGTGCAACTGTGTCAATGCATTTAAATGTTGGCATTTAGCCCATGCCATTTATTTAATTTTTCTGTATTTCATTTCCTCTTTTTGTAGTGTTCATTTTAAAGAAAAAGGACATAAATGGTCTGATATAGGCTTTAAAATGCACAGCTCACAGATCGACGTGCGCGCTAAGACAGTTAGCTTTCCAGCTTTTTTCTGCAATGCAGGATTCAATTAGGCAAGAGCACATGTGAGGTCTTTGCAATAAAAGGAGATGGACATTTCTTATTTAAAAGGTTGCAATTTACCTTACAAAGCAAACATTTGATACTGGGTTTTCATAACTACAAAATGTAATGTAGAAGAAAACAGCCTCTACTACATATGGACTTACATACTGCATTTGCACAAATTCAGAATAACTCTGAATTTAAGACAACCTCACAACAATTAGATGCTAGACATGGAAAATGTGTATTTACATGTGTTATAATTTTCTATTTCTAGAATCTAATTATTGGAGGGTCATCTTAAATTCATCCCTCCCATGGCTGCAGCAGGGAAATGGCTGCAGGAGGGCAGGTAGTAAGTAGGGCAGGCAGAGGGAAAGTCAAATGGCCTGACCCCTGCCCCCACACCTCCCCACATCACTTGCTCTCCCATGTTGCCCGTCCCCCTCATGGCCCTGCACCCCTGCCACTTTTCCCCCACCTGCCTGCCCTGCCTCAGCACCTGGGCCTTCTAGCACCTACCCCCACTTGATTCCCCCTGCCACTTGCCCCCTCTCCTGCCCCCTCCACCTGCCTGAGTCCCCTGATGCCAGCCCCTCCTGGCACCTACCCCCTCCAAGTTGCCTTCCATCCTCCCTGCTCCCCCTTTAAAGCCTGCTCCCTCCCATGCCATCACTGTTACATGCCTTCCCCTTCCATCCCTGGCTCTGGCTAGGGCCCTGCTCTGGCCTGGGGCAGGAGGCATGGAGCCATGCTCTCTGCTCTGGCTGCCTCAACCAGAGTCAGAGCTGCAACAGGAAGTGAAATGGAGGCAGACAGACATGTCCAGAAATCTTGTTAAAGAAGTTTCTCTCCTGACACAGAACGCAGACTAGCTCATACTCTTGAATTCCTGTATCTTTTCTCATAATCACATAATGCATTTTCACACGTATACTGGCTGATTCTACAAGATAATGTGTTCACTCACAACAGAATATCTGAGTGCAAGACAGTCCCAAGCCCATACCGTACCTACAAAATACTGATAAAGACTTTTACCTAAAAGATCCTCCCTGGTATTCTTCAGGTAACAATTTTCCATCTCTTGCTTTCTTTGCTAAGGCCTAAGAAAATGAAAATAGAAAACAACAGTTCATTCAAAATGTTAGAATAGAGTTGTAGCAATGTAACTGGTGCAATAAAAGATACCATCTACCCAAATCCTTGCCTCATTTTATAAGAAGCTATTTCATAACCTGCATAGTGGAACTCTGATTTGGTTAGAATAGTTGTGTTAATTTCAATGGGATTAAAGGGGCCTAGCGAGGAAAGGGTATTACTATAATGCTGTCACTGCACAACATTAAGCAGTTAAATACAGTTCAGAGTTCCAAGACCAGAGACCCCAGCCTGCATAGTCCAATGGCAGCAACTGCCATTTAAAATTCCTTAATCTTTTTAAAAAATTAAAGATACTAAAAAAAGAAGTAAAAAATAATGAAGGCACTTGAAATGTGAAAATTAAAGGCTTACTTAATATTTTACAATAACTTTACTCCCTTTCCTTTTGGCTTGTAAAGGATCATGTCTCACCCAACTTGAAAACCTTTCAGCTAGTATTAAAAATAAAATTAAAATGTCCTGAAGAAAAAAAAAAGTGTTAGTTGAGATTGTCTGGAACAGTTGCAATGACCTTTTACAAATAATTTAGACTTCTTTTGTCTTCAAGGAAGTAAGGGCCTTGGCTGACATTTGTGGCAATTGTAAATAATTACAATAATAATAAAGTGTAACATGCCCACATGTTCAGCCAATTTATTATGATAAAAGGGCAAACCACATTTAATATGGAAATTTCTGTGGTTGGTTTGTACCACACTTTAATCTGAAATGCACACGTGGCTGGATTTGGGCTACACAGCATGGCTTTAAAAGTCCCCATATGCCATTCAGACTGAGACATGTCTACTACAGGGGGAGCTGTGAATGGAGAAGCCCCCCACTCTCCAGCTTCCTCATACCTAGATGCGTGCAACCAGCTGCACGCCCTTGCAGATCCTCAATGGGATCTGAGGAATTTCATCCCAGATCCCAACAACTGTGCATGCTGCCATGCCAGGTTGAACATTGGGCATGGCAGGATGCTCAATTGCTAGGATTCAGGATAAAATTCCTCAGATTCCAATATGCATGCAGCATGTGCCAGGGTCCTAATAAAAACACATGCATAACCACAGATAACACAATAACAAAAGTAGAAAGTGTTGTTTATACCTCTGGTGCTGACCCTTACAATCTCACTGGAGAAAGACAGATATAGCACATAGCTTTAGCATCCAACTGGGGACCTGGTAAACTCATAACAATTTCACTGCTTAAGACACTACTTTAAATGGTCTTGCAGGTTCACAGCATTGCTTGGCTAGCTAAGCTAGCCTTTTATTAAATGGAAGTCAAAGGGAGACAGAGAAGAAATGGGGGAGGGGGGAAGGGCAGAGAGGAGGGGGAAGTGACAGGAAAAAAAGGATGAAAGCATGGACTCAAGTCTGACATCCCAGATGCTGATCAAGAGGATAAAAAACGGAGGCCAGAAGAAGTGGTGGCTCTCTCATTTGGCCTGCTTTCTTTGAAGATAAGGAAATGGAAGCCTAGCAGTCTCTTACAGCCCAGAAGGCAGCAGTTTCCAGCATTACCTCAAACTCTTTATCAAGCATCTTATAAGAGGCTGGTGGTAAGAACAGCTAATTCCCTCGTTTCTCCTCCATTAATTCACCCTAATTTCTGATTAATCAATTTTGGTTCATTCTCCTTTTCTTTACTAGTGCTTTTAAAGTTTTGGAGCAGGATCTCGAAATGCGGCAAGGGTTTGGGCCAGGCCCACCCAGAAATATGCATTCACATTTATCCAAGTTAAAAGCCTTTGAAAAAACAACCAGCTTGCGCACACACAGGAGAGATTGTTTTGGCTGTTAAAAATCACAATATCTGAATAGTTTGTTCTTGCTGAACATGCTCCATCCTCTCATAACTATTCATATTGATCAAACTGCACGAGTCTTCCCCAAAGAGCTCTTACATATGGACTGAGTACACATGCATAGTCCCAACACAATGAATGAATGAATGAATGAATGAATGAATGAATGAATGAATGTGATGCTGCAAAGGGCTTCAAATGGTTTTCCCTGTAACTATTATTTTCAGTTGCTCTGGATCAGGGTAGGGCTACCACCAGAAATAAAAAGAGGGATATTAACATCCCTCGCATCCAGAGGGGTGGGAAGGCTATAGTAGTTTGTCCTGGCAAAAAAGCTGCAGCTAAGGGTAGAAGGAGGAGTAAACTGTAACAGACTGGTGAAGCAGAGAAAATTAGTATGGGGAAATTTTTGACTAGGAATTGGAGTGGAAGACAGTAAGGTAGGTAGGCAAGGCTGCTAAGGCCAGGAGATTGAAAACTAGGATAGAGAAGGCTGAGACTGAGAGCTGATGAGGGAAATAGGGCAGGGACTATCAGCCAGTTGGCTGGAGGAACACTGAAACTGACGAAACATTCAGGGAGGGAGGAGACTGGCTACATAAGGAGACTGGGACTAATGGAAAGGAGAGACACTTGACAAGACACTGGATTGAAGAGAACTGGAAGAGTCAGAGAAAAGAAATCAGAGCTGGGTGAAGACTCTGGAATGGATGACAAGCCCAAGAAAGAAAGAAAATCTGGAACTGTTCGCAAGAACTGAGTGTCAGAGGGTGAATGACAGAGAGAAATATCACTCAGTAAGGAAACCGTTCTAGGATGAGAAGCCTGATATTTGGAAACTAGTAATGGATATGCACAGAGTCAGGCATGATGGGGTGGATAATACAGAGCAGAATGGCCAAATTTAGGGAAAAAGGCAAGAGTCCATGCCCATTACAGATTATCCTCGCCTCTGCCCACTCACTAAACTTGAAGGAAATACAAGGTTCTCAACTCTCAGCATTTCGCTGCTTTTAGAAAATAACTTGAGAACCAACACAATGTTTGCCTTACCCCATCTAGTATCAGTCAGAAAAGACCACAATCAGTTACTACATTACTATGGTACTCCAAGTACCATAGGATCGTGCAACACCTCTGTAGGTTCGAAACCTGTTCATGACCCTGATGGGAGTTGATATGGTGCTTTGTGATAGAATCTCTAGGTTTAAGGGAGAGAGGGGACTTGTTTGTTTTTAATAAAAAGAAATTAAAAAACTACACTGAAAAGACACAAAATGAGGTTGCAAAAGTCATAGAACCATATAAAATAAGGGTTGGAAGGGACCTCAAGATGTCACCTAGTCCAACCCGCTGCTCAAAGCAGGACCATCCCCAACTAAATCATCCCAGCCAAGGCTTTGTCTAGCCAGGTCTTAAAAACCTCCAAGGATGAAGAGTCCACAACCTCTCTGGGTAACCTGTTCCAGTGCTTTACTAATCTCCTAGTGAGAAAGTTTTTCCCAAAATCTAATAACCTTCCCTTGTTGCAACTTGAGACCATTGCTCCTTGTTCTGTCATCTGCCACCACTGAGAACAGTCCAGCTCCATCCTCTTTCGAACCCCTCTTCATGTAGTTGAAGACTGCTGTTAAATCCCCTTAGTCTTCTCTTCTCTAAACTAAATAAGCCCAGTTCCCTCAGTCTTTCCTCATAAGTCATAAGCCCCAGCCCCCTCACCATTTTTGTTTCCCTGCACTGGACCCTCTCCAATTTGTCTACATCCTTTCTGTAGTGGGGGGCCCAAACTGAACACAATACTCCGGATGTGGCCTCACCAGTCCTGAATAGAGGAGAATAATCATTTCCCTTGACCTACTGGCAATACTCCTACTGATGTAGCACAGTATGTCATCAGCCTTCTTTGCAACAAGGGTGCACTGTTTGCTCATATTCAGCTTATTGTCCACTTTAACCCCTAGCTCCTTTTCTGCAGAACTACTGCCCAGCCAGTCAGCCCCCAAGCCTGTACTGGTGGTGCATGGGATTGTTGCAACCTACATGCAGGACTCTGCACTTGTCCTTGTTGAACCTCATGAGATTCCTTTTGGCCCAACCTCCAATGTGTCCAGGTCACTGAATCCTAGCCCTACCCTCCAGTATATCTACTACTCCCCCCAGCTTGGTGTCATCTGCAAACTTTCTGAGGGTGTGCTCTATGCCATCTTCCCGGTCACTGATGAAGACATTGAGTAAAACTCGATCCAGGACTGACAGTTACAGGCAAACTATTCAAATTCTGTATGAAGGCATAATTATTACATTTTCTCAAAAAGATTATGGCCCTCACCACCTGAGCATCCATGTGCATACATAAATGCATCTTCCCAAACCCCTGTAAAATAAGAAAACATTATCATTTAATTGACAGGGGAGCTAAGGTACACAAAGATTATGATTAAGAAATATGAGATTTGGGTGCCTAGTTTGAAACTATGGAATTTATTATTTTCAGTTTATGTAACATAAATCTATTAATCTATACCAACCATGGACTAGCCAACATTTCTGCAAATCAGTTCCTACAGTCAGGCACTCAGACAATGAGGGAATCTCATGTCACCCATTACTGATCATGTATCAACAGTTTGGTTTAAATGAGTTGCCCAGCATCAAACTGACTGAAACTCTGTACCAGGCAGCGAGAACTCAATTTCTCCAGTGAAGCATTCAACTGTTTTCACCAACTGAATGACTGTAACCCCCTGCCTTATTCACTGCAAACCTTCCAACTCCTATAAAAACACAGCAGTGGTCCTATGGACAAAAGCTTTTTTCAGTATACAGCAAGCCCATGCTGTGCTCTGAATGAAGCAAGGATTCTGTGAAAAACATACCATGTGAGTTTACAATTAAAGATGGTGTCACAATGCATGTGAAAAGGAGGGGCAGATTTTGGCTGAGCATGAAAACTTACTTCAGGAATCTCCTAATTGCCAAGTATTTGACTTTCCAACCTTAATTTTGCTTTTCATGTCATTTTTGTGCAAACTTGTACCTACTTTATATGAAAGATCACAAGCTATAAAAAGTCAAGCCACAGACTATTAATATAGCAGTCAAATTTGGTACTTAATAAAAGGGAAGATAATGGGGTTGTTCTCTTTAAAATGTCAAGTAGCATGCATTACCCCACACTGGAACAACAGCAACACTATGCCTTTCTTCCAGGCAAAAGCAACTATTTCCAAAACTCATCAGAGCATGGAAGACGAGACGCCTTCCCCCATGCTAACTAGGAGGTGTGGGGGGAACCTCATCTTATATTTGAGTAAATGCTTGATATTGTAAAAACATCTGCAATTAAAAAGTAATTCAAATTGCTCAGATAAGAATTTGACATATGGACTGAATACTGGCCATAAGCAATGGACAACTATGAACAGCAGTTTACAGAAGAGAGAGGCATTTCTTTGATCATTTTTAGGATTAGTCTAATTACATTTTAACTATGTGGCAGAGAGAATAAAATGCTGAATTCATGAACTTCAAGATACTAAACTGGAAGCAATGCTGTAGTGACAACAAAACTACATATTTTCACTTTTCCCCATGTGGAAAAATATCTGTTTTTTTTCCATCCAAAAGAGCAAACAGAGGGAAATAGCCAAGATCAAAATCTCCTATTCTAATGGGCAGTGAGAATCAGATGTTTTGGTACATACTCAGAAAACCATATAAAAAGGTTCTTACATTTTAGAGGGACTGCTTGAAGAATGAGGTACAATTCTACAAAAGGGCATCATAATCTTGCCCAGGGGTTCTACTTATTTAGCTTTTTGGAAATTTGTTTGGAAAAACATAAAGGTCAAAAAGGACAACATGTATAATTTGTTCAAAAGTAAAGCAAAGTTCAGCCAAATCAATGGCAATGTTCTGATATGCCTACTGCAGATAAGTTTGGTTTGGTTCTAAGTGAGGATGGAGAGTTGACCAAGTGCAATTACAAAGGGCGGTATTTTTAAGTTGTACTCCTTTTCTCTCTTTAAGCTTTACCAAACTACTTTTTCCTTGACACTCGTTTGTCTACATGAAATTTGCATCAAAATTATGCTTCTTAGGTAGCAATACTTCTAGGTGTTTTTCTTTTATGAATTGGAAGTTCGCATTAAATAAATAGAACTTTTGTTCTATGGAGATAAGCAATTAGTAAAAATATTTGCTACTTCCCTCTTTTTTTTCTCCCCTTGACAGTTTACTCCCTCTGTTCTGTATTACAGTCAAGGTAGCTAGAGCTTGGTTGACAGGGCCAATTAGAGAGACACCAGAACAGTTATCTAAGAACTACCTCCAGTGTACGACCCACTCCCAGGAGATAGAAAATAATTTTTATTTGTGCTTTTGTTATTCTGCTCAACTATGTTAATATATTGCATTGCTACAACATGTTTACGAGAGAATTCAGACCACCTAATGAATAGTAATGATGTAGCATCACAACTTCCTTATAAGGCACATGTTCTTATCCCTTTTTTGCAGATGAATGCTTGTACTTTGCTTTGAAACTATAAAACAATGATTTTATGATCTGAACTGCCTCTGAATCTTACATCTGTGATATAAGACCTTACTTCCACTGAAAATAATGGCACTTACCTATGGTAATGCAAAACGAAGTCAGAACTGCAACTCAAGTCAGGATACATTAATTTACATTGCAACTAGGAAGAATCTCAGTTTCATGAAAGAAGGTGAAAAAGTTTGTTTTGTAACAGTTCTGCCTTCATCCACAACATAACTTTTGAATAATGCAGCTAGACACTCATTTAAACATGGTTACTAGAGAGGATGACCCAACACATCAGCAAAATTTGTTGAGCCAGATATTTTCTAATGGGTGCTTTCCAATAAAAATATAGGGACCTTTCCTTCTTCTGAGATGAGCCTAAATGGGATAAAAACAGTGGTTGGAAGAATGGTGAATGAAGGCAAATATTTACGTCTCATCTGTGACGCTGATGTCCCGGCAAACAATTTTCTACCTTGTAGCTGCTTATAAGGAATCTTTCTATCAAGACTCTGAAAGGCTGCAGTGAACTATTGAGTACAATTATTGTAGCTGAGTTAAACTAGTAATTAGGAAATATAACGGGTTCTGATCCCAAAGAGCCACTGATGTGCTAAACAATCCGTAAGATTTTTAACAGGACAGGATACAGAAGGATACCATAAAGCAGAAAAACTGCTCTATTATGGCCACTGAACTGCAAAAGCTTGTTGGCGATATATCTCAAACAGTCTCAATAAAAAAGACACAAAGCTAACCCAGGGCATTGGAAAACTCTGACAGCATAGAATAAACATAAAACCTATAAAGAGAATATACAGGAACTTGTACTTTAAAAAAAATATCTAAAAGTAATTACAAAACCAGAGAAAGGCATCCATAGAAAGAACCCTTGTCTACACAACAGGGATAGTAAGAATATATAAAATAGGTGAACTAAAACTACTCACATGATCAAAATAAAGGTAATTTCATGTACACATGACCTGGAAATTAGTCAGAATTAGCACAAGGCAATAGGGGACACAGATGTAATCCAGCCATCAGGTGAAGCATCTGCCATACTATATGGGGACTCTCTCTAATCACAGTCTCTTAGATTAAAAAAGTGAAATAAAAATATTTTTCCAGTGCATACTGAAGTTGCTAAAGAAACAAAATTATGTCCATGGGTACACTCAATCCTGCACCCTTTCCTATGTTAGATCTAAGTATAGGTATGCAGTAGCTGCAGATGAATAGTCTAATTGAAAAGAAGAAAGGACTTGTAGAAATGAAAAATGTTTATCTTACGATCATAGGACACCTATACACAAGCAGCAAGGCTGCTCTAACGTGCTGTAATTACAGTGCGTTGGAGCAGGCTCAATTAAATCAAGTCTGCTGGAGAGTGGCAATTACTGCGCTCCAGACTCCAACATCTTGTGTGTCAGCATCCCCAATAAAAATGGCGGTGGCGGTGCTTTAACGAAAGCTTGCATCGCCATTTTTAAGTGCGGGGATGCTGATACGTGAGATGCTCCAGGCGCTTTAAATGGGGTATATAAACACCCATAGTGTTTAAGAATAATCCATTTTGGAACTCTTTCCAACAGTGCAGTGCTTCACAACAGTGCATTATCTTGCACAGAGTCAGTGATAGGAAATTAATCCCTTTTCTACCCTCTTCTTGTAACTGTAGTTCTCACATTCTTAACCTGCGTTGTTGGTTCAATGTACTTTTATGTACTGCGATTACAGAAAAGGAGATCTGAGAATAAGTAGCCTCTTGGAAAGAGTAACTGAACAGCTATATTAACCCAACACAGAAGCAGAGGTCAGTGAGGGAATTTGAAGCGTTTATTGTATTCTCTACTATCCTTGCCTTCTTGACTAGCTGGTAGGTCACTGAATTGCCTGACTTTTCTATCACAGCTGACACAAACTATTCTCTTTCAATAATGGTTGTATTTTTTTGTTTATTTTCATAAGCGTTGTTACTGTGAAGTGGGGAAAAAACGTTTCTTTCTTCTTCCAACCCTGGTATGCAGAAAAAATTCCACACGGAGTGAAACTGGGTGAAATGACAGACAGGAGGAACACTCATGCCTGCATTCACGTAGCTTTACACTCCAACAGTTTGCTTACCCCACAAGGGGAAGATTACACCTACATAAGGATCTCTGTGGTAGCAAAGATCTGTCATTGTGACTCCCAAGCCACAACTGATTTTCTGCAGCGAATGAGAAAGAGAATCAGCTGGGGTACTCCTGTACCTCAGCTACTCCTGCCTTCCACAGCAGCCTTCTGGCATTGTCGGTGACAGCTGTCACAATTAGAGTAGCTCTAATTTGCACTTGGCTTGGCATAATGTAGACCTACGGTCTGGGAGGCACAAAGCTAGCTAAAAGCCACCTTTGAGTAAAGCTTCTTTTCTGACTTCCGCTGAGCACACAATGGCTAGCCACAAATCAGGGCTGAAATATATCAAACAAAACAAATGGCTCCCCATCTACTTTCTAGAAAAAAAGACAGTGCAATTACTGAAAAATCTGAAATTACTTAATCTATTGCTAACAAAAGTTTGTCTAAATATATCAGTGTGATTTAAATGCTGAAGGCTGTAAATTTCTGTTTAACAAACAGCATTTAGCTGAGATTTCACTCGAAAATAAAATGGGCTAAATTATCCTTCTATTTAAAAACAAGACTGCTGAGAAAATGAAGAGTGGCAATTTATTATATTAGTAATTTTCAAATCTCAAAATACAGCAGCATCTTTAAAACCATTCTGAAACTGCTTTTAAGATCATTCACCTTCATCCAGATCATACCATATTCTTGGCTGCAAGAAACTAAACAGTCATTCCTAAGCCTCCTGTATATACAAGACTTACCTTTGCAGAGGCAGCAATTTCCTGTACTCCCTTGGCAGCAGCATCTCTTATGATTGGTGTAATAAGACCTCGGTCTGTTGCCACAGCAATAGAAATGTCGATGGATTGCAGCTGCCTGGGGCCCTCCCCATCCCAGGTCACGTTCACATCTGGCATTTGCTGAAAAACAGAAACACGAGACATAGCTGTTAAAAGAATAATGGTACAACCAATTATTAACGAAAAGGAAAGCCCTTTAAAATGAATGGAATTATGTAGGCATTTACCAAAGTAATTAGAATGCTATTTTAGACTGAAGGCAAGAACAGGTCACATCTGTCATCAGGACTGCCATGAGCAAGACAAGGAAAATAATAATACAAGACTTATCCTGAAGGTCTAAGAATAGACTTACTTTATTAGCAAGTATCTATTTAAACTAACTTTGTCAGCAAGTGTGAATTTATGCAGTGGAGACAGAAATTGTGCAGCAAGGGGGCAACCAGAAGGACTTCTGGATGCTTGGTATTGCTAGGAAACTAATGAATATATTAACAGGAGTCTCTAAATCCCCATTTGGTGTTTAAATGCATCACTTTGTGAATTCTTAAAATAAGAGTTACAAGTACGATGGCTTGCCCCAACTATAAAGAAATGTAAATTGATGCCTTAGATTTACATTTTATACTAAAGGACAGCAAGCAAAAGAAAATGAAAGCAGATGCAGAGGTAGTATTAGAGACACATGAGCACAGCCACGTTAATTGCTTTTACACTGCATCCCTTGGGCTCAATTCTGATCAAAGAAAGATTTCACAGATATATTCTAAAGGCTGAACTCCATTACTGGTGTAATGTTAACTTTGCAAAAGGATGGAATCAGATTGGAACTAGGAGACCATTTATGGTAAGATTAAAAGGGCTGAATCATATTAAACATAAAAAGCTTAAGGTGGCTCAGGTAGGTGTGGGGGATAAAATGGCTTGTCTTTAGCCTTCACCTCTAGGTCTCCTTTCAAATGCAATAGGGATCAAATATCAATGTGCCTGCTAAGTGATCTGATCAATAGGCCTTGAATCAGGGTGGCCTCCTTGTCAGGTCTTCGCCAGCCACCCTGCTCCTCAGGTAACCACCCACTTCACTCGCCTGCCATGCCTTGATGAAAAAATGACAGTTGTGACTAAGGCAGGAGGCAACCCATTACTCGCCCTGCTGACAAGGGCCTAATACCCAGTCCCGGAGGGCAACTCACATGCCATCCCTCTCTCGCTGGGGTCCCATTTACACCACTGGCTCTCACCCAGCCCCTTTCATACTGCCCTCTCTCAGGGGTCACGCTCACACCATCCGGCCTCACCAAGCTTTGGGTTTAGCTCTCCTCTCCTCAGTCAGTACCGGTGCATCTGATGGGTGTTTCCTACTACCCTCACCTGAGCATTGACTGAGTGATTGTACAACTGTAGGCCTATTTTGCTCCTAGCCCCTTGCTGGGCCACTGTGCCCCCACTGGGCCTCTTCACTCACCCACACTCACAGGGCTGCTCTGCTTGTCACCCCTCTCACATAGGGTCACTCAGCTTGTCACCCCTCTTGCACACAGCCTGACTCGCACCCCCAGGCTACTGCCTGGGTGCAGCTCCAGGTCCCTCCTCCAACCTAAGCTCTGCCTCAGGGCTCCTTAATGAGCCCTGGGCTCCCCCTGCTTGTTAGAACACCACCAGCGATGTGGGGCTGGGATTATAAGGTGTCCTGACCCGCCTTTCACCAGGGAGGTAACTGGCCTGGCATTTCCTGGGGGCTCCCACACTACTAGGACCCTCACCAGATCACCCCAGCAGGGTGCAGTTTTAAGTCTTACCCAGAACAAGGGGTCACCTCCTCCCCAAAGCCCCTGCCATTACCTCCTGACTCCGGCCAGAGCAGCCTCTCAGCCTGATGTTACCTCCTTCCTCCTGCTGCCTGTTTTGTGCCCTTAAAGTGGCAGGCACCAAAGATGCCATACCACAGGCCTGCTAAGTGTCACGTACTTCATGAAGTGTTAGGAAGTCTAGTCTCTAGTGTGAAGGTAAGCCATCAAAAAACAAGTACTGGGATAAATACAAGGACCAAACTCTCCTCTGACACCATGTCAGGGTCAAAGTAGGAAAGAAAAGACATTTGCTAACCTGACTTTGCACACCAAGGCTATCAGTCTCACGTAAGTCACCATAAAAAAAACCAAGAAAAAAAAGAAGCAGCTGAAAACAGACCTAAAAACAGAGGCAACCCCCACCCCAGCAATGGAAACACATGCACTTACTTAAGTGCATGTATACCTTTGATAGCAAGGGCAGATGATTATTTTGCCTGGCATCTAAGGCTAGAAGCCCTGCCCCCTAACCCCTGACCTTTGCCACCAGAAGCTCCTCCCCTTGCCCCCAGAAGCACTCTCATTGGCAAGGGGGTTGCTATCTTGGAACCAGAAAAAAACCAAATTATATTCTAAAAATCAAACGTCTGCTACAACTTACATTTATTTGATTTTAAAAAAATATTGTTATTCTGATTTACATGCGTTTGTGTAGTCTACATAGAAATGACTGCATAATAGCTTAAAATGAAGTCTTACTTTTGTATATTGTAGAGGGTGTGGGGGGTATGGGTGGGTGGGTATGGGGTGTGTGGAGGGCTGTGGGTGTGTGTGTGAGTATTTGTGTATGTGAGGTGTGGGGGAGGTGGATAGGTAAGGGTGGGTGTGTATGTTGGGTTGGGAAGCATGTGGGTGTGTGTATGGATGGATATGTGGGGTGTCCATAGAGCCCCGGTCAGCCCAGGCTCCATGCTCCTACCACCCTGCCCTGGGCCACCTGCTGGTCCTGGCCCCAGGGCACCCACCCGCCACCACTTCCCCCACCTGCTATCTGCTCCCCTCTACACTTTCATCTGCTGCTCTGGCACCACACGGTTCCTGTCTGGCTCCTGCTGCACCATACAGTCCTGCCCATGCAGCCAGGAACTGTGTGGTGCCAGAGCCAGCCTGGCCTGGCTGGTACCACATGTAGCCAGCCGGGAATTGTGGAGGTTGGGCCGGCTCCTGCTGCACCAGCAGGGAGAGGGGCAGAGTCAGCCTGGCTCCATAGAGCCCCTGGCAGCCCAGGCTCTGTGCTCCTGCCACCCTGCCCTGAGCCGCCACTGGCATAGGCCCTGCACTCCTGCCCTGCACTCCAGCCCAGCTGTCACTGTGTTCCTGCCCACTGCTGCCATTGACATTTCCCCGCCTTCTCACTGCTTCTCCCATTCTCACTGCCCAACTGCTGGCCAGCCATGCACAATTCCCAGCTGCAGGGTCCTGGACCAAAGAACACAGCAGGAGTTGACCCAGACCCTGTGGACTGGGGCAATCACTGATGGTCCTCTTCTCCCCCCTGTTTTTATCTGACTGTACTCTCAGGCAGAGGGTGGCAGGGAACAGCCCCAGGGTCGCCAGGCCAAAAGCCTTTGCTAGGCAGAGGTTTCCGGTTGGGCCTTGCTGCTGCTGCCCCTGGGTCCTGCCACCAGCTTATCCTGGGTCCTACTGCCACTGATACCTCATTAGCTTAGACAGGCAGCCACAGAGAAATAATAGTTAATTTTATAAAAAACTTTTAGGGGCCCTGCAAGCTGGATAGAATGGCCTGGTGGGCCAAATCCGGCCTGTGAGCCATATTTTGCCCACCCCTATTTTATAGGTACCTCCTTTTTCCACAAAAAGGAAGCACTACAGTCTGCTAATATGGGGCAAGACCATGATGGAAATCATGTTTGCTGACTCTATTCACACAGCACCAACCTATTCCAAACTAGATGTTACAAGCTGAACTTTAGAAATGAAAGAAGTATGTTTGACTGCATATGTTTTAAACGCAAGGCAGAAAACACTTGGAGTGAGTGGATGGTCATCTAGTAAAAGGAGTAGGCTAAGATCCAGGCTTGAGAGTCTCATGGAAACAAGTTTAAAGGTTCATAAAAACATGGAAAGAAATTTGCCAACAAAGAGTTTCATCAGAGAGGATGGTAGAAATGTTTAAGCAACAGCTTTCCAATGAGTAAACTCCAGCAAGATTAGAGTAGCTCCTTTTTTGAGTTAAAGGGATTTTGTTCCCCTCTCTCTCAAAAACACAGGTTTGGTACAATATCCTTATGCCACAGGCACTCCCCTTGTTCAGCAAAGCACATATGATCTCTTTGCTACCCTCTACCCTAGGCAACACTGTTTTAGAAGGTGCTCTGCTTTGGGTTCTCTGAGGATAAAACACCTTGAGAAACTTCAAATAATATCATGAAGCAGATAGTTCTATTTTCCATTTCCATTTTACTCCTGGAGGGGTTTTACCAAAAGAGACTGCTAAGCTTATGGTGCTTTGGTTTATTACCTTGTTTTCACAATGGAGAGCTCACAATGAAGCCCTGAAATTAAAATCTATAGAGAATATTGCAAAAAAAAAAAAAAAAACAAACGAAAAAAAAAAGAAATCTGAAAAATGGAAAGAAAAAAAAGAGAGGAGAAAATAGGAGAAAGTAAGGAGTCAATTTAGTTAACAATACTGGAAAAATGTAACAGAAAAATGAAGCTCAGGATTTTAAAGATACTTGATTTTTCTCTATACTAAAGTTGGGCATATGGACATGGGTCCTCTGGATACAGAGCTTTCCACATGAGGCTCAAGAAAACTACAGTCATTAAGATGTTTAGACAGAGTAAATGAGTTGAACAAAAGGTTAAATGAAGCGGAAATCCCAAAAGAGTAAGTTTTAATTTCTGTAACAAAAAATGTAAGGAAATACAGCATTTCCTCAGGAGGAAAATACTTGCAACAATAGGAATGCATTATTCTTTGGAATAGATGCACAGAAAATATATGCCATTAGATATTAAATTGAACTCTAGTTTGCCAAATGATACAGTAAAGGTGAACAAAGCATGAATGTGATAATAGTCTCTCAGATTATTAAGATACATATACAGAACATCAATATACACATATATACACATATATGTGCGCATACATGTACACCCTCATATGTATACCCATGCACACATATGTATATTAATATTATTGTATATACCATTGTATATATATTACATATACTATGCATATTAATATGGATATTAATAATAAAATACATGTGTACACACATAGACACACACACGATTATTAATCTACATATAGGGCATTTATGCATGTACCTTTGTCTGCTCTGACATGCTGGAAATCCAGTGCATCAGAGCAAACTCAATTAATTGAGTCTACGGAGCATGTGAGCTTATATGCCCAGCACTGAGTCGCATGCATTTAAACTAAAGCACCTCTGCCATTTTCTCAGTGCTGATTTGCATTTTCCCACTTATATAAGTGTATGTGCCACAGTGCTGGGCAATTTTAAAAGTGCCCGGTGCTGTGGCACATGCATGTGTACAACAAATGCCCACAGAGATACAATTTAATGACTAATTGATTGTTGTACCTAGGCACTGCAATAACTGCTGTTGCTTCATTACAGATGGCAAATTTTCTTTAAAGGATCCAAACAGACTTTTCATAAAAGCTCTCTGGTTAATCCGAATACATTCACAAGCAGAGGTCCAGCAATATTTTGGATCCAATTTTACTCAACTGAAGTGAGCAAATTAGGAACCAAGGCTGTCCTTGTGGCTTCACCCAGTTTGTCTGATATGGAGGGTGCTTAGAACTGTGGATGATCTCTCCTGTTGTACCAAACATGCTTAAACAAAAAGCAACAGGGCTGAATTTGTCTCTTATTCACTTCACTGAATTCAGCAGTTACTTCTGATTTGCGCTGGTAAGAGATCAGAATCAGGCTTAAAGTTTCTGACAATGAACATCTTTAACAAGGATCTGAAGCTCTTACTGTGCATGTCTACACATGCACTTTAATGCACATTAGCTTATTTGTATGTGCATAAAAGCATTACTTTAAAAATGCGCTATTTAGTTAATGCTCATTAAAATAGGCTAAGAGGCACGGGACTATTCAGTCCGAAGAAGCGAAGGCTCAGGGCTGACTCGGTGGCAACCTATCAGTATATAAGGGGCGTGTATCAGGAACTGAGAAAACGTCAGTTCACCAGGGCACCCCAAGGGAAGAAAAGGTCTAATGGTCACAAACTACTGGAAAACCATTTTAGAAGGAAAAACTTCTTTACCATTCAAGTCCCCACAGTCTGGAATACACTCCCCCCAGAAGTGGCACAAGCACCTACTCTGGATACCTTTAAGAAATGTTTGGATGCTTATCTTGCTGTGGTGATCTGACCCCAACTGACTTCCTGTCCTTTGGGCAGAGGGCTGGACCCGATGATTTTGTGAGGTCCCTCCCAGCCCCAACATCTACGAAGTGTATGAAAAAGTCTCCGTATTCCTTGAACAAGGCAGTGGCTCTATCCCCAAGACACACATACTATGGGTGTGGACAGACTTAACAAATGAACCATTCCAAAATGTCATAATTTCAAAACGGGTTCAGAACTGTGTTAAGTGCTGCAGCTCTGACCAGGGGATGGGAGCGAGCACCTGAATCCAGGAGAAATGTTCGCACCTATGCTTTGGAACTCCCAGGGGCAGCTGACCTGGGGCTGGGAGTGCTGTCACTTTTCTGCTTTCTGTTGTTTCCTGAACATGAGTTCAATAAACTCTAATAGCATGCAAGTGACTGAAGTCTGCAGTGTCCTCACCCGACTTTGGGTGGAGGTAGGGAAGTAAGAGCACTTGGAGCCACACTTTTTGGTTCCTGGGGGCTTGGGGGCATGATATGGGGCTTTAAATTAAAATAAAATGTCCTTCCCAAAAACATTTCTCCCTAGCTCAGCCACAAGCATTCTGACTAGATACAAGAATTCACTGAATGAAGCCAATGCATAAAGTCTGTATTATGGAAGAGATTAGACTGAATGATCTTAAAGGTCTCTCTGTCCTTAAAATAAAATTTATGAATTCATAAATAAAATCACCTGTAGCATATATCCAAGTCATGCACAGCTCATCCCTCAGTAGATCTTTAATAATGTGTATATATTTTATATTATATATAGGAAGAAAGTTGCACTTCAAATTTGACCTTAACTTTGAATTTTCTTGAATTACAGAGGTTTTCAGTTGCACTGTTACTTAAGGTAGATTTACATGGGAACCTGAAAATTCAGTGTCCTCACCTGCAGAGTTTAAACAGAACAAGAATGGATAAAAAATATGCAGCAGGATTTACGTACCATAATAAGCAGTAGGTTTTGGATGAGGTAAGTTTTATGCTGACTAAACCACACTTACACTAAAGGACTTGCATGGGATACAAGTCAGCAGAGAATATGGTATTCTGCCTTTATTTTCAGGTGCATGGTCTTAATCACTCTGATAGGAGATAAGAGAATAATAGGGTTAGGAGGGAGCCCAAAAGTAATCTAGTCCAGTGTTTCTCAACCTGTGGGTCACAACCCAAAAGTGGGTTGCAAGAATATTTGAAAGGATCATGAGCAAGTCCCAGAAACACATGGGAAAGAATGGGTTTCCCCTTGTAGGCTGGCAGCCTTCCAGACTGCAAGGAGCTGCTTGGGGTGATTGGAGGCAGCAGGCGCACATGGATCTGTGCATGCACATGCATGTGGCCAGTATGCAGCCAGGCAGGGTCGTGGGAGCAGCCCCAGCAGCTGGATGCAGGTAAGTGTGTGGGGAGTGGGGGTCAGAGGTCCAGGGCTTGTAGACTGTTTGGGGGGGGGGGGGGGTAGAGGGGATGGATGTGCACAGGAGGCAGGTGCCTGCCAGCACGGGGGGAAGGTGGCAGGCACCGAGGCTGTGTCAGGGCAGGGGAGACTGGGGGGGAAGGCATCTTCCCCTCCTGCAGAGGTAAGGTGAGGGTGGTCCTTCAGGGTCAGTAGGAAGCTGCTTGGCTAGGCTGGCAGCACCAGAGCCAGTGCCCATACTCACAGGGGTAGTGCACCTGGGAGACGCTGCTCATGGGGTAGGAAGGGCCATGACCAGGCTGCCTGGTGTGGTGCAGGAAGCCCAGCCCAGTGCGGGGGTGCCACAGGTCTCCCCTCCTCCTCCCTTCAGCCTCTGCTGGGGCCAGACTTGCTCTGCTGCCACCTGCATTAGCTGGAGCTGCTGCAGCCACCACGCTCCAGGCTGAGTGGGACAGGGCACTGCAAGTTGGGAGAGGCACCAACATGACCCAGTGGGGTAGGGGGGCAGGGGACTGTGGCTTGGGAGCAAGGGCACCAGCAAGGCCAGGGGGCTATGGGTGGGGAGTGAGGGCACCAGCAGGACCAGGGATCTGTGTCTTGGCTGTGAGGGGCATGGCCATGGGGCTATGGGTTGAGACTGGCCATTGATGTTCACAAATGGGTCCTGGTACAAAAAAGGTTGAGAAGCACTGAGTTAGTCCAACCCCTGTACAAATGCAGCACATGTTTATCCTAAATTATTTGTAAGTCTTTTCTGAAAAATCTCCAAAGATTATTATTTCATAACTTCTCTGAGCAGCTTGTTCCATTGTCCACAGGCATTCATGGTCCATCATGGAGAAAGTGAAGTAGTTTGGGGAAGTACTTACAGGCCCAAAGAAGCATTTAATCTAAACTCAACAATGTATGAAAGGAGCACACTGAAAGCCATATAAATGTGATTAAGTTCCATCATGGAAATTAGGCAGTGGCATGTATTTATTGTTCTATGATGATGCCTGCAGGGACAGCTACTATTCCTTTCTACCCCTGAAGCCTTACTTCTGACCTAACATTTCAATTTGTATCTAAACTTACCCCACTTAAGCTACCAGAGAAGCAACAATAAACCACAAAGCCTTATGTCAGTCATCCCAAGTCCTATCAAGTTATTATCTACCTGTCAACCTTCAGATCTCTAATATACTAGAACATATATAAAAATGATGCAAAGTACCCTTCTTTGGCTGTTACATGAACTACAGGGAGGTGCTAAAGTACAACGTACAGGTGCAAACCTAGACAAGTATTTATGTCTCCAATAAGAAGGGAGGGGTTTTTTAAATGCAACTTCTGTAAGAACCAAGGCGTACTGAAGCCATCAATATGTACTATGCAGAGTTTAATATTTCTCTAGTCCCTAAAAGGAATGGAATTGTTTCAGTCAATGCAATGCAATATATATTTACTGGACAGGTCTAAAGTAAGTGAATGTTTAAAAATATAGTAGTGGATGTTTGTTTCAAGTAAAAATAACCCTCAGTTATCCAAACTTAAGTCAGAAAACTTTCAGCCTAAAAAAAACCCCCAAAAAACAGTACTGTTCTAATGAGGCATTATAATGTAATCATCCCACTGGCAGGTTGATAATGTTCTGTTTGTTAAAGGGGAAGGTCCAACTATAAGAAAAGACTTAAAGGACTTGGAATCCTAAGAGCTGTGAAGATTAAGCATGTTAAAAGAAGCTGGGTTCATCAAAGGCAGGTCCTGCCTGACCAACCTGATTGCTTTTTATGACCAAGTAACTAAATCCTTGGATGATGGTGTCGCCGTGGACGTAGTCTTTCTAGACTTTAAGAAGGCCTTTGACACTGTCTCTCACCCCATCCTCATCAATAAATTAAGTGACTGTGGCATTGATGCCTACACAGTTGGATGGGTAAAAGATTGGCTGATGGGGTGCACCCAGAGAGTAGTGGTGGACGGGTTGTACTCAACCTGGCGAGATGTGAGCAGTGGGGTACCCCAGGGCTTGGTCCTCGGGCCCGCGCTGTTTTACATCTTCATCAGCGACTTGGACAAGGGGGTAGAAAGCATGCTGTCCAAGTTTGCTGATGACACTAAGATGTGGAGTGAGGCGGACACACTTGAAGGGAGAGAGAGGCTGCAAATAGATTTAGACCAACTACAAAAGTGGGCAGATGAGAATAGGATGGGGTTCAACGTAGACAAAAGCAGGGTGCTGCATCTTGGGAGAAGGAATCCACAGCATACATACAGGCTGGGGAGTTCCCCTCTTGAAAGCACAGAGGAGGGATGTGGCCAGCCTGGAGAGGGTTCAGAGGACAGCCACCCGCTTAGTGAGAGGGCAGGACAGGCCCTATGAGGAGAGACTGAGGGACCTGAACCTGTTCAGCCTCAGCAAGAAAAGGCTGAGGGGGGACCTGGTGGCTGCCTACAAACTCATCAGGGGAGATCAACAGCAAATAGGTGGAGCCCTTTTCTTCCCAGCACCACAAGGAATAATGGTAATAAGCTGATGGAGAATTGGCCCTTTTCTTCCCAGCATGACGAGGAATAATAGTAATAAGCTGATGGAGAATAGGTTTAGGTTAGAGATCAGAAGGCAATATTTTACAGATAGGGTGGCCAAAATCTGGAACCAACTTCCTAGGGAAGTGGTCCTCGCCCCTACCTTGGGCAAATTCAAGAGGAGGTTGGATGATCACCTGTCTGGGGTCTTGTGAACCCAGCAGTCATTCCTGCCTGTGGCAGGGGGTCAGGCTACATGATCTGTTCAGGTCCCTCCTGACCCTAGCTACTACGAAACTACTAAGTGATGCAGGCAGTTTCCTAGGTGCTAGTTTATTGGCCGCATAAACTCTTACATCAATTTCTGTGAACTCATTTATGTTGCCCTGGCATTTCCTTTAGTGGGGAAAAAGCACTAAAAAGAGACCCAGGCCTCATCTATATTTACCATACTCTGTCACAAAAAGTTCTGTAGCTCATATCACATAATTTGTTTCTTTGGGAGGAGGGTAGAGCAAGCAACTTGATTCAGGATATGAGAAAACACTGCCCACTTCCCTCCACACCCAGCTCCCTTAGCCCCTCGCCCCAAAAAGCAAAGCAATATAAAACTAAAACCTATTTGGATATCCAATATTCAGATCCACACTCCTGTCACCCTGGCAGAGGATGCAGATTACTCTGGCACCCTGATGCAGATTACCCTGGCAGAGGGTAATCTGCATCAGGGGAGAATATACAAAAAAGTCTTAAATTACTTTTTTGTGTATATGCAAACCAAAAGTTTTTGGACAGAATGTCTTAATTTTTAGCCATAAACAAACATATTTATCAATCAGTTTTTGGTTTTGTTCTTTTTTGTGTGCATTTTCCCATTAATCCAAGTAAAACTGGCTATTTTTCCATCAAAGTTGAGTTTTTGAATTCTGTTTCTAATTAACCATAGTCTTACATCCTCAGCATTTATCAAAAAAGATTTGGAGTGGGGTAGGGAGGAAGTAGCATTTGAACCAGCTGAATGTATTTCTGAAATATATTTGGTTATTTACTGAACATCAATAAAGCCAAATTTGAGCTTTTAGCATAGCAGTAAAGTAAAACTGGGAACAGTGTCAAGATTAGTAAACTTTCATGTACATACATGGAAATGTAGGTATGCTAAAAGTAAATGCATCCATATTTGTGAGTTTTAATTCATAAATATTTTCTAGTTATGTTTCATCAGAAGTTAAATAATAGGCCAATTAATAACTAAGTTATAACTGATGATACACTGAACTAAAAATGTTCTTTATCCTCATGTGACAACAGACCTTCAGTGGATTTTCTTTAATACATAGATGAAATGCCACTGCTGACTTTCTAACACCTAACAGTATAGCAGTAATATAGTCCTTTACTTCAGAAGCCAAATTCTGGATTAACAATGGCAGCCAACAAAAAAGACTAAAGAAACTTTAATCATGAATACATTTTTTGAATCAGCAACAGAAAGTCACATGGACTGAACTGATTGTTGCATATTATTCTATAATAAATGCAGAAAGCTCCTTTAAACAACAGAAATGAACGTGTAGAAACCCTATACCATAAATTTAAACACACTGGAAATTCAAACAGCAAGAGCCTACCTGCTACAGCAGGGGTGGACAAAATACAGCCCATGGGCCATTACCGGCCCAACAACCGATTGGATCTGGCCTGCAGGGGGCACTACACAACGGGCCAACCCAGTGCAGCCCATGCTGCGCTCCAGCCTGTTCCTGCCACTGCAGCCTGGGTCAGCATGTACAACTTACCAGCAGGGCTGCTCCCAGGGCAGCTACAACCACCTAGGTACTGCTCGGCTCCCCTCGTCTCCAGCAACAGCTCCTCCTCCTGCTGTGCCGCTCCGGGAGGGGAGAAAGCTTCAGCCAGGCAACTCCTGTTTCATCATATGGTGCTCCGACTCCAGCTCCCGGCTGCCTTCCACCCACTTGGCTGCCTGCACCAGGTGGGTGGAGTGGGTGGAAGGCAGCTGGGAGTTGGAGTCCCATGCACTGGGGCAGGAACCGCCTATCTGACGCTTCCTCCCTGCCCAGAGCAGTGCAGCAGGAGCAAGAGGAGGAGCTGCCACTGAAGACAAAGGGAGCCGAGCAGCCCCTTGAAGCTATGTACACTGGCTAGGGCTGGGACAACGGGCATAGGCTACCCCAGGTGAGGTTTGGCCCCATGCGAAGCACCGCAGAGGCACCCGTGGACTGTACTGCCTGGGTGAACTTGGCTGCACATGCCCCATGCCACCTCCTTCCTCCCCTCACTCCCAGCTGGCTACTGTGACCCAACATCCAGGCAGCACCCCCTCACACATGCACAACACCTCCGTACACCCCTGATTCCACACACATGCCCTCCCCCCCCCCCCCAACACACTTCTCCAAAGGAATCTCATGAGGTTCAATAAGGAAAAGTGCAAAGTCCTACACTTATGATAGAGCAATTGCCTACACTCGTACAGCATGGGGATTGACTGGCTAGGCAGCAGCCCTACAGAAAATGACCTGGGGTTTACAGTAGACAATAAGCTGAATAAGAGCCAACAGTGTGCTCTTGTTGCCAAGAAGGCCAAAGGCATACTGAGCTGCATTGGTAGGTATGTTGCCAGCAGATCAAGGGAAATGATTATTCTCCTCTATTCAGCACTGTTGAGGCCACATCTGGAGTGCTGTGTTCAGTTTTGGGCCCCCCACTACAAAAAGGATGCGGACAAATTGGAGAGAGTCCAGCTGAGGGCAATGAAAATGGTGAGGGGGTTGGGGCACATGACTTATGAGGAGAGGCTGAGGAACCTGGGTTTATTTAGTTTGGAGAAGAGAAGACTGAGAGGACATTTGACAGCAGCCTTCAACTACTTGGCAAATTCCAATCAACAACAATGGGAGAATGTCCTGTCATCAGCACCTGCGAAGAGACACTTGGATTCACTACCGGGAAACATCAAGACTGGTTTGATGAGAATGACTGAGATCTCCAAGAGTTGACTGACCACAAGCCTTTTGTGCTTGGCAGAATATCGACTCCAAGCAAAAGAAACTAAATCATGAACAAGCTGAGGAACAAGTCCAAAGGAGGACTTACGTTATGAAGAACAGATGGTGGGAAGACAAAGCAAAGTAGATTTAACATCTTGATGACATCCATGATATGGACAGGTTTTTTTAGTGCCACCAAAGTGATCTATGCTCCAAGTATTCAGGTTCCAACCCCCTCGAGACCTAAGGATGAAGGAGACCTGATCAAAGAAAGGGAAACCATCAATACCTGCTGGAAGGAGTATTTTGAAGACCTCAATCAAGACTGTTGGTGACGAGAGCATTCTCAAGTCTATCCTGAAACACCCAGTTAGAGACTGCCTTGGAATCCCTCCAACCCTTGACCAGGTGAGGAAAGTCATCAAGCAGATGAAGAATGACAGTGCATCTTGAGCAAATGGAATCCCTGACAAAATCATTAAGCAGGGGAAGAAGAGCTTACATCATAGGTCCATGCCCTCATCTTAGGGATCTGGAACGATGAGGAAATCCCAAACAACCTAAGGGATACCATGATCATGACAATCTTCAAGAAAGGAGACTGGTCCAACTGTGGAAATTACAGAGGGATTGCCTTGCGGTCGACCACAGGAAAGATGATTGTCAGAATGCTCCTGAACCATCTCCTTCCACTTGGTGAAGAGCTCCTCTCAGAATCTGTGTTGGTAAACAATTATGTTTTCATCCAACAGCAGTGCTGCCTAAACATTACAGCATAAAGGTAATGAGTAGGGCTGTGCGAAATGGAAGCGTTTCATTTCAACCAGCATTTCGACAGAACAGTGTTTTGTTTCAACTTCTGTTTCGAGTCGAAATGGCTGTTCCGTTTCGTTCTATCGAAATGTTTTGCTGTTTTGACCCTGTTTCGACATTTTGTCCATAGGATATAATGGGGAAGGTCAAAACAGGCTATAACTTTGTCATTTCTGGCCAGATCGGGATGAAACTTCGAGGAATGGTAGCCCCTTCAGAGGGCATGATGTGTGCCAAGTTTCAAGAAGATAGGTGGAGGGGGTTCAGAGAAACTGTACCCCAAAATCTTGAGAGCAAAACTCAGTCTCACGTATGTGTTAAGCCACAGCGGGGTCAAAACTGTAGGGATGCTAGCCCCTGCTGAGGCCACAAAGCCTGCTAAGTTTCAAGGAGGTAGGTGCTGAGGGGTCGGAGAAACTGCACCCCAAAATCCTGAAAGAAAAACTTGTGTCACGTGTATGTGTTAAGACACAGTGGGGTCAAAACTGCAGGCTTGCTAGCCCCTGCTAAGAGCATGAAGCCTGCCAAGTTTCAAGAATATTGGTGCAGGGGTTTGGGGGAACTGCACCCCAAATTCTTGAAAGCAAAGCTCATGTCACGTGCATGTGTTAAGCCACAGTGGGGTCAAAACCACAGGGGTGGTAGCCCCTGGTGAGGCCACATAGCCTGCCAAATTTCAAGGTGATAGGTGCAGGGATTTGGGGGGAACTGCACCTCAAACTGATGACAGGCAAAACTCATGACACAGATGACCCTGTGCGTGTTAAGTCGCAGCAGGCTGAAAACTGCAGGGGTGGTGGCCCCTGCTCAGGCCACAAAGCCTACCAAGTTTCAAGGAGATAAGTGCAGGGGTTTGAGGGAAACCGCACCTCAAACTGCGGACAAGCAAAACTCATGACATGGGTGCTTGTGCAACTGTGTCTGTCTTGGGGCACTGGAGACCGGGGGGGGGGGGGGGGGGGGGGACGGGACGGGGGACAGACGACACACACTACTGCAGGCCTGGCTGCTAAGCTACTGTGTTACCAGTTAATCATGATTCACTCAGGGACCAGCTCAATACACAGTACCTAGCTACTACATAATGACTTAACGAGCACAGATTAACACCTACAAAACCACAGACAGACTAAGGAGAGGAAATAATCAATACAGACAATCAACTTCCCCAAGACAGACACAGTCAGTTGCACAAGCACCCATGTCATGAGTTTTGCCTGTCAGCAGCTAGGGGTGCAGGGCCCCAGAACCCCCTGCACTGATCTCCTTGACAGCTGGTAGGCTTCGTAGCCGCAGCAGGGGCTACCATCCCTGCAGCTTTCACCCTGCTGCGCCTTAACACACACTGTCACCTATGTCGTGAGTTTTGCTTGTCCGCAGCTTGAGGTGCAGTTCCCCCAAAACCCTGCACCTATCTCCTTGAAACTTGGCAGGCTTTGTGGCCTCAGCAGGGGCTAGCACGCCTGCAGATTTTACCCTGCTGTGGCTTAACACACACACGTGACATGAGTTTTGCTTTCAGAATTTTGGGGTGCACTTTCTCTGAAACCTCTGCACCTATCTCCTTGAAATGTGGCAGGCTCTGTGGCCTCAGTAGGGGCTACCATTCCTGTAGTGTTGACCCTGCTATGGCTTAACACATACACATGACACAAGTCTGGCTCTCAAGATTTTGGGGTGCAGTTTCTCTGAACCTCCTAAACCTATCTTCTTGAAACTTGGCACGCTTTAGGCCCTCAGAAGGAGCTATAATTTCTGCACATTTTATCCAAATCTGGCCAGAAATGACAAAGTTATAGGCTGTTTTGACCTTCCCCCTTATAGCCTATGGGCAAAACATTGAAACAGTGTCGAAATGGCTAAACGTTTCGACTTGCCTTGTTTAGTTTCAAGGCTGTTTCAACCATATCTGTTTCATTTCAATTTTGCTGTTTTGACCTTGAAACAGGTCAAAACAGCGTTGAAACAAAATTGGTGGAAAAATCTCTCACAGCCCTCATAATGAGAGATGTCAGCTATACAATTTATGCCATGTTTTATATTTGTTTATGCAGCAAGTTAGTTAATTTTTAATGCTGGCTTCAATGTACAAAAGCAACAAGAAACTCTTATATTCTGATTAATGATGGTCAGCTTAGTCTACCAATAAAATGACCGCCATCATATGAGGGTCAGTCAAAAACCAAAAGGAACGCATGGTAAAGTATGTTTAGGATAGGCCCATGGGTATTGGTAATTGTGTCACACTTCTATGTAGTCCCACTGTTAATCTATGAACATAAGCCAAAATTACAATAAGGTTTATTCCACTTAGAAAGAAGATATGGGCTACTCCTATAGCTAAGTTTGCATATCAAACATATGCAAACCTTTGCACATCACTGGCCTTTGGTCTCCTCAAGGAAGACTTGGAAAGAGGTTTGAAAAGGTAAAAAGTACTTAAAGCAAGATTTAAAGGATCTAAAGGGATGAGGAAGGACCTCAGATGCAAGGTTCTTTATGTTCTCCATTGTTAATCAAGATGTATGTGAGCATTGCTGTAGAGGTATAGTACTTTCTTCAACAGCATTCCTCAACACTGCTTCAAAAGGCTGAATAAGGGTTCTTGTTTGCATGCAGCAGTAGTAGTCTAAATTCACAGTGAACACCTTGGTTAGAAGTCTTTTACAAGGACACCATAAATGTCCCAAAAACATCAAAAGGATTTTAGATCATTCATCCCTTCTGCAACCAAAAACAGATTACAGAATGCAATTGTTCCCTGGTGTAATTAAGACTTGTAACTGCCACTGTTATAACTGTGCTGAGACATGTCACTCAACAATCACTGTCTTCATGGAACTGACATTCAAACAGGCAGTACTACATATGGATTATATTGCTAGTTATATTTCCTGAATTATAGGGTAAGATGTCCTATTATTTTTTTCTAACTCTCTATCTCTTCATGCTCCTGGCAGAACTACTGCTCACAGCATTACCAAGTAGATAAATTCTCTCTGATTAGACAGTGGAGAGAGTGGTAGGTGTGTTCTGTGTTATCTGAACAAAGTTTACAACATTAACATTCAGCTACAAAATAAAGCACCAGACTATAGCCAAGCTGTATTCCTGTACATGCAAACTTCAAATATTCTCTCAGAAAGCCTTCTTTTCTTCCCCTCCTCTGCCATATGTTATTTATTTATCAATGATTTACTTACTTTGAGGGTAACTGCTGTGGCCTTAATAATAAAGTCATTTACTGATACTTTAATGTCATCTGCAAAAAGAAAAACATAGAAAAGACAGATATTATGAATGATGGTTATCAGTATAGCTACATAAATTAACCATGCACTATGTACAGAGAATATTCTTGCATTTCAGTCAATCCATCTTTGCCTAATAGCCTCAGGATGTTTGTAAATTCATATTACTGCATAATATTAAGTAACTAAGGATTATTCATTTTCATAGTCTACATGTAAAACAAACATACAATGCATAAACTCTAGACACAAAGCATAGGGCTTTTATTCTCAAAAACCAAACAAACAAACAACTCAATTCGGGGAAAAAAAACACATTAGCCCCAAAAAGAACAAAGGTGAAAAATGGTAACTGTGACTAAACAGACAAATACAGCATGGAACCTGATTTCTGCTTTATTCAGTGTACAATCGATATACCACAAGAACAACTATTCTTGCAGGACTTTGATCATGAGGGCAGAACTCTCATGTGAACACATGAAGCTGTAAAGTTAGAGATTCATGAGTGGGATTTTCAAGGGAATTTTAAAGATTCTGAAGTCAGCGGGATCTGCATATGCTTAGGCTCACAGCCATGAACTCTAAACTAAAATCCTAAACCCTGGTGCCTGAAGCCAAACCACAATTTCATCAAACTGACTGATCACATTAACGCATTTGGACCCATCAGCTGTTATGACACGGTGTTGTTGACATGAAGGTTTCAGCATCTTCAACAATGGGTGGATGTTCTTGGGACTGCTATCGAGGGATGGGATCCATTTGACGAGAATGGGGAAGAGCATCTTTGGGCGTTGACTGTCCAACCTAATAAGGAGGGCTTTAAACTAGGTTCCATGGGGAATAGCGATCAAAACCTTCCACCAACAGAGCACATAATCCAGAGGGGAAAGGACTTGAAGAAGCAATTCAACTCTAGGAGAGGACCAGCGAGTGACAGGACAGCACGAAGTGGCACAAAAGCGAAGTGAGGAAGTCAAAATGCAAAATACGTCTGATGCATGTATACAAATGCATGAAGTATGTGGAATAAACAAAATGAGCTGGAAGCTGCAGCCTATGAAAAGAACTATGATGACTGGCATCACCGAGAGCTGGTGGGACAGCTCTTATGACTAGAACACATCAACATTGAGGGTTACTCTCCCTTTCAGAAAGACAGGGTTGGGAGAAAGGGTGGTGGTATTGCCTTGTATGTCAAAAACAAATGCTTGTTCCCTGATTCAGGAGGAGGATGCTTTTGGGTGAAGATGAAAGGTGAAAGATTCAGCACAGATATTGTAGTGGGGATTTATTATAGACCACCTAATCAGGAAGGGGTGGTGGATGAGGCACGCTTCAAGCAAGAGACAAGCCTAGCCAAAAACTATATGATGGTACTAATGGGAGATTTCAATTTTCTGGACATCTGCTGGAATAAAAATGCAGCCAAACATAAAATGTCAAGCTGGTTCCTAACTTGTGTGGAAGACAACTTTCTGTTCCAGAAAGTGAAAGATACAACTAGGGGATCATCTATCTTGGACCTTGTCCTGACCAACAGGGAAGAACTGGTGGAGCATGTAAAGGTGGTGGGTAGCTTGGGAAGAAGCAATCATGGTATTACAGCATTCCAGATCCTGACACAGGAAAACCATGAGGTCATCAAAATTAGGATACTAGATTTCAAAAAGGCAGATTTCATCTGACTCAAGGAGTTAATATGCATGGTGTCTTGAGAGGATAGACTGAAGCATAATGGTACTCAGGAGGGCTGGGAGCTTCTAAGGGCAAAGGAAACACAAAAAGAATGGCAAGAGACCAATCTGGCTGCACAAGGAGCTTCTAAAAAGCCTCTAGTGCAAAAGAAAAAACCTACAGGCAATGAAAGAATGGGCAGGTCACCAAGGAAACGTACCAGGAAATAGCAAGAACCTGAAGGGACAAAACAATGAAGGCAGAGATAAAGAATGAGATGAACCTGGCAAAGGAGGTTACGGACAACAAAAAGAGGTTCTCTATAAGTATACTGGCCAGAAAAGAAGGACGGAGGAAAGTGGGTCCTTAGTTGACAAGGCAGGGGAAACTCCAAACCTAAGATGCAAAAAGGCAGAGCTACTCAACATCTACTTTGCCTGTCTTCACAAAAAAAAAAGATGCAGCCAGACACCTAATAAGGATTATCTGGATAAGGAAGAGGGCAGATATAAATAGATGGTCAGAGTGGATCTGAATGAATTCAGATCAGCAAGGCCAGATGACCTTCATCCCAGGATCCTGAAACAACTGGCAGAGGAGATCTCAGAGTCCTTGGCAATGATATTCATGAAATTGTAAGAGACAGGCCAGGTACCACCAGACTGGAAAAGGGCCAACATAGTGCCCCTCTTTAAAAAAAGGCAAGGAGTACCCAAAGAACTACAGACCAGTTAGGATTACCTCAATACCTGGGAAGTTACTGGAGTATATCCTAAGGACAGCCATTTGCAAGAATCTGGAGGAGGAAAGGCTAATCACAAGCAGCCAGCATGGATTTATGAAAAACAAATTGCGTCAAATGAACCTGATCTCCTTCTTTGGCAAAGTTAACTACTTTGGGTGGATGAAGAGAACACTTTGGATGTAGTGCATCCGGACTTTACTAAGGCTTTTGACAAGGTCCTGCATGACCTTCTCATAAACAAATTGGAGAAATGTGAGCTAGCTAAAACTACAAAATGGATAGATAACTGGCTCAACAGCTGCAAGCAAGAGGCAATTATTAGGGCTGTCAATTAATCACCATTAATATGCATGATTAACACAAGAAACAATTAGCGTATTAAATTTTTTAACACATTAATCGCATACATGGTTTTGTATGCACTATCTGCCCTCATCTGCAGCACTGTGTGCAGTTGTGGGCTCCACATTTTTAAAAGGATCTGGAGAAGTTAAAAAGGGTTCAGAGGTAGGCAACAAAGATGATAAAGGACTTGGAAGGCAAGTCATATGAGGAGAGGCTGAAGGAGCTAGGCATGTTCAGTTTGCAGAAAAGGTGCTTAAGAGGGAACATGATAGCAGTCTTCAAATATCTGAAGGGCTGCCAAAAAGAAGGGGAAAAGCATCTTTTCTCTCTTGCTGCAGAGAGGAAGATATGGCTGGAAGTTGCAGCAAAGTAAGTTTAAATTGGATATCCAGAAAAAACTTTATGGTTAAAACAGGAAGGCAATGGAATAAACTGCAGAGGCAAGTTGTGGATGCACCATCACTGGAGGTGTTCAAGAAGAGGTTAGACAGCCAGTGGTCAGGGTTGATGTAGGTGTAGCTATGAATATGTTCTACTATGCGAATTTCCCATGCTTCTGGGGTTTCTTGGTCACTCCTGCCCTCCCCACCCTTTTTCTTTTAGGCATGTCAAGGTGTTTTTAAGCCTCCCCTCAGGGAGGAATTTTATGCCATGGTCAGACTAGTATGAACTGTGTGTGTGGGGTCTGGGGGTTGCCTTCCTCTGTTGTGAACATTACCTGGGACCTCTTGAGCATATCCTGACAATATTTCATAATAGCAGGACATTGGCTACTGTGGTTCTCCTGCTTTGCCTGTGGCAGGTTAGGGCATTAGGTCTATGTTGTGTCAGGGTTGACTGTAGTCTTATGAAGAGTTTAGATTATGGCTTGTATGGGATAGTTTGGATAGGATGGAGCTGCCCCAGGCTGGGGGTTAGACTAGATCAGTGATTCCCAAGCTTTTTTTTACCATGGCCCAGAAGGAGCGGGGTAGGGCACACAGAGACAGCTGCCTCCCTCCCGGGACTCCCCCACTGTGCAGCTTTAAACTCAGAAGCTCAGCTGTGACCCCGGAAGCCACTTGCCTGAGTGGGCAGATGGGGCTCCACGTGAAGGGCTCGTGCCATGACCCACATGGCCTGGGGGTTGGGAACCTCTGGATTAGATGACCCCTGGAGGTCTCTTCCAGCCCTGCTTCTCTATGAATCTATAATTCTATGACTGGATGTTAAAGGAAGAAAAAAATGGCAAGGTATAGTATATAGGCTGGGTTAAGTTAATGAACAATTTGTGTTTTTGACAGGTAAGGCATCAGCAAAAGAGCTCCCCAAACCTATCACTTTTGTATAGTAAATTCATTATTTAGCTGTTCCTGGGCTGTGAAGAAGATTGAATTACTGCATGATAAGAATATATTTCTTGCTCAAGCACACATATGGTATATAGGAGGTGGTTATGTGATACCCTCAGATGGCAATAAGGAATAGAAAAGTAACTGAATTAAGAGAACATGTGATACTATCCCTCTGGCTGGCACAGTAAGAAAGGCTGCATTCTTTGCTTTTGACATCATAATCAAAGCACATAACATGGTTCATACTGACTTGTTATAACGGGATGATGATTTATGGGCATAATAGTGACTGCTGGACAAATGCATTGAAGGGGAAAAGAGACTATGTTTAAATGAGGAAAAAGCATCAATCAATCAGAACTTTCAGGCCTTACATAATGTTGATATAATGTCAAAATATTAGGAAGATTTACAAATACAGCCCCTTCTCCCTCCCCCCCCCAAAAAAAAACAAAACAAACAACCCAGGTATTTTGTTGTACTTAAGTACAGTTAAAATGTTGTTGTGGCCATGATAATCCAGGCAAGGGCTTTTTTGTGGTATCTTTTAATGAACCAGGCATTTTAATACATTTACTTAACATTTATAGATCATTTTAACCTTAAAAATACCAAAGTACTCTGCAGCCTATCACATGTACTGTGTACTTCATACATTATCTCCAGGATGCAACCCAGGATGTGTTTAGCAAGGTGTAGGGAAGCAGCACTCCACAGTAGTTTATAATAATAATGAAAGATAACTTGGCATCCAACTGATTTATAAGAATTTAGCATACTATGGTAAGATTTAAGAAAGGATTTTCACAAAGTACAAAAACCAGTTAGGAACCTGCTTTTAATCAGTCAAATGGAGTTAAGTATGTAACTAGCTTACTGTCTGCATTATTGATAAAATTAGCAAATGAAGTTTAGTCAGCGTTTTAAGTAAAAGTTTTGGGGAGTCAAAACAAAACAGGGTATAGCACAAAGGAGTTTTGATAATTTTTATAAAACCATGTACACAGAGCATATGTACAGGTTAGGTATCAGCTCATATGAGGTATAACATAATTTCTTAATTTCCCATAAAGAAATCTACTGCAGGGACAACAAAAATACTGTAAATTTCATTGTTCCTTTTATGTTCCTTGATTCATAAACTGGAAGAATTGCAAGGATTATCTTGAATTCAACTATGAATCAGAAACATCTCATTCTGCAATGTCCCTAGCAGCCTTTCACTTTAAAGCTTACTGAGGTAAAGATATCTGTAAAGAATAAAATCGGCTTAACAGCAAAGCAAACAATATTTCTTGATACTCGAATCAGCTGTTTAAACTATTTTAAAAACAAACCAAAGCAAATATTAGTGATTTAGCCTGACATCACACAGTAACCTTACAAAGCCCAACTTTTTCAAGTGTGAACATGATAAAGGTATTTGGGTCATATCCAAATACCTGTTTTGTCCACTTAACCAATATGTAGTATTTATTATGACCACAGAGTCTACCCATAAAAGATCCAGAAGAGTAACTGCAATAATAGCATAGATGTCATAGACATTAAATAAGCTGCACTGGCAGAACTAGCCTGAATGGTACACGGTCTGCTCCATTCCTGGTCCTTATCAGATGCATTGGTGTCACTTTCTCTTAGTACCAAGAAATAGCAAAAATACACTTCACCTAAATACGTTGTTACTTCTGCTATCTTTTGTCAGGACCACGGTCATTGCATGGATGTATAACAAATCATAATTATATTTATAAACATATATATATATATATATGTTTGTTTTACTCTAGGGAATGCTGAATTATCTTGTTAGTGGGAGACCAGTTCACATCACTTCTTAGAAGCTATCATCCCGTACCACCCAAAACACAAGTTAATAACGATTCATATTTCAGAACAAAATTTAATATTCAGTCAAGAATATTTTGGGTCCTTCCCCACCCACACTCACTTCATATAAATTATAGGAATCCCCAGATGCATACAAATGAGTTGCTAGAGAAAGATTTAAGAAAGACTATTCAAATACAAGCAAATCATTATAGAAAGACACGAGAGTTTTACAGTAGAAATAGAATCTATTCCATTTCTTATGACCTACTAAAATTTGAAATCTATTTAATAAATGACTTTGAATGATAGCTTCTAAAATATCATCCAAGATAAAGGTAGTTAGAAAACTACTCTATATAAATCATCATTATAAAAGCAGTCAATTATTACTTCACTGCGAACAGGATATTAGCCAGGGATATTTTCAATCAGGAAAATAAATATTTCCCTTATACTTTAGTAAAGCTAAAGTAGTTTGAGCTGCTAATCAACGCACAGGATTAAGATATCATAATGCCTTTATTTTGCCTACCAGGTCTATGAGATCTATGCCTTAGTTCTGCATCCATAAATGGGAGAACAGCTCATTTACAGGGTACAGCATAAGGAATGGAAATTTTTATGGAGTGCTTTCAAAATGTGAACCATCTACAAGCACTATGCAATTTCAAACTCAGAAGCCACCAAACTGGGAAAAATCCAGAGTAAATTATTGAGCGTTAGCACTCCCTTAGACTAAACAGCATGAGGGGATTGGAACCATGTATGCATGCATGCAAATTTATATATAAGGAAAAAAAAATTGTAGGGTCATCTCTCTTAGGAGAAAGACAAAATACTATGCAAATACCCAACTATGAATTCTAAATTCTTTGTTCCAATTTTAGAGTTGACCTCAATCAAATAACCTTGAAAAATCCTCATCCAAAAAGGCATCAACAAATGAGCTGCCACGTGCAAAGAAGCATAACCAGGACGTAGATGGTTCTTTTTGCTGTAGGTGTGTGACAATATCAAAGCTGCTTAGCTTTGTGGCAAAGGGCAAGCATTCAGTAAGTCAGAATCCTTTTACTATCGTGAACTGGCATTTGGATGATGCCACTGGTATAAAATATTTTTAGCAGGGAAGTGTTATACTTTGAATTGGAATAGATGCCATGTGTAATAAAAACTATACTTTTCATTTTACACACAAATCTCTATGCAGCTGCACAAAAATTACTGTATATGCAGACTGGATTGCTAGGCTCCCTTTCCCCAAAGACAAGAAAATTGCTCATTCAGGCTGATGTTGGCATTGCTATATTGAAAACTTAAAAATGGGAGTGTGAAAGCTTCTGACAACCTGGGTTTTAGGTCTCCAGAAACTATAATTCCATCTTTAAAAACACAACAAAAAGTAAAACAAGAAAAACCTCAGGCTGACTAGAAAAAAAGAGAAACGTCAAGGAGAAAGAAGTGAAAAGATAAAGAAAAAAAACACTTACTGAAACATGGAAAACTGTAAAGCTGGTCAAACCACGAGCTAATTCAATTGTTAATAATTTAACTGACAATTCAACAAATGTTGAATGTGACTGACCAACCAGAACTCTTAGAACAACATATATTTTTTTCTTGGAGTCCAACAGATTTGCAGAAGAAAGCTTAACATTCATTAATTATCCTGTCTGCAACAATGTATTTAATAAGAGGGTAATGTTGTCAGAAGTATCTTAGTAACTTAGAAGTCTAACTCTCAATGGAAATTAGATTCCTAAATCACCTAGGTTATGATAAATTATGTACGTATTCAATAGTTTATACTTATTACTAATACACTGTTTTAAATTATTTTAACATGGCATTTATGTATGATACACAGCTGTATATATACAAGCTAAACTATACTCTAAGGACATTAAGATTGTTAAGTTCACCACACAATTATTAAGGAAAGGCCAAATGCAAGGCTGCCCGTGAAGCCTTTTGCTTCCTTCTAGATCTGTGTTATGATATTATGATCCAACCTTTATTCATTTGGTCTAATATTTTTTTTCAGAATCCTGAAGTTATTCTGTGTACAAGACTGACTGAGTTCCGGGAATGGGTCAGGGCTGCATAGTGAAGTTAACTGTTTTCTGCTGGATCCCATGCATTGATGTTGCAGAAACTGGAAGATGGGAAGTAACCACAGCACGGAACTGTGGGAAGTGAGGGTCTCGTGATCTAGGTAGTTGAAGACAACCCTGTTCTGAATACCCCATTTTTCGTCAGAGTGACGCTGAGAAAAATTAGTTAAACCAAACTTTCTTGGGGGGCCACTACCCCCTGCATGTGCCTCTGTCTGGATGCCCAACTTGATGCTCTGTATTTGTTTTGTGGAAGTGCTTGGCACTCAGTTGCACTTTCATTCAATGACAGCTGTATTCTAAACAAATAAAGTGCCATAACATTCTCAGTTTTCCAAGAAAAGGCAATAGGTTGAGACAGAACTGGAAAAACAAACAGCATATGCAGTTCTTCCTGAAAACAAATTGAAGGACTGCATGCTAAGAATATTAGGACTTTGAGAACCTGGGATGAAAAATGTTATATGCTATATACCAGGGGCAGGCAATTATTTTGGCTGGAGGGCTGCTTAACAAGTTTTGGTGAGCTGTTGAGGGCTGCAAGGATGGCCCCACCCCTTGACAAGCACCCTGCTCCTGGTCACCATCTTGGGACTGGAAGCCCTTCCCCCTAACCTTTGCCACCAGAAGTCTCTCCCCTTGCCCCCAGAAGTCCCTCCTTTTGGGAAGGGGGTTTGCCATCTCTGGAACTGGAAAAAAACCAAATTATATACTAAAAATCAAACATCCACAATAACATTTTTTAATTTTATTTTTACAAATTTTTTGTCCTGATGTGTGAGTTTGCATTGTGTACATAGAGATGATTGCATAATTGCTCAGAATGAATCTTACTCCTGTATATTGCGGGGGGTGTGGAAAGGTATGGGGGGGGGCGTATGGGTGTGTGTGTGTATGGTGTTTGTGGGGGACTGTAGGTGTGTGTGTGGATGTGGGGTGTGGGGGGGTATGTGTGGATGTGGGTGATTGTGGGGGTTGTGGGGATATGTGGGTGGGTGGGTGGGTATGGAGTTTGCAGGGAGCTGTCGGTTGTGTGGAGGGGAAGGGTGGCTGGGGGGTGTGTGCATGTAGCAGTGAGCGAGGCTCCCCCCAGAGGCATATGGGTGTGTGTGTTGGGGGTGTGAGGTTTGAGGGGGAGGGTGTGGGTTGGTGCAGTGTTTGTAGGGTGTGTGATTGTGAGGGTGTTGAGTTTGTGTGGGAGGGTTTGAGGGTATAGTGGGGTGTGCATGGGAGCCCTGTGCGTGTCCCCTGAGCTTGTCAGCCTCCGCCCTACAACAGCCCAGAGCCTGTGCACTCTGCATTGCCTCCCCACCATCACCAACAGCACACAGTCCCTGCCCACCCCATGCCTGCTTTACACTGCCTGGCCATGGCACATCCTGCCGACCCCTGGGCATGCAGTGGGGCTGGTGCAGCCCCTTCTGGCTGTCGTTGCTGCTGGCTCCAGCTATGTGGTACCAGCAGGGACCTGCAGCCTCGACCAGGCACGCCCTGCGCCTGCTCCGGACTCGCCTGTCCCAGGTGAGCAGTGGCAGCACTGGGGAGAAACTGCTGCTCAGCATGGGGGAAAAGCAGTCCCTCCCCCTTGCTGCTGCTGGACAGTTCTTGATGCAGGCACCCAGAGCCCATGCTGTGCCAGGCTGCCCCGCATCACCACCACCACTGAATCGTAGTCCTGAATCTTCTTTTGAAGTTAAGCACCTAAGCCTTTTTTTCAAAGAACTGAAGAGTGTTTGGTTCTGTTTTTCAAAACACAGTGGGGCAGAGTGCTGTAGCCCCATTTTATTTAGTAGCTTAGGGGTTAAAAACATACCTAGTTTATATTCTAAACATGTGATTTACTCTTTAGGGGATTAATCAGAAAAAATGCATGAAGTCTGAAGATATACACAAGAACTTGTATACTCAGCCACCCTATGTTAAAATAGCAGTTGCCTCAACATCCTCTCGCTAGTTGGTGAATTAACGTCTCTGTCTTCCAATCTCCTGCTGAACTGTCTGAATCCAGTAACCACAAGGAATGACATAGTTTGTATCTGACGTACTAGATGCTGAAGCAGGTGGTAATTTTTGCTTAGCTGTTCCCAGTGTAGTGACAGACATGTCAGAAGTGTCAAAAATGTCTGCACTGCTCTAATACAGCAGATGATGCGTGAAGTACAATTAAGGACTGGAGAGGGCACAAGTATCTGCTGATGCATTTTGCAGTTACAGTCTCTTTCAGTCTGGTCTGCATACGGCAAAGCCAGTGCCAGTAAATATTTGTTAGCAAGGTGAATATCAGGATAATAAAGTTATCCTGATTATGAAGGCCCTGGAGATGTGCTGCTATTATTTCATAAAGGAGAATCAAATTGCCTCCATATTTATAGTATGGATGTAGTCAGAAGATATAATTTTAGAATTAAAAGACTTTTTTTTCTGAAAAGGCTTGACTAAATGAGTTCCTTGTTCTGTCATAAAATAATAATAAAATAATAATAAAAATAACTTTCACTAACCTTCGGCCAATTCTTTCCTTAATTTCAAGATAGCATCAAGTTCACAGTCCGCAGTAGCATATGCATGAGGTACAGTAGTTTTAGATTCTGTTAATCTTTTGGCAATAACTCTTCGGATGTTGCTTGCAGGGACTTCTGTGAAGGTACCCTGAAAGAAAGTAATATTTTCCATACTACATATGAGGAGAAAATTCTGGCAGCACCACTTAAGTCTCAAAAAACAATGTAATTCAATACTAACAGTTATTGACTAAGTTCAAACAAAATATTTGAATTTTTTCGTGCTTGCTTCAAGACTACAGGAAGACAAATCTATTTCAGACCTACACAACAGATTACATGGAACCCAGGAAATGAATAGGGTATGTTACTTGATTTTTCTCACTGCATAAAACTGAAGAGTAATTAACCAAAATCTGAAAAAAAATGAGTATTAGCCTCATTGAAACAATCCTGCCAGATTTAAATTTGAATAATTACAAAGGATCCTAGGCACCATAATACATATGTTAAATGTATACGGTATGTTCTGAGAGTACTTGAGCTCCAAGGGCTGAAGGAAATTAAGATGACTGGCACACACAAGTAGGACTGGCAAGTAGCAATCTTTAAAGCCTCTGTTCATTCCACAATTATATACTTTGAAAATATACTGTATTTACTTGAATACAAGATAAGGTGCTCCCCCCCCCCCCCCCCGCCCTCCGTCTCCACAGAGAAAAAAGCCCCTCAACTTATATTTGCCTACAATGGGGTGAGCAATTATTTAAGCTGGAGAGCCACGTCAGGAGTTTTGGTGCGTGGTTGAGGCCCCCCCCGACTCCTCCCCACCTGCCAGGCCGGGTCAGGATCCCTTCCTCCCCCCACAAGAGCTCACCAAAACTCCCTAAGGGACTCTGCCCCAGGGCCTGGCTCTGCACCATCACCACCCAATGATCCCGGCCCCGGGGTCTCCATGTAGACTAGACCAGCCCAGCACCCACGTGGTCAGGACACACTTAGCGAGGCAAATGCGATGGGGTCATAAGCGGGTGGGGAGCTGTGTCTAGGAGACCAGGCAGGCAAGACCAGGATTGTGGATCAGTGACAACACGGGGTCAGGACCTGGAGCAGAGCTGGGATCCTCTCCTGGCATACCAATGCCCACAGAACCAGAGCCCGTCCCACAAGCCCAGGTCCAGGCCCAGCCCCACCCACCTGGCCAGCTCCCAGATGCTGCTCCTTGCCCGCTGAACTGAGCATGCCCTGCCTACACAAGTCCCAGGCCAGTCTCAGTGGAGATGCTGCCCATCCTCACCATCTGGTGCAGGGCAGACAGACTGGGGCTGCCAGGAAGCTGAGTCCAGCTGCCACATTGCCTCAGCCCCATTGTGCAAGGGTGGTGGGATCAGCTTTACATGCCACATCCTGGGCTGCCACCTGGGCTGGGCAGGATCAAGGGACCCATCACAAACTGGATAAGCTTGTCTCCTGAAAGCTTGCTAAAGAAGAATTTTTCCAACTATTTGAGTTGGTCTAATAAAAGATTTACCCAAAAAACCTTGTCTGCCTAAACCAACACGGCTACAACCTACATCCCAATTGTTACATCTATGTATTTCAAGGTCAATCTATTAGATAAAAGCGCCAATAGCCCCACTGAAGTGCCCACTCTATACAGATGCTGCAGAGCTGGGCTGAACTAACACTGTCTCTTCTGGACATGTGTTGTTCTTGGAGCAGGAGCACACCAAATTTCAAATAAAGCATGTTTCAGGGGGGTTCATGTCTGCAAGCAGCCTATATGTATTTCAAGGTAAGTGTTTTCACATATGCTCCTCACTTCCACGTGCTCAGGGAGACCAGGATCTGTCAGTGGAGGGAGGGGGTGGGGAGAGGAGAAAGGGGCTGCAGGGAGAAGAAGTTGGGGGAGGCAAAGGTCTAATAGGCTACCTGACCCCCCCCCACATATTTATATTTTCCCTGCTATAGCAGTGAGAAGGGGATAAATTCAAGCCAAACCTCCAATAATTAGATTCTATACCTGGAAAATTATAAACTAATTTATACATTTTCCATATATAGAATCTAATTATTGGAGGGGATCACCTTATAATCAAGATCGTCTTATATTCAAGTAAATACAGTAAAAGTTTAACCAACTGCTATTCTTATTACCCTGCTAATATTTTTCTCTCCACCAATGAGGTGAGGCTTCCATGTACTGACTTTATCAGTGAGTTCTAGCAGAGTGCTTCAAACAAGATTTTCAGACATATCAGCCCCCCATTCTTAGCTGGTGTAAATCAGCACTGCTCTATATACCAGCTAAGGATCCAATCCGTTATATAACGTTTTGCTCCATCCCTACTTTAAGAGAAGGCTACCTGTGTAAGCTAGCAATTTGTCAGTCCCTCAGATGATTATTTAAGATAATTTCTTTTGTCATCAATCTGTCCTTTTCCTACCGGATTCATTCACTCATGTCATAACTTGGTACTCACAAAATTTTCATGGAAACAATTTCTTACAATTCCTTGTAATATTAGTAAAGATATTTAATCAGGAGAATTTGGGAAGAAATAATTGTTCATGTGACAGTATATAGTGCATAATGAACCTATACTAAATATATAACAGTCACAGTATTATACAATTGAAGTAAAAAGATTTTTGATAAAAGAAAAACAATTAGACCTGGAATTAAACAAAAAAGCCCTCACAAACTTGTTCTGATACTTATGCCATTTCAGACCAAAACACTCAGGAAAAGAAAGTCTACAGGTTTGCCATTTTTAACACATTAATCAATTTCTCAACATCTTCTATCCAACTCAAAATTTACTCTACACCAGATTTCATGACCTTTTTTTTTAATCACTACTGAGAGAATTTTCCATTCATATGCTGTTTATTCACCAGAAATGCAAAGCACTTCACAAAGATTCAGATAAGTAAATCTATTTTACATGCAAATAAACAGACACTATGGCTAGGAAAGAGAGGTGATTTTTCAATTAAGTTGATTGACTAGGGATAAAGGATGCCTTGTATTTGAAAGCTTGTCAAACTATATCCCAAGTATGCCACTGGTCCAATAAAAGATATTACCCTAAGAAATCCTGGCCTCTTGACTAAGCTAAAAATAGAAACCAATTTTTATCAAAAAACTCAGCTTAATTAATCCAATTTAAGTGGACTAAAATGGTGTTAGGTGGATTATTTTTTTTTAGCATCTTTAGTTTAACTGTGGTAGGCTGACTAAAGATACTAAACTGTCTTTGTACCAGTGGCCAGTGATGCTTTTAGCCAAATCAAGTCGTTTCAATTGAGCCAATGTAAGGTGTGTCAAAAATGCCCAGTGTATGTAATTTACTGAAATTCAAGGAACTGGGGGCAGACTAGCTGCAGTTGTAGAGAGCTCAGCATGGGCTAATTTACCTCACTTCTCAGGGCAAATTCTCAGCTAGCTTTGGTATGCTGTGGCTGCTTACAGACATGGAGAGAAAAAAAGGCCTTTTACTGGAAGCAGCAGTGCGGTAGTGTGACTCAGCTCTGCGCATCTGTATAGATCGGGCACTTCAGCGGGGCTTTTTGGTGCTTTTATCTAAAGTTGATTCAATCAGCTATTAGATAAAAGCCCCACTAAAGCATCCAATCTAAATAGATGCTGCAGAGCCAGGCTGAACTAATGCACTGCCTCTTCTGGGCATGTACTGGGCTTGGAGCAGGAGTGCACCAAATTTTAAGTAAAGCGCGTTTTTGGGGGAGGGAGGCAGTTCATATCTGCAACCAGCCTGTATATAAAAGTTCAGCTGAAAAAAAGCACTTTATAGCAGAAAGGAAGAACAAATAGATTACAAGCCTAAAATTACGTAAATCTTTAGTTGAGCTGGGAATTAATCTCAAGAGTTCTAAATTCCAGTCCCCCTACATTTTCCTAAAAATAAGTTCAACATGGTTGTCTTTAATTTGCTCTCCACTAAAAAGGCACAACAAACAAACAAAACACAGCAGCAACCTTACTTAGTTGAAATGGAATGTAAGCTAAGATTGGAATAGAAGAATGGTGTTTTAATATTACCGGTACACCAGGTTGTCCTACTGTAGATATTGGTGGAATTGCAGGCCTTGGATAAGCAGAAGACACAGTTGTTGCTTGTGGGGCTAAAGGCACTGCAGAAGGCTGGGGAGGGGCAGGAGAAACCATAGGTTTCAATTCAGTAGTTTTGCTCTTCTGTTGCTGTTGCAGAAGTCTGAGGGCATCCCTGTTGATCAAACAATAATATAACTAATTACAAAAAGAAAGCATAACTGACATAAGGAGGAAACATTAGTTTGTTGACTCTTAGAATGGTAATGGGAAGCTTCTGTGCCTTTAAACTCTGGTTATTAAATCAGAAATTAAAAGGCAATTATTCCAAACCAATAATTATTTATGAAGTAAAAATTCTTATTCTTTAGAAATAGTCTTATTTATTTAGACACACATAAATGTCCATAGATTATCCACTTCTGCTGGTGAAAGGAGTTAAAAACTGGGACAGCGCATAGCAGCTGTGTTATAAAAAAAAACACTTGTTGTAGATGAGTCTACGAACTCCACTTCATAGATCATCTGGATACAAAAAATCATGGACTAATTATAGACATTGGATTTCTGGCACATTATAACCTAAGTGTCATCTGATAACCCCAAGTAACTTTTCTACATTTACCAGCTACGTTCCATCACTAGGTCAACATTTCCCCCTTTCCCCAACACCTGTCTGTCTCGCACCTTGTCTCCCATCACCTCTGATCCTTACTGCCGTGCATTGCATTTTCACAGACCTGCATTTTTCATATTAGCTTCTATTCCATCATGGAGAACATAAAATACCAGCAGACTCTCACTATACCAGAAGAAGGGTGTTTGTGCCTGAAAGTTTGCAGAGAACAATTTTTCCAAATATTTAGTTGATCTAATACAGGATCTCACATTTACCCAAAGAACCTTGTCTGTCAGTGGAAGACATGCTCACATTGTATTTGGGACTCAACAAATAAAAACTATTTCATTTGTATTATAATAAACACAAGCAATCACAAACAACTGCTTTCGCTATGTTCCATGGTCTAGTTTAGTTTTAAGTGAGGTTTGGAGGGTTAGAGGATTTTAAGTCACGTTACATGATTCATTAAACTGTACAGCATATAGGCTTCATTACATGATACTACACAAGACTGAGTTTAAATAAAGACTTTGAATCCAAATAGTTTTAAGCTATATCCTATGAAAAAACAAATGGAGTAGTAATCACTTCCACTGAATGGTTACACAAACGTGAACACTATAAAGGAATTAAAAGTGAATATGCTCATTCAATGGGACAATAACAGGGACTACCTTGCAAGCTTCTGGGTAAGCATACCTTTAAATATGCTGTTAAATCTTGGGCAAAAGGCCCAGTCCCACATATTAGGCCTGTCTACATTATCAGGGTTTTTTTCGTGTAGCTATCCTTGTATAGTTAAACCAGTAAAATCGTCCTATTGCAGATTCAGTTATAATCAGTATAAAATGCTTATAAAACCAGGGTTACATCTAAACTTGAAGTAATTTTCTTGCACACTGTATTCTAGACACTACTTTACTGGCAAAGCTGTGCTTAATACAGCTACAGTAAATTTGAATTTCTTTTAAAATAAGCATTTGTTACTTAGTATAGGTATTGTACCAAAATTTAAAAAAAAGATTAACTGAATAAATCGAATTCTTCCTGGAATGCTATTATTTCTTTGGGAAAAATAAGTAGATGTCTTAATTGTGACCAGTTTTCCCAGTTAATACATTAAACCGTTAGAAAATTCTTTCAACATTTTTAAAAATGGCAGTAATAAGGGCTTAATTAAAACCTTCTGCTTATTATACCATTTATACACTGCATGGAAGTCATTTTATGGGTTTTCCTTAGCTTTGAAATGAACATAAAATTATAAAAATTTTATTAGCTCTATTAACCTTTATTTTTAGATTAGGAGATTCATTTATAAGTCTTTAAATTTTATGAGTGAAAGGTATATTTCTTTCTACAAATTATGCATTATGCATTTTATTAATACAGAGACAGAAACAAACCCTAATTCAGTGAATGTCACAGGGTATAACCAAAGCATTCATTAAACTAAAGGCCTTAAAATAAGGATGGCTGGTAAGGGACACAAATACATTTCAAATTAAATGGATTTTTAAAAACTTCTATAGTATTTTTTTTTTAATGACATGTAGTTGGCAGCAACCCCACTTTTCAACTGTTCTACAGAGAGAGAGAGACAATTGTAAGCTGGATAAATTCATGGTCAATAGAGCATCCATTCATGAGTAAGCACATTTTCCTTCCCACCACACACATTTAAGTGAATAAGTATCTTTGACAAATTGTTACTTTGGAGTCTGCAGAGACAGGCAATTATGTAGTTACACTATGCTACGTTACCATATCTAGATGACCCAGATACTCAGAAACGTGAATAAGTTCCATTTCTGCTACTTACGGTACTAGTTTGGCACAAACTCACATACAGCCCTTGTTCTCAAGGGTAACTGCCTACTTTTAATACATTTTACAGTTTAAATAGGCAGGATGAAAAAACAATATACTGAAAGACAGTAAATTAAAACACCAAATGGTGTAAACGCTCATAATTTATCAGACAAATGGTATTTGTTGGAGAGTACACTAGCATCCCCTAGTGGTGGCTATACAGCAAGTACTGTGCTGTTCCCTTTCCCTACAAAGGGGGAAGGTGAGCAAGGAATACAGGTTTCCCTCACTTTATGTGGGTTCCGTATGAGTGAATTCACTCTTATGCGATGACCCTTTTTATACCAAAAATTTGTTATGTGCAAGGTAAATTCATTCTTATGCAATCAGTGTGGTGGAAGCCCGGAGTTAGCTGCTTTGTGCGGTGCATTGTGGGACTGACACGCACCAAAATATAGGCTCCTGTGTGGATCTGTGCTCCTTGCTCGTTGTCTGCGACACATGTTTCTGTAGTTGCCACCCCCATCATGTTAACTTTCACCACCACTGCGTGCTTGTGTGTACTGTCTGCTGCTGGCGAGTACCAAAATTGTCTTGTAAAAGTGGTAGAAATGGGGCTGGGCCATCAGTACAGTCGAGGTCTTGGCACGTATCCCTATTCGTTACATTGTAAAGTGGGTTCCCTTTATGAGAATTTGAGTTATGCGCCATTTTCCAGGCATGCATGTATAGCATAAAGCGAGGAAAACCTGTACTAATCTAATCAATAGATGTTCCTTTCAAAAGCTACACTTACTGTGAGACTTGTATCTTATAAAAAGAATGATAATATAACCTGCAGTACCTGTGGATTTAAGAGATGTCATAATTAGGGCCACACTCACTGTATGCATGGACAGGTCTCTTTATGCCTCTTCATATTCCCATGCAAGGACATAAAGTGAAGAAACAGTTGCGACTCTTTGCATTCCCCTGCAGTTTGAAACTTAAAACCAGGGATCCTGGTCTTCTCTGATAAAAAAGAAAAATCCCCATTTTTCAGATATAAAAAAACCCCCCAAATCCACATTTTTCCGTTATTAAAACCACTACAGATGTATATGTATATTAGTGGCATTCCATTTTAATCATGGAAAAATGTGGATTTTGTTGGACTTTTTTAAATCTGAAAATTGGGTTGTTGGTTTTTTTTTTTAAATCAGAGAAAACCAGGATCTGTGCTTATAACACCAAAGTGGTGAGGATAGGCAGGTCCTGAGTTCTGCAGGGGCAACACTATCTTGAAGCAAATGCATAATAGCTCAAAATAAATTCTTACTTTTGTATATTGTGGGGGAGAGGTATGTGGGGAGTATGTTGTGTGTGGCTGGGGGATAGGTGCATGTGTGGTGGGGTGTGGGTTAAGTATTTGCATGTGGGGGGCTGCCCAAGCACTAGGTCCTGGGAGCTGGCCAGGGGTAGGTGAGAGGAGGGATAGGCAGGGGGCACGTATAACAGAGCTCACCAGGGTGGTGTAGGTACAGTCTGCCCCCCCGCCCCCCCACTCACCTCTGGCCCACAACTGCTCCCAAACACTCCAAATGGGGCTGAGCCCTGTCCGCTCCCACCTGGAGCAGCCTGCCTTGAGTTCCTGTCTGCAACCTGCCCCACCCACCACTGCTTCCCCTTTCTACCTGCTGTCTGGAGTGCTGCAGCAGGGACAAAAGGAGGATCCACTAGAGGCAGGGGGAGCCAAGCAGCTCTCCAGCTGTTGCAGCAGCAGCAGCCCCACTGGGAAGCTGTGAGCTGGGGCCAGAGCCCTCTGGAGTGAGATTGGGAGAGCAGCTCCATACAGGCTGCAGCGGGGGCAGTTGTGGGCTGAATATAATTAATTGGTGGGCATCTGCCTGCAGGCCGAATCCAATCAGCTTGTGGCCTGGATCCAGCCCGCGGGCCATATTTTTCATATACCTGCCTTAAGGGAATGCTATACAGATAGTGACCGAGTGAAGCAGGCCCAGTGCTATTCATGAACTATCCAGGAAGAAACTAAAAAACCCCACATCTCTTTGTAGTTGAAAGTAGTTCAGCTTACTGGAGTAGAACGAACACAGGCACGAGCTTGAGGGAAAACAGACACAAGCTAGTTTATTCTGATAGAGATTTTTCTACAGATAAACCTATATGGATTATTATTCTCATAGATGTTACATAAACCAAGCATAAGTCCTCAAGCAGAAAAACTGGTGCACACAGCATTTACTGGGAATGTGGTTCTCCACAGGCAGAAGAGGCACCAACTGTGCTTGTTTTTGATGGGAATCAATCCATTACAAGAAAGATAAAGATTGAACTTGTTGGTGCAGAGCTTACCATGAAAAATTATAGTAGATATACAATGCTTCACTCTGCTAATCAGAATATGTACAAGGAAGAAAACTGTCAGCTATCATTACCCCTCCCCCGACACCCGAGACTAATTTAAGGAAAATAGGCATACAACTGAAGCTTCCATCACAGAGTGTAGTTGGAGGAAGAAAAAAAAAACCTCACACCCCTTAGCTAAAATCTCAGGTCTCTGGCACATGTTTATTTAATGGTGCAATGGGATCTGATGCCCAATCCCAAAAACCACACCTCCAGTAATGTACCAGTTGCACCATTACTACTTGCCAGACCAGGGTGGTGCATGAGATTATGATAAACTGAAAGCTGGGTACGGCAGCCCCACATGCAGGGCCAATAGTCAGCTGATTGTCAGCCCCAGCCGGCACAGCCCTAGGTCCAGTTCTTGGTTCCCAGGCAGCCCTGAATCTAACAGCTGATTGTCAAAACCCCACATCTGATAGTCCTGGCTTTAAAGGAGTGGCTCTGGCTTTAAAGTCCTTCAGTTCTCTTACTGGGAGCCTTGATCACCTGCACCCAGCAGTCTGGCCAGATGTGGGGTTTAAAGATCCTGATGGGGAAGCTTTTTAGTTCATCCCCTACCCCACAAGTCTCAGACTAGAGCTGACAATCATCCCAGTGCAAATCCTGGTCCCGAAACCAACCATCAGAATAATAGGTATTTACAAAATCTGTAATAAATAAAAAGTTTATAAAGGATGTTGTATCATTACTAAGCATTTTATTAAAACAGATACTGGGACTGAAGCTGAAATAGGTTTTTAACAGCTTCATTTTCATGCTATAAAATACTATTGTGTCTGCAGCTGGTTTCTGTGCGTTGTTAGTTTTTGGATACTTTTACAGCAATACATAAGTGCTTAATAATAGTAATAAACAATAATAAGGTAAAACCAAAGGTGCAATTTATGTGTTTACTTTCATTTAGAAGTCACAGCTTCTTTAAAATGTAGTCACTTTCTCTATGTTTCGCAGGAAGAATGTGTAGCTACTTATCAAAGTGTAGCTTATAAATTAAGTTAAACATTGCTATCGTCCAGTAATAATTAAAAGGTACTGAATTATGGCATCTATCATTTTTAAAATTGAGATTTACACTGAATGCTCATTTTGGTTTCTATTCAATTTTGTTGTTTTATTCATTCTTCCACTATTATGATAACTTTCATAATAGGTCTCAAGAGTATTTTACAAACAATAATTAATCTATACAGAGCTCCACACTTTACAGATGAACAAAACTGACACAGAAAAACAAAGGCCCCTGACAGGTGTTCATTTAATTGCATGATTGAATTGAACAAATTTTATCCTGGATCCCAAAAATCACCACACATCCTGCCATGCCACAAATGCAGGAAGGATTTGTCAGGTGGGGAGCACGACACTGGGAGTAAGTCCCTGATTCCAGGGTTCCCACTGATCTGTATATTCAAAGGGCAATAAAGGAATGGTGGTATTGTGGACTAGTCCCTGATGCTATGCTTCTCCTGGTGCCTTCTCAATTTGACAGTGCACAGAAAGCCCAAAAGGTAATGGGCTTCCTGCACTCCAGCAGGCTGACAGCCATGAGGCGCAGCCCTGCATAAGACTGCACCATGTAGATTTTAAATTTCCAATGAACAGGAAGCCCATCAGCTATGGAACCTTTTATGGTTCACTTCTTGTCTCGTCGCATTATTGCCAGAGCATGCAAGTTATTATTTATGGTGCAATTAACAAGTTAATCATGTCATAAGTAGAGGTGCACTGATACATCAGTCCAATATTGGATCAGCACTGATATAAAGAAAATTGACTGTTGTCAGAAATCAGCCTGATGTGGCCGATAATTTGGCTGATAAATGCCCATGCACACACGCCCCCACAACACAGCACAGAGGCAGCAAGGAGCACAGCCCAGATTCTTGGAGAGCTGCGTACAGCTGTTAAGTCTGTTGTGGTGGAAGGCCAAGGGTGGGGGGAAATGAATTCCCCGTCGTCGTCCCCCACCCCAGGAATTATTGTAATGATAGTCAAAATTAAAAAAAAAAAGAAAGAAAAATAAATGTATAAATATCTAGATATGTTTGGTACGGTCTAGTTATTTGGAACCTGTCTGTGTGCCTTCATGTGCATGTCCTAAGCTCTGTCTGTGCTCAGCAATTCCAAATAACTAGACCTTACCGTGTGTGTGTGTGTGTGTGTGTGTGTGTGTGTAAAAAACTTGTAAGTTGATATGAAAGACAAAATATTCTTCATCTTTTTATATAAAAAGATATCTCTACCTATATATACACATAGAGAGAGATATCAACCTATACAGATCTCTTTTATATAGCTCTCTAACTATACAGATATATATAGATATAAATATCTTTACATATATATACACACACACACACACACACACATATATATAAGATGAAGAGTATTTTGTCTTTCATATCAACTTACAAGTTAGATATCTATTTATATATGTTTGGTACGGTCTAGTTATTTGGAATTGCTGAGCACAGACAGAGCTTAGGGCACACACATGCACGCACGCACACACATCCAAATAACTAGACCTTACCAAACATATCTAGATAATTATAAATTTACTTTTCTTTTTTTAACTGTGATTATCATTACAATTACACACACACACAAATAGATGAACAGTATTTTGTCTTTCATATCAACTTAAAAGTTTCAACAACCAAAAAAAGAAAAAATAGGGAATCAAGACAACATGTCTGTAGATCCAAGGGAAAAAAGATTTTTTAGTCTGCTAAAACTACCAATTAAAATACAGAGTAAATCTGTCAGGGTTAAACCCTCTCCTGGAGCTGTCTTAAGTTTTAAAGGTATATATTATTTTTAAGATAGCTCGTGGGTAGAAAGAATCTTTTTAATGAACCAGAAAGGTAGATGTTTTAATATTTGCCTAAGTTCGATGGTAACCAATAATGACTGCTCATCAACTCGCTTATAAAAACATAAGCAAGCTGTATTGTTCACCTATTATTCTACCTTGATAGAGAGGCCAGAATTACTTACCCCTGCATATGGCATGTATTTTGCAGACTTCAGTTTCTTGTGAACATGCAAGATTACATCTAAACAATGAAATGCGTGTCTACAAATAACTACAAACATTTTTTTTCAAATAATATATGATAGTAGGATCTAAGTATTTGAAATCGTTTTCATTAAATAAAAACAGCAGGCTGTATCTTTAAAATATTTCAAAGTCAACTTTTTCTGTACAGAAGAAATAAGTTTTAAAGAAGGATATTTCTGTAGTTGTAATAATTATCTTCCAAGAAAAATCTGTGGTACATCTCCATGACTATTATAGAACGTTAATTAGATAGCTCAGACTCACAGAGGGTTTCCACCTGCCATAGACTAGTTACACACCATAAATTACTATTATATCATTTAAAAGAATTTCTAATAATGCACTGCTATTAGAAATGATACACCATCCCTCTTGCTTCCCATTTCATCCAAATCAACATAGGAAACAGAGGCTAGGGAAAATAATATTTTCTTTCACAGTTTGGCACTTACTGTATTCAACTTTAAACTTAAACTTGTCTTAAATATAACATTTCAAACTGTGCAGAGCCAACATATAAGATCAACAGACTTTTAACCAGTACCCTTAGATGTCTGACTAGATAGGGAACAAATGTATCCAAAACAAAATCAGCTTTTCTGCAGGAAATCCTCCCCTGTATGGCATTTTGAGAACACAAACACATACACACTTGGTAGTGCATCCTGCCAAAAGTTCCTGATCCAGAAATGGTGATCAGTTCCAGAATCAGCTGATTCCATGCTGCCATGGATAGAATGGTCCCTTGCAGATACTACACTTTTAAATGATGGCCAATCTCTCCAGAAGGACAATAAAATAGATTCTAGAATACCCCACAGATGAATTGCTGTGCCTGCTAAGGTCAGCAACAACCACTGGGGCCATGCCTAGATGAGCACGGCCATGCAGTATGTGGCACCACAAACTGCATGTTCAGTTGCTCTCTGTGCTGGAAGGGAGCAGCACAGAGGGTTTTTTAACCCCTGAATATCAAGGTGTCCAAAAAAACACAGCAGAAAAAAAAAGCAGAATGGTGCATGTGGTATGCCACCCAAAGCCAGTCTGGCTGGTCAGAGCCACACTCCACTTCTGGCCAGGCTCCATACAGCAGGATTACTGCTGCTGCAGCCCTGGGAGGCCCCCAGGACTCTAGGTAAGGCTGCTGACCCCAGAAGTAACTTGCTATGTGCCAGAGTACACATGGCACAGGCGTGTCGGGGGGACAATTAGTGGCAGCACAAGGTGCACCACCGCTAGCTGTCCCCGGGGAACCAAACGTCCATGTACATCTGGATGTGGCCTGGGAGTGTAAACAGGAACTTCAAACTCCTCATAAAACTGCTTGCCTCTGTGGCTGAATGGGCAGCTGCCCAACACTAGGTTACAGCTCAGTTTGGGGACAGTCAGCCACTTAAAGGGTTGCGATGGAGAGCACTACAAGGGCTACAGTCTCCTCCAGGTGCTTCCACAGCCAGACAGTCCCCATCTCTGGAATCAAACAGACAAAAATACAGTCATTTTGCATCAAACACCCCCCCCCCCCCCACACACACACACAGAGCTTCCAATATCCTCTCCCTTGGTCTTTCAACTTGTGAATTCCTCCAAGGAAAGGACAAAAATGAAAAAAAAGAAAAAGAATAACCATGTAATATAAAAACCATAATGAAATTTGGGCTAGGTTAAAATAAGGAAATTAATGGTTTAATTACAGGATTGCAGTAGGTTTATACGTACTCTTTAGTGAAGATTCCTCGAGGTCCAGATGAAGTTTCATTGCTTGGGTCAAGTCCATGTGTCTCCAGAATGTTACGGGCAGCAGGACTTAAACGAATCCTAAAATAAAAATATATAATCTAAATAATCATCTTAGATTAACATGTAAAGTCTCTCAAGAGCTACTGTAACCAACATGCTATAATTCAGATCTTCAGTAGCAGCTGGGGAAGGACACTGCAAGTCAGTGAGTAGAACACGAAGCTCAAAGCTCACTGTACTCCACTGACCCCAGGGCAGCAATATGTATGGCTGGTCTCTGCACCAAGTCGGTGAGACTGTACTAAATTACATCAGTTTCTGGGGATCCTAAAGGTTCAAAAAGCCAAAGCTAGAGATCATCTCAAGTTTAATGACAGGACAGCCATCTCCTCTAGGCCATTTAGAAGAAATAAGGTGGTGTGTGTCTCAATACCATTGGTGTATTTTCTGCTTTACATGGTCAAATGTACTTACTTCTCAAGCATTATATGCTTGGGATTATATAAGAAATATAAATCACAATTGCTGTTCATTGTTTCAAATCAGTTATCTCACATTTGCAATTAGGACCTTCACTAAAACAGGTTGCATTCTTACATTCTTCTGTTTGAAAAAACTCTTGACTTAATCCTTGTGGGTATTCTGAACATCCTCCTACTCTAGCAAGCATGCAGATAATGACCTCAATTAGTGATTTTCACATGGCTTCCCTGGCTGAGTTAGGACAGCCTGAAGGCTAGTAGCAAAAGTATATAAACAAATCTGGCATGCAATTAGGCAAGGAACCATAAAGCCACAGAATTGTTTACTGACTAACCACACTACCAAGAAGTTTTATTTCTCTAACAGTCTATATTTAACAAGTCTTAGCTCCACACACCAATCAATCAGTTGGACACAGTACTCTGTCCAGTTATAATAAAGTATACAACCACCAGCAGCCCATAGCCAGGATCTTCTTACAATATATAAAAAAGCATTATAGATTTATGAAAAAAGATGATTCAAAAGTACTGCTGCAATTTTGTAGACAACTTCTATTAAACTAACTAAATCAATGATTTATAGACCGCCAATGCTTGCACTGTCTTGCTGTGGTAAACTAATTTTCTATTCAAGATATTTATACTGATTATTACCAAGCTGTCCTTACAAATTTGCATTCATTTAATGACAGGCACATTTCTTATGTCAATAGTCTTGAATGTTTCACACCCACCTACTAAGAAAACAAAAAGAAGTTATTCTGTGTGACACCATTTCATACAGATTAGAGAAAGTGGGTTATAGTCTACTAACATATCCACTCTAATGTGGACACACTTATTTTAGTATTGGAACACTTGTTTTTCATCTTAGTTTAAAATCTCTCCCGTGTGACATGAGCTAAAGTGGCAAAAGAACTCCGATGAGACTAAAAAAGCAGCCACGCTGAGAATTATGTCTGTGTAACTATATCATTTTAAGTTCACACTATATGTTATAGCAAAGAGACTTGCCTGCATAGCAAGGTCTAAATAAATCAGACAAAGTTGTAAGAAGGTCTCAAACAATAATTCAGCTTTAGATACAAGACAGCACAATTTATCAAGATCACTAATTTCATAAGAGTTACACAAGGGATGAATGCGGCCCCAACTGTGGGACCAATGAAAACATTGGTTCATGCCAATATAGAGACTCACTGCAATTTTCCAGGTGGAGGTTCCATTTTGCTAGGGGCTGGAATCACAGGGTCTCCTGAAGTGGGAGGAGGTGCAGGTGCTTGTGGAGCCTGAGAAGGTATATCACTACCAATGTCTGCTGGTATTTCAACCTGTTTCCAGTCCTGTCCTTCTTCTACTAGCAAAGCAATTAGTGTTCCCAGGCGCACATTTTTACTTCCTTCTTCCATCTAAATTTAAAAGACAATAAGGATATTACAAGTAAGCTATATACAGCATCATCTCAACAAAACACCACCACCCAAACCAAGTAGATGTAGATTTTTCAGGCATACTAGTGACATGTCATCAGAAGAGAACAACAAGTTTTATAGTTTTATTCCTGTTACTAGTTAAAAAACAAACAAACCAAAAAAAACACCATCCAGGACCAGAATTAAACAGTTGTTACTAAAGCCAAGGTAAAGTGTTAACTTATACCAAAGTTGCTTTTTCTGAGAAATTTTCCATCTGTCAGGTGTTTAAACCCTCCAAGTTGGTGAGAGTTTTGGGTGACCCACACCTCTGCAAATAAACCTAATTTATTAAGTTTTCTATATGGAGTTAAGTATCTTATTTTAGACAACCAAGTTTGAAAGATATGGCTTACATATCTAGGCCAAATTATCAGCTATAGATAATGACATTGTGTGCAATGCAGTCCTTTTCAATTTTTAATCTTAAATCAAATATCCAAAGTCCTTGGAAACTTGGATATTGCATACAACAGCAATCAGGGAAACTGGAAAAAAGGTAAACCGTAACTACAGTTCCTCAACATTTCTGACATTAATCTTTGCTTCCTAATCTGATAACTGTTTCAGCATTACACATGCAGAACAGCTGTTCCATCCCACCTGAGAAGTGACAGCAGTTTTGTGGCATATATGTAACCCTTACAAAGTACACTGGGAGCGCCAAATTTGTAGAGATTGGTAAAAATGGCTGAATTCATTTGCTAGAGCAAATCAGACCCAGGCCATGTTTTATTGAAAATGCAAGGATAGGTCCTCTGATCAAAGTAGTTGCAATGTCACTTTAACCTGTCATTAAACAAATCCACAGACCGGAGGTCACCACCATTACAATCCTTTGCACAGGAGATATTCTTAGGGCATCTCTATTACTTGGCAATCCCCAAAATGTCAGAAATGCCCCTGGTTTCACAGGTAGCCAGGAAAAATGCTTGGCTGGACTGGTCCCAAACTCAGCTAGACTCAAAATAACAGAAAATGGCTGAAATATTTTTGTTGTAAAGCTAAACACCTATAGGTTGGGGAGTGTCCTTCTCAGCAGCTCGGAGGCAGAGAGGGATCTTGGAGTCACAATTGACAGGCTACGGGGTGGGCCGATGAGAACAAGATGGGGTTCAACACTGACAAGTGCAGGGTAATGCACTTGGGGAGGAAGAACCAGCGGCACACCTACAGGCTGGGGAACTCCCTTCTCGCCAATGTCGAGACCGAAAAGGATCTTGGAGTCATCATTGATGCTGCAATGAACATGGGCCGACAAAGCCGGGACGCGGTCAGAAAGGCTAACCGTACCTTGTCGTGCATCCACAGATGCATCTCAAGTAGGTTCAAGGAGGTGATCCTCCCCCTCTATGAGACACTGGTTATTTACAAACTAGTCAGGGGGGACCAGCAGGCATTGGGAGAGTCCCTGTTCCCCCAAGCACTCCCGGGAGTTACAAGAAACAAAGGACACAAGCTAGCAGAGGGTAGTTTCAGGCTAGACATTAGGAAACGCTATTTCACTGTCAGGGTAGCTAGGACCTGGAACCAACTTGCAAAAGAAGTGGTGCTGGCTACTACCCTGGGGGTCTTAAAAAAAAAGGCTGGACATCTGGCCGGGGTTGTTTGACCCCAGTACTCTTTCCTGCCACGGTAGGGGGTCGGACTAGATGATCTCCTCAGGTCCCTTCCAACCCTATCAACTATGAAACTATGAAGTGGAGGTGCAGTATCATACTTTAATTATCCTGTCAACCTAGAGAGAGAGTTCCGCCAGGTCAAAAGCCAAGACAACAAATTAAATTAAATTAAATTAAATTAAATTAAATTAAATTAAATTAAATTAAATGGAGAAGTGGCCACTTTTGAACCTGATAAAGAAAATGACCTGATAAAACATTTCACGTTTACACTACTGCCAGGCTAACTCTTTCATACTAAAATTTATGCTAAGGTTACAGTTTTTATAAAATTTAAAGTAGCATTAAGATCTACAGCAGTGGTTCCCAACCTTTTTTTCCCTGTGCCCCCTCACTGGAAGTGGAGAGCGGTGGTGGCAGCAGCCCAGAGACGGAAGTGTGGGAGGTCCCGGTACATGTCACAGCTTGCCTTTTCTGTGTGGCACCACCAGCATTGCCCCCACAACCCTCATCTGAGTCACGATCCAGGGTTGGAAACCACTCATTTATAGCAATATTTTGGGGCATCGTTCTCCCCCATTAAAACAATGGCCATGTTTAAACAATGAAAACTTAGTTTCATTTGAGAAAAAAGTGAGAACAACGATATGAATACTTTATTGTTATTATACAAAAAACTAGAACTCTTGGTTCCAAAATGATACCTTTTATTAGACCAACTGGGAAATTGCAAGAAAACTGTCCTTTTCTGCAAGCTTTCGGGGTCAAAGTCCCCTCGTCAGGCTCTGTGAAAAGTACAGATGGTACAAGATGGCAAAAAGTCCCCATAGGTAGGAAATGAACTTCATTTTTGCACAGAGGGAGCTGAAGATGGAAGGCTGTCCCTCTGGGTTCATGAGAGTGTCTTTGTGAGCTATGCTGAGTAGCATTTTGATGTGCTATTTTATTAAAAAGTAGCTCTTTTACTGCTATTATGACAAGGGTTTCTAAGGGATTCATTGCTTTAGTACTGACCATATAACATATAAGCCCAGATGTTAGAAAAAAAGATTCCAGACTGATTTCAATCCATATCCTGGCTAGGAAAATGTCAAAGTCACCCACAAATAATCAGGTTCATGTCATTCCAGAGAACTGCTTAGAGCAAGTAAAGAAAAAAATCCAGATGCTCATGTTATTACACTTTAAGAACTTGGAATGAAAAAAAAAATTGCAGCTTGAATCTATTGGAAGTACAATCTGCATGTCTTAAAGTGTAGTGATGTAAAACAGACTAGAAGAAAAATGTATTTAAAATTGACAAAGAAGCGCTCTATAAGATACTAATATCTTTAACTTGATGGCATTATCATATTTCTGACTTAACAAAGCATTTTGCAAAGTATAATAAAATATTTGGAAGTAATTAGCTTAATAGAAATCACATGCTAACACAAAAGCAACAAACATTATCCCAGAGTAAACATAAGCCACCACACTCTGAAGTATTCTTTAAACATTACATGACAGGAAAAGTTGATGGAATTTCCCAAATTGTTAAATATTTCCAGCATTTTTTCCTCGTAGATTATAAAGGTTTACATTTTATGACAATAACATTTCTCCTTTCATAATCAGCCTCATTTCTAACTGATCTCTCCAATAAAACCTGAAATGCATTTATCGTATCTCAAGTGCTTACTGGGATTTTTGCCATCAGAAGCAATATTATGAGGCATACTCAACAGGGGCAGCAGGATAACTATCCAAGACAACCGTCTATAACAAGTTTGGGCTAGTTCATGTCCCAGATTTACATAAGACATTAGCCGGGTGAGTAACAACGATGTTCACTCAAATCATTTTATGCTAAAACAGACATTATTTGTGGGTTTTTTTCTTCTTGAAGTCTCCTCTTCTGGAAGTAAATGGCTATGTGAGAATATTTATTTCATTTTTAATGCAAGCTTGTAACATACACTGTTGATGAGATAAGTTTGGAATTATGAACTCAATGCACCCCTAGCAGCTCAGGAACTAGAAGGCAAATAAAAACATTTTTTTAAAGTCTCATGATTTAAATTATGGGAGGCCTGACTTGTGATCTAGAATTGGAAAGACCCTTCAACATACAGAGATGCACCCTTAACTGGCTTTTTTATTCCAGACACAGAGCCTGAATGGACAGAAAGTTTTTATTTCTCTATAGGAGCATGGAGCTAAGAGGTGAGAGAATACAGGAATCAGTGCAGACTTGGCTCCATATAGCCAAATGCAAGTAAGTAGAGCTGGCATATGAGAGAAGAGCTTGTAATCTATACCCAAGAAAGGGCTGGAAGAGGGTTAGAGAGTTCCTCTGTTTTTTTCTCAAATTTCCTTCCCTGGATTGCTGCTGGAGTTGCACACTAACCTTCATATAGGCCAACAGATAAGGGCATAATCTAACATATTGGTGTAACCTGGCTGAAGATTTATAGAAGCAAGTATCAGTTCAAGGCTTTAATATTTCAAAGAGAAATGGTATAAATGAGAAATTGGTAATAAATATTGAATCCAGTTCTTCAGATGACAGGCATTCATCCTCTCTTCAGCCCATACAAAGCTGAGAGGTATCTGAGATGCAGTTCTAATTTAAGGACAATTTTTACTGCTACAAACTGACCAGCTAAAATTTCTGCCCACTTCTTCAGTTATTATCACTGCATTTTATAATAAAATCAAAACTATAGGTGCACACAACACAGGAAGTCTATCCAGGACATACACTGCAAGTGGTGCCCACAACAGACAAGCTCTCCAGGTGGGCAGTAGGGCCAGTCTGGATCAGGGTATACCAAAGTCAAGGCTGGTCCAGCAGGGCACCACATGCAGCCCATGTCACCGGGCCAGATGAATTGCAGTGACTTAAGAAAATTGTCCTCTGTCAATCCAAGAAACATCAGCTAGATTATGTAAAGGGTTGATGCATTTGGGATAGCTAAGATGTGGATGTAACACTTTGAACATCCTAAATAGACTTCACACCACAAAAAGGCCACTTTAGACCAGCTTAAACTTCCTGGAACATTTCAAAAGCACACCAGAAAAATCAAGTACTATTTTGAACTGGTGCTCCTTGAGCCAATTAAATATTATGTGCAGATACAGAGTATTCTGTGCCTAGTGTGCAATCAGTCCCCAAGCAGCTCAAACTGCACCACCACTCCTCACCCCTCCTCTGAAACTCATGCAGGACAACAGGGGTCCTCTGGGATACAATACTCTACTGTCCCAAGAGCTATTTGCCCACAGAGACCATAGTCCACAGAGATGGGGAAGAAGAAAGCCTCTGTTAGCTTCACTTCTCTGATAGGACCCTTGGACAGGGATCCTGGAGGGTGGAGACAGACAAAACTTTGTGGTCCCCCTGCTTGTGACAGGAGGGTTGTTGTTGATGGCTTGAAAATGGTATTTAGAGGTTCAGGATGGGCAGCAGAGATTAACTGATTTCTAAAAGCTTGAGTCTCACACACAGTTTCACATAGCCTTCAAAGCAGACAGGCTGTCTAACAAACAAGGACACAGTCTGAGATACTAGGGGTATGTATCACACTGTTCCATAACAAGAGATAGGGTGGCACCAGCTTGTGAGGTCAACGAGGGGGGCTTAAGATTCCTGTTTTGTGAAGGATGTGCATATGATAAGCTATGCGGACAGTGTGACGACCACAGAGAGGGACCAACCAGTGACAGCCACAGATCAAGAGACATCAGGAGTGAAGGAAAATACAAAAGCAAAGACTTGAGAGTAACAAAGGGTCCCTCCTCCCTGTCCTGCTCCCCAAGAGGGGCTCCAAGAAGCAGCCCAAGTTCAGAGTCCCTCAAAAGGATCCCCCTCAGCCCTGGGAGGGGTCCCTGAGGCCACCATGGACAGAGGGCACACCACCAGCCTCTCATCCACCACACTGGGGGAGTGTGAGCCTCAGCATCCCACCTCCAGGCTGCTGACATGCTGACATCTGACACCTAAGAGAAAGTCTCAGAGTAAAGTCTGCATAACAGCCAGATGTATCCTGACTCTAATGACAGTCCTAGGGTTGGTAGTATATAGAACTGTTGGTATTGTTTCTTTTCTGTTATCACAGTGTATCAATAAATTTGCCTATTATCAAATGGAAGTGTCGTGATCGGACTGACCCCGAGAACAAGGCATCTGGGTCCTAAATCCAGAGCCAAGTTGTGCCTGTCAACTACTGGGGGAGGAAGAGGAGGGAAAGCAGAGCCAATGCACAATAAGCACTTAGCAGAACAGAATGGCTGTCAATTCTATGCTCAATGAGAAGTAAATTAGCTCATTAACCATTAAGTTTTCCTCACCCTCTGCAGAACACCCACACCCCTAGGAAGCACGAGCAGGGGGCCACAGAACTCTCCAGCATCTGGCAACCGCTTCCACTACAGCCCCCTACCCCTCTGGGGGAATCCTAAGGAAAACTCTGGGCACTGACCCCTGGAATGCATGATAGTCTGAGTATTCTACCACCCCCAGTGACATTTGGGCAGCAATGCAATCCCTAAAAGGTGAGGACTCTACTTAGAACCCTTAACAGTGTACACGTGGGACACTTCTGTCCAGAGACATCTGTGAACTGATTCCTAATTGGTGACCTAATCTTGGAATGATTCAAATGTTCTGTCTATACCCGCTAAAAGAGAACAGGTGTTCACTAAGCAACATCAGCCATAGTCATCCTAAAGTGTTATTACACACAGTTTGGTTAGTTTTGTTCATCTGAATGTGTGGTAGATAGCCTTTGGAAAAGTACTAGTTGCAACTCTAATGTAGCTCTTATATGCTCAGCAAATCCCAATTGTATTCCGTCATCCATGTTTGAATCTCTCTCCAAGAATAAATTTCTTATGTCTCTCTGCAAACTATAGTCTATCCCAGGGGTGGGCAATTATTCTGGGCAGAGGGCCGCTTACCCAGTTTTGGCAAGTTGTTCAGGGCCACATGGGTAGCCCTGCCCCTTGACAGGTGCCCTGCCCCCTGGTCACTGTCTTGGGACCAATGTCCTAATGTCTTGGGACCAATGTCTCAGGGCCAGCACTGGAGGGGCCCAGAGCAGGGCACAGGCTTTACTCCTGCCGCCCTGCTCTGGGCCCCGCTGGCCCCGTGCTCCTACTGACTCCCACACCTGCTCGCTCCCAGCGCCCATCCAGCCCTGCAGTACAGGCAAGGGGGCAGCATGCAGCCCCGACCCCCTGCTCACCAGCAGGGAAGGAGCTAGTGCTGAGCGCAGGGAAAAACGGCCCATTCCCCTCCCCATGCTCCCTGCTGTAGCCACTCACAGCCCACGCAGGGCTGTCCCGAGTAGGTACAGGTAGCCACACATGGGCTACAAGTGGCTGCAGCATGTGACACCAGCCACGGAGCAGGGAGCCGCTTTTCCCTGCCGCACAGCACCAGCTTGAAACCTGCCCCCTTTGCCAACCTAGGCCCCGCACCTCCACCACCACCTCTGTGTTGCCCAGCGCGTGAGCTCAAGGTGGGCAGCAGCAGCAAACATGGCCCAGTGCAGCAAGGGGGGGGGGGGGGGCGCACTTTCCTGCATGCTGAGCAGCTGCTGCCACCATGGCACAGCCCCGACAGGTGAGCCTGGGGCCAGAGCAGGGCCCAGGCTGGCAGCAGGGGCAGGTTACAAACTGGTACTGAGCACAGGAAAAGCGGCCCCTCCCCCACCCCGTGGCCAGCACCCAGTGCTGCAGCCGCTCTCATGGCTACCTGTGCCTGCTCAGGACAGCCCCGCATAGGCTGCAAGCAGCTGCAGCAGGGAGTGCCAGCCACAGGGTAGGGGAAGGGCTGCTTTTCCCCACGCTCCGCACCAGCTCCTTCCCTGCCTAGGGTCCTCCCCTGCCCTTCCCGCCCCCACTTACCTGAGTTTCTCGTGCCACTGCAGCCACATGGTCCCAGGCCAGAAGGCCCTGCTGGAGCTTCCGGCTGGGGGGCGGGGCTCAGCAGGCCCTGCTGTTACAGGAGCCTACTGGGGCTTCCCCTGGGCTCCACTGCCCTTGGCTCCTGTGAATTTTGCCAGGAACCGAGGACAGATAAATATTAATTTTCTAAATTTTTTTAGGGGCCCCGCGGGCCGGATAGAATAGCCACGCAGGCTGCATCCAGCCCACGGCCTGTATTTTACCCACCCCTGGTCTGTGCTCTCTTACCAAAGCAAATAAAACATTACATAGTGGTAAAACATTACAGCATCATCATGAAAGCTAGAACTTGCATTGTAGTACAAAACGAGGTGTGAACAAAGCAGCTGCTGATCAGGTTTCCTCACAGATGCCATGTACGAGTCAGAAATAAAGAAAAGTTTTAGAAATATTTCTGAGTTGAAAACTGTTGAGGACAGTAAAAGTATTATGGAGCAATTATTAAAAGATAAATGACACAAAAGACGAAGAGAACAAGTTTGAAAATTGGCCCAACATCAACTTTAATGCTCACCACAGAAGAGTGGTTCTGCAAATTAACAAAAGGGATGTTCTCCTACTTGAAGTCTTAAAAAAAAAACTCTTTGCTCACTTGTTAAGAATGCTATGAACTGGAACAGTCAGGAAAGCACTGTAAAACAGTGCAAATTAAAAGGAGAAAAATGGTTATATAAAAGTTAATGGCTATTTTAAAAACAACAAATGCTTAAAATGCAGAGTATCTTCAAATGAAATTACATGTTGTTGAAAATTTCTTATCTGACATAAGCCTCATTGGGCAATCACACTCGTAGTTCATTTGCAGCTTAATTGCATCTTATGCAAAAAAAACCCCAAAACCTCTCTCAATACTCCCACTCCTGCAATGGGTGTTCCCCTAGCTTATAGAGGTATAAATAAGTGATTAAGATAACTATTATTTCTTAAGGATCTCACTCTGAAGATGAGAACAGATTTTTCTTTCTTAGGGCATGTCTACACTGTACCACAAAGGCATGAGTGCAGCAGGCATCATCATACTGGTACTAGCTTTTAATCTTGCTATTTTTGGTAGCAAAAGGAGCAAAGACCTGGGAATCCCTAGTTTTAATGTGGCCATGTACAAACGTATCTGGGACTTCCTGTACTTATTCAGGCAACTACTGTGCAGTGAAATCCATTGCATTGCATCTTCACAGCTACTGTACTTGAATTAGCTCATTTTGCGACAGTTTTTTGCCATTTTTTTAGCCTTACAGACCTTGAATAATTGCATGCTCATTTTCTGGATGCAATTATAACGTCTGTCCACAGCTTTAGTCTGGCACAATCCATCATGCTGTATCATATTCTATTTTCCATTTAATTAGACATTTTTAATTGTTCCTAGTTTTCAAATTTGTTCTAAAGCCTTGCATACAATTGAGATCTAAAATGACAGGTCTGCAGTAGCCTGGATCACTCACTCTCATTCATCCCTTTACCCTTATTAAATACAGATTTGCTACTCCTCAAACAGCTTTATCCCCAACATGAGTGGTTTGCTATTGGACTTTTAATTTTCCAAGTCAGCTCTTTCAGAATTCTGGAGTAAAAGTTACCAGGTCCTTTTGACCTGCATGGGTCAGGCTCTTAGAATTGTGCTCTTACCAAGATATAGTAACATCCACTCCCAGTACCTCATGTCCATTAACCACTCGGATTTAATCCTCATGTCCAATACTTTCGTTCTACTTAGTAAAAGCCAAGACAAAGCATTTATTTAGGTTTTGGGCCAAATGTTTATCGTCATTAATCTCAACTCCATTCTTACTGCCTTGTGCCCCCATTTATTCTTTGTTTTCTTTATATCCTTATGGCTAAAGAATCTTCTGTTTATTTTAATTTACTTTGCAAATTCTAACTTGGCTTTTGGCAATTTTCACTTTATTCCTCAACTTTTTGCCCTTTAAAATCTAGATTTCTCTGACGATCAGTGTGCCTCTTCCCATTCCTTGAAGGCTCCATGCTTATTAATTATATCCTTTTTGAGGTAGTTATTCAATTGGTTAGGTCTGCAGTCCTCCCCTAAACCCTTTTTTTCCCCACTGACTTGCTAGAGATGCAAGTTCCAAATAGAACTTCTTTAAGGTGAAGGTACAATATCTTTTTTTTTTTTTTAAACATTTGAAAACCTGGGCTCTTCAGTCCAGGTTACTTTATTAACTAGTTATGCTTAGCTTAGGTCTACACTGAAGTCATAAGTAGGACTAGAGTTTACAGAGATATACCAAGGCTGGCTTTAAAGTAACTAGGAGTGGTATTAATAAGAATCTACTTATGAACTAGTCTGATGACGGTCTTCATTAGGGTTGCACCAATATATTAGCTACTGGATCAGCACTCATAAAAGGAGAAATTGTCATTGGCTATCAGCTTTTTTTGGTCACTGTAACCAATAATTACAGCTGCGTACCCAGAGCACCCTGGTACCCACACCCTACTGCTAGCCTGAGTCCATGGCAGACTACATGTCCCAGAAAGCAGCAGTTGGGGGGGGGGGGGAAGGGGGGTGCCAGGGAGCAGACTCAGGGCTCTGCACTCAGCAAAAAAAGGACTGTTACCAGGTCCTGCTGCTACTGTCATGGCAACAGCATGCATGCCGCAGGGATCTAAGCACCAGGGCTGCCGTGGAGACGCTGGGCTGCGCACGGGCTGGGTAAGGCGTCACAAGAGACATTCCACACCATCAGGCACCTTTGCAAAAGTGGCGACTGTGGGAGCTCAGCTGCATAGGTCTGCTGGCACTGAGGCAGTGGTGTGCTCTGGGGCTTCAAACGCACCCAGCACTGCTGTCCACACGAGGTTACCTTCCCGCCCACCTGGGATTGGCAGCACAGACTGCACAGGGAGCAGGGCTGCTGGGAAGAGCAGTGGGCAAGTGGGTGACGTGTGTGGGAATAAGGTGGTCACTGCCTTCCTCATCAAGGGCTGGAGCAGACAGGAGGCAGATCTGTGTGTGCATGTGCACATTAACTGCAAAACAAACAAAAAAGGTTTATTTATGTCAGTAGTTTAAAATGCCTTTAAATAACAGTTATCAGATGGGCATTGGCCAATAAGGTACATTAATCATTGGCTATAGGTATCAGCCAAGGAAATCTTTATCGGTACACCACTAGTCTCTATAATTAGTTTTGGTTTCTCATCATCCAGGTATAACAGTGTTGAGGGTGGAGTCTGCACTACTTGCATTATACTTGGTCTTTTGATAAATGGTCTCCAAAGCAGTCAGTCCCTTCCCAGCGCTACTTTCTATGCGTCGTTCAATCACTTCAGTGTGCATAACATAGGAAAGACGTATGTAAAAATATTTAAACTCCACCGCCGCTACATTTTCCTGAGGATAATAAATATTTCACAAGAAATGCTATTGCTTAAGTTGCAATTAAATGCTGCTGAGCTTGAAATAGGCTCAATATTGAGACATTACATGTACACAAAGTACGACTGACAAGGCAGTATTTGACACATTAAGTCCTTATATAAAAACAGTTGCATTTCATTTTACAGGAAACATTCAGGCAACTCAATAGAGTTAATGATATAGCTACTCATGCTTATAAAAATGATAGGAACAGTGGATGTCACCTATATATAAAGAGTTAAAATGTTACATAAATCTAAGAGAACCCTTAGATTCCTCCACACTACCTTTAGGTCAAACTACTTAATAAGTACAGTAAGTTGAACTAAAAGAAAATGTAACTCTCTCAGAAGGCATACAGTTGAACTAGAACAGGATTCAAACTTGACAAAGTTCATCATTTGTTACATATAAGACCTGACATGATAAAAACTTAAACAAAAATAGAAAGTATCAAATTTACTTTTCACCTTTTATCCCCAGGCACCTTAGACAACACACCCAAACTGGTCAATTTCCCATTTTTATTCCCTATAATAGGAGTGTCACGGGCGGGGTCCTACAGGAGGGCCGTGATCTCCTTAAGGCCCCTTTCTCCATGCCAAGTCAGCCCAAGGGCACCCTCTAATTCTCACCCGCCACATCTTTGATGTTTATAAGTTTGGGAGGCTGCCTTACGCCCTCTTGGTCACTTCTTGGTGTTGGTTCAGACCCCGTGGTTTCCCGGGCCCCTTACGGGTTCTCACTCTATGATGGGTGCTTCAGGGACACCCTAGACCTTAGGGGCTATGCATGGCTCCAACCACCCCTTATACCACGCCCCAAGCCTCGCAGTTGGAATAGACGTTGGTCTGTCAAGTATACACTCGCCCTCTCTTGAGGCCCTCTCCGTAGCGCTGCCCTCTCTCAGGGATCCTCTGCAGCGCCGCCCTCTCTCTGGGGCCTTCACAACAACGCTGCCCTTCTCTCTAGGGCCTTCACAACAATGCTGCCCTTCTCTCTAGGGCCTTCACAACAATGCTGCCCCTTTCGGTAACACTGTCCCCCTTCTCTGGGGCTCCTCAGTACTGCTGCCCTCTCTTCGGGCCTTCTTAAGTGCTGCCCCCTTTCTCTGGAGCCTTCTCTGTACCGCCGCCCTCTCTCAGGGCCTTCTCTGTACCGCCGCCCTCACTCAGGGCCTTCTCTGTACCGCCGCCCCCCTCCTGGGGCTCTCCGTGGCCACGCTGGGCCTTCTCAGGAATGCCACCCACTCCTGGGGCTTCTCCGTGATGCTGCCCCTTTCCTTCTCAGGAATGCCGCACAGTCTCTGGGTCCTACCACACTGCCACCCCCTTCTCTGGGGCTCACCGCACTGCTGTCCCCTTCTCCGGGGTTTACCGCAATGCTACGCCCTTCCTCAGGGTTCACCGCAATGCTACGCCCTTCCTCAGGGGCTCACCGCAATGCTACGCCCTTCCTCAGGGGCTCACCACACCCGCACTTGGACTTCTCAACCGCCCCTCTCTGGGGCTGGGGTCTATGCACCCCGCAGGCAGCGCCCTTACTGGCACTGGGGTCCCCACACTGCTGTGGGTCCCCTATGAGGACGACTCCAACCCCTAATAACCTCACCCAAACCACCGGTGATAAACAACAACAAAGCAAAACACAAGTCCCTAGGCTATAACGTAACTTAAAGCCACCCGGCTAAACCCATGTTGCTCAGACATCTTAGGGCTGCCATCCTTTACTCTGCTTGAGAGGTACCTGCGGTTCTCGCATCTTTGCTCTGGGAGCTCCTCTCTCTGGCTGTTGGCAGGGAACTGCTAGCCTGGCCTCAGCCTCTGGGCTTTATAAGGGCCAGGCCCTGGCCCCTTCCGGTCAGCTGACCTTCCCTGGTTGCCCCGGCAACCCACACCTGGGCTCCTCATTTACTCACTGCTAGGGTCCCTTCCCTAGCAGTTTCTCCTCCTTAGGAGCAGGGCATCTCAGTGCTCTGCGACAAGGAGTATATTACAATACCTGATTTATGCATGTGGGAGAGTGTCAGCTGTCCACCCCCTCCTTCCTCAAGACTCGCCTGCCACGACTATGGAGATGAAAAATGATTTGATGTTAATCCCTGAGGGGAGAGGTCAGAGATGCTAGACCACCCAGTAGAATATTTCACAAGTGCCAGTTTATTTAACATAGAACAAAAGGGTATAATCAAGCTAACTGCCTCATTAGTGAAAGGCAGCTAAATCGCCACTCAGATACATTGCAGACTCCCAGCTGCTTCACTGCTGGTCATGGAGCTCACCGCTGCTCCGGCCAAACTGGTTGTCCCCTGGAGCTTGGTCCCTAGGGTCAAGTTCCTCACTCCTCTCCCCCACTCCCGGAGATCAGGGCTGTTTGGCTGTTGGAACCTAGGTCCTAGTGTGGAGCTTCTTTGCTACTCCTTCCCCGATCACAGCCATTCTCCACCACTTCGAATGTCTGTCATCCATCCCGGGAAACAGAGCTATCAGGGATCAAGTCTCCCACCTCCCCGAGGTCTTGCTGGCCGATCTCCAGCCGCAACATCCTGAAGGTAAGTATTTCCCCCACGTCTCACCGGACCAGGGTAGTTTTTTCACATTCCTGTTTGCAGGGCCCTTCTCACTTCGGGTAATTCCGCCGCAACAGTTTCTTCTCCTTCTTTCTTCTAGTGCCCCGAGGGAAACGTCTGATGCTTCATCCCGCGTCTTGTGTCTGGCGGTGGTCATCAGCCTCTTATCTCTTCCTGGTGTGTGTCCTACCTCCCCTATTCACCTGTATCTCAAGTTTCACCTTTAGCTTCTCCCTTAGTAATAGGGGTACGGCTTAAGCCCCCTGTCACAATGCACGAACAGAGAACACTTGCATAAAAAACCTGCTTGTTTCAAAAGTAAAAAAAAAATTACACATTTCTAGTATCCCCAGGGTCTAGGTCTGGTAAAAGAGTTTTTTAAAAAGCTACATAATTTGCAACATGAACTATACAACAATATCCCTTTCAGTAATGATGCAAAACCAACATTATTAACAATTTTGAAGAATGCTGGCTTTTATAAGTCATCATTTATCATAAATATTTCATTTTAATCACTTAAAAGCATCATAAAAGATACAGTGCCCGTTATAGCCATGGAAAATACCCCATTTCAATGAGCATTTAATGCTGGGCCCTTAGTGAGAAAGCTATAAAGTAAATCTATATTAATTAGATAGTTGTCATTAGAGGTGCACCGATGCATTGGTCCCATGTCATATCAGCACCGCTACAAGGAAAATTGACATTATCAGTGTCCCAGGGACAACGGGACTGGAGGGAGCCCCCGGCCCAGGGCCGGGGGGAACACTTACGTATGCTCCGCAGGAGAGGGGAGTAGCGGCGGCGTGCAGGCCGGGGAACCACCCGCGCGGCTCGTTAGTCGTGCTTTCATACAGCTGAGGCGGAGCGACGTCAGCGAGAGGCGCCGCTCCGCGGAAATAAAAGGCGGCCCCGAGGAGAGAAGGGGCGCGCAGTGGGAGGACGCGGAGCCCGGGAGGAAGCCCGGGAGTGGAACCAGGCCCCCGCAAGGGGCTTTGACCGTGGGCCGAACAGGCTGCAGCCGCGCCGGGAGCAACGGAGGCGGGGAGAGCCGCGCCGCCGGAGAGGAGCGGCGAAACTGACGCGGGAGCTGGCAGAAGCCCCGAGGAGGAGCCTAGAGAGAGGGCCAGCTGGATTCACCGGTGAGGTAACGGGGGACGAGCTGGCAGAGGCTCCGGGGAGCCGGTGGGAGACTCCGGTGAAGGAACCGGGTTGGAGCCGGCGAGAGCTCCGGTGAAGGAACCGGGTTGGAGCCGGCGGGAGCTCCGGTGAGGGAACCAGGATAGAGCCGGAGGGAACCCGGCGAGGGAACCAGGGAAGACCGGGCAGAGGTCCCGGCGGGGTGACGGGGAAGAGAGCCGCAAAGGGCGGAGAGGGCCCTTGGCGCTCAGTCTTCGCTCGGGGACAAGGGACGGAAGGTCCACGACCCAAGGTGGCGTTGGCCGGGGTGTAGGGGAGGTCAGAGCCCCGTGTGAGCCCGCCCAGGGGTGCTTCGGCACTGAAGGCCGCAGCGAGGGGGACACCCCGGCGGTAGGCCCAGCCACGACCGCGGCCGGCGAGTTCCAGGGACTCCCCAGCAAGAGCAGGGCAGGCCCGGTCAGCCGCCCGCGCAAGAGTTGCCCGGGAGCACCTCCTGGAACAGAGGCGGGCACAATCAGCAATCAGCTTTTTTGGCTGATGTGGCCAATAATGTTGCTGATAAATGCCCCATGCATGCACACAGCTGCAGCGCAGCACAGGCGACCAGAAGTGCAGAGCAGCGCCCGGCTGGTAAATCTGTTCTGGAGGAAGGGGCAGAGGGAGGGGAAAGGGGTGTGGGAGAAGCAGATCGAGGCCCCTGTGGGAGGGAGAGAGGGAGGGAGTGGGGAAGGGTCTGGGCAGAGGCAGGCACTGCACAGCTAGGGTGGAGCAGGGCATGGTATGGAGATGGGGCTCTGTGTAGGAGATGCGGTTCCTGCTGCTACATGCACCACAGGAGGGCATGGAAGGCGAGTGCCCCCAGATCTGTACATGGGGCGAGGGTGGGCAGCTGCTGTGGGCTGGGAGCAGTGTGAGGCTCTTCCCGGTGAAGGGCTTGGGCTGTGCTCAAAGTGGGCAGCAGTGGCGCTGGGAGAGGGGGCTACAGCCACCCCAAAATTCACTGTAGCCCCCCTCCCAGGGCTGACACCACCCGCTCCAAGTGCAGCCCAGCTCTGCCTCTCCCACTGGGAAACGCTGGGCACCATCCTCACCCCGAACCCACCGCAGCAGCCCACCCTCACCCTGCACAAAGATCCAGGGACACACGCTCCCTATGCCCTCACAGGGTATGCACAGCAGTGGAAACTGCCCCCCCCCCACATCTCCCAGATGAGCCACAGCTCCATACCATGCCCTGCTCTGCCCTAGCTGTGCAGCACCTGCCCCTGCTCCACTCCCTCCCTCACCACAGGGGCCTAGATCTGCCCCTTCCCTCCACCCTTGCCCCTTCCCCCACAACAGACTTACCAGTCAAACACTGCTCTCCAAGCTGCCAGGCCGCATATTAGCAATCGGATCGGCATCAGCTGATCTGGCTTGTTAAATATCAGCCATTGGTATCAGTCCATAAATTCTCTATCGGTGCACCCCCAGCTGTCATTTATAAACTGCCAGTGGTTATTATGCAAGATATATTTTATATCAAACAGACTCAAAACTTCAATTCCAAAACAGTTAAGCAAAGTCTATTTTAAAATGGAAGTTTAAACAACGTCTCAGTGATGTAAATACGGTCTTCTCTGAGATGAAAACAGAACAGTATTGGCTGGGGCAGGAAGGGGGGAAGAGGGACAAAAAACAGAAATCTGCTTTTTTGAGAGAAGAATAGTATCCTCTGAAACCCAGAACAGAATTTTTGGAAGAGTACCAAATAAAAAAAAAGTGTCAGAGCTGGGCAGATAATCCCAAAAGCTATAACTCACCTGTTCTAAGCCTTTGATAGCACTTGCCAATCAAATTTAGGCTCTTAAATTAAAATTAGAAATCAATACCCATTTTAAATAATTTGAAAGTATTGTATATTAGTCTTACAACCTCCTAACATTCCCCAAAGGGAGAACATAATTCCAACAAGCAAGAGCATTTTTTAAATTCAAGAAATTATGTGCTGCCAAAGCCGCTGGAACTGATCTATTGATTGTTTTGCCCCTTCTGAGGCAGTAAGCAACCAGATGAATAGCTGGTTTTGACCTACTGACTGTGTTAATCATTCAACATACATTACTAAGCAACTGAGAGAAAAATGCTATCAATTCTGGAAGACATTTATACAGACACCACAGAGTTAATGCCAGAGACATCTGAATAGTGGATTCCAGTGCCCTAAGAAATATGTACGTAACCACACAGAATTTACCACCATTTCTGATTAGGTCATGGTAGAAAAGTCATAAATACGTTAGCTTCTGACACCACAAGCATTTGAGGGAATTTCACTGGCCCAATTTCAGTATACAAGTGAATGTAGTTTAGCTCTGACAGACTCTTGGATGCGACACATGATCACCCACAACCTCTCTCTCATCAACTTAAAAATCTCCCACAAAATATTTAAGTTTTTAAATTTATTAATACTTAATATGTTCTCATCAATAACTAAAACATTTTATGATGATAAATGAACACAATTATCCCTCTTTTTAAAGGAGAAGTAAATATAGACAAAAAGTTATATTCCTTGCCTAAGGAGATGCAGCAAGACCTCTCTTAGTCCAGTGTTTTTGCAAATTTCTCTCTAATGAGACTTTCAAGCTAAACAGGCTGCCAGAAATATATTTTTTCATTATGCAAAGAAATTCCTGGTCTTCTTGGTCAGCTATCTCTTTAGGACTCTTTGGTTTGACCGGGTAAGCAGGGGGACAGCATCTGAATCAGAATTTCCTAAACCTCTGAATTATGAAAGCTGTAATGGGCTGTGCCCGAGACTACTGTTATAAGCCACTTAGAAATTCTAGCAGTTCCAATGGGACAAGAGCAGGGAGTGAAAAATTCTGGACATGCCCTATTCCCCCTCTATCTCAGAATCCACTCTGCCACTGCAAGATATGATGCTGGGCTAGACAGACCTGGTCTGACCCAGTAAATGGCAATCCTTATGTCATACATATCTTATGTCACAGTCCTTATTCAACAGTCCTGTGCATCTTATTCAGCAGATGCATAAATATGTTCCCTTTTCCATGCCTCTAAATTTTCTACTTTAAATGTTTGCACATTTCATTTCTTGAGGAACAGAAGCCTACCAAGCTGTGTTATAAACTGATTTTTAAGCTATGTGATTAATTCTGAACTTATTTTCATCCAATAGTCAAATGGCATTTTCCAGATGTTATTTAAAACCAAGGAGTAAGTGTGGTGTAATTTTGGGACTAGGTTTACAAATTTTTTTAATAACATCTGAGGTCTCTGCAGTATACAAGAAAGAAAGAAAAAAACACATGCTAAAAGCCTATACTGTACACTGGGTTTGGAAGTAAGTCTTTTTCTGTCCAGTGTTACACTTCACTAAACCACAAAAATAAAGGAATGACTGCTGCCATGTTAAGAGTTTGCAAAACTTCTTATTAGTTATATTTACTAATCACTGATACATAAGTGTTTTAAATCCTGGCAAGTCCAAAGGAAGCACACTGGTATTGTAGTACTGAACTAATAAGAAACCACAGATAAGGCAGCAAAGTATACCTACACCTGAATTCTCATTCCATTTATAATTATCATTCTTAAAAGGTTCAAATAGGAAAGACTAAGACTACCTGCATTGATACTTCATATCATCAGGCCATCCAGGCAACAAAATGAAGTGCTTTCAATCTCAGGGATAGAATTATAGAAAGTTAGGGTTGGAAGGGACCTCAGGAGGTCATCTAGTCCAACCCCCTGCTCAAAGCAAAACTATCCCCAAGTAGATCATCCCAACCAAAGCTCTATCTAGCCAGCTTTTGAAAACATCCAAGGCAATCACTGTGTGGGAAGGTGATTATTAAGATTAATTTAAGATAAATTAGAAGAGTGTGCATAAGTGCTATAAATTGAACTTGTGTTCTCCAAAGACAAGACTCATTGGCTGCGTCCCAATGCAGACCCAGCTGCAGTGCCACATAGTGTACGTTCAGTTGTTCCCTGTGCTGCAAGGGAGCACAGCATGGAGGGTTTTTCTGAACCCTGGATATCCAGGGGTCAAAAAACGTGTGGAGAAAAAAAAGCAGAACAGCACACACACAGGCAGCATGTGCCTCTCAAAAGCAGAGCCAGCCCTGGGAGGCCCCCAGGACCCCAAATAAGACTGCTGGGGCCAGCCCAGAGCTGGTCCCAGCCTCCCCTACCCCTTCTGGGGTTATTTGCTGCATGCCAGAGCTCACATGGCACAGGCATTCCCCACAGATAACTAGCGACAGCACAAGGCGTGCCACCGCTAATTGTCCCCAGGAAAACAAACATCCACACCACATGTGGATGCAGTCACTCTCATCAAAACTTACTGCTGTTTAAAACCCGAAAGGTTAAAATCTCAATTGAACTGCAATGCAATTCTTTCATTTTCCTAATAAATTTTAGATCCAATTCCATAAACTTCATGAAATACTAAGACAATATGTTCCAGGGAAAAGCTGGCATGTGGAAGGGAAAAAAAAAGGACTGAATGCAAATACTTAGATCTGGGCTTCAAACCATTTTTCTTTCACATATCCTGTCATCTTTGAAATGTGTTCACCTATCTGTGACCATGAAGGGATCAGCTGACTACACAAAGAAGCTGAACATTCATGCTGTGACATGAATATAGATAAGGAAGGCATACAATAATGTTGCTTTAACAGGAATTTAATTAACTATGAAATGCTAGTATAATTTATAGTGGCTCTTTTAAATATAGCCTTCATATAAAAGAGATGCTGACACAGGTATTTGGGGTTTTTTTGACACGTGCAGTTTTGTAGATAGCTTCTGCCTATTACTGTTTGTTCAGCCATTTTTTCCTCACTTGTTTATTGTTAGGAAAACCTAAGAAAAGCCTACAGCATTTGTTTTATGGATTTTTATATAAACAATCTGCAGATAACAAAAGTCTGACATTCCATAGCTAGTAAGAAAAATAAGTACGCAGTTATCATGCGGTAAACAAATAAAACCCACCACAACCACAAATAAAAACTCATAACTAGGAAAAACAAATCCTTCCTGTCTCCAGAAAGATAACTAAGATAATCACAGAATTTTGAAAGAGAAATAACTGGTACACCATCCAGTCACCCTCTCTTCCTAAAAAAGATATTCTATACAGCCAACAGCTTTTGTGCAGTCTCGTGCCTAATTTGTCCAAATCAATGGGGCCTCAGCTCTGCTCTCCTGGCAAAGTATTTCCATATCTGACTATTATTCATTCTCTAAAAAAGATGACCTATACTAAGCCTGATTTTTACTTCTCAAATTATACCATTAGTCTTGGTTGCATCTTTTCTCTTAGGCCCCTGGCTGAAATGTTATTTGAAGCTCAATAAAAGTGCTAACGGAGTGCAATTAAAGTATTAATACATTGTAACATAGCACACGTTCAAACAATTTATCATCTGATAATGTGTAATAAGAAGTAATAATAATGGTAATCCAGCCACAAAATGCTACTTGTAAAATGCAGAATATTTTTGCAGCTCATTCATTTTAATTTGAACTGTGGCATGTAATCCATAGTATCACAGTGTTTGCCTAGGTCATCCAGTATCCTAATAGGGTGGACGGCTCTCTTTCTTTTCCCCACTTCTACAAGGGGACTCTCTATAACTACATACTTTAGTGAGTATATAAGGTGAAAATCTACCCTGCTTTCTACTTAACTTTAGACTCTATGCTTTACGTATACATAATAGTATGCTATTTACTTGAAACCAAGATGACCCTGAGTTTAAAACAACGCCTTCCTACAGAATTGGATTAATAAATAATTTTCCATATATAAACTCTAATTTTGGAGGGTCATCTTAAAATTGTTCATCCCACCACTATAGTGGGGCAAGCAGCACTAGGGGAGCAGGTGGCAAGGGGGTCAAGTAGCCTGACCCCAGGCACCTTGCTGCCTTCCATTCCGCATCTGCCCCCCTACCCCCCAACTACTACTTGCCCCTCCTGCTACCTGCTGCTTTGGTACTCCCCTCACCTGCCCCCTGCCACTTGACCCCCGCTTCCACCTGCCTCTCCCCACAGTGCCTGCACCCCTTAGCATCTGTTGTCCCCATCACTTGCCCCCACATCCTGCCCCACCCTGTTCAGCCCCCACTGCTGCCCGCTTCCCACCCTTGCTCCGGCTCTGGCTGGAGTACAGAGCATTTTTTGCCTCTGGCTCCCACCTGGCTATGTAGCAGTGATTGCAGGGACGGCAGCCCCAGCCCTAGAGCTACTGTTATGTGGCTGGGCAGGGGCAGAGGTGGCAAAGTACTCCATGCCCCATGCTGGAACACAGCCCCAGCATGGGCCACACACACACACCTTACTTGCAGTGTATCCATTTAAAAATGTTTTAACAGGATGTCATATGGGTTGCAGCAGTGTGCTGATTGGGCTGCAAGGGGCCTGCAGGCCACAGGTTGAGAACTACTGGGTTAGATAATGGATTTGTATAGGATGGTTTGGACAAGGATAATCCTGTCTCATGCAGCAGGTTAGACTAGATGACCTCTGGAGGGCCCTTCCAGCCCTATTTCTCTATGATTGTTATGAGGAAGGCTGCTAGTTGTATGCAAGTTACATTACGTGGACAGTGAATGAAGTCAAAACCCTATTTGTTACCCATAAGAATTTATTTTTTCCATTCAAGATCTGAAATTATTAACATTTCAAGTTTAAATTCTCCTAATTAATCATTTTGTTTAAACACTAAGGGAAGAAGACAAAGATTCTTCCTACCATCAGGATGATAACTGTGAGGATTTTGAAGAACTTAAATAATCCAGAAAAAAAAGCAACCAATAAACAAAAATCTGGCTACCCTAAAACTCACCACAAACAGGACTGAGTCTGCAAGTTCTGTCAGTGAGTAATCTCCTAAAATAAAGGTCAGAACTGCAGATCTAAATAGTATAATAAACCCCTTACTTTCTTTGGACTAAGACAATTTAGAAACCTGGACATAAACAAAAAATTCCCTCTCCTTAGGCATACACATTATGATACAGTCTCTGAAGACATGAACCCATAACAGTTTTCCATCATGCTCTGGAGATGAATTAGGGTTGTGTATTGGAAAATACTTGTCTGTAAAATTCCCTGTCTCATTTTTGCATATACTGAAACATGTGCAGAGAATGATGCAGGGGACTGCAAGGAAAGACAGAGAGAGATGGGGACAGAAAGCAAGCCATCCCTTTCTGTGTGAAACAGTTCCTACGTATGCAGGGGAAATCACTTAAACCGACCATTTCAGAGGTGGTCTCTAATTATGAACTCCTCACACCAAGGGGTTTGATTTGCAGAAGTGCTGAGAGCTCACAGCTACAAATGAAGTCAGCAGGAGATGTACTTTAGAAATATAAAACGTTGTTTAATGCCAAACACTGAAAAACTAGGGTTGAGAGATCTCAAACTGAGCGCACAAAATGAAGAGATGCTTTTGACCTCAAACTGTGTACCTCAGCTCCTCATTTTTAAAATGAATACAAAGCTGCTCTGTCTCACAAGAGTGTTGTAAAAATAAGTTAATTAATGTCTGGGAAGAACACAGACACCACAGCGACCATAAAAAGCCCAGGATATTAATAACTCTATGTTCTAAGCACCATTTCAATAATGTGCAGTAAATACGGCCACACGCTGAAAAATGAGATAAAAAAATACTGAATTAGCTGCTCAGTAATTCACTGTCCAGTGATAAGTGTGGAGTCCTACAGAAAAAAATACGTATCATACCATTAAAGACTTTATCATCACAATATGTATACAAGGCTGACAAATTAATGTAATACTTCACTTTGCAACTTTCATAATACCTGGTTATTTTTTTTGCACATACCATCATGGCTAATAGCAGGGAGGCTGGAATCTTTAGATCACACTTGTACAGTTAACTTAATAGAATAACAAAGCTTTTAGGCTTTCATCTCCTACCAACATTAACAGAGATGAGACCCTTGGCCAATGAGTTTCAAGCTGACAGCAAAGACTCAGAGTTCTAGGGCCAGGTATACACTGCAGCAGTAGCATCCCTCAGCAAAGATGGCCCTGAGCACACCCATCCCTCGTTCCTGTGTGAATACTCTAAAAGATTCCCCCTCCTGAAGAAGGGTGTTTGTACCCAAAAGCTTGAAAAGAAGAATTTCTCCAACTATTTTAGTTGGTATAATAAAAGATATTAGATTTACCCAAAAATCCTTGTCCGCCTACGTCCTTAGATCAACACAGCTACAACCAATACCCCTAAACCAGAAAATACACTTTGACGGCATCCCCTACAGTTACTCTCAAGCATGCCAAGAGCAGCCACAGAAAGACACCTACTACCTCCAGGGTCGACTCCTGCTATATCCTCTTTAACTCATTCCCAGTTAAGTTTATCTGACCATCTTGTTTCCAGTTTCCTCACCAGTATTTATTTCCACCCCTCAGGTTTCTGATTCCAGTCCCAATTTTCTTTCCCAGTAAGTCTTAATCTTAAACTTCCTTGACCCCAAGTCTCTCCCAGACTCCTTGTCCAACTACTCTCAGACCCCTTCAACTCAGACTCAAGTTCTTTGTTAGGAGTATTCTTGCCTGGCCAGCCAACCTTAATCTCCCTTGCTGCATCTCATCCAACCTCTCTCAACTTTCATTTTCTTCCCTTACTTCACAGTCTTGATCCACACTCATTCAGTCTCTGCTCCATGGCTCCCCACCCTACCTCCCTGCCAGCTCCGAGTTTCCACTCCTGGTCCTTTCTTGCAATGTGCTAAGTCTGGCTTTTATTCCCTTACGTTTGATTCCTCGTTCCTCCGTGCTAGGTGCCACCCAGAGGGGCAGAGATCACAGATGACAGGATCCCTGCTGTCTCAAGCACAGTCCAGAGCAGATTATAGAGAAAGTCTGACTTCACCCAAGTAGCAGTGGGCTGGTTCATGTACAGGTGATCTGTGAAGATGATACATCACACACAGTCACATCATCCTCTTCTGTACTGAGGGCTAGATTAATGCAAGATTATACCAAATACATGGGAATTTACTACAGAGCAGGTGACTGTAAATCCCTACCTCCACGTACCTGAATGGCTTTAAGAAACATCTAAGTGGCCAAGCTTCTCTAATGCAATTGTGCTATATCTTGTGTTTCAGTAGTGGCCACTAACAAACCAAATTCTCTTGAAGTCTGTACTATAACGAATACAAAATATTCATTATGGAAAGAGGGATGTCTTTAATATAATGGTGTTAGCCTCAGATCTGTGCTGTGGGATTTATGCCTAGCCATCTCCATAGCTCTCATATCAAAACAGGGAACTTACAATTCACAAACAGTTCTGCAAAAATCAAATTGAATTCATCAGAGTGAAAAACTGGGAAATGAAGGTCCATGAAGTTAATGGGTCTATATGAAATTTTCTATTGATCCCACTGGGCATTGGGATCAAGCCTTGAGGGAGGAAAGACAATGTTTGCAGAACCAGAGCACAGTCTGGCCTATATTAATAGTCCCAGATACTTATAAAACCTCAACTACAGTGACAGTGAAGCATTCCACCGCTACAAAGTCAGTCATGTTTATTTCAAAACAAGGATGTCAGAACAAAGTTCCAAAACTAAAGCTTTCTAGTTATTTATCTCACAAAGGAGCTAAGAGATTCCCAGTGGGAGATTTTCCCAAGTCATGTCACAAATACAGGACTCAACTTCACCATGATTCCTGAAGCTTTCCACAAAAAAGCAATTATGAAAGGTTATTGAACTTACTTCCCTCAAGCCCCCACACCTTAACTCTCATTATCCCCTATATACCTGCATGTATTAAACTTCAGAAGTGTCAGAAGGAAGGGAATTCAAATCCGGGGAACAGAAACACTACATTAAGCAGAAAACCACTTATTCTGTAGCTAAACTAAATCTCTGAAAATAGAAATTCAATGAGTTGTCAAACCTAATCCAGATAGTACCCTGAACTCTCTGTAAACCACCTGTTTCTTTAAATGGGTATGGTCAAATACGATTCATCTTCTGGAAAGCTAACAAAGGAAGAAATTAACTTGCAACTCTTTAAAAAAAAAGATTTCCAACAAGAATACAGATGACTGCCAGTTTACGTTTTCTTGAGTCGGTTAGGAGGAACTGAATATATTTGGACAATACTTTTGTGAAAGATTGTTTCCAAAATTTGTCAGAAGTTTTGTTTTAAACTTGCCTATGACAGCTTTCACTGATTTTTAATAAAAGACTAAAATGATCACTAGAAGCTTTGAATTGAATGTTTTAATTAAATTAATATGTTGTATATATTCACTGTTGTCTATATAGTAAATCATCAATGAGACTCTCTTAAGAACCAGGTGGTAATAGTATTTATCAACGATTTCAGACTGAAGGTACCCTCATGCCAGTTCTTAGTTGTTACTGTTTTTTGACAACATAAATAGAACAATTCTTCTGTTGCAAAGAACTTCTAAGACCACAGCCCATCAGAATGTTCTGACCCTATAGATTCCTATTTGAAATCCCTGGGTTTACCTTGTGAATCACACATAGTATTTGCAGACTTAACACTGCTAATATCAAGTGGCACTCTGCATCACCCTCTGGATCTCACAACACCTTGGTTGAGAATCACTGTGCGACAGAGACTTAACTTCTGGATCCGGTGACTATACAGAACTCAGTACTATAGAAGTAGGAAAGGATGGGGAGGAAAAGAGATATGCAATACCATTCTACCAGCAAATTCATATATACACATACGTATATACACACATATATACATATATAAACACACACACAAAATAAACTATTTCTCTTTATTCTAAAAGTCTGTGAGGAATGAGTTTAGACCCCACTGACAGATGAGGAAAAAACAAAAAGAACAAAATCCCAGTACTTTACCAAGGATGGCATTCGACCTGGCTTGCCCAACATCTATATAGATCGCACACTTCAGTGGTGGATTCAATCAGCTATTAGATAAAAGCGCCAAAAAGCCCCGCTGAAGTGCCCAATCTATAAAGACATTGGGTGAGCCGGGTCAAATTGACCCGATGCCTTTTCTGGGCACATGCTGAGCTTGGCACAGGGGCACAGCAAGTTGAAAGTAAATTGCTGTTTTTTGTTTTGGTTTTTTGTTTTGTTGGGGGTTGTTTGTTTGGGGGGGGGGGCGTTCACGTCTGGTAAGCAGCTTTTAAAACACAAAACCAGAATACGATCACCATTTTATAAAACTTGTAAGTCAAAACGGATAAAATAATTTCGTTCCTTACAACTGGACAGCACACGTAGAGTCCAGTCAAATCAGGGCCCCATTGTCCTAGACCATGTTTAGATGCACAAAACTGCTCCCAGCCCACTCTTTCCACTGCTTAAATCAAAGGCCTCCACCCTTGAAGTGTATTTTTTTATGAAAATTGAAGGGGAGGGAAAAGAAATATAATCTGAAGTCCATATGAAAATATTTTTTGAGCTATTATCAGCAATGACCTCATCCTTTGACAAATGACCTTAACCTGCTCAAGATAAGTTAATCTCACCATTATTTTGGCCAATACACCATCATCATTTGACTCCATAGTAACCACTGCTTTGTCCGTTTCAATTTCACACAATGCATCTCCAGCATTCACAGCTTCTCCTGAAAAATAAAATATAAAAAACCCAAGCTGTTTGCTTTCAAAACTTTTTAACTCTTTGTAAAATGAAGATAAACATATTGAAACATCCTCCTAAACATTTATTTGGCTAGCAGTTTTCCCAACATTGAAAAGGACTGTTAAAAAAATACCTTAAATATTAATAATCCTATACTTTGGGATTTCTGGATAAAAATCCCAATTTAAAACAAAGCAGTAATATCATTAATTAAGGCTCAAGTATATACCTTGGGGGTATGATCTGAGAGATAGTATGCACTTGAGTGACTTTTCCAAGGTCCTGGGCAATTGGCAGCACAGCCAAGAACATAATCTGTAGTCCTTATTTCCTGCCTTTTACATTAGTTGCTAGCTATCGACTAAAAAAGGTAATAAACAATTATAAAATAGGCAAGCATCATTGCTTGTTGACAAGCATAAAGTTGGATTACTAGCAAGGAATGGAAGAAGAAATACTTCTCTAGACATCAAACATGATAAGAGATATGCAAAATAAAACCTTAACAAAAAAAATATTTAGAAAGAACGTCTTGAAGTTTATTTCCTCAGTCTCTTACGGGAGTGAGAGCAAATCAGGCCTTTCAAAAATACGCATAATTTATTAAATGACAATATGTATGTGTGTTTATGGAGATCTATCCATCTGTGCATTCACCAAACTAGTCTAAACTTGATCACTTTATAGTACGCTTTTTCCTCTCCTTTTGAATAGACACATGCATGTCTGCTACTGCATGATAACAGCCTCATAAAGTTGGATTCTTTTGACAGATGAATGCTGACTGGATGCCTAACATTAAACTAAATTATAGTGGTAACCTTGAAGCTCTTGAAAGGTTCGGTCTAAAACAGAAGATTATATTTTTTTTTACTGAAATAGAAAAGGAACAAAAAGACAATTATGTATATCAGATTTGTGCGTTCTGTATTTTTAATATACAACAACATTATTGTAACATTCTCCCTAGCACAGTAAGTGAAGAGACAGTGGCTTTTTTTTTTTTTTTTGGGGGGGGGGGGGAGTTTACACTTTTTATTTCCACTTCTATCCTTCGAAGTGCTTAAACATCAGAGAAATTACTACAGTTTACAATCTGTGCTTGTATGAGCAATACATATGTCTCTGTCAATATTATTTCTTGTGTTACAAGTACTCAGAGAGACCGGATATATAGCTTTGCTGACCTTTGCTCAAGAAAAGAGCTGCTACTCAAGCCTCAGCCAAATATTTATTTCCAAAGACCAAAGTGCTTGCCTTGTGGGAACCCTGAGGTGAGAAAGGATGGCCAATTTCTTGGTCCTTTCAAATATATGTGGAATATAACATCTGACTATAATTTAAAAAGCTGCACTGGAAGCAGGATTAGGAACCAACTCCTTCAACTCTAAATCAGTGGTATAATTCTGTTAGCGGACTGATTTTTGTGGTTTGTTACAGTACCCGAGACAGCTGGGTAACTACTTACTACATTTAAGAAATTCGTCTTAGCTGAGCCAATTGTGCCCAATACAGTTGAGGGGAAGCACATGACAACACTGACTTTCCCCCATCTTTGTATATCTCTTCCCCAATCTAGGGTCAGCCTGTGGCCATTTCAGACTTTAGTGCTACTTCAAAGCAGTCGCACAAACTACACTCTACAGTGACAACTGCAGGAGCACACATTACTAAGGCACAGTAACAATGCAGCCTCATCTGCTTCAATACACCTGCTATCCTGTAGCCATCTAAGCCATTGTAATGTATGCGGTACTCCTGTGCACTTCGGGAATCACTAAAGAAACTGTTTAAACTGGCTCTTTTCACCTCTTTCCCTATGATACTGGCACCAAGCAGGCATAAAGCTGCAGCGAATTTGATCCAATATACAGTTATAGAAGCAAAATAGTCTTTATAAACCCCTGCCACTGTTTCAGTAAGTCAGTTCAGTGAGTAGGACTGTGGTCTCTCTCAGTGGAGACTAGCAACTTAATATTAAGTAGCAGGTGACCAATATAATGCCAAATAGAATGCAGCTTTCCAAACAAGGAACATTGGAAACCAGCAATTTGGTTGAAAACATCTTATTCCCAATACTTTCTAACAGAAAATCTAATCCATGGCATCGTAAAATTGTTCATCTGGCACTTCTCTATGCAACAAGTAATATTGTTATACTTAAGAAACTTTTAAAAACCTTACTTTTATTGATTACAGGTAGTTCATAGTGGGTACTTCTACACGTGCCATTCATTTGACATGATAAACTCCGGCACAGCTTGCACTTTAATGGCACACGTAGATGCTCAAATTGCCGCGGTCCAGGGCGCACGTGCAGATGCTCTCCGAGTCAGGACAGAGCTGGTAGGCAAACTGGGGGTCATCCATGGGCTCCAGGAGGTGGCTTTGGGTGGTGAAGGGGCTGGCTGGGGCACGAGAGTATTGTACCTCAGTGTGTGGAGCCATAGGGTTGGGCAACAGGCAGATGTCTGGCCCCCCCACTGTCTGGGTCAGCGTTTACACTTGCATTTAGGTGGTTATTTTCACTGCGGTAACATAGAACTGTCCTGGACAGTACTATGTTGGCTTCGCAAGAAACTCTTCAGTAAATTAAATCACAAAAAGGAAGCCTGTAAGAAGTGTAAACTTGGACAAACAATTAGGGAGGAGTACACAAGTACTGCTCAGGCGTGCAGGGATGAAGTCAGGAAGGCCAAAGTGTAACTGGAGTTGCAGCTAGCAAGGGAAGTGAAGGGTAGCAAGAAAGGTTTCTACAAGTATGTCAGTAAGAAGAAGAAGATCAGGGAAAGTGTGGGTCCCTTACTGAATTGAGGAGGCAACCTAGTGACAGAGGATGCAGAAAAGTCTGAAGTACTCAATGCCTTTTTCACCTCAGTCTTCACAGGCAAGGTCAGCACCCAGACTACTGCACCTGGCAGCAGTTTGGGGATGAGGTGAGCAGTCAACAGTGGTGAAAAAACAGGTTAGGGACTATGTAGAAAAGCTGGACATACTCAAGTCCACAGGGCCAGATGGGATGCACCTGAGGGTGCTAAGGGAATTGGCTGATGTGATTGCAGAGCCACTGGCCACCATCTCTGAAAACTCATGGGGATCGAGAGAGGTCCCAGATGATTGAAGAAGGGCAAACATAGTGTCCATATTTAAGAAATGGGAAAAGGAGGATCCAGGGAACTAAAGACCAGTCAGTCTCACCTCAGTCCCTGGAAAAATCATGGAGCAGATCCTCAAGGAATCCACTTCTAAGTACTTGAAGGAGAAGATGATTAGAAACAATCAGCATGGATTCACCAAGGGCAAGTCATGCCTGACCAACAAGATTTTCTTCTATGACTGGCTCTGTAGATGCAGGGAGACCAGTGATGTGGTATACCTTGGATTTTAGCAAGGCTTTTGATACGGTCTCCCACAACATTCTCACAGGCAAGCTAAGGAAGTAGGAGCTGGATAAAGGGGTCCTGGGGCTGGTTTTATTCAATATCTTCATCAATAGCCTGGAAGATGGCATAGAGTGCACCCTCAGCAAGTCTGCAGATAATATTAAGCTGGGGGGAGATTAGCAGATGCATGACAAACGGGTCCAGCAAGGTGATGCTTCCCCTCTATGCGGCACTGGTCAGGCCATAGTGGGAGTACTGCATCCAATTTTGAGCGCCGCACACTTCAAGAGGGATGCAGAGAATCTCGAGAGGATTCAGAGGAGGGCTACTTGTACGGTCAGTGGCCTGCAGGCAAGGCCCTACAAGGAGAGACCAAGGGACCTAGATGTCTTCGGGCTTTACAAGAGTGAACAAGTTAAGAGGCTGTGACTTGGTGGACTACACAGTCCGGTGGGTGGTGAATTGGCTGGACGGTTGCACCCAGAGAGTCGTGGTGGATGGGTCGGTTTCGACCTGGAAGGGTGTGGGCAGTAGGGTCCCACAGGACTCGGTCCTTGGACACATACTCTTTAATGTCTTCATCAGCGACTTGGACAAGGGAGTGAAGTGTACTCTGTCCAAGTTTGCAGGTGGCACAAAGCTATGGGGAGAAGTGGACACGCCGGAGGGCAGGGAACAGCTGCAGGCAGACCTGGATAGGTTGGACAAGTGGGCAGAAAACAACAGAATGCAGTTCAACAAGGGGGGTCGGACTTGATGATCTATTGAGGTCCCTTCCGACCCTAACATCTATGAATCTATAAGGAGAAATGCGAAGTGCTGCACCTAGGGAGGAAAAACGTCCAGCACACCTACAACCTAGGGAATGACCTGCTGGGTGACACGGAAGTGGAAAGGGATCTTGGAGTCCTAGTGGACTCCAAGATGAACATGAGTCAGCAGTGTGACAAAGCCATCAGAAAAGCCAATGGCACTTTATCGTGCATCCGCAGATGCATGACGAATAGATCCAAGGAGGTGATACTTCCCCGCTATCAGGCGCTGGTCAGACCACAGTTGGAGTACTGCATGCAATTCTGGGTGCCGCAATTCAAGAGGGATGCGGAAAACCTGGAGAGGGTCCAGAGAAGGGCCACTCGTATGGTTAAGGGCCTGCAGACCAAGCCCTACAAGGACAGACTAGAGAACCTGGACCTTTTCAGCCTCCACAAGAGAAGGCTCAGAGGCGACCTTGTGGCTGTCTATAAGTTCATCACGGGGCACAGAAGGGAATTGGTGAGTTTTTATTCACCAAGGCGCCCCCAGGGATTACAAGAAATAACGGCCACAAGCTAGCAGAGAGCGGATTTAGATTGGACATTAGGAAGAACTTCTTCACAGTTAGAGTGGCCAAGGTCTGGAACGGGCTCCCAAGGAAGGTGGTGCTCTCCCCTACCCTGGGGGTCTTCAAGAGGAGGTTAGATAAGCATCTAGCTGGGTCATCTAGACTCAGCATTCTTTCCTGCCTATGCAGGGGGTCGGACTCGATGATCTATTGAGGTCCCTTCCGACCCTAACATCTATGAATCTATGAAGAGAATGCTGAGAGGTGATCTTATGGCTGCCTATAAATTCATCAGCGGAAGGCAGCAGAGTATAGGAAATGCTCTATTTACTAGGGACACAAATTGATGGAGAGCAGATTTAGGTTGGACATTAGGAAGAACTTCTTCACAGTAAGGGTTGCCAGAATCTGGAATGGGCTTCCAAGGGAGATGGTGCTCTCCCCTATCTTGGGGGTCTTCAAGAGAAGACTGTACAAGCACTTAGCTGGGGTCGTCTGACCACAGTGCTTTCCTGACCAGGGCAGGGGGGTCGGACTCGATGACCTACTGTAGTCCCTTCCGACTCTAACATCTATGAATCTATGGGGGGAGCATTAGATACGCTGGAGGGTAGGGCTAGGATTCAGAGACCTCAGCAAACTGGAGGACTGGACCAAAAGAAATCTCATGAGGTTGGAGGACAAGTGCAAAGTCCTGTACTTAGGACAGAACAATCCCATGCCCCAGTACAGGCCAGGCTGACTGGGTAGGCACCAGCTCTGCAGAAAAGGACCTGGAGGTTAGTGGACAATAAGCTGAATGTGAACCAACAATGCACACTTGTCACCAAGAAAGCTAACAGGATACTGGGCTGCATTGGTAGGAATGCTGTCAGCTGATCAAGGGAAGTGATTATTTCTCTCTAATTCAGTGCTGGTAAGGCCACATCTGGAGTACTGTGTTCAGTTTTAGTTTCCCCACTACAAAAAGGAGGTTGACAAATTGGAGAGAGTCCTGCGGAGGGCAACAGAAATGGCAAGGGGGCTGGGGCACATGACTTCTGGGGAGAAGCTGAGGGAAGTGGGCTTATTTCATCTGGAGAAGAAAAGACAGAGGGGATTTAATAGCAGCCTTCAACTCCCTGAAGGGTAGTTCAAAAGAGGATGGAGCTAGGCTATTCTCAGTGGTGGCAGATGACAGAACAAGGAGCAATGGTCTCAAGTTACAGCAAGAGAAGGTTAGGCTGATATTAGGAAGAACTTCTCACTAGAAGGGTAGTCAAACAATGGAACAGGTTACCCAGAGAGGTTGTGGACTCTCCATCCTTGGAGATTTTAAGACCTGGCTAGACAAAGCCTTCGCTGGGATGATCTAGTTGGGGATGGACCTGCTTTGAGCAGGGGGGGTGAACTAGGTGACCTTCTAAAGTCCCTTCCAACCCTAATTTTCTATTATTTTATGTTACTACAGCCAAAATTAGTTTGTTGCCATTTAATAGCACTGCAGATGTAGACTGTGATGCTTTACTCTCTTGCAAATTAATCTTGGAATTCAGAAAATTAATAAACTATTGCACAGTTAAGTGCATATGTAGATGCACCTGGTGTTCGTTAGTTTAAAGATACGGAAGAGGTGCCACAGCTCACTTCATCAAATACTAGCATATGACATCCAACAGCATCCTGTTACATAGCATCTGATTAAGTGAGCTGTGGTTCATAAAAGCTTATGCATCTCTGATCCTAATTAGAATGAGCAATTAGAATCTCTATTACAGTTGAGTTATTCCTCTGAACCTAAGTTAGGTCATCATATCTGATTGTGGTTCAGTATTTGCTATATAATGAAATGGTGGTCTCAGTCCTGTTACTGAGTGGACTGCCCCTCCATTGATGCCATCTCTGTAGATTAAAAACCTGACTAACTATGGAGACTAAACTCTCTTCTGCTTCTCTAAAGATGGGCTGAGTTATTCACGGGGAATCATCAAGCACTGATCCCTATTCTACTCTGCCCAAAATAATCAAAGGATTTTAGTCTCTAGAGCTGTCAATCTGTCATTTTTCAGCAGCACTAAATTCATACATAATAAATACAAGTTTAAAAATAAAAGTGGTGGTATTTTTATTCAACTGACTTCATTACCCAAAGGAACCAAAATGAAGCAGCATTAACAATGAGAAAGAAACAGTAAAACCATCTATTAACAAGATGCTTTTTTTCTTCTGCTGTAGTCAAATCTTCTGTCTCTCCTGTGTAATTTTAAAAACAAAGATCATATATTTACATTTAAAAAGCAGAAACAGTATTCAGAAAAATGTTCTAATGACCCCTGCTGGTGGCATGGGGGAAATGAATAGGCAACACAATAGGCTTGCCTTTCCAGGCTTTTGTCTTTTCATTTACTTCAAAACACTGTGGTAAGAGCAGTTCGTTTTATCAAATAAAAGATCAGTAATAATGTGCCATTAGCCATCTCTCTCTTAGTCACTGTCAAATGATGCTTTTACGATTATCCCTTACTGGTGGTAAAGACACAAGTAGCATCACGCCCATCTTTTCTCCTCTCAAAAATCTACTTATCATTTTACACGGTTAGCTTCCACACTGCTAGATAAATAACACTTATGAGCACTAAATATGGCAAAAGATGCACCAAATGAGCTAATGATCCCACTCAGAATTTTTAAAAAGAAAACAGCAACACAGTAAACAAAATGGTGCAATTGTTTCTCTCTCAGATAGACCCACAATTAAGAATTGCTTTCAGAGATTTGTCAAAGAAAACACAACAGGGAATGAAACAGATTTCTGAAACAGCGATAGAGGAAATGACAAAGACCTCAACAAAGAGACATAAAAACTGAAGAAGCAGAAGATTTATTTAACTTAAAACTGTAATTAAAAACCACTGTGTTTAGAAAAGTAAACTGCTACAGAGTATGGGAAGGTAGGATTACAAAGCATTTGAGGTTGCTTTCATTGTCTCTGCCTGACCTGGGGCAAATCTTTCAACTTTGTGGAGCCTCATTTCATCTTATCAATGAAATGGGTATAATTATATTTACTTAATTCCCAAAGATATTACTATGAGCCCTTATTTTATGAAAATATTGTATGACCCTAAGAGAAAAGATGCCAAAAAGGCAAAGAATGTTATTTGTCAAAAAAACAAGCAACCCCCCCCCCCCCCAAAAAAAAAAACCAACCTAAAATATAAATACTTATTTCTCAAGAACAAACAACTTATTCCATCAGGAACAGTGTGCATATTCAAAGTACACAAAGTGTGCATATTCAAGCCCCCATCTTTTTTGCATAAGAGACTCTAATCCTAGTGCAAGATCAAATTTCCATAGCAGTCTTAATCCTACTTGAGAGGGAAGTCACAACCTCTAGTTTGCTTTAGGACAACAGTTTTCAAAGTTAATAAAAATCTTTAGGAGGCAAAATGTAAGATGACTTATTGCCACCTTTATGATTCCTACCTATGGTTCATAACAAATTCGAGACTACCTGCACTCCATCAATAAATTCAGAGTCCAACTTTAGCCTTAATTTTCAATAGCTCTAGAGAAGAGAGCGCTAAAAAAAATTAACGTTTCTTGATGACAGAGTACAGGCCAGTGGTTCTTCCAACTCAACCTATGCAACTAGATCACTTTCATTTATAGCTGATCTATGCGAAGACAGAAAATGCTGCAGAGGCCATTCGTCTAGCAACTCCAACTCATTCTAAAAGTCAATTACTTCTCAGGTGTCTCAGAGTTCAGAGACCAGGAGATAAATGAAGACCCAAAATACCTTTTCTTGCAAAGTTAATTAAAGCTCATGGTTTTCAGAAATTGGACTTTTTCTGATTTAGAAATAGGACTATAAGACAAATATAAGTTGCCCCATCAGCTTTAAAAATAGACTATCATTTAATTATTAAGGATGTCAGCCTGGAATAGCTATGACAAGAGTCTTTTTAATTTACTAGAAAAGAAACCTAAGGAGTTCATACCAAAATAGAAGGTAACATTTTGTCCCCAGTCACAAGGACCCTAATTCCCAACAGTGCAGAGAATCCACTAGTACAGCACGTTAGAGAAGCTATAGGTAACAACACTTCTGAAAACCATGCCTAATGCATCAGAAAAGGTGTTACTCAAACTGCAGCCCCAATCAACTGGCCATGGAAACCATCTTGTTTTAAAGCTAGAAGGAACATTTTAGAGCATGGTTTTTCAACCTTCTTGGGTGAGTGTAACTCCGGCGGCTGGATGCAGAGCAGTGTACACCCGCTGGCCAGACATGGAGTGGGGTAGAGCGTACGCACCCCTGGATGACAACCCCTTTTTTAGAGAAGCAGGATGATATAGATAGGATATAGTGCAACAAGGGAGCACCCCCAAAATGACTCTGCCCTTACAAAATGGTTCACGGAATGACTTGGAAAACTAGTGCAGCATTTTACAGCAATTGTGATTTTATATCATTTTCTCTCACCTTCCTTTTTCAGCCATTTTACAATATTTCCTTCTTCCATTGTAGGAGACAGTGCAGGCATGAAAATTTTAACAGCAGAAGTACCTGAAAAACAAAACATGGGTAAAGTAAAACATCTATTTTTCACACCAATGCTATTGGTGTGATAAATGTTGTTCATATCCAATAATCTAGGCCAGGGGTTTTCAACCTTGTTTAATAAGTGTACCCCCAGTGGCCGGACATGGACCGGGGGGCAGGGGAGGCGTGGTACGCAGCTGGATAAAAAGCAGTGACAGTGCAGGGTGGTGGGTGGTGGTGTGCGAGCTTCTCCCCCCCCCCCCCCCCCCGTCCGGCCAGCCAGGCAGCACCTGTGCAACCCACAGAAGGACGCTGCCGCTGCACCCCTCCCCTCCTGGCTCCTGGGAGGTGGCAGTGTGCAGGGTCGTGGGCGGAGGCACTCCGTCCCTGCCTGCCCACACATACCCCCTAGGGCCTTCCCAAGACAACCCTCTAATGTAAGCCAAATACATTCTCAACCTAGCAACAAACCAGGTGGATACATTGTGCAAATCTCAAAGACAGCTGAACAGACAATTTAGTAAGTGGAAACCTTTTATACATTACTCGTATACACCTACACACAAGTGTCAACATGCACTGTAGGTAAAAATCTAAAGAACACAGGATTTAATTAAGAGAGTCCATTCTACTGATTTTGTTATGAAGACAAGTGAACCTATACAGATCTTTATATTTGTTTAAAAAATACGTAGAATTTCAGGCAAATTGAACTCAGTGTCTGTTAAGGAAAAATATGTAATAAACTCATGGCAGCAGCATTCATAGATTCATAGATGTTAGGGTCGGAAGGGACCTCAATAGATCATCGAGTCCGACCCCCTGCATAGGCAGGAAAGAGTGCTGAGTCTAGATGACCCCAGCTAGATGCATATCCAACCTCCTCTTGAAGACCCCCAGGGTAGGGGAGAGTACCACCTCCCTTGGGAGCCCGTTCCAGACCTTGGCCACTCATTGAAAATCTTCAGATAGTCATACTGCCTCAGCTTTGGTTCAATTAGTTTTAGAAGTGACCTTCAACTAGAATCTGGTCTAGCTATATTAAAAAAATAAATACAACACTGACATCATTTTAAGCTCCCTTCAACTCAGTTTGAGGTATAATATAGCACTTTTCAGATGAAACATGAGCAAAATGAAATTTCTCATAGGCTTTCCCCAATCTAGCTCTGAAGAGGGAAAAAAAACAACAACAACAACAAAAATCAATAATTTGTATGGGAATCAAGCTGTCAGGAGAGCTACAGTGCAAGGGAAGGGAGAAATGCTACCACAACTAATAAATAAGCATTAGACAAGAATGGCAGATTTTATAACATCATATCCAACCATTTAATAGCAAGCTCAGGAATTTAAAAAATAAACAAACTAACAAACTTCTAGGGGCCCTAAAAGTCCAATTCAAAATCTGATGCCATAATCAACAGATCATCTTTTGTGAACTTGCATGCCATTAAGTTACACCCAAGACCAAGTTATAATCTTACACCAAATAAAGGTAAACTAAAGCTTTTCAGGTGTCGGGACTGAACAGAAGAGTCCAAGACTGTGTCAAATGGCAAAATAATATGAGATACGGAAGACATGCCCAGATGATCTCTCCAGTGAACCAGGTGTAGAAAAAAAGATCAACACTCTGAGATCCCTGCCAATGTGAGCTGTGAAGAAAGTTTCTTCCTAGTTCCCCATCTAGTGATCACCACAATGCTGAGTACAAGTAAAACCCACCAGGCAGATATCTAGGACACCCTGTACCATCTGAGTGCACTGGCCCCATCTCACAGAGTGTCCCCATGCAAGGTCAAATACACAAGATATACCTGCCCAATTGTGCATGGGGATGGAAATGAATTCCTACCTGACCACTCCAAGTGACTAGGAGAAACCCTGATGCATGAGATTTGATTATAGTCATTGCCTTAATGCAGAGATGGAAATACTGTAAGTATGTGGAGGACAACTGAGGCAATTTTTTGCCCTCCCAAAACTCATGAAGAAAAGAGATAAAGGGGCTCAGGCGCTCAAATTCCAAGGCCAAAAAAAGACCACAACCATCAAGACTGATCCTTCCACGTATACAATACACAGGAGCTGCAGAACTTTTCCCCAGAGATGGATTAACGGAGGGGTAGGTGATTATTTGATGTTTCAGTGAGCTGTTGCAGGCTGGGAGGTGGAGGGAGAGGAGGTGATATGGCATGGTACAGTGGGGGGGTTGGGGAAGGACACACAATTAGTCCCACCCAGCCCTGGCCCATCCACTCCGCACCCACTTCCAGGGTGCTAGACAAAGCAGGCGGGTGGAGTCTCCATGGAGACTGGACTGGGACCCTTGTGGACAGGGCATGCTCAGCAGGACAGATGGCTCACCCGGACAGAGCTGTGATCCACTCCCAGCATGCAATGGGTGCAGATTCCACAAGCAAGGCACACCCAGGGAGTAGATCGCTGCTTTACCCCAGGCCCTGGCCCCAGCCCCATCAGCCCCAGGGCGCTACTCCCTGCCCACCTGTGGCCTCATCCCATCCACCCGGCCAAGTACACCCTGCCTGCAGGAGTCCTGGGCTAGTCTCCCTGGAGACCCCACCCACCTGCCCACTCCATCCAGCACTTCTAGCAATGGTTGCATGGCAGATGGGCTGGGTCCACCAGTGGCAACACTGGCAGCAGCAGCTAAAAGGAGCTACTGCCATGGGTGCTGTTGGGAAGCTGAGTCCAGCCACCACACTGCCCCTGTCCTGTCATGCACCCAGGGGTTGGCAGGACTGGCCACACGCACCCTGGCCCAAGCTGCACCCTGCGCCTGGCCCAGGTGGGGCCAAGGGACCTGCCACGGGCCAGATAAAGTCCTTTGGCAGGCTGGATCTAGCCTGCAGGCCATATTTTGCCCATCCCTGGATTAAAGCATTTATTTTAAAAATATATCTAGTATTGTTTTAAAAACTGAAAGGAGGCAAATACACCAACTCCCTTGATAAGCTGCTCCAATGTTTAATTCCTCCCTCTGCTAGGAAACTGAACAGATTAGTAAGAGCTATCCATGCTGAAAATGCTATCTTCACTTTAAAACGGGTGGATAGATATCTGGCTGGGGTATTATGATCCCAGCACTCATTCCTGCCCGGGGCAGGGGGTTGGACTTAATGATCTGTTCAGGTCCCTTCCAACCCTAGAAACTATGAAACATTATTGCCCTATGGGTTAATATGGTTAAGATCCCCAAAAAAGGAAAGAGAAGGGAACAGAATTAAAGAATGCATGAAGAAATGATCCAAGGGAGTATAAAATATAATAAATCTACCCTCCTTCTGAATTTTTTTAGCATTTATAACTTATATAAGTCTAAAATAGTCCATTTTAGTGTCATACGGTCATAGAAGAGGAAATTACTACTCTGGAAAAAAAATAGGCATTCTGCCATTAATATTTAATATCTTAGGTATAGCTTTTCAACCTCTCTGTATAGTATGGGTTTTTTTGCTGCAATGTTTCCAATTTATATTAAAGATTTAGCAAGCCTGGAAGCTACAATGATCTTGTCATTTCAACGTGCAGAGCATAGAAAAGAGGGTTCATTTATTCCCCAAGGTCTTTACAGATCTACACCCTAGGGGTCATGCTCCCTTCCCCATACAAACTGGAGAAGCAAGTGGAATTTATACATGGTTCATTTCCCAAAAGGTTTATAGCACAGAAATGTAGATCCATTTGCTCTGTCCTTCTACTGCCAAGTTCATTATCTCCTGCTCCAAACCAGTTACAAAAACTGACCTCTCCTTGCTGGAACACTTAGATAATTGTAGGTTTATTGTTCATTATTTTCACAACTGAAAACCGTGTTCACGGAATATTACTGATCAAGTTGTTGTGCGTGTTGGTTTTAGCTGCATAGACCGGAAAAAAAGAATCTTTGCTTTTTCTGATCAAGATCCCTAATGCATGGGGAAAAAATTATCCTGGAAATATCTATAGCAGTTTGCAAAGGATTTGTGAAAAAAAGTTTTCAGAACATGGATTCATAACTTTCCTTGTGCAAGTCTTTTTTTTTTTTTGTGTTATATGCTTGAGACACCTATAGAGATGCATTTGAAATATGTTACGATATGTAGAACTGGCTCCAGTTCTAACAGCTGGTTCAGAAACAGCAGTCAAACGATTAAGTCAAATTCAGAATAGGAGTAAAGCATTGTAATGAAATTAATGCAACTGAAAATCTGTCATGTCATTAATCTTAACTGGTGAAGGGAAGAAGAAAGTTAATTCTGAAAAGGGAAAGAAGGTGCTAAATTAGAATGTACCTGGGCAGAAGAGCTCAAGATATTCAGGGTGGGAATTCTTTCCTCACTATCAAATTAAGATGATCGGAGTCATAAGGATTCACATAGTTAAGATCCCAGAAAAAGAAAGGTTGCGATTAAGATGTGAATATACAGTTTAAAGGTTCTCTGAAAAGCAGAGATCTGTAGCTTTCCAATGATAGATAGCAGTCACTTCTACACATGGTGACTCACAAATACCAGATATTAGAATTCTCTTCTCCAATGGATCAGAAATGCCAGCACACACAGGCACAATTCCAAGGTTTAACAGTAAATCCTAGACACACTTCTCCCTTGCGGAATATTAGTAATTCCCATTGATTTGACATACTCTGCCAGTCGCTAGGCCAGTGCTTCCCGAACTTTTCCTTAGCATGACCCAATTTCTTCAGCATGACCCCATTTCCTCAGTATGAACCCCTCACTCCCAACCCACAGCTCCCCACACCCATGACTTCATCTGCTGATGTTGCGATCCCATTTGGGCTCATGACCCATAGTTTGAGGACTGCTGCGCTAGGCTGAAAGAAGAAAGGATCCAGGCAGTGCAGCACAGATCAAGGAAGACAAAATGCAGTGGGTGGTGAACTGAAGTAAAGGGAGGATTCCCAAAGCTCATTTAACTGGTCCCTAGATTCCAAAATGTTAAGGATAAATGATTAAATAAATATAAGCAGACCATCTAGCTATGTAAACAGACACACTCTTCATTTCCAGTACCTTAACATTAACATCATGAAAGTCAGTTAAAGGGATGCTGCCAACTTAAATCACATTCGTTTGATATGATGCACCAAGTGCATGCAAATATATATGTTAGTGGGACGGATGCAGTGGTCCCTAGATGAAGTGTTAGGACCACATTACACAAGAGATTTTCTATGGTTCTATGAGATTACCAATTATAACCATTATGAGCATCTAGAGCATAGTGAAAAGCACCTGTACCTTTTTCATTACATTCCATGTACAAAATCCTGTGACTAGCCAATTTCATTGTTCTCCTGTCATCTTTCCTTCTGGCTGAAAAAGGGTCTTTGCTCCCTGGCAGGCATTACAAGTAACATACAATTAAACTGGTTAAAGTGTAAAGCAACTATTAGGCCCGTGCAAAGCAGCAAGTATTTGCTTCAGATTTGGCTGATTCAGAGGGACAGCGATTCAATTTGGTGATTCGAATCACTGTCCCGATTCGATTCGGATGATTCGGATCCAGAGATCTGGCAGCGTTTTGGAGATTTGACCATAGACTATACAGCAGCAGTCCTTCGACAATGCTGGACACAGCTGCCTCCAGCTGGTAAGTCTCTTGTGGTGGGCAGAGGTGGGAGGGAAGGGGTGTGGAAAGGCAGATCAACGCCCCCACAGCGAGGGAGGGATTGGGGCTGGGACAAGCTGCCCAGCTGGGGCGGGGGGGCATGGGACTCAGGGAGGGGGCTCCTGCCACCAAGCACCACTGTGCGCCACCGGTCCAGGAGCTGCTCTTCCAACAGCTCTTGCCACCAGTCCAGGAGAGCATGGGAGCAGGCACGTGCCCCTGGATCTGCGTGGGGCGGGCTGGGCCAGGCTAAGCTCTGGATGGGCAGCAGAAGGTGCTGGGAAACGGGGGCTATGTCCTCCTGCCGCTCACCCAGCCAGGCGCAGAGATGCAGGACAGTGCCGCTGCACTGCCTTGGACAAGCGGTGCGCAGCAGTGGAAGCCACTCCAGCCTTCCCACAGCTCCTGGACCAGCAGCACGCAGTGGTGAGAGCCCCCCTCCCTGAGTCCCGCACCACCTCTGCCCCAGCTGTGCAGCTTCTCCCACGCCCAATCCCTCCCTCGCTGTGGGGGTGTTGATCTGCCTCCCCCTCTCCCCCCCCCACGCCCCTTCCAACCTCCTTACGTCCACCACAGCAGACTTTGTCCAGCATCAAGGACTACTGCCTGTATAGCCAAATTTCTGAATTGGTGCTGAATCTCTCCGAATCAATTCGGAGGCTTCCAATTCAATTTGGACCTTTTAATGGGTCTCCTGATTTGATGCAGATTCGGAGATTCGGCTGCCGAATCAAGCCGAATTGCCTCCAAATCAAATCGACTACCAAAGCATTGCACATCTCTAGCCGCTGTATGTTCACACAATTAGCAGCACAACAGAACAGGAAGTAAGCCACAGAACTATTACACAAAAACATGTAATAATTTGGGAGTGGTTTCCATCACACTTCAAATTGAATGCATGGCATGGTGGACCAAACTATGGGCTCTAACTGGTCCCGGTGCAGTCCCTAACTTGTCAGTTGATTGTCAGCTGGCTCCAGGACTGTACTGAGGCTCAAACTGGTGTGGTCTCTACCAGCCAATTAGCTAATTGTCAGCAACAGTAGGACTCTGCAGCCTTAGTGCATTCTTCATTCTGCCAATGATCAGCTGATTGTAGGTTGGCAGGGATTACACCAGGGCTGAAGCCCCAGTGCAGTTCTGATCTAACCAATGATCAGCTGATTGTCAGCAGGTAGGGACACACTGGAGCTGGTATGATCCCTGGTGTGGTCCCAATCCTGGTGACAATCAGATGATCATCGGCAAGGTCCCCAACCACACTGGTGCTCAAACTGGTCACAGAGAGTCCCCAGAACTAACTGACAACAGCATCTGGCTTTCAACTCACCAGTGCAAGGTGACTCTGGGATTATGATTCCAGGCCCTTGCGCAAACAGAATATGATCCCCAATCCCAAAAATCACAGGTGTGATTCTTGGGATTAGAACTCATCTCACCTTTAAATGAATGTCTGTCAGTAGCTTCAAACATCATACCTCCACAGGAACAGGAAAAACTTGATAGGAAAAAAAAGGAACTCTGCATTCCGAGGCCCCTGCAGGGACTGCTAGAAGCAGAGAAGGAGCTGGCAGGCTCTGACCCGACCGCTGCTCCCTCTATCCCAGTAGTGTCAAATTCACCTCGTCTCAGGCCAGATCCGGACTGCAAGGTTCCTTACATAAAGACATGGCAGTAGCAACTCTCACTGTGGCTCAGAATATGCGGTGGTGAAAGCAGCAGCTCCAGATCTGACCTGGGGCATGCAGCAGTGACTCCAGTCCCTGCTGTACGTCCTGTGCCCCAGCCAGAGCTGCAGAAACCAGTACAAGGCCCACAGTGAGAACCAGCAACCAGGGAAATAGGACCACAGCAGTATCAAAATGTGAAGTGACCAAAGGATAACCGAAGCTTTAATCAGCCCTTATGTACCCTCCTGCTGCCAAATGCCATGTCTATCAGGGCCTGAGGGCCCCTGACTCTGCAGCGTGCCACGCTCCAAACTTCCAGTGGCCTACCAGTAGTCAGGCAAGTTAGACAGAGCAGCTCTATGGGACAGATCCAGCTTGCAGGGCGTGTGTTTGACACCCCTTCTTTATCCCACATACAAACAATACATTGTACTTTTACAGCACTTTCATCTAGAAATGTAAAGTGTTTTACAAAGTTGGGTTAAATCCTGTTTTCATATTACAAATGGAGAAGCTGAGGCAAAATGAGATTAAATGATTTGCCTGAAGGCACAGAGCAAGCCAGTGACAGAGGTGGGAATAAAACCCAGACCACCCAACTTAAAGTCTCATGATCTAGTCGATAAACAAAACTCTAACTAAAATAACTTCTATACCCCAAGCTTTTTATTTAGCATACAGGAAGCACTTCATTCCATTACAAGACCATCAAAACTGTGTGTGTGTGGATTTAAAAATTGTAGGTAGGGAAACTTGAGGGAACTGGGCTTCCTATTAAGATTTAAGAAAGACGTTAGAAATAGGATTTGGAAGGTTCTCTTTTTGCTAGGATGCTGAATATCATTATGATTTGCCGGCTGCAAGGTTTAAGTACTAAGGCTAACATTAGCTGGAAGGTATCTAACTCTAATCTATTTTACTGCCAAACATAATGTGCACAATATTTGTATGTAATTATCTCTGATGAGCTTATCCTATTCTGGGACAGAAACATCTGGCTTCAAGGTTCTGTGAACAATCCCTCCAGACCTATATGATCTGCACAAAAAAGCTGATGTTAGAACATAAAGCATTATGATGGGTTTCCAGGTGAATAGTTTAAAAGCAAATACTGCAAAATAAATCTAGTGATAAACAGAAACAGTTTATTGCTAGAATGCAGGGTAGCATATAGCAAATACATCAAGAGCCATCATTAAAAAAAAAAAAAATCAGCATTTACTAAGCTACTAAATGGTGGCATCTGAGATACTGAAATCTTTCCCCCAGTGAAGTTACTTTATAATTTAAATATTTGCATACCTGTGCTGTGCAACTGTTCATACATGTTTTTCTAAAACCAGCAACTCCTGTACATGGCACAAAGCTGATGTGCACCATTTAAAACAGCTTTCCCAAATTCTACTTACATCACTAAGTAAGTAATTTTGAAAGCAAGTATAATTAGTGTTTGCATCAGCAGTAGCCGAAGGAGAGTCACACAACTACTCCTAAATTGGTGAGCTTTACATCAAGGATTGTGTGTTTTGCATTTGGACAGATGCAGGGGTAGAATAAGGGAAGATTTAAAGAAAGAAAGAAAGAAAGAAAGAAAGCCTTTTTTTTTTTTTTTTTTTTTACTTTTAAGAGGCATTTAATTCCAGGGAGGGTGACAAATCAGGGCCAGTAGAGAGTATGTACAGGTTGGCCCGAACACCTGGGCCTCTCGGACATGGCCTGGGCTCATGGCCTGCAAGGCCTGCCCGTACACTCTAGACTAAAAAAAACACAGTGAACAAAAGGACTATTTACATATTTACAGTTCTGCCAGCGGGAAAGAAAGAAAATAACTCAGGGAACAATGGTTTCCATTCTGCCTTAAATATATCAAAACAGTCTAAACAACACTTAATGATGGTGCTTCTCCAATGTCATACTTATACTCATTTTTAATTGCCACTGAAAGTAAAAGTACTTGATATTTCTTTCTTATGTCCACCCAATTTCTTCTGTCTTTTTGGAAAGAGAGGAGTAAAGTAACTTACTGATAACATGACTTGGCCACTTATAAAATGTTATCCCCCTCCTGACCCACACTACATAGCAATGGAAATTAGGGCTATGCGAAGCTCCAGTCACTTATTCAATTTGGAGGAGATTGCTCTGATTCGGCAGGAAATCTCCAAATCAAATCAGGAGACCCTTTAATCTCTCCAGATTGAATTGGAGAGATTTGATGATTCAGCCATAGACACAGCTTTATGTTTTTTCTACATACCTCAAGGTACTGGGCACAGCTTGTGAACACTGAGATGGTGGGATAGATGAAGCAACCCCCAGGAGCGTTTTTTTGTTTTTTTTTTGTTGTTTGTTTGTTTTGTTTTTTTGTTTTTTTTGGGGGGGGGGGGGTCCACGCTCGGCGGCAAACCCAGAAGTGGACTGGAAGTACTTCCAGTCCACTTCCGGGTCTGCTGCAGAGCTATCCCAGCAGCATTTAGTTGTTGCTTCAGTTTCAAAGCATTTTACAAATACTAGCTAATCCTTATAGGAATACAGTGAAGTAAAACTTAGACCTAATTTTTATAGGAGAGGAAACTGAGACAGAATTTTGGTGACTTGCATACAGTGTGTTACAGACAGAACCAGTATCAGCACTCAGGAGCTCTTGATTTCAAGTCCCATTCTCAGTCCACTACACCACTAGGGGCCAACCTTTTTTGGCAAGTGTGCCACAAATCAGCCTTGTACCCTTCCCCAAGTGCCCCTCTGTTCTGATCCTCTTCCCTGATCACTATTCTGCTCTGCTTTCTGACCTCTGCTCCCTACATGACATCATACTCTGCTTTCTACTGGCTACCCTATCTGCAGCCATGTTACCTGCCATCTGTCACTTAGCCAATCTTGCTCTAGACCAGGGGTGGGCAAAATATTGCCCATGGGTCAAATCTGGCCCATGGATGGACTTTCTCCAGCCTACAGCCAGACTCCATTTCTCGGCAGCCCTGGCTGCAGCAGCTCCTTCCAGCTGCCACTGCCCAGGCACCCCGGCCTGCACCCACCATCAGGGGCAGCAGTAGTGATGCATAGGAGGTGCATGGGGATGCACATGCACACCCTGAGAGCACCGGTGCACCCCATCTGGCTGCACTCCCCTTTTAGCCAGCAGGCAGGGGGGGCAGGTGGGAGTACCAGCGGCCCCCTGCAAGCACTGGTCAGGGAGCGGGGCCAGCAGCAAAAGCAGCCACGCCGCTTCCAAAAGTGACTGTGGGACTTCCGGAAGCAATGCGGCAACTTTTTGGTGAGTGAGATCGGGGACATGGAATCCCCCTGGTCAGCACGATCAGCCCCCAGGGCACCCCCCCCCAAATCAGCATGATCAGTCGCCAGGGGAACCCAACCCCCCAGTCAGCATGATTGGCTGCCAGGGGACACCCCCTCCCCCCTGCCAGTCCCCAGTCGCTGACTCAAGAAGCACCAGTCACCCATGAGGGGCAAACCCATTCAGGCAAGGCATACAGCCCAAAGGCTGGGATGGGGCCACAGGCTGGTGCGGATCAGTGTCTGGGAACAAGAAGGGCAGGTGAGACTGGGATCTTGGGGCAGTGACAGCATGGGGCTGTGACTGGGGTGCCAGGGTAGAGCCATAATTTGCTGCCCGCAAACCCCTGCAATGGGCGCCGGTTTCACCAGCAGGGGCATGCAGAAAGCAGATCACAGCTCTGCCCTCACCCCAGCCTCACGCTGTCACTGCCCCATGATCCTTATAGCCAGCACGGGTTTGTTGCAGGTAGGTAAAACTTGACCAATCTCATTTCCTTCTACAACCAGGTGACCTATCACCTGGACAAGGGACAAGAGATTGATGTCATATATCTTGACTTCAAAAAAGCCCTTAATCTGGTTTCCCATGATCACCTCTTGGAGAAACTGGCCAATTGTTGCCTTGGGTCCTCCACGATCCATCGGCTGGAAAACTGGCTCCAGGGTCGGACCCAGAGGGTAGTAATTGATGGAAGTCACTCATTGTGGTGTCCTGTGAGCAGTGGGATCCCCCAAGGCTCTGTCCTTGGACCCATACTGTTCAACATCTTCATTAATGATGTGGACACTGGAGTCAGAAGCGGACTGGCCAAGTTCGCCGATGACACCAAACTTTGGGGCAAAGCATCCACACCAGAAGACAGATGGGTGATCCAGGCTGACCTGGACAGGCTCAGCAAGTGAGCGGACGAGAATCTGATGGCGTTCAACGCCAATAAATGCAAGGTTCTCCACCTTGGGAAGAAAAACCCGCAGCATCCTTATAGGCTCGGCAGTGCTATGTTGGCTAGCACTATACAAGAAAGAGACTTGGGGGTCATCATTGACCACAAGATGAACATGAGCCTGCAGTGCGATGCTGCGGCTAGTAAAGCGACCAAAACGCTGGCTTGCATCCATAGATGCTTCTCAAGCAAATCCCGGGACGTCATTCTCCCCCTGTACTCGGCCTTAGTGAGGCCGCAGCTGGAGTACTGCGTCCAGTTTTGGGCTCCACAATTCAAAAAGGATGTGGAGAAGCTTGAGAGAGTCCAGAGAAGAGCCACGCACATGATCAGAGGTCAGGGAAGCAGACCCTATGATGACAGGCTGAGAGCCCTGGGGCTCTTTAGCCTGGAAAAGCGCAGGCTCAGGGGTGATCTGATGGCCACCTATATGTTTATCAGGGGTGACCACCAGTATCTGGGGGAACATTTGTTCACCAGATTGCCCCAAGGGATGACGACTAGGTCGAATGGTCATAAACTACTACAAGACCGTTTCAGGCTGGACATAAGGAAGAATTTCTTTACTGTCCAAGCCCCCAAGGTCTGGAACAGCCTGCCGCCAGAGGTGGTTCAAGCGCCTACATTGAACACCTTCAAGAGCAAACTGGATGCTTATCTTGCTGGGATCCTATGACCCCAGCTGACTTCCTGCCCTTTGGGCTGGGGGCTGGACTCGATGATCTTCCGAGGTCCCTTCCAGCCCTAATGTCTATGAAATCGATGAAATCTATAAAATCCCAGCCCCAGCCTCAGATACAGCTCCCCATACACACCCTGCCCACACATGGCTCCTGGCCGGACTCCATGAAGACCCCCGGATTGCAGGGCCATGACAGCATGGGGCCGAGGCTGAGACAGAGCCCAGTCCTGGTGGCAAGGACACACAGGGAGTGTGTTGCGGCTCTACCCCGGCCCCATGATCCTGGGGTTTCTATGGCAATTGGCTGGCAGCTGTGCAAGCAAGGAGCTGCATCTGGAGCCAAGGCCAGGATCGCAGGAGACAGACAGAACAAGGCCGGGGCCTCAGGGCTGCAGGACTGAGTTTGAAAACAGCAGCAAGGAGGAGCCACTGCTGCCAGGAAATGGAGTCCGGCTGAGGGCTGGGCAAAATCCCTTCATGGGCCAGATCTGGCCTGTGGGTCCTAATTTGCCCACTTCTGCACTAGACCATGCTGCCTTTGTCAATATTTCCATGGGTGCTTGCTGCTCGCTTAGTGCAGTGGTGCAAAAACTATAGCTCACAGCCTAGATATGACCCCCAAAGTGAATGGATCCAGCCTGCAGCACAGGGAATCAGCAATAAGAAGCAGCTCCATGTGTCCCCTTTTCCATCCTGCACCATGTTGCTGATCCCCACTCCTGTCCTCCCTGCTCTCTGCCTATCCCCTCCCCTACAACAGGCACTGCTTACTCTCTCCCTCCTCTCCGAGATGGGTGCTATTTACTAAAGTTAAGCTGGTCTTCCACTCTCCCTCCTCCTCCCCCTCTGTAGTGACACTGGCATCCCTCTACCTCAGGGGCGTGCAATTATTTCAGGCGGAGGACTGCTTACCCAGTTTTGGCAGGCTGTCAAGGGCTGCATGGGTAGCCCCGCCCTTTGACAGGCACCCCACCCCCTGGTCACCATCTTGGGACCAACAACCCCATGTCTTGGGACCGATGTCCCAGGGCCAGCACCGGTGGGGCCCAAAGCGGGAAGCAGGCTGGCAGGGGTCCATGGAGCTGGACTGGGCTGCACCAGCAGGGAGGGGGGAGCTGGCCCAGCTCCACAGAGCCCCTGCCACCCTGCTCTGGGCCCCACCGGCACTGGCCCCGAGACACCAGTGCAGGGCTCCCATTGGCTCCCCACCTGCTCACACCCAGTGCCCCCCAGCCCTGTGGTACAGGCGGGGGGCAGCGTACAGCCCCGACCCCCTGCTCACCAGTAGGGAAGAAGCTGGTGCTGAGTGTGGGGAAAAAGTGGCCCCTCACCTGCCCCATGGCCGGCACCCCGCGCTATCTGGAGCAGGCACAAGCAGCCCCAGGCAGGCTGCGAGCAGCTGCAGCGTGGGGCGCCGGGAATGGGGCGGGTGAGGGGTCACTTTTCCTTGCGCTCAGCACCAGCTTGTAACCTGCCCCACTGCCAGTTTGGCAATGGGGCCAGGTTACAAGCTGGTGCTGAGCATGGGGGGGGGAAGCAGCCCCTTGCCTACCCCATGCCCAGTGCCCCACGCTGCAGCTGATCGCAGCCTGCCTGGGGCTGCCTGTGCCTGCTCTGGGAAACCCCGCGCGGGCTGCAAGCACCTGCAGCGTGGGGAGCTGACCATGGGGCAGGTGAGGGGCCATTTTTCTCCGTGCAGGGAAGGAGCCCAAGGAAAAGCTGTGTGGGGGGAAAGCAGCCACTCCCCCACCCCACGACCTATGCCCCGCACTGCAGGCGCTTGCAGCCTGCACAGGGCTGTCCAGAGCAGGCACAGGCTGCAGCGTGGGGCACCGGGCGTGAGGTAGGGAGGGGCCGCTCCCCCCCACCCCCCCGCGCTCCTTCTCTGCCCAGGGTCACCCCCTCCACCACTTACCTGAGCTTCCCGCATGGGGGCAGCCACATGCTCCCAGCCCAGAAACCCCAACTGGGGCTTCCAGCTGCGGGGCGGGGCCAGGTGGGCCCCACTGTTGTTGAAGCCCACTGGGCTTCCCCTGGGTCCTATTGCCCTTGGTTCCTGTCATTTTTTACAGGAATCAAGGGCAGAGAAATATTAATTTTCCAAATTTTTTTAGGGGCCCCGTGGGCCAGATTTTGCCCACCCCTGCTCTACCTTCTATACTTTCCTCTCCCCTACAGGAGGGGAGTGGTGGCCCACATGGAACTGAGTTGCAAAAATCTGGCACATCAGACTAAAAGTTTGAGCTCCATTAACTTAGTGCAGTTTTTAAAGCTATCAGTAATTAATTTAAAGCTCTTGCTGCAGTCATAATATATCCATCCTTTGAGACCCCTTGTGCAGTGGTACTCAAGGGGGACCAATGGCAGCATTAATTGCCGCTCCCCTGATGCCAGATATCTGGCACTATGGGCCAGATAATATATGGGTATATTCAAGTAAATATAAGCCAGATACCATATTTACTTGAATATAAGATGAACCTGAATATAAGATGCTCCCCCCCAGTAACTAGATTCCATATGGAAAATGTATAAATGTGTTATAAATTTCTAGGTACACAATCTAAGTATTGGAGGGTTGTCTTGAATCTCCCCCACCCCCACTGCTAAAGCAGAGAAAGGCTGGGAGGAGCAGGGGGGGTGGGAGGGAGAAAGTGTCAGGTGGCCCCTTGCCATCTGCAGCCCCCACTTCTTCCCAATGCAGCCTTCCTGTCCCATTGCCACCTGCAGCCCTCCCCCTTGTTCCCCTTCTTCTCTGCTCCTTGTCCGCCCCTCACCTTACTATCAGATGCTGCTCAGCTTGCCCTGTCCCAGAGCATAGCACATGGAAGCATAGCCCTTACCTGGTTATGGAGCCCTTGCCTGGCGCTGCTGATTGGCTGGGCAAAAGAAGGTGTTTCCACATGCTCCATGTCCAGGAGCTGACAGAGCTGAGCTGCACCTGACAGTAAGAGGGAGAGAAGGGGGTGCATGGCAGGGGCAGCAGCTGCAGATGAAAAGTAGAGGTGGGGAAAAGGAGGCTGCTGTGTTTGTGACTGGTCCCAACCCAGGTTCAGGACCAAAGTCAGAGCCACAGCAGCCACCTGCTCCCCACTCCACTTCATATACAAATATAAGATATGGGGCTTTTTTCTCCCATACTGGTGGGGGTGGGGGAGGTGAAACCTCATCTTATATTTGTATTATATTTATATTAAATATAGTAATGTAGTCCTGCATACTACAGCAAGCCTGCACATGGCTGGATCTAGGTGCGCAGGGTTGGGCCAGTGTACTCGATCACTCTCATGGACCAACCCTATGTGGGATCTGGCCCACAAACCAAGACTCATCCAGCCTGCAGGGCTAGAAGCCTAGGTACCACTGCCTTATAGGTTACATTTTGTTTAATTATTTCTAGCCTCTCCCTGCTCATAAGATTAAAGCAGAAGAACTTCAACATAATGCTCCTATGCATATATATTACTGTATTATATTACTGAAACAAGTTGTATAGTACACCTATAAAACCTCCTAACAGCTATATAAACACAGTAATTGAAAAATAATCCTCTGGATTTCACTGAATTTATATTTTGATGCACTGGTCATAATCTATACCCACTGTTTACCTTTGTTTCATCTGCCTTATAATAAGTACAACAAGGGCCTTGTTAAAGCAGAAAAACAGAATGAGCTGGAGATAAGGGCTTCAGCATCCTTTGCTGAAATGTTATTTCATAGCTTCCTACAGCAATATTCAGTCTAGTCTGTTATATAACATTTACTACACTTCTGTAACCATGCTAAGATAACACAGCAATAGCCAAGATATAAAAACCTAAGGTAGAAAGACAGACTGAATCACTACATTAGGGTACCATTTCCTCTTTCTTGTGAAGAACGCACAGCAATATTCTGCTTCATCGGTATTGTAGCCTTTTATTGAATTTAATGGACAGACCTACAGTTTTTAAGAATGCCAATTACCTGCTCAAATATAAATGTAGTACAAACCAATTTGCTGCTATTATGAAGCAGATCTAAGCTTCACTACTGTGACTAATGCAATTAAAGAAATTCAGTAGTCTACATACGGTATTTCTTAAATTTCATTCTCAGTTTATGGAAGCACAGTCAGTTTATGGGACACACATTATGTGAACCAAAGATGTATAATAGAGGGTTGAACCAATGCCAGAATAAATTAGCCAGTAATTTTTTCATTTTGGCTTCACTCTCCATCTCCCAACATACATTTTCTATATTCCACAGGGTCAGGTGTAGCTCATTCCCTTTATACAAGGCTTATTAAAAATGACAGTGTTCAAACTACTCAGAAGATAACACACTTGCACCATCTGCAGGCTAGACAAAAATATCTGCTATGAAACAGATGCAAACACTGCTGACTAAGGCTGGGAGATATTGATACTGTAATTACTTATTGTAACAGGAAATGACACTTTTCTTTCACTGGTTCAAAATGTATCAATTTTCAATTAGCTCATTTTTACTTCTGGACCAGTTTGAAAACCTCCTTAAATGTTACGGGTCTCGCACAAAAACACCTTGAAGAGCAAAAGTAATTATAAGAGTAATTATAAACATTATACAAGTTACTGTATCCTGGTTTCCCAAACCAATGCTTATTTGCTGTCTATAGGAAGACACAGTTAGACACACATTGACTATCTTTTTTTCCTGCTAAGAATTTCCATTAACAGAGAAAATAAAGCCCCCTCCAGTTAACACTTTTGCGCACAAACAGCTCTTGTAATTTCAACAGAGAGATCACTAGATACCAGCTCAGGGAGGACAGCAGTCCACTCAGTTATGACTGCGTGGAGAAGCTTTCAGAAAATAAATAACATTATTAGGATATCGTCTGAACTATGAAAATGTTTTCAGAACCCTCCATTTCCAGCACCCACTATCATCCCAAAAATGCCAGTGGGAATTCTACCACTGACCTTAAATGAGAGAAGGATCATGGTTTTTATTAAGAAAAGACTGCTGGGTGCTTCATATAATCTTTTTAATCTAGTCCAGCGGTTCCCAAACTCTGACAGATTGCGCACCACCAATTTAACACTATACAAACTTAAGTACCATCAGCAAATTTTTGTCATATAAAGTAATTATAATAAATCTGTTAATGCGTACCACTGACAGGTTGCCTGTGTACCACTGGTGGTCCCCATACCACAGATTGGGAACCACTGATCTAGTCTATAAAATGAACACTTAACCTCCATGGTTTAATACGTTAGGCCTTGTTTTCTTACAACTCCAATTTCTGCATGAGCTAAAGGCCTGTGAATGACAACAGATTTTTCCAGGCCCAAATGTTTAGAAGAGGTAGCTACTTTTTTCACTTTGACTAATGGGTCAGCATTGATCAAAATGAGTGAAAAATGACAAATTGCCACAGCTAAAAATCCTTTTGTTTCATCAGATGAAGCTAAAAAGTAGAGGTTCACCAATACATCGGTCCCATATCGTATCGGCACCAACATAAAGAAAACTGACATTATTGGCAATCGACATTTTTTTTGGCTGATGTGGCTGATAATATCGCTAATAAATGCCCCGTATACGAGGGCAGCCACACTGCAGCACGTGGATGGCCAGGAGTGCAGCCCAGCAGCATTCAGCTGGCAAGTCTGTTGTGGGGGAAGGGGCGGGAGGGGAGGGGAGAATCAGATTGAGGCCCCTAGCTGGGGGGAGGGCACAGGACAGAGCTGCAAGCAGCTCATCCAGGGGATAGTGGCGTGGAGAAGTGGCTCCCACCTGCTACGCACACACCGGGAGGACATGGGGGTTGCGTGCCCCCAGATCTGTGCACAGGGCAAGGGTGGGCTGAGGCTGGCACTGTGCCAAGTTCTTCCCAGCAGTGGGGCTGGGCTGGGCCTGCGATCAGGGCGGGCATTTCACCGTAGCCCCCATCCCAGCACCACCACCACCCACCCCAAGCGCAGCCCCAACCCAGCCCTCCCGCTGGGAAGAACCCGGCACTGGCTCCAGCCCGCAACGGTAGCCCGTCTTCATGCCGTATGCACATCTGGGAGGCGCACACCACACATGCCCTCCCAGGGTACATGCAACAGCAGAAACCACCCCCCTTCCCGCCCCCCAGATAAGCCATGTCTCCATCCCATGCCCTGCCCCACCCTGGCTGAGCAGCGCCAGCCCCACTCCCCCCTTCACCATAGGGGCCTTAATCTCAAAAACATTATTTTTTTTCCATTCTGCCATTCAAGAATAAAGTTGATGCTATATTCTGGAGTGTGTTATACAACAGAAAATGTGGTATCTCAAACATGTTGCCCCTCCTCCTCCCCTCCATGCACAAAGCCTATTACACCGTATTGCAAAAGAAAGTCAGTTTGTTCAGGAATCTGCTCTTGACAAATCCATGCTGGCTGTTCCTGATACCCTTGGTGCTTAGATACAGATTCCTTGATAACATTTCATAATCTTTCCAGGTATCCAGGGCAGATCAAGTGCTCTGTAATTCCCCGGATCCTCTTTCTTTTGAAAGATGGGCTTTCTATTTGTTGGGTTTTTTTTGCTCATCTGGGACCTCACCTGACCTCCATGAATTCTCAGGGATAATATCCAATGCCTCTGCAACTACCTCAGCCAATTTATAATCTAGAGTACTCCAAGATGAATTTGGTCTGCCCCTGCTGACCTGAAAACAATATTAACACCTCTAAATAATCTCTAATCTCTTGTTCCCTTGCTCTAAATTTATTATGGCCAATACTATTCACCTCACTCCTTGTAAGGGTGTTGAACTCACCCTGTGCCCCAGGTTGGATCCAGATCACAGGGCTCCTCATAGGCTGGATCAGCAGGGCAAGAAGCAAAGGCAGTGGCAGGGCAGGCAACTACTTGCCACAACATAGGCAGTGCATGAAGTCATGAGCCAATCAAGCTGTCGGCACAGTCTTCACTAGTCCCCCTGCCACCATCAGCCATACCCAATGGAGCCCCAGATTCTGCAGCAGGCCTCACCAGGCCCCAGACCTAAATTCCCTGTCCCACCAGAAACACCACAAACTGGACAGATCAGTGCAGCAGGCTGGATTCAGGCTCCAAGCTATATGTTTGACACTCCTAATTTCATGGAGTTTTACGAAGTGATCATTGTATTTAAATTGAAATGGTTATTGAATTTTATTTCTTCGTAGTCTTATTTTTTTATTTCTAGTTTTAGAGGCTGTACTTTTTTTTTTTAATTTCTAGCTCCTCATACCCCCTTCCAGCCCTCCCCGCATCTACAGGTTTTGACCATGACTAATGGACTTTACTGCCCCGCCTCCCATCAGTTTTTAGTTTACCAAAGAAGAGGTTAAATATGGAAACAATTGAATAAAAATGGGGGGGGGGGGGGACCAAAAACAATGTTTCATATTTTCAGCCTTAAAAGAGAAAAATTCAGTTGAAAAAAACCACTGTAATCAAAATATCTGAAGCAACTCAAAGTGTTCCTATATTGTTCCAATTATAGGTTCAATTTTAGGAAAGAGCTATTTTTTTCTCCTATATGCAAGTAGATAACCACAGATGAAGTCCTTGAACTTCCAAAATGCTAAAGAGAATAAAATAACCAAGCAAAAGACCCAAAAATAGTATTTATATATACATTTATAAAGCAACCTCTGTACCAGTGGTCCTCAACCTCCGACCCACAGGCCACACATGGCCCAGTCAGCACACTGCTGAAGCCCATGTGACATCCTGTTAAATGGATACACAGGAAGTAAATTGTGTGGGTGCGGCCCACATAACACATTGAGAGCAGCAAGTTTGGCCCATTATGGTGATAGGCATGGGCAACTGGTGCCACCGTTATCAGGGGTGGCATGGACCCCATCAGCAACCGAGGGGGGGGCACAGATTACTGACTGGTGAGTGGTCACGTTGCTCCCAAAAGCGGCCGCGGCGCTTCCAGAAGCAGCCGCAGCCTATATCCGGCGTTCGCACTCCATGGCTGGTGCTTTCGGGGGGGGGGGGGGGGGGCCGCTGGTGCTCCCACCTGCTCCCCGTACCCATTGCCTAAGTGGGGAGCATGACCAGTCAGGGCATGTATCAATGCTCTCAGGGGGCATACGTGCACCCCTGTATATCCCCTACACATCGCCACTGGCAATAGATTGAGAACCACTGCTCTGTACTAAAGGTCATTTTTCCTAAGGATCAATATATTGCAGTCACTGCTCCTCCATAGTGAGAGTGCCCTCATGCTGGGGCTTTGCTGCTGAAGCAAATGAGCAAGGTCAGTACCACTCACCATGAAGGTGGCCCAGCTCATCTGTAAGCCCTGTGACCCATGCTTCTTATATCCCAGGTGCCAGAGACTAGGCACTCCCACCAGTCACTGTTCACCTGTCTAGCCTTGAAGCACCTACAGGGCTTAAAGGACTGTTTTAACGCATATGGGGAAGTTATGGGCCAGGCCTGCCATGGAAACTATAAGCCCCTTTTAGTACTGGAGGGCCACTAGTGATGCGTTACAGATTTCTTTGGACAAATAATAATGAAAACAGGGACAAGAATGGAAGACAAAGGTTCAAGGCAAGAGTGCTAAGAGGGGGACACTGAGCAGAGCACACCAGACAGTGCCCACAGGGCTGTGGGTGGGGAGTGAGGGGCACCAGCAAGGTGGGGAATGGCAGGCAAGCAGCTGCAGGTCAGGAGCAAGGGGCACCAGCAGAGCTGGGCAAGCAGGGGCCTGTGGGTTCCTGCAGGCAAGGGGCTGGCTGCAGGGGCACCAGGAGGGCTGGGGGGGCAGGGGGCTGCAGGTCAGGAGTGAAGGGCACTGGGAGGGCAGGGGGCTGTGGGTCGGGAGTGAGGAGCACCAGGGGAGGGGGGGGAGGGGACTGTGGGTCAGGAGTGCAGGGACCAGGCAGTAGGAGGGGGCTGCGGGCTGAGAGTGAGGGGCGGGGAGGGGGTGCAAGTGGATGCGGGTCGGGAGTGAGAGGCTGCAGCAGGGCCGGGGTTGCGGCACGGGCACATCCTCCCCGCCGTGTCCTCTTTTCTGAACCTGTACATGCGGGACCTCGGCTAACCGAGGAGGCTGCAGGCTCTAACGAGGGAGCTCTAGGCTGTTAGTAAGGGATCGGGCGGGGGACTGCCCCCGCCCCAAGCCGGCTGCCCACAGGCCCGCGCCCAGTCTCCATCCCCGGCGGCCCGCACTCACCGCGCAGCGCCGCAGCCCCGCGCAGCAGCCGCCAGCCGGGCAGGGGCAAGGGCCGGGGCCGGGGCCGGGGCCGGGCAGACGGGGGCAGCCCCGGGCGCTGGCACAGGAGCAAGCGGCGCAGCGCACGCCCTCGGGGCGCCCACCAGGACGCAGCCATTTTCCCCGCGCCGGGCTGCCCGCGCCGCGCCTGCAGGACCCCGGCCCGGCCCCGCCCTCCCCGCGGGGGGAGGAGCGAAGCGGCGGCCCCACCCCCTCCGACATGGCGCAGGCGGCGGCCGAGCACGACGGCGTCAACCTGGGCTTGAAGCAGGTAACGACATCCCCCCCCCCCCGGGCGAGGGGAGCAGGGGAGGGTGCTGGGGGCAGGCGACAAGGGGGAAGCTCCAACTCCAGGCACAGGACCGGGCCGCGCCACAGCAGCCCCCTGCCCCCTCGACAATCCAAGACGAGAAGCCTTACTTCCCGCCATGGAGGAGAGAAAAACCTCGTCTTGGATTTGAGTAACTGTGGTAACATGCAGCGCAGCACGTGTCATCCTGTACAGCACGTGTGGTGGGTGGCAACAGATGAACCAGGCCAGGCCCCAAAAAATGAAAATGAACCCCTCTGACAGGTGGGGGGGGGTAGGCAGAAGCACCATGGGGGGAGCCCCCCAGTCGGTGAGATTGGCTGCAGAGGGAACCCACTCCCCATTGCTGACTGGTTGCTGGGGGGCATGTGCCCCCCTGACTAAGATGGCACCAGTCACCCATGCAGAGGGTAGCCAAGTTGGTCTACAGGCAAAAAGGAATCAGCTATGGGTAGCAGAGATATCTTTTATTAGACCCACCAAATATTTGCAAACAACAACAAAAAAAGGCTTTATTATCCTTTATTGCTTACATATTTTGCAAATTTCTGGTGGGTCTAATAAAAGATATCACCTCTACCCAACCAACCAGATATTTGCAAACTGCCTAAATAATAAAGAATGTAAAGAAATGTTTTTTTGCAAATACCTAGTTGGTCTAATAAAGGTATCGCCTCTCACAGAGCAGGTGGAAGGCAGGGTAGAGGTACCTCTTAGGCCCCCTGTGGCACATTACCTCCATTATACAATGGACTGGTTATTATCACCCAATAACTTATACCGGCCACACATGCAAAGTATCATACTTTAAAAATTACTGTTGAGTTATGCAAAGAGCCAACCGGCCAAAAGCTGGTGCTTGGAAATGTGTGATGGCTCCAGAGCTGGTTTTTACCCGCTTTTCATTTGAGGGTATAGCAGGGCCCTTATGGACTCACTAGATCAGAGGCTTCCTGTTGTTCAGTGGTAGAGTCCTTGTCTGCCACGCTGGATGCACAGGGTTGATTCCCAGATGCTTATACAGCTACAGCCATAGAGGCATCAAATGTCTGGACTATTCTGGGACTTTGGATTCTCTCTCAGTGACCTAAAGGGTAGGGTGCATGGATAGAGATTTTGGGGGCCAATACTGATAGCCAATTTTTAAGGAGGCAGATTGGCCGATACTGATCCATGCAGCTGGTAAGTCTGTTGTGGTGAATGGGGAGGGGGAAGGGAAGGGATATGGGGGGCAGATCGACACCCCCCGCAGTGAGGAAATGAGTGGCACAGGGGCTTGGGCAGGCAGCACACGGGACAGAACTGTGGCTCGTGCAGGGGGGTCTCCCACCGCTGCACGCACTGTGGGAGGGCATGGGCAGGGCGGGGACATGTGCCCCCAGATCTGCACGGAGGGGCTGTGCTCAGGGCGGAGCAGCGGTGGTGCTAGAAGGGCAGTTACAGGGCAGGGGAGCTGCAGCCAGCACAAGTTTTGCCATAGCACCCCATGTAGGCCCCTCACAGCACCACTGCCGCCCGCCCTGAGCGTAGCCACCATGTGTCAGGAGCGTAGCCTGAGCACAGTCCCACAGCCCCAAGCGCAGCCTCCATATGCCAGGAAGAGCCTGGTACAGCCCTGGCCTGAGCCTGCAGCAGCATCCCCTCCAACCGCCCCCTCCCCTCCCCCCCTGCACAGATCCAGGAGCACAGATGAGCAGGAACAGTCCTTGTATGTGGCTCCTCTTGAATCAGCTGGAGTAGGCACTGCATATGGCTCGTATCCCAGGGATAGGAGCAGACATTGGATCTGGCATGTGAGGAAGGGTGGTCAGAGTTTGTTTTATGCAAGTAGGTCAGGGGTGTCAATGCCAGGTGCAGTTTTATTACAGTGTAGAACAATGGATAATCAATATGTGAATAACTAGTAGAGGTGCACTGATGTATTGCACCAATAAAAAGGAAAATTGACATTATCAGCATTCAGCTTTTTTTGGTCAATGTGGCTGATAACGTCGCTGGTAAATGCCGTGTGCATGCATGCAGCCACAGTGTGCACGCAGCCAGGAATGCGGCCCGATCGCTTTGAGAGCAGCATCCCACTGGTAAGTCTGTGTGGGGGAAGGTGTGTGGAGGGGGCAGATCGAGGCCCCCGTAGTGAGGTAGAGAGTGCGCCTGGGGCAGGGGCATGGGTAGGCTCTGTACAACAGGGGCAGGGTGGGAAGAGGATGGAGCAGCACAAGCGCAGAGTATTAGCCTGCCCTCGACCTGTGCACAGATCTAGGGGGGCACATGCTCCCCGTGCCTCTCCTGGGGTGTGTGCATTGGCGGGATGGTCAATAATCGGTCATTGGTATCAGCCCCCACAAAAATCTTCAAATCGGTGCACCCCCAATAACTGGAACTTGCTTGTCTCAGTAATATGTTTCCATTGCTGTTACCAAAAAATATTGGTATGTACTACTACTTTAGAAGACAAATGCTTTAAAAAAAAGCCACAAAATTCCAAATTGCTTAGTTCTTAAGCTGTTAACTCTTAGACTTCCAAGATGTGGTCTGCCAACAGCTACTTGAGAACAGCTAATATAACTGTTAAGGGAAAACATTAAGCAATGATGACAGCTTTTTACTAAAGTTTTAGAAAGGATATCAGTATTGAATGGATGTTGCTTGCCAATTTCTCTAATGTTCTAAACTCTTTTTGCTTTTGTTTCTGTACTATGGGCAACTTTTTAAACACTGGTTATGGAATTGTTCCCCTTATTTATGTCCCTGCTGCTGAATAAGTGTTTCTCTTGGAACTGTCATTTCATGAATATAAATGACTGAGTTGTAACAGCACAGCTGCTAATCAGTTGCTTCTAATTGTTGGAATAAAAAAGATTTCAAAGGATAAAAGAAAAGGGAAAAACAAGGCACAGAATGCACAACTATTACAGCAGGGGTGCAGCAGAACAGGGGAACAAAGTAACTGGGTTCAGGGAGAGAACCAAAGTGCTGCAGAGCACAGAGCCTGCCCAGATGGGGAAAAGCTGGCTTAAACAGCAGGGCTTCTCCATCATTAGGTTTTGTGCCACCCCTGAAGGGCAAGATCCCCAGAGACCCCTCTGTCCAGTGAGCACCCAGCTGGCTTGCAACCCTGGCACAACTCCCCAGAGCCATCTAACTCATGATCTCACAATGGAACCCTCAAATCTCAGGATTTTTTCTTCTGATGCATGGAGAGCAGTGCCAAACAGGTAAGTCGTTGGAGGGGAAGTGTGGGGTGGAGGGATGGGCCAGGGGGTGGGGCAGATCGAGGCCCCCACAGTGAGGGAGGGAGTGGAATGGGCTGGGGTGAATGGGGTGCTGGGGCGGGTCACGTGACAGCCATGGGCAGCTCGTCTAGAGGTGCAGGGCACGGCGCAGCTCCCTGCCACTGTGCACACCCCCAGGGGAGTCATCAGGGGCATGTGCCCCCCAAATTTGTGCATGGGGAAGAGGCGGGCTGGGGGCTGGGGCTCTGCACCCTGCTGCCTTGCCCCAGGAGCGGCAAGATGCCATGTTGTGCCTCCTGCCACCAGGCGGGCAGGGGACATGTGGCTAGTGTGCAGTTCCTGGGACAAAGGCAGCAGGGCGCTGCAGCAGCCAGCTTATCTCAGCCCCACATGCAAATCTGGGGGGAACATGCTCCCCATGTCTCACCCAGGGGTGCATGCAGCAGCAGGGAGCTGCATGCCACCCCGCACCTCTAGACAAGCCACCCGCAGCTCTGTCTCAAGACCCGCCCCAGCCCCTACCCCACTCCCTCACCATGGGGACCTCAGATTGCACCCCCGCCCCCAAGTCCCTTCCTTCTCCCCTCCGCCCCTTCCTCTCCACAGACTTACCTGCTGGGCACTGTCTGTGAGTCTAATTTTTTTAATCACGCAACTAATCACCATCAAATTTTTTAATCATTTGACAGCCCTAGTAATTAGTCATGGCAGAACATCTGACGAAGCTACGGCAGTACAGGTGCAAATACAATGTCAACTGGAACAGTTCCTACCCAGTAGAAGAAAGCAGACTTTCAGATGAACATATATTTTGCCTTGCTTGCTCAGAGGACATTAGCATCAGGAATTCTGGAGTAAATGACCTCAAAAAGCACCTTGAAACTAGAAAGCATGTAAATCGGGCTGAGGCCTCAGCACCACAACAGTCAATAAAGGGTATTTTTAGTCCAGCTCAGCAGACATTTGGGCAGAAATTAATATAATTTTTGTATAAAGCTCTGACCTATTAGAAGTTAAATAAGTGACTAATGGGATTTATAAATAAGCAGTCAATATATATTGGTTTATACTTAAGAATAGCATCTTGTGTTTTACATTCCAACTTTTGATTTTTAAGAGTTTCTCTTGATTTTTGACTCAGTGGGGTTAGCAATACTGTACTTTTCCATAGCAAAGCCAAGGCGCTACTCATGTGCTCATGTGCTTGGAGCCAGCATTTGCATTGAAGATACCAGCTTACCACTGTTGTCCACCCACAAACCAGAGCACCAGCTCCAGTTGGGACACAGTTCTGCAACCCAAGCTGAAGCCTGGGGCCCACTCCCAATTGAGCATGAACGTCCTATTTCAGGAAATTAGCTTCTGGAACACATGTCCATCTGGACTCCAGGCAAAGCCCTCTGATTCTCACACTGAAAACCAGAGACGTGGCAATTGCATAAGAACAGCATAATTGCCTGGGCTGGAATTGGGTGAGGGTATTAGGGCTGAGGTTCCTATTCTTCTGAAAATGGCAAGAGTATCTTTAATTGGGAGTTCTGCTTTACATTTCATCTGAAAAATAGCTGTGCCAACAGCACTGAGATTCTTAATGTCCAGCTGGGTGTCTGATTTGGTATGCAGCTCAGGAGCAGCAATCCACCCTCTGAACTGTGAATCTGTAGCAGTTGTGTTGTGATTAGAGTTTATTTGTCAAATTTTGATCTGCCCAAACCAACATCCAACAGGATTAAAGTCTACATGGCTGCGAGAAAGTGATTAACCTAAAAGAGTTTAATTTTTGGAAACGCTTATGACAATACAGAAATCTAAATGCTAATTTCTTAAATATGAGAGCTTGTTAAAACTCCATTCAGTCTGATTTAATAAGAGATGTATTTTTCTTGACACCGCATGCTTTCCCAATCCTGTTTCCTGCATACGAAATAGTTAACTGGGGGTAGTTAAGTGCCATAACACATCAATGCATGTTTATTCAACTCTACATGAAGAATCATTTTGTCATTCTTGAATGTTAACATAAAATACTGTTAGCTAAAAGAAGCAACTAAAACCTATCCTTTTCTGGGTATGAGACAAGGAATCATATGTTGGAAAAATGTATTTGTTTTCTTTATTCGGTAAGACAGATGCTTTTAAAAGCGATTGAATTTATAGTATTGTTGCTATCTAAAGAAACCTGGTGATGATTTAATGCAAGTCGGTATAAACTAGGAGCTGTATCATTTAATCTGTAAAATATCTAGATTTTTGCACTTTATAATTGTTTCCAGTGGAAATGTCAGTTGTCCCTAAGAGCATACTATGTTCCTAAAAAGATAACTTTAATGCACCCCAGTGTCCAAAAAGCTTTCTAGATTCATTATAGTCCAAGTTTAAAAATGATCTGTAAAAGATGTAGGAATGGGCTTAATTAAAATTATCACAGATTGTCTAAACTTTTTCTTTAGTTCAAAAGGGGGATGGGAGGGAAGTCTTGTGTACCTAATAATCAAAGGTTCTTTCACAAAAGCAGCAAGATGCTTTGGTCCTTTTCCTTTCAATTCCATGCAAGGAAAAATTTTCACAATGAAGTTTTGGATCTAACCATCACCATTGGTTTTCCTCTTTAAATATAAAAAGTCTAATCCTTTTTCCAGCAGTGTAATGAAGTATCAGTTCATGCTTACAGCAAATAAAACACTGTAATTATGGATCTATGTGAATCGTAACGTATTAGATCTGATTAATTTTCTTCTTTTTTCAGAGTAACTATAATAACCTGGTAAAATAATCACCCTTTTAAAGAGGTAAAATCTTTCAGTGAAGGAAACTCAAGGCTAAAGATTCCTTAAAACTTCAATTGTAATATCCATTAAATTCATATAGCTTATAAAGGCTGCCTTTCTGTCTTTGTTCTGATGGGAAATGCTCTACTAAGTATATTTTGACGAATGAGACAAGTCTAGTTCCCAAATACTCATTCTTCCAACTATACCATGATTCTAAAAATACTTGAGCGCTCTACTAATAAAGCTTTACCAATAAAGAGCACATGCTTATATGAGTTCAGCATCTGAATCCTAGTTTTGTTGTTCACTACTTTACGTAAAAATTATGGTCACATTTAATTTTGATAATTCTACCAAATTCTGCTGGCAAGCCCAATCCTCAGAGCAACTTCAGTTTTGAGTTTCAGTATAAAACTATTAAAAGTAACTGATCTATCTACTGTAGTATTTGTATTTTTATTATCAAATAAAATATCTCCCTTTATATATTTGATGGTATACACTCTTATTAAATTAGTCATACAAATGTCCATAAAAGTCTGTTATTTAATAGATGTTTACATGCATGTTTAAATTATGAATGATCACATTATTTCTAGCTGTTGCAGATTCTCTCTGTTTTGTGGAGACTGTTACAAAAATGCACAAAGCTGTTTTATTTAGTTTGTCCATCATTGTAAAAAAAATTGCCAGGGGTTTTATTTTTAAATAAAACATTCACTTTCAACAGACTTCATTTAAAAAGAAAAGGAAAATCAAAAACATAAAAGAGTTCCCAATAACTTTACAAAGAATTTCAGATTTGCAAAACACACTCCATATATTTCCATGATCAACATAACCATCAAGCTATTTAAACAAACACATGCTATGTTGTTCTATGTTTACATGGTTATCGTCCTTCTTATAAAAATTGAAATTCTCCATAAGAACCACAGCTACTAATGTGTGTATAAAACAGTTGGCAATTGAGCACATATTCCAGGATTCTTCTTTGATAAATCTAGACTAGCTGTCATTTGTACAACCACTTTAAATCTAAACACAGAAGCCACTGTACCTCTCGTTTCTTATGCTCTCGTTTCTAATGTTCTTTTGAAAACATTACTGGATCTGTTCCCCTGTCATGTAAAACAAGACAAGGTAAAAGAAACTGCTTGCTAAAATGCACAACAGAAACTGCAGAAGATTATAGATATTTAATTCAAGCAGAACTAAAGTGCATTTTATCCAAAGGAGTCCATGTTGGAAATGTCTAAGCATTTATATTTACAGTGGTGAAAAATAAGCCATTAAAATTAAATTAGTTAAAAAAAAATCTAAGATTCCATCAAGGGTCAAATTAGAAGTTAGTTTTAAAATGAATTTTATATGAGATTCCCATTAACAGGGACCAGATCAGCCCATCCGCCAGGACCCCCTCAGGCCCCGAGGGAGGCGCACCCAGGCCTAGGGTCAGTGAGGATCTAGTCAGGGAACTTCTGGAGGGACTGGACGTATTTAAATCAGCTGATTCTGACGACCTGCACCCCAGAGTGCTGAGGGAATTAGCAGAGGTCATTGCAGGACCCCTGGCACGGCTTTATGAGCACTCGTGGTGCTCTGGTGTGGTGCCAGAGGACTGGAAAAGGGCCAATGTGGTTTCCATTTTCAAAAAAGGGAGGAAGGAGGATGCAGGGAACTATAGGCCAGTTAGTCTTACCTCGATCCTGGGTAAGCTTTTTGAGAGAATTATCCTGGTGCATGTCCACGAGGGGCCAGCAGGGAAGGTTAGGCTTAGGGGCAACCAAAACGGGTTCATTAGAGACAGGTCCTGTCAGACCAACCTGGTGGCCTTCTATGACCAGGTCACCAAATCCTTAGATGCAGGGGTAGCAGTGGACATAGTCTTTCTGGACTTCAGGAAGGCCTTCGACACTGTCTCTCACCCCATTCTCATTAAAAAACTAGGGGACTGTGGTGTCAACACCTACATAGCCAGATGGGTCGCTAACTGGCTGGAGGGCCGCACCCAGAGAGTGGTGGTGGATGGGTCATTTTCGACCTGGAGGGATGTGGGTAGTGGGGCCCCCCAGGGCTTGGTCCTCGAACCCGCACTGTTCAACATCTTCATCAGTGACTTGAACGAGGGGGTAAAAAGCACCCTATTCAAATTTGCTGATGACGCTAAGATGTGGGGGGATGTGGGCATGCTAGAAGGGAGGAATAGGCTGCAATTGGACCTAGACAGGTTACAGGGTGGGCAGATGAGAACAGGATGGGTTTCAACACTGACAAGTGCAAGGTGCTGCACCTGGGGAGGAAGAACCAGCAGCATACCTACAGGCTGGGGATCTCCCTTCTCGTCAGCGCAGAGGCAGAAAAGGATCTTGGAATCATTATTGATGCCAAAATGAACATGGGCCAACAGTGTGGGGACACAGTCAGGAAGGCCAACCACACCTTGTCATGCATCCACAGATGTATCTCAAGCAGGTCCAAAGAGGTGATCCTCCCCCTCTACGCGGCACTGGAGTCAGGCCGCAGTTGGAGTACTGCGTCCAGTTCTGGGCGCTGCACTTCAGGAGGAATGTGGACAGCATTGAGACAGTCCAGAGGAGGGCCACCCACATGATCAGGGGGCAGCAGGGCAGGCCCTATAAGGAGAGGCTAAGGAACCTCAACCTGTTCAGCCTCCACAAGAGAAGGCTGAGGGGGGATCTAGTGGCCTGTTACTAACTAGTCAGGGGGGACCAGCAGGCATTGGGGGAGTCCCTGTTCCCCCGAGCACTACCAGGAGTGACTAGAAATAATGGTCACAAGCTAGCAGAGGGTAGATTTAGACTAGACATCAGGAGGCGCTACTTCACAGTCAGGGCGGCTAGGATCTGGAACCAAGTTCCAGGAGAAGTGGTGCTGGCTCCTACCCTGGGGGTCTTTAAGAGGAGACCTTGCCGGGGTCGTTTGACCCAGTGCTCTTTCCTGCCATGGCAGGGGGTCAGACTTGATGGTCTGTCAAGGTCCCTTCCAACCCTACAAATTATGAAACTATGAAACAGCTGCAATTTAACATTCTTCATTTTTTGTAGTCTGGCAGATGTCATTCAAATGCACACTGGAGCAACTTGTCAGTTGGTGTAAATCAGCATAGCTGTACTGAAGCAGAGAGAATTATACTGAGTTGCACCAGCAGAAGATCTGGCACATTAATTTTCTCACTTAGTTGGCATAGGCAATCCAACTCGTTCTCGTGCCTTTCCTGCTGTCATCATTTTAGCCTAGTTTTTACACACACTCCAAATTGCAAAGAAAAGTATCATGAATTTCCATGAGCTCCGAAACAAGATTGCTATTTTATATTGACAGACTGTGCTTTATAAAATGAGCTTCTAGACCAGTGGTTTTAAGAATTCCAGTCACAAGTTTGTGTACAGCATCCAAAATTAACTAAAATTGGTTCTTTATGAAAAGGACTATATGAGGAACAATAGCCAAATTGAAGCAATAGCAATACCCTCTGAAGTTGAAGCCAGCTCTTCAAAGGTAGATGCTTAAGAAACAATTGCATTGAAGAACATGTTACTGCATTGCAGGTTCAAGATCGAAGTATTGATTCAGGCTTGATCAGTTTATGAAAAGGATTATATGATGTGGTTATTTGCATCTTACTGTATGCAAGTAAATTGCTGATCTGCAACCAAGAACATGAGGCTGCATGAGAGGTGCTAAATAAAATTTTGATACCATTTTAAATTCTAACAAGTTACGGTTTCATCAGCTTCCCTAACATTGGATACATAGTGATATTTACCCAGCAGATGCTGCAACTTTTTATGTTTCTTCCATTTTTTAACTGTATGTCATGCTAAAAGGGCCCTGTGTTTAAGAAGTTTAATAAATAATTGTGTTTTCGACCATTAAGGAAATCTGAAATACTCTGTCTTAAATGAACTATAAGTTTGTGTGTAACAGTCAGCCCCCTTGGGAACTGGATACATGTGCAATAAATACAATACAATGTGACAATAAAAACAAGATTAATGATCATTCATAAAATGAAAAATGTTTTTCTCTTAAAGAAATATTCCAGTGGGACAATATAGATGCTAACTAAAAATATGTGAGGAAATCTAATGCTAAAAATGGATATATGTGCAGCCACTGAAATAGTTTGGTGAAGTGAACCTTCTACTTTGGATGTTATTGTTTGCATGTTAATTCACAAGAAAATGAAACAGCTCTAATGCTTACACAATGTGATCTATAGATGGCCATAATTATAGTAATTATGTCTCGCAATATAGTTATAATTGATATTTCATAGCAAAGTTCCTAATTAGGAAAGTAGGCCTTTGGAAAATGATTAAAAATAATTAAAATCCTGAGCCTTCCAAGGCTTGTTAGAGATAGAATCTATTATTTGTACTTTTAAAAGCATGCCAAAAATAATCTAATCTAGAGATGGATAGTTATATGCATATTCTTGTGCATTAAATGATAACTCTTCTTCTTGTATGAAAGTTTCTAATCCTAGGTAATGGTTAAATCAGAGTAGGTTCTCTTGAAATGGGCATTAGCCTTTGTAGCTTGGTCTGGGGAGTACTTAATCTTCAATGTTTGAAGAAGCAAATGCAAGGAAGAAAAATGTATTTAACATATAGTAGAGGAAATAGAGAGGAAATAGACTCAAAATGGGTGATACCTTGTGATTATGACCGATTCAGCATGGGGAAAGGTGATGGGCTGGCTTTTTTTTTTTATATCAATATAGATGAGCCTGATAGATGGCCTGCTGACTTGAGTGGACTTTGGATCAGGCCGTTTGCCTCCAAAAGCTCACCTGATTTTCTGATTTCCTGCTTTTTAAATGCCTAGAGTAACATACATGAAGCGCCCAGAGTAACTGGGCTTATGCTGTTGCAGTTTTTTTCTATAACTAAACAGCATCTTTTTATATAAAAAAGGACTGGACTCATAGACCTGTCCCACGCACCAAAGCCAGCACACACAGATGGTCTGGAGTGGGTACCTCATGCAGTGCACATGCCAGCCCTATGTGCCATGTGCAACACACGTCAGCTTCAGTCTGGGGCTCACACACAGAGCCATCAAGGAGCTCATGCTACATGAGGTGTCCACGCCAAACCAGTTCCACACACCACTTGCGGTGCATGGAACTGGGGCCAGCATGTACCATATGCAGTGGGCAGGGTCGATCCAAGACTGACAGATCAAATCTGGTCCACCGGCTATAGATTTGACACCCCGATGTTTTGGATTCCTAAGTAGACATTTAATTTTGTGTGGTTTTGTGTGTTTTAGGACAAGCTGCATCCAAGAAATCTAATTCCAGACCTCTGTAGACAGTTCTATCAATTAGGCTGGGTCACAGGAACTGGGGGAGGAATCAGCTTGAAACATGGGTAAGTATGCAGGTTTGAGGAGTGCTAGTGCAAACGATGAATTGTTTTGATGCGTTACAGTTCCATGAAGGATGGCTAATAGTCAAACGTAAGGCGTTATATATTTAGGTGTGTTGCAGGTGAGACATTTTTGGTGCCCAAGAAGGAAGTCTCTATTCTTGTAGGACAACTACTAAAAGTGTATCCATAGCAGATAATAAAATCAGAATAGCAACACAAAAACGGTAAAAATAATATTGATGCGTATGCAATACTAAAGAGTACTGCTTTGGGGATAGACGCACACAACGCTTAAAACAATTTAAAAGTGGTTTAAACTTGAAGCAGACAGACATACATAATAAGCCTGTTAAACTGATTTCAGTCCCTGAAAAATGTACCTGGAATATCAAGTGCTATTTTGAAACAGTTCAATCTGAACTGATTCAGTGTTGTTTGTGGCTATCAAGTGGTCTGTGACATAGGCCTGGTCAGTCCTCTAGGCATCCCACGCTGCACTGCCACTCATCCCCCACAAACACACTGCTGCAATTGGCTATTTTGGTATGCAGTTAGAACCCCGCTGTCCCCCTTTCCTTTTGTAGGTGCTTTTTATCCACAAGCTGCCTTGCACTGCTTGTCATATAGAAGCTATTTTTCTAACAGCCAGCTGTGTCTTTATTCCCTACTCACTGCAGCCTAGCATCATCCCCCGCCCCCCCCCCCCCCCCCCATCAGCCCCAGGGAACCCAAAAGCATGGGTCCAAGCATTTCCCACCCCCATCCACCCAAGACAGGAAAGCACACTTTTGGTCAATTTCAAACTATTGCAGTTTAATAAACTAATGTTTAGGGGAGAAGGGAAAGCAGAAAAGTGTAAAGGTCCCCAGCCACAGGTCACCCATCATGGAGTCCCCAAAGTATGGGTGCTAGTATTCTATCCCACTCCTTGCCCACTGTGAGGCCTGCTGGGCTGGGTACTCACTCCTGCCCCCTGGTGTTGTAGCCGCAGCACTTCACACAATTGTGAACTGGTTCCCAATCAGTGACATTTTGGAACAGTTCAATTATGTGCGTCTGTACCTTTCTCTGCTCTTGCATTTTCCCTGAAATATACCATCAGCTATTCCAGTTGCATTAGTTTGAAAATCTTCATGGATGCAGAGCTCCTCTTAGTGGCTACTGAAGGAAGAGAATACCAGTAGTAAATAAACCACAGAAGCAGGATAAACTTGATCTTAACCAGCAAAGTAGCAAAACTATGGACACTTTGCAGTGCCTGATATCTCACCCTTCCACATGGCCATGTTGCTGTCCAAGCACCTGGTATGAAGTCAAGCCTCCAAATTCTAAGTCTGAGGCTGAAACTTGACTACATCTGCTCCTGGCTACATTTCATTTCAACTCTGTCTTATTTTCCATCAGCAAAACAGTAACAGTAGTTTCAGAGGGAGGTTATGGGCATTAATTATTGTTTTTACAAGTTGTTTGAAGTTAAGAGATCGGTATAGTTCTGATCAGTAACAAAATATGAAGTGCTTTCTTTTGTTGCTATATGGTTGGAGCTGGCTACATTTGAGATTAAGTAGTAAGAGCAGTTATAAAATAATTTAGGATTCTGATCAGCAGTTCTTCATTTACGTATTGGCTCACAGAATACAATGGTACAGTACATTTGAATGTGTACCCATACATCTCACCTAGCACAGAAGTATGACAGTTATTTCTCTACCTATAATAGCAGTAACGATTCTTAAGCAAATAGCAATGAACCAAAGAGATAGGAGGCTTAGAAAATTCCAAGATAGGTAGAATCTGAGTGACAACATTCAACTGTAATTCCAGGGTTTCATCTTACGCAACCAGTCCTAATGAGCATTGTTCACTAGAGACATCCTGTGAACTGTAAAAATAAATTCACCTGTTTGGGAATAGGACAGTTTATAAAACATCCATAATTGTTTGTCAAATCTTACATTTTAGAGACCCTGTGCCTTGGTCAGTTTCTCATTAACTGTTTAATTATAGAAGAAGGTTGTATATGCATATTCTGTTTAACTAGCAATCAATTTATAATTTGATTGCTTGATACAAAACTCTTAGGTGCCTTGCTCACAGAAAGGTATAAAATAATTAATTTGGTTTTATTAGTACTAATGCATCAAAATTAAAATTTGTTGAAACTCCATGTTATATTTCACAAAAAACATGTTTTATCTACATTCAAAATACACCAGAGAAAGTACTTTGACTCTTGTTAGACAAATGCAAATACTTCACTTTCCTTATGAAACTGATCCAGCCTTTGTTCTGAACAGGTTATGTATCTGTAGCTTGACTAATCATTCACTAGATGTCTCTATACTACCTGTTTAAAATGTGTCCTTTGAAGCTGAACAGTTCTTACAGATATGACAAGAAACCCTTATGGCCTTCATTGGAAGTGTTTCACATGGCATTTTAAATCACTCTAAATGCATATAAAGATTTGTTCAAGTTATTTATTCACATAAGCCATGCACCACAACCTTCATTTCTAGTCAAACTTAAAATTATTCTTTTATACTGAATTATTCAACATGTTTTTCAATACAAGTTAAAAATTCATACATTTAAGAAACCTAAGGTCATGTTGATATACAGATCAAAGTATTTACCAATAAGTGTATTTACTGTGTAGAATGGTAAGGACAGTTACAAACACTAATAGCTAATTTTAAACATTTGTCAAATATAGGTTTCTCACTGTTTTTCTTGAATTGCTAAGTGTTCCATTTTGAGGAATGCGGATTTTGCAACCAATGTATGCATTGGGGTAGGGATCTTAGATTTTCGGTTGGTGGGAAGGGAGATGCTGGACATGAGTGTATGTCTTTCAAAAACAAAGTATGACATTTCTAGGCAATTTTAGAAGGTTGTTTATGTCTTAGCTAGTCTCAAACCATCCACCTGCTAAGGAAGGCCAGGAATAGCATTTTGAAAACTTTGTGTGTAAATGTTAGGCAGGAAAAATGTTACTGCATTATTATGCAAGTTAATTATTAACAAGGGAGAATACTAAAATTACCCTTACAATTCCATATCCTTTAAAAATGTATCTTTTACATGGAGCTAAAATAGTCTACGTTTTTTTCCTAGTGATGACATCTATATTGCTCCATCAGGAGTGCAGAAGGAAAGAATTCAGGTGGGTAAAACTGCTGTTTTTACTTTGGTTCCTGAAAAGGAACAAAATCATCTTAAATGATTAGTTCTGAGCTTTCTTTCAAAGCAGTTTTGAATTGTACATACCATTGATTAGCCTCATGAGACCACTAGATTTCAGTGGGCACATCTACACGTGCCTTAATACACTATAATTACGGCACATTTAGTTTACTACCTGTAATAACAGGTACAGACTAAATATGCCATAATCAGCGCTACTGCACATTAGTGCCAACCCAGGGTTTTTAAGTGACAGTAATGTGCAGTAGATTAATTCTACTGCGTGTTAGCACATTAACATGTTTTTTCGTGTCACGCTAATGCACAGTAGAATTAATCTACTGTGCCATTAGCATTTCATGCAGATACACCCAATTAGTATTTACATGTTATTAAAGTAGCAATGCAGTACTTGTTTCAGTGCCCTACTGTGACAGGAGGCCTCCTGGGGCCGAACTCTGTGGCCCGCCCGCCTGTCACCGTGACAGCAGGCCTACTCAGGGCCGAGCTCTTCATGGCCCGCCCACCTGTCTCTGGGCAACCGCCCGCTTATCTCGCCCGCCACGCCTTTGATGATAATTGATTCATATGTCGATGTCAATTAAGCGGGAGACTGCCCATTGTAGTGCCCCGATGCCAGGGGGTGCTCTGCGGCTCCGACCTCCCCTAATACCGCAGCCCAAGCCTCGCAGATGGCATCATGGTGTTACTATAATCACTGGCCCCATACTGGGCCCCAGAATCATCCTAACAGGACCCCGCTATGATCCTCTCCTATCAGGTGGCCACTGCGCTGTCATCCGGGCTACCTAGCCCCCCCCAAAGCCTTGTTTCCCTCTCGGGTGTGGTTCCCCTGGAACCGTCGGCCTCCTGCCCTGGCCCACCTCAAGGCCAGTCGGGACCCCAGGCCCCCGGCTCTTGGGCGTCCCTCACGGTGGGCCCCCAGCCCTTTTGACTACCATAGTCCTGGCCCCAGCTTGGGCCAGTCGAGGGTACTCTCCCCTTCGGGCTGGGTCTCTCTAGCCACTCACTCTGTCACTGGGCCTCACCATGCCACTACTCCCCGTCCTCCCGGGGGCAACCGCAGCACCACGCCCATATCGCTCCCACTCTCGGGGTCCGCCCTCTCTGGGCCCCTCACAACACTGGCCCATCTAGGCCCTCCAACATACACATGGGTAACCCACCTGGTGGTGGTGGGAGCTAGGGGTTAAGGCGCCCCGACCCGCCTTTCACCGGGGTGATAACTGGCCTGGCATTTCCTGGGGGCTCCCGCGCCACTGAGAGCCCCACCAGACCACCCACTCCCGGCAGGGTGCAGTTTCAGGTCATGCCCAGGACCAGAAGCCTCCTGCCAACCCCTTGCAGCTGCCCCTTACCTCCGGGTCGTTCACAGCAGCCCTACGGCCAGGCAATGTTGCTGCCTGGCCTCCTGCAGCCAAACTGCCTTGTTTATATAAGCAGCCTAAGCCTCAAAATGGCTGCCCTAATCAGGCATCTGGAGGCTGCCAGCTCCAGGCCCTTAAAGTGGCAGAGATACCCTGTGCTCTGCCACACCTACATAGGACAAGGGAGAAGAGATTGATGTCATATATCTTGACTTCAAAAAAGCCTTCGATCTGGTATCCCATGATCACCTCTTGGCGAAACTGGCCAATTGTGGCCTTGGGTCCACCACGATCCGCTGGCTGGGAAATTGGCTCCATGGTCGGACCCAGAGGGTAGTAATTGATGGAAATCAATCATCATGGTGCCCTGTGACCAGTGGGATCCCCCAAGGCTGGGGTCTGGGGGCACAGGTGGTGTTCTCATCGATCCTCCCAGCCTCAGGCTATGGGCTGAGAAGGGACAGGAGGATCTATGTGGTCAACCAAAGACTGCAGCGCTGGTGTCGTCAGGAAGGCTTTGGCTTTCATGACCACAGCCCGCTCTTTGGCGAGAGAGGCAGCGAGCTGCTGGGAAGAGATGGCCTCCACCTCTCTCCCCTAGGGAGGAGGCTCTTCTCAGCCAGACTGGCTGACCTGCTCCACCGGGCTTTAAACAGCCCGTTGGGGGACGGGGGGACTACCGCCACTGCTGGCCCGCTGAGCAATCCTTGCAAAGCCAGCGGATCACGGCACTCAAGGGAGCCCACCCTGGCCCCAGCCCTGGTAAAATCTGTGGGCAAGGAAGGAGCCCCCCAGGAGCACTAATGCCAGGAGCTTGGGGAATAAGCAGGAGGAGCTCATCCTCCTGCTCAGTGCAAACAATTACGATGTCATAGGGATAATGGAGACCTGGTGGGACTCCACCCATGACTGGACCACGGGTATAGATGGCTATACCCTGTACAGGAGGGATCGTGTAGAGAAAAAGGGCGGGGGTGTAGCTCTCTATGTTAAGGAAAGCTACGTGTCCCTGCAAGCCGATATTGGCGACCAGGGTGGACGGCTGGAGACCCTCTGGGTTAAAATCCGTGGGGAACACGGCACAGGGGACACAATGGTGGGAGTCTATTACAGACCTCCCACCCAAAGTCCTGAGCTTGACCAGGAGTTTGCCCAGGAACTGGCTGAGGCAGCTTACTCCAGGACCATGGTTGTCATGGGTGACTTCATTTACCCAGACATCTCGTGGGAGGATCGCTCAGCAAAATCTGAGCGGTCGCAGAGCTTCCTCTCGTACATGGATGACCTCTACCTGACTCAAGAAGTCTATGGGCCAATGAGAGGCAAAGCGCTGCTCGACCTGGTACTGGCTACTGGGGATGACCTAGTCAGCGACCTAGTGCTCGATGGGAAGCTGGGTGACAGCGACCACGAGCTGATCACCTTCACCATCCACCGAAAAGCTGGCAAGTCAGTCAGCAACACAGAAGTCCTTGACTTCAGGAAAGCCGACTTTGACAAGCTCAGGAGGCTTGTCAGTGAGGCCCTAAGGGACTGTGACCACAGGGAGAGGGGAGTTCAAGAAGAGTGGTTGCTCCTCAAGGGAGCAATCCTCAATGCACAAACTAAGTCTATTCCATCTCGGAGGAAAGGGAGCAAGAGGGCACAGCAGCCCCCCTGGCTCTCTAGAGACCTAGCAGACCTCCTGAGGCTAAAAAGAAAGGCCTACAAAGGATGGAGGATGGGAGTCACCTCCAAGGAGGATTATTCTGCACTGGTCCGGTCCTGTAGGGAGCAAACCAGGAAAGCCAAGGCTGCAACTGAACTCCAACTAGCTTTGAGCATCAAGGACAATAAAAAGTCCTTTTTCAGATATGTGGGGAGCCGGAGGAAAAGCAGGGGCAACGTTGGACCCCTGCTGAACCAGATGGGGCAACTGACAACTGATGCCCAGGAAAAAGCCAACCTATTAGATAGGTACTTTGCGTCAGTCTTTCATCAGCCCCATGGGACACCCATGCCCGCTACAGGGCCGGGAAGTCCAGGTGAGGGTGATCCCCTGCCCTCCATTAATGCTGACTTCGTGAAGGAACATCTTGAGAAGCTGGATACCTTCAAGTCAGCCGGCCCTGTCTTCACCCCAGGGTACTCAAGGAGCTGGCGAGCATCATAGCCCAGCCTCTAGCGCGGATCTTTGAAAACTCTTGGCGCTCTGGTGTAGTGCCCGAAGACTGGAAGAAGGCCAATGTGGTGCCTATCTTCAAGAAAGGGAGGAAAGTAGATCCGGCTAACTATAGGCCCATCAGCCTGACTTCTATCCCGGGGAAGATCTTAGAAAAGTTATTAAGGAGGCCATCCTTAATGGACTGGCCGACGCCAACATCTTAAGGGATAGCCAGCACGGGTTTGTTGCGGGTAGGTCTTGCTTGACCAATCTCATTTCCTTCTACGACCAGGTGACCTATCACCTGGACAAGGGAGATGAGATTGATGTCATATATTTTGACTTCAAAAAAGCCTTCAATCTGGTGTCCCATGATCGTCTCTTGGAGAAACTGGCCAATTGTTGCCTTGGGTCCTCCACGATCCACTGGCTTGATAATTGGCTCCAGGGTCGGACCCAGAGGGTAGTAATTGATGGAAGTCACTCATCATTGTGTCCTGTGACCAGTGGGGTCCCCCAGAGCTCTGTCCTTGGACCCATACTGTTTAACATCTTCATTAATAATGTGGACACTGGAGTCAGAAGCAGACTGGCCAAGTTCGCAGATGACATCAAACCTTGGGGCAAAGCATCCACACCAGAAGACAGGCGGGTGATCCAGGCTGACCTGGACAGGTTCAGCAAGTGGGCGGACGAGAATCTGATGGCGTTCAACGCCGATAAATGCAAGGTTCTCCACCTTGGGAAAAAAAACCCGCAGCATCCTTATAGGCTCGGCAGTGCTATGTTGGCTAGCACTATGGAAGGAAGAGACTTGGGGGTCATCATTGACCACAAGATGAACATGAGCCTGCAGTGCAATGCTGCGGCTAGTAAAGCGACCAAAATGCTGGCTTGCATCCATAGATGCTTCTCAAGCAAATCCCGGGACATCATTCTCCCCCCTGTACTCGGCCTTAGTGAGGCTGCAGCTGGAGTACTGCGTCCAGTTTTGGGCTCCACAATTCAAAAAGGATGTGGAGAAGCTTGAGAGTCCAGAGAAGAGCCACGTGCATGATCAGAGGTCAGGGAAGCAGACCCTACGATGACAGGCTGAGAGCCCTGGGGCTCTTTAGCCTGGAAAAGCGCAGGCTCAGGGGTGATCTGATGGCCACCTACAAGTTTATCAGGGGTGACCACCAGTATCTGGGGGAACGTTTGTTCACCAGAGCGCCCCAAGGGATGACGAGGTCAAATGGTCACAAACTACTACAAGATCATTTCAGGCTGGACATAAGGAAGAATTTCTTTACTGTCCAAGCCCCCAATGTCTGGAACAGCCTGCCGCCGGAGGTTGTTCAAGCGCCTTCATTGAACACCTTCAAGATGAAACTAGATGCTTATCTTGCTGGAATCCTATGACCCCAGCTGACCTCCTGCCCTTTGGGCAGGGGGCTGGACTCGATGATCTTCCGAGGTCCCTTCCAGCCCTAATGTCTATGAAATCTATGAAAGGCTCTGTCCTTCGACCCATATTGTTCAACATCTTCATTAATGATGTGGACATTGGAGTCAGCAGCAGCCTGGCCAAGTTTGCCGATGACACCAAACTTTGGGGCAAAGCATCCACACCAGAAGACAGGGGGTTGATCCAGGCTGACCTGGACAGGCTCAGCAAATGGGCGGACGAGAACCTGATGGTGTTTAACACCGAAAAATGCAAGGTTCTCCACCTTGGGAGGAAAAACCTGCAGCATCCTTATAGGCTCAGCAGTGCTACACTGGCTAGCACTACGGAAGAAAGAGACTTGGGGGTCATTGACCACAAGATGAACATGAGCCTGCAATGCGATGCTGCGGCTACTAAAGCAACCAAAACGCTGGCATGCATCCATAGATGCTTCTCAAGCAAATCCTGGGACGTCATACTCAGCCTTGATGAGGCCGCAGCCGGAGTACTGCATCCAGTTTTGAGCTCCACAATTAAAAAAGGATGGAGAAGCTTGAGAGAGTCCAGAGAAGGGCCACGCGCATGATCAGAGGTCAGGAAAACAGACCTTACAATGAAAGGCTGAGAGCCCTGGGGCTCTTTAGCCTGGAAAAGCGCAGGCTCAGGGGTGATCTGATGGCCACCTATAAGTTTATCAGGGGTGACCACCAGTATCTGGGGGAACGTTTGTTCACCAGAGCGCCCCAAGGGATAACAAGGTCGAACAGTTATAAACTACTGCAAGACCGTTTCAGGCTGGACATAAGGAAGAATTTCTTTACTGTCTGAGCCCCCAACGTCTGGAACAGCCTGCCATCGGAGGTGGTTCAAGCACCTACGTTGAACACCTTCAAGAGTAAATTGGATACTTATCTTGCTGGGATCCTATGACCCTAGCTGACTTCCTGCCCTTTGGATGTGGGGCTGGACTCGATGATCTTCCGAGGTCCCTTCCAGCCCTAATGTCTATGAAATCCATGACCCAAACCTAACCAAATCATTTGACAGCGGCTGCTGGAAACAGTGATACAACCCTGACCTTATATTCACCAGCAAAACTGTTACTGGGCTAGGTAATAAAATGGTATTAGACCCTATCCCACATTCCCAACATCAGCCAATTGGCATTCAGATTAAAGCGCAGTAACACCTATAACAGTGTCATTTTGCCAATGTTTCAACCTTAAAAAGGAAAACTGAAGGCTTTTCAGAATACCTTGATGTCAAAACCATCAAAACATTGCCTGAGAACTGCGACCAGTTCATAAAAGCTGTACAGAAATCTGCAAGGAAGAACATCCCATGGGGCTGCCTGCCACATGAATTACATCCCAGGCCTCACTCCTCAAACCACTGGCTTATACATAGACTACAGGTGACAGTATGAGCTAGACCCTTTTTCAGCAAACACCATCACTACAAGCAAGCTCATGTTAACCATCACAGAAAAAAAATCAGGAAATCCTGGCAGACTCTGATCTAGTCAACTGATATAATACATAATAGTACAAAGGTATGGGTTACTATACATAAACTAAGCAATGACCCATGAAAGGTATATCAACATCATAATGTCACTGCTAACCAGATTGTTCACCAGATGCTTCTCAATGGAAAAAGCACAAAAACAAACAAACAAACAAAAACTCAGACTGGAAAGGTACAAGTACACCAAAGACCTGGGTTTTACAAGCCTCTTCTCAATGACGGAGTTGAATGCTAATATTAATACAGTGAAGACTGGGAGAGCAGCCGGCCTAGACAACATACGTACTGAACAAATCAAGCAGTTCAGCCCCCAGACTCAAGAATGGCTCCTTTGTGTATACAACTCATGCACAGCTGGTAAAAAAAAATCCAAAAATATGGCAACATGCTCAGATAGTGGCACTTCTAAAGATAGGGAAAGATCCAGCAGATCCAAAGAGCTTCAGACCTCTCTCTCTGCTATGCCACACTGTGACAAAAGGTGCCTTTCAGGCCCTTGTCTCTGGGCAAACCACCCACCTTTTTCACCTGCCAAACCTGGATCACTAATTGTGATGTTAAATAGATGAGATGCTGCCCTTTGTGCACCCAAATGAGTGTGGGCGATGAGTATACGTTCCTACCACCCCTACATGTATCACATGCCTCACTGATGTCTCACTGTGTGATGATACTCCAGCTCAAGGCCAGGCCAGACTGGGCACACAGTTGGATCTTTAGCACGCTGCCCGCTTTGGGGCTACACACATACCACCCCCCTCTTACCGGGGCCTCTCGCACTCCATCAGCTCTCACTCAGTCTCTTGCATACTGCCTATCCAGGCAACACTCACTCCACTCTACTCCATGGAGATCCTCAGGCTTCTCTACACCCCTCAGCCAGCCCTGATGTGGTCTTTAGGGCCTCTCCCATGACCCTGACCTGAACAGGACAAAGCAATTACTCAACTATGGGCCTACTTTGCCCCTGGCCCCTCACTAGACCACTACGCCCCTCTCTTAGGCCACAACTCCACCCCTTTTCCCTAGGGCCTGGGGTCTTCCACCCCTTAGGGCTTAGCTGCTCCTGAGCTTAACTGGCCCCACAACTCCACCCTGAAACTCTCAGGGCCCAGGGTCTTACATCCCCTTGGGCTCAGGTGCTGATTATTCAGTGTGCCTGCCTCCCACTCCAGGGTCCAGCACCACATAGTTCTCAGGTGCTTCTCAATAAGCTTATCTGGTCCCCTCTCTCCTGGTAACCCACCCAAAGGCAAGGGCAGGGATTTAGGTGTCCCGACCTGCCTTACACCAGGTATGTTCTCAGTCCTGGTATTTCAGTGGCCTTACCCCGCCACAGGCAGGACCACCAGGCCTCCCTATTCTGGCAGGGTGTAGTTTTAGGTCATCCCTAGGACCATTGAGCCCTCCTCCTTCCCCATAGCCTCACCCTTACCTCCAAGATATTCCTGGAACAGGAGCTCCACCAGGCAATGTTACTCACAGATCCTGCTGAACACAAACTACTCTGCTTTTATAACAGAGCTCTCTAAAATGTCCGCTCTCCCAAAATGGCTACTCTCATCAGCCACCTGGCAGCTCCCTCCTCTAGCCCTTAAAGTGACAGACACCCAAAACGATGTTCTGTCACACACACATAAACTGATACTGCACTGGTTTGCCCCATACGTAGGTAAACACCTAATCCCCAAACAGGTTCACTTTTGCCCTGGAAAAATCAACAATGAGCCAGCTACTTAATCTGGCTTAACATACTGAGGATAGTTTTGAAAGAGGCCAAATCACCAGAGCTGCATTTGTCAACAGCTGCCTATGATACAGTTAACCACTAACAACTCCTCTACAGAGCCGTGGAAATGACAAAATATCTACACCTTACAGAGCTGACACAAGCCCTGCTTGAATACAGATAGGGTTTTTTGTTAAACTGGATGGGAAGCGAAGCAGATTGAGGCAACAGATTAATGGCCTCCCCAAGGAGGCATACTTGCATTAGTGTTATATAACATCTATACAACTGATGAAAAAATTGATTTAGAAACAAAACATTTAATCTGTGGAAACACCCTGTACATAATAGCCCAAAACACTGGCTTGACCAACCTGAAATGAGGAGCCAACCCCTCAGCCATCTGAACCACTGCTCTGGCTCTCAGCTTCTCCACTGCCAAGTGTGCATGCCCTGTATGGGAGAGCTCATATGTGCTAAGCTCCTTGACCCCATTCTGAAAGATGGCTGCTGATGTATCACAGGATGTGTGAAGCCTACGAGCCTAAACAGTGTATACCTGCTGGCTGGCATTGCTCCACCTGACATCAGAAGAACAGTAGCCAGCAGGATAGAATGATCAAGACAAACTGAAGATGTGAGGCACCCACTGTATGACCATTGTGCAGCACAAAAGTGTCTGAAGTCACGCAGCCGCTAACCTCTCGATGCCACACCCAAGGAAACATGACTATAGATGTGGAACAGGAGGCCTGAAGAAAATACCTGACAGCGAACCAATGGTCATTCCAGTGGCTGAGTCCTTACCAAAAGGGGCTGATAAACCATGGGAAAGGTGGCAGTGTTTCAGCTGCCTACGTACCAGTCGGCTGCTCCAAGGAACGAATGAAGAAATGGGGCTATACCATTGGTTCAACCACCTGTGACTGCAACACAGAGCCTCAGACTATGCAACGCCTACTGCAGTGCCTGCTGCTTGAAGGCACATGTACAGTAAACAAACACAAGCATGTATAACAGCATGGTCAAATGTGGTATAGAGACACAAAAAGAAGAAGATGGAAGAAGAGGAAGGTGGAAAACTGTGGCAAGATGCATTATAAAGTTCAATGGCTTGGTATCTAGCTGACAGTAGGCATCAAATGGGAGTCTGTATTGGGTCCAATACTGTTCATTATCTTCATTAATGACTCAGAAAGATGAATATACAGTTAGTAAGTTTGCTGGTAACACCAAACTGGGTGCAGTCACAAACAGTTCAAAGGACAAAATTAGGATCCAGTATTCTAAATTGGGAAAATATTCTAAAATAAACCGGATAAAATTCAGTTAGGACCAGCATAAAGCATGACACTTATGAAGGAACAATCAAATGCATGAGTACAAAATGGCGAACAGTTGGCTAGACTGAAGTGCTAGAGAAATGGATCTGGCGGGGTCTAGTGGACCATAAACTGAATATAAATCAAAGTTACCAAAAAAAAAAAGTATTGTTACCAAAAAAAGAATACTAGCCTACTGTAATGAATTACCATTCAATTCTTAGGAAGTGATTCTACCCCTTCATTGAGCATGGTGAGACCTCACCTGCAGTTCTGTGTCTAGTTTAAAACACCGTTTCAAGAAAATTAAGGACAAATTAGAATCAATAGGAGAGTTACAAAATTTATCTGAACTTTAGAAAACGTGGCAAATAAGGAAAGGTTGGAGAAACAGGGATTATTTCATCTGGAGAAGAGATGACAAAAGGGAGGGATTTAGTAACAGTCTTGTTACTAAGGGGGTTATTGTAAAAAGGATAGCAATCAATATTTTTTCATGTGTTCTCAAGAAACAGGACACAAAGTAATGGTCTTAAATTGCAACAAGGAAGATTTAGGTTAAATATTAGAAAACTTCCTTATTATGATGGTGGTTAAACATTGGAAATATTTATCTCTAAAGATTGTAGAACTCCTATGAATGGAAGTTTTAAGTGCAGGGTAGACAAACATTTGCCTGGGATGGCTTACACATGGATGATCCTGCCTTGAGCTGGGCTTTGAACTAGCTGATCTGAGTTTCCTTCTAGTCTTGTTATTCTATAATTCTTTGTGTGTAGTTAGTGGGCTGGACTGAGTGCATGCATCTAAACAAGATGCTACATTGCCGTAGTGACAAGCTATGGCAATGTAACTTGTCGCTACGGCAACATAGCATCGGCAGGCACTAATTGTGATGCTGCTGAAAATGACCCATGCACCATCATGACTGCACAGTACCACTGAGTACTGAGCAATCATTTAGTCATTAGAACGATGTTAAATAGATATTCTCCAGTCTAAAGTCTGATGGAATGGAGAAGAAACCCATATGCAAAGAGTGTAGATATGGTAGAAAAAAAAAGAAGCAACTAACTTGCAAAGACTGAATCAATTTAGTCTCGGGCTTTTTGACTGTCTTCTTACCTCCTAAGACAGTTTGGCTTTTCTATCAAAGGAAAGAAAAAATAACATGAACATTTAGTACTTGCTTTAGCAAATGACGTGCACAGTGAGTCTTAATTTTAAAGGTAAACGGCTTTTTGTACCTAATATCACAGATACTTTTTTCAAGGACCATTGATTCTCACAAAGACTTATTTTCACGAATCGTTGATTCTTGAAAAATATTGTTTACATTAATCAGCTAAAAGCAAACATACAAATCATTTTTATTTAGAAGTGAAGTGAAATTTAGAGGTAGATTTCATGGATGTGGCCAGTTTTTGCAAAATATCACAGAAATGGACAAAAATATACAGGTATCTGTTTGAGTCAGTTGCTTCTTTTTTCTACCAGATCTACCTTCTTTGCATATGGGTTTCTTCCCCATCCCAGTCAGATTTTAGACTGGAGAATATTTATTTAATATTATTATAATAAGGAGGATATGTATTAGCATTTCCTTGTTTGCTTTACAAGACAATGAAAGTAAATATAGCAGAGCCTGGAATGAATGAATAATAATGTTTTAAAGTAGTGCATTACAGCACAATTACTGGCAAAATATACTACACAGGTTTTTTTATTAAATGTCTTGTGCGTCTCCCCAAAATAAAAGCAAGTCTGTTTGATGGGACAAGTGTCACAGTGTTTAACTACTTCCACCTATTCTTCAGCCAGAAGATCTGTTTGTTTGTGACATAGAAGAACAGGACATTAGTGTGCCTCTACCACACAAGAAACTAAAGAAAAGCCAATGCACCCCTCTTTTTATGAATGCCTACACTTTAAGAGGTAAACAACAAATAAACTCTTTGCCCCTTTTGAAGCTTCTTTTCAGTCTTCTGCCATAGATAAGTGTATTTTGGACTTCTTTGGAAACCCAGTAGTTTAATAAAATAATTGCATTGTTTTAGTAACCCCAAGACATAGGGAAATATGAGTAGATAAATCAGGGAGAAGGTTTACTTGGAAAACTGGCCCACTGACATCCTAAAGCTAACATAACTGTTCCATAGTTTCATAGTTGGTAGGGTCGGAAGGGACCTGAGCAGATCATCAAGTCCGACCCTCTGCCATGGCAGGAAAGAATGCTGGGGTCAAACGACCCTGGCTAGGTGATGATCTAGCCTCCTTTTGAAGACCCCCAGGGTAGGAGCGAGCACCACTTCTCTCAGAAGTTGGTTCCAGATCCTAGCCGCCCTGACTGTGAAGTAGTGCCTCCTGATATCTAGCCTGAATCTACTCTCAGTCAACTTATGGCCCTTATTCCTTGTTACTCCCGGTAGTGCTCAGGGGAACAGGGACTCTCCCATTGCCTGATGGTCCCCCTTGGCCAGTTTATAGACAGCCACCAGATCCCCTCTCAGCCTTTTATTGTGGATGCTGAGCATGTTCAGGTCCCGTAGCCTCCCCTCGTAGGGCCTGCCTTGCTGTCCCCTGATCATGCGAGTGGCTCTCCTCTGGACCCTCTCGATACTGGCCACATCCCTCCTGAAGTGCAGCGCCCAGAACTGGACACAGTACTCCAACTGCGGCCTGACCAGTGTTGCATAGAGGGGGAGGATCACCTCCTTGGACCTGCTCGTGATACATCTGTGTATACATGACAAGGTAAGGTTAGCCTTACTGACCACATCCTCACATTGGCAGCCAATGTTCATCTTGGAATCAGTGATGACTCCAAGATCCTTTTCTGCCTCTCTGCTGATGAGAAGGGAGTTCCCCAGCCTGTAGGTGTGCTGCTGGTTCTTTCTCCCTAGGTGCAGCACCTTGCACTTGTCAGTATTGATTCCCATCCTATTCTCATCCACCCACCCCTGTATCCTGTCCAGATCTAGTTGCAGCTTGTCCCTCTCCTCTAGCGTGCCCACTTCTCCACACATCTTAGTGTCATCCACGAATTTGAACAAGGTCTTTTTCACCCCCTCGTCCAAGTCACTGATGAAGATATTGAACAGTGCAGGCCCCAGGGACCAAGCCGTGGGAAACCCCACTGCCCACATCACTCCAGGTCAAAAATGACCCATCCACCACTACTCTCTGGGTGTGGCCCTCCAGCCAATTTGCAACCCATCTGACTGTGTAGGCATCAACACTGCAGTCACCTAATTTTTTAATTAGAATGGGGTGAGAGACAGTGTCAGAGGCCTTCCTAAAGTCCAGAAAAACTACGTCCACCACGACGTCTGCGTCCAAGGATTTTGTGACGTGGTCGTAGAAGGCACCAGGTTGGTTTGGCAGGACCTGCCTCTAATGAACCCATGTTGGTTGCCCCTAAGCATAATCTCCCCTGCTGGTCCCTCGCAGATGTGCTCCTGGATAATTTTCTCAAAGAGCTTCCCCAGGACTGAGGTAAGACTAATGGGCCTATAATTTCCTGGGTCCTCCTTCCTCCCTTTTTTGAAAATGGAGACCACATTGGCCCTTTTCCAGTCCTCTGGCACCTCGCCAGAGCACCATGAATGCTCATTAAGCTGTGCCAGGGGTCCCACACTGACCTCTGCTAATTCCCTCAGCATTCCAGGGTGGAGATTGTCAGGACCTGCTGATTTGAACATTTCTAGTCCCACCAGAAGTTCCCTGACTAGGTCCTCACTGACTCTGGGCCTGGCTGCGCCTCCCCTGGGTCTGTCAAGGATCCCGATGGGGGGGATGACCAGGTCCCTGCTCAGAAAAATGGAGGCAAAGAAATTGTTAAAGAGGAAGTAATTCCACTAATTACTTCCTTTTATCATATCTTTCGCTTCTCTATATATCTGAATATTTATCCTTTGCAAGGAAGTTTCCCCAACAGAAATAAATTGAATATATGAAAATAAGCTTCTTAATATACAGTAGAGAGCCATAGTGTAGCATGAATTATAGAAAAATGTGTTTATTCTTCTCCCTCTAGGAGCAAATGCTGTAATCCATACTCATTCCAAAGCTGCTGTTATGGCCACTCTTCTCTATCCAGGAAGTGAGTTTAAAATCACCCATCAGGAGATGATAAAAGGAATCAAGAAATGCAGTTCAGAAGGCTATTACAGGTACATTCCCATTATAAAATTGGGTTCATGTTATTTGTTCTTTCCTCTGATAGAAAAGCCAAACTGTCTTAGAGGCTAAGTACAGACAGTCAGAAAGCCCAAGGCTGAATTGATTCAGTCTTTGCAGGTTAGTCTTTGCAGGTTAGTTCATAAGCAAATGAACAGACATTCACTTGTGATTCAGAAAATGCAGCCACATGCCTGTAGTGACGCAAGCCAGAAGCCAGGCAGCACTGGAGCACAGCTCTCTGGCACATAGCCAGCATGGGCTTTGTGTTTGCTTCCTCCTCCTGCTGCCCCCAAGGTCTCTGGGATTTACTGTCCAGACTTACAGCAGTAGGACTCTGCAAGGTGGCTTGTCTCTTACTCTTCCTGCTTCCAAGTACCTCTGGGATATGTAGTCCACAGTCACAGCCAGCATTAAACAGGGCAGGGCAGCTCCATACTCAGGGGAAGGGAAGTTTAACCTTTGTCCTTGGTCCTAGACCCCAGCAGTGGTTTGCCTGGGGGTGCCAGTGAGCCAGCCCTCACTGCTCCTGCTAGGGAGTAGAGAGGTGGGGCCAGCAGACAGCACAGCCCAGCCCAGCCCAGGGCTGCAAAATGCTGGAATGCTGGGCAAGGGCTGATTTAACTTGAACCAGGAATGGGTCAGGGACAGAAGTTTCATAAACTGGTTTGACCTAAATCAGTTAAGTCTGATGCTACATTCAACCAGGTTTATCTTAAACCAGTTTCAGCCATTTTGAAACTGGTGTATGTACACTGAACTTCTGTTCTGTTACAGGTTTAAAACAATTTCTGATCACTTAAACCCATTTATGTGTAACTTCTGTCATTAGCCTAGATGACAAATAATGAAATTTGTGCATTTAATCTCATTATTCATTACAGTTCCTGCCCCTAGAGGGAGAAGAATAAACACATTTCTCTAATTCCTGCTACACCATGCTTACTCGTGCATTTAAGTAAGCAATATTTGTAATTTGTTTAAAGGAACATTCATTAGTTCTGTGACTGTTGAGGGGATGGGTGGCAACACTCAACATGCATATCATGGACCAAAGCCCAAATAAATAAGAGGAAATAGATAACTGCCTAGAAGAGAATGTTTTCTGATGTAAAAATAAGTAAATAAAAGCTCTCCTATTACTAATTTGAGTGACGTTTATGGCAATGAATACAATGAGGCTGGCTGTTTAACTACAGGTTAGGTGTGGTGCTAAAACAGTTGGTTTATTAATATTGTTTCAAGGGTGATCCTGAACCTGATTAAAATAAATTATTCAAAAAGAGTTGGCTGAATCTGATCTAGCCATCATTTTACTCTCAACATTAAAATTATATATATGTTATCTCTCATCCAAGGATCTCAAGGAACTTTGTAGACTTAAAGGTGTATAAACATCCTTGGGAAACAGGTATCTTGTGTACACCCATTTCAGAGAGCAAGGCATAGAGGAGTGTTTTGTGACATGTCCATGCCAGTGAGCCAGTGGTAGAGCATGAACGAGAACCTAGAAGATCTGGCCCCTTGTCATCTGTCCTAGCTACTAACCTTCTCTAGTTTTACTATCCAGAGTAGGCAGTCTCCCAAACACTGCTTCGTTTGTTACTTGCAGAATGCTTTGAGATGCTGTAGGCCATGCTTTAATTTGCCACTGTGACCCCTAACAGCAACCTATGCTCTGCTGCCATTTGTAACCACTTTGGCTACATATATTCTCAAAGCATAGAGAAAAACCACAGACCCACAGAACTGACCACAAAGTGTCTCTTCCCTTCATCTCCCTCACTTATGGCCTGAGCTGGAGAGATCCTTGGACTATTCTAGCCCCAGACACTTTCTTTCAGCAGCACCATTCCTTCATAAGTTGATTTGCTTCTCCCTATCCCCTCTCTCTTTCTCCTTCCCATTTTGGGATCTTTTTTAAACCTCCAGGATGGGGCCTTGCCTTCATCAGCAGGTCCTCTCATCTGGCCATTCCTAGAACAGAACTTACAGCTCCCTGGTTCTCTTCTCCAAGTCCATAAAGGGACAAGCCCCAGTGTTAGCATACCTTCCATATTAAAGGATCAAATTTCCTCTTGCTCCAGGAATAAACATTAGGGGTGTGCAAAGTGGACCATATTTGATTTGGACTTGGCCTGCTTCGGGGGACAGTGGTTCGATTAATCGATCCGGATCACTGTCCCGATTCGATTTGACTGAATCCGAATCTAAAGATTCAGTGCTGATTCAGAGAATCAGCGATTTGGCTATAGATTCATAAATTCATAGATATAGGGTCGAAAGGGACCTTGCAGATCTAATCCAACCCCCTACCCTGGGCAGGAGAGAAAACTGGGCTCAAATGACCCCAGCTAGGTAATCGTCAATCCTCCTCTTAAAGGCCCCCAAGGTAGGAGCCAGCACTATTTCCCTTGGAAGTTGTTTCCAGATCCTAGCCGCCCTGACTGGAAAGTAGTGCCTCCTGATATCTAGCCTGAATCTACTCTCTAACAACTTATGACCATTATTCCTTGTTACTCCGGGAGGCACTCGGGGGGAGGGGGGGGAAAGGTCTCCCCATTCCCTGCTGGTCCCCCCTAATAAGTTTATAGACGGCCACCAGATCTCCTCAGCCTTCTCTTGTGAAGGCTGAACAGGTTAAGGTCCCGTAGCCTCTCCTCATAGAATCTGCCCTGCTGTCCCTGGATCATGCGAATGGCCCTCCTTTGGACCCTCTCAATGATGTCCACATCCCTCCTGAAGTGCGGCGCCCAGAACTGGACGCAGTACTCCAACTGCGGCCTGACCAGTGTCACATAGAGGGGGAGGACCACCTCCTTGGCCCTGCTTGTGATGCATCTGTTGATGCACGACAAGGTGCAGTTAGCCCTACTGACCGTGTCCTAGCATTGGCGGCCCATGTTCATCTTGGAATCAATAATGACTCCAAGATCTCTTTCTGCCACTGTGCTTTCAAGAAGAGAGTTCCCCAGCCTATAGGTATGCTGCTGGTTCTTAGTGCCCAAGTGCAGCACCCTGCACTTGTCAGTATTGAATCCCATCCTATTCTCATTTGCCCACCCCTGTAACCTGTCCAGGCCCAGCTGTATCCTGTTCCTCCCTTCTAGCATGCCCACCTCACCCCAAATCTTGGTGTCGTCCACGAATTTAAACAGGGTGCTTTTCACCCCCTCGTCAAAGTCGCTAATAAAGAAATTGAACGGTGCGGGCCCAAGGACCAAGCCCTGGGGGACCCCACTGCTCACATCCCTCCAGGTCAAATATGACCCATCCACCACCACTTTCTGGGTGCAGCCCCTCAGCCAGTTTGCTATCCATCTGACTGTGTAGGCATCAATGCCACTGTTGCCTAGTTTTTAATGAGAATGGGGTGGAAGACAGTGTCAAAGGCCTTCCTGAAGTCCAGAAAGACTACATCCACCGCGACACCTGCATCCAATGATTTTGTGACCTGATCGTAGAAGGCAATCAGTTTGATCTGACAGGACCTGCCCGTAATGAAACCATGCTGGTTGTCCCTGAGCATCATTCCCGCTGCTTGCCCTTCACAGATGTGCTCCTTGATAATCTTCTCAAAGAGCTTCCCCAGGATCGAAGTAAGACTAACGGGCCTGTAGTTGCCCGGGTCCTCCCTCCTCTCTTTTTTGTAGGTGGGGACCACATTGGCCCTCTTCTAGTCGTCCGGCACCTGGCCAAAGCACCATGAGTGCTCGTAATGCCATGCCAGGGGCCCCGCAATAACCCCTGCCAATTCCCTCAACATCCTGGGGTGGAGAACATCTGGACCTGCTGATCTGAACATGTCCAGCCCCTCCAGAAGTTCTGTAACTCAGTCCTCCCTGACCCTAGACCTGGCGGAGTCTCGCCTGTGTCCGTCCTGAATCTCAGTGGGGGAGTCCCGGTCCCTGCACAAAAAAATGGAGGCAAAGAAATTGTTAAAAATGTCTGCTTTTTACTCTGGTGCAACCACCAGATTGCCTAGCGTATCCTGCAGGGGCCCCACATTACCCGGTGCCTTCTTCATACTCCCTATGTATTTAAAAAAGGACTTTTTATTGTCCTTGATCCTTGATGCTAGCCCTAGTTCCATATCTGCCTTAGCTTTCCTAACAGCCCTCCTACAGACCCAAGCGATGGAGGTATACTCCTCTTTGGTGTTAGCCTCTCCCTTCCACTGGGTGTACGCCTCCTTTTTAGCAGTCAGGCATTCCTGAATGCCCTTGGTGAACCATGGGGGCTTTTGAGCACTCTTGCCCACTTTGATTCTCATTGGGATTGTCACCCCTTGGGCTCTGAGTATTGTCTTCTTAAGGAACGACCACTCATCTTGGGCACCCAGCTCCCCTACTCTCCAGGAACCCAGTGCCTCTCCTACCAATCTCCTCAACTCATTGAAGTTGGCCCTCTTGAAGTCAAGGGCTACTGCCTTGCTTCAGGCCCTTGACACCCTGCGCTACATGGTGAATTGCAGCAAGCCATGATCACTGTCGCTCAGGTGGTCAAGAACCTGGAGTCCCCTCACCAGGTCATTGCTTGTGGCCAGGACCAGGTCCAGCAGGGCATTTCCCCTGGTGGGACAGTGCACCTCCTGGGTTAAGTGGAGGTCCTATATCTTGACAAGGAACCTCCATGAGCAGTCAGTCCTGGCTGACTGCTCCTCCTAGCAGATATCCAGGTATTTTAGAGCACCTTTGACAACTACATCCCTTGCCTTAAGTGCCTCCTCAAGCTGACCCAAGAATTCGCAGTCTAGCTCTTCCCCTTGGTTGGGAGGTCTGTAGTAGACCCCCACTGTTAAGTCCCTTTCCCCACAACCCCCCTGTACTCTGACCCAGAGCACTTCAGCCTGCCCCTCCTCAGACCCCATCCTGCTAGTTAAGGATGTGTATTGCTCATCCTCAGCTAGCTTTAGCTTTATCTATAGACACAGCTTTAAATGTTTTTCTACATACCTCAAGGTACCAGGCACGGAATGCGAACACTGAGATGGTGGGGTGGATGGAGCATCCCACAGGAGCACGGGGGCGGGGTGTGTGCTCGGCGGCAGACCCGGAAGCGGACCAGACGTACTTCCAATCCACTTCCAGGTCTGCCGCTGAGCGCACGGGGAACACACACACCCCCTGCACCTTCCTTGGCTCGACAATCAGCCACAGGGGACCCTGGGTGCCCCCGCAGACCCATGAGGCACCAGTTGCAGACCTGGAAGCGGACTGGAAGTGCTTCTAGTCCACTTCCAGGTCCGCCGCTGAGCACACTGGGGACCCTCCCATGCTCCTGTGGGATTCTCCATCCACCCCACCATCTCAGCATTCACGAGCCACCTGGTACCTTGAGGTATGCAGAAAAAAACATTTAAAGCTGTGCCTATGTCTGAATCATTGAATCTCTCCAAATCGAGTCAGAGGGTTTTGATTCAATTTGAAGAGATTAAAGGGTCTCCTGATTCAGTTCAGAGATTCAGCTGCCGAATTGGGCCGAATCTCCACTGAATCGAATCAGCAACCGAAAGCTTTGTACAACCCTAATAAACACTTAACATAGAATGCAGTCATTTTTACTGTCAGCATTATTTCATGTCTGTGATTTTTAAAAAGATTCTAGCTTCTCCCCATAAAATACATTTATGATCTTAATAATGAATCCTAGATTTGAACTGGGAATTTATTAAACTCATTTAAACATGTTTCTGACAATATTAATTGAGATGCAAACATTGCTAAATGTCCTGGTTCCTCTTCATTGCAAACTATTGTGCAGGTTTCACTGACTACCACACAGCGTCTTGTTTATAGAGCTGTAGAGTTCTCAAACTGTGGAAATATTGATCAAGTCTGACCCACAGTAGAGAAGCATCTTTAATTCTTCAAACATTTTTTTTTCTTTTCAGCTATATTGTTCAACAGGATTCTGTTTAGGTTTCCAGAGATTTTTTTGGACCAACTAAACCTAAATATTTTTTTATATTTATCTGCACCTGAAGTGGCTGCTTCATGTCAGTCTTAATTGGATGGTTCTTCAAGTTTCTACATAATGCAAAATTGGAGAATTTGCTAATACAGGTTGAGACAGACCAACAGTTGCTAGGTGACCCATATAAAACCTATGTGTTAGATCATTTGCTGCATTGGGAGCTGTGCAGATGATGTATAGCTTAACTCACAGGATGAGAGTGAAAATTGATGTTGTTGAGGATTTGGGAACATCCTTAATTAAGGAAGAACCTCTTTGATAAGAAAAAGACAATGGCTCTTCGAGGTAGAAAAAACCTCTAACATCCAGGTCCGTGCAAGAACTGAGAACACTTCAAAATACACAGGGGTTTTTATTTCAACAGTGCCCTTTTTCTGTTAGGTATGATGATATGCTAGTTGTCCCCATCATTGAAAATACACCAGAAGAGAAAGATCTGAAAGAACGAATGGCACGTGCAATGGAGAAATACCCAGACTCCTGTGCTGTATTGGTCAGGCGTCATGGAGTTTATGTATGGGGAGAAACTTGGGAAAAAGCCAAAACAATGTGAGTATTCTTTTCTGTTGCCATTGTAGACCTAAAATATCAATTGATATTTCCTTCCCAGAGGAATCAGAGCCTCTGCAACTCAAGGTGAAATCCTACCCCCATAGAAGTATTACTAATGGAGCCATGATTTCCCCTTTGGACTCTTCCTCTTTCATAACTGTTTCCGCTGACAAGGTTCCCATCATGTGGAAAAATTCCTTTTAGCACCTACGCGCACCCACACCGACCACCTTCACTTTTGGAGAAGGTCTCCAGATTGCTTTCATGGTCTCTTTGTAATGCCTCTGTTTACAGAGCCACACGTACCTAACAATGGGTGTTTTAAATAACAAATTTCCCCTTCAGTGAGAATCCGGCTCTCCATCTCTCAATGGAAAGCCATGCTTCACAAATGTGAGGTGCCACGCAGGCTGTGTTGCACCCCCCTTTCCCTGCCTGCCCCAACCATGAAAACTTCAATGTTGTGAAGGACTAAATATTGATAATGAAAGACAAGCAATCATAGGAGTGTACTGCATGACCACCATGCTCTTAGTGTTCAGCTTATAGAAGAAAATGTTTTGTTTTGTTTTGTTTTTAAATTTGCAGCTTCTTAAGACTCAGTCCTAATTTGTAATTTCTCTGTTCTTTTTTTTTTTATATATAAGGTGTGAATGCTACGATTACTTGTTCGATATTGCAGTGCAGATGAAGCAGCATGGACTAGACCCAGCAAAACTTCCAACAGAAGAAAATGGGATCATATAAACCACCACAACACAATACTATAACAAACCATATATATATATATATATATATATATATATGCAGAAAACAATGTGAAAAAAAGTTAGAACTGAATACGGAATCGTGAAACATGCTGTGCACATCAGATCCATGCCACCCCACCTTATCTAATACAGTTGTGTTATGTCTTTTAAAGCTGAAGAGTAATAAGTGTTACCAAAAACAACAAGTGGAGGAAACCCCAGTCATACAAACTGAGCCAGTAAGCTTTATGCCTATTTCAGGATGAGGGTGCTCTGGTTTCCCTCCCTCTTTTTTTTTAGGGCTTTATAAGTTAAATTAGTGGAAATTAATACCTTTTGATTATTGGTTTTGAATGTGTAAATGATGATGATTTTTGCAGTGTGGCAAGTTTGTGAGGCATATTTTTTCCAGTGTGCTGCAAATAAGTATTGATAATATTTTAATTTAGTTTTTATGAATTATTTTTAATTACTTTTGTTTCACTTACTAAACTGGATGCTGGTTTGATCGAGCAACTTCTTTTTTGAAAAGTAATAAAAAGGTAGTAAAAATAACGAGAAAATCTTTGGGAATCAGTCTCGTATCTTTAAGAAAGTACAAACTGGCAAAAGGAGCTAGGTATCCCATTTGGTGAAGTATTAACATGTCTCTTTTTTCCTGATTTGCTTCTAGATTTTTTTTAAGTGTTTGTTGGATCTCAATTTCTGCAAAATTAATAGTTCGTGGTGATTCTGTTAATAATTGTCTATGATCATTCAAGTTGAAAATGGTAAGCACTGACAGGATCTCCAGCATTGGATTAATTAATTAAGTTTTATACTTAAAAATTAAACACAAAATTCAAAAACCATGTACAACCCCTAATGTACATTACTTTTATGGTGTGATTAACATGTAAATCATACCGTAAATAGTAATAATGCCACATGGTCAGCCATTTATGTTCCCAGTACTGATGCCAAAACCTGCCTGTTAGGCGGGCAGTTTGCAAGGTTCCCTGGGGACAGGGGAGTCCCTTGGCTTCCCACAACCTGGCATTTTAAAAAGCCTTGTCCTGCAGCTCTTGCTTGGACAACTAGCCCAGTTGCAGGGAGCCTCTCAGCTACCCCCTCCAGAAACCTTGCTAACATAATTGGTTTCCATTCAAATAAAGGCATGATTGGGATCAATCCCTGATCCCAAAAATCACACATCCTGCTATGCAGTTATTTGAACCTCTGCCAGTACTAGCATTAGTTGGCTTGGTAATTCAGTTGGATGTAATATTTTTTAATAGGACATGTAACATGTTTTTAAAATTCTGTCTCAACTATTATTTTCTTCAGAAATGTGAGAAAGTTCACATCATTCTGTATTTTGTTTTCTAAATGAATTCCAGTAACATGATGGTCTGTATTCCATCTCATTTTTACTTAAGGAGAGTTCATTTCACAGTAAGATCTTCTTTAAACCCATAGCTGGATAACTGTTTATGACCCATTTGGATCCATGACTAAACAGGTTTAATGAAATCTCATGATTCATTATGTAAAACAGTGCCACCAAAGTCAGAAATAATGTTATTCATTGAAGAACAGCATCACGTAACAATGCATTCATGTATCTTCTTTTAATATATAAGAGAATGGCCACTGCTGAAAACATTATTAGTTTTGTTGAGCTAATGGTCTGTTTAAGTATAGTACATGTATTTCTGTGAACACGATGATAAAACAAAATTTTATTTTATTTTATGAAAACAAAATATTGAATCTCCTGTACATTGTGTGCGCCATATTGTTGGTAGAACAGACCTAATTCAGTAGTTCTGTCAGATCAACTTAGACATAAATTGATGGTCTTTTGCATCTTTGGGACATTATCATGAATTGGTTCCTTGTACTGGATTTGCAGACCATGGGGCATGAAATTTAAGCAAATTTATGCAAGGGATGGCTCATTGTTGGCAATTTACCCAATATGCATTTAGGGGGATAAAATGCTGTTCTGTCCTTCAAAGCAGCCAAGTCCTCAGCAAGAAGTAATTAATAGTTCTTCCTCTCATATTTTTGTATTTTCTCGAAGCCCAGCTTTCCTGAAAGAGTATAACGTGGTTATATCACTTCTGTTACAACAAAATTCAGTGAATAAAAGCTTCTGCTTTATCTTTTTATTTCTTAAATTATGCAACTAACCAAATTTGGCTGATTTTCCTTACATTATATAGGGGGAAAAAAAGAAGTCACTAGTAACTGGATTCTGTTGAGATGCATTGTCCATAAGCTCATTGTCACTGGGGTTGTGCACATGCCCCGTATTTTCTGATCTGAGATTATTTGCCTTAGCAATATCTATAGAGTCTGCCATAGCTCCTGTGCTAAGGAGTTTATTGTCAGTTTACAATTCCTGCTCTTCAAATTTCCTCTTACCTGTAGAAGGTGTTTAAGGAAGAGAAAAAGGAGGGCAGAAGGTGTTCATCCATACGGACAATGCATCTCAACAGACACTAGTGATTTACCAAACCTAGGATGTGCTTGGTGCTTAGATTGATAGCATAATGCTTGGGAACAACATGTATCAAGTTCCAGGTGACTGTTTTACAAAGATCAATTTTGCAGATATGACATGGGCAGGCTATGGAAGTACTTTGAGTTGATAAGACTTTGCCTTTAGATGCAAGAGGCTATACACATCCAGCAACTGCGCTGTCAGGCACTAGGCCTACAGTTGAAAGCATACTGTCAGGTGGACTTGGTAGCTGGCAGGTGCTTTCTGTCTGTGGAACTGTTGTTGTTTCTTGATCAATTTAGAAGAATAGTACATTCCCCTTTACTTGCCTTCTGTGGTGCAAAATTTGCTAGTTCTGTCATTTCAACTGAAATCCTTGTCTTCAGTTCTGAGCTCATACTCAGTTTCTAATGTTCTCAATTTAAATGATTTATTTTTTAAACAAAAACCTCCTGATCAGAGAATAGCTGAAAAAAGAAAACAGTGCAAGGTTCTGATCGAACTTATTCTATTAGGCATACATCTCTGTTCTGCAGTATATCTTGAGTGCTCTAGTACCTAACTCAGACTTGTCCTTCAGTGGTTTCCTCCCTTTATTCACGCTGCTTTACCCATTTTAAGCACCAGTTGAAGTCATATTTATACATAATCAAACTGGTTGGTTTAGATGGAATTTGTCCTGTGTGAGTATGTAGATCTGTGACATTGTTACTATGTCACAGACATATGCACTGTGGCTTTCCTCCTTTCAGTGTGTTCTCCCAAGAGTAGATCCTTTGGGTTGATTTTTTTTCTCACATCACTATTCAAAGCCAAATGTGTTATCTCTGACCTACCAGCAGAGCTAATGTCCTCTGCATTCTGTTGGCTACTTTTTACCCCATTCTAGCTATGTTTCTCAGTATCAGAAATTTCTTCTTTGTTGAAAAAGATTTGCACCTGCAGATAAAGCAGACGATTATAAGTTGAAACAAAGACTGTGTACAAGTATGTACTTGTATATCCCTTCAAATGTGTGTGACTGGGCACTCATATGCTCTAACCATGCATATTCTAGGGCTAATTAATATATGTAAAGTTTCAAGGTCTTTGAATCAAAGACATGAAAGGTATTCAGCAGTTTGTGTTTTCCTTAGTGCTCTTTTCCCGAAGGCACGTTATAACCAGGAGATTAGTTTTTTGATGTGTCAGTCCAGAGGGGGGGGTGGGGTCTATCCTTGTCTGATTGCCACCTACTGAGGGTGACCCTAGGTGCCTCCTCTAAACTACCATATCTCTACAAAAGTGAATTCCTGTGATTATTCAATTAGTACAATCACAGTAAAACAATTATGTCATTACACAGTATTGATGTTTAAGTACAAAAAGGTTTCCCTGTTTTTTTAATGCTACAGTTGCCCTGCACTGATAGACTGGAATAGAAGGTATGAGGAAAAGCAATTTCTTGCCATATTTGGTCCTTCTAGGTTATCTTAATTACAAATAATATCTAAACTGATTTGGCCCTTGTTTGCCAGAAGTGTAGAGATTACTTTTAAAATATCTTACCAGTAAAAAATGTCTGCAGAGGTATTTGTTAATCTCTTCGTAATTCAAGCCTTTCTTTCCAAACAAATTTTGTTACTCTACGTGTTCTCTCTGTGCTCTAAAATACAGCTGAGAGATTTTCTTCAGTAACCTGTAAAAGGTGACAGTCCCAATAGAACAGTGGTTATCAACTTTTTCTCCACTGGTCTCTCACTTATTCAGAATCCTACTTGCATTTAGTAATGCAGGATTGGTCAAATATGTTTCTCTGATACCTGTTGAGAATCTGTGCAATTAAAAAAAAATAACTTCATAAACTTTGTGTATTTACTACTGGTTCCTAAGCCCCTCAAGAAGTACAGGCTTTTCCTTCAGTAATTACTATGAGTAAAATGTTCAAAAGCACATAAGTGTGTTATATATGCCCTTGTAGTAGCGCTACAGAAAAATTGGTATACAGGTATGCACTTCATGTGACGGGACAAAAATGGCACATGCAGAAACACTACAAAAGTGTTCTTGTTTGAAACAGGAGCTTCTCTATAGTGCTGTGTTTTGTAGTTCCACATGTAACATCTGAACTACTGTAGCACTAAGGGACAGGCCTCCTGCTCTCCCAATATCCCATAGTGCTTTTGCTCTTCCCACCTTCTAAAGTAGGAGTGAGCAATTATTACGACTGGAGGGCCACTTACTAAGTTTTGGTGAGCTGTTGAAGGCTGCATACATAAAATCTTCCAGAAGATTTCATTTTAACAAATTATAGATAAAAAATATATATACTAATGTCAAACATCTACTATGACATATTTTAATTTTATTTCTAAAAATAATTTTTGTACTGATTTATGTTTTTGAGTACTGTATATAGAGGTGGTTGCATAATACCTCAAAATAAAGTATTACTCTTGTATATTGTGTGGTGGGGGTTGGGGTGGAGGTGGGGGGCAGGATATGTGGGTATGTGTGGGGAGATGGGCGTGCACATGTGGGAGGAGGGGGACTGCCCATGTATTAGGTCCCAGGAGCCAGCCGGGGATGGAAGGAGGAAGGGCAGGGGGCACATGCAGCAGAACAATACAGGTGTGGTGCGCCCCACCCCACCACCCATCATCCAGCATGTGGCTGCCCTGCAGTGCTCCATATGTGGGGCCAAGCCCTGCCTGTTCCTGCCTGAAGCAGTCCATGCCATGCTTCCCAGTGGGGCTGCTATTGGTGCAGCTGCAGCCTCCCAGGTACTGCTCAGCTGCCCTCACCTCCAGTGGCTTCTCCTCCTCCTGACCCTACTGGACTGCTCTGAGTGGCAGGGAAGCTGCAGCTGAGCAGTTCTTGCTCCAGTACATGAGTTTTCAACTCCCAGCTGCCTTCTACCCACTCTGCTCACCCAGCACAATGAGCAGCCACTTAAGGGTGGACAAGTGGGTGGAAGAAGACCTGGAGCTGGAGACCCACAGACTGGGGCAAGAGCCACCCAGCTGCAGCTTCTCCCCCACCTGGCTGGGCATCTGCTGTCCAGTGTGCAGCTTCCCTGCACTGCCTGCTGTCCAGGTGGGCAGGAGCATGGTGCAGGCTTTCCTGGGTAAGAACAGGTAGGAGGGGAAAGGGAAGGGAGAGAAAGCAGCTTGCTTTTTGACAACCTGCTGGGTAGCAGAGCTGAAACCCAGCCAGGACTATGGGCTGAAGCAGTGGTAGGGGCAAGGATCACTGCTTTCTCTGGCAACAGCAGTGGTAGTGAGCTGTCAGAGTGTGTTGCCTTGAAGGGCAGGGGCGCAGAGGAGGATGTTTGCTGCCTTGGGTGGCAGGGGAGGATGTTTGTCCACAGTGAGGAACGGGAGGCTGTCAATGATTGGGCTCACTGACCAACTCCCTTAGGGATAGAGGAGCAAAGGAATAGTCTCATATTTCCCCTTGGCTGGGGAGTATGCCTTTGTGGCAACATCATAGTGCTACAACCAGGGGGGTTGTGAATGCCCCTCATAGGGCTATGCTTTTGCAGCACTACAAATGCACATCTCTCCATGGCCTTAGACTCCTAGGTTACACTTTCAAAAATTACATTAGGTATTTGGAGTAAGTTTGCATTGTTCGGCACTGCCAGGGGGTAAATAGGAACCCTTCCAAATACATCCCTTCCATACAGTCCTACTCACATAAACCAAACCCAGAAATTCAGCAAAGCCTCTCCAGAGGGTATCCCTGTGTGGTCTCTCATGAATAGGGACCTACCAAAATCATGATTTCACAGATTTCACAAAATCCGTCATTGCCCACGAAATCAGGCAATGTCTGCAAAATCTGGGTGCAGAGGGTGGAAACTTACTGAAAAGAAAATGCCGGCTCCCCAGAGGGAGCCAGCCGTCCTCGGGGCACTGCAGCAGCCCACCAGGGCAAGGAAGGGAGGAGCAGGATCTGCCCACTCAAGCTGTCAGGAAGATGGCTGCTGCCCCTGCCCCTCACTGCTAATTGGCTGTGAGGGCTGCCATGTGGCCCCACCCCTCAGCCAATCATCAGTGAGGGGCAGGGCTAAATAACAGGCAGCTCGCAGACACTTAGCAGTGACGGACAGGGCCACCAGGTCCCTTTAGCCAATCAGAGGTTGGGGGGGCTGCCATGCTCCGCCCACAAAACACCCTATGTTCTGCCCACGAAATTCAACTACCCTAAATTACATAGGTCCCTGCTCATGAATCAGCTTGAAAGCAGGCATAAGGGATGACACCAGACTGGCTGCATTTATGCAGTTGACAAATGTGAGAGTAAGGTGCACTTAAGAGCAAGTGCCCTTGGCAGTTCTGGGGACATTGTGTAAATGTCCCCTTTGAAGTCTAAATCACTTTTGGAAATGATATTTAGACTCCAAAGCCAATTAGACACTGGAAAATGTTTCCTAATATCTACATGTACAATTTTTCCTAAAGGCAGAAGGTGTTTGATGAATATCATAGTTCCAAGTGATTTTATGACCCTGCTATCACCAGGTAGCACTATGTAAAACATATCAACCTACACATTTCCAGTGAATCATCCAAAATACTAATTGCTTTAAGTATCAATCCAGGTGCTTCTTCATACAAATTAAATTTCCCAACAAATGGACTAGTAGCTTATCAGGAAGGAAAGGAGTTTGCAACATACAAGATCTTTTAATATTAAAGCACACCTTTAAACTATATTAGTTTCATAATTACTGTAATTACTGTGACTCTCTTCTGTTGTGCGAAGTAATTTTGCATTCATGTCTGTTAACTCTTAGATCTTTCATAAAAAGTATTAAACCCTGAAAGGACAGATGGAGTAATACAGGATAGTTGGTAATGGCACTGAGAGCTTTTCATAGAAATCTTTATCTATCTGCTTTGTGTGGCCTGATGTTAAATGAGTTGTTTTGTTTCTTTCCAAAGGAAAAGATGTTCACATCACAGAAATCAGTACTGCTTGTAGCAATCTTTGACATTAGCCTATTACATTAGCACATAGGTACTGGCTCCACACTGAGGTACACTGGATTTAGTAAAGAGGGAGAACTGTATGGGGAAGCACATAAGCAACCAAAAATGAGTCCATTGCTGTTCATCAAGCTTTTTGTAAACTGATAGGTGCTGTGAGTTTGTTCTATATGCTGGGAATGGTTGGGTTTTGTGCCACTGTTCTATCATTTTCCCACTACTAGAGGCCACAACTGGATTTTCACACCCTGAGAAAATAGTGTGATTTGATCATAGAAAAAGGGATTGTCTTGTCAACCAAACTGCCTTGCTTAAATTAAATGGTTTGCCTTTCAAGAATGTGTTAATGACAGACATCTGTGCATAATTCAGTTCCATCCACGTTGTTACACTGAAATACTGCAACTTACTTTTAACTCTTACTTAGCCAAATTGTTGAAGAAAGGTACCAAATCCAGACCTTATGTAAGTGGGCAAATCAAAATAAGTATCCGTTGTACTGCTTAAGGCCTCCATTAGACAGGCTTGAAGAGAGCAAGAAGTTATGTTAGATATGTGTCACCTGCATTGTGCAGGAAGATGGGTGTGAAGACCTGGTTTTCAATGTCCAAGGCAAAGTATCAGATGAAGCAGAGATGCATCATGCAAGCACAGTCATCTGAACTGTGCTGGACTTCTGCAAAAAACAAACAATCTACAATGAAAGTAACTGTGTTTTTGGTGAAAACTATGATTTCCACTAAAATGAATCTTTCAGTAAGCTTGGGCTGAATTTAAAGCCATTTTTGCTAGTGTTTGTTAGTATTGGTAATATTTCTTAAAGCCTCAGCTCTTGGATTATTATTCTTGGACAATCTGTATTTTTAACTACATTTGTGGACATCATGGTTTCAGAGAAAAGTTGAAAATTGACCTGTGTTTATCTAGTTCACTTCATAAACAAGAAGGAAAAAAATTTTTTTTCATCAGTCAATCTTATTATATTGGGAGGGGGGACATTGAGATTGGCGATGCTGTTTCAAATACCCCTGAGCAGTCCCTTTTAAGGTGAACTATATTGAAACTTACAAAGGATTCTGAAACCAGAAAAAACTCAGTAACTTCAGCTCTCCTTTTCTCAGAGATTTTGGGCTTGCTCAAAACAAAAACTAAGACTAAACTGTGAATCAAATTAAGATTTTTTTATACATCTCCCTTGCCAGAGTCTTTCATATTTGTCAGAACACAATCAGAAAGAACAGACTGGACTGGATGATATAAAATACCAACCAATGAAATGTTAAAAATTTGCAGGATGCAAAATAATGATGAATGGCAGTATTCAGAGCGGTTATACAGAAATTACAAAGAGCCATTGTGTTTCTTAACTCTTAAGAGATCATGCTACTGTACAAGCAAGTTTCTCCCATGTGCAACAGATAAAATCAGAGTTTAATCATCAGAAACCAGTTGAACAAGAACTTACTTAAACTGTTATGGCATAAGATTTCTAAATGGGCCTCAGACTAGCTACAGTTTCTGCTAATGACAACATTCCTATTACAAATGGAATAAGAGAAGTGGTAGGGCAGAAAGCAGAGGTTTTCATATTTACAGAGAGTAGTGGAGGTCTAGGTTCTATGGTTGATTGTCTCAAGCATTTGCCAACCATGTGACTTTAGGCAGCTGATATTTGGTGGGAATTTCAAAAGAGCCCAGGGTGCCTAAATCCTGTTGAAATGTAAGGAGAGTTAGATGCTTAAGTTTATTCGATTCTTCTGAAACTCCTAGCTTTTATTTCAATGTGCATCAATTGTATAAAGCAAGGATTTAGAATGGTGCTCATTGGCAGGTTCCATGCTGACATCAAATGTTAAATAGTAATTTAACAAGCAAAATCCTTCACAAAATTCTTAATTGTGTAATAATAGAGATTGCCCCCTACAAATATACCTGGCACAGAACCACAGAAAAAAAAGATTGAGAAAATGACCTCTATTTTTCCACCCCCAAAACATCTTAGTACCACAATCTTTACAATTTTAAAACTTCTTCCCAAGGAATGTCAGTGTTCCACAAGCTGCACCTCCAAACAAACCAGATTACTCCCTTTCCCAGATTCATAGTCTGCAAATTGTACAGTCCAATTACACTATAATATGTCAATCGACCATTTCGTACATACAACACGCAGAAACTCTATCCCTGCAATAAATGTATCTGTGTGTACATGTCCCAAAACTATGCTGCCTCAAGTGGCTGTGCTCTTGTATTTATTTTTTCAATAGGGGTTTTCTTTTCTGTCTTCTCAGCTTCATCCTGTTCCTCTGCTAGATCTTTTACACACAATCTCCTGAACTAAATGTAAAATTAGGACTGTGTTCATCAGGCAACATAACTCCCTTCTTCTCTATTACATATCAGATTATGTTCTTTTATTTGAATGGTTGTAAAATATCAGGCAGATGGCAAGGTAGATTTGCACCTTATAGACTGTATAAATTATGTGTATACCATAAACCAAGTCTGGGCAATTATTGGGTCCCAGACACCACATAGGGAGTTTTGACGAGTTGTCATGGGCCAGGTCAGCACCTCCACTCCTGCTGCAACAACTCACTAAAACTCCCTGTGTGGGATGGGGCCGCGGGCAGGTGGAGAACAGTGTTTGGGAGCCAGACAGGCAGCTGAAGCCAGGATCACAGAGTGGGGTTGCGGAGTGACCTGTACCCTGTGGCAGGGTGTGGTGGGCATGTGGGGGGCACGTGCGCATGTGTGTGGTATGGGGGCTGCCTGGGAACTAGGTCCCAGGAGCCGGCCAGTGGTGAGGGGAGGGAAGAGCGAGCAGAGGGCGCATGCAGCAGAACTCGCCCAGTCAGTGCAGTTCACAGCTGCCCCTGAGGTGCTTGGCATGGGGCTGAGGCCAGGAAGCTTCCCCTGGGGCAACCCATACCATGCTTCATTTTGTGCCCACCAAACCAGCCCCAGCCGTTGCATGCAGCTTCTGGTGGGGCTACTCCAGGTACAGCTGCAGCTGCCTGGGTGCTGGTATACCCCCCTCACCTCCAATGGCAGCTCCTTCTTCTCTTGCTGTGCCATTCCAGGTGGGGAGAATGCTCCAGCACACAGGGCTCTGGCTCCAGCTCTCCCAGCTGCCTTCCACCCACTTGGCCACCTGCACCAGGTGAAAAGAGTGGGTGAAAGGCAGCCCGGACCTAGAGCCAGAGCCCTTCATGCTGGGGCAAGAGCCGCCCAGCTGAAGCTTCCTCTCGGCCTGGAGCAGGGCAGCAGGACAGAAGCCACTGCTGGAGGCACAGGGAGCAAAGCAGCACCCAGGCAGCTCCAGCCACACTGGGAGCAGCCCCGCCAGAAGCGATGTCAAGGGCTGAGCCAATGCACACGGGCTGAAGCACAGAGCAGGGTTGGACTTGGCCCCATACAGAGTGCCACAGGGACAGCTGCAGGCTGGAGCCAATCAACTGGCAGGTGCCCCCATGAGCCAGATCTGGCCCCCAGGCCATGTTTTGCCCACCCCTGGCAATAAGCTTTTGTGAGCCTGAGCTCATTTCAATAGATTCTGTGAAAGCACATGCACAGAGCAGTGTATCAAATAGAGCGATTTGAATGCAAAAGACAGGGAGGGGGGGAAAGGGGAGCAGTGCTTGGAGAGGCAAACAAGTGATAAACTCACAAGGACAAAGGGGTCCCTAGCTTAGCACAAAAGCTAATTGAGGTAATGAGATAAGAATCCATAGTCCCTGTTTAGATCATCCTTAATACAATCCAGTCTGTGAATGATTTCTTGTTCTACAATTTTGCATTCAAGTTCATTTTTAAAGTTTTGTTATCAAAGAACAGCTACTCTGAGGTCAGTGATCCCTCCCTCCCTCCTTTCCCTATCTATGTAGGTGGAAATCTGCCTTGCCTCTGCTTGACTTCAGACTAACATGGCTAAACTGCCTTTCCAAAATTGCAGCCTTTTAAAGGTTAAAGTGCCTTTTGTACTTCCAATGCATCATCCAAGGTTTTGGAAAGAAAAAGGTTTTAGTTGTATGAGCATGTGTGCAGGTATGTGCAGGTATGAGACTAATATCCTGTTACTACCTTTAAACATATTTGCATAGAGACTGGGGAAATTTAGGGAAAATCCATAAGATTATTTGATGCCAAGCCAAGTTCAAAATGTAATTTATCTGAATGTATGAACGTTTCTTATTGGTTACTGCTTCTATTTCAAGTCAACCAGCCTTCTATTTGGCAAGAAAAGTATCTAAAATCCTCCTGAATAAGTCACCCTCTACAGTTTTTATAAGGATTATTTTAAGTTTAACCTTGCATAGGAAGAAGAGCAACAATTCCACTCCCTTGTGTTCATAGGCAACCAGTTACCCAAAGATTTTTCACAACTGCCTCTTCAGACCATACCAGCCTCTTCAAATCCCCACTCATAGCTGCATGTTGCAAAACCAGAAATGCAAAAAACACCCTACAACGTGCTGTAACAAAAAGCAAGCAAACTGAGGAACTGCAATGACAGGGGAGTCATTGGTTAATATATGGTCAGAGGATCCAAGAAAAAAGACTATACCCCATGCTACAGAGGAAGGCAAAATACCTTCATAGTCCTTGCTGATTTGCGAGGAGGAAACATTCCTATATAAAATTGTTCATAGCTAGTTTATAGTAATTTGATGTTGTGCCAAGGTTGTTTTTCAGGTAAAAGCTCTTCTCTTTCCCCAGTAGTCACCTCACAAATGTATTTGTGGAGCATAATCATATCCCCTCTCAATCTCCATGTTGTTAACTAAGCAAGCCCAGGCTCTTTTAATCTTCTTTCATAAGGAAATATCTCCTTTCATAAGGAAATATCTCCATTTCCTTACACCTCTTAGTGGCCCTTATTTGTACTGTTCCAGTTTATGTTATTCTTTTTTTGATCAGCTATTTAGAACTGCACAGTATCCTCAATGGAGCTGTACCTGTGCCTTATATATTGGTACAGGAGTAGACAAAATACAGCCCGCGGTCCACATAGGGATTTCGTCCGCCCCACAGCAGGTCCCTGGGTCCTGCCTGACCCAGGTGCCATCGGGCCCATGGCACATTCTGCTGCCCCTGGGTGCGCAGCAGGCCTGGGAGGCTCCACGGCTAGATTCCATTTCCTGACAATCCTGCAAGCAGTCCTAGCTGCCAATGGTCCAGGCCCCATGGAGACCAGGCAAGACTCACAGGCAGGGCCTGAGGCCCAGGCTGAGCACACAGCCCTGACCCTGGCCCCAGCCCTAGCCCCAGCCCTGGCTCACCCAATGCGGGGGTGGGGGAGGGGATTGGGGTCCCTGCAACACTTGCTCCAGACCCGCCTGTCCTGGCCATGATAAGCAGCTGCAGCAGCAACTGGGCAGAAGCTGCTGCTGGGCACCAGGAAAAAGGGGGACCTAGAGGTGGCCATGACTGAGGCCACCTCCTCCTAGCTGCCTACCTGGAGGCAGCACTGGTGGCAGCGGGGAGGAGAGCCCCAGTGAGGGCTCTGGGAAGCTGCAGTGGGAAGCCCTGGCAGCAGTGAGGGGGAAGAGGCTGTGGTCCCACCTTTTCCTGGTGTCCAGCAGCAGCTTCTGCCTGGATGCCACCACCACCACATCCACACCTGGGCCTCCACCACCAAAGCTGGGCAGCAACTCCAGCCCCTCCTCAGGGTGAAGGACAGCCCAAATGCAGCGCTGGTGGTGGTCCTGCTGAAGCTGCTGCCCACCCACACCCATGCCAGCTCCCTGCTCACCCACAGCCCCATCCCACATAGGGAGGTTTGGTGAGCTGCCGGGGGGTGGGGGCATAAGCAGGGGTGCTGGCCTAGCCCATGACAACTCCCCAAAACTTCCATGGGCCCAAATAATTGTCCATCCCAATATTAGTATGTCCTTTTATCTATCAAATATACCCCAGTGAAGACTCCCTAAGAATGCATTATCTTTTTCCCAGCCACATCCCACTGGCATCTCATTATCCTCCTACAGTTGTCCAGGTTCCCCTCTTCCTTACTTGTTTCCAATCTGTGTCTCATTCTTAGAGCCAATGGTTTTGTTATTAGTTCCTAGATCCATGACACTACCCTTCATTTATGACTTATTCCATGTCCACTGCTCCATCCAAAAGAATTTTCTAAATCTTCCGACATAATAATCCAGTCTTCTTCTATATTGGCAATACCTCTCGTTTTAGTGTAACCTACACATTTAAAGAGGGCACACCTAGTTCCAGTTGCTAATAAAATGGTCACTAAACACAGAATAGGTCTTCAAACTAATCCCTGAGGAACTCCACTGGTGATTTCTCTCCAGTCAACACAATTCACTGTAATCCCCCTTTATTCTAATTCCTTATTCACTTCACATTGATTCGTAGTATTGATTCCTGTCTTTCCTGGTATGGGCAGTAATTCCCCATTACAAATGGTATCTAAAGCTTTGTTTAAATCTAGATAAATTAAGTCCATTGTGTTGCCCTTATCCAAGAAATTGGCTGTCTTGTTTTTAATCTGACTTGATCTTCCTCAGATAAATCCACGTTTTATTCCACTTTCCATTTATTTCCATATCCTTGATTAGTCTTTTTATTACCATCTTTTCTGATACTTTACAGACTATCAAAGGCAAGCCAATAGCCCTGTAATTGCCTATGTTATTCTTTCTCTGTATTCCTAAACTGATAGATTCAATGGCAATTTGTGCTAAAGGATTTTCTATTTGTGTGTCACTTCTTCTAGTATTCTAGAAAGGAGATTACCTAGGTCCTCTGGTTTGGTGACAGTAAGTGATCTAAGTTTTGCTTCCACCTCAGATGTGTTAATATCCAAAACCATGTCCTTGTTGCCATGGGGCACCGAACCAATGGTCTCAACTAGATCTTCATCCTTATTGAAAACTGAGGCAAAGCATGCTTTTTGAACCATACCTATGTTGCCCTTTGTCTCACCCCATCCCTTCAGCATATAGTAGCCTCACTCCTTCTCCATCCTCTTAGATCACATACCCCCAGACCCCGAAACCCTGGCAGTATTTCTGCCCAACCCTGGAAGGTCTGCTACAATTTAATGTATGAAATTGACGCCACAACCACCTCAGCCCTAGCCTTCCCCTTTTTACACTGTATGCAGAAGTTGCCCACACACCACAATCACTATAGGTAGTCTGTCTCACAGTTCCTCTTACCTTTTTATACTCCCCTCCTCTATTGTTCAGATGCTGGACTGCCCTGTTTAACACCCATTCATCACTTAAGTGCTCCAGCTTCTCAAGGCCTTGCCTGAGTGCATTTAGAGTAGCATAGCTTGTCTTTTTATGTGTATCCTTTACTATTTATTTATACTTGAAATTTCATTTACTCAATAAAAATTAAACCCTCTTATGAATGTTATTTACACCACACGTTGCAAGCTGTAACATTTGCTTGGGTCATTGTTCCTTTTTATTCAGTAACAATTTATTGTGCCCTAACCTTAAAGACACTATAACTTTTCAATCATCTATCATACTATGAAACCTGAGAGTTCCAGTCTTATACTGTAGAATGATTTAGCCCAAAACAATAACATTTCATAATAATGGTGTTTTACTCAGCTTGTATGTAAATAAAGGAGTGCCGGTGTGGAAAGAGGCTCAAGAGAAAGTACATTGCAATTAACAATTACTTAAATCCTTGTGAAGTGATTGATAGTCATTGCTGTATGACACTGAGCTCCATTTTAAATAAAGTCAGTTTCTTTGATTCAAGAAGTTCGGTTGTACAATCTCATTTGCAATCATAAAGCGTTCACTGCAGTATTGTCACCCCAAACTGACTACACACGCAAATGTATATGGAAGAGCTGAGTAAAATATAACCCTCATGCAAAATTAAGATTTAATTCATGTTTGAATTGGAAACAACATTTGCTTTATTTCTTTTGCTTTTGTTATGGGTTTTTTGCTTGATTTTTGTGGACAGAGTAAGAGAGTCATTGTATAAAAGAAGAAAGGAGGGGGGAAAAAAACAATTCAGTATCTTGTACCAAGCTCTGAGACAGAACAAAAGGAAAGTCCATGAGAGAAGAGTAAGAAAGAAAAAGGAAGTAACTGGAAAGCCAGAGAAAATGAAAGCAAGGATGCTGTTGATGGTGGCTTCAGTATTACAAAATGAATTAATTGGAGCAGGGCTTTCAAGTGGACAAGTGGACCCCAGGAGCCATGGGTCCCCATAGCTGCATATCCCCATGCTGCACCATGTGCAGGGATGGGCTTCCCCCACTGCTTCATCTGTGTGGGGGCAGGACCCCCTCCTCTGCAGCACCATGCATGGTGGCGGCCCCCACCTCAGCTGCCTGGCTGCATTCTCCCCCACTGTACCACATTGTGGGCCCCGCTAGTGCCATAGGCTGAACCATGCTGGTCCCTGGGCCAGGGGCAGAAAGCAAATGCTGGAGGAGCAACGGAGGGACAGACTGGAGACCCTGGTTGCTGCTGCAGTTGGAGTGAAGGGAGGGGAGTGGCAACTAGGTCAGAGCCTGGGGGCCACAGATTAACTCTTTGTGGGCTGCATGTAGCCTGCAGGCTGCTTGTCAGACAGCCGTGAACGAGAGAAAACATCCAAATATTTTCTGCAAACACATTGGTGAGGCTTGTAGAGTATGATCCACTAACTGCTGTCTAACTGTACATGGAAACAGTACGATATCTGCCCGAGTAAGACCTGGTCCATGTTAAACTGTTATACTGCTTTAACTGTACCCATACAACTGAAAGAAACCAACCCCTTTATTGTGGACCCAGATATAACAATATAAAGATGCCTATGTACAATCATATAAAAGAGTGGCTGGAAGGGACCTCAGGAGGTCATCTAGTTCAGCTCCCTCTTCATCCCTATCCAAACCATACCATACAAGTCCTTGGCAGAAGTAGTTAGCGATGGTAAAGTAAGGCAGGGCAGGGTAGCACCTTAGAGACTAACTCAGGGGTGTGGAACTCAACTGCCCTGACAGACGAAATGAATGGTGTGGGACTGGTCCATGGATTAGTGACACAGGGCTGGCCCAAAAGGCCAGAACACACCAAGAGACCCTCCTCTCCCATGCCAGATCTAGCACGTGCATCACCTGTTCTGGCCAGTTTGAGACCCAGTGAGAAGTGAGGCTTGGTCATCACTGTGGGAGCAAGCCAAGGTGCTGGGCTTCTTCCTGCAGTGCTTCTGGGGCTCCACAGCCACAGGTCTCACCCAGACACTTGAGTTGGGTACAGACATTTAAAAAGCCTGAGGTAGAATCAATCTAAATTACATGGTTTTCTGTAAGCGACATAGTATAGATCAGTAGTGAACAGAACACACATTCACCCCTTAGTGAGAGGTGCCAATCTTAGACCAGGTTCTGCCATTTTTAAACCAAGCTATGTGTACTGGACTTCTGATCTGTTATGGGTATAGACTGGTTTCTGATCACCAAGAAAAGTGTAATGTCTGTACCTGGTCTTGGCTGCTGCATAGAAAGGTCCCCCACTGAGGCTGCTAGTTGGACAACCCAGTTCTGCAGACTGAATCTGGTACATGGGATGCCTGTTTGACACCCTGGACTAACCAGTTCAGAGAGACATAAGCTTTCATAGGCAACAGCCTACTCCATCAGAGTTCATCTGATAAAGTAGGCTGTCATCTACTAAAGCTTTTCCACTCTGAACCAGTTAGTTTCTGAGGTGCTAACCCTACCTTCTGTCTATACAACCAATCTTATGCATGAGACTAGAGTGGAACTAATTCATTTGTTTTCAGAAAATGTCACATTAAAATATTAAACATTGTAAAATATTTTGATCCTTTCAGAATTCACTTCTCTTACACCTTTGCTTTCAGAGAGAAAACATGGAAAAGATATAAATGCCAAAGCACAGATTTTTCAGCCATAAAAAAATGCCCCTTTTCAAGCAATAGTAGTAAAAAAAAAGAAAGGCTATGAAACAGGACAATCTTGAGCTGAGAGCTAAATAGGCCCACTGCAGGGCTGGGGGGGGGGGGGGGCAGGAGGTCAGATATAATATGACCTCATATGTTGGTGAGAATATTTCTGAAACCTGTATCAGGTTTTCAGAATATTTCTGAAACCACCCAGATTCCAAGGTCTCTATTACTTTTAGTCATTTGGGTGAAGTTTGTACCATATTCTGTCCCCTTTACATTGGGTAAAAGCATGAACAATGCATGCCCCCAGAGCCAGGCGGGGCACAGTGAGCTCCTGCAGATGGCGGCGCTGTTGGCGGCAGGAACATGGCGGAGACAAGCACAGGGCAAGCGCTGGCAAATACATGGCAAGCGATGACCAGTGGTCGGCAACCACCCCCAGACACTGCCAGCAGTGTCGGCAGCAACCAGCAGTGATCATGGACTGCCCGCAGACACCACCAGCGGTGTTGCCGGTGAGGAGGGGGGGGTGAGCGGCGACCGCCCGGCAGCACATTTTTGCAGGGGGTGCACTGCCCCACTCACGGGGTGCACATGCACCCACCTGCACCCCCTATGTGTTGCCAATGGGTAAAAGGATTAAAGTGATATACAGAGTGCTGACAGATTAGCAACTCCTTGCTGTAATTCACAGGAAGCTTCATGAGTTACAGTGTTCCCCCCGAGCCAACAGACATTCGCTATTGGGTCGGGGGGTGGGGAGGGGAAATCAAGCTTCAATTTGAAGCAGCTGCATGTCTGCAGCCACTCTCCCTTAGTCCTGCCCTCCCTCCCAGGTCCGGTGCTGTCTTCAGAATGGGAGTGGGGGAAGGGAAGGGAGGGATCTCAGTCTAGAGTTTGCCCAGCCTACAGTGAAGGGTGAGGCAGGCAGATTGGAGTCCCCCACATACACACTTTGAGGGGGCTCTAATCCACCCACCCCAGCCTCCAGCACAGACTAGGCAAGACCTTGTCAGAGCTCCCTCCCCTCCCATCTACCCCTCCCATTCTGAAGAGCACCAGGGAGTAGGGCTGGGCTGCATCAACCCAGCCCTGCTCCTAGTACGTGCTGACAGAAGTTAATGAATCATACCCTCATGTAATGAGGATTCAGATTGTCATGCAATTTGGCACTTTTAAAGAACTCTGCAGCCACGCACTTCTGTAAGGGCATGACTATATTGCTTTTAAGGGGCCGATCATGTTACAAATGTAACTTCTGTCTGCACACAAAGAGGCTCTGAAATGTCCAGATGCAGCACAAACAAAAATTTTTCTAGCACCAAAGCATAACACAAGCCATTTCCAGCTCTCCATTGGAGTCTGCCATAATTTAAAATGCCTCAGGACTTTAGATTATGTCATGGCCATTTCAGCCTGAAGAGCTCAGTATCAGGCCTCTCATTTCCTATAACCATTCAGCCTCCCACTCCCACTAAGCAAAAGCAGGGGAGGCTCTCTGAATGGCCAGTGGCATAAGCACCCAAACTGCAAAGATGCCAGAGCAACTCCCACAGGATAGTAATTAGCAGAGACCACAGTCTCTGTTGATAACACTGGAGAACTCTCCAAGGAGCTGCTTAGCAGCTGCATCACAGAAAGGGGAGCATTTTCTGGAGTAAATAGTATCAAAATCAGGAAGAATTTTGCCTTGTACAGATTTAATCCACCTCTGTCTAGGAAAGAAGAAACTAGATACAGAGGTTTACCTAAGAGTTTGTCCCCCTCCCCTTCTACCACCACTCTCCCAGCTATATTATTGTCCTCATGCTTGCTGAGAGGAGAAAAATAAATGGCATAATTTAAACTGTATTATTTCTGTAATATATTCTTAGTGATTTTTTTTCTTTTTACAGTAGGGCCACTTGGCTCAATCTTTTCCCAGTGCTATATAAAACTACTTATAATTGGTTTCTAGTAGACTTCTATACTTTCTATAACATGAGCAGTATAGAGCCAGTTTTAGAGATGGTTTGATCATAATGATATTAATGCCTGTGAGATAGATTAGAGCTCCATAATGTGAAGAGTCAATAGCACTGCCCTCTGCTAATAGACGCCATTCTGATTTAAGATGGGAGCAGATCCTAGTTCAGTGATTTTCTGTAGAGAATCCATTCACCCACTGGTTTAGAGGTAAATCATTTTTCCTTATGTCCTAGTGGATTTTTGCTCCCATGCATCCCATTACCGCAAAGGTTTAGCACCAGGGAGGGGCATGCAACAGCATACAAAGTGCCACTAATTTAAGCAGCTTATCAGTGTTCTTCCTGATCTTGACCTCTTCCTGGGAAGTGATGATGATTGCAGAATTTCCATGCAGCAGTTAAGTGAGTTGGCAAGGCAGAGCATGGCAAGAACAAGTAATCCTCTCCCACTGGCTAGAAAAGGTGGGGGGGAGAGAGAAAGTAAGGAGAAGGCTGAAAGCAGCAGGTAATATTACCATTATTTCTATACAAGAAAATTCCCTTATGTTCCAACAGCTTTGCAGAATGAGGGGTGCAGTGCAGTTGTAGGCTTCAGTAAAATATTGCCTGCAAAGAGGTAACAGCAGCTGGTGATATGTCATTAGTCAATCAGCAAAGAGACTCCATTATTAATAGAAAATTGAAAGGCATAATTTTCCCATAATGAGGCTTAAAGAAGATATTTCAATCTGTTATTGAGTCACAATAGTTGCTTTCATGGTGCTCTTTTCAATACTCAGTGGTTGGGGAGCAACCTTTGGACATGTTCCTGCAGTAACACCCACTTTCAAAGGAAAGGGATTATCAATGCAAACTTCAGGGAATATTTATTATGGGCACTAATTTGAAAATGAAGAATATGCCAAGGTAAATGACTGATGAAACCATCTGTCAAATATCCCAGGACTAAATGAAGACCTGGATAAAAATCAATTGTAAGCAGAAAAAGCTTACATTCATAACAAAGGAAGAACTGGGTATTGTGCCTTTAGTTTGTTTTAAAAGCACCTATTGATAATTCTGTGGCAGGGGTGTCAAACTCACCTTACCCTGCAGTCTGAATGAAGGGCACAGAACTGGTGTGCAGGCCAAATTGGGCCCATAGACAGGCCTCACATGCCAGATCCAGCCCACAAGAGTTGGTCTGGTGTGGGGGCTACTTGCAGCATGCTCCCTGGACTCAGCATGCGGGCTGATTGCTGCATGCATGCCAGCTCCAGCCCCACATACTATGCTCAGCCTGCACCAGTCCTGGCCCTGTACATGGGGTATTGTAGTATTGCAGTGACTATAATTGCTTTGATTATTGCTTTGTCTATTTATTTTGTTATTTCTCTTTTTATAAAAGGAAAAGATTTAACCACTAAAATAAAGTTAATCTTTTTATGATTTACTTTTTATAATTTGATCAGTCATTATTAGTGCTTGGAATTAACTGTGCGGGCCGGGAGCGGTCCCAGGTTCTCGGGGGCTTTTGCGCGGTGCGGGCTGTGGCCAGCAGCCCTGGCACGCGGGTCGGGGAATGCAGGCCGGCGGACTAGAATTAGGCACGGACGCTTAGCGGTTGTTTAAGATCTTTTACTTACACTGTAGATGGTCATGGTGCAGGCTGGAAAACTTCCAGGAAAAGCTTCGCTTAAGTTCCAGTTTCAACTCGTAAGGACTTGGACAGAGCTCTGGATAAACTCACATGAAGTTTGCTAGGCTTCGTGGAACTTGCACGCAGGGAAGTGGGGTTCATTGAAGGATTGCGCTCGGCAACGGGGAGAGGCCAGAGGTTGATCAGACCTCTATAGCCAGCTCTAAGGCACACGCGGGGTTTGATAAACTCTACAGCGCACCTAGAGTTCTCCTCAAGATGATTACGAAGTCCTCCCTTGCGAGGTTCTCCTCCGGAGATCTCCAACTTGGGCGGAAACCGCTCAAGCCTCTTATACGGCTAGCAAGCCAATTGCTAGCCGCCACATGGGAATAATTTAGAACTGGCCAATAGTGGGATACAAATTTGCATGCGAATGGCAGGAACTCCTTTGCACCGTGCATTTCTCCTTTTGCAACTAAGAAATGCACCCTGCAAAGAAAGCTCCGAGTGGCGGGAAATAATTTAGCAGTGCCGAAGCACACACAAACAAAAATCACACCCTTGGGTTGTGACATCCCCCCTTGCTGAAGGCACAGCTGAATTATGCTATGCGCTCGTCACTCGGGTTATCAAGAGCTCTTACCACGGGTCGCTGAACTAAACGAGTAAACACAAAATTCGCTAACATAAGAAGTTCGTCCTCTAGGGATCGAATCAAATAATAACCAGCACAAATACATATACACATAATTAGATTCATAACAAAGAACTGCACGATCAGGGCTTCAGTGGGCGTCATGGCGAAGTCACGCATCAGGCCCTCACTTTTTCCGATGATGTTGTCCTTCTTGGGGCTTCTTTCCGCCACACACTCTGAATTCTGGATCTGTAAACAAAACGCTCAAAAAATAAGTTAACATATAACAAAATATTTACAAAGTTTCCATGGAACTACACTATCATTTCTAAAACATATAATACAGGTGTTTGCTACTTTAATCTACCCTCTCTTGCACACTCAACTAGATGAAATCGTCAAGGAGCCGTCGTCTAATTCTTCTAGATAATGGAAACCTAACTCATAGGCCAGTTGCCATTGGCCTGCGTCCCCTAAAATCCGAAGTTGCTGCTTATTGAGTCCGGAACACTGTAGGACAAATCCAAACATGTATCGCTCCTCTGGTGTTCTCTGTGGCAATGATGGAAGGTCGGATTCATGATGTCTTGCGCCTTGAATCTCGGTTGGGTGTCGACGTTCCCGATCACTAGACAATCTTGGCTCCATCAGGATACGCAGTCGTGACAACTGACGAAGGAGGTTACTCATGGGTTGGTTCACCATTGGGTTGAGCAGAATCCGGAGGACAACGATGTTCTTTCACCCATAAACCTCAAGACAACTATCTACGCTGTGAACGGTCACTGGAACGGTTCCAGGATCTCGTAGATGACGGTGAGGCCATGGTCTTATTCGCTGGAGTGATGTCAGTCCCAGCGCACATGCTCTGGGGTTCCAGGCACAGTACGAGACTCCGATGATTGCTAGCATGAGATGTTCTGCGCCGGTATGTTCTGGCTGTCCGTCATGCCATGCATGGGCTTTCTGACCGATCAGTCCTGCAACAAGCGCTGGCAGTGGAATAGGCCAGTGAACGTTGAACACCACCATGTCGATGTCAGTGACATGTCCTCTACTCCACGAAGCTTGTCTAACTAAGAAGCTTGCTTCTTCCTGGTTCAGCAGGTCGGATCCAAGTTCCACGACCAAACGTCCCAACCATACAGCTAGAGTTTCTTCAGGTTGGATTCTTGATTCTCTGCACAAATCCTGTAGTTCAGTTCTGGTGCGAGCATAGCAGGCAGTAGCAACTCGGTTAGTTGTTGTTACAGGCTGGACTACTGCTGCCGGAGTCATTGCTGCTGTTATTACTTCAGGCAGGAGGGGCGGATGCACTCCTCCACTCCATTCTCCCTTCCGTCAGCAAGAAGGTGTGGTCGCCAGAAGCGACACTGCGTCGGTGGGTGGGGTCGCCGGAAATGACACTGCGTCGGTGGGCGGAGTCACTGGTCGAACTTTCGCGGGTTCCTCCGAACCTCCACCCTTCTCTTCCAGTTCTTCCACGTGGTCTCCCTCTTGCTCGGCGCCATCTTGACGTGGCGTTTCAGGATTTTCTTTCGCAGCCGCTTCTTTGACCGCTCGAACGGCCATATGCAGCTGGGCTTTTAAACTTAAATTCTTCTGCATTAAATCAGTTATTGTACAGAAAGTTGCAGTTAGTACTCCCCCTTTGTCGTATTGTGGGGCCACCCTCTCATCCGCGGCGCGTTCCTCCGTCTCCAGATCTTCACGGAGCTCGGATGGAAGCTCGCGACCCCTTAATCTAGACGCCAGCATAAAGGGGGCAAACCGGTCGATCGGCACCGGTTCTTCACTCTCCCGAGCACATCTTAGGCAATGGGCACACTCCCGGGTGAGGGTCGGGTTTACTGCGCCCGCCAGGTTGACTCTGGCGAGGGACACAGTGTCGAGGGGCCTGAACAGGACCCGCTTATCACTCATTATACACCCGAATGCCGCGGGGTGCAGATACACTTCCCTCTCTCTTGGGGCTCCGTCTTCAGAAGCTCCCTCTTCTCCCTTCAGCGAAAGGCGTCCGCTGATAAATCTCTCACCCGTTCCTCCTGCCTGGTGGTAAGCGATATGCGCCTCTGGTTCCATAAAGCTTTCTACTTGGCGTTTTCCACTGCGCCAAGGGCAGTTCTTAACTAATTCTAGCTCTAGCGTGCCTTCCCCTGATCCCATCCTCGTCGCCATGTGCGGGCCGGGAGCGGTCCCAGGTTCTCGGGGGCTTTTGCGCGGCGCGGGCTGTGGCCAGCAGCCCTGGCGTGTGGGTTGGGGAATGCAGGCCGGCGGACTAGAATTAGGCATAGATGCTTAGCGGTTGTTTAAGATCATTTACTTACACCGTAGATGGTCGCGGTGCAGGCTGGAAAGACTTCCAGGAAAAGCTTCGCTTAAGTTCTAGTTTCAACTCATAAGGACTTGGACAGAGCTCTGGATAAACTCACACGAAGTTTGCTAGGCTTCGTGGAACTTGCGCACAGGGAAGAGGGGTTCGTCGAAGGATTGCGCTCAGCGACGGGGAGAGGCCAGAGGTTGATCAGACCTCTATAGCCAGCTCTAAGGCACACACGGGGTTTGATAAACTCCACAGCGCACCTAGAGTTCTCCTCAAGATGATTACGGAGTCCTCCCTTGCGAGGTTCTCCTCCGGAGATCTCCAACTTGGGCGGAAACCGCTCAAGCCTCTTATACGGCTAGCAAGCCAATCGCTAGCCGCCACATGGGAATAATTTAGAACTGGCCAATAGTGGGATACAAATTTGCATGCGAATGGCGGGAACTCCTTTGCACCGTGCATTTCTCCTTTTGCAACTAAGAAATGCACCCTGCAAAGAAAGCTCCGAGTGGCGGGAAATAATTTAGCAGTGCCGAAGCACACACAAACAAAAATCACACCCTTGGGTTGTGACATTAACTATCTATTTAACATTTCTTATTGCTTAGCATAAATGTATTTGACATATTGGTCTCATGATTTTAAACATATTTGACCTATTGGTCTCATGACTTCAAAACTTAAATTTAGGTTAAGGAAAACACTTGTGTAAGGGTTTGTGGTATGTCTAGTGTATGTGGATATGTCTGGCTTATGCGGAAAAAGGTAACAAAAGAGTGAATGATGAACGTATGTGAAAGCGATGGAGGAAAACAGGCCTCTTGCATCAGGTGAAAATAACCTTCTGTGGTTTAATGGCTACAGAGGATGTCAAGTCAGCAGCGAAGGACTACCAAACACTAAATCATGCTCCATCCTGATGGCTGAAGACTGTAAGCGACGGCCCCTGAAGATTGCAGATGACAAAGCCAGAAGATCATGACCTACCAATCTGAGCCTGCCAACAGGACAAGAAGGATGGCCTTCGTGTCTGACTTAGCAGAATCCATAGGTGTGTACAGACAGCTATTACTATAAAGAATGAACACAAAAACAAGGCTTTGGGTCTTTTCCACCTGCAAGAAGGAGTTTTTGGTGCATCCAACATGATCTGACTCCAACTCTCTTGGTCAGCCTGGCCAGCCACTAGACTGACCTTAAGCAACTTTAAGAAGTTGGTAACACCTTAACCTTTGCAGGACTGTCTAACTATGTGTGTGTGTGTGTGTTTGTTTCTTTGTATGAATGTACAAATAAATAAATGAATGTATAAATAAGTATGCATGAGAATGAGTGAAGCAAATAACTTTACTGTTCTTTATTATTTTTATGTTTTATGTTCCAATAAATGCGGCACTGTGCCTTATCCCCTAATAAGATTCCGGCTTGTTTTTAATTCATACTGTATGCCCCATGTGCACAACAGTATGTGTTACCTCCTGATATACAGGCACACAGAGGTAAAGGTGGTAAACTGTGTGAAAATGGCTCTGAGTGAACTCCAGACCTACTACCAGAAATTGGTAGTACAGGATGGAGAGACCACAGCCAAAGCCATCTGGCACAGAGACACGTGGCACAGGATCTTCCAACTCCCCCCTAGTGGGGAAGGGGACAGTGACAGTGAGAAAGAAGAAGAGACAAGTGGAACTGAGGACAGTGATAGTAGCAGTCAGTCCTCCAGCAGAAGCTGGAGTGACAGCGACATGGACAACAGGTGAACTGAGTCTGTGAACCTGCAAGCAAGGTAGGGATGAAAGGAATGGGTTGCCTGGTTTGAGACACCAGCGTTTCTGTGTGTGTAATGTGCCGGGCGGATATCAGGGGTGGGCGAAGCGGGCCCTATTCAATATGGATTCGGATCTGGCCTGAATCAGGTACAGTGATTCAATTAGTTGATTCAGTTCACTGTCCCTGATTCAATTCAGCTGAACCCAAATCCGAAGATTCTATGCTGATTCAGAGAATCAGCGATTGGGACATAGACACAGCTTTAAAAGTTTTTTCTACATACCTTGAGGAAGCATGTGTGGCTTGTGATCGCTGCAATGCTGGAGCACATGGAGGGTCCCACAGGAGTGAGGGGGGCCCTCCACATGCTCGGTGGCAAACCCAGAAATAGGCATACTTCCAGGTCTGCCAGGGAGCGTGATAGGGGCCCCCCATGCCTCCTGGCTTGGTGATCGGCCGCAGGGTCCCCAAGTGCCCCCACCCCAGACACAGAAGGCACCATTCACTGAGCCAGGGGTGCGGGGGGTGGGCCCCAGCATGCTCTCCGGTGGACCCAGAAGTGGACCGGAAGTGCTTCTGGTCCACTTCCAGCTCTGCTGCCAAGCATGCTGGGGCCCCCCCATGCTTCTGTGGGACACTCCATGCGCCCCAGCATTACAGCATTCATGAGCTGCCTGCTACCTAGAGATATGTAGAAAAAACATTTAAAGCTGTGTCTATATCTGACTCTCTCTGAATCTCTCCGGAGGGTTCTGATTTGATTCAGAGATATTAAAGGGTCCTCTGATTCAATTTGGATTTGGAGATTTGGCCACCGAATTGGACCGAATCTCCGCCAAATCAAATCAGGGACCGAAGCTTCACACAGCCCTAGCAGATATTGTAACGGGCCCAGGTGGCCAGTGGGTCTTTGTATGGGCATGCAGGCTGCAGATTTTGTAATGGGTTATGTTTTTTTCTCTTTGTGGAGTGATACTCGGAGTGTAGATATATATAACCTTAGATAGATAGATAGATAGATAGATAGATAGATAGATAGATAGATAGATAGATAGATAGATAGATAGATTTCCACAAAAAAAAATGTGTTACATGAAGTGGGCGGGTCTGGTCTGGGGCACACGGTGAATGTAGAACCTGCGCCAGGCTGCCCCTGTGGGCTGGATCCAACATGAGGGGCCAGTCTATAGGTCTGATCTGGACCACTGGTACATCCAGTGTGTAGGGCTGGTCTGGTGCAGGTACCGCATGCACCATTCACCCAGCCCCACCCCATGCTCTGCACACTGGATCCAGCATTGGCCCTGTCCAGAGTGGCCCCAGATCCATCATGCACAGCCTGTCTGGTGTGGGTGCTACATACAGTACTTGCCCCAGACCAGCCACGTGCAGCCCATGCTAGATGGGCTCTACATGCTGTATGCAGCATGCAGGGCTGCGGCCAGAACATGCTGCATGTGGCAGGTAGCACTGGGCCAGATGATAAGTCTCCATGGGCCATAGGTGCCCATGGGCCATACCTTTGACATCCCTGTTCCAACAGTTAGAAGATCCACACAGGATTTGTGTTCCTAAGTCTTGCCCAGCTCCCATTTTAAGTGACTAAATCCAAAAGTTAGCCTAAAAACACCTTCTCAGAGGCTGCTTAACCCTGGAAACATCTAAAATCCATGGATTCCTTAGTTATTGACATTACAGTTCCTCATGAACTTCCAGTTCCAGTTCTTGGTTTACACTCATACTCTCAAGACCTGACACCACCAAGAAGCAACAGATTTAGCCCACACCAAAAACCTGTCAAGAACCTCAAACTAGGCACTCCTCTGCCTATATTATCTGAAGGGATTGATCCAATACATGTGCTTTGAGTCCTGCACCAAATACAGCGGCTTCCATCATCACCAGCAGTGCTTCCCTTTTCTGCAATAGGTGAAGGCTTATTGTAGGATGTGCAGCACAGTACCTAGACTCCTGGTGGCCCCAGGCAAACTTTTAATATCAGGCCCCCTTCGCCAGAGATAATGATAATAATAATCATTATTTTTACCATTTTCAGGGCCCCTTTCTGTCTAGGCCCCAGGCGGCCACCCAATTTGTCCATGCCTGTGTCTAGCCCTGAGGATGCGCAAGGCCAATTCCTTCCTCTGTCTGAGGACATACAAACCCATCCCCGTGCTGTAAGTTATTCAAGGTGAGAGCATTTCCATCCTCTGTAATTATTCTGTCCAAAGATTAATAACTACTTATGTACACTTTAAATCTGTTCCCAATCAAATTAAGCTAACCTGATAAAAACTTCTTTGAACTTAGAAAATAGGGGTTCACACTGAGATATGCACTTAGCAGTTTAAATTTAGACCTTAGTTTAACCTGTATAGCAGTCCCAAATTCAAAGAGGAGGATGATACTTAAACCCCTACTCAATTTGCACTTCAGTATGTTAGCCCACTTCTCAGCCTGGCAATTGATACCGGCTGGCAATAAAGCAGGTTGATTCTATTAATTAGCAACATTTTGTAGTGAAAAATGACCTTATTTTCAAAACAAAAATGTTCACATACTTTAAGGAGGTTTCATTTCCGATTGATCAAACTGAAAACTTCAATAACTAGAATTTTGAAGTTTTAACTAATTTTAAATATTTTAACTAATATTCTTTAAAAATTCTTTGGTCTTGTTTCCCCACCCCCTCACCCCACCCCCTTTTACCTTTTTCTGTTCTCCTTTTTTTCAATGAATGAAAAGGAATGAATGCTGTTAACAATGGAAGGGTTTTATTTTCATCGATATTCTTTTCTTAAACTTTTCTTTTTGCCACTCTAACTTTCCAAAAAATCCCCAATTTTGGGACTGTCAGTAGGTATCCCTTTCCAAAGTTGGGGAAGTTTTGAATAATTAGATTTGCAAGGGAAAAAATCAAAATGTGGGGAGAAATTTAACACTGGGCACTGAATGTATGCATTTATCTTCTTGCATTTGGTCACAAAAAGAGGGAATGGAAAAAGATAAAAAAATTAGGATGAAATTTCAGTTAAAAAAGTCACCCAAATGAGGAAAAATTGTAAAATACTGAAAACAATGTAAAAAGAATATTATGAAGAATGAAATTCTTCTTCCTTTTCTCAACCAGCATTTTGGGATTGCTTTTGCTATACCAGTAGTCCATTATTTTATTTAAAGTTGGATTATCGAGTGCTTGAATGGGAGCACAACTCATTCTGATATTAAAATATTACAGCTAAATCCTTTAAAACATTGAGGACTCAATGTCAGCTGAGATAATTGTGAGCTATGGGCATTCAGTACCTCTCAACAGTAGGCTCTTAGGGATCAACGGAAGTGAGACAGCCTCTGCATGCCTGGGCCATAGCTCTTTTTTGAGTAATTTAAGGAATATGTGATTAAGGAATATGTTATCCCATAAGCTTTCTTCATGTAAACCATTTGCTATAACTAGGGATGGAGAAGGACAGAGAATAAAAAAGATTTGTTAATTCCATGCAACCAGATTGTTACTCAGGTTCCCTCATTCTCCATGCTCTTCCATCTCTTCCTTGTCTTGGGCATCCATCCATTTTAGGAGGCATTTCCAGGTTGTAAAAGTCTTGTTAGCATGTTAGATTCTCTAAGTCTCATTCTGCTTTCAATAACAAGGTTGAGGAATTATAATGGATTATTTTTAAAGAATTATTTTAACTCCTAATATTTTCCAAGGGTATTAGTTTCAATCTAAGGACAGCTTTTCAGTATAACACTTGGGTCCACAGCCACTGGGCTGTGATATAGCTTCTTTATCAACAGAAAACTTAGAAAGGTTGTATTTGAGTAGAAGAGACAAAGTAAGGAAACATAGCATAAAATGAAAAACTATGGTGGGGCATTTTACAGTGTTTTGGGGATATTATGAATAGCTAACCCTGATCACACAAGCTTGCTTTGCTAGCCTAACTTCTAAATATCAGTACAGTACCTCATTAACCTTTGGAGGGAAAATTCTCTCTTATGCATCTCCCTTTGTTTGCATAATCAGTTTTATGGGCTGGTATATCCCTTATTCACATGCTCCACAGTTCCTAGAGGTTGGACTCTCTGAAAAGCCCAGGGCATTCTCAGCTGAGGGTTCCCTCCCCAAGGCCTTGACTGGAGTGACCTTTAGGTTTCAGCGTGAGAGAATTACTGTATTCATCTCTTCTCTGATTTTTTATTAGTGAAAAATTATACCATAGTTCCTAGCACTTTGTGGAGGTAATAATAATGGTTCTTTCATGCCAGCCTAGTGCGGGCTGTAATATGTGTACCTTTATTTTGTCAAACACAGTCTGAACACCAATCAGTTGCATGATTATAGGAGGACAGTACAGAAGCATTTAATATGCTAGCATATGCTAAACCATATAATTACTGTCATTTCTAATGGAGTAATCATGTGGTTTCTGCAAAATAGCTTGTGCCAGTTCACAGTAACTGTACTATTAACTTCTGTGGCCAGTGGTATTTCAAAGGGAAATACCACTGGCCTCCCCCCCTCTCCACTCCCCCAGACCTCTCTCCCCTGCAGCTCCTTACTGTAGCCACCAGGGACTGCCTGAATCATCAAAGCTCTCTGAATCTTTGCCAAACATTTGGAGAGCTTTGAATTGATTCGGACCTTTAAATTGGTCTCCTGATTCGATTTGGATTTGGAGATTCAGCCACTGAATCAGGCTGAATCTCCTCTGAATTGAATCACCACCCAAAGCTTCACACACCCCTACTATTGATCTATGTCAGTCTGTAGGTAGTAGTGAGCCTTGTGCATCTTTTTAGACTTCCAATGAGCCAAATGCTGCTTCAAAATTAGGAATAAAGTTAATTACAATGGTGTAAAATAGGATGGAATGGAATGATCAAGCCAAGAACTACTGATTTTTTTATAGAGAAACATTAATCTTTTGTAGATCAATGCAGGAAAAGAAAAGCATTTGCATGTAGTCCATCTGTCATTGCCTTGTGACTGTGATGGCAAAATGTTAAATGTGATTTTTCATTTGATGACTTTATACATGCAGAATGGCACTTGCACTAGTTTGCATAAACACTGCCTTGTATTAGCCATACAAAATGCCCTTGTGCAGCAATTACATATGTAAATTTGTATATAAAAAACTCCAGGATGTTGGGTTGCACTATATATGATCTTGTACCTGAAGCCAAATTCTGCTCAGGTAAATAGAAATGACCTAGAGAATCCAAACTTGACACAAGTTCCTTTATGCAAACTGCTTATGTAAATAGCCTTGTAGATGGAGAAAATACCTGCCCAGTGTGTCCAAAATTCTCCAAGCAAGCCAAATGTATAAAAAATTATTCCCTACTTGACCTAGGGATATGGTACACCCATAGCACACACAATACTATCTTTTATGTTTTGCATGAAAGAATATATTGCAAATGAATCTTGGTACAAAGTTTAAATAAAGAATTACCAAGTAATAATTAACTCAACATGTCATTTATTATGATGAGACACTGGGGTAAGGTCTGTTTCCTTTTATGCTTCTAACAGAATGTTCTCAGTTTAGAACAGGTATGACCAGTTACTCAGAGGTCCCAAAAGACATAGTGTTCTCATCATAGCTTGATGCAATATTTATTGATCTATTTTTTGCTTTTTTTGACCTACGTATTTGTATCACAGGAAAAGGGATGTGCCAGACATTGTGTTAGAGACACTTGCCTTGTGGACCTGGGATCTCCTTTTTTTAGGTCAAAAAGTATGCAGAATCTCATCCTACCTCTCTTGTAGGGCATTTTGTTGCTAGCATAGCATAAACCAGTATGTTAAAAGATTTGCTGCAAGCTTGAGAGAACTAGGTTACTGCAGGGCAGAATGGAAGAATATTGTGGGAAGCTCATGCTGTGCCTGTATCCAACAGACAACAGCAACACAAGAATAAATCAGCCCAACATGTGGGGAAATGAATTCAGAGATGTATGATATATTTATTACAAGTGACTCAGACCCATCATCTTACAGTTGAGATACTTGTCTGTTTTAAACTCATTTCCTGGCAGACCTTTCAATGACTTATATACAAAAAATGTTCCCCAAATCCATTAGCCTTCCCCTAGGTCAGAGGGCAGGATTTGTCTAACTAAATTTCCAGTGTGGAAATCTGAACACCAGTTTGTGAAAAAACTAGAAACCTGAAAGTCAGCCTCACCTCTACTAGCTACTTCCTTCATAGCATTGTGCAAATCACTTATCATTTCAGCTTTTCTTTCATTATTATTCCTTGTACTATTTTCACGGCTGGGTACCCCAGTCAAAAAAATCAGAACCCACTTTGGCTGGGTGCTATGCAGACAAATTAAAGGAAGACAATCCTTGCATCAGAGATCTAGCAATCTTGATGTCAGTATAACAAAAGCTTGCCCCAGGGGTGGCCAGGATGCCCCCGCTGAGCACTTAGCTTTTGTTTCCCATTTCCTTCCGGCATACTCCCCTTCTCCTCACCTGCCACACTTTGTTATAAATATGTGTTTAGAGATGGGAGGCTGCCCCAGAGATCCCTAAACAAGATCTTATCCACTAATAAGCGAATAATAACTGCAAGTCTAATAACTGCTCATCACTTTAAGGGCTAATTTTGTGGTCTCCTCATCTCCCCTTCTAGCCATGCCCAAGCCTCATAGATGTCACCAATCAATCAGTTATCACCATCAATTTCATGGGCCTTCAACCCCAGTCTAAATCAGTCAAATGGGCCCTGGGCACTCTAGCCCTATCCTTGCTCCTCTTTGAATGCTGAGATCTCTCCATCCATCTTGGACCCTCCCTGGGCTCCCTAGCCTCTTCTCCACCCTACTCCCATATTACTACCCATAATACCTGCTAACCACCAATTGCTGGGACCTCTACCTTCTTTTAGTCGCAATCTGAACCACTGATGCTACCCAAGCCCATAAGGCTGTATTACCTGCAGGTATTCTGGGTATCCCTCAGTAGTCTCTCTAGCTTGCTCTGGAGCTTTTCTTTCCACGACCACCAGGCTCCTTCCAGGCTACACTGCCTGCCCCAGTTCAGGACCTGGGCTTATAAGGGAAGGCCCCCTTCCTGTCCCTTCCCTCCAGTGCCACCTGAGCCTTGTCTGCAGCCTTTCTCCTTTTAAAGTAACAGGAGCACTAAGTTCCCCATTACAGTCAGTCACAATACAAAAGACAAATGGAACAGACAAGTGGGGTAGGAGTGGGCTGCAAGTATGGGGAAAATATAAAGCAAACAGAATTCCCTCAGAGCTCACTATTTGCCTAACCAATGCCAGTCGGCAATGACTTATAACAGTGATACCTAGCCCCTGGCCTGTGGGACAGATCCAACCCACAAGACCATGTCATCTGGCATTTGGGTCTCCCCATGGGTCTAGAAATTTGGCAGTGGGAAAGCAGTAGCAGTGTTAATTGCCACTCCCCTGCTGTCAAATTTCTGGTCTGGTGAGAAAATCTGCAGGCTGGATGGTGTGGCCCTGTATGCTAGATTGCATTGATGCATAGGGAGGCGGGCATGAAAAGTCATTCCGTGATCAGTTCTGGTGTGTGGGGTCAGCCTGGCACATGGATGAATATGGCATGCAGGATTGAGCTGATGCATGGCTGGATCCAGTGGAGGGGGTCAGGCTATGTGTGGGGCCAGGTTGTCATGCTGGATTACATCCACAGGGTGACCCTGCACACTAATCCTGCATGCAAACCAACCCCATGCCACTCATCTGGTCTGGGGGACAAGAACATTGAGCACTGCTAAGTTATAGAAACCACAACACAGGCAAATTTGGAGGTGGAATTAAGAAGATAATGTGTTTGATTTTTGCATTTCTTATGCACAGGGAAAAGAGTGGAAGAAAGAGCTAAGATTTTTGTATAGCACCTGTCCCTCAGACAAGCGTAGCTGCTTAGGAGATTGTATTATGTGACCAACCCTTTATTTAATACCCTAATTGCAATAATATGTACTGTATTATGAAAGCACACTATGCTAACTGGCTTCACAGTATTTAATAACTGTAAACCAGGCAGTAGTTTTAATTTTCATCACTCATCTGTAAATATGATTAATCACGTATATCCTAGCTTTGCTGTTTATTCTGAAATTGACTTCGCTCCAGTGCAGCTGGTATCCAGGAAACAAAACTTTATGTTGAAATTTGATTTGCAGTTACTCTCATCATATAACCTCACAGGAAGAAAAATGGAGATTTGTTGTTGCAAACTCATGGATTGCTTTGCAATGTGTTTTAAACTAGAGAATAGGGAATGCATTGATACTTTGGGTCTCATAAAATCCCAATCTATCTTTTTAGTTTCAGATTTCACCAGGTTGTTTTTTTAATTAATTTGAAATTGTTAGGGCAGAAAAATATGGCCAATATTTGGGATCCAGTTACATAGGATGTTTTTATTTACATAATGCTTTATTATTTATGTCTTATTGTCTAGAATTAAAAATTACCTGGAGCTGAGTGAGTTTGTGAATTTGTTTAAATTAAATAACTGATGAGATTGTGAAAATTTAAGTCATGGTGAAAAAAAAAAGTTTCTATGTATGATGGAAAGTTTTAACAAGCAAGGAAAGTTTTAACACGCAACATAAGACTTTTAATTTGTGTTTTTAACTGGAAACCAAATAAAACATAACAAAGTCCTTAGAGACCATAATATAATTCAGAAATACAATCATGCAGCAATGTAGCGATCACGTGAGTCTACACATGATCCATAGCTACTTTGCCACAGCAGCATCCTCTCCCATTTTAGCACACTGCTATGGTGAAGTAGGGGGAAAAACTAACTGTGCACTGTGCACACAGTGCAGTATGGGTGGTTGCTATGCCATGCTTTAGTACTTCCATAAGGAAGTACTAAAGCATGGCTCTGTAAAACATTGCTGTAGAGTGACATGTAGACATTTCCACTGTTACTCAAAACACCAGTGGTCCTTCTCTGTCCTCTTTTCCTTCCCACAACCAAATCTCCTACTCATCACCAGTCAGCAGACTCAGGGAGGATCAGGACTTACCAAAATTCTATTTGCTATTACACAGAAGTTTTAGATGGTCTTCTATATAATATCCCTTTTATATCTTTGGGAAGAAGCCCTGATTAAGTGACTGAATATCTTTCATGTTTCATTATATTCCACATAATATACCATCTTCTAAGATAAAACAATAGTAAGATATTTGGACAATAAATTATTCCATTTTTATTGTTTATAAATTAGTTTAATTAAATTTTGGGAATAATTTCCATCCCTCCCCAGTACAGCAGAAAGCTAAATGAACAGTAATCCAAAAAGGATGTGAAAGAATTTCTACTGTACATAATTTTTATCAGTAGGCAAGGACATTTTTAAAGGTCATTAGAGATGTGGAATGCAGAATGAACTACAGATTAATCAGGGTAAGGTTGGATATTGATATATGAGCAGACTGGGCATCTAGTCCTGTCAATAATTACTACAGTACATATCTTTACTGTTTTAATGCATTCCATTTATTCCCCCACCACTACCCATTCTTCATGATTTTAATAGAACTTCATATGCTCAGATAACCTGGCCACCTTTCCCAAATATAGGATATAGGAGCCTTACTTAGGCACAAAATGTTGACCACAGTGTATATTCAGAGCTAGGCATTAATCAGGATATTTTGCATTACACATGCTTTACAAATTGTTATACTAAGCATAAAAGACAACTTTTGGAATACCATATTAGAACAATATGGTGCATGGGTAGAACATTTCTATGTACAGTTTTAAGCTGTAAAATCTATAATTTCAGTACCACACTGAATTAAAGAGAGGAATGATGCTTCATGGTAGGATGCAGGGGCAGATCTCAGGGAAGGGGCAACAGTGCAGTTGCACCTCCCCCTTTGATTCATGCACCACCCAAACTTTAAAGCCATCTGCCTGGGAAGGGCAGTGACATTTCTGTTCCGGCAGTGCTGAAAGAGTCAATTGATTTCATGGCTGGTTGTTATCTCCCTGATTCCTGCTAATCTTTCTCCACTTCACTCTCAGAGTTGCTCTAATTAAGGTGCCCACCCCACCCTAAAACCTTCTACCCCAGAGTATGTGTAAAAACAACCTCAGGTTTTAATTTTATATTAGGTCTTTGTCTCTCAATGGCTCCTCAAAACACTCTGAGATCTCAGAGTTGAATATATTAGATCTTCTAAATATAAAGCTGTAAAAGCTTATTTAAAAAAAATCCCTCTGACTCCACTGCACTCTAACTTTTAGGACACATTGATAATGATAGCTGAATGTTTCCTGTTTGTCTACAAAGAGTTTGTGCTTGCAGTGAGGATTTTTGCGCTGCAATGAATGTCTCATGCCATGGTTCAGCAGCTAAGTCAGACATGTTTCAAATTAGTAGCTCTGTAGATCTACCTGTTATGCTGCTAGCATTTCATCAGTAACTCTTCTAGTGTTATACTCGCTAAAGGTGGAACATTACTGCAAAAGATCTTCTTCACAGACAATATTACCATACTACAGGAGTAACTCCTGAGCTACTGAGTACTCCTCCTAAGGGTGGCACAATACAGCCATTCATACTGAGCACTTAATGGCACTTTTCATCTTCAGTGCACTTTACAAACAATTATTTAATCCTTGCACCACCCATCAGTGGTAGGCAAATTTTATCCTCATTTTACAATGGGAAATCACAGAAAGAAAGTTCAGTAATTTAGGGAAGGTAATGCAACCAGTGTCTGAGGCAAGGCTGGAATGCAGGAGGGTGTAGCTCTCAAGTACACACACTACCTCACTCAAGATGTGTCACCCATTGACTGAAGTATCTGATCGCTCATTAATGATTATTCCACCCTTCTTCTAGATATAGAGTCTGTTTATATGTCCACAAACACCTTTCATTTTAAGCCAGCTAAAACTGATTCACACATGGCAACCAGCAGCAAGGAGCATAAAAATCACATAACTAAGCAGCATGCTATGTTTAGTTATTATTTCAGAGCAAAAGAATTGGGAACACGTGTATGTCTGAAGTGGGGTCTAAATTCCCCAAACAGTTTAAATCTAGGTTTGCATGTTTTAAGCATCTACACCCTAAAGAGGGATTTGCACAAGGACTCAGCAGCCAAGGTCCCAAATCCTTTTGAAAATCCAGCTACTTGAAGAGGAGCTATGCTCCCAAGGGGCTATTTTTGCTAAAACCAAAATGGCAACAAGCAGCTAGTAGGATGATTTTCTGTGTGTTTTCTCTGTCTAATTGTAAAGACCCCATGAGTTTATTTTATATTTAAATTGTGTTTACCATTTAATTATGTGGGAATGAAATAAGCCTGGAAGGGTTTAGGACTTAAAAACCCACGGGGAAGAGGAGAACTCTGTAGAAGTTTCTTCATTAGAGTTCTCTTTAATTCTTTTTGCTGGGGAAGACCAGGGATTTGATGCCCCAGATGTACGGATCCTAGGATTTTCCCATTTGTCAAGAAAACTATCAGATACACAATGTCACTGGAAGACCTTGTAGCTCTGCCATCCTTTTCTGGATCACTGATGCTAAGGACTCCCTTCTCTATGACTGCTACCAGCAATCTCTTCAGAATGGAAGGACTCTTTAGAGTAAAGGAAATTACTGCATCTGTTTGAGGTATTCATATTCCTGAATAGTCCTCACAGGACAGGTGGAAAGGAATGTGCATATGTTGGTATTTCTAAATATTTAGATCCATATATATACAGGAATTGCTATGGTATCTAGTTCCTACCGAACACATTAGAAAATACGTACTATACAGGCAGTATCCCTGTGTCATTGGAGAGAAAGAATATATGATATAATAGGTTTTGACTCCAGTGGTAGTTTAAGATGTAGCTACAAGCGCTCATTTTGTTACTGTGGGAAGTAAGGTGCTAGGACACTGGAATAGAGCCAAAGCTCTGACACTTTTTCAGTAAGGGAGACCATGCCAGGACCTTACTATAGCTTTTTTATATCACTTCAACAGCACCGCAAGACCATAAAACTCTTAATCAGCCAGCTGACAGTGATAGGGCAGCTAGCTAGTGTATAACTCAGTTTGTGAGATGACAGGTAGTGTCACTGGAGAGGCATTGAAGCAGCTTGAATTTCCATTGCCCATGTAATACCTTTTCTGTTAACTGAGACTCCCGTGCTTCAGGCTAACACCTTTGTCTACCATTCAATCCTCTGTTAAAATATCCAAAATGTAAATACAAACCCCAGAAGGCTAAGAAATGTAAGCTGAATTTACCTTTCCTTAGTGGAACAGCTTGGCAGGTACTCTCCTGCACTTTTACTGAATAGGCCTATCCTCTGGATGGAAAGGAAATCCATTTTCAAGAGTGCTTAGGCCTTGATCACAGCAGGTACAACATCCAGTGCCTGGACTTGTTAATCAATACCTGTGTGAACAGGACAGTATTCAACCAAACACATCTGAACCCTCTGCCCTGCAAATATGAAATCCTTGCCAGGGAGCAAAAAAAAAGGTGAAGTGATTCAGGGGTCCAAGACTGAATTTGATTAATTTACTTGTTCCCCATTTCATTGTTTCCAAGAATAAGTGAAGGAATTTGGGGGAACGTTAATTCTTACATAAAGGGTAGAATGACAGCACTTGCAGAGCAGGAAGAGGTGTTTTTAGGGTGTGCCATTGGCTAGTTGACCATATCATTGTTGTTCTTTGTCCTACCCCTCTGTTAATGTCCCATCAGTCCTGGCCCATGGCAGTCACAGTGCTGTGCCCTGTCTATGACAAGTCCATTTTTGAAATTCCAATTATGTCACAATTAAAGAATTAGGTACTGCTTATCCCACTGTCTAGTTGTCTTTTTGATTGATTTTTCTCTGTGTGTGATGGACATGTGTGAGTAAGAATGGAGGAGGGAGTGCAAAAAACAGATTATGTACTCAGATTAACAGTGTCTTTATAGACTGACTGTCCACCAGCCTTTGACCCTGAAGAAAGATTAGAAGTCAGGGTGGCCAGGAAGGTGAGGAACTATTTAGGAATGCTAATCGGAAAATTATAAGTAGGAACCACACGGTAAAGCAAGGGAAAGGGAAGCAGTTTGAACACCAGTAACATTTACTAGCACTGTATATTATTAGACTGGAATAATCTTCCCTAAGGGAATGAATAAAAGCGACATCATTTGAATCATTGCAAAATAGGAAATGTTAGGAAGTGTATTATAGGGAACAATTCTGAAGTAGGAAAGATACGACATGCAGCCTTGTTTCCTGCTGGGAATAGTGCATGCCTAAAATGATATAGGCCTACCTGTAGTGTCGACTATATGAAAGGCCAAAGCAACTGATACTTTCAACTGAACATAAGCACATCTCAGCATTAGGTAATTAGATTAAAAAATAAATATGTTGTCTTTTCCCATTAAAACATAACCAGTGATAGATATATGATCATGCTCGCCAGGTTAATGACATAGTTCTAATACAATGTGCAATTAGTCTAGCCTTACATTAATTACTGCTTGACACACCACTTGTATAATACTTTGTTTAACAGCAGGAAGTCAGTCTGACCTTAATTATTCCCTGTGAATAATCCCTGGGTTGTGACTAAGTAGTGACTTTTAACATGTAATTACTATAGTACCAGAACTACAGAGTTCAATGATTTATAATGGCTTAATTGTTTATACCCATTAAGCCACAGCCATGATAGGATCATCTTTTGCACAGGCCTAGAAACTTATGAATGTCCAGGAGGAGGGCAAAATCTTTAGACAAAACTTGGAATAAAACTGGCCCCCAAAGCTAAGAGACTAAAGAGTAATTCAGATCTAGTCTTGGTAAGTAGTGTTTATCTGATGATAGATGACCTGTGTGAAGTGACTTGGTGGTCTCAATCCAGATCTTTCAAGGCAGTGCAAGACCATATGAGGACCATTCTAAGCATCAAGGAGCATCAAAAACCCTAAGTCCCCAACTACCAGGCTTCTGCAATTAGTGCCATATTCTTTCTCTTAGTTACAACTTTCAATTGCACATTTTGGGTCATAAAACTATAAACATGCTGGAGGTTGTCTCTGTAGGAAATTGGAAATTGATTGGACTCTGGAATATAATGATTACCCTTCCTGTAAGTGGGTGGTATTTGGCTATTAGTATTTGTATGTAAGGGAGAGGATATAATTCTGCTTTCTGTGACTTGCACCTTTAAAAATAGGAAGCCCATCCCGGATGAGGGAACTCCTGAGAAATAATTTGAAGCACACACTTAGTGCTGTCTATCTATCTATCTTTCTCATGGAGAATTAGACTTGTACTTTCTTTGCTGTTGTTTTAATCTCCATAGAAAAAAGAGACTATGTGTCATTGTGCGTGCATGTGTCTGTGTACGTGTGTGTGTGTATACATATACACACATACACACATGTCAAAAGATCTTGCACAAGTTTAGACTAAAAAATCATTCCTAGTGAATCCCTATATTGGTTATTTCTTCAGATTATATCCAAAACACCAAAAAGAAAACAAAAAAAACAGCCAAGTGTTTCTTGCAAAAACCTTATGTGTAGATAAAGTTGAGATAAAATAAGAGGATAGAGAGCCAGGACTCAAAGGATCAGAGTCAGGAAGCACACGATCTATACAGTTGCTGAGTGAGCCAGGTCAAACTGACACAGTTCATCCTCTGGGCATGTGCTGCGCTCAGTTCAGGGGGGTGCCAAGCTGAAAGTAACCCCACCCCTCTTTTTTTTCCACATCTGTCAGTGGCCTATGATAGTAAGTAATGATAAAAATTTTAAGTGAGAAGGTGTCACTCTTAGGAATAAAGAGACTTTTTACTCAGAAGCCCTTATTAATAAAAGAGGAAAAATAAAGAAATGATCTCAAAAGCAGTTTTATTCTGAAGTCAAGAAAAATTGCAATCACTCTAAACTTTGAGTGATCTAAATATATAGAAGCATACTGAATCTCCTCTAAACTATGCTTCTCTGGCAGGTGTACAATGTATTTCATGTTCTGAATTCTGTATAATTATTACCTAATTATTACTATGCATACTATTTCTATATCTCACTAACAGCACTTGCAAAAAAAGTGTAATTTAAGGCAAGAAATAAGTGCTAAATATAATTATTATTCTACCTAGCTCACAAACTCATTTCTAGTTTGCTTTTAAACTAGGAAATTAAAAACTTAATTTTAAACTAAAAAATTAAACTAAATTAAAAATAGTGCAGCCCTTATAGATTCATAGATTCATAGATGTTAGGGTTGGAAGGGACCTCAATAGATCATCGAGTCCGACCCCCTGCATAAGCAGGAAAGAGTGCTGGGTCTAGATGACCCCAGCTAGATACCCATCTAACCTCCTCTTGAAGACCCCCAGGGTAGGGGAGAGCACCACCTCCCTTGGGAGCCCATTCCAGACCTTGGCCACTCGAACTGTGAAGAAGTTCTTCCTAATCTCCAATCTAAATCTGCTCTCTGCTAGCTTGTGGCCATTGTTTCTTGTAAGCCCTGGGTGCGCCTTGATGAATAAATACTCACCAATTCCCTTCTGTGCCCCTGTGATGAACTTATAGGCAGCCACAAGGTTGCCTCTCAGCCTTCTCTTGAAGAGGCTGAAAAGGTCCAGTTTCTTTAGTCTCTCCTCGTAGGGCTTGGTCTGCAGGCCCTTAACCATACGAGTGGCCCTTCTCTGGACCCTCTCCAGGTTATCCGCATCCTTCTTGAAGTGTGGCACCCAGAATTGCACGCAGTACTCCAACTGCGGTCTGACCAGCGCCCGATAGAGGGGAAGTATCACCTCCTTGGACCTATTTGTCATGCATCTGCTGATGCACGATAAAGTGCCATTGGCTTTTCTGATGGCTTCGTCACACTGCCGACTCATGTTCATCTTGGAGTCCACTGGGACTCCAAGATCCCTTTCCACCTCTGTGCCACCCAGCAGGTCATTCCCTAGGCTGTAGGTGTTCTGGACATTTTTCCTCCCTAGGTGCAGCACTTTGCATTTCTCCTTGTTGAACTTCATTCTGTTGTTTTCTGCCCACTTGTCCAACCTGTCCAGGTCTGCCTGCAGCTGTTCCCTGGCCTCCAGCATGTCCACATCTCCCCATAGCTTTGTGTCATCTGCAAACTTGGACAGAGTACATTTCACTCCCTCATCCAAGTCACTGATGAAGACATTAAAGAGTATGTGTCCAAGGACCGAGCCCTGCGGGACCCCACTGCCCACACCCTTCCAGGTCGAAACCAACCCATCTACCACGACTCTCTGGGTGCGACCCTCCAGCCAATTCGCCACCCACCGGACTGTGTAGTCATCCAAGTCACAGCCTCTTAACTTGTTCACCAGTATGGGGTGGGATACCGTATCGAAGGCCTTCCTGAAGTCTAAGTATACGACATCCACCCCTCCTCCTGTGTCCAGGCGTTTCGTAATCTGGTCATAAAAAGAGACTAGATTGGTCAGGCACGATCTGCCTGCCACGAACCCGTGCTGGTTTCCCCTCAGCATAATTTGTCCTGCCGGGCTCTCACAAATGTGAGCCTTGATAATTTTTTCAAAGACTTTGCCAAGGATGGAGGTGAGACTGACTGGCCTATAGTTGCCCGGGTCCTCCTTCCTCCCCTTTTTGAAAATGGGGACCACGTTGGCCCTTTTCCAGCCCTCCGGGACTTGGCCCGTGCACCACGAGCGTTCAAATATTCCCGCCAGTGGCTCTGCAATGATGTTGGCCAGTGCCTTCAGCACCCTTGGATGGAGCTCATCTGGGCCTGCCGACTTAAAGGCATACAGTTCTTCCAAGTGACTCTGCACCATCTCAGGGTCTATGTATGGAAGTCTGGCGCCTTGCTGCTGCCTCTCTACAACCCCAGTGAGAGACTTGTCGTGTCCCTCACTTAGGAACACTGAGGCAAAGAACTCGTTGTGGAGTTCAGCCTTGTCCCCCCTGTCCGTCACCAATTGTTTCTGCCCATTTAGCAGGGGTCCTATTCCTCCCTGGGCCTTCCTTTTACTCCCTATATATCTAAAAAACAATTTCTTGTTGTCTTTTACTTGGGTTGCCATCCTCAGCTCCATGGTAGCTTTGACCCGTCTAACTGCCTCCCTACAAGCACGAGCAGAGGAGGTATATTCGTCTTTGGTGATCTCTCCCTGTTTCCACTTTTTATGTGCTCCCCTTTTGGCCCTTAGGCTGCCCTGGATTTCTCTGGTCAACCATGGAAGCCTCCTGGCCCCTTTCCCTTTTTTGCCTCGCTTGGGGATCGTCTTGCTTTGTGCCCGAAGGATCGTTTCCTTAAGGCACAGCCACCCTTCTTGGGCTTCCATCCCTTCAAAACTCCTACTCTGCAGTGCGTCCTTGACTAATCGCCTGAGTTCGTTGAGATCAGCTTTCCTAAAGTCTAGCACTTTCACCCTACTAGTTACCTTACCCAATCAATGCCTTATGGTGAATTCTATTATTAGGTGATCACTGTCCCCCAGATGGCTACCGATCTAGAGGTCCCCTACCATGTCGTCCCCCGTTGCCAATACCAGATCCAGTATGGCATTCCCCCTAGTAGGACCGTGTACCTCCTGTGTCAGGTGGAGGTCCTGTACACAGGTTAGAAACCTTCGTGAGCGGTGGGACTTTGCTGTCTGTGACTCCCAGCAGATGTCCGGGTAGTTTAGGTCCCCCATGACTACCGTCTCTTTAGCTTTTATGGTCTCCGAGAGTTGCCTCAGGAGCCCCGAATCTCTTTCTTCCCCTTGATGTGGGGGTCTGTAGCAGACCATTACCACCAAATCCCTTTCTCCTTGCCCCCCATGTAGCCTAACCCACAATCCTTCTACTTCCTCATCCTTGGATTCTGTCTTGATGAGGGTTGATGTATATTGCTCACTGACATGGAGCGCAACCCCTCCCCCTTTCTTCCCCACCCTGTCCTTTCTGTACAATCTATAGCCCTCAATATGTACCGCCCAGTCGTGGGATGAATCCCACCAGGTTTCTGTTAGCCCCACTAAGTCATAGATGATTTGTGCAAGCAGGAGCGCTAGTTCATCCTGCTTGTTTCCCATGCTCCTAGCATTAGTATATAGGCACTTGAGCCCTGCGACTGGTGCCTTTGCTGCCCACCCGCTCCGAGTCCCAAGGGGCCCATTGTTTCTTACCCTCTCATTTCTTACCTGTGCCGTCGTGCTGGCCTCCCCATGGCTTTCAGGTTCCCAGTGCTCTCTTTCTTCAAGCTGGGCTGTCCTTGTGGGTGCCACATGGTTTGGTGGTCCACAGCTTTCCCCGCCCTCATATTCCCCTCCCCCGGACGAGCCTAGTTTAAAGCCTGTCAGAGGAGATCCGCCAACCTAGAAGAAAACACACGCTTACCTTTGGGGGACAGGTGAAGCCCATCCCAGCTGAGCATGTCCCTTGTCGTAATGTGCATGTCGTTGTCCAGGAAGCCAAAGCCTGCCTTGAGACACCACTGCCGAAACCGCCAGTTGGTCTCTCGGATGCAGTTCTCATACCGTCTTCCACGTCCGTTCACTGGTAGGATGGAAGAGAATACCACCCGTGCACCGAACTCCTTCAGCACGCCTCCCAGAGCACTGTAGTCCGCCATCAGGTGATCGGGGGTTCTCCTGGCCGCATCATTAGTACCCACATGGACTAGGACCATGGGGTAGTAATCGGTGGGCTTGATCCTGGCCTGGATTACCTCCGTCACATCCCGAATCTTTGCTCCAGGGAGGCAGTATACCTCTCGTGCTGAGGGGTCCTGGTGACAGATGGGCCCTTCCGTACCTCTCAGGATGGAGTCGCCTATGACGAGCACTCGTCGCCTCCTCCTCTGGGTCCTCTTAGATCTCTTGACCTGTTCGGAGTGTGAAGAATGTGGTGTTTCTTCCTGCCCAAGGGTTTCTTCCTCCCCTTTCATCTCCTGCAGGGTCGCCAGGGCCTCGTACCTGTTCACCAGTCGGACTGGAGAAGCTGGTACCGGTTCGCTGCGAGCTGCTCCGGTCCTGCCTGTGACCGTCTGCCACTCTGCTGTGGAAGGCATTCTCCAGGCTGCTTCTTCCTTCGGTGCCTGGTCCTGCAGGGAAAGGAAATAACTGTCAATTTCATCCTCCACCTCCCTGATCCCCCTCAGCCTGCTGGACTGTTGAAAGGGAAGCAACCGAATAAAAGGGGCTGTACTGAAAGGATTAGGAAAGATACAATTTAAAAAGCTAAATATGACAAGTCACTCTAGAAAGAAAGATACTTAACAAAGAAATATCAAGATAATGCACAACAGAGATCACTATCAAAAAAAGAAGTAAAAAAAAGAAAATAGACTACAGCTGCAATTAATGACTACTTAAATGGCTGTTATAGGGTAGCAACTAGTACCTAATCAAAAACAGTGAGCCTCAGGGTGAGAAACTTTTGTGATATTATACTTACAGGGGCTACATCTTGGGTAAGTAAGATGATTGTACCAAGAATTAAGGAGTAGGAAATGGTGTGTTGGGCTTATTGAAGGTTCAATGTAGGGAATGCTGTGTTGGGTTTATTTAAGGAATGTTTGAAATGAATAACTTAAAAAAAGAAAACGCAAGATGCTCAAGTGATCTTACATTCCTAAGATATTCAGAGATCCTTTAAAGGGACAAAGAGAAATCATGAAACACATCCTGAAACCTCTTAGCAGACATCCAAAAGTCACTTTCAATATCCTAACTTGGTAAAGCAGTTATAGAATGGTTAAACTCTTCATAAATCCTTGGAATTGGTCTCAGATTTTAGGGGTGTGGGAAGCCTCACAGACCTCTAGTGGAAATAATTTCTCCTCTCCTCACCTCCTTTACCCTCCTCTTTCCTCATCCATTCCACAGAGAGAGAGAGAGAGAGAGAGAGAGGGAGACTTGTGAGGCTTTCTTTTCTTCTTACCTGTGGAGGACCAAGCATTTGTTAAATGAGATTTCATATTCCTTATGAACTGCTGTTCCAGTGTGGGGAGTATCATAGTGGGTACAGACAGATGTTAGAGGCCCACTAACTCATGGTTCTTTACATAAAGCACCATGAGTTAGAGTGCACTCCCCCTCCCACCCAACAAACATTTCTCTGTTGGGTTGGACAGGGGGCTGGAGCTAGCCTGCACCAGCTCAGGCCAGCAGACAAAAGCACTCCAACAGCCTCCAGGAGGCTGCCGAACTGCCCCTCTCCCCAGGCCCACCCCCACCCCCACCGCCAGCTCTGGGGCTGTCAGTGAGTGTGGAGGGTGAGGAGGGAGCTCCCAGCTGCTGAACAGCCAGAGCAGGGGGGCGGGAGGCAGGGATCGCCACTCCCACCTAATGCCCTCACACCAAAGCTATCCCAGCTGGTGTATTGTGGGGAGCCAACTCAGGCCCGTCAAGCAAGGGGGCTCAATTCTACCCTGCCCTCCCAGCTCTAGCTATTCAGCTCTAGCCCAGAGCTCCATGCTGACTGCTCCTGGCTGCTGAGTGGCCAGAGCTGAGGAGGAGCGGTGGGGAATGGAGCCCCCTTGCCTCAGGGGCTTGATCTGGCTTCCCTCATTACCCCAGTCAGGGTAGCTGTGGTGGGGAGCACATCCCCCAAGCTCTAGCCATTCAGCAGCTGGAAGCTCCCTCTCCTTCCCCCTGACAGCCCAGGGGGTGGAGCTGGGCACCAGCCCAGCCCTGCCCCGCCACATAAAATATTGACCCTGGAGAGAACACAAGTTCCCTAAGCTGCTCAGCTTTTGTGTGCCTGATTTAACTGCACAGTTAATTTTTCACATGGTTGGGCCACTTTAAAAGTGCTCTGCAGCCACGCGCATGTGTTAAGACACAGCTGCAGAGCACTTTCAGGATTGCTTGGAAATGTCACTTCTGTGTGAGCCCAGTGACAAACACTGTCTGTACCTCTAAAGCTACATTTAAGTGAGTCAAAGTTTTGCTTATCTGTTCCAGGTGAGGAAACTTGTGGGAAGCTGCTCAATCACCACAGCTGCTTCATACAGTTATTCTACAGTCTGTGTACATGTTACCATTAAAAATCCTCTTCCATTTAACTAAAGTAATTTTGTGAACCTGGGGATAAACAAAACACATGAAGCTCTGACAAAGAAGCTGTATCCGCTGACCCGAATGATATTAAGCAGACAGATACTGTCCAGACTTCCAGCCACTGAATTATGTATACCAGTTAATTAACACCTTCCAAACATTTGCAAGGGAGCATTTCAAGAAACAGCCATGATAACATGCCTGGAACAAATTATCTAGAGAGGTTGTGGAAACTGTCATTAGAAGTTATGCATGGGTTTGACATGTTTGTATGGGATGATTTAGGAATGATACTGCCTTGCGGGGATGTTAGCTCAGATGACCTCCTTAGGTCCTTCTAGCTCTGTTTTTTCTATAATTTGAGATGACTTTGACTCCTGTATGTGTCTCTCCCAACATTTTAACATGTTTTCTCTCATGTGTTCTGGACCATGTTTCTTGCTGGCAGTGTCATTTTTCTTTTTTACCTCATTACCCTAGTGCTTGTCTTGGGCTCTTTCCCAGTTCTTCTGGGGATTGTACAAAATTTCTTGCTTATAGAGGGCAGAAAATCTTCAGTATCCATACAGATAGATACATTCTTTCTAGGGCTATGTGAAGCTCTGGTCCCTGAGTCAATTCAGTGGAGATTTGGCCCAATTTGGAAACCGAATCTCCAAATCCAAATCGAATCAGAGGACCCTTGAATGTCTCCAAATTGAATCAGAACCCTCTGAATGAATTTGGAGAGATTCAGAAATATTTGGACATTCAGACATAGAGAAAACTTTAAATGTTTTCTCTGCATACCTCTAGGTAACAGGTGGCTCATAAATGCTGCAATGCTGGGGTACATGGAGTGTCCCACAGAATTGCGGGGGCTCCCCAACGTGCATGGCAGCAGACCCAGAAGTTGACCAGAAGCACTTCTGGTCCACTTATGGGTCCGCCAGGGAGCATGCTGGGCCCCCCCCCCACTCCCCCAGCTCAGCAACTGATGCCTCCTGGTTGTGGCGGGGTCCCTGGGGTCCCCTGCAGCCAATTGCCAAGCCAGAGGGATACAGGGGGAGCCCCCAGCGTGCTCCCCAGTTGACCCAGAAGTGGACTGGAAATACTTCCAGTCCACTTCTGGGTTTGCTGCCAAGCACGTGGGGGGCCCCTATGCTTCTGTGGGAAGCTTCATCTGCCCCAGCATCGCAGCGTTCACGAGCCGCACTGGTAGCTCAAGGTAGGTAGAAAAAACATTTAAACTGTGTCTATGTCCAAATCGCTGATTCTCCAAATCAGCATCAAATCTTCAGATTCGGATTTGGCTGAATCAAATCAGGGACAGTGATCCGAATCACCAAATTGAATCACTGTCCCCGATTTGGGCCGAATCTGAATCCGAATCAAATAGGGCTCTCTTTGCGTACACCTAATTTCTTCCTACCTCTTCCCTATATATCTTACCTTACCTCTGATCTTCACTTCCTCTCATTCCCTTCCTCTTTACACTTCTGCACATCATCCCTTCTCGACTTTCACCTCTGCCTCCTTCCTTTTTCTACAGGGTCCTGACGATGAAGTTTGAACATGCTATAGAATATAATAGAAGTGAAGGGAAGAAATCAGTCTGATTAGTGTATCCTGTAAGCAAAGTTCCAGGATTTTACTACTGCAATGTACCATCATAGTCTGGTGTGGAAGGTCAGCATGTTTTTGCTTGTTTTGGGGGGTTTTTTTATAGTGAAAGAAACACTTGGAATTTCTATGGAAATTACATGGACATCCTAACTATCATTGTGTAGCTAGCTTTTGGCTCACTTGGCTTCACATTTCAGAAGATTGTTTGCATACACACCATGAGCCACAGACACCCAGCACAACTACTACCACAAATCAAATGGGGAGATAGGTCTTTTTTTTTTTTTTTTTTTGCTGCCATACAGGTCTTGTACCATTTGAGCTACAATTCTTGGTTATTCTAGTTCCATATCCTCTCCAGCAGCCAGCCACTAGAGGGCAACATCACCTATTCAATAACTTGCACATTCAAAATGAAATATTAGGTTTTTTCTCTTCCCCAGATGGTTACAGGATCACAGAATACTAGTAAGTCCACCTGCTATAACCAGATTTCAAGAAAACATGGACTTGAGCATCTAGGAAAACTTACCTAATTCAGCCCCCTTTAGTTGTGCTTCCAACCCAAGTGCAGCTACACTGAGTTTTGTATTGAGTCTTTGCAGTTGTTTTTACTATGCTGACCTGGGAACTGTGCCAAAGAAAAGCAGAATGAAATCTACAAATTTTAGTCTACACACAACAAAAATGGATAAGATTTGCTAAATTCTCTTGGGTTCCCAATTGGTGCAGGGTTTTTTCCTAGCAGATGTCTTAAAGTTCTTTCCTTAGATTAGTCATTAATGTCTCAAATGATGGATCTTCTGCCAGTTCCCTACCTTTTGAATTTAGCAGTGTTTCACCCCCAACTTTAAATTACCGTATTTTTGCACATATATCCTGCAGGGTATACGTGATTTTACCAAAAAATGGATGGGTGTGGGCTATAAGGGGGTGCGGGCTATCCACAAACTTTTTTCCCCCGCAGGGCCAGGGCCGGGGCCTGTCTGCACAGGGAATACACGGGTGTGACGTATACATGGATTTATTTACAAAAATACAATTTCCCGCGGGTTATACGTGGGTGCGGTTTATACCCGTGGGTGGGGTATATGCGCAAAAATACGGTACTTTGCTGACTACAGAAGTGCAAGATTTTGTGGACTAAAAGCACCATAGATTAGGGTTATCAGGGGAACTGAGGCTTATCATTAACAGAATAGAGAGGTAGTGGAATGAAAGAGTGGGTAAGTTAGCAGAGGTGGTTATGTATGGCCTCTGCAGTGGAGTAAAGAAGTGTGAACATCATACAGTGGACAAAGCCAAATTAGTGAAGGGATTCAGAAACATCTGGGTAGGAAGATGATTCTACTACTGTCTTATCTACACTGAAGAGGATTACATGTGTGTATTGGGAAAGCATAAAGGTGGAGTTTGGTGTCCAAAATCATGTTACCTGTTTTTTTAAACAGCCACAACCAACATGAGGTTCAGAAATACTAGGGCTGATAAAAAAAATACTGAAGAATTTGTCCCTTATTGTTGGATCAATTTTTTTCAAGCAGCTGCAAGAAATACCCATTTTTAGAATTAAAATGATCATTCCAAATATTTTGCCCCAGTATGTATGGAGTGAGAAGTGCCTGTCTCTGCTGACAGCAGTCAGCTCCACTTCAGTGTGATTACACAGCAGGCTTATTTGGCACAAAATGGTTGTGTCTACATGAGACACTGACTGCATAGTCATTACTGTGCAGTCACTTAGTTCTTGGGATAAACAAGTACTACATGACTGTACAGTAACCTGCATTACTGCACAGTAGTACTAATGAATGGCTTTTTAGTGATGCTGACTGTGCCTCATGGTTTCTGCCATGTGATGCTACTGTACAATGGGGATTATTCACTAAAACCTCAAAGCCACAAACGCTTACAGTATGTGCACCTACATGTGCAATCAGGTAAAGAAATAAACTCTGGTGCAGTTTGTGCCAGAGTTTATTTCTACTGGGCACAACATTTACACATGTGCCCAGGACTACAGCACGTGAAGCTGGGGTAGAGCTACCCCAGACTGCCAAGAGGTCTGGTGGGGTCAGCCTTGAGTGCTGGATGGCAGCGTTGGGCAGCAGAGGTGCTGGCTGGGACATGAGGGTGCTACAATGTGGGTCTAGCCAGCATGCAGCCTCCCATGCTGGAGTACCCTCATGCCCCAGCCAGCCCTGGTCACCACTTACACGTGCATTGTGGTGGTGTAAATTACTTCACCGCAGAATAGTACTTGTGCTGCCTGGCTGTGACCTGCTGCCAGGCACCTTAACAGCTGACTGCCACCTGTAACAGCATCCACCCCCTTGGACCTGCGGCCCCATGGGTGCATGCTGCCAGACCCAGACAGGGACCACACAGCCACCTGAGCTATGGTATGGGCACTACAGCAGAGCCTCCTGCAGCTCTGGGCCAGCTGCCAGTGGGCTGTGGCTGCACAGCTGGCCTTTGTGCAGCACTGCTGCCATGTCCTCTGATGCCTCCACTCTGCCAGCTGAGCAGCTATTGTCCAGAAGATGTGCTTACTGAGGGGGCCCATGTTGAACTGTCAAAACATGTCCTCCTGGCCCCAAATGGCCAGGAGGTCAGTCACCTCATCTGTAGGGCTGTGCAAAATTTTACCAGCCGTTTCATTTTGACACTGTTTTGACGAATTTCGAGATCAAAACAGCAAAATCAAAACAAAACTAGATTGCGCCAGGAGCAGGAGACAGCCCAGCTGAGCTGCTTCCCAGTCCTCCATGCTAGATTGTGCTAGCACGATCTAACGCGGGGGATGGGGAAACAGCCCAGCTGGGCTACTTTCCCACAAGCTGCCTCCCAACCCCGGCACGATCTAGCACGGGATATGGGAAACCAGCCCAGCTGAGCTGCCTCCCACCCCTGGCATGATGCAGTGCTGGGGATGGGAAGTCAGCCCAGCTGGTCTGACTTCCTATCCCCAGCAAAATTTAAAACAGCAGCGAAACAACCTTTCTGTTTCAACAGAACAGAACAGAACAGCTGTTTCGACTCAAAATAAAATTTGAGATGAAACACTGTTCCATTGAACCATCGAAACTCGAGGCAAAATGGAATGGTGCTGTTTTTCACAGCCCTACTCATCTGCCTTATAGCTGGGTCCCCAATGCGGCCCCTGGGCAGGCTCCTTTGCCCGGGTCCCTTCACTAGCCTCACTGGCAGGGATCCTGGTGTTCCCTATTTAAAAATTGCAAATTATCTGATAAAAAATACCCAAGTTCTTGAATTAAAATACCCCAAATCCTCATTCTTCCATGATTAAAATAAAACGCCTTATATAGAGAAACATCAGTTGGGCAAAGTTTTATTGATATATTTACAATTTTAAAGCCTAATATTCCTAATATCCTAAAAATAGCCTAATAGCCTAAAAATTCCTAATATCTATACACTTTGGCATTTGCTTTTGGTTTTTTTATCATTGAAAAATCAGAGCTGCCCATGCCCCTTCCCTCACCAGGATGTGGGGCGCTGAACAGCACTGGCATGCCAGTGCCCTGCCCATGCCAGAGCCCCTCACTGCTGACCCACAGGCTATGCCTGCCCCCCACTAGCTCCCTCCTGGCAGCAGCTCTGTCCCAGCACCAGGACATGAGTCCAGCTGCAGCTGTCCCACCCACTGCTTTGTGGCTCTGAGCAGTGCCAGCCCTTGCTGTTCTCTCTCTGTACCTGTGCCCAGGCCCCAGCGATCTCCATAACTTCATGGGAAGCCTTTGACTGGGCCTTAGGGACTGGGCTGGGCAAGCCCCTTCTCTTCCAGGCTGGCCTCCCCCTGCACAGGCTGCTCTAGGGGGGAAGGGAGGCTCTCAGCCCAGCTCTGGCAGCCTTTCCTACCTGGAGCACTCCACCATCCCCAACCACCAGTTCTCTCTCTCTCCTCTGCTGCCACCTCCATGCCTCCTCCCACCCCAGCACACCTTGGGGGGGGGAAGGTGTGGGGAGGTGGGGGTGAGGTTTGTGGATATGTGTGGAAGGTTTGTAGGGGAGTGGAGGGGCTTGTGGGTGGATGTAGCGGTGGGTGTAGGGTTGGCAGGGGCAGTTTGGGGCTTTTGCACAGGTTTGGGGGGTGTGGGGTTTATGGGTGTGGTGTTTATGGGTGGGTATGTGGATGGAGGGTTGTGAAAGTGGTTTGTGGGTGTGGGGTCTGAGGATGGTGATATGGAGTTTGTGGGTGGATTGTGGCAGGGGCTGTGGGTGTGGGGGGACTGTGTGGGAGGGGTGTGCTCTCTGCCTTCCCCCCACACAGGGCACATAGCTCCTCCCCCACAGCAGCCAGCAGTGGGACATCAAGGCACTTATGGCCTGCTGCTAGTAGAGTCCCCTGGTGACATGTGTCACCACCTGAGACCCAGGGGCTCTATGTCGTGCACAGAGCTGGCCCAACCCACTGGCACACGCCTTCAAACAAGACCAGGCCAGCTCTTGTTGCCACCTGGGACTCCCGGCACTATTAGTCAACTCTGCAGTAAAGTGCTCATATAGATGCACCCAGTAAGAGCCACCTTAATGGAAACTGATATGGCTAAAGATATATGACCATAGGCCTACCACTCTTTTTTACAGAGCAGAGTTTGAGTATGTAAATAGGTATATGTTGTTATCAGTAGTTTATCCAACAGTATTCCTTTTCTTTCACAGCAGAGGTATATCAGTTGTGTAATAAATATAAGGTAGATATGTTTTAAGTGACCAAGTTAAGAGGAATTTGACAAAGCAAGAACATCAACTTCTCTAAAATTAGAGTTGCTTGTTTATGGCAATGTTAGATGATGCATCAGAGGGTCAGAATTAGATTATGCAATTTATTAATCTTAATTTCCTTATGTGGACATTTCATAGCAGTTTTTCTCAGAGGTGTTGACATATAGTTCCTGAGGTGGAAGGCAAAGAGAATAGAAACAGACAAGGAGAAAATGTGTACGTGAGGGAACATTTACACTAAAGCATGAGAGAAAGAAAGAAAAGTAACACTGCTATTGCTTTTCACTTTTATGCAATGCTGAAGATTTCCAACAATTCGACTACACTAAAACTTGTGATTTACTAGCCAAGGTGTGGACAATCGAATTAGTCAGCATCTTAGCAGCTGGGTTTTTTTCTTTCTTTCTTTCAAAAGTGGGGGGAAAGTATCATATTTCATATCTCATTTTGTAATTGTTGGGGAAAATCCACCACTCTCTTACTTCCTCCTCTTTCTCTTTTGTCACCTGGAAAATATTTATATCAAATAAAAAAATAGAGAAAATAGATTAGCCCACAATTTTAAAAGGAACAAAACAGGATCTTTGTTTACCATGAAAAGTTTCACTGTCATTGAAATCCCATTTTCCAATTAAATTACCCTCTCACTTTTAAACGTCCCACCTATATTTTTCCAGTGAGAAGAAAATAGGGACTTAAGATTTGACAAGGCAGGTATAGTGGACATACCACAGCAGCTTGCAAAGATGTAGTGAAAGTTAAAGTACCCAAGCAACTGCATAGTAACCCATATTGAACTCAGTCACTTGTCCAGCAACAGTGACATGTACAGGAAACAATACAGCTTCTAAGTTACGGTGAATGAGGTTATAATGTCAAACAAAAGCTGGAAGTTTGTATTCATAATTATAGTAGTAATGCTTACTAATACTGTCTATTTGGATAGCACCCTTTCAAAGATCTTAAAGTACTGTTCACTCTGCAGTTTTTAATTACAACTCAAAACACCCATTGCAAGTTAACACTGGTCATATATATTTAACTTGGGAATTAAGGCACAGAGAGGTTGCCCAGTACCCCAGAAATTAGTGATAAGTTCAGAACAAAGACACATGGCTCTGGTTACCTGCTGTGACCACAAAACTTCACTCCTTGAAGACAGCACTGACTGAAGGAAAGAAATCAGATAATAGCTTTGATTGCATCATCATCTTGAAATATTCCAGGAATCCTACACTAGAGTTCTATTTCTCCCTCAAAGACCTGCAGTTACAATATTTGGAGATATAAACTCACTTTTGCAATCTGCTGTCTCCCTTTGTTTTCTAGGAAATCAGCCTATCAGATCTCCCGACACTGGAGTCCATCCTGACTGATAGACAGAATGAAAAAGCAATTTAGTGTGAATGCTGCTACTGCAAATCCAAGTATATATGTGGCAGCCACCACCAAGCTTTTCTAGTTACCATAACTTCAGCCCATCTTCATCACCTCTTTGAAGCTACTTGCTATTCATCATCTCTTTGAAGCTATTTCGCCAAAGCAGCTGTTGTAATAGTAATCATGTTTACTACTCCACCAAAGCAGGTACAGGATTTCTCACAGCTCACTTGGCTTTCTCCAAAAATGGGACATCTTGCTTCAACTAGAGAAGCATCTCATGTAGCATTCTGGATTTTAAACCCTCAAATACTATATGAAGACCTTTTGTAAACTTTTGGTGTTTGGAAACATGTTTGAATGAAGAAATTGCAGCCATATATTTATAGGATTTATGAGGTGCAAATCCCCATAGATTTTGACCCCTTAATTTAAAAAAAGCTAAGTCTAGCTGATAGGAATAGAAAGGCTTCCCATAACTGTACTGGGGAAAACGAAATACAACTGGGTTTTTTTGTTGGTCTTGTACTTCATCTGAAAGCATCTAACCACATAACAGAATATGGACAACAACAAAACTCTGTCCCAGAGAGGCTACAGTCTCCAATGCTTTATGTCAGACAGATGGAAGTAGTTAAGGACACACAGCACCAGAGAATGAGAATAGGATTGCTTTTATGGCAGCTTTTCATGACTGATTATTCGTGTACATTTCTGGGTAGTTCCTGAATGTTTAATTTGAAAATATAATTCAAGAATTCTAGAAATGCATAACTGTATAGACATTTAGGAAGTAATAAAACTTTTCTAGAAACATATAGTAAAGTAATATCTATAAAATCTGAGCAGGTGAAAATGGACTAGTATCATGATTGCAGTATAAATGCAAAATAAAAAGAGTACCAAACAATTAGCTAACATTTAATGAACTCTCACTGATTCCCTTTGTGGAGAGCTGGGGCAATGCTGATTCAAGGATATTTTTTAAATTATATATGGCACCAATCTTCAAAAAAACAAAGAGTGAGCCTGGAGATTACCATTTAGTAATGGGGAAGTTTTACTGTGAACTAAGCTGGTGTGTGAATACACTGTGCACTAGGCACTCTGTACTAACTTCTCTTGTGGACACTCTTAGCACACAGTGGGCACATCTACACATGCAATTAATGTGCCTGAATAAACTTTGGCACAGTTTATGCCAGAGTTTATTGCTCCCAGGCACAATGTTTACACATGCACCCAGGACCACAGTACATTGAACCAGGCCAGTGCAGCTCTGGCTGGCAGGGGGCTCAGGAGGTCAGTCTGCCACTCTGGAGCTGCTCCAAACCAGCTCAACATGCTGCAGAGGGACTGGCTTGGGCATGAGGGTGCTACAGTGCAGGGCTAGCCAGCAGGGGATGACACTAAGATGTGGGGAGAGATGGGCACGCTAGAAGGGAGGAACAGGCTACAACTAGATCTGGACAGATTACAGGGGTGGGCGGATGAGAATAAGATGGGATTCAATACTGACAAGTGCAGGGTACTGCACCTAGGGAGAAAGAACCAGCAGCATAACTATAGGCTGGGGATCTCCCTTCTCATCAGCAGAGAGGCAGAAAAGGATCTTGGAGTCATCATTGATTCCAAGATGAACATGGGCTGCCAATGAGAGGACGTGGTCAGGAAGGTCAGCTGCACCTTGTCATGCATCCACAGATGCATCACGAGCAGGTCCAAGGAGGTGATCCTCCCCCTCTATGTGACACTGGTCAGGCCGCAGTTGGAGTACTGTGTCCAGTTCTGGGCGCCGCACTTCAGGAGGGATGTGAATAGCTTTGAGTGGGTCCAGAGGAGGGCCACTCGCATGATCAGGGGGCAGCAGGGCAGGCCCTATGAAGAGAGGCTCTGGGACCTGAACCTGTTCAGCCTCTACAAGAGAAGGCTAAGAGGGGATCTGGTGGCCACCTATAAACTTACCAGGGGAGACCAGCGGGGAATGGGAGAGTCTCTGCTCCCCTGAGCACTACCAGGAGTAACTAGGAATAACAGCCACAAGTTGACTGAGAGTAGGTTCAGGCTAGACCTCAGGAAGCACTACTTCACAGTCAGGGCGGCTAGGATCTGGAACCAACTTCCAAGGGAAGTGGTGCTCGCTCCTACCCTGGGGGTCTTCAAAAAGAGGCTAGATAATCACCTAGCCGGGGCTGTTTGACCCCAGCATCCTTTCCTGCCCATGGCAGGGGGTCGGACTTGATGATCTGCTCAGGTCCCTTCCGACCCTACCAACTATGAAACCCTTGTGCCCCAGGCAGCCCCAGTCACCATCTACATGTGCATTGCAGTGGAGTAATTAACTCTGCCATAGGATAGTACTTGTGTCAGGCAGTACTATCCTATGGTGGCGTTAATTAGTTTACTCAAGCTTAATAATGCCACATGTGTAGATGATAACACTTTAATGCAGAGCTAATTAGGCAACTCCGCAGTAAGCACACGTGTAGCTTCCCCCAGTGAAAATGAGGTAGTATACTCCACATTCAAAGTTAGCTACCTTGTGTTTACTGAGGGCTAAGGTTGTCTATATGGGGAATTAGCACCAAGTAGAGAACTGTAAATTCACATCCTAGCTTACTTTGCAGTAACTTTCCTATGTAGATAAGCTCTGTGTGTAAGTCAGAGCAGAGAGAGGTTTATATACCCTCTTCCATATGGCCCTGCTGTATCTTCTAAGATTTTTTTTCATAAAAAGTTCTCATGATCTTTATTTCCCTGGTCAATTTGCTGCTAGGATACTGATTTCTTTTATCTTATTCACATTGATAGAGCTATGACTTCTACAGGTTCTGCCCTGATGCTCTGCCTGACTCATGGTTATTATTGTTACAATAAACACCAAGGGAATGTCTGCGAGTGGCTTTTTAATTAATATAAAGTGCTGCTACTGGGTAATGTGGTTACTGAATTCCATAATAATAGGACATGGCATTTGGGTTGACAGCTTACATTCTTATATGTATTGTGTGAAAGCCACTTTCCTAGAATGTCCATATGAGTCACGCATGAAGTTTCACAGGCCAGATAATAGCCTTGTATTCTAAGTGTTTGTACAGAGCAAAACCATGGCACAGCCTTCCTAGCTGGATTACTATTGGAATTGCCACATTGTAGTTCACAGAAATATATATTACACGTTTTCTTCTAATCCTAGGTTACCCACATGCCAGTCAGTAAAGGGCAGAGATTCCTTTGTCAAAAATGCATGCAACCACTCCAAAAGCTAAATGACCAATTGTTCTGTAAAGTGGTCTTGTTTTGTTTACAGTGATCTGATTTAGAAATAGTGTGTCAGACTTTGCCCCAACAGTCCTAGATTTACTTGGGTTAGCTTGCAATGACAAAGCTGATGAACAATAAATCAAAGCATGCCTTTTTTCCAAAAAAAATCTGTATTTAATATAACTGCAGAAATGTTTCCTTTTAATGATGTGGTCATTCTCCACAGCTCAGCTTTTCTGTCTCTCATATTCTTTTTTGTTGCTGTTATTCTTCTCTGCAAGCCACTTTTCATCAGTAGCTGCAGTTAAATGAAGCTAGCAAGAAACCCTAAGTGGAAAGTAGAGCCATCTGGCTCTGCCTTTGCTGGCCAGTTTCCCCTCCTGTTGACATTCTCATGATCATCTTTATAGAAAAAAGTTTTTTCTCCTTTTCCTTCTGAAAAATCCTATAGAATTTAATAGAAAAAGCTAGCCTTTCTTCTATAGACTTTTTAAGCAACATATTGAATTTTAGCACAAGGATATGCAAAACTCTTGGTTCAGAGATGATACCTTTTATTAGACCAACTAAGAAATCACAAAAAAAATGATATTTTTCTGCAATGGGTACATGTGCCCTTCCTCGGGCTCAGGGAAAATTAAATACGGTAAGAAGTCCCCATAGGTAGAAAATGAACTTCATTTTTGCACAGAGGAAGCTGATGGTGGAAGTCTGTTCCTCTGTATCAGTGAGAGTGTCTTTGTGAGTTGCACATCAAAGAGCAAAATGAAGTTTGTTTTCTACCCATGAGTACTTTTTGCCATCTTTACTTTTCCCTGAGCCTGAGGAAAAGCACACGTGCCTGAACACTTGCAGAAAAAGATCATTTTTTTGTGATTTCTTAGTTGGTCTGATAAAAGATATCATCTCTGAACCAAGAGTTCTAGAGTTTTGCATTTCTTTTTGTCTCAGACCAACACAGCACAAGGATATAATTCTTTTTAAATATATTTTATGGCAAAGATGTAATTATGGAAGATTGTATCTGTGCGGGCCGGGCCCCGATCCCGCCCTCGTCGTCATGTGCGGCGGTGATTCCGATCCCATTCTGGCCGCCATGGGCGAGCTGGGGGTGAACCGGGGTCATACCGGACCCGTCTTCGTTGCACACGGGCTGTGGCCAGCAGCCCGGGCACGCGGGGCTGGAGAGAACCGCGGGGCGGTTTAGCGCACGCGAGTTAGAATTAGTTACGGAGGCGTAATGGTTGATTGAAAAGATTGTTTACTTACACCCAAAGATGGTATTGGTGTAGCCTGGACAGGTTTCCAGGCACAGCTCCCGCTTGAATCGTCGTTGGAGGAGTCTGACAAATCGATTGCTCCCACGGAGTTTGCTAAGCTCCGCGGGTCCAGTTAAGTTGGGTTTGAAAAGTTTCCCCCGAGTTATTTAGGCTCCATGGGTCCGATAAGTTTTCCCCGGAGTTTACTAGGCTCCGTGGGTCCGGTTACAGGAAAGGGATACGTCTAGGATTGCACTCGGTGACGGGGAGAGGCGAGAAGCGAAAGCTCCGTAGGCTCGGTTCTATTGCCTCTATTGCCTGCTTAGGGGAGGCGCGTCGGGTCCGCGAGGGTCCACAGTGCTTGGAGATCGTCACACAGAATCTCTCTCATCCTCCCTCCTCTGGCTTGGGCGGAAACTACCCAAGCCTTTTGTACGGCTAGCAAGCCAATCGCTAGCCACCACGTGTGCCTATATTAGGAATTGGCCAATAACGTGGCGCGAATCCTAATACAAATGGTGGGAACTTCTTTACAGCGTGTATCACTACAATGCAAAAGAGATGCACACTGCAAAGAAGCTATAATCTGGCGGGAAACCCCCGTTGCACCAGAGTTCTCTCTTGCAGCAGAGAACTCTACCGTGCAAAGAAAGTGACAAATTGGCGGGAAATAATTTAGCGGTGCCGAAGCGCGCACACAAACAAAAAAATCACAACTTTGGGTTGTGACAGTATCTGGAAGGGTTTTAGTTAACCCCATTGGGGTTTCTAAAACACCCAATGGGTTTCAATCATGGTAAATTCAACAGAACTTACCTATAATGTTCAAATATATATATATATATATATATTTGGAATCAATCTCCCTATAAAATAAGCACTGTAAAAATGCCAGCTATGAAATTCAGATTCAGATCCAAGTCCAAACTTCCACTTTGCTTTCCATGTCCAAAGCAAAGAACACCAGATGCAAAGGTTCATAGGAAGAGACTGATCTGATATGCATGGGTACTGGTTTCACAGTCTGACAGACTTCTCTAGAGAAAATAGCTTAAAGTCAGCATCACCGTTCTAAACTGCCTGGTTCAGACAACTATTTGGTCCAGCTGTACAAAGGGCTATTCTGTGTTGGCCCCCAATGCATCCAACCACACGTCCTGACCCCAAAGCCATTGCAAAAATACACAGAAGCAGTCTGGGGAAACAAGTCAATAGACAAGTTTTAATTTAAAGAATCAATAACTGCATTAGTATTATAATATATAGGGCATTTACCATCTAATTAACTCATTTTGAACCAAACAGATATTCATTGTTGTTATAGTTAATAGTAGTAGCAATATTACTAGCATGGCCTAACAGAGATCAGGAGCTCATTGTGCTAGATGCTGTAGAAATCCAGAATTAGAACAAGAATCTGCCCCAAATGATTTCCAGTTTAAATAAGGAGGAAGAAAAGGTTTGAAGAGAGAAGCATTATTGTCCCAATTTTAAAGATAGACCCTGGAGGTATTACTACTTTAAGCAGGCCTAGTTCTGTCTGTTCTCCTCTTCATTTCCTGGGGGCTTTGTCAAATAGAGAGGTTTTTTGGGCAATGCAAGACACAGGTGTGGCAGGAAAAGCTCTTGAGTCCTAGCAGGATAATGAGTCCCACCTCCTCAGCATGAAAGCATGAAGTTTTGCAATGTAGTCTCTTCCATAAGGTTGACTGCTAAAGGTTGCTGGTGAACCCAAGGTAATCTGAACTGCCTGACCTAATTTATTAACCCCAGTCAACACTTCCAGCACCTACAGAATCATTAGGTCTTGCCTGACTCCCAGACATGGAAAAACCATTTGAACAATATATTTAACTCACAGAGAAATCATAATGGGCCAAATCGTATTCATGGTAGAATGGCAGTTACATCAGATGAGTTATATCAAACATGAATTTGACTCAGTGAACAAAACTTTGTAAAGTCTGCAGAACTGGGCCAAAATGGTGCTTTGCCCCAGTTCCAAATGGTGCTTTGGTCCAGAGGGTTCATTGTGTGATTCCCAGTCACAAATGGAAATACCATGTAGATACTTTTTCTCATTGGATTTTTCTCTTCTTCATTTTGCTCCAGCTGGAAACTAGAAGAAAAAAATCAGTAACAGATCCACCAAAATTAAGCTCATAAAATTGGTGAGGGGATATGGTTAGGACAGGTTCTTATTGCTGCCTACTCAGTTTGACCATCTCTAGTCTTAAGTAAAAATAACCTCTGCCCTTTTCTCTCTCTCTTTTTTTATTCATATTGAAATAATGATCTTAATCCCTAGGAAGGAGCAATATTTTCACTGCAAAGAATTGCACAACTTGTGGTATGGACCAATGCCATGCATTAGCCATGAAGCAAGGTTTGACGTAGCTAAAGAACATGAAGTACAATACTACATTTTATCAAAACCAAACAGCAGAACAGTGCACACAAGGCTCTTGCAAATATACCAGACCCATCAGATTTCAACCTGATAAAATCAATACAGAGAAGAAATATAGGGTACAGTCTGTCTTCATTAAAATGCAAATAGGCCAGTAGTTCTACTCTTCTCTATCATATAAATGCATTTATTTGGAATCAATCTCCATAGAAAAATAAGCACTGTAAAAATGCCAGCTATGAAATTCAAGTTCAGATCCAAATCCAAACTCCTACCAAATTCCAAGTGATGGTTGACTAATCCAAAGTAACTGATGGAAAAGTTTTACACACTGCAGCATTGCACGGTTTTAGTTAATATTGCAAAGCTCAGGGATTCTTTTGCCAATGAGGGCAGGGCTTGGAAATATCACAAAGAGGATGCATCCAGCGCTGGAAGGAGGAAGGAACTGTGCCATTTCCAAATGGAGGAGAGTCTTATTTTGTGAGTTTGATAGCAAACAGAAATCTAGAAGCAGTTTCTATTCTCAGTAATGGATGTAATGAAAATTGTGGCAAAAGGACACAGAGGGGAGTCTTTAGTGCAGGATTTCAGATCACATAAGACTATTATGGAAGTGAGGTATATTGAAGCAGGGGGAAGGAGCTACAGAAATGCCAGAGAGAAATTATATATAGGTGGGTTAGCACTGCTTTTGATGCAAGATGTCTCACCTCCTCATCCATCATTGTTCCACTTCTCTACCATAGACAGGGAAGCTATGAACAGTAAGAAGGAATGTTTATCTTGGCATGTTTACACTTCAGTAACTACACAGTGGGCATTAGGGCTGTGTGAAGCTTTGGTCTCTGATTTGGTTCAGCAGAGATTCGGCCCCATTAGGTGGCCAAATCTCCAAAACCAAATTGAATCAGAGGACCCTTTAATCTCTCTGAATCAAATTGGAACCCTCTGAATGGATTTGGAGAGATTCAGAAAGATTTGACGATTCAGACATAGGCACAGCTTTAAATGTTTTTTCTACGTACCTCTAGGTAGCAGGCAACTTGTGAGTGCTGCGATTCTGGGGTGCATGGAGTGTCCCACAGGAGTTCAGGGGGCTCCCCAGCATGCTCAGTAGCTGACCCAGACGTGGACCAGAAACACTTCTGGTCCACTTCCAGATCCACCAGGAAGTGCACTGGGCCTCCCCCCGGTTTGGTGACTGGTGCCTCCTGGGTCTGGGAGGACAACCGGGGGCCCCTGCAGCCAATCACCAAGCCAGGAGGGGAGCAGCAGGGGGCCCCCAACACGCTCCCTGGTGGACCCAAAAGTGGACCAGAAGTCTTCCGGGTTCACCACCGAGCACGTGGAGGGCCCCTGCCCCACTCCTGCAGGACGCTCCATCTGCCCCAGCATGACAGTGTTCACAAGCCGCACTGGTACCTCAAGGTATGTAGAAAAAACATTTAAAGCTGATTCTCTGAATCAGCATCGAATCTTTAGATTTGGATTCGTCCAAATCGAATCAGGGACAGTGATCCAAATCAATTCATCAAATCACTGTGCCTGATTTGGGCTGAATCCAAATCTGAATCAAATAAGGCCCGCTTCATACACCCCTAGTGGGCATGTCTACACATATATTTATGCCAGCTTAAATTTACTGCACAGTAAGTGGGACTAGGCCAATGTCTACATGTGCAGGCCTTAAAGTGCATTAACACTGTGTGTGGACTGACTTAGTTAGTGCCAAGTCAGTTTGTGCCAAGTCAGTCCACACACTCAGTGTTACTGCACAGTAAGGCATCTATATGTGTGTTACTGTGCAGTAACTAATTGAACATATATTTGATACCTGCATTTATGCTCAAGTCAGTGTAAGTTGCCATATTTACCATGCAATACAGATGTACATGTGTAAATGCATACCCTTACTGCGCAGTAAATATGGACATGTAGATGCATCCAATGTAGCATAGATTCACTAAAGCCATCTTCAAGCTGTCTAGGTGGCATATAGGTAGCAACTCTAGCTGCAGTAATAATATGGAGATCCAGCTTTTTGGGTATATTTTATGGCCTATACTGAATTCCATGCAGGTCTATACTTCTACCAGTCTGTGAGGTAGTTAGTTAGTTCACTGCTTGACTTATGATGTTTCAAGTTCTGATGAATGGCACTTATGACCTTTATAAATTTACACCCTGTTTAGAGGGATGGAAGGGACATGGGGGCCAGATTAATTCCCCCATAGCAAAGGAGGGATTGGGACTGGGGCTGGGACAGGAGCTGGGGCAAAAGCTGTCCAGCTCGGACAGGGGGGCGTGAGGAGGGGGTGGGGCGGCTCCCGCTGCTGCACACTGCTGGCCCAGGAGCAGCTCATTTGGCAGCTTTCTTTGTTTGGTGGCTTCCTTTGCCACCAGTCCAGGAGGCATGGGCATGGGGGGCGGGGTATGCCCCTGGATCTGTGCAAGGCAAGTGGGGCCAGAGCTGCATGAGGCTGCACTCCAGGTGGGCAGTGGAAGGTGCTGGCAGCAGGGGCCATGCCCTCCTGCTGCTTGCCCAGCTGGGGTGGGGTGGAGCAGCTGCACTGCCTCCAGACAGGTGGCGTGCAGCAGCAGGAGCCATCCCAGTCTCCCCACACCTCCTGGATGAGCAGTGACTTCATCCTGTGCTCCCCCCCGGCCCTGCCCTAGCTGGGCAAGTTATGGCTGGGCATGGGGGGGGCGGTGCTCTGGGCAGGTGGTGGGGACTATGGGGGGTGCTGTAGCAAATTTCAGGGTAGCTGTAGCCCCTGCATAGGCCCTGCTCTGTTGCCCATCCCACCCCAGTCCAGGGGCACACACCACCCCCCATACCCTGCTGCTGCTTGCTCAGCCGGGGTGCAGCATGGGGGGCCATGGGATGCAGCTTCTGCTTGTCCAGGAGGCACAGGGAGGCTAGGTTGGCTCCCACTGCTGTGTGCCACTTGTCCAGAGGCAGCGCAGTGGCTCCACCCCACCCCAGCTGGGCAAGTAGCAGGAAGGCATAGCCCCCACTTCCGCACCTTCCACTACCTGCCCAGAGCACAGCCTGGTACAGCCCCAGCCCTGCCCACCCCATGAAGATTGGGAGGCACACATTCCCCCCATGCCCTTCCAGACTGGGGACAGGAACAGCTGCAAGAGTCGCCAGCTGAGCTGCTCTTGGACTGATGATGTGCAGCGGCATTAGCTGTTGCACCCCCTCCCTGCACCAGCTCCCCAGATGGGCAGCGTTTGCCCCAACCTCTGTCCCAGTCCCAGCCCCAGTCCCAATCTCTCTCTAACTGCAGGGTCATTGATCTGTCCCCCCACAACCCTTCCCTCCCCACTCCCGTCCACCACAACAGACTTACCAACTGGAGGCAGCTGTGTTGAGCATTATAAAGGAACCAATCCCCCTTTTATAACATTGTTCCTATGGGAAAATTGGTTCTGAGTTATGATGTTTCAACTTAGGACTCGGTTTTCAGGAGCCAATTGTGTCGTAAGTCTGAGGACTGCCTATAAACTCTTGGGTGTGAATTACATTCCTTAGAACCAGAACATGGTAGTATATGTTCTGGTTTCTGCCCTTGGCTGGAGGCCTATTGAAATGATTGACACAGAAAAGCATTTATTTAAAGGCTGGAACTAAGAGCAGCCAGGAGATCTGATTGCAAAAGTCAACAAAAAATTATATATTTGTTTTTGATATCGAAGACACATTGTGAACCCAGAAAAGTTGAATGAGTTTAATTTTTTTGACCCTTAATAAAACTAATCAATCAATATCTAAGAGACAACTCTTCTGTAGATACAGTTATTTGGTAACCCAGATGCTACAAGAGATAATCCCTCTGTGTTAGAATTACAGCCTTCTGCTATTTTGGAAAAATTATCCTGATTTTCATGGGTTGTCCCGTATCCTTGAATCATAACAGGAGTCCATTAAAATGGCTGTGTGGCCTATACAAAATCATCAAAATGTGAAGACTTATCTTCATCCACTATGATACTGAGGTGCGTCAAGATTGTATGGCACAGTGGTGCTACAACACAACACAACTAGGTCTCAAATAAATTAAAAAACTGTCAAAGCTGAGTTGGATGTTTTCTTATTTACATAGGAAAAAATGCTAAAGTGAATATATTGGCAGAAGTCTTTAGTGATCATCATACACATAATAAATGTATTACCCAGCATAAGTTGATGCAATGGCTGGCTTAGAAAATTACTGGTTGTAATGGTATATAGTATTTCCATCTCTAGTTACTGACTGGTTCAAAACTGGGCCAAGTCAGTAGTAACCAAAATTATTTTTGCCTTAAGTCTCTGCAGTAGGCTTTATGAAACAGATTCATAGTCTCACTTCTGTAAATTATTACCCACAATGAAAAGCCACAAGAATTTGAATCAGAATAGTTTTAAGTCAGTAGGGCCTGGCAAGATTCATACAAGAGTGCTGAAAAACCAGCTAAGAAATCTCAGAGGCACTGGCAATAATATCTGCAAACTTATACAGAGCAAGCAAAGTCCAAAAAGACTAGAGAACGGGAGAAAAAGAGGAATTATGTTGATCAGCCCAACATCAATACCTGGGAAGTAGAGGGAAAATCATAAAACAGCCCACTGGTAAATATTTGAAAGATGAAGGAGCAACTACATGCAGCTAACATGGATATTTTTGCTGAGAACAAGCAGGCAAGCCTGCTGATTTCCTTCTTGGACAAGATTTTTTATTAGGTGGATAATGGCAATATTGTGGACATAGTAGCTAGGGACAGATGTTACTCTTAAAATGGTTTAAGTAACCAGAATCTGGTTTAAACCTGTAAAAGAACAGTGCACATACAGTTCAGTGCACATAAACCAGTTTCAAAATGGCTGAAACTGATTTAAGATAAACCTAGTTGAATGTAGTATCAGACTTAACTGATTTAGGTCAAACTGGTTTATGAAACTTCTGTCCTAGACCCCTTCCTGGTTTAAGTTAAATCAGAGTCCCTCAGCATCTCAGCATGCTTTGCAGCCCTGGGTTGTGCTGTGCTGTGCTGTCTGCTCCAGAGAGCAGGATTGGTCCTGCTCCTCTGTTCCCTAGCTGGAGCAGTTTGGGCTGGCTCACTGTCCTCTCCCCCCGAGCAAACCCCAGTTGGGGTCTGGGACCAGGAAGGGGAGTTAAATTCACCTTCCCTCAAATACAGAGCTACCCTGCCCTGCTAAAAACTTACTGCTGGCTGCAACTGTGGACTACAAATCCCAGAAGCACCTGGAAACAGGAAGAGGAAGTGATGAACAAGTCTGAGAGTCCTACTGCTCTGATTGTGGACTGCAAATCCCAGAGACCTTGGGGGCAGCAGAAAGAGTAAATAAACACACAGCCCAGGCTGCATTTATAGCTGTTCAGTTTATAGTTTTTCAGAGAAAGAACTATTCTTGTTCAAGTTGTTATGAATTCAATGCCATTACCTTCCCCCTCTCCCCCCCGCCCAGGCAGAGCATGAGCTGGGGCCTAGCCATGCCCTGTCTACTCCATCAGGGCTTTCTCTCTTTCCTCCTCTTTGGCAGTGGCTGGCAGGTGTGCTGTAGCACCCACACCCCTCCAGCTTCTGGCTTGAGCTACTGCCAGCATGTGGTTGCATTTCCTGAATCAAAAGTGAATGTGTGTTCATTTGCTTATCAGTTCAATCCCTGCAGTTTAGACTAACCTGCAAAGACTGAATCAATTCAGCCTCAAGGTTTTAGACTGTCTGTACTTAGCCACTATGCCTGGACCTAAGTAAGGTGTTTGGTTCAGGCCCACATGCCATTTTCATAAGCAAGCTGGAGAAACTGGGGCTAGCTAGGATGAATCTTAGGTACAAACATAATTGGTTAAATAATTCCAAACAAAAAGTTATTTAGAAATGCTAAAGGCAAAAGAACTCAAATGAGGTTTCACAGAGGTCTGTTATGGTTTTAGTGCCACCTAACATTTTTATTAATAACTTGGACATAGGGATAGAGAACTTACTGATCAAATGTGAAGGCAATATAAAACAGGAGAAGTTGAAAACACTTTTTTTTAGAACAGGATTAAAATTGAAAGAGAACTTGATAAAGCAGAGAATGACAACAAAATTAAATCCAACAAAGATAAAAGTAAGGTACTACATATAGCAAATAATTATCAAATGCACAAATGCAGAATTGGGGATAACTGGCTTAGCAGTTGTACAGCCAAGAAGGGTCTAGGTTAGGGTAAATCACCCAGGGATAGAAATTTCCCATAATCTGGTATAAGTGATTGGTTGCTGACTCCTGGACTAGATGAACATTAAAGTTTCCCATCCTATCTTTCTGTTGCTTGCATATTGGTTGGAAATCTCAAGGGAGCTGGCAGATGAACACTCCTCACCTGCAAATGTGTCTACACATCAGGACTGAAGCATAAACATAAACCCATACAGGAAAGCACATAGTGCTAATGGCTTAGGCTTTACCTAGTTTAATTGAGTTTGGAGGCCTTTTAAAACCTTCTTTTACTGTAATAATTGAGTGGAAATCCTCCACAAAAAAGAAGACTCCCAAAACCTTTGGGTTTGGGTTGAGAAGTATAGAAATAGGTTTTCCTGCAGTGTTTTCTCTTTCAGTCAAAATCAAAGTCGGTGCCAGGGCAGGCAAAAGTATTTTGAAAATACAAGATAATTAAACTTTTTCATGCATCAGAAATGTAGCAAATGGAATTTGGTTTGAGATTTGACCGAAAATTCTGGCAAAGATTCAATCTATCTGCACTGATTTGTCATATCCTAGAATAATTTTTCCCTTTTAACCTCATTTTAAGAGGTGAGTAATGAACATATTTCTTAAAAGAAGAAAGGAGCTGAAGACCACAAATTGGTCTGAACTGTGATGTTTGAGCTGTCTGGTATATGTTATGGCTTGAATTTATATTAAATTAGGTATGGCTTACAGCAAATTACATGGAGACCATAAGAAGGAAATGCTCAGAGGCCATAACATGACTAGACAAATGGGATGAACATCTCATTTGCATACCAGTCTCATACCATGATTCATTGAGAATGATGAATTGAATTTGAAAGAGAAATGCTGATTCCTATTTGCTACATATTTTTGCCTGGATAGAGTGAATCTTACAGGCTAAATTGACTATTATAAATCTTTTAGGGTTATTTTTAAACTACAAACATGAAAATAAACACAGTCAGACAAGCAGATTCTGCTTTCAACTTCATCACCTTCAACCACGTAAGTTTAGTTTGGTCAAGTCACCATTCCGTAAGAGTGAAGAGAGAAAGCAAAGAAGGGAAAAATGATATAGAAAAGCAGAATTATCCCCATGTGTGTAGGAACTCAATGACTAAAGAGTTTATTAAGGTACAGTGTTCCCATTCAAGTTTAAAGCAAGACCTGGTTGGCAGCAGTGATTAAAGATTGTTAAAACTTGGTAGCTCTTTGGGTTGCCTGTTTCAAATGAGTCAGTGATCTTAGCCTAGGTTGTAGTGTCCACCTCTCAATGCAAATAGTGTGAAACTTCAGTGGTCCTCAGTAGAGTAGACAAGGACTGAATGGATTACAAGCCAGATAAGTGGTTCAGCCCACAAGCTGGTTTGGGCCCTGTGCTGCCTCTGCTCAGTCCCACATGCCTGAATCAGGCCCCACGTGGCCTCAGCTGGCCCCTGCATGCACGGATCAGGACCTGTGCTGCCCCCCTGCTCTGGGATTTGCTGAAGCTGCCCTGCACACCTAAGACAGTGGACACGATTGTGCAGTCTACAGGGCTCCCCATGGGTCCAGAAATTTGGCTGCAGGGGAACAGTGCTATTGTTCCCCCACTGCCACATTTTCAGAACTGTGGAGAGCCTTGGGGCCAGGTGACATAATGCCAGGAGCTGGAGCTGTCCTATGAGCCAGGGGTTGAACATCCCTGAAACAACCAATAGTGGGCATAGGTGCATGAACACACTATTTAAGGTAAAAGGGGTTGGAGATTTTTCATACATCCGCCGCTGTACAGGACCTCACCCTTCAGGGAAAGATGTGGCTCATCCTGGTAACCTGTTTGTGTACATGGGTCCTGCGACAGCATCTCAGCTCGTACAACCCATGAAGGATCTGAATTCATAGATTTCATAGATTTCATAGACATTAGGGCTGGAAGGGACCTCGGAAGATCATTGAGTCCTGCCCCCCGCCCAAAGGGCAGGAAGTCAGCTGGGGTCATAGGATCCCAGCAAGATAAGCATCCAGTTTCATCTTGAAGGTGTTCAATGAAGGCGCTTGAACAACCTCCGGTGGCAGGCTGTTCCAGACCTTGGGGGCTCGGACAGTAAAGAAATTCTTCCTTATGTCCAGCCTGAAATGATCTTGTAGTAGTTTGTGACCATTCGACCTCGTCATCCCTTGGGGCGCTCTGGTGAACAAACGTTCCCCCAGATACTGGTGGTCACCCCTGATAAACTTACAGGTGGCCATCAGATCACCCCTGAGTCTGCGCTTTTCCAGGCTAAAGAGCCCCAGGGCTCTCAGCCTGTCATCGTAGGGTCTGCTTCCCTGACCTCTGATCATGCGTGTGGCTCTTCTCTGGACTCTCTCAAGCTTCTCCACATCCTTTTTGAATTGTGGAGCCCAAAACTGGACGCAGTACTCCAGCTGCGGCCTCACTAAGGCCGAGTACAGGGGGAGAATGACGTCCCGGGATTTGCTTGAGAAGCATCTATGGACGCAAGCCAGCGTTTTGGTCGCTTTACTAGCTGCAGCATCGCATTGCAGGCTTATGTTCATCTTGTGGTCAATGATGACCCCCAAGTCTCTTTCTTCCATAGTGCTAGCCAACATAGCACTGCTGAGCCTATAAGGATGCTGCGGGTTTTTTTTCCCAAGGTGGAGAACCTTGCATTTATCGGCGTTGAACACCATCAGATTCTCGTCCGCCCACTTGCTGAGCCTGTCCAGATCAGCCTGGATCATCCGCCTGTCTTCTGGTGTGGATGCTTTGCCCCAAAGTTTGGTGTCATCTGCGAACTTGGCCAGTCCGCTTCTGACTCCAGTGTCCACATCATTAATGAAGATGTTGAACAGTATGGGTCCAAGGACAGAGTCCTGGGGGACCCCACTGGTCACAGGACACCACGATGAGTGACTTCCATCAATTACTACCCTCTGGGTCCGACCCCGGAGCCAATTTTCCAGCCAGTGGATTGTGGAGGACCCAAGGCGACAATTGGCCAGTTTCTCCAAGAGGTGATCATGGGACACCAGATCGAAGGCTTTTCTGAAGTCAAGATATATGACATCAATCTCATCTCCCTTGTCCAGGTGATAGGTCACCTGGTCATAGAAGGAAATGAGATTGGTCAAGCAAGACCTACCCGCAACAAACCCGTGCTCGCTATCCCTTAAGATGTTGGCGTCGGCCAGTCCATTAAGGATGGCCTCCTTAATAAACTTTTCTAAGATCTTCCCTGGGATAGAAGTCAGGCTGATGGGCCTATAGTTAGCCGGATCCACTTTCCTCCCTTTCTTGAAGATAGGCACCACATTGGCCTTCTTCCAGTCTTCGGGCACTACACCAGAGCGCCAAGAGTTTTCAAAGATCCGCGCTAGAGGCTGGACTATGATGCTCGCCAGCTCCTTGAGTACCCTGGGGTGAAGATTGTCAGGGCCAGCTGACTTGAAGGTATCCAGCTTCTCAAGATGTTCCTTCACAAAGTCAGCATTAATGGAGGGCAGGGGATCACCCTCACCCGGACTTCCCGGCTCTGTAGCGGGCACGGGCGTCCCATGGGGCTGATGAAAGACCGACGCAAAGTACCTTTTTAATAATAATAATATTAATTTTATAATTAATAAAAAAAGAATAAATAATAATTCAAGTGAAGACTTATGAAATCATTGATCTATACCAAGACCATACCACAAGCTATTCTTTCTACATATAGTTGCACCTTCTGCAGTGCTGAGGGAACAAAAAAGATATAAACAGAAAGGCAAAACTCTTGCTACTTCTGGACACATTGATAAAAATGCATGCATAAAATATTCATGTGTTTTAGATACCATTAGATATCATTGCTGCCCACTGTACTTTTTAAAAGAATTCCAGTTAGCTAGAGCATCCATGCAGAGTACTGAAATGCTCAAGATATTACTATACCATTTTGTCATGGTAGGCGGATAGACTTTTGTTCAGAGGTACCTGAATAATGAAGAGGATATATGTATTATTCTTTAGGTGATCTACACACTAATTGCAAAATCAGCCAGCAATGAAAGAGGACATTTTTTTTCTACTCTGAAAATAAAAGACAAAACCTGTCATTGAACAATTATAATTTTGGTGACATTTTCCTGTCTGACACTTTCGAGTAATTTATGGCCTGTAATTATTTGGAGAAAACTTCACTGCTAGCCAGATTTCACCTACTTTATAAAAATCACCCCACATTCTAAATTCACCCTTTAGACTATGTTCTTCTTTGCAATGAATAAAATGATATCAGATTCATAGAAGTAAGCCACAGGAATGTTGTATCTCAAGAAGTACATTAGCCCATCCTGAGACTCCCAGAACAGGTTCTGCATTATGTTAAGGTAACTCTTATCAAACTTGTCTTGTCCATGAACCTTAAAGCTTGCAGAGCAGCTGAAAATCTTGCATCCACTTGGCAAGTGTCTAAGGAAATTTTTAGAGAAAAGCTCTCTCAGGCTAGGGACAGAAGTTACACAGAAACTGGTATAAGTGAACAGAAAGCGTTTTAAACAGAAAGAAGTTCAGTGCACATAGACCAGTTTCAAAATGGCCAAACCCAGTTTAACATGGACCTGGATGGAGCTAGTACCAGATGTAACTGATTTAGGTTAAACTATTCTATGAAACTTCTGTCCCAGATCCCCTCCCAACTCAAGTTACCTCACAGTCCCCCAGCATCCCAGGATGCTTTGCACCCCCCAACCTCCTCTCACAGGTCAGCCTGCTGAACCATGGCTCACACCCCGCTGCTCCAACCTAGCACCTAGCTGGCCTCACCCCTGGGCTGTCACAGAGCTGAGGCAACAGAGCCTCTGCCACCCTGTGTCCTGCCTGCACCTATCAGCCCTGAGGGCAGCGGGGAGAGGGAGAGGCAGGGGTACAGGGCCCCTCCAGCACACACCCAGCTGCTGAGCCCTGGTTTGCCCTGCCTCAGGGAGCCAAGGAAATCTCTGCCCTCCCCCCCACCACCCACACGGGAGGGCAGCTTGGCTCCACCGCTGCCGCAGGTGGGAGGGGGAGAGCATTCCCCTCTGCTTCCCATGACAGGGCAGCCCCAGGCTGAATGAAGCCAGGAGAAGCCCCCTGAAGTGTGGGACACCCCCAAAAGTGAAAATTGAATGCACATACAGTTTGTTATTGGTTCAATCTACACAGCTTAGAGAAATCTGTGAAGATTGGACTGATTTTGCCTTGGGCTTTTTGACTCTCTGTACTTAGCATCAGATTCACGCAACAGGTTTTTACCCTATGTTCAACTGAAAGAGAATCTAATGGTAAGAAGCTGTCCTAGCATTTAGACAACCCTAAATATCAGGTCCAAATCCTTGCTTTACCATAGACTTCATGTGTGCCTTAGGCAAATAAATTTCAGTTCTGCCTCCATTTTCCACTGAGCTCCTGATATTTCTTAACCTCACTGGAGATAAATAATTGAAGATTGTGAAGTGTTTACACTCTATGGCAGGGGTGGGCAATTATTTGGGCTGGAGGGCCACTTAAGGAGTTTTGGTGAGCTGTTGAAGCTGGGGCAGGGTAAGGAGCAGTAGGCAATTGATCTTATCTGGCCTGCTGGAGGAGGGAGGGCTGTGCCCTACACCCCTCCGCTTTGCTGCAGCCAGGGCCAGACAAGGCCAGGCCATGCAGTGCACAGACTCTTCCGCAACCCCACATCCACCCCCCTGCCCAATTTCCTGTTGGCACTGCACAGTCCTGGCACTATGGCTACTAGCAGCTGGGCCTGCATTGGACTATGCAGCGCACTGACTAGCCATCCCACCCTCTGCGATGAGCCACTGCCACCACCGTGCTACACCAGGATAGTCAAGGGCTACTTCCCTATGGCAAGCCCTGCCCCCACTTGCAGCCAGCATGGAATATTGGCAGTGGCTCATCATGGCAGGGGGGTGGGGGGCAGGACAGCTGTTCAGTGTGCTGCATCATGCCCCATCTTGTGTGGGCCCAGCTGCCAGCTGCAGTGCCAACAGGAAGCTGGGTGGGGGTTGGTATGGATGTGGCAGTGGGGTGGAGAAGTCTGCGCACTGTTCAGCCCGGCCCAGCCCTAGATGCTCCAGAGTGAAGCAGTGCAGGGTACAGCCCTCCCTCCTCAGCCTCCCGGCAGCAGCTAGCAGGTTGGATAGAAACAATTGGGGGGCTGGATATGGCCTGCAGGCCATATTTTGCCCACCCCTGCTCTCTGGTAATGGCGTATTGCTTCACACATTTTTTTTTTGGTTGTCTTCCATAAATCATGGAACATTTTGGAGTTGGGGGTCATGTTAAGTTTGTAAAACAGCAAAGGAAATGTGTTATCAGTCTATAACTAAATGAATGTTGATCTAGAGCCTTTCATGTGAGTCCATAACAAATGCAAAACGCTTTTACATTGTTATTGTTTCCTCTTTCACCTACATTTCACAGACAATTCAGCTGAAATCTATGATAAAAGGCTAAGTAATATCATTTAAGCTTTTCTTATTGACTTCAGCTGACTTCGTGAAATAAAAAGGAACATTTTAGCAAGGAAATATTTCCAGTTTCTTTACTATAGCAAATTTCTACATCATGTTCAGCACAACTAAATTCCTTGATACAGCAAGGAGTAATTCTGTTAGTTCATTTGACAAAGAACCAGCCTACCTTTCAGATTTCCCTCTAATCTAAGGGCTTCTCTAAAGATTTTTTAGACTTACAAGCTTTATTATCAGTTTTGCTGGTATGGAATCAAAATGAAAATGTGTGTAGGTTTTTTTATTATTATAACTAACTGAGAATCTTTAGGGCCAGGGAAAGACATTACACATAAACCCTGCCGGGCCGTGCCCCCTCCCCACCACTGTGATGGGAGGGGCAGGGCCCTTACTGGGGGCAGTAGCCCCGTCATACTGTGAGAGAGAGCGAGCCCCTTCCCAGCAAAGGGCTGCACTGTGGGCTTGGACTGTGCGCAGCGGTGCTGGGGTCTGGGGACAGAGCCCTGCAAGCCCCCACAGCGCCCCATGTTCTACAGCTGCTCTGCCAGCCCTGCAGTGCAGCCCTGCCGGGAAGCCATGATGGGCTCCTGCCCATCAGGCACTCACTGCTTCAGCTGCCAGGTGGGGGCGGGGGCGGGAGCAGGGGCAGGGGTGGAGATGGGGTCAGCCCCCACTGCTCATTCTGTGCTGGGGCAAGCCACTAACGGGGCTTATGCAGCCCCCTATTATTCCTCCCTGAGCTTCAGCTGTGGCCAGGCCAGGCAGACCCCACTGGGCCAAAGTGAATTTAATCTCTGCATATGTTATTTAATTTGACTAGCTATAGCCTGATCCCTCTTAGACATCAGAAAGAAAGGAGATTTGTCCTTGGATGATGCCAGTAACCCTTTGCCTGCCCACCCCAAACTCCTGGATTGTTTCTGTTGTCTATGAAATACCAAGAGCCAAGTCAGTCTAGATTTTCAGGATACCTTCCTCTGTGATCTGACTGGCTCAGTAGAAAGTTGCCATTTCCTTTATCCTTGCCCCCATCTCACTTCACCTTTCTAGTATCTTGTGATTTGTTTTGTGTATGCCACTGAAATTACTTGAATGCCAAGGAGAAATTCATGCTGAAGGAGCTGCTTAATCTACCTTCTTATATCTTGTACAACCTGATCCAGTACATGTTTTATGAAGAGTTTGAACTCCTCTTGAAGTGCAATGCTTTATGGGCAGAGTGGTGCTGACAAACCTATTTGCCTGTCCCAGCATGTAAATGAGCTCTCCAAGTCTTGTGTATACCAATTTCAACAAGATAAAATAAGTAAAGCTACATGTGGTCCAACTGGATCTATCTTGTATCTCATTATTCTACCAAATGTTAGTTTATGCATTTCAAATTATCTTAAACTTGCCTACAAAGAATGTTTCATAACAACCATTATTATTTTGAAAACAGCTGGTTTCCCCAGCACATTCAGGGCTGTTAGCAGAAGTTACCTTCTTTAAACTGGGAGCGTCTATATGGGCAATTACTGCACTGAAAACTTAGTGCACAATAAAATACTAAGTGGTAGGCTTTCCCTAGGAGTGCTTCTACATGTGGGCCAGGTGGGAGCACATTTACTCCCAATGGGAATGGTTCAGGGCAGAGGTACTCCTGCCCTGCCCAACCCCATGCTGTCCAACCCCAGCTCCAATCTCAGAGCCGGGGCTAGGACATTGTCCCCTGTCCCAGCAGCTACCTGCTACCAGGGCCTGGCTCTTATCTTGGAGCTGGGCTCCAGCAGCAGGCAGCTGCCAGGGCAGGGGACAGTGTCCTAGCCCTGACTTCAATCTTGGAGCCAGAGCTAGAAGCTGCCTGCTGCCAGAGAGGAGGACAATGTCCCAGCCCCTGCTTTGCTTGGCTAACCAGAGTGGGGGCTGAGAAACAGGCAGCTGCCCCGAGGAAGGAGTCAGTTCTCCCAGCCCCTGCTGCCTGGGCTGACTGGGAGCAAGTTGCTCCCAGTTAGCTACGTATCCATGAGCTACTGCACATTATCTAATGTGCAGTAAATCTATTACCTGTATTTACAGGAAGTAGAAAACCATGCATTAGCCTAGTTCAATGTGCAGTAACTGCTGCACATGGTTATATCGGGATGCTGTACTACATAGTAGATTAATCTATTGAGCAGTAAACATCTTGTGTAGATGTACCCACTGCAGGGTTAGAACCAGTTGTTAGAGTCTCCTACTTTTAACTATATTATTCATTTCTGTGTAACAAACCATTTTCTTCTCTTTGCTTTGTGGCTGGTTGAATGAAGTTCTGCTGTGAATATAAAGAAGGAGCAATATACAAGCAGCACTGAATTTGCTTTCAGCTGGGAATAAACTAATAATAATAAATATGCCCTTGATATTAAACATATTTCTTCAGTTTTGCAGGAGTTAATTTTCTGTTGGCCCCAGTGGAACAATAGGTTGGGGTGGGAACTGGTTTTATAACTGAGTTATTTCTAATCAGTCAAGCTAAATATAATGTCCTTTTTGTTAACTGGAAACACTCCCACTCTATTCCCTCCTCCTTCCCACTGTCTGCTGAGAAGTGAAGCGAAGAATGACCAATTGTGAGGAATAAGTAGAAGTGGAGTTTTTCAAGAGAAATGATGCATAAGTGGTACCACGAAAAACATATAACAAGGTCTGTTTGAAGCTGTTCTGTTTATTTTCATTATATCTCTGCAGCCTAGTTTGTCTAGTATTCATTGTCCTTTGTGTGTAAGAAATAGCAATAATTTTTTTAAGTTGAAAAATTACATGATTCTGGACTATAGTTCATCCTTTTCCTTGCTACTGAAGTGCTTAGAGGAGATCCTGACATACGTGCTGTTGTGTTCTCCAGTGTTCTCCTCTCAGCTCCTGGGAACATGTCTGTTTGAGCATAGATATGACAGCAGTACATCATAGATTTCATCAGTCATCCTGAGAATGTTTGGACTCAGGTTTATCATAAAAATTGTCATCCCAGATTGGACCAACACTTCATTTAGGCCAGTATCCCATCTCTTCCAAGGCCATCCTATCCATCTATCAAGCTAGGAAGGAAACACTGGCTGGACAACTGTAGGCCTGTCTTCCTCACATTCATCTGTCCATGTCTCTGGGCAGTTTCACTGGAAAGTGTCCACAGGCTCCTTACACTCATTTGAGGGGCAGCGGGACCTAGCTGGTGATTTCTGGTCAGAGACTCCCTCAGAAGCCTAGTCATTAACCTTTGCCTTTCACTCCTTGTTTTTTTGTTCCGTTGTCCCAAGTATTCAGTTGTAATGCATTTAGTGGTCTCCCTCTAATCATTGATTGGGGCTTCTAGATTCCTGATAGACTGAGGCCCACTGCGCCTTTGTACATATAAGCCTGTCTCTGCCCATGGCCACTGGCTGTTAACTGAGAGGAGGAGAGCTGCTCAAGAATTGTTATTCTTTGGGAAAAACTGCCTTTTTGTCGATGAAGAAATGTCCATTTTTATAATATTTATCAGGTTGTTGTCATAAAACATTTGGTATTTGGGTGACAAATGTAGTTTTCTATTACAAAAGCAAAAACTTGCCATTATAAATTTTTCATTTTTTTATTTAAAATTTTGAAGGGATTTTTTTTTTTACAAGAATGGAAGCCAGTTTTGCTTTCACTGACATTTTGCACAACCAGCCATTGTAGACAATTTTTTGATTATCTAGCTACAGCTAAAAAGGAAGGATAACTAAGTAGCTCAGGATATAGCCTAGTTCTGGGTTCAGATTCCTAGTTTACAATGTATCTCTGAGAAACTTTAAAGGAGTTCCTTAGGCTCAGATTCACAATGGTATATAGCTTCCTAATTAATTAGTATCAGTGGGAGTTCAGCATCCACAATGCCTTTCATGTTTGTGAGTCATAGTAGAATGAAGCACAGAGGCACTACCTGTAAAATGTATATAAGAGTACTATCTTCCTTTAGAAGCATATTCAAAAGAGAAATATTTAAAGTTTGTGAGATGCTCCAATACAATTGTGATGGGGTCCATATATGGCCCATAGATATCGAGAAAAAAGGTTTGTTTTAGCCTTTTACAATTCAAACAGCTTGTATTTCCAACAAAAGTTCTTTCCAGATGGAAAGAGTAGCCCAGTGTTGTATAACTCCTACCACCCTCTCTTACTATTTACAGTTCCAATTAACTTGTTTGAAAGCCTCGACCTATTTTACCACATATGCTATAATGAAACAGTAAACAGAAAATGTTCATCAGACAGGTTAGACAGGTTGGACATATAATCATAATCGAAGGTAGGTCAATAAACATAATCAAGGTAAGTCAATATGACTTATATTTCATTCCTTCCCCTATAATCCTTTGGCACAATTATTTAAATGGCATGAACCCATCAGGATAAAACAGTACTTTTAAAAAACAACCAATGAAACCAAATCATATAAGCTTCTGATGTTGTATGAAGTGAAACAATACAAAATATAAGTGAAATCAAAGCATAATGAGTTTGGGACTCAGTGGCCACTTCTACATGAGAAGCTGACTGTGCAATAGCTCGTTACTACTATCAGTAGCTCAGTACTACTGCACAGTAGCGTCACATGGCACAAAGCGTGACATGACACTACTGCACAGTAGTAATGAGCTACTTCACAGTAGTAACAAGCAGTCAGAGGGTGCATCTACACATGCATTAATGTGCCTTTTCTAATGCGCATTAAATGTAGTACCTCCAATTTGAGGGTACTTTTATACATGCTCTGGTGGCGGGGGCAGCACTTTAATTAGAGTGGCTCTGAGGGTCTCTCTAATTAAAGTGCTTCAGTATCTCATATATCATCATCCCCACACTTCAAAATGATGGTGGGGGAACTTGAACTAAAGCTCATTCAACAAGCTTTAGTTCAAGCACCAACCCCACTGCCATTTTGAAATGCAGGGGCACTGATACACAAGATGCGAGAGACTGCTGGAGTGCAGTAATTAATTAAGTCTGCTCTGATGTGCTGTAATTGCAGCACATCGGAGCAGCCTCCGCACTCCACACTCACACTCATGTACAAGCACCCTTAGGTACTAAATTATTGTGCATTAGGCTGTGCTAATGTGCAGTAACACATCAGGACAGCGGTGTACCAAGGGCACCCATTGGGGGGCTTAAATGTCTCTACACTAATGCTAGGAGCATGGGGAGCAAGCAAAAGGAACTTGCACTCCTGCTTGCAAGCAACAACTTTGACCTGGTTGGACTGAAACCTGGTGGGACCCTTCTCATGATTGGGCAGTAGGCATTGAGGGTTACAGGTTGTACAGATGGGATAGAGTGGGGGGGAAAAGAGGGGGGTGTTGCTCTCTATGTTAAGGAACAATATACATCCTCTATAATCAAGATGGGATCAGAGGAGGGGCAAACTGAGGTACTGTGGGTCAGGATACAAGGGGTCTGGGGGGAAAGGGACTTGGTAGTGGGGGCCTACTATAGACTGCCACACCAAGAGGATGACCTAGACCTGGAATTCTCCAGACAGCTCTCAGAGGCCATGTGGTCGAGAGATATGGTAGTCATGGGTGACCTAAACTACCCTGACATCTGCTGAGAGGAACAGTCAGCCAAATCTAACTGCTCACATAGGTTCTTAACCTGCATACAGGACCTCCACCTAATGCAGGAGGTATACAATCCCACTAGGGAAACGCCTTGCTGGACTTGGTGTTAGCTACAGGGGATGACCTGGTAGGGAATCTTCAGGTACAAGGTAACCTAGGGGTATTGACCATCGATTGATTGAATTCACTATCCAGTGAAGGGTGGGTAAACTAACTAGCCTGGCTGAAGTGCTAGACTTCAAAAGGCTAACTTCAGTGTGGTCAGGAAATTAGTTAGTGAGGCATTAAAGTTCAAGAGCATTGGCAAAATGGGTGTCCAGGAAGGGTGGTCATTCCTTAAGGGAACTATCCTATGGGCACAGAAGGAGGCAATCTCATAGCACATAAAAGGGGACAAAGGGGCCAAGAAGCCCTCTTGGCTGAACAAGGAAGTCCAGGAAAGACTGAGGGCAAAGAAAAAGATATACGGGCTGTGGAAACAGGAGGTAGCTACCATGGGTGACTGGTGCCACCTTAGTCAGGGGTGGGCATGTGCCCCCCCCCCCCAGCAACCAGTCAGCACCCGGGGGGGGTCCCCCCGCAACCACTCTCACCAACAGTGGAGGGCCCCCCGTGGCCAATTGCAAAGCAGCCCTGGTGCTCCCACTCCCAAGCAGGCACTCGCAGGGGGGCACTGGCACTCCAGTCTGCCCCCCTGCCCATCACCTAAGCAGCAAGTGCAGCCTGTCAGGGGGTGCACTGGCATTATCAGGGGGTGGACTTGCACCTCCATGCACCCCCTGTGCATTGCCATGGGTAGCTACCAAGGAGGAATATACCTCCCTGGCTTGCACTTGCAGGGAATCAGTTAGGAAGGTCAAAGCAGAATTAGAACTTAGGCTGGTGACAAAAATTAAGGACAACAAAAAGTCCTTCTTCAGACATATAGGGAGCAAAAGGAAGGCACAGTGTAGCCTAGGACCCCTACAGGACAAACTAGGGCAATTGATGACAGAGAGGGGGGGACAAAGCTAAGCTCTTCAATGAGTTATTTGAATCTGTATTCCTAGACACAGACCAAGACAAATCTCCCAATTGGATCATAGTTAGTCACAAGAGGGACACCAGCCCACCAACTTTTAGCACAGACTTAGTGAAGGGGCACTTGGAGGGTCTGGATGTGTTCAAATCAGTGAGCCCAGATGAACTTCATCCAAGGGTGCTGAAGGAATCAGCCAATGCCATAGCAGAGCCACTGGCATGGCTGTTCAAGTACTCATGGTGTTCCAGTCAGGTCCCAGAGGACTGGAAAAGGGCCAATGTGGTCCCTATTTTCAAGAAGGGGAGGAAGAAGGAACTGGGAAACTATAGGCCAGTTAGTCTCACCTCTATCCCTGGGAAAACTCTGGAAAAAAATCATTAAGGAACATATTTGTGGCAGCCCAGCAAGGGAAATAATGCTGAACGAAAATCAGCGTGGATTCATTGCAGGTAGACCCTGCCTGACTAACCTTGTTTCTTTTTATGACCAAGTTACAAAATGCTTAGATACAGGAGTCGAGGTAGATGTCATCTACCTAGACTTTAAGAAGGCCTTCGATATGGTATCTCATTCTGTTATTGTTAATAAACTGACAGGCTGTGATGTAGATGATTATATGGTCAAGTGGGTGGCAAATTGGCTTTGGGGTCTCACCCACAGAGTGGTGGTGGACAGGTCAATATCAACCTGGAAAGATGTGGGCAGTGGAGTCCCGCAAGGCTTGGTCCTTGGACTGATGCTATTCAATGTCTTCATCAGTGACTTGGACAAGGGCATGTAGAGCACCCTGTCTAAGTTTGCAGATGATACCAAATTATGGGGCAAAGTTAACATACCAGAGGGTAGGAAATGGATCCAGAAGGATCTGGACTGGTTGGAAACATGGACAGAATGAAACAGGATGCAGTTCAACAAAGACAAGTGCAAAGTGCTGCACCTAGGCAAAAAGAACTACCAACACACTTACAGGGTGAAGGATGACCTTCTCAGCAGCACAGCAGCAGAAAGGGATCTTGGAGTCATAGTTGACTCCAAGATGAACATGAGTCATCAGCGTGATGAAGTGATCAACAAGGCTAACTGCACTTTATCATACATTAGCAGATGCATGATGACCAGGTCCAGGGAAGTGAGGCTTCCCCTCTATGCAGCACTGGTCAGGCTGCAGTTGGAGCACTGCATCCAGTTTTGGGCACTGCATTTCAAGAAGGATGTGGAGAATCTTGAGAGGTTTCAGAGGAAGGCCACTCATATGGTCAGAGGCCTTCAGGCAAGGCCCTATGAGGAGAGACTGAGGGACCTAGATCTCTTCAGGCTTCACAAGAGAAGGCTGAGAAGTAATTTTGTGGTTGCCTATAAATTCATCAGGGGAGGGCAGCAGGGAATAGGCAATGCTCTATTTACTAGGGCACCCCCTGGAGTAACTACGAACAATGGCCACAAATTAACGGAGAGCAGATTTAGGTTGGACATTAGGAAGAACTTCTTCACAGTAAGGGTTGCCAGAATCTGGAATGGGCTTCCAAGGGTGGTGGTGCTCTCCCCTACCTTAGGGGTCTTCAAGAGGAGACTGGACAAGCACCTAGTTGATGTCGTCTGACCCCAGCGCTCTCTCCTGCCCAGGGCAGCGGGTTGGACTCAGTGACCTACTGAGGTCCCTTCTGACCCTAACATCTATAAATCTATTAATTTGCATGTTTGTTTAGCTCACTATTTTACTGTGCATTAGCATGATGTCATAGTTTTTACATGATGCATAATCTACTGTGCATTAAAGTGCACTATAGAAGTGCCCAGTGTTCCTGAATAGCACTGGCCAAAACTTCATGTTGACATTTCTTTTTATTAAAATATGCTAACTCAGCAGATTTGAAATGTTCTGAAGAGATGCAACACAGCAAAGGTTTCAAAGAGCGGGCTTCTCAGCTTCAGGGTAGATGCTCTCATCTGAGAGAAAGAGAGAAAGAGAGAGAAACCAAATCCAATATTTTCAAAAGCAAAAATAGACATTTGGGCACAATTCCATTTTACAGAAACATTTAAAAGGACCAAAACAAATTTTGAAACCTTAAAAGTTCTTGAAGAATAATCCTATTTCACAGCCACTTCTTCTACCTATAGCAAGTTGTCCTATACTTATAAAAGGCTGAATATTTTTCTCTTGTCTTTCCTTGCTTTAGTTTAGGGCTACAAGTAGCATATAGTGAGGAAAACCCATTTGCCCTATACCCTGTAGCAGTTTCCTGTACTCTGCTTTGTTAACCTATCCTAAACCATTAAGGCTGGATATGCCGTTCAGTCACAAAGCTCCTTCAGTCCTTATATTCATTTTACATAAATTATGAAACAATGATCATCAGATAGTCCCAGACTGAACAAGCAGTTTAGAGATGAGTAGCTCAATAGGTCCTTAGTTATGACTTAGTTCTTTGCTTAGTTATATAGATATATTCTCTTTTCACAAAGGTTTAGATTCTTCTTCACTGGGGCAAAACTGAAAAGAAAATAATGTTGCATAACACATCAGAACTGCAGGATTGTAGTATACTTTTAAATGATTGTAGCAATAATCCCTGTATATGTACTAGCTCCCAAAGAGAGTGAAGTAGTCTAATCCTCCAGGAAGATGTGTCATGTTTACAACTTGACCATAAAAATCACAACTAGATACCAATCTGTATGAGTCTGGCAACATGATAGATTGCTAAGATACTCCTGAATGTAGGTGGTAAGTTTAAAACTAAAAAAGAAAGATCTTTTTTACACATACGTTGAACTCATTGCCACCAGTTGTGGAAGTTGGCAGTTTAGCCAGATTAAAAAAGATTGGACAAATTCTTGGAGGGAAGGGGTCATCAGTAGCTATTGAGCATAGAAGTTAGGGATACAGCCTCTGAATTAGAACTTCCTATATGGTAAATGCTGAAGGCTGGAAGTGAAAGAGGAACAGTGGAAAAAACCTCTGGTCATACCCAATTCACTCTGCCTTTCAGCATCCACTCTGCCACTGTGTGACACAGACCTACTTGGCATTTTAAGGTATCCTGGACCAGTGCCTACCATGTAAAACTCAGAAACTTAAGCTACTGGCAAAGTGGCAACTGATTTATGGGGACAAATGATAACAAAACAGGGACAGGAGTAGAGGTCAGAGGTTCAGAATGAGTGCACCAAGGGGAAACACCAAGCAGAGCACACTGGAGAGTGTCCACTAGCCCTCAAACAAGTCCAAGGAATCAGTGGACACTGCCCAGTAAAACTCTGCCTAGAGACATGAGCAGATGTGAGCCAGGAAAGAGGCCCCACAGCCCTTGGGGGTTGTCCCGGGAGGAGCCTCTTCCTGGTGAGATAGATCACTAGCTTGGCTAGGTCCAGGAGCAAGTGGACCAGGAGGTCCTGGGACTTGGTGAGGCTGCAGATGGGGACTGCACAAATAAAAAGGTGTGGGGAGAAGTGCAGCCAGAACCTCAAAAAGAGATTCTGGAAGAGGTGGTAAAGGGGCTTCAGCCTGGTGCACTCTAGGTAAGGTGTGCACCAAGGTCTCTATCTGCTCAAAGAAGTGGTACATGTCAGGGGCATCTGTGAACCACACTAGATACATGACTGTGGTGATGGCTCCATGTTGGAGTCACCACCTGCAGTCCCCAGTGGGATCAAGGTGGAATATATGCTCATTCACCAGGGACCCTCATCCTTGCTGAGCGTGTTCCACCACTTGGTGTCTGTGTGGGACACAATGACAGGATGGTGTAAGGTGCAGACCATGAGCATGTAGAGCTAGTGGTGATGGGTAGTTTGGAAACAGAATGGCTTGGTATCTGCCAGCCTGCTGAGATGGTATGGTGGGAAGCACTGTGGAGCCAGTTAAGGAAGGGGCCCCAAGATAAAATCCAGAGTGGTGGGGAATACCAGGGAGGGGTGAGGACTGCCCTCATGCAGGATTTGGCCAATGTAGGCAAGGGCAGTGTATCTGGCAGGACAGCCTTGACCTCCTGGAGCAGGTAGCAGGGTGCATGCAGTGTGGGCAGCTCCATGTCCTGGGCCAGCACAGTGGGATCTGCCCGCCCCTGCCTGGCATAGTCCAGGATGTCCCTGATATGGGTAATGTTGGCCATGACCATCCTTCAGAGCACCAAGACACCTCTGTCACTACCACCACATCCTGCAGGCTTTTCAGCAGGGACTCAGTGAGGAGGTCAGTGCCCTGGGTGACCAAGTCTGAGGACCTGGAGGTGGAGACCTCCATCCCCTGAGGAGGTCCTGCTACAAATCCAGAAGCTCCTCCAGTTCCTGCTTGGGGAGACCTCGCAGGTAGAAAAGCTGTTGGTTGCACCGGAACCCTCTGAGGCAGTGAAGAAAGGCATGTCCTAAGTGGCTCCATGCTGCATTGCTACTGGCACCATACAGGAACCTCTCCAGAGCCTGCAGACAGAAAATCTGGACCTGGCTGTGGAGGTAGACCAGGCCCTGGAACCTCAGTGACCATCTCTAGAGCCTGGCTAAGGTGCTGAAGCAGTGCCAGAGTATGGACAGGACCAGCTGGTTCACAACCAGTGCTTTCCCACAAAGGGAGAGGCAGTGCAGCAGACCTGTCCATGCCTGCAGCCACTCCAATACCGTGACCTCTAGCTGATGCCAGTTTTCCAGTGGGGTGGAATGTCTGGGGGACAGATGGACCACCAGGTGAAGCAGTGAGTCCATGCTCCAGCAGGTGCCCTGAAGTGAAGGTGGGAGTGAGCCCACCTGTGACCCATCACCTACCATCAGGCCAGAGCTCTTGACCCAGTTGACCCAGGCAGAGGAGGCTGCCAAGTAGATGGACTGGCAGGCTTCCACCCATGCCAGGTTGCCTGCACTTTGATACCTAAGTGCAGGCCCTCTTTCTTGGGCAGCCAGCACCTCACCCAATGTGAGGGCTAGGAAGGCCCCTGCAACCCACTGCCCAATTATCTACCTTCAATTTGAGTAATTGATATGCAGTTTAACTCTTATGGCACCTTCAAGAAACTGTACTTGAGGATCAGAAGGAGGAAGATAATCAGTGAAGTCCTTGGGGTTCTTTGGTAAATTGTAATCACTTGAGGTGTTAGGGCAGATTTCTCTCTGTAGTACAACTGGGTAATATAAAATAAACACTTTGTGGATTGAGGGATTCTTCTTACTCTGGATTCTGAAATATTGGTCTATACCAGGTACCTACCAGTAGTCCAGTCTTGTATGACCAACTTTATTTTCCAAAACATATTAAATTTCACAACAGATACCAACATAATACCCATAAAAGTACAAAAGTGTACCAAGAGGTCAGTAATGCTATTGTCAGACACTGGATTAGTTTGGGAGTTATACCCATACAAACTTACTTGCTGCCAAGAATGAAACCTCCAGCTTTTAGTTTATTTTCTTAATCCAGCTAACAAAGGAATAAGAGATATTATTGGACATGGGAAAATGTGAGTGATAGGTTTAAAGCATCCCTCCTGGGTTGCACTGATTAATAAATCTGGATCTAACAGTAAAGACGAGACTGCCTTTCCCTAGGAACATATTAGCAGATACAATCAAGTGAGCTCATATTCATGTATAGGTAATGATCCAGTTCATGGTTATGATTTTTGCTTGGCTTGTAATTAGTAAATGAGATAACTGAATTTACTAAATTAAGTCTTAACATAACAGAGGCTTAACTCTTCTCATGCTTCTCCTTTCATTTCAATGCACCATCAAAGCAGCTATTTGTTTAGCTGACATGGAAGGGTAGGTATAGAAGGATGAATACTGTTATTGTAAGTCCTAGTCTCCCAAAGTATATAGAGACAATATAGATTATTCATTGTCTTGCTGGTAACGTAGAAACAAAGACCTTCTATGACCCTGGCCTGTATATAAGAGCTAGATTGAAAGATCACTCTCAGCTCCAAGTAAGCATGGTGTGTACTACCTGCCTCCAGAGGCAGTCCTGTAAAAAAAACTCAAATCAACATAATATTTGATTCTCTGAGCCATCCCTACCCCTTGCTCATGTGGACATGTAAATTGGAGTATGGACTAGGGGTGTGCACAGCAGGCCATATTCGATTTGGATTCGGCCTGATTTGGGGGACAGTGATTCGATTCGCTGATTCAGATCACTGTCCCAATTCGATTTGGCTGAATCTGAATCTGAAGATTCAATTCTGATTCAGAGAATCAGCGATTTGGCCAGAGACACAGCTTTGTTATGTTTTTCCTACATACCTCAAGGTACCAGGCACGGCTCATGAATGCTGAGATGTTGGGGTGGATGGAGTGTCCCACAGGAGCATGGGGGGGCCCCCCCCGCATGTTTGGTGGTGGACCCTGAAGTGAACTGGAAGTACTTCCTGTCCACCTCTGGGTCCACCACCAACTGCATGAGGGATGCCCCCCATGCCCTCCTGGCTCAATGACTGACTGCAGGGGGACCCCAGGTGCCCCCCCAGATGCAGGAGGCACCAGTTGCTGAGCCAGGGGGCAGGGAGTTGGTCCCTCGCACTCTCCATGGCAGACCCAGAAGTGGACTGGAAGTGCTTTTGGTCCACTTCTGGGTCCACCACCTAGTGCGCCAGAGACCCCCCCCCATGCTGCTGTGGGACGCTCCATCCACCCCATCATTTCAGCACTTACAAGCCACCTGGTACCTTGAGGTATGTAGAAAAAACATAGAACTGTGTCTATGTTCGAATCATCGAACCTCTCTGAATCTCTCAGAATAGATTCAGAGGATTCTGATTCGATACAGAAAGATTAAAGGGTCTCCTGATTCGATTCGGATTCAGATTCGGCCACTGAATTGGGTTGAATCTCCTCCAAATCAAATCAGTGACCGAAACTTTGCATAGCCCTAGTATGGACATATGAACAACCTAACACCAAGATAAAAGTGGGTGAAGCTTTTCCATCTGTCAGCTGCTCCATAATAGCTCTCAGTGGGCATATGGGGTGCTTGTACACATGCGGGGAGGCTGTTCTGGTGCACTGTAATTACAGTATGTTGGAGCCGACTGATGCCTGCTGAGCAGGAGGGACACTTCCCCCCTCCCCCCAGCAGCCAGTCAGCAACTGCGTGGGGTGCACAAGGGTTGGATGTGGGATCAAAGGAAGTCTCTGTTCAACCAAGTGGTAGATGGTCAGCCTTTGTAAGGATGAGTGAAACTTGGGCACAGCTTTGCCCATGGAATGAGACATCATATCTAAATTAAAGGTACCTTTACACTTCTTTCTTGCCTATGAATTTTCTATGAACTTGCATTTTGTTGCAAAGGGCCTAATCCTACAGTTTTTTAGGTAAAAGACTCATTGACATTATACTTTTCTCTCTGTGTGTGATGAGAGGATGGCTTCAGTGTTTTCCTAACATCACATAGTCCGACTATAATAACTTACCCAAGGAAGATGCTATGTAATGCCCTTGTCCTCAGTGGTATTTACTATGGCTCTCTACCTTTAAAAATCAGGACCCGCAAACCTTATGCCATGACCTCACAGACTACAAGTGTTTCATGGATCATGGTTTGGAAACAACTATTACTGAGACATAACAACACAGATGGGTGCCCAAGGCAGCTGCAATGCATGGAGGCAGCAGTGACTTCTGACTGCTGCCATACTGCTGGTGTGATAGTGTGGTTGCAGCGGCAGCAACTATTTTTCCACCCCCTTTACCCTCCCCACAAGTCAGTACCCAGGGCTACAGCCTTAGTTACCCTACTAGGCTATTATAATGATTTCTTATTCTGATAATCTACCATAAAACAAGATAACCTACTAAATAAGAGAGTGTGGCTTTGATGCCATTCCCAAATCAGTAGCAAAATTCTCTCTCTGCCATCAGTGGATTTTGCATCAATCCTTCACAGCCTTAAAACACTCATTTACAAGCAGTAGAGCTAATATTCCAAAAGGGAACACCATTGTTCTATCCAAACTTCTACGCATAGAGGAAATATGCCCTTGATTTTGCTGAGACTGACATTGGAAAAGGCATTCCTTAGATTCCTTTTTTCCCAAGATGATGGAAGTATGCAATGTCCTAGTGTTACATAACTTGGATGACTACACAGTCTGGTGGGTGGCGAATTGGCTAGAGGGTCGCACCCAGAGAGTCGTGGTGGATGGGTTGGTTTTGACCTGGAAGGGTGTGGGCAGTGGGGTCCTGCAGGGCTCGGTCCTTGGACCAATACTCTTTAATGTCTTCATCAGCGACTTGGATGAGGGAGTGAAGTGTACTCTGTCCAAGTTTATGGATGACACAAAGCTATGGGGAGAAGTGGACACGCCGGAGGGCAAGGAACAGCTGCAAGCAGACCTGAACAGGTTGGACAAGTGGGCAGAAAACAACAGAATGCAGTTCAACAAGGAGAAATGCAAAGTGCTGCACCTAGGGAGGAAAAATGTCCAGCACACCTACAGCCTAGGGAATGACCTGCTGGGTGGCATGGAAGTGGAAAGGGATCTTGGAGTCCTAGTGGACTCCAAGATGAACATGAGTCGGCAGTGTGACGAAGCCATCAGAAAAGCCAATGGCACTTTATCGTGCATCAGCAGATGCATGACCAATAGGTCCAAGGAGGTGATACTTCCCCTCTATTGGGCGCTGACCAGACCGCAGTTGGAGTACTGCGTGCAATTCTGGGCGCCGCACTTCAAGAGGGATGCGGATAACCTGGAGAGGGTCCAGAGAAGGGCCACTTGTATGGTTAAGGGTTTGCAGACCAAGCCCTACGAGGAGAGACTAGAGAACCTGGACCTTTTCAGCCTCCGCAAGAGAAGGTTGAGAGGTGACCTTGTGGCTGCCTATAAGTTCATCACAGGGGCACAGAAGGGAATTGGTGAGGTTTTATTCACCAAGGCGCCCCTGGGGGTTACAAGAAATAATGGCCACAAGCTAGCAGAGAGCAGATTTAGATTGGACATTAGGAAGAACTTCTTCACAGTTAGAGTGGTCAAGGTCTGGAACAGGCTCCCAAGGGAGGTGGTGCTCTCCCCTACCCTGAGGGTCTTCAAGAGGAGGTTGGATATGCATCTAGCTGGGGTCATCTAGACCCAGCACTCTTTCCTGCCTATACAGGGGGTCGGACTCGATGATCTATTGAGGTCCCTTCCAACCCTAACATCTATGAATCTATAACATTAACAAAGCAGGAAGAGAGATTTTTCTCTCTCATATCCATCTCTACAGTATGTTAGATTGTCATTAGTCTCAACAGCAACAAGTCAAATCTTTCATCAGCTGGAAGACATTTGCAAAATCTGGAAATCATTTCCCCAGCAAGGCAGGAAATTGTTTATGCCATCCATGACTTACCCCTGGCTTTGGTTACTACAGTCTGAGGTTACAGAGAACTTCCAAAATTCAGTCAGCTGATCAGCCCTTTGTCTTACAATAGTACAAATACTAGAAAAAGCCAGAGGCAAGACTTTCTGAGGGTGATATCTTTAATTGGACCAACTGAACAGTTGGAATAGAGTTAGACAAGCATTCAAATGCAAGACATTCTTCCTCAGGTCTTACATTTGAAGGCTTATCTAAGTGTATCAGTTATGGAGTTGGTCTAGTAAAAGATATCACCTTAAGAAATTCTTGCCTCTTACATTAATTCCTGGACCATCATGGCTACAACATTGCTCTAACACTACCAGAAAAAGCAACTGCTTTTAACTGATATAACCAAGGGGTCACAAGTGTAACAATTACCCATTCTACTTGTGACTTCTTTATTTCTGCAGCCAAGCCCTTCAATAGCTGGAGGAATGGACTTGAGCACAGGACATTTAAGGAATCCATCAGATCAAGGGAACTTGCCCTTGTTGAATCTCAACTGATTGACTGTGGACCATTTTTTCAGTTTATCTGGATTCTATCTCTGCCCTCTGGAGTATCTGCAATCCTACCCAACTTGGCATCATCCATGAATTTGCTAAGTGTGCACTTGATCCCATCATCCAAATCATTAATGAAGATGTTGAACAATACCAGGCCCAGGACAGAACTCTGGGGAACCCCACTTGATAGGTCACTAGACATTGAGCCATTGAGGACTACTTGCTTCCATTTAAAGACAAGTATATAATTTGACAATTCTCAGAACTAAAATTCAAAGGTATTAAATATAAACCTCTAAAATTTAAATCCTGCTGTTTAAAATGGTTTCATATACTGTAAGCAACATGCATGCTATATATCTAGAGCTTTTATACCACCAGTAGTAAACAGACCAGAATTTGAGAAAAGCCGATATATAAAAGACTTAATTGTTGAGAGGTCATTTTCCACATTCTCTCATGATCATGTTCCTTTTTTTTAGTTTCAGTTCATCAGTCATTTTCATATCATTTTCATACCCCATGGAAGCATTATAAATACATTCTCTCCTTCTTCTGGGGTTTTACACACATTAAATGCTTGTGGGCAGCTGTGAGCCTCTTTTATCCCTTCAGTCACTGCACTTCCCACTTACACATGGTCCTATCTGGATTTGCCCTTCCAGGCAATGTATATAGTTGATATGATATTTCCTTGAAACTGATGTTATCTTCTGCAAATATTAGCAGAGAACCCAAGACGCACATATGAATTGTAAAATAACAGATATACCACAGTCAGGCATGAGTAACAAAGTAATCATCTGGTGTGCTGAACTCAGGTTTTACATGAGAACATTCTCATACCAGATAGATGTAGCTTCATCCAGATGTTCACCAGGAAAGAAGATCCTTTAAATACAAATATGTTGATGATACAAAAGATGATATTCTTCACACAAAGGATGATGATAGCCTGGAAAGATATGCTGTATAGAGATTTAGAGATTGCCTCATTTCACTGATCGTGCAATGGGTATCACTCTAGAACAATAAGCCATTAACTGATGATAACTCTTGGGTAAAGCTGGTTAGTTGAGATGCTGGGATAGTCTCTGCCATAAGAAAGTGGATGAAATCCAGAGAGAGGATATTTTCTTCCTTTCCAAAAATGGAACGGATTGTTTGTGGGTTTTTTGGATAATACAAAGGGTTTTGAAGAGAAGTGATAGAGACAGCAGTGAGTATGATGGCACAATCATCATTTTGTTTCTTCCAGTAATCTGATAGTAGGATTGAGGCTGATTTAAGGTAGAAGATGATTCTCTCACCAGATCTCTTCAAATGTAGGAACTAGTCTCAGTAGAGGTGGGACAAAAGCAGATTTGTTGCAGAGCACTGAGGTGCCCTGCTCCTAGAGGGCAGAAACTGCTAGAGGAAAAAGCCCTAGCAGTGGATAAGGAGCACAGCTGCGGGTTGCCAGGGCAACTAGAGGCAGCAAATGACCTAAACCTGACAGCAGTCAGCTGGCTGTAAGGGGCAGGGCCTGGCTCTTATAAAGCCCAGGGCTGAGGCCAGGCTGATAGCTCCCTGCCAGCAGCTAGAGGGGCAGGAGCTCCTAGAGTTAAGAGGTGAGAACCGCAGGTACAGCTCAAGCCAGATAAAAGAAGGCAGCTCTAAGATGTTGGAGCAATGTGGTTATAGCCAGGCGGCTTATAGTTATGTTATAGCCTAGGGGCTTGTGTTTTGTTATTTATTACACCGGTGGTTTGGGTGAGGCTATTAGGGGTTGGAGGAGGCCTCATTGGGGACTCACAATGAAGAGTGTGAGAACCCCAGCGCCCGAGTGGGTGCAGCATACTCATAGGGACCCACAGTGGTGTGGGGGCCCCGGTGCCTGTCAGGGTGCAGCTTATGGGGTGCTTAGACACCAGCCCCAGAGAGGGGGCATTTGAGAAGCCCCAGTGCGGGCATAGCAAGCTGTAGAGAGGGGCAACTTTGAGAAGTCCAAGTTGGGCACAACGAGCCCCAGGAAGGGGGCAACTTTGAGAAGTCCAAGTTGGGCACAACGAGCCCCAGGAAGGGGGCAACTTTGAGAAGTCCAAGTTGGGCACAACGAGCCCCAGGAAGGGGGCAGCCTTTTAAGAAGCCCAGTGCGGGTGTGACGAGCCCCAGAGATGGGGTGTTATTAAGAGGCCCCAGTGTGGGCGGGGCAAGCCCCAGAAAGGGGGCAGCACTTGAGAAGGCCCAGAGAGAGGGCAGCAGTGTAAGAGAGTCCCAGAGAGAGGGCCACCGTACAGAGAAGGCCCTGAGTGGGCACGGAGAGCCCCAGGAGGGGGACGGCATAACAGAGAAGGCCCGAGAGATGGGCAGTGTATGTATAGAGACAGACCAACGTCCATCCCATCTGCGAGGCTTGGGGCGTGGTATCAGGGGTGGTTGGAGCCACGCGTAGCCCATAAGGCTAGGGTGCCCCAAAGCACCCATTTGTAAGACAAGACCCCCGAGGAGTCCGGGAAACCATGGGGTCCGAGTCAACCTAGAGACATGTCCGAGAAGGCGTAAGGCAGCCTCCCAACCAATTCAAACCATCAAAGACATGGCGGGCGAGAAATAGAGGGTGCCCTTGGGCCAACTTGACACGGAGAGGGGGCCTCAAGGAGATCACGGCCCTCCTACAGGACCCCGCTGTGACCAGATTATTTTGCCAATCCTCCTTTCACTCCAAAATGAATTGCTTCAGAAAAATGAAACTCACTTTTGAACAGCCACTGCTTGGGGTTTGAGTTTGCAGTTTTACACCTAACTGATGAGAGGTTGAAAATTCAAAACTTGGCTTGATTGACCTCTTGCAGAAGCAGAACAAAACCAGGAGGCCCAATCTGCAAAATGGCATAGAGGCTGGCAGGCTGCAAGGACTGGTCTTTGCATTTTTCCAAGTGAAAGGACAACTCTTCTGCATAGACCTGCTAGTGGTATCAGACACCCCTAAGTGGGACAAGAAGGAAGAGTAGCAAGAAGATGAACTTAATGTTTGAAAAACAGCCTGTACCATCACCAGAGCTGGCAAGGCTTTGGAGGAGAATTGTACCATCCCTTAGCTCCTGCTGGAAGATCGTGCTTTCATGTTCCATAGATCAGATTCAATAGTCTCATTAGTTCATTGACTTCTATGCTTTAAGTCACCTTTAAGCCTTTTAGATCCTGGGATTCTCTAAGGACTGGAAAGCCTCTCAACCTAAATTAGACAGCTCTAGGGACTTCCTTAAGTTGAAGTGTCTTCCCCAGAATGCCCCACTGCCTAAAGTGACTACATTAATGGTATATCCTCTACCCCAGCATTATCTAAACTTCCCATTCTCATGGCCACTCTCACACCCCTTTCTTCAACTGCTGATTGCTGCAGCTTTCCAGCCACTTGTTTCCCTCTCCAAAGCCATTGCTGATGCTTCTCCTACCACCAACTGTATCTCCCCTGGAAGTTTTCATGACCCCTCTAGGGGTCATGCCTCACAGTTTGGGAAATGCTACTCTATACCACCTCTTTTAAAAGGGTCCTCTGTTTTCTGTCCTTCTTACTCTGTGCCTGTACAAGAGGAATGCTCTCACTGTCAAAAGTGGGGCTTTTAGGGTGAAAAGAGATGTCACTTTTCATTGCCTTTGTGAATCCATAAAAGCCACGCTTATGGTGGTATAAAGTGAAAGCAAAATAGACATCCATGTCTTCTGTTGTGCCACAATGTGGTTGTGCCAAAAGATGGTAATAATTTGTGATGCTTCACTACAGCAGACACCTACTGTATCTATCAAATATAAGACAACCCTGAATATAAGATGACCCCCAATAATCAAATTCTATATATGAAGAATTTATACATTTATTGAAATTTTCCAGGTATTGAATCTAACTATTGGAGAGCTGTCTTGTAGGGCTGTGAGAAGCTTCAGTCCCTGATTCGATTCAACAGAGATTCCGCCCGATTCAGTGGCCAAATCTCTGAATCCAAATTGAGTCAGAGGACACTTTAATCTGTACAAATTGAATCAGAATCCTCCAAATCGATTCAGAGAAATTTGGAAAGATTCAGAGATTCAGACATAGAGACAGCATTAAGTGTTATTTCTACACACCTCTAAGTAGCAGGGGCTCATGAATGCTGCAATGCTGGGGCACATGGAGCGTCCCACAGGAGTGCAGTGGAGTCCCCAGTGCGCTCGGCAGCAGACCTGGAAGTGGACCAGAAGCATTTCCGGTCCACTTCCGGGTCTGCTGAGGAGTATGCAGGGGGCCTCCCCGCACCCCCCGGCTTGGTGACTGGTGCCTCCTGGGTCTGACAGGGGTACCCGGGGTCCCCCTGTAGCCAATTTTTAGATACATAGGGTGTAAAAGGAAGGCCCAGGGGGGAATAGGACCCCTACTAAATGGGCAGAAGCAATTGGGGACGGACAGGGGGGACAAGGCTGAACTCCTCAATGAGTTCTTTGCCTCAGTGTTCCTAAGAGAGGGGCAAGACAAGTCTCTCACTGGGATTGTAGAGACGCAGCAGCAGGGTCCCAGACTACCATGCGTAGACTCTGAGATGGTGCAGGGTCACTTGGAGGAACTGGATGCCTTTAAGTTGGCAGGCCCAGATGAGCTCCATCTGAGGGTGCTGAAGGCATTGGCCGACATCATTGCAGAGCCACTGGCGGGAATATTTGAACGCTCGTGGTGCACGGGCCAAGTCCCGGAGGACTGGAAAAGGACCAATGTGGTCCCCATTTTCAAGAAGGGGAGGAAGGAGGACCCGGGCAACTATAGGCCAGTCAGTCTCACCTCCATCCTTGGCAAAGTCTTTGAAAAAATTATCAAGGCTCACATTTGCGAGAGCCCGGAAGGACAAATTATGCTGAGGGGAAACCAGCATGGGTTCGTAGCAGGCAGATCGTGCCTGACCAATCTAGTCTCTTTTTATGACCAGGTTACGAAACGCCTGGACACAGGAGGAGGGGTGGATGTCGTATACTTAGACTTCAGGAAGGCCTTCGATATGGTATCCCACCCCATACTGGTGAACAAGTTAAGAGGCTGTGACTTGGATGACTGCACAGTCCGGTGGGTGGTGAATTGGCTAGAGGGTCGCACCCAGAGAGTCGTGGTGGATGGGTTGGTTTTGACCTGGAAGGGAGTGGACAGTGGGGTCCCGCAGGGCTCGGTCCTTGGACAGATGCTCTTTAATGTCTTATTCAGCAACTTGGACGAGGGAGTGAAGTGTACTCTGTCCAAGTTTGCAGATGACACAAAGCTATGGGGAGAAGTGGACACGCCGAAGGGCAGGGAACTGCTGCAAGCAGACCTGGACAGGTTGGACAAGTGGGTAGAAAACAACAGAATGCAGTTCAACAAGGAGAAATGCAAAGTGCTGCACCTAGGGAGGAAAAATATCCAGCATACCTACTGCCTAGGAAATGACCTGCTGGGTGGCACGGAAATGGAAAGGGATCTTGGAGTCCTAGTAGACTCCAAGATGAACATGAGCCGGCAGTATGACGAAGCCATCAGAAAAGCCAATGGCACTTTATCGTGCATCAGCAGATGCATGACCAATAGGTCCAAGGAGGTGATACTTCCCCTCTATCGGGCGCTGGTCAGACCACAGTTGGAGTACTGCGTGCAATTCTGGGCGCCGCACTTCAAGAGGGATGTGGATAACCTGGAGAGGGTCCAGAGAAGGGCCACTCGTATGGTTAAGGGCTTGTAGGCCAAGCCCTACGAGGAGAGACTAGGGCACCTGGACCTCTTCAGCCTCCGCAAGAGAAGGTTGAGAGGCAACCTTGTGGCTGCCTATAAGTTCATCACGGGGGCACAGAAGGGAATTGGTGAGGTTTTATTCACCAAGGCACCCCCGGGGGTTACAAGAAATAATGGCCACAAGCTAGCAGAGAGCAGATTTAGACTGGACATTAGGAAGAACTTCTTCACAGTTACAGTGGTCAAGGTCTGGAATGGGCTCCTAAGGGAGGTGGTGCTCTCCCCTACCCCGGGGGTCTTCAAGTGGAGGTTGGATATGCATCTAGCTGAGATCATCTAGACCCAGCACTCTTTCCTGCCTATGCAGGGGGTCGGACTCGATGATCTATTGAGGTCCCTTCTGACCCTAACATCTATGAATCACTGAGCTGGGGAGGCACGGGGGGTGGGGCCCAGCGTGCTCCCTGGGAGACCCAGAACTGGACCAGAAGTACTTCTGGTGCACTTCCGGGTTCACCACTGAGCATGTGGAGGGTGCCCCCTCCCTTGCACTCATGTGGAACGTTCTGTCTGCCCCAGTATCACAGCAATCACGAGCCATGCCTGCCACCTCAAGGTATGTAGAAAAAACTTAAATCTGTGTCTATATCCGAATCACTGATTCTCCAAATCAGCATTGAATCTTCAGATTTGGATTCATCTGAATTGAATCAGGGACAGTGATCCAAATCAACTAATTGAATCACTGTCCCCGATTTGGGCCAAATCCAAATCGAATAGGGCCCACTTTGCACACCCCTACTGTCTTGAATTCTCCACACACACACCCTCCCCTTCTTCTGCCACCACTGCTCCAGCAAAGAAAGCACTGGCTGGGGGAGAGGGGTTCAGTTATTCCCCTTGCCTTCTGCCCTCCCTCCTAATCCCCCTTCCACCTGCACACCAAGCACCTCACAGCCTCTGCTCCTTCCCCCACCCTCCCCAGTCTCTGCCACTTTCCCTCCCCACCTTGCTGTCAGAGGCTGCTCAGGGGTTCCATCAGGAGCACAGCACATGGAAGCTCAGCCCTTGCCTGGCCATGCAGCAGTGTACACACTGGTGACTGGCTGGGCAGGCAATACAGTAGTGTCATCACTGATGGTTGGCCAAGCAGAAGAAGGAGTGTTTATGTGTTCTGTGCCTAGGAGATGAAGATGCAGAGGTGCAGGACACTTTGATGGCAAGTCAGGTGACGTGAGCAGGAACAACCTGGGTAAGAACAAGGGCCCGAGCAAGCTTGGGAACAAAAGGGCAGCACAAACACCCATTGGAGGTCTCAGTTGCCTCTACACAAATGCCAGATGTATGGGAAATAAGCAGGAGGGAAAAAATGTGGGGTGTAATGCTCTATATTAAAGAGCAGTACACATCCTTTATGATCAGAATGGGTTCAGAAGAGGGGCAAACTGAGGCGCTCTGGGTTAGAGTGCAAGGGGGTCATGGGGAAAGCGACTTGATAGTGGGCATCTACTATAGACCATCTCACCAGGGGGACAAGCTGGACCTGGAATTTTCAGGTCAGCTCACAGAAGCTGTAAGAAGAAGGGACATGGTTGTCATGGGTGACCTAAACTACCCAGACATCTGCTGGGAGGATCAGTCAGCCAGGTCTGAATGCTCATGTAGGTTTTTAGCCTGTATACAGGACCTCCACCTAACCCAGGAGGTACACAATCCCACCAGAGGAAATCACTTGCTGGACTTGCCACAGGCAGTGACCTGGTGAGGGATCTATGGGTGATTGACTACCTAGGCGTTAGTGATCATTGTCTGCTGGAATTTACTGTCCAGAGCAGGGTGGTGAAAGGAATCAGTAAGCCAAAAGTCCTTGACTTTAGGAAGGCCAACTTCAATGACCTAAGGAGATTAGTAAGAGAGACACTGGGGACTCGGAGCCTCAATGAGATGGGAGTCCAGGACAGGTGGTTGTTCCTTAAGGAGACGATCCTCTGAGCTCAGGGGGAGTCAGTCCCAACACGAACCAAAGCGGGCAAGAGTGCTAAAAAAAACCCTTGGCTCAGTAAAGGCATCCAGGAGGACCTGAGGGCAAAAAAGATGGCATACAATCAGTGGAAGCAAGGGGCTATCACCAAGGAGGATTACACCTCCGTTGCTCATGATTGCAGGGAGGCAGTTAGGAAGGCCAAGGCAGAGACAGAACTAAGGCTGGCAACCAGAATTAAGGATAACAAAAAGTCCTTTTTCAAATACATAGGGAGTAAGAAGAAGGCACCAGGTAATGTGGGGCCCCTACAGGACAGACTTGCCAATCTGGTGATTACAGCAAAGAAAAAAGCTGATCTCTTCAATGAGTTCTTTGCCTCCATATTTCTGAGCAGGGACCAGGACAACTCCCCCACTAGGATTACAAACAGGCTCAGGGGACACAATGCCATGCTTAGGGTCAGGGACAATCTAGTAAGGGAACTTCTGGAGAGGCTGGACATGTTTAAATCAGCAGGTCTGGATGCTCTTTGTCTAAGGGTACAGAGAGAATTGATGGAGGTCACAGCAGGGCCCCTGGTACAGCTGTATGAGCACTCATGGTGCTCTGGCCAGGTCCCAGAGGACTGGAAAAGGGCCAATGTGGTCCCCCCATTTACAAGAAGGGGAGAAAGGAGGACCCGGGTAACTATAGGCCAGTTAGTCTTACCGCAGTCCTTGGGAAGACCTTTGAGGAAATTATCAAGGAGCACATCTGTGGGGGCTCAACATGGGAGGTAATGCTCAGGGGCAACCAGTACAGGTTCATTGCGGGTAGATCCTGCCTGACTAAGCTTGTTTCCTTTTATGACCAGGTCACAAAGTCCTTGGATGTGGGCGTTGAGGTGGATGTCATCTACATGGACTTCAAAAAGGCCTTTGACACTGTTTCTCACCCCATGCTCATAAAAAAAACTAGGCGACTGCAGTATTGATACCTACACAGTCAGATGAGTGGCAAATTGGCTTGATGGTCACATGCAGAGAGTGGTGGTGGATGGGTCATTTTTGACCTGGAAGGATGTGGGCAGTGGAGTTCCCTAGGGCTTGGTCCTTGGGCCTGTGCTATTCAACATCTTGATCAGCAACTTGGAGGTAGGCATGGAAAGCACACTGTCCAAATTCACTGATGACACAAAGATGTGGGGATAAGTGGGCACACTGGAGGGGAGGGACAGAATCCAACTAGATCTAGACAGGTTACAGAGGTGGGTGGATAAGAATAGGATGAAATTCAATGCAGACAAGTGCAAGGTGCTGCATCTAGGGAGAAGAAACCTGCAACATACCTATAGGCTGGGGAATACCCTTCTCAACAACACAGTAGCTGAAAGGGATCTTGGACTCATTGTTGAGGAGAGCCACTCAAATTGAGTTATCCTTCCCCTTTATGCAGCACTGGTCAGGCCACAGTTGGAGTAGTGCATCTAGTTCTGGGTGCTGCACTTCAAGAGGGATGTGGCTAACTTTGAGAGGGTCCAGAGGAGAGCCACTTGCATGGTCAGGGGGCGGCAGACCAGGACCTATGAACATCGGCTAAAAGGAATCTATTCAGCCTCCACGAGAAAAAACTGAGAGAGGATCTGATGGCCATCTATAAACTCATCATGGGGGACCAGTGGAAAATAGGTGAGGCTCTGTTCCCCCAGGCACCACCTGGGATAACAAGGAATAAAGTCACAAATTGATTGAGAGTAGGTTCAGGCTTGGTATCAGGAGGCATTACTTTACGGTTAGGGCTGCCAGGCTCTGGAATGGGGTCCCACGGGAGGTGGTGCTCTCTGCTACCTTGGGGGTCTTCAAGAAGAGGTTGGATAGATATCTGGCAGGGGTATTATGATCCCAGCACTTGTTCCTGCCCAGAGCAGGGGGTCGGACTTGATGATCTGTTCAGGTCCCTTCTGACCCTAGAAACTATGAAACTATGGGAGAGGTCCTCATCTGGAGCTAGAGCTAATCTGCACCTGACAATAAGAGGGAGGAAAGTGTGTGCACAGTAGGAGGCAAAAGCTGCAGAGGGGGAGCAGGAAGCAGCTGTGAGTGTGACTCTAGCACCAACCACAGGGGCAGAGTCAAAGCCACAGCAGCTTCCTGCTCTCCCCTCTACTTCATGTAAGATGAGGGGATTCCTCCACCTCGTGCTGATTGGGGGGGGGGGAAATCCACATCTTATATTCAAGTAAATATAGTATTTCCTTTATAGCAGGACAGGGTGGTTTGCCCACACTCTCCAGCTGCCCCAAGCAGGTTTAATGTGGGGTGCTTGAGGAACCTTATACTGTGTACCTTGGGAATTCCCCAGGAAGGATCAGGACCCTCAAGTTCTGGGAATGTCTGCTTGACTTTCCCCCATTACCAAAACACAGCCACAGGATCCCCAGGGTGTCTCTCAGTGTGGCAAAGTGAGGGTCCCAGACCAACCACAGTGTTAGTTTCCCCATCTGCCTTTGGACACGCCACCCACCTGTCTCTCCTGCCATGCCTTGTTGTTAATTAATTAAGTTATTAATTAAGGCGGGAGGCTGCCTATTCTTGCTCCAATGCCAGGGGGCACTATCTGCAACTCCATTCTTCCCCTACACTGCAGCCCAAGCCTCGCAGATGGCATCCAGATGATAATGCTCCTGGCTTACAGCTGAACCAAGCTTAGGCTTTATTGTCAAGCCTCAGTCACACACACATTCATACCGCCCTCTTCTCACTAGGGCCTCACACACTCCACCCCCTCTCACAGGGTCTCTTCCACATATCAACAACTTATACTGCCTTGCTCCCTCTTGAAGCAGGCCCCTTAGGCCATAGGCTTTTAACTAGTTTGTACCTTGGGTGGCAGATGTACTGTCTTTTGGGCCTCTCCCATGATCCTCACCAGGATAGTGGCCAACCAATTACCCGACTGGGTCTAAGCTTGCCCTGGCTCCTTCCAGGGCAACTCTATGCATTCAGACATACTGGTCTCCCTGCCCTCTGGTTTTCCCCCTCACTGGGGCTCTACACCACCCCCTCACTGGGACCACCCCTTCACTGGGGCTCCATATTTCACAACGCCCCCTCACTGAGGCCACCCCCCTACTGGGGCTCCTCATCTCTGCCTCCTCACTGGGGCTCCATATCTTACACCGCCCCCTCACTTGAAGCCACCCCCCTACTGGGGCTCCACATCTCCACCCCCTCACTGGGGCCATGGGGCCTCCCTCCCTGGTGGGCTCAGGCAGTCATAGCCATGCCTGGCCCTAACTACCTCTGATGATAATTCTCACTCCTCGGGGTTTTGCACCCCACAGGGCTCAAGTAGCCAAAGCTGTGCCTGGGCCCAACTACCTCTGATGATAATTCTCGCTCCTCAGTACCTTTCACCCCACAGGGCTGAGGTGGCCACAGCTGTACCTGGTCCCAACTACCTCCAATGATAAACAACCCACCTGAAGGTGAGGGTTAGGGTTAAGGCACCCCTACCTACCTTTCACTGGGGTGATAACTTACCTGGCATTTCCTGGGGGCTCCTGCGCCACTGAGAGCCCCACCAGGCCACCCACTCCCAGCAGGGTGAAGTTTTAGGTCATGACCAGAAGCTTCCAAGCCATCTCCTACAGCTCCTACCCTTACCTCCAGGGTGTTGCATAGAGCATTGCAGCCAGGTGATGTTACTGCCTGGCCTGCCAGCAGGGAACTGCTCTGTTTATATCGGCAACCGGAGATCTAAAATGGCTGCCACAATCAAGCACCTGCTGGCTGCTTAGCTCAGCTCTTAAAGGGGCAGGCACTAACAGTGCCCTGCCACACACAGCAATTGGGGAAAACCCAACTTTCTTTACTTAGGTGTATCCCAGAGATCCCAAGGATGCGTCTCAGTATGCAGTGAAAGCCAGGTAGGTGCTCCTAGGGCTTGAGGACTCAATCCAACATTCCTGGGGAATTCCTGGGGTATGCAGGACCAGCCCCTCAACTTCCAAGAGAACACATTAACCATTGTCCTGGGTACAACTGATCCACTTCATTTAGCAACATCTGTTTCTATCTTTACAGTCCCTTTAGAGTCATAGATTCATAGGTTGTAGAGTTGGAAGGGACCACAATGGATCATCATGTCCGACCCCCTGCCAATAAATAGTTATTGTTCAGTATTGTTTATCCATTTTCAAATGTCCTTGTGATTTTAATAGAGTCATGTGAGAACAGATTTGTTTGGCTTTACTAAAATACATTCTCTAAATTTGCCCTATTATTGACAATGACAACAACGTCAAAAGACTGCAACAAATGACACAAATAGCCAAATAAAGTTAGAGGTCCTGGTGACCTCTCACGCATACAGCATGACCCAGAAAGACTGACAGTTGCCTACTCTTCATGCATAGAATGGAGGAGGAACAAGTAGCAACAAAAACACACCTCAGACTCTCCTGCTTGTGGAAACCTGATTCTAGCCCACATTATGTCTCAGAAGGCTGAGGCATTTGAATTGTGATAGTTAATCATTAAAGAAGAGCAAAGTCATCTTCCACTGAGTAGCCCGTAGGCTGAAATTAGCAAATATTTGCAAATAATAGTATGCATTTGCAAAAACTGGAATTTGTTTGTGAAGAATTTGCAAATGAAAAAGGGCCAATTCATAATAAGCATTATTTGTAAGGAATGATTTAAGTACTTTGAATCCCCTCCTACTCGATATCCATGATTTATGATCTGGGTCTTTGGCCTAGACAGCACACACGGAAATACATTGCTTTACTAATATGCTTAGAAGGAACTGTGATCTTCCCATTTAGTACAGGGTTCATCCCCAGGTTCAGATGACAGACAATAAATTCTGTTTAATTGCTGCACAGTTGACAAAATGAACTATCCTATGCTGAAATATATATTAAAAAAGGGGATTAAAAATTCTGCAGAGTGTGTGTCTGTGTATTTGTGTGCGTGTGTCTATATGTTTCCTTGATCCTAGCAGGAGTCAAGCTTGCTGCACAAATTTGGTTTGTGAATTACGGACAGTAGAAGACTGTGACAGGGGGCCATCTCAGGGCTGGATCTCAACTTTGGCTCACCCACCTGTCTAGGGCAGTCTGCCCTGTCTTTCCTGCCACGACTTGGTGTAATAAACTGGATGTTGAAATGCAGAAGGCTGCCCTGATGCCTGGGGTGTAATACCCTGATGCCTGGGTTGTTATACACGGCTCCAACTTTCCCTACACTGTGTTCTATGCCTCACAGATGGCATCTTAAATTGGTAACAGCTCCAGCCCGAGGCCAGCCTAAACTCTGCCCCTTGCTGGGCCTCTAGCATTCTACTCTCGTACTCTGCCCTCTCAGAGCACCTCATTCATACTGCCCCAACCTGCCACAGATCCATGCAGCCCTTTCAGGTCTCCCTTGGGCCTTCCTCTACATGGCCCTTCTGGCTTTCCTACTAACACTCTGGCGTGTCCACACCCAGCCCCTCAGACCCTGTGGACACTGGCCTTATGCCTCACACTGGGCTGAACTCAGCCACTAGCCCCTCTCTGAGCAACTTGCTCATGTTGTTACTCTTATGATAGTTGGCCCATGTGTAGCCCTTCAGGTTACCTGAGCAACCCTATTCTACATGCCCCCTGGTGCAGCCCATCAGGCCTGCATGGCAGACCCTACTCTATGCCCCCCCACACAGCCCTTCAGTTACCACCATGCACCCTACTTTGTGTGGGCCTCCACACATACTTCTGCCCCCCTCACCAGGGCCCCTTTCTGCCCCCTCATTGGAGCATTACTTCAGCCATGGTACTACCCCCAACAAAAAAGTGGTTTTTCCCTGCCACTAGGAAAACTGCCTCCATGGTCATGGTATTTCCCCTGCCAGGTAAGTATGCCACATGAGTAGATTAGTATAACCCATCTGAATGAAATATATCATGGTGCCCATTGCACTCAGTTCCTATCAGCACTGATTTTTTTTCAAGTCATGGTGAGCCACTATATTAGAGGCTCATTGTGAGGCATAAGGCCGGTAGCCACATGGTCTGAGGGATTGCATGTGGACCAGCCAGAGTGTGAGTTGGAAAGCTGGAAGGGCCATGTAGTAATTCTATACTAATTGCTGAGGGAGACAAGAGGGGACAAAATATACAGACACACACATGCACGTAATTAAAATTCTTTGTCTATTAGATGTATTAAATAATATTAAATGCCTAATTTCTATTTTTTGTAGCTTTGAAAAGTTGGTTCTTGTAAACCAAATATTCAACCAATATATTTGTTTAGTAGAAGAAACTGAATTATGCCATTTGTCTATACAAATAGCACAATACAATTACATATGCCATGACCTTGTCCTACCCTGACAACAAGCTTGCAGTTCAAGAAAGGAAAAGATTTTATCTGACAACTCCTTGCAACTTCCTATGTTTATATTTTAGTGATGACTATCACTATGGACCCACATTTCTCTCTATCCACATTCTCATGAACTTATAGGAAAAAAATCCATAATTTGCTTTGCAAGATGAGATACTAAAATGCTGAAGCATTTACCATATTTACTTGAATATAAGATGACCCTGATTATAAGAAACGCCCCAATAATTAGATTCTATATATGAAAAATTATAAACATGTTATAATTTTCAGGTATAGGATCTAATTATTGGGGGTTTACCTTGAATTTGTCCTACTACTACCACTACAGCAGGGAAGATAAATCTGGGAGGTCAGGTAGCCCCCTTGCCCTCTGCCCCACTCCACTTTCTTTCCTCTGCAGCTTCTTCCTCACTATCAGACCCTGTGTTCTCTGAGCACATGAAAGTGAGGGAAAAATTTGAAAACACTGACCTAGAAATAAACATGCCTGTCATAACTTTTATATAGAGAAATACAACAGGCACCCATAGGTTTAGATCGCTCAGAATTGATGTACTTTTTCTCTTGAAACTGCTGCAGGTTTTAGCACAGGTACTCCATAAACACACTTTTAAGCAGCACTTCTGTACCTAATTGTATATAGTACAAACTTTTTTTTAAATGTATGTATATGCACGTATGTATGCATATACATACATGCATATACATATATGTATACATATACACACACATACATTTATATATTAGGGCTGTGTGAAACAGCACCATTTCATTTTGACTTCCATTTTGCTGTTTTGAAGGGACAGTATTTTGTTTTGTTTTGTTTTGTTGTTTTGTTTCATTTTGTTGTTTTGATTCATTTCAAAGCACTGTTCTATTTTGTTTTGTTGAAACTGTTTTGCTGTTTCAACATGTTTTGATGTTTCGCCCATAGGCTACAATGGGGAATCATGAAAATGCCTATAACCTTGTCATTTCTTGCCTGATTAGAATGAAAACAGCAGGGAGGGTAGCCCCTGATGAGGCCACAAAGCCTGTCAAGTTTCAAGGAGCTATGTGCAGGGGTTTCAAGGAAACTGCACCTCAAGCAGCTGACAAGAAAAACTTGTGACATCTGTGATTTTATGTTGTGTTAAGGCGCACCCTCACTGGCACTGGGGTCTCATGGTAATGTGCCCCAACGATGTCTCCTCCTCCCCTACAGCTTCATCCCAGTCCACCACTTTAAATAACAACAGGTAAGTAAGCAGCACAGTAGTACCAGCAGCATCTCAGGCAGCCAAACTGTCACAGAGCCTTTCTTTCCATTCCTGCAGGAGCTTCTTCTCCAGCAGCTGGCAGGGAACATTCCCTGTCAGCCCCAGCCCTGGGTCTTAGATGTTCCCAGGGCCCTGTGTCCTTCCAGTTAGCTGACTGGGGACATGTGCTAGGGGTGTAGGTTGTAGCCATGTTGGACATTGCACTGGCTGACAAGGTTTTTTGGGTCAATCTGATATATTTTAGAATAGTTGGAGAAATATATCTTAGCAAGCTTTCAGGTTGAAAAACCCTTCATCAGGCTGAGGAAGCACCTGCAGTTGTGTGTGCTCTTCCTGGATCAACAGAATAGTAAAGAAGCCAGAGGCTGGCATCAAATGCAGGCAAGAAAACCAGTCAGTAAAAATGGAAATGGAGGTGTCAGGGGGTGAGGAACAGGCTGGGGTGGTGGGGGAAAGGGGGATGTAGCAGTGCAGGTAAAAATGGAGAGGTAGCTGGGGAGTAAGGTGTCTAGCAGATTGTAGTGTGTGAGAACTCCAGTGTCTATACTGAGTCCACAAGTTTCTGTACCTAGGAGGTTGAAGAAGTGCAGTTCATAGGATCGTCTGTGTAAAGACAACAGCATTTCAAGCCATAGTGATCCCACAGCTCAGTATTGCTCAGTATGCATGTGTACAGCCCCCACAAAGGATCCATGTGCTAATTAGACCCTACTCATGATTGAAACTTGGTTTTCTTAGGATGAGTCCTGGGATCCTCTGAAAAATTATATGAAAATTTGGTGCAGGACAACATGGTCTGAGGGCAGGGCCATACTACTCACATGTGACAGGCTGAAAGAGGGGGTGACAACGATTCTGGATAAGCTGTTTGGGTTCCTTTTTGGTGATGTTTAGCAGATATTTAATGCTGGTTAAAAACAGAAATCATTGGAAATGGGAAAGAAAGATGCAGCTTAGCTGTGAGAATGAAAAGGAAATTGAAATGTAGTCAGTGTAGTGGCTCACCATGACTTGAAAAAGTCAGTGCTGATAGGAACTGAGTTCAATGGGCACCATCATATATTTTATTCAGATGGGTTATACTAACTTATCCATGCAGCATACTTATCTGGCAAGGAAAATACCATGACCACTAAGGCAGTTTTCCTAGTTGCAGGGGAAAACCACTTTTTTTCGGGGGGTAGTACCATGACCAAGGTAATGTGTAGTTAGCCTCCCACTTTCACTTCCAGTGGGAAGATCTTGGCTGTATGCTGACTTTATGGAAATGGGAGACTCCTTCCAAGCTTGCTCCTGTGACCATACGGCTGAGGGCAAGCGAAACCCAGGGGCATCTGAACCCCAAATCTTCAGGGTTGGGCCTGTACATAAGATGCCTGCCAAATGATTTGGAAGCATCTGAAGCCCCAGGCTGGGGTGGAGGATGCTTGCTGATAGTAAGGTTGCATATGGTTCTTGAATAACTCATGGATTTGGAATTGATTTGGCCAAGTTGGCTTGGAACACGAAAAAATTTACTTAAAAAAAAATGTGGCATACTTACTTAGCACTGGCAGGTGAAATACCCTGACTGAAGTAATGCAATTAAATGGCACTGTGTAGTGAAGGGTTGCACCATTGTCTGCTTGCAGACAGGACTCCCTACGAGAGCCTCATAGTTAGCTTCCCACTGGCCAGCTTCCAGTAGGAGGATCTGGGCTACACACTGACTTTATGGAAATGGGAGACTCCTCCCTAGCTTGATTCTGTGGCCATACAGCTGAAGGCAATCTAAATGCAGGGACATCTGAACCACAAGTCTCCAGGCTTGAGCTTACACGTAGGATGCCTGCAAAAGGATTTGGAAGTACCTGAAGCCCTGGAGGATGCTTGCCAATAGGAGAGCCACATATGGTTCCTGAATGATTTGAACAAATTTGGACCTGATTTGGCTAATTTGAACTGGGACATGAAAAATTTTCCTTAAAAATAAAAAATGTGGTATGTTTGCTCCATATGGGCCATGTGTTTTAGAGTCATGCTCAGTGTTGGCTGCATTTAGTCAATTTTATATTTGGCTTCCATTACTGAGCACATGCTGCTTTTGACAGCAGTTTAATGATAGAAAATTTATTTTGGTTCTGGGTATGACTGTAAGCTGCATCTGACTGGAGGGCCTGGTGGCAATGTAATGAGGCTACTTATGATGGGGTAGTTCCTATAAAATATCACAATATTACTATCTCCAGAGTAAGGTGAGTATAGGACACCTCAAAACCTTACCTCCCACTGCATTATAAGTACTCCTTGGTCAGAGAAAAGCTAAGGCAAATCACCCTGACAGAAACACACACTTGCTGAGGTTTTAGGCCATCAGCAGCACTTCTTATCTGTTGCGCTCTGGCAGAAGTTACAACCATCAAGGCACTAAATGTCTGGCCTTGGTCTGGCCTTTGGATTCTGTCTCAGTGGCCTAAAGGGGGGATGGTATGTCTTGGGCCAACTCCATTCCTACATACTCTTGCCTAGGTGTCCATATCAAAGGTTTTGGTGTGATGGTCTCAGGACACTGTACAAGCAGATTCATCAGGCTTGCCTTACACATACACCATGATCCAGAGGATCAGTGGCTGAGGTTTCCTTGTATGCAAGTGTAAGATGAGGGGTTTTTCTCCCACATTGACTGGGGAAAAAAACTCATCTTATATTCAAGTAAGTAGGGTATATCCATCGCTACACAACTCTGCTGAAATGAAATAGAATTGGTAAAATCTGTAAAAAGACCTGTCAACAGTCAAAAATAAAACATCTCAAAATTAAAAGGAAAAGCTTTTCCTCAGCATACACAACTTTTTGAATAATTTTAGTTTAATCATTTTTGCAGGGCACACAGTCACAAGATTTCCATCCATTGACTATTCAGGACACCAAAGCACATTGTGTTTGTTTTCTTGTTCTCTTTTTATTTGCAGTTATAAAGGTTAATTGTGCTGGATCATACAATCAAATAGCAATGGGAAGATTATAAATAGCATTGTTTGTGTTTCTAACTTTATTGCAAATATCATCACTAGATTTCAACATAGCTCTGTTCAATGAGCTGTGATTTGATTAATTGTTCAATCTCCTCCAGTACTTTGCTGTCTGGTTAACACATATTGGAACCCAGGTAGTTGACTATAAGAAAGTAAATATTGAGGAAGAGATAGCAAGAGCTATTGTGAAAATTATAAGATTAGATAGTAGCTGATGTAAAACAGCACCCCTCCATTAAAGTTCTTCTGCTTCACATAAATTTAGGATTTTGCATCATCCTTTTTAACAATGCACAAACCTCATTTTAAAATAATAATAAAAAGATGAATATTATGACTAAACTCTCCACAATAAAAATTTCTTGTTAACATGCTGATGTAGACATTATTTTGACCATCAGTTTGAAGAATTTTTGTAAGAACATTACAAGATTCCAGAGGCTGAGCTTGCTGACTACTGCTCTAGGATTTCATAGATTTCATAGACATTAGGGTTGGATGGGACCTTGCGGGATCATCAGGTCCAGCTTCCTGCCCAAAGGGCAGGAAGTCAGCTGGGGTCAAATGACTCCAGCAAAAATAATCATCCAAACGCTTCTTGAACATGTCCAGATTAGGTGCTTGTACCACTTCTGGGGGGAGTCTATTCCACTCTGGAGACTCAGACAGTAAAGAAGTTTTTTCTTATGTAGTCTAAAATGCTCTTCCAGCAGTTTGTGACCATTAGACCTTGCCTTCCTTTGGGGTGCCCTGGTGGGCAGACATTCTCCCAGATCCTGATGCACACCCCTGATATACTTATAGGCTGCCACTAAGTCCCCCCTGAGCCTATGCTTCTCCAAGCTGAAGAGTCCCATGCCTCTCAGCCTCTCCTCATAAGGCCTGCTCTCTTGCCCTCTGATCATGCACATAGCTCTCCTCTGGACTCTCTCAAGCTTCTCCACATCCTTTTTAAAGTGTGGAGCCCAGAACTGGATGCAGTACCCCAGCTGTGGCCTCACCAAGGCCAAATAAAGCAGGAGGATGACATCTTGGATCTTGCTTGAGATGCATCGGTAGATGCAAGCTCGGGTTTTATTTGCTTTGCCAGTTGCAGCATCGCATTGGTGGCTCACTTTCATCCTGTGGTCAATCATGACCCCCAAGTCTCTTTCAGTCATGGTGCTAGTGAGCATAGCACTGCTGAGCCTATAGGTATGATGTGGGTTCTTTCTCCTGAGGTAGAGCACCTTGCATTTCTCTATGTTGAAAGTCATCAGGTTTTGATCCGCCCACCTTGCAGGCCTGTCTAGGTCAGCCTGAATCCACAGCCTATCCTCTAGCGTGACTGTGCTTCCCCATAATTTAGTGTCATCCGCAAATTTAGCCAGTCTGCTTCTGACATCTGAATCCAGATCTTTTATGAATATATTAAAGAGTATTGGTCCAAGTACTGAACCCAGGGGGATGCCACCTGTCACCAGGCACCATGTTGACTTGATTCCATCGACTATCTCTCTCTGGGTCCGACCATGGAGCCAGTTCCCCAGCCATCGAACCATAAGGTTGTCAAGGCCACAGTTCCCCAATTTTGCCATGAGGACATCATGGGAGACCAAGAAAAAGGCTTTTTTAAAATCCAAGTAAATGACATCAACCTCTCCTTCCCTATCCAGGTGATGCATCACACCTGGTCATAGGAGATGAGGTTGGTCAGGCATGACCTACCCATAATGAAGCCATGTTGGCTGTCTCTCAGAATAATGCCTTCTGTTAGCCTGTTGTTGATGGATTGTTTACTAATTTTTTTCCAAGATCTTTCCAGGGATTGAGGTCAAACTTACTGGCCTTTAGTTTCCTGGATCTTCCTTCCTTCCTTTCTTGAAGATAGGCACCACATTGGCCCTCTTCCAATCTTCAGGAACCTCTCCCAAGCACCACAAGTTCTCAAATATCCTCACCAGTGGCCATGCTACAATGTCAGCCAACTCTTTTAGCACTGTTGGGTGCATTCCATCTGGGCCCGCTGCCTTATGGATGCCCAGCCTCTCAAGGTGTTCCCTCACAAGGCCATCACGAAATGTAAGTGTATGGTTACCCGTACCCTTGTAATCCTGTTAGGCAGGGTGATCCCCTTGGGCTGGTGAAAAAACAATGCAAAGTAATGATTGCGGAGATTAGCTTTTTCCTGAGTGTTGGTTGTCAGCTGCCCCATTTGGTTCAGCAGGGGTCCAATGTTGAGATTATTTTTCTTTCAACTTCCCACGTATCTGAAGAAGGACTTTTTATTGTCCTTGATTCCTGTAGCCAATTTGAGCTCAGTTTCAGCCTTGACTTTTCTGGTCTGCTCCCTACAGGTTTGGTCTAGTGATGCATAATCCTCCTTAGTGGTGTTTCCTGTCTTCCAACACTTATAGGCTTCTCTTTTAAGATTAAGTAGGTCCATGAGTACCCTATTGAGCCAAGAGTCTCCCAGGCCTTTTACTACCTTTTCTACAGGCCAGAATGGACTTCTATTATGCTTTTAGGATCACGTCCTTAAGGAGCAACCACTCATCTTGGACTCTCTTCCCTGTCAGATCATGATGTTTCAGGGCCTCGACAACCAACCTTCTTAGCTTGTGAAAGTCAGCTTTCCTACAGTTGAGGATTTCTGCTTTGCTGACTGATTTTCCAGCTTTGTGATGGATAGAGAAAGTGATCAACTTGTGATCTCTGTCATCAAGCTTCCCTTCAATCCTCAGGTCACTCACTAGATCGCCCCCTTTGGCCAGAACCAGATCCAGCAGTGCCTCACCTCTTGTCAGTCCGTGGGCTTCTTGAGCCAGATAGAGTTCCTCAATGCAGGCAAGGAAGCTGCGTGACTGATCAGATTTGACTGAATGCTTTTCACATGAGATGTCAGGATGGTTGAAATCACCCATGACAAACATGCACTGAGAGTGTGCAGCCTCTGTTAGTTCCCTAGAGAATTCATGGTTCAGTTCTTTCTAGTAGTTAAGAGGTCTGTAATAGACTCCTACAGTAATATCCCCTTCACCACATTTTCCCTGTATTCTAACCCAGATGGTTTTGAGCTGCCCTCCTTGGGTGCCAATGTCTGCTAGTAGGGAAGCGTACTGCTCCTTGACATAGAGAGCTACACCCCCGCTCTTCCTCCCAACACAATCCCTCCTTTCCAGGTACAGCCATCTACACCTATGGTCACACCAGGTGGAGTCCCACTAGGTCTCCATTATCCCTATGAGATTATATTTGTTATTGCTTAGCAGGAGGGCCAGTTCCTCCTGTTTGTTCCCCATGCTCTTGGCATTTGTGAACAGGCAGCTAAGCCTGCTATCAGAAGCCCTAGGCTTCTTTATGCACTTAAAAGAGTTCTATCCTTGGGTTCAGGTCAGAATAAGTTTGATTGTATTTCCTGACCTGCTGATTATGTGCTTGTCACTTCCTGGGCTTGCCCCGATTATTGTCCACCTGTCCTCCAGCAATCTTAGTTTAAAGCTCTGTCAAGCAGGTCAGCCAATCTGGCCGAGAAAAACTTCTAACAATACTACCTCTAATACAGGAGGGAATACACATGGGGCAAACACACATGTTCCAATATAGCCCTTCCTGGCACTATAATTGAGCAAGCTAGAAACACTTCTACATTCATGCTTACTTTTGGTTTCACTGGGAGTGTCTACATGTGCCATTAGTGGGTAGCAGTAAACTGTGAAGCTTAACGTCCCACAGTTTATTTTGCTCCCAGGAAGCTCCCAGGCATGCATCTGCATGTGTGCCTAGACTGCAGACCATTGAGCTGGGTCGCAGCAGGCCCAGCCAGAAGGTGGCCAGCCCAGGCTGCTCCGACTGGGCTCAATGTGCTGGAAGGGCTGGCTGGGACATGAGGATGCTTCAGTGTGGGGTAGCTGGCAGGCAGCCCTGGCACTGAACCATCTTCGTGTCGCAGCCAGCGGTCAGCATCTATACGTACACTGCTGCGCATGAAAAAACTCTGGAGCAGGCTAGTACTTGTATTTACCTAATAGGGGCACATGTTTAGATGCTGAGACATCTACTGCACAGTTAATTAGTCAACCCCGCAGTAAATGTCTAGCCTCAACACTCCCAGTGAGAATTACTCACTTGCTTAAAGTTGAGAACATGGTTACATGATCAGGGCCTCTGTGCTGTAGGATAAGGATCTGGCCCACTTTGACTATATTCAACACCCATAGTGTAGGCCACAGAGAGAAAGATTATTTTGTAAACTACCTCTCCTTTTCTTTACATTCTCTCAGTTGAGGCCCTCTCCTATTCAGGCACATATGGCACTCCTGCAGCAACTTCAGCAGTTAATAGAAAAAATCATAGGAGGAAAGTATTTAATATGTTCTTGACTCGCTGAATCACATTCTCAGAATTAAGCACATATTTTTGAGTAATCTCATTTTTAGTACTTAACCACATGCTAAAATGCCCTAGATTTAAACACATCACTTATGCTTAAATGGTTGTAAACATGGTTGAACTGGGGCCTCAGTAATATTCAGCTGTTAGACTTGAGGCAAGGCAATCCAATATTACCAAGTGACTTTTTTCAGAAGAGCAGCAAATGCTCCCACGATCCTTTCCCTATGAAATAAAAGCCACAATTTTAGAAGCCTATGATTTAATAATCAGTTGTAAATGGGGAACCATCTTTCTACTTTTCACTTCCTAGATTTTGTGGTGATTACATCATTTTCTCACTGCTACTGGAACTTTTTAAATTACTTTTAAACCTTTGTTGTCAAGGTATAAAAATGTAGAAGTACATCGATACGCCAACTCATCTCAGGATCTTTTATTTAAATTTATACAATATAAGTAAAAATAAAAACCATTTAAAACTACCTTTGTGTTCCATATGTTTTTTATTCTGAGATTAGTAATAGAAACACCAAAATACCTGAACACATACTGTGTTTTTCCACATTTTGTACAATGAGGTGGGATAAAAGGGAAGCTGGTATTAAGCAAGTTGCTGAAAAGAGAAAGATGAAAATGTAGCTAAATACTGTAATGTATTTCCAATTTACTAACATATGTACAGTTTTCAGGATGTACAGTTTTCAGGATGTTTCTTTAAGCAACTTGCTCTAATAACATACACAAAATATAGCTTTATGCTTACAACACCTTTGACATTTGATTTGCAGGCAGCTATACAAATATAGTATAATATTTTTCCTATCAAGACTTTGTATATATGAAAAATTATGGTACAATACAAATATATACATAGGGTGTTAGCAGTTCAGCAGCTGCTAACCTAAAATATACATCTAAAATGTGACTGCTCAGACTTTGAAATACAAAATATAAGAGCAATCAGAAATGCTTTTCATTTAAATAGCAATTTACATAAACATTAATATCTTCATTATCTCCCTTTGGTTAGAACTGGAAAAAAGGTTCACCTTTGCCTGGCTGCATTTGTACTTGGCAAGAACTACAATTTTAGATAATCCACTTTATCTGTTTTAGGCAAAAGATAACATATTTGTAAGGCAAAGTAAATGCCAGCTGGTTCCCATTCAAGCTATAAAGAAAAATGATAAATTCCCACTCTGAAAAGCTTAAAAATAATGGACAATATTTGCTTTCCTGATCCTCACCTATTGATAAATATGCCCGCGAAGGAACTGTAAGATAAATCATTCTCTCAAATACACTTCTTTACTATACAAGTCTTTGCCAAGTAAAGTTCAACTTTATAAAATATACTCATTTACAATAATAATTCACATGCTTTGTGGTAAAGAATCCCAAAGAATTTCCAAATAGGTCTAGCTGCTGAAAATAATGAAGGGGTAACAAAAGTATATTACAAGTTCATTTTTATATCCCGTGAAGTTTGTTGAGAAGAAACGTAACTCGAAAACATTATTACGATCAGCTGCTGTGAGATGTGTTTTAACCTGAGACAGAGTACAATAGCAGTATTGCTACCAAGCACCTACTGCCTCCCAAGAATGAGCAAAAGTGAAATCTGAGCCCTCTACAAGTCCATAGTAATTTTCTCATTTACTTTAATAGGATGAAGCTGTCTCCTAAGTATGCTTTATCTAAAGAAATTGCCAGAAGGCAAACAGCATGAAGTGGAGGGCTTCCTGTGATGCTGAGGGTTTCTGGGACCAATTAAAAGGTACCAGGGTAGTAGTAGCCCTGCGGTAGTAGCCCTGTGGTTATTAGTTATAGGGACTACACGTGAGGAGAATAAGGATGGAATGCTACTTATCAAACTTAAAAACAGAAGACATGAATGAACTGAGCAAAACCAAACACTCAGTGCTAGAAAAAACATTCAGTCTGAAAATGAAAGGTATGTCCTAAGAAAAAGTTTGCTTTGAATTCTGAGGTCTCATGACTCAATTTGTAAATAAAGCAAACATCTCCCAACCCAGCTTATGAAAAAGCAAAAATTGTCACGTATGGATAAATCATGGTGACAGCCCTGGCACATGCTGTGTAGTAGGTGGTGTTTTTTGACATGCGTTACGTGCATAGGTAACAAACTGGGAGCTTGTTTTTGTCTGCAAAGTGTTGCCAAGCACATTTGATGGCTTTTATACTGAGTCTTCCTTATCTCTTGGTTTCATCTCTATACTCTTTTACAACATTCTTCCTTTCAAAGCAGAAATTGGTTGCACTCATACCTCTTTGTAAACTCTAACTTGATTTCAAGCCAGATTGGATTCAAATACAGTGGATTCCTGTGGAGGAAGATATTGGCTGGACACACTTAACCATTTAATATTTTCCTGCTCTTGTTCCAAAAGTTCTTGCATCTATATGGCCATTGCTGTTGGAGTGTGACCATTTTGGCATGCTCTCATCACTGATAAGATTTTATAAACTCCCCATCTCTAAACTATGTTGATTGGAATTGATCTCTTTTTCACTTCCCTCATCATCTTGAATTGGCCCCTAGACTCACACTCCCCAACCATCTAAATGACCTACTGTGCCACTGCCTTCCTTTCCTTTAGTCCCCCACATTTTGAATGTCTTGATTCATTGCGGAGAAATTTTGATTAACAGTGTCTATACCACTTCTGCAGCTATTCCAAGACTACTGCCAAGAAATAAGCTTGGCCCACTCATTCAGTCCGGCTCACATGCTACATGCCAAAAAAAAAGTTGTGTGGTGGCTATTAGAACCATGTCAGGCATGCCCAGGGATACTCATGGGAGCATAGCAAAGACTGAAATCCCGACAGTGTCCCTGGACACGTGCAAAAAAATGACTACCTGACAATTTTTGGCGCAAGATGTATTCAGAGCAGTAGAGAGAGTCAGTGGAGCTTGTTTTCTGAATGTGGCCTCAGAATCATCACAGATATACCTTGAGAAATAATGGATCACATTCACTCTGCATGATATGATTACTACCAGGGAGAACAAGGAGAACTCACAATGTAAATGCAAAGGGGTTTTGTATTTCTCTGTGGATTTCTTAAAGCACTTTTTCATGGGAGTCTTGGCCTACCAGCTGGAGCCCAAAGGAATTGGAGCACAGGGCATTTGACTCAGGGAATTAGGGATGCTCTTCTCTCATTTATTCCACACCAAATGATCTTGTCTGCATTCTTTCCAACAGCGCACTTCAAGTGCTTGTTTAGCTCATCACCTGCTTCTTTTATCTCGAATGTTTTAAAACGTTATTGGAAAACACACCTTCTCCATTTCTACTTGGATCTTGTTACCTTTGATGTATCTGGTCCTAGATAAAAAACTGAACACTTGGCCCTCTTAAATAAGTTTGGGAGTTAGAACAGAATCTCTTTCTTATGGCCTTTATTCAATATGACATATTCCCTTTTTCAATCACCCAAAAGTAGTTAAAAATCTAGTGTCATTATCCTTGGATATGCTGAGTGCCCAGTGGAGTTAACAGGGGGCACTTGGCAGCAGGGAACAGGCACTTTGGCATCCTGCAAGATAATGTCTTAAATTTGTACTGATAAAGAAAGGTATGAATCTGGTATTTGCATGGGTTCTCCAAAGAAACACTCATAAACACCTAATAGTGTCTCTGCACCCAGCTTCAGTTACTGCCAGGTAAAGCCAAGGATAAGGCCATCACACAAATTAACTGAAGCAACTGGAAGCCCGCAGTGTTGCAACTAAGAAAATCATAGGAGTGATGGAATAAATGTTATTGGCCAACAGAAATTAAAACTCAGTTAATTACAGAACAAAATCACATGGCTCAGAGAAGCTTACTATTTTATCTACGCACAGTTCATATCTTAAGTGCAAAATTCACACCAGAGTGTACAACTGTTGTGAGATAACTGTATGAGGCAGGTATCTTCCAGGTACATGCATGCATGCATCTGTATCATACCCCATACACCACAGACATGCCACACTTGAGAGACATGATCCAAATCACATATAAGTTTTTATAGAGAGCTAAATAACATTGGAAATTATTTTTCTCATGTGCAGAAATCAGGCGGCCATCTTCTAAATTCCTTTGCTCATAAAAAGTGTATAATGCCCTGTGATTTTCCCCTCCCTTTAACGTGCATGGCTCACAGCGTTGTCATAAATCACATTACTCCTGCATTTTAAAAAAACTTTGCAAGAAGGGAAAAGTAATCACAATCCTATAATGTTATTATAATTCACAGAAAACTGTGTACTTTTTTTCCCCATACAGGACATACTTCAAATAATTTTAACATGAATAATGATAATGTTCCTTCTTTCCATTAAAAGTAGAATTTCCCCCCATTTTGGTATATAAATAAAACAAAACAGTCTTTGAAATATTTACGTCCAGAAGTTTTAACTGTTGTATTAGTTGATATCTTTAATTTTCATTTTCTCTCCAGCCACGGGCATTCTTTCCAAATTTATATACTAATCTTCGGCCATCCACACGCTCCAAGATTTCTCTTTTATAGTAGTATCTATTAAAAGGAAAAAAAGAATGAAAGTAAATTTGATGCCATACCTTAGTGCTCTGGATAGTTTTAAAGGGGCACTGTCAATTATGGGCCAGATTCTATTTCACCTATTGGCTAGGGACAGAAATTACACATAAACTGGTATAATGGATCAGAAAGTGGTTCAAATCTGTAACACACCAAAAGGTCAATGCACATAAACTACTTTCCAAATGACCAAAGTGGTTCAAGATAAACCTGGATGGATGTTGTATCAAACTTAACTGATTTAGGTTAAATTGGCTTACTGAACTTCTGTCCCAGTTCCCCTCCAGATTCAAGTTAACTCACAGTCCCCCAGCATCCCAGGATGCTTTGCATCTCTCTTCACAGGGTGGGAGGGCTAGTCTTGGCCCAAGCTATCTGTTCCAGCCAAGCAGGGAGGTGTGCCCTAGCACCCCCTGGCTTCTGGCCTGGGCCACTGCAGGCATATGGCTGGATTTCTGGAATCAAAAGTGAATGTGTGTTCACTTGCTTTTTAGTTCAAGCTATGCGGCTTAGACTAATCTGTGAAGACTGAATCAATTCAACCTCAGGTTTTTCGATTGTCTGTACTTAGGCATTATGTTCATAAGTCACCTCAAGGCAGGTGTACATATGCATTAAGGTGCTTTTTCTAATGCACATTAAATTTAGTACCTCCAGTGTGAGGTACTAAAGAAATGCTCATTAGGCTGCCTTAATGCTCAGTAACAAATGTGCATGGTTTTTAAGTGATGCTTACTGCATAGTAGCCTATTTTGCTTCACATTAGCATAATCACATGGATTTTTACATGACACTTTAATGTGAAGTAAAATAGGCTACTGTGTATTAAAGCACACATATAGATGTGCCCACAGTGAACCAGAAGCACTGTATGTACTTAGAGCACTTGTAGTGCTCTGGGCAGGATAATTTTCTCCTCCTTTCACTGAATTGATTAGCCTAGACACTTAAAGTTCAGGAGATACAGTGCATGGAGCAATGTGGCATGCTTCAGCATGCCTTTGCCTGGCACAGCAAGAGAGCAAGACATGTCCTAAGATATCCTACTGCTATCAACAATGTTTTCTTTACCTTTGCTAAAAGTAACACACAAGATTGTATCTGAAAGAGATTATAGAAGAAGAAAAGATCCTTTTTTCTTTTAGTTTATGTTGTTGATTTTTTGCTTTTGACAGCCCTTGGGTAAAATTAAGCATCTTTCTCCTTGTGCACTGCTGCCAACTTGTATGATTTTATCATGCGTGTCACAGTGGTGCTTTTTCTAGAAGTGTCAGCTTTTGAAGTGCTGTTCTCAACTTAGAATCTCAGTTTTCATTAAAACTAAAAGAAATTCCCAGTCCACAAGGATATGGAAAAATTGTGATAACCAAACAGGAAATAAAAAAAAAATATATATTCTTTTTGTTTAAAGTCTCTCATAATTTCCCTGTAAGTTAGTTTAACAATTTTGGGTGACCCAACTCTTGGTTTTGAACATTTGAAGTAAGCAATAATATTCTTGCCCTGTTAAGTTCCAATTTAAGCTCTCCAGGTTTAGGGAGGCATATGCCTTCAGTGTCTGCACAGGGATATGCTTCATCTTTTGTGTATACTCAGCTCTGCCTACAGTCAGTCAGTCTCACTTATTGTTTGTGTAAGTCTTTCACATATCAGTAAAGAAAGAAATGCAATGTAACCCTCTTGCAATGTAGCAAGCAATTACTATTTTTGGTTATTTTTTATAAATTAACAATATCATAAATTGATTCAATGTCTCTTTAATTAATCAAAGATTGTAAATGATGTTTTCTCAGCTCATACTACCTCATAGCCCGGCTGAGTTTCTCATAAGTCATGCTGCTATTATTTTTCTTCTTTCCCCACAGCTGAGCCACGGCTTCAGATTTTAAGAACCGGAAGACACCTTCAGACCGGTCTTCCCACTTTATTAAACCTGGGTTTTTTTCAGGATTTAGAAGAATATCTCGGATAAATTCCCAAAGGTGAGTCCCTCGAGGATCTAAAACAAGATTGAGGAACAAAGAAAACAATGTCTTGAGTATTTTTGGTTGGTCATGTTATTTCATTAAATAGCCATGTATTTACAAAATGTGACAGTTCTATTCATAAATGTACAACCTAACCATTCCTCATAACTGTAATATAAATTGTATATGAGACACACAGGAAAATAATCTTGACATTTCTCAGATTGAGTCTATTTTTAAAATGGCTCTACAGTGATTTGAGTAACTCAAAAAACTGCAGCAAAACACTGCTCCAAATCAGCAATGGATGCAACATAGAGAGCTAAAGTTTCCACAAGTTTTTGTTTCATTCTACAAAGCTCAGCGCTTGCACTATTCCTATCCAAAGGATACCTTGTTTAACCCTCATGCTTGCAGTGCCTTTAACTTCACGTCACTGCTCTGTTGTAATGGCATGAAACCAGCTGTTATAAGGAGAACAGAAACAGGGTGGAATAGCAACCACAACTGGACTATTTGTATTTAAAGGTGGGGACACTTCATAAAATACAAGTAAAAGTAAAGGTAGTGGGACAGAGTTTTACTTTAACAATGTGAAAAACTTCAAAAGAAATAAGAAGTTAGCACGCATAAAACATTGTTGGTTTGGTCCAAGTCATTTCAGAAAAGGATCGTAAAAAAGGTTTGACTAGAGTAGCGGAAGAAGTCTTCTATAGACCCCAGGGGTTGAATCTGGCTATACTTAAAGATCTTTATAATATTATTAGCCACATACAATAGTATTCTGTTTCACCTTGTGCATCTACATGACAGTTTTCCAGTAAAATAAGTGGCAGTGGCATTTTTGGCATATATGCAGTTTCCAATTCTATTAAACAGTGACAGCATTATAGAAGAGTTGGTTCTTGGCAATAACCTTGAATCAAATGAACATAAGTTCATGACTGACTCATGCCCCCGGTGGCTGGGAGGGCATGGCGACGGCGGGAGCGTGGTGGGGCTACAGAAACAGTGGGAGCACAGTGGCGGTAAGCAGTGGAGCTCCCACAAACACTGCCGGTGCTGTCAGCAGAGGAGCTGGGGGGGAGGGGGGGAGTGCTGACCAAGGGTTGTGGACCACCTGCAGCTGCCGTCAGCAGCAGCGGCCAGCAGAGATCTCGGACTGCCCACAGATGCCACTGGCAGTGTCAGCTATGGGGTGGCAAACAGTGACCGCCCACAGGCATAGCTGACAGTGTCAGTGGTGCCTTTTTGTAGAGGGTACACCGCCACATTCAGGGGATGCACCCCCTACACATCACCCCTGCATGAGTTGATTCCATTTAAATTAAATGGAAGGATAAACAAACATAGGTCTGGAACAAAGGGTTTTGTTTTAAAAAAGTAAACTTTGACAAACTGAGGGAACTAAGTGAAGCCTAAGACTTCAAAATGGAGAAAGCTTTGGATCTCTCTAAATCAAAATATCTGACACTTTTCCCCCAAGCAAGGTGAATAAAATAACTTATAATGAAGAGCCCCAAACTAACCAGATGAATAACCACCTCAACAAGACTACTAGAAGTAAACAGGGAGCACATAAGGAATGGAAAAAGGGATTGAGCCACTGGAAAAATGCAGCTCCGAGAGTATAGGGATGAAATGGGAAATACCAAAAATCATTCTAAGTTGAAAATGCTGAAGTGTTTTAGTTCAACAATTATGAAATGTAACTTTTCAACATTTCCTTTTGTAATGGTATTTTTGCTCCGGTCACATGAAGCATTTCAGATTAACCTCAAATTAAATATCTTTTTTTTTTCACTAAAAATACAATTTAAAAAAATTATTTCAACATAAATCATTATTTTCCTGAATCTTCAATTAAGCTGTTGGATTAAAAAATGTATTATTCCTTCAGTTTTCTTTTGGGGGCAGAATGATGTTGTGATGGAGTATGAGTTTTATTGTAATAATTCTGTGTTAACTGTCTTCGTGTTCTAATAAAGCTGCATTCCTCAGTTTACCTATAAAGCTAGTGCATGGGGAAAGAAGCATTAATAGGATCCCTGCTAAGTGTAAGAGCTACCTAAATGCATGACAAGACAAGAGAGAACTTCAATATCAACAGGACTTAAATAGTCTCTCCAGAGTGGAGCTGGACATTAGCTCCTTGGGTCACAGCCATGGAAAACTAGGGGAATGTCAGGGACTGAAAGGCCAGAGTTTCAAGAGTGGGAAGGAGTGGAAAGGACCCAAGGTCCCCCCCCTCCCCGTTCTAGAAGCCACACCTAGGCTGGCTTCAGGGCCCACTGTCACAAACTGTGACAAGGCTGTAGTAGTCCCAAGCACTCGCCTGATAGGATGGGATTCTTTAGCTTAGAACAGGAGTCACCGACCTATGACACATGGCCTGGATGTGGACTGTGGAGTCTTTGTATCTAGTCTGTGGAGCCATGGTTTTGGCAGCATTCAGAGGCTGTGGGCTCTGCTCATACTGCACTGCAGCTGGATGCCAGAGGCTTGGTGGAGAAGGAGTTCCCCCTGGGCTATGCCACAGGTGGACAGCATGGGCTTGGGTGGAAGGAGGCTCGCTCTGTGATGCACTACACTGCAGCTAGGCAGCAAGAAGTGGTAGCAATGGTTGGGTCCTACTGCCTATTTCTGACCTAAGCTGATCATTCTAGGTCCCCACTAAAAATGTTGCAGTCCCCTGGCTTAGAAAATGAAAGCTGTGTGATTGCTGTTTATAAATACATGGAGAGAGAACTATTTAAACTAAAAGTCAATGTTGGCAGAAGAATGAATGAACTGACCATGAATATATTTAAGATGGAAATTAAAAGAAAATTTCTAAACAATGTAGTTGGGTTCTAGAAAAGATTTCCAATAGTACTTGGGGCAAAACACTAGCTAGTATTAAAACGGACCTTGATAAGTTCATCAATGAGGTCACCACATTGTGAGATTGGACTCAGTAACTTTCTGGCCCTATGTCCTATGCTTCCTATAGCTTTTACCATTTAAATTCAAAGGGAGAGGATCCATTCAGGAAGCAAAGCACTTTTAATGATTTCCCCAGTTTGCTGTGCAGGTCTCTTCTACTCAAAGGCAGAATATTTTCTGGCACCATTTGCTAAGATGTGTGAAAATATTTACACAATTTTGGGAACAGCTTTTCTTGAAATCTTCATACACACTTTGGGAGCATCTACACGAGACACTACCTATGCAGTAGCTGAACAATACTGCGCAGTAGGACATCACAGCACAAGCTGTGCTAATACACTACTGCACAGTATACTGTGCACAGGCTACTGTGCAGTAGGATCACTAAGGCTAGGAACAGACATTCAAAAAGCCTGAGCCTGAATTGATTGGTTAGTCTAACCTGCCTAGATTAAATTAGTTTGCAACTGCACAGACTTTCCCTCTGGACTGAAGAAATGCAAGCACATGCCTGCAGTGGCTCAGGCTAGAAGCCAGGGGGTGCTAGAGCAGCCCTCCCTTGCCTTCCACAGTGCTGAGCAGAGGCTGTGTGGCCAAGCCCTGGCAGGATGCTATGATAAAGGAGAGGTTTAAGCCTCCATCCTGCCTGTGCCATCCCAGGCTTCTCCTCCCGCTCGCTGCTCAAGGGGCAGGAGTGATGACAGACTTCAGCCCCTGGCAAGTACTCTGACGCAAAGGGATGTGTGTGCAGTGTACGCATCTGTTGATAATACTGAGATTTTCAATCTCCCTCTCTCTGCTTCTTCATACTGTCTGCAAACCTGACAGGCAAGGGACCCAGCAGAGAACTGATAACACAGCATTTATCAGCCCATCAACAAAACAAAAGTTCCTCTCATTAGTTCAAGCTCTTCTTAAACAGCTTTTTCCAAGGAAGGAACAGAGGGACATTACCAGTTGACCTGTTGATTGGCTCCAAAAAGCCTTAAGCAGACACTGTTCTGTCTGCCTGTCCCAGTGAAATTGAACACACACACACACCCCTCTCAGCATTAGCTAACATACCACATGCCTAGGGTTTGTGGAGCTGGGGTCCATGCTGTGGGAGATGGGAGGGAGGGAAGGGTGGGAACCCTGCTTGAACAATGAGCAGCAAGGTGGGGTGGGAGAAAGGGGGAAGCCAGGCAGACCCCTCTGCCAGAGCTTGAGCTAGGAAGCAGGGGCATGGGGCCATTTCTGTTCTCTGGAGCAGAGAACACAGTCCAGCCCATGGCTGCAAAGCATCTGGGATGCTGTGAGACTGGTTTAACTTGAACCAGGAAGTGGTCTGGGACAGACATTGCATAAACGGGTTTGACCCAAACCAGTTAAGTCCCTTAATACATTCAACCAGGTTTATCTTAAACCAGTTTCAGCCATTTTGAAACTGGTTTATGTGCATTGAACTTATTTTCTGTTGCAAGTTGAAACCAGTTTCTGATCACTTAAACTGTTTTATGTGTAATGTCTGTCCCTAGCCTAAAATGGTGTTTGCCAGTGCTACTGTGCAGTAACTGCAGTTACTGCATGTTTATTTAGTTCTTGATTGTACAAATACTAAATTAAATGCACGGTAACTACTGCACATTAATGAACATGTAGACATACCCTTTATGTTTTAAACTATTCTCTAATGGAGGGACAAACCCTCAGCATTATGAGAATGAAATTTATCAGCTGTAACTAGTAACTGAACTCCTACTTGCCAACTAATCTTTTCAATCTTTCCAACCCATGAGTCACAGTATAAAACAGGACACTATCAACTAATATCTGCTCCCATCATGCTGAAATAGTTCCACTGATTAGAACTTTATTTAGTACCTCTTCACTCTATCTTGGACTGAGCCAAGCCAGATACATAAGCAGAGCTAGAAAGAAATACTTTATCAGCTCCTCAGCAGGTGTATATTAAGCTCCACTTGATCCATTCATTCTGAAACTGGATTTTTTTCCCTTCTGGCTTCCTTTTTCTTTCAAAACTTGAACCTAAGCTTGAACTGTCTCCATCATCTTTTATCAAACCAATACTTTTACCATAAGACGCTAACTTACTGTGCTTCTTCGCATGGGACTTTGGAGGATGATCTTGTGGTTTTTTTCCATCAGAGGACTCTGCAAAAAATGAAATGAAGTTGTTCTTGTAAATTTGGTCAAGCAATTTCCATTGACTAGCACGTTAAAAAAAAGAAAACCACAAAAATAAGTCCCTGTTTTGAAGACAATAACTTTTCAAAAGTTAAACTAATGCAGGAAACAAGGGGATGCTTTTGTTTTGTGAGTTACATTTTAATCAGCCAGTTGTACAAAGAGACCATTGATAAATAAAGAATAAATACTGAGATATACAGCTGGCTGTGTAAACATAAATTAGATTAACAAATCCCTCAATTAGTGTCCCTTGTACCTAATGTATGTGTCAGAATGAAAAGAAAGAGGATCAGGTCTATAAAAGGAATTAATAAATTGTCCAATTATATCGCAGGCTTTGCTGTAGCATGTAATTTAGGGGACTCTTTTATTGTTATAGAGATGATCTAATGTGAAATGTATGTACTAGTGTTAATGTACAGTATATCTGCTTGCCTAAAAACATAATGATCTAGCAGGGCATTGTTGCTAAGAAAATTTAAAAACACAAAGTAATCTTAATACTCAGGCCAAGTTGTTCAGAGTTTTTGGCAGCTAGACATATATATTGTTCCTTTGACTCTTATCGGTGGAATATTATCACCTGTAACCAGCTTAGATAGGACAGGATTTCTAGCTCAAGATGTTCCTCAGAAGCTAAGAAGTTACAACTGTTTATCACTTATCACCTATATAGAAATCGATGTATTTAACATTCCCATTCTCAAAGAAAGCAAAATTGAAATCTATTACTGAAATCTATCAGAATTGGTTTATCTTAATTAATTAAAGAACTGTCAAAATATACCATATTACCAATTATAAGTCCTGTCCCTATTTGTTTTAGGATGTTTAGTGCCCAAATTTTATTAGTAAAGCTTAGGAAGCACACCTTTATTTTCCAGCTATTATGCATTCATAATTACCATCATTTTGCATGGAAATTGAGCATTTGTATGTACAAACAACTTACAGTATATATATATTTGCATTAAAATGTGCCTTGTTTGCACATACAACTGTAATAATTGCATGTGAAAAAATAGGTGCAAAACATTTCACAAGCTTACTGTGCTCAATGGCCACCTGGATGCACAAACTCGGAAGTGGAGACCGTACAAGTCAGAGAAGATAGTCCTTACTTGTTCTTTTAGCCTGACATAACATGGTTGTGACACAGAGCCGCAATAAACTCTGAGCACATCTTTACATGTCTATTTTGCCTTTCAAAGAGCAAGACATTTACTAAGCTAGAAATTAACCCACAAAGAAATTAGGCAATGATTTTGCTGTCTGTGTCCAAACTCCCACAGAAGCTCTCACAGAAGTTATTAAATGGTTATCATAGAATCACAGGGTTGAAAGGGGCCTCCAAGTATTCAGGAATCACCATTCCTAGATCAGACAGAATGCCTATTTCTCTTTTTTCTTGAAAATTTCTGATGAAGACAATTCTACAGTTGCCCTAGGTATATTGTCCTACTGTTCTTATAATTAGAAATCAAGAGTCAGTAGGAATTTTGTTTTGTGTAACGATCTGCTCTTCAATTTGTTAGGCAGTTTGACCTGAAACACCATTTTGAAAGCCTCATATAGCTTGGAAATTGCTTTGCTATTTTCCATTTAACTGGAGATTTATTCTTTGAAATGGAGTTGCCTTCCACCTAGTCAATGATTTATTCCTCATTTCACCTGTGTAAACAGCATCCCATTCTGCCTCAACTCTTACATGGAGACTTGTTCCAAGCATTCAACATTAGAAGGCTGAGGCTTGACAGATGAAAAGAATTATGAAGCAGTTTCAACAAAGCTGCCTTGCAACACCTGTGACAAAAGATTTCAGATTATTTGCATATGATTCACGAATGAGCCACTTCTTTACGGGATATACAAATTTAGTTTTTGCAACAGGCAGTGCCCTTGGCGTGCCACCCTAGCTCTAGGCTCAACAAGTCAACAGATAAGCACACCAAGCCAAGAAATTTGACAGGCTCTCAGTACTGTCAGGGAGATCTGAGGAGCTGGCAGACATTTTATGAGAATGGGTGGTGGCAAGATAAAAAGCAAAGTTTTTTCCCCCTCCTTTCCATTTATTGCTGAGTGCATTTGTTTAAAGCATTACGTCACCTTGGCAAGCCTTGCTGTGCATATAAGCCCGTGCTGCACCAAATATGCACATGCTCACACACACACAGTTACTATATCTTAAATGGTGTCAGGTGGATTAAGGATCAGGGACCACTGGACAAAGCATAAAGCTTTGTGGGGAGCTGCAGGAACACCTGGGGAGAGGATTCAAGTCATAATATTTCTTCCTTATCTTTCTCTCTTTTCCCTCCTAAATACAGTTCTGTCAAGAAGCCTTCCTTCCTGTCAACCTCATTTTCTTCTCCTCTTTCTTGTTCCTTCCTTCTCTTCTGGCTCTTTCCCATCTGTCACTAATTCTTCTACAACCTCCTGACTAATCCATCATGTCTTCCTCTTCACGTTCCTCACTGCCTTCCCACAGCAGCCACTAAACCACCATTTCCAAAGCATCCCAGCCACACTCAGATGCATCCACGCACCATGCCACTATCTTGCCTTCTATAAAAAGGCGAAGTATATCCCTATTACTCTGGAGGTACACAGTACCCGTAGAGGAGATGGAATGGCACACTAGAGATATAAATGACACACTGTAGATACGCAGACAAGGTCCTTAGATCAACACGGCTACAACCTACACCCCTCCACACTGTAGATACTACACTGTAGATAAGCTTCTGACTTGCCCCAGCATGCCTTGAAACACCCCCTGCTATCACACAATTCATGAGGTAGCTTCATGCTTTCTCTCTGGCTCCTCTGTGTTGGATTATCAAGCAAAAATGAACCATAAGGCAATGCTGAATCCGCTTTATGTGTTTCATGCAAACCACTTTACTAACCGCTGGAGTGTAGACACTACCAAAAAGGAACACAGCAGTCATACCTTTGCACCACACAACAGTTTGCAACAGGAGATGAACATCTTGTCTCTCTAACACTAACTTCCATTTTGAGCCAGTCCCCTTTGCAAGATATGTGAAGTGACCCCTGAAGTTGCAGATTATTTCTTCTTCTTCTTGACAGAGATCAAAGAAAAGATTTCTGTAAAACACTCTCTGGTAGAAAGAGCAACTCAAAGAGCCCTCAACATTGGTATTGTTTGGTTCAAAATTATTCAAAAGTCCTTCAACAGATGACCACAAAGGCTTTTGTTGATCGGTAACTCAAGGATTTGTGCAAGAGAACAAGAGCAAGAGAATTAAGAATGCCTTACCAATAGACTGTTGACTAAGACTGGTTGCAGAAATCTGGGCACGACAATAAGTTTTATTATCCAATAAATCTGGGGATTAAAAAGAAGAAATTTAGAGTGACATCCTCTTGCACCAATAAAAACACCTCAGAAAATCTTGAAGAGTTGCATCAATTACCTACGGTACTACCATAGCCACTGTCATACAGATAATTCTCTTCTTTCCAGAATGCCATTAATGATGGATCTGAAGATAAGAGACCAAAAGGGAAACTGTATCATTAAAAGAAAGGTTTTGAGAGATGAGGTGAATAACAATGAGACACTGAAAGACTGAATGAATGAGGTTTATGTGACAAATGAGTCTAGGAAGAGAACACTGAAGAGGTTACAAAGCAGACTCTTATTTTCAGCTATGTGATAAGGGGGAGGTTTACCTACTGGCAAACAGGTTAAGTTATTTTGTTTGGGCTTTCTTTTCTTATAGCCTCTTAGCTAGTAATTCAGTTGTGTTTCCTAAACTAGCTCATCCTCCTGCCTAATCTAGCCCAGCCACATTTGACACAATGCTTTTTTTTATTATTTAATGATTGTATTTTTACATATTTGGGATTCTAGTAAAATCAGACAGTATGGAGGTTGTTATTATTCTCTGTGCCCAGAAGCCCCCACTGGATTTAATGATATATAAAGAGACACAAAGAGATTTTTTTTTTTATGTAAGACCCAAACATTTGATTTCTTTTTAATGTAAGATCCATTTTCTATCATTACATTCTATTGTGGAGTCTTTGCATGAGCACAGACTGAGAGCCTGTTGCTAAATGACATCTTTATGGGCACAGAATGCAAAACACAAAACTAGAGAAGAATTTTAAAGTTACCCTTAGAGGCACATTACTCATTAAGCACAATTTAATTGAGTGTTATAGTGATATAGTCAAAACCTGTACATATTTGATTTTTTTTTTAGCACCTGGTGGAATTAGTCTTTTTATATTCCAGATTTTGAAGTCAGACGTGTTAAGTGTAATTTTCGTTTTAGCTCTAAATCAAAGGAGATAAAGCATAACATTCAAGTTTGGGTTTTATTCATAAATGTATAAATGCAATTAAAAGTTAAAAATGAACTATTGGCTAAGTCATCAGGTTTGGCTAGGAATTTAGCAGGTATGCAACTAATAGGTACATGTTTAGGCATCCTAAACCCATGTTCTTGTATTAGTACACACCCTCTTCTTGTTTAGACACCTGATCTACCTAATGTTGTCTCTGAAAACAAATCTTATCAAGCTGGAGCATAGGAGAAGGGAATTATTTTTCCTCTCATTTCTACCTTTTCTAGAACCCACATCCCAGCAATCTTCCCTGATTTAGTGGGACCAGCCAAGCTTCCTTCAGTATCATTTCTGTTTTGTCACAAGGAGCAAGCTATCAGGCTTACTCTTCCTGAAAGGCACAGCCTATTTTTTCTGCAGCACACCTGCACCCTGCCAGATCCCAGACAAAAACTGAAGCTGGTGTTTGAATCATATCCACTAATGTTTAAGGCACCCCACAACTCTAGCTCCTTTCTCTCCAACTCTAGGTCCTCCTTCAACTCTGTCCTTAACTATATTCCATTCTGCAATGCAAGGGTAATAGGCTAAGTGGTTTAATAAGGCTGTCAATGTCTGTAATGCCTCATACTATGTGTAGGTGTTAATTTTGTCAAAAAAATGTGTGTTTGCTGGTGGGTCATTAAGACGCCCACATGTATGGGAGTTGGGAGTGGCTGTGTATTGTGATGTCAGGTATCAGCCAAGATATGTTTGAAAAGGAACCTTGAAAATGTCCAAGCAGACAACATGGGCTGGATTGTATTGTTAATTTAACCAAGCCCCAGGAATGAATCAAGTTAGTTGTGTGTATTTTTGACAGCCATCCTGGTATTTCACAAACCTGGTTCAATTTTACTGAACTTGGGGGGGGGGGGGGGGGGGGGGGGGATTATGAAAACATCTTAATGAAATGTTTCAAGATTTCTATTCAAAAGACTTTTCGCTTTGACATTTCTGAGTTTCTTTGAAATAATTTTAAGAGCTTTCAAAATGGAAACAAACATTTTGTTTCATTTAAAACAAATTTATTTTAAACAATTATTTTTAAAAATTATTTTAAACAATTTTTTTTTAAATTTTCATCCACTAAACAATGAAAATTAAAAAGATATTTGTTTTAAAAAATGTCTAGTTTGGGGTGACCCCAAAATGCCTTTTATTTCCCCCCAGAACCTGCAGTAAGGCAAAATACAGTCATTGGCACAACCCTCGTGGGTAGCCACTGTAGAATCTGGAGAAGGGTGGAGAAGACATTGTATAGGTTCCCCAAACTCAAGTGACCCTTTGCAGACCAGTGTCATGCAATACCAGTGCCTCCACAATACAATGGAAAGGATTTACCAGCACTCTAGAAAATTCAGGTTTAGTTCAGTCTACATTGTTTAACACACTCTTTTATGAAAGGCAGATATTTTTTGTGCTTAAGTGAAGCAGATGCCACCCAAGGTAAAATTTTGCTCCCCAGCACATCACTATTGTTATTACTGACCTGTTTGTTCTGTTTTAACAATGACATTATGTGATTGGTACATATCACTTCCACACTGACCTGAAATAAATGTTGGAAGAGAGTTATAACAAGACATGACAAGAAATGAAGATAAATCTCCCTGCAGGAACTAATATAGTTGAGACAGAAGGCTAATTTGGAGAAGATATGATGTGACACACACAGTCTCCCCCACACTGCAATCTCCTGTCTAATATTCAAGGAGGGATTTGCTGGACATGAGAAAGATCAGATGGAAGCATGGATGGAAGAGTCTGTCATTTACCTTTCTTTGTCTCTTTTTATGCAATAAAGTGAGTTAACTTCTTGCCTACATGGGCCTCAGAAAAAATATTCCCTTTGCAGACTTGGGATATAGAAAGATATAAATAAAAGTACATCATACAGGGAACAGCATATGGATAACCTGAAACTAAGTGGGTGTGATATGACAAACCAGTTCACATTTTTGCAGTGTTTTATGTAATTCAGGTATAGTTGAACATATCTGTAGCTGTTTTAAATTACTTTTAGTGAGCATTATCAAAAGATTTATTTTTAACCTTAACTCCTATATCTAATAACCTGTTACTGACTTGGTACATATTGTTGTGATAAATTTCCAAATAGTAAGACTTTCAGTTAGTGGTAGAGGTGCACTAGCAGGACACTGAGCAGCAAACATGTTTCAATGAATTCCTCATTGTTGGACAAACTCAAATCATGTGAGCATTAATGGGATACAGAGCTCCTTTCCTCAGTATAAGAAGGCGGGCTACTCTGCTAACAAAGAACAGCTTTGGGGTGTTGTTACAATGTCCCCTCCTCTTTCAGGGTCTTTTCCCAAAATGGCTAATGTCTTAGAGATCCCAGGAAAACTTTGTAAAGCTGCAGATTTGGACAGCGAGGGGTTTCAGTCTTGTGTATCTTAGGAGCTCTACATCAGGGAAGCTCCATTCCCAGGGAGCTGTTGTATCCCCCAGAGCTTCAGTGAGTGCAAACCTGAGGAACATAAATGACCTTTGATCAATCCAAAACTAAAAGAATTGTGTTTGCATTTGCAGTCTTGTCTGTCCATATACTAATGCATATTTACCATTCCATTTTAGATGCTGGAGGTTGGAGTAAAGAAGCTGTCCTGCTGTCCCAGCTGCCTGGATGAATTCTTGCAAGCTCATGCTACACAGATGTTCACCATTGATGTCAAATTCCTGGAAAGGTATGCAGTTGGCATCCAGCTGGTTGGTATCAAGGAGATGTTGTAGCCATTCCCAAACCTGGAACTTAGTCCAGTACTGAGGATGAATTTCATGCCACTGAGTTCCATAGAAACTGCTAGACACTGAGAAAGAAACATTATTTATTTACTGTCTCTTTTAGAACAACAGTAGTAAAGTCCATGTACTGTGTGCAGAAAGGGTTAGTATTTAAACCAAATGAACTAAACACTAGCAGATCTGGGTCCTCTTCCAAGCATCCCACACTGACCTGATTATCTGTGGGCATGTCACCTCACAACTCTATCTCATCTTCCCTATCTGCAAAAGGGGGAGGGGGCAGAGGTAAGAAAACTAACCCATGTACTAGGGTGTGGTGAGTATTAAACTCAGTAATGTTTGTAAAGTGGTTTGAAATTCTTGGATGGAAGCTCAGCTGGAGGGAAAAGTATTAAAGCAAAGATGCATTGATGTCCATGTAGGAAAAGGCACTCTCAAAATATGTATATCAATGACAGGCCAGTTCTTGCAGAACTCCCTTTGCATTCAATGGCAGTATAGTTTGAATAGGGACAGAATGAATAAAGTAGGGATTGCAGGGTTTGAATACAGAAAAATAAATGTACTCAGTGACCATATCTACACGAGACACTGACTGCACAGTAGCTAGTTACTACTGTGCAGTAGCATCGTGTGGCACAAAGCATGACGCAACACTACTGCTCTGTAGTAAGGAGCTACTGCACAGTCAGTGTCACCCAAAAGCCTTATGGCAATGGTACTGCGCAGTCATTCAGTACTCATGTATGCAAGTACTAAATGATTGCACAGTAATAACTGCGCAGGCAGCATCTTGTGTAGACACAGCCAGTATAACTTGTGCAGTAAAGTCAATCATACACACACACACACACACACACACACACACACATACATATCCATCAGTTATAAAGCAGAGCTGATCCTCTTATACAGGGATGGCCAACTTGTAGCATATATTCCACAAGTGGCACAAGCAGCTTCTGCAGTGTAGTCATGGAAGGGACAGGCAGCACAGTGGCAGATAAGGCAGGAAGCAAAAAACAAAGCAGTAGATCATGCAGGGAGCACAGGATAGGAAGCAGATGGGCAGGAGAAGTGGATCAGAATGGCACTCAAGGAGGGTGTAGGGCTAATTGGTGGCATGCCTGCCAAAAATGTTGGCTACCACCGTTCTTGTAAATGCAGAAACATAGAGCTGGGGGAATGAAGCAACTTGTGGGCTATGACATTATGCAATAGAGGGACTGGTATGGAAGGCAATTTGAGGAAAGGCAACTCGTGGCCTGATCTCTACATCTGGTGATTATGGAAGATGTAATTGATAAGGCTTGCTCTGAGGTGTGTATGTGCAGTAGTATTCAAAATGCTACCAGTGCCATCAAAGTGTTGACAATAGTGATTGCAATATAAATGTGGAGTGAAAGTTATTAATATCCTATTTTATTCACATACTACAGTCACCTTTTTCCTGAAAATTAGTAATTGATAACAGGGGTGCAGTTCTTAAATGAAGAAAGTGATTCTGAACAGTTTGTTTAAAAGGAAAAAATCTTTTTTTCTTCATCCTGCCTTCCCAAAATAAGATGCATGTCTTATTTGGTGAGTAAGGGGCTGCTTAATGAGTAAATGTATCAAAACCTGGTCTTTAGAAAGGGGCATGTTCTTTACCCTAAATTGCTTGTAACCTAAAGAAGCCAAGAGGTGGGAGGATGCATGGGCCAATTCATGCTAAAAAGACTAAATTAGTTTTACTTGAACAGGTGGATTTAAATAAAAGGTTAGAAGGCATAGAGTGAGGATATTTAGAGATATGGCATAGTGGCATGTTTCTCAAAGAGTAAGTAGCAGGATAAATGCACAAAGTAAAACTTAGGGAAAGGAGACAAGCAGAGCAGTAAGGACTCGAAAGGACATGGAGATCAAGAGAAAGAAAAAACAGATTTGTAGACAGGAGTACAAGAATGTGAAGAGCCTTGGAGATTAAGGCAAAAATCTGAATATGAAGCAATAAAGGACAGAAAACTAAAACTAAACTGAAACTAAAAGAGACATTCAAGAGAAGGATCACATTGTTTGCAAACTAAAGGAGGGAGATGATATTAGCTGCAATATTTTGTATACTGGGATCAAGGAAAGATGAGAAACAATGAAGTAATTACATCAATCAAGGTTAGCAATGTTGACAAAAGCATAAAGAAGGCTTGAGAAGGGGGTCATAAAGAAAAGACAGATTGTTGTATCTCAGCTACATGACACAAACTCAATAGGTGAAATTCATGGGTAAAATCCTATAGCTTGCATTATGCAGAAGACCAGACCAGGAATATGTCTTTCCAGAGAAAGACAACTCCACGTAGAGACAGGCCACTGCCAACCTGAGAAACACTGTCCCTGCCTTGTGTACATGAGTTAAGTACATGTGCTGTGCCACACTAATACAGTGATGCTGCTTCCTAATAAAAAGCTGGAGCTTTACAGGGCGGGCATGGTGTGTCTCAGCAAGCATTTCATGGTACCGGTAGACATACAATGTAGGCGTACCATGGTGCCAGAGCACTTCCTCGTTGCCATACAATAACACATTCTAGAAGTGTATTGTTTGCTTCTACCTTGGCCCCCTTTGAGAAACCAGCAGTCAGTGCACAGCTTAATTAAATTTGACTATTATCTGGGTAGTTAGCACAAAGAATATGGTAGAAGCTCTGCAGACAGAGAGCAGGACAAGATCCTTGCCTCCCAAAAGTGTAATATCTAAAACATAAGTAACACAAATTTGTTTTTTCTTACCAAGCAGTATACTGTCCAGTTAGATATTCTTCCCTAAGGGAAAATGTAGTTTTACCAATTCCAGATTGAGAGAGAGAGAGAGATTTATATTTATATATTTATAAACACTTATTCTGTTTGAATTTGGGTGAAAATACTCTTCCTTCCCTGTTAGAATTTCTCAACAAACTCAGAAGTTTCTGGTAATTTGAGAGACTGTAACCCAATTTTTAAAATCTACAAAATACTGGCTTGAATATTTTAAAGCCATTTCTAGGAACTGAAATATTGCTGAAAACTCCATTAAACCAGTGATATATTCACAGAGGAGGAGACAAAAGCCACTGAGTGGCAACAATAGGAGATACTCAGGAAAAGCTTGGTGTAGGCAAGAGCAGTGATCTGTAACAATGGCATTTTACTCATATAAAGGTTGTTTTAGTTACAGCTATTTCATGTGCCAGAAAGTCTAATAAAGGGCTTCACTGCTACTAACTTAGTAAAGTTTCCACTCTGACTATAGATGACATACCAGTAGGTGACCCTGCATATAAGCCATTTCAGTCCCCACCCCACCTTTACCCATTAACGCTGAGAACAAGAGCTGGTCAAAAAACAGGAGGGGGGGTATAAATCGTGTGATGATATTTCCTCAAAATATGAACATCGGTATTTTAACATTTAAGGTTTGTTTCCCCTTTAAATTCCAAACTGTATAGCCCTTGTACACTGGGAGTGGAGAGGGAAAATGGTCAAAGTATAGCTCTGCTATACCAGCTCTTCAGTACACCTCTCCTATCCAAGGAACTGATCTGTTATTGTATATGCCCAAAACAAGAATATCCAAAGCAGCTGTAAAAAATGTTGCTAATAAAATCCTTGAGTTGCCCTCACTACCAGCACAGGGGAATTAAGGTTGTGTTGGGAACTACCTGCAGTAATGGAAGGAACTGTTTCCTGGCCTTGCTGGTGCTGGACTGTGGGAGGAAGTGTTGGAAGCAATAAAGTGCAGGGGTGGGGGTCCTAGAGTATAATAATAGGAATGAGGGGGATAACCTGAATAAATTGTTTGCATGTGTTCCTCCACAGTCCCAGGGATTAAGAGGGCTTTTCACAAGTCACCATAATACAAACCAGGAGACTTCAGATATGAATAAGAAAGCAATTGTGTTAGCGGTACGGAGGCATGTGGTTGGCTTGGAGTTTTGGGTTCCTGTGAACCTGAACTGCTGTTTGGAATTGAAGGGTTGTTTCAAGGGCCCCAATTGCCACAAATAAAGCCCACCAATTTAGGTTGGCAAAACCACGTAAACTAAAAATAGTGCTTTTTAGTCAAACATTACCAGTATTTTCTTCCTGAGTATTTAAAGGCAACAAAGGGGGTTTCTTAAGTGCAATTGTACATATTTTTGTGTATTTAGGAATTAGACACACAAAAAGAATTGAGCTCCTTCAAATGCTGCATAAAAACTTTCACAGTACAGTATGTTTGGTTGTAACACCCTACAAGACTGTGATTGGTGTGTGGCTACATTGTGTGGTTGCCTGACTAGGTTTCAGCGATTACGGCTGCTGCCATGACACTGTTTTGAGTGACAAAAATTATGTTAAAAGTTTAATCTAATGCATTATATACCTGCACAGTTCTACCACAGTTCAGTTGTCATAAAATATCTGTACAACAAACTTTCACTTTAAGTCACTGCCTGGAATCTAACCCAAGAAGGTAGCAAGTAAAAGTCATTGCAATCTGATGGCAGTTGGATGACCTACATGAACTGGGACTGGACATCTAGGTCCACTTTATAAGGGGCAGGTTTTCCACATCCCTAAACTTATCATTACTAATTACCCTTAATGTCAATATATCTGTCTACTGCTCCAAGTTAAAAGATAAGTTTGGTGAAACTGATCTCCCCAATAAAATATCACATGGGAGGTAAATTGTGTGAGTATGTCTTTGGTTTGATTCCTTCTAGCCAGGGATATTTGCTGACCATTGGGGCAGCATATGTGTATGTGAAGTCTGAACTGATTCTGCCCCCGTTGCATTTTTTTCTCTGAAGTGGAAACCTCAGAGCTGTCAATCTTGCCTTTTTTATCGGTAACAAGGTCACTCCAAGAAAAGGTACAAGTAACAAAATAAACCATAAATAATGGCCATTCCCAGGCATTTAATCCTGTCAGTGACATTTTTTATTAATACATTAACAAATGGGAATGTTCCTTGCAGTAGTGGGACTCCAGTGCAGGAGAAAAGATGTTAAAGTGGAGAGGTTAGGAAGTGTACTCTCTAACTCCAGCAGAGGAGAAAAGATGTTAAAGTGGAGCAGTTAGAAAGTACACTTAAGCACATTTAAAAGTACAGCCACCTCTCCTTTACCCCCTCCTTCAATATAGCTAGCAGATCATCGCTGAATTCCTCCTACCATTACATGTTGGGTATCCCTCTGTCCAGGACGGCTGCTGGTGGAGTAGATTGCTGCTGGAACTGATACTCATTCTGCCAGTTCCTTCCAAAATCATGATCTGCAAAGGAATCAAACAACTTGCTCAGCACTGATGGTATTCCACCAGGCAAGTGGCAAAAAAAAAACCCAAAACCATTGAAGGTGAAGTGAGCAATGCCAATTCCATTCGTAAAAGACACAAGGAACATGTTGCCACAACCCCTTAAGCTGCAATGAAATCTCCTCGCAATAAACATAACCATGCTCAATTTGCATATCTATGAAGCAAGTTTTTACAGCTTCCCATCCATAAATGAATAATCTCTGATCAAGGATGAAACTGAATAGAAACGCAAGGCTCATGATAGAACAGTACTGGAAAATGGCCAAGCTTTGCAATGTGAAATACAGTGAGATTTTTTTTTAACATAATATTTAAGAAGGTTAAATGGCCATAGTTTAAAAAAGAATTTCTTTCTAAACAATAAATGCAACCACAGCCTTGAGAGAGAGACATGCTCAAAATATCTATCACATTCACAGAGACCCACATGATAATGGTATATGAAACCTTGTTTTACCTTGTCTAATACATGTTGATAGTGACGGGAAAAGGTTGTCATTATATGATGTCACAAATCATAACATTCTGGCCAGCAAACTCAAAAGACCATGTTATAAGAGCTTAATAATGAGCAGGATATTATTCTAATAGAAAAAGTGGGAGAGAAAGATACCACTATTCATACACAGAGAGTTACCTTCAGAATACCACTCCCTATTCTTAGAAGACACACAAACTTTATTTTTGAGTCTAGCCTGCATCAGCTGCATGGAAAAGTCTCTGTCATGTTGCCTGTTAGGAACTTGTATACTGTTCCCTTTGTAATAACATACAAAAACATAACACTCAGTTAAACACCTGGGTGAATAAACAGCATATTCCTGACTGATGTGTTTTCTAATTTTTATTAATGTAAGACCCAGAGATGAAAAGTATAAGTTTATTTTATTAATGGGTGTGTACAATCTTTTATTAGTTTGGAGGAGCATTAAGGTAACTCGCTAAGTTACCTTACAAGTTATTGTAACTTACAATTTCAGATGGCTTTGCAAGATGTATGTGATTTGTACAAAGCTGCATCGTTTTTCACACCAGACTGTTCATGAGAGCAAAAGTTTGTCCAAGAAAAACTGCAACTAACTGGACCAATTTTTCTATTGAAGTCCCTGTGAACATTTGATCTAATCCCGATACACCTTCATTTAAATTCAACTCTCATTCCTCTCTGCTCTTAGTTTGTCAGGAAGATTCCCATGCTGAAAGGTTCAGGTAACCCTTTGCTCAGCATTTGAATTTTTTGATGGTTAGTTACATTAAATTACCAAACCTTGGGTGCATCTACAGGAGATGCTGAATGTGCAGTAGACTAATTCTACTGCATTTTAGTGCAGCAGGCAAAAAACGTGCTAAAGAGCTAATGCACTGTAGAATTAGTCTACTGTCCATTATCATCACAAAAAAGCATATGCCAGCATTACTGCACAGTAGTGCCAATCACAGCACATTAAGTTTAGTACCTGTGGGTGTGTCAATATGTTCATTAATGCACTGTTGCTACTGCTCATTAAGTTTAGTATTTGTATAACCTTATAATTTGTATTCATATACTGTATGAATGTACAGTAACTGGCACTACTGAGCCAGTCAGTAGTGCCAGTGCATGGCTTTTTAGTGACGCTACCTGGGCAGTAGCCTAATACTACTGGACATTCGTGTCTTAGCATGGTTTGTGCCCTGCACACTAATGCACAGTAGAATTAGGCTACTCTGCAGTTAGCACCACATGTAGACATGCCCTGCGAACCATTAAGTTATTACAGGTACTAAACTTAATGTGCTATCATTACAGTGTATCAATGAGCATGTAAATGAGCCCCTTCTGTGGTTCATCCACTTCTAAGCTTTACTAAACTAATACATGTCACCGACTAAAGTAGATTCATCCTAAATCTCTGAAGCCAAATTCATATTTCAGTTATGTTCCTTTAACATCATCTCAAAATATCTGCTCCTTTTTACACGAACTAGGAAACTGCTACTGTCCAGAAGGAGATCACAGTATTCCAAATACAGAATAAACAGCAATTTTCAAATTTTTATGCATTAATGTTGCCTTTCAAAATAACAAAAACAGTGCATATAGTTGATTTAAGTGTTATACAGGGTAACCTCATCTCTCTAACATTACCTGTATGAGAATACGTTATGTGAGAAAAAGAGCTTGAGACAGGCCAGGGATCTTAATTATGGGTCTGGATTCAGTCCAAACCCATCAATGGATTTGGTTTAAACATCAGTGCAGCTCTGGGTGTTTGGCTTCAAGTGTGTGATTTCAGACCATCTCTAATTTATTGCTTGTATCCTGCCCTTTCTTCCTTAATCATTGCTTAGCCAAGCTAAATGTACTAAAATGTTTAAAACTTTCTCTTTTCATCTACTCATCATATTTATTGTTCTTCTCTGACTGTAGAATACTCAGTCTTTCATATAGATGAAGCACTAAAAACTGGATTCAACCAATTAAGTCTAATCTAGTCACCTAAATGTCCATAGATTTGTGAGTAATTCTCAACCTTTTAAGACTCAAGGCACCCTTTGAGAGACTTGAGGCACTCCTCTAAAATACCAGGTTTTAGTTTTCACTCATTTTTTGACAACAGCAAAATAATAGAGCAAGTCTTCTGTCACAAAGTACTCAGAAAGACTGCATCAGGTCAGACTGTTTTTAACACTATGGATTCCTATTTAAAATCTCTGGATTTATCTCCCTGGTTGAGAATCACTGATTTAGATGCCTGAACATCTTGGTGGTTCAGGCCCTTAAGGCTTTACAAACTTGGGTCCCAAACACAAAAAAATTGACCACATTTTTACTCACTGACCTGAATGATTCTAGCTAGACTTCACAGCAGTCTCCTGGCAAATTCAAGATATTTGCTAGTTTAGGCCAGACCCTGAAATCTCACTTGTTGGTGGACAAAAAAATGTCAAATGATTAGAGACCTCAAGAGGAAAGAGGATATATTTTAGTCATAGGATATATTTTGCTATATATAAAAAAAAAAACATGGTCCTAGGAATGGGTACATTAATGAGAGTTTAGGGTGAGTAAAATCAAAGTAAAGACTTCAGAAATTACCCCTTTCATGAATAATCTGTATTTGTTTAACATGCAATTTCATATGTATCTGTGTGTATATGTGTGTGTATGAAATAGCATACGTGTATGTAGACACATAGCTGTACACATATATTCCCCAGCGCTGAAGTACATCCACCTCCAGAGGATAATGCCTCAATAGCACACAAAAATGCCACACGAGTTTGGGATAGCAAGAAAGGAACATTTTTTCAATTGACAAATATAAAGAGTTATAAAACCATAAACACAACCTTTCTCCCTCCAAAAAAGTGAGATATAATATGCAGCTTTGCAATGGGGGAGGCCCTCTATTTTAATCTTTCACCCACAGTAGAGGAGACTGGGTGGAGTCTAAAGTCCAAATCCTGAAGGACTGTCACAGCCAAATCTCTTGTTGCCTTCAGTCAGAGTTTCACTGACTCATGACTTCAGGATTGTCAGTAAAGGAATTAGTGTGCAGGGTACTTCTGTTTTTTCTTGACCACATAGCCAGTCAAGGCAGATATCTGACATTCTGGAGTAAACAGGCATTGTCTGATCATGGAGAAGTGCCAGCATTTTTGCAAAACATATTCATAACGAATCATTGAGCTTTGAACCTTGTATGGCGTGCAATATGCAAATTACCTTCTTACAATACAGCTGTGTCCTGAATGCAGATCACTCTGATCCCCATTTTCACATGCCAACACAATGAGCCTATAGATCTACACAGAAAACCCTCCTCTTGATTTTGGACCTGCTTGAGCATGGTTGTTGTGATAATTCTACAAAAAAAGTGTGAAGTGCAAAAGAGACAATTTCACACTTGGCTAATATAAACTGTCAGAAGTCTGCCCAAAACTAGTAAGTTAGCATGGTTAAAACATGGTAGTTCCTACAGTCAACACGAGGGAGTTACAGGGTGACCATCATGTCCACCTGTCTTTTGCAGTCCAGTCCAAATGACCTAGTAACGATTTACAGCTAGGTTGACTGAAGGTAGCCACTGGCACAAATAGAAAGCAAAGCTTAAACTCACATCGCTGGAGCCATGGTGAAATGCCTAATTGCTCTGCCACTGCACCCCATGGCATAAACATGACGGTTCTGAAATCTATTTGTAAAACTGGAAGACTTACAAAGTTGAGTCAACTAAGGGTCAGTCACTCAACTTGTGCTTAAGCAGTAAGTCTCAGAGGGTGTGAAGCCCTTAGGGGAAGGAGGCATGCAGCTTTCTGAGTTTTTTCTTTTAACAAAGTGCCCTATACAAAAAAAAAATCCAAACAAAACAGACTGAAACAACTAATGTATGACTCTACCTTTGAACTATGCAAAGTCTAAGAGTGGCTTCCAGCTGAGACAAGCTCACTGTGGCTCCTTCAGGCTTGGTTGAATGGGAAGATCTTTTTGCCTCATTTCAGAGTGTTTCATTTGATGTCTGTGGGATCTTTTCACATTTTTCCTAATTCATATCATGGCTGAATTCCAAGTGTAGGTTTTACTTGCAACTATCTGAATCATATTACTTATGTAGTGAAGACATAATCCATGATCTTCAGGATTTGCAGTTTATAAGACAAATAACTGGCAGACAGATAATGGAATCCTCTAAACTGGGGTAGTTTTGCCCAATCTGATGAAGAATTCCCTTTAATTAATCAGGAGTAGTTATATCAGTGTTACTCACCACAGTAAATTATATTGGTGTAGGTGTCATCTTTCTGCAGCTTACCTTGAGACAGCCATTTACTCAAGGCAAACAGTCTATTACTAACTCTCCCTCCACCTACTGGAGAGGTGCTGTAATACTTTCATGCTATATGTACCTACATTGGGAGAGCTGCACATCTGTCAGCTCCAGATCTCAGTCTAATTTAAACTGGTGTACAAAACCAAAATAAAATTGTATTTTGTGTGACATCTGTCTGGCCTTAAGTACTGGATCTAGGAGTGTAATCAAGCATATGCACTAATCTCTGGGTAAGAGCATGCTTTTGGAGAGTTATCATGGAATATTTTACAATACTGTAAATTCACAGCCTCGCTTACATCAAGCTACAGTTCTTGTGCCCAGACCCTCACTCATCAATGTAACTGAAATGTCACCTGCAAATATTGCAGCTAAAAAGGAGATAGACTGAATTTTACAGCCTGTTTTTAAGAGTCAAGATACAGATTATGACCAAATCAGCCTGATTTTCAAAAATTTGGAAGCTCAGCAATGTGCACAAAAAGCAAGTAGGCAAAGTTTACACATATGGTTATTTCACTTACATAAATAAATTATGTGTTTACTCATGCAAATTGCATGTAAACACTTATTTTATAGAGACAGCTGCAGTAACTGCATGCACAAATTAGGTATATAGACATTGGGAGAACGGATGTGTATGATACTGAATTTCTGCTAGCCTTAAATCAGTTTTAGCAAGTGTTTCCACTGTAATCCCTGCAACCCTTCATGCTTCCTCAGTTTTACTCTAAGCCACTGTGTAACCTTATTTCCCAAACTTGTCGCCTGGGATAAAAGGTGACCTTGAAATTCAAGTACTGTTATTGATGTAACATACTTACTGCAATAATTTACTACATTTTTATTACATCCCATGTAACCTTTTGCTGCAGCAATGGGTTTATTAAATCATATTCTATTTGGATTGTAAATCAAGGAATACTTTTTGGCACTTCAGACCAAATTTTCTAAAGCAATCCCTAAAACTGCATCCCAGACTTTTTTCTTTTTTTTTTTTAAATCACAGGATTTCTTGCACAGCATTTTCTTGCCAGTATTTCTGTGCACAGCTGTATGCTATGGCCAGGTTAGCAGACATTTCGCCCCAGTTTGATTTACTTATATATATGTGAAACCAGGTTTTTGTGCACAAAAACAGCAATGAGTTGATTTTCAGAAGCTGAGTTGAAACCTCTTTGAACATTAGGTCTGTGGGGAGGGAGATGTTGGGATTTTTCTTTTGTTTAGTTGTACTATATATATGTATTAAATTTGTATATGCTGGTATGCTTAAAAATAGAAATAGAAATGGAACATTAAGAGTATTTACAATATACTAGGTAGGATTGCTATACACATAATCAAATCAAGCCCAGTGGGAATCTTTAATTAATAAACACTTGATTCTCATGACATAGCACAAAGCAACTTTTGCAAGAGGAGGCGGTGGTTGTTTTAACATGCCCATGTCGACCCTTTAAAATCTCATACATATTTTATCTACAGAAGAGCGTGCATGGAAGAGTTCGGATCCAGATCTGCATCTGAATTTCCCTTCTGTTCCAGGATTTGGGTTTGTCTCTCTCTTTCTCTACTAGTAACAATGTAATTTGAAGACGAAACTAACGTACAATTTCTTCTCTGAGAACGAACAAGTTTCACTTGAGAAGTTTTAAAATAAATGTTACTTCATTATTTCCTAATGGTCCAGAATATTCCTTATGTATTATTCTCTTTTTTCACAATTCATACTCTTCACAAGTAGTCACCAACAGTCAGGTATTAGTTAGTATATTTAGAGAAAGAGAGGGAGAGAGAAAGAGAATGAGAGGAAGAAAGACAGAGAATTTCAGCAGTTCTTTTTCCTCAATCAGAAGTAAGTATAAGTCTCTTTCATGGAGATCTATCAGGGTTATGCATATCTGACATTGGGATGTAGCCTGAAAGCTCCCAAGACAGGGGAGGATTTGACCTGTGCAGAGCTTATCTACAGTCACCCAGCAGTAATGTTAAACTGACAGATGGCATAGTGGTCTTCAAGCATGCATCAAGCAAAAGTCTGGTATTTAGGATCCACATTCCTAAATGATCCACATTTCATTCATAGTTCAGGTGTTATATTTTCTTCCTAACTCCCTACCTTTCAAACAACATCCAAAACATTGTCATGTGTTCTGCATTTGAAAGGGACAGTATCTTTTATTATAGATGCATGGGATCATTGTATATGTAGCTAAAAGGGAAGGACCAGAGCTAGACATACGTCTTGAAAAAAATATTAGTGAAAACAATTTTTAATTTTCTTTTACAAAAATGTAGGTATCTTGAAAAAGTCCATTTTGTCAAAAACAAAACAAAACACACTTTTTCCTTCAGTACAGGGGTGTAGGTTGTAGCCGTGTTAGTTTAAGGACATAGGCAGACAAGGTTTCCAGCCAAGAAGAGCACACACCAACTGCAGATGCTTCCTCAGCCTGACAAAGGGTTTTTAAACCCAAAAGCTTGCTAAGAAAAATGTTGCCAACTATTTAGTTGGTCTAATAAAAGATATCAGATTTTCCCTTCAGTAAGTATGTTTATGCACAAAAATGTTAACCAGCTCTATAAAAGCAGAGAAAAAGTAATTGGAGCTAGAAATCAGAATTTATTCTGGAATATGGTTTACCAGAGGCTTCCACAGTTTGTCAGGCTAACAATGATGATAATTTGTGTCAACCATGTCCCCATAATGTTTAGAAATAGTTTCACTCAGAGTTATCTGTTATGGAATCTTGGAATATAGAAACACGAAGGTATTTCTCCCTCCTCACTCATCTTCCATTTGCCGCCTCCTCCTTCCATAATCATAAATGTTCTTTCATGCCTTTCTTACCTTCCTGGAACATCCTTCCTTCACCCATAAACCTAGGCATTAACCTACTCTCCTAAACAGCAGTCTCTTGTTTTTCTGATTTGCCCTTGGGTTCTCCCTGTGCATTCCCTTGATAATTTAAAATAGATAATATAATAATAAGCAAAAATAACAAACACTAAGCTAGAAACTCCTGTCACAACAGACCACATGTCTGTAACTAAAGAGAAAATAGTAAACTAACAAAAATCTGCCACTATCTTCTATCCTCTTTCTCTTTCCCCTCATTTGTGTCTCCCTACCACTTCTCTCTGTCTTTCATTTGAGAGTTGTGTCTTTTGAGAGAGTGATTTTGTTTAATTTCTTAATGCCTGGAGTGGCCTGCACAACTACCAGATTCAGTTACTAATAAATTATAAGGATGATGGTGTACTATTATTATCTCTGGAGGGTACTAGAGCCGTTTATTGATTCCCTGTTTTCAGCCAAGACATTTGATTTCCATGACATAACAGCCAGTTAAACATGTGAAAGCTTAAAAACCTGATGCAGGAACCAAGTGGACATTTTATAGGCAAGAACATTTTAACCACTGCCACACCACCACTCCTCTTTCATCGTGAAACCACAATAATAGCTACTTAGATCTGGGACAGAAATTCAATAAACTGATTTAACATAAATCAGTTGTCTGATACTATATCCATCCAGGTTTATTTTAAACTGGTTTCAGCCATTTTGAAAGCAGTTTATGTTTGTTGTGTTACAAAGCTGAACTGGTTTCTGATCACTTATACTGGTTTGTAACTTCTGTCCCTAGCCTTAGGAGGATCATCCTCCCAAAAATTGATGATTTTCTTCCCTCTTTGCTTTACAAGTCTCCCTGTCTGCAATAATTCTGCTTTGAATCTGAAAATATCTTCATTGGGTTCATTCCTAGGTGAGAACTAGATAAAATGAGGAATGGGGAAAAAGTTTATATTCTCTCTTCCGTGAGCAGTAGGGGGCTGTGTTGTAAACTGTATCAATTCCCCAGTCTGAAAGTGAAGAGAGCAAGGCTGCCTGCATTGCTTGGCTTTGACTTGTAAATAAAGCAGCCATAGAAGGGCTGTTACCTTCCCTTTCCACTTAGGTGGGGAAGGAGCGAGCATGCAGGGACTGGAAGTGGTACAGCCATGGTTTCATTGCTCTGTTAGTACAATGGCTGGCAGACTAAGCCAGCATGGCTTGGTAAGCATTTTGCATCAAGGCTCCCTGTTGTGCTCATGGGGCATCAGGGACAACCATAGCCTTTAAGTTAGATCTTCTGGTGATTCCATAGTCTAGCCCAGAGTGACTGCTATAGCTGGACACTTTGTTATTCATGATATAAAAAAAATGTCAACCTCGGAGCCTCCCAACATTTCCAAATTTGGGAAGGAGGTTGCTGACTGATTAAATGAATGTGTACCTGGATTTATGTTTATGCTATAATAGGGAAAACTCTGGACCCAAATTTCTATGAAGTTCATGCTATTGGAATCTAGAACAAGTTCTGGATTGAAACAAAAATTGCACAGCTTGTGATTCCTGCATTTAGAACATGATATATAGGTTATTAATATGTGAACTGATATATCTATCAGTATATATAGGTTTTTACAAAGCAGTATCACTGAGAACTGAACCTGGTCAGGACTTCTGCTAGGCTCTGTACAAAGGGAGGTAGCCCCTGTCCCAGAGAGTTTATACTCAAAAAGACAAGATAGAACAGGTGGGGGTTAAGGGGGGAGGCAGGGAGAAGATCAATGCAAGATGTATGAGTATGGACTGCCTGTGAGTGCAATTCATAAGACTGCCAGCCCAGTCGTTCAACCTTACTGCAAACATGAGTTTGAAGGAGGTAGCATAAAAGGAGACCTAAAGGATTTTGACAGTAGGAATTTAAGCATTTGGGGCTGCTCATATGAGTAGTGTCTTTGGCTGTCTATCAACTCACAGTTCTCAGCCCTGGTGAGAAACTTTCTAGGGGGCAAGTTGTGCCTCAGAGAATCCACCCCATCAAATATAGCTGGTCACAATGCCACCTCCCAGTAGTCCCCTCTGGATCATTAGACATCCCAGAATAGGCAATAAGGTGCAAAACTAAGCATACAGGAATAGTTTGAGAGCAGCCTAGTGGTACTCATTGTGGTCTAAGATTCAGAGGCTGCCATAAAAATCAATCAAAGCTACCCTATGTAACTGCTATTTTTGCACCCACCCACCCTAAATTGGCACCCAGGGCTGGTGCCCTGGTCACAACCCCCTCCCTTTAGTTATGCTACTGCCTGCATTAGTCAAAGCCAGGCAAAGAAGAATTCACTGAGGCTGAAGAAATGGTTCTGGTTCTGTAGCTTTTCTCTAGGGATCAGGTTAGAAGCAACACTTGGAAGAGAGCTGCTCCCCTCCCTCTGCAGAAAAAAGAGGACAACTCCTCCCCCAGGCTGTGCCTGGCTTGCAGGGAGCAGAGCTACCCTCACAGCTCCCCCACCTCCTTAGCTGGCACTGTGAAAGCTGCCCATCCTGTTTCCATTCATTTCACCAGTGGCTGCCTTAAACAATACAATGCGGTGTTTATGTGTCAGAGGGCTGGGAGCAGGTTGTTAAGGCAAAACCCACCATAAATAGAGCCGTTAATTCAGTTGTTGGCATAGCTTTCTGTTATCTTCTCAATGTCTCCCAGAGGGTATTAGCCTTACCCTTTCGTTTGAGTTGGCAGCGGAGCTATTTTTTTGCACCTGCTGCACTACTCCGATAACAGCACAGGTCAGCTTTGATTTGTTGGAGAATAAACAAAAGAGCAGAGTAAGGCATCTGCCTCAACAGCCTGGGCCGGTTTGGAAGGAGAGCTTTTCCCATTCATTTTCATATAACTGCCTGGTATGGGTTCTAGTGGGTGAACTCCCTGCTGCTTCATAATAGGCTTCAGGTACAGAATTGCCTAGTTTCGTGTGAAGGAGTCCCATAAACAGCTAATTCATGCTGTACTTTTCCAGCCACTGAAATCTAAATAGGGCTTAGTGGCTTCTTGACATTTCTCAGTGCAACTCAAGGGAGAGGCACAATGTGGGAAGTGTGAATGCCCAGCTAAAAGGGGGAAAATACAAGTCAAAAGGGACAAAATGGATTTTTAAGTGATAGGAACATTAAATAAAATAAACCATTCCTTGCTTCATCTAAGATGGGTAAAGAAAACCTTAAGTCTAAGGAAGGGTTGGCTTGTTGAGTGGGGTTTTTCTTTGTTTGTTTGGTTGGTTTTGTTTTTTAAAGAGGAAGGGCTTGTTTCTTTTTTACATGAGAAAACCAACCTAAAATATTCAAAAGATACAAAGGGATTTAGGTACCTAATAATTTCCCAGGATTTGAGTGCCAGACTCTTTTAGATGTGTTTTGAATTTCTTTGCCCCATCTAGTCCAAAAAAATCTATCGTGACCGGAAAACTAGTAAAATAAAAAAGCCAACAGAGTCAAAGCTGAGCTATAAAGGGGAAAGAATATTGAGAGAGAATAATGGTAAATCACATAGAGCACTTTTCAAAAGGAGGTAACTATCATTAATGCCATATTATAAATGGGGAAACTGAGGCACAGAATGGCAATGTGATTTTCTTAGTCACACAACAGATGGGTGGCTGAGCTAACAGAATCCAGGTCTCTTGGATCCTGTTCCAGTTTGCTGTCCACAGCACCATGTGCCCCTGTAACAGGCCTTCTTGTCTGAAGGTGAGTTAGGAAACTTTTGCTTTATCTAGAGAAATGAAATAGAAGTGCATGAGGGAGGAGCTGAATGCTCTCTAAGCAAGGAACTGACATTTCCTCCATTCTGCCCTTCAAAGCCTCCATCCGCCAACCACTGCCATCCCATCAAAGTCATACAAAAAGCCATACATCACCAGAATAAACTGTCATGGACCTATTAGGCAGCTGTTACCTCAGATAATTTGCAGAGGGCTAGCCAAATTCAGCACATCCATTCTGCAGGGGATTTTGATAATATACAAAAGTTTTCATCCCATAGCAAAATGAAAGTTAAAATGTTCCTACAGGAAGGAAATTCAGAATCAGTAGTGTGCTCGGTACAGGGCTGGGCAACCAGAGCAGCAACCCAGGCTGCCACCAGTTGGGTGTGATACAAAACTAGCTGCTTCCACAGCTGGCTGCTTGCTGTGATGCCCCCACCAGCACCACAGCAACCCCTGTTGCCCCATGCACTGCCACTACCCAGGGCACAGAGTTGCCCTGTTATGCCTCTGTTCAGAATCTTTTGTTTTTGAACAAATCAAAATGTTGTGGTTCAGTTTTTTCCCCATGCGGCTCCTAAGGCTTTCTCTGTCTCCTACAAATACCCTGCAGTTCCAGGAAGCACAGAGAGGCTCCCTGCTAGACAGGCTGCATAGAGGCCATATCTTGATCTGAGGCTCCAGACTCCAACATGGCCTGTTACAAAAAAACTGTTTGTATGTTTGTACAAAGATGCAAATATTAAAGATGGAACAACTGAATTATTCCCATAAGATGACCAACTAGGTCCGTGTTAAAACTGTATCTAGTAAACAAGAAAAAATCAATGGACTAAAATTGGCCATTGAAAATGATGAATACAATAAGGAGAAGATGAGCGTTGCTGCCTTTGGGCCCTTAATTTGACAGTGATGATGAAGGAGGACAAATGGACTGAAGGAGCAAGAGACCAAGCTAGAAAGAAAGCAACAAATGACATTTTGTCACTGCCACTGGCTTTGGATATAATCCAAAAACGTCCTGGAACATGAAACTGGCATACTTGTTCTTTCCTCCCTCCGTCATTTCTGCTTTGCTTCCTTTATTTCTTTTCTCATCTATCTCTTTCTTTTTGCCTGCTGTTCAATAAGTCTGACTCAGCCAACCAAGACTTCATCTTTTGCAACACTACTGTGAACAGAAAGCCACCCAGAAGCATTGTCTTAAGCAACCTGATGCTGATACAAGTTTGCCAGGTCTTGAAGGGACTGATAAGACTATGTGCAGTGCCTGTCTCTTTCCTACACCAAGGTTACAACTAAGAGTCAGGGCCAGAAACAGAAACTGCAATTTTTATATGTAGTGTTGTATCTGTTTGTGTATGTGCGCATGTGCGTGTGTATGTTTGGTGAGCTGGACTGGACTCAAGCAACAAGCACAATGTCCAGCCAATCTCAGATCAGTTTGTCCTGGTGATTGTCTTACATGGGACCATGCAGGCAAATCGCATTTAGCTGTTTAGAGTTGTGCAGAGACTGGGTCATGTTAACACCTTTGATTCCCTAAGCCCATATATTCCAACAAAGGCTAGATACAGATGTTCTGGGAGGCTAGGGGGAGGTTAGATCATGTTAAAAATGGGCATCCAATCTAACTTAGTTTGCCCAGGTTACACTTAGACTGACCCAATTACAGATCTATGTGGAAACTGTGCAGAAGTTCAGGAACGTTAGATTGGTCTAAAAAATGGCTGACCTGGTCTAAGTTAATTGTACCTCAGAGGTTGTCTTGTGTCCAGTGAGACCAATCTAACTGAACATCTGTACAGTTCCCAGTTCAGTCTGGGGCTGGGAAAGCCCAGCCACTGACCCCAGCCCTGGGGCTACACTTTCCCTACCCATCCCCCTGGCACTGGGCCCCCTCTCCCCTCCCCCGGACAAACAACCCCTCCCACAAACCAGCCCGCCCCTCCCCAAGCCCGCCAAACCCCCTATCCTGCAACCTACTCCCAGCATCAATTTTGCCAGCATTCACCAGTGCCAAAAGCTGACCAAAATGAGTTGGAGAGGTGGAGGGTTAGTTCACTGGAGGGTGGGGGGTATTCATCTGAAGGTGAGGGGGTTAAAGGAGCTAAAAATAGCCTCTGGTCCCAGGGTGCAGAGAGCCCACCCATCCCCTCCAGGGCCCCCTGCAGACCTGCTAGACCCCCCTAATCCCATCACACCCCCTGGTCCCCACCAATCCCCCCTCCATGGACCCTGCTAGCCCCCTTGATCCCACCAATCCCTCCTGTAGACTCTACTTGCCCCCACCCATTTCTCCCAACCCCACTCCCCCCCCAGATCCTGTTTGCCTCCCCTAATCTCCCCAAGCCCCCCTACTAGCTCCCCATATCCCAACTTCCCTTAGATCATGTGGTCATTTTTAACTCTATCCAACTTCCCTCTAACCTCCCCAAATAGCTGTACATACCCAAAATGAACACAACAAAGTCACAGCTGCCAGGGCTTCCAGAGTGTAGCTCCAAGGAAACCTCCTGGAATCCCTTGAGTCATCAATCCAGAGCTGTCCATAGGGCAGGGCTGCCCAAGAGCCATGGACCGATAAGTTATGCAGGTCTTTGGCACTGGCAAGGGCATTGTTGGGGTTTCTACAGAACTTACAAACCATAGATGGCCAGGCTTCCCAGCCTGGCAGATTCCCTCAGATCCCCCACTGTATTTAGGCAAAGTGACATCAAAACCAATATATTGCAGGTTTTATGAATCAGCATTTTCTGACAAAAAAGTTTCTTCAGAAAATCCCACTCCCAGCTCTATTCCTAAAATGTGATCAACCCTTACAGAGCTTAGAGGGACACCTATTTCCTGACGTGTGGCAAAAGGAGGTATTTCATTCTAGAGTGGCATTGTGGTAAAGCCATGAGCTGCAGGAACACTAATTACAGAAACTGGTGCACCGGGAACTGAATCCCTTGGCCTACAGCACCTAAATAGAGAGCAGTGCAAGTAGAGAGAAAAGTAGATCCATCCATTAGAAGGCAACATGAGTCACTAACTGATACGTATCAGGAGTGTTCACTGCAGTATACACACTTAAGCTTTAAGGCACCTCATGATACTAGAAAAAAAAATAATTTCTATTATCGGAAAGAAACTGGATGGAAAGACAAACCTGTCATTCAGGTGTTAAGAAGTGTACATGAGCATGTACACGTGTGTGTGTGTGTGTGTGTGTGTGCGCGCGCGTATGCGCACATGTGTACGCATGTGTGTGTCGGGAGTGGCACTAATCAGGTCTCAGAAAAATGTATCTGGTTGACTGCAATTTGACTACCATCCAAAACCATTTAATCACTTGAGGTTTTAAAGAAGTATGTACAAAAGAAGTCTGCTTTTTCCCACAGGATATTCCAATGCTGTCCTGAAGGACAAAAATGGAAAGCTGGAAGCCGCTAAGCTACAGGTGAAGAGTGTTCGTCTTCATTCTGGACATTCTGTTCATCTGTCACTTTTTTAATGACAAATTAACTATCTAGGGACCAGACCTGACACTTCAGATATTTGGAACCATTTTTTCTTCTCCTGTAAGAGTTTGGTGGGATTTGCTTAAAGGCTTTATTTTCATTTTGAGAAATAGCAAATGTTACGAATGTATACAATCTTAGGAGTGCTGAAGAAAGCCATCTCTCTGAATGAGAGAAAAATATCCCTTTACTACATTCTAGACATCTTTTCAAGGGTGCTGCCTAGAGATACTTTCAAAGGTGCTGCAGAGTGCCATACAATACTAGCACTGTTAGGTGTGCAAACAGGATTCACAAGATGAAAACCCAAAGATTTCAAATAGGAGTCGTCTACAGTGTTAAAAACATTTTGCCCTGTTGCAGCCTTTCTGAGTTCTCTGCAACAAAAGAGTTCCGCTATTGTTTTTCAGTTGTCAAAAACAGAGTAAAAACAAAGAGCTGGCTATTTCTGAGGGGTGCTTTGGGTCTAAGGAGGGGTGCCTCAAATCTAAAAAGCTGGAGAAATCACTATTTAGTACTTGCCACACCAGTAAAGCACTTTCACTGCTATTCTATTTAGTAAAAGGCAGTAAGCTACTCAATCAGCCATCACTTCACATATGACAAACCTTCAGCACTAAGTTGAAAATGATGAGTAGAGAGTCAATTGATGAAGCTCCTGCGCTATTGTGGCTGGTATCAAAGGGCATAATTTGGCTTGCTTGTTATTATTTTTGTCTCCCCAGAAGAGTATTCACTGGGTGTATGATAAGTCAATTGCAGAACCACATGTCCTTTGAAAATGCATCATAGAGATGAAGTAGAATAAGCTGCCTCCTTTTGTACTGTTGTGTAATAATAATTACATGTTTGGGCCAAACCAATAAGAAAATTTGGGGTGATAATTGCATTGTGTGCTCAGTCTGATTTCCAACCAGTGTCTTGGACAATTTTACTTGGACTTGTTAATTATACAGAGACTTAAATTAGTCATTTGTTCCACACTGAGTGAGAGAAAGTGCAGAGCAAGATCTAACAATAGAAAATAATTGTTTTTGTTGTTCACACTCATAATTCAGCCACAAGAGGATTTTTGCAACTAGATTAATTAAGAAAATTCATAAATGTTTCTGGGCTCAGTGGCCTCTACTAATCATATCTGATTCTGAGATGATTATTGTAGCACATAGCCCAGGAGAGATCTCACAGCACTGTCTGGATTTTCCTGCATACAAAGCAGGGACTTTGCATTTCTGTTATTTATTTATAGATACTACCGGTGAAAAGACTCCTTCTCTCCACTGCTGCAAGATAATATTGTTTTAGTGCCCTTTGTAATCTTGATTTGAATATTATGAGTAGTGGATGCATAATGTTCTCTTGTAGGTTGCTTTAAAAGTTCTCATATGCTGGTCGATGGATCTCACTCAGAACAAGGACTGAATGCCATTTAGATGGTAGAGAACTAGTTAGGGAAGAACTAGTTACCTAATCCCTTTCTCACAGGGGCTAAGTACAGGCATTACACTTTTACTGGTATAAGTGATCAGAAACCAGTCTATACCCATAATAGAACAGCAGTTTGGTGCACACAGACTGGATTTAAAAGGGCAGAACCCAGTCTAAGACTTGGACTCCTCTCCCCCACAACAAAGGGCAAATGTGTGTTCTGTTCGCTATTGATCTAAACTACGCCACTTACAGAAAACAGCATAACTTAGACTGATTGCACCTTGGGCTTTTTGCATGTCTGTAGCTAACCAATGTGACATATAGAATGAAGTCAGATAAACAAAGGTTTGTTCCATTGTCAAACATCCTATTTTTGCTAATTCTTTCCTGTTCATTTTCAGGGATTAATTTTGCTACAAAGACCTCAACCTGAGCTCTGATTTCAGTGGCCCTTAGATATTTCCCTTTCTTTAGGGAAATGTTTTTAGACTTTTTGTCTTGCCTGTGAATGAAGTAAGCATCTCCCTGGCTACTATTTCTTTACAAGATCTTTAACAGCCCTCAAGTTTTTATCACATCTCCTCTTATTGCCATCTTGCTGTGATAAATCTTTCGTCCTTTATTAAGAACTAATTCCGGCTCTCAGTACATACAGCTTGAAGCATAAGTGCCTGTGGTTATGTTGGAAAGAGAGCAAGAAAAACAAATATGCATTATGTCTTACTCCTATTTTGAATGATATTGAGCAACTGTTCCTACTGGGCTTTTTCTGGTATAAGTGTCTCTTCATCGTGCTAACACTAGAATTACCACTGATTGTGCACAGTTTTTAACATTAGTAAGAAATTAGAACGTATTTTGCTTTGAAAGTTTTATGCTTACTATGCTTAGTTAACAATCATATATTTAATTTCAATGCAGCATAACCACCTGCACAGGAATTAAAATAGCTAATTTTCTAAGTACAGGAACTTTTTATTTCCTGGTGCTCTGTGTAGACTGAATATTTTATTCTGTTACATCTTAATACGGTATAACCAGCCATCTTTCTAGTAAACCATTCAGAAAATTTACAGCAGAAAATTGTGCCTATGATCTTTTTCTTCCTATCAGTGGCTGAAAGCCAGTCCTCAGCTAAAGCAGGAAGAGAAGAAAAGCAATGAGGATCTAACAAGGTCTCAGAGAGGTTATGATCATCAGAAATACATTGCTCAGTGGCTAGTTCTTTATTTTCATGTCTCCCGGTGCAGTAATTAATATTTAGGCCAGGTGGTTGCATCCAGGTGTGGAAAGACACTTGACTTCCAAGTCTAAGCTCATTTGAGAGCATGCAGCACTGCCGTGAAATTTATTCAGTAACAAAGACACCAATTTAGGATCTGGCTTAGGCTCTTCAAGTTATATTGTGACCCTGCTGATCTGCTTTTAGCCTTTCCCTGTGTGTGGAGCTGTACTTCTATTTCATGAACAGTCAGAAAGGAGAAGAGGAGTACATAACATACTTAAGAATACCCATAATGACTCCACAATAATTAGGATTATCAGCAAAAAGAGTGAATTCATTAATGTTCCATTGCAATCAGCAGGTTTGCCTCAACCAACTCTGGAAGATTTGCCCCTTAGTGTTGACAGAGATTTTTACTGTGGAAATCACAAGAAGTACATACTGATTAAAACGTCAAGCACTGAATTTGGAAGGGTTTTGATGCTTATACTCAAATGGGTGTATACAGGCTATGCTGCTTTAATATTTCAGCTCCTTCCAGAGTTCCTTCAAATAACAATGCTTCTAGTTCCCAGTTGATGCTTACTCTCTGATGCCCACTTCTCTATCATATGCATGGATTTTAAAAAAGAATAGTGTGCTAATAGGACTCAGTAACACTAACAGTCCTCTCTGGGCAGGATGTAGAATCACCTATAGAAACATAGGCAGACAAGGTTCCTTGGGTGAGTTTGATATCTTTTATTAGACCAACCCAAATGGTTGGAGAATAGTTATTAAACAAGCTTTTGGGTTCAAAAACCCTTCGTCAGGCTAAGGAAGCTTCAGCAGTTGGTGTGTCCTTAGACCAACACGGCTACAACCTAAACCTATAGAAACATGGTTTTTCTAGATCTAATTTCTATTAATTATTTGGGATGGATTTTTCACTTTTAAGGGTTTTTTTGTTTGTTTGTTTGCTTATTTGTTCTTTAATCTTCTTCCTAATTTCTGTACCTCCCAGATACAATAAATATCCACATTACTATGCATATTCATTAAGAATGAAAGCAGCAGAAAGAGGCTCTGCAGTAGCTGAATGAGTTAAAATTTGACTTTGTACGGTTCTCCACTAATACCTATGTTCAGTTATGTGTCCCTTTCAGTCATTAAAACTCAAACTAACCTGAATATTACCTTTAAAACACAGGGTCCTGATTTCTATAGTAATCGAGTGTTATCTCTTGAGTTATGAGCTATTACTACCAGTGGTCCCTAGATTCTGTTCTATAGCCTGAACATACCTCAGCTGAAATAATATGGACACATGTCACCCTAGCTAAGAAACACGGCATTTCTCAAAGCTTTCTAAAACAGATGTGTCCTGAGTTGCAACTACTTAATTTCTCGTGATGGCTGTATAGTCAGGGGCAAAGTAATAAGTCTTCATTGCTAAGTACATTCCAATAGTTTGGCAAAATATAAGTTCACTTATAATAATGTGCATTGATAACTCAAATATCAGAGATTAATGAAGAGGACTGTCATAAATAGAGAGCATCTAAATCATTTGATAAGGTGTGTATGGGGAAATGTTTTTCAAAATGACTATTTATAAGCTTTTCTGTGTAGGAATAAAAAAGGTAAACTGTGCTAACAGGATAGGGTATGCTATCCTGGAAATTAAATGACTGAAAAAAGGTGGGGATCATCAGCTGAACACACATTCCCAGTGTGATTCTGTGGCAAATAATATCAGTATAAAGCATAAGAAATATAAATAGGGGAATCTCAAGTAGGGGTGTGTAGTGTGTAATACCAGGTCTACCAATCATGTCCACATTTTGAGAAAGAAGCTGAAAAGTTGGAGAAGCTTCAAAGAAGAGCTGTGAGGATGGTTAAATAATAAAACCTTGTCTTCTACTGAAAGTTTTAAGGAGCAAAATCCATTGCATTTATCAAAAGAAGGGTAAGTGGTGACTGAATCATAGTCTTTTAGTGCCTACGTGTGGATCAGGAATTAGATAGCAAAGGGCTCTTCAATCTATCAGACAAAAGTATGGCTGAAAAGTCAAATCACTGGAAGGCAGCCTAATTCAAACTGTAAATAAGGCAACACATTTTAACAATGATGACAATTAATCACTGAGACAAATTACCAAGAATTGTGCTGGATTGTCCATCAATGGTAATTTTTAAATCAAGGCTGGGTGTGCTTTTTAAAAGTTACAATCTAGTTCAAGAACAGCTATTGGACTCACAGAAGGAATTACTACAGGGAGAGTCTATGATCAGCATGGGTGCCAAGTACGTAAGGGCTGTGAGGGCCCTGGCCCCACTCGGGAGGAAGGCTGCACCTGAAATGTGTAAAACTTTCCACATGTCCATCATCTAACTGCCCCCTCCCCACCCCCTGTGCACTCTCTCTCACCAGAAAAAAAAAGTCAGCACCTATGATGACCAGCTTTATTCAGAAAGTTAGATTACATGGTAGTCAATCTTTTTTTGATCTTATAAATCTATGAATCTATGAAACTCTTGGATATATCTGATGTTTCAGGAAGGATCTATTACTGAAATATTTTTGTGTAATTGTGTTAACAACCACCCTTTTCTTTGGCTTCCAGGCTTATTTTAACAACAGATCTTCTCTGTTCCCTACCTGTGATGATTATAAAATACAAAATTTGTGTCAGACAGCCAACTTACACTGTCAGTAGCAAATTTACTACCAAAACACTCAGAACAGATTTTTCTACCCACCCACAAAAATAAAGGAACATTGCTGCAAGACATATACCTAAAACAGACACATATGCCTTAGTAAAAATTATCATTTTGAAGTAAATCGGTTGTGCTTTATGATTTATGGTTTACAGTTTATAGCATATGTTATATCATTATGAACTGCCTTTTTTCACTCAGCAAAATAGCAAAACAAAGAAGTTGAATGCACTTTAAACATTGCCGGAAAAGCAATGATTTTAAATAAAATCATTCCAACATATGCAATCTAAATAAGCAAATATGTATAAAAGGTGGGTTTTCTGCACATCCCTTCACAGCATCTGAGGAAGTTAGCTATTGCTATAGACAAGCTATACACAAGCTATTGCTATATAGATATAGATATAGATATAGATATAGATATAGATATACACACTTTGGTTAGTTTATAAGGTGCAAACTTACCCTGCCTTCTACTTCAAACTAAAATGGCTAACTACGTCTCAAATATATATAAAAATAGATGCAGAAAAATCATTTACATGATGCAATATTAGTAAGTATTAGTAAATGTTTCCCTGGTTACTTTCAGAGATGTTTTATACATTCTGAATCATTTGCTGAATGGTCTTTCTGCTGAAAGTTTGCACAAGCTTGTCTACTACAATGCAAGTACAGACAACAATAAATACTGCTTCTCAAAGAAATTGCTCTGTTTTTATTCAGGTAAAATTGTCATTGAAATTGATGGGAACTCAAAAGGTGAAATTCCCAGAGATAAATTCTGATGGTCTTAACTAAAATTTTATTTGGTTTGTGTAAATGCAGGATTTGCATTGACTTTATTGAAGAGTTTTAACAGAGTTGGGGCTAAGGACTTTAGGAAAGCCACACAGAAGCCAGTGGGCTTGAATAAAGACTGTGTAAAAGGTGAGAAAGGACTTTAGGTTTTGGGATTATCCTCAGAATTCCCACCACCATTGTCATCAGTACAAAAACAGCAGGACCTTTCTAATTATATAGGGTCCATCTGCACTGAGACAAAGTATGGCCATGTATGCTGAGATGAAGGGGCAACAGAAGTTAATCCCCAAACACTATTAAACATGCAATAATAAACATTATTTTTTTCTGAAACTAATGGCCAGATATATGATCTTCTGTGATCTCACAGTGAATAGCATTTATGAATAACTCTATAGAAGTCAATGAGTATATATTGGGTGGCATTCAAAGTAAATGAAGATTGTAGCTCTGCTCCTCATAATACAAAAATAGACAGGAGTTCTTAAACAGAAACAAGGCAGGATGCAGGGGAGTAAAAGTGTTTATTGTAATGTTCAAAAGTCCTTGATCAGAACACAGAAAAACTTAGTTGCTGTTCAAAAGTAGAAAGGGAGGGGCTGCAGCAGGTTTTTGAGTGGGAGTGATTCCAGTGCACACTTCTGCACATTTTATTCTAAGTGGCATTGGCTTAGTAGGAAGTTAAAAAAAAGCCTTACCTCATTTAGCTGCTGATTCTGGAGGGGAAATCCTTTAGCTGAGACAATGAAAAGACTGCCTAGAGAATAGCAGGGTTAGGTAAACACAGGTGCTGGGTTATCACTTCAAAAGCCTCACAGGAGTGAATATAAATGGATGTGATATTAATTTTAAAACATTTTGTAGAACATTGACCCAGCCAATAGGGTAATTCCTTAGGTCATTTCCTGCTCCTCTGATTGGGTCAGAAATAACAACAACAAAAAAAAAGATTGCAAAAGATTTGCATATGGCCAACTCACACCTTAGTATTCAAACAAAACAGGTCTAACCAGGTTACCCATGTGTCTTAAGAACTAAATAGAAACCTGTTAATGGATGAAGGATTGATTTCTCTGTAATTGTTTTTTTAAGACCATCTACTTTTTTCTTTTTTGGGGGGATGAAAGGTTATTTCAGGTAGATCGGTGGCTTATAAATAGAACAAGGAGAAATGAAACAAAAGAATGCCCCTGTTTGGTAATACATTTAAAGTTAGGCTTAAAATACACTAGGAAATGTATTGCAGGAAGCAATCCCACACATGGGCAGGGGGATAGATTGGATGATACAATATGGTGGGCTACCCATTTCCCATACACTGCTGTGCCACTACTGAGCTTCACTAGGCAACACAAAAGGAAAAACAGAGAATTACAACCATGGGGTATCTTGACACGTGCTCAGGGGGGCAGTGGCATTTTAATTAGAGTGGCTCTAAGAGCCACTCTAAAGCACCCACAGTGTCTCGTGTATGCAGTGTCCCATGCTTCAGAATGGTGGCAGGGGCGCTTTAACTAAAGCTCGTTCAATGAACTTTATTTAAAAAGTGCCCCTGCTGCCATTTTGAAGCTCAATGTTGTTGAATACACAAGACGCGGAGGCTGCTGGAACACTGAGCAAAAAAGGCTAATCAGTACACACCAGCAGACTCGATTAATTAGGTCTGCTCTGATGCATTGTAATTAGAGCACATTGGAGCAGCATCCCCACACATGTACAGGCACCCATTATGTCTTTTCAAACCCTGCCCTCCCATCAAAGTGGAGGACCAAGAGATTTATATTAACAAAAATATACCTGAATTGGAACTCCACTGAAATCAATGAGAACATTTTCAATTATTTCACTGAGTTTAGATCAGGACTAAGACAAAAGCCTTTCAGTGGGTAGGTCACCACTTCAGCTCTGGATTTTGGTGAGCTAATACCGTGTTAGGTTTGTGCTTGAAGTACAGGGACTGGAAGTTAGGTCTCCTTGGGCATGTCTACACATGATGCTATGTGGCTGTAGCAACTCACTATGGCAATGTAGCATCGGTGGTCACAAACCATGATGCTGCAGCTACATCACCATAACAATGCACTCCCTCATTATAGTGTGTTGCTACGGCAACATGGCAGCTAAAAATAACCGTGCACACCGTGCATGGCACAGTATAGGCTGTTACTATACTATCTTCGAGTACTTTGTTTGGTGCAGTCGGGACATGTATAGATGCACCCCCTATTGCTATTATTAAAGCTATAACAAATTTGCTTTCTAACTTTGGATAGGTCTCTTAGGGCAGGGGAATTAGGGACTTAAATACCTCAAAAATGTGGTCCTTGTGCTTGTTTCCCCATCTTAAAGGTAAATTTAACTTGAATAAAACTAAAAATAACTGTGTAGGCTGTGAGGGTTAACTCATGTGTGTGTACAAGAAACAAGAGACAGCAAAGTATCATTAGATGATGACTGTTCAGTGGCCTTGGTAAAATGAGTTTAGAAGCCTCAGTTCAGTGCAGATCCTGCCATCCATCATAACACCCACTTCATGGATCTGCACTGAACTGAGGCCACTGAACAGTCATCATATAATGATGTTGTTAAACATTCTTGATGCAGGCACTAAGGCCACAGGCAATAGTAATAATACTGAGCAAAAAATGCACTGTGAAGATTATCACACTTTGCTCTCCTTGTCAGCCTCAGTTTTAGCTTTTTCATTTCCTGTGACCACAGGCAACATCAGAGGATCTCATGGGCATCATGCTGTCTGCAAACCATGGGTATGGCCATAGGTATGGCCATAGGAATAAACCTTCAATGGGTGTAGAGAATGATCTTCCTTTGACCTCTAGTGGAAAAGCCTGTTAATTAAGGGGATGGGGAGGGAAAAACTTGCACCCCTGTTCCTTCTGCTCTGCTGAATATCTGGATAAATAGAGGATTTCAGTCTCTAGGGATTGCTATCTTGCACCACTCACCAGCACTGCAGTCTGTATTTAAATGTATTAAAATACATGCCGATCTGGTTTATCAGAAAGAAGATGCTTCATAATACAGCCATTGCTTGGAAGGGTGAGCTATCGCTGTGTCACCTTTGACACCATCAACCCACTTCCATGGTAATTCCTGGCAGCCTAAGAAAGTCACACTTGAGAAACAAGGACGACAATCACTTCCATCACTCTGTCGCATGCCAGTTGTAATGCTAAGGAACAACTATGATGGTAAAAACCAGCCCTTCCACAGTTAGTAGCTTCCACAAGTAGGTCAATGATCTATCTATCTATGCCCTAAGATTTCTCTAAGTGCTTGTCACAGGAGCCAACTATTTGCATACTAGCTCATCTCCCCTGATACATATTTATACTTGCGCTTTCATCATCAAAGTAATAACTAGTTGTTATGTTAATCAGAGAGCCACACAAGCTCAGAGAGGGAGACAGATAAAAAGTCAATGAGTAGACAGAAAAAGAGATGGAGAGAGCACTTTACGCCCTTTGTATGGCATGAGTAACAACAGACCACTTCTTGCCCTAACATGGAAAGGTAAAAAAACCACAGTAAGATAGGTCTTATGTACACTGCAATATAGTCAGAGAGTACTGATTGAAAACATTGTCAGGGAGACCACAACATGCCAACTGTTGGTAGAATACCTACAGAGGAAGTACAATGTATCTACTTCTGGGGGCCAGGGAAGGAGCAGCTGAACCACCCTTATTTTACGTTGCTGAGACCCCTTTTATCCTGGTTCCTATGGAGAGGGAAATCTAAAGCAGCTGAGACCTACAATAGGTTTCTTTCAGACAGACAGAAAACCACATTGTGCCAACAGGTCGGTGTGAAGCCATGGGCCAGCATTTCATCATGCGTTACTTAGTAGTCTGGTATGGGCTACTTCTAAAGGCAGCATGGACAGAGTAGTTGCTCCTTAACGCTACCTCCCAACTGGTTAGCCACACCTCTTATGACCTAGGTTATGCATCTTGTAACATGCATCTTATTTCAATGGAGAATCTACTGATGGCTCTCTGAGGCAGCCAGACTCCCCATTCATATCCTCCGGACCTTGAGCACCACAAAACTAACAAGATATTGCTACTTCCCCTCTCTGGATAGCAGAGGATGTATGAGGGACTCAGACACATAGAAACACAGGACTGGAGAGGACCTCCTCGTATTCCCAGGTATTCCCTGAGTCCCTTGTATTCTCAGGTAATTGCGTAATAAATATGAACTTAAAAGGATCCACAAGAACATCCTCCCCAGCCCACATAACAAAACAAGAAGAAAAAAACAAAACAAAAAATAAGGAGAAACTAGAGAGCTAGCAATATCTTGGGCACCTGCAAAGACATTTAGTTTTGGTATGATATGGCTTCACATTCCAGGAAGCAGACCACGACTACATCATAAAGAATGCAAAATAAAACACAAAGGTCCTTACCCACCTGAAAATGTCTTTTTGACCCCAGGGCTAATGATTGATTTACCGTGGAGTGTATGAGCAAGACCCACCATGATAGTTTTCATGGTATTGTTTAAAAGCATCAGCACACTGCAGCCAATCTCTAATCTCCAACATAACCAATGTCCGATGCTTTTTAGAAAAGGCAAAACCAAAAATCTTTAAACCAATATGATCAGTGATATGGCATAAATGCCTGTTCAAATGACTAGAATTTGCCTCTTCCATGTTTAGCCATTATAAAAATATTATATTAATTGGCTGGCTGGCTAAGATCTAGAATGGACTCTCATCATTATTGTTTCTGATAAAGTAAGAGCATAAATGTTAGGTAATTTCCAACTTCTTATATGAGCTAGCATGAAATATAGACAATTGAATAAATGTATTTTAACCTCCACTTTACTTCATAACTACATTTAGCTGTGTGAGAAGCTGCTGTTTAAACTGGATTTTTTCAAATAATCATTGAAAATGATGGTTTAATGTATGAGGTTCTCTGCCTCAATTCTGTTCCTCCTTTCAGTGTGTCTGGGAAGAAGTGAACAAATGAATAATAAAGAGAATTACACAAATGCACCAAAAGGCACTAAAATTATAAACTTTCTATGAGAATAGCAATAGAAAAGGCTAATATCACAAACAAACAGACTCACACCCAAGCTATATTAGATATTATAGGTGAGGTTGCACTGCCTATTATTAAGGATGCCTGACACTTCCCAATCTAAATCATTGCAATGAACTCTGGACATTAGTCATCTTTTGTATCTTTTTTTATTGTTGTCCTTTTATATTTGCACATCAAGAGGTATCTTTCTTCTTTATATAAGCATGGGAAACCGATGTGAAAAGAACTTTGTTAAGGTTGCAAAGTTCAAAGATAGAAAACATCAGATTTAAGATTATCTGTTTAAATTTAAGTTAGCACTCTTGTATATAATCTGCATTCTGATATAATCTTGAATGATATGGCTGGGTATTATTCTTTCCACAGGACTCCTACTTCATTTGTGGCACAAATTCAAAGTTAAGTAGTGGATGAGAGAGTGATTTCTGGGAAAGGATAGTGCATAAATCAGTTGAATGCTGCCCTGGAGCATTCAACTACCCAGGTTCTATGACAGAGGGTTGATCTGCAAGGTATAATTAAGTGCTGTAAAGATCTCTTCCAAGCTAGCATCGAACGTGCTAGATAAGGTATCAGAAGCAGTATATTTATCCACCCAAGCTAATTAGAATGTAATAGTGTTCTCTTTTAGTTGTTGGTTTCTTGTGCACAAATAAAGATATGAAGATGAACAAGTATCAAAAGACAAACAAGAAGGTTCATGTATCAGGGCTATTTTCTCCCTTCAGGATGTGCTCGGGATAGGGAATGACTTAATGGAGAATGCAGTCAACTTTCTGCATCTGGCACAGCAGTCCTATTTATCAGTCGTCACAAAGAGAAAAAGGAGAGAATGGAGGGTTTCCTAAGTGAAAGGTGGCAAGCACAGAATGCAAGTCCTACTCTGGGCTGAATTGAATATCCCTATTGATTTAACTAAAGGGAATACGTATCAGCCTCCAAAACAATATTTAATACTTAAGAAGTTCTCCCTAGTATAACTCTCACTAATATCATAATAGCTGAAAACCTACATTATGTTACATACAATTGTGCTTACTGTAGAAGTAATGCTTAGCTTCAAATAATGCTTATAGTGTTTCAACCTTGATCGGCAAGCAGTTGTTTTTTTTTTAAAGAATCCTATCACCTTTCAGGGAAGTGTAGAAATGTCAGGCACCTGGAAATTTTAATTGGGCAGAGGAAATTTTAAAGGCAGAATGTAATTACATTAAATGACCAGGAGTGTGATCATTACTCCTACTGTTACAAAAGTGCCATAAGATTATGAATAACCAGACATGGTCAGGTGTAAACCTTAGTGTTATGTCTCATCTGAAAAACAGATTTCATCCCATACAAGAGAGATGGGTATAAAAAGAACCAGAATGGCAGGCAACATCTGTGTTGTTAGCACAGTTGCATAGAGTTATAAGTGTGCCTATTCCTGCCCCATAATAGCATCTGTATGAATAGTTGTGGCTTTCTTGTATGGCACTGACACCATAATTTGGGCAGGGGTGAAAGTGCTTCACACATGCTCTGTTAGGGAAAAAGAGTGCAGGGGTTTTCCTCAGAAGAAATGTGCAAATTAAAACACATGGCAGGGGGAAAGCACTTGTAAAAGTGTTTGCAAATGCTAACCTGACATCACCACTATACACCATCACTTTTAGTGACAACTTTGTCACTGCCCAGGCCTTGCTCTAGATTATTTTTTCCCATCATATTCAGCCTTAAAAAGAAAGTCTGAAATGAAATGGCTCCTGGCAGGTGTTACACTTAAGACACCGTTAGTTTGCTAATTGTGTCTTAAATAGTAACCCAGCCACACGTTCAGGGAATTAATGGTGCCACAAAAAGGGAAATCAGCCACAAACATATCACACAAAAAGTGTGCAATATGTTTGTGGCTGGTTTCCGTTGCACCTTAAATTGAATATGTGGTAGAGTTAGGACCATATCAGGGTCTCAATCACCTCCAGCTGACAATAAGTGACTGTTGGCCAGATCCAGGACTACACTAGGACTTGAACCAGCTTTGGTGTAGTCCTCAGAGCCGGCTGACAATCAGCTGATCATTGGCTGAATTGGAACTGTACTGGGGTTTTCAGCCAGCTCCTGCAACTGCACCAGGGCTGGTTTGTGCTCTGCTGCAATCCCAATCTGGCTAATGATCAGATGATCCTCAGCCAGCTCTGGGAACTGCACCAGGGCCAGTTCAAGCTCCGATGTAATCCCGGAGCCAGGCAACAATCAGCTGATTGTCAAACATCCAGCTTGCACTTTGCTGGTTTAGGAAGAGCCTGAAATGATGATTTGAGGCTCCCCCTGCACTGGTAAAAAGGGTACAATTGGGATCTATATTCTGAACCCAAATGCATGCATCCTGCCACAGGTAGCATGGCAGGAGGTACAATTGTTGGTATTGTGGATAAGATCCCATCACGCCTTTAAATGAATGTTTGCCAGTGACCTAAAGTTTGTTAAAGTAACTGAAAGCAGGGGTTATTAAGGGAAGTCTTGACCAACCTCAAGGGAAGATTGTACTGCCAGATGTGCCTCTAATTCTCTTGTGTTTTGATTTGCTTTTATATTTCCTCTTCAGATTCCTCCTCTTTGCTCTCACACTGTAGCCAGAGCCTCAGCTGGAGTAAACTGGCATCATGCAACTGAAGCCAGTGCAGCCATGCTGATTTATGCCACCTGAAGATCTGACTCAGCAGTGGTTCATGTGGTGTCTTAATGTTCAGACTAGATGGGTATGTACCCTGCAGCTCCTTCCCCTCCTAGTGCATCTCTGCAGGGCAGGGACATGAAACATCCTGACAAGTACCATGACTAAGATGTATTTGCTAAGGTTCCTCTGCTGTTTTGCTGTCCCAACCAGAAACTGGCTTTCTGGTCATTACCTTCTCCAGCATCTGCTGTAATGCCTATAGCCCTACATCACTCTGTTCCTCCTTATATCTTAGGAAGGGTACTCCACATTTAGCGCTTCACCCCTCCTTTAAGTAGGGACAGCTGGAGGATCAGAAGTGCTCTGATTAATCCTGCAGTCAGCAGCTGTGCTTGTCACTGGAGCTAATGCTAAATATGATGTAGATTTGCTAAGATGCATCTGTAATGATAATCAATTTCAGAGGTGCTGTACTAGGAATCTTGCATCATTATGGAGCTGTCTGCACTGGAAATGGAAAAGGGGGTGGGGTGAATCCAGAACAGGACTATCCAGAGTCTACAATGGAAAATATAGGGGCAATAAAAAATCAGAATGACAAGTAAGATCATTGTAAGCAACTTGCTCACACATGGCAGGGAAAAGGCAAATGGTTGAAGAATTACTGATCTAATATTAACTGCTCATTTGTTTGTTTACTACTCACAGCTCACTATGGCACCAGGGTAGAAAGAATCCAGTGACTCTGTTGAATAAGGGCTCCAAATATCAGCAATGGTGGTGTAACTGAACACTTGCTAGAAAGCAAAAGACATTTATGCAAAGTGTCCCCACTAAAGATAAACCTTAAATAGCATATAGGAAATCATTATGTACAGCACAGCATGCAGGGAGGGGAACCCCAGTAGCAAAAATAAGGTCAACAATGGTCTTTTGAATTCAGAATATTTAAGGAGTCACCAAGGACTGATGTATAAGGAAGCGTGATAAAAACTAGGAGATAATTTTTCTGCTGATATAAAGGGATACAGCTATTGGTGGGATCTTGGCCAAATACCTCAGGAGATAATTTTCCATGCAAACTTTTATTTTGGCTAGAAACACCTAAAAACCAAAGCTGTCTCTTCTTACTCATATGTAAGGTTCCATTAGCTTCAGTGGGGTCGCTTATGTAAAGTAACGCAAACAGGAAAGGGTCCACACTTAACAGACACTAGTGAGGCTAATGAATGCTTTGTGATGGTGCAATGATGTCAGACTGAATGCAAAGACAAAATGATTACACAAAATAATTAGACTGTGGAATAGTCCCTCTGGGAAAAGGGAAAGAATAAAAGAAGCATAGAAAATTAGGGTTGGAAGGGTCGTCAGGAAGTCATCCCCCTGCTGAGGTCATCCCATCCTCTTTGGGAACCCCCCTCTGGGTAGTTAAGGGCTGCTATCAAATCTACCACCAGTCTTCTCTTCTACAGACTAAATAAGCCCAGTTCCCTCAGCCTCTCCTCAGAAGTCACGTGCCCCAGGCCACTCACCATTTTTCATTGCCTTCCACTAGACTGTCTCCAACTTGTCCATACCAAATAAGTCATTCAAATCTAGATTGGATGGAGCCCTAGAAAACATACTGTTGAAACTGTCCTCTATTGACTGGGGACACAGGGGGAAAACTCTAATGAGTCTTTTCTCTGTCTTATTTATTTGAATCTCTTAACACAGGGCTGTTCAACTGGTGGGCCGCAGGCCACCCCATGAGCGGTTCATTTACAGCCCGCAGTCTTCCACCAAGCCGCCCTCTTCCTCAATGTTCCCTCTGCAGCAGCAGCCAAGGACTGTGGCTCCCATTCACTCCTCCAGTGTCCACGTCCTGTCCACATCCTGTCCACAGCCTGGGGTCTCCAGGCAGCGTGGTGCCACATGTGAGCCAGTTCCCAAGCTTGTGTGTCTGCATACGTGGTGCCACCTGAGGGGCTGTGGCTCACACAACCACATAGCATCTGGCCCCCACTGGTGCAGCCTCCAGCTGTTTAGAAGTTGGCCTTGTCTTTGCACATACTGGGGACATCTACATGTGTGCTTAACTGTGCAGTATACTAATTTGCTGCAGTGTAAAGTATCACAGTCTACACATGCAATGCTTTAGACCACAGCCAACTAATATGTGCTGCAGTAAGATAGCTGCAGCAAAAAATAACTGTCCTTAAATGCACATGTAAATGGTGACCCAGGCCACATGGTGACACATTGCACTGGGTCAGCCCAAGCAGCAGGGGGACAGACTCTTGCCTGCTGCCTAGCCACAGGGCTATGCATGCTGAGGCACTCTTGTGCCCCAGCCAGCCCCTCTGCCACTCTCCACCACGTCCTGGAGCCCAGGGCTGACCCCTAGAGTACCCTGCCAGCCTAGGGCTGCTCAGCCCTCTCTCAAACTGCTGCAGTCCTGAATACAACATCTGCATATGTGCCCAGGACCACAGAAATTTGAGCATCTAAGGGTGCCATTAAGGTGCCATGATAAACTCTGGCACAAACTGCACTCTGCAAAGTGCTGCACCTAGGGAGGAAAAATGTCCAGCACACCTACAGCCTAGGGAATGACCTGCTGGGTGGCACGGAAGTGGAAAGGGATCTTGGAGTCCTAGTGGACTCCAAGATGAACATGAGCTGGCAGTGTGACAAAGCCATCAAAAAAGCCAATGGCACTTTATCGTGCATCAGCAGATGCATGACGAATAGGTCCAAGGAGGTGATACTTCCCCTCTATCGGGCACTGGTCAGACTGCAGTTGGAGTACTGCGTGCAGTTCTGGGCACCGCACTTCAAGAGGATGCGGATAACCTGGAGAGGTTCCAGAGAAGGGCCACTCATATGGTTAAGAGCCTACAGACCAAGCCCTACGAGGAGAGACTAGAGAAACTGGATCTTTTCAGCCTCCGCAAGAGAAGGTTGAGAGGCGATTTTGTGGCCGCCTATAAGTTCATCACGGGGGCACAGAAGGGAATTGGTGAGTATTTATTCACCAAGGCGCCCCCGGGGGTTACAAGAAATAATGGCCACAAGCTAGCAGAGAGCAGATTTAGATTGGACATTAGGAAGAACTTCTTCACAGTTCGAGTGGCCAAGGTCTGGAATGGGCTCCCAAGGGAGGTGGTGCTCTCCCCTACCCTGGGGGTCTTCAAGAGGAGGTTAGATGAGCATCTAGCTGGGGTCTAGACCCAGCACTCTTTCCTGCTTATGCAGGGGGTCGGACTCGATGATCTATTGAAGTCCCTTCTGACCCTAACATCTATGAATCTATGAATAAACTGTGCTGGAGTTTATCATGGCACCTTAATGACACATGTAGATACACCCATTGGCACCTATTTTAAAATACTGTTCATCTTCCAATAAATACAAATACTAAATAACACACCAGGATAAACTAAAAAAATGCAAACCTTTAGCATGGGTCATGAATTTTCTGATGTACACATAATCCATGCTATATAATAACTAGGACCAGGAAGAGCACAGTTACAGCTGTGAGTCTGATATTCTATTTCCTGGAATAACAGAACTTCAGAAAGATGCTTATGATACTTTCTTTTGCAACTCAAAATATTTAATAACTCTGGGGGGTGGGGGTGGGACTTGAGTATAGTCAAATTCTGACTTAATGGCACATTGAAGTGTTGCTAAGCCACCACATTACAGAGTAATGGGTAAAAATCAAATCCAAACCATTTCAGTTCAGGAGTGATGAGTTCTGGGAAATTCTCTTGGGTAAAGCATAGGGAACAGTCCTAAAGTTTGACTTTAGATTCAAACCTTTTCAAAATTCCTATACAATCACATCATATGTTTTGGTTCTGAATCAACCTGAGGAAAGACCTTCTAAGTCCCCATGTGATTCCTTTTATGGTCTGTCATACATGGTCAAAGAACCTAACAGCCCATAAGGTACTAGTGTGGTTGTGACACCCTGGTTTCTGTAGCCAAAAACAGAGGAGTGAGTCATGTGGCTAGTATCATATCTACCCACTTTTTAGTCCCCAGCACAAATGGTTAGGTATAGTTATAGCTGGGGCAACTAGGAGCAGCCTTCTGCGTGAGGATGGGGTGAAGTTCAGATTCATGGACCTACAGCTATAGCAAGATACCCTACTCACTCTACAACCATGCACATTCTGAATAAAATAGGAAATTGATTAGTAAGGAAACAGACACCAAAGACATCAATAATTCCTTATGAAAGCACACAGAGGAGCCAAATACAAATAATAATTGCAAAATAAAAGCAACTGCATGAAAATGGAAATTCCCCCCCATGACACTCCATACATTGCCAAGAGGACCACAGTTGTTGACCTCATGTATTGGTGGAATGAAATGGTGATCAGATGGCAAGCAACTTTTGCACCTTTGTGACTTTTATAAAAGGGTATGAAGTAGGTGCAACAGATGAATACAAACGCCCCCAGAATTACTGTAAAATGTATTAAAAACATGTCATCAAGCAAAAAGAGTCTGTGTGGTATAGTGAGTACTCTCTGTGGGAAACACTGCATTACATGCACCCATGGGTTAGATCAGCAATGATAGATTTATGGCACCATTATCACTGCCATGGATCCCAAGTTTATGTATAGGCATGGAGGGACTGGAGGCCAGAAAAAATGAGTTGGCAAGCAAAGCACAATTTATCTTCTGGTGGTAGTTTTGTAAGAGAGCTTTTCAGATTTTAGGAAACGTCACATAATTGTGTGTGTGTGTGTGTGTACATGGGTGTCTGTAATAGTATCAAGTGACTGAACGAAGGTGAAAAGAGGAAGTCTGTGGCTGACGCAGAAAAATATCTATGATGATTGCATTATTTTGGTGCATAAATGTGCACTGGGCACACAGACACAAACATATTCACATACTTCAGAGCTGCAAGGCTGCTGAGATCATAAAACTGCATCAGTATATATCTGTCATTTTGTGTTTAGCTCTGATCATACAAGTCACAGATCAGATCCTTTGGAGGTTATGCAGAACAAACAGAGCCAAGTTCTATATCGTTAGGTGTGCACAAACTCTCTCTCACTCTCTCTCTCTTACCTTGAGGGTATTGCTTCAGATTCTGAATTATTCAGCCTGCTTTTGAGTAGTTGGGTTCACTCCTTCTTACAGCAACAGCAGGCAAATATCGGTTCGTCCCATCTCTAGAGGCAGCACAATGTTCAGTGACATTGATATGCAAACATCAGGTTTATGATTAACTGCTTTAAAATTCCATGGAACAGGCAACTACTTTTTATTTGTTTGTATAAAGAAATTGAAACATCACACCCTTTGCTTACTGTTAAACTTTGCCAGCAGGTCCAAAGGAGAGGACAAGTCAAGATATGACAACTTATTACATACCTCTAAGCTGCCAGCAGCAGTCAACCTTTTTAGACCTGCCTGAGACACCTCTCGTTAGACTCAAGGCAGCCTTTGGAAAATGTCAGGTCTTAGTTCTCACTAATTTTTTGACTGAGAAAAAATAATAGAACAATTTTTCTGTTGCAAAGAACTCAGAAAGATCACAATGGATGAGAGTGTTTTTGACACCATGGATTCCTAGTTCAAATCTCTGAATTGTGTTTGCACATCTAATAGTGCTAACACATTCTCTCAAGGCACCACAAGGTGTTGTGCTTTCCCAGTTGAGAATCACTGCTCTAAGCACTCCTTTCATCACCTTTAGTAGTAGATGCATTGTAACATCTCCTGTCAGAGATGATTCATGATCATCATTCACAAGAACAATTTCAATATTGCGCCACTGGGGGAAAATGGTAGATTAAACATGGTCTTATACTTGCCTCAGAAGAAATCAAGCATCTCACTTCTACAGTCCCTGTCCCTGCTAACCTAGGGATGAGAAACCTTCATAGGGAGGGCAATCAGATAATCTGATTATGTTTCTGGCTGTGCCACTGATTTCCTTTCTGACCAGTTAATCTCTCTGTGGCTCAGTTTGCAAACCAAGAAGTTTAAATTTACTGCTGTTTGTGAGACATCCGATCCTATGGTATTCAGCACCATAGAAAAGTCTGTAAATAGATGGTCCAATCTGAACAGAACTCTTCCACATTGAAGCCTAGTAAGCTATTTGTGTTGGTATCATATCATTTCTATACCCATCTCAATGTTTATAGTGCATTATTCCTAGAGGTAGACTTTTTGTGTCTAGTTTGCCCTGTTAAAATATTTCATTTTTGTCAGTCCCTCAATTTGGCAGGTCATTATGGCTTTTGGCATAATCATAGATGCAAATGGGAGTGTAGTCCCTTAAAATATTTACCAGGAAAGAAAGCCAGTTCTCTGCTGGCATTCAGATGTTTGATCAGCTATAACCAGGGAGTTATATTTGTCTTTTACCAAGCAGGTTATTAAAACCTGGAAGCCCACTATGTGAACAGAGTACCAGGTATTGCAATGAGGTACTGGCAAGAATTTAGTATTTCATCATCTACTGTTTTTAGTTACTATGTAATATTCTATTAGTGTTTGTTCATGACTTGATTTTTTTTTTTAAAGTCTTCTTCCTAGTTTCTCCCATGTGGATTCTACAATAGGCTGAAGCATGGCACTGGGTTTGTGGGAGGAGAGAAAGAGGAAAAAAAAGGAAAAATGACGTGATTTCAGTTGAAGCTATTCATGTTCTACAGCTAGGAAATTAGCTCCAGGGACCCACATCAACGCACTGGACTGACTTTCCGAGGAGAGAGACCAAGATCCAAACTTTGCAGCTGGTCAGTGTTTTTATAACAGACCAAATCAAGGCCTTTTGTCCAAAAACTTTGGGAAATTGTATCTCCAGGCCTTACACCTCTGATCCAATCTTTAATTCACATACTGATTCCTCATCACAAAAGTTAACAAGCATTCTCTCTGGAGATAATTCTGTTTCTGTGTTAGGCTATTGTAAAGGCTGGCAATGTTTATTTGAATTGCCCCACTCTGTTAGCAGGTTTTGATCCTGTTCAGTGTGTTCTGGTGACTTATTGTGTAGATGACTCATCATCCCCACGTGATACACAAAAAGCAGGAAGATGTTTCTTACTGGACCATGTCTGAAAGCAAAATCTAAGAAAGAGGCAAGTCTAAAGGAAAAGTCTGAATTGGTTTGTGCAAGTGTTCTTAGGATGAGCTAATAGAGACATGAGGACTGTTACAGTTTGCCCCATACCCATAGTAGGACCTATACTGTATGTCCAGTGACTTGTCAGAGCAGGATTGATACGATATTATATTTATATAATGAATTACATGATATAAATAGAATTACAATCTGTGCACTATCCAGTGCAACTGCAAACATCCCTATTTATAGTACTTACATTGCTTCCCTTAGAAAACTATTCCACAACCTAACAAGACCTTTTTTGCTGTCGGGAAGTTTAACCTGATAGTCAACCCTAAGTCTATCCTTCATATTTTCATTCATTTACTCCTGATTATACTCCACTGGAATATCTTGAAAAGTGCTCCTCCCTTCTTGGTTTTTATACTTTGCTAATTCTCCCTCTGCAATTATACCCGTGTTTAGTTGAAATGGATGAATATTGAAATTTACCTTTCAATAAGGAACCAGACTTTGAGCTCAAAAAGGAGAAAAAAAATGACCTGTTTCCATGCAATTGTACTGAGTTATCAAGTTAAAAGCGACAAAAAAATCCTCAGAACATCCTGATGATGAGAAATAAGCATAAATATTTCCAAATATAATTCTTCTGGTTTTAAGACTTTCCCCCGAGAGTCATTCTTGCAGTCAGAATAGGTAAATCCCTTTTCACATAGATATCTTTCTAGATGGACCAACCATTCCCTGGGTTTGCGAAGAAAGACAAATGTTGTTAGAACCTGCATGCATGTCAAGAGCTCTACCATTGCATATATTTATCATATCGCTACAAGAATGCAAGGTCCTAGTATTTTCTTTTAAAGAATGAGTATACTTCAGAACTGATCTTTCTAGGTAATTCATTAAGAGTACTATGCTTACAGAGATAGAAAACACATAATTTAAATGATAACGGGCACATCTACATGAGACATTTACTGCAGTTGCCTAATTAGCTCTGCAGAAAAGTCTCTGCATCTACATGTGTGGCCCTATTAAGCTACAGTAAACTAATTAATTCCACCTCAGGTTATTCCTTGTAAATACAAGTACTGTCCTGCAATGGAGTTCTTTACTGTGCAGCAATGCATGTGTAGATGCTGACGCAGCTGGCTGGGGCATGAGGGTGCTTCAGTGCAGGGGCTGCCTGCTGGCTAGCCCCACACCGAAACCCCCTCGTATCCCCAGCCAGCCTCTTCACAGCATGTTGAGCCAGGTTAGAGTTGCCCCAGGCTGGTGGGTTGACCTCCTGTGCCCCCTACCAGTCAGGGCTGCTCTGACCCAGCTCAACATGCTACAGTCCTGAGTACACATGCCAACATGGTGCCTGGGAGCAGTACACTCCAGTTCAATATGTGCTGGAGTTTATTGCTTCACATTAATTTCATGTGTAGATGCACCCGATAGGTATTATAAATTATTTTGTTTGTGAGCCACAGGGCAGATATCTCCTTTCCATATTTGAGAGTCCCTTGTTCACTTCAAGCTATATTACTTATAAAAAATATCCATAAGTATTTATAGGTCTACTAGAAACCATCTATAAAATATAATTTAGTATCTCTGGATCTACCTGGAGCTGTGCAGGTAAAATTCACGATCTGTATATAAAGCACAGATGAATCCATCCTGTAAAATTAAGATCTAGGTCCAGATTTCAAACATCCAAAATTCAGGCTTTTTTTAAGAGAAAGTTTTGATTCAATGTATTTGCAAAATTTGGAATGGGATTAAAGTTTAACTACCATAAAATTCGTAGATTTGGCTCAGGGCAATCTAGAAAACAAAGTTCTCCAAGAGGGAACTGACTGCCATGTATTTCTCAGAATATGTTATGTTTACTCAAATATAAGATATGACTTTTTTCCCCAATCAGCATGGGAAAAAAACCCTCCTCATCTTATATTCACATACAAAGAAACCTTATTAAATACATTGTCTATTATTCAACTGCTGCCAAAAGCAGCACATGCTCAGTAATAGAAACAAACTGTGAAGTTGATTAAATGCAGCCAACACTGATCATGACTATAAAACACATGGCCCATATTAGGCAAACATACTGGTGGGCCTTTTTTTTTTTTTTTCCATTCTTTGCTCTGCGTGGGTGTCCCTTGCGGTGGGCCCCTGGCCCTTTTGACCCTTCTGGTCCTGGCCCCAGAATTGACCAGTCAAGTGCCTTGGCTGGATTTTCACCTCCTTCCTGCACTTAGGGATCGGGGCCCCCCATTCCTGGCTCACGTGCTCCTGGAAGCATGCCTGGCCCTGCAGGGTCACTCCCCCAGCAGGCTCAGGAGCCTCCAAACCATCCCCTACAGCTCCTGCCCTTCCCTCCAGGATGTTCCATTCAGCTTTCCAGACAGGCAATGTTACTGCCTGGCCTGCCAGCAGCAAACTGCCCTGTTTATATAGCCAGCCATGGATCTAAAATGGCTGCCGCAGTTAAGCACCTGCTGGCTGCTTGGCTCGGCCCTTAAAGTGGCAGGCCCCAACAGTGCCCTGCCACAGGCCCCACTCTCCATTAGGTGGATTCATATCAGGTAGTCCTGCACCTTGTTCCATATAAATGTTGGAGGATCCCAGGACCTGGGACAAGAACACCCAGTTTCAGTCATGAGTTGGAGGCTAATTGGCAAATCGATCCTTTGTGAGGGGTTTCTGGAGTACACACACATATTAAGCAGTGCTGAGCTGTGGAGTCACCATAGCTTGTAATGCTGTTGACTCTGCTGGGGCCCATCCCATTGAACTATATGGTAAATCATGGGCCTTTTGGCATTGGACTAATATCATGCATAGTTTTTACTATATATAAATTGGTACAAAAGTGTGTTTAACTTGAAACACCATAGTTTCAAAAAAGGTAAAATGCATTAACTCCGCGTCAACTAAGTCTATAGGTAATATATGCAAATTACTACAGGCATTATTTCAAAGTGAGTTTTTTCAAATTTGCCCCTCATTTTCATGTTCTCAGGGAGAGTATGGGTTGACAGTAAGGAGGGGGGAAAGAAGTTGGGGGGACAGGGGACAAGGGGGCCGCCTGACCCCTGACCCCCATTCCCAGATTTATTTTCACTGATGTAGCAGTGGGAGAGGGACAAATTTAAGGTAAACCTCCAATAATTAGATTCTATACCTGGAAAATTGCAACAAATGTATATATATTTCCTTACATAGACCTAATAATTATTGACCTAATAATTATAATTATATCCAGGATAATGTTATATTTGAGTATATATGGTACTTCAGTACAAAGGATGGTAGGCCTGCAAATTCATCTCTGTCACTTTTTAGTTATACCTTTCCCGTAAATTTATATTCAAAGACAGAGTTTTAGCATCCTAATGAAAATTAGGAATTAAAAGAAGAAATCAAGAGGGTGCAGCAAATCCACGATACTAAGTACTTAGTTGAAGAGTGATATTCATTCCAATGCTGCCTTTGGATAGGTTTGAAGTTCCCTATTTAAAAGAAATCTTAATTGTCAATATAAAATTGTTTCCCTAAAGAATAGATGCATTGTCTCCCTGTTGTCAAGATCTTTCAAACTGTACTGACAACTTTATAACCCAAAAGTCACTTGAGCTAAGAGTTATGTAGATAACAAATTCCTTGTAAAGCTGAGATAATAAATCAAGACCCTTATGACTCACTATATAGTGGATGGAAAATGATAGGGAATCTATTTGAATTAGAACTGACTGCAACCTGTTACTCTGTTAATTATTCGGTGGAGTTGAGATAAAAATGTTCATTTGTATAGTAATGAATTAAAAGATCAAAGACCTTGTTTTGCCTTCTAATACTATTACTATTATCTGCTTGCTCTGTAGTTGCAATCTCATTGTTAGTCACTTTCCTAAATTACAGATAGTAAATAATTCTCTTTTTTAATACTTTAAGTCCAAAGCAACTACAACACTTGAAAATTCTAATAGCTAAATTTGTGATTTTAGGTCTCCTGTGTAATCATAGTATTTGTTCCTTGAGAAGAAGGATGACCCCTGTTATGTTCTTCCCATGAAAACGTTATTTGGTTTTCTGGTTGGTAACAGTATTTGCATTTTGTGTCAACAATGGGAAGGGGTGTGAGGGAGTACATGAATAGAAATACATATACCTTGGTATAATTTACATCAGTTTTGCATATTGATGTAAATTATACCAGGATTAGGAATAGACACACATGTACTACCCTTCGTTAGCTCACACAGTAGGCAGTTGTTCCCATGCTTCAGGGAGCCCATAGTAGCCTGTTTACTGTTAGTAAACAAGTACCCTAAGATGGGTTACAGACAAAAGACCCTGAAATTATGTCATTTATCCTGGTAGGGTTTATGCTGTAATTCATGCAGTGGTAATCCTCCAAGAGATTGGAAGAAATTATCTTCTTTGGGGTTTGCATCTTCTTTCTGCAACTTTTTATACCAGTATGTGGCTGATTACACCAGTATAAATGTATGATCCATCCAGGCCATAAACCAGAAATACAAAGTACAACTAAAACGTATCAACTACCACATTTGGAAAGTACCAGATATTTGTCACTATAACATACAGAAACATTCTGGATTTCTCAGGAAATATTCTGAAAAATAACTCAGTTTGAAACACTAAACACTTAGGGCCTTTTACACGTGCTCTGGGTGTGGGCAGGGTGCTTTAATTAGAGCACCTCTGAGATCCACTCTAATTAAAGCACCTCAGCATCTTGTGTATCAGCATCCCCAGACTTCAAAATGGCAGTAGGGGCTTGAACTAAAACTCATTCAACAAGCATTAGTTCAAGCACCCCCACCACCATTATGAAGCACGGCGATGCTGATACATGAGACATGGAAGCTGGCTGCATTACAGTAATTTACCACGCTCCAGCAGACTCAGTTCTGATGCGTTCATTAAGTCGGTTCTGACGCATTGTAATTACAGCATGTCAGAGCAGCCTCACAGCACGTCTACAGGTACCCAAAAATACTCTCCACCTTTTAGTGACATATAGGACAGTTGTCTAGTCAAATAGTTTTACATTTATTTAGTGGGATGAGTTGGTTTTCAGATTCTTGTTAGTAACAAGTTCATAGAAGGTACTTCCTTCCACCCCAGTGTTCAGATACTACTGTGATGTGTATGTTAAAATGCATATAATTATAACAGTAATATTCACCCTGTTTTGTGCATCATTACCCCTTAGTCAAAAAGATTAGTAGCCATCAAAGGTTGGAACAAGCAGAGTTACTGGTTTTCTCTTGCAGGTCAGATATAAAGAGAATAATGAAAAAAAATCTGAGTGTGAAACACTGATACAGATCTGACTGTTACAACTTAAATGTGTATTTAAGGTTTATGCCTTATGATAATATGTGTTCCATTATTTTAAGCTACCATGTTAAGCCCAGCAAGGGAGAAGTATATTCAGTCAATTATAGCACTTAACGGTCATTTCTAGGCATTTAAGGTACCGGTATATATGCCCAACATCTGCTACTACACATTCTAATTAGAACGCTCCAGCAGCCTCAGCATCAAATGTATTTAGCATCCCCGCATTTCAAAATGGTGACAGGGGCACCTTAACTAAAGCTCATCAAACAAACTTCAATTAAAGTGCCCCCACTGCCATTTTGAAGTGCAGGACACTGAATACATGAGACACTAAAGGTGTTATAGAGTGGCTCAAGAGCCACTCTAATTAAAATGCCCCCTCCCCACTTGTAAAGACACCCTTTGTTTCAATTTTTTGCAGCCATGCATTCAAAGCCTTAGTGTTGTATCTTGAAACCTTTGGGATTTGAGAGGGGCCAGCACTTGAAGGATCTAATCCTCCATTGCCCAAAAAAATGAATGTGGGGAAGTTGTCTTAGCCCTGGTGGATAATCATCCGTATCATAAATCTGTTGCCCAAGTAGCAGCCAACACTCACAGGAAACCCAGGACAGGCACAATAGAGCTGGTATTGCAGGTTATGAATGGATGTATGTATATAAGAAACTTTGCATTGCTATTCACCTGCATTGTCACCTAAAGAAAAAGCATTACTCTGTTTTCTTTTTTTTAATCTTCAGCCATAAAGTAGGGAAAAGAGTAGCACGGAGTAATAAAATGGTTTCCTTCATTTTATTACACTTCCTTTTGCAGAGTTACAAAAACTCATCTCTCTCTGATTCTCTATGGTCGTTACTTTCCAACCTGCTGTTTTGGACCAGGTCTTATTTTGTTTGATTCTCACTTTAACAAATGTGGAATTCACACAGGGAGAGAACAGCAAGTCACAGTGCAAGGATTTCATAAACCCAAAATATGCAAATACTCTAGTAATTACTTGCTTGACATCATTTAGTATTATCATATTTCTTCCATAGATCATATCAGGAGAAGATGTACTCTAAAACAATGCTCACTATTTGCCTTTCATTTTTCTGGTTTCAAATTCCTGTAAATCTGGTTTCAAAATAGAGTCAAAGTTTGGCCATAGTGGTCTTGTGTTTAAGGCACTGGACTAGGTCTCACAAGGCCTTGGCTTAATTTCAGGCTCATCAAAGACTTCCTGTGTGACTTCTGGCAAGTTCTCGATGTCTCTATTCTATTATCTGTAAAATAAAATAATACAGCCTTCCTACCTCACATGAGCATTTGGGAGGACTGCCATAGAAACCCTTTTAATACACTCTTGAACACACCTGAATGATTTTTAGCTTTCAGGTAGAACAGTTAAATCACCAATGGGCTTTTTGGCTGTATGTTATTGAGTAAAGAAGTGCACTGGTATAATGGTCTTATTCTTCTAAAAGATGGTATCCGAGGAAGACTTTTTTTTGCCAGAGAAATTTTTGTACAGATGTCTGCAGATGTGCACACAGGATGCAGAAGGTAGGATCAGATGTTTTCTTCTTTGATTCCTGTCTATAAATTCAGCAATGACAATGGGGCCAAATAAGCATTACCACAGCTATCCTACTGATGAGAATGTTAAACTAGGTTTGCTTGGAGATGGAGACCAAAGCCTTGTGCTAAGTAAGGAAACGGGTGACCTAGAGGAAGCACAAGCAGGAAGGGGCAACAGGAGAGGCTTTCTCATTTTTCCTGAGAAAATAAGGCAATCAGCTAGATACCTCAGGTGTCTGTAAACAATGCACAGAGCCTGAGAAACAAGGAGGAAGAATTGGAGGTCCTCGCATAGTCCCAGAACTATGCTGTGGTTGGAATAACAGAGACTTGGTGGGATAGTCCACATAACTGAGCACTGTCATGGATAAACTGTTCAGGAAGGACAGGAAGGAGAGAAAAGGAGAAGGAGTTGTGCTTTAAGTAAGAGTGCCATATGATTACTCAGAGCTCCCGTATGAAATTGGAGACAGGCCTGTTGACAGTCTCTGGTTTAGGATCCCAGAGGGGAAGAGGAGAGCAACAAGGGTGATGTCATGGTGGGTGCCTGCTATAGACCACCAGACCAGGAGGATGAGATATACATAGCTTTCTTCAAACAGCCAGCAGGAATCAATCACCCTGACGTTGGATGGGAGGGCAATACAGCAGTTCACAGGTAATCCAGGACATTTTTTGAGAGTGTTGGGAATAACTTCCTGCTGCAAGTGCTGAAGCAGCCAACTAGGAGCCATGCTCTTCTTGACCTGCTGCTCACAAACAGGGAAGAATTTGTGGGGAATGTAGTAGTGGATGGCAACTTGGGCAGCAGCAAAGATGAGATGATTGAATTCAGGATCCTGAGGAAAAGAAGTAATGAGAGCAGCAAAGTAAGGACCTTGGACTTCAGAAAAGCAGATTTAACTCACTCAGGGAGCTGATGAGCAGGATCTCTTGGGAGGCCACTATAAGGGGGAAGGAAGTCCAGAAGAGCTGGCTGTATTTTAGAGAAACCTTACTGAGGGTACAGGAATGAGCCATCCCAATGTGCAGGAAGACTAGCAAGTATGGAAGAAGATCAGCTTGGCTTGGCAGGGAACTCAAACACAAAAAGGAAACTTATAAGAAATGGAAACTTGGACAGATGACTAGGGAGGAATCTAGGAGAATTGCTCAGGCATGCAGGAATGAAATCAAGAAGGTCAAAGTGCAACTAGAGTTGCAGCTAGCAAGGGACATGAAGGTTAACAAGAAGGGTTTCTACAAGTATGTCAGCAACAAGAGGAGGATCAGGGAAAGTGGGTCCCCTACTGTACGAAGGAGACAACTTGATAGATGATGTGGAAAAGTTTGAAATACTCAATGCCTGTTTTACCTCGGTCTTCACAGGCAAGGTGTGCTCCAAGACTACTGCACCTGGCAGCACAGTTTAGGGAGAAGGTGAGCAGCCAACAGGGAGAACAAACAGGTTAGGAACTGTTTAGAAAATCTGGATGCCTATAAGTCCATGGGACTGGACGCAATGCACCTGAGGGTGCTGAGGGAGTTGGCTGCTGTGATTGCAGAGCTGCTGGCCATTATCTTTGAAAATTCATAGTAATCAGGACAGGTCCCGGATTATACTAGCAGGTCCCAGATTTGGAAAAGGTCAAATCTAGTGCCCATCTTTAAGAAAGGGAAGAAGGAAGATCTGGGGAACTACAGACTAGTTATTGGAAAGATCAAGGAGCAGGTCCTCAAGGAATCCATTTCTAAATACCTGGAGGAGGAGAAGGTGATTAGGAACAGTCAGCAAGGGCAAGTCATGCTTGACCAACCTGATTGCCCTCTATGATGAAATGTCTAGCTCTGTGGATGCAGGAAGATCAGTAGATGTGATATAACTTGACTTTAGCAAGGCTTTTGATATGGTCTCCCACAACATTCTTGTAAGCAAGCTAAGGAAGTACTGGTTGGATGAATGGACCATAAGGTGAAAAGAAAAATGGTTGGATCATAGGGCCTAAAAGGTAATAATCAATGGCAAAATGTCTAGTTGGCAGCCAGTATCAAGTGGAGTGACCCAGGCATCAGCCCCGACGTTGGTTTTGTTCATTACCTTCATCAACATCCTAGAAGATGGGATGGACCCTCAGCAAGTTTGCAGATGACACCAAGCTGGGGGGAGTAGTAGATATGCTGAAGAATAGGGCTAGGATTCAGAGATACTTAAAAAAATTAGAGGATTGGCCCAAAAGAAATTGCACAAGTTTCAATAAGGACAAGTGCAAAGTCCTGCACTTAGGACAGAACAATCCCATGTACCAGTACAGGCTGGGGACCAGCTGGCTAACAGAAAAGGACCTGGGGATTACAGCAGATGGTAAGCTAAATATGAGCCAACAGTGTGCCCTTTTTGCAAAGAAGCTTGCTCCATCCTTGGCAAAATCTTTGAAAAAATTATCAAGGCTCACATATGCGAGAGCCCAGCAGGACAAATTATGCTGAGGGGAAACCAGCACGGGTTCGTGACAGGCAGATCGTGCCTGACCAATCTAGTCTCTTTTTATGACCAGGTTACGAAACGCCTGGACACAGGAGGAGGGGTGGATGTCATATACTTAGACTTCAGGAAGGCCTTTGATACGGTATCCCACCCCATACTGGTGAACAAGTTAAGAGGCTGTGACATGGATGACTACACAGTCTGGTGGGTGGCGAATTGGCTGGAGGGTCGCACCCAGAGAGTCGTGGTGGATGGGTCGGCTTCGACCTGGAAGGGTGTGGGCAGTGGGGTCCCGCAGGGCTCAGTCCTTGGACCAATACTCTTTAATGTCTTCATCAGCGACTTGGACGAGGGAGTGAAATGTACTCTGTCCAAGTTTGCGGATGACACAAAACTATGAGGAGAAGTGGACACGCCGGAGGGCAGGGAAGAGCTGCAAGCAGACCTGGACAGGTTGGACAAGTGGGCAGAAAACAACAGACTGCAGTTCAACAAGGAGAAATGCAAAGTGCTGTACCTAGGGAGGAAAAATGTCCAGCATACCTACAGCCTAGGGAATGACCTGCTGGGTGGCACGGAAGTGGAAAGGGATCTTGGAGTCCTAGTGGACTCCAAGATGAACATGAGTCGGCAGAGTGACGAAGCCATCAGAAAAGCCAATGGCACTTTATCGTGCATCAGCAGATGCATGACGAATAGGTCCAAGGAGGTGATACTTCCCCTCTATCGGGCGCTGGTCAGACTGCAGTTGGAGTACTGCGTGCAGTTCTGGGCGCCTCACTTCAAGAGGGATGCGGATAACCTGGAGAGGGTCCAGAGAAGGGCCACTCGTATGGTTAAGGGCCTGCAGACCAAGCCCTACGAGGAGAGACTAGAGAAACTGGATCTTTTCAGCCTCCGCAAGAGAAGGTTGAGAGACGACCTTGTGGCTGCCTATAAGTTCATCACGGGGGCACAGAAGGGAGTTGGTGAGGTTTTATTCACCAAGGCGCCCCCGGGGGTTACAAGAAATAATGGCCACAAGCTAGCAGAGAGCAGATTTAGTTTGGACATTAGGAAGAACTTCTTCACAGTTTGAGTGGCCAAGGTCTGGAATGGGCTCCCAAGGGAGGTGGTGCTCTCCCCTACCCTGGGGGTCTTCAAGAGGAGGTTAGATAAGCATCTAGCTGGGGTCATCTAGACCCAGCACTCTTTCCTGCCTATGCAGGGGGTCGGACTCGATGATCTATTGAGGTCCCTTCCAGCCCTAACTTCTATGAATCTATAAATAAGCCTAATGGCATTCTGGGCTGCATTAGTAGGAGCATTGCCATCATATCAAGAGAAGTGATTATTCCCCTTTATTCGGCAATGGGTGAGGCCCCATCTGGAGTACTGTGTCCATTTTGGGCCCCCCACTACAGAAAGGATGTGGACAAATTGGAGACTATCCAGTGGAAGACAGTGAAAATGATTAGAAGGCTGAAACACGTGACATCTGAGGAGAGGCTGAGGGAACTGGGCTTATTTAATTAGGAGAAGAGAAGATGGAGGGCTGATTTAACTATCTGAAGGGTGCTATAACAGGGTTCACAGCTCAGGGACTGGAACTGCAAAGGGTTAGGAGGTAATAGCCTATGATGATTGGCTAGCCCTCAGGGAAGTTAAAAGCTCCCAGGAAGAGTAGCTGGGAGAGAGGAAAACAGAAAGGAGGCTGGTATGCTGAGAGAAAAGCACTGAACCTAGGTGGCTTCTCTAGGTTGGAGAAGACCTGAGGTTTTACTTTTGTTTCTTATTTGTATGTTTGTTTATGTTATTACTGTTTGTCATGGGGACAAGCTTTTTGCATGTAAAAGTAAACAAAATGGAAATGGGACCTAAGTGTTGCCTAGCCTTTATAAGGAAGTTGGCTCCTGGGCCAAGCTAATAGAGGGACACCCTGCTACAGGTGGTTACAAAAGACTAGATGACTTCCCGAGGTCCCTTCCAACCCCTATTTGCTATGATTCCATGTTGAATCACCTTCATGGCTTTGCTGATCTTTAAGTCTTTTTGTTGCATACCAGTCTTTTCTCTGCCTATTCAACACATCCTTGGTCTTTCCATATTTCTTGTTGCCTACATCCTGATATATATTACCAAACAGAGACAACATAAGCAGGGTGCAGTGCCCAGGGCAAATCAGCCTGTGTGGGGCCCCGCCCCCGGACACAAGGAAGCTGGCAGCAGATTCAATGGCAGGGTGTCGGGGCGGCAAATGGCCAGATGTACCAGATTCAGCAGCGGATTTGGCGGGGGGTGCCGAGCCAGGGGTGCCGAGCAGCCAGATGTGAAGCTGGCGGTAGTGTGGATTCACCGTGACGCTCTGCCTGGCTCTTCGGGGTCCCCCAAAGTGCAGGGCCCGGGGTGGTCACCCCGATTTGCCCCCTGGAGGGTTGGCCCTGTTACCAAATGTAGTATTCTTACTGGGGTTTTTATTGACATACTCCCAGCCCAATGTAGCCATCTTTCATGGATTTCCGGATGGTTATTTCTTGTCATACTTGTTTTATCATCTCCTCTTTTTTGCTTTCTATGATTTTGAGACATGATATTCCTTTCTGCCACATCATTGCTGCAGTCAATTTCTGTTCATTTACTTTCCTCATATTTCAATCTGTATAGCATAATAATTGTCTCATGTACCCTGATTTTCATCTTTATTGAAACATTTTAGCCATCCAGATCCAACAAAGTTTTCAAAATTCAGTAGAGGCCAGTCAAATTCTTTTTACATCAACTTCACAGTGCCTATTCCTCAATACTAATCCACCAAGATATACACACGTTCCCATTTGTTCCAGTTCTTTGCCTCAAACTTCTGTCTTTATGACTTTATCTTGTCTTCTCCACATTGATATGCAGCCTTAATTTTCTACTGTCCCACTCCACTCCATTTATAAGTCTCTGTAGGTCATCCCTAGCTAATGCTGCAAGACTATCACCATATGCAGATCTAAGGTAACTCATGTTCCTTTCACATAACGTGACTCCTCTCATTTCATATCTCAGTACCAAAGTAATTACTGCTTTCAGTACCAAGTTGTACAAATCTGGTGATAGCGCCCACCTCTGTCTTATTCCCATAGTCCTCCTGAATTGCTCCATCTCCTTTTAAAATATTCTTCCCAACCCATCAGCTTTCTAGCAACCTCATCAGTTCTTTGTGGATACCATATATTCCCAAAACTCTCCATAAGCCCTCCTGCCAGATGCTATCAAAAGTCTGTTTGAATGCTATAAAATTATAAAAGGCTCAGTTATGTTCTATACCCTCCACTGATACCTATCTTATCACAAATAACTAGACCGCACCCTGTCTACATCTGCCCTGTTCCTCCATATGCTCCTTCAATCTCTTCTGCAGACATATGGCAAATTCTTTCCTTTTGACAATCAATAAGCAGATTCTTCTATAGGTCTCACACTCCTCTTGTCTTCTTTTTATGAATCAGTACTCTTGTCATTTGTCCCAGTCACTCAGCAGTTGTTTCGGTCAGAAAATCTTACTAAATATTTGTACATGGCTTTTACTGTGCATTTGTGACCTGCTTGCAGCAGCTCTGTAGTTACACTGCCATTTCCCAGTGTTTTTCTTTCTTTCAAACTTTCTGTCAGAGCTTTACTTCATTTTCTTCTACTTTGAACTACTTATTTAGACCCACATGCTTGTCTTTACTGCTGATCCCTTCAGTTCATATATCCTAGTGACTGTACTGCTTTCACAGTGTCTTGAGGATGCTACAAGTAAGCCTGGCCCAGCCAACCAACACCCTTTCCACCTATGTGAGCCCCAGAAACATGGCAATGCCTTGGGGGCAGTCCCTACCACTTTTGGTAAGCCCTCTGTCTGCTGCATAGATGAGACCAGTGATTTAGGGCACCACAGGAAAGTTTCACCGACTCACTTCCCTATCTAGCACATGCAAAGCAGAAGTAGGGCCATGGTTCTCAAGAGCAGCATAGAAGTAATATAGGCACATCCTCAGCTCTTATCTTACAATACGTTCCCTGTGTCACATTTATTTCTGCCTCATTCAGCAACTCTGGCATCACTGTAAGATGAGAGAGGCTCACATCTAGGCTGTGAGCACAAACAGGAGGAAATCTTTAGCCCTTTGTTTTCAGTCAGATGTCACCAGTGATACTCTGTTTCCATGTTTTAGGATCTGCAGTTGGAACACTGGTTGCCACAGTAACATGAATCATTTATTCACTACTCCATCTATCTGTAATAAATGGTAAAGCTGACATATTAATTCTTTTTTCCTCAAGGATTTTTACTTAATGATTTACCATCAAAGGAATTTGCTAATGATGCTTAACAGAGATGAGTAGGGATGAGGAAGCCATTCACAGTGATCAGCATATTCAATTAAATTAGCCCCTTTCTCTTCATGAATTATCCGTTTGCTTTATAGCAAATTTATGAATGATTTATAGATTTTTTTCAGCCTACATATTTTTCACCAGCTAGTCGCTATACCTTCTGTCCAGCATATTTCCTTTTCGCAGGTCCTTATTTATTGTGACCTAAGTCACCACATTATTTCTCCTTCCTAATTGCAGGACCTCAAAACCCACAAAGATCCTTCAAGATTATGACATGATTACTTCATCAGGGAGTAAACATGCAAATATATTTTCATATGCACATCAACGCAAATGCACAGTTGCATGTGTGTGCATTCAGTACTTCCTCATTTCACAAGCTTTAAGGAAGCAAAATGTTGATAATATGGGAGGTCAAGAAAAGTGAATGAGAGGGCTAGTGAGTACTGTCAAAGAACTGTATGTTCCCCAATTCTGCTGCTGTATTTTTCCCTACTATTTACCCAGATTTCCCTGGAAATGGCAGAAAAAGACAGAGCGAGAGAAAGAAGTGTGTCATTGTTGAGTTAACATTTGCACTACCCACACTTGGTGGAGCACAGCTGTGTTGACTCTTCCTGAGTCCCATCTTGGAACAGAGACAGTGACATGGCTGGTACCTCCAAAAATACATGTGAATTCTCATACCCGTCTTGGGAAGGGTGCCCCAAACATGGGAGCAACTGCTGTCCTATGGGTGCAGAAGAATCCTACTAATCAAGCTGCTTCTGCTGAGTGATCTGCAAGGGAGAATTTTACTCCATATCTTTTACCTCTGCAGATCTTCCCTGTAGTCTGGGATAGATGAGAACTTGGCCTTAATTGTGCAGGGAAAGAAGGTGTCCCTAGTAAACATCTCTGAAGGCCTGGCTGTGGTGACCTAATCCCAGAATGTAAATCAGGAGAGATGCAGAGTCAGCTTCAAGGACATCAGATAACATTAAATCAGCAATCAATACCTTGCTGAGTTGTTGCACAGCAAGTACTGTGCCTGTGGGTGCCATGGCTGGAAGCTATCTGCATTCTCATTTTGTCGCTTTTGTTCAGATATTAAATCTGAGTCACTGCAGTGCCTTGATAACACTGACAGGCCAATGTCCATTTCAGGCAACAGAATCTATTCTTTCCTTCTGGTATTCTGAATCACTTTATTTAAGGAATAGATGTGGAAACATCTCAGTAATATTTACTGATCTCAGTAATATTTGTAGTATTAGCTATACCTGGATCTCTTAGTAAAACTCCAAGGGCCAGTGGGGCTAGGAACAGACATTTAAAAAGCCTGAGCCTGAATTGATTCAATCTTTGCAAGTTAGTCTAACCTGGCTAAGCTAAACCAGTTTGTGACTGTACAGACAATCCAGAAATACAGGCACATACCTGCAGTGGCTCAGGCTAGAAGCCAGGGGGCACTAGAGCAGCCCTCCCTTCCCTTCTAAAGTGCTGAGCTGAGGTGAGGCATGGCCAGGCCCCGGCAGGATGCTCTGATTCAGGAGGGGTTCCCCCCCTTGCTTTGATAACAGAACATTGAGTTACACAGCAGGGAGTTAAACAGTAAGTTAGCATTTATCAGCCCATCAAACAACACAAAACTTCTCTCATTTGTTCAAGCTCTTCTTAAACAACTTTTTCCAAGGAAGGAACAGAGGGAGATTACCAACTACCTGTTGATTAGCTCCAAAAAGCCCTAAGCGGACACTGTCCTGTCTGCTTTTGTCCTGAATCCCCCAGAACAGACTGTAGCCAGCATGTGGTCTGCTAGCTAATGCTGAGAGGTGTCTGTATAAGTCAGAGGGGTGGGGAGAATCCCTGCTTGAGCAGGGAGGGGGGAAGGGAGGGAAGCAGGAAGAAGCCAGGCAGATGTTTCTGTACCTGCAGTTTCTGCAGGTGCTGCAGCCAGGGAGCAGAGGGGAGGGGCCAGCCCTGCTCAGCTGGAGCAGAGCCTCACCCAAGGTTGCAACACATCTGGGATAATGGAGGATGTTGATTTAACTTCAACAAGGAAGGGGTCTGGGACAGACATTGCATAACCTGTTTGACCCAAATCAGTTAAGTTTGATACTACATTCAACCTGGTTTATCTCAAACCAGTTTCAGCCATTTTCAAACTGTTTTTTGTGCACTGGACATCTGCTCTATTACAGGTTTAAGCCAGTTTCTGATCACTTAAACCAGTTTGTGTGTAATGACTGTACTTAGCCTGGGTGTTCTTTATGTCTAGGGTAATGTTGGAAGTGATACTCAACTGACCTACCACACAGAAAATTTTAGGACCCAACCTCCTCCAGATTTCTGGAGATGCACAGCCAGTGTGTTGCACTCTATGGGTAGGGACAAAAATTACACAAACTGGTATAAGTGATCAGAAATTGGCTCAAATCTGTAACACAACAGAAGTTCATTGCACATAAACCACTTTCATAGTGGCCAAAACGGGTTTAAAGTAAACCTGGATGGATGTATTATCAAATTCAACTGATTTAAGTTAAATTGATTTACTGAACTTCTGTCCCAGACCCCCCTCCCGAGTTAACAATTTCCCAGCATCCCAGGATGCTTTGCTACTCCCCTGTAAGCCTACCCCACCGCACAGAATGGGTGGGCTAGCCTTAGCCCAAGCTGTCTGCTCCAGCATAGCTGGGAGGCATGCTCTAGTGCCCCCTGGTTTCTCGCCTGGGCCACTGCAGTCATGTGGCTGCATTTCTGGAATCAAAAGAGAATACCTGTTCACTTGTTTATCAGTTCAAACTACGCAGCTTAGACTAACCTGTGAAGACTGAATCAATTCAGCCTCAGGCTTTTTGACTGTTGCTATTTAGCCTATTAGTAGGATGAAGTCCACTCTGCAACTGATTTTCTGTGCCAGCAGGCATAAAGAGGAAATGGGGTCATGTCTTCTTGGGATGTCCTGCACATTTCTTCTGATCTTGCTCACCCACATAAGCACCACCCCCAGAATAGGAGCTTAGCAACCAACTGGAAAGTCATTTGTTTCTTAGTGCTTAGAAGAAAAGATTATGCCTACTTGCTATCACCTTGCTGAATGGGAGTTTATCTGTTCCCATCTGAAATGAAAGTGCCTAGGGAAGAGCAACGTGGTATCTTTTGCATTAGGTTTCACAACTGTATAAAAGTGTACTTAATGAGATAAAAGGGTTCATAGGGTGCCTGTACACGTACAGGGACGCTACTCCAATGTGCTGTAATTACAGTGCATCAGAACAAACTCGATTAATTGATTCTGTTGGAGCATGCTAATTAGCATGGTAAGCAGCCTCCACATCTCATGTACCAGCATCCCCATCAAATGAGCTTTAGTTAAAGGGCCCCCACTGACATTTTGAAGTGTGGAAACACTGATAGATGAGATGTTGTGGGCACTTTAATTCGAGTGGCTCTTGGATCCATTCTAATTAAAGCATCCTCCTCCTTCCCCCACCCCTGGAGCACATGTAAAGATGCCAATAAGGATTAACTTTTCAAGGATCGCATTGTGAAATAATATACATCTCTCTGTTGGAGTAAGCATTTCCCACAGCCCTGCTGCCCATGATGAGTGCTTCTGAATCTGTTTGTAATCACTTCCTGTGAGAGGAGCTAGGTTACCTCTCATAAATTATTTCAAGTGAGAGCTAAAACAGGCATTTCTAAACACAAGAAAGAAAATCCATTAAGCCCCAAGTATTGTGCAGACTGTCCTCTCTACTGGCAGACTAGGTATGGGCCTTGAAACACTCAAGTATTTCCATTCCACAAGCACCGGAAGTATGTAAATGGCAGGCAGGTAGAAGTAAATCATGTGACAGTAAAATGGAAAGAAAGGTAGGGCTGAAAAGAAAATGGGAACAAGTCCTTAATTTTGGTGCTACATCAAAGATAGCAATCCACCCTGACACATACACCACCTTGTAGAAAAGGGCCCAGTTACACTGAACTTCTTTTCTTTTAAGGAGCTTTGATCAACAAAGCCTGCTTTCTGTCATTAATCCATGACACATTTGACATGAACATACATAATGGCTCTAGAATTGTAATTATGCCTTTAAATAAGGTTTTGTTTCTTTCTTTTATATTCACTGATCTATTACTTGAAGGCAATGGCTATTTTGATCAACACATATTTACTTGAGCATGAAGCCCTCACTTTAAGGCCAAAGAACTGATTTGATATATCCCTTAATAAAAACACAAGATAATTAAATACTACACTTAGAGTTGTTTTAAATGGATAGCAAACAAATTGTCATAAGCTTTGAGGGTGTTCTTTTTATTGATGTGTATGGAGAGTCACTGAAGAAGGTGTTTGTGGGACTCAAATTCTTGTCAGGGAGTGTAGTAAACCCCAAGAAAGGAAAAGAACTGTTTAAGCTAAAGGACAATATTGTCACAAGAGCACATAGAAATAAGCTAATCCAGAATTAATTTAGGCTGGAAATTAGAAAATGTCTAAGTACCAGAGCAATATGGTTCTGGAACAGTCTCCCAATAGAAGGAGATGGAGCAATAACACCTGATTGGTTTCAAAATGAAGTTTGTTCAAAGGGATTTATATATATATAAAGCCTACAATAGCAAGAGACTGGACTCAGTGACCTCAGCATCCCTTACAGTTTCCTATTCCTTACAGCTGCTTTTTTGGGTAATAGCATTTCTTTCAGCTTTCTTCTTACAGCCCTTTTAAATCTTGTGTTGATATACTGCCCTCTAAGGTTTATTAGCAACTGGGAGACCCAGTTTTTATTTTAAAGCATGTTATTGACTTAGTAGGTGGCCTTGGGCAAGTCATGTAACTTCTCTGCAATTCAGGGCTAGATCTATAAAAAGGGGATAATAATTCTCACTTTTGTGAAATGGCTAGAGATCTGTATGTGAAAAGTGCTATATCTAGCCAAACAAGTATGATAAATGCTAGTAATCATAACAGGATAGCAGACTGCGGGAGCCTGCACTGGGCAATAGTGCTCTCCTCTCTAACCCCCTGTATGTCAGGTGCTTGAACAGCTGCATGAAGGTGCAGCATAATTATAGGTGAATCAATTTGGCAGATGCAGCTTGTTAACTGCAACAAGGATATAAGAAGGGGCTGATTCTGGGCTTGATTCAGAAAAGGAGGTTTAGGCTGAAGAACAGGTTTTTGCTGGTGTCTAAATTATCAAGAAAATCTGTAACCTAGAAAGAGGAGTAGGTTTAGACTATTTGGAGTTCAGAGCAGGATGAGAACTCTTGTAGTGTGCAATGTAATACACTATGAGAAAATATGCAAGTTAGTGAGTGTAACTACTGCAAGTTTGGATAGGTATTTCTTGGCCACAAATACCTGACAAAATTGTAGAGTTCATAGAGGACTTAATGTAGACCAGGAAGTCAGGTTGTTGTGAATACAAGGTTTCCAGATTCTAGATGTATATAGAAGAGTGAGTGAGTGAGTGGCCCAGGGGCTGGAACATGGGATACATTGAATTAACTTTTTTTTCTTAAAATGGAGGTAAAGCAGCCCATGCTATGCCTATTTGTTTTTCTTTTTCCCTTGCTGCCCTTCTAGTACTAGCTTATATTCTGAAAACTTGAAACCACTCTAGCTGTCCAAAAGTCTATAACCCTCTGTATTCATGTCCATAACCTTATCCTGGTTCAGAAGAGTAGAATTTCTCACAGAATGAAATAAGTGCTATGGACTTCTCAGGGTTCAAGGTGGCTGTAGCAATATTTTCTATCAGACTGTTTTAAATTGACTCATTATTTGTGCAAGGTTTTGGTCACTGGGATGTAGACCCAATCTGGGGTAGCCAGCCAGTCTGTGACTTCAGAAGGCAGAGCACACACCAGAGGCAGCTTCTAGGATATTTACATGCCTAGTAAACATGTTGTGACCTAGAAAACAATTATATTCAGCTAGGTGTGTGGGTATGCTTGGGGGACACCGCCTTTGTTTGTTCTCTCTGGTAACTTGTCTCAAATCATGCCATGATGTCACAGGGCACTATGACAATCCTATAGTATTGAGAAACAGTGACACAACGTTGTCATAGTCGGCTATAATATGCCAGTTTCACAAGGAAGTATGACAAGGCTCTTAGACAACAAGTGGGAATTTTCTCCCAAGCCTGGATATTCCAGTGGGCCCGGACTGGCTGGTTCCTTTTTTTAATAGGTCACAAATGGCCATTACATAAAACACTCTCTTTTTATTATGTTAAAACCAGGATAGGACCCTATTACTCTTGCTTAAAATATGAACACCACTAAAAAGAGCTAGGAACCTAAATTCAGAACCCACAAAAAGGTGTGTGGGTATAAGGTAGAGAATGAGTCCTGCCTTAAGAACTTGCCTTAAGCCCAAATTCCCAGGGCCACCCACAGAAATGGAGATTTGGAGTAATTCTGGTCTCTAAACAGCTTAGGTGGGTCACGTAAGATGAGAAACAGATCTGACAAAGCAAGAATATTTGACAACTTCTAGGAGAGGTGGAAACCTACTCTCCCCTAGTATAGCATGACTAGGGCTAGGACTTTCACCATTCTGGGTAAAATCACTTTTGCTGCCTGTTCTCTTGTGTTCACATAACTGACTGTGCTGACCTATGTAATCAGCTCCAGGAGGCATCACCCCTCCAATTCTGTTGTTCTGGGCAGCTGCCACATTTGTGAATAGGATGCATCAGCCCTGAATTGACTGTGACATGAATACATGTGGATAAGTGGATACATCCACGTGATGGCAAATCCTACCAGTTACAAATCTGTGTTCTAGTAGATGGAAAAACAACTTCTGGGTAGAGGAAAGAGCACCATCTGGTGGACAAGTATACCAAATTGAGAGTAATAATCCAAACTTCATTGGCTCACATACCACCTTTTCAAAATACATTGTGAAGTGGTTCGATGGAAAAGCAAGCTCATGTACAACAAATTGGGAACCCCTGAAAATATAATACCCTTTGTGGTGTTTAAGCAGCTGATCCTACAATCATAATCTCTGTTTCTTATGTAACAATACTCAAGAGGATTTCACAAATGAGTGGGTTTCAGGCTAGAAATATAGCAGCAGAAGGTCTGGACAGGTCTGGAATTGGCTGAAGATTTTGATTTAAAGAACCAGATGAAATTAAAACCCTGGTAGGGCATCTTTAAAACAGATAAAAAAGGGGGGGGATGACTTTATTTCATTGTGAGTACAAGGAAAACCCTGTAGTTGCTGACTAGAGGTAAAAGGTACTAACAGTCCTGTTTTCATTCTCTACTGCCACGCTGCATCTCTTTACTTTTGTTTATTATAGCCCCTGCAAAATGCAACCCCCAAAAATCTATACAGTTCACTGATATAGTGCCCCCTTCCCTCCTACTGTTCTTAACTGGATGTCACTTAATTTCAAGTACCTGATTAGGCACACTAGACCTTAATTTTTCTTGTAGTTTGCAAGTAGCATCTTGAAAAACCTGCAGATTTAAAGCAAAAGAAGAAAGCCAAAAAGATATTATCATATCTGATTGTTGTGCTTAGCTCTTACTCTAATCTTTCATTGTATTTCTGCAACAAAAACAATGTAAGGATATGTCAAGGATCTGGGGCTGCAGACAATAAGGTAACTTCTTGGTTGTATGGCTTTACATACTATATATGAAGTTTGCCTTTGGAAGAGTGAAGCATGACAAGTGAGGGCTCAAGAAATTCAGTCATGTGGTCATTCCCCAGCAGCTCTCTCATTAGGGAAATTTAGGATATTGATTTGAGCTCTCATGTTTTGGGCAGTGAAAAAGGCTTCCTTCTCAGAGCCATAGTGGAAATCAAGGAATATCATAACTGGGCAATAAGTCCAACAGTAGGAGCGTTTCAAATTCAGAACTAGCAATATCAGGAGCTGATTGCGCTGAGTTGCCAACTGCTTTCTTTAATAGTATCATAGTACTTAAGGTCAGAAGGGACCTAAACAGATCATCAGGTCTGACCCCCTGCCCTGGGCAGGAACGGGTGCCGGGATCATATCACCCCAGCCAAATATCTGTCCAGCCTCCTCTTGAAGACCCCCAAGGTAGAAGACAACACCACCCCACTTGGGAGCCCAGTCCAGAGCCTGACAACCCTAACTGTAAAGCAACGTCCCCTGATGTCCAGCCTGAACCTTTTCTCTAACAATTTGTGGCCGTTATTCCTAGTAACTCTGGGTGATAAAGTTATTGTAGCTACATTGATCTTAATACAGCTTAAGTAACAGACCAGCTGGGCTGGAGGTGGCTGCATTTCAGTCTGGGGTGAAGTGATTTCTATCCTTTTTTGTCTTTCTTTTGTTCATCTCCCTTAATCAGACAGGAAGATTAGTAGCAATGTGATATAGAAACCCACTACAATAGTTGCCAACTGGAGGGTTAACCTGCTAGAAAAGCATGGACTGTCACTATTCTTGTTAAGCCAATAGAAGGTTTGTAAGGCCTGCCTTTGGTGGAAGAAACTGTTGGGTTTTTTTGCTGCTCTCTAATTGTTAAGGTCCGGATTTTCAACCTTGCCTGCATGAGAGCACATCCATTTGCATGTATAGTTACCCTCACTATACATAAATATGGCAAAGACATATGTGGCAAATTAAGTATCTTATTGGGAAATACTATTCACCAGAGAACTAAAGCCATAGCACCAGAACTACCTGCAACAAACAAATGAACATGAACTGACATGGAAGTGAGAACCTACATATTCTTCTACCTCCCCCTTGCTGCCTTGTAAAAGTGCTCCTTTTACACTTGAACTGCTCCCTGATAGGATCATTAGCTTCACCCATTTTGTTCCTATTCAGATGTCTGTCAAATGTGTCAGGTATCCCAACCAGACACTATCACTCATGTAGCCTCCATCTTAGCTTTGGACCTGTTTGATCAAAACCAAAACCCATAAAGATCAGTGGAAATAAGAATTTGTCCCACTTTGTGTATACCGCTAGGCTTGTGCATCTGACACCAGCCTATAGGCTAAGGAAAATTTCCCTTTCTTTCAAAATAAGAGCTCAGCTTATTTCCTAAAAGATATTCTAGCAGACCGATCAGAAGGAAGGTGCTATTACTGCTCTATATTAAACATTTATTAAGAGGGTTTTTATCTAATAATCTCTCTTTCTCTCCACCTCTCCTCATATCTACAATATCAACAATTTACCCCTTCAGTTTGTTTTTTTAATTCCTTTTACTTCCTTGGGCAGGGGGATGCTTTTTGGCGCGGAAGCAGCCAAGAAACCAGCAAACCATCCTCAAAAAAATATGAAATGTTATGGTTCATATACAAAAGATTAACTGGGTTTCTTTAAAAAACAAAAAGATGTTGGTTCTCTCCATTTCCAAGGTTATCTGTAGCGGTCCTGGTTTTCTCATTTAAAAAAAAAATCCCAAACTTTCGGATTAAAAAAAGTAACCCCAAATCCACATTTTTCCTTGATTTTAAAATTAAACACCACTATAGATGTTCCTATATATTAGTAACATTTCATTTTAATCACGGAAAAAATGTGGTTTTGGAGTTACTTCTTTAATCTGAAAATTGGGGATTTTTTATTTATTTATTTTTATTAAAGAAAACCAGAATCCCTGGTTATCTGATTGTTTGAACAGCCTGATATTCAGTCTATAAACTGGTTTTCATTTAACAGGTCAGGATAGGCGCCATCAGTATTATTTATGCCTGTGATTTTCCTGCCTTCAGATTCTTCTGTCATCCAACAGGGGCACATTAATCTTTTTAAATATTTTTGAAACTGAGGTATAGAGGGACTAACTGTCTGCTGAATCAAATACGTTTCCCCACAGGGAGTTGAGGTTGTTCAAATGCAAGGAAACACACATTTCCTCACACAGTCATACCTTTTGATCTGAATTTTTTTTTAATTAAGACTGGTGAAACAAATCTATTATATTCCATGCTCCCACAGTACAGTGGCATGTGTGAACATGCCTAAATTTGCCCAAATTATTCATATTGTCTCTGATTCCTTCACTTTCACCTCCCCAGTCTTTCTCATACTCTTTCATTCCTTTCCCCGTTCCACACAATGTATTTGCTGTGCACACAACAAGATTGCCTTGCAACCACTGTCAATTAAGATGCAGCCCCCTAAGATGAGAATGACCCTATAATGAATGGCACAAAGTCAACCAGCCACTGCTGAATGTCTTTTCACTAAGCCTGCCATGCTGGGAAGCACAAGGGGTTAAAGACCACTCTTCATTCATATGCACAACAGTGTGCCATTTACCTGCTAATCCTCTATGCTTAATTCTTTAGCTGCTAGAAGCATTGTCTGAGCCAACACACTGGCAGCATTAGCTTTCTTTACTGCCCAAAATGTCTGAGAAACAGGAGACACCGAAGGTTTCTTTTTCTTTCTGGAACATCACTAAGCAAAGGGTTGGTTTCATCTGGCTGCTGCTTTTGAGAGCTGACACACAAGGTCATTCTAAGGAAGAACTCATCAGGCTAAAAAAATAAGACAGACTTAGAAACTTTTTCCAAACACTGCCTGACTTGCACTGTACTTCTGTAAGGTAGGGAAGTACTGATATCCCCCTTGTACAGGTGATTAAACAGAACCAGATCCGTACATGTCTTTATCTCACAGAAGAAATTAATGTCCAAGCTGAAAATACAACACGACTGTCCTGATTCCTCGCCCCAGACCATGCATACAGACATTCTCTATGATATTCCAGAGGCTCTCAACAGGGAACTGCCCTGCTGAAAGCCCATGTCTGAGGATAGTCTGTGTTTCTCCATTCAGCTGGGTTTCGAAGGAATTACTGCAATGATTGGCATTAGCCCAAGCAACTGCCTTTTTTCACCTATTTAGGTGAAAAAGGGGAATATTGAAGAGAGGGGAAAACCTGGTTCCAATGAAGTCAGTGAAAAAGTTCCTATTGATATTTAATTGTACATGTTATTTCATTCATGATCTTCTGCCTTTACAAAGGAGGAGGAGAAAGGGATTTATTAAGTCCTATTTATTTATATGTTGGTATACCAGCTCATGGTCTTGTGTGAGTTAACCAGTTTCCCAGTCTGAGTTGTCCATGCTTAGCTGAGGATCACATGAACAATTCCTCACTCAAATCCAAAATCTGTGCTTTGGGGGTTTGAACACCTGGAAGTAGGTTAGTCAAAGACAAGGGAGACCCAGCTATTGTGGGCAATTTTCTTTGCCCATAAGTAGACACTCAGAGAAAAGGAAATCATTTCGCTAAAGAACCTTAGTGCATCTCTACTGATGGATGCCCATCTTCCCAACCCCTACAAAATACGAGAGATGACTTTACAGTAAAAAGCAAAGGCATGAAGATATCAAATTCACCCAAGGAACCTTGTCAGCGATGAAGAGGTTACTTTTTTCTGTCCCTTTGAATTTCAAGGATTAAGAAACAGAGGCTCCAACTCTTCAAGGTTTCATTTTTCACTGAATCTGATAATCCCTCCACATTTGGCACCATTTCTCATCCATTTGTTCATACTTTACTCTAGAGTTTCTTACCTGACAACCACACTGACCTTCTGTTTAAATCCAAGGCTGTGTAAGCAAGGGTTCAGCTATTAGCCCTAGGGTTCAGTTACAGCTTGTCAGGTTGCTTCCCACAGTTGAAGAACAGTCAGGGGGGTGGGAAATATGCATGAACAATATGCACATTTGGCCACATTCATAGAAGCTGGTTTTGACTCTTGCAGTCTGTGACTTTGGGTCCTTAAACCTCATAAGCTAATAGTTGGTGAGATGCAACCAGTGATTGTTAGGAGACTTATTCAAGATCCATAAACCAGAACAAACATGAGCATATCACTGTGGGTTGGGTTGATCCTTTTGTCTATGGACACATGAGAGAGGGACTTGTTGATGCAAACAGTGCTGAATATTCACTTAGTGCTGTTGCAGAGTCATACCCCATGCTTCAGTGCTTTAGGAGCTGAGCTGTCTGCTTCATGTTAAGGACAGCATTGGTGCAGAGATGGGAGCAGAGCTAAAAAGAAACCACGGTACAAACGGTCCAAATTCTGTGCCTATATAAATTCACTGGGACTCCAGTGACTTAAAAACAGTTACCCCAGCTTTACAGTGGTGTCAGAGAGAGCAGAATTTGTACTCATTAGGGGAGGCTCTCTGCTCCCTTAGGCTAAGTCCTTGGATTAAGGATGGGTCTTGGTCAGAACTGACACATTATATTTTATCTATATCCAGTGCAAGACTTAATGCAATTAAAGGGACACCTAAAATGTTCTCTACAAGAAAACTGACACATCAAGATTTAACATCTTATGTATTTTATAGTGTGCACGTGGGCTAAGTACAGACAATCAAAAAGCCTGAGGCTGAATCAATTCAATCTTTACAGGTTAGTCTAAGCTGCATAGATTGAACCAATATGCAGGTGAACAGGCATTCACTTTTGATTCCATAAATGCAGCCACATGCCTGCAGTGGCCCAAGGCAGGAGCTGGTGTGCAGTAGAGCATGCCTCCCTGTTCACCTGGAGCAAACAGCTTGGGCCAAGTCTAGCCTACCCACCCTGTAAGGGAGCAGGGAGCCTTGTTGGGGAGGTGCAAAGCATCCTGGGATACTGGGGACCGTTAACTTGAATCTGGATAGGATCTGGGACAGAAGTTCAATAAACTGATTTAACCTAGATCAGTTGTCTGATACTACATCCATCCAGGTTTATCTTAATCTAGTTTCGGCCATTTGAAAAGTGGTTTATGTGCACTGAACTTCTGTTGTTATAGATCTGAACTGGTTCCAATCATTTCTACCAGTTTGTCAATTCTATTTGTAGCTTTAGCATTATCCAGGCAAAGCAAAAGACATGGATTTTAGCTAGGAGCTGGGCATTCTCCTAGTATTGAGGGAGTCCCCAGTGTTTATGGAACTAGATACTAAACTATCTTCTTTATAATACCCAACAGGGCTCAGAGCCCTCTGGAGTGCCATTTGCTCTGCCAATCACCATCTTGTGAATGCTCACTTTTAGGTGGAACATATTACATCAGCCCTAGGGCTCCTTTAATGTATGTTGAAGGCTGAGCATGGACAGCTCACTGTCAGCCTCACATCTCTGTTCAGTGTATAGAGAGAACATGATCCATTGTGTCTGATCACTGCCTACAATAAAAGACAATCACTTGATACACCACTTCTTTTCCTTTACATGGCTCCTCATATGGCAACTAGCCTATGTGCATGCATTTCTTTCTCTTGCTTGTTCTTACTTCCTGCCTTCTTTCCCCCTTTTGCAATAGTGGCCCACAAGTGATCTTTCTTAACAGCAAAAACAGTACGGAAGATGATTCAGTTTGACTCCGCAGGTTTTGAATATTGCCACAGTGAGTAATTGGTAATTGATATTTGAAGCTTTGAGTTATATACACTGAGGGGCCCTGAGGGGCAGACTATGTGAGACTTAGTGAGATGTCTATGTCTTAAATGAACAGTCACACAAGTAGAGGACAGAAAACAAAAGAAAGTCTGCTTACTTTCCTTATTGCTATTTTAATAGGTCGTCATATTTTTTAAGCGATATCTTCAGAGTAAACCCAACTTATGGAGCTAAACCCATACAAGGAAATGTTTCTTTGCAGGCTGTGAAATTGGCTACTTCAGAAGGTTATCACCATGACAAATGTAGCAGCAAGACTTTAGTGACTATAGCAGCATAAATGACCTTTACAGTTATGCAACCTAGTATAATGATATAGGTACTCAAATCTCCCACTTCAAGGCATCAGCTGATCATCTGTCAAGGTCAAGAAGGAACTTTTTTTCCCCTGTGAACAGCATTTCATAATTAACCAGGTGCCTTCTGGGGGATTTCCCTTTCCTCTGAAGCCTCGAGGTTACTGTACTAAGCTTATTTCTCTGTTATGGTGGTTCCTGTGGAAAGATATAAGAAAGTTTGAGCTGCCCATGTGTTGTCTCTGTGAGAATAGTATTTCATAGTAGTTGCCTGGAAGGACTACGAGGTGCCAATGGGGACCTTTTGATTAATTTAATTATATAATAATACTTTGCATTTATATAGCACTTTCTATCAGGGTTTTTAAGCCTTTCTCAAATGCTGTGGGTGTTGACTGCAGCCAAGGCTGCAGATTTTGGCTAGGGTGTGCCAGTGCTCCTGCTGGGACCAAAGCTGGAGGTTCCTGGCTTACGGGTCTTGCTCCTCCACGCAGGGTAAGACCAATCACTATATTTGGGGTCAGGATGGTAAGATTGGTATAGACTGTGGGGATTTTTGCTTTTCTCTGTAGCTGGGGACATGGCCCTCTTTCTGGGATCTCTTGAACATATATTAACAACCTTTTACAGGAAGCAGGATGTTTGCTGCTGTAGTCCCCCTGCCTTACCAGGTTAGGGTGTTATGTCTTGTGTTTTGTCAGGGTTAACTGTGTAGTTTTACTAAGAAGTTAGATTATGGATTTTTATAGGATTGTTTGGATAGGGATCATCCTGCCTTAGGCAGGGGGTTGAACTAGATGACTTATGGGGGTCCCTTCCAGCCCTACTTCTCTGATTCTATCCAAGAATTTCAAAGGACATGGATTCACAAGAGTATACAGGTGCTCAGCTTCTGCTGAACTACCACTTTGGCATCTAAATCCAAAATATATATCCTCAAAACCCCAATTAACTCTAAAGTAAACTCAAGTCCCTTTGGACCCACATTTTTGTCTGTGACAAATTTTCCTAAATATTAGCTTCTGCTCAGAACCACACCTATCTTCATATATAAACCATTACCTTACGTCTCAGCTTAGCTGGTATTTACAAAATGGGTATCCCCCAACTATCTTAGTTGAGAGGCCCAATCTAGTAGGTATTTACAAGGCATATTTGCCAAATCACCCTTCAAACAAAATGCAGCCACAGGATATACTCCACTTTTATCCAACAGTGCAGTAATTGGAGTACTCGCCTAGGATGCGGAAGGCCCTGGTCAAATCCCTCCTCTGCCTGAGGTGCCTTCAACTAATATACCACTACCAGAAAAGTGTCCTGACAAACAAGCTATGGGATATTCTAGGGTGTGGCTCTCTCACTGATGAAGCTTTCCCTCATTAAGTTGTGGGTTGTAGAATCTCTGCCAGTAGATGCTTTTAAGTGAAGGTTAGACAACCATTCATCAAGAATGAATTAGAAATGATTCTGCCTTAAGCAGGATCTTGCACTAGATGACCCCTTTCACCCTTATCCTTTTGTGATTCTTTGATTTCTGTGTGTGTGTGTGTGTGTGTGTGTGTGTGTCTCTCTCTCTCTCTGTCTCTCTCTCTCTCTCTCTCTCTGTGTCTCTCTCTCTCACCATGAATATTTAATTGAATGAATTAAATGAATGAAAAAGTTCCAAACAGAAGACACAGAGTCTCAACCCAGAATACCCTATATTGTATTGGTTAGGGTACTCTCTTCTGTCAGAGTGGAGATGTGGGTTTGATTCCTCTTAAGTTGAGAAAGTAGAGGAGATCCATGATCAAATCCTAGCTGAGAAGGACCTCCTGATGCTGTTTTTGGGAAATGCCTAGCTCCAAGAAAGTTTGACTGGAGAGAAGTGCCTCTCTACAGCCAAGAATTAGGCATCCAGCTCTTGGATCTTGTAGTGGCTGGATAGGGCAGCTCCCTATTCAGTACCTGGGTTTTTTTGTGGATCCCATCTTTAGGCATCAGATTCTTCCTACGTGTTATATGGGGAGCCTAGAAATTTAACTGGGGTACTGGTCTCCATTAGGGAGTAGGATGCATCCATTCTTCTTTGGATCTAGCCCAAAGCAATATTCAAACTTTAGTGAACTTGGCTTCCCTTGGCCCCCACGTAGCAGGGAAGTAATAGTGACATCACTGCAAAAACAAAGAAAGGAATAGCTTCATTAAATGGCTTACCCAGGATCACACAGGATCTAGTGAAATCAAGAATACAGCTCAGGTTGTCTGAGTCTTAGACTTATCTGTCAGCCACAAGACAACCTTTTATCATTACCTTTGCAATTATCTTTTAGCCTCAGAATACTGCCTAATTCTTTATTTTTCGGGGCCGGAGGGAGTGGAAAAGATGAGTGGTTTGAAATGGGGACACATAATCCAAGAAATCCTAGATTCTGTTGCTGGATGACACTGACTTTGGACTTGCTGGGCACTCAAGCTGCCTAACTTCACTGAGGTTTCCTAACAATAACCCTTTTCCTTTATGTAGGAGTCCTGTGAGTCTTTAAATAGTTGACCCAATAAAAGACATTAAAGAAGGCCAATCATCTTTATCATGTGGGGTGGCACATAACTGTGAAATGAGGCTGCCCCAATCTAGACTTATTCTGTCACCCCTCCAAGCTGAAATCTTTAGGGGAATTTCCCTTCTATTTAAGGTCAAAGATGTGAAGACTTGGTTTTCTTTTCTTTCAAAATGAGAATGTTGTGAAAGCATTTTTCTGGACCCAGAAAATTCTTCTGTCTCCAGACATTAAAGATATGGTTATAGTCCTCCCTGAGTCACTTCAAAAGTGATATTTATGGTAACCACTGCCTTTTTAGAACCTGAGGTTGCTTTGGGGGGAGCAAATATTGTGGAAGAAAAACTAGGGGTTAAGAGTAGAGTCACTGTTTCACACTGCTATGGAGGACTGGTGTCTAAAAGGCATGAAAGCTCTGTGGCAGTTGAATGTGCTTTTGGTCAGTCTAGCAAGGAGGAAAGATATGCAAAAGAGAAACCAATGGTATATCAGTGATGTAAGAAACCCTAAGTGACTTGTTGGGAGAAATGTATAAAGAGGCTAGTAGAAAAAGCAAATTCAGGAACTTGATTTTTGATAGAGATTAAACCATATACCTGAAAGGGATTTAGAGCCAGTGTTTGGATTTTGGTTTGGATCCATCTCACAGATAGATATATGTAAACAGTTAACTTCTGGATCCAGATTCAAACTACCAGAGCTCAAGAATCTTCGAATCCAGGATTCCAGGTCAGGTCTATCTGTTTGTTTCTCAGTTTCTTTTTTCTTTCAGCCATTTGACTATAATCTGATATTATAGGTATGCTTAGAACTGGCAATGCCCAGTACACACTGTCATGGTTAGCTGAAAGCAGTGAAGTGTTCATTTACAATGTCACTGCAGCAGATGCCATGAGGACAACTGGCTAGGGAAAGGCTCATATGTTTCATTAGAGAAAGGTGACAGAATTTGACAGCCATGTTGTTAGTATTAGTCAATTGCACTCGCTTACGTGGCATGCAACTAGCTAAGCTACAAGTTTTCCATACACATTAAGTTTTAAATTATATACGTAGAGCCTCAGATTTCTGTGTTTAAACAGTGCCTACCTTTTGACAAAGACCTGGTCCTGTCCTCACACCATCTTAACTCCATTGGCTTTGATATTTTTACTGGCCACAGTCTCTGAGGAACCAGTCATGGAGCCGGTCACACCATTCAGTGCAGATGCAAGTGAAAGGCATACAGGAGGAGAGAGGTAAGGACCCTCATGGATATCAAACCATTGGAGATTCAAGTGTTAGCAAATCCTTTATTCACCATGCTCCTCCCTCATCTTTCTCCCCCCATATACATCTTCCCCCTCCCCTGATGCCAGGTACAGGTGATTCCAAAGGTTTCCTTTGCACTACATAAGCATAAACAGCAGGAAAGTGTTCCTCGCAAAGCACCAAATCCAATCACTTTGGCTTTGGTGGAACCAATAGTCCCATGATTTTACAACTGGTAAGTGAGACTAGAATTAGGTCCCAATTTCACACCTGAATGCAGTGTAGAACTGTGTACATAGCTGAAACTTTAGACGTTCAAGAATACTGGGATACAAAACTACAACCAAAACTTCAGATACATCTTTGAGGCTCCTTTTCAACCCTGAGGTTTAGCGGGCAAAACCTGTACTTTTTGAGGATGACTTTTCAAATTGCTGAAAGAACCTGTCACTTGCCTCTCAGGAAAGTCCCTCAGCACAGGAAATGCATTGCCCAGAAATCTCCTGATGCAGGATGATCATCAGGCTGATTATCACGGATGACGTGAATTGGAGTGTTATTGCTTCAGTCATTGCCTGCCACCACCTCACCTATAAAAAGGGTGGTCACTGCTCTGTAGGATTCTATGAAGTACTACGTTGGTTTGAAAAAGCAAGATGGTAAGAATCTGTGGCATGTTGTCAACCTTGTTTAAACATGTCATTAATTTAATTATCTCTAATAGGCCATGCTGTTGCTAGTCAGTCCAACTGTCCCTATTTGGGATTTGATATCAGAAAAAAGATACAGAACTTGTATGATTATTCAGAAGAGCATAAGCAACTGGTAGGGGGTACACGTGCCCCCCTGATGGGGCTGGTGCCCCCCCCCCCCCGATGGCCAACACTGATGCTGTTGGTAAGGCTGGTGGCCCCCCTGGCAGGGTCGGCAGCTTCTGCGGGTGCCCCCCCCCCGCAGATTCAGGAGGCATCAGTCACTCATGCAGAAGAGTGTAGCTTGGAAAACCTAACCTGAATCACAAATAAATACTCAGAAGTCCATACAACCAGTCCTACACTGTTATCAGCTCACAAGGTAGCTAATTTAAAAGTAGCTTAGGTAAATCTATATGAAATGCAGTCTCACCTTTTACTGCATTGTAGATATATCCTTCATGGCTTATATTTCTTATCAGTATCCATTTGCAGAAGGGAGATTAAATTGAATCATTGCAATGATTACTATTCTTAATATAAGTAACATAATGTTATCATCATTGTAACAGTATAATACTATAGGATTATTATTTCTATGAACAGTAATGATCAACCAATTATTAAGGGGAGGACAGTGAAGGTGGAGTAGCTTTAGAAATCCAAGAATCTCAGAAGTAGGTCTCAAATTCCTGTCTCACCCTTGTCTGTAAACCATGGGGTTCAATTTTCAACTGCCCAGAACTTGTGAAGCTGCTCTAGTTGACACTGGCAGATAACTCTACAATTGATCCCAAGGCTTGGGCTGTGCTTATTCCAGTTAAGGGTTGGTGTAAAGGAACTTGGGAAGGGTCCAGGACCAGCTCTGGGTCTGAATTCTGCATCCACGCCTCCTGTGCCTAGAACGAATTCACCCGAAGTAATCTAAAATGCATGAATGATAGCTTTGTGCCAACCCAGGTGCACTAGAAATCCAAGACTTAATCACTCAACAATACTAGCTGAGTTTGGCTAAACATCTAGATTTTGGGCCATTGTTGTTGTTTTCTGACTGCAGCAATACAGTTCCTAGGAAAAGGGTGGGGCTGTCAGTGCTGTTTGCATACCTATAATAAGTGTGTATGCTTGGTCACACAGTCATAGCCTGTGCATTTTTATAAATCTCCTTCAATCTGGGACATTTTAAATACAACATGTCATAGGTCAGTTCTGTGTTGTGGTGGTTGAGTAGATTTGCACAGGAGCTTTGAGGGGAGAGGATGTGGAAAAACATTTTCTTTACATGCAGGACTGTGAAACAGCTCTGAAAAAACCTATGCAATGTGTTTTCTTAATTGCAGATCCACCCTCAACTGATATTTTTATACAGGGGCATGATTTAACTGAACACCACATTGCCCATTATGCTTAGGATGTGTTAACTGCACTTAAAACATAAGTGCTCACAAGTTTGAACAGCAAATATGATAAGTGTGATCATATCAAATATGATAAGTGTGATCATATCATAGCAAGGTTACAACTTTTGCAGGAGAAGCATCTCCGGATCATATAAAGTAGCATGTGTGCAGGTGTTGTCAGACTGCGCCATGGAGATTATACAGATTCAACCTTCTAACAGTCAGCTGAAATAGCCAAACTTCTCCTCGTACACTAACTCACTACAGTTGATTGTCAGTCCCAACCTCCACACTGCACCGCACCACAGCCAGTTCAAGACTGCCAATAGCAGAGACCCATCGGCAAGTGCAGATCCAGTGGCTGGAATAACACACTTCTCCGGGGCTTGACTCACTGTGCCCCCCCACTGCCTGCTTCCAGCAGCAGAGACCTGGCTCATCTGGTGCGCTACAGGCACCAGATCCTGGACTGGGCAGTGCTGGGCATGCAGCAGGGACAGTGCAGGTCCTAGGTGTGGGAGTTGCACATCTTCATGGATGGATGTGTGAACTGTGGTACCCAGTACCAAGGGCAGTGTCTGTGGTGGGAAGAGGTTGGGAAGGAAAGGGAGGTGGGGGAGAGTGTGCTGCTAGCTCCAGCCCTGTCCAGAGCAGGCTGAGATTGTAGTAAGCATTATGGTGTGACTGCTTAGAACACATTTTAACTCGTAATATGTCACGGTAATACTTGCTCTGGTCTACATATACCACATGTTGAGTGTCCCATGCAACAAAGCCCTGAGACACTATTTAACTGCCAGTCATAACTGCTGACACACCATTTGCAATAGGTATGGGAATGTTAACCTTTCCTTGTACCCTAACTCACTGTAGCCTGGTAGTCTGTTATAAAACAAAAAAAGATACCAGAACCAACATAAGAAAAGACAGAGAATATGAGGTACTGGGCAAGTTTAGGAAACTCTTAATCAACAACTGCTCAGGACTCATTCACTGCCATGCAGTGACACTCCAGCAGTCTGACTGCAGAACACAATTCAGTTTAATTCAAATAATTTAGGACTCAATGGAACCAGTTGTTGTGTGAAGCACATGAGCCAAAGAAGAGACAACTGCCATCCGGGCTCTTTGGTACATAGGAATTGTGTCCATTGTAACTTCTGTTGAGATGTTGCAGCACACTTCACTCTGAATATCCCGCTAGGTCTGCCATCCAATACAAAGCAAAAGAAAGTGGGATTTTGTATTGCTGTAGCTAGAAGACAACTCAAGGCTAGTATTTGCTGTATTTATTTTCACAGTTGTTTCACCATCACACAGTCTGTATATGGTAATATGCCTCAATGTGCTCTTGAAGCTACTCAGCCAACCGCAAGAGATAAAAAACAATGATGGGTTATAAAATGAAAGACTATCAAATGAACCTAGTTTAACAGACTATGAACAAAGTTAGTTTGGGCCAGTAGAACTGAGCTTTGAGTCAGAAATCTTAGGGTGGAAATCTTCAGTATCCATTTGTACTGTTCACTAATACTTCTACCTACAAGAGCACATGATTCTGGGGGAGTAAAATGGTGCTATAGGTTAGTAGGGAAAACAAAAAACTTCTTCCCTCTAGTCTCAAGACTCTGGTCCGCCTTAACTCAAAAATCAATATGCATTTTTGTTCATTCACTGAACTTTAAATCCAGACAGAAATGTATGCAATCAAGTTTACACAGCACCTACCACTGCTGCTTCCACAAGCCTAATAATAGCAAATATGATCTTGTCCTGATACCTGTGATGCAAAAATGTGTTTTCATATCTTTAGAAGGCAAGATTTTGTCTATCTTGTTTGAAAGTGGAGATATATTTAATGAATCTGAATTTTGAAAAACACTTAGGCTATGTAACAATGTGACTGATGCAGTCCAGAGAGACAAGCCAATCACATCCATTGTGTTATTAGGGACCCCAGATAATAGATATATTTCTATCTATTCGGTCAGATTTTCGCAAAGCTTGTGACAATTTCTTATTGATACAATTTCTTCCCAAAGTCTCTACTCAATGTAAAATTCACATTAAAGTCAACTATACAGCTCGATTTAAAGGAAGGTTGGCTACTGATTTTGAAGTTAAGGGATTTTTTTTTAATACAAATGTTTGTACTTCATCTTAGTGGAATATATCCATGATAGGTTTTCAGGGATGGTCTAGCTCCCAATGAGTTTAGTTTTAACATGCTTTTCTTTCTCCTGTTAAAATAAGAAAACATTTGCAAGAAACTGTCATGTTTGTATCAGCCATTCTGCCTTCTTAATTATGAAAGGGAATTATGAAAGGAGAGAGAGGGAGATAGATGAGGAAAGGAACAGAGAAGAGACAGAAAGGAGAGGAGCAGAGAAGTAAACAAGGAAGAGTAAGAAAGGAAAGGAGGAGAGGGGGAAAACAGATGAGTGCATGTGGGAGTGAGAGAATGAGAGAAAGTAATGAAACTTCATTGACCAGGACAGAAAGAATGGAGGAGGAGAAAAGAAAGATGTTATACTCTAGTCGTTAGGACACTGCTCTGGGACTTGGGAGTCTTCAGATCAAGTCCCATCTGCCAAACTTCCTTTGTAACCCTGGGCAAGTCACTTATTTCCAATACCTCCCTTTCCTATCTATCAAACACAGATAAAATAACTTTCTTCCCTCTCAGGGGTGATGTGAGGATAAATACATTAAAGACTAAGATGCTCATACCCTTCTGTAAGGGGATCATATAAATATGTGCTCTGGGAGGGGGCATTTTAATTAGAGTTGTTCTAATTAAAGCACCCGGAGCATCACGTGCATCAGTGTCCCCGCACTGAATAATGGCAGCGGGGACACTTTAACTTGTTGAGCAAGTGTTAGTTAAAGTGGCCCTGCTGCCATTTTTCAGCGCAGAGACACTGATACACATGACCCTGGAGTCTGCTCCGACATGTAATTACAGCGCATCAGAGCGGTCTCAATGTACATATACAGACACCCTTAGATTGGTGGTGAGGAGGTGGGGGAAGGGAGGAACTTAAAAGAAGAGCAGAAGCCTATTTCAAAGGGAATTTGCAAGATTTAACAAATCTGTTCATGACATTTAATAGTGTTAGTTTTTTTCTTTCCAGTGGAATGAAAACATGAATTAGACAACTTCTGGAGTTAGAAACTCTTATTAAAAAAAAAAAAAAAAATCAAGGCAAGTAACAAACAGCTACTACAAGGATGTCTCCCAGAAGGAGAGCAGATTTGACATGACTATTTACCCATATTTTCAGCTCTTCTTTCTGTGCACAACAAAGATCCACTAAACAGTAGAGTTCTGGGGCATTAAAAGATTTTGATCTACCTCCAAAAAATTCTTACTAATTGGAATTAAACTGTAGCTATCCTTTTGTAATAGCTCTTCCCATATCCTTCCCCCCCCCCCCCCATCTACCCTGCCTGTATCTCTCTTCTGTCACTTCTAACAATGACCATCATCTTTGTTTAGAAAGAGTCCAAAACACTTTGCAATGATTCATCTACTACAGGGGTGTCAAATTTACCCCAAGCCTCAGGCCAGATATGGAGGCTCCTCCCAGGCCTGATCCATGGGGACAGCTGCAGCTGTGGGGGTCCTTATTAGGGTGGCAGCATGGGTCAGGTCTATGTTTGGGTGGCAGGAGCATAGGTCATGTCTGCAGTCAGGCAACAGCTTAAATCCAGCGGCAGGGTCAGGTGCATGGGCATGCTGCCAATGGCCACATCCACCAGAGTCCCTGGACCCCAAATTCTAAGGCAGACTTCACCCACCAACTTCTAGTAGCCTGTCAGATTACTGGTAAGCCACATGTGGGGTAGACCCAGCAGATGTTGTTTTGGGGACATGGGAGGCAATATGATCCAGTGGATAGGAGCTTAGAATAATGATGAGTTGATTCCACTTCCCAGCACTGCCATTGGCCTGCTTGGTTGACTACAGGCAAGTCATTTTACAACTCTGCTTCTTGGCTTCTGGAAAATGGGATAATGCTGCTCATCACAGTTCAGTACCTTTAGACCTGGGGAGGAAATGTGAGTTCTTTTAAGTGCCAAGGTTTGGAAAGAGAGAACTGTAGGAGACCTGTCCCATCTTCAGGCACCTAAATGTACTTGATTTGCTTAATGTGGCCCAAGTCACACTTATTTAAATTAACAGCATTTAGGGGAGGAGTAAGAAGTCATACAGGATAAAGGTAAATGTTTTGCACTTAAGAATGTTTCTCCCCCCACTCCTTGAGCTGTTGCACTGTATATTATCACTGTCAGAGGGGGTGTGTAAAAGAACCTGAAAAACCAAACAAACCTGTCTGTAACGTGTTCCATATATCACAGCGCTGCAGGTGGCTTTATTTCCACAGTGCAGTGCACTGCTGCCAGAAGCCTCCTCATTCCCCTTGCGTCTGAGACCTACTTTTGGACTTAAGCACTGCAACAGGAGTAAGCTCCCATCCACACGTAAGCTCAGTTTATTTATCGATGTCGCTATTTTTAAGAGCTGCAGGCTGCCAAGGTGATGTGCGTGTCGGTCTGTGATTTATCAGTCACCTACCTGATGCACTATCTGCCCTTCTGAATTGTGCATCACACCACTTGTCTCGACAACAAGCATTTGATTTCAGTTTAACAAATTAGTGGGAGACACACATGTGAACCTCAACAAATATGATTTAATCAATGAACAATCCAGACCTGTCTCATTAAATCAAAAGAAAATGTTTGTAGTATGAACGCTAATTAATTGCTTTTTACACCACTGCACCAGCAGGAGTTAAAACTAACATTGAAAAAAAGATTTCCTGTTTAAACAACTGACTGTCTCTTCCCTTTTTTTTTCCCCCTCCAGAGTCTATTTAGCCAGATGTGTGTATGTAAATGAGGTACTAGGTAAAGCTAAGAGATTATCTGATGTGACACATATAGATATCCTGTTTGCCTAGGAGATTTGCAAAGCAAATTAGACCTGCTAGTGACATTAAGAATAAATATTTTTGGCTGACATATACATAGTTGTGTAAGGAGCCACCGGTATAAACTGTGTACCTGAACACAATGGGGCTCTCTCACCTTTAAGTTGATTTTGCTATTATGGCATATTGCTGAGCCCTCCAGTGGTAGTTGCTGAGAGTAACTTTGTCACATGGCTACAAGCCAAGCATCAGACAGGAGCTCTGGCTTGGACCTGTATGGAACTAGATTTTTCCAGTTTGGATAAACAGTCTGTAGGTGAATTAAACTTCAGAAGTTAGATGTAGAGACAGAGCTGGAGTTCCCTACGGTCCAGCTGGCTCAGCTTTGATTCAGGCCCAGCTTTACTTCAAACAGAACCCCTGTATCCTAAGTGGTGGTATCCTACTTGAAATGGATTTCAGCCTTGGAAAATCATCATGAAAATGTAGCCAAAGTGTGAAATCTAACCACCCCCCATTACATGATGCCTGTAAGCATGTAAATGCTCACAGGCTTTTACCTGACAACAGCAAAAAGGTTATGCCAGGTAAGTTTTTTTTTATTAGAATCTTTCAAAGATAGTATCTTCCCTTACCCAAGTACTGGCACACTTCCAGATGATATTAACTAACTCTCTTTAAAACTATTAATTTAAAAATCAACTTCAAAGTAATATTTAGTACAAAGAACGGGTGTTGTCAGTATTTCTATTTAAAATTTATCTTTTAAAGAACTGCTTTTTAACAGGCATGGTGTGGGCAGGTTGTCCCATCAACTCTTGGCAGTTAGGAGAAATGATAGGCAAAATCCTGCCTTTGTTGAAGGTGATGGAAAATTTCTCATTGATTTCAACAGGATCCAGATTTGCCCCAAATTTTCTTGACTTGCAAGAGGCAAACATGGCATGGTCTCAGAGCTGCATTTCCCATCTGTCTGTACAGTGTCTCAGACCACTGCACTTACACTATTGTAGATGGTCTTATACTTGTTTCTACCCCAAGCTTCTAGTCTGCCTGTTGCTTGTTTACTGTGCTCATGGAAGCATGTGTTTGGAGATGGCTGTTCCATATTAATCACAGCTGTGGGGATTTCCTGCTGTCACATACAGGGACATAGAGTCTCCTGCAAATGTGAAATGGCATTTCCCTTGGGCATGTTACAGGATCCTGGAGGTTTTGACCTTGATTTGAGGCAGTGAACAGGAATTATCTGTTGGGATCACGTAGACACATTCTACACTATCACTATCCTGTGATTGCTAAGGCAGGGTCATTGGTGAGCCTTAGTTCTTCCTGTCTTCATCTCTGTTTCTATATGAAGTGACTGTCTAGGTATTTGGTGTGTCAGGTTCATTGGGTTCTCTGTCTTGTCACCCATTGACATGGTCCAAACTAGGGATGAATTCTAACATTTGTTGAAGTTGGTGAAAAAAAAAGTCTGTGACGGGGGGCCTCCTGGGGCCGGGCTCCATGGCCCGCCCGCCTGTCACCGTGACAGGGGGCCTACTCAGGGCCGAGCTCTTCGTGGCCCACCCGCCTGTCTCTGGGCAACCGCCTGCTTATCTCGCCCGCCACACCTCTGATGATAATTGATTCATTAAGATGTCAATTAAGCAGGAGGCTACCCATTGTAATGCCCCGATGCCAGGGGGCGCTCTGCAGCTCCGACCTCCCCTAATACCGCAGCCCAAGCCTCGCAGATGGCATCATGGTGTTCACATCATCACCGGCCCCACACTGGGCCCCAGAATCATCCACACAGGACCCCTCTCTATGATCCTCTCCACTCAGGCGGCCTCTCCGCCTTCACCCGGGCTACCTTGCCCCCCCCGAAGCTATCTTCCTCTCTCGGGTGTGGTTCGCCCAGAACCTTCAGCCTCTTTCCCTGGCCCACCTCAAGGCCAGTCGGGACCCCAGGCCTCCGGCTCTTGGGCATCCCTCTCGGTGGGCCCCCAGCCCTTTTGACTCTCATAGTCCTGGCCCCTCACTCACATCCTCAGGCCTCACTGTGCCACTACTCCCTTTCTCCTAGGGGCAACCGCAGCACCACGCCCTGTACTCCATCACACTCTCGGGGTCCACCCTCTCGAGGCCCCTCACAACACTGGCCCTCTGGGCCCCCCAACAAACACATGGGTAACCCACCCGGTGGTGGTGGGAGCTAGGGGTTAAGACACCCCCACCCACCTTTCACCGGGGTGATAACTGGCCTGGCATTTCCTGGGGGCTCCCGCACCACTGAGAGCCCCACCAGACCACCCACTCCCAGCAGGGTGCAGTTTCAGGTCATGCCCAGGACCAGGAGCCTCCTAACCATCCCCTTGCAGCTCCCTCTTACTTCCGGGTGATCTCAGCAGCCATCCAGCCAGGCAATATTACTACCTAGCCTCTTGCAGCCAAACTGCCTTGTTTATATAGGCAGCCCTTGTCTCCAAAATGGCTGCCCTAATCAGGCACCTGGAGGCTGCCAGCTCCAGGCCCTTAAAGTGGCAGGCATACCCTGTGCTCTGCCACAAAGCCATTCACCTCAATAGGAGCAGGATTTCTTCCCAGGCATTTTCCTGTGAAAAAAATCAGTAAGTCACTTTTATAGCAACAGGCATGTAGTGGTCCCAGATATCTGCCTTCTGTACCTACTGGACTGATGAGCTTTCTGATGAGCTGCAGGTTCTTGAAGGTTGTTGAGGTCACTTCCAACCCTATAATTCTGTGATGTTTCTACCTGAACTACTGAGTGTCATAGCTTCACAGATATTAATCCACTGTGATCTAATGCAGCTATAAGAGTTAATTGCTTTGCTTGGAAAAGAATCAGGAAAGCTTTTTATGTAATACTATATCCTGCAGCAACTATGAACTGATAAACATGCCATTACTCTGACCTTCTGACCTGTGTCTCTGAGTGTAGTATATGGCATCAACCGCTGTGTGCGGCATAGACTACTGAAGACATAAGGCCCATAGTAGAATCTAATATTCACTACAGTGAATTTATCATGTATTTATTATTACTTTTGTGTTGCAACCATGACAGTTCTCTTCATACAACTTCCTTGAAAGTTTTTTGAATTGTATTAGTAGTTCAGCTTCTTTTTAACGATGCTGTTCAGTCTAAAGTGCATTGTATGTGTAATACTAGGTTTATACTAGGTCCATTGAAGACAATGAATATAAAATATAAAAGTGGATTTTATTAGTTGAAATGTTTGAAGCCTTTCAGATTGGTATGCTAATTTGTGCACATGCAGTTTCTTCAACATTTACACATGCTGGATCCAGTCTACCTTGGGGACCCTGGGGGCATCTCAAATGTTTCCACTTTCTATATCTGATCACCCTTCATTCAGGCAAAGACCTTGTTCTTATACTAAAAGTTAACCTTTATGGCCATATTATCATATTAGTTTACTTAAATTTCTTTCTGCTAAGAATTGCCAATTTCCAGTTAGTTGTAGAAGACAGAAGGCAACTCCCTCCCCTCTTCTGCTAGGGAAAGAGATAACAAAGCTAGTTAATCTATTACAAATTTTACAAAGTGCAGTAAGTAGGCAAATCCTCAGAGCATCATCACTACTAATAACCATAACTGTCAATGCCTTACTCTCATGCTGCCCTCCCTCACACACCAACTGAAAAGATGGTTCACCTTTGACCTAAGTCAAATGGAGTGCATAGCCACTATTGCAATATAAATGGTATGGATATGGATCCCTCTCCACCACACACAGCTATTTTGGCATTATACTAAATGTTAACCTTTACAGTGATATTATAATTGTATATTACCCAAGTTCCTTCCTGCCAGACCTTTTAATTCTTCTTCTTTTCCTTTAGTGTTTCATGGTAGAATTGTAGGGTTTTTTTCAGCAACTCCACAACTTGCTTGGATGAAGGTGTAATGTAGTTGCTGCTGTTGGTTTAATTTAGCAAGGTTCTCCTGGAACTCCAAGCTTTGACTGTCCTTTAGAAGCAACAAGAGAGAGAGTGTCCTCAATTTGTTACTGATTTTCAAACATTTCACTTTCCCCACAAACCCTGAACTGTCTGATGTCTACACTTGCATCCTTGGGGACAGAACCATGTTTCCCATTTGTTTGCACAAGGGCTTGTTCAGCAAACAATAAACATTGACCATATATGCCTGTGGACCTTACTCTAGGTCTGTTCTTCCCCACCCTTTTACGTGCCTATGAAAGGTTCCATTGGTCCCTTGAGGCAATCTGTTGGATAATTTCCTATTACCCACCTCAACTTTTATCATAAATGTGCTAATAGGTCCTTTTCAGATGGTAACATTTTGATGCACTTATTATTCCCTTCACTGATGCCAACAATTTCCAACAGATCAGCCATTTACTTACAGAAATGTTTATGTACACATAGAATTCCATTGAAGACCCAAGGCATGCACCATTCCTCGTTAGAGAAAGTGGTCCAGAGGCTTTAGAACTTGGATCCTTGATATCATCTCCTGCTCTGACTAATGTGATTAATATTTTAGGGCAATGTTGGACTCCGTAACACACAGCATTTTTCTGCCAAACACAATGGGCTGTGAACCCCTGATGTCTTGGACAGAATTGTTTGGGACAACTGAAGATTATTATCCCACCGTCGACCATCAGACAGGTGTGTACATAGATCTAGCTTGAAAAAAGTGCTCTGTCTGTGTCCAAAGTTGGAATTTAACACTCTTAAATCTGAACTCACTGTGGAACCTGTCAGCACATGTGTCCAATTCAATATGGCTGTACTTATAGTACAGAACTGTACAAAGTATAAAAGCACTGAAGAACAATAATAATGAGCATACACTGATATTATATCTAAATATCTCTGTCTACTTTGATTTCCCGCATCCTTTCAGTGTATGGTTGCAACATAAATGGATTACTTACCACAATACCCTGGTGGGATATGAAAGTATTATTCCCATTTTGTAGATGGAAAAATAAGTCTGGGAGAGGTTGAATGACTTGCCCAAAGTATGTGGTAGAATTAGGAACTGAACCCAGAACTCCTGAATCTTGTCCTTTGTGATTTCATGACAAGTCTAGTGCTTGATGAGCACTAGATTAATGAGTTAATTAAGTCTCACCATAGAATGTTATCTTCATTATTGCAAGATGGTAAATTTAAGGTTACCGAGTGAGTCAACAGCAGTTTAGGAGTAGATCCTAATACTTCTGATTCCCAGTTTTTTACTTTATCCACTTGAAATGAAGCAACTGTCTTTGAAACCCTTTGACTAATACTGAATTTCAACTGTAGTATGGCATAGTAATTTAGTTTTATAGACTGACATCTCTTTAAATGTTCTTCAACTTCATATATATTTGTTAACTGGAAATGACCAGTTAAATACAGAGTTCACTTGTGAGACTGGGAATTTCAAAAAGCATCACAGAACCCTGTGGCTTGTAGAAATGTATTTGGTAAGAACTCAATAATTCCTTGCTGGATTGCTTGGTGATTGCTTCCCAATGTTAGGCTACCATTCTTCTTCCCCACCACAAGTATATTGAAACTTTACACTTCATCAGGTCACAGAACTCATTTGGAGACTATGTTTTAAGGAATTCACTCTAAATGGCATGTGCTCAGGCCAGATCCCTGATAAAAAGGCTCAGTTAGCATCCCACATTAGAAGCCTTTTTCCTTTCTTAATAGTTGATTCAAATTCCTAAAGAGGCTGGTTTATTTTTCTCCTTGCTCAGGCTAAATTATTCAACAGGTTTTGAAAGCAAGTATAGTACAGCTCCTATAATATTACTGTGCCAGATTTGTGATAAAAATCATATCTGATTCATATTTCATGCAGTATTCTCCCAAAAATGTATTTGTGCTTTCAAACACCTGTGCTCTTCTTAAAAAAATAAACTCAACTTGTCAGAATGCAATTTAAAACAGCATTTTCCAAACAATTTATATTGTGACAAATTCATGATACTCAGGGATTCAATGCTTCATGTGTTATAAACCTTGCCATTGCAGAAAAGATTCAGATGCCTGTCCTAAAAACACATACGTCCCTATAGTTTCCACTGAAAGAGAATATCTAAGGCTGTACAGGAAACAAGGAATTCTGACAATTTAAAACTTGCTTCATTTTTAAAATAGAACAAAAAAGTCAGTTTCTGCAACATTTTTTTTAATTGGTAGTCAGTGTGAATAAAATTGAAACATCTCATTTCACCTTTGCTTTTTCCATTTATATGATTAATTTTGCCATTCTCCAAACTTTTTAAAAGTTCTCAGAACAAACTATTATTAAAATTAACACTTTCTAGTGGGCCATTTTGATTTCAATGGCTCAGAATTGTTCCATGATAAATAATTCCATGTGAAAAAATAAACCCACCTCTAAGAATATTTCATTAGCTTACAGATATATCAGTGATTCGGGTGTAGGGGTGAAGAGCTTACTGGCCAAGTTCACAGATGACACCAAGTTATGGGGAAGCATGGTCACGCTTGAAGATTGGCTACAGATACAGGCAGATCTAAACAGGCTACCAAGTTGGGCAAGTTGAAACCAGATGAAGTTCAGCATTGAGAAATGTGCTCCACCTGGGGACAAACAACCCCCTACATACCTACAGGCTTGGCAGCGCCAAAGTGACCAGCACCACGAATAAAAGGGACCTGGGGGTAACAACAGACTACAACATGAATATAAGCCATCAGTGCGACGCCGTTGCCAGCAGGACAAATAGTACTCTGGCGTGCATCAATTGATGCATCTCCAGGAAAACCAAGGAAGTGATTCTTCCATTCTACTCAGCTCTGGTGAGACCACAGCTGGAGTACTGCATCCAGGTCTGGGCACTGCACTTTAACAAGGATGTGGTAAAACTTGAGAGAGTCCAGAGAAGGACCACCCGTATGATTAGAGGCTTGCATGGCAAGCCATACAAGGAAAGGCTGAGGGACTTGGGACTCTTCACCCTGAGGAAAAGAAGGCTGACTTGGTAACAGCTTACCGCTATATCAGGGGAGTACATCAAGGGCTCAGCGAACAACTGTTCACTGGGACACCCTTGGGGAAAACCAGGAGTAATGGCCACAAACTCCTGGAAGACCGTTTCAGGCTCAACATTGGGAAAAACTTCTTCACAGTCAGGGTATCCAGACTGTGGAATAAGCTGTCTCCAAAAGTGGTGCAATCGCCTACCCTGGAAATCTTCAAGAAGAGACTGGACAGTCACCTGACCCCAGCAATCTGTCCGGCCTGGTGCAAGGAGCTGGATCCAATGATCTTCCAAGGTCCCTTCCAGCCCTTTACAATCTATGAATCTAGGAATATGACTTGGTGCAATGATCCTGCCAGAGCTCATATGCTAAGCAGAGTTGAGCTGGGCAAGTAGCTCGCCTTTGTTTTATCGTATAGCTTCGTCCATGTTTTTTCTACAATTACATAGGAGAACATAAAAAGTGCCATACTGGGTCAGACCAACATATCCTTTTTCCAATAATGGAAGGAGTAGATGCTTTATAGGGAGAGCATAGGAACCAGTTATATCTAAAGTGATCTATGCCCTGTTCAAACTCTCTAGCATCCACCCTCATTGTTCTAGGCATGTCAGAGGATAGGTCCCTCACTGTTCAGTTTAAATGTCAATTGCTCAATTTTGGATGTTTGTAGATATTCCTAGAGTCCTGTGGAGTTGCATTAATTTCTTTCATGTTCTTGTAGAACCCCCTAGATTGTTTTCACTTCCTTCCTCCCCGAGCGGCCTCAAAATAAACTTTACACATGTGCAGGGCATGCATATGAGGTACCTGGGCTAGGAACAAAAGTTACACATCAACCAGCATAACTGATCAGAAACTAGTTCAAACCTGTAACAGAACAGAAGTTCAGGGCACACAAAATGCTTTCAAAACAGCTGAAGCCGATTTAAGATAGACCTGGATGGATCAGATTTTAACTGATTTAGGTTAAAGTGGTCTATGGAACTTCTGTCCCAGATCCAATTGTCCGACCCAAGCAAACTTAGAATGGAAAAGAAAGACAACACTTTAGAGCAAAAGGAGAATTTAAGCTAGCAGAGTATGACATGGCACACATTGGAAGCTGTCCATGAGAATGGAGTGAAGGTATTGACACTACTTAAACAAAAGGACCACGTGACTTTTAATGACAAAATGTGTAGAAGTTCATAATAAGGCATGCAGAACTCATTCAGTGAAAGTCTAGCTCTCACCTCAGCTCCTGACTAACTCAGGATCATAACTACACTGGCAACAGGTCTATATTTAAAAAGAAGTATGTGTTGTAACTTTTAGCACACTTCCTCTGAAAACATGGAACTGTCCAGTAGAGAGAGATTATAGGCTTATTTTGCTCTGCTTTGGGAAGCATGCAGCCAGGCTCTGATACAATAATCTTATTTGGTTACAGCTGACATAGTTCATGTCAACACAGTGGCATTTTTTCCGAAATGTAAATCATGTTCTCTAACCCGCCCATGCCATGCTGTAGACTCCTATATCCGTACATTGTGGGAAAATCCAGGGAGGTATCCTATATGGCCCTGAGTTCAAAATACAGTGGTAAAACACTCTGTGCTTGCTTGAGCCATGTATACACTAAAGCTTTGATTGTTGTTAGCACCAACAGAACTTTTTCAACTGTGAATTAGAAGTCTTATTTTTGTCACAACGTATGCAAGCTTTAGATATGGGACATGAATCACTACTAAGTTGAGGAAATCCTTGCAATCTGGAAAAACTGTCAGCAAAATGGCACTCCCTCTGGGTTGAAATTTGACCAACACATCAGGTCTAGCAAGGGATGCCAGTGGACAGTAATGGAAATATGAATCCATCCTTGAAGAGAGGATTGCCCCAACATTTTAAGAAGGGTCAGACGATGGTATAAACTCTACGGCTCCTTCACATCCCACTTTTTAGCTCCCTGCCTCTCTCCCCTCTGAGAAGTAGCTTCTCAGCATCTTTTTGAAGTGTGCCTGGATGTAGTATAACTTATTTGCTCTTCATCTTATCTCATTTAGATAACGTTTTTGCTTCTGTTCTCTTTACGGTTTAGTGAAACTCTATCTGGCCCTTTCTCTCCCACTCAAAGGAAACTTATAAATCTCTTGCAGAAGCTCCGTCTTCCAGCTGATCTTTTTTCCAGAAGAATATTCCAAATGACTTGACATCTTGGTGCAGTACATTCTCCAGCAAGAGACAGCTCTTCAGGGAATTAACCTTTCCTGTAAGAAATAGAGAGAGAGCATTCAAAAGAGCCAAACCTTACTGTCAGCACCTTTTGACTGTCTGCTACATGCATCAGCACTTCTGGAATATTTTTCTGATTTCCAAAAATAATCTGATCCTTTCAGAAGTCAGAGCAAACAGGGAAACTAGACCTGACAAGAACTGTTCCATGAAAGGAACAGGCTGTTGCATTTCTATATTGCCAGCAAAGCTGATATTTATCAGTCAGCTCAAAAGTCAGTACCAAGTACCACTGCTTTACCATGCTATAGTATTTCAAGGTTACTTACTGTACACATATAACTGTAGAAAAGTAGCTAATTTCTTCTTGTGTGATCTTGAAGTAGCAAAAATAGCTGCACTAAAAATGCAAACTTCATTTCATTTTTCAGCAATAAAAAGCTGTGAATTTATCCTCTCTCCCCCATCTTCTACACGAATAGAACAAAAAAAAAAATATCCAAGCTCAATCACTCCAATTGTACAAGAAGGAACCCAGAAAATATGGGGTGAGAAGTACATCCACTTTAGCTAGGAGTCATGCAGGCTGCCCCAGTTCCAATTCTCCCAGGGTTGGAAGAGGGGGGAACTCAAACCAGTCAATAGCATAGGATAACTTACATCTAGGAGGTGACTGATTCAGTTCACTTCTGAGCTGCCCCTGGAGTCGGGGCTTCTGTGAAGTAGGAACCTGGCTTTGAAGCTTCCCCCCCGCCCCCCTTGAATGAACCCCAAGGGGGTTGGTATAGCGATGTTCTACTCCTCCTTTGAAATCATGAATCAATCATTGTCACACAGTTCTAGGCCTCAGTCTCTGGCCAAGTGTCAGTCTGTATTTTACTTCTGGTGTTTGGCTTTAGAAGTGCCTATACAAAATCTCAGATTTAACCATCCTCCTTTCTTGGGTATTCGAAACTCAAATACTGATTGAAATTTTGCATCTTTTGCCTTATTTTTCTCCTTCCAAGCTACCTGCACTAGATAGGAGGGCATAGCCTTACAAGATCTGAGACACTTAATTCAATATTACTTTATATTAATTCTGCACATACAAATGAAAGCATTTATAGTACATGGATGATACATGAACAAAATCAAAGTTCTCTTGATGCTTCTGCCATTTGTCATAATTTAAACTATTTAGACTCATTTTTGATTCAATTGATTCAGCCCAGCTGCATCATTTACTCTCTTAAATAAACTGCTTGACTAAGTGAACGTCAAAGAACATTTTAGTTCACCTTGTTTGAAAGCAGTGATATGATTTATTTTGTGCTGCATGCTTGATGCAATGTGGAGACAGATGAAAGAGTCAAAAGTGGGTGGGGGGATGGGTCTCCCATCTAATCTACTTTCCACATGTGTACTGGTCTCATCCTTGTGGTATCTGAGTCCCATTCCAGTGCTATTTATTATCATATGTTTGATCAGAGCTGCTGTAAGAACCTCTTGATTGATGTGGGGCCAGATCCTCAGCTGCTATAAATTGATATAACCCCTTTAAACTGGAAACTGCCATAATCTCTAAAGCTGAGATCTTTGTCACTATCCCAGAAACTCCCTTGAGACTAAATGTATTAGTCATCCCCATGGACTTGAATGAAAAGAACGGATGTAATGAGTTAAAAGAAATATCATTTCTTTTTCCTACAAACTCCATTTGGGAGAATGAAGGTAAAACTAAAGGGCTCTGTATTGGCTCTGGCTATAATGCTTCAAGCTACTCTAGTGCAGGATATACACAGTCTGCATATTCATAGACATCCAATGGGAGCTATTTGCAAGAGAATACCACTCTCTTGTTTCCCTCTAGCAAGTGTGTCAGAGAGCCTCTTTCTTGGAGTCAGCTATACATATTTTCTGTTAGCTTGGGTAGTAATGACGTATGTTTCTGCCTCCTAAAAAAGTTTGGATTCCATATTGACTATGTGTGCCATGTGTATGCTGATTTATAGCTAGTCTGTGAATACTTCCAATAGCATGTGGATTCATTATTTTGCTCTTATTTTTTGCATTCTCCAAATATATATTTTAGATATTTTTTTCCATAAAAATGTTCACAGAAAAACAAATGTCATATTTTATGCTTTAAAATAATGCTGCAATATTTGCCAACAGCCATACTGCTGCTCAGCAAACCTTCCATCTTCACTGGAAAAAAAAATTGAATGCTTTTTATTGAAATCTTTTCAACTGAAATGTCCCACCAGTTTTGCTCCTTCTTGTACCCAACAGAGAGAAAAATGTTTTACCCATTCCTGCAAAATGTTACCAACAGTTTCTAACATATTATCTAAAAATAAACAATTCACACAGCGTTAACACTTATTATGGTCTCTCAAAGTGAGTAATTATAACTTCCAGAGCACTTTTGAGTAAGCATTTCTGTGAAGTTTACAATATTTATCTATCTATAAAGCCTGGGGTATTGCTGATTTCATTAGATATTGCCTGCGTAGTACTTTGACTATCTCCAATGTGTCACATTTTGAGAAAAATTGTCTATTTGTTCACAAAATGATCTATATTCCACATAGATGTGATGCACCCTTACTTTAATGGTTGGAAATTGTATGTAAGAGGAAAAATATCATAAAATGGATATAGCGTGCATTGTTACTTATACTAAAGGATTTGATTCCATGCTATTTTAAATTTCCTGCATAAATAATATATTGTGCTTCTGGTTTTGGGTCTTTGCCAGACATTGTTTCTCACGTTAAGGGCCTCTCGGGTTACGAGATGTGTACTCTGAGATTCTGTGGGTAAATGACCTAGAATAATAATGAATAGTAGTACATGAGATGTAAGAGTTAGATTATACTAGATCGGGGGTTTTCAACCTTTTTTCATTTGTAGACCCCCCCAAAACATTTTGAATGGAGGTGTGAACCCCTTTGGAAATTTTGAATAGAACTTAGAACCTCTTTGAATTGTAAGTGTGGGCATTCACAAACTTTTGATTGATTATAGTCATCTTTTGTGGACCCCTTAGACATAGTCTCCAGACCCCCAGAGGTCCACAGACCACAGGTTGAAAACCACTGTACTAGATACCACAACATAGATGGTATTTGGTATCTGTTCAAAGGAATAATGGAGGATGCTTATGGTCTTAATAGAATAAGGTGTAAGCCAGCATTTCTCAACCCATGGGTCAACCCTAAAGTGGGTCGCAAGAAAATATATGAAAGGGTCATGAACAAACTTTAAAAATGGATTCTTCTTTAAGGGAGAAAAATGTGGCTTTTCCCTTGAAGGCTGGCAGAGTTCCAGCCTGCAAGAAGCTGCTTGGGGACACCCCATACCCCACACCCACCGCCCCCCGCTGCACACACCCACCCCCTGCCCCACACACTGAGGGGCTGGGGCCTAGGTGCGGAGGGCACTGGGTCAGGAGTGAGGGGTGCTGGGTTGGAACTGACCACTGATGTTTACAAATGGGTCCTGGTACAAAAAAGGTTGAGATCCACTGGTATAGACTCTTCATGCTTAGAATATACTTATTGCAATGAATTGTATGATGAGTTTTATAAGTATTTCCACTTCAGTTCTCTTCCCTACTAAATATGTTGCAGGGTCTGACTTATTTTGGACATCCATTCATCCGGAATACTGGAGCAAACAAAATGTCTGTGACTGGCTGCAGTTTTGCTGTGACCAATATAAACTAGATGCCAACTGTATCTCCTTTTTCCACTTTAATATTAACGGCTTGCAGCTGTGCAGCATGAGTCAAGAGGAGTTTGTAGATGCTGCAGGCATCTGTGGCGAATACCTATATGTCATCCTACAGAACATCAGGATGCATGGTTAGTGTTTCAGAAACCAAACACACAACAAGTCTTACAATTTATTTTATTTCATTTTATTTTATTTTGGTGACTCCATGCCAGTAGATGGCGCTCGATTGATTGCTCTGAGGACCGAAGAAAAGCTAGAATATGGCTGATATCTTGGACCCCTATAGATAATGGTGATGGCCACATTAAAAATGCAAACAGATAACAGGTTGCATAGCTACAAGTTTCCCAACTGCACCCCATCAATTTCCCTTGCCCCTAGCTTGAGAGATTCAGCCCTAGAAGTGAGACAACTCTGGGTAAATTCTGAAATCTATTCAAATCTTGGCTTCACCACTAAAATTGCCCAGGTTGCAAAATCTAGTTGTGGTTTATCTCAAATAAGCATTGGATTCCCATTCAATTTCAAATACAATTCCATTCCTAGGGTAGCTCAGTACACCGTTACCATGCTCAGCACAGAATACCAAAGGTTGCACTGTTTATTACTTAGCCAGCAACAGATTGTTGTTGAACTGCATTATCAGTACAATATGGAGCTTTAATATACCTGTTATCATTCCTGACTACAATCTTTTTTAAAATTTATTTTGCAACATTTTGGGAGATTTATGTAAATGATTTTAGTTTCATATCTCTCTTAAATGATTACCTGTCTTCTCTAAATGATGGAAAGGGCAGTTTATTTCCTATTTGGTCACTCATGAGAGATTAAGGGAATAAGATTAGCTGGGATGGCTTGGTAAAATGCAGTTTAGATTAGGGGTGCCAAACATACAGTCCACAGACCAGATCCAGCCCTCCATGCCCCTCAGTCTGGTCCCTTGCGCTGCCCCTGGTCTGAGAAGACCCATGTCAGGCACAGCAGCCTCAGGGCTCCTCTCATCTAGGCAAATTTCAAAATGGTTTAGAGTTTAAATAAACCTGCTGGTCATTGGTACAAAAGTATGTGCCCATGTAAAAAGAAGATATTGTGTAAGTGTCCCTGCAATCTGGCTATCTTGGATAGCTAGAGTAGCCTTGGGAGATCTATAGGCAGATAAAACTGCAAGCCATTCCTTGAGCCTGCTGACTGCTGGTAACTAGCATGATACCAGGCACAGGACCTGAGTGACAGCAGACCATCTCTTCTGTGCTCTCAGTACTCCCTCTGTCTGTGTCCTAGAAAGAGAAACAGCCTTAATGTAAATGGAAGGACTGGGCAGACAAGGAAGGATATGGGGGCAAAAAGAGATGGGAACAACTTGGGGGGCATAAAACACAAGGGAAACTGAACAAGATGCTCAGATGGAAATAGCAGGGGACAGGAAAAGATGGGACAGGAGGTTAGTGGCTGCAGGGAGGGTGGGATTTAGCAGATGATACATGTAGAGTAAATCACAGTGTTGCAGTGAATATAGTTAGTGTCCACAGGAAAACTGCTGTATTGTTGGTTGCTGAATCTGGTGGATAAGAAAAGAAACTTCAGGAAATAAAATGGTTTATGCAGCTGAATGTTTCCCCTAAGAATTAGTCTTTGCCTGCCTTTTCCAAAGAGCTGCTATGCAATGCTATGTAAGATATTTAGAAGGAAGTAAATTTGTGGAAGGAAAGATGGTAGTGTTATTCTAAAATTTTAACTGTGGGCAAGAGGAGATTTATATGCACCCAATGGGCATCGCATGTGCAATTTAATGTGAACGGATAAAATCCAGCGATATTTGAACAAGGGTACACTGCTCCCAGGCACAGCATCTACACATGTGCTGGGGACAGCAGCACTTTTTGCTGGAGCAGAGCAGGCCCGGGCTGGCAGTGGGCTCAGGGGGTCAGCCTGGGGCTCTGGGTGGCAGAATCAGGTGACAGAGGGGCAGCTGGGGCACAAGAGTGCCAAACATGCAGAGCCATGTGGCTAGGCGGCAGGCAGGTGTCTGGCCCCCTGCTGCCTGGGCTGACCGAGCACAATTTACACTTGGGTCAGCGTTTACACATGTGCTTCACCACATCTAATAACTCCACCATAAGATAGTACTATCCCCGACTATTACTTGGCTGTTATCAGTTGCAGGAGGCAGGTATATTCCCATGTGTTTCAAAAGTTATCTTGGAATATAAATCCCACTCAGTGCCAAAGAAAAGACCATGAGGGCATTAACAATTCCTCAGTATTCAGAGGTGGGACACTATGAAGTAAATAAAGCATGGATGTTCATTGTGCACCATCCATCTTGGGTAATGAATGAGGCAGAAGTCTTGTGGAAAAAATAGTATGTAGTAATATAATCAAAGACTTTATAATAATGCAAATGGACAAAGGAGCCATATAAAAGTAGTACAGGTAGCCTTATTTTTGGCATCTCCTCACTTTTCCATTGTAACCTTAATAAAGTTGTTTACACACACACACACACACACACACACACGTTTATATATTTATTATATTATTTTTAATATAATGCAATTACTAGGTACGATGAATGCATTTACTGATGCGCAGCAAGGTCACTCTCTTACAGGTTTTACAAACAAAGGATCCAATCCTATGAAGCATTAAGCATCTTCAACTTCCATTGAGTTCTGCATGCTCAACACCCTCTTAAGAATCTGATTTTTGGCACAGGAGATGAACTCTTATTTTAGTGGGGAAATCTCTGCACAGTGCTCTTTAAAGGAGGGTTAAGAATCAAGGAAGACTAATTCATGTGTGTGGAAGAGTAAAGAAAAGTAAAATAAGTATGAAGGCAGGAGAATGGTTCACAAGGGTGAGGTAGGCAGAATATGACAAGAGCATAAGGCGTTCAGCTAGGAGGAAAGTGGAGGAACAAGTGGGAGCAGGTCATAGTTGACTAGGATCACAAGAATGTCCTTAAGAAGCTCAAAATTGATGCAAGACATGAAAGGAAGATGGTAGAGAGATCTGAAGAAAGGAGGGACATGTTTAAATCTGTTTAAAGGAAAGAGAATCTTAGCAGAAGCCTTCAGACAGACTGAAGGCTTGTGTCATGCTTACATATGGCGTTTAACCATAATCTTTCATGTCCACAAAATGGAAGTGATGAAAAATAACTCGGTCTGTGCCTTAAGGATCAGTGTAAAGACATTCTGCTCAGTGTGGAAGTATATAATTAAACTCCTAATTGCGTGTTTCCCCCTCCCCCCAGGCATTTCTTTTTTTAATGACAATGAAGAAACAAAGCCGTCTATTGGAGATTGTGAGTAAATTTGTTTTGTACACACACAGCTCTGTTCACCAGGAAGGGTGCAGTGTATTCCATGATTATTAGCACTACATCTGCATGAAGCCACATCAAGGAGTTTTCACAAATGACAAAATATCTCATTTGTTTCCATTTTAACACTTCAAGTTAGAAATTTCTGTAAGGGGCAGGGAAAGTTTGGTGAAGTTCCCAGCATAAGCTCCTACCTTCCTCCTCCCCCTCGCCCCCAACACAGAAATTACTGAGGTCCTATGCATCAGAGGCTCTATCACTGTGGATCACTATCACTGAGCTGTTCAGGGAAAGGTGATTCTATTTTACAGAGAAGGTTGGCAGCTTGAAATCTGGTTTTGAAATGAAAACCAAGTATTTTGCAGTTCCCTTTGTACAGGAGTGGAAGCCTAGTGCAGTGACCTGGCAACCTCCACTTTTTTCAAGATACCGAAGCCAGAGCCCTGAGAGCCAAGGGTCCCAAACTCCAGGGCAGTCTACATGGCTGGACTCCCAGAGTTGCAGACTTTGGGAGTCCCAGGGGCTTCAAAGCCTGGAACAAGTCTGACTGTTGCAGGGCTTTGGATTCTGGAAAACCAGACCTCTAGCGACCCACTACATTGGGCTATATCAAGGAGCCAGGCAGACATATTGATAAGAAATAAGGCCTAGATTCTGTCTGTACTTTGGTGAAACTGGACCATCACCTCAAATCTCTTGATTTAATCAAATCAGCCAGTTCTGCTGTGACCAGGTGTAGGAGTCAGCCTGTGGTTCTAGAATGACATTCAGCTAAAATTCTTATATATAACTGAACTACCATCATTTTTCCACAATTTAGACAGTATAGGAAAACCCTCAACATGAGATTACATCCTTCAAGCCAGCACAAAAGACATTGCAAAAATTGACCAGACCTTAGATGCCAGAATCCCACCCCAGAAAGTGGGTGGGGAAGTGCTGTCTAACCATTTCCTGGTGGGGCATAGCGTCCAATGTGTAGTTCTACCTGCTATTGTTGGGCCAACAGCAGAGTTTTACATCTAGACATTGAGCACTAAAGTTATGAATCTCTACACTTTCAGAAAAAAAGAGTAAGGCCAGATCCTCAAATGATTTGGGCATCTACCTTCCCTTGATTAATACCTTTTAAGGACCTGAACCTAAATCCCACCTCTCCCTCTGTAAGCAGTGGCAAACTCATAAACCACTAAGGATCAGCAGCTAAGAAAGGGTTTGTAACATATTGAACACTGGCTTACATAATGGTATAAAGTAACGACACAGGCAGCACAATATATTTTCCATCATGATTATTTAGTAGCCCTCTGCTACTCCACCCAGTAAAATATCTTCATGAGTCTTCACTGTAAAGTGCTATGCTTACGAAGAAAGTTAGACTTCCCTTTGAAGTCCTTGTTGTCTGTGTACAAGACAGAATAAATTAGTGACTTATAGAAGTTAGTTTTGCAGAACTAATGATGTTAAGTATCCTAGGAGACCCCCTCCCCAGAGGTTGTTATTCAGTATTGTCTTCTACATTATGTTACCGTAATACCATGCAATACCCTTTTATCAGGTAAGACGATATAGCTTGTGTCTCTGCAAGGTTGTTGCCAAATCTCACGCTCGTCTGTCACTGCAGCACTTTGCCAGCACCGAAGCACCACATAGCATGTTGAATACTAAGGCAGGAAGCCCCATCATAGCTGTAGATCCACTTGAGAAACACAACACAACCTAAGTTCTGTAAAACAAAATTGCTAAACATATGGTATATGACATGTAGGATGATTTAGAGCCTTCTGTTGTGGTGCTTGTCTATCATACAAACCAGCTGACTGAGTTAATGTTCACTTTGGCTTATCATTATGATAAAACTGTTTATATTAATTAAAAGATAAAGTTAACAGATCTCACTGCCCCACTATCCCATAGCATTTACTTAGCTGAACACTCTGACCTTCTGACCAAATATTACCAGGCTCAGAAATTCCTCCTCCTTCACTTGACATATCATTTTGTAATTTTGTTCCAGACAATGATAAGACATGCCTGAGTGCGGGTGGCATCAAGAGTCAAGAATGTCACAGTCATGGTAGAACAAGTAAGTATATATTTGAAATGCAAAAATTGTGCTTGAGAGATTATACAAATGGTAGAGTCACTTCTTGATACCTCAGATAAGTCAAACCTAAACCAGTGGTAGATTTTGCTGTCAGGTTTATATCATGAAGCATGTGCTGTTTGGTGCTTTTTTTTAAAAGTCTTATCTCCTGGAATTGGGTTAATGTAATCATTTGTTTTTTATAAAGGAAGTTTCTAGCCCTCATAACTGTGGGGAAAAGCTAAAAATATTTAATTAAATGTAACCTGGAGGCTCAAAATCCAGAGGCAAATGAAAGAATTCGATGTATTGCTGCTGTTGTTAGAATGCCGTTCTCATGATTTTTAAGTTGATCTCAAGATTTTGAAGAACAAGGCTCATGATTTTTGAATGCTTGAGGTTACCAATACAGGCTTTGTAGCTTCCCCATCTACTTGGTTCCTAGGGTCTTGCTTCTTCAGGATTTCAGGAAGTACAGTCTGGCACCCATGCACACCATGTTCATCTTCTTCTTTCTTTGGAGGTTCTCATCTCTCATAGAGAGTGTTTTCAGCTCAAGAAAACCTCTGGTTTAGCAGAAGCAGAACAGAGGAATCTAGCAATGTAAGGAGATCTGGACAGATGCTGGCTGTATTCTATGTATAATGAAGATGCTGGTGTCTCTAACTCCTTTGACCAGCAGTAAAAATACTTAAAACATTTTATAGGGAACCTTCAAATTGGTATTACTGTTGTTATTGTTGTTGTTATTATTGTTATTATTATCAATATTAAAAATGCAATTGTCCTTTATTACATTACCATTCTGTAAATATTAGTGATATAACTGGCAGCTAAACCTCTGAAGGAGAGAACTTCATCCCAACTTTACAAAGGAGTTAAATTCTAAATTTTAGTGGGCCCAAAGGAGGATTCTGCATTTTTTGAAGGTCATTCTGGATTTGTTCTGTCTGCAAAATGTGACTTGATCCCACTTGCCATGCAGATAGACGTTGCACTCAATCTTGAACAATTCAGTGGATGCCAAAACCAAGTGGTTAATGATCTTGAGCCCAGACTGAAAAAGCTGCTATAAAGATTGTTTCATTGAAGTACCATGTCATGAATTCAGCCTTTGGGAAGGTCTGCTAAAACATTTTCTTCCTACTGCAGGCCTACAGAGTTCTCACCTGTGGGAATTTGTAAGAGACCTGCTCCTGTCTCCTGAAGAAAACTCTGGTATTCTTGAATGGGAGGATAGAGAACAAGGCATTTTTCGGGTTGTTAAGTCAGAAGCGCTGGCAAAGATGTGGGGGCAAAGGAAGAAAAATGACAGAATGACATATGAAAAACTGAGCAGAGCTCTCCGGTGAGTTGAAAGGTGGAAATGTCACCACATTTAACATGGTGTTAGTATGGGGTTCTATAAAATAGACTATTTGACACAATTATACTTATTGCATAGCTTTAAAAATGTTTATTCAAAGTCTGAGCCAGAGTTACTGCTCTTTCGGTTACAGACAGGATTATGGGGCCAGATTCTCAGCTGCTGTAAATTGGCATGCCCCTCTCAAAGGCAGCAGAGCCATGCCAATTTACAGCAGCTGAGAATCTGGCCTAGGCTTGTAAAATGACACTATCTGCCTCTCTACCTTGGCAATAATCCTAGCAGTTCATTTTGAATTGTGGTCATTGTAAAAAGAAAAGCACACAGACTGAGTTCTCAAAGGAGCGAAGTACACCCTTCAAGAACTCTGGGAAAGTTTTAACCTCTGCAATGTAAACGGAGCTGTGGGTGTGAGACTATCCACTTAAGAAAAAGACAAGAGCTCTTTGGAAAACATGAAATTAACTGCTGTGTTATTCTCCTATCATACCTTACATGTAAAGAATTGCTTTTAATGGAAAATCCACTTAAATTTTGTTACTGCAGGTACTATTATAAAACTGGAATTTTGGAACGAGTGGACAGAAGGCTAGTCTACAAGTTTGGAAAGAATGCCCATGGATGGCAAGAGAACAAGCTATGAATTCCCCACACAGAGCAAACTACCTGTGCAACCCAAAGTGTTTGACAGGAACAGACACTTGAGAAAAGGACTTTTTCTCTTGCCTTTGTCCTCTCTGACAGGCTGAACTAATGGGCGGTGGTCCATTTCTAGGAGAGACAAGCCAGAGTACCATTTTGACAGCACTAGAATTTGGGGGCTTCTTCCCCACAACATACCTTGTGGCCAACATTAAACCTTAAGAAAATAGCATCTGTGATGCTGTTCAAGATTTTCTTAAAAGTAATAGTTGTATCTGTGATATCTGCCTCTGTGTCAAGAATTGTTTTTGTCATCAGCCAGCAGATCTCCAAATGAAATTTTGTTTCTGTCACTCCCATTTGGAGGAGGTTGGTTAGGAATTTTTTCATTCTATTCTTAACTATTTTGCAGAATACATAAGGCCTTTTTCCTACCTTTGGTTAGAATTCTCCTAATCATTCAGACATCAGCATTTTGGCCAGGTTGCATTTTCTAAATGCCTATCTTCATTTCTGGTGCACCTACACATGTATTAACATGCTTTAGTTAATGTGCATTAAATCTAGTACCTCTGGGCATTTTTACACTTACTCTGGGATGCGGCACCAGGTGCTTTAATTAGCGAGCCACGCTAATTAAAAGTACCCACGTGTCACATGTATCGGAGTCCCTTTGCTGAAAAATAGCAGCAGGGCACTTTGAACTAAAGCTCATCAACCATGTTTTATTTCAAAGCAGCCCACCGCCATTTTTTTCAGCAGGGGGATGCTAATACACATGACATGGAAGGCTGCTGGAGTGCATCCATTTCCGTGGTTCAACAGACTCGATTAATCGAGTCTGCTCCGATGCAAATCCAGCACGTCAGAGCAGGCTCCCCACACATCCCTCCATTGTGAGGTACTAAGAAAATGTGCATTAGCCTATTTTAATGCACATCAACTAAATAGCACTTTTTTTTGAGTGGCACCTTAATGCACATTAAAATAGGCTAATGCACATTAAAGCACATGGGTAGAAGTGCCTAATTCTCAGGTCTGATGGATTCTTTCATACTAGATCTGGCCAGCTCAGTGTCCTCTATATCTTCATAGAAGTAATCTGCCTCACCAACTCTACTATCAAGAAATAAGAAAAATATACTGATTTAAATTTCTCAATATTTGATTTCCTCCATTACCTATAAATATGACTTATGCAAATGTATTCATTCATATTAAGGGAGATGAATCTGTTATTCTTTTCATAAAATTTGCTCATTCTATGAAAAGTTCATGGCAACCATTCAATATTTGTGCTATGGTTATTAATGACCTTGGTAATATGGCTTTGAGTCTGGTATTGACTGAATAAATGTAGCTCTTTTATAGCAAGCACTTTTGGTACATTAATTCACTCAAGTGAATTAAAAATTTACTCTCCATTTAATATTCATACATAGGAGATTGAATTCTGCTTTCATTGAACCTTCCTGAAAATGAAACTCAATCATTCCACTGTTTGGGAAAATAATCCTGAAGGGACATAACCACTGCTGAAATAAATAAGTTTGAAGCTTGTGGAGGGTTGTATACAGTGTATAGCTGTATGTATCTACATATATTGGTTAAGTTTTTCAAAGTAACCACAACAATATACCTATACATATTTTATTAAAACTAATGTCAGGCGAATTGCCCTCAACTATGTGAAACCTCTCAGATAATGGGGACACCTGTTTGTGGAGGAGGTGGCATATCAGCACTCCAAGAACTCCAATCATTTAAAAGCTTCATGGGTGCATTATAGTTTAACAACAATATGCCCTTTCCACCTGAAGGCTTAAGCAAACGTCCTCCTTCATTTCTAATGGTACTTAGGGGTGCAGTGGAAGTTCCTATTTCATTTTTAGAAGTGGGTCTGCTGTATATTTCTTTATGGAACCTGAATTTAATGTTGTGCATTATCAGTCATTGCCTTTTGCTACTTAGAACCTGTCTCTCTTGAACATAAACATTATAGATGCGCAGTGGAGATTGTTCTTTTGTTGTTTCATACAGAAACAACCTATCAGTTGTCCTATTAGTCGGGCATTATACATATCAGGACCCTGGGCAACTTATGGAGATACACTGTGGTTCTTGTTGACTTAGTAGGCATTGGGTCAAACCCTAAGTCCATATATCCCCCCTGTATTATGGAAAATGAAACCCTAAGGTTCACATACAAATTCTTCTGCACTGTGGGTGTGTCTGCATGTGTGCTTTAATGCGCATTAGCCTATTTTAATGTGCATTAAAGCACCACAAAAAAGTGCTCTTTAGCTAATGCACATTAAAATAGGCCAATGCACCTTTTTCTAGTACCTCACAATGGAGGTACTAGATTTAATGCGTATTACCTGAAATGCATTCTGAGTGCCCTGTATCCCCCTGATTTCTGTGACTGCTGTTATTCCAAGTATTTTAGTTTTCATCTCTTTAACAACTATGGAAGCTCTGAGTGAATTTTAACCCTTTCAGCAGGACAAATAGGGTAGGAAACCTGTGGCATCAAGCCACAAAAATCTGGCTGGCAGTTTTTGCAATTGCCCATTGCTTAGGACATAAGACCAACTTCAAAGAAACAGAGAAGAATGACTGTCATGTTCAGGACCATGATGAGGGCACAATATTCACATACCACACCTCCCTCCCTATTTTACAACAAAAAGGCACACAAGACTGAACATTTTTTTAAATGCTTTTTGCTAAATTTTACAAATGTTGCATATCACCCAAATACGTTATGTTCTGACTTCCCAACCAATGATAATTAAAACAGAGCCCTCTAAACCTTCACAAGCAGTAGAAACTTCCCTGGTATTTTCTGGTCTGATACTGTTAAATCATCACTGGTGGATTCTACTCAGATGCACTGTTCAATGCTCATTTTCACTGAACTAGTATGGGCAAAGAAAAGGCAATGAATCAAGAGGCACTGAGCTGCATTACAGAGAAAGAAGTGAAGATATGAAGTTTTACTGATCGTGAGTGTTTTAAATCTGAATGACTAAGATATGTATTTTTTGGATTTGTATATTTCCCAACCACTTGCAGTTTGTAAACAGTGTGAATGAAGTATTTAATGTGTAAGATGTGTGGCTTGCTTGTTTTGTAAACCATGTCAACAGCACCCATCGTGCCCTTATGCTTTTTACAGACAAACAAATATTTAATAGCCAAACCAGACATAGCCCTCTAACCTTTTGGTGCTTTGCTTTTATGATTAAGTGCCTGGTCTAACAGCTGTATTACACCTCCAGGCATATGTAAAATCTGAGACAGATATCTGTAATTGATTTTTTTGTAGCCCACTGGGGCACTACTGTTTGCAGTTCAAACATAGCATGTACTCAGAAGAAAAAGGATAGAACAATGTTCTAAAATGCCCTTTAATTAAGGACTTAATAGAACTGTCTCTATTTCTGATACAAAGAGAACTGAAGAGTACAAACTACCAACAATAGTTAGAAGAAGACTGTTACGTTGAAAAGAACTTCATGTTGTACCTAAGAGGGAAATCAATTCTTTGGCTTTATTCTGCTGAGTTACTGGTGTCATGGCAGTATTTGGTAAAACTGTTGTAAAGGCCAAAGTGAGGAAAGAAGCAACTCCATGTTTTCCATGTTGGCTCCACCAGTAGCCTACATAGGTGTATAGATTTAAGCATGGCTATGTAGGGTTACATCTCTGTGCTCACCAACTTATGGCAATAGCAGCAGTGAGTGCTGTTACCACAAGAGTTACTGCAGAAGAGCTACTTTATTAAATGATCTCTATTATTAAATAGACAAAAGAAAGTACCATAATAAATTCTGAAACTTGTCTGTTCTCAAATAAACTAAAGGGGTTATCTAAGCATAAAAAAGAAACTGCCCACCAGAACACCATTAAAAAGTAGTCTTAAAAAATGTCAGCTAGGGTAAATTTGTTATAGCTCCATTGAGTTCAAAGAATCTATGATGGTTTATATTTGATCAAGATCGGCACTTAAATTCCCATTAGTAGTAGAGCTCTTACCTCATACAGCACAGTAGTTGAAACAATTTTCAAGCAGTCAAAAGGTGCGTTCTGTTTTATGCACATTTTTTCAGGAATATTCAATAAAAGTTAGAAACACAGAGGTATGCAGTGGAATGCAGAAGAATTATACCAATATAACAAGAATCAAAGCTAGACTCACAGACTACACAGCAACCCTTGTGAATGCACTGCAACATTTCTGTGCAGTCTTCCAAAGCAGGTTCATGTCTTTATTACTGTGCCCACATATTGCATAAAATGTTGGTTCATCATGTCTGCAATGGGTATGTCTGCATGGCATGATACAGTGTCATGAACAGTAGCTGAACAAGCTCTGAACAAGTTTGATCAGGTACCAGAAGCAATCAAGCCAGGTTAACATAGCACTCCACCCAGATTAATACACCCAGCTTCTGGGAGTTTATTATTATAACTAGGGTGGGGGATTTGACTGGTCAAATAAAGTTTGATCAATTGACTGGACAGTAACAAGAAAAATTGTAAAAAAAAAAAAATAAAAAAAATAAAAAATAAATGTGCAAATGGGTCCAAATAATACACAGGAGACACAAATTTTCCATTAAGAACCATGTCAAAGAACAATAACAGGTCATATTTGTGTCAAGAAAACGACAAAAAAAAAAATTGTTCTTTTTGGTCAAAATTATAGCAATTTTGCAAGTCAAAAAATATATTGACCAGCTTGCCAACTCTAATTACAACAGCCCTTCCCATCTGGCCTAATTAGCCCTAATGGAATGCTGCATTCAGATCCACCTTGTGTGTCTGCACCACACTACATTGGGGTAAGTCAGTGCAATATGCCACAGTATGATAAATGAGACTGTAAATTCTAAACCTGAATTTCCATTACAGTTTAACAGCCACCTCTAGTGTTGTCCCACATTTTAACCACTTAAAACATTACACTTGGAAAGTTTTGAAGTTAACATTACTATATAGATCCTTCATTAAGATAACCTGTTATATATTTCATACTGCTGTGGAACACCATCCACACTGGAAGTCATATAAATCTGTTACAATTTTAACCTGAGAAGCAAGCAATGTGCATAATACTCATCCCATTGAGGTCACATCATTGCCACTGTGGCCAAAATGAAGGGACAGAGGGGTCCTCTTGACTGGAATCCTCTCACTCAATTCTGAAGCATAACCACATGGAATAACTCGTGCGATATTACATAGCTTAGCACAAAAAAGACTTACTGCATGCAACTGAACCTTGAGTATTGAGGTCAATGAATATAATTCCTTGAGCTGGAATATGGCTGTCTTCCTTAATCTTCTATAGCATGGTTCTTTCCAGAATGTGAGAAAAAGACATGGAACTTAAATGATCTTGGCCAACAAGAATAGCAACCATGTAATCTTAAAAAAATAGCATATAATAGTATATTTAACAGTTATCATTTGCCAGTCATCAACTGCTGAAAACAACAGAATGCAATCACATTTGGTTAACTATATTTACATTTTGATGTATATTATTAGAAACAACCTACCATTTTCATCCCTGCCTCTCAGGAATTTTTTATGCCAATTATCATTTTTAAAAGATACTAAAACCTTAGCTATATTACAACTGCAGGCTAAACCTTGTATGCTTAGATAATACATTCTGAAAAGGAATAACCTAAATTACCTTTAAAGATATGAGAAATTAACATTAATCAAAAAAGACACTGGCAATGTAGTTCTGTCTCCAAATCACATACACTGGTTAATTTTTTTATTTATGTAATGCTAATAGAGTTAACATAGTGTAAAAGATCCTTTTAGCAATTTCATCTGATGAATCAGGCCAATGACCCGAAAGCAACTGAAACAAACCCTCATGATATTTTATGCACTAAATTAATTCCCAAGAGTAAACAAAAATAATTTTGGTTTCAAGAGGAGGGATATTGATTGGCCAGAGCTCTAGAAGGCACTAAGGGCTAGAGCCAGAAAGACTGATGCATTGCCATATTTAGCAACACAGTACCTAAGGGCACCTACATAGGAGCACAGTTGGAATCTGCTGGAACATGGCAATTGCTGCAACCTAGCAGCCTCCTGCGTCTCATGTATCGCATCCCCATGCTTAAAAATGGTGCTGGGGGTGCTTGAACTAAAGCTCATTGAATGGCTAGCCCCACCACCATTTTTAAGTGCTGGGATGCAAATACAGGAGAAGCAGTGGTGCTTTAATTAGAGCAGCTCTTGGAGATGCTTTAATTACAGCACCACCCATGGACAAGGCTGGATTAACCCTTTAGTGGGTCCTAGGCGCACAAACTAATGGGCCCTGGGCTAGTCGAGACCCACCTCCCCAACCTGGCACTGCTGCCTGCAGGGAGCAGGGCTTGGAGCCACTATTAGGAAGCAGCCACCATGGCGGTGAGGCCAATGGAGGGGAGGGGATAGGATTACCATACGTCCAGGTTTTCCTGGACATGTCATCTATTTTGGCCCCTATTCTTGTGTCTGGGTGGGTTTTTAAAATGCAAGCAAATGTCTGGGTTTTTGCTTTGCTTCCACTTTTTCCAGGCACGAGCAGCTTGGATGCTTGGGGCTGGGAGCAACGGGCAAGGTGATTGGTTATAGGAAGTAACGTGCTCTGCGCATGGCCCAGGCAAGTAAGTGTGTGTGTGTGTGTGTGTGTGTGTGTGTGTGTGTGTGTGTGTGTGTGTGTACACACAGGAGCTGTATAGGCAACAGAGCTGGGGCGACAGGGGGCTCTGGGTTGTGAGTAAGGGGCACTGGCAGGGCTGTGGGACAGAGTGCTGCAGGTCAGAAGTGAGGGGCACTGCCAGGACTTGGGGGGCAGGACTGCAGGTCGGGAGTGAAGGGCACAGGCAGGGCTGGGGGGGCAGGGGGCTTAGGAGTGAGGGGCAGAGGCAGGGCACAGGCATATCACTGCCCCCCGTAATCATATACCCCTCCCCTTCTCCACACCCTACCCCCCCCCACCACCACCACCACCGGCTCCCTGCTCCTTCTCCCCAGCAGGTGTCCTCTTTTTTTTTTTTATCTTGGAAATATGGTAACCCTAGGAGGGGAAGGGAAGGGAGCCTGACAGGGCCATTCACACTGCTGCCACGGAGGGAAGGACCGGGCCCCCCCACAGCTCAGGGCCCTAGGCATGTGCCTAGTTTGCCTATGCATTAATCTAGCCCTGCCCCTGGAGCACGTCATAAGGGCCTTGTTACACGGTAATTTGTTATGGTTCCTGGAGCTCTTAACCCCCGGATTGTCTGCACATTGACACCTAAAACTAGTTTTAACCACTCGTTAGCTGATGCAAAGTTATGCCACTCCAGGCAGGGATTATCTCTGATCCCTGTTACCCAGCTCATCCTACATTGAGTTGTAGCCACTCTAGGCTACACCTTGGTGTAAATACTCCACCTGCCTCCCTTCCCCCACTAACCCAGATCAGGCTCACTGCTGCTCCCACCCTCCCCAGCACCCCAGACCCTTGCTCATGGCTCCCTTGCCTCCCCTTACCCCCCATGCTTCCTTGTGCATGCCCCACTGTCTGTCCTGGGGGAGCAGGCAGGGAGCGGTTAACCTGCCTGCCTGGCCATTGCCTCTGCTGCTGTCTGGGTTGAGCTCAGCCAGGAGAAGAGCAGCAGCCCAGCAGCAGTGGCAGTGGGGGCTGGGCAGGCAGGTTAACCTTTTCCTGCCTGCTCCCCTGGGACAGACAGCACAGGCAGCCACAATAAGTGGGGGGTGGGGACCAGGGAAGCCCCAGGGGTGAGGGGGAGGAATGGGGGGAACCCAAGGGGCAGAGGGGAACCCTGATGGACAGGGGGAGAGCCCCAGGAGTGGGGAAGATCTGGGGGAGCCCCAAGGGACAGGGGCAGGGGGGAAGCCTAGAATGGGAGGGTGGGGGGAATTCGTACCTTTTCAGTCCTCCAGGCCCCTGCTGGCCTGAAGAAGTGACTGCTTCAGACTGGAGTCAGCACTAACAAAAGTCATTTCTGCAACTCAGTATAATGTGTAACAAGGCCTTCACTCATTGATTCTTAACCAGAGGTTGCAGCACCCTGGGGTGCAAGGAGATCCTTTTAAGGGTGCTGTGTGGTGGCACATCATATTAGCACTGAAGTATGCAAGCACCTCGACATGGTTCACAAGAAAACCCCAGAGAATTCAAATGGGAATCTACAGTGTCAAAAACATTCTGACTCATTGTGGTCTGTCTTTCTTTGCAATTGAAAAATTGTTCTTTTATTTTTCTGTAGTCAAAATATGAATGAAAGCCAAGTGTTAGCACTTTCCGAGGAGTGCTTTGAGTCTAAGGAGGGGTGGCTTGAATCTAAAACGTTTGAGAACCACTGGTATAACTTGAGGCACCCTGCCATCTAGTGGAAGTCTTATCCAGGCTCCCCATTCAATGTATTGTAATGTACTGTGTAAGTTAATTGTGATATACATGTGTGACAGCAGGGGGCACTCCTCTCTGCTGTCTGAATAGCTAATGGCATGAACCTATAGCTCCCAAACATCCTGGGAGCTGAGAGACAAGGCTGAAAGCAGTATTTAAGAGACTGAAGGAGGCCGATTTTAAAAATTAAACCTGCCAAATGTCAGCTTTTCACAAGTGCTCCTGAAAGGTTCAGCCTCTCACAATGATATATATCATCCAAGTAAACCAGACAGGATGTCCCTTGTAGATCTGCTAATACGATATCCATCAGTCTCTGAAATGTACTAGGGGCATTCATAGGCCGAACAGCATAACGTTAAACTCAAAAAGTCCCTTCTTAATGCAAAAGGTAATCTTGGCTCTGGGTTCACTTCTACCTGCCAGTATCCACTAGCCAGATCAAAAGTGGAGAACTACTGGGCTTTGGCCAGGAGGTTGAGCATGTCATTAATCCATGCTGTTAGCAGTTCACATTCAGCCAGCAGAGAGTAGTGCTGTCACACTTGTATACTACAAGTAACTTACACAGCACATTACAATATGGAGAGAGCTAGACCCTTAAGAGTGGGATTCCCAATAGGTAGGGATCTCCAGAATTCACTCCGGAAGTGTGTGGTATGGAGGCTTTTTTAGTCTTGGAGTTTCCCCCATCCACTCCCTCCCGTTGATTGTTGGAGGGGCCCCATCACTTGCTGCTCACCGCCTGTGCTTGCTGCTCGTGCCTGGAACTGCAGCTGTGGTTTTTGCCTCCCAGCCATCAGGTGCAGGCAGTGAGCAGTGAGTGACAGGGCCCCTCCACTAATTAGTAGAATTGGGGCAGGCAAGGGAAACTCCAAAATTAAAGAAGCTGCCACACCATGCATTTCCGGCACGAATTCTGGAAATCCCTACCAATAGGCAGTAAGTTGATAGGACCTACCACAGTCTTTGGCTAGAAACTAGGTTCCCTAGTCTTAAGGAAAATTAGGTACCTAACTCCAGGCCAGACGAAGGCAACATCTTTTCTTGAAACCTCAGATATAAGAGTTCTTCTGGAATTAAACACATCAGTCTGCTATTTCTCTCTATTTGAGTACACTGATCTGGGATATCTGGGTTCAAGGCTGCATTCTGACTAATTTGGAAGATAGCCTATCTACCTCCCAGGAGAATGCCCTGACCACCACATTTGATACTTTATGGAGAGCCTTTCTCAGTATCTCCAGTTAAAGTGGTTCCACTTTACATAACTAAATATATGTTCACAAGGACTTGGACCTGAATCTCCTACATGCTTAACCACTGACTGCAGTGTCTCTCTCTCTTTTTCTGTTTTCCGTCTCCTCCTCTCTCTGGCCCAGCAGAAATGTAGGTATCTATAAGGTTAATTTCTGAGGCTCTCAGTGTGACACCCAAATATCCAACTTGGGCACCTATCCATAACGTGGCAGTTAGAGGCCTAAGGCTACAAACAGATGGTGCATTTGTCTCAGAATAAACCATTTTATCCTGGAACAAAGTGCAGTAATTCAGATGTCTATGTTCATTGTCCCAGGATAAATCCTAAAAACTTATTAACCTACATTTCTGCTGGGCCAGAGAGAGGAGGAGACGGAAAACAAAAAAAGAGAGAGATCTTCAAGGAATCCATTCCTAAGCACTTGAAGGAGAAGGTGGTGATTAGAAACAGTCAGCATGGATTCAGCAAGGGCAAGTCATGCCTGACCAACCTGATTGCCGTCTATGATGAGATGACTTGCTCTGTAGATTCAGGGAGACCAGTGGATGTGATATACAATAATAGCTCTGTTAACCAGCATCCCTTGGGAATGGGGGATGCCAGATAACAAAATATGCCGGTTAATTGAGCGGCCCAAACAGGAGTCCTTACTTATTCTGGCAGCTGCTTCTCCCGCTGCATCCGGGGCATCGCTGCCCCTCCTGCAGGCCCCATGAGACAGGAAGGCGGGCCCTGCACAGCCTGCTATGCCCCAAACCATGGGGGCTCAGAGAAACCGGAAGTGCCATGGTGGGCACTTCCGGTTTCACTTTACCTTACAAGCCAGCAAGCCGGTTAATATGTAGAAAACCCCCCAGTTTTTCCTTCATTTTTTTTTGTATTTAAAATGCATTCCCTCCCCTTCCCCAACCATTTCTGACCTTTTCTCTCCCTCTCTATTCCCTATAGATAAGTATAAGTAAGCTAAGATGTAGGAGAAGCTTTAAACATTTTTATTTTGGTAGCAAGTTTTTTGGTTTTGGATATCCACTGTTTTATATTGTATTATTATTAGGCTTGTATTGATTCTTACTGTTGTATATTGTATTATTATAATTTTCGTATTGACTTTTATTGTTTCATATGGATATTGTATGGTTTAGGCCTGTGTTTGTAAGTGAACCAAAGTCATGTCAAGTTTCCATTTTATATGTCAAGCCTCAATCTTCTGTCCTCTGCCTGGGCATCCCATGTTGCAACTGTATGAGTCACATACCCCTCCCATGTAAATTGGTTCCCGGATGAATGAGAATGATTAGGAATGATTGAAATACAATGGTAGCAGGCCTCTACTAAATGGCCTGTAATTACTGGGCCATCACCTCACATTGATTCATCCAGGAACCACGAACCTCACCCAGGAACAGAGACAAGACAAGCATTTGAAAGACAAAAGACCCTGTAGGAACAGCAACTCTCACCATTACAGACACCTGAAACTACACACCCCTGCATAGAGCACACATACCCAGTATGCCAGGGGCTGACCCTTGCCTGGGCATGCCTCCTGTCACTAGGGTCACACAAGGTCTGCCCCTATAAAAAGGGGCAGTGAAGACAGACCCAGTGAGATGCCCTCTCCATCTGGACCAGCACCATGCCACACCACCTATCTACCTAGAGGCCCTGCCGGTGACCCCCCTCTGGACAATATCTACTGGACAAGGACCCCCTTTCCAGCCTGGATAGGTAGATATTACCTACACACCTCCTCCTACAATTTGGACTCTCTCTCTCTCCTCCTGGACTTCAGTGGACTTCAACCCCTGCACCAAGCCTCTCTAATCCCTGCCTCCATTGTGTGGGTGGGTGGGTGCAAGGGAACCAATAAGACATTGTGTCACCATCTCCCCTGTTCAATAAAATCACTGTCATTTGCAACCCTGAGTTGGGTCATGTTTTACTGAATCCCAGCCCCTTCCCTATCTTGAATTCCAGCCTCATTTTCTCTCTCTCTCTCTCTCTCTCTTTCAGCTCCAGTCCCCACCCTCTCCACTAGTTTCCTGATCTCCTCCCAATTCCATCTCCCCTTTCCTGCCGCCTCTCAGCCTCCCCTGCTTCTACTGCCTTTTCCCTGTAACTTTCTGCTGCCTTTCTCTGCTTTCCTGCTGCCCTGCCGCCTGCTGCTTTTCCTGTGATTTTCTGCTGTCCGTCTTTCTGTTTTCAGGCTTCCCCTGCACCTTCTGTAATCCTCTTCCCACCCCCCCCCCCGCAGCTTCCCAGCTCCTCTTAGCTGTCCTGCAGTTTTCTCCAGCTTCCAGCACCTACTGCTGCTCCCTGCAATTTCTCAGAGCCATTCTCTGGCTCCCCACACCCAGAGCCCCTCTTTAACACCCACATTTTCCCTTAGTCCCATTTTCCCCTCTCCCCACCTACCTTTTCAGCTCCACTGTAGCTCTTGCTCCAGTCCCAGCTTCAGTTCTTCAGCCCAGGCCCGTGTAGTCTACCGGTTCTAATCCTGGTCCTGGTAACTTTAACTCCCTACACTTTTACTTTCTTACCTTAACCCTTCCCCAGGTATCCCAAGTATACCAAGCACATACATACATACATACACATTACAACACCCAACTTAGGAACTCACTTGTGTGTATGTGTAGGTGGGTGGTATGTGCGTGAATTACTGAATACACATATATAAATATCATTGTGTGTGTGGTATATAAATTAGTAATCCATGTATGTGTATTGTATGTGCAGGTATTGGTAACTGATTCTGTCTAAATTTGGTGTGTGTAGCGTGTTTGGGCTTAAACTGGTGATAGGTGTGCATGAACCTAGACTAGTTATTTTGAACATGTGTGTATCTGAGTTGCTTTTGTGTGTGTGTGTGTGTGTGTGTATAGACACACGTGCATACATACATATATATGGCATTGTGTGCATGATATACGAATTAGTGATCTGTGTCTAATTTTGGAGGTGTATAGTATATGTGCCTGAATTGGTAATAGGTATGCATGTGCCTATGCTGGTTTGAATGTGTTTGTGCCTGAGCTGGTAGTGTACGTGTGTATGCACCTAATTGGTTTGTGTGTTTGTATATGTGCAACTGTCTTATGCCCTCCTGTCTAACAGAGCAATATTGAGATCCTGAGAGTTGCCCTGAACCCTCAGGGCAACAAATACAGCATGCCCGCTTGTAAGGTGCCAGTTAACAGAGCTTTTACTGTACCTTGATTTTTGCAAGGCTTTTGATATGGTCTCTACAACTTTCTTGCAAGCAAGCTAGGGAAGTATGAGTTGGATGAATGGGCTGCAAGGTAGATAAAAAAAACTGGCTGAATCATCAGGCTCAGAGGGTAGCAGTCAATGGCTCAATGTTTGGTTGGCAGCCAGCATCAAGTGAAGTGCCCCAGGGGTCAGTCCTGTGGCCAGTTTTTCAATATTTTCATCAATGATCTGGAAGATGGGATACAGTGTACCCTCAACAAGTTTGCAGAAGGAAGTAGTAGGTATGCTGGAGGGCAGGGCTAGGATTCAGAGAGGCCTTGACAAATTGGCAGATTGGACCAAAAGCAATCTTATGAGGTTTGTAACAGGAGGGACGGCTGGGTCGCCGTGCTAGCCCTTGCCACCTCCTCTACTGTGCCAAGTTTCGGACTTGCACCCTCCTATTCTCGCCCGCCACGACTTTGCTGATAGGTGTTTTTGTAGGGAGGCTACCTCTCCTCCACTTGGCCACAGTTCTCCTGCTCCGGGTGTCCAGCGTGTCTAGGCCTTGCGAGCCTTCTCTATACGCCACCTTTCTCACTAGGGCCTTCTCTGTACGACTGCCCTTCTCACCGGGCTCTTCCCTCTGCAAGGCTGCCCTTCTCACCGGGCTCCTCCCTGCAGTGCTGCCCTCTCACTGGGCTCTTCTTTGGGGCTGGGGTCTGTACCACCGAACTCCGTGCCCTCCCTGGGGCTGGGGTCCTCAGTCTACCGTGAGTCCCCTATGAGGCCTCCTCCATCCCCTTATAGCCTCACCCAAACCGCCGGTGTAACATCAACACAAACTCAGTGTAATACATAACAACACAAACTCGAGCCTCCTGGCTATAACTCAAACATACGCCCTCTAGCTATAACAACATTGCTCCACTCAGGTCAAGCTGTACTTGCTATTAGGCTTCTCCTTGCATCCTAACTCTAGGAGCTCCTGCCCCTCTGGCTGCTGGCAGGGAACTGCCTCTCATCTCAGCTCTCCCCCTTCCTAAGAGCCAGGCCTTGCCCCTTATAGCCAGCTGATCGCTGGCAGGTGTGGGTCATTTGCTGCCTCCTGTTGCCCTGGCAACCCGCACCTGATGAGCTTTCCTGGCTCTCATAGTAGCAGGCACCTTAGTGTCCTGCTACAAGGTTCAATAAGGACAAGTTCAAAGTCCTGCACTTAGGACAGAACAGTCCCATGCACAGGTACAGCCTGGGGACCTACTGCCTAAGCAGCAGCTCTGCAGAAAAGGACCTGGAGGGTTTCAGTGGACAGTAAGCTGAATAACCAACAGTGTGCCCTTTTTTGCAAAGAAGGCTAATGGCATACTGAGCTGCATTAGTAGGAGTGTTGCCAGCAGATCAAGGGAAGTGATTATTTCCCTCTGTTCAGCACTGGTGAGGTAGCATCTGGAGTACTGTGTCTAGTTTTGGGCCCCCCACTACAGAAAGGATGCGGACAAATTGGAGAGAGCACAGTGGAGAGCAACAAAAATGGTGAGGAGGCTAGGGCACATGACTTATGAAGAGAGACTGAGGGAACTGGGCTTATTTAGTCTAGAGAAGAGAAGACTGAGAGGGGGTTTAATAGCAGCTTTTAACTACCGGAAGGGTGGCTTAAAAGAGGATGGAGCTAGACTGTTCTCAGTGGTGGCAGATGACAGAACAAGGAGCAATGGTCTCAAGTTGCAGCAAGGGAAGTTTAGATGAGATATTAGAAAGAACTTTCTCTCTAGGAGGGTCGTAAAACACTAGAACAGGAGGTTTTTAAGACCTGGCTACACAAAGCCTTGGCTGGGATGATCTAGTTGGGGATGGTCCTGCTTTGAGCGGGGGGTTCTCAACCCTAATTTTCTATGATATGTGTACACATAAATCCTGGGATATTTCTGTTCTAAGACAAACACAGGCTCAACTTGTCCAGGGACAGATACCATATCTGTTCCTAGCCTTAGTTTTTTTCTTGTTATAAGACTGGGTTATTAGACTGAATTACATTTTATCACAAATGTAAACATAGACATTCTGTATTATTCCACCAAGCCTCAAGGATATTTATAATCAGATGTCTCTGCAGACATCTAATTCATTCATTCATTCACCTTACCAGTTGGGTGGATGGCAAGTTCATGGAATGATTGATCTCCAATAGCACAGTTAAAAAGTTAGATTTTTCTTCTTTGCAAACATAAAATGTAGATCGTTGGTACATTCTATACACAATTGGAGATTAGAGGCAATTTTCTGACTATGAAAGGAACAGGCCAATTAGAGAGTTTGTGAAATCTCCATCCTCAAAATTTTCAAGAGCAGGTTATGCTTGACTGTGATAATTTAGTCAGGGATGTTCCTGCCTTGAGCAGGGATTGCATTAGATGATCTCCTAAAATTCCTTCTAGCCACACTTCCCTATTATCCCCCTACTCTCCCACTTCTCCAAATCAAACATCTGTTCAGTTCAGCTGCTCAAGTAACAGGAATAGAGGATATTTTCAGTCTCCACCTTTTATTCAGTCATGCAAAGCACTAGGCTGACCAGAATTTGCCCAGGTGTTTTCTATCAGGGCAGCAGGTGAAGTGGATGACAGTGCCACTACTGGTATGTATTTGCTTCAGACTTCAGTATAGCATAGAGAGATACTTGCACTAACTTGAAGCAGGTTAGTTCCTCATTAGGAACATTAGTCCATACTGAGTTCTGCATTGTTATAGCTAAACTGCATTTGCTACCCAGTAATATATCTTATTGAAAGCTAACCCTGATATCTCTGTTACCTCACAGTGGACATGTCTATATTAGATGCTATATTGCTATAGTGATGAGCTACGGTGACATAGCATCAGCAGGCACAAACCATGACACCCATGCTACTGCACAGTAGCAACGAGCTTGGTACTACTGTGCAGTAGAGTCAGAAATAACCCGTGTGCTACCAGGACTCTGCAGTAATGGTAGTTAACAGCTAAAGTAAGTACTAAATGACTATGCAGTAGCAACTGCACAGTTGGGGGCATGTGTAGATGTGCCCAGTCTGTAGTCATACCCTACAGCTTCTACCTAAGCTACAGTAGCATCCACACTGTCTATGCAGGCTATCTTTCAGGGCTTCTGGCCAGGGGCACTTGTCTATACAGACCCAGTGGGCGCACAACCACAATTTCCTCTTGGTGAAGCACCAGAAGTGCCAAACACCGGTCAACATCATGCAAAAAAAAATTATCTTCACACTCTTCATAGTTATGACTTAAAGCAGAAAAAAAGATCTGCTTCTCAGGCCTTTCACAAGCCCCGGTATTTGGTTCTAATACACTGTGGAATATATGGAAAAAATAGTTCTAGCTACACAAACCCCAAGTATTTTAACTCTATAACAACTATATTTTACAAGCTACAAAGCACAATTCCCTTGCTAAATTTCTTCCAGTAATAAAGGACTGATGTAACTGATGACACAGCATTAGGTCAACTTTGGAATTCTCCTCTGCATATATTTTAAATGATTAGAATATCCATGTTATGAGTTGTTTTACATTGTATTCATGACCTTTAAAAAAAAAAAAGAAACAAACAAACCACAGGCTCCAAAAACAGAGTTTTGGACCTTTTCCCATTTTCACAATGCTATAGCCGTTAACAAATTTGTTGATCACCTACAATACTGAAATCTGCCAGCAGGGGGTAGATGTGAGCTAATACAAAAAGATTCTGCTTACCAGCTCTCCTCTCAATGAAAAGATAATAACAGAAAGCTGAGTATTTTAGTTCAATGAGTCGGAATTCTTAGTGAAAACCTTTATTAAGGAAGAGCTTTTCTATATCACTTTCTGACTTATTTAAAGGTCACCAATTATAAGAAGATGTGAACAGAGTGGAATGTCAATTAAACCTAATCTGATTCTGTTCTGAAATTAGTTAAATTGATCTTCAAGTGTAGGGGGGGGGGAAATCTTCATATTTACATTCTGCGAGGAGGCATTTACATTATATTCAGAAGCATTTTTAGAGACATCTTGCTTTTCAGAGGTGCACATGAATCCCTGATAGTTGCTCACTGAAGCGATAATTCACAGGAATTGGTAGATAATCAGTTCTTAGATGAAACTGGCAGACATTAGCATATGAAAAGTTTATACAGTGCCTAATTCAAGCAGATCTTAATCCATGATAAAGACCCCCTCAGCTCTAGAACTAGTATATGGTTATATTAAAATTAAAATCATATCTATTTAACATTTTTAACCTTCCTATAAAGCATATTTTAATTTCAATCATGTAAAAAATTATGGCATTTATTAATGTCTAATCTCAACATGTGAGGATGTTTCAAAAACTTCACAGCAAAATGGCTGCCCACTCTGTATGTCAGCGACAAAGTGCAAAAGGACACGGCAGCTGGGAATGCTGATGGGTGGCACTGTCGAATGCGCCCATCTTTTCATGCTGAACACAGGTGTCTTGCTGGTGAACATGTAGACAACATGGTCACTCAGCTACCAGCTGTCTATGAATGGGTGGAGAAGTTAAAAAATGGTTGCACATCCATGAACCTCAGGCAGGATCCACCAGTGACAGCCAGGCAGCTTGTGATGTATGAGTGGCTGTCACAGTAACAAATAAGCTTCTTTGAGGACAATGTCAAGAAAGTTGTGACTTGCTTTGCAATACAGGTATTCTGGCAGGGCACTAATGTAGAGAAGTGATGTGGTCCAGTAAATGATCATCACACAATAAATGGTTCTATTTTGAAATTGGTGTTAGTTTCTGAAAACCTCATAGATAAAATATTCCAATAGCCCAGATAGTCTAAACTTTGTGCTCTCAGTCCTTACCATGCTCATACCTCTCTCCACTTCTCATGCTTCCACATTGACCCTGGAACAACTACGATCAAAATTTTCAAATAAAGGTACTTGAAGTTAGGCTTCCAGATCTATTTAGGCTTATCAATAAAAGCAGCTCTAAATTAATTACTTTAACAGGAGTACAGTATTTTTGAATACCTAATAACGAATTTAAGGGTCTAGTTTTTTAGCTCATGTTTTTTCCAGACAGTCTTTTGAAATGGTCTTTTCTTTGAAGCAGTAAAGAAAATGGCATCTTGGAAACTGGGAACCAAGTCTGCTATCACAAGTGTGAGAGAAAAGTTGAAGTGAAGAGGTTAAAAAGTCAAGACCCCATCAAAAAAAAAAAAAAAAAAGGATATATGCCCTGCCCAGTCTAGGCACAGGGGACAGCCTGTGCCATGGCACTTGGGGCCAGAACCACTGCCCCCATGTGGCCTGCTGTGCCTAGCTGTGGCTGCCATTGTCTCTGCTGCTGCTGCCAGACCTGGCTCCACTACCCGGGCACACGGGCCCATCCACCTCAGGGGCACTGGACGGAGCTGGTGGGTGAACAGAATCTCCATGAAGACTGGCCTGGGACCCCTGTGGGCAAGGCATGTTAGGCCGGGAAGATGGGATGGGGACAAGGGCAGGCAGGGAGCAGTGTTCGGGAGCAGTGTCCGGGAGCGGGATGGGTTGGCAGGCCAGGGCCAGGATCATGAAGAAGTGACAGAGTTGGGCCAGTACAGAGCTGTAATCTGCTCCCCAAACATCTCTGCAACAACTGCTAATTCCACAGGCAGCAGCCATCCCTGGCCTGTCCACAGAACCAGCTCCCATCACAGGAACATGCAGGGAGCCGATCACAGCTCTGCCCTGGACCCACCCCTTGCAGCCCTGCACTGCACCTGGTTCGCATTGGCTGCTCACAGCCTGGCAGCACAGGCCAGCCCCAACAGATCATAACTGGCCTGACCTGGGATGGAGGCAAAGCAGGTTAATAGAAGAGGGTGTGAATCCAGCCCTGTGAGAAGGAAAATGGGCGTGGGTGCAATACCCAGCATTGTTGTAGCTCTAATGTTTGCCAGAGAGTAGCCACCATAATGTCCCTGCCACTTCAGCTCAACAGATAAAGAGGTCATATGGACCTCCGAGCATTTAGAAGGTCAGGCTATGCTTCATTAGTGAAGACTTATTAAAGAGAGGAATCATAAATGCAAGGAGGTGTTTGATCATAGGTGCACTGTAGTCTGTGATATTTGAGGAACACAAATATTTGCCCGCGATATTTCACAGAATGAATGGGAGCTAAACTAAAGCAGATAGGACATGACCTAGAAGCTGGGGCAGCTGCTGTATTTTGTACTGTACAATGCAAGTGAAAGAAAAATATTTTCATGGCCAAAAGGTTGGTAGCCTGGGTTTCTGTCTTCTTTCTTTCTCATCCCTCTTCTCACCTCTAGTGCCTTCTTCCACAGTGGGGTCCTTCTCAAATTCCCCTGCTTGTGCTCCCACTCACTGACACTGGATCCCAAAGAAAAATGAGGTATTAATTCCCACATAAATCCAGTTCATCTCTTTTGTAGTGCATTTCTTTACTAAACCTGAGGCAGCTCTACACGTGCAATTAATGCACATGAATAAACCATTCCTGGGCATAGCATCTACACATGCCCCTAGGACAGGAGCAAATTGAGCCAGGGAGGAGCAGTTTAGGCCAAGGATGCTCCTGCTCTCCTCTGCCCCCCTGCACTAGCCAGGGGGAGCTCCAGGCTCTGGTCACAACTGTCTGGGTGCTAGCCCCAACGTGTAGAAGGCTGCCTTGTCTTTAGCCTCTGGCCACATGCTTCTGGGGCCACAAGCAGTCTGCAGCCTGCTGACAGCCTCCCAGGATGTTGTCTCAGGAGTTTTTCCCCCATGTGCCATGGACTCTCCTTGCCCTCCCTGCAGCCAGGGCACCATGCCTGCAAGGTGCTCACTGACCACCTCCTTCTCCTCTACCCCCCACAGTAGGGTGCCTGGGTGGCCATCCACAAACCCAGGGCCCACAGTGCAAGCCCAAGAACATGCACACTGCAGGCAGTTTGCAACAGACCCCTTCCTTCCCTACCTCCCAACAACAGACCCCCCACCTCAACCTCAAAACACACCACCAACAAAGCACCCTCATACCCATGAAATTATGGACAGTGTCTACTGATAAGTGTCAGGGAGGTGTGGGGGAACAGTGGGGAGGAGGTGCCTATGGCACAGGGCCCAGAGGAAGGTACCCAGCACCTGATTGCACTGGTTCCCCAGGTGCAGCTGAGAACCTGGTGCATGGCCCTAAGCTTCAATGGAGCTCCAAGCAAGCCTGAACTTCCCTGCAACATACCCCTCCAGGTGACAGTGTATCTCTGCCTACACAAGGAGTGCCTGGCCCTTGCAGCCAAGGAGATCACTGCTGCCATTGATGAGTTTCTTCACATGAGATGGGGTCCTGGCTGCCTAGCTGGGAGCCCACTGGGTACTCAATAAAGTCTTGAACCGCTTCCCACCTCCCTTCATGTTGACAGGGCAAGGTATATCTGTGAAGTTGTTTCTCTCAACTACAAAGTGAAACTGTATCATCTGTGAAATGGATCTAATTAGAGTGTCCCGGGAGAGAGTGGGAGGAAGGACCCCAAACCAAAAGGGAAGGTCCCTGAGAACAGAATACCCAGAAAAGAGAGGAAATAAACACAAAGTTAAAGCAAAGAAACTACTTACCGACAGCAGGAGCTGTGGAGCAGCTAGAACAGAGAAAGAAATCCGCACGGCTCATCAGCCGCGTCTTTATCCAGCTGAAGCCAGCTGATGACGTCACCGGCAATCACCGGCCAGCGGGGATAAAACCAGCTGCCGGTGGAAACAAGGGAGGAGGAGGAGCAGACCCGAGTAGGACACAACCACAGGGTGTCCCTCGGGAGGCTCTTGGAGAGGAAGGGCAACAGCCCGAAGAGTCAGAGGAGGCTCCAGGCACTGACCCTAGCAGCGGCTGTGAGGAACAGCTCGACAGAGAGAGAGACGAGTCAGAAGCAGCCTCTGCAGCCAACAAAGGTAGCAAAGGCAGAGGGAACAGAAAGGTGGATGCAGCAACTCACACCACAACAGGTGGGAATATCGGGGCCAGTGGGGAGGTGGAGGAATCCCCCGCTTTAGGAGAGTCCCAGCAGGAGCAGCATGAAGGGCTGCAAAGAGGCAGGATACCTATCCTGATTACAGGGAGTGACCAGGCGTACACAAAGGGGCCACAAGGCACCCGAATAGTGACGCCACAGGAGGGAGAGAAGAGGAGAAGGACTGTACGCCAGGAAGAGGCGGATAAAGCAGGAGAGATGACCCAAACAGGAGGACATGGGCATTTGGCCCTGCGTAGGGGTCCCCTCATAGAAAGGACTTAGGGAGCGAGGCACCTGGCACCCTGACGTAAGGGGCCAGGAAAGGGGCCACGCAGATTCCCCACAATAGAACAGAGTATTATTTTGTGTTTCTCTTTGGCATGTCCCCGTTTGAAGGTGTTGAGGGTCAGGGGAGATGATATGGTTAAGGTATCCGGTACAGGACCCGTAGGGGCAACCCATTTGGTTTAGGACCCTAGCGAAGTATCTTAAGCTAGAGGGTGCAGGCTTCACGACTGAGAACACCAACTGCAAACAAGCTGGGGCGGGTTGAGTGAAGCGGCTTTGAGAACTGGTACCAAAGATGAGGAGGGATTCGGAAGGCCTCCACAACCATGCAAGAGTGAGGGTGTTGCCAGGAAAACCCAGTGATCCATCAAGGTGGCGTGAGGTTGGGGTGTAGGGATAGCGGAGCCCCACAAGTGACCATTGGGCAGACCTCATGCCGCAGGAGGACCCCAAGTAGTCGCCCCATCACTGAGAAACATTCAAAGTCATGGCAGGCGAGATTGGGGAAGACCACTCAAGAAGCAAACATCTGCTCGGCGGTACTGGAGTCAGTAAGGCGTACACCACCAACTACTTGAACCAAAGCTGCACGTGACTGGGCATTCGAGGCCTGATGGTCACATATAGACTGACAAATATTACCCCGTATCATGTTGCATCTGAAGGTGTAACAGGGGGCCTTCTTGGGGCCCATCTACCAATGGCCCTGCCCACCTGTTCTGGGCCAACCGCCTGCCTTCTTTCCTGCCATGCCTTGTTGTTAATTAATTAACTATCTTAATTGGGCAGGAGGCTGCCCATTTTCTTGCCCCGATGCCAGGGGGTGCTATCTGCGGCTCCGTACCTTCCCTACACCGCAGCCCATGCCTCACAGATGGCATCCACAGTTGTTAACATCACCGGCCCCACTCTGGGCCCCGGAATCCTCCCAATCAGACCCCGTTTAGATTCCTCTCCTCAGGCAGCCTACTCCACCTTCATTTGGGGCTGCCTAGCTCCCTGATCTGTTCCCCATTACGGGTGTGGTCCCCCTGGGACCTTTGGCCACACTGGCCCTGGCCTCACCTCCAAGCCAGTCAGAACCCCAGGCCCTCAGCTCTGGGCATCCCTTCTGGTGGGCCGCTGGCACTTTGACCCTTCTGGTTCTGGCCCCAGCATTGACCAGTTGAGGGATTTCAAGTCAGGCTTATGAGTCTACAGTCCTCTGTCTCTTGGGTCTGCCTTTCTGACCCTTCTATGGGGTAACCCACCCAGTTGTGGGAGCTAGGGTTATTAAGGCACCTTGACCCACCTTTCACCAGGGTAGTAACTGGCCTGGCATTTCCTGGGGGCTCCTGTGCCACTGAAAGCCCCACCAGGCCACCCACTCCCAGCAGGGTGCAGTTTTAGGTCATGCCCAGGAGCCTCCTAGCCATCCCCTACACGACCTCCGTTACCTCCAGGGTGTTCCATGAAGCCTTGCAGCCAGGCAAAGTTGCTGCCTCCTCTGCCAGCAGCAAAATGCCCTGCTTATATAGGCAGCCCTGAATCTAAAATGGCTGCTGCAATCAGGCACCTGCTGGCTGTTTGGCTTAGGTCTTAAAGTGGAAGGCACAAACAGTGGCCTGCCACAGAAGGCTTCCTTCAGCTAATCACCCAGCAGTGGTTTTGTTTGTTTTCTTTTGTTTTTTGATCTGCAACATATATTTGCTTTACTGTACATTAACTATATGTGAGTGTATTGGGGCACACCAAGTTTCAGTATTTCAGTTGAAATAATTTTCAACACACATCTTAAGTACTTGCTTACATCTCAAATACAAACAAGTCAGGTTACCCAGATTCATTAAGGTTGAAACTTGTCACTTGGATGGGACATAATTATGTTACAACTGGGATAAAGTCCAAGGCTTTAACAATATTGCTGAATCATATGCACACCACACATTTATCCAGACTGCAGAAAGTTCTCCTATGTGTTGCTCTTGCAAATTAGCAAAGTCTTGTTTCCCATCCTTTGTTACAATTTTTGTATTGTTGTCTCATTACTTATTACACAGATAGTATTCTCAATCTATGAGCTTTTGTTGACTTATTTTTTTATAAACATCAAAATTATTTTTTTCCAATGCATCTCCTCCCTTGGTATGCACAGCTCTCTGGGGAAACATTTCTCGGTCCAAGTGAGCTATATCATCAGTGAAAGTAATGTCCTGAACAAGAAGAAAGCCCCTGAGTCTCACTGTCATGTTGTTGGGATTCCAAATGAAAAGAAGCTTAACTTACAGGGCCAACTACCAGGCTTCACAATGCAAACTGGTTGTGGGGCAGAGGAAACCAAAGGGCTGCAGCAGTAGAAATAATGAAACTTCTATATGCTGGTGATTAGCCATGCAATATAGCTTACTGAAAGCACATCCTATATCAGGGACAAAAATCACACAAGACATATACCAGTTATACACATTCTTGGACATCAATGATTGTGAAAACCAGCATTCAGTAAGAGACTAAAGAATAAGTCATAATTCAAGTGTTTGGCATCATCAGATTTTGAATATTTAAAGGATGAAATGTTCAGTTATGTTTGAACTTTCCAAAGGAGGTTGAGGAAAGTATTTAATTGGTTTTGAATCTCTTTGACTTCAGCTAAAGCAGTCATTGAAGTCAGCTGTTATCTTGTGCATGGACACCTTGTGGAAGCGTGACATGTGCTTTGCCAATAGGATACACAAATATTTGTGAAAGAGCTGTAGATATTTGCTTTTTGAATTCTATTCCTGGGTTGGGGAGCTGAGTGCTGATCTACCAGTTGCTGACAGACTAGCCAGAGATTTGGCAGTCGCTCTAAAGCAAAAAAAAATATTGTGGATTAGATTTCAAGATGCTGCATCTTCCCAGTTCTGCAGAAAGAAACTTCTGCAGCCTTTTTAGTTAGTGTATCTGTAAAAAGGGGAAGAGAGCTGCCTGATGTCTGAGACATTAGTCTGGAATAATTACTGTGATGAATGCAGACATATTAACAATACCCAGTAGAAGAAGCAAGCTCAGTTCCATGTTATCTGGGCTTCAGGTCCAGTGTTGATTCCCTTAAAAAAACAAAACAAAACCCCACACAAAACAAAACAAAAAAAAACCCCACACATTTTTGGGGGAAGGGGGAAAGCATCTCTCGTCCTTCAATTCCATGATATTCTAGCATGGATCTGGCAGGCGACAGGGATATAATGAGTCACTGTAATGCCAGGGGCATGAATCTTGGAAGATCTAAAAAATGAAACACCTATCTTACAAAGCATGATTACAATTTCTATCAGAATCTGCATGAAGCACAGGACTGGGGGAACGTACGGTAGTAGTCGATCTACAGCCACAAGACATCAGGCTGTGGAGCAATCCAGATCTAGAGCTGAATTTCAATGATTTTCCTACATGGAGTAAATAATATCAACCATGGTAATTGATTAATTTTCCTATTTTTGTCTGTCTACTTTGTATATTTTACAATACTTTGGGCTTAATCGTTTTCACAACTGCTTCTCTCTAGTCATCTTTTACTCTGGTTGAAGAAAAGGATATATAAATAAAATATATCCAAAAATGCTACTTCAAGAAAACCCTCAGAAACTAGATTTTTTTTTTTTTGACACATTAAAATTCAATTGGAAATGTTCAAGTCTTAAATGCAACACCTTCACCTTATATAGAAAAGTACTGACTTTTCCTGATGTGAATGGGAGTTAATCTGCCATTTTGGCTTGGATCACCAAAAGTCTACAGTAAACAAGAAGCATAGTTCAAGGGACTTTGGCCTTTAGACCGGATTACAGTTGCTTTAGACAAACAGAGATATGAAGTTACATAGCTCTAAGAACTGTGTTTAATTTTAAACAGAGCACTAGATTATGTGGTGCGTGTCTGTGTCCCACTGAATCTGTTATAGCCCTTCAGTTCTTTAAGACTGAGCGCTAGAGTTGAAACTTAGACTACACCTACCAGGTTGAAAACTTGAGAGAGAAAAACTTGCAGGGATGAGAAACCAACTAAAGTATCAACATAAAACAGAAACTCCCTAACCATACCCCAGTCCACCCAAATAGGAAAGTCTTACAGCACTTCTGAAAGATGTCCAGACTTGGGCTTCAGTGGGTCTCAGAAGAGAAGGAATTCCAGAGCTGGGAGCAATGCTGAGACCTTCCACATATTTTTGCCATATGCACGTGATGCACTGACAGTACTTGCAGGAGGTTGCTACAGTTGGCTGACATTAGGGATCCTGATGGGGCATAAGGGAAAAAGTATCTTATAGAAGTAGGGCCCTCATCATTTAGGGCTTTTAAGGTCAAAACCAGCACCTTGAATTTTGCCTGGAAAGCTATTGGGGCCAGTGCAGTCTCTGAAACACCAGAGCTGTGTTTCTGGTGATCCACACCAATCAGAAGTCAGGCCACTGTGTTCTGCATCAGCTGCAACTAGACAGTCTTCAAGGGCAGCCCCACGTAGAGTGCACTGCAACAGTCTAGCCTTCTGATTAAGAAGGCACAGATGATGGCAGCAAGATCTGAATCTGAAAGAGTTGCAGCCTTCACACCAAAGGGATTTGGTGAAAGGCACTCCAAGCCACCACTGCCACCTGAAGATCCAGGTGCAGCAAAGGATCAAGGACCCCAAGGCTGTGAATCTGAGAGACAAGGAGAAGATGAACCCCAGTGACATGAGCCTGCCCCACCCCACAAACCCCACAAGTCAAGTGGTCTGCCCACCACCCTCACCTCTGCTTTGTCTGGATTATGTTAAACTGGTAACATTTCAAAACAGAGGAATTAAAAAAAATCAAAATTGATACCCAAGTCAGTGGTTCTCCATTCTGGTTCCTCACTTTATAATCATTAACAAGTGTTTCCTTATTTAAAAACAAGGTTTTATAAACTTGTTAGCACTTTGACACTTGTTTTTTAAATAAAAGCTGTTAAGTTTGCATTGTAAAATCCCCTCTCCCATGCATCTACAAGCATGTTCAGACTTCCATTGTAATCTGTCATATACCTCAACTACAATTACTACTTTTTAATTTGGGATTACCCAATAGTACAAAAGAGATACGTGAAGCTTCCCTATCTTGCTCAGCTATGTGAGGATTCAAGGTACACATTGAGCTTGGGAATTGGACAGAAGATAAACAATTCAACCAAATGCTTGGTTCTTTATCAATGGCAAAAACAAGTGTTTTATTACCAGGGCTGAGACTTGAATTTATCATTTGTAGGCCAACAGTGAATGAGTAGAAGGACGTGTAGAAGAGCTTGCAAATAGGTGATTGTTTTTCCTTATGCAACCTCTCTGTTCATTTATAAGTTGATGATTAATACTGGCAACCAACTCCTACAACTCTTTTAACAGATGCTATGAATCTTGGCTGGGAAGCACACGACCAAGACCTTAGAATACATGGACTTTACTATGAATCAGAAGCAAATCTCCACACACTCTTGTCATGACTAGAACAGGGATATTTTTTAAAAACGTAGTAAACAATTTATTTATCAAAAAGGAAAGTTTCACAGGGAAACAAACTAGTCACATATTTGGGTTAACTTAAGTAAATAGTCTTGGAGAAAAAAAATAAAGACATTTTCAGAAGTCAAGATGCTTTGCTTTGATACTTTCTAAATCAGATTTTCCATTATTTTGTTTCAAAATTTAAAAACAAACTGCAAAATGCAGGTAAAGGGTTAAGAATTCTTGTAAAAAATGTTTCTCAATCCAAAATTAAATTTCTATTTTTCTTTTGTTTTATTTTTCTGAGAAAACATTCCTGTTTTAATTATGGAACATTTAAATTGAAGTTTGCATTTTTTCAGTTTGCACATGGAAAAAAAGAAAATTAAAATATATGCAAGTCTAATAACAGATCTGCTCAAACCTGCACTACTGGACACTAACCAGACTTCTGAGAGACTCCAAATACCAAATCCCTTAGGCCCTGCACGTGCTGGGACTTGGCAAAATTTCAGACTCTCAAGCCTCCACTTTAATTCTGCTACCTGAGTTCAGTGACATTCCCCAAGCCTTCCCAACAGATATTGCATATTCCCCCAGGCATGAGCCTTCTAGTTTACTTGTTCGCCCTTTACGAATGCATGCTAACAAAAATCGAATAGGCGTAGGCTTGGCAAAAGGCATCTAATGCAATTATTCTTTACTTAAGAGAAAATAGACAGTACAATTGATTTGGAAAACAAAATGCCCAGAACACTACAACCCTTCACATTAGTTCACTCATCTGAGTCCAGGTAGGCAGGCTCCCCTCACCACATCAGGTTTGGTCTGGGAAAAATGACCAAGCCCATAGTAGAGAAAGTCCTGTACTATTGCTTTTGGTTTGGTTTGAAGTTTTCCAGTCTCCTGTGTTATGTGCTTGATTTAATCAGCCACAAGAGGCTACCATACACCAGGGTGGACTGATTTAAACTAATCAACCAAATTAATTTAAACCAGCAAACTAGAAACCCAATTTAAATAATTGATTTTTATTAACTTTCCCATTGTATATTTTTCATTCATTGATATAATAATTAGAATATATTGATTTACAATGAAATACCATTTTTACAGGAGATATGGTACACGTTTCCTAGGTACAAAGCTAGATTCTTTTATTTTATGTTATATATAACAAACTAAATAATATACTAGATGTTATGCATCACATAAGCTAATTAATATATGATTCCTAAGTACTATGGTATAGTGTAAATAGATATAATGTTTATATATTATAGTATTAATAGCATATATAGATATCATAAGCTTGTAATACAATATATAAGTTATATAGTATCTATAGCTTAATATATTTGGATTGTTAGAAACCCTAGATTTTAGTATGCTATAAAAAGATGAAATATGTATCTTATTCACATAGATTAACCTTTTGCTCATATTTGTAATCAAGCTGCATTAAGAGCAACTTGCATGTAATTAAACACAGAAAACACTTTAATGTGCACTTTAAATTTATTAAAATATTTTCATACAGAAATTTTTTTAAAATCAAAGTGCACATTTTCAACTATCTAATTTATTAGACACTGGTATTAACCACTATCGAATTAGAAGTCTGAACAGTGGTTAGCAAATTAAATCAGTTATTTCAGATCACCCTGGGGAAAATTTCCTAAAATGCCTAGGTGAACATCATTTGAGCTTACTTACCTAATTCTCCTTAAAATGAGACCATGATTTTTTTTTGAAATTTTTGAAATTTTCAGGCCGTTTGCCTGAAAATAGGTTGTTTTGAAATTTTTTACTTCGTTTCTTTCAAGCTTTAGAACTCATGAATGTCATCCTCCTCCCCCATTTTATTCATAGATTGGAAAAGTAAAAAATAAGCTTTCCTGCTTTTTTAACTCCCAATCAATTTCTCAGCTTTGAATAAACCAGTCCAAATGAAGAAAATACTTTTACTGCACCTGCAGAAGAGGCTACTGATGGTAAAAACTGGTCCACTTGGTACCTCGAGGGACGTAGAAAAAACATTCAAAGTTGTGTCTATGACCGAATCGCTGATTCTCCAAGTCAGCATCGAATCTTCAGATTTGGATTCGGCCGAATTGAATCAGGACAGTGATCTGAATCAACGAATAGAATCACTGTCCCCCGATTCAGGCCAAATCCAAATCTGAATCAAATATGGCCCGTTTTGCACACCACTAATATCTTCTACATTTCTCTTTAGTCCAATATTGACTACTCTAAGTGTAAAGTTCCATCAATTTTGTCATGATTTTCTTCACAGATGGTTGTCAGAATAGGTCAGCTCTTAGTATAATAGCTCAAAGCAGTCAACTGCTGAATTCCATCATACACCTTGCAGGAGAATTAGCTTGGATCCCCCAGCTCTCTTCACTGAAGCTGTAGCAAACTGGCTGTTACAGAAATATTTGATGCATCCTTTAGTCAAAGATTTAAGTACTCCAGCAATTAGGAAAAAATGTTGGCATTTGCAAAATGAGCACTGTATCTGTAACATTCTATGTTTCAGCTTTGCTTTCTTATCTTCTAAGCTTCTTCTCATCTTGCTGATCCTTTGCATACAGTAGTATAAACCCCGTACCCCTGGCAGGGTCAAGCCCCTAACACATGAAATAGCATGCTGTATTTTTAAAGCTTGACTACCTCAAAAGTGAGATGTTTCCATCCTTATTCTTACATAGAAGAAAATCAGCCTTTTTAATAAAGGCTCATTGACTCAATATAATATTTTAATGGATACCTTAGTCTATGCTGTACTAAATGTATACTTTAGTCTTATGCTGTATTACATTCCAATTTCATTTTTAAATGGTTTATTCTTAAGAAGTAAAAATTAATTGCAACTTAAAACTTTAAAAATTTTAAAAATCTGATTTAAATTTCAAAAATCTGATTTTTTTTTGGATTAAAAAAAATCATTTTTTTCCCACCCTTCCAGATACCCCAATCAGGTAACACTCTGTCCTGCAATAAATCAGTTTTCCTGGAGAGAAGCCAGCCCACTCTCTAGAGCACATCTATTTTCAGTGGGAAATCACTTAGGTTAACATTGCTTTATTATCAGCTTTATCCCGGAACTTTGTGCTCAAACTGTTGGAACTCCAGTTCAACAAGTTCCAGTGGCCGATATCATAGTATACAGTAATGCCAACTCTCACAAAACAATCAGGAGACTCACAGTTCCCAAGTCAAATTAACTCTGACTTGCAATCTCAGGATAAAACCTTCAGATCTCGGGTTTTTTATTTCTGGTGCATGTAAAGAGCACCCAACTGGTAAGTCTGTGGAAGGGAAGGGGTGGGGAGACAGGGAAGGGGTAGGGGTAGCGGTAGGGGTGGGGCAGATCGAGGCTCCCATGGTGAGGGAAGGACCCGCAGGGGCAGGTCTTAGCACAAAGCCACAAGAGGCTCGTCCAAAGGCACAAGAGGAAGGGGCGCAGCTCCCTGCCACTGCATGCACTGCACACCCAGAGGAGGCATGGTGGGGGAACATGCCCCTCCAGGTTTGTGCATGGGCAGAGGTTGCACAGCTCCTGGGCAAAGGCAGCAGGCCACAGAGCCCCAGCCCACAGTGGGCAGCCTGCCTCTGCCCCACACATAAATCCAGGAAGCACGTGCCGTCCATGCCTCCCCCCCGGGGGTGTGCACAGGGACAAGGAGCCATCTATCCCTCCCCCATGCCTCTGGATGAGCCTCCTGCGGCTTTGCTACGTAACCTGCGACCCAACCCATCTGCCTCTTTGCCTGCGTCTGCCTCTGTGCCAGTCTGTCTCTCACTCTCAAGCCACAGCCTCCACATCCCTGCTGCTGCCCCTCACTCCTGACCCACAGTACCCCATATCCTGCCAGGGTGTTCAGGGCCCGCCCCTTCTGGGCTCCAACCCCCCCCACCACACACACACATACCCACAGCCCCCACACCTTCATAAATAGCCCCACACACAAAGACACACACACACTTCAAAAATAGCATCTCATGATTTACATTCGGATCTCGTGTTTTTTAAGTTTGTCTCATGATTTTTGACAGGGTGGGGTTGGCAATTCTGTAGTATAACAGGGAGGCTGGGGCTCCTGTTACTAGGGCGGAAAAAACAGTAGCAGACAATGTTGAGGTAGCCTAACAAGGGCTGGCTGCAAAAGAATAGGCAGCCAGAGGCCGGGGCCTGAGAGGGACTATTGCTGTGACATACCATAGGACAGAGCAACAGAGACCCGGGTCCAGGGGAGCTGGGGTAGCAGCAGCAAGCTACCCATTAGAATGAGAGAGAAGCAGCTGTGCCAGGGCTAGTCAGTCACCTGACTGTGAGTGGGCAGGGCCCGAGTGGTATATAAGCCTGGGTCTGGACCAAAAGCAAGCCAGATAGATCTGGAAGCCACAGAGGGAGGAGCCTTGCAGGGAAAGGTCTTAGCTGCAGCACAAACTGAAACCCTGATGCAGCTGGGAACTGGAAAGTCAGGCACTGAGGTCTGGCAGGGAGCTGGGACTCAGGGTGAAAATGACTTCTGTTACGCAGCCAGGAGGCTACAGATTTAGTTACAGCCAGGATGCTTAGGGTTTTGGTGCAGTTGAACTGGTGGCCTGGAAAGGGACTGAAGGGCAGGTCTGGAGGTCCCACTGGTGCCCGAGAGGCACATGGGGGTTTTGAGCCCTGCCAGAGGACAAGGGCTGGCTGCAAAAGAATAGGCAGCCAGGGGCCAAAAGCTGAGCAGGACTATTGCTGTGCTAGTTGAGAGAGAAGGGACAGCAGGGCTAGAGGAACCATGCTCAAAGAAAGGCATAGAATAGGGCCAAGGGCCTGCAGACCATAAAGGGGCTGAAACCATAAAGGGCTAAATCAGATTGCAGCCCTAGAAGGGCAGAGAGTTGGCCAGCAAGCCTGCAGCCCTAGAGGGGCAGAGATTAGGGCCAGAGGCCCACAGCCCAGAAAGGGGCAGGAGCTATAGAGGGCTCAACAACCTCAATATGTCCACCTCAGGCCTCAATAAAAACCTTGAGGCCTGAGGTGGACATATATTAGACTGGGGCTAAGCCCCCACTTAAATAATTAATTGGTACTACCTGTAAGACATGGGCATGGCTGTAAGGGAGGTTGGAGGCCACAAAACTAGCCCTTAAGGTGATTAGTGCCTGGGGGCATGACCAAGCCAGGGGGGCCATATTGGTGCCAGAGGACAAGACAGCAGGGTTCAGAAGGAACCCACATACTGAGTGCAGACAAGGGCTCACTCTGCGACACAAGGGTAGCCTCCCTTTTCACCAATCAACCAATTACATCAAGGCATAGTAGGCAAGGGAAAAGGAAGCAAATGCAAATTTCCTCAGGATTAGTAACGGTGCCATAGTACTCATGTAGACACCTGACTAGGAGCAAAATCTGTTCTCAGTCAGCCATCTACCAGGGGTGTGGGAGATAGCTCCCTGCCCTCAGGAGCTGCCTGCTGCCAGGGCAGGCTCTGCTGCAGCAGTCCAGGAGGGGACTTATATCTCCCTGCCCTGGCAGCAGGGAGCTCCAAGCCCCCAGCTCATGACTGGGGAGTGGAAGCTGGGAGATCCTTATCTCTCAACTCCCACACCACCATCATGATCGGGGAGTGGGAGACTGGGGTACCCTTATCTCCCTGCCTGAGCCCCACAATCACAGAGCCAGTGCTGGGAGCTCCCTGCTGGCAGGGGCTTGTTCCCTGCCCAGCTTCGCAAGCATGGAGCTGGGGGATGTGGAGAGGAAACAGGCTGGTGAGTCCAGGCCATTGCTAGGGAACTTGGCTGCAGGCTCCCAGCTGGCAGCTAGATTCCCATCTCCCGTGGAGCCAGCAGTGAACTTCTGTTTTGTCCAACCGAGGTAAAGTACCTCAGAATACTTTACAAAAAAATCGTTCTGGGTTACAGCTGGGAGCTGCACTTCTGTCTGCACCCACCAATAGCGGGTTAAATAGACACTTGACTGGGGTGGTTTATTCAAGGCAGGATCATCCCCAAGTAGACAGTTACACTAGATGACCATCTAAGTTCTCCTCTAGCCCTACTTTTTTTTAGGATTCTATGATTCTGTGGGATAAAAGCAGAACAAAATCATATTTCGTAAATGTAAGTAATTTTATTTGAAATTGTAAATATAATTAAAAGCAAAAATTCTTGCATGAAATATATCAATGTAACATTAATAAGCAAAAGAATATGTCTTTCAGCTTTGCTAATATTAATATTGTCTATACAGAATTCATATCCAGATGGAGTCATTCTAATTGCCTTCAATTATAGTTTATTGTAAGAAACTAGACTTGAGCTATAATGTTTGAAGCAACACAATTATTGTGCGTCTGTTGTTACAAACTTCCTTTATAATTTTGGAATTTACTTTCTGCTTTCCAGTGAACTGTCTGCAATGAACAAATACATACAGTGATTTTATTTATTTTTGAAGTACTGAATGATCTCATTCCATTAGCAAGAACAATCAACTTCACTATATTAATAATCAATTGTTTTATTATATATTCTTTTCAGTAATTTAGCTAGAAAAAAAAAGTTAGGGGCCTTGCAATCGAAAGCAGTTGAAACAGACTTGTGATTAAATGTTGAGTTCACTTTCTAGGAAAAGAAAAGCCTCAAATTAGAAAGGTTGCCTACCAACATTCATTAACAGTCTAGAGAAGTATTAGAAGGCACAAAGGTTATCAAGTTCCATTAATTTCTATTTCAATAAGTAAGTATATACAAACTGATTATTTATTGAGTCTCAAAAACAATTATATTTTGTGCGGACATTCGTTCATGTCTTCAACAGCTTACTCTCTCCAGTTGGATGGACATATAATCAATCTCTGGACGGACTGATTTCCAATAGCACAGTTCACAGGTTAGCTTTTTCCTTTGCAGACATGCGAGATGTAGCTTGTGTGTATGTTCTAATCACATCCTTAAAAAAAAAGTGTGAAATTAAGCTATAAAATAAATCATTTAAGACAAATCCTATAAGATACGTTTAATTTACCATCAAAATCCCTGGACCATAGACCCATCTATCCCAGAATGTAGTATATCTTATCCCAGTACACCAAATGCCCTCATGACAACTATGTGGATGAAATTAGGAAGAAACAAAAAAAAAAAGGCCGTGAAAAAATACACACTACACCAAAATGAACAATCACTAACAAAAAAAATAAATAAATAAAGGACAGAGACACTAGAACACCAGTAGAAAAATATTTTTCATGGGGGACGGGGAGGATGGGAGGAGGAGAATTACTCTCTGTTTCACCTCATAGTTCTGGTGCTCAAACTGAACATCAAGTGCCAGTGAATTAATATAGATAATGACTTTACGGTCCATTATATTCTACCTGATACTTGCTAAACTCTATACTTCACAGGTGATAACAACCCTCCTAAACAATCTTGCTCTTCCATCATCAGGTTCTTACTGCATCTCTCCTGCTGTTGGCTACCTTGTAATCTCTCTTATATTGTTTTTATTTAAAGAGCTTTGTACACGCTTTTGTTTCATCTGCTATTTAGCTCTGCTGTGTCTGCTTCTCTCCCTGAGGAAGGGTACTGTGATAACCAAAAACTTGCCTAGGTCTATGCCACCCATGTAGCTGGTCCTATAAAAAGGTATCATCCACAAGAATTCCTGTCTCCTGAATCTTTAACATACCGGATTCCCAGCTTCAGCATTGTACTTATCCAGGAGAGCTTGAACACGGGCACCATAATCAGGATGAACATCAGTGAAGTTCTTCACCTAAAAGAAGGCAGCAAATTAAGTCAGGAATAGACTTAAATTCATTTCTCATTTTCAGATAGTCTTTGTTCTTTTCTTGAACTCTACAGGCTGCAGTCAACATCCCATATGTAATAAGAAAGGTAAGCCACTGACCAAATAGCAGGAAAAAAATTTGAGGAGTTTTCAATCTGTAATTAGATCACATGGGGTCACCACAAATTAAGAAAGTTTTGTACAAGCGTCTCCCACTGAGAGAGGGTGAATTGGAGTCTTTTATCTCCTCTGCTTTATGTACACTAGGGAAAAAAGTTTCCATTGTTAGTTATCCATAACTGACACACCTAGGGCAAAGTAGGGATGCAGTTTAACACTTTATTTTGACATCTTTAAAATTCTATTAGCCCTCTCCACAATTCAGTAAGCACAAGCTGCTTTGCTGCTGGAGTAGAGTTTGTTAAAACTGCCAACTCACAAAGCTGAAAGCTTTCTATAACATAACTGAAAAGTTTTTATTATGTTTTGTATAATACAGAAAAAACATCCACTTATTCAAAAAACAAACAAACAAACAAACAAACAAACAACTTCCTGTTCTTTTTATTTCTACATTGACCATTACTATAACATTCAGGCTAACACCATTATATCTACTTACAGCTTTCTTCTGAATGAAAAGCTGAGTATCTTTAAGAGCACCAGCAATGTTCTCACAGAGCCTTTGGCGTTCATCTTCTTTCAGCACTTTGGTAAAGAACACTTTCACCTTATGAAGAAAGACAGAAGCTTATATGCAAGGAAAAACCAGTATTTAATCTAATGTATAAACAACTCCCCAGCAAATGCTGTTAAATTGCTAGAGCTCAGTCTTGCTATAATTACAAGATAGAAGAAAATACTGATTAGTCGTTCTTTCAGCACAATCAACCACTTCCTCCCATAGTACAAAACTCCTAAAGCTTTTATATGTGACAAGGGATAAAGCACGAGAATGATCTGCTACTGGTCAAAATCAGGTCCTTGCCACCAACTTTAAAGATGCAGCCATGCTTCTTCCTAGCACAGTGGCGCTCAAATCTTTTGGCCCCATGAGACAAATGAGTGGCCTGGGGCCAGACACATGCTAAAATCAGACAGTGTGCTGGGATGAGGTCCTGCACTACCTCCTCATACTAGGATACAGCCCCAAAAACTCAGATTGGGTCTTGGGGCCCTGTGCCACCTTGCACACCTGATCTACAACACAGGGCCAAGCTCTCTGGCCCACAGGACTCCCCACAGGTCCAGAGATTTGGTAGCAGGGGGGAGTGGTACCACCCCACTGCCCTAGGGGCCAAATGACAATGCTGTGGGGCTAGATCTGGCATGCAGGCTAGGGGTGACCACCCCCACCTCTCCTAACACCATGAACATTATTCTTTTGGGCCATCTGTCAAAAAGTTAAAATGTGAAATTCTATACACTTTTTGTAAGCATTGATTTCTAACTTCTACAGTTTCTAATATTAACATTTGATTCTTTCACAATCAAGACATACATCTGAATGCTAATCTATTTGTCTTCTCAAGCTAGTATTTCTTCTAAAAAACAACAACAAATAACCTGGTCTGAGTAAGACCAATTGGCAATACTATTCATTTCTAACCTAAAATAATTAATTCAGCATTTCTGATGTTCAATGCAGTTTGTCTGCTTACCCAATCAGTGATACAAGGAAGCAATCGCAAATTAAATCAAGCTTTATTCCAGATCTGTATATTAGTGGTCAGCGTTTGGACCTAAAAAATTATCATCTCTATTGCTAAGCGCAACGAAAACTTTCTTAAAAGTTCCAGTGAAATAACATTATACTAAGTAAAATGCAGCAATGATGAGTAAGGAGATAAATGTTATTCAAATGGCTGGAAGAAAGTGAGGACATGTGGTAAAATAAATTTAAAAGTAAAACTGTGTGCATTTGGTAATGCAATAAGACTAGATGTGCACCGATTATATTGGTCACATATTGGACTGGTACCAATAAAAGAAAAATTAATATTATTGGCTATTGGCTTTTTTGGCTGGCATAGCCAACTATTGACCCTGATAAATGCCACATGCATACACATAGCCGTATGCATGCATGTGGCCAGGAATGCAGCCAGGCAGCTTGGAGAGTAGCATCCTGCCATTAAGTCTGGGGGGGGGGAAGGGATGTAAGGGGGATGTATATTGAGGGAGTGGGGGGAGGGGCTGGCACAGGTGTTGCCTAGCCAGGGCAGTGAATGGGACTCTGGAGCCAGGAGTGGAATGGAGCCACGGGTGGCTTGTCCAGGGGGCACAGGGGAGTAGGGAAGGGGGACAGCTCCCTGACACTGCGCACACCTCTGGGGGAAGCAAGAGGGGGCATGTGCCCTCCTGGATTTGTGCACAGGGTGAGGGCAGGCTGCCCACTGTGGGCACTGGGCCAGGGGCTGCACCAGCCTCTTCTCAGCAGGGGGGCTGCGCCAGGGCTGGGCTCAGAGCAGGCTCACCTGCATGGGGCAGGCAGTGGTGGCAGCACTGGAGGGGGTGGCTATGGGGAGGCTAGAGGGAATTTTGGGGTGGTTATAGCTCTCTACATCCCCCACAGTGCTGACCTTGCTCGGGGCCCTCTGCTCTGCTGTCTTTCCCTTGGGAGCCCCACGCTGGCTGCGCATCCTTGAGTTGGGCAGTGGGGGTGTGGGGGGCGGAAGGGGGGTTGGGGGCTATAGCCACCCCATAATTCCCCATAACTCCCTGACAGCCACCCTTCCAGCACTGCTGCCACTGCCCACCCACCACAACTGAGTCTGCCCTGCTCCTACCCACTCCAAGCCCAGCCCTGTCCCAGGCCCCCTGCCAGGAAGAGTCTGGTGCAGCCCTCAGCACGAGCCCACACTGGGCAGCCCACCCTCACCCCATGCACAAATCCAGTGGGGGGTGCATTATCCCCATACCTCCCCTGAGGGTGCACACAGAAGCAGGGAGTTGCCCTCTGCCCGCATGTGCTCCCTGGATGAGCCGCTCATGGCTCCACCCTGCTCCCAACCCCAGGGTCCCATTCACCACCCTGGATGGGCAGCACCTGCCACAGCCCGTGTCCCATTCCCTTCCTCACCATGGGGGGGCATCAATCTACACCCCCCCAACCCTGCCCTACAGACTTACTAGCAGGATGCTGCTCTCCAAGCTGTCCAGCTGCATTCCTGTAAATCAGCTATCAGATTGGTATTGGCTGATATGGCCAAGTATCAGCCAATGGCTGTCCGTATCAGCCAAGAAAATTTTTATCAGTGCACCCCTAGTAATCACAGCTTTCACTATGCAGTTAAGATTAAAATCATCCACAAAAAAGAAAAGTATAAAGCCATTTTGATCCCTCATCAAAAATGGCCTTTATTTTAGACTAGCTGTTTCAAGGGAAAACCCATATTCGGTTTCTATAAGCACTTTATAAACTCAGTCATGTTCCAAAACAGGCAATGTAAACCAGCCCTTTTTACGAAACATACCTGAGAAACGTTGTCCTCATCTGCACTATTGAAGCGCTGTACGTCATTTGACACATGCATATGGCTCTCCTTCAAGTTGGGCTGATCTTCAGGGCCAGTAAAACTATTTGGATAATAATTGGGGGCACCACCTTTAAAAGCAAAGTCCAAAATATTACACCTTTCAGATTAGGTTAGAACTCAGGGAAATTACAAAGTAAACCTGCAGGACTGTTTCAAATAGACTTCTATAATCTCGTATCTACTTAGTATTCTTATATTTTCCCTCACTTTTTGTAAAGCAGTTGGCAATATTTTGCTACGTAACACTCTTCCAAGGACGAGGACTTTCTTGGAATTTCCTTTAACTTGAACATTTCATGTAATTCAATAAGCAACTGAAGTATGTTAAATATTACAATTTCTAATTATCATGCATAGCAAAATTACTATAAGTTTCTCTTAAAATTCAGTAAGGGTGTTGACAAGTTTGTAATAATTGCCAGCATCATTTTAATAAATCAATTTTGGATAAATATTGAGATCTGTCCCATCCAGTGAAGCAAACTTTCATCTTATATTAACAGAATGCAAATAAATTCTCTTAATATTGACAGACCGTTATGGATCCTTGACTGAAAACATAGTTAAATTATCCTCAAGAAGAAACTATTGTATCCCTCTGTTATTCATAAAAAAGTTAAGGTTATTACTAAGGAAACAAGGATACATCAAGTTAAATATTTTGAGGCTTATATTAAAAAGATACTGGACAAAATACATTATTGTATTCATTCTTAGAAAATACTTGCCAACTATTTTGTTGAAAATTAGCTGAATATACTTGCAAGACTAGAAAAGAGAGACTTGTATATGCATTATTTTTAGCCAGTAATTCTCAATCAGTGTGCCAGGAGATTTTGTTAATAGTGTACTGTAGGATACCACACCAGATTAGCGTTGTTAGATGTGCAAACACCTACATGATTCAGGAGATAGACCCAGAGATTTGAAATAGGAACCCAGAGGGTCAAGAACACTGTGACCTGTTGTGGTCTTTGAGTTCTTTGCAACAGAAGAATTGCTCAGTTATATTTCTGCAGTCAAAAAACGAGTGAAGCTATGTGTTAGCATTTTCTGAGGGGTGCCTCAAGTTTAACAAGGTTGAAAAACACTGGGCTAAGCATTATGTCCAGAAGCACTTTCAAAGATACCTTGGTTATCAGAGAAGCACATGGGTCCATCTCTCTGATAGTTAGCGACACGAGTTCTGAAGGGACAATTCACAGGTATTTGTAGGTAGTTGGGTCCTAGACGGTGGCGGTGAGTATCAGGATATGAGAAAAGACGACCCTAAAAATACGCTGACATTTAATATATTAAGTATGGTTTTTCCCTAGAAAATAGCTACCTTTCAAAACAATCAGTAAAAGGTATGTTTAATGCAGTTATGTGAAGAAATGTATTTTTTCCAACATGGAGATAATCACTTATAATCTTTAAACTCTCATAGAGATATAAATAGCTAACATTTTCAAGGATTATTTTTTAAATTCTGCTGTTAAAGTACAAATACCATTCTACCTGTTTTCATATTTACACAATGTGTAGTGGCTATATTTTTAAAAGTGACTTCAGATTAGAGATTGTTATAAATGTTTCATCTGTATACTCCTAGGCTAAAGGGAAGCCTACCTGCAATAATTTACCCTTCAATGAAACAAGGTATTGTAAGACAAAACAATGATACTATTTTTAAAAAGGGCAAAGGGGACTTTAAATAGATTTACCTGATCTATGCTAAATATTTAAGCTGTCTGCTCTATATATGAGCAGATGTTGTGCAGTGCCCTATCACTATCTATGCCATGGGTGTCAAAGATACAGCCCACAGTCTGTATCCTGACTATGGAGATACACATCATATGGCCTCCTGTGCAGGTTCCACCCAAGTGCCAGATCTAGTGCCCATTCAGTCTGGGATGCAAGCCACAGTTGGTTCAAGGCAGACACCACATGCAGCACAGGTCCCAGACCAGTTGAAGCAGGCACTGGATTTGGCATACAGGGGTGGACGGGGAGGGAATGCTCTGTAGCTCCCCTGCATACCGGAAGCAGCACCAGCTCCAGCCAGTCTGGGACCCACGCTACATGTGGCATCCACCCTAGACCAGATGGACTAGGAAACTGTGTGACGCTTATGTCCTAACCCAGCGCCACATGTGGCACAGTCCCAGATAGGCTACAGCAAGCACCACAGGAACTAGAACTAGATCCAGGATGCCAGTGGGGCAGTGTTGGGGGACAGACACTCCAGCTCTGTACTATTCACCAGGCCTGTGGATCAGTCCTGGGCCATTCATCTGGCCTGCAGGGTTTGACACCTCTGAGCTATGCAATGCACTGGAGACAGGGATCAGGACATAGTAATCTCTATCTCAGTCAGACTATGTCCAGGAATAATGAAAAGGTTACAGGAAATTGAACTGGGTTTAAAGGTCCAAAAAAATATCTGACAATCCTGCATGTGACTTTTCAAGCTCATTGATTCCTGCAAGTACAGAATCACACAGAAGTTGAAGCACTTAGTTTTGACCACTATTGGAACAGAAGCAGACACTGTTCTCCTTGAGAAAAAATAGGTTCCGAGTGAGAGTGCCCCATTTGCTGACCATCATTTGGACTACATATCATCCTTTCAGGGAACAAACTTCCTGCTCAGAAAATCTTTGTTTTAGGAGAATGTGATCCATTAAGAGTGATGTTATTCCAGATGCAAATGTTCCAGAGGTCTACTGCCCCTAAGCATAAGGGGTTGGATTTTGCCGTTTCTGTTGAGGTAAAACATTAGTGTCACATTATCTAACAACACTTGAGCTTTAAGACCTTTGGATTGCAGGTATAAAAGAATGGCTCTTAGCTCTCTGAATAAACATCCAGAAGCTGATTCTTTCCTGAACTTGTATTTATATACCATAATCTAAGGCAGACGTGTCAACTGGTGTCTTTGATGAAAACTGATGGACTGATAAGAGTTGAGAAGCATATCAGTGTACGGCTGATCTATACAACTTGAATCTATTTTGCATTACACTGCATATGAAGGCTGGCATGCAGAGGGACCTTTAAACCGGATACCCCGTCTCCTACAAAATGTCAGGGAAAATCCGACTTTTTGAATGAGCCTGAAGATTGCTATATAGGTTTAGAATGAACTGAAATATATCCTGAGGAAGGTGAAGCCACAGCTGACTGGATCCAATGGATGCTGTCCATTACTTGTTGGCAGAACTGACCTTGAAATCATCCAAATGTGAAAACACCTGAATCCCAAGTTGTCTGGGGTGTGGCTCACACCATACACTTTGTGTGTTTGAAGGACTGATGGGGCCACATGAGAAATAAAAGTGTTGGTAAATTTTTCCCCGACCACAAAATTTAAAATATTTTCCACGGCTTGGGTGGATAACCACATTAAAAAGGCATTTTGCAGCATACCAGTCACTGGCATTTATGTAAGGACTACTGCTGACAGGGACATCATCCTGAATTTTAGTTTTCTGGTAAAGGTGTTCAGCTTTTTCAGTCCAAGATAGGCCTTGGACCCCCTTTCTTTTGGGGTGTGAGGCTGTCTCAGGAACAGAAACCTAACCCCAGTTCTGTTAAAGGAACCTCTCCTACTGCTCTCACACCTAGAAGAAATTGTACCTCTCAAGGCTGTGCAATCTTATGGGGTGCATCTGCATGTGCACTTTACTGTAGAGTTGACTAATTAACTCCAATGTAAAGCATCAATGCCTACACGTATAATGAATTAGGGGGCATTAAATTAACTCTGCTGTAAGATATTACTATCCGAGACAGTGTTATCTTATGGCGGAGTCACTTACTGTGAAGAAAGCACATGTGGCTGGTGACTGAACTGCAGCAGTTTGAGCCCAGGCTGGCAGCAGGCTGGGGGCGGGGCAGTCAGCTACACAGCTCCACATTTTGGGCACTCTCATGTCCCAGCTAGTCCCTCTGCCACCCAAAACCCAGAGCTGACCTCTCAAACCTGCTGCCAGCCTGGGGCTGCTCTGTCCTAGGTCAAACTGCTGCAGTGAAGGCGCTGTGCCTGGCAGTAACCGACTCCAGAGTAAACTGCATCAGTTTATTGAGGTGCACTAATTGCATGTGTAGATGCTCCCGTGGGATACGAAACAAGACTAGAAAGGTGGGGGGTGATAAGGACTGGGATAATTTATCAGTAGTATTTAGAAAACATCAATCAGTTATGGGGTTTTTGGTTATAGTCGTATTGGTCTAAAAACGTAGGCAGGCAAGGTTCTTTGAGTAGATGTGATATCTGTTATAAGACCAACTGAGTAGTTGTAAAAAAGTTCTTAGCAAGCTTTCGAGCGCAGTCGCCCTTCTTCAGGCATAGGGAGTCTCTGCTGGCCTGAGACTCATAGGGAGCTGTTCTGAGACTCTGACCAGCAGAGACTCCCTATGCCTGAAGAAGGGTGACTGCGCCTGAAAGCTTGCTAAAAAATTTTTTCCATCAATTAGTTCTAGCATTTGAAACTCCACAGAAATGGAACTACCACGTTCTGAAGTCAGAAGCCAACTTTAAGCTCTAAAGAGCTGGCAATTTTAGGGACCTTTGATGAGAGACCAGAGAATGGAGCCTTTGAACCTGAAGGCATTACAGTTTTTTCAGAAGTCAAAATCTTCAGCAATGGAGCACATGAAGTAGGAATAGCTCTGGAAATGCTTTTACAGCAGAGGGGTTAATGTAATCTGTCCTGGGATAGCCTGGATCAAAGGATGGATCAACAGGCCTCTCCACAAGGCACAAAATCAGGCAGCACTCTTTAGACTTCTGATCCTATTACAAAAGGACCAGCAAACAGCATATTTATTCATCATGCCCTTTACTAATGCAAATGAGGCTGATAAGTATGATTACCTAATATTTTAGGCAGTTCTTAAACTGCCTATTTCATAATGAGGTAAAAACAGTTTCTAGCCAGAACAAATTAAACATTTTAAAACTACAATGCTGACTATACTAACAACTAACCACTTGTACAAGAAAGGGTGCTCTTAAGCAATAGGAAAAAGAAAAACAGTGATTAGGACGCCTAACTGGGAGCTCTGATTCAGAGCAACAGGCAGTGAGAAGGAACTGAGATGGAGTTGGAACACTACTGCCCTTGTTTGGAAGTATGAGGACAATGAAGATATATACTGCTGACCAGAAGACTCCAGTTAAAGTGCCCTGGGTGTGTATGCATGCCAAAAAGGAAAATGGGCACATACAAGGACTTGAAAAACAAAGAATTTACTTCTGCGTGGAAAAAAATTTTGAAATTTGCACTGGGATTCAAATCTATAACAGATTAAGGCCCAAATGGTCTCCTTAACTAGCAGGGGAAAAAAAAGAGAGATTAAAAATGCCTAGCATGAAGTTACTCTGTATCCAATGGAAAATCTTTTCAGTGATATAAACCATTCAGTATTGGCTGACCAAAGCTTATCAGTTAAATTCATTACCCTCTTATTTATCAAAGTCCATTAGTTTTGTGATCAGCTGAACTAGAAAAATAGGGACAAGTGTGAGTTTTATAAATCACTCTTAAGTGAGTAGTGAATGGTGGTCTCCAGACAAAGTAAAAACTTCCTAAAATTATGTTTTAGGAGAAAAATTCACACTTACAAACCAAGTGAGAGAAATGTACAAAGACAAATCTGAGCATTTTAAAGCTATTATTAAATTAATTATAAATAATAATATTTGAAAAAGCATAAATGTATGCATACATATTATTGTGGGAATTTTAAGTAGGTACTTCATACTATACATACACTAGACTTTAGATTCATAACAGATTTGGAGTCTCTTAATTCACATCAAGAAAAACTTTAAAAGGTGCACTTAACAGCACCTGAAAGACACCACTCACATCAGGCTTTTGTACACTATAACCACTCCAGTTTTTGTTGTAACTGGAGATGTTAATGATTAAATCGCTGACTTCCAAATGCTTGAGATAAATTAAATATTGAACAACTAGATAAACAAAAAAGAGGAGAGGGAGTTGAGAGCCTGAACAGAAATCTAATAGAAAATGTTTAATTTAGCAGGACTCATAAGAAATAAGAATTCCAAAACTGATACAGAATTCACAAATCCTACTAAACTGTTCCATGAAGGTAAATGTTGCCATAATACCAATCAAAATATTTTATTACAACAACACATGGAATGACATGAAATCTACTATAAAGAGGAAAGCTGTGTCGGTGTACTGTGAAACACAAGTTTACCTGTAACATTTTATCAGGGCTAGGCTCAATGCCAGGTGGCATGTTGCTTGGATCAAAAGCCAGTTGTTCAACTTCTGCAAAATAATTGACTGGATTCCTGTTTAAAACAAGCTTGCCCACAGGGATAAGAGGATATTCACTGTGGGGCCAAACCTAAAAAATAAAATATACATTATGATTACCATATATAGGTAACTAGGTTACACATCCTAACAAGAAAAGTACAAACAGATACAATTAATTATGTACACTCTGCAATGAAGTCATACATACACAGCTGAAGTCAATTTTACTTTGGAACTGAATGAATAGTACAAAAAAGTTACACCTTAAGAAATTAGTAAACATAGGATATTCCAATAACTCATTTACCATAGCATGATTATTAGGGGTGTGCGAAGCTTCAGTCTGCAATTCAGAGAAGATTCGGCCCAATTTCGAGGCCGAATCATCAAATCCAAATCAAATCAGGATAAGAAAAAAAATCCCTTTGAATTGATTCAGAGCCTCCGAATAGATTCAGAAAAGATTCGGAGATTCGGAAGGCAGTCTTTCAGGGGAACAGAAACCGAGAAGAGGGAAAGGGAGCGGGGGGGGGGGAAGACTGACATCTGCAGCTTGCCAGTGACTGTGATCTTTCCCTAAGTCCCCTTCCAATCACAGTGATCCGGGGGAAGCATGTAGAAACAGCATATAAGCCTCTGTCTGCAGCCTTTCTGTGCCTTTTGTGAGCTGTTTCTGCCTGAGTAACAGCATCTGAAAGGTCCTGGACTGGCTTGGCTTCCTACCTAATCAGTCTCCTGCTACTTTGTTCTTGGAAACGATTGGATAGATACAGCTTACTAACTAGAATCCCTCTACTTATCCCTATCCAATCCATTTCTATCAATTTATATTTATTCTTGCTTCCTCCCACCCACTTTTTAAAAAGAAAGCCTTGTTTTCCCTGGCAGTGAACCCCCTATACCTATCTCCTTGAAACTTGGCAGGCCTCACGTCCTCAGAAGGGGCTACCATCCCTGCAATTTTTATCCGAATCACCCAAAAAATGACAAACTTATAGGTATTTCAGTGATTCCCCATTATAACCTATGTCCAAATCTCTGAATCAGCGCCGAATCTTCCAAATCCAATTTGGTCAAATAGATTCAGGACAGTGATCCTGTGGCAGTGCAAGCTTTCGGGCACAAACACCCTTGTTCAGTCATTGGGGAGAGTCCCTCCAATGCCTGAACAAGGGTGTTTGTGCCCAAAAGCCTGCAAAGAACAATTTTCCCAACTATTTAGTTGGCTTAATAAAAGATATCAGATATACCCAAACCAGCCCAATTGCCGCACACATGTAGACTGTTATGCTTTAATGTGCAGTACCAGTGCTGCTGCTTCTCTCTGCTCCCTCCCCTAACCTCCCCAAGGCTGTGGCGTGGGCTCACCTTCCACCTAGTGGAGAGCTACACCAGAGCTGCAGCTTGAGAGGGGGGCAAATGGCAGCAGCACAGGTGCAGCTTCCTCACCAGCTGGAAGCTGTACTTGTGGCCCAGCTGGGTAGCAAGGGTTTGGGAGAACTGGTGGTGGCATGGGTGCAGCTTGCAGCTGCTTGGCCTCAGCATGGACATGGGGAAAGCTAACAGTCACTGATACACCACCAAAACTACTCTTCACACTAAAGCACACATATAGATGTGCCCACTGAGTTGCAGTCTCAGCTCCTCAAATTACTGAAATTTAATTCTCTGCACTTCATAGTCATCATTGTTGTGAAGAACCTCACGCCCCTGTTTGAGGATATTTTACAGACGGAGTAACTGATGTACCATACCATTTCTAACTCTGGGTTTCTAATATTGCTGAGTTGAGCCTTATCCAGATATAATCCCTCAAAGAGAACCTTCCAATCTATGTGCAAGACTATGTTGTCTGTAATTACCAGTTCTCAATTCCTTCAAAACCAGGATGAAAATGGAAGATTCAAAACTTCAAATATTCCTGTTACTTACCTATTAATTGTGTAACCTACTGGCATAGTGTGCATCACATCACCCTACAGCAGGGGCTGCCAAACTTTTCAGGCTGTGGGCCAGAACAACCCACTTCCAGCTGGTGAGGAAGCTGCATCTGTGCTGCTGCCATTTGCCCCCCTCTCAAGCTGCAGCTCTGGTGTAGCTCTCCACTAGCTGGAAGGTGAGCCCACGCCACAGCCTTGGGGAGGTTAGGGGAGGGAGCAGAGAGAAGCAGCAGTAGCACAAGTGTAGCTGGAAGTTGCCCGGCCCTGGTGCCATTCCTCACTGTTTAGCCCCAGCACGGGCACAGACACAAGTAAAGCCCTCTAGCTCCCTGGACTGGATCTGACCCATGGGCCACATGTTGCCAGCCCCTGTCCTAGTATACAATACCCATTTCCCAAAATTTGTTACTCCTTTAATTTTAGTGGTAGAAGTTTGGGCTACACATCTAAGTATCTCTACACTGAAAAAACAAAAGATACAACTCCAGCTTGTATAGACATACTCAACCTAGTTTAAAATAGATGGCCTTGTTACAGTACACCCAGCCACAGAAGCGTAGGACTTATTCTATGATATTTATCCATGGCCCTGAATGGGGTTTTTTTCAACCCATACTGAAATCTATGCTACTACACTATTATCAGTAGCAAAACTATCTAGTTCCAGAATATTAACTGCTCATTTCTGGACTTCAGTGCATACAGGACACTAAAAAACCTGGGCTTAACCTCTCCTCAGTTCCCAGTACTATTCCATTTTCTTAGATTTAGGAAACTGCATATAAAAAACACATTCAGGTGGCAATCCCAGCATTCAAGAGTTACAAAATACTACAATTAAGATCACCCATGCAACTTTATTCTGGTCACACTGCATAATATGCTTTTTCCTACATGATCATGTATTAGTTGTTCTTCAAGACACCTGTCTGATGCAGTGCACACAACAGAATGATAACAGAAAAGAAGTTAGATTCTTTTGCGTTTAAGGCACTCCACTGGAATTCAGACAGCAACGTTCTGTTGTTAGTTCTACTGCATATTTCTTATACGACCCTGAGTACTAATTATATTGTCAAGTGTAGGTACGTGATAAAAGGGAACACCTTCAAATATGGCATTTCCTAGCTTCCAAATATATGGGCTGCCAACTTTAACATGGTTTTTTTTGTACTGCATAGATTATACACACATTAGTATGAAGGTTACCTTGGTTACATCAAAAGGATTAAATGGGAACTTTTCTGCTTCTTCAAATGTCATAACCTGAATGTGAAAAGACCAAGATGGAAAGTTTCCTTTGGCAATGGCATTGTAAAGATCACGCAATCCATAGTCAGGATCAGTGGAAGCCAGCTGCTCTGCTTGTTTGACAGGAAGGTTTTTGATGCCCTGGTCAGTCTGAAAGTAAATCAACGAAGTGATATTCATTACAACAGAATTAAACAAGGCTAGCTATGGAATATTATAGATGTAAAAACTAATACTTTACTTTTGCTCACATAGCCCACCTTGGAATACAACTTTCACCCTGTTTTTGAAAAGGCGCAGGAAGTGGGGGTGGGGAAGGAAAAGCAGCAACTAGACAGCCAAGCCTGCTGCCTGCCCTGTGTGCCAGATGGGGCCTGCAGATCAACCTCGCCCAATCTGGCAAACTGGGTCTGTGGCTGTGCACTGGGTCCATGGCTCCATGTTGGGTCAGGCCAGACCAACCCCACTGGCTGGCTGATGTCAGCCTGGAAATTTGGTGGTAGGAGTAGCAGTGTTAACCGCCATGGGTCCCAGAGCTCCAGCAATTAACACTGCCATTCTCCCCCTGCAACCAAATTGCTGGACCTGTAGAGATCCCTATTTCTCACATATAATGCACATGCAAATTTCCACCAGCTGGTTTTGGGGGAAAAGGTGTGTGTTATACGGGAGAAACTAAGGTACCTTAAGAATTGTGCATAATGTTCCACCTTGGATCTGAATTCTAAAAGAAATAAATCACACATTCTACTAAATAGTATATTTTAATCACTGCCTTCTTTATTAGTTTGAGATCAGCAAAATAACAAACTATCTAACATTTTTCATTTGAGATTGCTTAATATTACTAATGTAGAATCATAGAAAATTAGGGCTGAAAGGGACCTCTTGAGGTCATCTAGTCCAACTCCATGCTCAAAGCAGGACTATCCCCAACTAGATCATCCCAGCCGAGGCTTTGTCTAACCGGGTCTTAAAAACATGCAAGGATGGAGAGTCCACAATCACATCTTTTCTATAGTGTTTTACTACCCTCCCAGAGAGAAAGTTCTTTCTAATATATCTCACCTAAACTTCCCTTGCTGCATCTTGAGACTGTTTCTCTTTATTCTGTCATCTGCCAACATGAAGAACAGTCTAGCTACTCCATCCTCTTTCAAACCACCCTTCAGGTAGTTAAAGGCTGCTATTAAATCCCCTCTCAGTCTTCTGTTCTCTAGACTAAAAAAGCCCAGTTCCCTCAGCCTCTCTTCATAAATCATGTGCCCTAGCCCCCTAACCATTTTTGTTGCCCTCCACTGAACTCTCTCCAATTTGTCCACATCCTTTCTGTAGTGGAGGTCCCAAAACTGAACACAGTACTCCAGTTATGGCCTCACCAGTGCCAAATAGAGGGGAATAATCACTTCCCTCGACCTGCTGGCAACACACCTACCAATGCAGCCCAGTATGCTGTTAGCCTTCTTGGCAACAAGGGCACAGTGTTGGCTCATATTCAGCTTATTGTCCACTGTAACCCCCCAGGTCCTTTTCTGCAAAGCTGCTGCCCAGCCAGTCAGCCCCCAGCCTGTGCTGGTGCATGGAACTGCTCCATCCTAAGTGCAGGACTCTGCACTTGTCCTTATTGAACTTCATGAGATTTTTTTTGGTCCAATTTGGCTCCAATTTGTCAAGGTCTCTCTGAACTCTAGCCCTACCCCCAAGCATATTTACTACTCCCCCCAACTCGCTGTCATCTGCAGACTTGCTGCGAGTGTACTCTATGCCATCTTCCAGGTTACTGATGCAGAGATTGAACAAAACCAGCCCCAGGACCGACACCTGAGGCAGTCTACTTGATACCAGCTGCCAACCAGACATCGAGCCATTGACTACTACCCTCTGAGCCTGATGATCCATCCAGTTTTCTATCCACTTTACAGTCCTTTCACCCAGCCCATACTTCCTTAGCTTGCCTGTGAGAATGCTGAGGGAGACCGTATCAAAAGCCTTGTTAAAATCAATCCATGTTTCAGGGGTGTAGGTTGTAGCTGTATTGGTCTAAGGACATAGGCAAACAAAGTTATTTGGGTAAATCTGATATCTTTCATTAGACCAACTCAAATAGCTGGAAAAATTCTTCTTAGCAAGCTTTCAGGCACAAATACCCTCATCGGCTGAGGAAGCATCTGAAGAATTGTGTTTGTGCCCGAAAGCTTGCCAAGAAGAATTTTTCCAACTATTTGAGTTGGTCTAACGAAAGATATCAGATTTACCCAAAGAACCTCATCTTGCTAAAAATCAAGGTATACCACGTCCTCTGGTCTCCCCACATCCACAGAGCCAGTCATCTCATCATAGGAGGTGATCAGGTTGGTCAGGCATGATTTGCCCTTAGTGAATCCATGATAACTGTTCCTAATCATCTTCTCCTCCAAGTACTGATGTCTGTACTGATACTAGTAAGAAGATGTGATATTTTGCCAAGGCTGTTTTAAGCCATTCCGCCAGCACAAAAAGGCCATGAATGAAGCAGGAGTCACTGAGTTTTCCTAAAAACTGCAGATGTTTACACCAGCCCACCAGCCTCCTTCATAGAATGAGTGAGTGAGTGTGTGTGTGTGTGTGTGCGCGCACGTGTGAGTCTTTGGTGCTGAAAAACTTGGATTTTAGGTATGTTTCTGAAGACTATTTTTAAATTTGGAAACGGCTCTCAGTGCTGAAGAACAGTCTTTTCGTTTCTTTGCATTTCAGAGCAGGGAAAGAAAGGCTCAGTTATCTCAAAGATAGAAGAGGTCCAAGGATTGTTTAGCCTCCTGGCTTAAGTGATCTTAGGAGGTAGACGTAGAGACTTTAGGAGTCAATACTAGCCAATTCAGCCTTATGGAATTCCAGCAATGAAACTCACACTTTTGCTGTACTAGATTCAGTACTAGGACAGCCTGAAAGCTTGCCTGACAGTCCTTATACAAAACTTAATTGTGAAAGTTCAACATGCCTCATAACCAGCCAGAGCACAGGGTTCCACAAAGCAAAAAAACCAAAAAACCCCTAGAAGTGAGCATCAGAACCAAGAAAAGTGCTGGTCAAAGGCTGCCCCTACTAAATCCCTCTCAGCTGAACCCTGCGCAGACTATGCAACTGTGTGCATCACACACGTTAAACCAAGGCGCCATAAAAATTCTAACATATTCAAAATTCATAATTCCAAAACTTCTTCACGGTGAGGGTGGCCCAAATTTGGAATGGGCTTCCAAGGGAGGTGGTACTCTCCCCTACCCTGGGAGTCTTTAAGAGAAGGCTGATTAGACATCTGGCTGGGGTCATCTGACCCCCGCACTCTTTCCTGCCCAGGCAGGGGGTCGGACTTGATCTGCTGATGTCCCTTCTGACCCTAGCATCTATATTTATCACGTAAAAAGAATGTTTAAGGCTTTAAAAAAATTATATGAACGGTATTTAGGAAAAATGTACAGCAGGGTTAAACATGTACAGAGCTAAGAGTTCCTGCACTGCACTGACTGGTGACAAGAAGGATGGCTGGAATTGTTCCCCCTTTGTAACATCTTGTGCCCACACCATTTAGTGTCAGTGGGGCAGAGCCAAAACTGGTCCAGTGAACCTAACTTTCTAGAACAGTGATCAGCACCACTTTCTGACAGCTGAGGTCTGAGATGGGCCAGCACTAGGACCCACTTCCATCATTTCTCCAGGTCACCCAGCTTCCTGGCTGTAGTGCAGCATGGACACGTGAATCTCCCCACTGCCAAAACTTCAGCTCTGTGGGCCAGATACAGCCTGCAGGCTGCTGACACTTTTGCTAGAAGGTTCTGAAAGCTCACTGTACAAGCACCATTTGAATCCTACAAAATGAAGGGTTAGGCAGGGTAGCATGTTAGGCTATAAACAGATATTACCAAATGAAAAAGATCAGAGGTAACAAGCTGTGTCCCAGCACAGCTGATCCACTTCATTGGGACACATAGACATCACTTGTTTTCCTGAAGACTCAGGTCCCTCCTGCTCCCAGCATTTCAGGGACCCAATCCTGCAGGAAAATTGCAAATAAGGAAACCCTGGGTTCCCCACTTGCAGATGTAAGCCCTGGAAACTGCCTGGCACCCTGGCAGGGGCTTCTCTGGGTGTGCATATTGTGCTGCTGCACCCTTACTTGGGGCAAACCTCTGCAAATGGGAGAAGTTGGGCAAGTGCTCCCGGGGCTTTGGAAGCCTAATCCTGCATGCCCTGGGAATAGGAATCCCAGGCGCATGCAGGATTGGGAACCTGAAGTCCCAAGAGCTGGGTGGCTAGAGAGCATGAGCAACTCCAAGCTACCTGCACTCTCTTGCCATAATACAAATGGAAGTCTACGGCAAAAGAATTATAGTTTTATACCATCTATGTCACAGTCACAAATTTGGAGCATTTGTGGCACAACAAGGGATGCAGATATCTGTTTGCTTGGCCTTTACTGCCTTAAAAGTGTTATGGTGACACAAAGGCAACATCTATTTCCAGCCTTAAAAACGAATTGATTCAAAGTATGAGCTTTCATTGGCAAGAACCAACTTTGTTAGATACCATGCAAAGACTAACATGGCAAATCACATCTGTTCCTTTAAAGGGGTAATATAATGAGGTCCTTGAAGAAAAAGGTGCCTGTAAATCAAAGGGAACCCCTTTGCGGATCTCACAATTGTTAAACATTTGCAATGGTTGTCCTTCAGATCTACAACAGACAGTCTCTCAGATCAAAATATATATTAATGCCCCTAAGACTTTTCCTGAATGAGAAATGCAAGAGTACATGATATTTCCACAATTTATTGATACTTGCATAAACATTCTGAAGAAACCGTTATAAAACATTTTGTCCTGTAGCATTCTTAGATATACATCGTTCTGGATAAGAGCTAAACTATAGACTAAGTAGTTGTATTTAAAACCAATACCTTAGCATGGAATTTGCAGTAAATTGCTCTTCCATTAGCATTAATCATTTTAAAAGTGTGAGACCCATATCCATTCATATGGCGAAATCCATCTGGAATACCACGATCGCTGAACAAGAAAGATACCTACAGAAAAGGTATAGTCAATATTAGAAAACTGTCCCAAGTAAGAATTAATGAATTTATAAAGCACTTTCACTCTTTATGAAATCAAACAGCATCAGTAGAAATGGTCTTCATGCTGCAAACCATAATAGGGGCCTGTGTATCAAGACCAGCTTTATTGATTTTTGAGCTTGAGTGTTTGAAGATTTCTAACACTCTAAGAACTCCTTTGATAACTGGGTCCTTCAAGGTGTCGCACATGGTGATGTACGAAATCTGCTTGAAGTAATGAATGAAGAAGTGTTACATTGCAATGGCTTTCTAATAGGGATAAGTTAGTTAGTCCTATTTCCTATTTAATTTTAGAGCAGAAGGTAGGGCAGGCTGGGACCTTAACTGGTTCAGAGAGGCAAGAGATTTCATAGGCAACAACCTACTTCGTCAGATGCTACTTTATTAATTTTAGAGAAAATGCAATGGCTTTTCTAGCAATCCATTTACTTTGAGCTTATAAAAATTATAAGTTTTATATCCTGAGCAAACTGCTTTTATTAAAGACAAGATACCACCATGTGCATCATTTAATAACTATGGAAAATGCCATTTGTCCTTGAATTAAGTGTGACTATATCCCCCAAAGACATGTTTTTCTTAAAGTTATTAAGCAAGGCTTTGCAACATTGGCTATATGGATACATTTTTTAAATGTTTACTTTTTATCAGTTTTCCAACTGTACAATTCACACTAATATATTAATATAATGTATTAATGCAAGAATAAATTGAGTTAAAAAAGGACCCACCTGGTGCAGGCTTTCAGGACGAAGGCTCCAGAAATCCCACATCATGTCTGGATCCCTCAAATGGGTCTGAGGGTTCCTCTTTTGACTATGAATAAAGGATGGAAACTAATTCAAAAAAAAAAAAAAAAGATGAAAACAATGGCACTGAAGCTTCTTTTGAAGTATGTCAATTCTTCAATTACTTTCAGCTGTTTTCTACAATTATTCTGAAAGTCCATTTGCAAATTCTTTAAGTGCATGTCAAGAAAATAGATTGCTATTCTATCTGAATATATGTCAGTCTCGGTAAGATGTGGCCTGTTTAATTTTTTAGTACATTTCAAACTGGGAGTTTGTAACCTACAGCCCATGAGCCAGATCGGGCCTGTGGAGTCTTTTGATCCAGCCCACAAGCAGCTGTGGCTCTGTTTAGTCTTACTGTGGTAAGATTATATTTAATTTGCCCCATGATATTGAAGAAAGAAACTAACAAAAATTAAAAAAAAATAAAACAAAACCACAGGGCACCTTCAAAATTAAACTGATAAAGATATTTACATGATCTCAACTCTGGACACCTATTTGCATGACAGACTATTATCAGTCTTTAACCCTGACTGAAACAGAGACAAATTAGGTAAGTAACTGAAATATCTTAAAGTAACTTGAAACAGCTAAGGCAAATATAGGCCTCTACTTTATTTGTCGTTACAGTATCAATTTAGCAAACCCACAAGCACTATCAAATCCACCACTTTACCATGTTAACAGAAATGGATGATGAGTGATAAGCAAGGTCTAAATTCCTGTTCTGATACTAAAAGCAAGTTATAATAACTTTTAAAAAGTGAACATCTTAGAAATAATCCTCAAGTTCAAAGACCCAAAACTGATTAAAATGATCACAAAAGGTAAAAACACAGCATATACCAACCTATGTAAAACACAGGTTTTTACAACCTATGCAAAAATGACACAGGTTTACTACTTATTCTGATTTTGGTTTGCTGTTCAATGCCACACAGCCATAAATTTGCTTTTAGAAACGTAACCATTTTCAATCAAAAACAACTGGAACTGAAAACTGAACAATAATTGAATGATGGGTAAAATACAATTAGTACTTTATGCTTCTCTATACCACTTCTTCACTATTGGCACTGACCCTAGTTTGCTTTCATCACTTTCTCAAACTGCTGCCACCCATAGTTTGCACTCACCAACATTGCATCTCGGACAAAGAAGATGGGAGTGTTGTTTCCTACTAGATCCCAGTTACCATCTTCTGTATAGAATTTCATTGCAAAGCCTCGAGGGTCACGAACTGTGTCTGCTGAACCCGATTCTCCAGCTAGAAGAAGCATTTTAATAACTTATATATAAATATCAAGATAGAAACGCATGTTCCCACAAGTCTAGCATTAGGATAATCAGAAAGGCAGGATATTACATTTACTATTTAAGTATTTTTATGCATTTATTATTTACAACCTGATCCACAATGGACAATTTTAGTATATTTTCAGCACCATTTCAAGCCTATTTGTGCTGGATCATGGACTGCTGGCACAAAGTAAACCCTGACACTGCAGTTCCATGGATAATTCTTATGGTACCAAATAACTTCCATTATTAAAAGACGATCTTTTAAAAGACCTGAACATCAGAACTGCTTTAAGTTCTGGACAGGATTTTCTCTGCTCAACAGAATGAATTAACGGCTGTCAACTTTGCAGCAAGATCTGCATTCCTGTTTACTTATCCTCTTAGGACAGTCTATCCATAGAATCACTCTGGTCAGCAGAGGTGAAGCGGGGGGTGGGGAGAAGGACAACTGGAAATCCAGCTACAAATCCATAAGCCTATGCTATCTGAATCTACCCAGGAGAGGAGCTGATCTAACTTATGCCAATAATACTAAGTCTCTAGAGATGTTAGGCTAATGAAGAACTTGTAGTGTAGTGTAGCTGGTAGTGCAACTCTGATCCAACTTCTCTCTCCCTTGGCACATTCCCAACAGGTGGGTAGTACTGGTAACAGATGCAACAGAGGCAATAGTTGGCAAGACATTCCCTTCTCCACCGGTATTCTCTGCTGGCAACTGCATGGTGATGGATCACACTGATGAAGCTGTGATCTTGTCTTTACATCAACAGACTATAAACAAACTCTGAACTAGTCCTCTATCACTGCTGCTCAGGTAAACTAGAATAAAAATGGAAAATTATGATCTGTTACTAGCAGTGAACTCAATAGTACAGAAACATTAACTGTTTCAGAGACAAACAGTTAACGATAAGTCACAGAATTGTTGATTTCAAAATGGTTAGTTATCTACTATAAAAGACTTATATAGTACTTCTCACAACGTATTCTCTGTAGTGGCCTCCTATTCAGGCAGCTGTAATAATCCATTTTGTGATGATGATCAGCTATTTCCAAAAGCTCTTTGTATCTTATCAAACTGTATATATCCTATTTCTTAAAATGAAGACCTGCAGCAGGACATGGAGAAGCTTGAGAGAGTCCAAAGGAGGTCTATGCATATAATTGGAGGTCTGGAGAACAGGCCATGAGGAGAGGCTGAGAGACATAGGACTGTTCAGCCTGGAGAAGAGAAGGTTTAGAGGGAACTTGGTGGCAGCCTATAAGTATATAAGGGGTGCACATCTGTGACAGCCAAAACCAGAGGGATTAATAAGCAATAAATATGTGCTTCTTGGAGGCATTTGGTATTTTGCCTAATAGGCAATATTAGCTAATATAAAGCTTGTAAGTTTGTAACCCGCAAATGTAACTTGTCTGTCATAAGTTTAACCAATATGATAAAACTAACTGTTTGTGGAACTGACTGGGCCCCAAAGGCAAAGGCGTAGCTGCAGATTAGGTGACCTAATGGTTTTTGCTCAGGGTTCAGCCTTGATGATAAAACTGGATCCAACCGCCTGGCACACCCAACACATTCCAGGAAAGCACGTCTCAAGAAAGCATATTCAGAAAAACCTTTAGTTTAGGTTTAGTAATGTTAATTTCAAACCTAAAAATGCTGCATTGTAATTTGCTTATTGGATAAACCTGAGCCTGGGTAGTAACCTTTTATGATCATTTTTAACACCTTTCAATCCCATAGGGTAACAGCTATAGTGCAAAATTGTGAGTGGCTCTAAAGCCAACAGATTAGCATAAGACTAGGTATAAAAAGCACGTGCATCAGGTGACCAGCAGGAAGGAGGAAACAGAACGGTCGTTGCTATTCCAAGCCCAGACTCCGGACTCCTGCTGTGAGTGAGGATCGGATCCTGATCAAACGATCTTCCCCAGTAATCCCTCCAACAGCGTCGATCAGGGACGCCTGACTTCACTGGAATCACTTGCCGTGCGCCTGGCATCGAGGGACTATCGATAAGTTGCCAACACGTCTGTCTATCTGTTGTTTTGAACAGCCCAGTGGCTGATACCCTCGCAGTGCCCAGTTGGCCTGCGACAGAACTGATTCATCTATCTGTTGTTATTATTTACCATTAGCTCTTTAATATTGCATTATCTGCTTATTGCATTTATCTTTGTTAACTGGTGTGTGTGTGTAAGCTATAATAAATTTGCCTTTGCTTCACTCCCAGCTCTGCCTCCTCGATCCTGAACCAAACAGCCCACTGGCGGATACAGTTGCAGCACCCAGTCAGCCTGCAACTAAATTGATACAGTCACAGTGCACAGCTGGCCTGTGATGCACATCAGGGTCTGGGGGAGCATCTGTTCACCAAGGCACCCCAGGGGAAGACAATTAATAACGGTCATAAATTGCTAGAGGATTGCTTCAGATGGGACACAAGGAAAAACTTCTTTACAGTTCAAGCGTCCAAGAGAAGGCTGAGAAGGGACCTGGTGGCCGTCTATAAACTTACCAGGGGAGACCAGTGGGGAATGGGAGAGACCCTGTCCCCCCCCAGCACCTCCCGGAGTAACAAGGAATAACGGCCATAAGTTATTTGAGAGTAGGTTCAGGCTGGACATTAGATGGCACTACTTCACAGTCAGGGTGGTTAGGACCTGGAACCAACTTCCAAGGGAAGTGGTGCTGGCTTCTACCTTGGGGGTCTTTAATAATAGGCTTGACCTAGCTGGGGTCATATGAGCCCAGTATTCTCTCCTGCCCAGGGCAGGGGGTCGGACTTGATGATCTACCTAGATTCATAGCTGTAGGGTCGGAAGGGACCTATGAACAGAACTGAGTTTTCCAGGGAAGACCACCCTTCATTTCATACTTCTACATCTGAGAAAAAAAATGTCTATAGTAGGCTGCAGTTCAGGTAAGTGGTAGCTGCTAAACATTACTCAGGGTTTTAGAATTTTAAAGGAATGAAAAAGATCAGAGAGATTACTTGGCAGAGGACCGAGTCAAAAGTACATGATAAATTTGTCACATGGTTCTACAATTTATTAAATGGAAATCAGATACTCAAAAACACACTAATTACACAGTCTTACCAACAGTAGAGAAACGAATAGCAAGTGGAGTTCTTTTTCCAATGTGCTCAAACACCTTCGCCTTACAATATTTGGTAATATCATGAGTCACCTCAAAATAGCCAAAGGCACCTGTGGGAGAGGAAAAAAAGCTTTTATACGTGACTGGATGAATAGCGTTGAATAAACAAAGGGATCAAATGCCTTTGCCAATATCAAATGCCACTGCCAAAGTGGGAGCTGAAGAAAGAGAGCTGAGGAGAAGGCTAATTCTAGCAGCTGAAAAGATCTTTTTATGATCTCCTTTTCTACCTTGAGTCACCACTACCATGTCTTCAACTCAGCCTTTGGCTACTAGATATTCAGCTTCTTTTGCAGTATTCCTTCACTCTACCACTCCAACTTATGATGTGATTTTTTTTTTCCATTTCAACTGGGCTAAGTTCTGGCACTACACTTTCTAATTAGATTACTGCACAATCCTCAAACAAACAGTGGTTTCTAAAGCTCGGATGCAATGTAGATATGGCATACCCCTAACTTAATGTACCTTTGTCTACAGGAGTTCACTGGAGCATGACAGTGCTGGGGGTGGGGGTGGGGGAGACACATGGACTCACACACATTGAGGACCCCATGCTACTGTGAGCAACAGATTTCTGAGAATTTATCCCAAGACCACAACTGGTCACCACGGGGCTATCAAGAATCCTTAATGCTTAAAATGAGCTGGAACATAATATCTCAAGTTGGTTTAGTATTCAAGAGGACTGATATGTTCTGGGTACTGTTTGGATATGTGGCATTTTCTAATGTACTTTTTGAATATGTGACCCAATTTGAATGTGGCATTTTAGTTTTACATTTGCTATTTGTATGCTTTCTGAGAAAGACAATTAAGACATTTGTATAGTGCTTTGTAGCTTGCGTAGATCTTTGACACAACTTTGTAGGTCTGACAAGAAACAGCTGATGGGAAAGGTAGGGAAAATATTCCAAGGCATAGGTAGATAGCTGGAACATAGATGTATAAATGTATCAAGGCCCACTTGAAACACTAATGTGATAGATGTGATCTTTTCTTCAGGATGTGGGACATGCTATGTAGTAAGCTAAGTATGATTAAAGTTTCACTTTTCTTGCTTCTCCTCCCTATTTCTTAACTTGAATTAAGTCCTCTATTCAAGAGTGGTATGGACTTCTGCCATGGGAAGGGCAAAGCCTTGATTTACAAAGAAACATAGCCTGTAGCTATCTGTTTCAGTAATACCGCACGCTTATTTACTAGGCTCATGTCTTCATAATTTCTTACGAAGCAAGGAAAAAGAATGACTGAAACTAGGAAGCAGAAATGTTGAAAGCAAAAACACTTCAAAGGAAATTTCTTTTTAAGAGGTCTTAATTACAAACCCATGATTAATCTGACTTGGTGGAGTTTTTCTTGGGGTTTAAATGATGTTTCTGTTCTTCTTTATGCTATGTAGTCTGTCTAATGCTCTTTTTTTTTTTTAAACTTACAGATCTATGAAGAGCAGGAATTATAAATTAAAGTGGTTTTATTATTAAATGCTTTCTACATAATACATTGCAGCTGTAAGTAATATCAGGTAGTTGGCAACTATGTTCCTAAGGAGACTGACAGCTGTGTAAGTGGTGTTAAAAATAATGCATGTAACTTTAGTTTAATTTTTTCCCCAGTTATGTCAAACTTGCTCACCTACACATGGGACACAGGCTAGCAAAAATTCAATGAAGGTTTTGGTCCACAAAGCACAAAAAAGCTTCATTAAAAATACCCTAGAGATCCACATTTTAATTGCCATGTCATAATGCCAGACAAAAATTTTAATTGCCAGACAAAAATTCATATACTCCAACATCAAATGCATGCCTTCCAACAAATCAAGATGTGAAATGCATTTGATTTGAAATAGAACTTAATCATATAAGATGCAATTTATCCAGCATGGTTACAGAATAGCCTACACTATTTTTAAAATGTGGCATTTTCTATTTTATTACATGTAGCAAATACAATAAAGCAATTTTTTTCCTCTCAGTAGCTAAACATTCCCAGTAGCACTACAGGCCCTTCTAACTTGCATAGGAGCTTCTTTGGATGCCCTTCCCAAGATTTCACCTATTTCTCTTCTTCCACTTGACTACTGTCCATTTAAAAATACACCTAACTTCTGCTTGGTATAAATAGAGCACCTTTTGCCCTTCTCCATGATGCAATAGCTAGTTTACCTGTCTGTCAAGTGGGAAGAATGGTGTTGTTTTCATTTCCCCCTAAACCAGGGATTCTCTCTCTCACCTTATAAAAATGTTTTGGCCCAACTCCAATTACTACTATGCCTGTCAGCCTCTAGATGGAAGTCTAATCTATCAAGGTACAGAAGAACTGCAGACTCTTGCAGGCATGCTATACATAGCATGAGGGGCCATCCTGAATTGGCAAAGGACAGATCTCTTCCTATATGTAAGGTATAAAAATAACTACAGAAATATACATGATTAAGTTTTCCTCTGAAGTATACCATGGAATAAATTATTTAAAATATTAATCAAGTTGTGTATATAAACTATATTTCCTCTGGAACTTTTTAAAAATTGATGGTTACATATCCTTAGGGCTGCTCTGTATGACACAAACTACAAAGTTATATTACCAGATTTATAAGGTAGATAGACTCTAACTCAGCGTTCATATCTGTAATTAAATTATGTCAAAACAAAATTAAGTGTCATCAACACTTCGTTTTACATATTTGACTAGGAATATTTCTCTCAAAATTTTCTACCACATTTCTGTAACTTTTGCTCTTAAAGATGGGAGAAGGAGACATGAAGCTCAAACATTGTCACCATTTGCTTACAGGGATGCTTCATTACAGACTTAAGTAATTTGTTTTCTCTAGTTGATTAATACAAATAAAGAAAAAAAAGTGTGTGTTAAACCCACCTGCTCCTTTTGCATGCACAACTCTTTCAGGAATCCTTTCTCTGTCGAAATGAGCCATCTCATCAGTGAAAACCACATCTTGAACCAGAAGAGGTCCCCTTGGTCCTGCTGTCATTAGGTTAAGTTTATCCCCTACTGGGATCCCAGCACCAGTGGTCAAAGCATCTGGCTTCTAAATGAAAACAAAAGAAAAGACCATCAAATTACGGTGATGAAGATAGACGCTTCAAAAGCCTTAAACAGTTAACCAAATAATATGATTTAGTATATAATAAAAGATATGCCGGATTAATCAGAGACATCTAGAGTAACATGCCTCCTGAACCTGAAGCAACTGTATCACAGTAGATTACTTCATCAGAAAGGTTATTGTGGAGGGGGGAGAGAATGATCAACTTTCAAAATGTGTGCTAATATTTAAGACTAACCATAGTATTTTAAACAGGGTGGATTTCATTTTAAATCACAATTTAAACATTGTTTTCTACAAAAAAGTGCATTCTTGTCGTTTGATATCCTTCATTCATTTAACTTCTTCAAACTGCACTTTCAGAGAAAGCTAAGGACTTGACTGTGTACACAAACTTGCAGAGACCATAGGGCTGATGGGTAGGTAAATCAGGTCTGTTATCTCTCATCTCCATATACTGCTGTGAACAAGGATGTTATCTCTGGAGAGAAATCAACCGTTTGAGAACTAAAACAAAACTTCACAGAGATGCTTAATGGGATCTTCTAGACCAACAGTCTCTAACCTTTTAAAGTCAGAGATCACATTTGGAATTTAAAAGGATCCCAAGATCTAACCTGTGCCACCACCCCCTGCCCAGCTGGTAACTGTGTGCAGAGGGGGCAGATCGAGATAGAGGGAGAAAAAAATTATCTGGAGGCAAACCTCCCCAGCAGGTAAGTCTGTGGGGGAAGGGGTTGTGTAGCCCCTCCAACCCCACTTTCAGCACCACCACAGCCCCAGTACAACCCCAGGTTCTGTCGGGAACAGCCCAGCCCCAGCCAACAGCTGCAGCCCACCCCACCCAACACCGGGGGCACATGCCCCCCCCCATACCCCTCCAGGGTGTGTGCCCCTTGAGGAGCCACTCACATCTCTGTCCCGCCCTGCCCCTGCTCCCTCTCACCACTGCTGAAGCCACTCACGCTGCCCTGTGTTTGACAGGACACGTGCCCCCTGATCTGTGTCCGGCAGAGGCAGCTCCCACTGTGGGCTGGGCTTTGCGCCCTAAGCCCCGCTGCAGCCTGCCTGGGAGCGGCTGGACACATGCACACTCAGCACCCCCCAGCCCAGGATTGAGTGCAAGAGGCTGTGAGATCCACTGGTTGATCCCAATTGACCGGTTGGTGACCACTGTTCTAGACTGAGCGCTGAGTCCCATTGGGTAGAGTGGTTTTCTTTAATCTTTACTAAACTATAAAGGAACCTCTGGGAATCCCATATGATTGGGCCCCTAATATAGTCCATGGCCTCTTGTGACCTATTTATAAAACTTTTCTAAAAAGGTTACATGAATATATCATCTCAAATAGTATATAATTAGAAGTTATAATCTCTATAGTATATACAGTAATAAGAAGTTATAATCTCTGTCTTTGAGCTTTAACATATCTTAAATTAAAACTAGTTTATATAGGTTTACTTTTTCCAAGAAAAGCATCCTAACCAAAAAAAAGAAAAAAATCCAATTTCAATAAAAAGTCCATTTTTTTGTTTTGTTTTGTTTTTTTGGGGGGGGGGTTGTTTTTTAAGATTCATTGACTTTTATCCACCCTGATTTTAGAAAAATATAGACTGGACTTAGTAACTGAAAGTTCTAGCATTCAGAGGCAGGTAAATTATTAAGCTCTCTCAACTGCCTAATGTCATCCAACTTGGAAACACCTACAGTCTATTTTGCTTAAATGCTTAGCTGTAGACCTCCGATTCTCAAAAAGGGTTTTCTGGCACACTTGGAAGTGCTGCAACATAGGCGTTGGTCTCATGACAGGAGTGGCCAGTTAACTGCCCCATGCACCTCCTGCATTAAGGCACTAATCACCAAGGCAGGCAGGAGCTGGCTAGTACTGTAGCTCTACCCAGTCTATCCCCCACCACTGTGACTGGGAAGGGCTACACAACACAGACAGCCCCCATCTGCTTTAGGCTGATCAGAGCCCTAATGCAACAACACCATGCGCACATGCCACAACTCTTCCTGAGCTGGCTTGCACTAGGCGCATGGGGCACTTTTACCAGGGGGTAAAAGGCAGCTGAAAAGCACTGAGACAAGTTTAGAAAGCACCGACAGCAGCAATGGATGCCTTCGGGGATCACAGGGGATGCCACCCCATTCAAAAGTGGTGAAGGCATGCTCTGACACTGAAAAGGTTGAAAACCATTGCTTTAGACTTAAAAATGCCAGGGATTTCTCTGGAGCATATCTGAACTCAATGTAAATAATGCTCATTAAGTCCACAGTGCTCCTAGTTTTATGGTATTAGCAGTACTGAAACTCAGAAGTTCCTCACTTTCAAATTTCAGAGCAGCCCTTTGACAGCTTCTGTCTCTTCACTGTTTCTGGTGCAGTTAAATAGAGTATAAATATATGTTGCAAAGCAGACACCTATAGTTAATATGAAGTTTTAAAGTCTTTGAATAAATATTTTTCTCCCCCGAGTCATGAATAAGCAATATGCTAGAATTTTAAATACTAAAAAATTATTACTAAGATGCCTCTTGAAAAGAGAAAGAGATACTTGCATACGAGAATAACAATTCTTCCAGTAGGTTATATCAGTGGTTCTCAACCTTATAGACTCAAAGCAGCTCTCTAAATTCAGCATCACCTTGGTTGAGAATCACTTAGCTAAAAAGATGCACCAGTACATTGGTCCCATATTGTATCGGCACATAAGGAAAATTGACATTGTTGGCAATTGACGTTTTTTGACTGATGTGGCCAATAATGTCACTGATAAATGCCCATGCACGCGTGCAGCCACAGCACAGCACGCAGGCAGCCAGGAGTGCAGCCCAGCAGCATTGAGAGCATTGTCCGGCTGGTAAGTCTGTTGTGGGAGAAGGGACAGGAAGGGGGGCTGGGGGGAAGGGTTATAACGGGGGCAGATCAAGGCCTCTTAGGTAAGGGAGGGAGTAGGAGTGGGGCTGGGGCAGGCGCTGCCCCACTGAGGCAGGGCATGGGACAGAGCCACAAGGAGCTCATCCAGGGCAGTCGAGGGGGGGCGGTGGCTCCCACCGCTGCACGTACCCCAGGAGAGCATGGGGGGGGGAGCATGTTCCCCCCGGATCTGTGCGTGGGGTGAGGGTGGGACAGGGCTGCACAGAGCTTTGCTTGGCAGGGGGGCTGGGCCAGGCTGTGCTTGGGGTGGGTGGCGGCGGCACTGCTATGGCAAATTTTGGAATAGTTGAAGCCCACCCCATGGTTCCCCAATGCTGCACCACCTGCCCTGAGCACAATCCCAGCCCAACTCCCCACCTGGAAGACCCTGGCACCAGCCCCGGCCCCAGCCCACAGCAGCAACCTCCCCTTGCCCCATGCACAGATCTGGAGGCACATGCTCCCCATGCCTTCCTGAGGTGTGCATAGCAGCAGGAGCTGCCCCCTCCCCACTCACCCCCCAGACAAGCCATAGCTCCGTCCTGCACTCTGCCCTGGCTGGGTAGCACCTGCCCCTGCTCCAGCCCCACCCCGACCCTCATCACAGGGGTCTCCATCAGTCCCCTGCGTGCCCCTTCCCTTCCTCCATGCCCTTTTCCCCACAACAGGCTTACCAGCCGGATGCTGCTCTCCAAGCTGCTGGGCTGAATATCAGCAATCAGATCAGTAATTGGCTGATATGACTTGTTAAGAAACAAAGTCGGCCATCGATATCTGCCCAAAAAGTCTCTAATGGTGCACCCCTACTGAGTGAGGATCTGGCCTGCCAGACAATTTCATCCAGTCCACGGGCAGGTGCCCACCAATTAACTGTATCCCACCCAGCCTGCAACTGCCCCTGCTGCGCTCACATGAGTCCCAAGCTCTGCCCACTCCCACCAGGGCAGTATACTGTGCTTCAACACTCATGGGAGGGACAGCCTCGGCCCTAGCCAGCACACAGCACCCAGGTGGGGCCGCTGCTACTACCAGAACTGCTCAGCTGCCCCAGCTCCTCCTTCTGCCCCTGCTGCAGCACTCTGGATAGCAGGTAGGAAGCACTGGGGGGCAGGTAGAAGCTGCAGCTGAGTAGGAAGTTAGAGTTCAGGGCCTATGCCCAGAGAGATGGCAGGAGTGCGGTGGAGCCCAGGTCAGCCCAGTTCCATCACGCTGGGCTCCCCATGGCTCACATGCAGCTCCCAGGACTCATGTGCCACCAGGGGGAAGCCCTGCACAATGAAGCCAGGCTGGCTCCACTCCCTGCTTCCTGATGGAGACCCAGATGCTGCACATATCAACAAGGAGCAGGGCCAGGCTGCTGGCTCCATCACGCAGGGCTCCCCTCTTGTGGCACATGGCTCTGGCTGGGTCCCGGGAGCTGCACATGAGATGTGGGGAGTCCCGCACAATGGAGGTGGGCCAGCCTGGCCCTGCTTCATGCTGCCACATGCCATTCCTGGAGGAAGCGCTGTCAGGGGGCTCCACCTGCAAGGGTCATGAGTGCTCCAAGGGCCTGCCACTTGCTGCTGCTGTCACCAGTGGTGGGGACCACACCACCCCTCACACCCTGGCCACACACCTCCACACCCTGCCCCAGACACACAGCCACACCCCTCTAGAAACCCCACACCCACCCTACCACACACACTACACAAGAGTAAGACTTTATTTTTGAGCTATTATGCAATCACCTCTATATACAGTACACAAACACATGTAAAGCAGGACAAAAATATTTTTGAAGTAAAATTTAAATGCGTTATGTTTGATTTTTAGCATATGATTTGGGTTTTTTCTGGTTCCAAGATGACAACCCTCCCCTTTGTGAAAGGAGTACTTCTGAGGGCAAGGGGAGGGACTTCTGGTGGCAAAGGTCACAGGTTAGGGACGGGACTTCCAGTCCCAAGATGGTGACCAGGGAGCAGGGCACCTGTCAAGGGGTGGGGCTACCCTTGCGGCCCTCAACAGCTGACCAAAACTCATTAAGTGGCCCTCCAACTGAAATAACTGCCCACCCCTGATCTAGCTGTTGTCAGGTGAGGGCAGCAGGGGCGGGACCTCACCCCACCAGACCTCACTCTTTCCTCCATCTGCCCTTCCCCACCCTCATTTCATAGATTTCATAGACATTAGGGCCAGAAGGGACCTCGGAAGATCATCGAGTCCAGCCCCCTGCCCAAAGGGCAGGAAGTCAGCTGGGGTCATAGGATCCCAGCAAGATAAGCATCCAGTTTGCTCTTGCAGGTGTTCAATGTAGGCTCTTGAACCACCTCCAGTGAACCACCAAGTTCATTCTTGGTGCCTGAGGGGTAAAGAACAATTCCCACTGCTAAGGCTGCTCCTCTGGGGTCATGCACACCAGCAACTGAAGTCAACTTCCCTCTTAGACCCTCCTTTTGGTCCTAAGAACATGAGGGGTGCTGGGGGAGACAAGCTGGGCTGAAAAATACAGCTCTGTGGCCCCGTATCGGCCCACGTGCCTTCCACTGGCAGCAGAGGATGCTGCTTGGAGCATGGGCACGGGCAGCAAGGGAGCTGACAGGGGCAGAAGGGGGAAACCAGGAGTCCCAAAAGGAGTAGCTAGAGGTGCCATTTATCCACAAGACACCAGGGTAGGTGTGAGGCACCAAACCAGGGGGGAGTGATGAGCATTTACCTCTTTGTACAGAGGCCAGGTGCCATAGTATCCTTAAAAAGGATCTCCAGTATCTCAGGGTACCACAGCATCCCAGCTGAGAATCATTGGCTATACTTTTCAGAGAATTAACTCCAAGCCAAAATCTACTCTTCTTCCCCCTCCTCCTCTTCCTCCCCAACCACAAAAATTAAATAGTTCAGGAACCGCCAGTTAGGAAAAAGCCAGGAACTGAAGCGCCATCTGTCTCAGTAATGCCAACAATTCTGGATCAATTAAAAAAATTATCTAAATCTGATGTATTATGCTTAAGTTTGAAAGTAGAGAAAGCTTTTCAAATATCCAAGCAAAAAAATATACTATGACCTACATTTATTCAAATGTTTCTATAAAAATGGGTGGAGTCCATTAAATGTTATCAAAGGCTCCAAGTTACAAATTGCCTAAATTCCCACATAAATAATGAAAGCCCTGCCATTCCAATTAACTCTTGAGCTCAGGCCTTGCAAACATGGTACAGCAAGTCACCTTATATAAGAACCACAGCCTTAATACAGAGCGGGAGAGGATTCTGCCATAAGCAGGTGGTTGGACTAGATAAGGTCTCTTCCAGCTGTGTTTTCATATGATCGCATGATGAGCCAAGGGCTTGCACTCTTGGATTATGTTTTGCTATCGTAATATAGCTGCTCGACACAATAATCAGCAAAAAATTTAAACACACAAATTGAGCAATACATCTTTCATCATACTAAACTAGAACTATTTAACTGTATACAGTAACAGTGTACCAAGACTGCTCGGTAGAAAAGATACATAAATCTAGTTTAAATAATCTATTTAACTATAAATCTACATGTTTTAATAGGCACAACCAATGAGAATGCACCTTTGCTTTAGTAAATAAATTTAGTACAAACAGAATTCTCAATTAAAATTACTTGAATCAGGGTGCCCAACTTCTAAGTGGTCCCCCAGCTGCATGAACCCCCTGCAGCCCAGTGCCAGTGCTTCTGCACCAAGCATGTTCCCTCCCCCCACCTCCATTGCACCACGCCTGTTGCCCCCAGCCACAGGCTCCTTTGGTGCAGTGGGACACGCCATGCCACCCACAGGAAGGGGGAGAAGGAGGGAGCAGCAGCAGAGTATCAATGGGCAGAATGAAACCGGATTCAATTCAACAAAGACAAATGCAAGGTACTCCAGCTAGGGAGGAGGAATCCCCAGCACACCTATAGGTTGGGGGATGACCTCCTCAGAAGTTCAGCGGCTAAAAGGGATCTTGGAGTCATAGTTGACTCCAAGATGAACATGAGCCGGCAGTGTAACGAAGCCATCAACAAAGCCAACCGCACCTTATCGTGCATTAGCAGATGCATGACCAACAGATCGAGGGAAGTGATGCTTCCCCTCTATGCAGCATTGGTCAGGCTGCAGTTGGAGTACTGTGTCCAGTTTTGGGCACTGCACTTCAAGAGGGATGCGGAGAATCTGGAGAGGGTCCAGAGGAGGGCCACTCGTATGATTAGTGGCCTTCGTGCAAGACCCTATGAGGGAAGGTTTAGGGATCTGGATCTCTTCGGCCTTCACAAGAGACATCCGAGGGGAGACCTTGTAGCAGCCTATAAGTTTATCAAGGGAAGATAACAGAGTTGGAGATGTGCTATTGACCAGGGCACCCCCTAGGAGTAACTAGGAATAATGGGTACAAACTAGTAGAGAGTAGATTCAGGCTAGGCATTAGAACTAAAGTTTTCACAGTAAGGGTATCCAGAATCTGGAATGGGCTGCCAAGATAGGTGGTACTATCACCTAACTTGGAGGTCTTCAAGAGGAGGCTAGATAGGCACCTGGCTGGGGTCATCTGACCTCGGTCCTCTTTCCTGCGTGGGGCAGGGGGTCAGACACAATAATCCTTCGGTGTCCCTTTCGACTCTACAATCTATGAATCTATGAGTAGGTGCCTGGACCAGGAGCCTGGTTAACCTCTCAGGGGCTGCTACTTGGAAAAACTCATTTAAATCCATTTTTCCATCTAAAGACTTAAGTGACTTCATGTTCTCAAACACACCTTTCCTATGTTCTCAAAACAGGCTGAAATGGTTGGTCTATGGGAGTGAATGGGTAGTTAAATTTAAACATTTATTGGAGCAAGTGCAATTATTTGCCTCTCTTTCTTGTATAAGAAGATACACAAAGACCACTTTTCATTAGATCCATCTGTAAACACCAAAACAACAGCCACAATGCTCCATTAAAAATTTCAAAGCCCCTTAAGCAGTCACAACTCCACCCACTTGAGCACACAAACCTCTTGCATAACTGCACACAAGATTTTCTCCTCTCCATTGCTCTGCAGACCACTTCAGATGGTAATAATAGTTGCAGAACTTGTTGCAAATTTTTCAGGACAGTGACACTTCTAATCTGAGAGCTTTTTGATGACCAGACTAATGGGTAAATATTATAACACTCACTTACAATAATTCTAATATTTCCTTACCTTCAAAATACAGTCCTTCCACGTAAGCCAGGTAACAGGACAGCATGAATAGCTCCTTGACAGGATTTTGTTGGGTATGTTTTACAGGGACGTTAATTTCTCTAAGTGAAAAAGTCTGTATATGAATCATCTTAGAGATCCTTCAGGTAAATGTTATATTACAAGCTATTTTAATAAACAGGTTTTCTTCTTTAATAGACTGCATAGATATTCTGATAAAATGGCATTTGCCTGCAGGATAGTTAAGTTCTTAGTTATCTAGAGTCAACTTGCAGATATGAAAAATCTAACTTATCTGGAAAATCATCACTATACTTGTTCATGCAAGAAAATCTTTCCCTACCCCCAATATTTTCTCCATGGATCAAAGGCTGACACCCTTTCTTTAGTTCTAAGCAGGACACCTCTTATACAATACAAACACTTATTTAGGCTTTCCCAAAACTGTCCTCTCCTGTAGTATTAGAGATCTGCAGATCTTTCTGCTTCCCTCTGATGTTTGCTGTCTGCAGATATTTAGCAATAAGTCTTCAGCCTTCATGTAACAGAAGAGGCACAACCAGACTTGTCAAGTCATTGGAAGGGTGGAGGTGACCTAAGCTACAAAGAGCATGCTAATGTTCATTTATTATTTTTATTTGTCTAAACTCTGAGCCAAAAGGGCAGCTCTCCAAAACTCTAGATTTTTAATATTTGAATTTATAAGCTGTTCAAAAAAACAGAACAAGGTGTTCAGAGGAAATACTCTTCTTTCTACACCACATTTTATTACACATACTGGTCTGCTCACTCGTAACACAGCTGAAGCAGATTTCTCCAACCATGCTGAGATACATTGATAGAGGTATGCTAGTGTTTGACTCACTCTGCCACCTACGACATTGCATTGGTGGCTCAAGTTCATTCTGTGATCTGTCATGACGCCCAGGTCTCTTTCAGTTGCGGTGCTGGCAACTATAGCACTGTGTACGCTTTTGTTACTGTGGATTAGGGCAGCCTAATGTGCATTTATTTAGTACCTCTGGGCATGGGCAACTGGTGCCACCTTAGTCAGGGCAGGCATGTGCTCCCCCCGCGACCAGTCAGCAAACGGGGGGGGGGGGGGGGGGAGGAAGTGACAGGGGTCCCCCCCCCAGTGCAGCCGATCACTGCGGCCACTTCTGGGAGTGCCACAGCGCTCCCACTCTCCGGCTAGTGCTTGCAGGGGGTGTTACTGGCGTTCCTGCCTGCCCCCCCCGCCCATCACCTAAGCAGCAAGCATGGCCAGCCAGGGGGTACACTGGCACTCTCAGGAGGTGCACGCGCACCCCCTACACATCGCCATTGCCTCTGGATGCCTGTACACAAACATGGAGGTTGCCCTGACATGCTGTAATTACAGTGCATGTAATTACTGTGCTCCAGCAGCTTCCCATGCTTCATGTATCAGCATTGAACAAGCTTTAGTTCAAGCACTCCTGCTGCCATTTTTAAGCACGGGGACACTAGTACAGGAAATGCTGCTGCTGCACTTTTAATTAAAGGAGCCCTCGGAGCCACTCTAAAGTGCAGCATCACTCACTTCCAAAATGTGTGTAAAAGTGCCCTCAAATTAGAGGCACTAAATGTAATATGCACAAGTATATTAATGAACATGTAAATGCATTCTATAAGTATTTAATTCTTGCCAAGGAAATTTGCCTCACTGTGCTTGAACATTTCAGGTCTCCTGACATACTTTATTAATAACTACATTTTTTTAATGTTATAGTCCTGATTCTGTCATTCTGTGCAGGTAAAATTTCCATCCAAAGATCATGGGAACCTATGCTGTGTAGGACTAGCCCCAAGGGTTTTTTCAAATATAAAGTCACAAGACTGGAGAAAAACAATGATTCATACCTATGTTTAATTCTCGTTCTGAATGAGACAAACTGAAGTGAGCAACGCAATACCTTTTCATCCTTCAAAAATACATTAACAGTCAAATGAAAGATAGTATTTGATAACATACATTCACATTTTGAATAAAGACCATACTTCTTTACAAGTTCTTATTACTTTATCTTTTTCCAGAGTGATCTTTTGTGGAGACTTCCATGGGTCATGATATTAAATTAATTCTCTTTTATTAACAGCATTATGATTCTGTGAAACAGATAGAGAAGGAATATAGCTGTAAACTAAAAGTTCATGAGGACTGCTGGTCCAGACACCTCTTGATTTCTAGCTCGCCTTTATTCTTTGGGAACAACATGAGTCTGGTGTTTGCACATCATATTCACACATGGAACAGGATTCTTTGGTCATCATTTGAAAGGTTCGGGGGATGCAGTGTAGAACTGTGATAAAACAAAGCATTCAAATAATTTTGCCAGGGATGGCTCTCAAAAATTGGGCTGGACAATCTAATTTTGATACGGTAACATCTAGTCATTTCCTAGTCCAAGATGGATATGAATCTTTAAGTTACCTCTAACAGACTCTGTTAGAATATTACCTAGTAGTCCATAAAATTTTCTGAAGCTATTTACTTTGACATTTGTTAACATGGACACCAGATTTCAACTTGTGGTGTTCTAATACAGTGTTTCTCAACCTTTTAAAAAGTAAGTACCCCCTAAGTTCTGAAAATTTTAATAAGTAAGCCAACACTCAATTTTCCAGAGGATTTTATATTTACAGACTAACATGTGCCATATGTTGGAAGAAGGGCTGTGTATATAAGGCCGTGATATGGCAAATGTCTGATCTAGTGTGGGTAGAATTGCCACCTTTTATACCAGGGGTGCACAACTCGAGTATGTACCTGGGCTAGAGGCAATGTTGGCCAAAGCTAGGAGAGCTGAACCCTGTGCTGTGCTTTATGCAGCGTGCCAAATTATTACTGGGGAACTTAAAGTGCCACACAGTGCACGGCATACCAAATTTTTTGCCAGTTTTGAGAGAAGGAAGGGGCAAGAGAGAGAGACAGAGGAAGAGGGCGAGAGCACCCCATCGCTGTTTCAGACCAAGGCCATTCCCCACGCCCCACACCACTTCAGGACGGGGACGGAGCCGCCAGTCCACTCTGGCTCCAGTCCCCAGTCCTATGGCAGTGCTCTGCTGTGTGAGGCGAGCACTAAGCAGCTAGCACTCCACACCTCCGCCACCCCTGCGCTCCGTCCCCTCCATCATGGTGGCGCTCCAATCCCTGTTATCCCCCTCTGCCTCCCCCTGCCCTGCTCTGACACCTCAGTCCCCGCTGTCATGGCAGCACTCCGCTATGCATCTCTCTGTCCAGAACACTCTGATTGGCTGCCAAGGTAACCAATCAGACTGTGAATAAAGCGTTATGGACAGACAGACTAAGGCTTTTATAATATTAGAATTAAAAAACAGTAAGGTACAGCATAGCCAGCCCCAAAATGAACAAGGCTCCTACTGCTTTCCATAAATCCTCAAAAGGCCTGTAGCTTTCATGACTGTGACGAAAGTAGTGAGTCTGACCAACACCAGCCTGCCACTGTTTTACAAAGCCTATGTGAGAGATGGAAAAACATGGGAAAGAGAGAGCAATGAAGAACTTTATTTTTCTTTTTAAAATATATTTGCTACCCAGTTACAAACAGTTAGTGAAGGTCTTTTTATCTAATGTGATAAGAAAAAGAACATCAGTTTCAAAATTCCATAGTGATAAACTGTGGGGAGTGGTAGAAGGAGGAAGAAATATGAAAATATATGAAGGAAACAAAAACAAATTATTTTTTTCTTAAACCATGTTCCCTTTATTGCTACAACTAAAATAAATGAAACTTCATTTCTGTGCGATTGTGTTTTATTGTTTATGCTTTTGCAGTACTTCGTGAGTACCCAGTTTCATAGCCCCCTGACCCCATTCCCCCCCGTCTGTCAGTCTGGTTCCCCTTGATGAAACGTACCTAGGATGCCAAGGTACCTTGTATGTCAGGCACCCCGGGATGCCACAAAATCTTGGGTGCCACAAGATGTGAGGACATAAGGGCAAGCTCAGGCTCATCCTTGCCTGGCAACTGCCCTGCCTCCACTTCCTTGCCCATCAGCAAGGAAGTAAACACTCCTAGAGTAGAGGTGCACTGATGTGTTGGTCCGATATCGGATCGGCACCGATTTTAAAGAAAATTTACTGCATCAGAAATTGGCCTGATTTGGCTGATTAAATGCCCATGCATGTGCACAGCCGTAGCACTGTATGTAGGCAGCGAGGAGCACAGCTTGGCAGCTTGAAGAGTTGCGTGCAGCTGGTAAGTCTGTTGTGGTGGAAGAGGAAGGGGGAGGGAAGGGATGTGGAGGGGGCAGGTCAAGGCCCCTGTGGTGAGGGAGGGAAGGCATGGGTGGGACGTGTGCCCCAAGATCTCTGAGGTGGGGTAGGGTGGGCTGCAGCTGTGGGCTGGGACTACACCAGGCTCTTCCCAGTGCGTGAGATGGGGGTTGGGCCGGGACTGCGCTCAAGGCGGGCAGCAGCAGTGCTCAGAGGAGGGCAATGGGGGGACTACAGAGAATTTTGAGGTGGCTGCATCCCCCACCCCAATAACTCCTCTCCCAGCACCACCTCAACCTGCCCAGAGCAAAGCCCCAGCCCAGCCCCCACCAGGAAGAGCCTGGCACCACCCTGACCCCAGCCCGCAGCTGCAGCCACCCCATGCAGATCCAAGGCACATGTTCCCCATGCCCCCCCCAGGATGCATGCAGCGGGGGAAGCCACTTCCCCTCTCCATGTCCTCGAGACAAGCTGCAGATCCATCCCACGCCCTGCCCAGCCCAGGGCAGTGCCTGCCCCAACCCCCACACCACTCCTCCCTCACTGTGGGGGCCTTCATCTGACCCCCCCAACATCCCTTCCCTCCCCTTCCACCACAACAGACTTACCAGTTGCACACAGCTCTTCAAGCCAGGCTGCATATCAGAAATCGGATCAGTATCAGCCTCCTTAAAAATTGGCTATCGGTATCAGCCCCCAAAATCCCTAAAAATTAGTTTTTGAAATGTGGTGCTACTGAATACACACAAGTTATGGAGGAGTGCTTCGAGTCTGAGTGGTGCCTTGAGTCAAACAAGGGGTGCCTCAACTTTAAACAGGTTGAAAACCACTGCTGTATGCAATCAGCACAAAGAACAGAAAAACAGAAAGAAACGTAGACAAACTATTTAATAAACTACGCTAAGTTTTAGGATAGGGCACTTGAAAAGGACAGTCTGAACAAACTTTGAGCAGTTTTCCTGTTTGATCAAGTGACTGTTTTAAAAAAGTGCTGAGACAGCAATTCCTTCAGATTGAGAGTTTCTGAAGTGCATACAACATTTCTTGACTTGTAGAAGAGTTAATGCTGATTCAACAGCCTGCAGGACTAAGCCTTTTAAATCTGTAAGTTTGTCTTTCTTCTTTGTTTACCATGAAGAATTAACACTGTAACAAAGTCCAGGAGGACACTGCAGTTGTCAAAACCACCCAGGAAAAAGAAGTTATCTAGATTGAAGAGCCTTGAATACTTTTTGAGTTGTACTAGTGCCTTGCACAGGCTTTTTTTAAAATGTCCCTCCTCCGATTTCCACTGCACTTCTTCATACCCCCGATGTGTCCGCATGACAACCAAGATAAACGCAATACCTACAATCTGTTCTGTAGCAAACACTACTCCAAATACCAAAAATCCATGTTGTGATGTGTACTAATCATTTTGTGAAAGCCCAACTCAACTCTTATTGATCCGTCTCCTATTAGAACCTCAGTTTTCTACAACAGTTCTTAAATTTAACTTCATTCAGACACTGGGGACCAACCCACCTATCAAGTCAGTGCTATTTAGTTTAAAGGATAGTAAATGCTTAGATTCATTAGCAGCTGGATACTGCCTTAGCACTTCGCTCCAACTCCCCAGCCTCACAAAACACCACACCGGGGAAAAAAAGCAAAACCTCTGCTTTAATTTGATGCCTGCCTGGGAGGTAAGTGACAGAAGCACTGCAGGGCGCCATTGCTTGAGCAAACCCATTGTCCGTACAGGACTTTAAGCACTATTAGAAGGTGTTATCAGCACTATGACTGTCACAGGATCATAGAAAGCGAGGGCTGGAAGGGTCCTTGGGAGAGCATCTAGTCCAGCGTTTCTCAACCCGTGAGTCACGACTCAAAAGTGGCTCACACCAATATAGAAAGAGTCCCAAACTTTAGAAACGAATTCTCCTTTCTAGGAGAAAAACGTGGGAAACACGGGATTTCCCTTGCAGGCTGGCAGAGTTGCAGCCTGCCAGGGGCTGCTTGAGGCTCCCCCTACCCCACACACTGTGAGGCTGGGGCCAGCAGGGCAGCAGCGAGGGACCAGGAGCTGTTTTCGACTTAAACTATTTACTGGGTCAGGACTGGCCGTGGATGTTTACAAACCGGGCCTGGTAAAAACAAGAAAAGGCGAGAACCGCTGATCTAGTCCAACCCCCTGCTCAAAGCAAGGCCAGCCCGGCCGGGGCCCCTTGGCTACAGCCTGCAAGGAGCCGGCGACGCCCCCCCCCCCCCCCCCCCCGGGCAACGCCTCCAGGGGGCGCCCAGCGTCCTGGCCCCGCCCCCCGCGACTCCCCTTGGCCGCTTCCATCTCACATTGGCCGCTGCCATGTCGCCGACCCCCCCCACAAGGTTGCAGCTCTCAGCGGCCGCCGCCCCCCGCGAAACGTTCCATCTCACACTCCAGCCGCTGCCATGTCGCGGCCGCCCCCCTTGGACGGCACCATCTCACAGCGGCCGCTGCCATGTCGCCGACCCCGCCCCCCCGGAAGGTTCCATCTCACAATAGCCGCTGCCATGTCGCTGCCCCCCCACCTAGCACAGGTGGTTGCGCCTCGCGCGGTCCGTTAAGACGGCAACGGCCGCGGCGAAAGATGGGGGTGGGGGTGCGGTAGGGTGCCCCGTGCTACCTGCGAGCCACGCTGGTCCTTCCACTGCTTAAGCTGCTGCGAGGCGTGGTCCGAGCTGCCGGCCATGTTGCGGGCTCCAAGACCCCCGAGCGGGCTGGAGGAGGCGAGGCGCTACGAGCAAGCCAGCTGTCGCCTGTGAAGCGCGGAGCGGAACGGAGCACAGCTCAGAACAGCACCGACTCCTCGCCTGCGTACGACAGGCAGGGATAAGATCACCGCCGCGGGCGGCTACTACTGTCACCCGGAGCGGGCCCCTCATTGGTCAGTAGCTTCGCCACCTCGGGCTCTGATTGGGTGTGGCGCGCGCCAATTAGCGAGAAGGAACCGCCTCTCCAGGGAGCGGGGTGGGGGGGCAGGTCTGGCAGTGTCTGTGCTCGCCAGGGGGGGAGGCGTAGCCTGCCTCACTACTTGATCGCCTTCCTGACGGCTGAGCTTTTGCAGGGGTTGAGCACAGCGGAGACCCTGGGCAAGCTGTAGAGCCTCCAAGAGCTCTTGTCGGGAGGGGAAACCCTGGTATCCCCCTTGCCAAGTGCAGCGTTTGGGAGTTGAGAATTGCTTCTGCTCTTCTACTTTCATGGTGCCCGAGTGAGAGGCGGTGGAAATTGCCTCCTGCCGCCCACAGACCCCTGGCAGGAGGAGTTGGGTTCCAGCACTTTGGTTGGCAAGTCGTATTTTTAGTAGCATTGCTTGTTTCCTGCCTTATCTTGAAGGGGGAAAGGTTAAACCGCCGTCTGGCCTGTGTCCACAGTCTCGTGATCGCTTCAGTTTCCACTGGGACCCGTGGACCTTTTGCCCAGCAGGCCACATCTCTCTTTCTTGTGTTAGCTGAAAATGGGAGGACTTTTTAACCCCACACAGGTCTGGCCCTGAGATTACTCCATTAGTTGGAGTAACTACCGTGTCTTTCCAGCACCCCCTCCCCCACTTTTTTTCCACTGCTGGGTTTTGGAGTAGCTTTTGCTGGATGGTGTTGCTCTAAAGCACTGGTTCTCAACCTTTTTTGTGCCAGGACCCATTTGTAAACGTCCATGGCCAGTCCTGACCCAGTAAATAGTTTAAGTAGAAAACAGTGCCCCCAACCCTGCAGGTGCTCCTAATTCCCAACCCACAGCCCCCACATCCCCAGCCCTGTGGATGCCCTTCACTCCTGACCCACTGCCCTCAGGTCACAGCCTCCCAGTGTGTGGGGTGGGCACATGCTCCCCCAGATTTGTGCACCCATAGCAGGCACAGGGCTGCAGCCTGGCTGGACTGACATGGACAGGAGCCACCTCCATGGCCCAGCAGGCAGGACCTGGCACAGGAGGATGGAGCAGAGCGGCAAGACTCCTTACCTGCCACCCCACCTCCTCTTCTGGGTAGAGGCATGGCATAAGGGGAAGGGACAGCAGTGCCTGAACCAAGGCGGGGAGTTGCTGTCCATTCTGCTGACTGCCGCACATGCAAGTGGCGCCTGATCGCCCTCTTTCCAGGGGAAACCTGCCATTTCCCACATTTTTCTCTTTTAAAAGATAATCTATTTTTCAAGTCAGTTCATAACCCTTTTATATATTTCTGCGACCCACTTTTGGGTCACAACCCACAGGATGAGAAATGCTGCTCTAAAGGCAGAGGGACAAGCTACAGTTCTAATTGCTGTTGTTTTTGCAGCAGTAAACCTACTACCCTAGGACAGGGGTGGGCAAAATACGGCCTGCAGGCCAGATGCGACCCACCAGCCCATTCTACCTGGCCCGCGGGGCCTCTAAAAATTTTAGAAAATTAATTTTTATCTGCCCCTGGCAGATAAGTGGCAGACAGTGGCAGCAGGACCCAACAGGAGCCTGTGGTAGAGCAGCAAGGCGAGCCTGGCTCCACCTTGCCTCTCTCACCCTCAGCCCCAAACCCTGAAGCCTGGAGTGGCTACCTGCCCTCATCTGAGTAGAAAGTAAGGCAATATTGGATGGAGTGGGGGGAACTGCTGGAACAGCCCAGGGGCCAGCCCCTGGTGCATCCCAGGCCAGGCTGGAAGCAGCGGGGCGGAGGGAAGTTGCTGCAGCTGGCGGGGAGGGCTTGGAAGTAGTGGGGGCTGCGGGGCATGGCAGGAGCACACGCCACTCAGCCACTGCTTTTTGCCAGTGCTGACACAGCTGGGCCCATCTCATTCTGAGTGGCAAAGCAGCGGCTGGGCTGGATTTGCCACATGCTGCTCAGGAGTGGTCGGGACAGGACCAGCTGGGTCGGCACCAGCGAGAAGCAGCGGCTGAGCCACATGCCGCTTGGGGACTGCCCAAGCTCAGCCATGGCTTCCCCTCCCCAGCAAAGCCACGGCTTCTATTTACCTCTGCTGGCCAGTCCCAAGTGGCACGCAGCTCAGCCGCCACTTCTCCTCTTCAGTGCTGACTCAGCCAGGCCTGTTGCATCTCAAGCGGCACGCAGGGAAGCAATGGCTGTGCCGGCTTTGCTGCATGCCACTCAGGACCAGACAGGCCCCACCGGGTCAGCACCGGCAAGGAGAAGCAGCAGCTGAGCCACGTGCCACTTCCTTGCACCGCTTGAGACAGGTTGGCACCAGAAGGGCAAAAAGCCGTGGCTGAGCCTGTGCCAAGCAGCATGCTAGGAAGTGGCACACAGCTCAACTGGCTCAGCCACCGCTTTTCCTCGCCAGTGGTGACCTGGCTGGGCCCGTCCCGTCCTGAGCAGCACGCAGAAAAGCCGGCCTAGCCACTGCTTCCCTGCATGCTGCTTGGAATGCGACAGGCCCGGCCCAGGCAGCACCAGCAAGGGGAAGCGGCAGCTGGGCTGTGTGCCGCTTGGGACTGGACAGGCCAGGCCAGCAGAGGTAAGTGCACAGCTTTGCGCAGCTGTTCCCAGAGCCCCAGGGGCTCCTGCCGTGACCCGGCCAGGCCAGGCTCCACTTTGGGTGCCGCTGGCAGCCCAAATGTGGCCCTATCTGCAGAGCTCTGAGGCAGTCCCCACTCCCCTCCTAGCCCCACCTCTCCTCCAGCTGCCACCTTCCCAAGGGCTTCCCCGTACACCTGCTTCTCTCCATGCCTCTCTCCCTTTCCCTCTCCCTCCTTCCTTCCCTCTCTCTTCCTTCACTCTCTTCCCTCTATTTTTTTCTTCCCTCTGTCTTCTCTCTATGAAGTTTTATTTATGGTCACTAGGTTTAGAATTTTTAGAAAACCTGGTATTTACCATACAACAGAAACATTTATGATTATTAACTATATTAATATGCAGTGTATCCTGCCACATAACCCCTGCCCCAGTTTTCTTTTTTTGGCATTTCAGCACTCCAGAGCCTTACAAGGGGGTCTTGGCACTCCAGCCAAAAAACATTGCCTACCCCTGACATAGATCATGTGACAGAGAATAACTTCCAGTTCCAAGGCCCTACTACCCCCTCCCAAAAGGAGTACTTCTGGGGGCAAAGGGAGGGATGTCCAGTGGCAAAGGATAGAGTTAGGGAGCAGGACTTCCAGCCACAAGATGGCGACCAGGGAGCAGGACAACTGTCAAGGAGCGGGGCTACCCATGCAGCCCTTGACAGCTCACCAAAATTCATGAACTGGCCCTCCACCTGAAATAATTGCCCACTCCTGCCCTCGGAACATAATGACCCAGGAGGCTCAATCCAATCCCCTGCTATCACAGGCAGCCACTCCCTATGATCCTTTTCATGTACTGGTCAGACCATTTTAAAAACATAAAAGCTTCCAAAAAAACCTGAAACTCGCATGTTCCAACATTCATTTCACCACCCTTACTAGAACTGTGCTTTTCTGATAGAACCCTAATCATTTCCAGGCCATACTTATTCAGCGTCAGTCCATTCTCTTTGGTAACATCTGGGGATTATATAATCATATGCAGTTTACCATATGTAGTACTATATTATGATTGTACTCTTGTAGAGGCCTTGACCAACTTTGTTCCTGGGGCAGGCCTAGTGAACTGAAAGTGCTGAACTACTAAGACAGACAAGGTTCTTTGTGTGAATCTGATATCTTTTATTAGACCAACTTAAATAGCTGGAAAACAATTTTTTAGCAAGCTTTCAGGTTTAAAAGCCCTTCATCAGGCTGAGGAAGTCTCTGCACTTGGTGTGTGCTCTTCCTGAATGAAATGAATAGTAAAAAGGCTAGGCTGGTCTACATGCAAGATAGGCAATCAGTGAAGATGTAAATTGAGGAGTCAGTGGGTGACAGACAGGCTGGGTTGGGGTGGAGAAGGGGGGTGAATGTAGCAGTTAAATAGTGGAGAGGTACCTTGGGAGTCAGATGTCAGGCAGCTTATAATGTGTCATAAATCCAATGTCTATATTTAGTCCATGATTTTTAGGTTGATGAAGTGAAGTTCATAGGTTCATCTCTGAGAAGTGTTTTGTAAGTTATCTTTGAGGATTAGAACTGAGAGACTGGAGAGAGAGTGGTTTTCTTGTGAGAAATGTGCCCCCACTGGTAATTGGGTATTATTGTCTTCGATAGATTTCCGGTGTGCATTCATTCTGGTGCGCAGTTGTTGTTTGTTCTCTTGTACATATTTTCCATCAGGGCACTTGGTACACTGTATGAGATATATTACATTTCTGGAGGTGTAGCTGTAAGACCCAGGAATGGTGATGGGTCTGTTGTGGGGTGTAGTAATTGTGGGGTGGTGGCAGGTTTTGCATTTCTTGTCATGGCATGGACTGGATCTATTCGGTATGTTCTGGGCCTAGGGAAGTCTGCTTCTGGTGATGAGTTTAGCGAGGTTTGGTGCTTGTTTGAAGGCTAGGATGGGTGGTTCTGGGAAGATCTCTTTAAGAATAGGGTCTTCTTCTAGTATGGTTTGCAATTGTTTGAGGACTTTCTGTATGGGTTTGAGGGAGGGGTAATATGTCATAACCAGCGGCGTGCGATTCATGGGGGGGGTTTCTTCTGTACTGCAGCAATTCTTCATGTGATATCCGGTGGCTCTTTCAAATGTGCGATCTATCTCTCTGGAGGAGTCTCCTTGTTGGGTGAAAGCCTTTTTAAGATTGGCAAGGTGGCAATCCTGGGTGTTCTCCTCAGTGTAAATTCAGTGGTATCTGATATATTGATGACATCTTTACCATTTGGACTGAAAACCTTCAATCTCTGATTGAGTTCCATCAGAAATTCAACAATCATCATCCCTCCATCTGACTATCTCTTGAATACTCCAGCACCAACATCTCCTTTTTAGACACAATAATCAGTATCCAGCATGGTAAAATACAGACCAAGTTATACAAAAAACACACAGACCAACATACATATCAGCACAGAACCAGCAATCACCTCAAACACACCAAGAAAGCTGTGATATACAGCCAAGCCCTCAGATACAGAAACATTATTAAGTACCATAGATGGATGAGGAAACTAATCCTGCCTAAGTAGCTACAATTAAAGGTAATGCCAAAGATAAGAAGTTTCTGCTATTAGATTTGTCAGAGTATTGTTTAAGTGGATTGGTCTGCCACCAACAAAATAAGTCCTGCCTACTAATTTCCTTTCAGGTGACCCCAGTGAGAGTTGATTCAGCTCAGTGTAGTACTGAATGGCTCAGAGTGCACCTGAGCACCACTCCAGTGCCACTCCCAGGTTCTCCCAAGATAATGGGAACATAGATTAGTGATTCTCAATTAGTGTGGTGCAGCACCTATTTAAGGGTGATTCACAAATTAAACCTAGAGATTTCAAATAAGAATCTATACTGTCAAAAACATTCTGACGTGTGTCCTCTTTCTGTCTTTGCAACAGAAGTGCTCTATTTTTTCATTGTCAAGAAATGAGTAAAAGCTGAGACCTGGTATTTTCTGAGACGTGCCTTAAATCTAAAACGTTGAGAACCACAATTGTAGATATGCCCATTAAAAACCATTACAATGACCACTTAAAAAGTAGTTCGAGCTGTTTTTTTTCCAAGATCACAAAACAAAGGGACTTCCTGAATGTTCCAGCGTAGTAACATTCCATATAAAACTTAACCCTTGAGCCCTCACTTTCAGAATGGATTTGGATAAATATTCCACTCCTGTGCTCTGGAACTCCAAAGGAAAAGTGGGAAACTTTTGCCTTTGACTTTCTTATACTCTTTTCCTTTCTGTTGTTGTGGTGGATGTTTAGTGCTATACCAATCAAGTATATTTGGATTGTTCAAATCATCTTCTAGTCATCTAAGGAATTAATTGGAAAGGGGGTCAATTTAACAACATACTATTAAGTGACAAATAACGAATGGAGTCCCTCCTTTGAGCAACTGTAGCCATCATGGTGCATTCCAGCAGGGGAGTAATGCATCCATCTGGAGGGGACAGTGGCATGGTCACATACATCCTCCTTCCACATCATAGGTAACATGCTGAGAGCTCCAGTTCCCCTAGCCCCAGAGTCCTGGTTCCCAAGCAGTGTCCAAAGCAGAGCTGGTGAGGCAGCAAGCGGGGCAGCAAGCAGGGAACAGGTAAAGAAGCCCAGCACCCTGTACTACAGTAGCCCTGGCTGGAGTGGAGCAGGAGGAACTCTGGGTCTTCCCCTCAACCCCGGGTCAGCTGGGGACAATGGTGGCAGTGGGTCTCCCTTTCTGCACCCAGAGGCAAACCCTGCTGGAGAAGGGGAGGGGATTGATGGTGTCTGTGCTGGAGGGGAGAGACTGCCAAGAGTTGGAGGGGGAGGGAATTGTACCTGCTTTGGGGATTCAAAATGTCATCAACAGCTGCTCTCATGGCACGATCTGTCCGTAGGCACAGCTGGGCTGTAATTACCCCTGCAGAACCGTGGCTTCTCCCACGCCCCCTTTTTTCATATTCCTGGATCCACCAATGATTTCCAGTCACTATAAAAAGATGATCCCTTCTAAGGACTCATCAAGAAGAAGAAAAAAAAATGAGGAAATAGAACAATATGCAAATTATTTAAAAATCAATTTTATTTACTTGTAAGCAGCAGAATGAAAGTGTGTCTGTAAGACGGACTGAACTGTTACCTGTCAGGTCTGTCTTCCTGAGGGAGGCCTGGCACCCAGATTGCTGGACTTACAAAGGACTTTTTCTATTCCCCCCCTCCCCTTCCCTCCCCCCCCAACACATACCTCATCTAACCAGAACTAAGCAGAAGAAAAGTTTAATAGGCATCTGAGAGCTTTCTCTTCCTTTTTCTTTGTTCTCTTTTTTCTCTTTTCTTTCTTATCAGACTAAGCTCCTTCAGAAAGGTCCCTCTTTCATAGAACCTCCTGTAACTTTTAAGTTAAGAACTGTGCTGGAATAAATTTAGGACCGTGCCATAAAGAGTTAAGAGTTGTACTTTAGAACTAAGATTTTAGAGTAATACTCTGCCGGCATGAGATCTGAGTGACTGTAAAAGAGGCTTTTTGATAGTAATCATTAGTGTGATAAGGGAAATGGAGATGTCTGGAAACCCCCCCCCCCCCCCCCCGCTTAGCTGCTCGCCTGAGGCAGGAGAAACCCTGCAGGTTAGAGAGATGGGTAATGAAGAAGGGAAAATGCCCCTGGGAAAGAGGGTGCTTCAAGGGGGAGAATCTCCTGACTGAGGCAGGTTTGAGTTTTGAACAGTATTGCACCACTCTTAAGGCACGTAGTAGTGCAAAAGATGCAGCTGCTGCCTGGGCAGTGTTTTATGCATGTTTGGAACTGATTGAAATGTTAAAGGGGAAGCAGGAGCTGGAGCTGGAGCTTGAAAAAGAACAGTTACAATAGCGTTTGAAAGACTGAGATAAATGGGTGTGACTTTATAGCAGAAAAGCTTAATCTTGTAACAGAACTGAGAGTGAGAGCCTCTGGGGCCTGTGAATAGGCTAGAAGCAATACAATGCATGTTGGAAACATGTCCCTGTGGAAGACAAGATGATTGAGAAGCTGGGCATGGTGATGGAAGAAAAGAGAGAGGTTGGAGCAAAGGGCAGATTGTTATGGAAAGGATCATGGCTATCCAACTTCTAAGCCCCAGAAGGCCACACACCCTAAGGACTGCTTGGATGTGGGAGGCAGCAGGCTTGCCAGGACACCTAGCTGTGTGAAGTCTGTCGTCCCCCCCCCCGGTCCCTATATGCCAGGGGTGGACAAAATGCAGCCTGGGAGCCGGATGCAGCCTGCCAGGCCATTCTATCTGGCCCACCGGGCCCCTAAAATTTTTAGAAAATTAATATTTATCTGCCCTGGGCTGCCTGTTATGTGGCCCTTGATGGCTTGCCAGAACTCAGTAAGCAGCCCTCTGCCCAAAATAATTGCCCACCCCTGCCATACACCCACATGGATATCTCCCATTGCTGCACCAGGCACCCCACTCTCTGTTGCATTGCTCAGGCTTGAGAGTGTGACACCCTCACCTGCTGCAGTGCACAGGCACATGAGTGTAATTCCCCTCTCCTCACTGCAACAATCAAACACACAAGCACAATTCCCCCACCCTGTTGCAATGTGGGCCCTCATGGGCACCTGTCCTACCACTGCTGAGGATGCTCCTGCCCCACTGTTACACCAGGTGGGCATTATCCCGTACGCGTGGCTCTGTTCCCCTCGCTCTCCCACACACAGCCCCAAACCCATCCTCAGAGCTCTGTGCCACTCTCCATAAGCGCCCCACTTCCTGGACCAGAGGCAAAAAGCAGCCACCAGAGGATGTGAAACCTAGACTCTGGCTGCTGTTACAGCCAAAGTGATGGGGGCAGCAGCAGAGCAGGAACCCAGGGGCTGCAAATTAACCCCTCGCAGGCCACCTTCAGTCCACAAACTGCCAATTGGACAGTCCTGGTGTAAAACTGGGAACATATTAATAAATTCCAATTTGATGCAGTTGTGGCTGGAAAGTCAATGGAAAAACTCAGAGAGGCTAAATATCAAATCTACAAGAAAGAGATATTACTTTTGTAATTTCATTTTGCATGGATTTAAAGAAGGGAAATCATTATGTGTTAGAGGCCATAGAGGAATATAACCATAATGGGCATGATAGTCTAGGAGTCTTTTCTTTAAAATGTACAAGTTTTTAAAGTATCTATTTTCCAAGTGAGCATTTCAGAAGCTATTTGAGTTTTAAAAGTAAATACCTGATTCTTTGGTGATAGCAGTACATTGTAATGTAAAATAAAGGAAGTTTCCTACAAAGAGATAGTTGAGGAGTTTAGCTAAACATAGTTGAAAAAATCTTTTTCCTATTTACTACTGGCAAAAAATACTCATTTATATATTTCTGCTTCATATATTGACATGAATATGAACTGATTTTTGCAGATTCCAAAAGCAAACACATTCAAGTCAAAACACATTTAGTAATTATAACTTTATGAGAAAAAAGTATTCCATGGGTTTCCCGATGTCTCTTCTCAGTTTGCCTGTTTAGATTACAAGTTTCTGCAGCAAAGTATCATCACATCAAACCTCTTCTCCCTCAGAATATTAGCTAGTGGCCTGTATTTGGTCAGTTTTCACTCCCAGGCCTCAGCAAAAACCTGCTACCGGTCCTCGAACAGGATGGTCCCATTGATCATCAGGACCCTTTGGTTGTCTTTGTTCATTCCACAGGGGTAGCGTGGTTCACAGCTATTGGTTTGAATGTTGCTGAGATGGCTTTCATCAGCCAGTCCTGGATGACGTTGTGAAAGAGTTATCACACTCTCTCATGGGGCAGGGCTTTACTCTCATATTCACACCCCTGGCACCTCTTGTCTTGGTTTCTGTAGCATATGGTACCATTGAGAAGGAGGCAGTTGAGATGGGCACAATGGATGAAGCACCAGTCTGAAAAGCATGTGAAGTTCCCATGAGGCATAAAGTGGTCACTGGTCTCCCACTTCAAGGTGGCCTTGAAGACTTTGCCCTGGTTAGGTTTCACCTTCAGGTTACCAGTGTATTTGGCCCGCACAGCATCCTTCAGGAACTTCTCCAGGAAGGTCCTGATGCAGAGGGATGATGGTGATGCGGTTGGGTCTAGGAGAGCAAGACCCCCAGTTCCTGACACTCCTTGTACCATGTCCAGTAGGAGCTAATGTGCTTCCCAAAATGCTGCATGGCATTGCATGCTCAGCACCACAGCAAGGCAAAGTCTATACTATCTCTCCCAAACTTGCCTTCTATCAATCTGCTCAGGATGTTGGATGGTACCTGGCAATATTCTTCTTGGTAGTCTTAGGGCACTGGTGGCATCAGGGCAGGTCAGGAGACAGAAAGCATGGGTCACTACTGCAGCGTTGCAGAGGTCTTCTACACAAGGGATGTTAGCATGTCTCTGCTGATAGGAAATATGTAGGATCTTATTGCTGGTCTGTAGCAGCAGGTGTATCCATTTCCTGAAGAGCCACTTGATTTCAGCATCCGTTTTCTTGCAGAGGTATTCTGGGGACTGCTGAGCTTCTCAAGATGAACAAAATGTGGCGGATGAAGAAGGTGTTCAGGGCATCTATCTTCTGCCAGGGCAACAGCAGAGGGGAATCTAGCTTGTAGGCATCCTGCACAATCCCATGGATGGTCTCTTCTGGTGTCTGTCTTGGTGGCCGGTGGGCATGCCCAGGTTGGGGTAGCTCCTGCTCTCCTTCAGATGTCTCATGAACTTGCCTGGATCTTGACAGTGATGGCTGGGACAGTGCCACTGATGTGCAGGGTGTCACACTTGGTAGCATTGAAGAAGAGCCCCATCCACCCAGCTGCCTTGGAGCTGTTGTCTAGCATCTTCTGGAATTGTTCAGGCTCACTAGTAAGGAGGACTAGGTTTTTTATGTAGGCGGGGATGTTCATCTTGCATCCATAGAGGTTGATCCCTCCTGGGCCCTCTGCCACTACTCAGAGGAGTGGCGCTATAGCCCAGTTAAAGACAGTCATGTTGAGTGGGCAGCCTTGCCTCACCTCAGTCTGGATTGGAATGTCCTGGGTTTTACCCTCCGATGACCAGTGGTGGTAGTGAAGCCATCATAGAGCTCCTGGATGCATTGGATGGCTTGATCCAGCAACTCAAGCTCTTGGAAAGAGTTGGGGGCATGAGCCAAACATTGGAGAGGTCCAGCCACGTTACCACACACTGGCATCTTGCCCTCCTGGTGTCATCCAGGATCATCTGCAGCATGAAGTTGTGTTTATAGCAGCCCTTGTTGAAGAAAGCCTTTCTGGGTCAGGCTGATAAGGCCACCTTCACTACCCAGTCCGTGATCTGGGCTGCAAAGCAGCTGACCTGTAGCTTGTACCTGGTGGAGGAAAGGGTGATGCGTCTTTAGTTGTTCAGGTTATGCTTCCTTTTCTTGTGGATGAGCATAGTCATGGCTGTCTTCCAGGAGGTGGGCATGCAGCAGAACTCCTTGTACTGGTTGAAGAACAGCAACATGAGCATGAGGTATGACACAGGCTTCTCTAAGATATCCATAGGCCACAGAATGGGGTGGGCCACCCGGGTCATGGCCTTACCAACTTTTAGCACATTCATTTAGCTAGCTATGCAGTTAAAAAAAATAGCTATACTTTTTTAACCGGAATGACAATTGCATATTTTGGGGTTATATATATTAACATGCTAAAAGTTGCTGGATCCTCTTCCTGGATTGCTCTGCCTTCCCATGCTAGGATTTTGGGGCTTCTGTGGCAGAGGTGGTTGGGTTGTTTGTTGAGCTGCTGCATCCTTGAGGTTGCCTGACTGAGCAACAGCTGACAGCTCTTCAGTTACTCTGTTTATCAAAGCTTTGAAGGTCTAGAAAGCAGTGGACTTGCTGAGCCCCTCCATCTAGATCACCTTCCAGGGTGTGGTGGGTCTTTGCAGTGGCTTGAGCAATTTGGCTGCTCAAGGGGAGCCTGGGAAGCTGGGTTGGTGGCAGCAGGAGCCTCTGGAGTTCCTGGGGTATTCCTGAAGGCAGGGCTGCAGTAGCTTCTTGTGTCTGGGGGAGGAACACGGGGTGGAGGTCTGCATGGAATCATGACCAGAGCAGCTGGCCTTGCTTCATTAGGCTCCTTTGTCCTGGGCTGGTTCTGAGTAGTGGGCATGGCTGGAGCAACTGGTTGTGATGTGATGGGCTCCTTCATTGCAGGGTGGCTCTGGCACAATCAGGAGGGATTTCAGCAGTTTCAGTGCTTCTGCATGCATTGCAGAAGGCACAAAGGAATAACAGACACTTCTTGTGCATGCACTGGAAGTGCTACTGGAAGTCATTGGTGAGGCAGGCAGAGAGCAGACCTGATCTGAGCCAGAAAGGCTGAGAAGTAAATGTTTCAAAACTTCAATGTTTTTGAAGTTCAGTGTCCTTTAGAATGGTTTCCATGTTACCTTTCAGAGGAAGACACTGTTCCCCCACCTCACCATCCCTTTTGCTGTATCTAGCTATCCTTAATTAATTTTTTACTTGCCTTTGGCTGTCTGATCTCCAGCCTCATGGAAAACCCTGAAAAAACAGCAAGAATCTATATCAGATTATTATTTTGTGGCATAATGCACTTTACATGATGCTTCTTGCCAGACTTCGCATCTGCCCTCTCTAGGGTTGATCTGGTACAGATATACAGACACTTACTTCATAGTTCCACCTCCTATACTGGCTTCCCTGAGCTGATGAACTAGAAATAAGTGTCAGGCCACAGGAAGCTCCCACAGTCTAGATGTATCCAACCCTTTTCATAAAAGCCAGCCAGGAAATCACTTTGTTTGTGATACTAGGAAGAAGTCAGAGCATCTCTTCCTATGAAAATTGAGGGTGATCAGCCAACGTGTTCCAATGCAATCTATTTCCAACTAGTAAATATAACCCTTAGTTTATACATGACAAATTGCTTCAACTAAAAACCAGCCAACCTCCTCAGGTTTATGTTTTTATTTGGGGATAATGCAACGTCTTGTTTGCCTGGGTAAATCTGCTATAAGTGAAGTAACCTAACTTCAAACAATCCAAAATTAATCAACTTTATTTACCTGAGAAGGCTGAATCTCTGTAGGTGCATGTCTTTTTCAAACATAATCCAAACCGCACTCCACCCTTAAATTAAGCTTCTTAATTTAATTAATGTGAGATTAATTATTAAGAATATTAAGCGTTCATAGCACAATGATGAGAGCAGTCACCTGGAAGGAAGGAGCCTTGATCTCCAGTTCTGCTTCTAACAATGCTTATATATTTTACATTGATCAATCACTGCATAAAGTTCCTAAAAAAAATGCTAGGCTGCCAAATCACATGGACAATAAGCTGAATATGAGCCATCAGTGTACCTTTGTTGTGAAGAAGGCTAATGGTATACTGGGCTTTATTAGCAGAATTGTTGCCAGCAGATCAAGGGAATTGATTATTCTCCTCTACTCAGCACTGTTGAGGCCACATCTGGAGTACTGTGTTCAGTTTTGGGTCCCCCACTACAGAAACAATGTGGACAAATTGGAGAGAGTCCAGCGAAGGGCAACAAAAATGGTTTAGGGGGCTGGAGCACATGACTTCTGAGAAGTGGCTGAGGAAACTGGGCTTATTTAGTCTGGAGAAGAGAAGACTGAGGGAATTTAATATCAGCCTTCAACTACCTGAAGCGGGGTTCAAAAGAGGATGGAGTTAGACTGTTCTCAGTGGTGGCAGATGACAAAACAAGGAGCAACGGTCTCAAGTTGCAGCATGGGAAGTTTACATTAGGTATTAGGAAAAACTCTCTCACTAGGAGGGTAGTGAAGCACTGGAGCAAGTGTGTGGAATCTCCATCCTTGGAGGTTTTTAAGACCCGGCTAGACAAAGCCTTGACTGGGATGATCTAGTTGGGGCTGGTTCTGCTTTGCGCACGGGGTTGGATTAGATGACTTCCTGGGGTCTCTTTCAACCCTAATTTTCTGTTTCTATGATTGTATGATCATGTCTCCTCTTACTTTCTAGCCCCATGAATTTTTCTTTCTTTACTGCAGAGCTGCATGACTTCAACAAGAGGGATATGGAATAATCCTAGCCTAGTCTTGCCAGTAGGCCAGTGTTAATGAATGTGTGTAAGTGCCCACTAATGGGAGGAAATGAGGAGGCAGCACAAGAACCTTCAAATATACAGCCATTTTTCAGAGCTGGCTTTAAATAAGAAGTGACATGAAAGACTGTACCCTAGCAGGAAACATAATTTACTGATATTGCAAACACAAATGGTATGAAATATAAAGAATGAATACTTCTCTCTCAGTTGTAAAGAAAAATAATGGCAAAGAACCTTAAATGTTTTGATGATGTAGCTCATGATTATACAACATTTTGAACATATAAATCAATAGTAAGAATGGATGAAGGGGGGGAGGTTGTTTTGGCAGTGTTTATTGCTCATTCAATATCAGTTTCACACTTGAGGCATTTCTGGCTATGAAACTTGTGAAGCATGATTTATTAAGTGAGAAGATATCTTTTATTGGACATATTTTACAGCTGGGAGGAGCACATCTCTCCAAACTATAAAGCTAGTCCAATAGAAGATATTACCTTACCTCACAGATCTTGCTTCTCACATATTCCCTGGATCACCATAGCTATATCACCACCATGGGAAACTCCTAGCAGCCAGGATGTCAGTAAAAGCCAAAGAAACAAACACAATCTGGAGGACCAGAGAGATCCAGCAAAGGTCAGAGGCTGTAGCATAGCCTAGAGGTCACAAAAACGTTCTGAATGATAGCTTCTGTTTCTGGTATGTTAATTCAGACCTTCACAGAATAGTTATAATCATAGTTTATGGACAGTCAAACAGAAGTCCATAAGTATATTCTCAAAAGCTTGAGATAACAAAAATACTGAAATCAACAATATTCTACTGTGGATCCAAAACTACTGCTCTTCCACTTAGTTGTATCATATAACAACAGTTCTTGCATGAGTTTCTAGTGCAAATCAGCACCCCCAGACCCCTTTCTACCCCTTTTGCAAGACAATTTTGGTACTCACCAACAGCAGACAGTACACACAAGCACATGATGGCAGCTACAGAAACGTGTCGCAGACAATGACTGAAGAGAACAGATCCACACAGGAGACTATATTTTGGTGCATGTCAGTCCCACAATGCACCACACAAAGCAGCTGACTGCAGGCTTGCACCACACTGATCACATAAGAGTGAATTTACCTTGCATATAATTAATTTTTCATATAAAAAGGGTCATCACATAAGAGCGAATTTGCACATACAGAACCCACATAAAGTGAGGGAAACCTGTGCACACAGAAGATAGTTTAAGAGGAATATAGAATGCCTTTCATACCACTGTAATAGAAGAGAACAAGAAGTAGAATACTTTTAATCTGCATGCAAACAGAGATAAGAAAAAGGGTTTATATTATTGTAGGTCAAAATGATAGAAGAGAGGAGCTATCATGTAAGTAGCAAGGTAAAATCCTACGCACTGGAAGGAAATCCTGTTAGCACCCAGATGCACACTCACTTCCAAGCACATGCAGAAAAGTATGATATGTCAAATTGAAATGTACAAGTAGATAAAAATCAAGGTCAAGGCTGTGCTTCATTAGAGGCTGGGGATGAACATATACAAGCTACCTCTGAAGGGCTGATATTAAGCCATTATATGTGAGGTGTGAATTGAGGACTGATGGAATGCAAAATGGGAAACAATCATGTGTCTATATATAGATGTGGATGATTCTGGTAACAGGATACAAATAAATAAGATGTCATATGTTAGGAAATGTATTGGTCAGTAATTTGTCTTATTATTGCTGTGGTTTAGTTAGAAAATTTAAATGACAAAAATTACAACCTGCTATGTAAAACAAAATACATGGGGTGGGGAAAAAAAGTCTATGTGATCGGATGGGACTGCTTGGAGCCTGGTCCAATAAGGGTGAAAGTGCAAGAGGCAAAAGAGGCTTTAGGCCTTACTGCCAGACAGCAGACCTGCTGTTGAGTTCTTTGAATCTATAAGCCAGGTCAGCAAGGTGCAAAGTGATAAAGGGAAAAGAAAATGTGGGAAGCTAGAACAAAAGTGATGTAAAAAATGAGGAGCACCGGTTCCTATTTCAAATAATTCATTGTGTTTTTTATGTCTTTTCCTATTCTGGCTTGGTGTTACTCTCAAGGCAGGTCTCTTGTTTAAGTTGCTTGGGAGTGAGTTTTATCCATTCAGAGATGGGAGAAAGAAACGCACTGTTTTTCTGGGGGGTCTTGCTTATTCTTCCTGCTTTGTTTTCCTCTCCTGCACTTCAGATTTGTTTAATTTCTCAGGAGCGTATAAGATTTGATGATCCTAAAGCAGCTATATATCTACAGACAAACCAAACAAACTTTAACGAGAAAGTTACTAGCCATGGATGGTGAGTGCCAAGGTAGGCAAGGTAAGAAATTATTTTTTTCTTAAAATTAATTCATTCAGAGGCATGCATTTCACAAAAGGAAAATTGCACCTGACAACCATTTAGGTGATTTCAGAGAAATTTAGTTTGGAGATTAAGAGGAACTTTCTGACTATGAGGGTGGTCAGGCATTGTAATAGGCTAACTAAAGAATCCATGGAATTCCCATCCTTCGAAGTTTTCAAGAACAGGTTAGACATCTCTGGCTGGGTTAGTTTAGTCAGGGGTGATTCTGCCTTGAGCTAGAGATTAGACTAGATGACCTCATGAGATCCCTTCCAGGCCTACTTTCATGTGATCCTATGACAATGACAATGCAGAAGTTGTGCTACATATATATTATTATGTCTTTGCATGATACTTGGTGCTTTGGATATCTAAGTTTTACATTTCTGATGGAAAACAACATCAGAAAACAACTTCTTTATGGCAGACATTGTAAAATGTTTGTTATACTCATGTTGTCCTTTGACTCCTGAGGATTTATTAGCCAGAGTTCCAATAAACTAAAATTTATAGACCATCTTCGTGAATTCACTGCAACATTTCCAGCAATATATAAAGCATTTGATAGTAGTTATCAATATGCATATTTCATAGATTTCATAGACATTAGGGCTGGAAGGGACCTCGGAAGATCATCGAGTCCAGCCCCCTGCCCAAGGGGCAGGAAGTCAACTGGGGTCATAGGATCCCAGCAAGATAAGCATCCAAATTTCTCTTGAAGGAGTTCAGTGTGGGTGCTTGAACCGCCTCCAGCGGCAGGCTATTCCAGACCTTGCGGGCTCGGACAGTAAAGAAATTATTCCTTATGTCCAGCCTGAAACGGTCTTGCTGGAGTTTATAACCATTTGACCTTGTCATCCCTTGGGGCGCTCTGGTGAACAATCATTCCCTCAGATCCTGGTGAACACCCCTGAATAACTTATAGGTGGCCATCAGATCGCCCCTGAGCCGGCACTTTTCCAGGCTAAAGAGCCCCATAGCTCTCAGCCTGTCGTCATAAGGTCTGTTTTCCTGACCTCTGAACATGCGTGTGACTCTTCTCTGGACTCTCTCAAGCTTATTCACATCCTTTTTGAATTGTGGAGCCCAAAACTGGACACAATACTCCAGCTATGGCCTCGCCAAGGCCAAGTACAACCGAAGAATGACGTCCCGGGATTTACTTGAGAAGCATCAATGGATGCAAGCTAGCATTTTGCTTGCTTTACTAGCTGCAGCATCACATTGAAGGCTCATGTTCATCTTGTGGTCAATCATGACCCCCAAGTCCTTTTCATCTGGAGTGACAGCCAACGTAGCACTGCTGAGTCTATAAGGATGCTGCAGGCTTTTCCTCCCAAGGTGGAGAACCTTGCATTTTTTGGTGTTAAACACCATCAGGTTCTCATCCACCCATTTGCTGAGCCTGTCCACGTCAGCCTGGATTGCCCTCCTGTCCTTAGGTGTGGACGCTTTACCCCAGAGTTTGGTATCATTGGCGAACTTGGCCAGTCTGCTTCTGACTCCAATGTCCACATCTTTAATGAAGATGTTGAACAATACAGGTTCAAGGACAGAGCCTTGGGGGACCCCACTGGTCACAGGGCATCATGACGATTGACTTCCGTCAACCACCACCCTCTGGGTCCGATCACGGAGCCAATTCCCCAGCCAGCAGATCGTGGTGGACCCAAGGCCACAGTTGGCCAGTTTTGCCAAGAGGTGATCATGGAATACGAGATGGAAGGCTTTTTTGAAGTTAAGATATATGACATCAATCTCCTCTCCCTTGTCCAGGTAATAGGTCACCTGGTCATAGAAGAAAATGAGATTGGTCAAGCAAGATCTACCCGCAACAAAACCATGCTGGGTATCCCTCAGGATATTGCCATCAGCTAGTCTGTTAAGGATGACCTCCTTAATAATCTTTTCCAAGACCTTGCCCAGGATAGAGGTCAGGCTGATGGGCCTGTAGTTTGCCGGATCCACTTTCCTCCCTTTCTGGAAGATAGGCACCACATTGGCCTTCTTCCAGTCTTCGGGTACTTCACCAGAGTGCCAGGAGTTCTCGAAGATCCATGCCAGGGGCTGGGCTATGATGCTAGCCAGCTCCCTGAGTACCCCAGGGTGTAAATTGTCAGGGCCGGCTGACTTGAAGGTATCCAGCCTCTCAAGGTGTTCCTTCACGAGGTCAGCATTGATGGAGGGCAGGGAATCTTCCTCACCCGGGCCTCCCTGTCCCATAATGGACATGGGTGTCCTGTGGGACTGATGAAAAACCAATGCAAAGTACCCATTTAATAGGTTGGCTGTTTCTTGGGCATCGGTTGACAGTTGTACCATCTAGTTTAGCAGAGGTCCAATGTTGCCCTTGCTTTTCCTCTGGCTCCCCACATATCTGAAAAAGGACTTTTTATTGTCTTTGATACATGTAGCTAGCTGGATTTCCATCACAGCCTTGGCTTTCCTGGTTCACTCCCTGCAGGACCGGACCAGTGCAGAATATTCCTCCTTGGAGGTGGATATTCATAGATTCATAGATTCATAGATGTTAGGGTCAGAAGGGACCTCAATAGATCATCGAGTCCGACCCCCTGCATAGGCAGGAAAGAGTGCTGGGTCTAGATGACCCCAGCTAGATGCTTATGTAACCTCCTCTTGAAGACCCCCAGGGTAGGGGAGAGCACCACCTCCCTTGGGAGCCCGTTCCAGACCTTGGCCACTCGAACTGTGAAGAAGTTCTTCCTAATGTCCAATCTAAATCTGCTCTCTGCTAGCTTGTGGCCATTATTTCTTGTAACCCCCGGGGGCGCCTTGGTGAATAAATACTCACCAATTCCCTTCTGTGCCCCTGTGATGAACTTATAGGCAGCCACAAGGTCGCCTCTCAACCTTCTCTTGCGGAGGCTGAAAAGGTCCAGTTTCTCTAATCTCTCCTCGTAGGGCTTGGTCTGCAGGCCCTTAACCATACGAGTGGCCCTTCTCTGGACCCTCTCCAGGTTATCCGCATCCCTCTTGAATTGCGGCGCCCAGAATTGCACGCAGTACTCCAACTGCAGTCTGACCAGCGCCCGATAGAGGGGAAGTATCACCTCCTTGGACCTATTCATCATGCATCTGCTGATGCATGATAAAGTGCCATTGGCTTTTTTGATGGCTTCGTCACACTGCCGACTCATGTTCATCTTGGAGTCCACTAGGACTCCAAGATCCCTTTCCACCTCTGTGCCACCCAGCAGGTCATTCCCTAGGCTGTAGGTGTGCTGGACATTTTTCCTCCCTAGGTGCAGCACTTTGCATTTCTCCTTCTTGAACTGCATTCTGTTGTTTTCTGCCCACTTGTCCAACCTGTCCAGGTCTGCTTGCAGCTGTTCCCTGCCCACCGGCGTGTCCACTTCTCCCCATAGCTTTGTGTCATCTGCAAACTTGGACAGAGTACATTTCACTCCCTCGTCCAAGTCGCTGATGAAGACATTAAAGAGTATCCAAGGACCGAGCCCTGCGGGACCCCACTGCCCACATCCTTCCAGGTCGAAACCGACCCATCCACCACGACTCTCTGGGTGCGACCCTCTAGCCAATTCGCCACCCACCGGACTGTGTAGTCATCCAAGTCACAGCCGCTTAACTTGTTCACCAGTATGGGGTGGGATACCATATTGAAGGCCTTCCTGAAATCTAAGTATACGACATCCACCCCTTCTCCTGTGTCCAGGCATTTCATAACCTGGTCATAAAAAGAGACTAGATTGGTCAGGCACGATCTGCCTGCCACGAACCCGTGCTGGTTTCCCCTCAGCATAATTTGTCCTGCCGGGCTCTCGCAAATGTGAGCCTTGATAATTTTTTCAAAGATTTTGCTGAGGATGGAGGTGCGACTGACTGGCCTATAGTTGCCCAGGTCCTCCTTCCTCCCCTTCTTGAAAATGGGGACCACATTGGCCCTTTTCCAGTCCTCCGGGACTTGGCCCGTGCACCACGAGCGTTCAAATATTCCCGCCAGTGGCTCTGCAATGATGTCGGCCAGTGCCTTCAGCACCCTCAGATGGAGCTCATCCAGGCCTGCTGACTTAAAGGCATCCAGTTCTTCCAAGTGACTCTGCACCATCTCAGGGTCTACGCATGGAAGTCTGGCGCCTTGCTGCTGCCTCTCTACAACCCCAGTTAGAGACTTGTCATGCCCCTCGCTTAGGAACACTGAGGCAAAGAACTCGTTGAGGAGTTCAGCCTTGTCCCCCCTGTCCGTCACCAATTGTTTCTGCCCATTTAGCAGGGGTCCTATTCCTCCCTGGGCCTTCCTTTTACTCCCTATATATCTAAAAAACAATTTCTTGTTGTCCTTTACTTGGGATGACATCCTCAGCTCCATGGTAGCTTTGGCCCGTCTAACTGCCTCCCTACAAGCATGAACAGAGGAGGTATACTCCTCTTTGGTGATCTCTCCCTGTTTCCACTTTTTATGTGCTCCCCTTTTGGCCCTTAGGCTGCCCTGGATTTTTGTGGTCAGCCAGGGAAGCCTTCTGGCCCCTTTCCCTCTTTTACCTCACACGGGGATCGTCTCGCTTTGTGCCTGAAGGATCGTTTCCTTAAGGCACAGCCACCCTTCTTGGGCTCCCATCACTTCAAAACTCCTACTCTGCAGTGCGTCCTTGAACTAATCGCCTGAGTTCATTTAAATCAGCTTTCCTAAAGTCTAGCACTTTCACCCTACTAGTTACCTTACCCACTCGACATCTTATGGTGAATACTATTATTAGGTGATCACTATCCCCCAGATGGCTACCGATCTGTAGGTCCCCTACCATGTCGTCCCCCGTTGCCAATACCAGATCCAGTATGGCATTCCCCCTAGTGGGACCGTGTACCTCCTGAGTCAGGTGGAGGTCCTGTACACAGGTTAGAAACCTGCGTGAGCGGTGGGACTTTGCTGTCTGTGTCTCCCAGCAGATGTCCAGGTAGTTTAGGTCCCTCATGACTACCGCCTCTTTAGCTTTTATGGTCTCCGAGAGCTGCCTCAGGAGCCCCGAATCTATTTCTTCCCCTTGATGTGGGGGTCTGTAGCAGACCCCTACCACCAAATCCCTTTCTCCTTGCCCCCCATGTAGCCTAACCCACAATCCTTCTACTTCCTCAACCTTGGATTCTGTCTCGATGAGGGTCGATGTATATTGCTCACTAACATAGAGCACAACCCCTCCCCCTTTTTTCCCCCACCCTGTCCTTTCTGTACAATTCTTAAACTAAATGTTGCCTTGTGAAATTTTGCAGCTTTGTTCTAGGAATAATGGTGTTTTTTCCATTGTAGGGAAAAGATAACCTTAATTATGATATGAAAGACAAAAAATTTAAAATTAGCCCATTTTATGTATCATCTGTATAAATAACGATATACATCTATGTCCTAGTTTTGATAAAACACTTACTTTCATCTTCTCTGGTGTTCTAAATCCATTAAGACACATGTTCTCTAAACAAAGAGATAATCCAGTAACTAATAAATCATATAAACCTTGAGAAATCCAGATACTTAGTACTTTCTGGTGTAAATGCAGTTAATGATTATTCTTTAAAATTAGTTTTACTTATCATTGATATGGTGGCATCAGTATTTGATGCATCATGCAAGAGATGGATCCAGAGCAGGTGCAATGGCATTGTTGTACCCACCTTTAGTACCATGCTGTGGAGCAGCAACCTGGGGCTTATTTTAGGTCTCTGAAGAAGATACGAATCTTCTCTACTTTCAGCACTTCCTCCCTTACCCTTCATGCTCAGTAGTACCTCCCCTCCCCTCCCATTCCACAAACTGTAGCTGCATTGTCCATGGATAACCCAGGGATATGGGAGCTGCAGAGCCACTCTTACCATTCTCCAGCCAGGCTGTGCAGGGAGCCAGGCTCAGCCAGGGGCAGTGGCAGCAATGTCAGTAGTGGGGGCAGGGTGGGTTTCCCGTCCCTGCCTGCCCCTCCTTCCCCAGTGTTCCTCACCATCCCAGGAACAGGCTCAGAGAGGGGGAACCCACCTGCCATTGTCCCTGGATGAACCCGGCTCCTCACACAACTCCAGCTGGGATAATGTTGGCAGCAGGCAGGTTTTCCCGTCCTGTGTAAACCAAAGGCATAAGGAGAGATGGCAAGAGGTGAAAGGGGTGGGGAAGTGTAATTACACACAGAGCATAATGAAGGGGGCGCCAAGAGCAGGGAGAGGGAGAAGATGCTTACTTGATTAGGGGCTTTAAAAAGTCCAAGATGGCTTTAAGTACATTTCTTAGCCAAACTCCTTTAGCCTCACAGGGTGTGTCCAGATGAGTGTGCCCATGACTCTTGCAGCATCTCAAACCCCTTTGAGACACTGCAAGACACATGTGCGGACCAAAAAAAAATTCCCTGCACTGCAGGTTTGCAGCGCAGCAATGTTAGATACCTGGATATCAAGGTGTCAAAAAAAACCACCCGAGCGAAAAAAGTGGGGCAGGGAACCAGACCAAGGTAACTGAAGGCTTGGTCCTCCAGAGAGATGCTCTGGAGGCCAGCCAGAACATCTCTATGGCTGGCCCTTGATCGGGTGCTGAAGCATGCTGCCTGCCTGTGTGGGGCAAGCAACAGTGCAGGCTGCAGGGACCTGGATCCAGCTTCATGCCAGGTAAGCAGGGAGTTGGGGGAGCTGGAGTAGGAGACCATGGGGGGCCCCCCACCTGGCCCTATCCTCCTGCTTGCTCCCCCCTCGTTTCTTCAGTTCCCCAATTGCTTCCACAGCTCTCCCGTTTCCCTTGCTCCCTGATTGTTTCTCCTGCTCTCCCCTCATTTTTCCTGCTCCCCCCAGCTCTCCCCTCATTTCCTCTGCTCTCCGATCACTTCCCCTGCTCTCCCCTTGTTGCCCCTGCTCTCCCCAGCACTATCATTTCCCCTGCTCTCCCCAGTTGTCCCCTCATTTTCCCTGCTCTCCCCTTGTTTCCCCTGCTCTCCTCAGATCCCTGATCACTTCCCCACCTAGCCCCACTCCCTCCCTCCCTCCCCACCACACGGCCCAACCTTACCAGCAGCAGCAATGATGATTGGAGCGCTTGGAGCCTCATGGCGCAGAGCAGCGGGGGGCACTGGGGATTGGCCCTGGCCACCTGGCACCCACACTGCTGCTGCTGTATCGCGCAGGTGTGGCTTGGCTTGGCACTGCATGACACCAAGCACTATCTGGCAGCTCTGGCTGTTACCTAGGCCTGGCACTGCTCCATCCCAGTGGCCCTGAGCTGCCTGACAGCCGGCGGCACCCTGCACTCACTCTGCATGGCGGGGCTGTGCCATGAAGTTCCAGCAGCCCTGACAGCCTCTGCTGCAGCCGGTGAGTGCAGGGATGCTGGGGCTGGGCAGGGCAGCGACTGAGGGCTGGGACTGGGCGAGGAAATGATCGGGGGGGCTGGGGGAGGGAGCAGGGGCTGGGGCCAGATGGGGGCACGTAGGCCTTGTGGGGGAGGGGGAGATAGCCCCTTCAGGAAGCATGTGGGCCCTGTTGGGGGGCTGTGGGCACGTGTTGGGGGACTTTGGCTCTGTTGGGGGGCTATAGCCTACCAGTGCCTCTATTGTCATAATAAAATAGATTCTAAATATCTATACACTTTGGCATTTACTTTTGGCTTTTTTGTCATAGAAAAATCAGAGCTGGCCCTACACCCTTCGCTCACCGGGATGTGCAGTGCTGAACAGCACTGATATGCCAGTGCCCTGCCCCTGCCCTTGCCCCTCACTCTCAATCCACAGCCTGCCCCTCACCCAAGGCCCCTCACTCCTGACCTACCCAAGGGACAGCCATAGAGATGCTCTGGCTGGCTACCAGTGTATCTCTTTGGAGGACCCAAACCTCCGGCTGCCTCAGGACACGGTCCTGGACCATGCCCTGCCCTGCTTTTTTTCTGTGGATTTTTGTTTTTTGATACCTGGATATCCAGGTATCAAATTTTGAACGCCCGCTGCAAATATGCAGCGTAGGGAACATTATTTGTTCCCAGCTTGCCTGTTGTCGTGTCTCAAACTGCTTTGAGACGCAACAAGAGGCCGTGCAGGCTCATCTTGACATGCCCACATAGGCCATCAGACTATCCAAGGTAGGCACTAGTTCCCATACAAATATTAACATTAGTTATTTTTGTTTTGTGACCTGTTTTTTCCACCTCACATTCAGCAGGCCTATACCAAAGTTTCCATTAGATAGGTCTTTCTACCTTCATATAAAATTTCAATTGTTTTCCATTTAAGGCAAACTTGTGTGGGTGCACATGTAGCATATTATCAAGCCATATTTCACCACTATTGCTCTAATACATGTTGTTTATATTAACTGTGTCTTGTTACCAGCATCTGCATCTATATATATGTGTGTGTATGCGTGTGTGTGTGTGGTATATAACACAGACAGACACACCCAGCATTAGAAAAATCCTCCAGAATATTTAATTGTCTACCTAGGATAAAGTGTTCGTGAATGTTCATGTCTATAAATACTTCACACGCAACAGTCAGCAAAGTGACGTTAGCATGGTTAACTCATATGACTCTCATACTATGATACTGAGCAACTTAGAATTGCATACATATTATATCATGCAACCAAGCTATCTTCAGTTTATTTATTATTGACATCATTATTGGTACCTTAATCACTGAAATTTATGAATTTTCTTCAATACCAGGTCCATACTATTAATAATGGTCTATAAATATGTGTTGATGCACATAGTTATGCAAGTATTTTCAAGAACACCTAACATTCATAATGTTTTGTGATCCACATAATTGACTTGATTTTCCAAACCTGCAGAGTATCCAACACCTTCCACATAGTTTAATATTTTTTGAGTTAGAAAAATCAGATTGCTTTTTGGGAAATCTAAATAAGAACTTAGGAGCCAGCCTTTTTGTATTCCAGTTGTGCCTCGAAGCACCATCTAAGAGCATAGAATCAGTTACAAGGCCCTTGTCCTGAATTTTCTTCTTCAAAAGATCAAGAGTAGTAGAAGAGACTGGAAAATATAAGTGTAGATAGTGTAAGAGCCAGGTGGCATGGGTGTTCAGTGGGCAAGGACTTTGGTCACACCACACAGTGGCTGGGTGATGCATGGCTTTGGCAGCAGGGGAGTGGGGAGGCGCCATCCATGCTGACCCTGGGTAGCAGTGAGAAGCAGCAGCGAGGGCCAGGTCCTTGTGCTATACAAATTGCCAATTGCTCAAATCACGAGTGAGACCTTATGAGGGAAGAGAAGGCAAGATGCCGCATTTATTGATTAAGTGCTTAATGCACACACACACCACATTCATACCCCAATTTCTGTTCTGCACTGGTATACATTACCAGTCTTATCAGTGCTCGGTTCAACTTAGTGGCCAGCTAAGTTGATCATGAGTAGGAGATGGGCTCCTGCTGGTCCATCTTGTTTGACGAACCGATGCTCCAGGATGACATGCAGAACAAGACCAAAAATTGATACGTCTTACCCCATCTTTTACGGCCTTGTCAACTCACCCAGTCCTCTGGGCTTTTGCTGGGTTATCACTGTGTTCTTTCTTGAAGGTCAATTGCCATTGTTCTCTCACTATTCTGGGGTGAATTTTTCTTGTTTGGTCTTTTATCTGTCTTCATTCTTCAGCCAGTCGCCAGGTGATGTTTTCCTTTTCCACAAACACACTCTCACCCATACAGCATACAAAAGAGTAAAAGGTTGAGCACTTATGTCATGCTACAGAACAATACAAAATGGAGTTTCTTAAGGCAATGCAAAACTCAAGAAAATACATAAAATTAAAAGCAATAGGCAAAAAGTCTATTTTAATAACACTTGTACTGGCCCACCCTAAATCCAAGTCAGATCATTGGGGTTTGCAGCTGCAAAAAAGTGCCAACAGCAAAAGTTACCATCGGCCTGAGTTCACATGTGAAATCCATGTTAATCATGGTCTCTTAGATCCTAGTCCAATGTCTTAATTATAAAACCATTTTCCCCATTTATCTATTTTATACATCTTAGCCTTACTCTGTTGGCTTAGAATTGTGTGTCCTTCTATGACCAGGTGGCATATCACTTGGACAAAAGAGAAGAGATTGATGTCATATATCTTGACTTTAAAAAAGCCTTTGATTTGGTGTCCCATGATTTCCTCATGGAAAAATTGGCCAACTGCAGCCTCGGCTACATCACAGTCTGATAGCTGGTGAATTGGCTCCAAGGTCAGACCCAGAGAGCAATAATCGATGGAAGTAAATCATCATGGTGCTCCACAACCAATGGGGTCCCCCAAGGCTTTGTCCTTGGACTTATACTTTTTAACATCTTTATTAACAGTGTGGACATTGGTGTCAGAAGCAGACTGGCCAAGTTCACCAGTGACACCAAACTTTGGGATAAAGCGTCCACTCCTCAGGATAGGCTGGTGATCCAGGCCAACCTTGACAGGCTCAGAAAATGGGTGGATGAAAACCTGATGACATTCAATACTGAAAAATGCAAGGTACTCCACCTAGGGAAAAAAACCCCGCATCACACTTATAGGCTTGGCAGTGCTACACTTGCTAGCACCAAAGCCGAAAGGGACTTTGGGGTCATGATTGACCACAAGATAAACATAAGCCACCAATGCGATGTTGCAGCCGGTAAAGCGAGCAAAACTCTGGCTTGCATCCATAGATGCTTCTCAAGCAAATCTCAGGATGTCATCCTCCCGCTGTACTTGACCTTGGTGAGACCGCAGCTGGAGTACTGCATCCAATTCTGGGCTCCACAATTTAAAAAGGATGTGGGAAAGCTTGAGAGAGTCCAGAGGAGAGCCATGCACATGATCAGAGGGCACGAGAACAGGCCCTATGATGAGAGGCTGAGAGCCATGGGACTCTTCAGCCGGGAAAAGTGCAGGCTCAGGGGTGACCTAGTGACTGCCTATAAGTTTATAAGGGTTTTACATCAGGATCTGGGGGAACAACTATTCACCAGAGCGCCCCAAGTGATGACAAGGTCAGGCGGTCATAAACTCCTCCAAGACCATTTCAGGCTGAACATAAGGAAAAACTTCTTTACTATCCAAGTCCCCAAGGCCTGGAATAGATTGCCTCCAGAGGTGGTGCAAGCACCTACTCTGGACTCTTAAGAAACATTTGGACACCTATCTTGCTGGGATCCTTTGACCCTAGCTGACTTCCTGCCCCTGGGGCAGGGGGCTGGACTCGATGATCTTCCGAGGTCCCTTCCAGCCCTAATGTCTATGAAATCTATGAAATGATACTTAAAAGTTTGTTGTTTGGAAATTGGATTATAGGTATACATATATGGGTTAAAATGGTTCAGGATGGGCAGGAGGGGTTAACTGATTTCTAAGACTCTGAGTCACACAGTCACATAGTCACACAGCCTTGAAAGCAGACAGGCTGTCTAACACAACAAGGCCAACAAGGACACATAGTCTGGAAAACAGTCTGGAAACTAGGGGCATGTACCATACTGTCCCATAACATCAAATAAAGGGGTACCAGCTAACAAGGCCTCAAAGCAGGGGGGGAGGTCTGAGTCCTGGTTTTCCGGGAACAGACCAAATTAGAGAAAGGCCCAGAAAGTTACGTGAATGTGTGACCACACAGAGAGACCAACCAGTGATAGACACAGATCAAAAGTCATCATGAGTCATCAGGAGGGATGGAGAATACAAAAACAGAGACTTCAAAGTAACAAAGGGTTCCTCCCCATCCTCCTCCCTGAGAGGGTCCCTGTCCCCATCCCCATCCTCCAGGAAGGGTCCCCGAGGCCACCATGGACAAAAGACACATCACCAGCCCATCTTATCTGCCCACTGGACGGGGGTGTGGGCCTTGGCATCTCACCTCCAGGTTGCTGCCATTCTAACATCTGACACGTTAGAATAAGCCTCAAAGTGAAGCCTGCACCCTGGCCCCACCCCATTCCTCCAAAACAAGGCATCTGGGTCCTAAATCCAAATCCAACAACTCCACAGGGAAGTTATGAAAGAGTAAAACACTGTGTTTTTCCAGAGATAAGAAATGCAGAATGCTAACAATTATTCAGAAAGCAACACAGCTGATTGGTAGGAAGTATATATCTTAGTGTGCCATCTGATGTGTTATTTGTGGCATCCTAATGACAAGGCTCTTGTTTTACCTTAATTCTGCAACTAAATCAGTTTCAAATGATGCCATCTATGCAATGTCAACTATTATTTGGTGAAGTTATATCCTACTATAAGCACATCTGGCACTTATTTTTTTTATTAGTTTTAACTACACTCACCTTCCTCATATGACTTATCCTTTGTTGTGAAGTGGAAAATACCAAGTGCTTCAGCAAAAAATGGTATCAGGTTATAAGGTAATAAGACAATATGTTTTACTACAGTAACTTTGTAAGTGTTGCAGTTGGTATTTTAGCAAAAAGTTTAAAGTAAACAAAATTCCAAGCAAAACCACTAATAAGTCCTGGAATTTAACTTAAGTAAGAAGTCACAACAGGAAACAGCTTGCCAGAAGGTTTTAACCTAAGGTTTAATTAGTAATAGACTATTAGTAAACAGGCACAATGGTATACAGGGTGTATATGTGCATGCTATATCCTTAGTTGCATTGAAAATTATTAATAAGTTATGTAACCTTATGTAATTTGGTTATGAAAACATAGCAATATATAAACTGTAAAAAAAACTTTAGAGGTAAAACAATGGTGGGCTTTGCTAGTGCAACCATGAAATAAGGAAAGAAAAGCAGAAAAATAATGAGAGGACTTTCTGGGCAAGTGAGGAAAGATATAAGAAATCCTGACTCTTAGACTGTAAATGGACATTACGTTTTGCCTGGGTTTCATCCTGCACTTAACTGCATATTTACAGTCATACCTTTCCACTGTCCCAGGTCAACTCCCATTGAAGAATGCCAGATAAAATGTTCAATTACTTTTTTCCCGTGACATCATGGATGCATCTGTGCCATTATTGTAGGCTATAAGTCATAGTTGGCCTAACCCTTGATTGCTCTCCACATTGACTTGTGGGACACTTATGCTTACCATCTATGTGGTCAAGGTCAACATCAGAACTGGTTGTGAATGCCACTCATCCCATGAGGACATCCTGAGCTCAAGCCATGACCTCACCGATTACTCCCACCACTGTCTGCCAGTGTAGCACCAACTGAAACTGAGATGAAATAGTTGACCTGATAATGGGGAGGGGGAAAACTAGAAGGCATCCAGAGGGGGAAAACCAGAAGGCACTCTGTTCCAGCCACTGCAACCAAGCAGTGGATTGCCATGAAAATGGCAGCCCATGGGCACAAGCACAATTGGCATTAGTGCCACTCAAAATACAAGATGCTGAGATAGTGGTTCATGAAGGCCTATGATGCCAACCATGTGTCCAATGTACACGGGGATGTGCGCATACAATGAGGAGCTGTCCTCCATGGTAAATGACATGGTGTATGCCAGCACATGGAGAGCATGATGCTCATCTTCCAGAACACAGATATAAACATGGATAACACCATCACTGTGAGTCTCACTCAGCCATATACCCCCATGGTGACCTTAGAGATGACCATGGAATTGAGCCAGGTTAAGAACTCTCTGCCTCTCCAGGAGAGTGGCATGGACATGGAGATAGACTCTGAGTTGGACAGTGACCAGCCCCAGTTCTCTGGGTGTCTCCAGTCTGCAACTTCCCCACCACCCCTAATAACAAAGGGTTTGCAGCCCAAGCTCTCCAGTGCTGCCTGCATTGCTTCTCATGATGTTGACCTTGTCCCAGCCCCATGGACACAATCAGTATAAGGGAACATACAGAAGCCCTTCCCTGTCTTCACATGGTAAGTTTTCTTGTGCCAAGGTGGGAAGCCCAAGCCTTTGCTTTTGTTTACCTCTATACCACAGGTATCAAGCAAGAGTACAGGAGGTTGGCAAGGGGCTGAAAACACTACCAGCATGTGTTCCTGGGAAGGGAGCGGGAACGCCAGACTGAGCCTCATAGCAATCTAGTGTCCACACCCTCATTCCATGGTGAGTGTGGGTGCATGCAGACCACCTTGGTTCAACTGAGCAATTAAGCCCTGTCATTTTCTTATGGAGGTTAGTCCATAACAGAGATCATTCTGTCTTTCTGTGCTGTGGGTTCCTCTCCTTTCACCGTCAGTTGTGGAGCAGTTATGGTAATAGCCTGATTGACACATTGTGTATCAGATATGTGCTGTACACTCAGCACTGGAGCAAGAGCTACTGATATCCCTCTCCCCATCTGCCTTCCCCTCCTGCACCTAGCTGCATGCCAAGATCTTGAGATAAGGCACTGGGCATTGTGCTAAGGACCACAGCTGCTTGTCCAACCTCCCTCCTCCTCCACCTGCGCTTTTAATAACCAGTGCAGTGTGTACAATCAAGTCCTGGGATTGTTGAGGCCTGGCTACCCCACTAGCACCGCCCCACTTCTTCTCATCTGCATCACCATGTGGAAGTGTATTCTATGTCTTTCACTACATGGCACTGCTTTGCCCCTTCTGCAAAAACCTGATGGCATTCAATGTAGAGAAGTGCAGGGTGCTCCACCATGGGAGGAAAAACCAGCATCATACTTATAGGCTTGGCAGTGCTAAGCTCGCTAGCACCACAATCAAAAGAGACTTGGGGGTCTTGATTGACCACAAGACGAACATGAGACACCAATGTGATGCCACAGCCACCAAAGCAAACCAAACTCTGGCATGCATCCACTGATGCCTCTGAAGCAAAACCAGGGATGTCATCCTCCCACTTTAGTCAGCTTTAGTGAGGCCGCAACTGGAGTACTGTATCCAGTTTTGGGTCCCCCACTTCAGGAGAGACATGGATAAGCTTGAGAGAGTGCAAAGGAGTGCAAATACCCACATGATCAAAGGCCAAGAGAGCAAGCCTTATGAGCAGAGGCTGACAGACATGAGACTCTTCAGCCTGGAGAAGAGAAGGCTTGGGAGGGCTTGGGAGGACTTGGTGGCAGCCTATAAGTATATAAGGGGTGCACCAGGATCTGGGAGAACAGTTGTTCACCAGGGCTTCCCAAGGGATAACGAGGTCTAATGACCACTGTCTCTAGTGGGTTATGGAATAGAGAAAATCCCACACAATTTACTGATTCGTTTTGATGCACTGGCTGGGGGAGTAGTTAACTGATTGCACGATTTCACAATGATTACACACTTAATTTATACAACACAATTTTATTTTAAAACTCTTTGCTACGTATATAACACTGCTTAGCTTTAAGAAACACCACAAACATTAAAAACACAATAATTACATATATCAGAAACAATGCTCCGAATGCACTTCCTTCCCAAACAATACTATAAGAATTAGTGTTACAAAAACAACTACAATTACAACTAAAAGTTAAATTTGAATCAATACTATTATTTTCATAATATACTTACAATCCTAGAATTCCAAGAAGCCAAATACCAAAATATGGTTTCATTCCTCAGTAGTACAATTTAATGGGTTGGCCTCAGTAGTACGGTTCAATTAAATGGGCTCAGCAATACAATTCAATAGGCTGGCTTCAGCAGTGATAGGACTAAGTCCCCTTCCTTCAGTCCCTTTCAGGTGCTCCGCGGCTTCAGCGTGAACTAAGAGATTCGTGTTCACGGAGAGGGTAGTTTCAGGTGATCAGTCTGAACCAGGCTATACTTGCGATTTTTCCTTCGTTGTTCTACAAGTATAGTCACCTCCAAATTGGGACAGCAAGTTACCGTTTTTATTGAGCGAGCTGCCGTCAGTGGGCTCCTCCTACTCAATATATCATTGCTCCAAAATTTGGGCTCGGATCTTACTCAACAGATTCTTTTACCTTTGTTGAGCATTTTAAATTACCTTTGGGAAACTTCCATATCACTGCAAATGCCCTTTTCTTACCAACCTGGTCAAAAGGCCTCAGGGTTTGAGCTCTTGGAATTCAGGATATTTGCTCTCTTTGTAAAAGATTTCTAAAAGATGAAATTTAAATTAAGACTTTAAGCAAAGTCAGGATCTTTTGCACGTAGTCCCAAAACAATGAACTAGATAAGGAGATAAATCTTATCTTCTTCCTGAAACTGGCTAGTGGGCAACCTTTACAAACATTCAAACTATTTCATTCAATATGACAACCACAAACTTTTCGAAGTCCAATTTAGACTGGACATAAGGAAAAACTTCTTGACAGTCCGAGTGTCCAGGATTTGGAACAGACTCCCCTGAGGGGTGGTGTAAGCACTTACTCTGGACTCATTCAAAATTCATTTGGATGCTTATCTTACAGCAGACTTCCTACCTATGGCAGGGGGGCTGGACTCGATGATCTCATGCAGTGGCAATGCATAGGGGGTGCACGGGCAGACTGCACCACACACGGGTGTGATAGGCACTGCATGTGTGGTAGGCTCTGACATGGATGACTGGTGCTGCCTTAGGGAGGGTACGTGCCCCCCCAGCAATGGGGGGATTCCCCCATGGCTAGTCTCACTGATGGGGGGGTCCCCTCTCGGCCGATCGCTATAGCCAGGATCGTGAGCTGGCCGATCGCTGTGGCTGCTCAGGGGGTGCACCCCCTGCATCCCCTATGCATCGCCACTGGGCTCTGAAAGACCACCTTGTGTGACTTTTCATAGATTTCATAGATATTAGGGGCTGGAAGGGACCTCGTGAGATCATGGGCGACTAGTGCTGCCTTAGTCGTGTGGGGCACATGCCTCCCCTGCGACCAGTCCCAACAACCAGTGGGGGGAGGTCCCCCCCCCCCCCCGTGACCAATCCTGCAGACTGGGGGGAGGAGATTGATCCTGTGACAGCTGATCACTGCGGTCCATTGCTGTGATTGTTGCAGCCACTTTTGGGAATGGCTGTGGCCACTTCAGGAAGCAAGCGCCGGCCAATCGTTGCAGCTGCTCTGAGAAGCAGCCGCTCCCAGAAAGTGCTGCAGCAATTGGCCAGCACTTGCAGGGGGAGCATCAGCACACCAGGCTGCCCCCCCCTGCCCATTGCCTTAGCAGCGAGCGCAGCCAATCGGGGTGCACCGGCACTCTCGGGGTGCCCAGCTCCGGCCCCGGTCCTCACTGTTATGGCGACACTCCACCGTGTGGGGCAGGGTGAGGCCAGTGCTGCACAGCCAGTACACTGCGCCCCCGCCACCTCTGTCATGGTGGCGCTCTGGTCCCCATTGTCCCCCTCTGCCTCCAAGGAGCAGGGCAGGGGGGGCAAGGCCACCCCTGCTCCGGCCCTTCAGTCCCCACTGTCATGGCAGCACTCTGCCATGTATCTCTGTCTGTCCAGAGCACTCTGATTGGCTGCTGAGGCAACCAGAGTGCGAATAAAGCATTAGAGACAGACAGACTAAGGCTTTTATAATATTAGAATATATATACATGTATTAATATGAATAAAGAGAGGGAAAAGTAGAGGAGCAAAGGAACCCTTAGAAAGGACCTGCAGCTGGCATGATCCCATCTTCTCCCATGTTGGTCCTCCCCAGAGAGTGCAGAAGTGGAAACTTGTGGTCTACTTTAATGGGCAGCCTAGGCACCGGGATTTTGTGTATAAACAACAAAAGGTTGGGCTGTAGACCTGTCACCTGCTTCCTTTAATCGGTAGCCAACCCACAAATATGCCTGTAATTCAGGTAATGAGACTTTGCACTTAGTAGCAAAAGAAATAATTCCAATTAACAATGTTTATCATACTCCTGGCATGCCTAGCCATAACTATGTGAGTTGATTGATTTCTTTCTTCCTTTTTTCCAGGTTCCTGTGTATACGATGGCTTTTCTGTTCCCTTGGCCTCTGTCTACTCCATTCCCTACTAAAGAAGTATAAAAGAACTATCCAGATTTTTTGCTGAATGTACTCCTACAATTATGATTGGGCAGCCTCGCTGATGTGAACACTAATGTTTCCGACATGGTTGCGTTATTAAAAAACCTGCTGAATGACTGTTTTTTGGGGTAATGAATCATATTTGCTGTAATCAGGTCAACCAAGAATTTCACAATGAGATTGTACAGCATGCACAGCACCTAAGAGAAGCAGCAATGTTTACGGGTTAGGGTAAAAGACACAGACAAATAGCTTTGATAGCCTACATACGTATGTTGGCCTACATATGTAGCCAAGCTAACAGGTCACGATTTTCAATCCTGCATGCTTAGAGTTAGGTCCATATTTAGGCACCTAAACAAAAAATGCTTGATATTTTTTCAATGACAATACATTTGTGATAGATATTAAGTTGTAGAAGGATGGAAACCATAAAAACTGTTCTACTGTGGTGTGATAAATGCTGCAGGTGCATGGGATCGTCATAGACTACTGCTGTGCTGTGTAACTGGTGGCCCATAGGCTGAATGTGGCTCCCAATGGGTTAGAGTGCCAGTCTCCCTTTTGCTCTCCAGTTGCTGTGGCTGGAGTCCTCCTTTGGCTTCCACTATGTGTCCCCGCCCCTGTGGGGAGCCTGTGAGGCTGACAGAGCTTGTGGCTAGGGAGGTCAGAGGGAGCTTGTACCCCATGAATGCAGAGGCGCCACTGCAGTGCAAGGCAGGGGGGCAGGCAGCACATCTGCATGGTGCAGGGTGTGGGGCATGTGGCTTAGCTCACCTGGCCCAGTGGGAGGCCATGTGGCTTGGGAGGCTCACCATACTGGGGATGTGTGCATGGCTCATGAAGCTTGTGCAGTGCATGGAGGTGAGGTAGTGTGGCTAAGGGAGTGCATGTGGTGCATCAGGGATTGATGCGATACAGCATGGGTGGGAGCTATACAGTGCTGTGAGCAGCCCCCATAGCATGTGGCTGGGGGGCCTACGGGCCCCTGACCACTCAGAAATTGGGCAGACCTGAACTAGTGTATCAACAGGCAATTTATGTGTCTTGTTTTCCTAACTCCCTGGGCACTGGGCAGGTTTCTTATGGAATCCCTGAGAGAAGTTAATTAATACAGATTCCCAATACAGATTGTATTTTTCAGGTTTGTCCCATGTGGAAAATATGACTAACTCACCTGGTTCAAGAGACCTAGCAAAGAAAGGCGTTCACCCTGTATAAAGTGACCTACAGATATGAGAGGAGGTCAAGCTCATGGGAAGAAAGAACTGACAAATTACATACAGTATTAGCCAAGATCCAACACTGATGATAGATAAACCCTAGTAAATTCAGTATGCATGTAGACTGTTTACTGTTGTTTTCTCTATAATGCATTTGTCCTAAAATAAAATGTCCTGTGCTTTGTCACAGCCAGGTGGTTGACACTGTCTTTGGCCCAAAGTGACAACATATTTGCAGGTGCTGAACTAACTCAAAACTAGTGGGTTAATAGGAGTGAATTATGAGAGGTCTATAGCCCTAAAGTAGCATTCTGGAGGAAGATGTACATACTCCGCTCCTATCACACCAAGAGATTTGAGGCCTGGGAGCACCCCTGGGATGGTTCCAAAGAGTCTCAGACCCTCAGATTTTAATATTTTTGTCATCTGTAGATTCTTCTATTTTTTATCATTATGATAAACTGCCATTCCCAATACATCTGTCCAACAATAGGATGCAAAACTAGACTTGAGTCTATACACCATCTGCTTACATGTCTTAATTTTGACAGTAAAAGGAAATAACATAAATGCATGACTGCTATTATTAGGGTGCTTATTATATTCAAACAAGAGATGTAGTCACAGCTGAATGTAGAGATGTTGATGCCCTATTAGCTGAATCTAAAGCAGCTTCTTCTAGCCTTCAGTAATGGCTCATCACAGCACCTCCCATATGAGCAGCAGCTTGCTAATACCCTCCATTCACAGCTGTCCTGTGTAATGGCAGCATGTGGCCTGTTGTTCCAGTCATCTTGATTAAGGCAGCTTTTCAGACCGACTAGCTAGAGGCTTTGGTATGTTGCATTATTTTGTCTAAGTGGCTTCTACAACTTCTGGGCAACTTGTTATTTCTGTTAATGTGAAATAAAGTTTCTGGATAAATCCCTTTGTGTTTTAACTGTGAACTGATTCACAGAAAGTAAACAACAAAGGTCTATTTACTTATTATAAATTGTTTTGACTTTGTGACAGCCAAGGCCCTATGTTTTCATGAGGAAACAAGATCTAACATTTGTCACATTTGAAAGGCTCCCGCTTTCTTTGGTGCTCCAGTGCAGGCTGGCAAACCTGCTGCAGGTTCAGGTAATATAAAATTATGGAAGATTTTATTTAGCGGAATATGAAAACACTGTGATAACTCCAATATTCCCTGTAGTATTTAATTTGGCTTCAGTTCATTTTACACTTCTCAAAAACTTTCAGTCTTCACTGTGCTGAAAATCTGTCTTGTAGAAGTTATCAGAGAAGATTGATATATTTTAGCATTTGGTTAAAGGGGCGCCTTGGTATTTGGCAAGACATGGGTGGTTTGGAATTGGGGAAAACCATCCTCTGGAAGTTTTGCTAAAAGAATTAGAAATGACATAGTTATTAATTTTGATTTTTAAATTTATGGCCATTAGAATATTTTTAGGCTTTGTACAGACAACAGGGAAGCTTAAAATAGGAGACCAGTGGTTAATGTGTAGATAACTTTATTTATGGGCTTAGAAATATTAGTTTTTAAAAACCCCCACAAATGATTAGTCAGTGCACAGGCACCTAATTATAGCTAATAACACATAATAACATGTGAGAGCTCACACAGTGATCCTCCAACCAGCACTGAGTCAATGCCTATGGACTACTTCCACAATGGGATTGTCACAGTAGCCATATTATATGTAATTAGTAGCAATTATAAGCACTGTAGATATCTCCCATGTCCTAAATACTATTATTCTAGCCTCTCTAGGTATTTTCAATAGTAATTCCACTCAGCACTCTCTGTGACTTTATGTGGAATTACATTCTGAAAGAGAAGGTTAAGGTTGTGTCATTTCGTGTCAGGCACATAAAAATTAGAAAATGCCAATATTGAGAAGAAGATAACTTGTGCAATTTTAAGTCAAATGCCTCGCTCTTTATAATACAGTTCTAAATAATGCTATTATATACACTTTTTCACAGCTCCAGTCCATGTGTGATTTTTTTCCCCACATTGTACTTGCTCATTATCCCTACCTCCACACAGAGTGCATGAGAGAGAAGCTCTGAGTTACCCACACTGATGCTTCAACAGCAGCTTGAAGGAATATTGCAAGAAATGTCCTGGCTAGCTGCTGCAACTCTAAGATAGAGGGTGCTCAGTGCAGAAAGAGTCTTTAGCAAATTCAGGTGCCAAAATATACCTCTGAGAATGTGAACACTTTTGCAGAGGCCTGTAATTTGGGTAAACCTTTGTAGGGACCACAAATGGTACATTCAACATATTTGCTAAATTTCAAGTTACTACCTCAAGGCACTGCTTTGTAACAAAATGGGGAATTCTTTTTAATATAGGCAAAACAATGTATTCTCTTTAAACTCTTTCCTGAAAATGGCTAAATTAGCTTAATTAAAATTCCCCCTTCCCCTGGTCTCCATCCCTCTAAAAAGATGTCAGAAACTGGAAAGTGGCATGGAAACCTAAAATGTTTAGCAGATTTCTAAGTAGTTTAAGTCACTGTTTTGTACTGAAAAGTGTAAGACACTGTTTACTATAAGAATTCCTATCTGCTCTCCCTAAAACAAAAACAAAAAAAAGGATTTTTACCAAAGCTGATACTTGTAATGACATGTCACCCTCACTGTGCTTGTACCTCTTTTTATTCACCAGTCCTGAGCATTTATTTGTATGACTGAAGTTTTTTTGTACTATTCAAATTATTATAATAAATGGAATTAGTAAAACTCTGTTTCTGTTTGTGCATGAACAGCAAACGGGAAAATGACTAAATTGTATTGGTTTGTTCTTCATAATTCAGTCATTTCTACTTCAGTCTAGTTATTTTATTAGTGTTTTTGTTAACTGTGTGAAACTGGTATTTTTTGTTTGTATCTATTTACTGTTGCTTCTTTTTAAATCCTTCTGGGAATCTAGAAATTGAACTACCCAGTTGGTGAAATCTGTCTTGAAATTCACATCTGGATTTCAACCCACTCTAAAGATTCTGAAGTATTTGGGCTAAAGGGTTTTTGACTATTAACTTAGTAAGTTATCTCATGATGTCCACAAACCACTCATTTTTTAGTGTATGTCACTTTAGTTTTGCCATGTTGTTGGGCCCTCTATCTTATAATCTTGGCAAAGCTACATACAAGTCTTTTTTTGGCTAAACCATGGAGCTTATTTTCATGTTTTTGTAAAAAGCATTGGCTAATACTACTTCTGCATAAGAGAGTCCTCTCCTACATTATTATGTTCTGTTTACATCCAGTATTGGTGACATGCTCTATATGTGTCTACCATCCTGTCAGTGCTGTGGGAAGCAGGAAAAGGATTTTATAATTTTTGACACATCCCTCATCCACTGTTCCTCATCCACTGTTTTGTTATAGCTTTGCCTCCATGCATCCATGGCTTTCCTGTTGAAAGACATGTGAGCAGAGACTCTGGTCTAAAGCAATTCAATACTGCGACCAGAATTCATTTTTAAGTATTGAAGGTTAGTGCTAGCATGGTTAGTAAAACTGACTGTTGACCAGGTGGGGATCCCATGTCACAACACCAGTTGACATCTCATTTTACATAAACTGCTGTAACCTGAGGTGAGCATTGGAAATTGTGGAAGAAGGCCTGGCTGTAGTTCACTGTGCTTGCGATGAGGCTGGGCTTTTCAAATGGAGATATCTGTTGGGTACAAATCATGTATATCCTTGTCTTGCAGTAGCAAAGAATGTAGTGACATTTACATTCACTATATGGCTCTTCACAATGAAAAAGATCCAGTAGAATCCTGCTAATTCACATAACTGGGAACAAGCTTAAATGAAAAGTGTAAGGGTAATGCATGAGAAAATGTTCTTCGTTCATTTATTTTTTCAGGTGCAGTTTAAAACCAGTGACAATATTTCATAGTCTACTAGCTACTGTGCTGAAATATACTGTGTTTAAAAAATAATTCTTATTGTGAAAATTCTTCACAGCATCTGCTGTTATTTGTTTGAAAGATAGGAGAACACAACTGGTACATAGATCATAAAGCCTGCAGTTCACTAAAGTGCAAATTGAAGAGGTTCTAATCCATACAGGAAAAACGATGCAGAAAAATATAAATAATTTTACATAACATAAATCAAAAGCTGTTGTGGCCAATCTGATATATGTGAATAGGCACACTGTGGTAATGGCATATTAGAGTTTTATACTTATTTTGCTCACCTTTGTGAGCCCTTCTCTGTATCAATAGGGAATACCAGTAACACAAAGTGTGGTGCTTTTGCATGCTGCTATGAGAAATATCTGATCAGTATCCAGTTCACTGTTTTCTAAGGATATTATTTCCATCTGCAGTATGATAGTTTATTATATCAAGTGGCTTACCAGTGTTACTTCATGCTTTAGTATGTATGGTCTTTTCATACTGATATGATATTAATCTATTATTTCATTAGACATAATATTGTCTAATGTTTTGGGGAGTCATCCACAGATGCAAGTAGGTTAGTGGGTTAATATATGTCTGGGGTGCTAGACTGTACAAAGAAATCCAGAATAGAAAAGCTTAGGAACCTAAGCCAAGTTTCTTTTTATGCAAGCAAAGTTATCTAATGGAGTTCAGAAGCACCTAGAACCTCATTAGATTTTCAGGAAAACAACCTGGGAATGTATAAAAGGAAAAGGAAATTGTAGAAGGGAGTATTGGGGTTATGAATGATTACCAGGGATCCTGGTTTTCCCTGATAAAAAAATTCAAATTCTCTGATAAAACCCCCACAATCCATGATTAAAATTAAAGGCCCCCGGACAGCCCCCTGGCCCTGCTGGTGCCCCTCACCCCTCCTCCCAACCCTGCTGGTGCCCCTCACCCCCAGCCCTGCCAGAGGGACCTGCAGCTGCCAGGGCTATGGGGCCAGGGACCTGGGTCCATAGCCCCCTACCCCCAACAGAAGGCAGCGGCTGCTGCAGCAGAGCTGAGCCCAGCTCCCCCTGCTGCCTGCCTGCTGTGTGCTCAGGCCAGGGGAGAGAGTGGTAGGCAGATCCCTACAGCTGCACACGCTCCTGGGGGTGGACAAGGGGGCGGGGGGGCCTGTGCCCCCCAGATCTGTGTGCAGGGTGGGGGTAGGTACATGCTGAGGGCTCAGGCCCCCACCCTGCTGCAATCTCCCAGGGCCTCCACAGTTTGGCAGGAGCAACCCGGTACTGCAGAGAACAGTGGGGCCACACATGGATCGCATTGATGCTGCAAGCTCCCCGCTGCTCTGGCAATGTGTCCCCTGTGCACGGTTGCAATGAGGGGCACAACTGCGCGCCACCACCCCCACTGCAGTCCCATGTCCAGGGAATGCGTTGCCAGGGCAGGGAGGAGCTTACAGTGGCAAACAGCTTTCCTGTGCAACCCCACTCTGCCCTCCAGTGTTGGGTCACACCCGCTGGGCTGCAGAGGCCCTGGGAGAGGGCAGCACAGTGGGAGCCAGAGCCGATAGAGGGCAGCCTGCCCCCCCTGCCCTATGCACAGATCTGGGGGCACAGGTGTCCCCCCCGCCCCTTGGTGGCAGGGAGCCGGCCTCACCCCCACCACCTGGACAAGCTGTCCATGGCCCCTTCCCACTTCCTGCCAGGAGCCTGTGGCCATGCATTGCAGCCCCAACGCCCCATGCACTGCCCGGGTGGGCAGCAGCCCCAACACTGCCCAACTCCCTGCCTCCCTTCCTAAGGGGGCCCCAATTCCAGCCCCCCCAACTTACCTCCTGGACCTGTTCTCCAGGCTGCCTGGTGGCCATGTCCATGTACATGAACACGACACCCCCTGCCTGATAACCCTTCTCCCGCTCCCTCCCTGCAGGTTGGGACTCTGCCAGCCTGCAGAGGGATCGTTCCAAAACTGCAAAATCCATGGGTTTCTCCTCTAAAATGAGAAATCTGCATTTTACTATGGTAAGGAGAGACACCTGCGTTTTACTCTGTTTTTTCTGTGGGAAATGGAAAACCCAGATCCCAGGTGATTAGTCAGATGGAAGGTAGCTCAGTAGACAAAGAGGCTTGAGTTGTTGCTGAGTTGAGGTGCTCCCTGCCCTCCCCATCTTCCCATTCTTTCCTGCAAATTTCTTTGTAAGTTTTTGGATTTTTTTCTCTCCTGAAGAAAGGAGAAAGCTAAAACCCTTTGAGTTGGAAAAATGTTGATTCACTGACATTAAAACATTTTACAAGAACATCCTTGAACCTCACTCATCCACCGTTCAAATGAGCATTGTAACTAATGGGCTATGGATTCAGCCTCTGTCTCTGTAAATAATTATATCAGAAAGTGGAAGACTTCTAGCTAGAGAGATCACAACTCACCCACACCTATTCCAACTAGAGAGAGCAACAACTCACCAACACCTGTTCCAGATTGGCCAACAGCCCAATGATTAGGGCATTTATCTGGCATGTAGAAAACTCTAGGTCAAATCTCTGCTCTGTTGAGGGCAAATGAGAACCCTGAATCTAGGACTACCCCATTCCAAACAAGCGCTGTAATCACTAGTGTGTCCTTAGATCTCTTGTTTTCCTTCTTTTTCAAAGAGAAAGAAATGTTTTAACTTTGTCCCAATGTAAAACAAGAACATATTGGAAATTTCAGGTTTTCGCAGTTCAAAAAAGCAGTCCCCTTCCTGTCTCTCTGTCATTCATAGCCATCAATTCAAAAGTTGTAAACACCATTACATATTTTTTTTCATCATTGGCCAGACTCAGGAAGTATGACACACACCCATCATGTTCTATATACATAATTTGTTCTAGTTATTGCTTCACATGGGAGGTGTTTATATATTAAAAGCATAGCTGGTGAATGGCTACTGCAGTAAATTCAGTTTTGCCATAAGGATTATCATAAACATGACAGCACATTGTATCCTGAGGCTTCAATGTGTTTAGGAGTAATAGCAGGAGTGTAATATAGGACTCCCGGATGTTGTGGTGCAGACCATTGCAAATGTCCCTGAAAAATCTTCTATACATGTAACTAACCATAAATTAATATACTGGTATACATCTGTACCCAGATTTAAAAAAGAAGAGCTGATAACCACTTATGAATGTTGTTGTAGTTACTTCTTGTACCCATTGTGGTAACAGAGAGGCTGTCATCATATTGTGTTACTATGTAAGAAAGACAATGCCAGCACCAAATACTGTATAATTTTTGGCTTATGCCAGGAGAAAATATGAGAAGAAAAAGTGGTGTACCACTGACCAAGTTACATTACTTACATCTGACATAGAAAATCAATTTGAAATAAGGCAGAAAACATATGCAGTCTTTATTGACCTTACAGCTGCCTATGATGCTGTATGGCACCAAGGCCTCAAATATAAACTGCACTCTATGATACCCAACTACAAGCTACACGCTTTCATCATGAACATCATCTCCAGTGGATCATTTAAACTCACCACTAGCCAAGGAGAAATAAACAGAGTACACACTCTGAAGAATGGAGTCCCTCAAGGGTCAGTGCTAGCACCAGTACTTTTCAATGTATATACCTCAGACTTCCCACATACATCTAAGCAATACATGTATGCTGACAATGTTGCCTTAGTAGCCCAAGGAACTGATATGACATGACAGAATTGGAAAAAATCCTGAGTACTAACATGGAACTCTTCACTATCTCTGCAAGGGGCACTTAAAGTTGAGCATCAATAAATCAGTATCATCACTCTTCCACTTGGAGAACTGTCAAGCCAAGAGCACACTAAATATGAGAGTAGGCAACCACGTCCTTCCCCATGAGCATACCCCAACCTACCTAGGACTAACACTAGACAGTTCCCTTACCTATAAACATCACATTCAGAAGGTCAGCAGTAAAGTCTCTGTATGGGTAGCTGCCTTAAGATGTTTAGCTTGCATGACATGGAGTGCCAATTTCAAAGTGCTCAAAACCACCACGCTCACAATGATATATGCCCTAGCAGAATACTGTGTTTCTGTATGGTCCACAAGTCACCACACTAAAAAACTCAACACTGTACTTAATAGTGTGCTGAGACTTATAACAGACTACACAACTTGCACACACAGGGCATGCCTACACATGCATTTAAGTGCAACTAAATTTAATGTGCATTAAACTAATGCACATGAAGTGATTCTTGGCAGGTGTCTACACATACAGAGACTAGGCACTAAAGTTAGTCCCAAGTCCCTGCAGCCCTGCCATGTGCCCCTGTGGCCTTTGGGGGAGCTTCAGCATCCGACCACATGGCTGCCATCTGGGAAACTCTGATCCTTGGCCAGCCCCTTCCCTGCCCAGGAGCCCCAGCAGCTGGCCCCAGCAGGACCCGCCTCCCACCCAGGCTCCAGGACAGCCATGCTCACTCAGCAGGACTCCAGGGGCCTGGCTGCAGGAGGTCCTGCCTGACCACCTCCTCCTGCGCTCCTCATTCCAGCCCACCTGCCCAATTGCCCACACACTCCCCACCCCCAACACCACTCTCAGGACATACACATGCTTGAAACAGAAAAACTTCATTATCCTCTCAACACCTGCCCCCGTCCCTCCCCCCTCAACAAACAAAACCACCTCCACCACCCTCCCCACCCACCAACAGTAAAAAACCCACTTACAAGTGGGAAACTATATACGAGGGTAAAACTATATACAATACTTTTCTAGCCCTGAGTGGAAGGGGGGGGTTAGGGGGCAGGGCCCCAGGGCAGATGCCCAGCACCCCACCCCTGGGTCAAGCTGAACAGACTAAGGTCTGTATATGGATGCTTCAAAACAACATTTTACAAAATGAACATCTTGGACAGCCCCCTGTGAGAAAGCAGTGTCCAAAAAAAGCACTGCACTTAATCAAAAGCTGCAATCTTTACAAATACCCAGATGAGGCTTTCATTATGGGGCAGATAGAATCTGCACATTGAACAATAATACTAGACAGTGGCTCATAGATTTAGAAATTGATATCTGATGCCACACGAAAACAACAACATAAGAAGAAAACAAGCAAATGTTGGAAAGGACAACATGTCAGGGAACAGGAAAATATGAGCATCAGTTTTAGTAAATAAACAGCAAGTCCAAATCATTCTCTTAGGTCTTAAATGGGATTTAGGTGGAATTTGGATGCCTAAGGCCCCTGACACACATTACATTTAAGACATGATTAGCAGGTTAATCGTGCCTTAAATAATAACCTGGCCATTTGTTCAAGTCAATTTAAGGCATACAGTAAGCAACTTACAAAATTAGTCCACATAATTTGTAACAACTGTTTAGCTTGCTTGTATCACATCTTAAATTGAATGGGTGACAGGGTGGGGCTGGCCCATGACCCACTCTGATGCTTAGGATCCAGTGTCAGGGAGTGTCAGGATCCAGCATAGGGCAGCCCCAGGGTCTGGAACATAGCTGTTCCCTACTCATTTGGACTGAGGGCAAAACCAGTCCCTGGACAACGGGCCCCCTCTCAGCCCCTGAAGGCAGATGGGATGTGAAGTGAGCTTGACACTGGGAGCATTTGCCTGATCTCGGGTTAACTGCATCCCACACCTTTAAAAACTATAGGTGTCTTTACATGTTCTCGGGGGGGGGGGTACTGCCCAGCAAAATGTCCCCATGTTCCAGGACCTGTAAAACCCATGCATGCCCCACAGCTGGGACTGGGTTTGTAAAAATTGTGTGCGCTACCCAGCTAGGGCTTTGACAAGCAGCTGATTGTTGGCTAGGACCTGAACCAGACTGGGGCCAGTTCCAGGACCCAGTTCAGTTCTCAGCCCCAGTTGACAATTGGCTGATAGTGAGCACCCAACTTTCAGCTTACTGGTGCAGGGGGAGCCTGGGATCATGATCATGCAGGCTTCTCCTGCACTGGCAAGTAAAGCGAAATTGGGATCTAATCCCTAATCCCAAAATTGCATGTGTAGCATGGTAGGAAGCATGACTGTTGGGATTGCGAATCAGATCCTATCACACCTTTAAGTGAATGTCCATCAACAGTTTAAGTCACAAAACCAATTCTGACCAAACCCACTCTAGTGGCAACAAAAGTTAGGTGCCTAGAATGAGATATCCCAATTTTGGCCTGAAAAATTTCCTATGCATTTATACTTGACTTTTTGAGCATGCTCAGAAGGGATCCAGTTTGAGCAGCTGGGTGCTCTGTTTGGATCCAGATAGTACTGGGGAAGTGCCTAAAGTCCACACAAAGCACACTTACTCACAAATGTGCTCTGAAAATGCAGAACATTGGTAGTGCCCACATTTTCATTAGAGAACTTGCTCAGGAAGTAGGAGACAATTTCTAGGCACTTCACAACCTGAAGGACACACCTGTATCTCCCACTTTCTAGGAGAGTACCCTAACCATCAAGTTATAAAAGATTCTGGATGTGGACACCCTAGGTGGCCCAACTGAAGCTCAGTTGAAGCATGGTTCATGATGTATGCAGAGATTGAGTAAGAGAGATCATGATTCTGTAGCCTAGTGAGCAAGGCACTCTTCAGTGAGGCAGGGAAACCTATTTTCCTGTTCTTGCTGTTAAGAGTGCTCAAGTTTTGGCTTGTCTTTTTTTGCAGTTTCACCTCCAGGGCTATGCATATACCTATTAATATGTGTCCCCTACCCACGTCCTTGCCTGCTATACTGTTTCAAGTCTGGGAAATTTCTTGTGTGTATTTTTATTTTGTGTGCATGCTGTTTAATTTTTTAAGAAATTACAGATGATAACTAAACAAGAAACTCCAAAGAGAATACCGCTCCTCCTCCCCCACATTGTATCAAACTGAAATAGCAACAGCGTTTTTGTGGGCATTCTCTCTGTCAAATTATATGTAATAGAATGCTTAGCTCCTGCAAAATTAGGAAAAATATTTGGGACAGGGAGAAAGTGGAATTACCATTACATACCATTAAGCCTAAACATTTCTGCTTTGTAGCCTATGGATAAAATTTCAGCTGTGATACTGTCATCCATGATTTAACAGCAGCATAAAGGTGTTACATTCCCTAGAGGGTTCACTTGTTAAAATGTTTTCTCCTAAGCAAACTAAATTGCACGAAGAGTCTCAGAAAATCCATTCAGTGGTGTCAGTGCAGTAATTTGCGGAAATTTTTTTTTTGTTAAAGCAATGGAAGACAAATTATATTAATGCAAAACTCTATGTAATTTTGTTCATGGGGATGCAATGTATACCTCAATAATCTTCAATAATCACTTGTTTTTAGGGAATGCAGCACCATGTAGAACTATGCCTCTCAACTGCCATTGAAACCAGTGGGAATTGATTACCTAATCCTAAAGGATTAATCAGTTGTTTGGCTAATCAACATACTTGCTGTTTCCATGTAAGATCACTTACCTGTTGCAGCTGGATGGAGTGTGGCCACTCTGATAGATGCTATTGTTAAAATAGTCTGTCTTATGTCTTTGTATGTTTTGTCTTATGCCATAACTGCCTTCATGAGGGACTCAAAAGGATTGTGTAAGTTCCCTTTGAAGTTCACCTAAGTACAGAGGAGATCAAGACCTGTTTGCCATATCAGCCTTTGAAAAGAGTGCTGACCACTCATGTACAGGTGAATTTTACCATCTGTGGACGAAGTCTTTCAAATAAAGAGCTTAATATGTATATGCCAGGCATCAGATCCATACGTTATTAAAAAATCCTGATATCCTCAATACTGTTATGAAATTGTAACTTGCCCTTCATTCTATTTAAGCTAAAGTGTTTTTTGGTGTCTTCCCCTTTCCCTAATCTGACTCTAGATCAGACTCTAGGTCACATAAATAATTCCATTGTATGTTTCTAAAATAAAAGTCTTTCTTCAACAAAGGGTACTAGTGCCAAACCAATCTACTGTTCATGAGGTTGGAGATTATTTGATTCATGAAGAACCAGCTTATCCTAGTTTTCCCACATGCCTAAACATCCTTATAAATCAGCTAGAGTTTAAGGAATGCTGGCTTACAGTTTGTGCCCTACAGACTTTGTTTCCATTTATCTAATTTATTTTGGTTTCTATGGTAGTTTTATATATAGGTGCATCTCTTGTAGCTGAATTGAGCCCTTAAAACTTTCAGATTTAGAACGCTTCTCAAAATCTGAGGTCCTATTTTTAATTGACTGGGGCAAAAGTATGAATTCTAGACTGCTGTGGTGGTGGTTTCTTGCTTTGATTCCCCTATTAGGTATAATAGCAGGTCTTTCATGCTCTCAAATATCTCCTAATTTCTTTAAAGTAACAGTTCCTAGAGACACTGGATTATGGGAAAACCTCAGCTTTCATTTAAACAAAAAAAAGTTTCCCTCTGGTTATGGTGGAAGAAGCTTGAACCTTAATGGCTCAAAAATCAGATGTAAAAAGAGCCCAAGATTTTATTTATTATAAAACTAATTAAGTTTAAAATAATCTTGTGAGTGTTTTAGAGCTTAAGTCATGATAGGTGTGTGTACTTTATGTGCATGTCTGTAGCTGGCAAAACCGTATTGTTGAAGCATGGATATTTTGGGAGTGGTTCCAAGTTATGTATAATATTGAAAAGAAAAGGCAAGAAACTTCACAAAACGCATTAATTTTCTGGGAGGTAATGGAGAAACTCAGATGGAGGTATGGCATGCAGGGGTAGGGTAGGGATCAGTGGTGTGGGATCACCCCATTATTTGACCAGGCCACGGGAGCAGCAGCCAGGGACTTTTTTTAAGTCCCCAAAGCAGGCAAGAATCCCATTTGCTGCCTGCTCTCAGCACCTCCTCTGTTCCCTTCTGTCCTCAGTAGCATGTCCCCTTCCCTTCCCACTGGTGCTGCTGTCCCTGGCTGATTCAAGAGCTTGCAGGTGGCTAGGGAAGTGCTCCAGAGCAGCTCCTACTGCACTCCAGCTGGAAACAGTAGCAGCACAGGGGGTTCCTCTTCTCTGTCCAGTCCCCCCAGGTATTCCCTGTCAGCCCAACAGCAAACCACTGCCACCTCTGCTGTCCCCAGCTGCAGTAGCTCTGGAGACTGCCCCCCAACAACCCTCCCAATCCATTTCCCAGTGGAGGGGGGGCCTCCAAACCTGCTGCAGCCAACCTCAGCAGGGGGCAGCATCAGTGGCAGGCAGGTTGCCCAGCCCCATATTTGTTCCCAGGCTGGCAAGGAACACCCAGAGAGACCGGGCAGAGAAGAGAAACCTGCCTGCCACCATCACTGTTCCCATTGGATCCTCTCTGGAACACCTTCACCCCACACCTGGATTAGCTAAGGACAGCAGCAGCAAGGCAGGGGGGAATGGTAGGGGAGGGGTGGGTATGCTGAGACTGGGGGCAGGGGAGGGGACGACGACAGGATTTTTACCTGATTTGGGGACTTAAAAAAATTCCCCACTCTGCCCAACTCACGGAGGGGAGCTGGGAGTGGGGGTGCAGCCACCCGTTCAGAGCTGGTTGTTATTTCTGTATCCCACTTTACAAAATCCTGGATCTGCTTATGGTGATATGATTAGGGATAGGCCAGAAAGATAATTTTAGTAGCAGTGATTTGAATGGATCTGAGTCATAGGCAGTGCCTATATCATTAGAGAGGAAAAGATTGCAGTAGTCCAAGAAAGACTTAAGAACCCAAATCGGTTCCAGTCATGTGAATTCCAAAGAAAGATGAATTTTTAGGAATGTTGAAGGAAGCAGGCATGATCAGTCAGGACAACTGCCTGGATGCATAGGGCTCAGAGGTATGATGCAGGGGAGAGTTCCAAAACTGGGTTGCTTACATCAAGAATGCCTTGCTTTATATTCAAGTGAGCTTCATCCTGAATACTATCAGCTGCAATGTTCATGTCAAGTTCAGCATTCTTGGGCTGGTGGAGAGAAAGGGATGTAACACGCACCAATAGCTCAGTCATTTCCCAAAAGAAAGACCAAGTTTCAGGTGGAGTTTGTTTTAGCCTCTACAATAGCTACCTAGGTACAGGTTTTTCTCGCTTTATGTGGTACATGTGTTTCTGGAAAATGGTGCACAACTTGAATTTGCATAAAGGGAGCCCACTTTACAATGTAACAAATAGGGATACATTCCAAGACCTCAACTGTACTGACCCCCAGACCCATTTCTACCCCTTTTCCAAGACAATTTTGGTACTCACCAACAGTGAACAGTACACACAAGCACGCAGTGGTGGTGAATGTTACCATAATGGGGATGGCAACTACAGAAACACGTGTCACAGACAACGAGGGAGGAGCAGAGATCCATACAGGAGCCTATATTTTGGTGCATGTCACTCCCACAATGCGCTGCACAAAGCAGCTGACTGAGGGCTTCCATCACACTGATTACATAAGAGTGAATTTACCTTCCATATAACACATTTTTGGTTAAATAAAAGGGTCATTGCATAAGAGCGAATTTGCACATACAGAACCCACATAAAGTGAGGGAAACCTGTATTAACATTAGATACTAAAAATGTGGATGTAGTACAAACGCAAATATAAGCTGTTGTGATTACCAACCAAGGAAATCAACATGGATTTAATGAGAGAGAGACTTAAAATTTTATGAAACATGGTTGATAGTCTAAGAAGTGCAAAAGCACTTCACGTTTTCAAATATAACCAGAAAGGAAAAGTTTGAACACTAGGTAGCAGAGAGACATTATATGCTTCAGTTGGAGTACAGCATTGACAATGAGATTCAGTGCTTAGAAAAAGTTCTTTCAAATGTCAACTACTGAGAAATTAGATTGTAATTAATCCCTCCTTCAACTGGTTGAACCATACCTATACAATACTTAGCCTTCGCAAGAGAAGGCTGAGAGGGGATCTAGTGGCCATCTACAAATTTATCAGGGGGGGACAGCAAGGAATAGGAGATGTTCTATTTACCAGGGCACCCCTTGGAGTTACTAGAAACAATAGCCACAAACTGACAGAGAGCAGATTTAGATTAGACATCAGGAAGAACTTCCTTACTGTAAGGGTTACCAGAATCTGGAATGGGCTTCCAAGGGAGGTGGTGCTCTCCCCTACCTTGGAGGTCTTTAAGAGGAGAATGGACAAGCACCTGGCTGGGGTCACCTGACCCCAGCACTCTTTCCTGCCCAGGGCAGCAGGTGGACTTGATGATCTACTAAGGTCCCTTCTGACCCTAAACATCTATGAAATCTATTAAATCTATTTAAAGGTACAGGGATAAGCCATTCACCTCTATGGGTAATGATTTGATCCTATATTTGCATGTTTGCTAACCAGTGCAAACTCAGTGTATGGTTTCAAAGATGTTCAGTTTATACAATTATATAAAAACAAAGGGGATAGAAATGACTGAGACAACTATAGCGGTATCTCCCTGTTGAACACAGTCGAAAAAATGGTCACTCGCATCACACTCCCTAGGTTGAGTCTGTAGCTTACGGGTGGGCAAAATATGGCCCACAGGCCAGATCCGAGCCACCAACTGATTGTATCTGGCCTGTGGCTGCCCCAGTGCTCTGCATGGGGCCGAGCCCCCAGGGCAGCCTGTGCCGCGCTCCCACCAGATGGGTCCAGCCCTGGTCAGAACACACAATTTCCTGGTGGGGATGCTCCTGCAGTGCCCAGGTACTACTTAGCTCCCACCACCTCCAGAGGTTTCTCCTCTTCCTCCTCCAGGCACCACGTAAGGCCGGGAAGCGACAGCCAGACACAGGGAAGCTGCAGCTGGGCGACTTGTGCCCCAAGTGCATGGGGCTCCAGCTCCTGGCTGCCTTCCACTCACTCTGCCCACCCAGTGCAACGAGCAGCCACCTGCAAACAGGTGAGTGTGTGGAAGGCAGCCCTGCTGGGAAGCTGTGTATACTGGCTGGGGCCAGGATGGATGTGGGTAGGCCAGAGCAGGTGGATCTTGGCCCTATGCGGAGGGCTGCGGGGCAGCCATGGGCCAGATGCAGGGGAGCGAACTGCACCTGCACCACACTGCCTGTAAAAGGGGTACATCTTAGCCCCTGTGCATCTGACTAGACCTCTTATGTGTACACCATGATCCTGAAGATAGACAGTTTCCTATCCTACGTTCCGAGACTGCCCCACATCAGATTATTCCCTTCACACACGCCAAAAAACAAACTGTAGACAAGGCTCTTCCTTACAGTTTCATGGAGATAGGTAACATTCCCATTAGAGGGGAACAGCATGAACATTGTGGTAACAGATTTATCACTGGGCAACTTACACAGAGTAGCAGAATATGACTTAAAAACATATTTACTTTTACCTCTCCAATGTATGAGCACCAGATATAGCTTGATAAATTACACATTATTATTTGCAATTCTCTGGGCATCGTCCATCTCTGGGCATCGTCCATCTGAAGATTTCAAAGCACTTTATAAACATCAGTCATCACAATATCCATGCAAAACAGGCATTGGTACCCCTATTCTACTGTTATCATCAGATTAAAGTGGAAATGTGTCAGGTTGGACATCCAAAATATGAGACATTCAACTTCAGTGACAGTTTCTGAAAGCATTAGTTTAGTTTGGCAAAAGTTGCATAGAAAATTAATGGTAAAACAAGTAATGTGACATCTACTTAGTCCAAAAATTGCTGGATAGCTTTGCCCAAAACTAATTAGCTGAAGGTTGGAACTGGACTTTGGAAATCCTGAGCCAAAGGTCACCTGCAAAGAATGACTAGTAGTGCCATCTACTGGAGGCATAAAGAACCATTGGGTTTTTTTTGGATTGGATGTCAGAACAAAAAACCACAGGGTTATTAAAAACTAATGACTGAAGACACTAAAGATTAAAACCTATGACAGGAAGGTTAAAGACCCCACACGCAGAGAAAGAAATAGATGCAAAGTTCCCGAGAAACTTACAATTCTAAAGTAAAGGGTTCATGTAGGAGAGAGAAGGAGATCAGTGGAAATGTTTCTATGCAGTGAAACAAAAGGAAAATGGGGAATTGTGTTTGGGGGGGAAAAAAACAACACCACAAACATAAACTTCATCCGTGCACCTCTTTTTAACAGATAAGGTCCAATGGTAAGAAACTAAGTAGAAATAAATAGTAGAGTGGCTAGAGTGTTTTAAGTGTCTGAGCAGATCCCTGTGGTCTGCTCATAGTTGTCATCCATCAGTGTGTATCAGAAAGAAAATGAGAACTGATTTTTTTTTTATGTTCTAATAAGTAGGCAAGTTCAGCGGCTTCTGATTCCATTTGGCTTTTGGTCTGGTGTATTTGTTTGCAAGAAAGTAGAACCAATGCTAAGTAAAATCAGCTGAAATATTGTTAAGAGCCTTAACCATATAAGGACCTGTTACCAATCCAAAGGCTTGCTTTGCTGTTTTTTTTAAATAAGGAAGAATATGCTGATATCTCTTTCTTTGGCCCCCTCTACAGATAAATGCATGAGATCTAATGTGCAATTCACACAATTATGCCTCTTGCTATGCCACATGTGCACGGCAGGAGGCACAATCGTGGGATCTTAAATTAGATCCCACTGAACCTTATTGCAGGTGCAGAGGGAACCTGATCCCCATCTCCTCCTCAGGGCCGGAGTAACCCTTTAGTGGGTCCAAGGCAAGCAAACTCATGGGCTCCTGGCTGGTCGAGACCCCACTCCCTTCCTGGTGCTACTGCCCGTGGGGAGTGGGGCTCGGAGCTGCCACTGGGAAGCAGCTGCTGTGGGGGAGAGGCTTGCAGAGGGGAAGGGGAGGCAGGTGGGGCCATTCACGCCACTGCTGCAGAAGGAAGGACACAAGGCCCCCTGCAGCTCAGGGCCCTAGGCATGTGCCTAGTTTGCCTATGCATTAATCCGGTCCTGCTCCTCCTGCACCAGCAGGAAGCCAACTCCCATGGATGGGAGCCCCACACACGGCATCCCAGTTGAGGGGCTCCTCTCCATGGGAGGTTTCCCCACACTCTGGGGTAGGAGGATCACCCCTACGCCAACCCTCTGGCCCTGGGGGGTTTCCCTGCACTCTGGAGCCCTAGGGATTACAGCAGCCACGATCCCCAGCACTGGGGGGTTTCCCACACCCCAGAGCCCTAGGGATTGCAGCAGCTACAATCCCAACTGTTGGGGGGTTTCCTGCACCCCAGAGCCCTAGGGATTGCAGCAGCTACAATCCCAACTGTTGGGGGGTTTCCTGCACCTCAGAGCCCTAGGGATTGCAGCAGCTACAATCCCAATTGTTGGGGGGTTTCCTGCACCTCAGAGCCCTAGGGATTGCAGCAGCTACAATCCCAACTGTTGGGGGGTTTCCTGCACCTCAGAGCCCTAGGGATTGCAGCAGCTGAGGTCTCCAGCATTGTGGGGTTTCCCGCACCCCGGAAGCAGCCAAGATCCCCAGGCAGCACGCAGGGGGTTCTGCACCTCGCAGCCCTAAGGATCGTGGCTGCCACAGTCCCTAGGGCTCCGGAGTTTGATGCTGGGCCTGGCGCACCCCTCAGCTAACAGTGCTCCCACAGAGACACCCTGCTAGCCCTAAGAATTAAAGCTGGGGGAGATCCCGGGTGTTACGGTCAGACACTAACCAACTGATCAAGTTTACTTAATAGCTTCTTACTTTTACTTACTTCGTAGCAACTGCGGGTTCAGCCGTGGCCTGCGGCACCAGCCCCCCGCGCTCACGCAGCCGGGCGGGACGAACCCGCTTCCCCTGGCCCTGCCCGAGCCGTCCTGGGGGCGGCGCTGCTGCACCGGCCCGCTCCGCTCCGGGAAGGGACGAGCGCTGTGTGCTTCTGTGTGTCGATTTGCATAGCGGCCGCCCGGCTCGGATGTGACAGGCGGGCGCAGCCCCCTCCGGAGCCTCTGATTGGTGCCTCTCGCCGCAGGTCATTTGCATGGCCGGGGGAGCCGCGAGGCGGGAGTTGGCTGCGAGTTGCCTGCAGCGTCGCGGGCGGCCGGTGTCCCGCTCGGCTCTGCCCCGCCGCGCTCCGGGCAGCCCGGCTCCGCGCCCTCCGCCTCGCCCGTCCACCCGGCCGCTGCCCCGCGCTCGCCCTCGCCTGGCCGGGCATGGAGGCGGTGCCTCACGCCCCGCCCCGACATCCAGCCTGCCCCAGCTGAGCTTCCTCCTTGAAGGTGCCAGTGGCGGCAGGGACCTGCTCCTTCCCTCTCCTTCCCTCGTTGGTCTTGGCCGTGGCCGGGAGGATCACCGTTGTTTCCTATGGCTGGGACGTACAGCTCTACTCTGAAGACCCTGGAGGATCTCACCTTGGATTCTGGTTATGGGGCAGGGGATTCCTGCAGGTCCCTCAGCCTCTCTTCCTCCAAGTCCATCTCCCAAGCCCTCCCGTCGGCTCAGCACCGAGGCAACTGGTGGTGCTACTCCGGCTCCATGAACAGTAGGAATAACAGCTGGGATACCGTGAACACCGTCCTGCCCGAAGACCCCGAGGTGGCAGATCTCTTCGCCAAGTGTCCGAAGCTGCCGGATCTCGAGGAATACCCTTGGGCGGATGAAGACGTGGGGAAGATCCTCCGCAAGGGGAAGGGGGAAGGCAGCCCCAGGAGCTTTTCTCAGGAAGCAGTCAGGAGGCTGTCGCAGTTGCTGAGGAGGGCGCTGATCAGGGTGTCAAGGGAGGCCCAGCGCCTGAGCGTGATGCACTCCAAATGCACCAGGTTCGAGGTGCAAAGCGCCATCAAGCTCATCCAGAGCTGGTCGTTGTCCGAAAGTTGCGTCCTGGCGACCGTCAAGGCCCTTTCCCTCTACAGCATGAGCGCTGGAGACGGGCTGAGGAAAGGCAAGTCAGCCCGCTGCGGTCTCACCTTCTCTGTCGGGAGGTTTTTCAGGTGGATGGTGGACACTAGGATCTCGGTTAGGATCCATGAGTACGCCGCCATCTCCTTGACAGCCTGCATGGAGAACCTGGTGGAAGAGATCAAGGCCAGGGTGCTGGCAAGTCAGAGCCCAGACGGAGGAGGAGGAGGTGGTGAGATCTCGGCTGAAGTCCTAGAGATGGTCATCAACAATGATGCTGAGCTTTGGGGAGTACTGCAACCCTACGAGCATCTCATCTGTGGGAAAAATGCTAATGGTAAGGCCCAGTTATGGGTATGTTACCCTAAGGTTGGCTAAATGTGTTCTTTCCTTCAGAATAAATAGGTACCCCAGGCCCATTTCTTAGCTTGTGCTGTGGTGTAGCAGTTGATACCTGTGCAAAGCAGGTGTAAAACTCTGCCAAATCAGAATGGTGGACTATTACGGGCAGCACAGGTGTAAATTGTGACACGAGGTGTGAGGGCAGCGGACTACAAAGCTGTACGATATTAACAGATTTTAAAAAAATCAAATGTGAAACTGTAATTAAACTTCCTGCCAGCTGCCCTTTGAGAAAATTAACATTTCAGAGAAGGAGAGTGTGTGTGTATGCCTCCAAGTGCCCATAGGGGAAAGTTACATTAGCAAACTTTGAACTGTATTTTCATTTTAAAAAAAAATCCACATGCCACACACACAGCTCATTTTCATTTGAAGAAGAGCCTGCCAGTATCCTATAATGACTGATGTTGAGAGTTTTGTGGGGGTAGACTTAGTGATTTTAAGTAGGCTGTTCCTCACATAGTCTATTGAAGGAAAACAAATTTGAAGTGGATTTTCTAGCTAATAAAGAAGGCAACCCCCCCCCCCCCCCCCCCCCGAAACAATCAAATGTGTTATTTAGGCTCTGCTGCTGTGGAGGGCATGCTGTATAATGAGTAAATGTAAACTATAACAAACTGCACTTAACCCACCAAAATGAGGATTATAGGATAGTATTGGAATAATTGGAATAGCAGAGCATTAAGATGCTTACCTCTATAATCTGATTAAAAAAGGAGACAGTTTTTAAGCAGTTAAGCAAATAAGCAGCTAGCAGAGGAATCTCAGCATTTTCCCTCGAGACAGAGGTTTAAGATTTTGATAGCTCTGCGGGGAAGCTGCAGTGTTTCCATTTGTACCATAGGATGGCATACTTAAGAGCAACCAAAGTCTTCTAGAAAACTTTCAGTCATTTAGTTTAAAAAAAAAAAAAAAGAAGAATTGTTTACACTGCAAGGTTTTCTGTCATTTTTGCCTTACATGGGGGAAAAAAAGGTGAGGGTGGAGGGCCAAACCTGCCCTGCACTACACAGGTGCAGTAGGAAACAAGACTTATGCAGCTTCATGCCCATTACCCCATGCATTAGCAAATTGCCCATCAATGCATTTTCTTTGTACATCACCTGAGCTAGGCAGGAGATGCGAGCCAACATAGCTCCATGCCTTCTTCCCCTATAGGTGCCTCTATCAACTACCGGCAGGACTTTGTCTAATGTGTGGGAGAGGCATACAGCAAATACTCTGAAAACGTGGAATTGTCTGTAAAACATGATGGCTTTTTTGGAATGCTACTTTGGCACTGGCGAAATCCATTGCAGTAACTTGCATCAAGTGAATATGTGCACACACTTGCCTGTTTTTAAAACCCTTAACTCTTTGGTGAAGCAACTGCAGAGGTTTTAGGAAAGAGCCTAGCATATTTTGTTAGCTGCCAAAACAAAAACTGATAATCCTATGTGGATCATGAGGGGATTTGTAGTTACTCTTCCACTCCCTGTCCATGTTGTCTGGAGTGAAATATTTCATGTTGCGGTTCCACAGAGAAAAGCTTGTGCTCTAGCTGTCTATGATCTCTGCTCAGTACTTCTGTCATGCAGTTTCTGTGTTAGATAAAAAAGAGAGAGGGAAGCAGAAGGGAGTATTAATTCACACTATTGCTGATTTATAAAGTCCCTTTGCCTGAAGAGAAATCTGCTATTGGAAGACCAGCAATGAATGAATGAATGGAGCCTGGTGTTAGATGGAAACATAAACAGCTATGCAAGGAAATCGTTATAAATATTCAAAATGCCAAGTGGTCAGCTATGATAACACTCATGTACTTGAATACAAAGCAGTGATTGGCCATGGAAAAGGCTGATTTCTTTCTCCTTTTTGTTGCTTCTCTTGCTGATCACTCTTTAAACAACTATATTTATTTTTGTTATGCCTGAAGATTATAATGTGCTTTTGTGCGCATTTAATTCAATTTGACAGTGTGCTGTCTTAATACCTGACCTGAAATGTAAAAGTCAGGAAATCTTCTAAACTCCATCCCTTGCAGTTTCAGCACAAAGAGGTTTTGAGATAAATGGCTTAAAAAGATGTCTTCATCTGGGTAGATCAAGAGCTGAATGTTGGGTAGCGATACCATACTTTATTCAAATACCTCTCCGCATTCAAAGAATGCTTCTGTCCTCTTGGCTTTCCTTCTGTAACAAAAACATGTTAATGGAGAACTTCTGCAGACAAGGCTTGTTGAACATTTATCATGTATTATATCATGTTTTATATTTATTTGATATAATACATAATTCACGTTTCAGTCAGACTTTCCAATCTCCCAATGAAATCTTTGTTTATTATGCAGGAAGTTATATTGGATGATCCTAATAGTCCTTTTTGGCTTTATAATACAGTTTTACGTTTATGTCAGGATGTTTTCTAATTCCTCCTTGGAGTTTGAACGTTAAGCAAATCTCTAAGTCCCTGCAATTTCACAAGATACAATGGCCTGGTCATACATTCCTTATTCACATAAATCTCTCATTAAGAACACTGGGTACAGTCCAGCCTGTATTTTCCACAGAAATGAATCCAGAGTCTCAAAACTTTGTATTCTTTATTATGGAGAACACATTTCTAGTACCAACTTGCGTGCAGGGTGGAGGGTTTTGAAATCTGTGAATGCTTTAGAATGGCTTGCTACATATGTAAATACTTTGGGATAGAATTTTTGTGATAGGTTGTTGGTTGTAAATTGCTTTTTATTCACGTAACTACTCGCTGTCTCTCTGAATAGTATTTGGCTCAATGCAAAATGCTTGTAAAATGGTACCCTCTCTGTAGGGCTGCAAATGAATACAGTACTTGTCACACTATTAAAGATCATGTAATATTGTATACAAATTAAGAGGTAGCCAGATTCCCTGCTTTATGAATTTGGATAAAATAAACACTGGGAAAAATACATCTATAACTAATAGATCCCTTTGTTTTCAAGCAACTACAGTCAAATTTTCTTTCCCTAGGAGCAGCTTAGCCACTAAGCCATATTCTGCTTTTGGTCATGTTAGTATAAACTTGGAGAACATCCATTGAAAGCAAGAGGACTCCGTCATATTTACAATAATACCCCCCAAAAATTTGGCCCACTATGTTCAGCAGTCTGGAAGACTTCACTATAAAAGCACTGGTGTAGAAAAAGGGTCCTTTCAGGTAGCCAGTAATTCCCAATGGGGAAACATCAAGGAAGATAATCCATATGCTAAAGCAATTCACACCTATTGTGGTGTCAGTACAGGTTTAGTAAATTCCCTTTGTACACAAGGATGGTGAGGTTAGGGAGTAGTTATTCTGTCACAAAATTTACAGGGCACTTTCAGAATACATGCCTGGGAACAGAAATTCATAACTATAGTGGACAGTAAAAAATCTGGACTTAATATACACAGTGGTGTTATGTCTCGTTACAACCTTGCAAACACTGCTAATCATGTCCCTGTGCTTCCCAGGTAATAACTACCCCCATCTCAATGGTCTTGCTCTGCCACTAACTAGATTGCTTATTCTACTGAGCTTCTTTTGTCTTATAAGGGTCCCTGTTTTCATCTCTTCATTCATAGTTCACAGCCCCTCCTCCATCCCTCCAAGCAGACTGTTTATATTTACATTGCGTCTTTTCTGTAATATTTAGCTCAGCCTGCATCTGCTGCTCCTTCAGACCTGAGGAAGGGCACCAGATGCCCAAAGGTTTGTCTAATACCTCTCCCAACTATACAGTTAGTCCAATAAAAGATATCACAAAAAAGCCTTGCCTTTTGAACATTTCCTAGACCATTCTAACCTTGTGTCAATACAAGCGTCTGTAAGGCTCACCAGTGGAGGTATCTGCAGTTCAATGTGGCTAGTGGACAATTTTCAAAGATAAACTAAATATAAATGTAGAAGCTGGCTACAGAGAGACAAAAAGCATAGATGTAAATGATGAAATTAAATGATAAATATTTGAAAAAGCCATCAAGATGATAAAAGATCAAGAATGCTGTGCTTCGGTTTCTACTAATTGGATAAAGCCATCAGTCTTCTCTGTACAGTCTCTTAATTTAGCTGCAGTTTGCAGGATAGCTAATACATGCATCTCCTGTAGTCTGATTCTGGAATCCCTGCGCACTCATATTTCATACTGAAGCTTATGGGAAGTTTGTGCGTGCAAGATCATGGCCGCTTGTCAGGATCATGCTTAGTTAAAGCAGTGATTCTCAAACTTTTTAGACTCAAGGCAGCCCTCAGAAATTGCCAGCTCTTAGCTTTCACTTGTTTCTTGACTACCAAAAAAATAATAGAACAGTCTTTTGTTGGAAAGAACTCAGAAAGACCACAGCAGATCAGAATGGTTTTGACACTATATGACGCTATTTGAAATCCCTGGGTTTATTTTATGAAATGTGTCTAGGTTAAGTTTTTGCATGTCTAATAGTGCTGATATTTGCGTGATATGTCACATAACCCTTAAAAGGATCTTGTGATACTCCAGTGTGCAACTGTCCCTGGTTGAGAACTGTGGTAAAGAGATAAACCAGGGTGAACTCTTCAGTTATTTTCCACTTCTATTAGACTGGGATATGGGGACAAATTCTTGTTTTTCCAAAAAAACCCCAAAACTTATGCTAAGGCTGGTAATGTGCATGCTGAGCAAATTAGACCTTAATTTAAAATTGTTTCCAAAATTCTTGTACATATTAAGGGTCTGTTTTGATTTCTGGTTTCATATAATTTAAGTCTGAGGAAAATCAGACTCTAGGCTGCTTGGGGCTCAGTTTAACTTGGATATATGAAATTTGAGTGGGATTTGAACTCTTCGCTTCAAAGACAGTGTCAAAGCTGGCCAGTTAATCTAATCTCTCTAAAATCAGCATGTTTGCTGTATGAGGTCAGTATTCTTCAGGTGTGTCTAACTATGCAGCAAAGTCTCTGAGGTCAGTGGTTCTCAACCTTTTTTGTACCAGGACTCATTTGTAAACATCAGTGGTCAGCCCCAACCCCACAGTACATGGGGGTGGGCAGGGGAGGCCCCAAGCACTCCCTTGCAGGCTGCAAATCTGCCACCCTGCAAGAGAAAAGTACGGTTTCCCACATTTTTCTCTTTTAAAGGAGAATCTATTTTTAAAGTTTGTTTGTAACCCTTTCATATATTCTTGCGACCCACAGTTGAGAAAAACTGTCTTAGATGACATAATGGGAGCTATTCCTTTAAGGACTTAATTCCCAGATGGAGGCTGGGTGTGGCGGTATAAATTATGCATAACCAGTTAGAGCTGGCAAGATAAAGAAGATTGGCAAGCATCTTAAAACAGTGAGAAATCAGTAAACAATGCTAGGTTGTAACTTTTTTTTTAACTGCTATCATGTGGTTTGGAAAGATGTCATGAGTTTCAGCCAGAACTAAGTGCAGGGAATAGGAGCCTAGCTTGCCTATTTTAAATTTACACCGATATACTTTAAAATTTCACAATTTTAGAGGAGTTTTGGGGGCTTTTCTAACATTATATATTAGAGTGGTTTTATTTTGAATATACTTTAGGTGACTTACTAAGACAAAGAGAGAGATACTTAATTTGGAAACTGATTCATTTTTAGTGTGTGAATGCCACCTATTCTACTGTAAATTTCTTAATTAAAAATAAGAGTTTTAAAAGGCATAACAAAAAATTATGTTTCAGGACATAAAAGCAGTAGCTGTTGGAGATTAGAAGGAAACTTTCCATAATAACACCCACCAGGAGGACTTTTTGCACCTTACTTTGAAGTTTCTGGTACTGTTCATGGCTGGTAATGGGTATTAGACTATATGGATCTTCTAATGTGATTGTCAGTATTGCATTTCTTAGGCAGCTGTATTACAATTCTGGTGTAGATGAATTGGTTTATGCATTATTCATGCTGAGCTGTTTTAAAAAGTCCCAAAGGACTGCAAAAATGCTTTTAGTAGTACTACTTTGTAAAACACAACTGTCCTATACTTAACCATCTGGTTATTTTTAAGTAATTCTGAGACAACTAATGCACCTGCATGATGGACCAGGCAAACCCTAATATTCCACAGATTTTGGAGAGTTGGTAGTACTGCAGGTTCTATAGGACAGTATCACCCAAGCTTCTAGCCCTGCAGGCCAGATGAGTTGCACAGGGTTGGTCCATGGACTGGATTCCTGTGTAGGGTCAGTCCATGGACCTGATCCCATGTGCCCTAATTTGGCCACCTGCCATCCCAATTTGGCTACACACCATCCCCCCCTGGTTGGACTGTTTGCCAGTCTGATCCAACCACATGTTGCCCACCACCCTAATCCAGCCTTATGCTGGTCCAGCTGCATGCCATCTGCCTACTGAATCTAGCTGCAATTTTCCCGCTGCCTTGATCTGTCCCTTTGCTGCCAAAGATCAGGGCACTGGCCCAGTCTGGCTGTGTGCCCCCTGCCTACTTACAGGCATGATCTAATGTGCAGGACCACATTATCCAGCCCATGCGACTCCCCAAAGACCCAGAAATTTGGCAGCAGGGGAGCCATGGTAGCGTTAATTGCCACTCCCCTACTGCCAAATTCCCAGACCCATGGTTGAGCATCCGTGATGTAGGAAACTAAAACCTAAAAAATCACTACTAGCCTTGAGTGCTTCCGCATACACCCGTTGTGGGAGAGTTAGTTGAGGTGATGCTTTACATCATGGGTACATTCCTTTGAAGTACCAACTCATGAGCAACAAGGAATTAAGGTTCCAAAACAAGCTATTCTGGTTTCTCAACTTTTAAAAATTATAACCTTTCCTTACAAGATACTTTAGGAAGGCCAGAGTCAGTTTTAATGGAGTTAAACCAGAGATAAATTTGGTCTTCTCTGTTTTAGCACATGGTTAGCACATTAAATGCTGAAGCACAAAGCAAGAGAAGTCTGGAAATTCAAAGTCTACATCCTGTCGTTAACTTTAGTCCATTTTACTTGATATTTCTCCCCGCTTGCATATAAATTAAGAATGGCATAACAGCCTTCCTTTTAATTTCCTGGCGCTTGCTAGTCAAAGTTAGGTTTTTGAGTTTAATGTCAAATATTTTAAGATAAATTTTATACTTCAGTGGATAATCGTGGTACTCTGCTCAGATCCATTTGTAGCACCCATGCATTCAACAAAGAAATTACCTTGTAATGTGTGCTATTTATTCAAACTGCTTTCTGGTTATCTGAACCAAACAAATTGGAGGGTTCATACAGTGTCTCATTAATTTTAATAAGCTATTGGCTTCACAACGGCTCAAAAAGGCTGTCTGTTATCAAGAGATGTGTATTTTGGGGATAATAGCTGCAGTTTGCAGATCAGCAAATGTAATCAATAAGGTAAACAGAATGGAAAAGCATTAGGACTATTCTTACAGCTATACCATCAGTGGGCTGCTAATCAGTTTAAAAGGGAACTTGCTGTCCTCTCTGCTGCCTGGGGGCTGTCATCCTTGCACTCAGCCTGTACAATAGTCCTGGGCCACATGATTATAATTGCATACTGGCCATTCCTCATCTCTTCTTTGGCCTTCCCTCCCTTCAGATGTTTTCTAAGGCAGAGCGAGCACAGAGCCCAGTCTACAGTCTGTAAGATATTCAGATTCTTCCTGTACCCCAGCACAGGACTTGGGTGGTTTCACTGACCTAGGGATCTTGTCATGTCCATGTTATAGTAGGTAGGTTTTCCCCAGAGTGACACTTGCTGGCTTTTAGTTATGTATGTGCAACATTTGCATCCACTTGGACATTTGTAATATCTGCATATTCAAGTGTTAGAATTTATACCCACAACACCTGTTGAGACAAATATGCTAGGGCTCTGAATACCTACAGACCTCTTTTTTAAAGCATGCACCCAGATGTTTGCAACTTCAAAAGGTATGAGCCATGTGTATTTGCATAACATTGTACACCGTTGCTTACATGCAAGGGGAAGCAGGGTATAGGCCAGAGAAAACTTTGACCCTTAGATTTCCATTTCATTCTGTGAAACTGTCAGTGTGATGATGCTGGGCTGAAGTCATTAGTGTTAAAGTGGGTTTTATTGTCCTGGTGTAACAGGTTATCAAGGACTTCTCTGTTCAGTCACCCTAAAACAGAAAGGGAACTCCATAAATGTATACTAACGATACGTTTTGGCAGACAGTTTTTGTTAGAAGTAATCAGGATATAAGAGGGTTTGGCATATCCCTTTAAAGTAAAACAAATTGGTCCTGCACTAGAAGTAGCTCTTCAGGGAAAACCCTAAGAATAGTCAAGTTTTGGATGAAGTTTTATTGTTACTGTTAAGTTATCAATAAAGCCAAACTATGCAAGACAAGAAGTTAGAACTGTGTAGTTACTGTATGTACTGTTGACAACAGGATAGGAATTTAATCTGATTAAATCTAGCTAGTACTGTTTATTATGTGAAATACTGAGTGGCAAACCTAACAGGTTTCTGTATTTTCAGATGATATGGTAAACTTATTTTGTGCAAAATTGAACAGTGAGACATGACGCTGCTGCATTTTTTTCAAGACTGTGAAAATAACATGAAATGAGCCACTCTTTTTAACTATTCACATTCCAGGTCATGAAATGCTGTAGCAAAGCACATGTGTGTTTCTAATACTGGACTATATGAAGTAAAATAAAAGTCTCTCTGACATCTTTAATCCAGATGTTCTAGAACCTAAAAGGGTGTGAGCTGTCATCCAAAACCCCATGAAATGCTAATGAATTTGATTCATGGGTCAATTCTGATTTGTTTTCTTTTAATTCTATTTTTAACCACAGAAGCCCCCTATTAGCTGTCTCTTTAGTGCACAAAACAGCATGATGTTTTGGGCTTTCTGATATACCCATCTAATCCTACTGAATGTTAATAAATATTACAAGAAAATGTGTTTTATCATATTAATTTCAATTTTTTTCCATTTTAAGCTTTGTCCTCTAGTTACAGGAAAGATTAGCACTTGCCCTGTTCATAGATATATTGTTGGAAGTATAAATACAAAAGCCATGGTTCTCTCAGTTTCGTGACACTTCAGAAACAAATTGCAGCATATTTTACAAGGGACACTTGAATGGGTGTTCTTTTCTTTCGGGAGAGATGTTTTCAACATAGCACTCATTTAAAAACCAAATTCATATCAATTTGCTACTATCATCTTAAATTATTTTTAAGAAACTCCAAAGTATCTAATCTGTTGTGCTGTTTTTACTCTTCATATTTCACTTGGCTTTTGGCAATGAAAATAGATCAGTCTGTGTCATGTGTAAGTACTTTACTATGTATCAGTACACAGGCGTTTTAGTACTGTTTTAAAATAAATTAAAAAATCCCAATGTTTATTGAAATAAAAATGGTTATAATACTTTTTAATAGGTTCTGCAAAACTCCTTCCCTCCTTTTTATTAAACAAAGCCAGAGTTTTTGTAAGCGTTTCTGTTGTTCGGAAATACAGTTTCAGCTTTTAAATCACTTGGACATTATGCCCAAAGTCTAAATTTTGCACCCAAAGTTAGTTTGTATTGTTCCTTTAGGGTGCATACAGACATACAGGGAGGTTAGATCGCATTAAAAATGGCCACCTGATCTAACTTACGGCATGGACAGAAGTGACAATTTTCACCTGATCTGGTCTCAGAAAGCATCCTACAGTTGTGACCAAACAGAAGTGCATGGTTTCAGACCACTTTAAAAGGGCCTGATCCTGTGAAAATCTGAACTCTCATTGCATGACAATTCAGATGAAAATGCTTCAGAGCCGACCGTGTTCTGTAACTTGTGTCTGCATAGCTCCCAGCCTGTCACTGTTCTCCGAATGAGAGGTGGGGAAAGAAGCAGAGGGAGTTTGGTCTGGAAAAAATTTTCAGCTGGTGCTGGAGGGTGGGGCAGGTGGACTGGAAGCCCTCCCTGAGGTGGCGGGGGGACAAGCCAGTCTAACCACACCACCCTCCAGTGCTGACTGGGGAACCCAAGAATTATCTCTCTGCTCGCTTTCCCCCCTTCCATTCTGAAAATAACTGAGAGGGGGAGATAGTGTTGATCTGGGCTGAGAGGGGGAAGTGGCATTGCCATGAAGACCAGGTTGCAAACTCAAAGCAAGAAGCTGGAATCCCCAACTCCCAGACCCAACACTGACCCCACCCCCCCAGAAATGCACAAACCCCACCAACACCCTGTGGACCCCATCTGCCCCCCAATCCCTCCACTTGGCCCCCCCAATTCTCCCCACAGACCCTGCTTGCCCTCCCATGTAGAGGTCACCTGCTCGCTCACTCCCCCCCAATCCTGCCTCCCCCCCATCCCTCCTGTGAGTCCTGCTTGCTCCCTCATTTCCCCTGCAGACCTCACAAGCTCCCCCAATCCCTCCTGAAGACCCCTCTTGTCCCCTGCCGATCCCTTCTATCCGTCTTGCTGATCTTACATGACCCCCCCAACCCATGCTATAGGTTCTACCTGTTCCTCGAACCACCTGCGGACCCCTCCAGTCTGTCCCCCCCTCCCATCCTGACTTACCTTAGATCTGATAGCCATTTTTAACTCCATCTAATCTCTCCCTGACCTCCCCAAATGTCTGTACCCAGCCTTAAAGTGAGCTTTCCTAATGGACAGAAAGCAAGCGCAAGTATAAACATATTGGCCGAATCTTGCAATCTTTATTAGTGATCCTCACTTAGGATAAAATCCCAGTGAAATCCGTCAGAGTGTAACTAGCACACATAAAGACTTCAGGATTTAGCTATTAGGCCTGCAGAATTTAAAAAGAAAAAAGGTAGACAAAATCTTTATATAGCAAAGACAATAAAAGCCTTCTGGTATTTAAAAGTGGTCATCATGCACAGCTGCAACCATTTTTCTCCTGAGCCTGTTTGAAGATCAGGATTGTGTTACATTACACTTGTGCTGATTTTAGCTCCTCTCTCCTGGTGAATCTTGTCAATGGTAAGTTGTGCAGCACCCCTATGGCAATAAGGCTGTGCAGATTGTTTTTTATAAACAGAGCAAGGGAGGCACAGAAGATTTGTCCAAGACTGCCCTACAATCTATTTGCTTGTCTAAGAAGAGAACTCTTTCTCCTAGAGGTCAGAGCAGAAACACTCTTTGAAATCTCTTCTGTTGTAAGTAGTAAACAGAAGAACGTGCTGTGTGTTTGTACTAGCTGGAGGAAAAACAAAACAAACAGAGCTTTTCTTCTCCTCTTTCTGTTTAATGAGATGAATCTGAATGTTGTTTTCAACATCCGACTGTCTTAACACTTGACATCTGGCTAAACCTAAGCAGGACTGAGGCAGTGAGTAAAACCAGCTCAGTGGAGCTTTCATGCAAGCTCACTTTAAAAGTCAGTACTGCAAACTATCTCACCAGACTTCTGATGTCAATAGAACGAGCTAGAAAAATTGTAAAACATGCTGCACCCGTTTTAAAGCACTGATCAAAACAATGTGAGTGTCAAAACAATGATAACAACAAGAGGAAAGTTCATTAAGTTTTGTTGTTAGCAGTTCAGGCCTTTATCTAAGGGAAAGGAATAAAGGAGAGAGAAAGACTTGAGGTTGCTTGTTCATAGAAGTTAATGTCTGTACCTTTCACCTCTAGCAGTCTGAACTTGGGTTCTAACTTAGGTCACAAGTAAGAGTAGAGAGTTTCTAATCTAAATCTAGGCAGACAGGGTTCTCTGCGTAAATCCAATTATCTCTTAACTCAGAATTCATCTAATAAAAGACATTGGATTTACCCAAAGAACCTTGTCTTCCTATGTCCTTAGACCAACACGGCTACAACAGCCTACACCCCTGATCTAAATCTAGTCCCTAGTGAACTTCCATGAGGGTTAGGTGTGCTTGGCAAAGCCCTGATCAGGAAACCTAAGGCTGGAATAGCAGTGGCGGACAAGACAGGACAGGGTAGAGCAGAGGTATATGGCTGCCATGCCTAGCTGCAGAATGCTACTTTTTCTTCACTTTTGTGAAAGCTAAATTTTAGAGTAAGTATGGAAAAGTGGCTTATAATGAGGGGGGTTATACTGTAGTTACAAGCTTTTGTTTTGGTGAAGGCTAAGGTTCAACCTTTTAAAATTAAGGTATATTGAGTTTTAAAGTGTGAAATAGCTACTTATTAGAATATTTTTCTTGCCTGTTAAATATAATTTCCTTTCAGCCCTTTCAAACTGTGATCTTACTGTTCAAGGGTACAGTTACAATTCTGCTTTATGTCCTGGTTTTTGCTATTAGGCAGTCTGGCTTGGACTCTATGCTGATACTGTCTTAACAGACAAGTCTTCTCTAAATAGACAACCAGCAAAGACCATAAAATCTGTCCACTCCTCTAGTCATTGTAGAGGTTAATCAGATCATAGTATATTGACTGTTGTGACTGTACTGACACTTGTTGGTGCCTCTGTTTCCTCATTCATGCAATGGTGATGTAATAATACAAATTTCCAAAGGGGAATATAAGCCTTAAATTAATGAATGTTTGCAAAATGCTTTGAGGCGCTAGGATCAAAGAACCCATAGAAGGACAAAGTATATTCCTTATTGTCAATGGACAGTCTAAATGGTTATTAATTAGTTTCATGTGATGCTTTCTTCCCAAGCTAAGTACTGCACTGTTTTTTACACAGAGGGTTAGTGTTCCCATATATTGTGGTAATCTGATGGAGCAGGAACTCAGCATGATTATACAAATGGCACAAAACACTTTTTAGTCAGTGTATTCATTAGCGAATGAGAGAAATTAAATACCTTGAGTCCCAGCTTTGTTTGGCGTTGGGGAGTGCAGGGAGCAGGACAGTGATGTGTCTTGAGTGACCCAAAGGTAATAGAAATCTTACAGTCTTCCAGCACTCAAACAATAAGCTAGGGGAAATACATTTGGTCTTCACTGGCCAAAAGATGCAATAGAGCAAGCTGGAATAAAGAGATGCTCTTAGAGCACCTCCTAACCTCCGACATCTTTCAGTGGTCCATTAGATAGCTACAGCATCTCTACTGTAGTGATACCAGGTTGGTTTAGATAAGGAAGGCTAGCTCCTGGGATAGAGCCAGAAGATCGGGCTGAGCTAAATGCTTGGGATCAGATTCTCACTCTGTGAAAACTGACTTCTGCAGTGCTATATGCATTTATACCATCTCCAAATTGGATCCTTTAGTCATATTGCAGTGCAGGATCAAAGCAATTCAAAGGAAAGGTTCCTTGTAATATTTTAGGAGGAGGGAAAAGGAGGAATAATATAAACATTAGTGACCTTTTTCTCACTGTTTTCTCACTGTATATTACAGTCCATACTGGGCATTTTTGTCATCTTTCCTACCCTTTGCATTCCTACTTCTCTCTGCTGTCTCTGTACTGACCTGACTCTGAAGATAATGCATCTAGAATAAATCAGGATCCTGACTGCATGTTTAACTTGGGGCTTCTTAAATAAAATCTAACAAGCAGATGGTTATCTCCTGAAGTATTTGCTGGGCCCTTTACAGCTTTTGTTGGCTTTTGACTAATTCCAAGATGACAGCGGGTAGGATTCCTCTTACTTACATAGATTTTATAATTTGTGAATAAAACATTATACTCCTTCAACTGAAGGGGAAGAGTAGAACCTTACTTAAGGGTTAGAGCAGAGGCATCGGCTAGTTAGCTATTTATTTTTACAAGCCATTCTTGCATTTTAGAATCTCAATAACTTTTTATTAGGCATTCAAGGTGTTTCCTTTCAAATGGTGACTGCCTAATACTCCGGGCAGTCCAGGCTACCTGGACACCTTATGCGGTGGTTGCCTGAAATAAAAAGAGAATAGCTGATGGTCTAATCCAGTGATTTAAACTATCAAAAGAAGAACGATGTAGCTAAAAGTAGTTTAGAGACTGAAGCCCCTTGTTCTGCTCTTCTGTTTCCACAAACTAAGAGGCTAATCCTGAGAAGTGAGTAACTAGAACTCTTTTTCAAGTCAGCCTGGGTATTTCTCAGGCTTTAGCTTTATAACATTAGCTCATTCCTTTCCAAAGTACAAACAACAGTTAAGAGGTTTTCATTGCTATAGCATGAGTTGGTTCAGGTTTTTCCAGCTCTGGGTTGCCTGTCTGTAACTGTTGTCCTTTCTGTTTCAATCCTAATTCTCTATCTTATTTCACAAATTGCTTTTTACTCATTATACAGTTATAATTCTTGTAATAATAAAATTGTGTTCTGTGGGCACAGCTATACAAGATGCTGCTGTGATGTGGTTACTGTGCATTTATTTAGTACTTCTATAATCAAGTAGTAAATAAATGTGTGTTAAATAGAGTTACTGTGCAGTATTTACTGGCGAATGCCTTTTAAGTGATGCTTAGCCTGATATAATACTGCTCATTAGCGTAATAACACTGTTGGTGTTGTGACATGGTAATGTGCAGTATTATTGAGCTACTCTGCAGTTAGCATCTCGTGTGGATGTGACCTGTGTAGTGAGATCAACATGAAGTTTGGAGATGTGGAGGTTGTGAAGTTTTACGTAGCTGTAGGGTGACAGTCCTGAAGTTCTCTAGCTACGAACAGTGGCAATGCAGTCTTCCTAGGCACAATTTGTGTGCTTTACCTGTAAACCTGTAGGTGAGATGGTAACAATCAATGGGCAGTTCCTTTGACATTGCAAAACATTGTGCCAATCACTGTCCTCGATTTTTAATACCCGTACGTGTACATGAGGAATTAAAATAAGAAGGCTGATTTCTCATAATCCATTATTTCAACAGTCACTATTATCCTGTAGTGAAATTTTCAGAAGTAATTTGGGCACTTATAGGCACATACATCTCACTATCCTGAATGCGATCTCTTAGCCTGGACATTACCAGTACCTTGTGTTATATAGTCTGTTGTGCAATATATTAGTGCGGTGGTTATTTCATATATTGTACAGCCCTCCTAGAAAAAACTCCCAACTCTTCCTTTTACCATTATCATTATCACCTTTGAGCTGTCAGGCTATAACTCAATTTAGTTATGAGCAAAGAAAAATAAGTGGACTGTAAACAGGGCAGTTCAGACAGTGACCTGGAGAAAAGTTATTGTTACTCAGCACTTCAAATGCTACATGATACTGATTTACTTGTACATAGAAAAAACCCTTTCTTCTCTAGACTTCTAAGAAAGAGGTGAAAGAAGGAGCACACATGGCCCAACTGCTCATTTTATGCAACTGATGCTGGTATTCACAATATATGTATCACCACAGCAGATACTTTACGCCCTACTATACCATCCTTTTAGACCTAGCAAGTACTGTCAGGTAACTTGTGCCAAGTCATCTGTAAGACAACATGGATTGATTTACCGCTGTGTTCAGAGCAACAGCCAGAGTTACTAGATTACGGCCAAATCAAGGCTGCCTGGAACCACAATGCGTCATGTCATGATATAATCCTGTGATCCAAAAATTGACAGCTTGTTTGGTTGACAGGGCTTAAAGCTGTGAAATACTATAGCTAAATGTCAAAAATGGCAGGGTTATCATTTTTCTTCTGCTCATTGTTCCCCAAACAGAAGTGGTGGTATAGTTGGAGTCCTACCCAGACTCGGAGGCAAGAGAATACAGTAGGTCAGGGAAAATGACTTCACCTATAGTTAAATTTAACCTAAATACCATTATAATAGATATATGCTTGTGACATGTGCAAAGGTAGATTAAGGGATCATCTATGGATTAGACTCACTAGGGAACTGTTCTGTGGATCCCTAAAGCTTGTATCAAGAGATCCATGGCAAGTGATGGTATCTTAATGTAATGCAGGATAGCACTGTAGGCAGGACTCAAATAAGAGTACCACAATACTTCTGGAGGGTGGGAGTAGGGAAGGGTTTTGAGTAGTTGTCTAGTAGAGGACCTGCATGATTGTACTGGATCCTGACCCCATTTAATACCTCCTTTGTTCAACTGAGAGAGCATCATAGCATATACAAGTGTGTTGGTCTCTGCATGATTTAACTCAGCTTTTGCAATGCCTGAGCATTAAAATAGGTTCTTCTACAAGAGAGTTGTAAAGCACAAGACAGTAGACATTGTTACATATGCTGTATGCAGTCCTTCACCAAATAGTGTGTAACAGTATACTAATGTAAATGTTTTCAAAAGTTGTCTATCTCTTATATATAATATTGTGTGGCTAAAGAGAGATTTCCCATCATTCAGAGGGAAAAAACATATGTAATTCAATGCCTAGCAAAATAATAAGGTAAAGGACAATAGTAGTTTAATATCCAAATTTATATCCCCTCTGTGTATGGATATCATTTCTGATTATTTATGTACTGAATTTCTTCTTTTTGGTTTATATAGTAAAATGCTTGGGTGATGAATGCTTTAATAATTTTGTCCTCAACTTGTACTGTCAGTTTTGTTTAGTCTGGAGATCATAAAATCTCTATAGACTTGCACTGACATAGTTTTACTATGATCTGTTTCTTGAAGTATCATTCTTTTAAGCTTTTATACCATGTGTGTGACTTCCATGGATATTTTGCTTTGTGTGACTGGCTGATTTAAAGCAGGAAGCAAAAAAGCTGAATGTAATTTGTAGCCAATTAAAACTAAATAACTTTGTTGTTTTTATAAGTCACTTTCTTCCCCTTCAAAATACTAAGTGTTTTAAGGACGGCCTAAAAACACAGCATTTTTTAAGTGATGCCATGGGACTTCTCTCAGTACTGTGGCAACGTGCTTAGAAATTTTGGCTCTGAGTACGATGGATGGCATCAGAGTTCCTGTTTGAACTGCAAATGCCTGAGGGTGAAACTGGTTAAATTAGAAGGAACCAATGAAATTGGTTGCTCTGATCCTTAGTAAAAGCAAACTCAGTGTTTGATTGGGAATTGCAGCTGATCACAAGGCCTGATCCAAAACCTACAGAAGCCAATGAAAGTCTTTCCACTGACTTCAGTGGATACTGGATCCAGCTCCAGAATAGGAAATAGGATTGGGGGGGGTTGTACAGATTTGGCTGGCTTTGTCTATCTGTTATCTTGCCCTTCCTCTTCCCCCCTCTAAAGACATATGCATGTGCACCTCCAAATTCAGACTTGTTTCTGAAAATGAACCTGATCTCCCTTTGCTTTCCTATGGCAGCTTATCCACAGTGATGGAGATTCTGCACATCTTTTATTACAAGGTATCACAAGTGTAATCAGGTCTACAGTAAATATTTAAGTGTGTGATTCAAATGCATGACTCAAATGCATGCATAAAAATCTATCTGTTCAAATGCATAAGACGTGCTTTTTTGCATAGTCATTCGTTTGAGGAAAACCACATTTTAACAAGTCCAATTTCCACATTTCCTGCTCTATGTTGTAAAGAAGAAGTGTAGAGGAAGGAGACTTGGTTTGACTGCTGTTTTTATAAGTCCATCTCATACTGATACTCTGCTATGCAATAGGATACTGTCAGGTTAAAAATCCTATATCTTTCTGCTTTAGAATCACAAAAGACTTTCACTGGAGCTAAAGGAAAATCTTCCTTAGTAATTAACAGCATAGGGTGGTGATTCTCAACCAGGGTGTTGCAGCACCCTGAGATGTGTTGAGATCTTTTCAAAGATGCTGCTGGGTGCCACACATTTTAGTAGTGTTAGGCTTGCAAACATGATTCACAAAATAATTCCAGAGATTTTAAATAGAAGTCCATAGTGTTAAAAATGTTCTGACCCATTGTGGGGGGGGGGGGAGGGGAGGGTTCTCAGATCTTTGCAACAGAAGAACTGATATCTTATTTTTCTGTAGTCAAAGTGAAAACTAAGAGCTAGGGTTTTCTAAGAGGTGCCTTGAGTCTAATGAGGGTGAAAACCAGTAGTATATGACCTGCAATGCACACTAAGAGTAGGTCTGATTTAATGCATCTGAGAGCAGTTGTTCAAACTCTATACATTTCCTTCAGATTTTCTCATCTATTTGATCTCTGACCAGAAGAATAAAGTCTAATTTCTGGTAGTGAAAAAACATGATCCAGCAGTGTGCTGCAAACCCTGCACATTCTCAGAAAGTTGTTTTATGAAACTAGAATAATGCTTCCACCTTAATTATTTTGGATTTTGGGGTGTGTGAAGAGACAGTATTAAGGAAAGGGGCAGAAAAGCCAGTGACTGGCAGTCAGATGGCTCAGCCTCTGTAGAGAATAGTAGTTTAATGATGTATGAAAGCTGGAGCTTTCCAGTTTAGGTCTGTTTACCATTGCTCTGAAGGCAGAGCTTCTATCTCTGACTTTTTTTCATTGAGGAATGCAGCTGTGGCCAAGAGTCTTTTTATGGCCCGTGGTTTTATTGGAAAGGCTAAGAAATGGTTTTGCTAGTCAGAAAACTGAGCCAGAATCTACCCCGCCACAGTTGCATGGGACTTTAACTGAAATCATTAAAGCTCAAACCTACATGATCAAATGAGACAGATTTTCCTAGTATTCTTGTACAGTACTTAACATCATTTAGTGTGAAAGAGGCCTGGTTGATGATCACTCCATTGAAAAAACTGTTTCTTCTATTTTTGCAATGCCAGATGTGAAGGCTTTCAATAAGAATGCTTTAGGAAGATTCGTATTAATACTGGATTTCCCAGTGGAAAGAAATACTGGAGTTGTTTCTGGCACCTTTTGCCTGTGTATAATCTTGGGTCACATTTTTGTTGCTGACATGTGGAATTGTAGCTTTCGTCATAAGTTATTCTGCAGTGTGATGTATGTGTTGCACATCAATAAATGATATTTTTTTAAAAACTACATCCAGCAGGTGATATACTACTGAGACTACAAGTGATAAAACTTAAATTTCCTGGTTTTAATCACCAGCTCTAAATATCCCTCTTTCTCTTGTGTTCTTGTGTATTAGATATTTTTCTAACTACAAAAAGGTCAGAGCTCCCCTAAGGCAAGTGCAGTTTATAAATTAAGATAGATTGAATTTATTAGCAGGAGGGTAACTCTTGCCATTTAGCCAAGACTTAGATAATGCGTGTGTTATGGAAGAAGATACTAAATTGGCACAAGTTAGTTGGCCTAGCACCATCTGCAAAGCCTGCACTTCAATTTTCTGCTGTTGCCATGGGCTGCAGACTCAGACAGGAAATCATGGTAGGATGGGAAAGGGTCCAAGATATACACAACTAGTATAAGGTTTGCAGTTAAAAGAGAGCAAGAGAACAGGCTATCTGTTCTACTGAACAAGCAGTGCAAAGTAAAGCTGGCTTGTTTTTTTAGTCTCTTTATATTTTATATACCCATTTTTTAAAGCTTGAATTTTTTCCACATTAAGCAATATTTGTATAATTTCAAATGATCCATTTATATATCTGGGGCCTGATTCACCACTATAGTTCTCCAATTTTATGTTGGTATGGCTATTGAATCAGAGTGGCACTGGTGTAAAACAGGAGCAAATGTTATGAGGTATACCAAATATTCACATGGAGGAATTGGTCTCCTCTACCCATCCAAAGCATTGTGGTTGTCTTGGTTTGGTTTAGTATTTTCAAGATAAAAGTTTGGACCTGATAGGTCCTTGCATGGTATGCAGCAGACAACACAAAGCTCTTGTGCTTTAGCATGAGTGATCAGAGGCTGTGCATGGACACTCGAAAGTCAAGCCTTTTTAATGTCTTTTCATTCTTGCAAGTGTGCAGAGTAATATACAATATGAGAAGGGTAGACACTGGCTGTATCTGATGATGAACTGAGGACTTAAGTGCAATCTTCCTTAAGTTTTTGTGGCTTTACTTTTTAGCTTTCCAGCCGCGCAGCAACTGTGTTCCCAATACAGGATTAGATTTCTTTGCACACTTAGTCCATTTTATCATTGTTCAACTTGTCTGTTTAGCACTCAGCACCTGCACTGGGCAGAATTAATCCCACAAAACTGATTTACTTTATTTCACAAGGCAGCTCCTCTGAATGCACAGTGCTCCCTATTCATAGAGCCTTTGCTTCCAGGAAAAAAAAACAAAACCTACAGTGCTTCCTGAAAGCACAGCAGTCCTCAGTGCAAGTTCCTTGAAAATCTACAGCCAAGTATCCAAAATTTCCCATTCATAAAGAAGCACTTTTTTTTAAATCTTGCTTGAGAAATTATTACATGAAATATGGACTAACTTGTCAGCAGGGGAGGGGAGGGGATGCTGCTTGTGCTCAGCAGATGTAGCTTTGGAAATATATCAAGAGAAGCTTTCTTATGTGGGTAAGGTTTCCAGTTGGAGACTTTAACATTGTTCCATTAAATCTTTTAACTTGTGTTTCACAAATTCCTTGATACACTTGCAAATTAACAAGAAGCGTGCTATGCAAGCCAGGGTTTCCCAAACTCAGTTCCTCTTCTGTTCTTGACAAGAGGTTGTATGATGCTGAACTTCTGACCTCTTGTTATAGTAAGTTTGAGCCATTTATATTTTAGAGGTGAGCCTGGAAACCATAGGCCCACAGCTTTAACTTTAGCAACTTTGATGCAAATCCAAACTCTATAAACCAAACCTCTGGATGGAAACACCTGAGAAGATGATGAGGTTTCTGAATGGAGGCAGGGTATATAGTAAAGGCTACACTGTATTAACACTTTTTTTTTGTACTTGCCTTCAATTTTACAGACATTACCATCCTCTCCTATGGAATTCCGAATTAGTGGCTAGGAAGTGAGGGGGTTGTAATATATAAGGTGACCATTTTAGAGCCTTTTCCAAGATAATATTGACAGGTTTGCTGAGCACGAGGGGTCATCATTTTAATATTACTTTTGCTGTCAGTAGTGTTTCTTCTGCATTACTATATTGACCACTGGGACAGGAAGAAAAAAATAAACAGCTTCTTCAGTTACAATTTAATTTCTCAACATGGGGGAAAAAAGGACAGCTGGGAAGATTAGGGGAGGGGAGTTCAGGATGAGTGGTTGCTCCTCAAGGGATTGATCCTGAAAGCACAGGCAATGTCTATTCCATTTCAGAGGAAAGGGCACAGCAGCCCCCTTGGCTCTGCAGGGAACTTGTGGACCTCCTGTGTCTAAAAAGAAAGACCTATTAAGGAGGGGGAAGACTGAAATCACCTCAAAGAAGGAGTATTCTGCACTGGTCCAGACATGTAGGGAGCGAACCAGAAAAGCCAAGGCTGCGACCGAACTCCAAGTGGCTACACATATCAAAGACAATAAAAAATCCTTTTTTAGATATGTGGGGAGCCGGAAGAAAAGTAAGGGTGACATTGGACCCCTGCTAAACCAAATGGGACAACTGACGCCCAGGAAAAAACCAACCTGCTTAATGGGTATTTTGCATCAGTGTTTCACCAGCCCCAAGGGACCACCCTGCTCAATATGGTACGGGATGGCCAGGGTGAGGAAGAATTGTTACCCTACATCAATGTAGATTATGTATAGAACACCTTGAGAGGCTGGACACCTCCAAGTCAGCTGGCTTGGACAGTTTATACCCCAGGATACTTAAGGAGCTGGCAGGCATCATAGCTCAGCCACTGGTATGGATGTTCAAGAACTCGTGGTGCTCAGGTAAAGAGCCCAAAGATTGGAAGAAGGTCAGTGTGGTACCTATCTTCAAGAAAGGGAGGAAAGTAGATCTGGGGAACTACAGGCCTATCAGCCTGACCTCTATCCCGGGGAAGATCTTGGAAAAAATTAGCAAAGAAACCGTTCTTGACAAGCTGGCTGATGGCAATATCCTGAGGGATAATCAGCACGGGTTTGTTGCAGGTAGGTCTTGTCTGACCAATCTCATCTCCTTCTATGACCAGGTGACATATCACCTGAACAAGGGAGAAGAGATTGATGTCATATATCTTGATTTTAATAAAGCCTTTGATCTGGTCTTCTATGATCTCTTCATGAGAGCCACGCGCATGATCAGAGGGCAGGAGAACAGGCCCTATGATGAGAGGCTGAGAGCAATGGGACTCTTCCCCCTGGAAAAGCGCAGGCTCAGGGGGGACCTGTTAGCTGCCTATAGGTATATAAAGGTTGTACATCAGGATCTGGGGGAATGCCTGTTCACCAGAGCACGCCACGGGATGACAAGGTCTAATGGTCACAAACTCCTCCAAGACCGTTTCAGGCTAGACATAAGGAAAAACTTTTTTACTGTCCGAGCCCTCAAGGCCTGGAATAGGTTCCCTCCAGAGGTGGTGCCAAGTACCTACTCTGGGCTCTTTTAAGAAACTTTTGGACGCCTGTCTTGCTGGGATCCTTTGACCTTAGCTGAATTCTTGCCCCTGGGGCAGGGGACTGGACTTGATGATGTTCCGAGGTCCTTTCCAGCCCTAATGTCTATGAAATCTATGAATTAGAAAATAAAGAGTTTTGTCTAAAATCTATTTTAAATAAATGCATCACTACTCATGATATATGAAATTATTTGGATTTATTTAAAGCAATTCTGAAAAGACAAATAGGAGAGGATGGGAGGATCATAATTACGTGGTTCAGTTTGGTTTCCTTTTTTCACAGCAGTCAGTGTCTTGTAGATCTGTCACTGTAGGGTTTCTGAAAGAGGAGTACTCCGTTCAGATTTCTTGTCGAGAGAGAAACTGTACAATCTCCTTCATTGGAGGTTTTCAAGAGGAGGCTGTAGAAGTATGTGTTTGGGATAGTTTTGGAATAGCAAATCCTGCATCTGCATCAAGTATTGGACTAGATGACCCTTGAGGTCCCTTCCAGTTCTATGATGTGATGATTCTGATGGTCAGTAGATAAAATTGCTTTTCAAAGTTAGAATGAACCCTGAAAAAGGAATTTTCTGTCTTAAGTGTAACCACAGTTTTGAAAGATGGACTAAAATAGCATTTTAGCTTCTGCGGGCCATGCAGCACTGTTGTTTACTTTGATGTGAATGTGGAGTAATTCCACTATTGCCTTCATTGTGATTACTCTGATTTAAACAGTAAAACAGACTAGTGGTAGTTCAGATCTATATCTGGTGTAGTTCTTCAAACTAAAACTTCTCTGTGGTCCTTTTCACCATGCAATAAAAGTAGAAGTTGTAGCTCAGTGCCATTCAATTTTGTCAGTGATTCTTAAGTATAACAGACAGTTTGTTTTACTGCTTCCAAGCTGAATAGAATTGAAAATAATAACTACAAGTTAATATTGCTGAAGTCCTAAAATAGGTAGCCAGGTCGATATGTGGTCAGATATATGAATGGATGTTCTTGTAATCGAAGTGTGGAACAGCAAATGTTTACGCGATTTACTCTCTTAGTTATTGGCATTAGGGGGAACATGGCCATTCTCTTCAAATAACTAAGTAAATACTTTGCAAAGTTTCCAATGTGTCTAAAGAGAATAACATACAACTGTTGAATTAGATTCTTCACTTTAACAGTGTCCCCATGAAGGGGTACTTAAGTATTCATTTGGTGTCTTGGCCACAGAGAAAAAGTGAAATATTACTGTCAAAATTAGATGATAATGGTGGATTTAGTGTGGTGAAGCATTCTGGATTGACATTTCTGGTGACTGAAGGTCTTGGTCCACAATGCAGAATAAGTGAGAGGCAAAAAAATACTTGAAACAATTTTGCCCACATGAGCCTACAACACTGTGAGGGAGGGGACCCACGCCTAAGAATTAGAGCCATTTATTCTCTCTGTCCATTTTGAGTCCTTAACTACTCTTCTACTAGTAAGGACCAAATCCTGCTTGCTTTTTCTTATGTAAGTAGTTTGGCAGAAGCTAAAAGAACTACTCAGATTAATTAAGCAAGGACTCTTTGCTTATATGCCAAATAATGTCATATACACTGGCAGTTTCTGTAATTGGAATTTGCCAACTGGTCTTAAACTCATAATTTAGGCAGTCACACAAATGAACCTGGATATCATCCAGTGGCAGGTGTCCCATGGGCTAGTATTTTTCCTGATGACTGCCTCTTAGTTCTATAGCATAAGAGTGATATTGTAGCCTTCTATGGTCCAGAAATAATGTGAAAGGCAAGGATTTCTTAGAGTGATATCTTTCATTGGGCTGTACATAGTTGAGATAAAGTTAGGCAAGCTTTCAGATGCAAGACATTAGGAATAAGAATGTGTTGCTTTTGAAAGCTTGTCTAAATTTATCCCAACTACACAGTTGGGTCAATGAAAGATATCATCCTAGGAAATCCTTGCCTCAGTCTTAATTCCTTGAACTCTTTAAAAATATAGTATATTTCTCATCTTTATCTTTGAAAAATAAGTTGCATCATCAGTAATGAGGAAAACTAAGTTTGGAGGTTAAAATATTTCTGTTGGTTATCCTGGGCCAAATTCAACCCTGGGTAATTCCAGTGAGCTCAGTGAGGTGATGGATTGGATTTGGTCGCATGTCCAAATCCGAAAATGTCAGGGAAGTCCCAAAAGGAAGTTCTGATCTCAGTCACATGAGTGTAAATCATGAAATAACGCTATTAATTTATTCTGTTTTGTTGATTTTTGCTACATTTTCATTTCTCTCTCTCTCTCTCTCTCTTTTTAACATTGTTTCCCACTTAGTTCACTTGAATTGGTGCAACCATCCTTAAAAATGTGTATGATACAGATCATAAAACAATGGTTCACAATACTTCCCTATTAATCAGGTACGGAAGGGTATTTTTTACCTTGTTATCAGACACAGGAATAGCAACTTCATTGGAGAGTTTAAATGGGGGTATCTGGTTTGTCTTTTGTGGCTGCTGTCAAAGAGAGATGAACAAGTTTACATAAAGCAGCTCTTTTTTTTAGTAGTCAGCATAAGGTGTTAAAGAATGCATTAATCATATAATTTGACCTTCATCTTACAAAAATTTTAAGACCATTCATTTCAAATTACTTAAAATCTTTCCTATAACTTCTATGCAATGAAGAACATTGAGGATCTGTTAAATCTTTCTTGTAAATATTAAGTGCTGTTGGTTGAAAGTCAGTTTAAAGCGTGGGGGGGGGGGAACCCTCAAAAAGATTCATGTTGAGGAATTAGAACTTCTTCCATGCATTTTACAAGACTAACAAGGTCATATAAATATCTGCCCAAGCAAAAGACTGCTTTGAACTTTTTCAGTCATGCTGATTGATGCCATGTAAAATTCCCGTTTCATTCTTACTGATTGATCATCTACCCGTCATTCAGAAATCGCCTCTTCTTTAATGATTCCCTCAAGTAGCAAATGAAAAATATACAGTATGAGGCAAAAAAATCACCATCGTGTCTATCAAAGCATCTAGTCTTGTTTTTTCAGATTTTTAAGTTCCTTGCAGCAAATTGTCAGATGCATTCCCTATACAGTCCCAACCACATCGCAGTCACTTAATACCTTCTACTGCCTATTGCAGAGATTTCTATGTATAATGTGTGTTATTTTAAGTGTTGCCACAGCCATGAACATTTAAATTATTTTTTTGTTGGGGGAAGGAAGAGTGGGCATCCTGATTTAAAAAAAAAATAAAAAGAGGGTTTTTTTAAGGTTCTATGTAAGGAATATTACAATCAAATACAGGTATAACTTTACACACCATTTACCTAGAGGTTGAAGCTTTTACTTTGTTTATAAGGAAAGTACTGGACCAATGTTTCATTCCAGGGTATAGATACAGTCAAGCCTGTGGTCTCCTCCTGTTAGTCTCCCAGTACACAGTAGTCCACAAAACCAGTAGTTCTAAGTGGACATAATTATTAGTAAAAGTATGTGAGGGAAACCAAAATGAAATATCCTGGGGTGTGAATCACCTTTCTGCCTTTAGAGGGTATGTGCCTTGTACAGCCAACATACCTATCAGTAACTGTAGTCACTTAGTCTTGTATCATGATTTTTCTGTATCAACACTAATAATGAATTCTGTTTTGTTACCAGCTAAGGATTATGGGCCAGATTTATCTCATTTACCCCTAAAATGACCTGTGTTCACAGAAGAATTGGTGCTAGCTAGATTTGCACTAGTTTAACAGAGGTCAGAATCTCACCCCACTGTATTGTTCTGTCATAATTATTGTGCAGCCATTATTCTTTGGCCTCAACTGGCTTGAATGCTGGTAATCAGCCACTATTTGGAAACAACATTCATACTCAGCAAGCTTTAACACTGAAGGGATTAAACATTGCTTTTGTATTTGGATCTGCCCATAATGTTCAGGATTTCACTATACAGAAAGTTTATTTTGAGTTTTGTGCTTCTCTTTCCAAAGCTTGTCAAAAGGAAAGACAAATAGAGTTCTATGAGACTTAGGAGTACTGTGGAGTCCAGCGTGCTTGTTTTAGGTTTTCGAATGCCCTGAATACGTGGGTTAAATTCTGGTCTCTGTTCTACCCAGGGCTCCAGTGATGTCATTAAGGTTGTATGAATGTGAATGAAAGCAGAATTTGGTCAATGCTACTAACATGAGTTCCACTGTCTGCTCACTTCTATTTCAATTTATTCTGTGCCGCTTAAACTAACTTGCAAAGGCTGAATCGATTCAACCTGGGGTTTTTGACTGTCTGTACCTAGCCGTAGTGATGAAATCCTGCTGTTTGGCGATTCAATGTGCATGTACTCATATTATAATGTTGCCTAGAGACTGAGATCAGAGCTCTAATGTGTTGCAAATACATAGTAAAAGACCATCTTGATCTCCCAAAAACGGCAAGACAAAAGTATAAGAGGAGAAACTGATACACGGAAAGGGGAAGCAGCTTGTCCCAAGTCACATACTAATTCTGTGGCAGTCAAGAAGAGAACCTAGGCCTCCACAGTCTGTCCCTATGTTGCACTGCCTCCAGGGCACAGCAGTGTCACAACACTTACTAACATAGCTAAAACCCAAACTTTGAAAAAAACACATCCAGCATTTAGAAAGGGAGATACCCACCCTGGTTCATTGAGCCATATATTGTCAGGAGTAACCCCAGTGCATCTGTGGTATTGGTGACACCACAGGAACCACAAAAGGAAAGCTCTCTGGATTCTTTCCAATAGTTGGGTGCATCTGTACGTGCTAATGAAGTGTTCCTTTGGAAACAGGGAGTGAACTAAATGTTTGTACTAGTCTGGATTGTGGCTTTCTGCATAGTAAACAAATGTAGCAAAATACAGGATTCAAAATGTAGTTTCCCATCCCGCCAGAGCAAAGGGCTGAGACTTCAGCTGCTCTTGAGGGTGTTGTGAGAAACAGAATAATTACTAGAGGGTTGGTTTGTGCTGCCACAAGCAGTATTTCCCACACAGAAACTCTCTGACATTCTGCTGACTGTACAAAATGGTATCAATCACATTTAAAAATATATGCTGCATCTATCTCTGAAATCTAAGCACAGCTGAGCTACGGCTAAACACAACCACACATTTGTTCCTGCACACTTTTTAACTCTATCAGCTGAATTCCCTTCCAGTGGAATCTGTTGAATCTTACAACACTGGCATTCATGCAGCTATATTTAAAACGCTGTCAGCATTTTTATTACAAAGACACTTCTTACAACACAACAATCCTTTGAAATAGGCCATAAAGGCAACCTCTGGCTGAGATTGAGTCGCATCCCTTCAGTGAGTTTTATTTTTTTTACCAATCATAAGTAAAACTTGCTCAGTCATACCTTAGGGTGGAATCAGAGCAAAGTGCAGTCAGTTGGGTAGAACTTAGATGCCTAGGATCTGTTGTGATTTGGTTTTTGTCACTGTTTTCCTTTGCCTAAACCACATCTAGCTCAATCCAGCTCCCCCCAAACATGGGTGCAATGCCTGTCTTACTTTATTCGGACTTTCACCATGATCTACAAGGGCAGTATTGAGCTCTTAATTTTTCTGTGCACCTCAGTATTTCCACCTGTAAAAAATTATTTCTTCCCTACTTTACTGTTCTGGCTATGTGGGTTGGACTCGATGACCTCAAGAGGGCCCTTCCAGCTCTACCATCCTATGATATGCCATGCAGACTTTATGAATTAGCAGCTGAAGCACTTTGAGAGCCTCCTGTTTTACATAGCAAAATCAAATGGGATAAGTGGTGCTTGTAGTTCCAGAGGCCCTACATACCAGCATCACTTTCCTATTCCAAGCTGCCCTGACTCCTACTGGTCATTTAAACAGGGACTGATGTCATCATTGCCTCAAGTAACTCTTTGGAACACGCTCATGCTGATGCTGTATTGCCTGTAAAATATAAGGGATAATAAGGACTAGGTTGAGGGACAGTTAAGATAATGTATACAGAATTATATAACATTATATAATAATCTGGGAACTAACAAGATATAGCTAATCACCACTCTCCCAACTTTGCATTTCCCCCATTGTTTTTCTCTCATCCTTCTGGATTGTAAATTTTCTAAGCAAAGACTTATTCCCTATGAATATGTCTGTTGTTTGGTATACTTTTAGCTCTCCTGTAATTAAAATGAATGAGCTGTATTCAAGTGGCAGAAGATTAAAAAGAAAAAAAGAAACTAATTGGAGATTTATCCTTAAAGTTGCTGAGTGGCTTCTGCAAGTTGCTAACCTACCATCATGCCAAATGGTTGCACTGGGAACTGAGGGGCCAGAGAGAAGAGTGTAAAGATTTTTCCTTCAAAGACCCTTACAAACTATGCCAATATCAGCACAGATTATTCTGACTGATCCATTTTATTTAGAAGTGATTTATAGAAGTGATTTGTTTAGAAGTGATTTATACAGCTTTGTGTCCAGGAAAGTGACTCAGTCTCTAGTGTATTTTTTCCCATTTCAGTAGTGACCTATAACTCTCATGAGTCTTACCAAACTGAGTGCCGGTTAACATCAGGAGGAGACTTGCTCGCTACGTACCAATTTATGTCTATTTGTCTCTAATTGGAACAGCTCTCCGTGAAAACATTATCCAGAAATAACCTTGCTGAAAATATTCGCCCACAATCATAGCAAGTCATTGTAAATAGTACAGCCCTTTCCAGAAGTCAGAAAGCAATAATAAAATAATGACCCTGAAAATATATGACATATTATAGCATTATTCACTATGCCCAAGTGTTCTCTGATTTTTTTTTCCCCTGCTTTGAGTGGAAAGTTATTACTTTTAAAAATAGTATTTTATATAGCATGCATTAGTTATCCACTGGAACCTAAAATTCACAAAAATGGCTCCATGTGGAATGTTAAAAAGCTTGAAGGGTTAATCAGGCTTCAGTATTTAACATTAACCCAAGCAAGCCTAGTGGACTACTTAAACGCAAACATTATATATCCTGCATTATTCTATATCTGTTGCCAGCAGTCCTATAAGTTCAGGTAATTTCATGCATGTGGAGGTAGACTTTTTCCCTTCATCAGCTAAAATAACAATAAAGCTGAACTTAGTATATTTATTTAGTGAAACACAGGAACCCTGCCCTGGTGGTTTTAATCAGGCTCTCGCTATGTGGTAATTAGGGGTTCTCTCCTATGGTTCTGTTTTTACTTAAGCTTCAGAATGAGCAGCAAGTTAAGTTTCCAGAGATATGTGCAACTAATGCTGTCTCATTTACATACAGATTATCCAATGGGGACTCTTAAATGCACAGACTTGCATTACAGTAATGGAACCATTACACACTAAGCTTTTTCAGCACTTTTTTAAAGAAATAAAATTATTGAGTAATTTTTGGAGCAACTCTGTGTACGTGCATGTGCATACACAAAGAGGATGCAGAATCTGAAAGAGCCAGGATTGCTGTCCAGAATGTTACACTATGCTTATGTTAAGTTACAAAATCCATAGCTGGACCCAGGTTCAGATTCCAAATCCACACTGCCACAGAAACGCGCCATGACAGTATAACTGTAACCAAGGCAGGGGCATCTGTTGCAGTGTGGCTAAATGGTGCCATAATTTATTAGTTCTTATAGACAGTATACATTTTAACTATGCTATGATCTAGTTATCAATAAAATGTGTTGTGCATTAATCATCAGAACATCCTGCATGTAACTAACAAAGAAAAGGATCTAGTGATTTGTCCGAAGTCATACAGAAAACCTGTAGCAGAGCTACGAATAGAATGCAGATTTGTTGAATCACAATTTAGTTTCTAAAGCAAAAGCCCTTCCTCTTTCCCTAGTTGGAAATAACTATATGAATCAGTTCTTTGGGATGAAGAAAGGGGGTTGATCGGATTAGTCACTGGACATCATAAACATACACTTAGCGGTTGTGGGGGAAACTGGTGAGGTAACTAATCAGCTGAAAGAGTGATGGGGCTGTGTCAGGAAAGGGGCTGTCAGAAGAGTCTGACTTACAAGCAGGTTCCTCATTCATTCGTACTCTGTCCTAAAGTGTTTGGAGTTTATATTCTACAGTTTATTTTCTGTCTGTCTCTATAGATAGATTTGCATGGCATTGGCTTATGATAATCATAGCACAGGTGGGGGTATATGCAAGTAGAACAGATATAATTCCTTTAGAATTCACTAAAGTGGCTTTTAAGGACAATATATGGCATAAAAATAAGTAACGGTGCAGGCTGGTATAGAAGTGTTGTTAGTATGAGTTTTGGCTGTCCATGTTACTTATGAGCAAGAAAGTCACCAGCGATTTGAACAACTTATCCCAAAAGGGATTCCAGGAAAAATCTGTATATTGCATACTGGCACACAAGCTCTCTGCTATTTTATTATCATGCAAAATAACTGTGATTTAAGAGGTTCAGTTGCTTCTTTGCTTAGATGTGGCACATGAATGAGCAAGCTTTTTCCAGTTCTTTATAAACTCATTCCACAGGTGGAAGGCAAGGCAGGGTGGTATTTTATAGACTAACTAGTTCAGAGGGCATGAGCTTTCATAGGCTACTTCATCTGATAAAGCAGGCTGTAACCTATCTATGAAAGCTCATGCCTCTTTGAACAAGTTATTAGTCTAAAAGGTACCACCATGTCTTACCTTTTGCATGACTTCAGCTTCTCTCTACAAGTAGGAATAAGAAGAAACACCCTTCGTATTAACCAGGGCTGCTGGCAAGTTCCCTGTCAAAGGAGACCACTAATTTGTTTTTTCTGCAGTGGAATTAACACCAGGGAAGAATTGGGTCCTGTTTTTGATGTTGTTTTTGGGTTTTGTTTTGTTTTTTGTTTGGTTTTTTTTGGGGGGGAAGGGGGTGGTTATTCAGGGTATCACAAGTTTGCAACTGTCCTTAGATCAGAAATGACCTGTGGCTGTTAGCAGCAGCACTCTAAATTATTTTTTTGTACACAGAAGAAGGCCTGAAAGTGGTCATTGAAAGTGGAATAATGGTGCTCAAGAAAACACTATCATAATTGTACAGGCCTTTGAAACATAAAAAAAAAGTTCTCTTGTAGTGTTTGTTCTGGGAACAAATGTTCCTTTACACTCCAATTTTACTCTTTAGTGCTAGATAAAATACTTCATCTGAAACATTAACAACTTCCACTTTTAATTCTGCTGAGGAACATCTCTTTATTTACCAAAAGAGTTTGGCTTGGGCTGGAAGGTGAGCAGCCTGGGCAACTGAAGTTTGAGTTCACCTACACAATTATGTAAATTTAAGAAGGCTTTAAAATCCCACAGACAAGAACTGCAGCTATCAGGCATTCTTGTGACTTTCTATAGGGAGTCACAGTCTGATTTGATTGTTTTTTGGTTTTTTTTTAACTGTCAGGATAGCTGTAATCACTAGATTGTTCTCTCTGTAGAAATGCCCATGTGAAGATGAAAGTTTGCTACTGGCCTGAATTGGATGTTCTCTTTCTTATCTGAGAATCTGTTTAAATTCCAAGTTGTGCAGGGCTCTTCAGACTTTTCACTCACTTCTTCAATCTGGACTGGCTTTCCCATTCTTGTTTGCACATCATTCTGTCCTCTTTACAATTCAGCTGTTCTTGATCATAACAGCTCATGAATTCAGATAGTTGCTTGAGCAACAACTTTGAAAATGAGAGGTTTCGTGTTTACAGTTTTATTCTGAATAATGCAACCAAGACATCAGTGCTAAAATAGATTTTAAAGAGTTTTAAGAGGGAAAACATTGGACTGTATTGTAAGAGAGCTCTTTTCACTAGCACCTGTTAGAAGCATTTGAAGCTGACAAGTGGGTAAGCAAGCATAAAAAGGATCATGCAAACATAATTTTGTACAATGAATAAATCCATGGGGGGATGGTCTCTCTTAAAATAAGCTTTGTTCTGGCATGTGGAAAAGCTAATAAAGAGTTAGATGTAAATATTAATAAAGGAGCAAAGAAGAACCTTCTAGTATTCAGTAAATTATCCTGGCTTCCTCAGGATTGTACCCCCTCTCTGCCATCCATGTGAAGCACTGCACAAAAGCTTGAAGAAAGTAAGTCACAAATAAAGAGTGATGCCTAGGTCAGGGCTCTTCAACTGGTGGACTACAGGCCACATCTGGCTCATGAGCGGTTAACGTGCCACCTGCAAGCTCCTGCCTGGCTGCCAACTCCCCATTGTTCCTGCTGCTGCTGTGGCCATAGTCTCTAGGGCAAGGCAGCAGCGTGGGAAGGGACCCCATGAGGGGTCTTTATTGTGGGGGACAGGACATTCAGTTGCTCATGTGACAGAAGGAAGAGGAGGACTAGCCCCAGCTCTGCCAAATATGAAGCCTCCCAAAATTCACAGTCAGCTATTATTACTGATGTTGGCTAGCAAACAAATATTAGAGAACCTTCCACCCTTGTTGACTATTTCAGGTCCAGCCAGCTTGCTCATGTTGTCTTGATCCTAGGGAAAGAGTGTAGAGTGTGTGCCCTGCTGTAAGTATGACAAAACCCTACACAATATCTGGAAGTCCCAGACTCCCAAAAAGCTGCCTGTACACATGCTTAGGGCAGGGGTTAATTGGAGCGGTTCCCAGGGAGCTGCTGTAATTAAAACTCATGGTGTCATGTGTATTAAGCTCCTGTGCATTTAAAAATGGCCACAGGATGCTTTAACTAAAGCTCATTTGATGAGCTTTAGTTAAAGCACCCTAGCAGCCATTTTTAAACCTGAAGGGGCTTATACACGTGATGCTGCAGCAGAGCTAGAGAGATCTAATTAGAACGCATTAGAGCACATGTATAGGCACCCCCAGTCATTTCTAGTTCTGTGTGTTGGGGAAGGAGAGTTAGTATTTTGGAGTTTCTCCTTACCTTAGCCGTACCTCATTCATTTCAGTACCCCTGTTGCTGCATTGTTATTATACATAGTATACAGATATGCTTCCAGGAATGTAGATGACTTGAGCAAGGTTACATTTCAAGTCAGTGGGAAAATCACAAGTCCTAACTTCCAGACACTGATTGTAGTGCCTTTATAAGGTTTTCCTCTTAAAAGATCTGGAAGATAGCTAATAAGGAAAGATCGTATTTTGTCAGAAATAGTGAGTAAGGTAGAGTACCAACAGCAAGGGCAGATTTTCCTTGTAAACATCCTTCTTCTCTGAGATATTTAGACCTGGAATCCAATGTATACTCTTTTTATATCATATAAAGTATTCTGATTTCAGTATTGCCAATCCCTGGCATTCAGAAACAATGATGAGATTAACTTGAAAATCATCAGATAAGAATTAATTTTGGATTTGGTCTACTTATCTTTTGGCTTCTGTGCCTTAACTTCATGTTTTTAAGCTTCTAAATACAATGGTAAGAATTGCAAAAAGACATTTTTAAATCTTTTTAAAAATGGTGATTTTTATGTACTTATTTGTTTCCAGGATTATGGGGCTTTAGGAAAAATACCATATATTGTGCGATTTGTAATGAAATCACAAGAGTTGGCAACATTCCCTCATTTATAGTTTTGGGAGAGTCAACCCTAGCAGTAAAACAAATGCAACTAGCTAGTTTACTCAGTGGATTTCTATTCTGTTTGCTTCTGTGGAGCTCTATTACGGACAAATTTAGCACATGACTGGGAATATTTTAGGGATTATTTCTCACCACTGTCACCCACAGTTGAGCAACATTTCTGTGGTAGTATTATTACCAACCACTATGCATACTCATTACACAAAACATGTTCATTCAGCTCACTACATATCCCATCTAGCAGTGACCTATGCATAACCCATCCTGTGACAAATGATTTCTCACCCAATGGCAAATGGGCTTTTCTTACTTCTGTTTGATGGTAAACCAAGGTGGCTTCCTTATTGCAAATTATGGAAAATTCTTTTTTCTGTGTTTCTGATTCAGGGGCTATTCTTTATTTCTTTTAGGAATTGGTGGTTTGTATCACATTGCGATTTCACTGAATACTGTTCCTCCCAAGAAGCCCTCCACCCTTTTCTCATTCCTTGTTGCACAGCAAAGTAGAATGATGCCATGCTGCACCTTTCGGGAGGCCTCCACCCTTCACGCCCTTTCTGTTATACAGAATAATAAGATTTGAGCTACATTCGGTTTGCAAAGATCATTAAAGATTTGTGGGTGCATAATAAGAGGTGGGAATAATAAGACATAATAAGATATTCTGGGAATAAGATGACGCCCAGAGTTTCATTGTGCTGCTCATAACTTCACACCCTATCTGCAAAGTATTCCAGAAGGAACCCAACCCAGCAATGAGCTATAAGGATCATAATTATAACAACAATGCATTCACTGCAATTATAAGGCATCATCTGTCCATGGATATGACAGTGCTTTACAAATATTAATTAATGCCTAACAACACACCTGCAAGGCAGATAAATATTACTGCACCAAGTGAAGAGGGTGAAACCAAAGCACAAAGCAGTAAAGTAACCTTTTGAAGATTACTAGTACCTCAGGAACAGAATTGTAAGTAAAAACAAAATCCTTACTCTAGCTCTTTTGTAGCATTACTTAATTGGTGGCTGAGAATCCCCTAGTATCGTAGGGCACATCTACATGAGACGCTTCCTGCGCAGTAGCATGCCGGTCAAAAACCATGCTAATACGCTTACTGCACAGCGTTGTTAGGCTACTGTGCAATAAGCATCACAAAAAAAGTGTGCAGTGGCGCTACTGCACAGTAACTGTAGTTACTGTGCATTTAGTTAATACTTCATTAAGCAAGTACTAACTTAAGTGTGCAGTAACTACTGCACATTAATGAATGTGAAGATGAGCCCAGAGAATACTTGCTACTCTGGAGTTACAGTAGCTCTATACCACCTCCTTGCAAGGTTATTTCATGTAGAGGGCAGGAGAAAATATGGTCATAACATTCATACTCCAGCAATCTCTGACCATCATCATGGCTAGTAGGGGGCTATTACAAGCCAGCAGAACATAAAGCAGCTTTTAGGCTGTTACCAGTTACAGCTGGGATCAAAGCACCTTATAGCAGCCCTGGATATAGATCGGGGTGGGCAGAATACGGCCCATGGGCCGGATCTGGCCTGCCAAGCACTTTTTCCAGCCTGTAGCACCCACCAGCAAATTGTGCCCTGCCTAGCCCTTCCACCCACAAGGGTAGGCACCAATGATTGCACACACCCCAAACTTACTCTACTGCCTCACTCCCACCTTGTGCACGTAGGGGCCTGGCTGGCCAACGTGCAGCTTCCACACAGGGCTGCTGCTGCCACGGCTGCAGATCCCAGGGACCTGCTTTGCTTCCCCGGTCTCCTGCTGGCTCTCGACAGCAGGTAGGGAAGCAACGGGGGTAGGACTGCAGCTGGGCAGGAGCATGGGGCTGGTGGCAATGCAGAGCCCATGTCCAGGGTGGGCAGCAGCAGTGTGGAGCCCAGGTGGGCCATGTGTGGGTGTGAGGGAGGGTGGGGAGTGTGGGGACCTCCCCATACTCCCTCTCAATGGCATGCAGCCCCAGCAGGCGGTGGCAGCAGCAGCAGGCGGGGCACCCAAGGTGCAGGTCCAGCCAGTGCTGTACATCGCAGTGAAGAGTGCAGCCTTAATTGGGCTGTCTGTTGCTGGCACTCCCCGCCACACGCGTACAGCCCCTGCACTCGCACAGCAGGGAGGGAAACCTCATGTGCTGGAGTCGGCTGCCTTCCCCACTGGGGCTGCACAGCCCTGGAGAGAAGCCCTGGGCACTGGAGCTGGCTGCCTTCCCCTTCCGTCAGGGAAAGGCGCCTGGAGCTTCCCTCCCTTGCAGTGCAGCCCCAGCAGGGAAGGCAGCCAGGTCCAGCACGCCAGGCTTCCCTCCTGTGCTGTGCGAGTGCAGGGGCTGCATGTGCGTAGCGTGGAGCGCTGGCAATAGATGACCCAGCGCTTCTCACTGTGATATGCAGTGCTGGCTGGAGCTGTGGCCCTGAGTGCCCTCCTGCCTACTGTTGCACCATAGGGGAAGTGTGGGGAGAGGGGGCCTGTTTGCCATGGCAAAACACAGGCTTTCTCCTTTTAAAGGAGAAAAACACAGAAAACTGCAGGTTCCTCCTTGCAGGCTGGCAGAGTTCCAGGGGGTGTTTCACCTTGTTGGCATGTTTGGCATGGGGTTCCCAGTGGCAGCAGCACTGAGCCACCCCCGCCCCGCGCTGCCCTACCACACCGGGTGCTGCCCACTAATTTGCAGAGGCCTCTGGGGGAGGGCAGCAGGGCAGGGAGCCCAGAGCCTGCAGCAGGCAGTCTGCATCCTCCCCCCTCACATACTTCACTTGGCTTTGTTTAGGCTCTGATGCCCATGGCAGTGGGGAGGGTGCTCCACGCTCTGCTCTGGCTGCAGCAGTGGCTGGGTTGCATAGCCCTGAGAGCTGGGGACCCCCTCTAGCAGGGCAGGGGTGGGGCAGGGGCCTGTAGATCAGGAGTGAGGGGCACCAGTACAGCTGGAGGGGTGGGGGTACAGCACAGGTATTATACAGTCTGCATACCAGTACAGCTAGTATACATGTGCAGACCAGTATGGCTGCGGGTCAGGAGTTAGGGACACCAGGAGGGACACGAGGTTGCAGGTTGGGAGCGAGGGGCACCAGCTGGGGGCTGTGGTTTTGGAGTGAGGGGCAAAGGCAGGGCTTGGGGAGCTGTGGGTTGGGAGTGAAGGGCAGGGGCAGGGCACTGGCATATCAGAGCTGTTCAGCCCCACAAAGCAATGCTGGGTGGGGGACAGGTACAGCTGGACCAACGTCCCTTTGAGTGATGAGAGCAGGGGGAGCTCTGATTTTCCATAATAAAAAAACCCCAAAGCACTGGTAAGCTTCCAAATTGCTTTAAAACTGTAAATATATCAAGAAAACATTGTGTTCAGCTGATGGCAGACAAGGTTCTTTGGGTAAATCCAGTATCTTTTTTTCGAACAATTCAAATACTTGGAAAAATTTGTGTTCAACTGAAAAACAATTGTGTTTATAGTGGCATTTCATTGTAATCATGGAAAAGCATGGATTTGGGGGTTTTTTAATCAGAGAATTTGGGATTTTTTTTTAATATCAGAGACTTGGGATTTTTAAACCGAGAAAATCAGGATCCCTGTAAAGACTGTCCAGTTGTTGTACTGCACCCTTGAAATTCAGCTTTTCTTTTTAGTCCCATCCTGGAGGTGGGGCAGGGGGACATTTGTAAGTGAACCGTAATCTTGTTTTTCAAAGCCTGTTTAAGGAGCATAATTAACAAATGCTGACAGTTTTGAATATTTTCCTCCTGGCAGATTTACATGCTACTAAACTACTATATTACATTGTTCTACTAGTTTAACATTGTATGCGGCTCTACAAACATTTTATGCATGCATATTTACATATTATGTGGTGGTTGATTTGCATATCTTTTCATTTTCGATTGTAATATTTCGAGGCAATCTTCATTGTGCACAAGAGTGAGGTTAGTACTTTACTGAATGTGTAGGACAGTTCAAATGAGTATTCATGGGAGTTACTCTGCTCAGAGTCCTTGTCATGAGTTGTACAGGAGGACTTTCAGCATCAAGCAAGGGCAATGTCTGGATCAAGCAAGCCTTTAGTCCCAAGGATTTGTATGAATTGTTGGCAAAAATTCCACCCTTGTAACAAAAGCAAAATTTTCCTGACTTTCTGTTAAAATTTTCCCACAAAAAAAAAATCCTCCCAAGTTTTACTGCCCCAGTGGTGTACGCTGGAGCTGGTATCAAATGTGTATGGCTGGATCTGTTACCTACATTTTCTCCCCTCTGTGGAAAGCATATGAGAGAGCATAAAGACCTCACTGTTCTTGGTCTCTGTAAAAGTTTAGCTTTAAAAAAAAAGTGTCAATACATGGAGCTGAGTCTCTGCAGTGTTTATGGCTCCTCTTAGGATTGGAACAGTTTAGTATTTTGTTAAATTAGAACTATTTTAGTTGTCGTACATTGAGGTGAGGACAGACTCAGTCATTAATAGCTAAAACATGCATTTTATTATTATTATTTCAACCTAAATAAATGATTAAACTTGGCTGATTCTGGCTTTAAAAAAAACATCTAAAAGTACTGTCCTGCAGAACGGGGGCCCCTTCCAGACCATGGGTATGTGACAGACAATTGCTCTGCACCTCATTCAGATGACAGAAAGATTCTGGCTTTGTGAAATTAGCCAGATTTGATCTGAGTTCCAGCTTCAAATCTTGACCACCCTCTTGTTTTACTGTGAAACCTGCTCTAAGCAAGCACCCTTGAGACCAGTAAAAAAACAGTTGCCTAGTAAAGTTGGCTGTTTAACTAAAAGATCAAGCTACATGGCGCTGGAAACATTAAGGGCAAGGAAACAGGAGTGTAATATAAAAGATATTATAATATCTCATTGTGAAGAGAAGTAAAAGTGTCTGAAGTATAATTTTAAAAGTTTTAAACAAATAGATGGGAACTGCCATCCTTATAATCCCAGGAGACTGATGATGCAGGGCAAATTCAGTTCTTCTCCAGGTTGTATGAAGGGATATTCTGTTTGCTTGTTTAGCTATCTTAAATTCACAAAAATGTTAAAGACTAGAATTTACATTAAAAGCTCTGCAATTCTTTGAATTTTATTGTATTTTTTTGGAACCTGATTTTTTTTGTCTCCCTGTCTATTCTAATCTTCCTCTTGAGGATCCCCTGCGTGATGGGAAGTATGAGGCTTTGTGTATAGAAGTATGTGACTATGCTTACTAAGGACCAAACAGCTGTCATGATGGTGGGAGTTGGCCAAGGGGTACACACCACTTGCCATCTTGAGATAGATGCAGATCTTTTGAGCTTCACCTCTATAATTTAATTTAGCTTTGTAAGCAAATATGGCAGTTGGTCATACACAGTTGTCTTGGGCAAATGAGCTCTTGCAAAACAACCAGCAATGCACAGACCTGGATAAAAATAATCAGGTGTCTCTCTTTAGTTTCACATGCATTGTTGGAAATTCTTTATGAATAAGATGGGTTATTTGGGTTTTTCTAACTGCTAGCTCTGCAAACTCAGGCATGATTTTGAGTTCTTGCTTTCCTAGGCATCATCATCATGCCTACCATCATACATGTGGAACCTTATTTTCAAGCTGCCTTTGGACTGACACATGCAATTTAAGGACTGACAGTAGATTTGTTGAGGTGGAAGGAACCAATTGGATCTTGGTTAACTGCAGTCTTGTATGATGGCTGCATATGGAAAAGTAGACTCTCATTTTCTTAGGTCTGGCCTACATTTGAAACCTTTGTCAGAATAACTATTTTAGTCAGTGGTGTGATTTTTTTTTTTTTAATTTATTTGATACAATGCTAAATACCCTAGTGTGGATGTAATATTTTAGGGATAGGTGTGCTTTTACAGTTTTAGTTATAGGAATAAGCTATGCTGACATAAAACACTTTAATATAGGTATAACACAATTTACTGTCTGTTAGTATAGTTAAAGCAGCATAACTCTCTAATGAAGACAACCCCCTGATTTTGTTGGCTTCTGAAGTGTTATCAGGACTTAAAAACCAGGAACAAGTTAAATTTGTATCTATGCTCAACAAATACAACTCTAAAATCATTTGGCGCAACAAAGAGCACAGCTGTTAAATAGAGTCACCGTTTTCATCTAGTCGGTTTGGAAAACAGAAGCATGCTATTAAAAATGAATCTCAGAGTCAGAAAGCTGGCTAAAACATTTGCAAAAACCCATAAAAAAACTGCAACCATCAAATGGAAACTTATGTTGAAAGTAGTGAACAGTGTTTTAGTTCCTATACACTTGTAATTGCTTTTCCATAATGACGAAACGCTTATCAGAAGATAAAGAGAAACAAACTCATCTTTGCAGAGGGTTTGTCTACGCGGGGAGAATAATGCACAGTAAATTAGGGGGATACGTTTCTAGTACACTAGATATATTTTAGAAAGCATAAGCAGTGCTACTCTTAATACATGTTAAAAAAGTTAGCATGTAGAACTAATTTGTTTGAAATTCATACCCTGCTTCCCTGCGTACTAACTTCCCCATGTAGACAAGCCCTGAAGCTCTGTTGACTTCGGTGGATATATAACAGAAATAAATCTGACTCAGAAGTTTCTCAGGGAAGCCAAATTAAGTAAAATTCAAAACAAACCAGCCCACTACAGTTTTGATTGATTTATTCAATGGATTTCTAAAGGCACCTGTTGCCTCAGTAGACATTTTAATTACAACATTTGTAAAAACACATCAATTACACATGCTGCTGACACAATATATTGCCATAAATGCTAAAAAAGACTGCTACCATCAGTGCTGCCAGCAATGCTTAACAGACTACCCATTAGACGGGATTTGAAGAAACATTTGGGGACTGTTTTCTGACAGCTTAAATCCCAGGAAGTGGGTTTCCCTTTTGCTAAAAAATGGTGTGTTTTTTTTTTTTCCTGAAGAAGTAATTGTATTATGGCATTACAGTTGCCCCTCCCTTCCATGTATGCAGATGGTAGAACTTCGCCTTGTAAACCTGACACGTAATGACAGCATATTAGAATAGGGCAATAGCACAGTCATTAACAGCTTAAGGAAGCATTCACTAGTGGGAACACTGAGTGCCAGTGTGTGTTGCAGGTAGAGATCCTATCAAAGAAGAATCATTTACTGGTAATGAGCACTTCTCAAGTGGTAATTGAGACATTGTCCTTCTGTTATCATCGGATTTGTTTTCAAAATTAATTTATCTTCCAGACTTATTTTTAACGGGAGGGTAGTAAGAAGAAGGAGGATGGTTACCATCTGAGTAAACAGTATAGTCTCTTTACCTTGGAATACACCTTGGCCTATCTGACAGACCCTCTCTAGATGTGTGGGAGGACTTGTGTTTCCAAACCAGAAAGGGAGAAGCAGATAATAGGTGAGATTTCCATCAGAAGCATTTGCTTCCCTGAAAAATAAGATGATCATCTGAACACTGCTTTATTTGTAATTATCTGTAAGTAGTTCATGTGATTTTATGCCCTCTTCATGGTCTTCCTTCCATGAAAGCACTGCACACTTCCAGTTTCTCACATTGGATGACTTTAAAACACTTGTTGGACAGAGAATTTCCACACTGCAGGCTTACTTGGGGTCTTAACTGGGGTTTAGTCCAAAGTGTATGAGTGCCCTCACTCTAAACCTTTGTAGCAGTCTTATTGAGTCCAGACGAGCAGAGGCATGTGGTTTGTGGCACCACAAACTGCACACGGTGAATGTTAAAATGTGCGCCACGCTACAAATTTGCAGCACAGTGGCAACATTTGCTACCCCTGTCCCACTCCCTCCCTCACTGTGGGGACCTCAGTCTGCCCCCCCCCCCCCCCCCCCCCCCCCATACCTGCCTTATGTTCCTTCCTCCCCATAGATTTACCTGCAGGGGGCTGCTCTTTACACTGCCTAGCTGTATCCCCAGCCATGCACATGTGTGTGAGCACATGCACGTGGCACCCCCTGCCATCGTACTCCCAGCAGCCCCTTGCAGGCTGAAATGGTGCCTGCCTGCAAGGGGAAATGTGCCATTTCCCAATCCCTGCACAACACTGCGAATCCCGGACAAATGCTGTCCTGGAGTCATGCAGCCTGGGACCAGGACTTGATGTTCCCGTTCCAGGATAGTCCTGCCCAGCTAGGGATGGGTGGTCACCCTACATTTGCCCCAGGCAGGAAAGTGTGTCCCACAGCAAAGCACATGTGCAGGGGTGTGTGCACTGCGGCCCAAAGTAGTAGAACAGATTTGTGCTGCTACTATTTGTGCCACTGCTTGCCTGGTCACAGCCCAGGATTGTATGTCTGGGAGCCCAAAGCTGGGTAATCTCTGCTGTGAAGACATACCCTTAGGAATTAAGCTTCAAAACATGTTTGCGACATGGGAAAAATGAGGCACTCATTTTAGGTTAATGTGATGTATCTGAGGTCGCAAAGCAAATCTGTCATAGACCTTCAAACAAGCCAAGATCTGTTGCCCTCCTGCATGTGAACTTTAATTACAAACTTTATTTTCTGTCACATTGTTTGTGGCCCTCCTGGAACCACAATTGCAGGAAAACCAGAAAGTAGGTTTCTGGCAACTTCATCTCCTAAAACAACAGTAGAAACAAAACCAATGTTGTTATTTCTTCTGAGGGACTCTTTATTTAATTTTAATCTGCTCCTGCTACCACACTTCTATTTTGGCTGAACAATTCTTAGATCAAATGGAGAAGCTAGCTGTTTTACAAGACCTTCTAGATCATATTATGTGGTTTGCTTTTCTAAAGTAAGAAAGATTTCTCCCATAACAGCTCCTTGTTTGTTGCAGGGAAAAACTTGTCTCTTGTTTTTATGGCATTGGCAGGTCACAGAGGCCAGTGAAGAAAGTGAGAGGGTGCATACGATGGTGATGTATGATTTGTATTAAAGAGATTCTCTGACTGTTTATAAAGTGTAACATTGCAAGACTGGTAGCTCAACCAACGCTCATTGTTCACTTATACTTGGTATCACATTTTTAAAATGTATTTTCCTATTTACACTATTACTTATTACATTGTGGATTTGGGGCTGCTAGTTTTTAAGCTATGTTTACATATATTTACAGAATATTTACATCTAGAAGGAATTAGGGACAGGTTTTCTGATCCATCCTTGTATATGGTGATATCATTGTCATTAATACATCCATTTTTCCAGGATGGCTGTCTTGAGACAATGTTATATGTTTTAACCTGTGCTTGTAAAATGCTTTGCAGTCCTCAACTGAAAAGCACATTGTAAATGCAAAATTTTATTGTACCCACCATCAATTAAATGGGTTGCATTTTATGATATTGGGCAACCTGTTGGTGATTTCCTGCTGTTCCATTTCCATTCAAGATTCAAATACCAAACTATTTATTGGCTAAGCATTCTACAAGCAGTTCAGCTTTTGCTGCATCGCACATTTCAAAGGTTTAAAGAAGAGAAAATAAAAAATGTGCATACTGAACCTCATCCCACAGGCCACCAAAACACTTCTAAATTGGAACAACTTCATCTGTTCCTCTAGCATGGAACATGGCAGCTGTTTCACAGCAAAGGGAGGCAGTCCTGATTGGGGAAGATGATGAGAAAAGTTCTCTTTTTAGATGAATGGGTGGGAGGATTGTTGGTTGTAGCCATGTTGGTCAAAGGACGTAGGCAGACAAGGTTCTTTAGGTATTTCTGATATCTTTTATTAGACCAACTAAATAGTTGGAGAAAATGTTCTTTGCAAGCTTTCAGGTACAAATACCCTTCTTCAGGCACAAGGAGAGTTTGTTGTTTCTTCAAGTTTCTATCTAGGAGAGAAAACAAAGAAACAACAAACTCTCCATGTGCCTGAAGAAAGGGTGTTTGTACCCAAAAGCTTGCAAAGAAAACATTTTCCAACTATTTAGTTGGTCTAATAAAATATATCACATTTACGTAAAGAACCTTGTCTGTCTTTTTAGATGAAGCCATGTGAAGGATTTGTAGGTGGATTGAATGTAATTAACAACTTCATTTTTTAGCAGGATAGATGACTCTAACCTTGCAAAGATGTTGTGTCAGACCTTTAATGTCAACAGATGGTCAAGGCCTAGGTTTGAAACTTCATAAAAGAATCTTTTTCTCCATTATCTATTTCAGTCTCCCACAAGTGATTGGCTTTACAACGCTGTAAAGGAGTATAAGGTTTTAGAATTTATGTTTATTGTATATTAGTTCTATCTTATGTGAAGGTAACGTTCATTAGAGCACAAAGTAAGTTTACAGAACTAAACAGATATACTTTACATTTACTTGCCTATTCTATTCTCAGAGAGTAGGGATTTACAAGCCTAACTGCTCAAACCACAAAATGAGACCATACTGTTTGCTGCTTAGCTATTAAGCATTTTATCTGAGGGACAGAGAGTCAAAATCTAAACCATGAATTAAATGGGAAAAAATTCAGGGTTCTGTGGCTGTGACAATAGTAGTTTTAAGGAAAAGAAAAATTGATCATTCTCTAAAGTTTTGAATGGAAAATATCCTCATCGTATGCTATCAGGTTTTTGGTTTTTTTTCCCCAAGGAACATTCCTAACTGAATTTTTGTCCATCAGCTAGGGTCTAGTTTCTAAAAGACGCTGCTTGTGTGAATACACTAAAGCCCTTCTGTTTAATCTAGTGGCTATGTGGGAAGTAAGGCAGGTTTCAAAAAGCCCCCCAGAGTCAGACGATCATGTAAAAGCTTTATTGTTAACGGGTAGGCAAGTACTCCACCTCTGCCAGACTGTCAGGTGGTAATGATTAGCTTGGCTTTGCTACCACTTTAGGGTGTTGCTGTCATTGTGATGCTGTGAAAGAATTTGTCAGCACTATCCATGTTCAATGTATGTTCCCTCCCTCCCCCCCCATCACTTTTATTTACATCTTTTCTTATTTCTGTATAAAAAAAAGCAACTGAACAAACAGAACATACCCGCACATGACTAACAAAAGAGTTAACATCAGCTGGAATAATTTCAGACAGTGTAGGAAATATCTTGTCTCCTTTGAGGTATAAGTTGGGGGTAGATGTATCAAGATTTGGAAGATGTGGGACTAGTTTCTGCTTCACACTTAATTTGTGTAAATCCAGCACTACTTCATTGATATCATTATAAACTCCTGAAAGCAGCGGAGTTGCTCTAGACATCCACTTGGGTGCGGATTAACACATGGGCCTGCAGGGCCCCTGCCAGTCAGGGGCCTCCTAGAGTGCCAGTGGCATCCTAGCCGAGGCGGGCATTCGGGGCTGCCAGAGCGTGCCTTCTTTCCTCTGGCCGGGCCAGGAGCTAGGGGTGGGCATGGTGGCAGCTTCTCAGCACCATCTGCTGCCAGGAAGCCCCATGGGCATCCCTGCTTCCATTTCCTGATGTCTGCAGGCAGCCGCTGGCACCAGTTCCTCTGGGACAGTATGGGACAGCCCCACGCCAGCAGAGGGGCAGGCAGGCAGCTGGAGGTGGAGCTTGTACTCCCACCCCGAGCCGGCCCTAGCCCTAGTCTGTGCCACGGCGCTGGGGGTCTGCAGCGCCGTCTGTGCAACACGTGCTAGGCAGAGGGACCAGGGCTGCCTTCACTCCAGCGTTGCTTGTGCCCCTTGGCTCACCCAAGATGCACTGAGGAGGCTGGGCAGGCCCAGCCACAGCCCCCTGGCAGGTGTAGAGGGAACCTGTCCTTGCCTGGTGGGGGCCTCCAATTTTCTGTTTGCCCAGGGCCCAGTAAAATCTCTTACTCTGCCACTGCATCCACTACTGCAGTTATTTCTCAACCAGGGGGCTAGAACACTCTTGGGGTGCTGCAGGATCCTTTGAAGGGTACTGCAAGAAGTGTAAGGAGAAAAGCAAATACAGGTAGGCTCAGGCTCTCCCTGCCTGGCCACTCCCCCACCCACACTACCTGGCTTCCCCTGCAAGGAGTTAAGCATTGTAGTAAATCAGTTTTTGAAATCAGGTGCTGCTCATTTCACAAAAGTTATGGAGGAATGCCTTGAGTCTGATATGGGGTGCAATTAAGCTAAAAAGGTTTAGAATCATTGCACTACTGTAACAGGGAATAGAGTTTGAAAGAAATAGGGCTGTCCTGAGCAAGGCCCTGCTTGCTGTGTCAGAAATGTAATTAATTAAACTGTGAAAGATAAGAGATTCTGGCACAGATAAACCAGTTACCCGAATTCTAGATGGGACAGATCCAGAGGGGTGCAGGTGTGGTTGCATCCCCCTTTCAGATCACACTGTGGAAGTTGCAGCCAAGGACTTTAAATCTCCAAATTAGGTCAGAGTTAGTTTTCCCTTTTCCTTTCCTTCCATGCTCAGTAGCATGTCCCCTTCCTTCCCCTCTCATTCATTTCTTCCCCCACCCAGTACTATCACTGTCTCCAGCTGACTCAGTGGCAAAGGTAGCTCCAGAGTTGCTCTGCCTCCCTTCTTGCCAGCCTACATAGGGAGTCAGGTTGAGCCAAGGACAGTGGTAGTAGACTGGTTTCTCTTCCCTGCCATTAATAGCCATTACAGGCAGGCGGTCAGGGAGGCTACAGAAGCTTCTGTTACCCTACCGCAGTAGCTGTCAACCTTTTTAGGATCAAGGCACTCCTTGTTAGACTTGGAGAACCCCATGTTAGACTTAAAGCACCCCTCCATAAATTTTGTGAAATAAATTTTGTGAATTGAGCAGTACCCCATTTTAAAAAACAATTTATTTATTATAGTGCTTATCTCCTTGCAGAAGAGCCTGGCAAAGGAAGAAGAGTGGCTATAAGGGTAGGCTCAGGCCCTCCCTTCTCTGCTTAGCTCTTCTCCCCTTGCTTATCTCCTCACATTTCCTGCCCCAGCTTTTAAAGAATCTCAGGGCACCCCAGTTGAGAATCACTGCCCTATTGATAGGGTGTTGGCAAAAGATTAGGAGATTTGAGTTTGCTGGGATACTTTTGGCAAGTTACTTTGCCACCCTCTGTCAGTTTCCCCATCTAAAGAATGAGGCTAATGATACTAAACCCCACAGATAAAATGTGCTACAAAAGGTGCAGGTGTTACCTGAGTCTTGGAAATTGTATTATTTCTCTGAAAACGTTTGACAGGACAGCTCCATTGCGACTCTTGGCACATCAGTGAGATTTACTGGTGAAAAATGGATGCGAGAGAAGGCAAATATTAAACCCTCTCTGATACTGGTAATCCAAGCTAACAAGAGCAATACAAGCATTTCTCAGATTCTGCCCCCTTACCAGTAGCTGGTGCTGGTATTTCTTTTGTGAATGCCTGACTTCAAACATTCACATGTTCAAAATTACTATTATGATGCAATCCCCATCAAAACAGTAATTCAGTCAAGCTGCTAATGTGGCTAATGAGAGAACTTCATGAAGGTGCTTAAAAGAGCACTCTCACTGCAAATTTAGAGCAAGTAGTTGAACGTTAAGTCTAGCCTGCCTGACAACCTGCAAACCTATATATTTTGCAGAATCATGGAATTGTGTGATGAAAGAAAACCTGTTAAGCAGCAAAAAGGTGGGGGGGGGGGGAAGATATTAATGCTAACCTTTTGTAAATGGAAAAACCCAGTTCTTTAGCAGCATAGATTTAAAATCTCCCTTGGTGTAAATCAGGAAGAATTTCCTTGAAGTTTAATGGTGGCATACAAGTGTAAGGGCACTTTTCCCCCTTGAAAATTCATTCCAGTCATACTGAGGTGTGAGTTTGTAACACATGATAGCTATTCCTGAATTACTCCATGCATGGGCATGCGCATTCTGGAATACGAATATGGTAAGATGTGTTTCCTAAAAAAATAACTATTTTGGAATAACTCCTATGTTTAAATAAGCATTCTGTCAGAAGATAGATCTTTCCAATAGTCTTGGAAATACCAACTTTTTCTAATTATCTGCTCTTTGTTAACATGTATTGATAGGCTAAGGATTGAGAGAGAGAGAGACAGGAACTCTGTATAAACTTTTTTATAGGATGTCCACATTTCATAAGACAGCTGCGTTCTACTGAAATTTCATATGGATGGGATGGTTTGACAGTTGGGCAATATTGCCTAGAAGTGCTTTATGCTCTTGTGTAGCCTGGCTTTTAGTAAATGATTAATGAAAAGCTAATCCTTACCTGGCCGATTCTGGTTGTCACTTAGTTATAATGAAGATATATAGAAAAGTCCTTAATATGAACTTCAAGGGTAGAAACTTAATACAAGCTGTGCGGGCCGGGTGCAAACCCAGGCCCTTTGCCACGCTGCACGTGGGCTGTGGCCGGCAGCCCGGGCACGCCGGGTCGGAGAGGGCGGGCACCGAGCTAGAATTAGGCACAGACACTTAACGGTTGATTTTAAGATTGTTTACTTACACCGAGATGGTCACGGTGCAGCCTGGAAAACTTGCTTGAGTTGCGGTTACAAACAGAAAACACGAACAATCACGTGGAGTTTGCTAGGCTCCACGCAGACAGAACTCCGGATGTCCAGGACAAGCACGCCTCAAAATAGAAAACTCGTCGATATGTCTTATAGAAAGTTACCGCTCGAAGACGGGAAGAGGTGGGCGGTGGATCAGGCTGCCAAACTCCTCTGAATAACACACAGGGTATCTATGACCCTGCCGCGCACCCAGAGTCCCCACGAGATGGATGTGGAGTCCTCTTCGGCTTGGGCGGAAACTGCTCAAGACTCTTATACGGCTAGCAGGCCAATCGCTAGCCGCCACGTGGGAATAATTTAGCACTAGCGGGACACAAATTTTCATACAAAGAGCAGGAACTCTTTGCACCGTGCATTTCTGTGTTGCAAAGAAAATGCACCCTGCAAAGACAACTGCAAAGTGGCGGGAACTCCCTCCTTTGCACGCGGGTTCTCTGTGCAGCAAAACTCCACCGTGCAATGAAGCTGTAAACCCACGGGGATAATTCTAGTGCCGAAGCGCACACACACACACAAAAATCAGACCTTTGGGTCATGACACAAGCCTGGCATATCTTTGCTTCTATGCAGTACTTTTATGAGGTGTAAATCCATTTGAAAGCAAAAGGAATTTATAAACTTATCTCAGACTGCTCTACTCTTTGCAACTTTGCTGAGGGCCCATAATCCTGATCATTCCTGGCAGGAATTCCCAAAACTCCCACAGACTTTGGTAGGAGAAGGATCAGATCCAATTTGAGCAACCAAGATGAAAGACTTAAAATTGGAATAGCAAGGCCTGTGGAAATAAGCGAGAGAGAGAGGGAGGTCAGTGGAAACATTACCTTGCCCCAGTGAACAGCCACTGTTCACCGTGTTAAAATGGCATCTGGACACTTTCTGTAAAGGTTGATTCATCAAATGCCAGAGCTCTGGCTGGAAAAAAAGAAAATTAAAGGGAACATGGGGGGAAGCTACTGGAACTTGGTTTATGAGCCCCCATCATTCTCAATTACATTTGGCAATCAGCAGAATAAAATTAATGGTGCCAAATTATGCTTCCATGTGCTGTATGATATTGCCTAGTTTAACTATTTTAGCCATTTCAGTCCTGTAGATTAGGGAACAAGTTGATAGCAAAATAATGTACTCCTTTCATGTCTCTCATTTATATTAATGAGTTTTAGTCAACTAAGGCAAACTGATAACTAATGATTAATAGCTCAAGAACTTTCCTACTGGCATCAAAGGCTGTTTTTTGTCATTTTTTTTTTTTTTAACTCCTTGACAGGTTAAGACAGTTAACAATTAACTGTAGTCTTTATAATTGAAATCTAGATGTTAAATGCTTGATGCAAATTAACTTCATTTTAATCATGGCTTTGGCTTTTAGTGTTTCTCCCACTCCCAAAGGCTGAGTTTGGTTTGATGTTTTGAAAAAAAATTAGCTTTGAACCCACATGACAAGGGTGTGACTCGTTTCTTAATTCTGTTGGTATTCACAGTGTGTAAATAAATAAATAAATAAATAAATAAAGAGGGTCCAAACAAAGATTAATTATCACAGGAGCATAAATAGCTTCTAGGAAAAAAAGAATTAAAAAAGGTATTATTCTCCAAACTCAGAATGATCAGTAAAGACAACCTATTTCCAGACTCAGCAACCTGTTCTTTTTCTGTTAATTTGTGTTAAAAGGAGCCAAGCTTTAAACATGTTCTGCATGCGTGTCCAGTGGTGGAACTCTGGGTAGAAGTTGTAGACATTCAGGTTTGGAAATGGGAATCCTATTATTAAATTTGTTTAAGCAAGCAAGACAGAGAAAGTTGCATTTCTCCATAACAAGACAATCAAACCACCCTATGAAAAACCTCAAACTGTGTGTTGCATTTGGCCAACTCTTGATAAGTGAAATCACTGAATGTATATTTTGGGTCCAAATGTTTGATCATCAGGGATCTGAGTTTTTCATTTCTCGTGGAAAAATTCAGATTTCCTTGTTTAAAGGAGAAAAACCCAGGAAACTGCAGGTTTCTCCTTGCAGCCAGAAAAGTTCCAGCCTTGGAGCTGGGGAGAGTGGGGAGGAGAGTGATCAGAGGCAGGAGGCACCATGTGCACGCGCGCAGGTACACATAGACATGGTTGGCAATACAACCAGGCAGTGTGGGGTAGAGCGGTTCCCACAGCTCCCCACAGATAAGTCTGTGAAGGGAGAGCATATTTGACACAATGGAGGAAGAGGGGGACATAGTTGATGCATGGTGGGGGAGACAGTGGGCAGCGCAACTTGTGGGGAGATTGAGTTGATGATGGCGCAAACCAAGCCTACACAATGAAGGAGAGAGTGGGGTAGGGTTGGTTGGTAATTGGTGGCTTAAGCTGGAGCTGGAAGTGCTGCCCAGCCAGGGTGGTGCCCAGGGCAAGGGGCTAAGGCTGGGGCTGAAGTACATGGGAATGCATGGCCGTGGGTCCCAGCTGGGAAGTGGGAACGGAGCCACAGGTGGCTCATCCTGGGGTGGCTTTGGGGAGGGAGAAGTGGCTCCTTGTCACTGTAGGTACTTGCGGGGAGGCATCGGGCCCATAGGTGATGCATCAGGAGGGCATGGGGGGCAGGTGCCCCCCAGATTTCTGCACCCACAGTGGGACATGGGGCTGCAGCCTGGCTGGACCAGCACTGAGCAGAGGCTGCCTCCACAGCCCAGTGGGCAGGACCCAGCACAGAAAGGCAGAGTAGGGTAGAAAGGCTTTGTGTGGCCACTTCTAGGGGTGCTGTGCCACCATGGCTGCCAAGGTGAAGTGCTGCAGTGGTGGTATGGACTTGTGTCCCTCAGCTGCGGTGGTGGGCAAAGGACATCTCACCTTGGTAGCCATTGTGGAGCAGTGCTTCTGGTGGTGGTGGCAGCACCAAGCCTTCTCAACCTGCTGCACCCTCCTGTGCCTGGTCCTGCCCACTAGGCTGTGGAAGTGGCTCCTGGCCAGTGACAGTCCAGTCAGGCTGCAGCCCTGTGTCCTGCTGTGGGCAGAGAAATCTGGGGGGGGGGATATGTGCCTCCCCATACCCCTCCAATGGGTTGCCTATAGCTTTGCCTATGCCCACACACACCTCCCTCTCACCATACACTGAGGAGCTGGGGACTGAGGGTGGGGAGTAGTGGATCAGGAGTGAGGGGCACCAGCAGGGCTGCAGGTGTGGGGGGCTATGGGTTGGGAGTGAGGGCCAATGGCATGAGCAGAGACAGAGCACTGGCACATCAGGGCTACTCGGTGCTATAAAGCAGCATGAGGAACAGCCACAGCTGGACCCACGTCCTGGTGAGCAAAGGGGGCAGGGGGAGCTTTGATTTTTCATGATAAAAAGAGCCAAAATCAAACACCAAAATATATAGGTATTTAGTATTTATTTTATTATAATGATTGAGGTTTCCAAATTGCTTTAAAATGTAAATATATCAATAAAACATCGTGTTCAGTTGTTACCTTATATACATACACAGCAAGATCTTCAGCTAGATAGAGATATAGATAGGCTTTTCATTTTAATCATGGAAAAACATGGAGTTGAGGGCTTTTAAATCAGAGAACTTTGGATTTTTTTTAAATAAAAGAAAACCAGGATCCCTGTTGATCATGCAAAACCCTCAGTGGGAGCTTTACCATTGGCCTCAGTGAATGCAGGATCAGCCCCTAAATTACTGCAATAGGAATAGCAATGCAAATGAGTATGTTGTTAATATGGGCTGGACTATGCTACTGTATACCTACACTAAGCTTCTCAGCCCATCCAGTTTGAAGTAGAAGTTTCCCAGGATTGAACGGATGCCTACTCAGTTTAGCAGTCGTGTAATATCATGTACTAGTTATTGGACTTCTTACTAAATATTATGTTGAGCAGCTGAAGTCCTTGCTCTGACATATGGATAATCCAGGTCAGCTTCTGCTCTTCAAACAACTGCTTTTATTGTTTTCCAAGAGGAATATTGCTGCAGTTTCCTAAATAAGCAGTTCCTCCAAATAAGGAAACTCAATATATTAAGAAGTCTTGGCCTAGAGATCAGAGGGACTGTTCACAAATCAGCATTTCAGATTATACAGTAATGTCAACACTTCCGTCTTAGTGCCTCGCATTTGAATTTAAAGGGTGCCCTACAAACAGTTTCACATGTCTATATGTATAATAGTTCTGGTTAAATTTAAGAAAAATTAAATCATATACTCCTTTTCTCCTCCTTTCCTCAGGTTAAGTCTTCGTTTCTGTCTGTATGTTTTATAGTCACAAGATAGTCTAAACAATATCTGCTTGAATGCAATATACACATTTTAGTGGGGATTAAATGTGTATTTTAAATTTGGGCAGTTTTCTGCAGTAATGTCTTCCTTATATGGACAGCAATAAAGGTGAAGGCAATTCCAGAAGCAGACATGGGAGATGATTGTGTTAAAAGACACAGTCCATGTCTATGTGAGACTATGACTGCAGTAGCTCATCATGGGGCACAAACCATGATGGGACACTACAGGGCAGTAGTGTCAAGCTACTGTCCAGTCAGTGTCACCAGGAAGCAGTGCAGAGACACTACTGCATGGTAATGCCAGTTACTGTGCAGTCATTTAGTAACTGGGTATACAAGTACTAAATGATTGTGCAGTAACAGCTGTGCAGTCAGCGTCTTGTGTAGACGCAGCCACTGAAGTAGATTTAGGCCGTAAATCAGGATTAAAAAAAATGTTTCTATCATAGAAGTTTTGGATAATTGTCACAGCAGGGTCCTGCAGGAGGGCTGTAGTCTCCTCAAGGTCCCCTTCCTGTGCCAAGCTGGCCCACAGGGCACCCTCACTTCTCACCCACCACGTCTTTGATGGAGATAAAATGTATGGGAGGCTACCTTACGTCCTCTTGAACACAGGTTGCTGTAATATCTGCCCCGTGGACTCCTGGACCCCTTGTGGGTCCTGCTCTGCTATGGGTGCTTCAGGGGCACCCTAGCCTTATGGGCTATGCATGGCTCCAACCATCCCTTTACCATGCCCCAAGCCTCGCAGCTGGAATAGATGTTGTTCAGTCCAGGTCTACATCCTCTCTCTGGTGCTCAGGCTCCCCGCGGCCCTGTCTCTCTCCACACCCTCTCTCTGGGGCCCCTCAGTAATGCCACCCCCTTCTCTGGGGCTGGGGTCAGTGCACCCTGACTGCTGCACCCTCACTGGCACTGGGGTCCCCACACTGCTGTGGGTCCCCTATGAGGCCTCCTCCAACCCCTAGTAGCCTCACCCAAACCACCGGTGACAAACAGCGACACAAACGCAAGCCCTTCGGCTATAACTTAAACGAAAGCTGCTTGGCTATAACAACATTCAAGCCTACCGGGGATTCTTCGTCTCGCAGCCGTGTCAGATGCTGCTTCTGCATCAGGCTTCTTCTCTCTTCCAAAACAAAGAGCTCCTTCTTTCTTGGCTGCTGGCAGGGAACTGCCTCTGGCCTCGGCCCCTAAGGTTTATAAGGGAGCCAGGATCTGCCCCTTTCAGTCAGCTGACTGCTGGCAGGTGTGGGTCGCTTGCTGGCTCCAGTTGCCCCTGGTAACCAACAGCTGTGCTCTTCACTTACTGCTAGGGCTCTTTCCCTAGCAGTTTCCCCTCTTTAGGAGCAGGGTACCCAGGTACTCTGCGACAATAATAAAGCCTTGAAATATTCCCCAACAGAGTTGAGATCTGAACAAGGTTCTGCTATAGTTAAAGGGCCTTCAGCACAACATTCAGCTTGAGTTAGCAGGTTGGAAGGGAGGTGCTGAGGAAGTGCAGTGCCGTAGCAAGGGGGAGGCAAGTGGGGTGACCACCCTGGGTGCCAAAGTGAAGGGGTGTCAACAGGTGCTGCCCAGCCGGGAGGGGCGTGGGATGGAGCCGCAAGTGGCTTATTTGGAGGGGTGCGGAGACAGGGGGAAGGCGACTCCCGCTGCTGTGTGCAGTCCCAGGCAAGCATGGTGGTGGGGGGCATGTGCTCCCCGGATCTGTGTGCAGGGCAAGGGCAGGCTGCCACTGCGGGCTTTGCCCCACACACCAAACTTCCTTGCCGTGGTACTGAGGAAGGGGGGAGCCATTAGTTGAGCAGCTGCTGATTTGCTGGGACTCAGCAGGTCAGTTAATTCAAGTTCAAGGCACCACTGTTCAAGATATAGGTTTTTGTGTGTGGACAGAAGTTGAGTTAGAGCTTGAGTTATAGCTCAAATTGAAAATGTTAGCCATGAGAGGTCCTGAGGGAAGAAAGGTGAAACTGTCTTGAAAGCAAACACTGACCTGGCAAGTCTAGCATTCTTCTCTTAACTCACTGAAGTGCAGGAAATGAAACTGAACAACAACAAAAACAAATATGTAGGGAGAATGGTACAAAATAAATTTAAGATGTTTAGAATTCTTTCCATTTTTATAAACAGATGTTAATAGCAACAGAAAGGGTTTCTGGTACTGGGGAAAAGGAGGTTCATGTTCTTACTTATCTAATGATATGATAGCTTTTTCAGTGAGTGTTTTGGGGTCCAAAGGATAGACTGTTGGTACTAACAGACAATATAAAGCCTGGAACAAAGTTAACTTTGCTTAAAAGTTTTTACATTAGTTTTTTCTTTCAGCAAAACAAGAGGAATATTATCCTAAAATGTGTTTAAATATTTTAGAGCAGGGACTTTTATCTGTATTTCCAACCCTAAAATCATATTTCAGACTCCCTGGAGCTTGTTTTTTACATGTCGTGGTTTTTAAACCAATGACTTTTAGTGGGTATTTACCTCTGATTTTGTTTTTATTTGTTTGTATGTTGTAGAGGTTTTGCTTTCAAATTTCTTTCCCAGATTTTTTTTTTAATTTACTAATTAAAACAGAGACTCTCACTTAGTCCCAGGCCCAAGAGTCTTTGGTATAACAAAAGCATTGAGCTTAGTTGAATGATAACTTTGACCAAGTTGCTTTTTCTTCTTACAGAACCTAGAATAGGGATAGGCAATTATTTTGGGCAGAGCGCTGCTTACTGAGTTTTGGCAAGCCATTGAGGGCCACATGATAGGCAGCTCAGGGCAGATTAATATTAATTTTCTAAAATTTTGTGGGGCCCCATGGGCCAGATAGAATGACCTGTCGGGCCACATCAGCCCCAGGGCCGCATTTTGCCCACCCCTGACCTAGAGTAATAGAGCCCTGATTTTGCCTGGGGTCTTGGCAGTCCTGTAATGCAAACAGTAAATAATAAGAACACAACATACCTTTGGATGAGTCCTTTTTTTACCCAGTTAGAACATATGGCATAGGCTTCCCAAACCTTTACCATTGTATGGACTATATTTTACTCCAAAGGTTGTCTTGTAGACACCTTCCAGTTCCAACCTCCCAAGTCCCTCCCCTCTCCATTGCATGCATTTCCATATCAACTGCTGAAATTGCTTACATACAAAAAACAGTACTTGGTAAGTATTTAATGTATTTGCTGCCTTTAAGTGTGGTACAGCAGTGGAAATGAGGAGAAGGAAGCAGCATCCTGTGCTCAGCCACTTCTCTGTGGACCCCCATTAAGGACTTTGTGGGTCACAAACCACAACTGTAAAACTGTTGTTACAGAAGATTAAGAATCTCTGTGGTTCAGCCTGAGTTGATTAAAGTACTCAGATTGCTTAAAATAAAAGGGGGAAGAGGCAACCAGGTTCTGTAAATTTAAGACAATAATATAGTTGCTTTGTCAGCTGTATAATAAAATAATTTTTAATAGCACAGGAAGAGCCCTGTAAATGCTCAAAATGAGCGTAGCATCGCAAGTTGTGCTACTGAAACAGACTGTATTTGAATATCTTAATAACATCATTAGGATCTCGCTCACTCGTTGGCAATGCATAATAACCCTACAACCATGCACCAGCCTATCATGCTTCTGACCCACCCCATCCACCCCCTCCCTTTTTTTATAAAGAAAAAATAGAGCTTTCCCACAGCACAGGGCAGTTAACCATAGCTGTCCATCAGAGGGTGCAGATGAAATAATATAACATCTTTAAGGCCAACAAAAAAGATTGCTTCTGTCTACGTCAAGCAGAGCTGTCTGGGTATTAATTAAACTGGCTTTCTCAGTCTCTGGCTAATTACACCAGTGCCAAAGGTGGATAAGAACACTTTGTCCTCACAACTTCTTCACACTCTTCTAATGTACCTGAGCTAGAAGCTTTTTATAAGACCCCACCATGCTCTTATGGAAGTCAAGGTGACCTGGCTGGTGTCACTCCAGAGTAAATCGGAAGGAAATTTGTTGGAGTCCTGGTTTAAATTTATTGGCTTAAATTTAATCTGGTTTACAGGAAATCCACCTCATGTCACACAAGTCAAAATTATGCTGTTCTTTTGTTTTCCATTTCTTACTATACTTTCCTATTTTTCTCCTAGTATTATGCCTAAATAGAACTGGAAGGGAAAGTGTTATCTTATGAGAATTTTCTCGATTTTGAAAACTTTCCCCATCATGAATTAGATTAAAAGGTGAACTTTCACATTCCCCTGAATCCAATTTCTGAAAAGTTCAGATCAATTAAAATATTTTGTTTAAAAAAAATTCAAAACCTTTTCTTTCATTGTGGACCTTGTTTGTTTGTTTGTTTTTACTACTAATTAACTTAAATTTCAAGACACAGAGTTGATTTAACACCTGTAGAAGAACTTTTTTTCATTTTGGAAACATTTCATTTTTACAGTTGTGAAACTTTTTTTCTCATTCTTTTCCCAACACAGGAAATTCGTGGAATCCAACTCTTTCCCATGAACAGTTTCCATTTTGACTAATCAACATTTTCTGAAGAAAAACAATTTCTACAAATGCTACTATATAGATTTAAGTTCTTTTTTACAGAATTAAAATACAAATATTACTATAGTCTGATGGTGTCCTGTCAGCCAATTACTTGCCACTTCAGACCCAGAAAAGACTCTTCACATTTGTAAATTTGAGGTTACTGCTTGCAGAGTTCCATTGGTGAATTTAGTAATGTAATTATTGGATACAAATTTTTCCATCTGATAAACATGTAGTGCATGTCCCTTTTTCCCAGCTCAGGAATGTGCATGACTCCATTCCTTTCCCCAACGCAGTAACTATTAAATGTGCTGCACACACTAGGCTTAATCAGTCCAATGTGTGAGGTCAGTCACCAGCATGAAAGCTGGTCAGTTTGGAGTAAGAACATCAAAGGGTCTTCTGAGCTTGTATGGAAATGATATTATTGTTACCTTAATACACTGGGTTATCTAGATATTGTAAACACTAAAACTGTTTCCGTTGGGACCTGTGTGAGGTTGACTCAGATTTGAGGTTCATTAATATATAGTTATAATAAGAAATCCTTCTGAGCGCAGGAAGCACTGGATATATCAACAAAAGCTACATCTGATCTTCAGAATCAGTTTTCAGGGATTACCCTCATTGTAAATTGCTACTTTCTTTGTGCCCCTTTTAAAATGGATTTTGTTTTCTTGTGCTATGCAAAGGATGAAAACATTTTACTGGGAGAATTTTATGAGTTTTTCCACTTATGGCTGTTCATTGAGAGAACTTGGGCAATTTAAGGAAGGTAATTTTAGTCATTAGGTTTACTACTGTGCACTACATTGCATCAGGCTCTATTATGCTCCAGGACACCTAAAGTGTATCTGGATGTAATTGCCTAGTTTTTCTTCTTTTCCCACTTGCATCATCCTTTTTAGTGTCTTGTACTGGTCCTCCTTCCCTGTTGATGCTCATCCTTCAACCCAAATTCTTACTGCTAACAAGATTTTGCCACCCAATACTCAAGTACTGGCAACTCACACCCCATATACTACAATTACCAGCATTAGAGAGCAGGCTTTGGTACAATATAATTTCAAAACTTAATCTAAACTTTTCCTCTAACATCAGTGGAGTTATATTAGAGATAAATGTGGACCTTGTGTTCCTATGCCCTGCCATAAATGTGGACTTTTTTTTCCTATGCCCTGCCTCACAATTAGTAATTGTTGATGCGCTTTGTCTCTGTTGAAAGATTGTAGTTACTGAAAGACAGGTGTTTGCTTATCTTAGATGTGGTAAAGAGAGTATTTCCGTAGCTTTCATCCAGTGGCTAGGGACAGAAGTTGCACATAAACCAGCTGAAGTGATCAGAAACTGGTTTAAACCTGTAACAGAAAAGAAGCTCTCAGTACACATAAGCCAGTTTCAAAATGGCTGAAGCTGATTTAAGATAAACCTGATTGAATGCATTATCAAGGTCAACTGATTTGAGTCAAACCGGTTTATGAAACTTCTGTCCCAGACCCCTTCCTGGTTCAAATTAAATCACATTCCCCCAGCATCCCAGAATGCTTTGCAGCCCTGGGCTGGGTTAGGCTGTGCTGTCTGCCCTAGAGTAGGGCTGGCCCCACCCCTCTGCTCCCTATCTGGAGCAGTGAGGGCTGGCTGACAAGGGGGTGGGAGGAAACCCAGCTGGGGATGCAGCCCAGTTGGGGGGAGGGGGAAGAGGGGAGCCCTCCACTAGGCAAACTCCAGCTGGGGCCTGGGGTCAGGGAGGGGGGTTAAACACCCCTTCCCCTGCTCAAACTTACTGCTGGCTGCAGCTGTGGACTACAAATCCCAGAGGCATCTGGAAGCAGGAAGAAGAAGTGATAAGCAGCCCTGTGTAGTCCTGGTGCTGTGATTTTGGACTGCAAATCCCAGAGATGTTGGGGGCAGCAGGAAGAGGAACACACAGTCCATGCTGGTTACATGTCAGAGAGCTGTGCTCTAGTGTCCCCCAACTTCTGTCCTGAGCCACTGCTGGCATGTGGCTGCATTTCCTGAATCAGAGGTAAATGTCTGTTCACTTTTGTTTAAATTTCAATTTTTTGTACTTGCTGTGGGTTCCTTGTGTTGATCTCTGCTTGTGTAAGGAAGAGGTTCCCAACAACTGGGCCACAGCTTGGTACCAGACCGCAAAGGGTTGGCTGCTGTGTTGTGGCATGAGCCCCGCACTCAGCCCCTTGTCTGTCCACCCAGGCAAGTGACTTCTGCCGCCTGTGGTCATATGCAGCGTTAAAGCTGGGGAGCAGGACAACCCTGGGAGGGAGGCAGCCAGCTCCATGCACCCCATCCCGCTCCTGTGCCAGTCCACAGGATAAAAAAGATTGGGAGCCACTGGTGTAGGGTGTAGGAGAACACCCAAAGACACACCTTCTATTTGTATTGATAGTATAAACAGCACAGCTTTCTCTCTTTTTTTAATTCCATTTTTTTTACTGGCTTGATTCCTGCAGCCTTTGTTCCTGTCAGGAGCTCCCTTTGCTCCAGTGGGGCTGTTTACAAAAGTATAGCTTGCAGAATCAAACCCAAAGTCTCTCAGGTTTCACAGAGGTTAGTGTAACAGTTTATTGGCAGAAGCTATATTCAAGCTTTATGTTGGCAAGGGATACTGTAAGGAAGAGTGCAAGGGAGCAAGCATGTTAAACTACTTAAAAGCGTGGTCTCATTATAAATATTACTGGTATTAATCTTACCTTCTTTTTTGACATGCAGGCAGAACAGGGAAATGTGTTCTACTCATCACAGCAAAGAGCGTACTTGTGGGTTCAGTTAGTGCCTTTGCTAGCTAAACCAGCCCTCCTCATTACTTCTCAGTCAGACAGACTCTTATCACAGTGATGGATAAATCTTCACTTAAAATTTTAAAAAGACTGTGAGGAGGACTGATTCAAAACCCCATGCTGCTTTGTGCTGTAAGGAGCCAGCAAAAGATCAATGTTCTTTATTACTGTAACCACTAAACAGGGCTTTATCAAGTTACCCTGTGTTGTGGCTGTTTCTTACATTTGTCTTTATTAAATGTTCTCTCATTACTGCACTGAGGCCCCACACCTCCTAGGCCAAAGCACTTGCCCTAGCATATCATTAGCTGGGCGTACATTTGTGAACGGGTTCATCATGCTAGCACAGAAGTCACTATCAAACAAGAAATGACCATGCCCTGGAAACCAGAGGCTCCAGCATGTAACTCAACGTAAGCCATGAGAACCAGAATAATATTACTGTTTCTTACCAAATTCGCTGGACAAGTTCATGGCACCTGTGTGCCTTAGTTTCTCCACATTATGTTATTCCTTCCATTATTTTATAACTAGCATTGTGAATAAAAGTTTGCAAATTGTTTTGATGATCCCACTATAAAAGATGTCATACAAATGTGAAATCTTACTAGCTGAAGAGCAAGTGAAATAGAAAAGCCAGAATCCAATTTTATTTACACCAATATAAATGTAGAGAAACTTCAGTAAAATCAGTAGTGAAACATCAATGAGTGTGGAGACAATATGAAATTCAGATCATTACGATCTTTTATCTTTTGTTAGAAAATCATGGATGTTATTCACAGCTGTAATATGTTTCTGTCAGAGCATGAAAATCTTACATTATTTGTAAAACCTTGTTAATTACAGTATTGTGCCAAACTCTCATTTTCTTTGAACACCTACTGTCTTGTTTTTTGCCAGATTTTCTAATTTCACATTCTCATTTCTGCAGTAACTAGAACTTGAAATTGACAGTTTCTATTTCTCAAAATATAACCTATAGATTAAAAAATACATGATGCTGGAAAAATAAAATGTCTTGGAGAGAGGTGTGAAAGCTGTTACTGTCACAGAAGGTGCTCTCTCCTAAGAGTAGCTATGTTTCAGGTCTTTTATTTAAAGATGAACATTACAGTGTATGCTGCAGCCCTGACTTTACTGCAAAGGTGTTTCATTAACAAGCTGGGCCTTTAAGGTGATAGGAGAAAATTTGTCTTGACCCTTCACTGTAGCTTGGGAAAAGAAACAATGAAAGAAAAACAATCATATCTAAATAGTAGGGGTATAACTATAGAGATTTTGAGGGCTGATACAGATAACCGATTGTTAAAGAGGCATACTGGCTGATACCGATCCAATTTCTAATGCAGCTGTGTGCAGCTGGTAAGTCAGTTGTAGTGAAAGGGAAGGGATGGGGCACTGGGGGGGGCAGACCAATGCAAGGTGAGGGAGGGAGTGGGGCAGGGGAAGACTGCCCAGGCAGGGCATGGGATGGAGCCACGGCTCATTTGGGGCATGGGGGGAGAGGCTCCTGCCATTGCTTGTACTCTGGGAGGGCATGGGGGGTGGGGCGGGGCGAGGCGTGCCCCTGGATCTGCTCGGGGCTGGCGTGCTGCAGCTGCAGATTGGAGCTGGGGCTGGGCTCTTCTTGGTGAGGGCTGGGCTCAGGGCAGGGGGTGGCAGTGGTGCTGGCAGGGAGCTATAGGGGGCTATGGCAAAATTTGGGGTGGCTGCAGACCCCCCCACCCCCCCCCAGCATTGCTGCCGCCACCTGCCCCAAGCCCAGCCCAGCCCACCCCACCAAGAAGAGCCTGGCACAGCCCCAGCTCCAGCCCACAACTGCAGCCCACCTGCCCTGCCCCATGCAGATTTGGGGGCAGATACCACTCCCCCATCCCCCCGTGCCCTCCCAGGGTGCAAGCAGCAGCGGGAGCTGCATCTCCCCAGCTCCCCATAGGCAAGCTGTGGCTCCATCCCACGTCCCATCCTGCCCTGGCTGTGCAGTGTCTTCCCTGTCTCCCTCCCTCACCGCGGAGGGTGGTGATCTGCCCTCCCCTTCCACTACAACAGATTTACCAGCTGCATGCAGCTGTCTATGCTACCAGGCTCTGCTCCTCACCACCTATGTACTATGTTCCACTGCGGCTGCACGCACACATGGGCATTTATCAGCCAAATTATCAGCCACATTGGGCCAGTTTCCAATACAGCCAATTTTCTTTGTATCAGTGCCAATCTGATATTGGACCAATGTATCAATGCACCACTACTAAATAGCAAATGGCTGGGAGAAGTGCAGAATAGCATGCTGCAGTTGTATTTTCATTTCATGGCATCTGTATAATATAGACAGGTGATGTGGGGAGTATTTTGAAGTAGTTTTTCCCACCCCCTTTAAAATAGGCCTGTGCGAAGTGGCACTATAATTCGATTTGGTGATTTGAATCACTGTCCTGAATCAATTCAGAGATTCAACTGCTGCTGAGTCTCCAAATCACACAGGCCCCATCCTCTGCCTGCTCACCCAGCCCCACCAATGGCTGCCATGCCCACCCCAGCATTTTGAAAAAAAAAAAAGCCCCAACTCACCGGGTGCTGCCAGGCAGGGGGGCAATCCCCACTGCCCCTCCTGCACCACGCTGCATGAGGGCTCTGTACGAGACCCACAACCACCCCCCTGCTCTCCCAGTCTCTCCCATGGCTGCCCTGCCCACCCCAGCTCTGGCCCTTTAAGGGAACCCCCCCCAAGCCCCATACTCACTGGTTCCTGCCTGGTGGGGGGCAGTCCCCCTGCCCCCCCCTGCCCTGCACCATGTGGGGGTCTCTTCCATGAGCCCCCCAAGGCTCTTGCAGGAGCTGGTGAGTCCTGGGATATTTTTTGGGGGGGAGGTGGTTTCTTGAAGGGCTGGGAGCTGGGGTAGGTGGGGCAGCTATGTGGGGGCTGGGGGGGCGGGGGGGTCAGGGTTCGTGGCAGAGCCCCCCCATGCAGCGTCAGGCATTGGGGATTGTCCCTCTGCCCGGCAGCACCTGGTGAGTTTGGGGGTTTTTTGGTTTTTTGGTTTGTTTGTTTTTTAAAGCATCGGGAGCCGGAGCAGGCAGGGCAGCCATTTTGGGGGGGGGGGTTGGGGGCCAGTCAGAGGATGGGGCCTGGTGGGGGTCCCCCCATGTTCCTCACCCCCCTCCTCCAGCCCACCCGCCCCCTACTTACCAGCTCCAAATCCAGCTCCAGCTCCCTGCTGTAGTGGCCTGAATCATTGAAGCTCTGAATATTTTCCAAAGATTCGGAGAGCTTCGAATCGATTTGGACCTTTTTTATTGGTCCCCTGATTCGATTTGGAGATTTGGCCACCAAATCGGGCTGAATCTCTCTCCTCCAAATCGAATAAGCACCCGAAGCTTCGCACTTTAAAACGTCACACTTCGCACTTTAAAGCACCCGAAGCCCTACTTTAAAACACTGTTCCTTCATGTGTTTTTTCCCCAGTATGATTTAGGATTTCAGTGAAAGGGGCACCTCTGCATTTTTACTAGTGATGAAACCAAATCACAAAAATTGGATCTGGGTTCAGGGTTATTTTTTGCTATGTCCTATAGAGCTTGATATTAGCAGCACATAAAAGCAAAGTTTTCTCTCTTCTCTGCAAACATGTAGGAGGAACTTGCAGCAGCAGAACTGGTGTTGCTGTTTGTGGGGGGAGTTTTGAAGCAGGATATGCCCTAACAAGTATGCTTCAGCAGGACAAGTGTAGTTTAGACTTTTGTTTGTTCATACGTGTGTCCTGCTTATTAATAACAATCAGTATAAAATATACTCATTTAGGCTTAGTAGTAGTTGGGGCCAGCTTGTCAACGGATTTGGAGAGGGTATTCTAAATTGTGTATTAGTGACTTACAGTAAGGGAGCCTGCCACTTTATTCTTCCTTTGTATATTTTTACTGCTGTCTCCAGTCCCATTTCAAACAAATCAAATGCCAGGACTTTCATCTCTGTGGAAAAAGCTAATATTCAGTTTGATCTACAGTAAAATGGAGATACTTGCTGAAAAGAGTTCTCCAAGAATAAATAGTCCATGCAGCGATCAGTCAGTAAATTGCCTTTTTTTAATCTGTGTCTGAAATTGTTTCACATTAGCACTTAGCAAATATTATTGTTGTTTATATTCACAGAGATCCTGAAACTGAGTTTAGGATCTTAGTATGCTAGGTACTGTACAGGCATGTAAAAAGAGAGAAAGTCTGTGCCACAAAGATTATAATCTAAAAAGGCAGGCGATCAGTATGATAAACTTGTATTAATCCTTCTGAAACCATTGGGTAGCAGCAACATCAGCACATGCCAGCACTGTAGGAGTAATTTTGGATTGCACCGCAATTGAGTGTTCTGTCACCCCTGCTGGCAGGTTTCACATCCTCAGCAATTTTAAGTATTACTTGGTCAGTTATTTTTTCATTGGCATCTGACATTCTTTCTTCCAGTCATAATTACAATACTTCCATACTTGGTTATAGGGCCCAAAGTAGTGCTGAGGAGGGAATTATTTTAGAATAAAACATTGATTGTTCTGTAATACAGTTATTTATATCATCTGCCTCTTTCTTACATTAAATTATGTAGGAAAGACTGCTTGATTCAACAGTTTTAAGAGATGGCTTGTGGCACTAATTGTTCTCAAAGGCTTTTGGGAAGAATCTGATGTTGTGTACCTTGTAACAGACAAAAATACCTGTTTTTATCCTAAGTCCAGTAAAAAGCTGTCACCTCATGTGCTTTGCTGTTGAAAGTGTGCCGCTGACCACACGCAACAGCACAGCATGCTGAGCCTCTCTGCCACCTATGTTTTTCAAAAGGTATCCCTGTTACTTCCTTTCCATAGTGCATTGTGCACCAGCATTACTAGGAACCTGTCCACACATTCCTGCACTTAATGAAACAATAAAACAGAAAATAAGTCACAGTGTTACACAAAATATGTATAACAACTTTGTGGTTGGTTCCCTTCCTGCCTTAAATTGAATGTGTGGCCAGGCTGATCAGCTGATCAGTGCTCCCTGCCTCAGGAGCGCATCAGAGCCCTTGGCCCCTGAGGTTGGAAGTGCCAGTGAGCTGATCAGTGCTTCTAGGCTTGGGGCACATCAGAGCTGTGATGTGCCCCCAAGACTGGGAACGCTGATCAGCTGACTGGCACTCCCATCTAGGTGCACCAGGCATCCAGTTTGCTACTTGCTGGTGCAGGGGAGAGGCCAGAATCATGATCATGCCATATACCTGCCAAATACATGTAGCGGGAGGCTTGATTGGGATTGCAGATCACATCCCATTGTGCCTTTACTTAATGTCTGCCAGGGGCCTGTGAGAGTTTTTTTTTTATTTGGAAGTCGTTCTGTACACTCAGGGATTCTTCAGTGCTTTTGCGGTATGTGCTTAGCCCCTGCTTAGCCCAGCTGCAGTCCTATACAGGAACATGCAAAATCTGTATATGTACTCCTGGTAGTGTGTGACCCTCGCCTTTCTCACACCTACCTTCTCCATTCTCACCTCACTCTAATGTCTACTTTTTTCCCTTCCTTCTGCTCAGTTTCCTCATTCTCAATCTTTGGAGAATAACTCTTCTACTCTTATGAAGGGTCCCATGGCACCCTCTATGATATTGCCTCTCACTAACAGAAAGGCAGTCTGTGAACATTGATGTGAGGAAAGAAATTGTAAAGAAATGTCATGGTCATGCCCTGTGTGATAAAACATTAATCAAATAATTTGTAAAATTCAGCGTCTGGCTCAGTTTTTTTATATATATTTTTTTAAATAAAAAAATATGTATTTAAAGTAATTTAAAGAGTATGGATTTGGTGCAGTTGGCAAATACCACCTTTCTGTTGGGAAAAGATAAAGTCCAGGCTATGATTTTGATTGATTGCATTGTTTTATTTACAAGTGTAGAACTAGAACCAGTTTAGAAAATACTTACCATCCATGAGAGCTACCACAGTGCTGAATGTAGTGCTTCTGCTGTCTTTTGACAAGCTTTGAAACTTCCCTTGTAATCCTTTATCTTCCTGGCATACTCACCCCATTCCATATTGCAGGAGAGTTGGAATATTTCCTCTGGTGTCTGTCTCCCTACTGATGTCTTAACAAGGTATTTGCAAATCACCACTGGAACCACAATCATCAACTGTGTTGTTTACTTGCTTGATTGGAGAACAAATATCTCCCATTTGCAGATCAGCTGGGAGGCTCCAAGGCATCCTCTAGATTTACAAGCTGGTAGGAGGAATAACCCTTAAATCTACTGATCTTGGTGTCAACTCTATGGCATGATCCAGTATAGCAGAACAACCTGTATGGAGCCGTCTTTTTTTTATATTCTAGTGTACTTGACAATACCAGTGACTAGGCCGAGGATAGCTCACTAGATCTTTGTGTGAAGTAACAAGAAAGTTCAAGCTGTGTGTCTGTTTGCTTCATTGGAAATCAAAATAAACTCTTGATAACCAGGCCCCATGGTTCCCCCTGCCAAGGAGGTAGAGGGGAAGGACAAAGAGCAGCTCAGTAATACTTTATGAATATAATATATTTAGTGTACAAAGTAACAGGGTCTCTAAAGGAACAAGAGGGAAGAACAAAAGTTGGCTTAAGATCAGTCACTAACCAGTAAATATGTCATGGTTATTAAGGTACAATGCCCAGACTTATTTACTGTAAATATCCTACATTGGTCCAGCCAAGATACAAAACTTGATGCTTAATGTGAGAGACAGAAAATCAAACAGGTTATAAGGCGTCTAACACATTTTCTCAGTAGTGTAACAACAGGTGAATGTTAAGGGCACAGGCGCTGAATACTGCCCAAGTAGGAGAGGAGAGTGCCAGAATGGAGTTAGGGAGCATTACACTCCCTTCCCTTGGCTCTCCTCCCCTCACACCCTGAACTTTCCCTTCTGTGGCTTCAGCTTTGGAAGTGGGGAGGACAGAGCAGTAGCGACAGTGAGTGGTGCCCTGGCAAAGCACAATGCAGGAGCAGTAGCCAAAGGTTCGCTGTTATGTCATGGAGATGTTGCCCCCTAATTTTTTTTTGCTGCCAAAAATCAGTAATTATGTGGCCTCTTGACATGCGCTGGCAGGAAAAAAAAGAAAGAAGTGACATGTACCCCATCAGCAGCAAACTTCCAGCTGGTGCTCCTGCACTGTGCACTGCTACCACCCAAGGTACAGAACCAGCCAGTTATGCCACTGCTTTCTCTATCCAGATATCAGGCAGTTGTTTGGGTGGCTGTTCGGCCTAGCACCCACAACCTGCTGGAGTGCCTGAAGGGAACCTGAAGAGAGAGCTTTGAGTACAACCATGTTATGGGAGCATCCTGCTGTTGCCTTCCCTGTGCTCAGCTGCAACCAGGTGTGAACCTCCCCAGATCAATGGATCTTCTGCAGTTTCACTGTGTGGGGAATGCCAGGGTTTGAGGAGGATGCACATCAGTCAAGCTCCACTGCACATTTTCATAGAAGTTTGTGGGGACACCCGCATTTGGAGCCCTTTCAAAAGTGAAGTGTTTCCAAAGGGCAGCAGCTGTTATGTTCTGTTGCATGTAAACCAGCTGAAAATGATACAAATGTAGCAAAACCACTGCAACTTTAATACTTATGTTGTTAAAGTTGGGAAACCAGGAAAGGATGCTATGGGAAGGTTAATGCTTAGGAAACCAGGGAAGCAGTGGAGATCAGGCTGGTAGATGTGTATAAATCAGAGGTGCTCAACCCCCAATCTGTGGGCCAAATCCAACTCCCTGCTGTGTGTCATCAGACTTCTGGAGCTCCCCCTGGGTCTGAAAATTTGGCAAGGATGTGTGTGTGGGAGAGGGGGGGGGGTGGGCCGGGAAGAGGTAGTGGCACCGCTCCCCTACTGCCAAATTTTTGGACCAGATATCATGGCCCTACATGCTGGACCAGGCATGCAAGCAAGGTGGCACAGGGTCCTGCAGCCTGATCGTGGCATGGGAATGGCACAGGGCCTAATCACAGCATGTGGGCACTGAGCTGGTGCATGGGGTCCAGTCTGGCTTGGGGACCAACTCTGTACTACTCATCTGGCCAATGGGGCCAAAAGTTTGAACACCATTGGTATAGATCATTATCCTGACCATTGGTCACCACTAGTAAAGGTTCAGAATTTCTAGATTAGTGAGGGCAAACTTTTTGGCAAATATGCCACAAATTAGCCCTGCATACCCCCTGTCCCCCCCCCATACTATTCTAATCCCTCTCCTCTGCCCAGTCAGCAGCTCTGCTTTCTGCTCCCTACTCTGTGCTCCCTGCATGAACTCCTGCTCTTCTTTCTGCTTCTTGCCCTGTCAGCTGCTGTGCTGCCTGTCCTCTCCTGGATCGGTCAGGTGCCACACACAAAGGCTGCCCGTGCTACTTGTGGCTCTCAGGCTGCAGATTGGCCACCCCTGGTTTAGATCATTCAAGCTGCAGTACTGGCCCCAGAGCAGCTCCATAGTTTGGGACCAAGATTTCTTCCTCCTGTCCCCTACGGAGACCCCTAAAATGCCACCTGGTAGCTCAGTCTGTGACGAATAAGTTCCAAACAAATATTTGTAATCCATTCCAAACTGATCAGAGACAGATTGCTTTGTATTAGTTATAAGTGCATTTTGCCTGCCAGTCTAATCAGCATTTTGCTTGATATGACTATAACTGATAACCAAAGCTGGCTTGCACAGATCTGCTGTCTGATTGTTGACTAGTCTAGTCCAGTGCATATGTGTGTGTGTGTTGATGGGTGAGTGCTCATTCCAACCCAACATTGCCAAGGCCTAACGTCAACACCAAGGCCATCCGGAAGGAATCGTGGTGATAAGATAAAAAAAGAGATATGTTGCAATTGTAAAAAAAAGATACCATTATATGGGGAGAATCTTCAAAGGGATGATTTGAAGAGCATCATTTAAGAGTTTAAATTGCATGCGTCAGCTGAGTGCTCATGAACCAATTAATCTTTCTGACCTTCTGGAAAGTCTTGTGTCTTACAGAAATTGCTGTTTGAATATGTGGGAGCCTTTTAAGGAGATATTATTTAACTTATCCTGGAAAAAAGCATTTACTATTGATTTATTATTAATATATAGGCTGAGAGTATTAAAAGAAGCACTGCAGTCTTTAAAGAATAAGTTCCCAGTAGCTGTGGGATGGTTATAGTTTTTATAAATCTGATGGCCCACAAAGGGCCAGGTAATCCCCTGGATTCTCTGATGAGGTCACCACAGCACCCTTGGAAGTGTGTGGACCTCCCTTAGAAGAGTTAATTTTGTCTCAGTGTCTAAATATAAAGGAATAAAAGCATTTCAGCCTCTCTATTCTTTATCCTCCCCCTCCTTCCAGTGCCCACATTAATCTAATTTGACAGCCTGGTGTATAGGATTTGTCAAATACTGTAACCTTAAGCAACACAGATATTGAAGGCTGTGCTTTAAATTTATATAATCCAGATGTGAGTGCCAATAAAATGGCAAGATGAGATGAAATGTCTGGCTTTGGAGGGAAAATACCATTTGCCACTTATTTTTCCACATGGCAAAGAGTAAAGCAGAATTTCATAAATTACATTAGCTTTTGAAAACAGAATTTTTTTGTAGTATCCATGAAAGTAGGTAGTAGTAAGTTGCAGTCCTTTAATGCAACTGGTATTCATGACATGACACTTATTTAATAAAAGATTGTTTGTAGGATATTGAAGAGGTTTATATTTCTGAAGAGACTGTATGAGTCAGGGAATTGTAATAAGTTATGGAGCCTTTCACTGTTAGGTTCCTGATGTGGGTCTTCGGCTGTCTGGTAGAAAAGTCCTTCACATTAAGCAGCTGCTTGATGTTCAGGCTGGGAACCTGGCATGTTTTACAAACACTGGTCACGAATTCAAAAGAGCCCATTTCTGCAGAACTCATTTTGTTCAGTGCTCAGAAGAGTTTAGAAGATTTATAATGATAATTATCTTAAACCAAGATTCCAATTTACAGTTAATTCCCTTCACTCTCTTTGCTTTATTGACCTTTCTACCACAAAAGGGCAAGAGCACTGAGTAATAGTGGGTGACATTTTTAGTCTAATAGTTTGCTCGCTGATAAATACAATTTATGGACCACCAAAATGTTTTGCAGAATTATGCTGATCTAACTGAATTGTTGATCTAAAAAATGGAAAAAGAACAAACCCCCCAAAAACCCCATGAACAGTCAAAATGTTTAGATTTTTCTTTTTAAAACGTTGTATGTATGTATGTATTTTATTTATTTATTCTTAACATTTGTCTCAATTCAATATGAAGGGGGTAGAAAAATAAGCCAACATGTTTTGGTCAACCCAAAGCAATTTTTTCAACACTATGGTCAGATCAGAAAACCAAGGTATTTGCATTGCTTTAGCGATAGACACATGTTGCTATTACAGATTTGATGAATTTGTCTCAAATTTCAGTGGCAGAATAAGATGAAGAGGAGCTGACATTCCCTGGGATTGTGTAGAATGTCCACCTTTCGAGTTAGATTTATAGCTGTATTTTGTATATATTGAAACTGTATTCCAAACCACCATCTCCTACCCTGACTCTCAGAAAAACCACCTTGAATATTTGAAAGAAATGAGAGCCAGTTCCAAGCCATCACTGGGTTTTATTATACAAAACCAAAACCTTAATTAACCATGCGGTTTTTCAAATCCCAAGCCAATTCTTGGTTTTGATCATCTGTAATTGCTGATTCACTTAAGAAAGAAGCTAAAGGAAAAACCACAAAAGTAATATTGGGAAAACAGTGTAAGAAATCTGAATGTATCAAAATTGTTCTCTTCACTTGTAGGACCCCAAACTAGGTCAGTTATGCAACATGTGCTCCAGTGTCAGTATGGCACAATTAATAGTACCCCTGGCTCATGTATGAAGCAGAGATGTTATTAACTGAGACAGTGATAGAAGGAAACAAATGAAAAGGATGATCCATAGTTGAGGGCTTGGCCTGGGAGTTTAGAAACTGGGGTTCCATTCTGTACAATGCCACTGACTTCCTATGTGACCTTGGGCCAGGTCTGTTTGTCCCAAGTGCTGTGTGAACCATTTCTGAGTAGTCACTGGCTGCCCTAACAGCATCTAGTTCACTGAGAGAACTCGCTGCCCACTGAAAGGTCTCATTATTGAATGCCTTATGGTTTTAACATTATATGTCTAAGTATCTGTCTCTTTGAAACTATAGATGGTAAGCAGTTGTAAAGGTATATGCAACAGAAGCTCCATTTAAATTGCTATGTCCCCTTTAGTCAATCATATGATCTGGTCAATTTTGGTTTGTTTGATGCATGCATTAGCTGTGGTAATCCATTTGTGTTTGCCATTGATTCCATAAATCACGTGCAGGACAGAAGTAGAGAGAGTTACTTGAATGGATGGAAGAACCACTAAGTAGAAATAAGGGAACTCATAAAATGATTGCCCCATATAGCTGGGGGATGAACACTGGCCTCTGTACAGTACCAAGCAGAAAGACCAGCTAAACCTCAGCCATTTCCCCTGTTATGGTTAAAGCAATAGATGTGATACTGGGCTATTCCCAATGGGGAGATACTCCAGCTTCCAAAACCAGGAGCAGCTTCCTCCTGTCTTGCTTAACTGTGTCTGTGCATGTTTTCCTCCAAATTACAACATGGCTTTAATCTAAACAGACATCAGTTTTGCAGGCCAAGCACATCAAATACATATTGCAAGGATAACAGAATGAAAGAAATAAACACCGCTTACAAAGTGACCGTGTGATAGTTACAGAAAGTGGAGGAAGAACTGTACAGAAAAAGGACCCCCTAATGCAAGGCAGCTTATGGGAAAAAAGTGGTGCATGAATAGAAGTATTGTATTAAACTTAGTGAAACAGAGTCCCCAGAGAAAGGTTAGGTTCCAGGATAAATTAAATGCCCTTGAACAGCATTTTAGCCCTGTCCAGCTACAGACATGATGATTACCTGTTAAAAAATAAAAGTCGGAGTATTTACTGCCCCGTTCTAAATTGCCCAAGTTTAAAAATGTCTTGTTTTGTCTTGGTGGCAAGGGGACCATTGAGAAATTCTGTGAGAAATTGTGTTCTGGAGTCGCTTATCAGAAGTAGCACCTCTTGTTTTTCTTTCAACTTTTTTTTTTTTAATTAAGCACAGTGTTGGGGAGAAGCTGCTACCTATGAGCAGATACTGAAAAGTATATCTGTAACAGGGCCAGCATGAAGCAAGGCTCCCCTTCTCGTAGATGTTGCTTGTCTTTCTAGAAGGACCATTTCTTCTCATAAGCAGGGAGTTTGGTTTCCAGCCCTTTCGGTTGTTGGCTTCTCTGTAAGATTGTTCAGTAAACGAACCAGTTGGCAAAGAACAAACATGAGACAGAGACAAGCAATTAATGTCACATAGGCCACCAAAGAGTTGCCAGAGGATGAGAACTTTTGGTTGCTGTCCCCTGAGCTGGATTCAGAGTAGTGAGGTAGAGAAAAAAGGATCCAGATCCCGTACACTTCCCCGGAAACATCTTTTTTGCACGACCTGCCAGAGTCTTTGGCTTAATGCCCAAAGGCCACTTATTCAGCCAACCCAATTAGTGTTATTAAGACATAGTATATCTAATTAATGGAACAGCCCTGTTACTACTTGCTATCAACACCATTTCTCTTCAGCATAGTGTGACTGATAGAATGCAGGAAGCATGTTATAATGTACAAATGGTAATGACTGGATAAGGAAAGTGAAAATAGTCTGAGGATATGGATTGCCTGACTTCCAGCTGAAGTGTCTTTTGAAACAGCTTTGTCACGTTGTTCCTAATTTGAATGAGAACTAAGCCATAACTTTATTCCTGCCACGGGAAGAATTATAAGTCAGCAGTGCAGGTCGGGCAGCTGACAACATATTTCAACAATTTATTCTGATTTTAAGATTAAGGTTAATATTTCAATAGGATAATATTTCTGCAATATGTAGGTTTGCAAAGACTACAGCTCTTGACTACCCACCTCCAGACTGCACTCTTCTTTCCCCTCTCTCTCATACATACAGTCAGTCATGGTTTGGTGACATGTAGATAGACAGCATAGCAATATGAAGGTGTCATCTGCATTTACAGCAGGGGTGTAAACTTCCCCCAGGCCCTGGCCAGATCCATGGAGCCAGTGACAGTTGCAGCAAGGGTCCGCGGCAGGGGCAGCAGTAGAGATCTAGGGGTCTGATGGCAGTAGGGCCAAGCAACTACAGGGCAAGCAAGGACTGTATCTTCTTAGCCCTCATTTGCCTTCCTCACCTTCCAATCACCAACAGCCATGTCTGTCAGGGCCCAGGGGCCCAAAACTGTGCAGTAGGTCATGCTCCCTAGCTCCTCCCTCTCACTTCCAGTAGCCCAGTGAGCCAGACTGAATGGCACCACTGGCTGGTTTCAGTCCATAGGCCCTTTTCATGTTGTCCCTGAGTTACAGGGATGACCCAGGACTAGGATAGCAAAAAGGTTGTAGTTTTGGAATGAGGTAGTTGGTGGTAACACACCCACAGATCCAACTGTTTTTATTAGAAACTATGGGTGCACAGTACCTTAGAAATGGAAAAATCTCAAATCAGAAGACATTTCATTGCTTTACATATACAATAAGGACATTAAGTAATCTACTTTGCAAGAAACTGTGTAGCTTAAATGACTGTCAGTAATGTACTTCATGGTGAAAATTGAGGTGGGCTGACTTTCAAAGAATTGCTGGAAATACAGCCTCCTTCTCTTCTGGAAGGACCTGGTGGTCCTTCCAGAAGAGAGACAGAAGATGGCCGGTTAATGTAGCTAACAGAGCACCGCAACCTCCCTGTAGCTCTCTGAACACCTGCATGTATCGAAATCTGTTTGGCCCTAGCCATAGCCTTCACACCTGTGAAGCATTGCATGGAAATCTGTTCTAGTTGACAACATTAAACAGATGATCTAGTCTCCACTTTCATAAATACATTTGTCTGCTAGGCAAAAATGACTTGAACAGGCTAACAGGATTTCAGGCTTTGCCTGAGAGTCCCAGAACTGGAATGACAGTCAGTGGTAAGCCAGGTTTGAATTGCACTTTGCCTCTTGAGGGGGTCTGCAGAAAAAATGGGCTGCCCATCACAAATGCCGTAATAAAATTGGAGACCCCCCAGGTTATGATTTTCAAATCTTATGGGAGGGCTCAGCTCAGCCTGTAATTCAAACCCTGCTGGTAAGCAAGCTTGTGTAACGCGCTGTGGTTGAGCAGCGGACACTAATGCTAACTCTCATGAAAAAAATCACGAGACTCCCGATTTCCAAGGTAAATTAACTCTGACTCATGGTCTCCTGATAGATCAAATCTCAGGATTTTTTCTTTTGGCTCATGTATGGAGTGCCAAGCTGGTAAATCTGGTGGGGGGAGGGGGGGGCAGATCGAGGCCCCCATGGTGAGGGAGGAAGTGGGGCAGGGGCTGGGGTGAATGGGGCTCCAGAGCCAGGGGGGTCATGGGGGGCATGTGTCCCCTGGATTTGTGGGTGGGGGAGAGGCGGGTGGGCTGGGGCTCTGCCTTGCTGCCTTTGCCCTGGGAACCATGCATACACACTTAAAAAATAACATTTCATGATTTACATTCGAAATCTCTTGATTTTTAAGTTTGTCTTACGATTTTTGACACGGTGCGGTTGGCAATACTGAGTAGATGCAAGGAATGGTGGTGGACACTGCCAGTTAGGACTACAGTGTTGGGGCCCTGCTATATGATGCTTGCACCGTCTCCGGCTGCAATGTTTCCTGCCACAGAGTCTCAGATGTGCAACCAGTGGGCTGGCTGAATCAGCCTCTGATAAATTCAAGTGTTTTTCCTGGAGGAGACGACGGCAAGTGAGCATGTGGCTATCTAGTGTGCATGAGACAGCACAGGACCTGCACTCATGTGACTGGCAGGCTTCCTGTGTGTGGGGAACAGAGTTTTCCCAGACTTGCTGAAAATGATAGTGAGAAGGATCTTTTGGTTTAGCAAATAAAGGAGCAGTGTGTTGACTCTTGGTTAAATGAGGCAGACACTCTATATAGCAGATCCTGTCCAGATTTTCAAGCCTCATAGTTTCTTCAGACTTTTCTCCGAACACTTGAAGGCTCCTAACCACAGGGATAAAGTAGGCTCTTCCCATTTGATCTAGTAATGACTTTGTAAACATTTCTCACATGAGTGGAGTTGTTTTGCTTCACAACTGATATGCAAAGTGTTTGCAGTTCAGACTTGGCCTTAGCTTCAGTCAGAGTCTTTAGCTTGTTTTCTGTTTAACCTCAGCATCCGGAGCTTTGGACTTCACCTGCGAAAACTAAACTGGATGCACTGTTATTAGTCTGAGCTTCCAACTTGAGAGGTGTCTGGGTTTACCCTTACCTATGTGGCATAACTATGTTAACCCAAATAATTGCTGAAGTTTATTTCTGTGATTCTTTTTTTCGTTTTAGGAATCAAGGCAGAGAATCTGTCCCAAAATATTGATTGTAGCTCTTGGATTTATTTAAACACTTGTACAGTACCTATCACAATGGGACCCCAATCTCGTATTCAGTCCTGGGACTTACAGTACTTAAACAATAATATGTTTAATATCATCTGTATTGCTGGTATACTATGTCTGTATCTGTTTTGGTTATATGAACCATAGAAATAGAGATGGAGAAGACTCCATCTCCATTATGTCTCATCCAGTCCATCTTCCTGTCCATTCAGGATTGGTACTTACAATGTCTCATATAGATTCTAGGGGTTTTCCTTGTCAAAGTGGTGGGACTTTCACCATTTTCCTGGTGGGTTTAGGCTACAGTGTAACAGACCTCACAGACGGGTATTATTCATCCTGATGCTCAGTTTCTGAGTTTTCTTTTTGTTTCCTTTTATCTGTCTGCCAGTTACTCCACCCAGTTACACCCAGCTGAAGCATGCCACGCTAAGCAGATCTCCTACTTCAACATTTACACTTTTCTCAAATATAGTTCCCATAGTCTCATTGTTTAGTTTTTGACCAAAATGTATCATTTTACTCTGCAAATCAATTCTTCCAGCCTCTGTCCTTCTCTGGGATCTTGTAAAGTTGTTTACATTTTTCTGGGGATCTAGGTTGGGAAATCAACATTGTAGGTGTGCTCTCCCTGGGGCTATAGAGAAAATCTATAGAGATCCTAAATGCTAAACAAACAGGGGCACATTAAAGCATTCTGCAAATGTGAACCAATCCCTACAATATCCCTCTGAAACAGAAAAGTATTTTTAGCTCTATTTTATGCATTGGGAAGCTTAGTGTCCTGTGTAAGCCACAAACAGAGTCAGCAGGGATTCAAATTCAGAATTTTCCTTGCTGGCAATCATCACCAGGCTATTTTTTCCTTGCTTTTAAAAAAGAGTCTAAGACCAACATTTCCAAATTGGAGTGGATTAACTCCAGTTGTACAGTAATTCTCCTCTTATTGTAAGCTATTCTGTCCTCTAATTGTAAGCCTTTGTTGAGAATGGCAATGTATAAATCAATCAAACAATCCTAACCTAGCATGCTATTTGACCACTTTGCAATCCCACTTTTGATACAAGGTAAATCACTTGGCAACCCATGGAATTTCATTATTTCTGAATAAGTGTGAGTATTCAGAGAGCTTGTTTAATTCATTTTATCTTGTAATGTCTCCCCTCTGAAAGTCCAGATCCATGACCTTTAGCATCCTAGGCCATTCAAGCCTTAAGGCAATTGTCAATGTGAGATATGTCAAAGTATTCAATTGAAATACATGTGATGTCTCTCAGAAGTTTAGAAATCATGGGACAGAATTTCAATGTTTTCAGAAATGAATGTTCAAAGGTGCAGATTTGTTATGGGGTTGGAATATTAACCACAGATAGTGAAGTTAATAGTTGGTAGTTCTCTGTAGTTTGGTAAATCATTGATGTTTGATTTTAATTCATGCTTCATCTGTTTTGGAAGCGCTGTGGTAATGTTCATTTTGACAGGATTAAATCATGATGAATCTTTAGGGAGTGCTGCAGTGAGATTACTGTATGCTCAGCTGAAGAAGTAGCAGCTATAGAAAGGGGCCACATACTGAATAGAACATGCCTCTGCTTGATCTTTTTAAATGCATTTCTACATTTTTTCTCATGCTGCTTGTTCATTTCTAACACATCCTCACTTATACCCAGCTCCCTCATAAGTGCGTGAGCACTTATTTGATCATTTTTTCCCAAGAAGTTAAATATTGTTATGCAGGTTTAAAACCAATAAACTATCAAGGTTCTTTTGTATCGTTGTATTTAGTGGTAGTGACAACTGCAAACTCCTATATTCTTTTAAAAACTTTACAAACTACCTGACCGGGTATAAATGGCTGACTTAAGCAGGATCTGAAGGACCTAAAGAAGTAATGCCAACTCTCATGAAAAATCATGAGACTCCCAATTTCCAAGTCAAATTAACTCTGACTTATGATCTCCTGATAGAGAGATCAAATCTTGGGATTTTTTTCTTCTGGCACATGTAGAGAGTGCCAAGTCTGTGGAGGGGAAGGGCGGGGGGCAGGATGAGAGGAAAGGGGTTGGGGGGGGGGGGGCAGATCAAGGTTCCCATGGTGAGGGAAGGAGTGTGGCAAGGGCTGGGGTGAATGATCTGGGAGAGGCATGGGGGTCATGTGCCCCTCGGATTAGTGCACAGGGCAGAGGCAGGCTAGGGCTCTGTGCCCTGCCACCTTTGCCCCAGGTACCACAAACACATGCTTCAAAACTAGCTTATCATGATTTACATTCCAAATCTCTTGATTTTTAAGAGTTTGTGTCATGATTTTTGACACGGTGGGGTTAACAATACTGCTAAAGTTCTTTACAAACTATGGGCAGACTGCAGCTGGTCACCGCATGGATGTACAAGGGAGAATGAAGGTGCAAATAGTCAGGCAGGGGCGAGGCACAACTGCAGCCAGACAGTATGGGAACTTTTCCCTTCTAGGAGACATTAGTCACCTCAAAGGGGAAGAACAGACTTCAGCCTCTTCAGGTTTAGTGGGAAGGCTTTCAAGACTGCCAACCTCAGCCATTCAAAGAGCATGAATCAGGTCACAAAAAAATGAGATAGGCTTCAAAATCATCAGCTTTCTATAGTACTGAGGGTAAGGGTTCTTTGGGATTCGATTCTGGATTTTGACCCTTTAGGGTGCACGTATAACATGTTTTCAAGTTTGTCTCTGCAGCCAGGAGGGTTAGAATTAAATGTAGTACTCTGTTATAATGAAAGCTTCATCTTTCACAAGAGTGAATTCTCTCTCAATTTTCCTGATTCCAGTAGCAGCAATTTTAAGAAAAACAGCCAGTGTCTCAAACCTCGCAGTAGAATCATAAGAGTTGGCAGTCTTATATTTTCTACTATGCTCTGGAAAGCACTGCACTCCATTCAGCTGTTCTATACTTCTTGGAGCTACCATCATGCATTTCAGTTCCACCTGTGTCTTAGGCTATGAACAGACATTCAAGAAGGTTAGGCAGAGGTTAGAGCAAGTTAAAAATGGCCACTCAATTTAAGGTAAGTTAGGAAAAGGGGGGCTTGGGGAGTCAAGCAGGCTCGAGAGAGCGATCGGAGGGGTAGGTAGGGTCTGCAGAGGGGATTGGGAGATCAGGGGGGCAAGCGGGATTTGCACGAAGTATCAGGGGGCCAGCAGTGTCTGCTAGGGGATCGGGGGGGGGGAAGGGGGCTGGCAGGGTCCTCAGTGGGATCAGGAGTATATGCAGAGTCTATAGGAGGGATTAGGGGATCACAGAAAGCAGGCAGGGTCCACAGGGGATTGGTGGGGTCTAGGAGGTTTTGACAGGATGGGGGGGGGGGTTGTGGGCTACATAGGGTGGCTTGGGGGGATGGGGTGGCTCTCCCCCTACCCCCTTGGGAACAGGGGCTACTTTTAGCCCCCCAACTCCTCCACCGGCAAACAAGCAATTCCTCCTCCTCCCCCCAGCAAACCAACCTACTCCATCCCTCCTGCCTCTCCCCCCACCTGTGCTCTTGGCATCAGTGAGCACTGGTAAAAACCCCCACTGGTGCAGCTTGTGGGATGTGACTTCTGGTGGGCTCTGGGGGAGTGGTGGTGCTGGCTGGTCGATGAGGTTTGTCTATCTGGGGTTGGGGGGGAAGGGATAAGGGGGCTAAAACAGCCTAGTGCTGGTGGAGGGGGGGGGCGGGGGGGGGTTGGAAAAGTACATCTCCAGGGATGATGAAAAGGTAAGTGTTCCCTGCCTTGGTCAGATTAGCATACGTTATTGATAAATTACATTTTGATCTCACAGGAGTTACTCTGCACTTACACTGGTGTAACTGAGATCAGAATCTGTTTGCATGCATTTCTGATCGGTAGAGCCATTGAATTAGTGCAGAATAATGCCTCTTGTGAGAACCTGAACTTTAAAAGCTTTGAGTAACCCGGGAAGTCTGGAAGGTCTGTAAGAAAATCTACCATTGTTGTAACAAAGAATGACATTCCATTGTTTCAAAGTGATGATAAATTGTCTCATTGCTCATGTTGATTGAGCTTGTTACCTGTAGATTTTGTAAGAAACCTTGAGAAAAGCGGAATTTTGCCTTGGACTTCAACAGGGAGTAGCCACGCTCTGTTTTCTCAGCAAATCTTGATCATGGGACTTGTTACAATTACCTTTATAGCTCCTGCTAACATGGTTTTACAAGGAAGGTGTTCATCCATTGATTTTTCTAATCTTTAAGATTCAGAACTGAAATCTGTGCACACACTGAATCACAGTGACTGATATGTAAGAGGTAAATGATCTAAAGCTTTCCCAGGGATGACTTCCCTTCAGAAAACGAAGACATATAAACTTTAATGATAGGTGGCTTCCTTGTAGTCTCACAGCATCTTGGTTTTAAGTTTGTCACCCCTGCTGGGACACCCATGTTTTCTGAAAGGTGGAGCATTCAGTGTCCATACTGAAACATTCTTGTATTCTTCTAGGCACTTGGTTGCTTGCTACCTTTCATTTCTAAAATTAGCAGATAGGGGAAATTTGGAAGTTGTAATAGATATAGATATTAATAAAGTATTTTGGTTTCATGTCATGTGAAACATTTGAAAAATCTTAATTTGGATCTACCTGTATTTGAGCACTGCTGGGTGGACTGAAAGTTGGCAAAAATAAAGGGTAATTATAAGCATTAGTGGAGCAAATTCAGAAGAGGTGTCTAATGATGTAATGTAAGAAGGGGCGGAGTTAATTTTAGACCTTTATTATTGATCTAGAAGAGCGATTAAACACTATATTTAAATGTATAAGTGTTATTAAATTTAAATACGCTTATAACAGCAGTAAGGAAAGGAAAGAGAAATCATATAAAAGGATCTAAAAAGCTTAGGTGAGGGGAGAGAGGAAAGGATTCAGCTTGGAAAACTGAAAGCTAGTATCTGAGAAAAGGAAACCTCAAATTATTCTAGTCCAAGAGAAAAATATAGAAAGAGTTCACGTTAAAAAATAATCCACTGTGCAGGTTAGAGAGGACAACAAATTAAACATGAGTTTTTAGTGCAACAGAGATGCAGACATTTTTAATGTAATTGCTCTAAATGCAAGGCCATCATTACACCCACAAGGTAATGGTTCCTTCCTGTGCAGATCCTGATGTTATTATACGGCAGAATACTGAATGCAACTCTGGACCCAGAGATAGAAGAATTGGAGGGAGCCCAAAGAACCACAAAATGACCTGTGGGTGGTAGGATGGATTGATTTGCAAGGAAGTGTTAAGTACTAAATATATATAGTTTGGCTAAGATGTGCTAGTAGGGAGATGGAAGATTCTGTTGGTACAAATATTTAAAGGGTAGAACTCCAAAAAGAGGTTGGAAGGGTTGGAAGCATTTGGAAAAAAGACCTCAATAGCAAGGAAAAAATTCTGGCAATGAGATGCATTAGATCTGTGAATAATCTGCAAGAAGCTATGTGGGAGTCTCTGTCACTTAAAACTTAAAACAAGACTGGACAAACGATTTGAAAAAAGTGCTTCAGGAAACTGTTCTGCGAAAAACTAGTATGGCAATATAATGTGGAGGCCCACAAACTTTTTTTGTGTATTGGTCCACCTTGGTAGTGACACACAAACAATATTTCATGCTTTGCGAACTGGCACAGAAGTCCATCTTTTAGATCATGTTCTTTAGGACATACTTGCCCTGTGGACTTTTAAAATCTGGCTAACATGGTTCAGCTTTTAAGTCTTGAATGGCTGGGAACCTGCCTCAGTAACTGAAAGAGAAACTTTCCCCACCAGATAAAATACCAATCTTGAACTAAAGTACTTGAAAAAGGATGCTTCTGGGGGCTGGGTGTGCAGCAGGTGATTTGGTCTGAAATAATCAAGTATCAGCTGTTAAAGGCACACAGCAAACCAAACCAAATTTTCCAGATTTTCAAGCAAGAAGGAATGTTTTAACTGCTCCTGTCAGGATGATCTACCACTCCCAGGGCTCTCCTTTCACTCCCTTAGTCAAACAGGCCTTCTGGTGAGGAGTTCAATACTACTGTTCTCAACAAGGACTCAAGCCCCTCTACCCAACCATACCAACATTCATGCTGTCATTGTTAGAGCTCAGAGTAGCCTTCCCACTCCTGAAAGCTCATGGTTTAAGCTGTTTGCTGATTCTGGAAGATGTCATTGCATCAGGTCATATTCAGAAAGGTTTATTAATAAAAGCTGAAATCCTACAGAAACTGAAAGATCACCAGAGAAGTGCTGGTACAAGGTGTGATTGCATACTGGCTCAAACTCACCTCTGGTCACAGGTGTAAGTACAGGTTCTTGTTAGTACAGGTTTCAAATTAAAATATGAAAAGTGTGTGTGTGTGTGTGTGTGTGAGAGAGAGAGAGAGATCAGAATGGGATTTTTTTTCCTTTTTACTAGTCCTCTGTTGTATTCTGACCTTGATCACATTTTTACCCCTCTGCCAAGCTTTGAGCTTCAACAAACTATTCCTAACTACTAACATATGTCTGGGGGTGGGGGAAGGAGGTTCAGGAAGAATACTCCAAGGAGTACAGTAGCATTTCTGCATTCACTAAGTTAGTCATCAGCTATTTCAGTCTGAACCCAAAAAATAAAATGAATGGTGTGGAAAGGGATCATAAATCTGACAGCAAAGTTGTGCTGTTCATATAGTGCTTGAAAAGTCGACAGCCATGGCAGATCAGAAGTAACAATGCTTTGCCCTTCTCTGGTGCTTTCCTTTTGTGGATCTCAAAGAACATTATACATGTGTGGAAGTTGAGAAGTATTGTTATTCCCATGTTACAGATGAAGAAATAGGCATGGGGAGACAGACTGTAAAGTGCCCGGTCCCCAACAGTCCTGCTCCTTTCAGTGGGAGATGCTGGATGCTGAGCATACTTGAAAGTCTGGCAATTTCATTTGGAAGATGGAAGCTTGGGTTTAAGTGACCTGTTGGAGATCATGCAAGGGCTAAGTATAGACGGTCAAAAAGCCCGGGGCTGAATCAATTCAATCTTTGCAGGTTCAGCTGCATCATTCACTTTTGATTCCAGAAATGCAGCCACATGCCTGCAGTGGCCCGGGCCAGAAGCTGGGGGGCACTAGAGCACGCCCTCCCTGCTTGGCTGGAGCAGATAGCTTGGAGCAAGGCTAGCCCACCGACTCTGTGATGGGGTTTGTGGGGGGAGGTGCAAAGCATCCTGGGATGCTGGGAGACTATGAGTTAACTTGAATCTGGAGGGGATCTGCGACCGAAGTTCAATAAATCGATTTAACCTAAATCAGTTAAGTCTGATACTACATCCATCCAGGTTTATTTTAAACTGGTTTTGGCCGTTTTGAAAAGGGTTTATGTACACTAAACTTCTGTTGTGTTACAGATTTGAACTGGTTTCTGATCACTTGTATTGCTTTATGTGTAATTTCTGTCCCTAGCTAGGAAGCCTATGACTGAAAAAAGGCCAGATTTCAGATTTTCTGCCTCTTGGTGTGGTATATAACATCACCTTCACCTCTCTTCAATAACATAAGTAAAACTAGAAACTATGACAATGAGCAATCCGTATTGCTCTATTGTAGATGGAAGGTGGCGTGTTTTGAGACACCTTCATTGAGTGCTGTCCTGGCTAGTACTTGTATTATAATAGTGATTATATTATTCAGCTACAAACCACCTGTCTGCATTTCCATCTTTTGAGTGGTGGATAACCAGAGCTTTTTCTACAATGGTTACTAGGAAGTGCAAGCTACTCCCACTGGAATATTTATCCTGTCCAATTTTTCCCTCTTCTTTTAAATGTCAGAAAACACTCCCTTTTGGAAAAGGGTTATAACTACTGTTCTGTGTTTTATGGTCATTTGAGTTTTTAGTCTAATATGTTACTATGATTAATGTAGTTAGGCAGCATGCAGAGTGCCTTATGGGGTAGACAGAGTGCTTTGTACATTAAATGCTCTTAATCTGTGTGGATCTACTGTGTGGTACATGACAGGAGCGTGTAGAGTGACAGAGATAAGCATATCCCTTTTGTGTTGTATGGAGCCAGATACTTAGCATGTATATAAAACCATGTGGAAAGACAGCTCTTGTTCTGTGTGCCCTTTTCTCAGTCCTATCTTATATTAGACTAGTGCATGGACAGCACTGTAAAATGTGGTCCCTGAGAAATTATGGCTGTAAGGAGTACACAAATAGCTGCCACACCATTGCTTGGGATCAGCCGGCAATGGTGTTTAGGTTTCTGCCTGTCTTTGCCTCTATCACACGTCGCTTTGGTGTGAGCTTTATATCAACCTGAAGCTCTAGGTGGTTCTGACCTGAGCTCTTGGTTCAAGTCTATCTTGACATATTTTTTGTCTTTAATTTTATTTCTTATCCATAACTATGGAGGGGAAACTTAGATAATCAAAAAGGAGGGAGTCCCGTGAGGCATGTCTCTGGAAGCCTAGGGGGCTTAACTATTATGGCATTAGTAAATGAATAACTGAGTCACTGCAGAAGGAATGTTGACTGCATTGGACTTGCAGCAACAAGTCTTCCAACTATGGGAAAATAGAAACCCTTTCCTAGTTGAAGATGAAAACTCAGCAGTCATAACAATCAACTGATAGGAAGGTGTGAGGCAAAGTAAGCCAGAAGCCAGAATGGAATTTCAAAGCATTGCGGAATGAGCCCCTACATGCAGGGAAAAGCTCATGAAAAACTGAGACCAAGAAGACTTCCCCTGCCACACACATGCAAATGTGGTGCTGCTGCTGTAACGAAAGGTTCTTTCTTTGCTCCCCCATTCCACATTTGGTAAATGCTGATGCAGAGCAGGAACTTGCACGCTGACTCAAAGGCACCAGCATGTACTCTATGCTGCTTGATTTCACTACTGCTTTTGCAGCTCTAGCAGGATTTTACAAATGAGGTTTCAGACTTCCAAACACATCCACTTGCCTAAAGGGGATAATGAAATCCAGAACATAGCAATCAAAACATTCCTGATTCCAAACCAATCCCCTAAGTCATTTAACGCAAAAGCCACAGTTTAGGAGTGAGCTCAGTTCAAAATAAACCTGGAGTTTATTATCATTTGGGACTGTTTTAATCTCTTAACCCTTTTATTATTCCTCGCTGGGGCTCTCTGATACAAAGCTTGCTGTGTCTCCCTTTTTAGAGCAAAAGCACCTCGTCTTGGCAATTCTGGTACAGAATGACCAGCTGGGGTTAATATGCCAAAACCCATTGTACATTGTCTTAGGGGAAAAAGCTCATTTTAAGAGCAAGGTGTGATGATCAGGAACCCTTTTGATTCTTGGCTGTGTGAACTTGTGGCTTGGTTTATTCATCTATAAAATGAATGTGATCATCTGTAAAGAGCCTCCCATTTTCAGGTGACATTGAAATCATCATTTTCTTTGTTCACATGTATATATTGTTCAGTTGTAAAAGATATTTGGAATGGCAAACAGGTGCTATGCCAGATAAATCTGATTTGATATCAAGTGTCCACAATGTTCTCTCTTCAAAAAGTTGTAAGAGGATAAACTATAGAAAATAGATCTGGCAGAATTCTGTGACTAGGCTGTGTATTTATGACAGTGACAACAAATATAAAATAAAGAGTAAGAAAAATACTGTTAAAATTGGGCCATATTACAGATTTGAGCTGAGTAAATGGATTTCATAGATTTCATAGATTTCATAGACATTAGGGCTGGAAGGGACCTCGGAAGATCATCGAGTCCAGCCCCCCGCCCAAAGGGCAGGAAGTCAGCTGGGGTCATAGGATCCCAGCAAGATAAGCATCCAGTTTCATCTTGAAGGTGTTCAATGAAGGCGCTTGAACAACCTCCGGTGGCAGGCTGTTCCAGACCTTGGGGGCTCGGACAGTAAAGAAATTCTTCCTTATGTCCAGCCTGAAACGATCTTGTAGTAGTTTGTGACCATTCGACCTCGTCATCCCTTGGGACGCTCTGGTGAACAAACGTTCCCCCAGATACTGGTGGTCACCCCTGATAAACTTGTAGGTGGCCATCAGATCACCCCTGAGCCTGCGCTTTTCCAGGCTAAAGAGCCCCAGGGCTCTCAGCCAGTCATCGTAGGGTCTGCTTCCCTGACCTCTGATCATGCGCATGGCTCTTCTCTGGACTCTCTCAAGCTTCTCCACATCCTTTTTGAATTGTGGAGCCCAAAACTGGACGCAGTACTCCAGCTGCGGCCTCACTAAGGCTGAGTACAGGGGGAGAATGACGTCCCGGGATTTGCTTGAGAAGCATCTACAGATGCAAGCCAGCGTTTTGGTTGCTTTACTAGCCGCAGCATCGCATTGCAGGCTCATGTTCATCTTGTGGTCAATGATGACCCCCAAGTCTCTCTCTTCCATAGTGCTAACCAACATAGCACTGCCGAGCCTATAAGGATGCTGCAGGTTTTTTTTCCCAAGGTGGAGAACCTTGCATTTATCGGCATTGAACACCATCAGATTCTCGTCCGCCCACTTGCTGAGCCTGTCCAGGTCAGCCTGGATCATCCGCCTGTCTTCTGGTGTGGATGCTTTGCCCCAAAGTTTGGTGTCATCTGCGAACTTGGCCAGTCCGCTTCTGACTCCAGTGTCCACATCATTAATGAAGAGGTTGAACAGTATGGGTCCAAGGACAGAGCCCTGGGGGACCCCACTGGTCACAGGACACCACGATGAGTGACTTCCATCAATTACTACCCTCTGGGTCCAACCACGGAGCCAATTATCCAGCCAGTGGATCGTGGAGGACCCAAGGCGACAATTGGCCAGTTTCTCCAAGAGACGATCATGGGACACCAGATCGAAGGCTTTTTTGAAGTCAAGATATATGACATCAATCTCATCTCCCTTGTCCAGGTGATAGGACACCTGGTCGTAGAAGGAAATGAGATTGGTCAAGCAAGACCTACCCGCAACAAACCCGTGCTGGCTAATCCCTTAAGATGTTGGCGTCGGCCAGTCCATTAAGGATGGCCTCCTTAATAAACTTTTCTAAGATCTTCCCCGGGATAGAAGTCAGGCTGATGGGCCTATAGTTAGCCGGATCCACTTTCCTCCCTTTCTTGAAGATAGGCACCACATTGGCCTTCTTCCAGTCTTCGGGCACTACACCAGAGCGCCAAGAGTTTTCAAAGATCCGCGCTAGAGGCTGGGCTATGATGCTCGCCAGCTCCTTGAGTACCCTGGGGTGAAGATTGTTAGGGCCGGCTGACTTGAAGGTATCCAGCTTCTCAAGATGTTCCTTCACGAAGTCAGCATTAATGGAGGGCAGGGGATCACCCTCACCCGGACTTCTTGGCCCTGTAGCGGGCATGGGCGTCCCATGGGACTGATGAAAGACCGACGCAAAGTACCTATTTAATAGGTTGGCTTTTTCCTGGGCGTCAGTTGTCAGTTGCCCCATCTGGTTCAGCAGGGGTCCAACGTTGCCCCTGCTTTTCCTCCGGCTCCCCACATATCTGAAAAAGGACTTTTTATTGTCCTCGATGCTCAAAGCTAGCTGGAGTTCAGTTGCAGCCTTGGCTTTCCTGGTCAGCTCCCTACAGGACCGGACCAGTGCGGAATAATCCTGGATTGACTCATGTGGAATCAATGTCACCATTCTGACAGAGCTTTAAATCCTTTCCTTGGTTTATGATTTCATCCTGAACTCTATTAGTTGGTAATCTAACCTAGTCATTGTTATATTAATATCCTTCTAAGTAATTTTTTCCCTTATGAAATCACTAGAGGAGTGAAGGTACTTGTCTGCTCCCATCTGTAGAAAACGTGACCCAAAGTAAATGATTTTGTTTAATTTTGTGGATATTGTTCAGTTCTATCATTGTATACTTCATAATTCTTGTTTCACAAGTAACATTTCTTTCCCTCTGTGCATGAGGGCAACTTTTTCTCATCCAGGATAGGCACTTATTGGCATGACTGTCTAAACCCTACAAGCAGCATGAGCACACCAGAGGTAACAATAATATTCCTTACCCCATGACAGTTCTTTGTAAGTACTGTTATTGAGTACTTTCCATCTTTAGTGCCCTTTTATGTACATCAGCAAACCTTCATAGCAGGGTATTTAGGAAGGTAAGTATTCTTTCCATTTTATAGATGGGGAAACTAAGAATTGGGGAAGAAAGAAACTCACAGCTATAGAGGGAGTTGGCCCCGGAGCAAAGATCCAAGATTTCCTGCCTCCTAGTCCCATGTACAAGCTAATAAATAGACAATGCCTCCATAGGTACTGCTATAAAAGGAGGTGAGGGGCATATATGACCCCTCTCATTTAATTATTTAGATTGTTTTAGCCTATGCTGTATCTGTCATCACAGTTATAAGATCTTCCTGTCAGTATGAAAATATGGGATTCAAACTTGGCAACAGCTAAAGTACAAAATAAACTATTTTGCTTTTTAAGTCAAAAATATGTCAGAGAATGATTCAGGTTTCCCTATTGAAAGACAAGGGTGTAATTCAATCTTGGGGTGGTTCTGGCCTACAGTAGCTGTGAAAGCTCAAATGAAGGAGTCCACAGTGTCAGTATAGACCCTTGATAGAATTTCACACAGGTTTTCAATGGGGAACCATGTATTATTCACTTATGCGATACACTATATAGAAGGCAAGGTATTTGTGCTTCCATTCAGGTCAGTTTAGCTGCCCCCCAGAAAACCTGACATATAATAGAGGTTTTTTTTCTGTTGGTTACACTTGATCCTCTTTCCTCATTCCTCTTAACTCCTCTTAATTCCTGGCAGAAACGCTTCATTGAGCATCATTCGAGTCAGATGGTTAGTATTGTGCTGGTCTCTGCAAGCACCCAGGCTCCTAAACAGTTGCCTTTGAAGACATATGAATTGCTTGGCTAATAATATAAACAAGTCCTTCTTCAAACAAATTCCGTTTGGTTAAAACAAACATTCTAAAAAAAGATCCCAATTCAGTGTGTGATTTTGGCTTGAAGGACAGTCTGCATCTAAGAACATCTGTATCATGATTATTTCTGCTGTAAATACACATGGTTAAATTTTGATCTCACTTAAACTCCAGCAAAGCTTTCCTGTCTGTGAAGTTACCTAGGGTTTACTTTGAAAGCCTCCCACTTGGTCCTTTCTACTAATGTCATAGCCCTCACCCAGGCTCACAGTCTGTGAGATGAACAAAAGTTCACTGAGTAATGTACTTGGTTGCACCAAGCTCTTTTTCAGTTTTGATGGAAAAGTGAGGTGCAGATAACAAAGGTTATTGGAAGCAAAAGGCTGGTGGTTCAACCCACCGCACCTTATCTATAGAAATGTGGTGTTGGGCATTCTGTCATCTGGTGATAGACTTTTGTTTTCCAATGCGGTGAGGTAGGATGATTCCCTGGTTTGAAAAGAAAGAAAGGCACATATTCAGCATACCCTTATTTTGTCTGGCTGGTACTTGGTTGCAGAGCTGCATAGCAGACTAATACTGTTGGCTCTTAGAGATAAGAGATTCAGAGGCCATTGAAGCTTTAATGAGTAGTTCTGCTGATAATGCTGTGTACTCTGTAGCTTACTGATGTTTTTGGCAAGGCCTTTCATCTGCCGGAATGGTGTCTGGGCCTGATTCTTTTCTCACTTAAGCTGATGTAGCTAAACAGTATCTCCCCATTATACCAAACTGATATGAACAAGAGGTATATCAAGCCTTTTATTTCTGTGTTCCTGCAGAGTTGGGTGATCATCATCCCTGGTCTGTGGGCCAGATGCAGCCCTTTGCACCATGTCATACGGCCTGCATGGGTCCCCACAAGTTCGTGGGAAGCCCCACAGGCCATGGCCCTGTGTACTAGGTCAGGCATATAGGGTGGTGTGGGGCCCAATCCTTGCACGTGGGGCTGGATGAGGGCAGCACCAGGCCCCAGAGCCCAATCTGGCCTGTGTGCCCCCACCTCCCCCACCCCCCACGCCACTCATTTGACCCCATGAGTCCAAAGCCTTGAGCACCACTGGTATAGGGGATTCTTCCTCTATTAGTATTGCCGGCAACAATAGGGATAGATTCTGTTGCAGGAGCAGACAAGTCAAGTCTCCAGTCCAGCAGCCCCTTTAGTTGCTACTTGCTGAGCCATATAACTTGTCCTTTATGTGATTCCAGTCATAATAACAGAAGTGCTGTAGCAGAGTCCCTCAACATGATGCTTTTTATAGGCTGAAATAGATCATTCAGAGCTCAGCAGTTTAGTTAAAACACATGTTTTGATCTTGCAGTACAGAGTAGTCCAAATTCAAGGCTCAGTTCTGGATGCTGTTAAAATATGGGTCAGTTGCTTCCATGCTAGCAAGCTTGAAGATATGTTTTGAGGAATACCTAAGGCAGTAGATATTAGTGTGTAGAGGAGCAAAACTTTACTGTTCTTTGCTGAACCTTCTGGGGCTGGCCTGGAACTCATAGGCAACTATTTCTATTAGCGTTCTTGTTGGTACTATAGTAGCACCCAGAAGTCCTAATGAAAGTCAGGGCCCAATTGTGCAAGGCAATGCAGGTACATAAATGTATGTAGCCCTGCTGCAAGGAGTTTACAGTCTAAGACAGGGGTGGGCAAAATATGGCCTGCAGACTGGGTCTAGCACGCAGAGGGACTTTGTCCAGCCCGTGGCAGGTCCTTCGGTCCCGCCTGGCCCAGGCAGAATCTGGCCCGTGGTGCATCCTGCTGCCCGCTAGGCATGCAGTGGGGATGGGCCCAAATAATTGCCCACTCCTGATCTAAAACCAGTTCTGACAAGTGGAAGCAATGAACAAGTGCAGGAAGTGATCTGGGGAGCTAATCAGGAACAGGCAAAATGTCTGCTTTAGGAGGGCATGGGGAGGATACACAAGAGTATGAATTCCCATTCACTCCCTCCAGCACCCCCTGTCTGGTGTACCAGATGCATAGGCGGATTAACATATGGGCCATCTGGGCCCAGGTCCAGGGGCCCCTGGCTTGGTACAGATGAAATGGCGGCCGGCCTGGGTGTGCACAATGTGGTAGGCCATGGCTGCCAGGTACTGGGTGGGCGGTGCAACCATGGAAGAGCCCTAAGAGCAGCTGGAGCCACTGGCAGCAGGAAGCAGAGCCAGGCACGGTGCGTGGCTATGACCCGCCAGCAGCAGGGCAGCTCCAGAACAGCCAGGTCCCGGCCCAGCCTGTCTGTGATTCTGTGCATTGGCCAGGCACTGCTGCAGCTGGACTGAGCCATGGCAGGGCAAAGGGGCCACCTCCAGAGCTCAGTCTGTGCCACACATGCCTGGCAGGCAGCTCCACACCCTGGGTGCTGACTCCAGCACAGACCTGCGGGTTGGGGCGGCTGAAGCTCCTGCTCCAGACCTGGGGGGCAGCGGGTCCCGCTCTGGCCATGCACCAGCTGCGCTGCTGCAGACAGAGCCCGCAGTTACAGGACAGGGCAGGGGTTGGGGAGGGACAGTGCATTGGGCCCAGTGCCCTAGTGAATCTTAATCCTCTCCTGGCTAGATGCTGCCACGAGGAAAGTGGCCCATGTCTCAACCAAACATCTCTTTCAGATATACTCCTTTGTGATGTGCTCTCCCAGGGCTTGTACTGATGTAACACAAACACTGGGGTTGTGGCTGCCTTCTGCATAGGTTCCTCAGGACTTCCTGTAGGGGAGAGGCAGGATTCTGCTGTAATGAACATTAAAGAGTTGGAGAGAAGGGTTGGTTGGTTTTGGTTTGGTGATTTGTTTTTGAGGCGTCAGGAAACAGACAGGCCCCATAGGTCTCCCTTGTTCTGTAACACCTGGCTTGACTAAGACTGAGCTACCCCAGTGTTGACTACATTACACATCTTCTTGTCTGCTCTTATAATAGAGGCCAGAATCAGCCCTTTATAGTCTATCCAGTGAAGTAGTTAAAAATGACAAGAGCAGCCTTTTGAGGCTTGACATATTTTAGTTTGTAAGAAGAAATGATTTGGGGAAAGGTTTTTTAAGAAGTGCATCTCCCGCATGCATACACTATTGCAGGACAGCTGAAGAAAGCTTCAGGACAACAGCTTTGCTGGTTTCCTCTCTCAAAACCACAGACTGCGATAGTGTGATATTCCTTAAAACCTTCTCTCTCCTTCTCCTTCACATGCACACACAAACTCACAGCACAGAGTCCCTTTTCTTATAGACAGCACAATGAGAGTTATTCTATGGGACTCGCAAGGGATGCCACTGGAGAAAAATAAATGCTGTACAGCAAACTGGTTGCTAGTGAGTGGGATATGTTGGGTTGTTGTATCTGCTTTTTATTATACTTGCATTTTTCACTGAGTCTGCTTCAGCTGTGATTTATTTTCAACTGCTGCTGTTGCGTTTACAGTTCAAGCTGGGCACATTCCTTGCAATGTGTTAGCATTACTTCTTTTTCATTTCACTGTCACAGGATTTCTGTGAGGTTTATAGATTCATAGATTGTAAGGGGTTAGAAGAGACCTCGCCAGATCATCAGGTCCAGGCTCCCTGCACTAAGCAGGAAAGACAACTGGGGATAGGTGACCCCAGCAAGGTGCCTGTCCAGTCTCCTCTTGAAGATTTCCAGGATAGGTGACTACACCACCACTGGAGGGAGTTTATTCCACAGTCTGGACACCCTAACTGTGAAGAAGTTTTTCCTAGTGTTAAGCCTGAAATGGTCTTCCAGGAGTTAGCAGTCATTACTCCTGGTTTTCCCCAAGGGTGCCCTGGTGATTAGTTGTTCACCAAGCCCTTGACGTACTCCCCTGATATAGTGATAAGCTGCTACAAAGTCCCCTTCTCTTTTTCAGGCTGAAGAGGCCCAAGTCCCTCAGCCTTTCCTCTTATGGCTTGCCTTGCAAGTCTCTGATCATATGGGTGGCTCTTCTCTGGACCTTCTCAAGCATTTCCACGTCCTTGTTGAACTGCAGCGCCCAGAACTGGATGCAGTTCTCCAGCTGTGGTCTCACCAATGCTGAGTAAAGAGGAAGATTCACTTCCTTGGTTTTGCTTGGGATGCATCCGTTGGTGTATGCCAGAGTATTGACAGACCAGGCATGCCAACTCACTCATTTCTTTCTGAGTGCAAAGCACCAGCTGGCTAGGTTGCTCTCCTGAACAAGAATCCACCCTGAACCAGGGGTGATGGTGAGAGCAGTAGGCCACCAGGGATCCTCTCCCTTCAGCTCACAGAAGGTGCTGGGTTTGTTCAGTTCCCATTTGTTATACAGTCAGTTCTTCTCTGGGGGGTTCATTTGTTGCCATTGTTTTTCTGGACCTCAGAAGGCCTGGAGCTTGTGTTAAGTTAGATAAGGACATCCATTATCTGCATTTGTAGTTGAAGTAAGCCTGCAGAACTGGGTTCTTAATTTTGTTTCTGGGTGGACTGGATGCTTAGCCCTTGAGAAGGGGGACTAATCGCTCTGCCTCTTGTGTTCAACACACACAGAGCATGGGGCTCTAAAGGGAGCCAGGTTTAGTTTCCACATCTGGCAGCAGGGAATTAAGCTGGAGTAGGGAGAGTGAAGATGAGAAAATGTTTAAAAGCTGCACTACAGAGATTAAAGATAGCTGGGCTGGCCCTATGGAAATGTAATGCCTTGTTGCCTACAAACATGGTTCTTGTCTAATTCAAGTGTCACTTTTATCTGTCCCACCCTCCAGAGTCAGACACACACTGCCTCTGAATCTTCTCCTGTGTTCAACTGGCAGGTCTCCCCTAATGATGGGGACACTTGTTATGAATGGTCATTGGTCCTCTCCAGAGTAGGTCTGGTAAAATCCCTGCACCCTAGCAGACACTTACCTTCCCCAAGCAGAATGGGGGGTTTTGTTACTTTGGGTAGTGGTAGTTCATGCATCACCATGTAGAGTTTCCCAAGTGAAGAGAAGTTGCAAGAGAGGAAACACTGTCAGCACAAGGAACAGCACTGCCATCTTTGTCTGTGAGAATAGGGAGAACCTGGCAACAATTATGTGACAGCTTTCAGCCCAAAATGCCTCAACCCATACATGTATCAGTTTATCTAAGGACATATACCCACTCACCAGTGAAGTTTCCAAAAGCTTTCTACAACTGTTGAAATGCAGACAGCCTTGGGGTGGGAAATAGAAGCCAAATGACACACGCTGAACTGCCCGTCAACAAGAAGAAAGTGGATATTGGTTGAGGACACTAGAGCAAACCTCTGTCCTTCCACCCATGTGCTGCAAACAGGAGTGTGGCAAAGAAGATCACTTCTGAAAGGTCTGCACATAATAAATGGCATGGAACTGAGTTTGTCTTTCTAGGAAAAATGAAGATTGAATCTGCCTCGCTGCAGTGCAGACCCATGGTTCAGAGAATACAGGTACCATACTTGAACCCAAAGAGACCTGTTGTAGTGTATGGGAAATTCCTGTTTGGTGGAGCTTCGGCACAGATGTAGATCTGACCCTTGAAAAATTAGCAAATATTATGAACGATACCCAAGAGCATTTTTTTTTTTAATCAGATTTTCCGTGGAGGAGCTGTTTGGTGTGAAGTAAGAGAGGGCACTCCCTTGAGGGACTTAAGCTTTCTGTTGGGAAAGAGAGAAAATGAAAGAGAACAATGTGGAATTAGAATAGGACCCCTGGTGCCTTTCAGTTCTCACTGCTGTGCTTGTCTGCATTGTTTTTGCATCAACGTCACAGACTTTTCTAGTTCTCACTCTGTACTCAGCACAAGACCCGCAGCCCAACACTGTATGTATTGTCTGGGCAGGAACTTCTCTTTTCTGTTCCATATGATTCAGAGGCTGCAGTGATACCAGCTTATGTCATCTATATCCTGCTCTCACGCCCACAGTATCCTCTATGACTCTTCACTCTGCTTATATTTGTTTTGCTTCTTTTTGTAGTAAAAATGGGTGGCTGGAAGCCTCAGTTGTGGAAAGCAAGTGTGGTTAACAATGACAAGCTTTTTGGCTCCCTCCCTCCTTCCTTTCATGTACACACACAGACACAGAGCGTAGTCTTCTGTTTCCTTTCTAGCCAGCTCCAGCCCCAGTTACCAATGCAGTCATTTGCATTTGCACAGTGCTGTGAACGCTCTCTATTTCCCTGCTGGCTTCTTTCTAAACTGCACTGCAGGTTCTGCATGTGAGATGCCATCTCTGCTATCAGCACTGCCCAAGCAACTACAGAGGAGTTGAACAGACACTACAGTGCCAAGTGTGTGTTGCTAAGTTAGCAATATTAACCATAGCCGAGTCAGAGTCCAATAAATGAACTTGCATGGCCTCAATTGCCATAATGCCCATGGCCCCTTCAGTCTTCAGTGTTTCTATTGACCAAGTCCCCATTCTCTGCATGGTGGGGAAATGTTATTGTCTCCATTTCAGAGAAATGGGAATGAGACAGGAAAACTAAGTTACTTGTCCTAATTGAGAAATGTCATTGCTCCCATTTTAGAGAAATGGAAGTGTGACAGGGAAACTAAGTGATTTGCCCTAATTGAGACATGCTAGTGTCCCCATTTTAGAAATATGGAAATGGGATGGGGAAACTAAGTGACTTGCCCAATGTCTTAGAGCCTGTATCACAGCAGTGAAGTGAGCCTGGGTCAGAAGACTGATTGCTGGCAAGTCTCCTACCCTTTCATCCTCCTGGAGGTACTACTCTAAAATGTCTGTGGTGTCTCTTGCCACTTCTTTTCTGTCAAATGTCACAGCTGGTACCGTCAAGCAACAGTAGGATGTTGCAACCATGACTGGCATCATTAAATTGCCTAGCAATACTTGTCAGGCATTCTTGACTTCCTCCTCCATTGTGCAGCTGTGCCAGCAAGGAAACCTAGATTTGGTGTAGAGAGATTACAGAATCCCAATGAAAAGGGCTCAAGCACAGATGTGCTGGCCTTAAACTTGCCACTGCTCATGTTCATTTCTATTGAGTTTGTCTGAAGTTTGTTTTAATAAGAAAAGTCTGTATAGTTAGTTTGGCCATTTCCTTGTTTCTGTGGTTCCTTCCCCAGCAGTAGAGCAGAGAAGATGATTGTTAAAGACTATCAGACCCACACAAACTTACAAGAACTTGGAGCACATCTAACACTTTAATGTTTCTTCACTAAACAATTAAGCTTTAGGTTGGCATCTTCTCTTGAAATTACAATGAAATCCTTATTTTTGACGGGTTTTCTTTGCCTAATTCTTTTTTGGCAATACTTTGTTCTTTGGTACCAGCTGGATTCTTGTGCGTCTCTGTACAATGGTGAGGAAATATCAGGGGATAATCTCTTGCCCACAGTATTATTTCTCCTGAGGATGCAACAGGATCTCCAAGAGACCACTTCACTTCCTGTTTCATTTAGTGCTGCTCTGGATCCTCTAAACACCAAGGTCTGGATTGTAGTTAGAGTCAGACTTCTGGTTTCCCATAGATCAGTATAAAGTGGGAACCACTGCACTCAAATTGATGTAAAAAAAATATTTTTGCATTTAGAATTGATTCACGCAGAAGGTATCACCCAGCCGCCTAACACTGCTGGTCTCTGACAGCCTGGGGAAGTGGCAGGTTAAAAGGACAGCCCTGGAAATAAGGCTGAGTGAGAAGGAGACTGACGTTCCTGCTGCCTACCAGAGGAAGTTTGACATTTCTACTTAATGTTCACTTTGCTCTTGAATATTTGTCATGACAGGGAGACCAAGAGTTGTGCTAAACTGCAGAAGCTGGCAGAACAATTTAAAACTCCCTGTGACTGACTGCACAGTCTGATACTGAGGCAACTTTTTCATGTAGCAAGAGGTCTTCTGATTAGATTTTCTTTTCTCTTTTTATTTTGAAGCATTGCAAATATGGACATAGCCCAAAAAAAGCCGGGGGGTTGTGTCGTCGTCTTTTTCTTCACAGTAGCATAAACTGTGTTTGGTGCTTTTCTTTTGCAGATACCTGGACTAACTAGACTTTATACGTGGCAGGCAGTTGAAGCCAGTATGCTCTCAGTTGATCACAATGGTAGGCTGTGAAACAAATTAAAAGGAAAAAAGGTCATTTCAGACTAGGTTGTTTGCCATGATTTATATGCCTTGAAAAATTGTTCCGTTTGCATCTTGCAGGCTTACTCAGATGATGCCAAAAATGAAATGAACAAGGGCTGTTGGGTTTTTTATATTTTTATATTTTTAATAATAACTCTATGGCATCCAGCAGCAGATATTGCTTTCTAGTTGGACCAGAGAATTTGTGAATGTTGAAAAGAGATTAAAGAGACATTTAAAGGGAGCCAAGTGGTTGTGCCTTTTTAAAAGCGAAAAAAACCCAACCCAAAACCCATCATCCATTTCACAGCCTGGCGACGCGCCTGCCAAGCCTTAGTCATGGCTTTAGGTCTTGCAAGAAAAGAAGCTGAATCGACTAGTTCTGTGCCTTTAATGTAGGGTTAGAGAATTGCCTTAGATAAAAATCTAGTCACTTTTAGATGGGGGGAAAAAGTCTCTGGTTTTTACTTGAGAAACAATGTGTCTAGCTGTCACTGGATTTGGATAGGATTTAGAATCCTAATTCCAGACTCTCCCAGAGGGGATAGACACTCAGGTCCAAGGAGGTGCTGAGCCATAGGAGTCAGCAGGGGTTTAGGCACTCAGCACCTCTCAGAATCAGGCTCAGACCATGGAAAGGTGAAAGGAAGGAAATAGCTTTCTCTTAAAGTTGACTACTTCAGTGACAAGCAAATTAACCGAGAGGATGGTAATGAGCGGCACAGTATAATTTCACTAAGGATTGGTTCTATATCAGTGCTCATACTGGAGCACATCAGAGCTGCAGTATCTGAATAACTGTTGATAATCCAATCAGGGCATGGCTACAAAAGGCCTCTTCCTCCCACAGAAAATCAAAAATACAATCACATGTTTCCTGCTGGAAGCCACATGGGCTTGTTGCTCCTTGCAGCACTATGGTTAGAAAGCTTCTTTAGATCCTGTGTTCTCCCCTCTCCCGCAGAAACCAGCCCTCTATTTAGACATATTCCAGCTGGTCCTTCATCTACACATGTCCTTGCTTTCTGGTTATCCTTTTTGTTCCCTTTACCCTCACCCCGATTCATTTAATATTCAAAGGCAAAAATAAAAGCCAAGCAAAAGATCCTTGCTCAGAAGGCAGTTTTGATGTAGAAATAAGCTTTCAATGTAGTGCAGAGAACACATTCCCCCAACCTAAATGACTAGTTTACAACTTGCATGTGAAGATATAAATGAAAATGGTTATATTATTCCACATGCAATAGATGAGGAAGCGAGGCTTTCTCAAAGCCATGTTATGAGTGGGTGGCAGGACTGCGAATAAAATTCGGGGAACCTGATGCCCCTTTCCGTTTCAGTTGCAAGATCATACTTTCTTTAAATACTTGTGAGACTAGCCAGGCATTTCCAAATCTACCACTGGATAGGATATGGGTATCACAGATAATTACCCACATGTTAATTCTTTTTTAAGGGCCTCCAGCCTTGTTTGGTCTCCGAGTACCTCATGAAGCCAGCCTAAGTTTGGTTTCTAGAGTAGGGGTGAGCCCTAACTCTGTCCAACATTGTAAGGTCAACCTTTTGCCACCCCCCACCCCCCCCAGCTATCTGTAACCATACCCCAGAGAGCTACCTTCTAGTTCAGCTCCCAAAAGAGGGACTTTACCTTGCCAAAGGAGAAAGGAGTACACTCCAAGTTCCCAGCAACACAACTGTTCATCTTCCGTAAAAGCACTAACTGAGGTGAAGGCCACCCAGCAAGAAGACTGCCTCCTCTGTCCCTAGTGTAGCCTGCCCAACCCTGACAGCTGTTCTCTCTCCCCATTTCACACAACCTGAGTACTGCAAAGCAGCCTGGTTGTTCCCTTGCTTCAGACTCCCCAGCTTACAGGCTGACATCCTGATGCCTCCAGGGCATCTCCTTCACAGGTTGAGTACCAAGCTCACCTGAAGCATCAACACAGTTATTCAGTTCCTTTGTTGCTGAAGGTCCATCTTGTCTCCTGAATGTAGGCAGCTCTGGGACCTATCAAGGACTCTGGTAACCTTTCCTTCCCCATGCACCAAGGTAGTCAGGGAAACTTGAGGTGCACACAATCATTAGAACACATTTAAAACTGAAATATTATGCTAAAACCCATAGCTTGTCACAGTGAGCATGAAGCTATCTGAGCATCCTGCACTCAGTAACCACAATCAGTTATTCCAGTCACATACTGACAATGAGCGGAGTTCCCCACCGGTGTGACTTGTGAGATATAAAGAGATGTGCCTCCTCCCCAGCTACCATGCCCAGGCTTGTCTTTCATTTTCACTCAGGCTTTCAAGGGTCAGGAGAGTACTGATAGATTTTAGCCATCTCTTATAATTGTTTTAAAGCTGGGCATTCATTTAATAACCAGTTATGATAAAATTCTGAGCTGTGCACAAATAGAGGTTACACGCACGTCGGAAAATTAACTCTGCCATCATATTTTAGTGGTGTGCTCCATGGCAGATCTGACTTTTAAAAAGGGCTTACAGAGTTGTTCAAGGGCAATTTATTTTTGGTGCCTTTTCAGTTTTTATGTCTCCCTCTTCAGATGAACAGCAAGCCTGATGTGGTAGTATGTCCAGGAAGAACAAGATGCATGATTTCCAGCCCTCTTCCTTGTGTTGAATAAATACTTGCTTGCTGCTGCATCTGTTCGGTATTTTCACAGGAGTACTTTTACACAATGGAAGAAGGCGATAATCCTACTGCCCAAACTGAAATGTAACATCTTTTATGTCAGGCAGTGACCTGACACTGCTTCTTGGCCTCTTGGTTAAGATTGAGTGCCTTTCGGCACTCACTGAGATTGAGTGCCTTCCGGCTCGGATCAAGTGCATTTACCATTGGCTACATCCTCCATCAGATTCGTAGTGTGTGGCAAGTGTTATTGTTACTTCTTGGGATACTGAGGCTTCTGCCTTACCCACAGTCACATGGCGAGATGGCAGCAGAGCCAGAAATAAATTCCAGACCTTCTGTCTCTGTCCTGCACATTAACACTGAACTACACTTGCTCCTACAGGCACCTTGCAGCCTAGTAGAAGGAAACAAGATGAGACCTATCTTTACTGAGGTACAGTCCTATGATTTATAATGCTACTTCAAAAGTATTTCCCTTTTCTTTTTAGAGGATAGAGAGTTCTCTTCATGATAACTTTTAACTTCCCCTACTAGAAAACTCTCCCTGACTCTTTCTTACTCTTCCAGCAGGAGAGGGATTCATATAGTCCTATTCAGAAGTTAGTACTGTGCGGGCCGGGAGCGGTCCGAGGCCCTCGGGGGGGGGTTTTTGCGTGGTGGGCTGTGGCCAGCAGCCCGGACACGCCAGGTTGGGGAAGGCAGGCGGCACGCTAGAATTAGGCACGGATGCTTAGTGGTTGATTTAAGATTATTTTACTTACAACGAAGATGGTCACGGTGCAGGCAGGAAAACTTGCTTGAGTTGCAGTTACAAAACAAAACAAAACAAAACAAAGCTCGAACCTGCAGGGCACGAGAGTACGTCGCAGGGGGTTTTCGGTGATGGGAAGATGCAAAACACGAGAGTACGTCACAATGGGTTTTCGGCGACGGGAAGATAAACCTGCAGGACTCGAACCCGGACAGAGCTCTGGATACACTCACACGAAGTTTGCTAGGCTCCGTGGAACTTGCGCGCAGGGAAGGGTACGTCAAGGGATCGGGTGGCGACGGGGAGAGGTGAGAGGCTGATCAGACCCCTATAGCCTTCTTGAGATACACGCTGGGTCCGATAGGCTCCTCAGCACTTAGAGATCTTCACGAGACGTGAAGTTCTCCTCCTCCTGATAGTCGTGGAGTCCTCCAACTTGGGCAGAAACCGCTCAAGCCGCTTATACGGCTAGCAAGCCAATCGCTAGCCGCCACGTGGGAATAATTTAGAACTGGCCAATAGTGGGACACAAATTTGAATACGAATGGCGGGAACTCCTTGCAGCGTGCATTTCTCTTTTTGCAACTAAGAAATGCACCCTGCAAAGAAAGCTACAAGTGGCGGGAAATAATTTAGCAGTGCCGAAGTACACACAAACAAAAATCACATCCTTGGGTTGTGACAAGTACATCAGCACCTCTCCTCACTTATTTTAACATACCAACACTATCTAATAAACCTAACTTTGTAGCTATAATAGCACAAGAACTTGGTAGTAAGGGGACTAACCTTGGAGAATATGTGTGAACTGGAAAAATCGTCCAGCACACTGTACTGAAAAAGGGTTTGGATGTTGTTGTGGAAAAAATCTTTGAAGCCATCAGCCCAGTGCACACAGGCAGCTCAACAAAAGCAGCATTAACAGAGGGAGAGAACATGAGAGGTGACATGATTAATGCATAAGGCATTTGTTATACCACGTCTTTATTACTGTGGGTAGAAGCATGTGGTCACCGTCTCCCAGAAAGGATATGGAGAGGGTGAGCCTCGGGGAAGATGAAACAGAGGGCAACAAAAAATGGTGCCAGGTTTCAAGAAGCTAATCTATGCTGCTTTATATTGCATTTTCCATCCCACTACATTTCATAAACAATACTCCCATGGAGTCACTGAAATGCTAGAGTTCTGGAAAGGAATATAGCAACTATATAGCACAATGCATGTTGCACAGCATTGTTTGGTGTGGGGTCAATTTTAGCCAAGGAGCAACCACCTATGTGCCATAGGATTTTCAATATGCATACCAAGTAGAAAAAGGACATATGGATTCAAGGACTTAATAGGTGTAGATTCAGTTCCCATCTTTGCCACTGACTATCTAGGTGACCTTGGGTTAGTCACTTCCCTGCATGCATCTCAGCTGCTGCTTCTGTAAAATGGGGATAATAAGGCTCTTTCTTTGTAAAGCACTTGGAGATGTACTGATAAAACAGATGAAAAGAGGAAGTAGTTTAGTAGCTGATCATCTTTGGAAGGACAAGGAGTTGAATTTGAAATGGAGTTTCCATTGAGTGTTGATATTTTGGGCCTGTTAATTAGACCCGAAGCTCGGAGGAAAGTTTTGGAATATTTGTTTAATCAGAAAAAGAACACCTAAAAATTTGTTCAAATTTATGATAGAGATGGGAACAATTACAAGACAGTCTTCTGCATAGCTGGAGAGGAGGTATCCTGAAGCCTGAACATAAACACAGATCAGATTGCAGGTTTCACAAATGAACGGTTATATTTATAATAGGCCAGCACCCTTCTCTGACAGCTGTTGGGGACTATGTGAAAACTGGTTCCCAGTTTTGCAGCTTGGGTCCATATCTACTCAAGATGCATTTTCCTTCTCACTGTTGGAAACAAGAAGCCATCACTGAGATCTAAAGTACAATTATTTCTTGCTAACAGGTACAGTTAAAAAAAAGTGGAGGGGGGGAGATGAGAAATAACACTGATGCAACAAATATAAACAGGCTACTTGGATTATGCTTCTGAAGAGTGCAGTGAAAAATTAAGAAACACTTGCCTACTTTGTGGGTGACTTGTTCTTGTACCTTAAATGTTGGACTTCCTAGTTTGTTAGCTGCCATGTTTTAAATATATAATATTTCTTTTAAATGAAGTACTATATACAGCACAGGTGCAACTCAGCCCGTAGCAGGTAATGAAACCAAGCCCATTGGAGCCAAGCTTCTGTCTGTGAGTTGGGTACAATGCCCCTTATGTCAGCATCTGGCATCACCTCATTGGAATCAGCGGAAGCCCATTCTCCCACAGGGATTTAATTAGCAGCCCCTGTAGATCTAACTGAAACTTCTCTCATGCATCCCTGGGACTTGATTGGAAGTATTCCCTCTGCTGTTCCCTTTTTGGTCCCCATGCGGGCATGCTCTTTGGCAAGCACAGAGACTGTTTGACAGGAAGAAAACTTGCTAACAACCTGGAGAGCCTTTGCATTTTAGGGCAGCTTTCTAAGTGTCTGCCAGTTTCCTTAGCTCAAAACCAGCCTCAGACATTCAGTGCTTTCAGTCCAGCTTTGTGTCCTTGAAGTGTACCGAGTCCAAAAGGATTAGGAGATGATTTTTTTTTCTCTCTCCAGAATGTCAGATCTGGTGGGAGATTAATGGGAGATTACTGGAGCTGTTTAAGAGGATTCAGTGCTCTGGGAACTGAGTCTTCAGGAACTGAATCTCATTTCAGGGTTTCCTTTATTAAAGCACACCATGGTTGTGCAATGGAGGGGTTGGGCTTTATATTACAGAAGGCTGGAGATTTTCTTAACAAAGGAAGCATTTAATCTAAATTAGCATTTATACCTTAAAGATAATAAAGGCCTATGTTTAGTTCTTTCCCAATTCCACAAAAATACTGGTTCTCATTTGTACCCTGTCAGGGCACCAAACTGGCTCAAGTGTAACTGGAAGAAGAATTTAGCACCATCTTTAACCCCAGTTGCATAAGTTGCAATAATATCAGGCCCTTCCATAGTCTTTGTCCTAGCATCACAATGTACCATATTTTCTCACATAAAATGTACCCCAAAATAAAGTATGCACCTTGTTTTTGAAAGGCAAAATGGAGAAAAAGAAACCTTTCCTTCTAGCATGTAACTGAACACAGCAGTAGCTAGGAAGGCAAGCTTGGTCATTTTTCTGCTTCCTGCGAGTCCTTTGTAGGTTTTACTTTTGCTTTTGCCTGGTAAGTAGCAGAAATTGTTCTTACTGTATCTCTCTCATATAATGGACATGCCAGTTTCCAGCAGTTGTTTTTTGGGGGAAAGGTGTATGTTTTATGTGAGAAAAGATGGTATTTTAAGACCAACAATTAATTAAGAATTAAGTACATCTGTGGGATAAAAGTACATGAGGAATACATTTTCCATTGCTACTATGCAGCAGCCTGTGGGATGAACATAGCAGCTATCTGACAGCACACAGAAATACCACAAAGAAGTTTAGGGCAGAAAACGAAGAACCCTGAAAACTCCAGGGGTTTTAAGTGCTTTAAGTAGACAGAGAGAGTGCTGATCAGGACTTTCCATTAACATTTCTACTCTTAGAAAATAAGGGACACAGGAGCTTTTAAGAGCTATCCCACGCTGATATTAGCTTTCTGAAGGCAGATGAAATAAGACACTGCTTACGAAAGCTTATGCATCTTTGATTTAGTTTATCTGTAAGGTGCCAGTTCACCCTGCCTTCTGCCTGATTTCAGGTTAACACGGCTAACTCTGCCTCTCTTAGTTTTCCTTGTCATTTGAAAGATGTTGTCTCTAGTAGTGATGTATCCCAAACTGCTACATTAGGGAGTTAGTTCAATATGAAGCTGGAGTGGATAATGCCACCTACTGCGTTCGACCCTGCAGCTCGGAGCAATTGCCCCCTCCAAGCAGCATGGGATTGCGTCAAGGTATGAAAGGCGTTTGTCACGGGTCCCAGGTGCTGGTGTCACACGAGATTGCATTCAAACTCAGCTTTCATTCTGAAAAAAGGAAATGTCTAGGCCTCATGAATGGGGGGGCCAAGGGGGTGCAGGTTTTGGAATATCACTTGAGTGAAGCTGCTAGCTGTTTAACAAACTAGAGTCTTATTAATTAACATATTCTGATGGCAAAAAATTCATCTTCTTCCAACACTTGCAAACATGGGTAAAAAAGCTATGAGACAAACGTGTTGTTAAGGGAACTATGCTATGTTGTTATTGGATCCCCCAATACAGAAATTTCTGTGCCGAGAACTGGGCACAAATACCTGTAAATATTCTTTCCTGCTGAGAGTGATTGGTAAAGGTTTCAAAATGGTGGAGAAATATCCAAGCCTCTGTGGTCCTCTTCCAAAAAAGCAAAACACTGCACTGACATGTCCTTGCTTGTTTGCACTGCAGTAGTAGCCCGAGGCTTCAAATGAGATTAGGGCAAGGGTGAGCAAAATACAGCCTATGTTCCAGATTGAGCCTGCCAACTGTTTGGATCTGACCCATGCGTGGGCACCCACCAATTGATTGTATCTGTCCCAGCTGCCTGCATGGTGCTCCACATGGGGTCAAACCCCACCTGCTCCCACCTGGGGCAGCCCATGCCACATTTCCACCCACGTTGGCCCCACAGTCATCAGATAGCACTGCCCTGCCTGGCCTGTGCACCCAGCTTCCTGGTGGGGCTACTGTTGCAGTCACCTGGGTACTGCTCAGCTTCCCCAATCTCCAGGGGCGGCTCCTCCTCCTTCTGCCCCTGCTTTGCCGCTCCAGGAAGCAAGCAGTGTGGGGAAGCCCCGGGGACATATGCCAGGCAGCAGATGCCCAGCCAGGCAGGGGTGAAGCTGCAGCCAAGTGACTCCTGTCCCAGTGCACAGGGCTCCGGCTCCAGGTCATGGTTGCCTTCCACCCACTCCACCTGCCTGCCACAATGAGCAGTTGTACTGCAGCTGCACCCCACCCAGCTGAGCTCTGCTCCATGTGCCTCCTGCCTCTGGCCTCCTTCCCACCCTTTCCAGCTCCCAGGACCTAGCATGCAAGCAGCTCCCTACACACATATGTGCACACCCTTCCACACTCCCAGTACCCACCCCCACACCCCAAACCCTAAACCCACACCCCCACACGATATACAAGAGTAAGACTTTATTTTGAACAATTATGCAATTGCCTGTATATACACTATTAAAAAAACATAAATTGGGACAAAATTAGTTTTTGAAATAAAATACGTTACAGCAGATGTTTCATTTTTAGTATTTGATTTGTTTTTTATTTATAATTTGTTGAAATGACATCTGAAAGATTTTTATGTGCGTGGCCTTCGGCAGCTCATCAAAACTCGTTAAATGGCCCTCCAGCTGAAATAATTGCCTACCCCTGGAGCAGGGCTATATAATGTAGCCACTGTGCAAGCACTTAGTAAGATATGCTCCCTGCCTTGAAAGTATTACAGTCAAAGTAAATAAGACCATCAAAGAGTAAAGAAAAGGAAGTAACTTCCTCTCTTTTCTAGCGGGCAAGTTGGGGCACAGCTTTCTACCAGAGCTTGGAGGAGAACCCAGGCCTCCTGCAAGACCATGCTTCCTTCTCTCTTGTACCAGGGAACCTGCTAGTTTGAGAATGATACAACTGCAGTTCTCATGGTATCTGGGCTGATGTAATATTTTTGGCCACCATCAGGTGGATCATAACAAACTCTGTGGAAACTTTGCCAGGGCCTCCGTGTCCTGCCTTTTCTGTTTCTTTTCTTATAAACAACCTTTAGCACTTGGCAATTTCAGTTTGTTTCAGGAAGCCAAAAGTAAGGCACAATTTTTTCCTTTTGACCTCTCGAACCAGATCTTTTGATTCTTGTCTCAAAAGCAAAATAAAATAAAAGCTTAAATGAGCCCTGCTTAGATTAATTTCTCTGTATGAGTTGCCAGTTTCTGTATGGACATCAGCAGCTGTAGCCCAGCTGAGTTTCTTGCTATTACAGTGATAAGCCATGGAGGCAAATGTAAGCAGTAATCAGGTATTCAGCTTTCAGCTCCTTTTTAATGCTCTCGGGTCCTGCCAAAGCGTTAACCCTCATCTGTGTACCTGCCTGGAATGTATAATGTAGAGACACGTAGGAGAATGTATAATGTACAGACTGCCCTATACTGTAATGCATTTTAATGGTGACCTCTCCTGGGGCCTCCTCTTCAGAAAGGTGATTCTGTCTCCAGAACAGATTGTACAAGTGCCCAATTACATGTGGTGTGCATTGCTGTTACCTAGGGATAAATCCAGAACCACCAGTTTGTTTGCACAGTAGACCCCCATACAGCTGGAAGTGCAGCCAGAGGGGAAAAGATATGTTTTGTTACCTCAGCTTTTTAAGAAGCAAGATTGATGCTTGGGTTGCAGGGATAAACATAGGAAAATCATTGCTGTAGTTTGTGACAATATCAATAAACTGTAAGAATGCCTCTTGGGTTATGGAGATGAGAAAAGGAGGGCCTGGTGATACATCATTAGAACAGAAAACTAGAGATAAGCATTGCGGCTGGACGTCTGCCCTAATTTGGGATCCATTGGTCCGGCAAAACACAGCTATTGTGTCTGCTAGAAAATGGATGTGGATGTCCTTGGTGACATATGGCATTCCGCACATTTAATCAGGAATTAAATAGAGCTGCTGGTATTACGAAGGCAGATTCTGAGAGGTGTTCAACACCTGCAGCTCTCACTGAAGTCAGCAGACTAATCAACGTACAAGGTCTATTTTCAAATACAACTCCTGCTGCTCTGTCTGGGATAGATCTCTGTGATGTCATTTTTTATACAAGATTGCTCTCTAGCTAACAGGTAGCCTAGCCTGGAAAGGAAGGCAAGCCACCACCTGAGTTTTCATCCAGGTCTTTCTGCTGATTCCCATTGCATCCTTGTGTAACCAATAATAATTTATCCCCTTAGTTTTCCATCTATAAAAGGGGGTAATATCTACTAGGATGCTGTGGGAAGGAATGAGTTAATGTTTGTGAAATGAATTGAGGATACCAAATTTGATGAACTAATAATACAGCCAGTGGTTGTCAGGTGACTCCACAGGCTGAGCTTAACACCTGATACAAGTAGGAGTTTCTGTTAGACTAAATTTGACAGATTCACCAGGAAAGGGCCTGGACTCACTTTTGAAAGTAGAACATTTCTCTGTGGCTAGCCCAATGCTGACTTCTCTACGTGCTTGTGATGCATCATTGTTAGGTGCTGAAAGAAGTTTTGGCAGGTAACTGTTAGCTTGGATTGAGAACCTGAAGATTTATTAGTTCCAGTGAGGAAGTTTAGCTAGGAGGCACTCTGTGGGGTGAAAGAAACCTCTTATCTTCTGTACTCTTGGGCAAAATATAACAGCCATAGTTAGAACAGTATAAAGACATGTAACTCTCAAGGTGAAAGGTAGGAGATTGAGTATTTCCATGTGAGCAGAATAGCCAGCAAAATGCAAGCACTATAACTGCAGTCAAAGAGCAAAAATTCCTACTGGTTGCACTGAGCACAGATATGTACACATTAGTTGCTGTCAGTTTAGAGACCACATGACATTATTAGGTCAAAGGAAAGGTGCTAATCCATCACAGAAAATAGCTTTGCAATTGATTTAAATTCATTTGTCTTTGCTCTACACAACTGCTTTGTTCCTTATCCTTCTGCAAATCAGGCCAGCCTAATATATTGGCATCTCAATCATCATTTGGCTCCTGCTGAGATTGAGGGGCAGCAGCCAGGCCTGGAGGGCTGAAGCAGTAAATCAATGATTTATTAGAGAGAATGAGGGCAGAAGGAGTATGTGTGGCAGGGGGATGAAGAAAACTGATAGGAAGGGGAAAGTAGTGTCTTTTGTCCATATCTGCCCAAAAGGAATTGTAACAAAGTGCCCAACCTGTCCTGGCTTCAGGTTACAGTATATAAGAATGGGTTTCCTTCTTTGGCTGAGTTTCTCTAAGTCCCATTTCCTTCTGAGGAGGGTGGTGGTTTTGAAATGTATCCACAAGAACACATGGGGAAAGGTGCAGGCACTCAAACAAAACTGCTCTGCTTGGATAGTAAAAGTGCATGTCAAGTACCATCCAGTGAAGCATGCTGGAGTTGTCCTGGCTTTCCCAGTTCCTAGAACAGCACTTTGATTCATGCTGGGAGAGAAGCAGTAAGGGTTAAATGTAGGGAGTGCTATGAGTTTGGTGGAACCGTGACACGTTAGCAAAAGTCAGATATTTGGAAAATTATTTCCAAAATGATCTAAACAGAAATAGAAAGAACTCTCCTACTCCTGGCATCTCTCCTAATCTCCACCCACCTATAGACTGACCCTTTTTTCTTGGAACCTTTCTCTCTCCTCCAGACTATTTTTCCTTCCCCTTCCCTTTCTGCCTCTCTTCCAAATTCCCTGTGTCCTCTCTTTCTCCATGTTATAATTATAGTCTTTGTCCATTTAAGCAGGGTAATATCTCATTTCATATATTGGTCCCAAGTCCCAGCAATACCTAGGTATAGGAACAAAGAATGTCAAGCCATTTGAGGAGTGACCTTCACACAGTAAATCTGAGTGACCTTCAGATGGTCTGCATTTCTTCGGTGACTGGCTTTTCCATTTCTCCCAAACCTAAGATACAGTCTCTTAAGTTGTATATTTAGCAATACACAGAGCTGTTTGTGTCACCAGAATAAATCAAATGCAGACAAGCCACAGGATCCAGAAAGTGATCAGGTATTTGGTATGGACCTCACCTTTTCATAGTTGCAGTAGATCACAGATTGCTGCTTGATGCCTAACTTGTGAGTTATGTAGGGGATACACTGAGCACCACGGCCATCATCATGCCAGAGTGGATCATACTTAGAGCATCAGTGCTGATGCTTTTGAGGGGACCAATGAAAGGGTATGTGAGTGAGAATCTGACCCTCTTTTAATTTGTGAAGTAAACCAACTCTTTTGTAGTGTTTTAAAGAGAAAATTAATTGCTGAAATTGGATACTTCACAGAAAAATAGTGATATAAATACTCCTGGTAATAAAAAGCACTTCTTTTGACAACCAGGTTTTATCCCTCCTGTATCCTTAGAGATATTAGAAAGATTCAGCATTTTCTTAATTGGAAGGACCATTGCAGAAAGTATTACCAACCAAGTGCCCTCAGTGATCGTGTTGTGAGCACTACAGCGCCCTGGCATTCTAGTGAAGATTAGCGATTTCCCTCCTCTGACTAACCCCTGCTGAGAGCTAGTGGTGGCCCTAGTGCTTTGAATAGGTAGGCTATGAAGGTGTTCGCTCCTGGCTTAATGTGATCTTGGGTAAGTTGTCTGATTTCTGCGCAGCTGCTTCTTCCTCTCCAGGTGCATGGTAAGGACTGTTTGCAAGTGCCTCTAATTTCTTTTACTGAAAGATTCTTGCTGGTGTGCATACTATTAGAAACAAATAGCCACCCAAGACTTCCTTTTGGTGCACCCCCATATTGCTTCCCCACAGTCACGGGGATGGAACTCAAGTGCTTCAAGTCCAGAAGTCCAAGTCCCGTCTGACGCATTGTTTTAGCAGCGGAGGCCACTGATGGAATGAGACAGTTCTGAATCTGGCCAGTAGAGATCAATGGTCCAGATTCATTGCATTACTTTTGCTTGTTCTCCTGAATTTGGAACGCTTATCAGACACAAAGTGTTTTGCTCTCACTTTTCAAAACTCTTGTGGAGGTAGAATATAAGACCAAAGGGCAAGGTGAGTGTATATGTGTGTGTCTTTACATGTGTGAAAGCCATCCCCTCAGTGGATCAGTCTCCCTTTGAGAGCTGCATGTGCTACACTGTAGAATAGTGTAAACCTGTTCTGCCCTTGCTTTGAATATGCTTTTTCTTCTACCTGTGCTTTAAGCCAGTGTTTTTCATTGAGTTTTCAACATCTTTAGCTGAAGGAGGTCTCTACAAATAGCTGCGCTGTGAGTGACAAGAAGCGAATTCCTGGCAATGGCATGCATCTCTCATTAGGTCAGACTCTCTGGACGGCACTGGCTGGGAAGCACAGTCTAATTACACCACCCTCCACTAGGAAAGAATTATATAGTGAGCTTGTGCATTGGCAAAGTATATTTGAGGTAACTGAGTCCATAATGGGCTAGTGCACAAATACAGTGAATGAAGCCAAATGAATTTTTCCTCTTTTAAAAATTAACGAGATACTAATTGTCAAGTGTCTCCCGCAGTCAGCACATTAGAAACTTGGGACGTGGTAACGATTCCAAACTCCTCAGAAAACCATATCTGTCAGGTCTCAGGCTTGTTATCTATGTTGCTATTTATGCTTAAGCAAAAAAAAAGACATTTGTTTCTGTAATAAAAATTCATGCAGCATTTATTTTTTAGCAACAACTATTTAGAGAATTAAAACAATGCGGCTGAGCTATTCATCTCTGACCAATTTCCTAACCAAGTATTTAGCTCTTAATGTAAATGTCTATAAATAATACAGTGGCAACTAGCATCCTTTTAAAAAACACAATTCAAAGAGGCACTGTTGAAAAATGAATTGCAGCTTGAGGCAGTTATATTTAGGGCCCTAATGAAGGCTAAAGAAGGGTTGCCCTTTGGTGATCTAGCACATGTTATGCTTGTTGTACAAACTATAAATGGCTATGACCAACAGACTTGGGGATTTAAAAGCGTCTCTGTTTCAGATGATGCGGATGCCAGGTCAGCACCTCATTCTTAACAGAGATTTCTTGCTGGGCTTTAAAGAGACTGCCAAACTCCTGTCACCACTGATGGCTCTAGAGGGAAACTGCTCCATAATGAAATAACTCTAGGGTGCATTCCTGTTTATAAGACTGGGTGCGTCCCTACCACTTCCGGTACACCCTTGAGAGTGCCATTGAGAAGTACAGTCCCTCTTCCGTATGCACCCGCACCCACACCCAGAAATGTGATGCACATGGCTGGCTTCCCTGCTTCATTTCTGGGTTTGGTGTGTGCTGGGTGGGAGTAGGTAAGCAAAGCCATGCTTCTCCACAGAGATTCTGAGATGACTGTCCTGTGTCATGAGAATATTGTCTGGAATGAATGATAGGGTTATAAAGAGTGACCCGGAAGAGTATATAGAAACAGAGAAGGAGCCTAAAGTAAGCCCAGAAAAGCCAGAGAAAATTGGGCCCATCATGGACAGAGGGAGAAGATAATGGGAGATGGGCCCTGGTTACATAGAGGCAGTTGGAGCCGGGCTGAGGAGATGCGCAGCTGAGAGGCCAGATGCTAGGGCCAGTGTGAAAAAGGAATTTGCGTTGACTCTAGGGTTTTCAGGAGGCCTTTGCTGTAGTGCATTGCTGGCGAAGCTCTTTAAATCTTTGAAGGGAGGAAATGCATGAGTGCAAAGTATCACTGTTACAAGGATGGTTGTTGACATTGTGAGAAGAACTGGTCACCAAGTATTTCCCAATATTTATTTGAGAAAATTGGAGTCAAAAGACATATTGTCTCTTTTCCACTATACAATTGACACCGACCTTTAGCATTATCCAACTGGTTCTGGTGAGTGTAAATAACCCTGTCAAGTGCCTATAGATTGTATTTTGAAAAGCAGGGGTGTAGGTTGTAGCCTTGTCAAGTGCCCATGGATTGTATTTTGAAAAGCAAGCATTCTTTCCAGAGCAGGGAGTGTTAATGTTCATGTTTATCCCAAAACTTGAGCTCACAGAGGTCACTTGAGCCCCAGGCAAGTTCTGACTTAAGGATGGAGAGGTCTGTGATTCATGAGCTGGGCACACAGGTCACTGCTGGTTTTACCAGCTCACCTCTCCTGGCCACATTGCTTATTGTAGTTGTAGTGTCAACAGGGTGCATCAGAGGTCAGCTGGTTCTGTGAAACTGCAATGCACTCTGTCTCATTTATTTATCTTGTAAATGATGCCAGAGATGCACTTCCTTGAGTTTTGTGTTGGGTAGACGCACAGAGTAGCTCTCATAAGTGACTGGAAACCTGATTATTTTGTGTTTACATGCATGCCATGCCTATGACCATGTGGGCTGCAGCAGGTGAGTGGAGGTATTCATGTGAAAATGGCATTCTTGTATTGAATGACAGTCATAGATTGCCAAGCAGTATCAATTGTGCAGTCACAGTCCTTTGCCACTCGTGGCTAATGAAGATTATCATTATCTCATGTGGTAGCAGCCTGTCCTTTCAAAGCAGGAGGATCTCTGTCCTGTCATAGGTTTGATAAGATAGTATGCCTTTGAAAGTACATGGAGAGCGAGTCCTTACTAGCGGAACCTATAGAAGGTTAAAGCACATCATTCCTCCACCCAGCTACAGGTGGGGAGGTGGGTAGCATGCCTTTTAAACTTATAACATGGATCTTTCTGCAAGGCTTAATTTTTAAATTTGAGGCAGAAATCCACAAAGGATCCTTTAGATATATGGAAATGTTTTTTTCTCATGGTCTGAACATTTCCAAGTAGGTTGATACAATAATGGTTTTGATGTTGATTATTAATTTTTAATTCTAATATCTTGGTGGTAATCCTCATTCTAATCTAAACAGAAAATACGAATGAAGGTAGATTGTATCAGACTAAGGGCTCCTCTGTGTGAGGAAATTGAGTGAACTAGCTAATGAGACGCACACTGTTCTGAAGTATTCTGTATGTGGCACTGTGTTTTGGAATAAACATTATTTTATTCTGAAGTAATTACTCCACTTTGGAAGCACAGTAATTATTCTGAAATAAAAGTGACCACAAAGGGAACTATTCCAGGATAGAGGTACTGTGCATAGCTTGTTACACAATAATTATTCAAATCAATTTTCCCACGCAGACCTAAGTAAAATCACTGGGCATGACAGGGGATACAAATGTACAAACTTCACAGTGTCTGGCAAGAAACAGAACATGGGATGTAGGAATACAACTGAACACAAATCAAGAGTCAGAATGATGGCAGTTTACAAAGGGCTAACAGACCACATCTGGAGTGCTGGGTATGATTCAAAAAAGGATTCTATATTTCAGAAAGGAGAGTAGAAGTGAAGAATTGGAAATGGCAAAGAGGGGGGCAACAAAGACAGAAGGCAATGGTAGTCTGTTACCTGCAATCATGCCATATTCAAATTGTAATCCCACCAGTTAGGGTGGCCATTGGTACTGTTTTATACCAGGCCATCCTGTTTTTAAACCTTTTGTCCCTTGTCCATTTCCCAATGAGGGGCATATTGAAAAAAGTCCTGTTTTTCAGTTCATTTGTAGAAATACTCTTGATTGGCCAAAGGGGCCCACTTCTCACCAAGGGGATGTGTCAGTAGCCACCATACCACCAGCTACAGCTCACTAAACTGGTTTATGCTGCATGATCACTGCAAATAGGGACATTATGCTTTTCCTTCAGGGCCCCCTGATTTTGCGCCTCAGTGTGATGCTAAGGGGCATGGTGCTGCTGGAGTTGCCATGTTTCATGTAAGAAGTAAAGATTTTATAGAATGTTTGAAAGAGTAACTATTTGATTATTTTAATTGAATAAAATCTGTTTCACTTTCCTGCAGTTCACACTTGTTGCAGTTGAATGAAGCCTGTCTTTCCTTGTCTCAAGCTGTTATGTAGTGATGGTATACACTGTTATAAAGCTGCATTGTTTTATCCATTTCATGCATGACAGTAATAGAACATTTTGCAGAGCACTTCGGTTTTCTTTGGGGTAAAAAGTGCTATGCAAGTGAGCAATGTTATTGTTCTTAGTAGAAATGGGGCCCTAAGTAAATCACTGTTCATATGTACTGGAAAAAGTGATATTTAGAGGGTTACATGGTTGGGAGGAAGTTAGGTAACAGAAAGTGAATCAAAAAGGTGCTTCTGTCAACCACTGGTTTAGATGTAGGGAAGTTTCTCCTCGTAACAGATGTATGAGCTGAAACAGTTGGCCACTGCAAGTCAGTGGCAGAATTAAGAAGAGAATCCAGGCATCCTAACTCTTGGTCACCTGCTTTCCCAGTTAGATCATACTTTTGTTGGCAAATTAAGGTTTAGTTTCTTTTAAAATTTCTGCCACAGAACTTGTGGCAAAAGTATACTGTCCTTTATAAGGCTTCCCTTCATTTGTCCTTTTTGATATTTACAAATACACATCTAATACTTTCCAAGTAGCTGCAATGACTGCACTGGGAGGGATTTCCATTTCTTAGACTTCAGTAATATATTGAAGTCCCTCTAGTCTTTTTTCTAACGTGGTAGGGTGAAAGCTAAAACACGTTCTCAAAGGCCTCCAAAAAAAAAAGCATGGTTTTGCAAAGCCAGGTTAAAGCACCTGGTCATGCCATATATCAAGGTCTGGGTTAAGTAGGACAGTGATTCTCAATTAAGGTGCCATGGTAATGCTGGCAATGTTAGCCCTGTTAGATGGGCAAATATGATTCAAAAGATAAACCCAGAGATTTTAAATAGTAACCTATAAGGTTAAAAACATTCTGACCTGTTGTGATCTCTCTGAGTTCTTTGCAACAGAATTCTTCAATTATTTATCTGTAGTCATAAAGCAAGTGAAGACTAAGAGCTGGCATTTTCTGAGGGATACCTCAAGTCTGTCGAGGAGTGCTTCATGTCTAAAATAGGTTGAGAACCACTGCTGTAAAACAATGATTCCAGGTCAGTCAGTTTCATGTGGGGAGCAGAAAATGCACCTAGGGTTTTGAACTGGAAGACTCTGAGTACTAGTGACCTGAATCTAACTGAGCGTGAGCTTGGACAAAGTCACTTCTCATTATGCGTCTCTTTCCCCATCTGGAGATAATGCTGCCCATCTTCCTGTAAGGGCATTGATGCCCTCAGATAAAAGGCATTGTATGACTGCAAAGTATATTGATGGTGGTGATGATATGGGAACGTGCCTTGTTTCTACATCCCTTAAAATACCAGCCCAGGATATGATCTCATTAGATCATGTTAAATTAAGCAATCAGCATCAGATGACAGGAGACTACCAGGCTGGACAGGAGACTTCCAAAGAATGTCTAAGAAGCTTGTGGAAGTGAGACCAGTGACCCAATAAGCAAGAATCCTTTTGTCTGAGTCAGTACTGAACCCAAGCCCCGCTGTTGTGTTTTATCTGTTGTATCCATTGAATAAGATGTGATAAAGAGGCTCTATTTGCTGATCACGGTGTAGAATCCTTTCTTTCTTAGTAGAATTCCCTAGACCTTTAACCTCCCACCCACCTACCTCCAGCATTTTTAGTCTTCACTTCCACTTTTCCAGCTGTTATTTGATGCTGGTGCAGAACAGCAGTGAGGTTCCATCCCAGAGGTTCTTGCATCTCGGGGATGGGTGAGTAAACATTGTAAGAAATAAAAATCATGCATTGTGCTTTATGAAGGTGCAGTATTAATACCGGACACAATTAGTTCCCTCAGACTACTGAGCCCTTTAAGGCTCTGTGCTGACTGACAATGGCCTTCTAGTTTTCTTCTGCCCAGATGCACCCTGAATGTTAATATTAAGGATCACAAGGAGCAGAAGACTTTGTATACTAACTGGCTCATGTATTTATGAAATATGAGCTATTGCAGTGATCTCTGGGGCTCACCCTCCCCAGAGGTTCAATGGATTTTCGGGGTTCTTTGACCTGGAGCTTTGGGGCATCCTTGTGCTTTCAGGCACATAAAGCCTGTTGATATTTAGCTAACATAATGACCCAGTTGTTTTCTATAAGACAATACCAGTTCTTGATGATACCTTATTTAAGCCCTAACAAGCCATGGTTGCTGATATTTTGTGTTTTGATGTAAGCATCAAGTACAATGATCCTCTCATGAGACAAATTGCTCTGCCTAGGGCCAAATATAGTGCAGATGGACCAAATACAAGCTTCCCTACAGTGCCATGCCAAGTACTTCCAGTTGTGACCTTCAACACCCACTGCTATTCCAGTCTTGGCACCACCCTTTATCCAGCCATCCTATTCCTGGGTCTCCACACAGCTGTGCTTGTGCACCACAGGCCTGCAGTTGCAGCTCTGAGTTTCTTTAAAGGAGGTTACTCATTGCGCCAAGTTATGTGTGTGAGAGGCTTAGGGATTGTGGCTTGGTAGAGACAGGTATCCACAGACACTTAGTCCAAGAAAAACAAAGCTAATTTTAATATGTGGACACCATGGGGTGATCACACCTCTACCCAGAGATGTCCAAAACGGAACAAGTAGGACACTGGCTCCAACACAGAAAGCCTCCACTGAGCACTTGTAAAGGATGTGAGGACCACAACCTCTGTCTGTGCTGAAGCAACTGTCTCCCTTCTCCCCCAGCCCTTGCTTGTCTCTCTTTCCTCATTTGTTCTGAATTGCAGGTTGATTGTTCAATGTGAATGCTAATATATGTATCTGGTTTGGATTTCTCTTCCTGCTGACAAAGACATCCTGAATGATACCTCTGTCAGCCTTGTAATCCCATTATGCAACACTGTTGCTCATTTACCGTAAATTAGCTGTTATAAAACTGTTTTCCCATCACAAGCCTTTTGCCCAATTTCTGTGATCTTTGCAGAATGTTAAATAACTGTATCTGATCACAGAACCTGACAGGTTTATAGCTGTGTATGTTACAGGAGGAACACTGGTTTGGTTTCCTCTGGTGAATTCTGTCAGAATGGGCAGTGGACCCTGGCTGTGATCTTGTCAGATTTCATGAAATTGAGCAGAATTGAGCTTTCCTAATATTGGAATGGGCTCCCACCAAGTCAAAAATCAGAGGCTCCTGGAAATAGCATTGACTCAGCCAGTGATTTTTGCTATGAATCAGTACTGAAACGGCATTGTGACAAGGCATTACGGGGCACTGCACTGCTAGATGTGATGAGGAATAGAAATGAATGGCGGCCTCAAACACTTACAGTTCTTTAGAATTATGATACTTTGTGCAGAAAAGGAAGTCTGATCTGCCATCCTAAGCAAAGCCAGCTGTGGCTTGATCAGGTTTTCTCAGGTGAAACTCTGGGACCAGGGAAGTCGCAGTGAATTTTGCCATTGACTTCAGTAGAACCAGTCCTTGTTTCTAAAAGCTTGCCTTTGTAGACCATAAATCAGTTAATTGATAAGTGTCACTTCTGAGAGTGTTCCATATGGAAATGATCGTGAGCCAAATATTACAAAATGGTCTTGACACCCAAGACTGAAACCATGTTTCTTCCTTATTTCAGATCTTCCCAGTCCACTATACATTACTAATACTTTATTTATGGACATTTGCAATTCTGTACAGTATAGGCATTTTTAATGCTTTTTATTTCAGTGCATGTGTGCCTGCACTGTAGAAATTTTCTTATGGAATTTATCATGTTTAAAGATGGGTAAATGGCTAGCTATGGCCCTCAGCTTGTGGAGGGCACCCAGTGCTTTGAAAAGTTTGCCTTTCAGTTTTAATTTACTGAAATCACTCTTTGTTTCTTGTTATTGTCCTCATTTGTATAACAGTAATGCTCATTCATGAACACCATTGTGTTAAGCTGTATACCAGTGCCTCTCAGTCTTTTTAGACTCAAGCCACTCCTCGATGGACTTGAGGGACCCCTCAGAAAATGCCAGCTCTTAGCCTTCATTTGTTTTTTGATTGCAGAAAAATAAATAGAGCAATTCTTCTGTTGCAAAGAACTCAGAAAGACCACAACAGGCCAGCATGTTTTTGACACTGTGGAGTCCACTTCGAAATCTCTGGGTTTATCTTGTGAATCACATTTGTACACCCTGGTTGAGAATCACTGTTCTATACAAACACAGGACAAAGTTAGATTCTGCCCCAAAGAGTTTTTGTGTTCTGCCCAGAAGTAATATATGTACAATGAATGTCATTTCATTAGCTTTTTCTGAAAGCAAGTTAAAGAACAACAGCTCTTCTTCTCCATAGTTCCTGATGCATGACCTCTCCACTAATGATCTAAAGCTTAACATATCCAGAGCAGAGCAGGATTGCATGTTGTTCTTTAAAGTCCCACCTTTTTACCATCATGAAGTTAGTACCCTGTGCAGCTCCTACAAGGAATCCCAGAGGGCAAAATTCCATTGTTTTTCAGATCAGTCTCATTGGCTCTTTGCCACTTCTGAGAGGCTCCATCTTAACCTCCAGACATCATGTAACTGTTTGGAAGCCCTCAAAAAGCTGACAAGCTAATTGCCAGAAAGTTTTCTCCCAGTATGAAGGATTTAGATTAAAACAGCTGGTACTGAAGTGCACTATAAGGTGCTATGGAGGCCAGACAACACTGAAAATCTTGCCATAGAAAGAAGTGAATGGTGATGGCTTGTCCTTTGCCATGAATGTTACATGCAAACAACATGAAGAATGTCATAATGGAAGATCAAGATTCAGAGACATGGGAATTGAGCCCTCAAATCTTCAAACAAAATTTAGTCAAAACCTTTGAGTTTCACCCAGGCTTGTTGTCAAACATTATCAGCCCAGAATTATCACAGAAATCATAGAGAAGTAGGACAGGAAGGGGTCTCCAGGGGTCATCTAGTCCAGCCCCCTGCCTAAGGCAGGATTATCCCTATCCAAACCAAATTACTTGTGAAGTCCTCAAAATCAGTGGCATAACTGGGGCAGCCAACCTGGGTATTAACTGGGGAGGCCAGAAAAAACATCTGCTGCAGCAGCCACACAATGGCAACAACAGCACAGTGGCAAACAGAAGTCGCTTTTGCCCCAGGCACCTGGCCATGTTGTTACGCTTATGTTCAAACTTTCCAGAACTGGCTTGAGCCTTGTTTGTATTGGGTCCCTTTACATCAAGAGAAAATGACCTGCACATTTTCTATGACCCTGTTTGTGCAGTCAGTGAACCACTAGCCCTAACTCCCTGGACCACTGCAACACCTCTAGGAGTTAAAACAGATGAAAAAGTGAGCAATTCCCCCCTCCCTCCCCACCTCCTTTGGCCCAATGACTGCGGAAACATTTTCATTTGCTTTTAGAAAGCCTTGGATTGCAAACAACAATTTAAAAACCTTTAAACTGGCAGAATAATTTCATTTTGAAGAACTGCTTGCTGGGACTCCACCCAGCTGCTTTTTAAGAGTATAAGCACAAAGAGCCCAGGAGCAGGTTTCACTTATTAAGTGATGTAGAGTAAGCATCTCTTTTTATTTTTCTTAACTGTTATTTCAAAGGTTATGGAAATATAAAACAATGAATATTGGTCACCTTGCCTTGACCCCAAAACTCCAAAAGTGTCTTAAGTTAAGCTGCTGTTAGGGTGCTCATGCTCAGCTGTCTAAGCTAGGCATCTGCTGCAGTTGTTGTGCTGTTGGGACCTGTTCTGATCCACACTGAAATCAACAGAAATATTCCTGCTGATTTCAGTAGGAGTTGGATCAAGTTCTTAATTTCTTTAGGAATAAAAAGAATTATTTCAGTTGCCAGAACACCCGGACATTGCCAGGATCAGGCATGAGTCACACAAAAGAACCCATATAAAAATGTTTTAAGACAACAACATGTGCTACTGAATGGATCATTGTTGCATAGTAATTAAGGGCTGCTTTGTGTTGTTAGTTTGTGGGTGAAATGTGCCCTTGAAATTAATGCCAACTGCTGTTTTTATTTCCAGATTGCATATAGTAAGAAAGTGTCCGGGCATGAGTTAACCAAGTTGAATTATGTTTTTCTTTAGCCTTGATGAAAACCAATATAGCCACAAATTAAAGTGCATAAAACCAAATGCCAAATATAAACAGGCCCCAAGGAGTTAATAAGAACTAGTAACCTTTCATAATTATTTTGCCCCGTTACAGTATCTCATACCTGCAACCCACAAAGCACTTTTGCCATCATTGCTGAAGCTGTACAAGACTTCTTGAACATAGGGAAATGTTATAAGCTCCAGCTTATGGGTGTAGAAACTGAGGCACAAGTGGTGAAGGAACTTGCTGAAGGTCATTTGGTGAGTCAGTGGCAAAGCCAAATATAGAACTCTAAACTCCTGACTTCTTGTTTGAACATGAGGAAAGAAAATTGAATTAGCTCTCCGAGGTGAGTCAAGAGTTCACTATCTGGCCTGTTCATAATATCACATGGTTTTGCAAATGCATGTAGTGCTACCAAGTCAGAATTACCATCAGCATGTCCATTTTGAGTGCAATGTAGACACTACTTGGCTGTCTGTGGAAAGTTGTGAGAGGAGCAGCTGGCTGAGAGTCTGTTTTTCTGGTAGGTTACACCAGTTCAGAAAAGTATTCCATCATTTGATTGTGTCTGTGTTGTTGTTGCTGCAGGCCACTTCTAATATCAGCAGTAGCATATTGCAGTGCAGTTGGCTCTGTCCATCATAAAAACCTTGTTTAACTCTTTTCAATTGAAAGACAAAAGTTTGGGATCTGCTCCTGGTAGGACCAATGCCAATGTACTCAATTTGGCTACAGATCACTCTGTGCCTCAGTTCCTCATCAGCAAAGTTAGAGAAGATAATACTTTCCTTCTCATCATAGTGATGGGAACTATGAAGCAGAGCTCTCCATTAGCATAGTGAAGTAATTATTGGAAGGCCTTTTCATAATGAGTTTGGGGGCATATTTGTTCCGTGGCCTCTTGAAAAGCAATGTGCAAAAGTGCTTCTTCTCCCCATAGCCTCTACTCAACTTCTGTGAAAGTATGCAATGCACCTGAAGCATTGTGGGTGACAAATAAGGCCTATGGGCATATATGTACTCATTGTTTTTCTATGAGGAAGGTCATGACTGCTTACTTGTGTATCCCAAGCCATATGTTGCTAGAAGGAATTGCAAGAATGGAGTTACATTGGGTTGAATTTAGGCGTTGGTTTCTGCCACTCAGGTCACAGAGCATTTGAAAAGCTGGGAGAGTAGGGGCTGGAGAGTAAGATGTCCTAAAAGGAAGAACACTAAAGTATTTCACAAGATGGTTTCTTCAGTACCAGGCTAAAAAGTAGGATTTCTGGCTTGCAGGAAATTTGAGTGGAGGTTGTTTGTTTGTTTTGGTTGTTTTGGTTTTTTTTTATTTTGGTTCAAATCAAATGAAACCCAAAAATTCTGAGAATCGCAAGACAGTTTTGTTTCAAAAACACCCAACACCTGGTGTTCCGGCAACAACATATGTTCCTGAGACTTTGTAACTACCCAGTGAAATTGACATGTTAGCAACAGTGAAACTAGCAAGAATGTCAGTTTCATTGAGCAGCTTTCAGGGCTTGCATTGCCTTTCAGGCTCCTGTTTCATGGCAGGGAGCCTTAAAGTACAGACATTAACTGTCCAGAGCAGGGGTTCTTAACCCTAGGGGTTCTTAAAAAGATCATAAGGGGTGTGCAGAACTGATGTGGCCAGTACTATGGCCTATAAATGCCCCATGCATGCTCAGCCACAGCTGGGTCTCGCTGGTGAGGGAAGGGTGGGGGGGAGCAGATCAAGGCCCCTGCAGTGGGGGAGGGAGTGGGGCAGGAGCAGGGGCAGGGGCTTCCCAGCCAGGGTAGGGTGCAGAACTGAGCTGCGTCCCGCCCAGTGGGGGTGTTGTTCCAGGCTGTGCTTGGGGAGTGGGGCTAGAGGGGCTACCGTGAATTCTGGAGTGGTTGCAGACCCTCCTATAGCCCCTGCCCAGTGCTTCCACTACCTGCCCCGAGCACAGTCTGGCCTAGCCCCAGCCTGCAGCAGCAGCCCACCTCGTGCACAGATCCAGGGGCACATCCCCCCCATGCCCTCCCAGGGTGCATGCAGCGGCAGGACCTCCCTGCACCCCCCCCCCCCCCCGAGCTGCTCATGGCTCCATCCCACACTCCACCCTAGCTGTATAGTGCCTGCCCCTGGCCCAGCCCCACTCCCTCCCTCACTGTGGTGGCCTCGATCTGCCCTCCCCCCCTTCCCCTTAAAAACAAAAAATATGAAAAGGTACATGAGCTGAAACTTTGAGACAGAAGGGGTCCACTTGTTTAAAAAGGTTGAAAACCCCTGATCTAGAGCCATGGGCCCTGGCTCCCTGCACTGGGGCCACCGACCTTAGAAGTGTACAGTATTAAGGCATCAATCAGTCTGCCTGCTGGTGCTGCCGCAAAGCTATCAAACACAGAAGTGCAGAGTCCTCATGCCTGAAGCAAACTGCATGGCAGGGCTGACCTAGGGGCATGCTGGCAGAAATCCAGGGAGGGCTCCCTGGGATACTTCAGTCTCAGTGTATTTGCATTTTTGACAAAACTTTGGTTCATCAAAATGTTTCTGACCAGTTCTGCTCTCTAGTCCTGTCTTCAGCTGGATGGGTGGATGGCTGCTGGGTAATGGGCTATGTTAGTGACGCTATACCTGTCAGTAATGAAAAAGATATACATTGCTAAATAAACAAGAAAAACATTTTTAAATGTTACTGTTATGTAGGTGCTGTACTGAAAGCTACTGAGATCAATAGAAAACTCCCCATAGACACTTATGAGTTTTGGATTAAGCTCAAAAGGCTTATTTGCTCTCAAACACAAGGGATACCTCTCTCCCATTCAAGGAAGGAACTGGACCCTAAATATTGTGCCTTCTAATACTTCTAATACTACTATCCTTTTCGGGTGGACAGAAGCAACTTTTCCATGGCAGGAATACATCACCCTTTTTTCCATGTACTCACAGCATCTGCCCAACTATAGCCTGAAAAGCTTAGGAAACATCATTGATTTCCCTACCCAGCTTCAGTCATGCTGCAGATTTCTTATTTATTTTTAATTCTTTTTTTTAAGAGGACAGAATCAGTTGAAGCCAGTTTAGAGAGAAGTCTCCTCCAAATTTTTGTTGTTGTTGTTGCTCTGCCTGTTTTATTAATGTAACTGCCAGTTTCTGTTTCCACCTTTGCAGGGTTGTGTGCCTTCATTTGAATCTTTTGACAAATCAGCCCATTTTCATTCTTCCACCGCCATAAATTCAACCCATATGTTTTAAACCGTTCTTTCATAGACCTTAACTCAGAAAAAGGAAGTGATCTCAGGCTCTGTGTGCAGAACTACAGTTTTCAGCAAGCTCTTCCAGTCTGCATGTGTTGCTTCTATGAATTCTTAGTGCTTCGGCTTCCTAATTATTCAGATTACAGAAACCGTTGGCAGGGGTTTCTCTGTTAGCTAACAGTGATGTACAGTGCAGGACCACAGCAGGATAAATCATTCCCTTATCCTCAAAATGTCCAGGAAGTTCTTGATACAGGTTGTTGGCTTTGCCACAGAGCAGGATGTGAGCATGGTAAAGGAGATCAATTCTGAGTAAAATTTTGAAAGAAAACATCAAAACGAAGGCAAAGATCTCTCCTGGTGTGGTGCAGTTCAATTGGCAATTCCCTACTTGATGCGGAGGCACAGGACTGAAATGACAGGAGGTGGCTGCAGATGGGCAATGAAGCATTCTCCACACCTACAGCCAGAACAATTGAGGGCTCTGCAGGTCAGAAGTTAAATGCATTCTCAGAGGTGTGTGGGGGACTAAAGATTAAATTGCTTAGAGTGCCACAGCTCAAGGTTGAGCAGTATTGACAAGAGCTGTCTCCCAGGCCTAGAATAGCAAGAAATGCATCAGGACTGAGGTACGTTTGCTAGAGTTCTTTGATGGACCGAAGATTAGAACTGCAGGATTCTGGTGCAGTGGCTGTTTCCTGTGAACGCGTGGTCAGAAACTGCCTGCATTACATCGGGCTCTGGATGGTACTTCCACCCCTGCAATTCCATTAACTTCAAACTCACTCAGTTTGTCCCTGATTTCTTTAAGGCTAAAAGAAGCGATGCTGAGAGTAGATTGTAGGTCTGCAAGAAACTGCTTGCACATTATGGGTATGACACAGTTATTTTACAGCCGTGCTTAATTGTGCAAAAAAATGAAATGATTATTTCTAATTTTCTAGTTGGGTCATTTAAAGAAATTAATAAAAATGGTTTAGTAGGGAACTTATTTGCAAAGTCAGCTTCCAAACCCACAGGTGTAGATTTTACATCTCCAGGTGCTCACACATGTAACCACCCAACTCTCTGCATTCAGAACTGCATGCAGGTTCACAAGCCAGGTCATTTATGCAAAATATGCAGAGAATCTGTGGAAGCTGTTCACCTCTGATGGAATTGAAGACATGCTCCTCTCCCCTGAAAAGAAGCCATTGTATCTAAGGAGCTGATAAAAGTTCTGTACAGGCAGCCTGAGCTCACACAGCTTGTTACTACATACAGCATTTTAGAGACTTCTTTTGCATCCTAAAAGCTGCCATTGTAATTGTGTTTTAAGAGCAGTTTGTTTCCAGGCTGCAGCCAGTATCTGGGTTTCTCCTGAGAGCCCAGTTGCCCAGCTTCTGCCCTACCAGTGTTAATTGACAGCACTAATTGGTGTGGTTTGAACTGTTCAAAAGGCCTTTTGAGTACTCTAGCTGTGAAAGCAGCATTCAGATTCCCCATTGCCATTCCAAATGCAGAGGGTCCTGCTTTCCTACCATTTAGGTCCTCATCTGTAATGGGCTTGTTCTTTCCTCTCCCCAGGTGTACTGTCCCTGCCTGCCTACTTTAGCCCTTACAACGATGGCTCCATATGCAGTGATGGACGGGCTGATGCTTATGCCCAGCTGGAACTCCGGACTTTAGAACAGTCGCTCTTGGCGACCTGCGTTGGAAGCATCTCAGAACTGAGTGAGTTTCAGATGTAATTGTTCATTTAAATAAAATCTGAGGTCTGTTCGCATTGAAGTCAGTGGGCATCTTGCCATTACCTTCAGTGTGAGCAGTATCAGCCCTACACTGTATAAGACTTGATTGTTTCAGAATGCTATCCATGGAAAATCAGATTACTCCATTAGAATGTTTTATGCTTAATTTGCTTTGGAGATCCCTAAAATGTGCCCTTTCCAGCATTTTGCTACTTAATGGCTTCAGTGTTAGTGAAGGGTTTGCTGCATTTTCCCATCAAAGTACCTGAGATCCCCTTCATCATTCTACTCCTGGAAAACTGAATTGGAAGTCCTCAGCAACGTGGACAGTAAATCCCAAGCCAGCAATCCCCAGAGCACCTGTGTTACAATAAATTTGGTAAACTTATTTTTGTTAATAGAGCCTATCTTTTGGGTCTAAACTACTTGACAGTGCCCCTTTAAGGTAAACCCAAATGATTTGTGTTTCCCTGGTCTGTTTTTTCCCTCTGCAAAGTCTCCACTGCCATCAGTTTCCATCATCTGAATGCTAATGAATGTCAGTAGCTGGCCCAGAGCTTGTGGGTTTCACCATTTATTTTGCAATCTGCTTTAATTTGAGGTTTTTCAAATTCCTTTAACACACCTCTATTTATCCTGGAACACAAGAGAGCATTTGTAGCATGAGTCCATGATTGAATGCAGCTTCCTCTCTCTCCCTCTTCCCCAGTCCTTGCTTTGGCCAGCTTGGTCATTGCATCTAGTGAATGGCTCTCCTGATACAGTCACCTACTGATTATAAAAAATGTGGGATGTAGGTTGCCAAAAATATTGGGAGAGGGAGTGCAAGGGTTGAGGGAATGTTATTCTGCACTGAAAATTTGAATTCCAGACGCTTCTTTTTTATAATCATACGGGCTTCTGAGCTAACACTGATGCTACAAGATTCATGGGATTATTTTAAGAAGGTTGAGATCCCATGGAAAGATTCAGGAGCTACAGAAGTAAAAAAGCAGAGACATTAGGAAGTTTTTCCACTCTGGAGTCTGCCCTTAAAATAAATTTATTATGTGACAAACTAGTGACACAACCCCATGTTGCAAAGAGAAGTTTTAACACCCCATCGATCTGAATTGTTAATAACATTGTAATGCTCAGACATATAGTAGCCATGTATTTTTCCTGAGCTGTGTAAAATCAGTTCCTAAAGGGTTCGGCTACAGGTTGCCTAGTAAACTCAGTCTTCCTGATGTTAGACCTATGGGGATCAGCATCATCTTAAATATTGTAGGGAAGAGCTGGAGAGGGAGTTCACCATTTGTGTGGCTAAGTTCAAGGCGCCTTCTCAGGAACCAGCTTTGCAATGCTGGTGGCTGTTTCAGTCCCATCCTTTCCCAGAATTGTAACCATAGAACACAATGGACTAACATTTTCTGCGAGTGTTTTAGAGGTTTCTCCTAGGGAAAAATAGATGCTGTCTGTGTATAGTGTTCTGTAGCCCTGGTTCACCAGTGGTATGCCAGGAACACTACTGTAACAGGAGGGTTTGAGGGCTTTACTGTAAGACTACTAAATGCTTTGTGGTAAAAGCAGGGTAAATAGGATGTGCTTCAACCAAGGGGCCACAACAGAACTCTCAGGCGTTATATACTCTCAAAGGCTCACACTGCGACCACAGGGCTTCAGTAGCTCTGTGGTCTTTTGGGAATGCAGCCATGGAGACTTCTGCCCATTTTCAGGGGTCTGTGTTAGAACTTTCTCTATATAACAGCTGGGTAATAGAGGCTTCTTTCCCTTTCCCAGCCACATGTCATTGAGTTGCCAGTGTTTTGACACAGAGGAAGGTTGGCCAGGGTTCAGGATCCCAGAGGACTTGAGCAACTCAGAAAATGGGAGGTGCTTTCCCTTTGGATGGAGCCTTTCTCGAGAATGAAGGACACACCTCCAGCAGTGTCTGTGCAGATCAAACAAGATAAAGCCTGGCTTGTTAATAAAGGAGCTGGGTTTTGTCACCCTTTGGGAGGAATCTGCAGGGAGAGAAGAGTGCAGACGAGAGAAAAAGGACCTGACAAGAAGGGTCTTCCAGATAGAATACAGGCTCCCTCTGTCACCTCTCTTTCCCTGTGAGAAGACCCTGAAGAAAGAAATGGCTTTGGCTAACCTCAACACAGGGAAACATCCAGCCTCATAAGACAGAGAAATGGGAGACAGGAGCAAAACACCTGCATTGATGCTGCCTTGGTTTCTCCTTGCATAAACTAGGCCTGTGACCTAGTGCTAGCCAAGAATCTTGTTAGTCAAAATCTGTCAAGAAAAAATGGTACGTGTGACAGTAGGGAGAAGGATTAACATGAAACAGCATTTACATAGGAAGAAAATCCTTGTGAAGTCATTAGCTAGATACCAGCCGGCAGGCATAGTAACCTAGATAGTAGTTTAATTCTACCATTGTCTAACTAATAGCTAGGAAATTAAATTTCCACTGCAGTAATCTATAAGGTGTCAGATCTGAAGCCCACATTTTGACTTAGGGGAGGAAAAATAATAATTGCACACAAAGGAAGTTTCACTCACGAAGTTAGGTTTAACTGAGTGGATCCTGGAGGAGCCTTCAGAAATGCTATTCCTTTCTCCTCTCTTCTTTTGAGCAGGTGACTTGGTATCACGAGCAATGCACCACATGCAGTGTCTGAACACCCTCCGCCCTGGTATGAGCCCTGTTCGGCAAACCAGGCAGCAGCAACCCATCATCTGGTCTCCAGATGCCCTCCACACCCTCTACTATTTCCTACGCTGTCCTCAGATGGAGTCCATGGAGAACCCCAACCTGGATCCACCAAGAATGACCCTGAATAATGAACGGTAGGGAACTCTGTTAACAGCCCGGAAGCCAGCTAACAGAGCACCCTTTGCAAAAAAGCAGGGGCGGATTAAGATTCATTGGGGCCCTGGGTCCGAGGCTCCCCCCGCACAGCCTGCCTCCCCTCACCCTCCCCAATGCACCCTGTCGTGCAGCCAAGTACTTTGTCCCTGGCCAGTGCAGTGGGAGAAGCAGCCAGAGCTGGATGTGCTGCCCCTCAGGCCCGGGGGAGGAGCCACAGCTGCCCCCACTCATAGGTCCATGCTGGAGCTGGAGCCTGGGGCCAATCATGCAGGACCCCACACAGCATTACCCTGTGGCTGGGCAGCACCAGGCGTGCAGGACCACTGTCCTCTGGGTGCATGCAGTGTGGACCGAGCTCTGAGGGTGGTCCCTCACCCCGCTAAAGCTCAGTTTGGCTGCAGCAGCACCCAACAAATGCGCAGGATCACGGCTGGGCCAGGTTAGAACCTGCCTGTGCTGGGGCCACCCAACTCTGCTCCCTGCTGCCATCGGCTCTGGATGCTCCCAGAGCTCTTGCGGGGTTGTGCCCTGCATCCCGTACCCTGCCTGGTAACCAGTAGCCACAGCATGCTGCATCCTGCATGCCAGGCCTAGCCTGGCCCGGCCACCAGTTTTGTCCACCCTGAGCTGCCTCCCCTCCCCCTGTGCCTGCCCTCTAGGCATCTGGGGACCCAGGGCCCAAGCTAGCCCATTCGTTAATCTGTCTATGCAAAACAACCAGTGCATATGTGCAGTACAGTCAGTTTTGCAGTTCTGTCTGTCAGGCATCAGTTATTCCTGTGGCTTAGCCAGTTTATGTTGTTGGCCTTGCCAAGTTTACAAAATGTTGGAATTGGAGTTGGGAAGCAAGCTGCTTTCTCAGACAGTCTTTCCAAGCAAGGCATATACTATATATTGCCAGCGTGGCTTGTCTCAAGATGTTGCCAGGAGTGTATGTGGTTGCCTAAAGCAGTAAAGACCTTACCAAAGAAAACGCTACTTTCTCAATAACACCAATTAATGATCGTTGTCGTTCTTGGGAAGAGAAGTTCCATTTGCATTGGAAGGGATTTACACCCCCCCTTCTGGGGGCTAACTTCAGTTGCTGTTAGGTGTCTAGTACATGGGGAAATTTACACAAGGAGCCAGAAACCAACAAAAATGCAATGGGTTGCTCTTTCTCATGCCAAGAACTACCTGAGTCTCAGCAATAGTCCAGTTATTAGAACTGGAAATTTTCCAGCAGAATGTTTTTCCATTGGAAACCTCTCTGGTTTCCTGTGAGCTCATCCACCTCCTCAGTCTGCCCAGTGGGAAGCTGACAGTCTGGCAGTCCTGGGAGCCCAGCCTCCAAGCTCATGGCTTCTTGGCAGCCTGGGTGCTCAGGGCTTGTCCATCCTCTACTTCAGGAAGTTTGTCTTGCACTAGCAGGATCTCTTGGCTCTCAGGACTTTCTAGCATCTCAGTTCCAGTTCCATTTCAAAAACTATCCTGAAGTGGAAATGGGATTTTCTGACCAGCTCTCCCCATTTCATACATTAGGGTGGGGTGCAGGGGAAGTGCTACTGCTAGCCTGGCAGAATCCCAGTCAGATGGCTCTCGCTGTGCTTTTCCTAGAGGCCGTCTGGGGCTGGGAAGCATAAAGGGGCTGTGGGTGTTGCAGCATGACTCCCAGAGAAAATGGCCGCATCCTCAGAATGAAACCACAGGACCCATGGCAGGCAGTGGAGTCAGGGAAAGACAACACATGCCACAGCTTTGTAAATCCCATGGCCACTCCTTCAGCACCAATGTCCCCTGCTGACTGAGGAGTCATCTCTGCTGAGCAGTGGCAGATGTTCAGGGCCATGGAAGTCAGCTGCACAAAGCAGTCAGTGAGAGAATCTGGATAAACTCTCAGTGAAATGGGTTTTACTTACACACACAAACCAGGCCTGGAATGAGGATGATTAAGCCACTTGCAGAACTAGCTTTTCTTCCATGTGTCAAAGCCCATCCTGAATCTCAAGCATGGGCACTAGTGAAGGCCCAGAAGCAGAGAGGAAATTCTCTGGCTCTTTCTCCCCACTGTCTCTACATGCAGCCTTGCATGATCCAAAAGGGACAACTTGAATGCTAAGAACTTGGCAAATTGTGAATAACAGTGCTCCCTTCTGATGCCTTCCCTTACAATTTGCTTTAGCATTTCAATATCATGCTCTTACCTAAGGAAAATGGAACAAAGATGTTTGTGAACCTACAACTTTTCTTTTTTACTAAGTCAAATATAATATCCAGTGTCCTTCCTTCAAAGTCAATGTAAAATCATCTTAATAACTTCAGCATGAAACACATTCAGTTATACATTGTTCAAAAAAAGCCTCTCCCCTCCTCAAGCCACTCCTGGCTGGTGCCTCCCTCTCCCTCTCCCTCTCCTCTCCCTCTCCCTCTCCCTCTCCCTCTCCCTCTCCCTCTCCCTCTCCCTCTCCCTCTCTCTCTCTCTCTCTCCCCCCAGCCCTGACATAAAAAACATGGCACTTCTCTCCTCCCAGATGGCTGAGAACGTGATACTCCATTCACTCACTCCCATCGCTTCTTGAACTGGTGCTGCTGCCTGACCCAATTCTTGTTAGCCAGGCTGTCACTGGCACTGTTAGCCAGACCTCATTCCCAAAGACCAAAGGTGGTTTCAATGCCATTGGCCAGGTGCAGTTGTACCCACCAATTAGTTGGTAGATCCAGCCTGGAGGGAGTGCCTGGCAATTGATTCAATCCAGCCTGCAGCTGCCCCTGCAGTGCTCCACCTGAGGCTGAGCCCAGCCCAGAGCAGTCTGCACCATGGTCTAGCCTGTGCCTACTGGCCCAGCCCCGGGGGCCAGCGCACACAGCCTCCAGCAAGGCTGCTCCTAGTGTGGCTGCAGCTGCCTGGGTCTGCTCTGCACCCCTCACCTCCAGTGATAGCTCCTCCTGCTCTTGCTGCATTGCTCCAGGCCAAAAGGGAGCTAATGCAGCAGGCCAAAAGGGAGCTTCAGCCAGGCAGCTCCTACACCAGTGCATGGGGTTCTAGCTGTGGCTTCTGGCCACTCAGCCACCTGCAAGGGTGGCGGGTGCTTACCCGGCCTGCAACAAAATCAAAACTCCCTATGTTTTATGGTCAATTTTGGGGGGCCCCACGCCCAATTGTGTAGCTACATCTTCCTGTCACTTATCCTCAGTCTTTCCTGGTTGGTCATACCAACATTGTTGCATCATATATGGGGTTAGATTATAAACTCCTGAGTGCAGAAGTTACCTGTTATTTATTTATATTATGTATATCCTGCCCTTCCTAACAAAGGCTTAGGGCAGCTCACAGCAAGAGAAACAGACACTTAATAGGGCAACTAGATTAAATGAAACAGAATAAACCAACATAAAGCAGAAACCCGCCAAACAGCATCTCAGCCTAGTTTTGGTTCCTGTCCAAACAGAAAGGTCTTGTAGTGCTTCCAAAAGTTGTTTGGGCTTGGGCTCTGGTGGGGCTCAAGAGGGACAGAATTCCAGAGTTTAGGAGCAACTTCTCCCATGTGTTTTTGCCAAGTGGACTTTGTGTACTAATTGTGCTTGCAGGACTCTGCTCTCAGCTAGCCTTAGGGTCTGTGATGGGGCATAGGGGAGAAGCTGGTCCTTGAGATACGTATGACCCTGTGTCAGCGCTGTCCTTGTTCATCCCATCCCCCCTTGCCACTGACAGCCATATCCAAGGGGATCCTCAAATTCCCTGGCCCACCAACTAATTGGACCAGATGGAATGGGTTTGTTGGCCAGATTCAAACCATGGGCCATATGTTTGACACCTCTGGTATAACAGCAATAAGAGATAAGTTAGGGGTACATCAGGTTTCCTTAAAGCAACTTTCAGCTAGATCATGATGTAGATAGTTCCTATAAAACACAGGAAGAGATTCAGATGTATCATAGAATCATAGAAAAGTAGGGCTGGAAAGGACCTCAGGAGCTAATTTAGTCCTCTCCTGAGACCACTGACTTGGACACTGTCACTCCCTGCCCCAAGAAAGATGTTCACTGTGCAAGAGAGTAAAAGAGCTATTATGGGGTGTGATCTTGTCTGATTCAGGACACCTTCAGTTCTCCTTGTACTCAGTAGAGGAGCCACCAGACTCATTGCAGGCTTTCTTTCTTGCTGAACCAGGGGAGGGTGGGTAAGCAGTCTCTGCTCTGTTTTATTCCTTTGAATGCAGCTCAGCAGACAGGGAGGGCAGCAGAACAGCGTTTGATGTGGGTTAAACATGAATGCAGCCCCAGCCTCCCACATACATGCTTCTTCCCAGGATTTCAGGCCTGAGTGCTAGAAAAAGCCATGCCAAAGTGCCTTTGTAAGCCCAAGCTCTATTTTATGTTTAAGTTGATGTGAGATGCTATACCATCAGACTGAGGAAATATTTTCTGCCTGCAGTTATGACTGAGACTTAGATAGATAGGTAATTAAAAGTAATGTAACACAAAAAAAATAAAATTCTTGCCTTAAAACAAAAACATTGGCCTGAGAATAACAGGTTGAACAAACAGCTTCCAAGCTTGGATGGAACCTAGGAGCTATATCACACTACCAGATATATCAACCACAACACAGTCACCCTACCTTGAATCTGTTCCAACCTGTATTTGTATACGTCTTACCACACTGATCCATATCCACAATATTCAGCATGGCCGGTGGGGTAAATATTGGGGGGGGGGGGGGCTTTGTACACAAGATTCTGTTTATCTATTTCTAGCTAAGGGGAAAAGAAAGTTGAGGCTGAGTGAGTGCTTGTCAGGTGTCTTGTGATGGACGAGGGCATTGATTCACCTACTGTGACTTGGCAAAGCTGTGTTGGCACTCAGCTTGTGCTGTGAAAATCCCTGCAAGATTAGGTTTATGGGGTTTTTTTAGTGCTTTCCTCTGATGTCAAGGAATCTGGAATTCCCTTTCCACAAACCATCTCTGAGGGAGAATGTCATGTCAGGGCTGTCCTAACGGCACCAAAAAGACTGTCTCACACCTCAGATGTAGCTGAAATACACAGATGTAGCATCCTCTAGTAAATGCATCTTGCATGCTCAGGGTATGTGAATTTACAAAGAAAAAATGCGAAAGGGCAGCATAAGGGTAGAGGCACTTCTGAACAAAGGTGGCTGGTGAACATACAAACTGTGCACATCTTTGTCCATGATGCCTACTTCAGCTACCAAAGAGCTGAGATGGAAAGTGGTGGCAGTAACTGAAAGACTAGGGAGGTTAGAGCCATGCAGGAGCAAGAGCATGGGAGCTTCTCTCTGTAAATTGGCATGTTGAAGCTTGTTGGTTAGTGCTCAAGTTCTGTGTGGTCCGAAGTCCTGTCCAAAGGCAGAAGGCATTGGGAAAGCGGCAGTGAAGAGACTGAGTGTTAGAGAAAACACAGGAGGCCTCAGTGTCACTGGAATATTTTCCACACAGGTAACAGCTGTTTGCAACATAGCCAGCCATGGCCCACTTGGAACCCCATACCAGCCTTATTTACTGCCCAGGCAGTAGCCAGCTGTTTCATGGTGTGGGCAGGGACACCTGAGGAGGTATTTTGCAACCTATAAAATACCACGCCTATGCAATACTGGAGTTAACCCACAAGGCCAAGCCCTTAGATAGAAGTAAACTTCTTCACCTAGCAACAAATGCCTGTCTGCCTGAGGGGGTCAGAGCTGGGAAGCATCATTGCAGAACATATCTGTCTTAGTCACCGGGCACTGATATCTCTTGGGTTTTCCACAGATCACACAGCAGACAACATACTTTCAGCGTGAAAAGCAAGCAGAGGTGTGGCTGTCACTACACACTCCTGTCCTGGTTTTTTCCCATTGCTCACGTCGGTATGGCTCAGCAGGCAGTGTTCTGCATTTTCAAATCCCACTCTTGCAACCGGGTGTGTACAAGCACTGAGACTAGGGGGCACTGCTTTATGACTAGGGCCTTCTGACGTTAAGCCAGCTTCTTCTGCGTCTGCTGTACTAGCTTCCCAGGTGGGATTCAAGGAGCTGATTTTTTTCAAAGGAACACTCAATAGTTTTAGTAACTGGTCAAATCCCTGTCCCAGTACATGGAATAGATCTGATGGAGCAGCTCTCTCTCCTTCCATAAAGCTCAAAGTGCTCTCTACACATATGGGCCAGTGGAATTATCCCCAGTTATTTTTAAATTACATTTTAGTCCTGTCTCATACTGTGAGTAAAGCTGTATTGTGGGAGCTTTATGAACTGTCCAGATTGCATGCGTGCCATGTTTTACACGTTGTCTGGATTTGTTATCTTGTTTTTAATCCAGATGACAGTGAGCGTAAAACAGTTTTTGTCAGCAGAGGCTCAGAGACTTTACCTGTTTGAACCTTTTGGTGAAAGCCAGCATAAGTTTTATTCCAGAGCTGATGGAGAAGGTGCCATCCAACTAGCAATAAAAATTTAGGACTTGCCAACTTAATGGAAAATGACTGTATCCAAGCTGGAAAAGCTCTGAACACTGCAAAAAGCTGTCCACAAGTACACAGCAGCCTTGACTCATAGGAACAAGGGAGAATGTTTTCTGACCTCCAAGCACTTAGAAGTCTAAATTGCTCATGTCACAACTCACTGCTTTTATAGGGGATGCTTTTTGTAAAATGATCATAAAGCAGGTTTCAGTCAGACAAGTTGCTCCCATGTTGCACTTAAACTGCTCAAAAAGGCTGGTGCTCACTCTGCTGTCAGCTGGGCAGCTGCACTTTGTGTACAAGGTTCAAAAGTGACATAAGAATTTCTGACTTCAAATAGGATCCCTCCCATTACATCCAATCCAAGGCCTATGAATAACAGGGAAACGACACTTACCAAGAGGGCCACACTGAAAAAATGTGAAAATAATGTTGCCATTGTCTGTTGTCCCATAAAACACCTGGTGGTTTCCCAGGCAGAGAGGGAGACGGTGACTAGCCAGAACTGTCTTCTTTCTGTGGTTTCTGCTTTTGTGGAGTATTTCCAACAGAACCTGGTCTGAAAAAGGGCTTAGATGGGAAGAAGAAAAACATTGTAGCTGTTCTGAGTCGGATAGAAGAAAAACCTAGCCCATTAATGGTATAATTTCTTAAAAGATTAACCTTAAATTTGGGGGCGAGTCATCTGTGTTGTTACTAAATGCAGATTTGGACATTTATCTGAAGTAGAGTGTGACCTGAGCTTATGCCGGCTAGCACAGAAACCAGAGGTGAGCCTGAGATATGAAATCTTGATCTGGACTTGACCCTCAATTCAACCCCAGCAACAGTGGTGCTCAGATTTGCCATTCAGCCCAGGATGCTGAAATAGGTTGAAATACTGGTGATCAGAAGACTTTTGCACAATTCAGACTTATGGGTGGAGCAAACCCCATACCCTGATTTGATGTCCTGAAATTCAAATCCTGCTCTCCATCACAACGGAGTGAATCCAGAGTAACTCTACTGACTTTACACAGTGTCTGTGGAAACAGAATTTGACCCTAAGAATCATCCCACAGCAGCAATGGTAAGGGGGAAATCTTCCCCAGTGGATAGCATGGCGATTGCAGCCCTGGTTTGTGTCTCACATCTGAGAGCTTACGGCTTCATTTCAACCCCAGTGTGCCAGCCCTATGTAGTTTATGGTTCCTGGCTAAATACAGCAGTTAAAAAGCCCACGGCTGAATCAATTCAGTCTTTAAAGGTCAATCTAAAATGCAGAAATTAAATTAAGAACCAACTGGACAGACAGTCACTTCTAATTCCAGAAATGCAGCCACATACCTGCAGTGGCTCAAGCCAGAAGCCAGAGGGCCCTAGAGCATAGCCAGAATGGGCCGTGTTTGCTGGTTCTTCCTGCTGCCCTTGAGACCTCTGGGATTTGCAGTCCAGAATTACAGCAGCAGGACTCTGCAGGGTTGCTCATCGCTTCCTCTTTCTGTTTCCAGGTGCCTCTGGGGTTTGTGGTCTGCAGTTGCAGCCAGCAGTAAAATTTTAGCAGGACAGGGCAGGCCAGGGCAGCTCCATACTCGGGAGAAGGAAAGTTTTTAACCTCCTTCCCTGGCCCCAGACCCCATCTGGGGTTTGCTTGGTAGGGGAAGGCAGTCCCTGCCCCCCTCCCCCCACTCACCAACCCTTCTCTGCTGGAGCGGACAGCACAGCCCAGCCCACAGCAGGAAAGCACGTTTATTTAACTTGAACCAGAAAGGGGTCTAGGACAGAAGTTTCATAAACCAGTTTGACCCAAATCACTTAAGCCTGATACTACATTCAACCAGATTTATCTTAAACCAGTTTCAGGCATTTTGAAACTGGTTTATGTGCACTGAACTTCTGCTCTGTTACAAGTTTAAACCAGTTTCTGATGACTTAAACAGGTTTATGTGTAACTTCTGTCCCTAGCCCCTGAGTCTAAGAAGAGTTTTTGAGGTTTTTAAGCAGATTCTCTGGAGAGAGATCATCTGCATAGCACCTTTTGGCATGGTATAGACCCACCACTGAGATTCGCCAGTAACTCGCGGTAAGTACAGCCTTTTCAAGATTTCCACTCTTGTTTGCCTCATCAGGGATTTCATAGATTTCTAGGGTCGGAGGGGACCTGGTAGATCATTGGGTCTGACCCCCTGCTCCAGGCAGGATAGAGTGCTGGGGTTAAGTAACCCCAGCCAAATGCCTGTCTAATCTCTTCTTGAACACCTCCAAGGTAGGGGAAAGCACCACTTCCCTTGGCAGCCCATCCATATTTTGGCAACCCTTACCATAAAGAATTTCTTCCTTATGTCCAATCTAAATCTATTCTCCTTCAATTGGTGGCCAGTATTTCTGGTAACCCCTAGGGGCGCCCTGGTAAACAAGAGTGTCCCCTATTCCTTGCTGAGTTTCTAGGCAGCCACAAGATTGCCTCTCAGCCTTCTCTTGCAGAGGCTGAAGAGATTCAGGTTTCTCAGTCTGTCTTCATAGGGTCTTACCTGCAGGCCCTCAACCATACAAGTAGCCCTCCTCTGAACCCTCTCAAGGTTATCCACATCCCTCTTGAAGTGTGGCGCCCAAAACTGGATGCAGTACTCCACCTGCAGTCTCACCAATGTTGCATAGAGGGGAGTTATCACTTCCCTAGACCTGCTTGTGATACACCTGCTGATGCAAGAAAGAGTGTGGTTAGCCTTGTTTATTACCTCGTTGCACTGGCGACTCATGTTCATTTTTGTGTCGACCAGGACTCCGAGATCTCTTTCCACTGTTGTGGTACTCAGAATGGTACCTTTCCAGTCTACAGGTGTGTTGGAGATTCTTTCTACCCAGGTGCAGCACCTTGCATTTATCCTTGTTAAATTGCATCCTATATATGACAGTTGAACCAAAGAGATGCAAAACTTTGCTAAACTGTTTCAAAGCTCATTACTCTACTTTAGACAATGCCAGAAACATACTGATGGAAATAGAAGGATAAAACGCCCGTACACTATTCCCTGCCCCACTCTTCTCACCTACAGTCACTTCGGCTCCGTGTCCTTTCAAGATTGCAAGTCCGCTCTCCTCCACCCATCGTTTGGGATTTCTCTTCTGGAAATGGAAGTTTGTGTTCTGTTCGATCCAGCCTGCTTCCTTTGATTTGGAAAGTCAGAGAATCAAAAAAAAAGTTCCCCTTCTCCAACAGCTGATGAAGAAATTTACCCTTTCTTAAATGAAGTATCCAGGTTTATCATGTGATGACAGAAATGAGAGGAGAACCCCAGAGTCTTGACTAACTGCTGGGGAGTACTTCCCTAGCATGGCTGCTGTAGTGGCTTTCTGAGGCTACTGCATTAGCCAGTGTTTGCTTAGGATGCAGTTTCAACCCCCCTGAGAAACGTCACTAGCTTTCAAGCTAGTTGGGGCTTTTCAAGACAAATTTATTTTCCAGGTGAATACTTCCCACTTCTCAATAACCTATCGTCAGGCTTTTTTCCCCTCTGTAACAGCACTTCTACGTAGTGTGGGCTCATGAAGTTTAATTTTGTATAATAGCTGAGCCATGAGCTACCTCTTTGATTTCTCCTTGAAATGGCCCTTCTTATGTCTGAATTTTGTTTTACAGCTACATCGTGTTGCTCACTTTGCATCATCAAGAGCACAATTTGGTACATTCAGCTCAGTGGGCTGTGCTTTTTAAACAGCCTGCAATAAAATTGCTTTCTGGGATTTCTCAACTGACAGGACTTGAGACCTTTTTGTTCTCACTACGGCTGTCTCATCAAGTACCTGAAACACTTGCTATTGTTTCACTTTGGAACTGGCTTTATGGTTTATTGTCCCATACGTCACTCAGAAGATCAGTCTTCCTCTTTCTTATTGAGAAACAGTATCTTGTTTTATGCCTTATTTCTGATTTATGTCCAAAACTACTTTCAGCTAAGAGGTCACTGTAGCTGCATATTCTTCAGGCATATGGAACTACTTGGATACGCCCAATAAATATACAAAATTGTAACAGACACCTTCCGCATTTAAACTTCTGGCACTGATGCTTATTTAGAAATGCATACATTGACTCAAAGGGAGCTGATTGTGTTCACTGTAGAGGCTGAGGGATTCTTAGATAGGATTTTTTAAATTTGCAGTCCAGATTTCCTCATAAGTTTAGTTTGTTAAATGTACACGTAATTTATAGTGACCGTGACTCTGCATGTGTAATTAGCAAATCTCCTCTGGAAATTATTGCGATCAAGCCTATGTGTGATAGCATAACATAAATAGATAAAGAGAATTGCTTGAGGCCTGATTCAGCCACTTGTCTTAATAGCTCTGTACTGTGGGCCAGATGGCAGTATTCTTGCTCACATTAAACAGTTCCTAAAACCATTTGCAGTCTCCCTGAAATCAGCAGATCTATTTAAAGCATAAGGCATTATTCAGTGTTAGTAAGGGTATCTGTCTAGCCTTGTGAAAGCAGTTTCACTGATGTCTTCCAAAACTTACCTGTATAGCACTATACAGGTCAAGGCAAGAAAGGATGATGGAGCCATGCCTTTGATTTGACTCTGTAGTTGTGGTAATTGTTCAATAAGTTGGTTACAGAATTGTATGGAGATTTTTAACAGAGAGTTGAAGATCTTTATTACCTGGCAGGTAGGAGTCATTATCTTGTATGTTAAATCATTGGGTGAAGTACCTTCAACTTTGGGTATGCTGAGATGATACCTTGGCATATGTTGCTGAATTAATCCATAATTAATAAATGAATGAATGCATATTAATAATTCATTAGTAAATACTGAATTTATGCTATATTAGTCAGAAAAAAGCCCAGAAATAGGCATAAATGACAGCATTGCCTCATCAGTCCCATAGTAGTTGCCATGTTCTATTTGCCCCAGCACTTTAAGTTCCTGTTGTCCTCACTGTTGCTCACTCAAAGACTTAGGAACAAATGTTTAATGATCTTTTTCTTGTGCACTGAGTGCTGTAGCATCTGGGCACATGATGTGAAGAGGCAGCAAGTAATGTTAATTTAAACCAATATAAATCTGACCAATATTTATATCTTTCCTTCCTCTAATACTCCTGCCTGGGTTCTCCTGACGTTATTTATTGATACATTATTAAATCTCATAAATTTAAAAAACAACATTCTTTCCTTTTTAGTTCAAAGACTGTAAAACCAGAATGTGAGGAGTGATTTGGTAGGCAAAGAACCTGCCCAGCAACAAAGTGATTCCATCTGAAACACTAAGAATTAAATTGATCCCTACTATTGCTCCACTGAAACCACCAATGGATTTGACCCTGTGACTTTAAATTTGTTTTTTGTCCTTGGTACTGTTTTTGCAAACAAACACTTCCCACTGTTCTTGTTAAGTCTGTGTATCCCGCACCTGTGATAAGTTGGCATTTTGCCCGTATTTTTGGCTGCAAGCAATTTGTAATGCTGTTGAATAATTTCCAAACAAAATCATATTTTATGATTTCTGTATTGGATCAGGGTATATCTAGATGTACTGCACTTAAAATCTACACAAAATTATTAGGAAAAGCCTCCCATAGTCCACTAAATTAAATGGCCCTTGGTAGCCTGTACCTATCTCATAGGCTAGTAGGTACAGACATTCAAAAAGCCCAAGGAGTAGTTCTACGATCTAAGTGATGTAGTTTTCTGGAAGTAACATAATTTAGATCACTAGCAAACAGAACACGCATTTGCCCTTGGGGGTCACAAATCTTAGACCAGGTTCTACCATTTTTAAACCAGTCTATGCGTGCCAGACTTCTGTTATGGGTGTAGACTGGTTTTGTGTCCCAAACTTCTGTTCTGTTACAGGTATGGACCGGTTTCTGATCAGTCACTTATACTGGTAAAAGTGTAATGTCTGTACCTGGCCAAAGAGTCTGAATGCCTGCCCTAGCACAGTTCACTAGGGGGAAAAGCTCCCTAGAGGTGAACACAGTCAAACAAATCCTCAACCAAATAGCTATGCCTTTAGCCATGTTTTGAACAACAGTAAAGTCAGGCTCTGGTAGACTGTCCTGGAGCATTTGTACTGAGTTCAGTTTAGTAGATGTCATAGTCTACAACCTATGTCTAGACCCGGGTTCTCCTAGAGCACAGTTATGGACAGTCAGCAATCTCAGGAAGACAAGCCATTACAAAAGTTGCCTGGTCTCAAAGCATTTATGGCTGTAAAGGTTAAAACAAGCACCCTGAATTTAATCTCGAAGCAGCTGAGAAGTCAGTACAGTTCACAAAGCAAAAATGCATTGTGCTCATACTGACCTGACCAGGATAGCTGCCATATTCTGCACTACTTTGAATTCCCAAGTGCACCTCAAAGAGTGGCTTCAAGTAGAGCACACAGGAGCTGCCCAGGTCGGGGGGAGTAATGGCACCAGTGATTGTGGCAGGTTTCACAGCAGGCAATAAATACTGCAGCTTCTTAAGCTAAACACAGATGGAGTATAGTAGGGCTGTGCAAAATTTCGCCGGGTGTTTCATTTCAATGCATTCCGAGCTCAAAACAGCAAAATTGAAACGAAACAAAAGCCTTTAAAACAGCTTTGAAATTAAACAAGGGCACTCAAAACACTTCAAAAGTTTTGAAACGTTTCGAGTTTTGAAGCTGGGCTTGGCTTCAGCAGCAGTCCCAGCTGGCAGCAGCAGCCTCCTGTCATCCCACACAGATCCGGGGGCAGCGCCCCCTGGGAGAATACTGGCACAGCCCCCAGCCATCCTGGGGAGCACCAGCCCCTGGATCTATGCACTGGATGACAGCATGCTGTTGCTGTCGACTGGGGCCAGCGGCAGCACCAGTCTTCCAGGTGCTGGATGCAGGCTGCGCCCAGCACCATCCCAGGCAGCAAGAGCAGCCTCCTGTAATCTGGCACGCAGGTTGGGGGGCCCCTGCGCCCCCAGGAGGGCTGTGGGGCTCTGCCAACTCCTCCTAGGGGTGCGGGGGGGTCCCCGATCTTCCTGCTAGATCACAGGATGCTGCTCCTACCACCTGGGACCAGCAGCAGCACCAATCATCCCGGTGCTGGGTGTGGGCTGTGCCTAGCGCCGGTCCCAGGCAACATCAGCAGCCTTCTGTCATCCGGCATGCAGATCAGGGGCCCACAACCCTGGAAGGAGTCTGGCACAGCCCCACAGCCCTCCTGGAGGTGCTGGCCCCCCAGATCTGCCTGCCGGATGACAGGAAGCTGCTGCTGTCAGCAAGCGAGAGTTTTGCTTGTCAGCAACTTGAGGTGCAGTTTCCCAGAACCTCTGAACCTATCTCCTTGAAGCTTGGAGGGCTTCATGCCCTCAGAAGGGGTTACCATCCCTGCAAGGTTCATCCGAGTCAGGCTAGAAATGACAAAGTTATAGGCAGTTTCATGCTTCCCCATATAGCCTATGGGAGAAACGTCAAAACAGTTTCGACAAAACAAAACAGAACAGTGCTTTCTAAACTAAACGAAACTTGAAACGAAACACTGTTCCATCAAAACAGAAGTTGAAGCGGAATGGTGCTGTTTCACACAGCCCTAGAGTATAGCGCCTCGGCAAAGGAGTCTTGAAGGAGCCGGCGTCTAGCAACAGGAAAGAAGACCTAACTCCAGCCAGTTTCTCTGATGTCCACTCATTGCTAACCCACATGAGAAAGCCATATGACCACAGATCCTCCCATCTCATTTAAAGATCTTTGACAAGTTGTTGAGGAAAACATTTTATAGGTGAGCTCAAAACCTGATCTGGTCTCCTTTATCTTTATGCACTCTGTCACCAGCATGAGTCATATGAACAAAAGTTGAAAGATCAGGCTCTAGAGATTCTTGATTACATCAAAGCCCAAAATGCAGTAGGGTGCTCTGTTTTGAATAAACAGCTCCTACCAAAACAAGCATACCCATTGGATATCCTGGAGCTATCGCTACTGAGAGATATGCAAGAGCTGGGAATTTCTCCCCTGAGGGCCCAGAACTCTGTGAGTTCATTCTGGTGGGGCTATGCTACACCAAAGATTTGATTGCTTTTGCATCTAAATATCAATCCTGCCTGTCCATGATAATGAACAAGATGTAAGGATGAGGACAAAGGGATGTATTCATCCTACACTGAGCACACAGAGGGAGAAACACAAAACAGGTTGATCTTTAGAACTGTCTGTTTTCTCCTTGATAAAGAGTTCAAAGGCTGTGGTGGTGGGCACCATGGGAAGAAGGTAGTACATCAAGAAGTTGTATTGTACGATAAAATCCTCCCACCTGGACTTTACTCCGCCTCTCAAAAGATGATGTGTCACAGATTATTCTTGTTCCTGTAGCCAGGTTTGGTGAGTCTCAAACATTTCTATGGTAAAATACTAGTAGAAAACATTACATCCCATTGATTCAATATAGCAATTAGAATAGAGGTATGTGCTTGTAGAGTGGGGGATGAAGTGATAAAGGTGGATTTGAATAGAAATAAGTAGGGCAATGGTTCCAGGTACTTGAGAAGGAATGATAGGCAGACATGCCTGTTTTCTGAACAACCCATCTGGGAAATAATTTAGTCCCTGTCTTTTGAGGCTGATCCTAGCAAGGTTTCTTGGCTGCTCCCTGTGAGTTCTCTCCTGGCTAGCTGACTTCCCAGAGACACTGTTTTTCTTTTTTTCACTTCTCAGCAATAAACCTTCTCATTCTTGTACTCTTCCAATTCACATAGCAGTCACATTCCTCTCAGGCATTGTACAAGCATGAGAAGGAAGGTAAGAGGCTGACTCCACTGTTTAATGATTGCTTAGCAGAGAAGAGCCCTCGCCAGAGGCTGACTATCCCATATACCACCTCTCTAGTCCTCACAGCCTCCACCTGCGTGTGTGGGAACTGCAGTCCATTAGAAGTGTCTCCTGGCCTGGTGCCATTAGACAAGCTCAGGCAAGATGCATGCTCTGCCCTCAGCAGCTGGTTCCTGTTTAGCACACTGAGGATGAGCCCTGAGTGGGCCATCATCACAAGAAAAGCAAGCAGTCCTGTTCCTTGGGAGATCCCATTCCTTGGGAGATCTTTAATAGGGGGAACAGGTCAAGTTCTTTCTTCTCTGACCATCATACTGACCAGCCTCCCTCTCCAGTCAGTAGCTCTATACAAAAGGGAGAACAAAGTCTCACAACAGCTACCCCATTCGTGAAGGGGAGGGCTTAAAGGAGAGGGCATAAATTTATCTTTCCAGTTGGTTGGTTCCTGTATGGTAAAGATGGTCCTGGTGGGGCTTGTTTGGTTTACACAGTGAGATCGGGAACAGGGCCTATTAAGGAAAAGACAGAAGATAAACCATAAACTATGTTGAGTGCGGCTCGTATTCACCCTGCACTAATTGCTTACAAAGTGTTATTGACTCCTGCAGATTTATATCCAGTTACAGGATTTTGACCCAGCTCCTGGCAATCCTGCTCTGACCCAGAGGCATAACCCTTCATGGGATTTTCAGTCTGCCAATTCCCATGAATTTCAACAGGATTAAGGAATTACAGCATTAGGACCTTAAAACTTGCACCACTTATTAGCTCACAGATGTTGGCTCAAAACTTTGCCGTACATAGTGTCACTGGTTTCAGTGTGTCATGGGCCATAGTTTTGTTTTAATCACCTAGTATGAGAAAGATGATAGGGTAGAGTTGCAAGTACTTGTTGTATATACAAAATAACAGCATTCACAGAGTATTCTTTGGTGCAATCCTGCTTTCTTACTTGAATGGACATCTTACTGTCCCTAAAGCCCTCTAATCAAGTTCCAGGCCTCAAAGCAATGGAAAGACTTAAAGTGACCGCAGTGGATTTTGAATCAGGCCACCTACCTATAATACACTCTGTTAAGAGAAGAAACCGACTTTGGGCTTTCTTAGGAGGATGTGCTGAAGAGTGAGGAGGATGTACATATGCCACCAATTTGCGCTTCTTGCAACTGCGGATTCTAAACAGTTCCCAGTGTTAGGCTCCTTGCTTTTCAGCCTTTCAGTTTCCATCTGCTGAAATTAAACAGAATGCAGAAAAGAAATGAGGGTTTAGTGACTAAGGTGTGCATTTGGAATATATTCGTGAGATTGGCACAACTAGAAGTCTGTCACAAAACACTCCCTTTATTGCCCATTGTTTGTTCTGCAAGTGTGTCACAGAGGGAGAGGAAGAAATGTGAAGTTGCACTTTAAAATAGTAAAAAAATGCTTAAGGATCTATTTTAATGAGAAGACGTGATAGCCATTTAGGTAGCGAAACGAGATTTGGGAATCCTGCTTTGCTTTCTCAGCTTGTAAGTGTAGAAGTTTAGACTGGACATTAGGAAGAACTTCTTCACAGTTAGAGTGGCCAAGGTCTGGAACAGGCTCCCAAGGGAGGTGGTGCTCTCCCCTACCCTGGGGGTCTTCAAGAGGAGGTTAGATGAGTATCTAGCTGGGGTCATCTAGACCCAGCACTCTGTCCTGCTTATGCAGGGGGTCGGACTTGATGATCTATTGAGGTCCCTTCCGACTCTAACATCTATGAATCTATGAAGTTGCATGCTGTATAACCTGACTAGGGTTCCTCTGGACCCCAAGGTTCTCTTCTGGGCCATGCCACCAATTTTCTGGCATATCATTAACTTCTGTCTGTCCCAGTTTTCCCACAGGCACATATTATTAAAAGCAATCTCCTGGGACTTGCAAAGCATTATTAACTAATGTTAGTGAAAGGTTTGGAATGCCTAGGCTGAAAGGTCTTAGGCACATTAAACACAAAGAATTATGATGGCACCGAGCCGACAGGTTTATTTTTTATTTCAGCAATTGCTGCCCCCAATTGAAGCTAATATTATTTCCTATTGGAGTAAATTACAGACCTTAAATTGCAGAGCTTGTCTGTTTCCTGAGGAAAGACTTGGTTGGTACTTAAACAATGACTACTAAATAAAGGACTCTGTCCTGTGGCTTTGCTGACAAGAGCTCCACGGTAGTAGACAGGTTGCTTGAGTTTCCTCTGTTATTGTTTGCAACATCTTTGTAACAAAGAAGACAGCTAACTGCTGAACTCTTTGGAGGAGTAAATAGGACTTAATATATTTTATAACAATAGCAACAGCTACCTTTCCCTTTGACCCTGCAGAGTTTAGAAACTAAGCCCCTGCTAGGGATAATCCTAGATTTTTAAAGACTTTTTTTTTGATAGGTAGTCCTGGCAGTTGTTGGTCCCAGTTCCATAGCTGTGAATGCAGGCACTGTCCTGACCTGATGGTGGATTATTATACCCGTTTCCATCAAAAGCTCTTACAGCAAATGCTATTTGACTGTTTTTAAAAGAATATCTGCTCAGGGACACAAATCCTACTCAAGTGAGTTACATGGCTGAGCTGATTCAAATCTCTGATTTGGAGGATTTTCTGGGGCAAAACAGCACTCTGTTGATCACATACATGCAAGACTGACTGGTTTGCTGAAAGAGGAAGGAGACTGCACTGTGTTCTGCTCTCAGTGCCATTGGTGTAAAGCTGTACTAATGCCACTGAAACCAATTAAGTTATTCTAAAGTTAAGGTGATAAACTTTCTAGCAGGATGTGGCTCAGGGGTGACTCCAGATTTATTTCTTAGATGCTCCTCAGCTGCTTTAGGAAGCAGAATCAAGTGGTTGGACTGGGCTGGGAAGCAGAAGTGGGAGGTAAGAAAAGCAGGTTCTTACTCTGTTTTCCTGCAGTCATTTTGGGCAAATCCCTTAACTTCTCTGTGCCACAGATTCCTTAAGCAGGCCTAACCCTAATGAGTAAAGGCCAAGAGCAGTGCCAGATTTAGGCCTAAACTACTTAAGCTACAGCTTGGGGCCTCTAAATAAGAAAAAAAAAAACCTGACTCAATATCAAGTTTTATAATAATGAGTTGGTAAATAAAGGAGATAAAGGAGATATGGGAAAGTGACTCTTTAAATATGGACATTTTTGTTTTAATATGACAAAAATATACATACATTGGATTATTTTTATCATATGGGGCCCATTAAAATGAACATATTTTAGGGCCTCGGCATGTCATAATCTGGCACTGGCCCAGAGGAAGAAATGACCGTCAGGGAACGTCTGAACTACTCCCCAGTGCTCCTAGGAGTGCAGCTTCTGAGCGTGCCCCATTCCACAGGTGCCAAACCCAAAAATGAAGCAAGGAAGCTGCTTTCAGAGCACCAGTGCTCTCAACCACAGAGAAGACAGAGGTCTTGAGATCAGTGCCAGGAGGTGCACCTGAAGTACTTCCATGGCCTTATTTCTGGGTTTAACAGTTAGGAGAAGGTAGATGGGGTATGCTGAGTTGTGTAAACACATGCTTGGTTTCCACTCTGACTGCCAAGTTCAGCACTGTTCAGGGAGAGCTGTCCCTGGCTGGCCCCTTGAAGTGGGAGATCGAGGCTTCTCACCCTGGGCCCTTGTTGGTACAAGAAAAGATGCATTAGTTTAACCAAATCAATTAAAAACCCATCTTGTTCAACCAGGCCAGCTCCCTACCTAGAGGCACTTAAAATGGTTTCACTTTAATCCTTGCTTAAAACTGTTTTGCTTATGTTGGAAAATAACTGAGTTAAACTGGTTGTATATTTACGAAGGGGTTTGCACTGATTTCGAACAGATTTGGTAAAATCTGTGTGACACTGTTATTCTACCTGTGAGGTAGACCGGTGATTGTCAACTAGGTTGTTGCGAGATCCTTTTAAAGGAGCTGCAGGCTGTTGTGCAATATTAGCACCATTAGGTGTGCAGACACCTGTACATGATTCACAAGAGAAATTTCCAATAGGAGTCTGTAAACATTCTGACAGGTTGTGGTCTTTCTGAGTTCTTTGCAGCAAAAGAACTGCTCTATTATTTCTCTATAGTCGAAAAGCAAGTAAAAACTTAAGAGCTGGCATTTCCCAAGGGCTACCTTGAGTCTAACGAGGTTGACAACCACTGACATAGGAGGTGAGAACAAAGGTGAACTTACATCAGGCTGACTTTGTTTCTCATTTTCCACAAGGCAGAACCACTACAAGGCAGAAGGATTTTCCTCTCCTTTCTCATCTCCCTAATGGCATTACTCTCTATTTTGTCTCTGTGCCATAAAACACCCAGATATTAAGCAGAGCAGCTTACTCGTGCAATAGGTAATGCAGGGAAGGGTAGAGGAAATTATTTATTTGAAAACTAAAACAAGAGCTGTTTGTTTAAAAAAACCCAAGGAAGATGAATCATCCATGTTATGCCTGGCTTTAGCATTGGTGCATGCTTTGCTGCATGGCTCATTCATAATGGATTTGCTCACTGTTGCCTCACTGCTCTTAAATACTTGGTCATTTGGGAATGGAAACAAATTTTTGTTTCTTTATGTGCCAGTCAGCAGCAAACCAGTTAGCCAGAGGCTGGAAGACCTCTTACCATATTGGAGCAATGCACTTTCCTCTTAGAAGACTAAAAAAATTAAGCAGCTAGTGCTCTCCAGAGGTGAAAAAAGTCACAAAATATTTAAGGAAGCTCCATGCTCTTTCCTGTAGCACAGAGGGGTGTTCAGTTGGCCTATCTAATGAATTAAAGAATCAGGACTACAGAAAAAAAATCAGGAATGTGGGGCCCCACGAAGGACTGGGATTTTTTTTTACTTCTAGTCTGCACTGCTAGTGTTAGGCACAATTAAAACCTTGCTAATTTTCCATTCAGTTATTTGCAAACTCAGCATGAGATCTGCATGTCTGTAATGCAAAGTTCCAGATGCACAAAACCTTGTATAGCCACAAGGTAGCCTGGAGGAGGAACACATGAAATTATTGCTTATGCAGCTTGTGGAGGGTACAAATTCCCCATTTGTGTCAGCAATTGTGGTAACTATGTACCATTCTGTGTTCATGTCTGAAGATTAGGGCCTATCTGTCTCATCTCTGTGCTAGATTCACTCATTCATAAAAAGTCCCCAGTTGGTAGTGCTAACTGGTGAGACTGGATTGTTCATTTCCAAAAACATCTGTGCAAAGTGCAGGGAGTTATCTACTAAAAATATACTGTAACGCTCTTTGTGTGAATGAGTGAGTAATGTCCTCCAAGTGGTTGCCTACAAAGAGCCTAAGGGACAATCTATTATTAGCAGTTAAAGGAGTTCTTCTTTAATACAAGTGGTAAATGCCTGTGTTTAAGAAACTGAACGACCCAGACTGTCCAAGTGGAGTACAGTTTTCTAGAAGTTTGTGGCTGTTGTCTGTAGCATATTGATTGATTATGGCTGGAGCGCTGTAACTGGTGGCCTTGAACCTGGGGGAAAAGGCCATTTTAGATTATTCATCCAAAAGGCAAGAACATTATGATTTATAATTAGAGTTGGTAGCAAGTTAATATTATTTGATAGGTGCCAAAAACTTCACAGCAGTGCTGTGCAGGTCTCCTGCCTAAATTCTTCCTGATTCATTCAAACTGTTGTCTGCTGAAAAACTCCCACAACTGTGTGTGTTCATAAATTGAAGAGTAAATCTGGATTTTACATTTAGCATTGTTTCCTGTATATAGAAATTCTTATGGCATGTTAGCTAAAGGAGTGGGATGACACTACTTGCATGTCTAACATACAGTAAGGGACCATATACTTACAGAGGTTGAAACAGAAAGTAAAGACCGGAAATCTGTGGCTCTAATAATACCCAAATGCTGCCATCGGTACATTTAGTGCGTCTGAAATTGCAGTGTTTGAATGTCTACTTTTATGTCTGTATGTTAGATTCTTTCCAGGCCAGCAGCTTATCTATGACAGCCATTCAAAGACACAGGTGTGGGGCATTGCACAATCAGTTTAAAAGGATGAGATTTCTCCCTCCCTCAAAAATAGCAGAGAAGGGAGTTATAAACCCATCAGTACATTCACCAGCCTAGCTAGGAATGATTGCCAGCTGGGTGTGACAAGATAGCACAAGAAAGTTGTGTCCTATTTAAAGACAAAGCCCATCCTTATCGCTTCTAATACTTCTTAATCTCTTATTCAATAAATGGTAAATGGTACAATTTAAGTGTATGACCTCTAAAAATAGATGGCTTGAGTTAATTAACTAAGAAGGGAGGGTGTGCGCATCACTTCACTTCTCCCTAACATACAGGCGCCTCTAAATAAAATGGAAGAGCTAACTGCTTCAGAGAACATCAACTCTTTACAACAGTTTAAAATAGGAGCTTGGGGTAGTATGGAAGCCATTTAAAACTGCAGGTGGAATCTAATTATAAGGAATAGATTTGCATGAGCTGGTATTCATCTAGGACATTAGAGTTAGCAACTGTGGTCTCAAAAAAAGTGCATACTCACCAGCAATCAAACTCACCCTCTTCTTGTCATTAACAAAAGACTTCCTTTGTAAGATGTTGAATACTACTCAGGGGTATTGATTCAGCACTTATCACCTACTGAGTCACACCCTAACTGGGGTGGGGGGAGAGGGGGAGGGTCTCCCACTCAGTTAAAGGCCCTGTTGAATGCAGGTCACTTTGTGAAACCTCATGGGATCACAAGCCAATTTAGTATAGGGAGAGCCCTGGGTAGGGTGGGTAAATGATTGAATGCACATTTGCAATGAGTGTCTCAGCACAGTGCTCTAAAATCAGTTCTCTTCATTTTCAGGTATTAGTTTCTCACACCTTCTCACCAAATGAGTTTCTTGAGCTCTTCTTCTCAGCTAATTATTGAGAGGGGGGGAAAGACTAATTTTTCATTAAGAAAACATTGAAATCAATATCAATTGGGAATTGTGTTACACAATTGCACAAAGAGTGCACACACAGCAATACCACATTCTGCACAAAAGCAAAGTCAGTCAAACAATTTAAGAGGAAAGGTATTTTTATTGTACCATCTATGCTTCTGCTTATCAGCCTTTCCTCCCTACCAAAATGAAAATCTCAGCCTCTGATGGCCTAGTGCTCCACAGAACGTTGTCTTGTATTGGAAAATTTTCTTCTGAGATATTAATTATGTTCTAGCTGGTGCTGTAAGTGAACTGGAAATGATTTCCTATTTATTGCCAAAGCCATTTGCCTTCGTTAGGCTGCCTTTTGTTTAGCTGAACAACTTTTATTAGTAATTGAATGGTTTGAGATATTCCGGCACTGCAAACAAAGCTTGCATCTTACTGGTACTTTGTTCACACTGTTGAAATTCAGGGGCTGTCAGCAACTTTCATTAGATAGGGCAGCCCTCCATCCTCAGGGTTTTTTGTGACTAGGCCCGGAAAATTTGTTCTGGGATTGAACTTGGCAAATGGGTCCTTGGCTTCAGAAACAACATGTGTTTTAAAATATACAGTTGGCAAATTCTGAGTCATAACTAAAAGGCCTGTTATCTCTGTTGATTCCCCCTGGTGTTTATGGGATTTATGCACAGTGGTCCAATTGTGATGCAGAAAAAGGGTTAGGAAGGGAAGGTTATGACATCAGATAGCGAAGAACCATTCTGTCTCATGATGCATGCTGCCAGGATTTCTTGGAATTGGCTTGCAGATAGACCAGTCCTTCCATAGTCTTCTCCTGAAGCTCTTGGAACAGGCTATAGGAGTCAACATTATTTTTTCCTGCCCCAGAATGGATGCTAGCCCAGTTCCTTTGCATCTGGCTACCACATAGCATGTCACAGAAGCCTTTGTCTAACACAACCGTTTTGCACAAATGTGCATTTTCCTCCTAAGCCTATATTGCACCTGCAGCGTGTGACAGTAAATCCTCTCAGGGCGGGTTAGGAAGGTGAGGCCTCCAAGTGCTGTAGTGCTTCAAACAAGAGAAAAGAGTTGGAGGCATTCCTAATCTTTGTGCAAGCTTTCCCATAGCCCTTTAGACTATAGACTCATGAGACTGGGCTTTCTTCTGAGATTTCCAGGGTTTCCCATTTCCAACAGCTGCATTAAGTGGAAAATAAATGGAAGTAAGTGGGAGAACAGAAGGACACTTTTTCTTGGCAGTGTCATTTATCAAACCTGTTGATTTGATACATGGATAAAGGCTGAGGTCTGTTTGCCCACCCCTAGTTAAGTGGGTGTTCAAAGGAGAATAGAAAGGGCAAAGGGGATGAAGGTCAGCTTTCTCATTGGGGCACAGAGATGGTCATTGTCAGAAAACTTAAGGTATAGTACCTACTTAGACCCACTGCTGTGTACCTTTGAGCAAGACACTTAAGACAGCTTCAGCCATCTGGATTTCAAGCTGCAATAATAAAGTGCCACAGCAGCGGTGACTGGAAGGCATGGAGGCATTATGCATCCTCCCCAACACTGTTCAGGCTCTGCCAGCCTGGAGCAAGGCAGAGGGAGCTGCAACTTGATACACCTATTTTGTGGGTGTAGCCATTGCTTTCCACATTGCAACGATTGCAAAAAGGGGTGGGCTCTATGTAGACCCACGCAAGAAAGAAGAGATACCTTTGAACTCTTCTGGAAACCAGGTAATGGACCGTAGCCTTTCAAACCCCCACGGTCTTAATGCACAGAAATGTCTAGTGGGGGTGGGGATCACATACTCTGAGCCATTTACCTGCCTTTTTATAACAATCTGATTATGCACTGTCTCAGTCTAAGGTAAAAGGCCAAGTATTGTGGTTCTTTATAAGGAGGCCAGCAGTAGTGGGCTGCTTTGCTGGTTTGATAGCACAGTCAGAAGAGTAGGCAGATTGTTTTTCATAGTGTCCAACTGGAATCATAACAAATGCCAGAAACACAGTCTAGCCATGTCAGTAATGCTTGATTTTCACCAGTGAGCATTAGACATACAAATATATGCTAATTTGAGGTTAAGAATACAGATCAGGTTCAACCCTTCTGTCCAACATCACATCCTTTCTCTTCTTTCCCAGATTGGAAGCTGTACTGGACAACCTTAGCTTTTATAGAGGACTGTTGAGTAATCTTAGCTAGGTGGGAAAAGGAAATGAACTGTGTTTCCCCGCCTTCTGCTTCTACCAGTAGGGCGAGTTGAGATCTGAACTAGGAGCAGTTTATTAGCCCCAGTACCAATGTAGGAATCAAAGGGACCTGCAATGTGTCCACAGGAAAGAGTTGGGTAGAAACCAGCCATGCCTATACCTTAGATTAACATTAACATATGGTTAATGCTTATGCCTGACTCTTACAATCAACTGAATAGAGTTTCAGGTAGTTTTTCCATTATTTTCTGTTTAGAAAACTAGAGCTCATCAATCTCTCTCTCATGGAATTGAACTGTTACTGACTTGGTTTATAACAAGAAACACAGTGCATTCCAGAGCAGAAACTGTGCCTGCTTTCGGCCTGGAAACTGGGATCTTTTCCTGTTCCCTGTTAAGACACAGTTTATAAAAATGTAATTACATTAAATCATAAGTGGCTCGCATGCTCAAGCATTTTGTTCTCAAGACCTGTAGGTAGTTCCTCACAAACCCAGCAATTTCATCATGTTTTCTGGTGAACTTTGCTCAAATTTTAATTTCTTTGGCTTATGTTTTCTATGGAGTAGAACCTCACAGATCATGGACCTCATTTCCAGGGACAACTTTTTGACAAATTGTTGGGATGCCCAAAGGCAAGAGTAATTGACAACCTGTCTGCGCATGTCTGAATTCATAGGAAAGTTCAGAGCTGTGATTTTTTTTTTTTTTTTTTAGGTTGAAGATACTCAAGGAGCAACTTATTTGGGTTTTATATATGAGGAAGACACTGCAAGCCTGGTGATCTAGAGATCACCAAACATTTTCATTCCAGTATCTTCTGATATGCTTTTAATGAATTGCTTGGTTGACCTGTGCAACTCCACAAGATATTCAGGCAAAGAGCTTAGCAGTTAGACATCAATGTGAATAATAATAATATCCATGGAAAATTAAATTGCTTTCATCATTTAAGATACAAGCGAATCATAAAATCATAGGAAGTAAGCAGGAGATTCTGCTGTGGGCCAGATGTCCCTAACCTTCTCTTATGAATGGTCCACTGTATCTTCCCCTTGAACCTCTGTTACTAAGCACTATCAAAGACACAACACTGACACAGATGATCTTCTGGTTTGTCCCGGCATGGTAATTCCCTCTATTGTATAGATGGGCTAAAAATAGGACAGATTAGCATGCCCTATACCCCTTTAAAGGGCCACCTCACTCTTTGGTGACCTTGATCCCCATTAACTTGGCATGGAATGGGCCTTAACCATGAAGTGTGGGTCCAGATTTGAACTTTCCCAAAATATGGGATGGGTTTGGGTCAAGTCATATGGCCTGCATCCATTTCAAACAGCAATCCAAGATATTTTAAGTCTATACCCCATCTATCACCAAATGGGTATATTTTCTTTCTCTCTTGGAAGGTAATAGGGGAAAGGCAACTGTCCTTTCTCCTCTTTTCCCTGTCTTGCTGTCTGTTCAGTGCCAATGGAAACAGTGTCACTGTCCAGTACTTTGCCAAACACCACAAACTAAAGATCTGAGATTCTTGTCCACTTGCAATTCACATATAGTTCCCATAAATCACAGGTGGAAGAGTTAATGAGGCTTACCCTGACAGAGTGTGGATAATGACATTTGCATGTGTTTTGTGATGTACAATTCTGCATAGATTTAAAACAGCTACGTAAGAGTGAAAAGCTTTATTAAACTTTCCCATCTCTGCCCAGGGAGAATAACAGGACATACCAGATCCATGATGGGTTTTTACCAATATGTCTTATGATTCACTTTGCCTGGGCTGTTGATGAGGGGCGCTACTGAAATGGCCTTCTATCAGAGGAAGTTCACCTCCTAGTCTCTCTCTAGGCACTAGCCTCTTCCTCCTGCCCTTCATGTAGTCTTTGTCTCACTGTAGCACAACAGGAAACCAGGGGCCAGCAGAGGGAAAGGAGAGGAGGCAGTAGGCGAAATGTCTGCTCCTCACACTGACTTCTAATGTCCCTGTTTAGGTCTGTAGGGAGAGGATGAAGGTAGGAGGAAGATAGAGTAGAAATCCTTGGGAGATTCTAGTGGCTTCATCAGATGTTATAGGTGCTTCAGACCTCTCATGATTAGTCTCTAAGGGTTGGACGACACTAATCAAATAGAAGGAAATACTGAGAGTTTTCCCTGCTTCTAACATGTCTCCCTTCTCTGTATAAAACTAACCAATCTCTGCCAGAAGTGACATACCCCTAAGCCTCCAAAACACTTCTGAAGAGCTGGTTGTTTGACTAATTCCTTTGTAATGAACCAGTTTGCTTTAGATGCCAGGTAGTTTCAGAGCAGGTCCCTAAGGCAGGCGCCCCATGCCCCACACATGCACCCTAATTGAATCCTTGGCCATTATAATCAAAAGTATATTTTTCCAGGAACAGATCATAAGCATTTCCAGCAAGTGAACTGAATGTAAGATCCTCTGCCAAGTGCTGCTGCTTCCCTCACTGGTTATGTTTAAGAGAAAGACCTTTTGTTTTTAAAGGAGAAAAAAACAGATTCCCTTCTCTGTGAATACATATCTCCTACTCTGCCCCTATCCCATAGGAACATAAGAGTTTATCCCAGGATAAAGGAAAGGAGAAAATATGCCAGAGCCTCTTGTTATAATATTGGGAACATATCACTATACCAGATATTAGTCCAATTCTTCGTAAGATGCAAATGTGTGCCATGTCCATTTGCTTATTATTGCCCTATGCTTCCCTACCTCTCATGCTAGGTTACTCTGATTTTGAAGACAGCCCTATAAAAAGAAGCTGAATGAAGCAACGGTAGCATTCTTCTGCCTGGAAAGTAGTGACTACGTGTTCTTGGACAGGGCTGAGCCATCGTAATCCAGGGACAAAGAGTCAGAGCCTTTCCCAGGGTTGGATCACTTCATGTTCAGATTTTATGAGCTGCCAAATTTTTCTAAATGTCAAAAACTCCTGCAGAAAATGCATAGTGCACATACGGGACTTTGTTTCTTCAGTTTGAGACATCTTTTGGTTAATTTTCCATGAAGATATTTTTCCCCTCTTTGAAATGATCACTGTTTGCCTGAAGGCAAACAGCAGCTGAGGTGAAAAGCCAGGTAGAGCAATAATTCTGTTTATTTAGGGGGAAAAGCACTCAATACAACTCACGCCAATGCTGGCATTTCCTCCCACTGCATCGTCGCTGTCTTGGAGAGCTCAGATCAGGTAACAGCAGCTTGGATCTTTCCCTAGATATTTTCAGTGAGTAAAGTAACATAAACTGCTTCTGTGAGCATGCCCAAGAGGATCGTATGAACTATGAAGAAAGGAAATAGTTGTGTAAAATCTTAAGAATAAGGAAATCCTTTCTCAGGATAGAAATCCCATGGACAAGGAAAGGTTTTACAGCTAACCTATCCCAGAGGGGAGGGGATAGTGATCCACCTAACTAGATTGGGAAGATAGAGGGTAGGTGGTTAGGGCCAGGGCTAAAAGAACACCAGTGGCATACAGTTACTGTGGTGAAATAAACACTTAGTACATCATTTTGAGCAGAAAAGGCTACCAGGAGGGCTGTTTCAATAGAGGCTGTCATGTTTTGGGCAGTTTTATCCTCAGTTTCAAAGGCTTAATTTCATCAGGAGATGTGGATATTCAGAACCTTTGATAATCAGGTGGTTATCTCCAAATTCCTCTTACTCCTGACTCTGTTGGTCCAGGGTGCAAGTTGTGTGCAGTGGCTGAACACAGTGTTATTACTACAGAGTACCAAGGGACTTCAGGGCTCTATGAACTTGGTCCATAGAGCAACACTGGCTGTGCCTTAGATCGAATAAAACAACTAGGTAAGTGCGAGAACAGCAGCTAAAATTTTGGTAGCAGCAAGAAGAGAACAAACTTTACAACGGCTCATATCCAGTGTGAGACCTTTGCCGTGCTGTGTTGGACACAGGGTGACCTGCTTCTCACCAAGCTGGGAGATTTTAAAGCCTTTGAAAATTCAGCTCAAATCAGGGAACCTTTTATTTTTTTGCACCAAACCCTTCACATTCAGAACCTGCTAGCGTACACAGGCCATCTGTAATCTTGGCATCTACCAGCTTTTATAGCATGGAAATTTCTGCTTGGTGTGTTATTTCTGGTGTTGAGTCAATGGTATTTTACTGTTGTCTGAGCATTGCCTTAGGAAGTAGAGAGGCTATGTAATACACTTACCAGGGCCTATCGCATAGATTGGGGTCACCTCCTGGCAGCTCACCAAGGCTGAAATGGAGGGCTTACAGATGGTGTTGACCCTGAAGTTCTCCATCCAGCAGCAGCATCGATCAGCCTTCCACATAGCCTTGCCCACTGCTAGAAGACTACTTTCTGACTTTCCTTTGCACACAGAGATGATGGTGGATAATGATGCAAGGGATAGGATTTTTTTTTTTTAAATGTGAGGAGTTTTTTTTGGAAAAGAGATTGAAGTCCTCTGCAATAGAGCATTTAACTAAGCCCCAAACTAACACAGCCACTTCCAGGGAAGAGAGTCAGTAGGTGCAACACCCCTCAACCAGCCCTGTCAGTGCAAGTATTCTGTGTTCACTGACCTTCACATCACCCAAGAAAAGAATTCCACGTGTCCTGAGATTGGGCACTAGCTAAGTGGGCTGTGAAAATCTATCCAGATGTCAGGACAGCCTTCCTAGTGGTGAGATCCTACTGTGCTATCAGATAATTTTTCTGAAGGAAATCTCTGGAAGCCTAAAATTCAGTTCATTAAGATGATGGCAGGTTGGACAAAGTGCTTGAGAATGTACTGTTGTGAACATCCTTGCTCTGATTAAGCTGAAGAGACTGAATATGTGCTTGAATGGGTCCAGGAGTGTGTGGACACCTATCTGGGTGAGCCCAAGGGAATAAGTAGAGAGGGACAGTGGTACACTTCCTGTGTACTGACATCAGGGTGCCTCTGTGGAGGAGTGCACTTTACTATTGGCAAAATGGAAACAGACGGCACATTTTGTAGAGCAGAGTTATTTCCACTTGGACTGGATGTTCAAAGCCTTACACAGGGAGTTCCACTTGCAAATCCCATTATTTATAATGATTTCTAACAGGATTTGTGCTTCTTTCTTGTTCCCATCCTCCCCAGGCCTCTGTGCACCTCTTTGAAAATGCCTTTCATGGTCTCAGCTTTCATTAATATACCCAAATCATTTTATATCCCTCTATCATGTGTGGCTGTATGATCTGAGTCTCGTAAAGGAGGGGTTCCCTCTCTTCTCAGCCCTGCAGTTCAAATGTTCGAATGGGAAAGAGCTCTTTGAGAGCATGAATGAACTGAATTGGATTAAAAAATGGTGGTTTTAATTACAGTTGGCATTTCTGAGCCTAGTGCAGGGATGGCAGGCACTTTCAGGGGCAAACCAAACAAATCATCATTTGTCATGCTGGCCAGGTGAGAGCATGATGGCATATCAGAGCCCAAAAACCAGATAGCTCTTTGTGCTAAGGTAGGGCTGTATATCCCCAGGGCTGTTTTGCATCTTACTGTACCTGTTACAATTAAAGGGTTCCTTCTGCTGCCTGCAGGGTTACTTGCTTTGGGATAGTTTAAGATGTCTGAAGTGATCAGCATTACTATTTATTATTTCATACATTTCATAGACATTAGGGCTGGAAGTGACCTCATAAGATATCAGGTCCAGCCCCCTTCCCAAGGGGCAGGAAGTCAGCTAGGGTCAAAGGACCCCAGCAAGATAAACATCCAAATGTTTCTTGAAAGTGTCCAGAGTAGGTGCTTGCGCTACCTATGGGGGGAGTCTGTTCCAGGCCTTGGGGGCTTGGACAGTAAAGAAGTTTTTCCTTATGTTCAGCCTAAAACAGTCTTGCACGAGTTTGTGACTATTGGACCTTGTCATCCCCTGGGGTGCCCTGGTGAATAGGTGTTCCCCCAGATCCTGATGCCTACCCCTTAATGTACTTGTAGGCTGCCACCAAGTCATCCCTGAGCCTGCACTTCTTCAGGCTGAAGAGTCCCATAGCTTGCAGCCTCTCTTCATAAGGCCTGTTGTCTTGCCCTCTGATCATGCAAGTGGCTCTCCTTTGGACTGTTTCAAGCTTCTCCATGTCCTTCCTAAATTGTGGAGCCCAGAATTGGATGCAGTACTCCAGCTGCGGCCTCACCAAGGCTAAGTACGGTGGGAAGATGACATCCTGGGTCTTGCTCGAGATGCATCAGTAGGAGCAAGCTAGAGTTTTGTTCGCTTTGCCAGCTGTGGTATTGCACTGGTGGCTCATATTCGTCTTGTGCTCAATCATGACCCCTAAGTGTCTTTGGGTCATGGTGCTAGCAAGTGTAGTACTGCCGAGCCTATAAGTGTGATGTGGGTTTTTTACTCCCAAGGTGGAGTACCTTGCATTTCTCTGGATTGAATGCCATCAGGTTTCCATCCACCCACCTTGCAAGCCTATCAAGGTCAGCCTGGATCACCAGCCTATCCTCAAGTGTGGAGATTCTTCCCCAAAGTTTGGTGTCATCAGCAAATCGGTCCGGTTTTGGCCGGTCCAGTTTTGACACCAGTGTACAGATCGTTTATGAAGACATTAAAGAGTACAGGTCCAAGAACAGAGCCTTGGGGTACACCACTAGTGACTGGGTGCCATGTTGATTCAATTCCGTCAACTACCACTCTCTGGGTCCAACCTTGGAGCCAGTTCCCCAGCCATCGGACTGTGGAGTGGTCAAGGCTGCAGTTGCCCAATTTTTCCACGAGGACATCTTGGGACACCAGGTCAAAGGCTTTTTTTAAAGTCCAAATATATGACATCAACCTCTTCCCTCTTGTCCAGGTGATACATTACCTGGTCATAGAAGGAAATGAGATTAGTCAAGCAAAACCTACCCGCAACAAACCCATGCTGGCTAGCCCTCAGAATGTTGCCTTCTGTGAGCCTGTCAAGGATGGTTTCTTTGATAATTTTTTCCAAAATCTTCCCAGGGATTGAGGTCAAATTGATTTGCCTATAGTTTCCCAGGTCTTCTTTCCTCCCTTTCTTGAAGATGGGTACCACTTTGGCCCTCTTCCTATCTTCAGGTACTTCACCCAAGCACCACGAGTTCTCAAATATCCTTGCCAGCGGCTGCGCTATGATGTCTGCCAGTTCCTTTAGCACTCTTGGGTGCAACTTATTCAGACCAGATGATTTATGAGGGTTGAGCCTCTCAAGATGCTCCCTCACATGGTAAAGGCAGGCCCTATAAAGGGCCTGAACCTATTCAGCCTCCACAAGTGAAGGCTGACAGGGTATCTGGTGGCCGTTTACAAACTCACCAGGGGGGGGATCAGCGAGAATTGGGGGAGGCTCTGTTCTCCTGGGCACCACCCAGGTTTACTAGGAATAATGGCTACAAATTGTTATAGAGAAGGTTCAGGCTGGACATCAGGAGACATTGCTTTACAGTTAGGGCTGCCACGCTCTGGAATGGGCTCCCAAGTGAGGTGGTGCTCTCTCCTACCTTGGGGGTCTTCAAGAGGCTGGACAGATATTTGACTGGGGTGATATGACCCCAGCACCCATTCCTGCCCGGAGCAGGGAGTCAGACCTGATGATCTGTTTAAGTCCCTTCCTACCCTAAGTACTATGATACAAGATCCATGCCAGTGGTGGACATATATTATCGTTATCCTACATCATGTTCGGCAAGGTGGTCCCTTTGGGCTCGTGAAAAAACAACGCAAAGTAATCATTAAGCAGATTGGCTTTTTCCTGGGTGTCAGTAGTCAGCTGCCCCAGCTGGTTTAGCAGGGGTCCAATGTTGCCCTTGTTTTTCTTTTGTTTCCCCACATATCTGAAGACGGACTTTTTATTGTCTTTGATTCATGTAGCCAGATGGAGTTCAGTTGCAGCTTTGGCTTTTCTAATTCACTCCCTGCAGGTGCAGACCAGTGCAGTATACTCCTCCTTGATGATGTTTCCTGTCCTTCATCCATTATACACCTCTCTTTTTAGACATAGGAGGTCCATGAGTTCCCTGTTGAGCCAAGGGAGTTGTTGAGCCCTTTTACCACCTTTCCTACAGGTGGGGATGGACTCCCCTTGTGCTTCTAGAATCTATTCCTTAAGGAGCAACCACTCATCATGAACTCCTCCTCCCTGTGAAATCAGGGCCTCTCAGGGCCTCAAGAACAAGCCTCCTGAACTTATGAAAGTCAGCTTTCCTAAAGTCAAGGACTATAGATTTCATAGATTTCATAGACATTAGGGCTGGAAGGGACCTCGGAAGATCATCGAGTCCAGCCCCCTGCCCAAAGGGCAGGACGTCAGCTGGGGTCATAGGATCCCAGCAAGATAAGCATCCAGTTTCATCTTGAAGGTGTTCAATGAAGGCGCTTGAACAACCTCCGGCGGCAGGCTGTTCCAGACCTTGGGGGCTTGGACAGTAAAGAAATTCTTCCTTATGTCCAGCCTGAAACGATCTTGTAGTAGTTTGTGACCATTCGTCCTCGTCATCCCTTGGGGCGCTCTGGTGAACAAACGTTCCCCTAGATACTGGTGATCACCCCGATAAACTTGTAGGTGGCCATCAGATCACACCTGAGCCTGCGCTTTTCCAGGCTAAAGAGCCCCAGGGCTCTCAGCCTGTCATCGTAGGGTCTGCTTCCCTGACCCCTGATCATGCGCGTGGCTCTTCTCTGGACTCTCTCAAGCTTCTCCACATCCTTTTTGAATTGTGGAGCCCAAAACTGGACGCAGTACTCCAGCTGCGGCCTCACTAAGGCCGAGTACAGGGGGAGAATGACGTCCCGGGATTTGCTTGAGAAGCATCTATGGATGCAAGCCAGCGTTTTGGTCGCTTTACTAGCCGCAGCATCGCATTGCAGGCTCATGTTCATCTTGTGGTCAATGATGACCCCCAAGTCTCTTTCTTCCATAGTGCTAGCCAACATAGCACTGCCGAGCCTATAAGGATGCTGCGGGTTTTTTTTCCCAAAGTGGAGAACCTTGCATTTATCGGCGTTGAACACCATCAGATTCTCATCCGCCCACTTGCTGAGCCTGTCCAGGTCAGCCTGGATCACCCGCCTGTCTTCTGGCGTGGATGCTTTGCCCCAAAGTTTGGTGTCATCGGCGAACTTGGCCAGTCCGCTTCTGACTCCAGTGTCCACATCGTTAATGAAGATGTTGAACAGTATGGGTCCAAGGACAGAGCCCTGGGGGACCCCACTGGTCACAGGACACCACGATGAGTGACTTCCATCAATTACTACCCTCTGGGTCCGACCCCAGAGCCAATTTTCCAGCCAGTGGATCGTGGGGGACCCAAGGCGACAATTGGCCAGTTTCTCCAAGAGACGATCATGGGACACCAGATTGAAGGCTTTTTTGAAGTCAAGATATATGACATCAATCTCATCTCCCTTGTCCAGGTGATAGGTCACCTGGTCGTAGAAGGAAATGAGATTGGTCAAGCAAGACCTACCCGCAACAAACCCGTGCTGGCTATCCCTTAAGATGTTGGCGTCGGCCAGTCCATTAAGGATGGCCTCCTTAATAAACTTTTCTAAGATCTTCCCCGGGATAGAAGTCAGGCTGATGGGCCTATAGTTAGCCGGATCCACTTTCCTCCCTTTCTTGAAGATAGGCACCACATTGGCCTTCTTCCAGTCTTCGGGCACTACACCAGAGCGCCAAGAGTTTTCAAAGATCCGCGCTAGAGGCTGGGCTATGATGCTCGCCAGCTCCTTGAGTACCCTGGGGTGAAGCTTGTCAGGGCCGGCTGACTTGAAGGTATCCAGCTTCTCAAGATGTTCCTTCACAAAGTCAGCATTAATGGAGGGCAGGGGATCACCCTCACCTGGACTTCCCGGCCCTGTAGCAGGCACAGGCGTCCCATGGGGCTGATGAAAGACCGACGCAAAGTACCTATTTAATAGGTTGGCTTTTTCCTGGGCGTCAGTTGTCAGTTGCCCCATCTGGTTCAGCAGGGGTCCAACGTTGCCCCTGCTTTTCCTCCGGCTCCCCACATATCTGAAAAAAGACTTTTTATTGTCCTTGATGCAATATACTGCATTGCTGGCTGACTTGCCAGCTTTGCAACGGATAGTGAAGATCAACTCATGGTCACTGTCACCCAGCTTCCCTTCAATTCTTAGATCACTGATTAGATCACCCCCTTTGGCCAGTACCAGGTCCAGCAGCACCTTGCCTCTTGTCAGCCCATAAACTTCTTGGGACAGGTAGAACTCATCGATGCATGTAAGGAAGCTTTGTGACCAAACGGATCTGGCCGAGTGCTTATCCCATGAGATGTCCGGGTAGTTGAAGTATCCCATGATGACCATGCACTGAGAGCATGCAGCCTTGGCCAGTTCCCTGGCAAATTCTTGGTCAAGCACTTGTTACTGGTTTGGAGGTCTGTAGTAGACTCCTACCATTGTATCCTCTTCACTACGTTCCCCTCATATTCTAACCCAAAGGGTCTCCAGTTGTCCTCCTTGGGTGCCAGTCTCAGTTTGTAGGGACGTGTAGCTCTCCTTCACATAGAGAGCTACACCCCCACCCCTGTTTTTGGCACGATCTCTCTTGTACAGGGTATAGCCATTTGTACAGGTATTCCAGTCATAGGAGAAGTCCCACCAGGTCTCCATGATCCCTATGAGATTGTAGTCATTTCTGTTTAGCAGAAGGACCAGCTCCTCCTGTTTATTCCCCAAACTCCTAGCATTAGTGTACAGGCACGTAAGTGTGCCATTGGAGGCCCTAGGCTTCCCTGTACTCCTGGAGAAGCTTTGTTCCTGGGCTGGGGCATCCTAACCTGCTGGTTTTGCGGTTGATGCTTGGTGAGCTTGCTCCAATGGTTGTCCAGGTGCAAGGTCATCAAGCATCAACCGCAAAACCACCAGGTTAGGATGCCCCAGCCCAGGAACAAAGCTTCTCTAGGAGTACAGGGATCCCCCGGTGAGCTTAGTTTAAAGCCCAGTCAAGCAAGTCAGCCATTCTGGCTGAGAAAATAATAATTTATAAATTATTGTGGCTACCTAGGCATTACAATTCATTACCATCACTTTAAAAGACATGAACTGGTGCTACTGCACAGTAGCACCAATTACCATGTGTTAAGTTAGTACCTTTTATTACTGGTACTAAACTTAATGCACAGTAATTATGGTGCATTAATGCATGCGTAGATGTGCTCACACTGTGCTCTCCCAAAGTGACTTCAATTCTTCCCATTTTTCTTTTTCTCTTTTAAATCTAAAGTACTTGTGTTCTGTTTTCCTTTGAAAAAAGCTTACCCAAAGTGTTCAAATCAGCAGGTCCAGATGCTCTCCACCCTAGGGTGTTGAGGGAATTGGCAGGAGTTATCATGGGGCCCCTGGCACAGCTTTATGAGCACTTGTGGTGCTCTGGCCAGGTGCTGGATGACTGGAAGAAGGCCAGTGTGGTCCCCATTTTCAAAAAAGTGAGGAGGGAGGACCTGGGCAGCTATAGGCCCGTTAGTCTTACTTCGATCCCAGGGAAGCTCTTTGAGAAGATTATCAAGGAGCACATCTGTGGAGGGCCAGCAGCAGGGATGATGCTCAAGGGCAACCAGCATGGTTTCATTATGGGCAGGTCCTGTCAGACCAACCTGATTGCCTTCTACGATCAGGTCAGAAAAAATCATTGGATGCAGGTGTTGTGGTGGATGTAGTCTTTCTGGACTTTAGGAAGGCCTTTGACACCGTCTCCCACCCCATTCTCATTAAAAAGCTAGGTGACTGTGGCAGTGATGCCTACACAGTCAGTTGGGTCACAAATTGGCTGAGGGGGTCATACTCAGAGACTGGTGGTGGATGGGTCATATTTGACCTGGAAGGAAGTGGGCAGTGGAGTCCCCCAGGGCTCAGTCCTTGGGCCTGCACTATTCAATTTCTTTATTAGCGACTTGGACAACGGGGTGAAAAGCACCCTGTTTAAATTTGTAAACGACACCCAAGATTTGGGGTGAGGTGGGCATGCTAGGAGGGAAGGACAGATTACAACAAGACCTGGATAGGTTACAGGGGTGGGCAAATGAAAATAGGATGGGATTCAATACTGACAAGTGCAGGGTGCTGCACTTAGGCAGTAGGAACCAGCAGCATGCTTATAGGCTGGGGAACTTCCTTCTCAAAAGCACATTGGCAGAAAGAGATCTTGGAGTCATTATTGACCCCAAGATGAACATGGGCCTACAAGGCGAGGACATGGTCAGTAGGGCTAACCGTACCTTGTCATGCATCCAAAGATGCATCATGAGCAGGTCCAAGGAGGTGATCCTCCCCCTCTATGCGACACTGGTCAGGCCACAGCTGGAGTACTGCGTCCAGTTCTGGGTGCCGCACTTCAGGAGAGATGTGGACAGCATTGAGAGGTCTAAAGGAGGGCCACTCACATGATCCAGGGACAGCAGGCAGACCCTATGAAGAGAGGCTACGGGACCTTAACCTGTTCAGCCTTCGCAAGAGAAGGCTGAGGGGGGACCTGGTGGCCATCTATAAACTTACTAGGGGGGACCTTGTTCCCCCGAGCGCCTCCCGGAGTGACAAGGAATAATGGCCATAAGTTGTTAGAGAGTGGGTTTAGACTAGACATTAGAAGGCACTACTTCACAGTCAGGGCAGCTGGGATCTGGAACCAACTTCCAAGGGAAGTGATGCTGGCTCCTACCTTGGGGGTCTTTAAGAGGAGGCTTGACATTTACCTAGCTGCGGTCATTAGATCTACAAGGTCCCTTCTGACCCTACATTTATGAATCTATGAAAACATAGCTCTAGCATTACTATAGAAATCTAGAGACACCTGTGTCAAAATGTAGGCATGGGCTTCAAGTATGCAAGACTGAGTGAGAAGAATCACCGATATTGAAAGTACAATGCAAATGTCAAGGGAAGAACTGAATAAGCTTGGCTAATTGGGGTTTTAAATGATCATAGGTATTTTCAATGTCATTTTAATAAATCCAGGTGCTAGAGACACCAGAGGCAAGTGCTATATAAAACGCATACAAGGTGCTGGAAGTAGAACCCTTCAGCTCCAAGAACCCAGGCCACTACAACTTCCCCTATAGCTAATAGCAGCAGCAGGGAGGATAAAGTAGCCCGTTATCCTTTCTGTGAGCCAGGCTCCAGAAGGCAACATCCTTCACACAGTCACTCACAACATATTCCCATTTGAATAAAACAGTAGTTCAGGGTAGCAGAGTTGAGCTGTCAAAGCTAACATCCCACCTGCAGTTCCTTCTGCCTGTCAAACTATCGGTCAGTCTGGCTCAGCTAATCAGACTGAGCATGCCTCTGAAGGAGGAGTGTTGTCCTGGATTGTTTCCCAGCCTTTGTGTCCAGGAAACTATGAAGTATATTTTTCCCCTGCAGTACAAGATAACAAGCTGGTGTTAACTGTAACGGGTTTCTTCGCTCTTTGCACAGGCCCTTCATGCTTCTGCCCCCGCTGATGGAGTGGATGCGTGTGGCCATCACCTATGCTGAGCACCGGCGCAGTCTAACTGTGGACAGTGATGACATCAGGCAAACAGCCAGGCTGCTCTTACCGGGATTGGACTGCGAGCCGCGGCAGCTAAAGTACGTGGGCACATTATTACAATCAGTTATAACACTAGGGACACTTTGGCTTTCTGTAACACCTTCCATCCTAGGAGGACTTCAGAGTGCTTTATAAATATCATTGAGGCATTTGGGCTAAAGAAGATTTAGCTTGATTTTTACAGATGAGGCACAAAGAGACTGTGACTTTCCCTAGGTTACCCATGAAATCTATAGCAGACAGGCTTGGAATACAAGCATCCTGTCTCCTGGGCACAAGCACAAAGTTGTTCTTCATTTCTTAAGCTATCCTAGTGATGAGCCTTATAAATACCTTCTAAAGATACAGAGGCATCCCCTCGCAGGGACTTCCTGCAGATGTAACCAGGTTTGCTAGCACTCCCTGCTGCTTCACTCCTGTTCCTGTTCTGCTAGGTTCACTGATTCTGATACCGTGCAGCTGTTTTTTGGGTACCACAAGCCCTAGCTAGAAATTTTCATGTGAGCACAAGCTGACTAGTTCCTCCTCAGATTGACCCATTTAATTACCTATGAGTTTGCAATGGGCACATTAGTAGCCATAGATAATACGTAATATTTTAACATAGTCTGTAAGGAGTTGTTTCTTGTAGGGATTTTGTGTGTGAAGGAGGGAAGTACTGCAGTTGGGAGCGGGGGTGTGATGCTTTAAGTAACAACTAGGTTCTGTCCTGGACTCTTTCCACTGGTTTTCCCTGGGGTCTTGGAGAAATCATGGTTTCATGACTCAGTTTCCCCATTTTTAAATTAGAAGATATTTAGCAACCTTAAAATATAATGCAAACCTGGACTAAATATCTGGAAAAGGCTTTTTTTTTGTTCCCAGATGGACTGAACTGCAGAAGGGCAAATTATTGTCATTTTCTCCAGCAAGTTTCACGGATTTCCTTTCAATCTTTCTTCTGGATTGAGCGTAATGTTGAAAGCTCTGTCCAAGACCTCCCACTTCAAAGCCATTCTGTTTACTCTTAATCTCCACTGTTTTTTGTGATTTGGGGATTAGTACGTGGGACACAGATGGCTCCTTAATTTCTAGATTATATTTAACAAAAAGAGGAAAGCCTGTTTTCAGGTTCTATAAAGAATTCAGTTGAAATAAGTTAAAGGGAGATTCCTAGATAAAAACTTTGTGGAGATGAAGTTAAGACTGCAACTGTACACTAATAATTTAAGGTTAAAAGCCTTAACATTGTAATTATCAAACAAACCCATCATTAGCAACCCATGCAATTCAAAGAAGATTAAATATGAATTGAAGGAAGAGGACCTGGGGTTTCCACCACAGCAGGAATGTAATCCCTTTAGATTGTTTGTTAAGAAGGATGCTTCACAACTGAAGGAATGAGAAGGCATTTGATGGAATTTCCTATCCACACTGTTCTTACTACTGGGGAAAAGAAAAATCTGCAAGAAAAACTTGGCCCTCTTCCTTCTCACACCCTCTATGCTCCCCTGCCCTTTACCAAACTTGTCCTATGCAAGGACTTACATCTTTGCTTTCCTTTTTTCATGTCCCCATGACAAGATATTTTGTAGAATTCGCAGGTTTGGTAGAATCTGACAGGACTATGCCGTGAGTGCTTCTGCTATGGCAGGGATGGGCAAAATACAACTCATGGGCTGGATCCAGCCCACCAAGGGATTTTATTCAGCCCACTGGTGCAGGTGCAGGTGCAGGGGGCAGCCTGAGCTCTGGCACATAAAACCGGTCCCGCTGCCCCCGGGCACACAGCAGGACTGGGGCAATGCAGCAGCCAGACTCAGGTTCCTGGCAGCCCCAATAGCGGCAGCTCCTTCCAGTTGCTGGTGCTGCGAGACCTATCCCCGCAGCCAAGGCACCCTGGCCTATCCACCCCACAACCCCTGCCGGGGAGACCAGATGGAGTAGGCAGGCGAGGTCTCTATGGAGACTGGCCAGGACCCCTGCAGGCAAGGCATGCTTGGCTGGGTGGATGGGATGGGGCTGCAGGCGGGAAGCAGGGTGGGCAGGTGGGACTGTGTTAGGGACTGGGATTGTGGGGTGGGTTAAAGCCACTATCTGCTCCCCACACATCCCTGTGACAAGCGCCAGTTCCACAGGTAGGGGCTTGCAGGGAATGGGTTGCAGCTGTGCCTCAGACCCTGGCCACGCACTGCCACTGCCCCACGATCCCGGCCCCAATCCTGCCCCTGCTCTGTCTGATTAGCTGAGCCAGACTGACCGATAGTTTGACAGGCTCCCAGCCCACCCGCAGCACCAGCTCATCCACCCAGCTGAGCACACCCCGCTAACAGGGGTCTTAGGCCTCTCTCCATGAAGACCCTGCCCACTCACCTGCAAGCTCCATCCAGCACCCGCAGTGGTGGGTGTAGGTTGGACAGGCCAGGGCTGGATGGGATCAATTCTCTCTCCCCTAACCCAGCCCACCAAAATATATTAAATGGCCCTCCACCCCAAATAATTGCCCATCCCTGTGCTATAGCCTTGAATTTCTAAACTCTGGGCTATTAATCCTGCACCTTAGCAGCCATGCCACCCCAGCCCACAAGGGCTTAGGTGATGCACTATAAATCATTCTATATAACCAAGGCACCCTGTGTTTTAAAGCAAAGCACATAGTGTTTGCAGTACAAGACAGAACTCATGAAACATATGTGAGCTTCAGAAACTGCCCCAATCCCCCGTTGTAAAGCTTTATTCACAGAGGCCTAAAGATTTACTACGATGGGGTTTTCTCAAGCCAGACATATTGTCTCTGCTGCATGAAAGATTTAACAAAACAAAACAAAAAAAGAATTACAAAGAAAGAAATGTGCCTTTTATGCTGCTCCTTTCTCATTAAAAGGCAGCAATTGGACTTACTGGTTAGAGCAGGGACATTCAATCCCAACTTTCGCTCAGGAGCTACATATGCAGTCAGTGTTAACTGGACCAGCAGGCATTGGGGGAGTCCCTGTTCCCCCGAGCACTACCAGGAGTGACTAGAAATAATGGTCACAAGCTGGCAGAGGGTAGATTCAGACTAGACATTAGAAGGCACTACTTCACAGTCAGGGCGGCTAGGATCTGGAACCAACTTCCAAGAGAAGTGGTGCTGGCTCCTACCCTGGGGGTCTTTAAGAGGAGGTTAAACGAACACCTCTCTGGGGTTGTTTGACCCCAGTACTATTTCCTGCCATGGCAGGGGGTTGGACTTGATGATCTGCTCAAGTCCCTTCCGACCCTACCAACTATGAAACCATATATGGCCCTACATGAACTGTGGCAAACACTCCAGTTCAAAAAAACCTTTGCTACATTAGTTAACATTGAGAGAGAGAGAGCGCACAAATATTGCATATTCATTAGTACAGAAAACATGTACCCAATACATACTGTAAAAAAAAGCAGTGACGTTAAGCTGAAGAGCTGCAGTCTAACTATTGTTAGGTTAGAGCAAATGGCAGGGAGGGACCCATAACTCTTGGGTGCGGTTCCCAAATCTATCCTTAACTCTCTGTGAGCTGTAGCAAGTTACAACTGCTCTGTCACATTGCCTTATTTACAAAGGTAGATGACAGTCCCATTTCACAGTATCAGCTAGTGTTTGTTGAGATCCTTGGATGAAAGGCAGTTCCGAAGGGCAAAGTGTTGTTATGACTTTTGTCCTGAAGCTCAGACTTATTTATTTACCCCTGATAAAAAATCCTTAGACAAATAGCCCTTTACAGATCTCACTGTGTGTGACAGTGGTTAAACATTTTTGATCTAGTGCTCTCAAAGTATTATTTCAAACTGATCTATAAACATCTTCACTACTCTGCCTGACCCTACCTGCTAAGCATGGACATAAACAGAGAGAGATTGAGAAGGCCTGTGACTGTGAGTAGAGCTCTGCTAAAGATTTAAAGGGACACCATTCACTTAAATACTGCACCAAATACCTAAGATTACTGTAACTAGTGATCGTCAGCCAAGGTGGTGAGATCCTTTAAAGGGTGCCGTGGGGTGCTGCACAATATTAACACTGTTAGGTGTGCAAACACTTGCACATGATTCACAAGGTAAACCCAGGGATTTAAAATAGGAATCCAGAGGGTCAAAAACATTCTGACCTGTTGTGGGTTTTCTGAGTTCTTTGCAACAGAAAAAATTATCACCCATTTTTTTTCCATAGTCAAAAATGAATGAAAGGGAAGAGCTGGCATTTTCCAAGGGGTGCCTTAAGTTTCATGAGGGGTACCTAAAATCTAATGAGGGATGCCTTGATTTTATCAAGGGGTGTCTTGAGTATGAAAAAGGTTGAGAACCGCTGATCCAACTACTCTGTTGTCTCAGGCAGCTTTTGAAGGCATCCTGTCTTAAATCATAATAGTCTCCCTGTTTTGTTCCTATTTGATTCCTCATCGGCTTACCTCCTGCTTGTCGTCATGGAAGTCCGTGTTTGATAGTTGGCTGTGATGCTGCGCTGGCCTCCCAGTGAGATTGGCCACCAGACTGTAGGGACATTTTGCTAACTGGGCAAGTCTGCTGTGACATCTGGTCACCATTTGTCATCAACCTTACACAAGACCATTGTAAGGTCACAAGCATGAAAAGTGACTATACAAGTTGGATACCTTGAGTGAGCTCCATGCAGAGCCACCTAAGTAAAGTGATGAGTGTATTGTTTATCCAGCAGGCCACACCGAGTTTTCAGAGGAGGTTAATATGTTGGAAGAGTCTCATTTTTCAAAGGAACTTGGCAGCTGAGTACTGCACCAGCTGGGAGTTTGCACAAGAGCCCATGTTAAGCCAGTCTGCCAGTAAAAAAGGCAGCAAATTCTTCCTGAAATAACAAAGTGGGGGTGACTATGTCAAGGCCCAACTGAGATGGGAAATGCCTAAAACTTAACATTGCTTCTTTAGTGCAGGAGAGACACTTCCAGGTTCAGAATCCAGATGTCTCTCAAAAGACAAGTAGAGGATTTACAATAAGTTCTGAGCTCCTTCTAAATAAAATAGGACCATTTTGGCAGCCATCAAGAGAACAAGAATGAAAAGAAAGGAACCTCTTAAAAATACAGATCCCCTTGGTATGTTTTATTGAAGTGAACTAGGGAATATTGTATCACCTAAAAGTGGATATGGGCAATACATTATAATGGAGGCTAAAACATTTATGGGGATAAGATGATAAACACCCTGCATCATAGCCAAATTCTTCCTTGGGAATACAAGCTATGATCTTACATAGAACCATAATGATTTTCAGTCAAAGAGCTATAGTCATAATTTTATTTCTGCGTTGTTTCTGCCTCCTCTTTCTGTCTTCCTCTGAATGTGATTTCATAATAATCCTATACACTATAATTATATATCAAGTAAAAACACTTCTGGAAGAGTAAAATAGAAAATCCAAATAATGAAATGGAAAGCCATATTGAAATGCTGTAATATCACTAATTACTTATTTTAAATCTAAATACTTCAAAACCTATGGCTGCACCTTTTGGCCTTTGTCTTCTACAGGCCTGAATGCTGTTTTAGTTCCTTCCGAAGACTGGATGCTAAGGCTGCCACTGAAAAATTCCAGCAGGACCTGGGTTTCCGAATGTTAAACTGTGGAAGGACGGATCTCATTAACCAAGCTATAGTAGCTCTGGGACCTGATGGGGTTAACACAATGGATGATCAGGTATGGCAGAAGACCCAGCAAAGTTTCCTTTGCGTGAGCAGATTAGATAATGTTTTTCCTATGTAGCCAAACCAGTGAAGGGTATTGGGTATATTTTTTCTGTCAGAACCTTTTTTAAGTTCTGGCTTAGGCTTTAACTCTGAAAATATGTTTATCACAAGCAGCTTCTGTAATCTTTTGGGTGAATTGATATATATCACTTGGGATGCAATTTTCGTTCCCTTTATGACATGTTTCAGGCAGAAATGGAGGCATAATGACAGGAAGGCTAGATTTTGTCTTACACCTAAGTACTTGGAGTGTCAACATCCCTAAGTATTTTCTGTCAGTGACTTTCACTTAGAATCGTAGAAAAGTAGGGGTGGAAGGGACTTCAGATGGTCTTCTAGTTCAGTGGTTCTCAACCTTTTTTGTACCAGGACCCATTTGTAAACATCAGTGGCCAGTCCCGACCCAGTGCCCCTCAGTGTGTGGGGCAGGGGGTGAGTGTGTGGGGTAGGGGAGGCCCCAAGCAGCCCCTTGCAGGCTGCAACTCTGCCAGCCTGCAAGAGAAAAGCCACAGTTTCCCATGTTTTTCTTTAAAGGAGAATCCAGTTTTTAAAGTTTGTTAATCCATTTTTAAAGTTTGTTCACAACCCTTTCATATATTCTTGCCACCCACTTTTGGGTTGCGCCCCATGGATTGAGAAATACTGTTCTAGTTCAATCCCCTGCTCAAGGCAAGATCGTTTTTATCTAAACCATCCTATACAGCGCTTATCTAACCTGTTCTTAAAACTGTTTGTACAACCCTCTCACACAACTACCAGGCACAATGCCCCAAAGCATCAAGAACACCCTAACCTAACAAAGCAGGAGACTGAGGGCACTGCCCATGTCCTGTTGCTTCAGCACAAATCCAATCCAGGTCAGTGATGAATGACCAAAAGGCACTGTCATCTGATAGCTTTCAGGTGCTCTGTATGTTCTTAGTGGGATGCTCTCAGTTTAGTTCCCAGTGGTCTTGCAGGCGCATCACAGATAATGACCTTGTTGGAAGCTATAACAGGCAAAAAATGTCTCTGTCTTCTCAGATCTGGACAGCTGCATTTAGATCAGATAATTTGGGAAGACTTTTACTACTACAGCTCCAGTTGCCTCTGTCCCTTGTGTGGGCTTCCTTCTCCAGGGTATTTTCCCCTGCACGGAATTCCTTTGTAATTTTAAGAGTGATGTTGTAGGCATGATGGTCCAGAAATTATGAAAGAGGCGTGGAAGGACTTGTTGGGGTGACATCTTTTATTGGACCAACTATGTATTTGGGACAGCATTAGATGAGGTTTCAAATGCAAGGCATTCTTCATCAGGAGACTACCTCTATTTGTCAGGAGACCTGATGAAGAGTACCTTACATTCATAAGCTTGTCTAACTTTATTCCAAGTACATAGTTGGTCCAATAAAAGATATCACCCTAAGAAATCCTTGCTGCCTTAATTTTAAATAGTTCTTTCAGATGGCAATATAGCAGATGAGGTAGTGAGTAGGAGCTGCCACTGGTCAAAGACTGTAGGATAATTCATAGAATCAGAGAAGTTTTTTAATATATTGCAGAGTGTCTATAGGGATAGATATGATTATGGTATGGTGGACTAAATTATGATATTGATGCAGCTGCAAAAATACACTCCCATTCGTCTTTAAAAAATTGTGTACAAACAAGCATATCCATGCAAATTGGCTGGACAGAGCCAGTCTATTAGGTGTGCAATTATCTGATGCATATATGCAAATACAAAGGATCTTATGGGTAAAGTGGCAATAGGCTTACTCTTGTGGAACAGCCTGGAAGATGATGAATGCCCCTATTAAAGCTGTACAGATGGTTCCAGTATGTTTAGTTTCACAAGATCTGCCACTTGTTTTCTTCCTTACATTTTTGTGGTTGCAGGGCATGAAGCCTAGAGGACTTTTGTTCTTTCAAAGCAGATCTTTGATATTGTTGCCTGTGATATTTTGTTCAGTGACCTGCTGAAATTTGTATCCTCACACCAAAGAAATCATAGCCCAGTCCTACTGCTCTTGACTGAGGTTTTTTCTTTTTGCTTCAGCCAGCCAGAGGGCTGGGGGTTGTTTTTCAGTCAGGCTCCATGCTTTGAAAGGTTTTGCTGACAAGCCAAGGTTTAAGACTTTTTGCTATCACCTATTTACAGTCTTGTTATCAACCTCTTGATGTCATAATGTTGACAATCCTGTTTGAGGATGTCATTAAACAAGACTGATGCATGTATGTAACCCTGTGCTCGTGTTTACTTTGTGCACTCATTGGTCCCTGTTCTCCAGTCCAGCGTTCTGGTGTTTTCACTGGCCTCGGAGGACTGGAGGAGTTTACCTAAGGAAAAAGCACTGTTTTGGGATTAGTTACTTTCCCACCCCCCACTGGTGCTGAGGATTGCTGCTTCTGTTGCACTGCCAGCAAAAGGAGCAGGGGAGGGCAGGGCAGGGAATCAAAACCTTGGGTATACAAGTGGTTGGTGCCTCTTTTTTTATAATAGGAGATATGGAAAACTGGCTTAGCCTGGAAACAGAACCTAGATCTACTTGACAAAAGTGGAATGCTAACCACAGCCAACTGGCAAACCCAGTTGATCTGTTCCATTTAATTTCCTATAGCCAGGATTGATCTTTCTTAAAATGCTACACAAAGCCGGGTTCTGAGCCATGACAGGCAGGTGTGATAAGACACACCTGGGCACACAAGCTGGCAAAATTTTATGGTAAATCCTGCCAAACAGATGGAGCCCTTAAGACTTAAGTTAAGGCCCAGCTTCAGATCCAGGTTCATATTTTGATCAACCCCACAGTTTAAAGCTGTTTGGGATCTGAGCTGTTTCCTCAGAGCCATTTCTAGTTGCAGAAACAGTGCTCAGAACAAGTCTTCCAGGAGGTCAGGGCACAGCCCTGAGATGATTTCTGGTATCATTATGCATCACTCAGTGGTTTCAAGTGGTTTTGTGAAAAAACAGACAAAACTCAGTGGTTTCATCTGAGTCTTGTTTGGAGTTTTTGGTGATTGTCTAGACTTCAGATACAGAGTAAAACTTGCAGGATAGCAAACATAAATAGAAAGATTGGTTTGTGTGAATTGTCTAGTATTACAGCCTTGCATTTGGCAGTGTCTTGGAAGCGGGGAGAGGCCTAAACCTACTCTGCACTTTTACACTCTAAATCCACAAGTGAGTTCAACACTTCTGCAGGGGGCCTAAGCCAGAAACGAATCCCAGCTGCAAACATTCCCTGTGAAACACAGAAAACTCCAATCCAGATCAGAGAGCACTTAGACTCTTACGGCTCTCTATACATGTGCTCAAGGGCATGGGAAAGGGAGGGGCGCAATTTAATTAGTGTGGTTTCTGGACAGCCGCTCTAATTAAAATGTTTCACCGTCATGTGTGTTAAGCCTCTGTGCATTTAAAAATGGCCACAGGATGCTTTATCTAGCCCCAGCGATGCTGGAGCGTTATAATTCGAACACTTCATCGAGTCTGCTCCGTCGCATTCGAGCAGCCTGAGTTTCTCAGAAAAAAGCTCAGGCAGATCTAAAATCCCTATCTGGGGTACCAGTTTGAGATATGAATTAGGTCTGTTTCTAATGATGAGCCTAGAGTATCTACACTTAGTGGCAGAAATGCTACCCGTGAAAAATTCAAAGAACTGAAATCTTTCAAAAAAACAGTATGAAAAAGGGGAGCAAATCTGAGATGCGAGCACAAGGCAATTCATCATGGAAACATTTTGACTATTTTACTCCTGGGCTTGGCTATTCCTGGAGTGATCTTTTTATACTAGTATATAAAGCCCATCTCTCTCATAATTAATCTCTGACTATTCCCGGCTTACTGTTTAAACAGAGAGAAAATGTGGGAGACAGATTTATGGAGTAGGACTATCCTGTCACTGTTTGCGTTAACAAACAGCACTATAGCAGCATACTCAGCATTTGCCAAGTAAACTCATCTGTGTTTATTTGTATTAATTTCTGCTTTTTGAGCATCTGGCCATCAAGTATCCACAAACTATCAGGCAGTGAAAGACGCATACCAGTATGAGTCTTTTCTGTACCTCAGGACTGGGCCTATCTCTACATTAAGGCTCCAGGCTTGTGGACATTACAAAGATTAAGATTTTAAATGATTCTTTGAAAACTATTGCAAGTTCTTCTCATGTTTATTTGGTCTTATACTCTAACCAGCAAGTAAAACACTTTAACCCCACATCTTAGGGCAGTGATTCTCAGCCAGGGTCCTGGGGCACCCTGGGATGTGTCCAGATCTTTTGAAGGGTGCCCTGAGGTATGATGGGATAAATGAGGTGTTTGGCAATTTGCAGATAAGTCAAGCAGATAAATGCAGGCTTAGACTTTTCCCTGCCTGAATGATCCCCTATCCCCACTGCCAGGCTCCTCTGCAAGGAAATAAGCACTTTAATCTATAAATTAGTTTTTGAAAGTAGGTACCACTCAGTTCACCAAAGTGATGGAGAGGTCCATTGAGTCCAGTGAGGGACGCCTTGAGTCCAAAAAGATTGAGAACCACTGTATTAGGGCATATCACTTTCTCATTTCAGTGACTGGATTGTCCTTCAAGACACAGAAATCACACAAATATAGGTATGCTGCATGCATGCACACATATTGCAGGGACAAATTCATTCAAATAAAATCTAAACTCAAAGCATCAATGGCAAATGGAGTTCGTTCTGTTAGATGTAGAGATAAAAGCTAACTCTTTGTCTCCTTACTGAAGGGAATGACCCCACTAATGTATGCCTGTGCTGCTGGAGATGAAGCCATGGTCCAGATGCTGATAGATGCTGGAGCAAATTTGGACATACCAGTAAGTAAAAGCCAAACCCAAGAAAAATGCATGAGGCTCTGCGAGAGCGGTTATGAAATCTCTCCTAGCAACTGAAGACTTCTGCTTCCAGAGCTTGTACAACAGATTCAAAGAAAGGCTTTCTTTTCAGAAGCCATTGTTTCAAGGACTTGAGAGAAATAAAGCTTAAAGCCTCTTTGAGCACTCAAGGCCTTAAATATTGATTGACATTGGCAAAGGTAATGGGGATGGAGGGAGTAAAAGGGCCTCCCTTCTGAAAGAGCTGCCACTAAAGGAAACCAGTCGGCCCATTAGAGAAGCCCAGGGGATGGAATCCAATGATTAGTAGTGGCAGTGCTCTGTGAATGGTGTCAGCCTGTACTCCCAGGGGCTGTCATTTACCAGGGAAAGTTACAGGAGAAACTAATAATTATGGGACAGGGACAGGGATTGCAACAGTTCATAACTGCCCTTTATTTTTCCCCAGGTCCCCAGTAGCTCTCCCCGATATCCTTCAGTCCATCCTGACAGCCGGCACTGGACTGCGCTTACCTTTGCTGTACTACATGGACACATCTCTGTAGTTCAGGTAAGCAGAGGAGATTCATGGTTGTCAGGAATCTCCAAAAGTAGACAGTGAAAGACTGGGATGTGGCATAATACTCTGAGCATAGGACAGACCCACACTCTTGTGGCTTATAAAATTTGGTTTGGACACTGACAGTGGATTTGGACAAGACTTCTAAAACTAATAAATAGCTGTAAACTGAGAATGCAAATTACCTTCCTCACAGTGGGCTGTGTGGATCTGAGGATCTCTGGAAGGGCTTTGATAATTAAACATGTTACAAATTCTTATTTTTTTCACTTTAATATGAATTTCTTAAGCCAGTTTTTTTGTCTCAAAACTTTCTGAACTGGCCTCTAAGCATGGGGCTGGTGAATATTCTTACCAGAGAAGCGTTTGCAAGTGTATATATATCACTTAGTCAGGATGTTTCTTGAACATGTTAGATTTGAGCCCCTGTCCACTCCTCCCAGGGAACCTGCTCCTGGGAGAGGCAGAGGTCCCTCAGTCCTTATACAGTCCCTTCAAATTGCATGGTCAGACCCAAAATGACCAATTAGAGTAACTTTCAGTCACTCCTGTGCTCACTGGTCTATCAGGAGCTTCTGGCAAAGCCCTTCACACACTCCTTTCCAGCTGATGTGTTTAAAGAGGCATGCAGAATTGGGGTTTAGGGTTGCTGAATGGAGCCCTGAAATGTAGCCGCTTTCTCTCTCTCTAATTCAGAATAAGTTCAAAGCTGATAACAACAGCTTTTCAGTTGCTAGTGAAGCAGTAATTTCTATTCAGCTCTCAACGAAGATACAACTGCAAGCAAATGTGGGTTGCGTGCATTCATTTTTGATTTACAAATGCATGCAAATACTTATGCAAATTAGATCCCGCTCTCATGTTCTGGCAAGTTGCCAGCTCACACTTTGGTATTGCAAAGGTTGGGCAACCTTAATTTACACATGAGATAATAAACGTGATTCTCTCAGGAGACACTGCTGAGAATTACATCAACAGGGCCCCTTGGACTGAATCTCCTTCTCTTTTCCCCTGGGTTGTATTATGTTCCCCACAAGAAGAGCTTATTCACTTCAATGTTTTGGTTTTAGTGTTTAAACTTTTCATACTGAAGTCAAAACCTTCTTTTTAATGGTAACTAGTAAAAGGGTCATAGTTCCACTCTCCCTGAACTTGGTGAACCCAATTGAATTACCTCGCCCACTAAAATCCATAGCTAGGTGTTTACCAGGTTTATCTCACAACTCAAGAGAGAAATAGACTAATACATGGAAAAAGTCACCACCAGTATTTATGATGAAAAGCTAAATGTGACTTATCAGGCCCAGTCAGTGTGTGTCCAATCTGTGCCAATACTGAGCACTGTTACTCTAGCATAATGTGGATACTCCAAAGTGCATAGTATCAAGCAGAATAGAACCCAGATTCTTTGCTCAGTGGGAAGAGCTCTGTCGGCTGCCAGCAGTACAGACGCTAGGACGTCTATAGCTGGATGGTTCTTATTCTAACCTGTAGAGGAGTGCAGCTTGTCTCAGAAGTTGTTGCGTGTATGCATAGTCAGTTGGGTACCTCTCCTTGGTTGGAAAGACACCTGATGGTGCCTGTTTTGCAGCATTTATAAAAGAAGGATTCCTGCCAGTCTGACCTCACTCCATTTAATTGCCTGTTTGCACTTGATTAATATATTTTGGTACCTAAGGTATTCAAAAGGATATAGTCCCCTCTTTGGCATAGCCCGTTAGCACCAGCTTACTGCCAGAAAATCTGCTAAGTGCTTTCCCTAGGGTGGATAGGAGTGAACTCCCTAGGAAAAGGAAAGATGCAGTTGTGCACGCTCTGAAAGCCAGAAAGGCCCCTTATCCAGAATCCATGGGGTCTGAAGAGTTGGGAGGTACCTGTCTCGGGACTCTGGAGCTAATTCCCTTAGGCAACCTTCTCCAGCATGGAACTAAATGAGATGGACTTTCACTTTTCTCAGGGACTATGGGGCAGTTCTGATGACAGAAGTCTTTGGAGTCTGTAAATCAGATTAGTGAGAATGTGATCATCCCAGCTATAAAATAAATAGACTTTGGTCTCTGGGCTGTCAGTCTGGCACTTGTCAACACAACTTAATTCACTATCAATAAAGTACAGTTAAGCAATAGGAAGAAATAAATCCCTAAAGAGATGTTAGCTATTAAGTCTCTAGGTTTTAGTCACAGACTTAAATGACAAAGGGATGAATATGAGAAATGGGCTTGCCTTATGATAGCTACTTTAGCTATTGCTAAGCTCTCTTTGTGTCCTTTCCTCCTGTGCTATGCACCTAATGGGTTTTCTTTCCAGTACAGAGGCTCTTCTGTTGTGACTTTGTGAACTGCTTTGTTCTGAGGTACTGGTTTCTGCTGTGCCTTTTGCAGCTGCTGTTGGATGCTGGGGCTCATGTTGAGGGCTCTGCTGTTAATAGTGGAGAGGACAACTATGCCGAGACCCCACTTCAACTAGCTTCAGCTGCAGGTGAGTCATATACAACGCTTACACTCTCTCTCTCCTTGCCCCCTCCTCTGTCTGTCTCCTGAGCCCATGGCAGAAGCCTGGATATAGGCCATGTCAGGATCTAAACTGTGCACTGGTCTTCAATACAAAAAAAAAGGGCAAGTGGAGATTTTGGGTGGGTGTGGGACTCAATAGCTCATGGGGTGGCATAATAAAGGACAGCATATTTTCATGCCTAAATAACGTGTGGGCATTCAGCCCAGGTTAGCAGGGACCACGAGCTGTTACCATATGGAAGGAGCTGATGAATTTTTGGCTACTGGACAAATGACCACATATGCAGCTGGCACCAATTATCACCTCCTGGCATTGGCCTCAACAGGGAAGCCAAAGAAAAGGACTGAGATACCCTCTAATCTTTTAAAGGATTCACATAGTATTGTCATGAATCTTAACACAGCCACTTATCTTGGGTATGTTTCACCAACTCTAGATTCCCACTGATGAAAAAAAAATAGGGATAGAGCTAGCATTTATATTGATATTAATATATTTAAATTTTATATTAATAATTTATACTGGTATTAAGTTATGCCCGAATAAAATATCCCAGCAAAACTGTTTACAGCTGTTTCATTCAGGAGCATCCAGTCATAATAGAAGAACCAAAACAGTTGATGTGCAAGTCCTCTCTTTCTCTCTCAAAGCAGTTTTTCCCTCAGTTATATGAAGAAATTTCTTTTATCTTATTTGTTGTCAAAAGAATAGAATTCTGAAGATATTACCCATCCAGGTGCCATGCCACAGCTTTGTCTCAACTACAAGCAAGCTTATATTAGTTTCAGTATCATCATCATCACTTTCCACCACATATATTCTAACATTTGAGTTTTCTTTCTCCCTTTTGTGTCATAATTGGTGTATGGTAGAGCCTAACTACCATGGTGTGGATTCTCTGGCCTGCTCCACTTCTTTTGTGCCACCCCAGGGGTATAAACATGTAGTCTCCACGCAATACGTTGTAGCTGGCTCCCCAACACCATTCTCTCCAACCTCTGCTGAATGGGGCAGACAAAGGACATGGCCCATCAATGCATATTGCTCCAGCTGTATTTGGCTACAAGATGATTCCTGGGCTGAGGGCAGCCGCAAGGCTGCCTTTTGGCCACTCCTTTTAGCTGTACTCAGCAGGAGATAAACTCAGCTGAGAATCTGGCCCTATTGAAACCAGATGCATGTACATCTGCCAGTAACTAGTCTGATTTCAGGGTGATATATATAGTACATTAGGGAAATTTGATGGTTTTTAAAGTTTCAGTATGTACCAGTTATTTATATATACAGAATGGGAGAGGAGACTTGCCTCCTCAACTCCTGGGTTCTCTTCTCAAATCTATGTCTACCTAGTTGTGTGACACTGAACAGCTTCTTTCTGTATTAGTTTCTACCATGTGCAAGTAGGGATCTTTTACCTATCTCTTGGGGGCATTGTGAAGTCTAATTAATGTTTATGGAATGCTTTAAGATCCTCAGCAGGAGTTTGCTACAGGAGTATCCGACATGAACAGGGTGACAGCATTTGTATATTAGGCTTTTTAAAGAATTCTCCTCAAATGGAATTATCATCACCGTTTTTCTTGATTCCTTCCCTAGGGAACTATGAACTGGTCAGTTTGTTACTGAGCAGGGGTGCAGATCCCCTCTTGAGTATGCTGGAAGTCAATGGGATGTCCTCATCACTTCACGAAGACATGAACTGCTTTAGCCACTCGGCTGCCCATGGGCACAGGTAAACCTCTGTCCATGTTCAGCCTTGATTAAAAAACCTTATGTGTGATGCATTTTAAATATGTTTACTGTAAAAGTTCACTGAAGATGTGGTTGTTTTGTTTTGTTTTTACTGGAGAACAGTGCTGTTTAGCTACTCCCTCCCACCCTACCAAATCTGTAGCAAACTTTGCAACAGTTCTGTGACCAAAAATCCCAATCTGCTCTGGTCTAGGAAATGGTGTTAGCAACTTTCTGGCAAGAGCCACCTTTGAAATGCAATGGAGTGTCCTGGCACTGCTCTGATTCTAGTGTGCATGGTCCCTTCCTTTGTTTTTGAAGGGGTACAATACAAAGTATCTGAAAGACTGATCCTTCCTCAGGCACTGTTGGACTAGATGACCTCTTGCAGTACCTTCCAGCCCGACTTCTCTATGATTTCTATAATCCTTATGGTAAAATGAGGGATTTGTGCTTTCTGTGTGGTCCTTTTGCATTTGTAGAATTAGGGCCAGATTCTACTAGGCACCTAGCTGAATTTAGGCATCTAAGTGTGATCCTCCTGTTCCACCCTGAAAAACACTAACACGCCTGCTTTTATAACACACAATTATTTTCATTTTAAGACTGAGGGCCCTTTTACACCTTACACTGTGAACTGCACAAATGTTGATCAGTTTTAGTATTAGCTAGAGTCTGGAGCAGTCAGATGGTTAGGCCAGCAGGGGCCTGGAGGACTGAAAAGTAAGAATCCCTCCCTCCTCCCATGCCAGGCTTCCCTCCTGCTCCCCCATCCCTGGAGCTTCTCCCCTCCTGCCCCACCCCACTTAACTTGTGGCTGCCCTCACTGTCTGTCCCAGGGGAGCAGGCAGGGAAGGGTTAATCTGCCTGCCTGGCCATCATCGCCATTACCCTGCTGCTGCTGCTCTTCCCCTGGCTGAGCCCTACCTGCTACCCTGAGACAACCAGCATGGGCAGCCATAAGTACACAAGTAAGCAAGGGGTGCCAGGAGCAGTGAGTGGGGATCTAGGGTTCTGGGGAGGGGTGGGGTGGGGGCAGTGGGTCTGATCCGGCAGGAGAAAGGGGGAGCAGGCAGTGTTTACATTAAGGTGTAGCCTAGAGCATTGGTTCCCAACCTTTTTAGACTGTGGACCAGCAAACTGCGGACCAGCATATTGCAGACCGGAAGTAACCAGTGTACTGTGGACTGGCAGCCAACCTTTTTTTATACTCAGTATAAAAAAAGGGTTGGTTGTCGGTCTGCAGTATGCTGGTCACTTCCACCACATAACATATATGAGTATAAAAAACTTCCACCATGTATGCCGAGTATAAAGAAAGGGTTGGTTGCCAGTCTGCAGTATGCCAGTCACTTCCGGACTTCCGGTCTGGCAGCCAACCCACCTGTGGACTGGCAGCCAACCCTTTGCGGCCTCGTATCAGGCAGCAGCCCCGGGCCTACCTCTGGCCTACAGTGGCTACATCTTACTGTAACACAGGCTGAATACAGGGATCAGAGATGATCCAGCCCTGGAGTGGCAGATCTTTGAGCCACCAAAGGAGTCCTTAAAACCAGTTTCAGGTGTTAATGTGCGGGCAGTCCACAGGTTAAGAATTCCAGGAGTCACCCAAAATTACTGTATAACAAGGCCCTGAGTCACCAAGAATCAAAGAGCAGCAGAGAGACCCATCCACCTTCACTGTTTTTCAGGGCCCTGAGCAGGGTCAAATAGGGGCACGTGACACCACTTAAATCCACTTTGCCTACCAGGTGGAATAGGATCTGCCTCTTCTATTTTAGCCACAAAAGTCAGCAAATAAGATTTTTCTGCTTGTTTGCACTGCAGAGCCAGCACAGCTAAGCTTAGAGTGAGCTGGGTTTTGCTCTGGGTCATGCATCAATGGAATTGCTAATTAAGTTGGAACTGCAGGGCAAACTTCTGAGGAGAGCAGGTCAGATGGGTGTGTCTCGAGGCAGGATTGAATCACAAGGGGGCTTCAAAGGTAACCATCAGCCTGGGGAACCTTCTATTGCCTGTGATGTTTTGTAAGTCAGTGAAAAGTCAGTTTGGCATTTCCATCCCAGACTGAGCTTGGAGGGTTGTTACTTAGAAATAACATCTTATTACTTGTAAACTGATCTGCAGGCCCTTTCAGCCTTGTCTCCATTAGGGAAATTAGCATTGGTTTAACCACACTAATGTAGTTACAACAGTTCAAACCCCTAATATAGATGGGCTGCAACGATGGCCAGTGAAGCTTACACCCACGCAGCACAACACTGGTTACTTATGAAATTAAGTCACCCTGCATCAACCCTGCTTTACATTGGTGCCATATGTCTGCATTAAGCCTTAGCACCAAGGTAAGGCCTAACGTACCTCCGGAGGTACACATTCTCCTGCCCAATCAGGTACATTAGACCTCCCCCCAGAGCAAATTGTGTTAATACAAACATTACCCAAGAGACAGCAGATGTGGAACTTCACAGTGCTCTTCTCTACTGAGAAGCACTGCACTTGTCAATTTGTTTTGGGACTGGTTTTTATACCCTTCTTTCTGCAGTATCATCTGACTGTGCAAACAGAAAAGTTAAATGGCCCATTTCTGGATATTTGTGAGACAGGGTAATCCTAAAGCATGAAATTAAGCAGGATCTATTCAGGCAGAAAAAGTCAAACTTTGTTGTCTATGCACAGAGAGCACCAGCTAGTGGCAGTTCAGTGCAAGAGCTGACCGTTGGTACAATGACCTGGGATAGCACATCTCTGTCCTCCCTTGCTCCTCATGTTTATAGGGAGGTATTCCAAAGAGGATCCTGGTGGATGCTGTAAAGCCTAGCGCTGTTGTTGGGAGTGGGGGGGGGACTCAAATACCATAAGTCTCACACTATTTAATGGCACAAAGCCATATTCATGGTTTAGGTTTTCTGACAGAGGAACTGGACACAAACCAGTATGTTAGTGTTTGAAGACCCAGTCATTAGACACACCAAATCTGAGAGAGAACCAAATCTCTCTCTCAGGGAAAAGGGAGAGTTTGTTTCTGGAAATAAATGACTTACTAAGCCTTTTTTTTTTTTTTTTTTGGAGCCCAGATCGCCATGCCTCAGCCTGGCTTGTTAGTTGTTTGTTAAGGGTCAATACTACTGCTTCTTTCTGTGCAGAAATGTGCTCCGCAAACTCCTGACCCAGCCCCAGCAGCTGAAGGGAGATGTGCTCTCGCTGGAAGAAATTTTGGCAGAGGGCGTGGAAAGTGACACCTCCAGTCAAGGAAGCTCCAATGAGGGGCAGGTCAGACTCTGTAAGACCAGGATGAAGGCCCTGCAGGAGGCCATGTATTACAGTGCCGAACACGGCTACGTCGACATCACCATGGAGCTCAGGGCACTCGGTAAGGCAAGTTCTTTACCACAGGTTCAAAGAACCCCAAAGGTTAAGGAAGCCTAATAGCTTGTCTCACAGCCAGTACAGAGACCATGTATTAATTGGAAGACTGGTACCACCAGTTTCGGAGCTGCCACAAGTTTTAGGTTCAAAATAGCCTAATTTAAATAGAAAACCTCTTATTGGTCACTGACAGCCACGTTTTCACAAAGGCTCACTGATCTAGCAGGTCCCAGTTCCTGGCTGGCCATCTGGAGTTGCCAGGGGCCCAAGGATCAGAGCTGCTGAGCTTTCTGTTTGAAGTCCAGCGGTGTGCAGGTTGTCCAGACTCTCTGAAAACTCTGGCTCTGTTTGAAATGCCCCAGGTCAGGCTTTTAAAGATGGACCCGATCAAAGTCAATTGCATCCATTCCTCTGCCTTTAAGGTAGGAGAGTGATGACTTTGAAATGTGTTTTTTTAGCTTATCCGAACAAAAGAACTGTCTTACTGAATTAAAGGTCTTGCAGTGACGTTATTATATAGGATTGGCTCTTGAATATGCTGTAATGATACAGTTAAGTTTCAGAAGTTACTTTGATTTGATATTGTTGCTCTGAAAGCGGATAAAAACAAGGCATAAAAAGAATGGTAAAAAATACAGTTGGATTGATAAGAACCAGGAATTCCCAAGGTTTAATCTTCAGTTCTACACCAATTCTCTCTGTGGCCTTGGGTATTTCCTCAAGAGACTACTTTTTTTTTTAACTGTGTTTCCCCATCTTTAGAAATGTATCTGCCAGCCATGTGTATTATAGAGCTAAATTGGTTGCAGTATGTAAAAGGTGCAGCTGATAATGACTACCATTAGGGAAGGAAATATCCACTCGCAGATCTTTCAGCACTTAAATTACACTCTCTGTTTGGTGTTTGGCTACAGGAATCCCATGGAAGCTCCATGTATGGATTGAATCATTACGGACAACCTTTTACCAGTCTCGCTATTCAGTTGTGCAGACCCTCTTACGGGAGTTTGTCACTATTAAGGAAGAGGACTATAATGAAGAGTTGGTTAACGAAGGGCTGCAGCTCATGTTTGATATCCTCAAAACCAGCAAGGTAATCATTTTTCTTTTCTGAATATGAAGTTCAAATCGTTGGAGCCAAGAGTTTTGCAATTATTCTACTACTGTTTGCACAACTAGAACCAATGTAAATCTCTGTGAGAGCCCCTATGAATTATGGATGTAAAGAGAGCCCCGGCTGTGTTTACCCAAGCTTCTATAATACTGAATGACCACGGATCAAGACGACAGGGATTATATATACATGCTTCCTCTATAGCAAAGGCACTCATTTGAATGGAAATGGCAATCATGCTTTAAACCCCAATTTAGTGATTGGCTTTTAGGATTAAGTGGGGTCACTGTAAAGGAAAGGATTACCTGAAAATGCTGAGGAACACGGGCTCTTATCTGCTACCTTGGAATTTTATAAATACTACTGTTGTTCAATAACAGAGTGTCCTTCGGTTCCTTCTTTTAATGAAAAATTGGACTGCTGTTGCTCCTGTTTAAATCAATGGGTGCATGGCCAGGCCTATATCACTGCACTGAGCAGCTAAAATTTAATTCAAGTTTGAGCTTCAAAAGTCCAAGAAACAAACAGATGTGCTAGGAATTGTGTTTCCAGATGGTTAAATAGAGACTGTTGGCTTGATTGTACTGGAGTTAGGGGAGCTTGCTGGGTAAGGAGTGAAGGATCAAGTGATTAAATCTTTCTCCGTGGCAGATGTTTGCTAGAAACTGCAGCTGAGGTCAGTCAGTGAGGGTGAAATTCACCTTGTGCTTAGGTTCCCTTTTAGACAAAACATTCTCTACAATTAGTAAGGGCATCAAGGAAAGATTGTCTCATGCTGCAAGCAGCAATCCCGTGGGACCTGCTTATCCTGAAGCACTAATGGTATGTATTTTGTCTTCCTTGCAGAACGATTCGATCAACCAGCAGCTTGCCACCATCTTTGTCCACTGCTATGGGAGTGGTCCTATCCCCAGCATTCCTGAAATCCGAAAGACACTGCCGGCGCGGTTAGGTGAGATGATCATGACCTGTTTTTAGATTTTGTCCCTGGTGGTTTTTCTTTTTGACATCACACACTTTTTCTAATTCTTACCCCATCCCCCTCCTCTTTTTCCAACAGATCCCCACTTTCTAAACAATAAGGAAATGTCTGATGTAACGTTTCTAGTGGAAGGAAAACTGTTTTATGCACATAAAGTTCTACTGGTTACTGCTTCCAACAGGTAAGAGTCATTCTCCATGAACTATATGCACTCCCTGCAGCTGTGTTGCTCACAGATAAGTATGGATGGGTAACGGAGGGACCTGTCCTGTAGTCCCTTACTCACATGACCAGGCCTTAATCACCAGTAGCTGCAAGTGGGGCTGCCAGGATGAGTAGGGACTAACTTTGTGGATTAGGGTTTGCATGTTCAAGCCACAAGATTCTTAGTACCATATTCTTTGCAGCATTAGAGATTTTTCTCCCCAGCCCCAGTGCGGATTAGAGCAACCTGAGGAAGTGCAACTGGCTGACAACTTTCACCAAAGAACTGCCAGTTAGTTAAGCACTGCTGGATGGCTGTGGTGAGAATGCTATGAGCGTGGAGCTAGCATCAGTGCTATGCTCCTCCTCGGAGCTCCCTAGAAAATTTCAAAGGAATCGCAGCCAGAATGTGGCCCCTTTGCTGCAGTGCAAAGAGGAATAACAAATCTGTCCCCTTTGTACTCCATGCTTAGATTTTTACAAAATATTCTCCGATGTCCAATGGTTTTGTAAGTGAGTTGCTTTGATATACACTGCTGTAGTGTATAGGATCAAGGGGCCTGATTCACCTCCTTACTTGTTTTCAATAAGTCTAAATGCCATTGATTTTAAGTGGTGCTTCAGCAGTTTTAAACTGGAATAATACAGGCGAGGGTCAGACTGTGGCTTTCTAAGATTGAGCTGTCATAAATGTCCTCATCAGCTCTCTGGGGGAATACCTTTCTGTCTCGCAACCTCCTGGAGATCCACCACTTTGGAGCAGACTCGATTAATCGAGTCTGCGCCACACGTAAGCTGACGTGCAGTGTGCTGTGCCGCGTGCAGTTGTATAAGTGGTGAAATGCGTGTCAGAGCACAGAAAATGGCAGCGGTGCGCTTTTGAACTAAAGCACCTCCGAGGTGCTTTAGTTCAAAAGCACACCGCTGCCATTTTCTGCGTACTGACGCACGTTTCGCCACTTATGTGACTACTGGCATTGCAGCGCTGGGTGCTTTTCAAAGTGCCTGGCGCTGCAGCACTTGCACATGTAAAAAAGCCCTCAGATGTTGGAAATGCATTCATTGTTTTGAAAATATAAGGATAAATCAGATGGTTTTAATTCATATCCCTTTTTGCTTTACCTCCTGACAGCTGATCTAAACCACAGGGATGTGGAGCAATAAAAATGTATTAAAACAAATGTTTGCCTCCATTCTCTCAGGTTTAAGACCCTGATGACCAATAAAACAGAACAAGACATCCAAGGCAGTAAGACAGTGGAAATTAGTGATATGAAGTATAATATTTTCAAGGTATGTAGATTATAAACACCCTTTTTATTATTACTCTTTATCTCCTGCGGTGTTTACTGTCAAGTTAAGAATGTCAGTGTTCTAGCCAGAGATAAATGCTAATTACAGAGAAGGGTCTGATTCAAACATCTCTGCATATTCTGATCTGCATCCAAACTTTTCAGCTTGGACCTAGCTCTGAAAAGAGCACAATTAGATTGCTTTTATGCAGCTGATCTCCTCCACAGAGGAAGACAAACAAGGTCTTGTACTGAATGGAGTTTTGTAGTTCTGGAGGTTCCCAGGCGCAATTTTCATGCTGTGTTAAGCAAAAAAATAAGCCTGGTTAGAGCCGGAGAACTGCCAGGTTTCATATTAATTCAAATCAGACGATCAGAAATCTGTGAAGCTCCCTTTAAAGACTTAAAGTTGAGAATTCCACTTTTACTTCTGTTGACATTTCCATATTTAAGTGACCTAAGGGAGATTCATTCATGATGAAAAGAGGGTAGGTATATATATATATATTTTTTTTTAAAAGCAGGTCAGTGAAATCCAATAGTTAGGAGTTGTTCCAGCTTTCCAGATCTGCATTTCAGATGAAGAAGAAACGTGCAGAATAGGGAATATTTGAAAGCACGAAACAGCTAGTGAAATAGTTCTACAGACTTTCAAAGTGTTTAGGACTCATCTTGGCGCGTGCTCAGAATGCTTCTATACTCTGCTGATGACCATAATGTATCTGTGCATCCAATGGGAGTAATTTGATCACTTAAAATGTCTCTCCTCCTTTATCAGAACTGGGTTTCCTGTGTTTTGAATTCCTATTGAATAGCAATTTCAGTGTCTGCATCTAAACTCTGCAACTTGGGTCTGTCACTGAAGAAAATAAGTGTAATAAGTCTCTGTAACCAAGGAAAAACAAGGACTTTTTTCAGAGAAGTTTTATAGTTCTTGGATGTGATTTTCATGCTGTGGTGCCTGCAGGAAACCGGGGGGGGGGGGGGGGGGGTGCAAAGACAGGAGTTTTCCTCTCGGGAAGGGAGCAGTAGATTGAAACAAATACAGTGAAACCTATAAACAGTGACCACTCAAGGGAGAGAGACTCAAATTCTAAACAAAACAGGCTTTTCTAGTAAAGGGGGGGGGGGGGGGGGGGCAGAATTGTGGCCACTAACTTGGGGTGATTTGGGGGCTGATAAAATTGTTATTTTCACTGCATTTAAGAATGGCAGCACAGCTAACTAGCTACAGCACTGGACCTGTAGTCTTATTCCTGGCTCTGACACTGCTCTACTGAAGGATCTTGGTCAAGTCACTTTGCCTCTGTGAGCCTCAGGCTAATGAGAAGCAGTGAATTAAAAGCTAGGTATCAATAGAAAAAACAGTACTTGGAGCACTGGGATCCCTCATATCTTTACAGCATCTAGGAGTGTTTCCCAAGCTGGAGTGTGCAGCCAATTCCTAGAGGGTACACAAGAAGAACTAGGAAAGGGGAATTATAAATAGATGGAAAGGAAGAGAAAGGAGGAATAGCTCTTAACTCTCTGATTGCTAGGGAGGTTACAGTGTAGTTGTAGTGGGAAAACGTTAATTTCTTTTACAGCCGTTTCACACAGTTATAAAGGTGTGCACAACCCCAACCAAATTTGGGAACCACTGACTTAGAATAATGGGACTCCAAACACAATCTCCATTGAAGTGAAAAAAAATGAGTTACCTTTTTATGGGTAAGGAAAACAGTTTGAGGAGACAATGGTTTGATTCTGCAATGAGCAGTAGGGAGGGGTGCATGGCAGGAAGAGAGAGATGGGGTAACCTTATCTATCTGTTCTCAGCCATATGAATCCTTTTCCTTCCCAGCTCCTGGGGTTACCTGCTGGTGTGGGAAAGGAAACCATCAACATGTGACAGGCTTAGCGTGGCGCACATATACTCAGCTTGCCTGCAGACACTTTCACTGGCTCAGCTGACGGGTTGCTCTTTGTGTGGCCAGCCTGCAAGGCTTTACAAAAAACAGGACCCACGCAGTGTTTTAAACAGGGACATTCATGTTGCTCAGAGACACATGGTGAACCTTTGGCCTAAACTCCTTGACACAGCCCTTTCAAAGCCAGAGAAAGAAAACAGCGTTGGAAAGCAGCACACTTGGAGTGTTAGAAAATGCCAGAGCTGTTGCCAAGAGCCAGGGTGCCATGGGAAGTAGAAGCAAGGATTTCTGTTTGCTCAGCAAGGGGAGCATGGGTATTCAAAATCCTCTGTGTCCTGCGTGACAACAGCTTCATGCCTGGCCTTCTTCCTGTTTCAGATGCTGATGCAGTATTTATATTATGGAGGAACAGAATCCATGGAAATTCCCACAGCCGATATCTTAGAGGTGAGAATGTTTGCTTCCACTTTCTGCCAAATGCATTGGGGCACGACAAGGTTTGGAAGGGAAAATCCAGCAGGAACATATGAGCCCTTAGTGTAGGAAGCACACAAAGTCAATGTTGCTTGACAAGAAATTGCTAGGAGATAAGAGCAGCTACTGATATTTTTACACAGGTTCTCACTGATACAAAAACCAGTATGAAGTGGCTGCTTTAAGCCCAGACAACTGTGTTAAAAATCTCCAGTGAGCTCTCCACCATCCATCATTTTTCTTTAGGAGATCAAAAGCATATTAACCTTTCATGATTTTTTATGGTTTTCAAAAAGTTCTTTCATTTGGGTTAGGAAAATCAATCATAAGCATTACTTCTAAAGACTAAAGGGATACTCAGCACCTGTACGGTTCCCCAGCAAGCAATTAGTCTTCAAGGTGCTGTCAGGTTTATTGGCTGTGTTAGATCACCACCCCTCCACCCGCCAAATCATCCTGTGGTTGTGAGAGTTGAGGGGGATTTAGCTCATATGAACACAGACAGAAGCTCAGTATATGAACCCCTCCTGCTCTTAGAAAACAGGCCTCTTGGAATGTGTAACAGAACACAGGACATGAGGGAGAGATTTCCCTCTGGCATCCATATATTTTAAGCAAACTCAAGTGTTCAGACATAGAACAGATGCAGTTGCTGTGCTCTGCCAGTGAGGCTCAGTGCTGATACTTAGGATGATACAGAGACAGCGACAGGCCATGGATACGAGACAGACTGCTACCATAGTACCACTTCCAGCGCTGCTTCTGTGAAGTACAGCACAACTGCACTTAGACTGCTTACGTATTATACACAAACCATCAAATAGCAACATCATTTAATCAGTCATCACTTGGGCTGCATTAAAAACCAGCAGCCTAGCACAAAGACTCCATAGTGTGTCACCTAAATCATCCCAGCCAAGAGGAAGATGAAATCAGGTGACAGACTGTGGAGTAAGTGTCTCTCTTGCTTGATGCTTCAGGAGGAGCACAAACTTGAGAACAGAGGGAGGCTTTGCTTCCTTCAGTCAGTGCTGTACCTGTCGATCTCACAGGAAGACCTAACCCAGCGGTTCCCAATGTGTGGTATGCGTACCACCAGTGGTACGCAGACAACCTGTCAGTGGTACGAGTTAAACAGATTTATTACAATTACTTTATATGACAAAAATCTGCTAGTGGTACTTAAGGGTGAACTGGAAAAATTGCTGGTGGTACCTTAAGGTTGTATCATTTTTAATTGGTGGTGTGCAAGCTGTCAGTTTGGGAACCGCTGAAAGAGAAGTAGTTATAAGATGCTGTGAGGAAGAGGTCATTGGTTTCCTTTTGCCTTTGTCCTTGAGTAGCGTCTTTCTTGTCCCAATAGCTGTTGTCAGCTGCCAGCCTGTTTCAACTGGATGGCCTCCAAAGACACTGCGAGATCCTGTGCGCCCAGACCATCAGTATGGATAACTCTGTTAACATCTATAAATATGCAAAGGTAAAGGCCAGGCTATGTTTAAGCTACACTGACACTCATGGGAACTGAAATACTTCACCTGTTTTCTGCAGTCTGCTGTTGTGGGCATTAGTCTTGGAAGAAGATGCGCTAGGGACATAAGACATGCTGGGTGGGCCAACTCTACACTAAATTTGCCAACATGGTGAGATTCTGTATCAGGTTCCTATTTACAGAAGTTCAGGTGGTTCTAGTTTGAAAAAGACAATAAACTGTGATCTGTTGAGTTCATATTTAAAATAACAGATCTAACCTGCATTACCAGTAATAATATGGAAAAACAATCCAGCATTCTTGGAAGCCAGCAGATTAGACTGATAAGGGAAAAGTCCCTGAAACTTACAGCAGAACGAACTTTTAAACACTCAATGTTGTTTTTCTTCCCACTTGTTTCCCTTCTGCATTATATGCAGTGATACTGGGCTGATTTGTTCCATTCTGCTTTTTGTATTCCCTCTAGCCAAAAGGAAACAATTAAAAGGAAGGAAGACAGTGGTAGTGGTGGGACTTTAGGTCATTTTTCATAAAGATATTTCTATTGCTATTAAAGTTCCCCAAACTTTTGTGGGTCTTAGTTTCTTAATGTTGGCATCACATTCATTCCCCGGGTTAGAGCAGGCTCAGTTACAGCAATGCTGGCACAGAGGCAACAAGATAAGTTATTACTGGGACAATAAAAGAAGATTCTTCAGGAGCTGTAGAGCCAAAAGGAGCAACGTGACATATTCACAGGCATTTGATTAGAGTAGATTTTGCCCACTTTATTCACCCCCTTGTTCCAAGACTGAACCTCATATCATATGCAGTGTATTCCCACGGCCACTAATGCTATGTACCATCTGGTGAGTCTCATTGTTTTAACATGATGCAAAGCATGGATTCCACTTGCACAACAAAATGGGTACCTTGGACATTTCGCCAACCAGCTGCTCTTCTCCTTTAAGGGTTGCTGGACTGTGGCTCCACTAACAGCAGGAGATCAAAGGGTTAGAAATGAAAAGGTACTTTAACCCCTGACAAGTATCATATTAGGATGAGCTCCTCTTTCCGCTCACAGACACAGATGCTCATACAGAGCAGGAAAAGGGGTCACCAGCATAGACACCTTCTCCATCACCATTTATCAGCAACAATGTTAAAGCATGTCTTCCCTAGCTGTACAGACAGGCCCCATTCAAAGAAACAGTCAAGGAAATGACCCTGTAAGTAGCAATGGCAGAAGTTTGCTTGAATCTGCAGGACTTGGGGAGAAAGCTGATGAATCCTGTTGTGTGTTACAGATTCACAGTGCACCTGAACTGGCCTTGTTTTGTGAAGGCTTCTTCCTCAAACACATGAGCTCTCTGCTGGACCAGGACTCATTTAAACAGCTCATCTATGGCAGAAACAGCAAGGTGCAGGGGCTGGACCCTCTCCAGGACCTCCAGGCAACACTGGCCAGCCGACTGCATTCCATTTACATCACCTCCAGAGTGTGAGACAAGCAACCAGTGGCAGAAGCACCAGGTCAAACTGCACTGGCACGGGACCTTATGCAGCTGGGGCTTCCCTGTCTACCTTATGGAGCCAGCAGCATGTGCTGAAAGTCCCTTACAAGCAGATCCCCCAAGGGCAGCAATTTTCCCTGGGGAGCGTGTGTGTTAGGATGCTGTAACTATTCTAACCGAGAAGGAAGGGAAGTGGCTTTTCTCTGTGCTGCCCAGCATCAGAGCAACACTGGTACGGTGTGCACAGAAAATAGAGGTGGCAACTGAAGAACCTGGCCCGAAGAGTAGATCCATGTTGCCATTTTAACAAGCACAATGCAAAAGCTTCTTGGGCAATGGAGAACTTGGAAGTGTCATAACTAGGCCTAACACTGGGAGTGTTTCTAACATGCTAATCTAAGCTCATCTATTTGCGCACCACAAATGCCATCTTACTGATACATGTACATTTGTTATACTTGTAAAAGGCTATATATAGGGAGTCCTTTAATCCCATGGACCACTACTCATTCAGGTCACTGGACTGGACCTATACAAAGGCTGGTGCACACAGACTACTTAGTTATAGAAATCAACACCAGCTTTATATATGGCAAAAAAAAACCCTCTATCATAATATTCCCAGAGATGTTTGCACCTTAAGACGCATTCACTTTGTAAACCCCCAAGCTGAGTAGAGGTGAGAGAGACTAATATAGAACACTAAAATTACTCACTTATGGTAGCACCTAATGTGGAGAACCTAGCCAGGTTTCATTCTGTTTTAGCTGTGTTCAGCCAGCCCTTGCCAATAGGCATTATGATTTTGATCCGGTTTGACAGGAGAACCTGCCCCTACCCTGTAATGGTTTGCTAGAATTTCTATTGCTACATAAACCCACTTTTTGAAAACAGCCTGTGAATGTCACCTGTGAGATTGAGGACTGATGCCATGAAAGGAAATGTTTGTCTTCTTTTAATGCTGTACCAGGTGGTATAATAAAACGTATTGCAGCATTAAGAGGCCTAGTCCAATAATATGGGTAGTACTTAGAGCTCCTGGATGCTTTGTTCTCTCTTTCTGGTGGTAGAAAAACATGTCCACTCAGTAGTTCTGAGTTCTTATCCCAGCCCTGACTTTTAACTTGTGGCCTTAAGCGAGTCATGACCATGCTTCCATATCCCCACCTGCAGAATGGGGTTATTTCTTCCCCTCACATTACAGAGAGGACCATTTTTAGTGCACAGTGCCTGAACATGCTAACTTTTAGCTTTGCCTTCTACTTATAGGAAACATTTGGGCTACAGGACTTAAAGCTAGATGTCTCAACCCAAATGCCTAAAATGTACCCTATTTCCCTTGGCACAAATGAGAAGATTATTTTAGAACAGGCTCATTCTGAGCCTTTGTTTATCTGAATAATGGGGAGATACACATAAGAGACAGAGTGTTTTTGCAATTCAAAGTGTATTGTAAAGTTGCAGAAGGGATGCAGGGTGGAGGTGTAGGGATTTTTTGCAAGCAGACTTGGAAGCAAAGTTTGAGGAAGGCAAGTGATTTCCACTTATCCTACTATAACCATTATGTTAAAAAACAACAACAAAAAACAACAAAAACCCAAAAGAAAGAAAACACTACGCACAAACCCTTCAAACATTCCTTGCTGGTCTGTGTTGGCACATACTGAAAGCATTGGCTGAAATGCTTCCATTCATTACAGCCTGCAGGGGGGAAGGAAAAGCTTCCAATGTAGAGTCAGTGTTTCTTGGAAATTTGAACACTGAAATCCTAGATCCAGTGATGGGCAGCAGCTCAGCTTGGCCCCAGCCTCAGCTGAAAAGCAGAATCATGGAGGAGGGGAAAGGAAGGGCAGACTGCAGCATGTCTAGCTAATCAGTCAAAACCTGAGAACCCCACCTCCTTCCCCAAGGATTTCAAATCTCAGGCAGACTGCATGTGACAACAAAGGGCTTTGGTTAGTTAAGGATCAGTGATCTGATTGATGGACAAACTATTAATCAGAATTCGCCTGTGAGCACACTCTAGTTTTCTGTTTTAATATGTGTTTTCTGTTTTTACTTGCATACACATGCTTTGAAAAAGCACCAGCTTCAATAACCCTATTTATTCTCTGAAAGCCATAGAGGTGGTTCAAGAATTATCACTGGCCTGCTTGGAAAATACTGCAAAAGGATGTATCCTAGAAAATATTTTCAAAGAGCTGCTCCAGCTCTCTGTACAAAAGCATAGGTTCTGTTTTGTTGCTGTAATATTGCCTGCTCTTTTAACTGTACATTAATGTTGTCATTTATGTAAATGTACCAGGATTTTATTAACAACATAACTTTAACAGTTATGGCTTGTGTATTTATACAGCTGTTTTAGTAGGGGGTAATTCTATGCAGGGTTAGGTGCGTCTGAAGGAATATGCATGCATATTATGCATGCCTGAATGTTTGTAGAGGAAAAAACAGTATTTAACACTGGCTTTTTACCATGGGGTAAAATGGTATTGTGGAATCAGTACACTTAAAATCTTAAAACAGCCCTAGTTCTGAATGACTGCCTTGTCCACACCAGCAGTTTCTGAGTGTGTTACCATAAATTGATAAATTTAGATTATCCCTTCTTTAATGCTGTGACAGGGCACAGTCTCAAGGTCAGTCCAATCCTTGACCTGTCCTCCTGACTCACTTGCCATGCCTTAGTTGGAATTGAATAGTTGTTCCTAGGTGGCAGGCTGCCCATTTAATCACCTGATGCCAATGGTGTAATATATGGCTCCAAACCATCCCAACACCATGTCCCATTCCTCACAGATGGCATCCAAAGATGACTTCCAACTCCCTCACCCCCGTTGCTGGGCCACACACAGCCTCCAGCCCACAACTGGCCTCAGGTGTCCTCAGATGTACCCTGGCCTTTATGACCCCAAGTATGCAAGCAAAATACACCAGCTAGGCATCTCAGAGATTTCTTAGAACCATTGGGAAACAACTCAACTTGTTTGATCTTGAGCTTCTGGCTGCAGCCAAAGTCCAAGACTTCAGATAAAAGAACATCCACCTGCCCCTAAAGTAATAAATATAAGGGTGGAAAATTTATTTTTGGCACCACCAGGTGACCATCTAAAGCCCTGAAGATTACAATGCACCACAACAAGCATATTAAGAATTCAAGGAGAACAAGTAAGTAAAAGGAATCCAATGCAGAAAGGGGCTGTCCCAGCTACTCAGCTCAATCACCATTACTTGCACCCACAAAACCATAGCATTCCCTAACCTGAAGCATCCCTTCAAGACACAAACTCTCCTTAAATGCCCTGGGATGTTGCAAGCCTACGACCCCAATGCAACATTTTGATGCTTGACTAGCCCAAGACCACTTTTTCTAGCATCATCCTCCAACATCAAACCTTGCTCCCCATCGTTATCTAGAACTCAAAGTTTTTTTAGATCTAGCCTCAAATCCTTAACCTACTCAGTGCATTTCATCAGAGAAGATTCTACAGAGTCATGGGCCTATTCAACTGCTGGACATTTCTTCACTGCTATTTATTCGCTCCCTTTCTGCCATGGAGTCAAGTAGATCATTGGGATACCTGTGAAGTGTGTCAGGCTATGAATTCAGGGTCTATAGTATAAGTAGGTTTATGAGCAGTGGTGCCTTTGAGTATGTGCTCTTGCTTGGCACTCATGACACCACATCTGGAGTACTGTACACCACACCTGGAGTACAGTTCCCCCCCCCCCCCCGCTACAGAAAGGATGTAGACAAATTGGAGAGTCCAGTGGAGGGCAATGAAAATGGTTAGGAGGCTGGGGCACATGACTTCTGAGGAGAGGCTGAGAGAACTGGGTTTATTTCGTCTGGAGAAAAGAAGACTGAGGGGGAATTTAATAGCAGCCTTCAACTACATGAAGACGGTTATAAAGCAGATGGAGCTAGACTGTTTTCAGTGGTGACAGATGACAGAACAAGGAGCAATGGTCTCAAGTTGCAGCAAGGCAAGTTTACATTAGATACTAGGAAAAACTCTCCCACTGGGAGGGTAGTAAAGCACTGGAACAGGTTACCCAGAGACATTGTGGACTCCCCATCCTTGAAGGTTTTTAAGACCTGACTAGACAAAGCCTTGGCTGGGATGATCTAGTTGGGTCTGGTCCTGCTTTGAGCAGGGGGTTGGACTAGATGACCTCCTGAGATCCTTTCCAACCTCTATTTCCGTGGGTCAGTGGGATGCCTGGAAATCCATCAATCTAAATGCTGCCCTGCTCTTAGGAATTAAGGGAGCAAAAGTCGTAGATGAAAAGGGACAGATTCTCCTCAGGGCACTTCTTAAAAAGGAGACTGTTCCATTCTGTGCCAAGCAAGTGCTGTTCATAGATCCTGGCAGGAGACCTTGAGGGTACTGCTACATGACCTCACCACTCTGTGCCTGTTCTGTATATACCAGGGGCAGGCAATTATTTCAGGCAGAGGCCACTTACCCAGTTTTGGCAGGTTGTCGAGGGTCCCATGGGTAGCCCCGCCCCTTGACAGGTGCCTCGCCCGCTGGTCACCATCTTGGGACCAATGTCCCAAAGTCTTGGGACCAGCGTCCCAGGGCCAGCACCGGTGGGACCCAAAGCAGGGCACAGGCTGGCAAGGGTCCGTGGAGCTGGGCTGGGCTGCACCAGCAGGGAGAGGGGGGAGCTAACCCGGCTCCATAAAGCCCCTGCCAGCTGGGACCCCACACTCCTGCCACCCTGCTCTGGGCTCTGCCGGCAGAGACCCCGGGGCACGAGTGTAGACCCCGTGCTCCCACTAGCTCCCCGCCCGCTCACACCCAGTGCCCCCCAGCTCTGCGGTACAGGCGGGGGGCAGCGTACAGCCCTGACCCCCTGCTTGCCAGCAGGGAAGAAGCTGGTGCTGAGCATGGGGAAAAGCGGCTCCTCCCCCACCCCATGGCCAGCATTCCCTGCTGCAGCTGCTCACAGCCCAGCCCACGCAGGCTTGGAGCTCCAGCCACGGGGTGGGGAAGGAGCCGCTTCCGCCCCCCAGCTCCTTCCCTGCCCGGGATCCCCCCGCCCTTACCTGCGCTGGGCAGCCACATGCTTCTGGCTTGGGGGGGGGGGGGGGGGGGGGGGGGGGGGCACGCAGGTAGGCTCCCCTGTTGTTGGAGTCTGCCAGGCTTCCCCTGGGTCCTACTGCCCTTGGTTCCTGTCATTTTTGACAGGAACTAAGGGCAGAAAAATATTAATTTTCTACTTTTTTTTTCTTTTTTTAGGGGCCCCACAGGCCATATTTTGCCCACTCCTGGTATATACCAACCCACAAGATAGAGGCAACAGCCACATGTCACTCTCTGGCAAGAAGATACAGCAACAGAGATATACCCCTGGATTAGGATGAAACCTCAATAAGCAGACTTGCATCTAATTAGGAAGTGGAGCTCAAGCTCCCTTAACCATGAATACACTTGCTTAGTGCCAGGGGCTTGCAGTCAGTCAAGGACTGCCGTACAAATCATGCTGCTGTTCAGTACAGCAGGCAGAAATAGCTGATACTGTGGTGCAAATGGTCCGGTAATCCTTGAATTAACAAAACAGTACAGGCCCCTTACACAGGTAACAATGGTGTCTGTATTTGGAACGCATGGGATGCACAGCACGGGCACCTGTTATGCAATAACAAGCACAATAACGTAACACAGGAGCGTCACCCGCAGCAAAATGGAACAAGATGATGTGCTCTGCTCTGGATGTGTTAAAACAACTCTAGCTGGAGAGGCAAGTTTCTTCCACAATGTTTTATTGGACCAACTCCATCACTGGGAGAGATAATCAGACAAGCCTTCAGGCATCATTTTGGCTGGGACAGGTCTCCCTGCCAATAAATAACCACGGAAGTGGCCAGTTTAGAACCCCTTAGCTGGCAGGCTGGCCTTCTTTACAGACCACTCAGACCCCAATGCCCCAAGTAAATGCTAATTTCAAGTGCCAAGTTATGCTGAATGAGGTCACCCATACTCAGGCTCTGCAACCCAGCGAGGGAAAAGATTTAGCCTTTCTGAATGGTCACCTCACTGTAAGCTCAGCTCTACCTGGCCACAGGAGGCTGCTATCAGAGAGGTGGGTAGCTGCATTAGCCTGAAGTTGGGCACAGACTCACTACAATAGCCTACTTCCATCATATTATATGAATGGACTGGCCAACCCACTCAGGAGGTCATTATGTGTGTCTGCTTTTCTCAGCTTGTCCCCTTACTATTGCCATAAAGCCAGGTTTACAAGCCACATGCATCCTGGGGAAATACATTTTGGGCCCTAATGCCACACAGCTCTGATTCTGGGGAGTCATGGGGACTTCACTATTTATCAAACAACCTACATGAAGCAGCACAGAATGAACTCCCTGCAAGGCAGCTACAGCCAGAGCTGACTAGGATGACAATTACTTTACCCTCCTTTTCATATTTTACCCTTCTTTAGTTTCTCAGTTTCACTGACATTTCAGACTTCAAGGCCTTGGGGACCCATCTCTTGTAGGTGGAGAACAGGTCAAGTGAGCTCTATAACTTCACCCCCCACCTGCAGGGACACCAGTTACATTTCCTCCTCTCCACCTCAGCTCTTCTTCAGAGGTCAGATAGCTCCCTCCCTCAGCTGTCACAATAACTCAGAGATGTCCAAGAAAGCAGGCTGATTCCATTGACAACCAGGTCACATCAACCCACCACCTGCTGGGAGCACTGCACTCTTCCTACATGGTTTTGCCATTTTCCCTCCAATTAGCTAAGCCATTTGCTTGCTCACAGTAGGCAGACATGGTCACTGCTGTATGCAGGAGAGTGCATGGAGAGACACCTGTAAGACAGCAGCTCAGACAGAGCCATAGGAAGATGGACCATAAAGATTCAACACAGGATTAGAGACACTGTACAACAGCCCTCCAACCAACTCCGTTTAAGGAACTGACAGTATTGAATGGGAGGGGAGTGATCACTGCAGCTAATGGAGCAGCAATCCTAGCCAAGAGTCATGCTACCTGAACTGTCCTTCTGCAGAGACCAGCCTGCTCCTTTTGGGTTTACCTGGAGCTCTGTGTTGGTGAATGTGTGTACAAAAAGGAGTGTTGCTTCAGAGAAGGAACTTCACTTCATTTAAGAACAACACAGACAGATCCTGATTTACTGTCAGATCAGTAAGCCTGGAAATGAGCCTGGGCAGGGACTACACAAAGAAGCAAAGAGCAGGGCAGGGTACAATGGACACGTGCTGATAAAGAGAAAGCTGCAAGTCAAAGAGCAATAGGCTATAAGAGAACTCTGGGTCACGGGCAATTGACTTAGTGAAGCTGCCAGATAATGAACAGAAAGAAGCTTCTTAACAGATGTTGCACCATGAAGGAGGTCAGTGGCGAGAGATACTGTAATTAAGAAGTGCCGAAAGGCAGTAGTATTGCACAGCAGATATCAGATCGGTAAAAATTCCTGGTTCTAGTATTGTAGTATACACAATTGAACTCGATTCAGTGCAATGACACTAGCAGAGGGTACCTATGAACATCACGTACCCCTGCGTGCAGCCACAGACAACAACAGTGGCTAGCAGGATGACTCTATTTATAGTTGTAGAACTCTGAAGATTTTAAAATTAATTCCTATCAAATTGGGGAAGAGCTGGTATTCAACAGCTAGGAGTTCAATGAAACCTTGGCTCAGCCCAAGAGACACCTTAGACTGGCAGTAACATACATACCAATTTTCATTATGACGACTCTCAGTTCATAGACATAAAACACTGGTACATTAACTCTGCCTAGGAGTATTTGCACTTATCCCAACTTCACTCACAAAGAACAGCAGGATAAAGAGCTGTGGAAAAGAGGTTAGGTTGGCATCTACAGCTAGGAGGGCCAAGGTGACTTTTTAAAAATACTTTCTGGCCCGGCTACAGGAACAGCCGCACACTCCTGCTTGATTGTTGGATGAGGTTCAACACGCCGTATTTTAAACTGTAATTTTAGGCCAGCTTGACTGATGTAAAGTACAGATGGGAAAATGTGGTCCAGCCGGACTTGTGAAAAACTTCTGTCATTTTTTCTGGTATTTCAGGGTTTCATTTTCCAGTTCAAAGAACAACTGATGAACAGGAGGAAGAATCCAAAGGCAGTTAGCCATCATGAAGTATACACGGAGACACAGCATGGCTCAACTGTGAACATCTTCCCTCTCTGTAAAAGCAACAATATTCTACTTAAATAGGACCCTCTCTCAGGAGTGGAGGAAAGCGGTCACTTAACATCTCAAGATCATGAGCAATACATACTCAGGCAGCTCAAACAGTGCAACCTCCTTTTCAGAGGGACTACACTGTATCCAAGGCAAATTCAACAAAACAGGAATAATGATCTACAGCTGGAGAACAATAGATGAAGCTTAAGGAAAGCATCAAATGAAGAGCATTTGATCTGTTACCATTTGCTGGTTTAATCCTACCCACTCAGGATCAGGGAAAAAGATTGAAATCCACTTTTTATTTCTCCATAAAAACCTACATTTTCCGTATCTACATCACCCCTCCCAGTACACCGCAAAAAAGTGTTGCCCAGTTAATGACCTTTTCATTAGACAGTCACAGTAGGGTCTGAATTCGAGATTATTTGAAAACTAGGTAGGGGAGCTTGTCATTTTAAGTGTTATTCTGCAAGGCATTACTATGAAGCAATACACTGCCATGTGTTCGAAATATACAATTCAGAAAGCTCCATTTTCCCCTTTACTTCCAATGGATAATCTACTGCACTTTCCACCAGAGAATCTCAAAGTACCTTACAATCATTAATTAAGTGCAGCACTGTGTTGAGGCTCAGCTTTCTTCCTGCCTCTGCCAACAGACCAATCTGCAGAGAAATTAAGTGACCTGCCTTGAAATGCAAAGGACGACAAGGACAAAAGCAATGATAAACTGCCCATTCCTGTTTCCCTGAGAGGCCGTGTATAAGATCACAATTTCCCATTATATTGACAAGAGATGGGAGCCAGAGGTCTTGGTCAGGCTTAGGGCTAGGCTGTGATAGCTACCTCATAAACAGACCCCAGTCTGCATCATTCACATCTTAATGGAAATTTTAATAGAACAGTGTCAATCTGGTAAATAAATATCAACTTTCCTTAGTTGCCCCTTAGCCTCTTCCTGTTCTTCAGCCCTTAACATACATGTCTCTCTCTGCCACACAGCCGAAGGTGGTCCCAAAACGAGCCTTCTCTTAAATGTTCTAGCACTAAAACCAGAGCTAAACAACTCTTCTCAAACAGTGATTGTCACACGGCACCTTGCCTTAGGCAGGGATGTGCAATAGGAAAAGCCCCCTGCTGGCTTACTAGTCAGTAAGATGTAGGTGGGTAAACACCAACATCTGTGTGAATTAGTCCCAACAGTGTCCTGGGTCAAAGGGTTTATCCTGAAATAATTAACACTGCTTCCATCTATTTTCAGCTCTAAGTGCTGTAAAAGAAGCATCCATTCACCTGGACCTCAAGCATCTTTGGCTATGAAACTCAGTCTGACGGATCACAATGCTGGATTTATTTCACATGGAGCAGGCAAAAAAGGCAGGCACCAAAGATCCCACTCCGCATTTAACAGCAAGACAATTCCTTTCCCTCTAAGTGAATTCCCCTAGTCCTCCCAAAGTTTAAAGGATTAAATGTATCCATGGCAGGCCCTGCTGCCTGGAGTCAAATCTTCAGTCAGCCAAGACGGACACTAAAGAACAACATGGGCTTTCCTCTGCCGAGGGAGCACAGACGGAGCACAGAACATCCGCAGGAACAATTTTTCCATTTACTAGGGTCAGGGGTAGGTGAAATGTGAAATGGTCAGTCACAGCATGCCTGTGCAACCATGTCTGGTGAAGTAGTACTTTTGTTACACTTGGTCTGAGGGGCAAGCCCCAGTGGAAAGACTGAAAGCATACTGCAAGCCCAACCTCAAGTCTGTCCCTTACCTGGGCCATGCTGTTCTGTGGTCCTCTCACCTCCATGGCCTTAGCTTCCATTTTTTGCTGAGGAGGGGAGGTCAGCAAACCCAAGCCCACCCGCTCTTCTGGATTCCTTCCTGCTTCTCATCGCTCCCCTGGGCTGCTTCTGACCATCCCAGCTTGGCAAGTCTTCCTTTCCACACTGCTCTTTCCACAAGCCTCTTTGCCTGTACTTCTGGGACTCTCCAGAGCAGCCTACACAGCCTTTGTCTGCTTCTCCAGGTCTGCCTGGGCTGCAGGCTTCTCTCTAGGGCAGCTGTTTCTAATTGACCAGTGGGTCACAGCTGGGAGACAGGTAATGAGGACTTTCCTTAACTCTTCCCTGGCTGCTGCCATGTGGGATGCATACACCCCATGCACTCACAGGGGCAAACTTCCCTTATGCTTCAGTGGGCAAACTGACTTAAGGGAGGCATAAACTGTGTTCTACTAGTCCTTCTTTTCTGTTTAACTGGCTTCACACGTCAATACTGGAGAAGACAACAGCATATTCCTGGGTCAACAACTGTTCTTGGGGAAAATGAGTTCTGTTTTCAGAAGCAAGGGGGAAGGGTAGGTCTGGATCTACAAAGTCTGGGAAGCTCTCACCCATATAAAGCCTCATGCTTTCAGTGCACTCTACTTGTCCAAGTGTGCATGCCAGGAAGCAGGGGAAGGAAAGCTAGGATAACCAGGAAGCTATATCTAGACAAGGAATAGGGCATATAGGGAAGTGGGGAGCTGACTGTGCCACAGAGAATTGCTCCCAAGAGCCAAGATCTGCACACACAAGGCAGGCACAGAAGAAAGCAGCTCAATCACAGAAAACCTATAGCAGGACAGGAGCAAACCTGAGCAACAGAGAATCCTAAGCCACCATGAAGAGGAACAAGAATAACAATTGTCCTGCCACCTGGTGAGCATACCTGTGAGTCTTCTGGGACAGTTTCTGTGCTCTGGAGCAGCTGCTGAGAGGGAGGTGGCCAGTTACCCGTCATGGAGAGGACCGTGCTGATTTTATGAGAAACACTGTGCCAAGGTGACATCTAGAGCTGAACAGGCACAACAAGATACAAAGCAGCAGGAATAGCTTCCCATGTTCACAACAAGCTTATAGAGTAAGGAAATAATAGGCCTACCAACATGAGGCAGGAAAGAGAGACAACCAAGTGTAGAAGGGGCTTGAAAGCAGCAATGAAAGAAGCTGAGGAACCTTGTGTAGCGCTATGGAGAGCTGTGAGCACAATCTGTAGGCATTTTTTTAAAACAAAAAGATTTATTGTACAGTGCAAGCTTCTTTGGACAAAAACTGTGGCCATTTATCAGTGCTAATCATGTGGCTGATGATTAACGAACAGCCCAGCCCCAAGTGAAGCTCACTGTGAGCACTGCCAAGCTGCAGAGCAACATCCCCGACACTGAAGAAGTACAGCAAATAACTAAGCACATTAAGATGTGTTAAAATGTTGCAATGCAGCACCACAATCTCACCTCCCCTGGGTCTCCTAAAAGGGGGAAAAAAATTAAAAACACACCAGGCACTAAGATGCAGCAAAGTTGTTTACAGATGCCTCAGCCATGTGTGAATTGAAGCTTCCCAGCTGTTGAGCCTCTCTAATCCCTCAGTATAAAAATCCCAAAAGGAGAGAGCCTCTCAGCAATGTCACTGCACTTTTCCTTTTTTATGAACTGTAAAAATGCCTCCAAGGCTTTTCCTTCCAGTCACTGCTTCTTCAGAAGAAAATATCCTTTGCTTTGGAAGGAAATGGGATGTCCTGAACAGGAGCTGGTTTAGTACTAGTTCATTGATTAGATTTAATGTCATTTCTTCCACTTCTGCTTCATATCTTTGTTCTTCTTAAATTTCTTCTGTTGCTTTGGTCCTTTTTCCGTTTCTACTTTTCTCTTCTTTGCACTGAGAAACAGGAACAAACACCGGTTAAAGAGACACTGGATTCCTATTCAGCCGGGAATGTTTGTTACCGAAGTGGAGGTTTGCACAGAAACCTTTCTATGCAAAGCCTGAAGCAAAGGGGCTAGGATGAAACCCGCTCTCATTTGTGTCATTTAAAGCAGAATTACAGAATGCACTAACAATACAACCTATATTTTCCAGCATCCTGTGACTCTGGCCCCCAGTTTGAATTGCCATAAAGAGCCCACTCTTTAGAGGGTACATACTATACAGCTTTTTAAAGGCAGGATCCAGAAAGACACCTCAAACTGGGGCACTCAGACTTAATTTTTTAAAAATTGCATGGCTAGGTTTTCAAGTACCTAGCAAGCAATCCAAGCACTCAGGTCAGTCTGGGAATGGATGGGCCAAACATGACCCACCCAATTATTCCAACAGCTTTTGGGACCATTTCCTATTTCCATAGAATGGGCAGGGACTCATTCACAGCTGCCAGTATTTAGAGAAACAATGTGTGTGGGCACAAAAGGCAGAAGACAAATGCAAGAAGGGACAAATAATTAATTCTGCCTGGAGGAATTGAGGCGAGTGGGGAGGAAGGGTGGGGAAAGCTGCATTTATGGAAGTCCCCATCCATAAATCCACAGGGGAAGAGATCCAGAAGGGGACCGTGTTGAGATGCATGGGAGCTGAAAGGAAGAAAGTGGATGAAAGTCATCATAAAGGGAAACTGATGTTTTCAACTAAGAACTTGATTGAGGGAGTCCCAAGAGTTCCAGAAGGATTAGACTCAGAGACACGAGATTCATTCACTCGTCCTGGGGATGCATTTTTCCTGTGGGAATTTTCATAGGTTCCTACTTGTGTCAAGGGGGAAGACAGACAAAATAGAACAAGGATTTTAATCCTAGCAGAATTACCCACAAAGGGGAAATCAGGGGACAAATTACATGCATGACCAGACTGAAAAACCTGTTGTATTAACTAATTAAAGGGTTGAATTATGAGCCAAGGGACAGTCCTATCTTCCCCACTGCAGAGAGATAAAAAGTGGGGAAAAATGATCTTCAAGCCAGTTATCCTCCCAGATCTTTGCTAGAAACCCACTAAGAGCAACAAGATATGCAATTCCTTTGCTTTTAACTCCTCAGTTTCACTGCATATAATAAGGCCTACGGGAAGGCCTGGATCTGTTGGATTTTTATTTCCCTAACCTTTTCAGGCTGACGATGGATGTGTCTTTTCCAGCTTTAGTCAGCACCTCATCCCATTCTTCATCATCACCTCGGATTACATATCTGAACAAGGGAGATAAAAAACAATCAAAAATGACCTATTCAAAGGAGAGGAAATACAGTTAATCACACTTCTGTCAGACAACAGCTACCCTGCAAACAAAGCCAAAGCTTGTGTTAGCATTCAAACAGAGATGCATTCAGACACAGTGCAAGCGAGCAAGAGCTGGTTCAAAGCAGGATGAGCATGGGCAACAAGGCACAGTCTGCCATGGCCGTGTCAGTCATTTGAATGCAAATTAGGTCAGCAGTAATCAAAAATTCCCACCACCCAAAACCCTTCAGTGACAAATGTAGTTCTTTTATCTCCCCTTAAAATGGACGTTATCACCCAACTGCTCCAATATGGTAGCCTCGTCACAAAGGCTGGTAGCTGAAAGGGCAGCAGGCACAGATATACTTATCCCCTTCCAGCATCTGGTCAAGGCTACAATGACCCTTGCAAGTCTCCTGTGTGCATTTCACCATGCTCCACCTTCAACCTTTCTAAGGATACAGAAAGTCAGTCTCCTTGGCTTTCAATCTGGCAACAACCAGATCAATATTCTCTATTCTGAAAGAGTACAACGGCACAGACAAAACATAAGAGGAGAGTCCAACATGGTACAGCCTTTCTGCCAGTGGCAACGTGTAGGGGGTGCTGAGAGCGCCAGTACACCCCGATTGGCTGTGTTTGCCAGTTAGGTGATGGGCGGGCAGGGGCAGGCAGGAGCACCAGTGCCAGCTGGGAAGTGGTGCTCCTGGAAGCCCCCCCCCCATCAATGAGATTGGCCACAGGGGAACCCCCGCCCCAGCTGCTGACTGCTTGCTGGGGGGGCATGTGCCCCACCGACTGAAATGGCACCAGTCGCCCATGCTTTCTGCACTATTTCAAGAAAACCCAATGGCTTCAATGTTTCTATTGATCACAGAGGCAAATTCTGTTTGATTCAGGCTCGTGTACTGTCCCCCTCATCATAGTATCCAAGTAACTCAGATATAACAGGCAGCTTAACTAAGCAAAGTAACTGCAGAGCAAAAATTGGAGTAGCTGCTCTTTCTTGCCAGGCGCTTCTAGAGTCTCAGTGTAGAACAGTCTCTACTAGTAAGGCCAAGTGACACCGGATAAAGCCATTACATTTCAAATAACTTTGTCTCCTCCACAAGAGTTCTGTAACTGGCCTTCAAAAATATCCAATAAGGATATTCAATAGGAAAGTGGGCTAAGGATATCCAATAGGAAGTAATTTAGCAAATACACATGCCCATGCGTCACATGGAAACAAAGTAGCCAGAGCATTTTAAAATGTTTTACTTCTCTTAGATTTGGTAGAGGTTGCCAAAGCAGACATTACTATGCCAATATTATCAAAAGCCTTTTTTGTTTTGGCAGAATGGAGGAAAGAGCAGGGAGGAAAGCAAAGCAGTTCATGGAGTGCCTGTTAAAGCTCCAGCAGATGTTTCTTCATCCTGAGTAACCTGCTGCTTCAGCAGTTCAGTAACCTCTGAGTTGACTAGCTCTGCAATGATCTAAGAGTGTCCATGTTGAACTGACACCTTCAACAGGAAATTTCAAGCAACTTGAGGTATGACCCAACAGTTAACCAGCACAAATCAGACAAATAACAACTGAGCTTGTTAGACAAGAATGCTCTCATTCTAGTGTCTGCTTTGAAATAAGAGACTAGTTGAGCAGGAGATGGGAGCCTTAAGTTGGTTCGAGTAGCACTAGGACCATTTCTATAGTTTAAGGAAAGCTAATGATTGCTCTTTGAAGCATGGGAAGCCTCCAGGAATTAAGAATGGCCCGAAGGCAGAGATAGCTCAAGGCATTATCTGTACTACACAACATTCTGAGGAAGCCCAAACCAAGATCGAGGCGAGACACGCAGCAAGAGCAGTCTACCCTGAAGAGGTTATTATCTAAACAGAAGGAACCAGTAAGTAAAAAACAAAGAGAATGAGGATGGCTCAAGTTTACACAAGCAGAACTTGGACCAGCAAATAAATAACACAAAACTGAAGATTGAAACCAGCACATTCATTCTTATGACACACTGCTCAAAGATGGTTAATGCCAGCGAGCAGACATTTTACTACTGAAACCAACATTTATAATTGCAATTTGGCTAGAGTATAAAATAAACCAGTTGCCAGCAGAGCCAATAAAGACTAAGAATGGTTGGTGATTAACAGTCTCAGGAAACAGAAATTGCTAGCTGCATTTATTAGATATTGCAGAATAAGTCTGTTCACAATGACTTCATTCACTTGGGCTCCAAGGTGCACAAGGCTCAAGTTTCAGCCTGACAATACGGCTCAGACATCCGCTATGCTGAGTACAACCTATTGAATATTCCCACCCCAAACCCCCATTCACTGCACAGATGTGCTGCTCCTAGACAGTGTGTTCAAACCAGATGCCTGAAAACATTTGCTGTGCAAGTCACGTGGAAAAATTCTTACTGTGAAAGGTCCATTTCCTTCAGCTTCCCCATTTCTTGTTTGTGTTTTTCCTGAAATTCCCGCGCTGCTTCTTCCTGCAAGCAACACATCCCAGAGAAATGTTAACTTTTAAGCAGAGCAGTAGCAAAACATCACACGACATGTCTACTAGGTCAGAAATTACAATGCCTTATTCTTTTTCTATCCCCCAAAGGCAGTTCGCCTTACAAAGAAGCCTTCCACACTTTGAACTGGGTGTGAAAGACATCTGCACTTTTAATATAAATATTAAAGATGACTGTGGGAGGATCTTTACACTACATTAGCACAATATTAATGCACTGTTAAAGCTTGCAAAGTTCCATAATTACCATAAAAGAACAAAATAGGACACACAGGACTTCCTACACAAGCACAGACACCATTCAAACAGCTCTTAAGTTAGAGAAAAACCCGTTGGAGGGGTTTGACACACATATTTGAAGTTTTAATGGTAGGATCAACATTACCAAGTCATCGTTTAAAGACTTCAGAGTTGGCTCCATTACAATGTCCTTCGTTGCTGCCATCTGCTCCTCTACAGCTTTCTCCTGGATAGTGCTGTACATCTGAAAATAAAGGAGTAAATTAGCATGCGACAGGCTTATTGCTGTTTTATCAGCTAGGTGCTTTAAAAGCAAATTAAAAATATGTTGGCTACCCCAGTGAAACTTCTGCAGCCCTTAGACTGCAGAAACCATGAAGGTCAGAGACCCATCTCCTGGCAAAGAAAGTAAAGACATCTTAATGACTCATTCAGGAGTTATTGCTTGCATATAAAAAGGAGTTCTTCACTGACACAACCCCAGGCAAGTCATTTACTTTTACAGGTAAAAACCTACAGATTTCCTTTCTTTTATATTATTTCTATCTAGTCACCAAAATACGATTCCATGCTGGGCAAAACATCTGAACAGTGGGTGACTTGTAATTAAAGATAAAGAAGTTCTGCCTATGAAGTCATCAGAGGCTAACTTTGAGAACTAGGAGAGAACAGACTGGTTACAGGACTGGAATGAACAGGGGAGTCTTATTTCTGTGTCAGTCTGTTCTTTACCTCATAATAGCATGAGACAAATTCACAGCCATCTGAGAAGTGATCTGTGAAATGAGCACTAAAAAGTCAGGTTCCTTGTAGCACCATCCACCACAACTAGCACCCTCACTCAGTCTCACCAGCAATGCCAGGGAGACTGAAGGCCTGAACCAAAGCCTTTCTATTGGCTGCAAGTCTGCCCCTATGTGACCCTCTCTGGAGAGGGCCATTCTAAGGCAAGGTGCAACACTAACACAGCGGAGAAGAAGCCTGTATAACTTGCTGCAATTAAAGGACACTAGAGAACGCACCCCTCTGGTCAGCACCATTCATCATTATAAGCCATCCAAACTGTATGAAAGATCTATACAGCTAACACCACTGCTAGTCACCTCCTTTTTTCACCAAGACATTTCTGCTGCTTACAGACATAACCCCCCCTTCCCCCCCCCCCCAAACCAGCACTTTACTTTAAACTTGGGGTACCCCTGTGCTAAGTCCAGTGCATGCCCAAAAGAGGCACTGCATTAGTTAGACTTGGCTCACCCAATGTCTGTATAGATCTGGTGCTTCAGTAGGGCTTTCTTTGCACTTTTATCTGCTAGTTTATTGAATCAGCTAGTAGATAAAGCACCAAAAAGCCCTTCTGAAGCGTGCAATCTAGACAGATACCGTGGAGCCAGATTGAAATAATGCAGTGCTTTTTCTGGTAAAATGTGTTTTGTTTTTTTCTGTCTGTCAGCAGCCTCCATTCACAAAGAGCCTATACATTCCTCAAGGGAGACTGAGGTTACAGAATACTGAGCTAGATTCTTAACACTGCAAAGCTTAGGCCTAGAACTGAGTCTGACAACTCCATAAGCCAAAGCTGGACGAAGATGCAATTACCTGGACCACTTTGCGGATAATCCTGTTGAAGAGACCCATCAGTTGACTGCTGGGTAGTTCTAGCTCCTTTTCCAGCTGGTCCAAAGATTTGTGTTGTAGACCAATCCCTAGGAGAAGGGCCTACATGGCAAGATTTTTTAAATGCAATATGTATATGTACATGTATGTACACACACACACACACACACACACACTCTGCCCCACCCCTCTACAAAGCATACAGGTTTGAGTTTTGTTCAAAACTATTACGACTCTGCCAAACTGCTCTACCTTTGATAGTCAGAGCTCACTACTGAAAACAGAAATGCTTCCTGATGCAAGAGGCTTTGGCTACTGTTTGCATAGTACTAGATGGGCACATGATGTTCTGCAGAACATGCAAGAGAAGAGGATCTGAATTACTAGATGCAGAAACAAATATGAAGCATGAGAAGACAGCACAGACAAGGGAAAACACAGAAGGGAATACTGAGGAGGCAAATCATCTGAAACTGTAGGTCTTAGAACTGGAGATTTGACAGATGTGGTGCATGAAATGGGAGATTATTTCAAATAAAAGACAGCATAAAAGTAGAATAGGAGGCAAGATGATCAGCTCCCAGTTACAACACTACATTGAAGTGGGAAATTGAAGCCATAAGCAGGGGCTGAATCTTTAAGAGATACTCAGTAGATGGAAAAATACGAAAGGGCTAGGAAAAGAAGGAGGGGGTAATTAAAGGCAGGTGGTCCATACCGATTGTACAGCAGAGAGAGAGATGTCTCCTAGCTGGTTAAGAAAGTACATCCTGGAGATAGTGGGAATCATGTCCATGATGAGGTGATAGTCCACCATGTTTCGAGAGTACATCTCTAACCGCTTGAGGTCATATGGAATGAAGACGGTGTCTAGTTCAGCACGGCCGATGACTGAGCAAGCCAAAAAGAATAGGAAAATTGCATTCTGTAGTTCTTCAGGATTCTGGCAATTAACAGCTCACTTTTAACATGTGCCAGCAGCTGCCCCACACAATTGCTTCCCAAATGAATTTATAAATAAAAAATGCCAGGATTAAAACTGTAACTAATTAATTTGGGGTTTCAAATCTCTCCATGGAACAAGAATTCCTTTACCAAGACTCACACCCATAGATACAATCAAATGGGTCAAGGGAGTCTGGCATTTTCCTAACCCTAGTAAAAGGGTTAAAGAACGAGAGCCAGCAGAAGAAAGCCTGAAATGGCTCTTCCTACACTGCACCAGTCCTGCTGGCAGAAATTTTTGTTATCCAGTGCTGGCAGCCTGGCACCTTTCACCCACTATTTAGGGAAAGTCACAAAAAACAAACTGAAACAGAGCAATTACTGAGCTCTCAAGAGGTTTCTTTGGAGCTCGCTACATTCAAGAAACAGCAGTGTGCTTTCAATAGATTTTAAGATCAAAGGAGATTATTATACTAATCTAGTCTGACTTCCTGTATAAAACAGGTCACGGCTACATCAAAACAAATAACTCACGCTTCAACTACAGCCTCTTTTTTAGATAGGCATCCCATTCTGATTTACAAATTCCAAGTGGCAGGGTTCCCACCATAGCCTAAGGTAAGCTGTTCTGGTTGTTTAGGACCTGCACTGCTGAGAGGAAGCGTCTTCATCCCACAGTTTGAATGTGTCCAGCTTCAGCTTCCAGCCCTGGATCTTGCTATGTTTGTCTCTGCTACATTAGAGAGCTCTTTTGTATCTGATTTCCAAAAACTCTGATTAAACAGAACCTCTGAACTAAGCAAGGACAAAGTTTTCACTTGGGAACACAAGCCTATTTTTGGATATAGGAGGCAAACACTATTCACAGTCTACTACCAATTCTGCATCGTGCCTGGAGTTTTAAAGAATCCTGTGATAAGCCATGCAAAGAGTTTAAATCCCCAAAGTCAGCACTAGAAGCCTGAGCACTCACGGGGTTGCAACAGCTGCTTGATATTCTTGTTCTGTAGAATGTTCAATGCTAACGAAGGGGAAAAAGTGCTGAATTGATATGAGAGCAGAGACAGGAACCGCCTCCTGAAATCTGCAGAAGACAAGACAATAATGGTTACTCCACTGCTGTTACAAAGGGGACACTGAGGCTTCCTCTTGCCCGACTACAACCAGTCCAGTTACCTTTCCAGAAAGCAGAGAGCCAGTGCTCCTGCTCACTCTCCTCTTCACTCAGGGTCTTCAGCATGATACACGAGTGCTCACCAGTCAGGTCATTCTAGGAACATAGACAGATTCTCATCACCCCTATCACCACCCTCTGCTTTATGCATTCAACTGGTAAGGACAAAGACAGATAGTGAAACAGGAAACATGTTTGGGTTCTTTTTACCTAGGGTAAAATCCAAAAGTCTCTCTTACTCAGTCTTTTGTGTTGACTTTTAATACAGCTTGTGTCAATGACTACTGTTACTGAATTGTCAACCTATCAGCTTTAGGCATTTGATCAACTCCACAAAGGGGTGAAGCACTGTTATTACTGATGAGCTACCTAATTAAACCAATAGTCCTTGAAATCCTAGCTATACTAAAGGAAAACAAATGGAAGATGCTGCAGTGACACTCAAAGCACAACTGCTAGACAAGCAGCTTGACTGGGGGGAACAGCCTGCTGCAGAATCCAGGGTTCTCAGGCCCCAGCGAACATGGCAATTGGCAGTAGGAGGGAGAGTAAGGGCCGACAGCTCCGGCAGCTCTCTGGCCACTTTGCCCATCCACACCTTCCTGACTGCTAGCCCCTGCCGCATACCCTATGCTGAAGTATGTGGCATGCAACAACAGCTCCAGTTTTAGCATGCAGACAGCCAGAGCCCACAGTTCGGGTAGGAGTTGTTGCTGTGCGCTCCAGGAACTGTTGCTACAGCTTCGTGTTGCAATCCAGATCCAGCCCACAAGGGGCCCCCACAGTCCAGATCCAGCCTGGGTCAAAAAGGGACCTTGAAACTGGATTAGATCATTTGCATTCCACGACACCAGTTACACATACTGACCTAAGCACTTGCAGCTAAGGCCCACGGTTTTTGAATCTAAACATACTAGAACACACTAATGATCATCACTACAACTCTTCTGATCCCTAAGACAGGCTAGTCCTGTTACTGGAAACTATAAACCCAATGAACAACAAACTCCTGACATCCTCAAAAAAACAAACAAACAAAAAACTTATTGCCCAAGTCAGATCCCATCAAGAGTTAACAAAGCCTTCCACTGACTTGAACAGGAGATGGATCAGGTTCCTGAAACAGTACGATACTTACTGGAGTCTGCCTTAGATAAACCGGTACAAATCCAGCACGCTTCCAAAATCTGGGGGAAAGAAAATAAGAAAAATGTAGCAGAAACTACATAACCATAATGTTATGGTTGAAATTGTGAGATTTGGTGATTAGCAGATGCCACTGACTGCCAAGTAGATTAAAAAGGCCCTAAAATATCATAGTGACTTGTAACAATGACCACTGACAGACAGGATACACCTACGACTCTCAGACATACTGAGATGATAACCAAACAAAAAGATTAGGTCATAAGAAGATGTACACAATGTGTATGTCAGGAATAACTGGTGCATGTGGTAGTAAGAGGATGGCCTGCCACAGGCCATACTTTCAGGACCTTATAAAAATAGATTTTGATGAGCAAAAGCACGGACTTCTGAAGGATTCCCTCAGGAAAGCCCTAAAGGCTCCTGCTTTATTTCAGAGGGTCCATCTTTCATTAGCACAACTTCAGGATCCCTTGGCTCAATGACATCTAGGCCTCAGTGCATCAGCAACAGCACCTGCTGGACCAGAGAGAATCCCAAATTGATCTGCACAAGATCCTGCCCTGTTCTCCCTTTGAGTTGCTCTGCTCTCTCCTGACCAGAGCCTGTGATTGACTGCACCATATAATTTGAGCGTAACCAGATGAGTGAAAGCGAGACCTGCTGAGACCAACCAGATGGTGTTCTGGACTAGGGAGTTAAACCAGCCCCCACAGCAACACCTGTCATGGGAACCTGCCTCCCTAAAGCATAGGATGACAACTTGCAGCTACATTGGAAATGGTGAATTTCAACAGGAAGCTAGGTTTCCGTTGCTTTTCAATAACCCATTTCTTTTCCTTCCCCTATTTGTCCTGTTTAAAGCAGGAATAATCACAAAAAGCAGCAGCCAAGTTAAAGATAGAAGAGACATTAACAAATACCTTGACTTTAAAAAGGGAACATACCTAAGTTTTTACCAAAATTCAAGAATATTTTGTGCATGTGAACAGTCAGGTGTGATTTGACTGATTAAATATTTTTCATTCTCTTTCATACACCCAAGCAGTAGCTGCCAAACTGTGTATGGATTTACATGGGAACTAAACAAGCCACAGCTAAGCACCTTGAGCTTCCTGGACCCATGCGTTACACCATACACATCAAACGGGACACTCCTGGCATGAAGAGCTCTCCAGATCCTTTATACCAGCGTTTCTCAACCTGTGGGTCACGACCCAAAAGTGGGTTGCAAGAATATATGAAAGGGTCACGAACAAACTTTAAAACAATGGATCAACGAACTTTAAAAATGGATTCTCTTTCAAAAGGAGAAGAGTATGGGAAACTGTGGCTTTTCCCTTGCAGGCTGGTAAGGTTCCAGCCTGCAAGGGGCTGCTGGGAGCCACCCCTGCCCTATACACTACACTGGGGGGCTGGGGTGAGGGGCACTGGGTTGGGACTAGCCATTGATGTTTACAAGTGGGTCCTGGTACAAAAAATGTTGAGAGCCACTGGTTTATACAGTAAGCGTGGACCATCCTGATAGCTGTGCCATTCAAGGAGCACACTTGGATAGTTTGTTCCTGGGCTAGCAATGGAAGGGCTGTCTATTATTCTGGACAGAGCCCACCTGAATTGCAAGGAGAGTGCACATGAGTGGGAACTTGCAACTGCTGCCAGATTTATCAAAGATAAACAAGAAGAATTTATGAAAGAATAATGGAAGCCTGAATAGAGAAGAGAGATTAGGACCAAAGCGAAACAAACACATTCATTTGTAGCAACTCCCTCAATCTCTATTTAGTAGAGTAGACCATGGTGGATAAAAATGAACAATTTTTAAGCAAAATTAAAAAAAAAAAAATTTAAATCAGATTTAATTGTTCTTTTGTATTTTTTTAAGATGCTTTTAAAAATAAACATATATAATTTTACTTTAACATATTTTAAAGCTCAAAGATATCATCATGGAATATGGATTATAACTTCTAATTATATCCTATTTGAGACAATATATTCATGTAACCTTTTCAGAAGTTTTATAAATAGGTCAAACAGGCTGTGGACTATATTAGGGGCCCAATCTTATGGGGTTCCCAGAGGCTCCTCTATAGATTAGTAAAGATTAAAGAAAACCACTCTACCCAATGGGACTCAGTGCTCAGTCTAGAAGATCCCATTAAGCATCTCTGTGATACTTAGTTTCAGTGTCTCCAGAGATCATAGACACAAGGTTCTTTGGGTAGATGCGATATCTTATATTAGACCAACTAAACAGTTGGAAAAATTGTTCTCTGTAGGCTTTCAGGCACAAAACACCCATCTTCAGGCACAGGGAGAGTTTGTTTTATGAATGAAGGATATCTAACAACAAGAATGTACTTTTTGTAGAAAACAATGATTAAACCACAGCTTCCTGACCAGCGATTTAAATCAATGTGATTTAAATCAAATCCACCCTGGAGTAGACAAACATGGTTAAAACTTACTTGAGCAGCCGTGGTGTCAAACCATAGGATACTCCTAGATAATCCAGGTTCTCAGCTTGTCTCTCACTCAGTTTGAGAAGTAAAGGAGGCAAATCTTTCCGAGGGGTCAAAACCTCTTCTAACAAACTAACTGCCTGGGGGAGAAGAGCAGACGAGTTAATAGAAAAAGGTTCTTTTTCACTGTGATCTGCAGGCTTATTCACAAGTAAGGGGACATATATTTTTATATTTACATTAAATGTTCACTTACACACACCCCCACACACTTATGTGCAAAGCTGCATGAGACCAACACTAAGTTTCAGCCATACATCCTAAGGCAAATTTAATAGCCTAATACAACAGGAAAACACCAGACATGTAGAGCTTCATACCTCACTGCTTATGGTGGCAATTTCTTTGGGTTTTGGAGTAACTTTTTCTTCCAGACAAGGGAATTTACCCTCATAATACATTTGCAACAAGCTCAGAGCTCTGCTGCCATAACCCATCTGTGAAGAAGGAAGGAAGTTTATGAACAGTGAAGCAGCAATATACAATTCTTAAAATTGAAAAAAAAAAAAATCACCACCACCACCACACCTTCCTTCTGAGAAGGACCAAAGCAATTTCTGAGAAGGACCAAAGCAATTTACAGATTTCTATAATGGTATCACACAGCCACAATACAAGTGCTATACAAGCTACATGACAGTTTGTAGGAAGGAGAGTGACACTACAGAAGAGACTCAGGGCTCTGTCCTACAGCTAACATGTTAGTGACCTCGCTGAAATCACCATACAAAAGCAATGCCCACCAGACCAATTCACCTACACTTGCTGCAGCACCTGACCTTTCCTTAGTGTCTCCCACCCAAATACTGATCCGGCTCCCTTCTGCTCATCGTGCAAGAGCAGCTGAGATGGTATAAGTTGCCAGCAATGATAAATCACATCACCAGACGCTGCATACATTACCCCTTGATAATCAGGATGGACTGCAATACGAACAACACGCCCACCAGAAAGGCTCCCAAAGTCTGGATCCTGGAACTACGTACAAGACACACACCGATTAAAGAACATAGTTAAGCATTCTCCATATGAAACATTATATATTATCCTGAAGAAAAGCAAACACCCAAAATTATTTACCTGCTCTGAGACAGTCCACGGAATAAGGTCTCCAGAAGCCTTCTTCCCCCTAGACAGACTGTTCAGGATAGATTGGCGAGAGATCTCTCCCTCCAGACACACCTGCCAGGAAAAGAAGAGGCTGGGAACAGAGAAAACTTTTTGATCTTGTACTATCACCACCCACAGCAGAGGTAGATAGAAAAGACCTATTCGGCCATATAACCTATCATCCATCTTTTATACTGTGGTAGCTACTAAAAGTCCATTTAAAAGTCTCATGCACATCAGAGCTGCATTTGTTCAATGCTGTACAACCATTAAGTACTACAAATAACAGAATCTGGTCCCAAAAGAACTGCTTCCTACAAAAACAATCATCTTAAGCAGATAAGCATAGGAGAATGGTCTAATAACAATTTTGGGATGTTCCAGCCCTGTAACTGTCTGCAGCAGTAAGCAGGAGCAACCACAACTTGCTACCTATTTTTTCCCCTCAGCAGGCCTTGTAACAAAAAGGGGGTTCCTTAGAAAACAAGCTCAGCGAGAAAGGTGTCCTTGTGTAGCTGCACAGCACCTAGGACAAAAGGGTCCTGGTTAAGACCTGTTGGATTAATGTAACACCTGGGTGCATGTGCAGAACGGTAATCTTATACATCATGGTTAAACATCCTGTCACCTGTTCCTTAACAAGCAGCTTTATAACTTCATTTCATACATTCAGCTTTGTCACCTACCTGAACAATGGCAAGTACTTCTGGCAGAGAATTCTGGGTAGGTGGAACAGGGGGTAAAAGGCAAAACAGATGATGGGCAGGAGCATCTGAAAGCATCTGGAGGTCATTGGGGGAATTCTGGAGCAACATAAACAACAAGTTATAGAATCAATTCTTACTTTGAGGAGAGTTTCAAAGTTCTTCCATCACGACTATGTTCAATTCTAAGTTATCAGTCCTCTAAATCCTGCCTCTCTCCTGTGATTCAGTTTTAGTTAAGCATATGCAATTGGAACACATCAATGGCAATCAAGACAATTCAAGGATGTTATTCCCAGACTACAGGCAGTCCTCCACTTACAACGATTCGCACTTAAAACCTTTATAAATTGACACCCTGTTTCAACTTCACAACGCCAGTTTCGACTTGCAACGCTTGATCCAATGCAATGCCATGCCAGCGAACAAGTTTGTTGTGTTGCTCATCTCCCTGGAGAACATCTGTCCAAACTTCCTTGCACATTTTCTTTAAGAAAGCAGACAAGACTCCAGAAAAACCTGCAGCCAAGACTCCTGAGAAGACTCCAGCCAAGAGCCCTTCAAGAAGACCAAAGTCACCTCAAAGAAGTCTTTTTAAATCAATATGATTGCTATTTACAATATAAATATATTAATGTAGCTATATTACTCATCTATAATCGATCAAGTACAAAATTCTGGGGTATTTTTGGTGAAAACAGGGTATCCGGCCTTGGTTCAGGAACCAATCCCTCATTTATAAAATTGTTTCTTACGAGAAAATTGGTTCCAAGTTGCAACGTTTCGACTTAAGACACAGTTTTCAGGAACCAATTGTGCCGTAAGTCCGAGGACTGCCTGTACATTATTTTGCATGCTTTCTCCCCAGTATATATAAAAAAACCATTAAGAAACGCTGTGCATAATACTGTTTTGCTATGATACTTTGACTTTGGAAAACAAATCAACTACTAATGAGTACCGAATTCAACACCTCCCCCTCAAATTGTAACATCTTTTGTGGGTTACCACTATGACTCTCAACATTAACAGAAAGCTGTTCAAAAATCCAGTTCTTATTTACCGCAATAACACCTACTGAAAAGAGCTCATCAGCTACATCCAATTTGGCCATCAAGCTCTGTGCAAGGGTAATGACCATATCTAACATTATACTAAGTATGGGGAGTGAACCCAGGATCGCCTGCAAGAAATAAACCTCAGGCCTTGACACGTCCAAGTTAGAATTCATAGAAGGCTCTAGAGTAGGGCTGAATAGCTCAAGCAGCGGCCCCGAGCCCACAGCCCTAGCACTGCATCTAGACTTCCTAGATACAGAGTCAGGCCAACAGCTCAGACACCTTCTAAACCCAAAATACTGCTTAATTTGCAATTGCAGGCAGAAGAGAGGAGACAGTGGACCTGGGCTTGCTTTAATCTAGAAGCTGCACAGACTTAATTAGTCTTGGAGATTTCACAACCAGGAAGGCTTACTCCAGAACCTTATGTTTTTATGGGCAAAGAATGAATGTAAGCTGTAAGAGGACAGAACAAAAACAGTACTGTAAAAAGCAGAAAGCAGGGAATGGAGATAACTTTTTCGTACCTTAACAACCTATGGTAACAGCATACTCAAGACAACTAGACCTTTCTAAAAACCACAGAGATTTCGACAGTGCTGACCAACATGGCAACAATACTACCTTGTAATGTGAAGCTACGTAGAGGGCCATCAGCCTCTGAAGAAAAATTTCTGATGCCTTGTGGTAACAGAAGAGTGTGTCTCTATTTACATAATATCTATGTATACTGGTCAAGAAAGGAAACAGCCAGAGATTTTTTTATGGATTTATCAGAGCCTGCAAGCAATTCTCCCTATGCTTTTACAATATGAGCTAAGTGCCCTCATATGCTGTCAGCATCTTCCCAGCAGGAAGGGCAGATGCCTTATTCTTTAGGTTTAAGCCTCCTTGTGCTCACTAAACCCACACAGCACAGTCAGCACTAAGTGAGAACTTCAATTTTTGGTTAAATGTATGAAAAAAGTTAAAGTAGTTAAATGCATGCTCCTCTCTACTTAGAGAATACTGACTAAAAGAATGGCATTATGGTTAATAGAAAAAAGCCTTCCACTCACTACAATGAACTTTTTCATCAGGTCTCTATCACCTAGACTAGGGTATGGTTAGCTCTTATTCTGGTATAAAAAGGAGAGAGAGTCAACTGTGCCACACACCAGTACAAAGAAGCTGAAGTATAAACTGCACTGGGGGGAAACAAGAATCCAGAGGGACCCAACCTCTCAGCAACAGTCTGGTCAGCCACTGTTAACCTCTTGCTCACCCTGCCATAATTAGGAATGAACCATTTAATAACAAAGGGCATTGGTTTCAGCAAGGATACAGGTCACAGGTTTCAGGTAATGGACAGCCAGAAATGATCCTGGTGATATTGAGACAATCCAAACATAGCAAGTCATTGAGCCATTTTTCCACAGGGTCTCCAGGGGCATATCTGATTGACTCATGCAGCGAGACCTCATGCAATGTACGAGCTGCAAAGAGAGATTTAAAAGACAAAAAACAAGCAGTTTTGAAGTTGAAGTGATGGCTGATAAAGGAATCAGACACAATCAAGACCCTTCAATGCCTGGAGCTGGAAGAGATCAGAAGCAACACCTGCTCAGGAAAAAAAAAAAAGAAAAGAAAAGAAGAGGAAAAGAAACCATGACAGTCTCTGCAGAGACAACCAAACACTTTTTTCTCAAAAGGAAGCTGCTTAGCCTACTTCCACATTAGATTTAATAGGGGTGGAGTGTAGCTGCAGCCACGACTGCGCAGGAAATATGCAGGCAGCAAGGTGTTTTGGTGAGGTTAGCCCAAAGGCCCAGTTACAGAACAAGTCTCTTGCTATTCCCCACCCTCTCCCAGCCTGTAACTGCAAAAGTTCAAATATACAGGCAGGGAGTAATCTTTTACAAGATGTATTAATAGAAGAGGTGCTGGTATTTTGAGTTAAATATCGGTCCTCAGAGATGTCAGCCTTGCATGGTACCTGAGGCAAGTTTAGTTGTAGCTGTTGATTTGTTCTCTGCTGTCATGCTGACTTGGGCTTGTGCACTCTGCTGCCGCAGCTGCTGAATCAGCTTCAGGGATAATGATCGACCAGTGCCTTCATACCTAAGCAATTACATCAACAAGCAGCAGGTGAGAGGAGTGCGAACCAAACCCCCAGCTACAACCCTCCTGCCTCACTCCCTCCCCTCCGAACTGTGGGGGGAAAGGCTCCAATCCAAAAACTAATGGCATTATCTCTGTTCTGGTGTTATTACTACGTTTCTTGTGGCCTTGCTCTACCCATGAGATGCACACAAAGGCACCAAAATGCAGTAACAAGGGGGAGGAAAGCCCAGGCAAGACCTTTTATGCTGTTATATACCTACTAACCAACTGCCTGTCAAGAATGACATGGGAGGTGGAGGGGAGAGCGCCCCGTGTCCGTGTCCCATCCCCACCTCCCACAGTCCAGGCCCACTCCCCTCTTCCCTCCTGCTGCTTGTGGTCCAGGCCTGCTCCCCGCTTCCCCGTGGCAGCGGCGCGGGGGGGGGGGGGGGGGGGGGAAGAGTGCCCAAGGGTGGGGAGAAGTCAGCTTGCTGTGGTGGTGGGGGGGAAGCAGCAGGCCCAGGCTGACGCAGCGGTGGTGGTATGAAAGGAGAGAGGGAGGCCCACTCCTCCCCCTCCCACACCATGTCAGGCTGGGCCCGCTGCTTCCCGCCCTGCCATGGCAGGCCAGGTTCTCCCCACCTCGGGCCCACTCCACTCCTCCTCCCCACCCCATCCGCTCCTCCCCACCCCTGGGCCCACTCTTTGCCTCCCGATGCTGCGGTGCACCCGCTGCTTCCCCCCACCGCTGCCACATCAGCCAGGCAGGCAGTGATGACGGAAGGCGGGAGGGGCAGGCCGAGGCTAGTGCCGGTGGCCTCGCAACCCCTGCAGCATCTCGACCCCGCTCTCCCCTTGCGCTGCTGCCACCTCCAAGGAGCAAGGGGGGGATGGGGAAGGGCAAGGCCAACTCTGGTGGCCTTGCCCCACCCCATCATTGCTGCCTGCAGGGAGCAGGACTGCTGGCCCTGCCGGTTGCTGCTGGCACCGCCTCCGTCCCGTGTCCCTGCCATCGTGGCAGCGCTCCGCTGTGCTGCCACCTCCTGTCCCAACACTGTATTTGCACTCTGATTGGTTGTTTCAGTCAGCTGACCAGAGTGCAAATAAAGCATGACAGACAGACAGACAGACAGTTGTATAATGTTAGAGTACTGATGATTGCTCAAGGACTTTCCTTTATGCCCGCACAAACCACCTCACCCACTACTGAAGGGCAGACATTGGCAGAGCAAGAGAGCAGCTTTTCTACAGCAGTGCCCGTAGCTCAGCAGGAAGGGAGGGTACAGTGCCCAGAAGAAAGAGAGGGGGACTTCTGGCAGGCAGACGGTAATAGCCTGTGCTGGAAAGGTCAGTCCTCCCCTACAGCAAAGGAAGACTGCAGTTCTCCACCAGCAGCATATATGCCCTCCCTTGAAAAAGGTTTCAGCATTTCTCTTATATATGCTCCTTGAGCAAGGACAGGACAGAGCATTTCCGCATGCCAGACACAGACAATATATGCAAGTCCATACCAATAAATGATACATGAAAGAGAATTAAAGTGACAGTTTCAAAAGGGGCCATCAGGCATAAGAAGGAGTTACACAAGCAGGTAACGACAAGGAGTCTCCCCATGAATCTCTTACCCATTAATCGTGGAAGCCATGAAAATGAGGTAAGGGCCCAGCAGGTTTTTTACCAGAGGGAGGGGGATGGCAGCAGCTTCATCAATCACCACGAGTTCAGCCTGGCCCAGTTTCACGGCATCAGCAGGGTGTATGTACTGCAAGGAGCGAAGCAGCATTTTACTGAAGGTAATCGCTGACCCAGCAGCTGTCTGGGAACTGAGGCAACTCCAAAAAGATAGAGAGTTGCAGCCCTACATGAGCAGTTATCTTCCAAAGTCCCTGTCTTTGTTTAAAGGGAAATGGAGTACAAACACTGTCAGAGAGTGGCTGAGAAGGTTTCATCGAAGTAAATCAAGTGCATGCCTGACTACATCAGATTAATTTTCCTTTATTTTTCTTGACTGCTATAAATCCGTTCTCCTTCATGACCTTTATCTGGACATTTGTGCCCAAGAGAAAGAAAAACGACATGCAAGACCCAGCTAAGGGTCCTCAACAGACAGGACCTCCATAGAAACTGGCAAATTTCTTTTGTGGAAGCTACTGATCAGGAAAACACTAGTCTAAAGGTAAAAATTCCTTGTACGGACAGTGATGAGTAATACTGTTACGCTTTAGGTAGAACGAACACACTTAAGATTAAAACGCTGGTACTGTAGCATAATGCCCAAGGCCACAAGCAAGAAACAAAGACGGGAGACTAATTACCTGGATGGTCTGTCTGTGTTCCTTGAACACATTCACTCTGACAACTGCTTTGTTAAACTCGGGGTTCAAAGACTGAATAATTTCATAGTCCAAATGTTCCTGAAAAAGACATAACATGAACTGCCATGAGGCAACAGAACAACAAGTCAGCAAAGCGGGGTGGGAGAGGCCAGGGAAGTGTTGCATTCCCCCTCCATGCACACCTTGCCCATTCATATTTATAAACCTTTCCAATTCAGAATCTGTCACAAATCATGAGCCTGTGTATAAATCTGTAATGAAGATCTCAGTCTGAAACAGAGGGCCCACAATTGGAAAGCTTGTGGTAAAATCAGGATCTATTTTCACACACCAAGAAATCTAATTTCTGAGATTTACAAATGTTAAATGTAAAACATCAGGTCACAGTGATACCCTACAGATCTCTACAGAGTATAATAAAAGATTCTTAGGAACAAACATCCCAAAGCTAAAAAGCATCACCTCTAGATAGCCACGTAATACCCAAATTACAGATCCAATTCTAAATCTCTACTGAAAAGTGATGCTATTCTTGCAATAAATAATCTGCCCTCCTCACCTGGTACCGCAGTGCATCAAAGCCTTTAAACACAAACTCAAACAGTGTGTGAAGGTTATCTGGACTAGGAGACGTGACAAAGATATTAGAGTACCTGGAAAGGAAAGCAAACATGGCTTTAAACCCCTCCATAGGAAGAAACATGAATAGCTTCCTATATACCATACATAGCATGTTAAACATTGCAGGATATATGGTCTTTATAGAGAAAGTATATCTAAAATTATATAAAATGTATTATACCAAGAACAGTTTATGAAAGGCAGATTTGCAAGTGTGATAGAAAGCAACAATTAAGTTGACCCACCCCTCTAATTAAAGACAAGACACTTCTACTGTAGACACTACTATACCACAACATTCAGCACCCCAAACTTATTTTCACATTCAACAATCACTAGCCCCAAGTTGCCTACAAGCAGTAATCCTACAAAGAAGTTTTCCTGTGGAATTTCCCTTGAAGGCCCTCCCACGACATCCTATATGTACCAGCCCAAAAATGTTAACTGGAACTTTGAGCCCTCCGTTTTCTGGACACAATATCAAATAATAGGTATACTGTCTTCCTACTTGAATTTGGATTCTGCAAACATGTAGGCTGTGCACACACTTCAAATGACCTGGGATAATTCTCCCAAATGTGTTCTCCTGGTAGAAAAACATACCTGAAGACACCTGAATAGACATTTGAATGCTGAACCCCAGAGAACATGCAGTGTTGTGCAGCCAAGGGGCCCAGTGCACACATCTCAACATGCTCTGCAGACTCCCCCAGTCCAGCCAGAGACAGAACAGCAGCAATGCAAAGGGCAGCCCTGATCAGCAAAGCATCCTGGGATGCTGGAAGACTATGCTGTATCTTCTCTCAGAAAAGTATACAGACATTCACTCTCTCAGGAGAAACTCTCATAGGAGTCATTTAACCCTGGTTCCTTCCACGTTATTTGTCTCCCAGAATGGCCGTTTTCGTTTTTGGAGAAAAACCCTGAACATCCATACACTCATGGTTTCTCCTGGGAGAGGTCTGACAGCCTGGAGCCAGGACAGCTCCCGTCCATTCCCCAAAGCTGACCCCTGTGCCCCTGCCAGCCTGGGACTGGCACCTAGGGGAGCCTGGAGCTCCCCTTGGCTGCTGCAGGGGGGCACAACAGGGCAGGAGCAATCCTGGACTAGGCTACACCTGTTGGGCTCAATTTGCTGCCAATACAGGTACATGTGTAGATGTGTACCTAGGAACAGTTTAATATACTTGAATTTACTGTACATCAAATTCAGGCACATTAACTGCATGTGTACATGCACCCACTGTTATCCTCAGCTAATACTGGCCATTGGATCTACTACAGGATGACCATATTTACTCGATTCCAAGATGAGCACTCTCTTTCCCCCCACAACATAGGGGAGATAATGCCTCGTCTTAGAATCAAGTATGGGACTACTCCGGACAGGAACTGTGGGGAACACTGGTGTCCCTACCTAATATGGGTGCAGGGGGAGCCCCAGAGCTGCTCTTGATCCACTCTTACCCTGCACTGCATGGAGCAGCTCTGCAGGTGACTCAGCTCAGGCAGGGATAGCAACAGCAGTGTGCAAGCTCCTCCTTTCAGTGCCTGCTCCTAGCCACAGGGAAAGACAAGGGGATTCCCTGCAGGATGGACCTGGAGCTCCACTTGAACCTAGATCAGTTGGGGATAGCAGCACAAGGGAGTGGAAAAGGGTGGGGGGCAGGTGCCAGGGTAGGAAGCAGGAACGCAGGCGTGGGAGAGCAAGGGGAGGCATGGTATGGTCAAGCCACTTGCTCCCCTGCCATTGCTTTCCTGTCCCAGCACTGGGGGGAGTGGGGAAGGAGTATGAATTTAAGACAATCCTTCAGTAATTAGATTTAGAGTTTTTAATTTTCCATGTACAGAATCCAAGGTCATCTTAGCTTCAAAGTCATCTTGGATTTGGGTAAATGTGGTAATTGCTAAATTCTTGTTACTTACTCAATTTTTTTTTAATATGAAGTTATTCTACATTTTAAAGATTTAGCATTTTCTGTTACACTATGACATTACAAAAATTCGGAAGTCAGCATAAACATGCATCAAAATAAATAAAAAGCCTCCACAGGAAGAGGGACATAGGACTGGAAGGGACTAAACACCATAAACCCTTCACAGCCTCCTTACAGTTGACAGTTACAAATAAAGCCTGGAAAGCTAGAAGCGAAACTCACCCAAAGGCCACAGCTCCACCTATAGCCAATCCCAAGGCAGCAGATTTACCACGCCCCCGGGCAGCAGTTAAGGCCACAGTGCTCCTCAGGGTCTTCTCAGAAATGGCTTCAATAAATTTCAAAACTGCTTTTGCCTGTGGAACCAGAAGCACACACAGAAGTTGGGTCTATCACAGTATTAAAGCCATGTGCAGAATCATTTTATTGCTAGTGGCCTACTCCTTTTTTGGATGTAGGAAAGTAAGGAATGAGTGGCAGAGGCTGAAAACAGCCAAACAACTTAGTTTTGCTGCCTGACACTGAGCTTACCAGAACCCTGGGCAGGGCCAGGGCAGGACAGAGTACAATAACAATGGTGATATTGGATACTACTACAAGACCTTTTACTACATAACTTCAAGAAATTTTGCAGAGGAAGATTTTCAAAGGAATAAATGACAATTAGATACATAACTCCTATGCATGTGCCCAACACCACCATGAGGTAGTGTGACATTTGACCCATTGTACAGATGCTGTTGTACAGAGCCACGGCAAGGTTTAGGGAGTAACAGAGCAGGTCATACAACCGCAAAGACATACAGCAGGGCAAGAGGAAGAGTTGCAAGTCCCAGGCTCAATTCTACCCACTAATGCTCACTTCCTGACAAAAGCCGTGAAAAGGACATGCCAAGGAAGTAGTCCACATAAGCTACTTTCTGTTTAGATGGGCCAAAGAAGTGCCCTGTTTTAACTCAACAAGCCTATGAAATGAGTATGCAGAGCTACTTCTCAGAGTCAACCATCTGCACCGAGAGCTCTGCATAACAAAGGGAGCAGAAAGGCTTTGGCATTAGAACAAAGCCTTGCTCAAACAAGCCTTGGTAACCTGGACCTGTCATCTGAATTATTGTATGTGGGTCTTGCATTTAGCAAGTCCTCTTTTTCCATCCTATAAGGAAGATCAGTCAGTCAAACTTCTGTCTGAATTGCCAAGCTACTGGAACACCTAACGCTTAAAGGGCACTGAGCCATTCCCTCCATGTCAGTCCTTCATGTGGACTTGCTCGCACAAATTTCCTGCCTCTCGCCATCTAATTCTTCCTTCCATTAATAAAATCACTTGAAATGGCTTCCCAGGGCTCTCAAGTCAGGCAGCCCAAGACAGACCTTATCTCCTGTTGGAGGCAGCAGTGGTGCACAGGCTTTTAAAAATCACCAGTGAATGATGTGCATCTGTCACCACAGCACCCCCAATTTAACTACGTGCTCACCTGATCCAGAGTTTTACAGCTCTCGACCAGCACGCCAACAGGTTGGGTATCCTGCAAGTTGTCCTTCAACTCCCTCAGCTCCAGCTCCTGAGGGCTGAGGCTATCCTCCTGAGAGAAAGAGATATTATCACAATAAGATTAATAAGGACCTAGTCAACATACTTGCGCCTTCTCCAGGCATCATGCATTTCTCTGCCAGGTAAAGAAAACTGAAAGGAAGTGCTATTGCAAACTGAATCAATGGCACAGGATTCAGATTTGTATACGATAAATACAAATTTGGGTCTTCCATCTGTCAAAATAAGGGACAAATAAGGGATGGGGAGCCTGTCACCTCTGTACTTAGAACATTTTCCATCCTCACTTCTAGGTTACAGAAAACTAATACTAATGTATTAACCTGGAAGGTGATATTATGGCCATATCTGCGTCATGGAAGCATATTTTTTAAAGACATCTTTAGACTACTGAAAGAAAAATAAACTACAGATTACAGGAAAGTAAAACTGCAAGTAAGGCATACCTACCAAGGCACGTAAAGAATCATGCTGACACCGCATTTTAGACCAACCCAGACCACTACGTATTATTGCAGTCTGGAGGGCACACCAAACAATAGACAGTTTGCCCCTAGACACAACTGGGTTAGTGCAAGAGGTTGTAAATCCTTAGCATTCTACTTTACTCAGAATACAAAATACTGCCACCCACTTCACAAATACTAGTCAAGCCAGACGATACCTCATGAAGTGATAAACACTGCATATTTGAGAGAGGAAAACTGAAATAAGGATAGAGGTGAAGCAATCTGCCAGGCATCAGGAATGGGATTCAGGGTCCTGATTTTCCAGCCCCTGCTCTAATCCAAAAGTCAGACATTTAGCATTATCTGATCATACTCTGAAACTGTTTCACAAGAAATCTGAATAATGAAAGGACAACTAATGGTGTTAGAGGTACACTGATATATTGTGCCATATCATATTGGCACCAATAAGAGCAAAAATTGACATTATTGGCAATTGGCTTTTTTTTGGCCGATGTGCCCGATAATGTCACTGATGTCATATGCCATGTGCATGTGCGCAGATGCAGTATGCATGTGGACAGAAATGCATCTTGGGAGCTTGGAAAGCAGTGTCTCGCTGGTAAGTCTATGGGGGGGGAGGGGGGAAGGCATGTTGCGGGGGAAGGGGCATGGGGGCACAGATTGAGGACCCCATGCTGAGGGACAGAATGGGGAAGAGGCAGGACCTGAGGCAGGAGCAGGAGCTGCCCAGCCGGGGTGAGGTGGGTCATAGTATGGAGCTGCAAGTGGCTTGTCCAGGAGTCGGCTCCCGCACCCCTGGGAGAGGCATGGGGGGCATGTGCCCCCTGGATTTGTGTGCAGGGCAAAGGCGAGCTGCCCGCTGTGGGCTTGGGGCCAAGGGCTGCCCCGGTCTCTTCCTGGCACAGGGGCTCAGCTGGAGCTGCAATCAGGGCAGGCAGCGGTGACAGTGCTGGGACAGGGGCTATAGCCCACCCCATAGCTCCCTCACCAGTGCTGCCGCTGCCCACCCCACTCCCGCCTGCAGCCCCAGCCCCCCACATCAGGAAGAGGCCGGCGCAGTCCCAGGCCCCAAGCCTACAGCAGGCAGCCTGTCCTCACCCTATGCACAAATCCAGGGGGCATATGCCCCACATGCCCGAGATGCTCCCTCCCCCCCACACACTGCTTTGTCCCGTGCCCTGCCCCGGCAACATCTGCCCCTGCCTCCCTCACCGCAGGGGCCTTGATCTGTTCCCCCCCCACACCACTTCCCCCACTCCAGTCTTACCAGCTGGATGCTGCTCTCTAAGCTCCTGGGCTGCATCTCAGCTATCAGATCGGTATTGGCCGATATGGCTGGTTAATAAATCAGCCATTGGTATCAGACAAAAAAGTCTTTATCAGTGCTCCTCTAAATGGTGTACACCTAATCTTCAAAGGTGCTTGTGCAAAGAAAGTGACTGCTGCTAGCTGATGCACACAAAAACATTTCACCCTGTATAGCATGAGGGTAACTTAATTATCCTGACTCCCTTCATTTCATGCATATATATGGTACTGGGGAAATGGATTCAGTACTAATCAATCATCTACTGCTTACTACTCAAATAGGAAACAAAATAGGCAATCATATTGCACAGAGTTCCCCTACTGCCAATAACTATTTGCCTAGCATTCAAGCACAGGTCCTTACAAGAGTTACTGCCTTGCTTGAGGAAGGCACGTTTCCCACGATCTAGGATAGAGCATCCAACTCGGGAGATCTCTTCCTGGCTACACCTTGTAATGTTTACTGTTCAGAACATATGCTACCATTTCTGTCTTGCAGGCAAGTTGCTATTAAATCTTAATTTCTCTTGGGTGCCCGTCTACATACACAATTACTGTGGCACTTCTTTAGGAAACTGCATATTATCTTTCTCTCCCCCTGTTAAAGAAACTTATCACACCTCTGAGCTATTGAGGTCAACAACTCCACAAAACAGTAAATCTTGCTATTGATGCAGCAAGCCCAATTATAAAAGCAAGTCAAACCATTATATTAGGCTGCAATATGCAAGGAAATTCAAAGCTAAAACTCTCAGCCCCCTCCTGCTCCACCTCCCATGATTAGATACTGCAATTCAAAGGATGTAGGAATCACCCACTGTTGAGACATCTGCACGGTCAACAATACTCAATTACAGAGGCAGAGGCACTGTTTTCAGTGACATAATCACCTCTTTCTGTAGCTACATTTTCTTGTTCCCACTGAAGTTGAGATTTTTCAAAGCTGAGTGCATTTGCATACACAATTCACACTAAGCCTTAAATAGGAAATGCATCTATATTTCCTGGTTGTTTCTGAATATCTCAGACACCACACCCATTTCAATATGTGCCTTCAATCCTTTAATCTCCAACTCACAGCATAACTTCAGGTGCACTGAAGGCAGAACCACTGCTTGGAACAAAAATGGTTAGACGGTTGGGTAGAGAACGAAAATGGTTAGAGGGCTGAGGAACATGACTTGTGCGGAGAAGCTGAGGGAACTGGGCTTATTTAGTCTAGAGAAGAGAAGATTGAGGGAGGATTTAATAACAAAGAGGATGGAGCTTAGTGGTGGCAGATGACAAAACAAGGAGCAACTGTCTCAAGTTGCAGCAAGGGAAATTTATATTAGATATTAGGAAAAACTTCCTCACTGGGAGGGTAGTGAAGCACTCAAACAGGTTACCCAGAGAGGTTGTGGACTCTCCATCCTTGGAGGTTCTTAAGACCCAACTAGACAAAGCCTTGGCTGGGATGATCTAGTTGGGGTTGGTCCTGCTCTGAGCAGGGTTTGGACTAGATGACCTCCTCAGGTCCCTTCAAGCCCTAATTTTCTATGATTGCAACAGCACAACTACTGGTGTAAGTAAGAGCATGACCAACTTAATAGAATTGGCAAGCAGGCAAGATAAAGTAAAGCTATTTCCAAACATGGAAAAGGAACCAAGAGACAAAAAGTCAAGCCAGTTATGCTGGACACTCATTTATACAGAGCACAGGGCAGTGACATTGTCACTGAGGCAATGCTGGCCCTGCAAACTTCACTGTTAAAGATAAAGAACAAGAGAAGCAATTCCTGCAGCTTGGCATATTCGCCAGCATTATGGTATCACTTAATCCCATGGATCAAACTTCTTGGAACCCAACCAACAACTCACTTGAGGTGTCAACAGCAATGTCCATACTTAAAGTGCTGTCCATTTCACAGGATCCCAAGAACTGCAGATTATACAGAGATGCATTATTCATCAGTGAAATGCAGCAAGGGCATAGCAGCAATACTGGACTGCCCTGTTTAAGACAGACACTAAGCAAAAACATCCAGCATGCTGCCATGAACTCTGGTCAGCAGAATACAGTTATACTATCCAGGAGTATTTCAGTCTGTGAACTAACCCATCATGCTTTTGAAAAGCACACCAAAAGATGCTTAGCTGTCAGAACGAATCCACAGTTCTTCAGACTGAAAGCACTAACAGCAGCACAATACTTCCTATAGTGGTTTTTCCAGTGCACGATTTTTTCAAAGAGCAGCCCACCCAGCGGAATTACTTGCATCACCTCCTACAGAATCCAAATGGGTAACTCTTGCCAGATACAAACAGCTGAATCCAAGAGACCACCATTTGAATTTGGCTTCTTCTCTCTTAATGCTCATCTTTATCCAACTTTAAGAACAGCAAACATTCTTTCCCAAGAACAGGTGCAAATAGGCAAGATGCACTTACTTGAGATTGTGGTGGCACAGGCATTATGTTTGCTATGTGACTAGAGACCGGCAGGATATTGAGCTGATCATCAATTACTATGCAGTTCTTGCAAGAAGCCAGAGACAGAAGGAACCTGCACAATCAAACAAAGCCAATTCAGTAACAGCACTGATGACACCAAAGCACGAGGATAACTTACATATCCTGACTCCCTTCCAGATGGAATAGCACTGGGGGTGGGGAATGAAGGGGAGAAATGCTTGTTCCCAGTTTTACAGCTTGGCTCTGTCCCAGGGTCATTGACTCAGCATACATATACTTAGTATCGCTAAGCTGTTCTATGAAGCAGATATATCCACATTCTATGATTCCTCCAAAGAGAGGTCTCCTCTCCTTCAAGCTGCAACTACCAAATTATAAACTGATTTCCAAAAAGCCTCACAGTGATTTCTGATCATTAATTTCAAAATGCCTACTTACATTTGACAAGCCTTGAAGCCAAGAGGGCCTTTTTTTGGTTTTTATGCACCCACCACTGAAGAGTCTAGCTACAGCTGGTCCTTTGTTCTGCTTCACCCACTAGACTACACAACCACCATTTTCTGGCTACATTCTTCCCATGGAGAAAGCCAGTATGTACCATAAGAGCAACGAAGTTCACACAGCCCAGAAGAAGTCTGCATTACAAGGAACTGATCTGATGCCACAACAGGGAGCTGAATGCCGGAAGTTTCATGATCTGAGCCATTAACATCCAATTCTTATCAACCCAACATTAGTCTGGGGAAACATCACTCTAATATTTGTACATCTACAGGGTCCTTCAACCAATGACTTCAAAACACTTCAGAAGCATTTACCCAAGTGACTTCACAATGCCCCACATACAGCATGCATGAGTTTTATCTACATGATTTCTCCACCACAAAAACTAGCCAGTTTTACTACAGTACGTAACATCTTGCCAAGGCTGTGCAGAAACATGATTCAAATGTGTTAATATTTTAGCAGAACACACGGCACCAAGCTTAAGTCAAACATTATTGGAAGCCTTTCTTCCACATACAGACTCATCAGTGAAGGTTTTCAAACTGTTAGTAACCCACCTCTCATTAAACCTTCCTACTACATCCTGGTGTGCCTCTGTTCTGTAGCGGGAATGTACATCCTGAAAAAGCAAAGCAAAGAGCATATTTAAAGCCTCTCAAGGCTTCCTTCTCAATGTGAAGGCATTGCAGCACATTCAAACCTTGCAGCATAGTTGGCATGAATATTATTCACAGGGACCACTGACTCTCCCTCAGTTCCCTTCTCCTGTCTGCGCCATCCCTTCCTGTACTCGAGACCCAGAACTAGAGGTGCACTAATATATTGGTCCAAATTGAATAGGTACCTATAACAGGAAAATGGACACTATCGGCAACTGACTTTTTTTAGCCAGTGTAGCCAATAACGTCACCGATAAATGCTGTGTGTATGCGTGCAGCCACGGCTCCTGCCACCGCATACACCCCTGGGAGAGGCATGGGGGGCACATGCCCCCCGAATCCGTGTGTGGAGCAAGGGTGGGCTGCCTGCTGTGGCCTCAGGGCCAGGGGCTACACTGGCCTCTTCCTGGTAGGGAGATTGGGTCAGGGCAGGCAGTGACACTGGGAAAGGGGTCTATGGGGTGGGCTATAGCCACCCCAAAATTCACCATAGGACCCCCCCACCCCCAGTAACCCTCTCTCCCACCCCTGCTGCCCTGAGCACAGCCCCGGCCCAGCCCCACTGTGGGAAGAGGCCAGCGCAGCCCCGGCCCTGAGCCTGCAGTTGACAGCCCACCCTAGCCCTACACACAAATACAGGGGTCACGTGCCCCACCATGCCTTCCTGTGCATGTGCACAGCAGCAGGAGCCAACACTCCCCCGGCCGCCCCCACAGTTTTATCCTGTGTTCCACCCTGCCCAGGCTGGGCAGCATCTGCCCCCATCCATGCTCCAGCCCCACTCCCTCCATCACCTGGGGGGGGGGAGGGACCTTGATCTGCCCCTCACACCCTTTCCCTCCCTGCACAGACTTACCAGTCAGATGCTGGTCTCCAAGCTGCCAGGCTATATATTATTGGCTATCAGACTGATATCGGCAGATATGGCTGGTTAATAAATCAGCCATTGATAACAGCCAAAAAAAAAAAAAAATATTTATTGGTGCACCCCTACCTAAAACTTTCCCTTGCAGCAATGCAAACTCTCCATATTCTATGTATTCCTTTTAAAACTCAATAACCATTTACTCTTCCCAGCACACCAGCCCTAGCCAACTTATAGCACAAGTTATATAACACTGAGGTCAGAAAAAAAAAGGGTTACTGAATTTTTTTTTAGTAAGAAACCTTTATTATTTAGAAGGAATTCAAATTCATAGTTGAACAGAACTGCTTAATGGTAAATGCACATGTAATGGCATAAAAATAAAAATACAGAAAAGCACGTTGTGGGAGAGAAGGCTTATATGAAGATCCCAACACATTACATAAGCTTAAGAGAAATGCACTGGATCCCAGCTGTTTGAGGAAAAAAGAAGGTTCCATTAACATAAGCCAGACATACTGAATCAAACATACCATGGTCATTGTATAAAGCTGCTTCAGTGAGTTCATAGTTCTCAGGAGAATTGCCACTATTCCACCCCCTTCCACTGTTTCAACTGTTCTAGCCAGCAGGTTTGGAGTTAAGGCCTCAAAATCCTAGGAGTAGAAGATAGCAATAAGCAGAATTTCTGGGTCACTGCAACTCTGTGAAACCAACTGGCATCTACTACCAGGAACAGAATCGCTTAAAACAGTTAATTCTCAAAGACAAACTTTATGCAACATTCACATTATTCTGCTTTCAAACAGAATTTTATCAGCAAGTCCACTTCTTGCATAGCTGTATGTAGGTAACACTTACAGCCATCCTCAATGAAGTGCATGTAAATTAGAAATATTTCTCTTTAGGCGTTTAAAGTACTGGAAGGGTAGCACCTGGTCCACTGGAATAAGAACTGTATTCTTGGGAAGTCTCCTTGTTATTTTAAAAGGTAAAAAAATTAATTTGTTACCTGGAGTACACACATGCCAAAAGTGTTGCCAAGAATTTTGTGGGTTTCGTTGTAATAGCAGTAGCGAATGTTTGTAGCTGCTACAAACAACTCAAAAGGGTCATCATCTTTTAGGTTTAAAGTTCCACTTTTAATCTTCTTCTGTAGTTGTCGCATTCTCTTCTTACGATGGCTGGAAGAAACCAAGATAGGAATATTTGGAAATAATAATGCAAAGACAGCTGAGGACCTGGTGTTCAGATCTGGGTTCAACTTATATGGAGGTTATGAATTCAGGCTCAAATATAAATCAAGGAAAAAGTCTGGATTACACATGCTCCCATTGTTAATGTGTCCTATGAAATACCATCTCCAAGCAGCAGAAAAAAAACAAACAAAAAAACCCCATTCAGATCTGAGTTTGTTCAGGAAAAATACGTTCCCTTCTGATTTTGAACCAGTACTGAGCACATGGATTCAGATTCAAATACTGAAATCTTAGACAGCTCGGTAAGCCCAGAAATTTCTGCCATTAGGGCCTGCTCTCTATTGAGGTCTGTTCATTAGCAAAGCCATAAATAAGTAAGGAAATGCAGGGAGATATGGAGCCTGGCCTAAGACCATGGAGTCAGTGTTAAAGCCGCTGCTGGAAATCAGGAGCCCCTGGTTCCCAAAGCTGCGTTCTGGCTGCATTATTCATGTTAAAATGGATGATTCCATTATACTGAATCTTCTGCAGTCTAGGATTTAATCTAGTTTCGCTAAAAAAAATTAAGGCACAGCATGACCAGCATACAACTGGGAAAAAGTTTATAGACCTGAGACCATCCAGTGCAGTTTGCCTCCCACCAAACAGTAAAGAACAGTATTTGGTTCACCTGCTAAAGCCCAGCTCCTTTTTGTAACACCACAAGACTGAGGGTCTGGCTTTTACAGTTGCTTTAGATAACATGTGATGGAGTATAACCACCTGCCAAAACAAAGACACATTAACAGGTTGTATTTACAGGAGATGATTAGGAGCGAGTGAGAAAAAATATGCTCCCTTTGGTTCTGAATTCAAACATCCTGAAACATTTTTAGATCTCAGATGAAAAATATCAGATTTTAGAATTACATTACACTGAACACATTACACTAAACTGCAGTGCGATGCAGCTGCACAAACGGCCAATGCAGTTTTGGGCTGAATCAACAGAAGCATTAGATGCAAAACAAGGAAGGCGACAGCACCTCTCTACTTGGCACTGGTTAGGCCTCATCTGGAGTAGTGTGCACAGTTCTGGGCTCTACGCTTTAAAAAGAACATGGAGGAATTAAAAGAGGGTCCAGAGGTGGGCAAGAGACAATCATGGACTTGGAAGGCAAGGGCTTGGCAAGGCTGAAGGAGCTAGGCGTGTTCAGCTTGCAGAAAAGGTACTTAAGAGGGGGCATGATAGCAGTCTTCAAATACTTGAAGGGTTGCCATCAAGAAGAGGGAAAGCACTTTTTCTCTCTTTTTCTCTGCTGCACAGAGGAGGACACAGACCAACTGCTTGAGGTTGCAGTAAAGTAAGTTTAGATTGGATATCCGGAAAAACTTCTTCACTGTTAGAACAGTGAGGCAGTGGAACAGACCACCCAGGGAAGCTGTGGATTCTCCATCACTGGAGGTGTTCAAGAAGAGGTTGGACAGGCATGGTCAGGGATGATCTAGACATACCCATGCCTATTTTCTACCAGAGGTATTTCTCAAGCTTCTGGGCTTTGCTTGTTGCTCCTGCTCCTGTTCCTCCCCACCACCTCGCCTTTTTTCTGCCATGTGTGTCAGGGTGTTTTTAAGCCCCATCAGAGACATTGGGTGTTGGCTACAATAAGGCTGGGGACTTCAGCTGGGGTGCACCAATTCTCCTGCTGGGACCACAGCCAGATAGACAGTCTTGCCCCTCCACTCAGGGTCAGACCAATTGCCATATTTAGGGTCAGGAAGAAATTTTACCCCATGGTCAAACTGGTATGGACTGTGGGGGTTTTTGCCTTCCTCTGTAGTGGGAGGCATGACCCTCTACCCAGGACCTCCTCAGCGTGTACTGACAAAATTTTATAGAAGCAGGACACTGGCTGCCATGGTTCCCCTGCTTTACCTGTGGCAGGTTAGGGTGTTAGGTCTATGTTGTGTCAGGGTTGAAGGTAGTCTTATGTAGAGTTTAGATGATGGTTTGGATAGGGATGATCCTGCCTCAGGGAGGGGGTTGGACTAGATGACCTCTGGAGGCCCCCTCCAGCCCTACCTCTCTATGACTTAACACACACGCTACAAAGGCAGAGAGGGTAAGAGGGTTACATGTGACAGTTGGGTAAAGCAGTACAATTTAGTTTAGAGCAGGCCTTCAAGTGGGCACTGTCCATTAAAAAGGCAGCCTTTTAAACAAAGATAGCTTCCCCCAGTCTTTTAAAAACTGAAAATACTTCAGAGGCAGCACCATTCAATATGGGAGAGAACATCTGCATTTCCATACAATCCTTGATGATTTTTTATAAAGGCATATAGGAAATGAAGTTTCTCCATTTCATGCTTCAAATTACTCCAGTCAAAGTCTACCATGGTGACCAGAGCCAGGTGACTAAGCAGTATCTGACTTAAGTCCCACGATGACAATTTGTAGGGGAAGCTGCAGGTCTTTTACGGTTAATTCCATTTAAAAAATGCATACACAATTAGGATTAAATAAAAAAATGTTCTTGCTAGCTTTGGAAGGGAATAGGTCTTTTTCCCCCTTTAAAAAAGTTTCCAATTTGTCCATCTGACTGTCTCATTGTTTGCACACTTTTAAAAAATAGCAAATAATACTTTGCTTAAGCCCTCTAAATCAGTGTTGACACTGTCCTATGTTTCGACATCATACTGTCTTAACATGAACATTACGTTTAGTAATCCTCTATACTTTGTGCAAATATTAGGTGCAAAGTTTCATATTTTGCGCACTGGCATCTAAGTTTTGCTGCAAATATAACAACTTACTGGATCATTTCTGCAATCCTCAGCTCTACTGGTCTCAAATATATTCTCTTCCTAACAAAGCTAGCAATGTTATATTTTCAGGTACAAACAACATTAAAGCAAGAAGGCCACTGAAAAAAAATTGTTCCTGGGCTTATATAGTTACCTGATCCTTCCCATGGTCTCCGACCAAAACAAAGAGTGTCCTGTGTCGTTCAGCAACTCCATTTTCAATTAGCACACGGATGCGATTGTCAACCCTCTTGCGCTGCATGGCTAGTAAAAATGGCTGAAAAGTTTTTAAAGAAGTCAGTTAACGCCAGACTTGTACGAGCACATTTCAGTTCAGGATGTACTTTATTTTAACAGACAACTCTATGCACATTAGCTGTCAAAAGCTTTTAAGATGTTCAAGATCTTTACATCAGGAATTGTTAGCCTCTCTCAGTGTAACGCTACCTCATAAGGGTAGATTTGTTTTTAAGGAAGCAATGTGACAATTTCTCAGAATGAGTGTTACCTCCAAAATTAATTTACAGAAGCTTACTGTTTATCAACAAGCCTATTATAACAACTCAGAGCCAGGTATACAATGAAAAGGCATAGACAACTAATAAATACCTAGCTGATCAAAATGCTGTCTTACAGGTAACATTTATTATCTTTAAATACCAAGACAGCAGTTTCTTTCTTCCAAATACGCAACTCTAAGCTGAATGATTCTATCTGTATTGTTCAAGAAATACTACATAAGTCATGAAACTTTCTTATTATTCATTTATTTTATGGTAATCCAAATCATGGACCAAGACTCAGTTGCATCTGGTGGTATATAAATGAAAACCAAAACAACAGCCTCTGCCCCCAAAGAGCTTTCAACCTAACACAGCACAAAACATGACCTGACAAAAATAAGTGAATGCAAAGAAACAATGAGAACATAACACCAGCAGATTCTCCCTATGCCTGGAAAAGGGCGTTTGTACCCAAAAGCTTGCAAAGAACAATTTTCCAGCAATTTAGTTGGTCTAGTAAAAGATATCACTTCTACCCAAAGAAATTTGTCTGCCTAAGAAACAATGAGATAATTTTAACTGGCGAGTAGAGAGTGGCTTCTGACTATAAGCAACCTAACTAGTCACTGCCAGGGCAAAGGAATGTTTGAGATGGTTTTGAAGGTTCTCAAGAGCGTAGCTGCCCAAATACTCCATTTACTCTTTTCAACTTTCCAAAAAGTTATTTCAGGTTTCAATACTTTACAGTCTACCAAGATGTAAAGCACGTAAAGCCTGGTGTTGCCAGCTGCTACCAGGGTGCAGCCCTTGTTATCAGTACTAGGCTTAGCAGTACTTTTAGAAGGTATGTCCAAGACCAGCTAGAATAACTATCAGTCTAATGTCACAGTTGCTTCATGCCTGAACAGCAGTCGCACACACAACTCAGGACCGACTGCTATTGAGATCTATAGGACACCACACCTCCATTCCAAGCCGCCAGACCTCTCTGTGCTCAAGGCACAGCTTCAATAAAAAGCAGACAAGGCTCTTTAGATAGACGGGCTCTCTTTTATTAGACTTGCTAAATGTAGTTGGCCTAATCAAAGAGATCCCACCTAGCCAAAGAACCCTGTCTGCTTTTGACTGAAGCTGTTCAAGTAACACTACAGAACCCAGGCAACTTTATTATTATTAACTTATTTTATGGGAATCCAAATCATGGACCAAGGCTCCAAGGGAACAACTTAAGTCAAAAGCAGACAAGGATCTTTGAGTAGATACAATACCCACATTTAGTCGGTCTAATAAAAGATACCACCCCTACCCAAAGAACCTTGTCTGCCTGTATGCTCAGAACAGCACGGCTACAACCTACAGCCTTCAGTGAAAAGCAGCACTGAGTGAGAGTCAATGAAGACACAATTGCTCTGCTAGGGTTTGCCGCCGGCCCCAGGCTTCCAGCCCCGTGCTAGATGCTGCTATATCCAAGCAGCGGAGGGACAGAGCAGGCACCTGCTTAAAACGAGACAGGGTGGCACAAAAAAGCAGACCGAAACCCCGCTCTGGCCGGAGCAGAAATCTCCCTCCGCGCCCCCTACCCCTCCTTACCCAGCCCGGCGGCCCAGGACACAGCGCGCCCACGTGGGCCTCCCAGCAGCCACGTGGCCTGCGCGCCCCGGGGAAGGACCCTTCCGGGGAAGGACCCTTCCGGGGCTCCCCCTGCCGATCGCCTGCCCGAGGATCCGTGGCGGGGACGTTCCGGCAGCGGGCGCCGAGCGATGGCGGAGCACCTCCCGAGCGGGTCCGTGCGGCAGGACCGTTCCGCTTCGCGCTGCCTGCGCAGGGCTGCCGCAAGGGCGGGGGCGGCGGCGCAGGCGGGACCCAGCCTGCCGGCGGGGGCTTCTCTCGGGGTCCTCGCGGCCCCACCCAGGGCTCGAGCGGGGGGCGGGGCAGGGAGGGGGTGGATACCTGAGCGTGCTGGGTCCTGCTGCCCGCCGCATTGCGGGGTGCTAGAGAATGAGGCGGGAAGAGACCTCGGGGCAGGACCAGCCCGACTCCGTCATCCCAGCCAAGGCTCCCACGATGGAGATTCCACCACCTCTCTGGGGAACCTGCGCCCCTGTTTTAATACCCTCCCCATGAGAGAGTTTGTCCTAATATCTAGTAACCTTCCCTTGCTGCAACTTGAGACCCTTGCTCCTTGTTCTGTCATCTGCCACCACTGAGAACAGTCTAGCTCCATCCTCTTCATAACCCTCCTCCAGGTAGTGGAAGATTGGTTGGTCACTGAGGTCGCACCCACGGAGTTCATGGGGCAACTAATGCAAAACTGGGCAGGAGTGGAGGTGAAAGAGGGGTGCTCCAAAGGGGGCACCTGGCAGAGCACACCAGCCAGCACCCACTACCCCCTCCCCCCCATGCTTCTTGGTGAGTCTGAGGACCCTGTGGACACTGCCTCATGAAACCACCAGGAGCCATGGGCAGAAGAGTGACAGGAACATGGCCCCGCAGCCAGACACTGGCCCTGTTGTTCTGCAAAGTGAGCATGGACCGAGGCCCAGAGAAACTGTAAGGCCCTCTTAAAAAGGGAGACCACTGAGACTGGACCAAGAAAATGGGAAAGGGAGCGAAGTCACAAAGGCTCCACTGTCGACATGTAGGGGGTGCACCCCCTGAAAAAAGGTGCCGCCAACACTGCCGCTCACCCCCTCTTGCTACCAACGGCGCCTGCGGGCAGTCCCTGATCACTGCCAATGCTGCCAACGGCGTCTGCTCGCCACTGCCCCCGCCACCAACAGCACTACCGCCATGCTCCTGCTGCTGAGTGCTGCTGGTGCCTGCAGGAGCTTGCCGTGCCCCCCGGGCCTCTGGGGACACGCGGTGTTCTTGAGCTGGAAGGGGACACTGAGCAGAGCACACCAAGCAGTACCCACTGCCTCCCCCAAATAAGTCAAGGAAGCCTATGGATGCCGACCAGTGAAACTCAGTGTGGAGATGCAAGCAGAGGAGTGACAGGAAGCCATCCCTAGAGTCACCGGGGATCCCTCCCTGGCAGAGACAGACCTTTCTGTTGTGTTCAAGGGAGCATGGGCCAATGCCCACCAGGAAAAACTATAAGCCTCCCTCAAAAAGGGAGGTCATTAAGAATGTAGCTACTAATTGCTTGGGACAAATCATAAAAGAGGGAAGGGAGTCAGGTCACAGATTAACAACAAGGCAGCCAGAAGGGGACATGGAGCAGAGTGCATCAGCCAGCACCCACTGCCCCCTTGACTGACTCAAGGAAGTCTGTGGATGCTGACCAGTGAGACTGCCTGGAGATGTGAGCAGGAGTGGCAGGAAGACAGCCCCTCATTCACTAGGGATCCCTTCCTGTCAGAAACAGGCCTGTTCGATGTGCCAAAAGATAGGTTAGGCTACTCAAGGAATATTATGAGCTTCCCTTAACAAGGGGGAGTCCTGGAGATACATCAACTAATTCTGGGAAACAAATGGAAAACAGGAAAGGGAGCAAGGTCAGAGGTTAACAAGGAAGCCAGAAGGGGACACCAAACAAAGTGCACTGGCCAGTGCCCACTGCTTCACCTCCTCCCCCTGGGTGAGTTGAAAGAGCTTGTGGATGCTGACCAGTGAAATGACTTGGAGACATTAATGGTAAGTGACAGAAAGACTGCCCCGGTCACTGGAGATCCCCCACTGCCAGTGACATGATACTGGGCTAGATGGACCATTGATCTGACCCAGTATGGTACTTCCTTCTTATGTTTGTTCAACAGGGAGGCTGCACACAGTGACATTCAGCAAGCCCCCTGCACCACCTGGGGGTGCAGGGGTGGGGAAATCAGATTATTGGCTTTTGCCCTGCTGGTGAGCAGCTTGCTCTGCCCCGACAAAATATTACTCTTCATGGTAGAGCTGTAGCTTCCAAGTGGGGGAAGAGGCATCAATAAAAGGTGCTGTGAAAGAACAGCCCTCCTCTCACTCCTCTGATATGCTGTCTAAAAAGATCAGTTAAAAGGGATTCCTTTTTATGGGAGCTGTTGAACTTACTGACATAGTATCTGACTGTTAATGACTACTTTTTGACCAGTGAAATGTGGGTGCATAGTGGCACTCAACATTTTGGCACAGGGCCAGTCTGTGAGCAGGATTGGGCCGCATGCTACTTGATAATGCTGGGATCAGGGCCCCAGGGCCCTGCACTGTTCCCTCCCAGAACCTGTGCACCCAAGCTAGCAGCCAGGGTCTCAGCTCACAGGGCTCTACATATACCTACATGGAGCAGCACAGGCTGGATGATTCAGCACCAGGGACCAGATCTGGTCCACATGATAGCTCATATAACCTAAAGTAAGGCAGTCTATTAAGAAAAGGAAGAGACTAATTGTTCAACTCTATTGTGAACACCTGTGGAGTCAACCCTTATCGCATAGTGAGGGTGTTCAGTACTCATAGTTAATTCTCTTGAACTCTTCTAGGTCTTTAAAAAAAGGCAGGGAACAGCAGACTTTATTATCCTGATATCAAAGTAGACAGGTGGTTAGATGTGTTAGTGTACAGTTGCATAGAAGGCAGGGAAAAGTAGGCATCTTAGAGACTAGGTTCAGAGAGGTATGAACAAGCAGACTTTCCCAACCAGTTACTAGGCTTTATGGTAATTTAGGTCAGGAGGTGGCAAACTTTTTTAGTGGCAGGCTGAAATAATAAGGCAGCTTGGGGCTTCTGAACCCCCTGCTCCTGCTTCTTCCCAGGGCCAGATTGCTACCACCATTCTGCTGCAGGCAACAGAAACTGGAGAACCAAGGCCCCCTCTACATGTTACATGCATTACACAATTAACACATGCAAATCAACTATGGTGCCTGAAAATGGTCCAACCAGCTATAAAGTTATTACTTATTACACATTTTCAAGCAGTAACTTTATAGCTGGTTTCTATCCAGCTTTAATTTTGACATGTAGCCTGTGGCTGGGAGCCCCATCAGAGCTCCCAGCTGGGGGGACTAAGTGAACCCACAGCCTGGGAGCTCCATCAGCTGAAAGGGCTCCCAGCTACAGGGATGTGTGGTGCCCCTCTGTGGCTGGTAGATCACAGCAGCAGGAACTTATTTCTTGCCCATGCAGCCCATGATTGGGCTCCCCCTGCACCTGCAATAAGGCATGATGGGATCAGATTCACAATTTCACAGTCATGCCTCCTGCCGTACAATGTGTGGCATGGAAGGAGGTGCGATTGTATGGATCACACAGATCCCATCAGGCCTTTGCACATGTAGAGGGACCAAGAATAGCAAGGGAATTAGTATGCCACCACTAGTTAGTAACATTTAAGCAAAACAGTATTCACATTACTATTTGCCATCCTTGGGCTAAAATCATATTCCAGGAACCATCTTATAAACCAGTAGTAGGCAATTTTTTTTTTGGTGATGAGCTGGAATGATCCATCTTGGGTCCGAGACAGGCTGGCACGAGGACTTGAACATTGTTACTGCTTCTCCCTACCACCTACTTGGCCACAGTGTAGACAGAAGCAGCTGCTGCTGCCTGTCCCCACAACCATCTACCCTCACTCCAATACTGGCATGGCCCTGGTCCCACTCCAGAGCCTGGGGAACAGAGCACATGCTTGCTCCAGCCCTAGCCCACCTGGTAACAGCTGTTGCAGTGGTGGCAGCTGTGGATGGGTCCCAGAACTCAGGTCAGAGCTGCTAGCACTGCTATCAGGCTGGGCTGGAACAACCAGGCTGAAACGGGGCTGGTGCAGTGGGAGGGAGACAGGGACAGGTAGCAATGGAAGGGGATTGGGCTGCCTGACCCCCTGATCACCTACCTCCATACCACTAACTTCCTCCACTGCAGCATTTGACAGGGGGGATGAATTTAAGACAACCTCTCAATAGTTAGATTCTATACATGGAAAATTATACCAAAGTTACGTTTCCCATATATAGATTCTAATAATTGGGGGGGAGGGGCAGGGGGGAGTTGTCTTGGATTCAGGTAAATTCAGTAATTAAATTCCAAAATACTAACTCTGCTGTTCTACCCTACTAGGATGGATAACCAAAACCTGCTTACAGAGGACCCCCCCCCCCCACACAGTTTTGCAGATAACTGTACATTTTTTTTTATTTTGGCTTCAACTTTAGGTCACCGTTTCCTAAAAAACCTGAGCCTAAGTATCAACATGTGGCAAATCATATAAAAAAAAAAAAAGTTTACAGCCCCAAATTCAACCAACAGCCCTATATTTAGATGAGATATAAAACCTGCCTCAGTTCCTTATCTGCATCATAGCTCAAAAAGTGCCACTTTGTATATACACAGTGCCTTACCAAAGAAGTGTTATGTCGCCCCATTTTACAAGCTTAACTAGAGTTCATTTTCTTCTGTTCAAGGGTGGAATCAGGGAACGCTAATGAGAGCTTGCTTGCATTGCCAATGAAGGATCAATGAGAAACAGAGACTGGTTCCAGATGCTTGAAAAGGTATTAGGACACCTGTATGAGAGCACATGGGAATCAGGGCATGGAATTCCAGTTCACCCAACTTAGAAAGATCTTGGGAGTTGGTACCAGTTCCCTCTGGAAAAGGACACAGTGTCGAGTAGGATGGGTTCAGCCAGAATTGGAAGATGGTGCTGGAGTGTCAGTGCTGGTTCCTTAGCAAGTTTCAGCAATATCTGCTTGTTTGGTCTGGGAGGGAAGCAGGTCTCATCATCAAGCCCTAAGGTGGGAACCTCCTTCCTGAACCAGCCTTAGCTCTTCAAGTTCATTCAGACTTGAAGCTGGATAAACTAAACTCCAAATGTTTTTATTTGCTTCAAGAGCTAATGACTGTCTGCTTGTAGAAAGAAAGTCACATCCAGCTCCAGATTTTCTTGAGTCACACTATCCCCTATTCCTATCATACTTCAGGAAGACACAGTGGTAAACATCACTGACATGACTGTCCTAGAACTGAAGACCTGAAATCTGACACTGCAACTCAATCTAACAATCATCAGTTTCTTAAAATGCTCAAAACCACAGAACAAATGAATGGATTAATGGCCAAGAAATTTTTTTTAGACAGATCTTCTTGCCCATCAGTTTTGATATCTATGGCCACCATTTTTAAAATGTATTAATCTACATACTTTAGGTATCAATGCAATTTAGTACCTGTACATCTTGTGACCAGCCGTTTCCCTGAAGCCCGTAAACAGTATACATACCATTTAATGACTGCAATTATAAACTCGCATATAACCTTATTTTGGTAATTTTCTTGAAGTTTGAGACTGTTGTTCTCAGATCATAAGAAACTGTGTAAACCAAACTTTTAAATACAAGTGGCAACATTGATACTATTTCCAAGTCTTTTGTTCTAAACAAATCCTGAATTCCACTGCCCCCCCTTCCATTACTGAACACACTATACCTAGTAATTTCAGGAGGACATCAGGATTCTGCATTCTCAGTATCGACATTCCCTTTGTGTAATTGGATTTTGTACTACTAGGGGAAAAAACAACCACATTTGGATAGGCTGAATATTACATTTTAAACTTGACTGCAGGAAGCCCAAGTCATTTATCCACTGAAAGTTACTGGCTGATTCAGTCACTTCCATATGCAACCTTAAGGTGCATATAGAGCTTTAACACACACCAAATGAACGCAGTTGCATGATATCTGTCAGTCCCCTTAAAATAGCTTCACTATCCTAACAGGTCAAGCTTGCCTGGCAGTAAAAAAAGAACAAAACCACAACAAAACAATGCCCCCTCCCCCACACAATCTCATGGCTGGAAATCTGGAAGTACTCCAGCCTCCCTCCTTATGTGGCTTTGCTAGTCCTAATAATTGTGATCATTGAAACCTTTCAACTCTGTCAAATGCTGTTATGAAATTTACTGAAGATGTGAAGCAAAATGCAGAGCTCGCTCACCATCTCCACATATTCTGCACTCCCAGATGTCAATAAATCTGTGCTGGCATAAACAAGGTAGAATTTAAACTTTGGAAAATATGTAAGACTGGGTAGGTTATTGAATTATGAAATTGCAAAAGACATTGACAATCTTCTCAGTAAAACTAAACTTATATTATTTAAGCTCTGTTGTTTAATAACATCCTAGCTGTCATGTTTTTTTATGCAAAAATTTTAAGTGAAACATTACTGAAGCCATGATAGGAAAAAAAAAATTATTAAATTGAACTAACTCAGGTTACCAGTTCTAGGAACAGACTGCAACAAGCACTGGTATATTCTAAATCCTGTTATTTTAGCAAATCTTGATGTCAAATTCAAACCTGTAATACCAACTTTTGTCTGTATTTAACTCATTCCTGGCTTTCAGTATTTCCAAGAAATCTAAATTTCTTGAATAATGATGCAATTTACAACCATGCTAATATCATTCCACAGGAAAGGATTTATTTAAATCCAAATTCCACGAGCAATGTTAGGTATTTTAGCCCCAAATACTTGGATTGTAACATAACATGATCCTTAGATAAAGGACTGTAGTAAAAGTTGCTAATAGAAAGCCTATAGAGTTCTGTGAGCAGATGAACTGAATTACTGTGACAAGATCAACAGATTGCAGAAAAATAAGACAGTCCTTTACAATGTATGGGAGAGGTGTACATAGAAGAGAAGGACATAAAGCACATTCCTTTTAACAGAGCTGAAGAATTATAAAGATGTAAATGTAGGTATCTTAGGCCATTCAGTAAAATGAACCAAACCCGAAAGTTTGTTTTATAAACTCACTGCAACTTAGTATCTGTACAATCTTAAATTTCTTTTACATTCAAGTTTCTGCACATCTTGAGAAACTTTTAAGTTCCTTGTTAATTTGGCAATTAATTTTCAAAACAAGTTCATTACAATTTGGTGACAGTCTAGTGGGATCAAACTAGTAAATTCTCACAAAATAAATTCATCCCTTCTTCCAGCTTATACTGTAGAAACTGGCCACAGTGGTGGAGCTGGGCTTATTATAGCCATCTAGAAACCCTGCTTGATTTTAAAACTTCCAGTCAGGTAGTTACCCTTGAAAGTTAAATGATGCTTAAAAAAAAAAAAAAAAAAAGTAACTAACACTAAACTGGTCACTCAATTTACATTCAAACCAATACAGGTTGGGTTGGATGTATGAACCTAGATTCTTGAGGAAAACTTCATGTAAGGAAATCAGTTTCTGTTTACTGTAAGGTCTACGCCCACTAGTCTCCCCCAAAATAGGATTTTTAATTGCCTTATCTATGAAACGCTTTAAGAACCAGGATGCATTCAACTAGTTGCATCTCCTTTCCTAGGACAGCCATTTAAAAAGTGAATTCCTCCCCATTAACAAACCTTGCATTTGGGTGTGGAGGAAGCTGCATTTGTAGCAGCTTGGAAAGGGGGTCAGGGATTGGGAGTACACAGATGTTATGCTGTAATTTGTGTGAGCATAAGCCTGTATATACAACTGAAATGGGGTTAAAGATGGAGTCGTTTTTGCTTCCTAAGTGTCAGGCAGCTTGTAGGGCTACACAAATAAGCTTGTAGGTTCCTGCACAGATAAGTTACAGTATAACAACTGCTACAGACCTCTGGCAGCAGTTCCCTCTGCCCTTCTGAGGCTGCTAGAAATATTTGTGCAGAACTCTTGAAATATTTAATTCTAGAGGCTACAATGGAAGATGGAACATGGTTGTTTTATTTAACTGAATATAACCATGAACCATGGTGTAGCTTCCTAATGAAAATGCAGCAAGAGCGCACAGCTGCAGTGAGGAATAGTTAAATAAGCCTCTGCCACAGAGACACAGATCCACTTCAGCAGTGAAGGTGTAGATGCTGCCTTCCTTCCCTTTTAATGCCAGGCAGGATTGGGTATTTGACACGCCTGCAAGTCCAAATAATACACAGAAAAAGTACCATTTTTCCATTAAGAAATGCATCAAAAGACAATAAAAAAAATCTTATTTCTGTCAAAACATTTTTTTTTTTGTAAAATTGCTATAATCTTTGACCAGTCAAAAATATGCAGTCAATTGACAAATACTTGACTAGTCAATTGAACAGTTTGCCAACCTTAATGCCAGGTCAAAATTTCAGTGCAACGACAGGTTTTCTTATCAATATGATAAAGCAAAAAGACATGCAAAAAAATCCTTTTGGGTCTGCTGAGATGCACCATTTGACGTCTTTTATACTCGGAACACACCTGGAAAGGTACAGGGAGATTTTGAATGGAAAGGGTGTCAGTATTCAACATCCCTGTAAGCTTTTCTTCACAGCCCATTTTGATGAGGCAACTGTAATTTTTGAATCATCAATCACAACCCTGATGTTTATGAGGGAAAGTAACAAGGCCATGAATATATACCAAATACTGCACAGTATTTGTGCTAAAGCAAGTACTAAATGACTGCAGTATCCACCGTTACTGTGCAGTCCCAGTGGCACATGGGTGTTTTTGACCTTGCTGTGCAGTAGCTCGTTGCTACTGCACAGTAGCAACAGCATCACGGTTAGTGCCCACCAACACTACATCGTCTTAGTGACAAGCTATATCACGATAGTTCACTCCTGTAGTGATGTAGCAGCTAATGTAGATGCACCCACTCTGCTCCACTATAGTAACATCCATCAGGAATACAGGGATTTGTTAGTCTTCAGCTACTAATATGTATTACACTTTCACGCAGTTTCCAGCATGGAAGAATGGTTATTTTAATCATTTAAGGCAGGGTTTCTCAAACTGTGGGTTGCAAGCAACTTAAAAGAAGGCTGCAAACTTCTCAGGGGGTATGCACGGCAGCTCAGAGAAGCAGCGCACTGTGACAGCTGCCACATGTGAGCTCCTCGTCCCCTAGTGCTGCCATCCAGCATTTGGGGTCACAGTATCACTAAGTTTGAGAACCCCTGATTGAGGAGATATGAAAAACTGTGGCTGACTAGGAAGGATTTGGACTCACTGAATCCTCAGGCATTAAGATCAGGCAGTGGCTCCAGCCAGGACATCTAAAAGCCTGGGTGACGTGCTACAGACTGTTTTTATCATGTTAATCAGGTCCAGTAGGAAAATAATATCTGGGGTTAAGTAAGGCCTCAAAGACATGTTTAATTCTAAATGAGATAGGAATAGCTCCTCCATTTAACCTGGTGGTAGCACTACTGGTAGAATACACACCTTACTGGCACTGCTTGACAGGCAAAGTAATCAGATTTTCCAATGCAATCAAAACAGAGATGCAGTATTGTGATATTCACCTGCTGTCTCATCATCAGAACTGAGCAGCAGCTAAGGCATTCTGCAATCATGGTATTGAGGTGGGGAGGAAAAAAATCCATGCCCTTAAGGCCTCCCACTTGGCATCCAATAAGACATCCAAGGGCAGGACTGTCCAAGCATTCTCAGCAAGCTACCATTTATTGTGATGTTGTTCCGTGTCCCTTGGGGAGGAAGAAAACATTGGATATGCTTCTAATCTGGTCAGAGATTTAGATGTGGAGTCACATTAAGAACTAACTGCAAAGGCTCCAAATGCTGAAAGGGTTCTAAAATTCCTATGCATGTCTAATCTGAATTTGATCTCATGTTTAAGATGTGTAGCAAACATGAGTTCCAGCTGCCCTTCCTGCAATAAGGCAGGAGAGAATTCTGTCAGCTATGCCAGTATGTAGCCTGTTCTTTTGCTGTGCAGAGCACAAGATCAGTTACTGGATCTAAGCCCAAATTAGATGAAGGCAAATTTTCAGCAAAGGTTTTACCCCACATCTGTTAAAATTAATGGCCAGCCTGTGTCCCCTACATGCTTGCTTTAGTCCTGGACATGATTGTAGCACATTTATATCATGCAGCAGCATCCAGTTGCAGGGCTACACTACCTATGAAGGTCATTTGATACATAAAAGCTCACAAGATAACACCTCAAGTAAGAAGCCTCACAACTACCCATATTTTATTAGTACATTAAAGTTGTTTTGAAAAGAAATGAACTCAATTTTCCAAGTGGAATATTTTGATCCATTCATTGGTTTTCAATTCACTATGCTGAAAAGTCAGTGTGAAACTACTTAGCTATTAAAGAGTCAATTGGTATGCAATAGGAAAAAAAGGGAAATAGCTAATTGCCTAACAAATATTTATAAAATAGATGCAAAGAAGAAAAAAAAAAATCACAAATCCACCCCATTTTCCTATATCTATTCAACATCAAAAAAATGCTCTTTTAGTTGTTCTTCAACTTTTAAAAAAGACGACAGACAACTGGAGCTACCCTGGTAGCATTTTGCTATACAAATCATAGAATAGTGACTTGTCACTAGACTGTAGTTTATACCATTAAATTACTAGGGAAAATTACCAAAACTGCTGTCCCAAGTACTTGTGCTTTAGCAAGGTGATAGATGTTTACTGTTCCCACATCTTATGGTTTCTTGCAATAACGCTATGATGTAATTAATTTATGCCCTTCATACATGGGTCACAGCAAGGTAAAATTCTCATACAAATAAGCTTGGGACCGCATCTTACAATAAACTGAAGTATGATAGAAAAGGGGTTCTGGCAGTTCAGTCATGATACAAGTATAAACCACACTGAGTGAAAGCAAGACTTTCAGTTTGATACAGGAAATCCAGTACCACTACACTACACGATTAAACAACCCCTCTTAAATTTGTGGTTGCTCCTTATTCTGACCTCTTCTTCCAACATAAATTGATTACTTGAACAATATTAAACATGGCACTCTACAGGTTCAATGTGCTACAGAATGTATCAGTAACACCTCCTCTACAGAGGTAGATATTTATGTATTCTCCCCATTTCAGATAGGGAGACAGGCACAGAGATTAGTGACTTCCCCAAGAATGCATCTACATTTTGCAGTAAAACTGAAATACCATTTGTCAAAATCCCAGTCCTCTGCTAAGTCTTCCAAATGATGTTGCCTTGATGAAGAGAAAAGCTGCCACAGATAAGAAAAAAAATTCCCAAGTAACCCAATTAATGTGTATTAAATGAGAGAACCAGAACTATTGGAAAAATTTAGTAGCAAGAAGGCTTACACAAATCTGTAAGTTTTATCAGAAAAAAAGCTTATGAAATGTCCAACCCCAATGTATTAAGTTTACATCAGTCACTGAAAACTAGTGTTCCAGGATACAATTTTTATAAACATGTTTTATTTGTCTTGCTTATACCATTAGATTTGTAACTGCTGGCTGTCATTTCCCTTAAAAGGGGAAATCAATCCAAACACATACTGGTGCTTTTCAAAAGATAGCAATTAAAAGGGCAGCAGCAGCGGGCGTTTGAGATTTCTTAAAACCTTCAAGGCTGCAGGAAAGACGAAAGGACATGTGACCAAAAGTGTTATGATTATCCATTAGCGACTTCCATTGGTACCAGTATCAGTTATTTAGGTGATAATACAGCAAGGTCAAGTATTAGTGACAGACAATGTGCAAGTCATAAGGAATGATATAGTATACCAATCCTTACAAAAGTCATTGCTATCAAAATAAACTTAAAATGTGTCCCAAAAAAAGATATCTAAATACTTCACATCAAATATACAGGTGGTCATCCAGATTATATCCCATATTTGTTGCAAAGATTTTTTGAAATGCCAATCAAAGCTAATTGTTTCTTGGGGTTTTGTTGTTGGTTTGTTTGGTTGGTTTTTGTTGGTTTGTTGTTTTTTTTTTTTTTTTTACAAAGAAACGTTTACACAATTCTATCAGCAGTTACACAAGCAATTTATATATCCTTAGCCAAAGTAAACTGGATCAAGTGGAGAGTGCTGTAGCTAAGGGAGTTTCTTGTTTGTTTAATCAAAAGCTGGTTGTCAGCTTATTTTCTAGTTAGGGATTTCTGCACCATTATGCAAACTGTTCAGTGCTTCAATTTAACAAGAAAAAGATGAAATGCAGTTGCTCAGCCAAACCACACTTCACTTCTTCCATCCGCCTTTCATGGGAAAGTTTAATTTTGCCAACTGCCATCAGAGTAAAATCTTTAGAAATTTTCAGATTTTATCCAAATTTGTTCCATTACTATTGAATTTCAGAAGTGAGTCAGTCTTGCTTTTTCCTGCCACTTCAGTTAACGATGGAAATTTAATCACCCTGAAATTGCCTTTTTGCTTTACTCATAGCAAGGGTGAGGAATCTTAATCTCATGTGCAAGGCTCAAGATGATGCTTAGGACAGAACATGCAGAGTAAACGTTGTTTCTTTCCATATCCAGGTAATATAAAGCTGACAATTGTAGTCCTGTCATGGGTAATGAAAATAGTCCCTTTACAATGAACTTCCTGCAAGGGAGAACAAATAGATAATAACTCTTCTGGTAACATGTATGGTACACTGGCCAGTGTGTTTTTGGCGTTTAATGTAATCCTGTGAATTATTTTAATTCACTTGCTGAGCATTCATTTGAGGCATTCCTCTGTTGGGTCTTGGGGGCCCTCCACGACCTAGAAAATAAAGAGAGCACTTAATTTTAGATCAAACCAAACAGTTTTAGAACTCAAAGGGATCGATTTCAAGAACTTTGTTTGGAATTCATATTAACATTAATGCATGCTAAATATCCACATTAATATTAACGTATGCCTTTTAGTATCAATGCATGTTCAATATTCCTATCCATCCAAAACAGATGCATATGCAACTAATGAATCTTCTAATGTAAATTCTTAGGATGTCTGCCTTGACATTTTTTCATGGCATTACTCAGAACTTTGCTAAATAACTTAGATTCCAATGAAATCCCCCCCCCCCGCCAATCAATTCAATATCCCAGTAACAAATGACAACTGCTAAAGCGTCACTCACCCCCATATTAACAGGAAAATAAATCCAACATTAATTAAACTAAAGTTAAGCTACTTTACTAGCTGTTGGTTAGTATTTTAGAGGAATACCAGGCTTAAAACAATTAAACTAAGATTCCTTCTTATAAATACCAACCAGCCAGCTAGTAACTTTGCTCTCACTTTCCTGTTCATTCACCGCAAGCTACGTTGAAGTCTCAACTGCAATCTGAAAAAAATCGATCAGAATGTACTGCTCATTTAGAGGTATATATTTTTAAAGCTAGTACAGCTATTCCTCGCTTAACGTCGTAGTTACGTTCTTGAAAAATGTGACTAAGCAAAAGGATGTTAAGCGAATCCAATTATATCACAGGCGGTGGCCAAATAAGGTTATAACTGAACAACGTGCAACTTTAAACGAGTATGTTCTCTAATAGATCAGTGACGTAATAATGAAACAACATTAATCAGGGCGATATTAAGTGAGGAGTACCCCACCTTACAACTAGATACTTACTGGCATTTTTCTGAGCCCCAACATTCCTACTTTTATAGCTGTATCTTCCATATGTATGTAAAGTTCTAACTCCGTGACAACCTAATACCATCTCAGTCCCCGCTCCCAAAATAATTTATTAGGCTTCCTTATGACAACACATACAGATATTTGCATAATTAAATTTAAGCAGCAGAAAAAGTAAACAAAACAGTTATTACCCAAAGACTATTGAAAAAAAATTATGAAAACACTGGGAATGCCATTAAAATTCAAAGGCAGAAAAAATAAAAATCAGTTTAAGTTCAATTTCAGTTACTTGATAATAATTTAAGCTCACATATAAACAAGCAACTCCAATGCGTTACTATTTTTTAGCTCAGACCCAAAAGAACCTCACAATGGGCAACTAGAAAGACAGGGACAGAGTCATTAAATAGATTTTTATAGAGGGGAGAAAACATGCATCTCTACTTTTAAAATATTAAGTAATCTATTAATTTTTCCACAGGATCTAGGAATAGAATGACAAGCAGAGTTTATGAAGACCAAAAAAACCAACTCTGCAATAGGCTGCAAATAATGCAAAGTACTTTTATTGAAATTCAAAAAGAAATAGCAACACATACTTTCAGAAGTCTCAGGAAATTTCAAAAGCAGAAAAAGTGCCTGCCTGGTATGTCAAAATTCTAGCAAGTCCTGTCTGCCAAAACTAATACTTCACGTTTACAGCACTAAAACGGTTAAGATAAAGCTTTCCAAAAATATATGTTCAGTGCTTCGTAAAAACAAAGGCAACTGGATAGTTCTGATGAAAAGACATTGGTCTGCCAAAGAATATTCTGTCCAACAGCCAACAAACTAACTCCTTCTAACAAAAGTTTGAGGAAAAGTTTAAATACGTTTTTGAATTGCAGCCTATTAGTTGAACATTATTATTATTTTTAAAAATCCACAACTATCTAGAGGGTGAATTAGAAAATCCAATTCAGCAGAGTTAAGAACACATCAACACTTGAGAATTACCTCGAGGGGCTCCCCGAGGTCCATTCTGTCCAGAGCCACGTTTGAAATTCTGTTGATACCCATCCTAAAGAAAGTGCAGGAAAGTAAATTAAGGTCTCATCAAGGTGAACTCTTTTGTAATTCCTCAGGAAGGTAAATATTTACCAATAAAAATATTAAGTTTGTTAAATATGAAAGAGCATTACAAATAATCCAATCGTATTTTGATGAAGTGATGAGTTTGGGCACCATCAACATATAGCTTTGTACTACTTTTCAGGAAATCCTGGTCTTGTGATGAAGAAAAATCAATTTTTTCAGCACCCAGTGAGAATACCTTCCTATTGCTGCACTGCTCTAAAGGCTTGCCTCTGGGTAAATAAACTAATCTGGCAATTTTTTGAAGCTCATGAGGTACAATGGTGGACACACCACCTTTATGTTCAAATCCCAGCGTGAATTTAATACTGTCAGTCTGGAAGGTAAGGGTGAATTTTTGTTTCACTGGTTGCAATTTGTGGCTGAACATTTTTAGTTATCTTTTTGATAACATGTCAAGATAATAGTTCATCTAATGATGCTGAAGACATGATTGACATGCTCTTTGAAGACAGAGAGAGTGAGCACAAAAAAGTGTTTTTATTAAATTAAGCAATCTTTTCAGTCCTAGAATTTCAGTTCAACTTTGGCTTACCCTCTGGTAGTTGGGATAGTCTCGTGGAGTGTTGAACTGGGGCTGTGTGTAACCACTGTTTGGAGTGTTGGAGAATGAAGGGCGATAGCCATCGTAACCTCCTAAGAAATACAATACAAATAGTTAATAAAGGGAAAACGGCTCTTTGAGTACACATAACAAAACCCACTAACAGGATTTATTCAGTATTCAGAATATTTAAAAGTTTCTCAAATCCACAGATATCACAAATATTTGTATTAATAGCAACACAATTATGTGCCTTACATAATCTCATTAAGACATCTGGAGAGGTGGCATTTAATACTTTCTCCAATATTTTTTAGTAAGCATGGCTCAAATCAAATGCAAGCATAAACATTTTTCTCACAACCAGACTAAAAAGGAAAAAAAAAAAAAAATCAAAGAGCTAGTATTCTAGCATTCAAATTGAAAGCTGCAGTGTTGAGCAGGCCTACTATTATTTTTTGTGCACTTGTAAGTCCTCAGGGAAAAACTCTGAACTTCCTACATTTGTAAAATGCCCAGCCCTTTTGGTTTATTACTGAAATATTTAACACTTCATTTGGTATTTTACAAATGTATTATCATGACCAGAAAATGATAAAAGTAGGTATCTTGCAAGATATTATCATTTTAATCAGGGCTGTAAAACTTCCACGTGGCTGGGGGCTGCAAGACTGCCAGGCCCACACTGCGTCCAAACCAGGCAAGTGTTGCACAGGCCTAACCTATTAAATGATATAGGATCTTAGTGCTAAAGACCCTTAGTATCCTGTACTACTGGGCGGCAGGGGGAGAATGATGGAGTCTCAAAAAGTATACTTATTTATTTTATTTACCTCGAAACCCATTGGCCGGTCCCCTGTATCCATTCATTAAGCCTCTAGCACCACGTGATCCACCACGAGACACTCCCCGGCTGTTATAATAAGGCTGACTGTTACGTGGGAATCCAGTATTTTGTTGTGGAGGCTGCTGGTGGTTACCTGCCACTTGATGAGACTGGTCTGGGGAACTGTGGTAGGTGCCAACCACTATAAAGAAACAAAAATGGAAGCATCAACAAGAGCATGTATTTCTCTTGTTCCCCAAAGACTCAAAAGAATACCAATCTAATGCAATGTACACTACTTCAAGTACTATCAAGTAGTTGTTTGCTGCTTATCTATCTAGAGCAAGGGTGGGCAATTATTTCAGGTAGAAGGCTGCTTAACAAGGTTTGGTGAGTTTTCAAGGGCTGCATGGGTAGCCCTACCCCATGGTTGCCGCCTTGGGACCAAAAGTCCAGCCCCTACTAACCCCTAACCTTTACCAAAAGAAGTCCCTCTCCTTGCCCTCCAGAAATACTCCTTTTGGCAGTGTGGTTCCCATCTTAGAACCAGAAAAAAGTCAAATCATATGCTGAAGATCAAAAGCCTAACAGAAAGTATTTTAATTTTATTACAAAAAGTATTTTTGTCATGATTTGTATTTGTGTACTGTATAGAGAGATGATTGCATAGCAACTCAAACATAAATTCTTAGTTTTGTATGTTGTGTGTGGGGGCATGTGTGTGTATGTTGAGGTGAGGGGGCGTGGCTATGTGGAGGGGTAATAGGGTTATGTTTGTGGTGTATGTATGTGGGGGAGCACGGATGCATAGTGTGGGTGTGTGGGGTGCGAGTAGTGTTCTGCATTTTCAGGTTTTATAAAAAAAAAAAAAAAAATCCTGGAACTTTCTGGGGTTTATCTTCCAAACATAAAAACCAGGTTGAAATCTGGATAAAAGGAAGAAAAGGGGGGAAAAAGTTTATATCGGGGAAAATAAAAATACATTCTTGTGGCGGGGAGGGAGCAAGGGAGTAAGGCTGGAACTAGGGAAAGGGTAGAGGGAGTGGTGTGGCACAGCCCATCAGCAGCAAAGCAGGGGTAAGTGTCAGTGGGTGCGGGGCAGGGGGGGCATGGCTCTTGCTGTTACACATACACTGGAAGGGCTGCACCAGGCTCTTCCCAGGGGGTGCATGGGCCTGGATCCGTGTGCAGCACGAGAGCAGGCTGCCACTGCAAGCTGGGGCCCACGGTGGCGCTGGGTTCTTCCTGGTGCATGGCATTGCACCCCACCACGTTCTTCCCTGGATGCGTTCATACTCCTCCCCACTGCTGCAGCACTTGCTGCCAGGCTGCCCTGGTATTTGGGGGGAGGAGGGAGTGGTGCGTAGCCAGATGTGGGGGTGGGAACCCAACCCAGGCACCAGCACATCTCACCCCACCTGGGGTCAGAACTGGGAGCCCTGTGGGCCTGTGCAGAGCAGCTGGGTGCAGCACCCACTCTAGGGAGTGGGGCCAGGCTCTCCCACCTGCTCCCCCAGCAGGGCTCGCAGCTCTCAGCACTGGGGGCAGGGCTGCATCCAGAGCTGCTGGGGTGCAGCTGGGACCCGTCCACCCTAGGAGCAATTCCTGCAGTAGGGTCACAGCTGGGAGCCCAGCACCCCCCAGGCAGTGGCTCCAGCTACCCTCCCCCGGCCCCCACATGGCCACTACCATTTCTCCCTCTCCCTCCCCTGCCAGAAACCTGTGCCTCAGGTAACTGGCACTTTTACTTTACCGCAGCCCTGCATTCTGGTTGACGGGGATGTTACTTTACCCGGTAAAATATTATTGAGTGAACTGAAAACTGGGTGTAAGTCAGTAAAAACCAAATAACTTGGAAAAAAAAAATTAGGCAATTTATTGGTGAAATTTGGTAAAAACTGAAAATGCAGAACACTAGGTGTGAGGGAAGATGGGGGAACCCCCACCCCCCAGTCTCGTCCTCACATGGCACAGCAGCAACAGGCAAAGAGTGCTAGGGGTGCTGGCTCTGGCCAGTGCTGCACATCACGGCGACAATCACCTCTAGTGCTGGTGCTCCCCGCCATCCAGCCCCCACATTTGTGTGGCATCAGAGGGAAGCCCCATGTGCTGTACCCCACTGCCTTCCCCATGCCCTGCTGCGTAGGTCGTACAACTCTGCGGAGAAGGCAGTAGGCTACTGCACATGGTGCTTCCCTCCAGTGCCATGCAAGTGTTGGGGTCGAAATTTTTTTTCTCTGGAAAAATTTCCAATGCAATAAATAGAATCTGATCTGATTTAGCATGTTTATTTGACTTATATTTAGTAAACAAATGTAAAAAAGTACCCCCATGTTAATTTTATGTCCCAATAGTCACAAGTATTTGAACTGAAATATTTGATTAGGAAAAAATTAGATACAGTACACTTAATGTGGTTTAAATGTTATATTCAAACAAATTCAAAGCTTTATGTGGAAAGAAATTATTTTTATTGAATACTTGTAAACATGTAAATACAATACACAATAGCATGTACTTCCCTTACATTGCTTGTTTAAATTTAAGAAAAAAAAATGAAGGCACTGAAAACTATTGACACACTAATTTTAGCACATCCAAAGAAGTGTGCATGATATGCTGTGGTTGTCCCCTCATCTGCTTCAACGGAGTTTAACTCTTTTCCACTGAGGTCATTGCAGCACCTCCAGTTTCACTGTCACTATCCGTAGAATCACCTTCACTACTTATTTCCATTTCTGAATTGGATTGAGGCAAATCTGGTTCAGAACTACTTGAACCACATTCTCTTTCACTAAAGGATAGTTTTACCAGTGAGTCAATGGGCAAGGGCAACTTATTGTCACACTACATCTTCTTCATTAATTGTGCTTCGCACTGATTCTCCAGAAGCAAGAGATTTTGAGAAATAAAAACAAGCTTAGTGGTGCATTCCTTTGTTAGTCTAGTCCTCTTTTCTGTCTTGATTGAGCTGAAAGCCTTCCAGTTCTGTTCACAAGTTGTGTTGGTGGAATGCATAGGATCCATAGAGCAATCCTAGACAACAGTTGGGTGTTATAGTATCCCTTCCACCATGTGAGAGGAGACATTCTCTGCTGCCTGCCAAACGATGTCTTTTCTCCGAAGCTTTTCTTTTGGGCAGTACTCGGTAATGTCTGTCATCATGGCTATGTTGTCAATGTTGGGGACCTCGTTAGCTACTCCCATAATTGTATCAAGAGCAATAGATAATTCATCTTCTGATAAATGTTTTTCTCTGTATTGAAGATCCAAAACATTTGCTGCCAGATGAACTGGATGAGAGCAAAACTCAGATCTCTTAGTAAACATATGTTTTACTTCTTTTTTGGATAGGGATAAGGAAGGCAAAAGCTTAATTAGTTTTTCATTCAGTTGGCTGAATATCTCTGAAATATTTGAGACTTGGTGCATCTCCTTCAAGTTTCTTAATAGCCACTGAAACTGGTAGTAGCAAACTGAATGCTCCTTGAACTCGAACCCAAACACACAGTTGTGGAGAATATGCTTCCGAATGTTCACGGGAATAATCTGGGATACTGTGTCATCTACTGACGCACACTGCAAACAGTTCTTTGTGCACGGCAAACTATGTAAACACTTTGTAGCAGAGCCCCATCTAGTTTCTCTTAGCAATTAAAAGTGCACTTTCCTTCTCCTGCTTCTCTTTCTGTAATTTCTTCAAAGTCTGATTAGCAACATGATTACTGAATACCTTCACAATGGCTTTGCAGTTTGCCAATACTGTCTTCATTGTATTCACACTTACTATGTCCTTTGCCAAAACATTCAACCCATGAGCAAGACAGCCAAATACTATTAAATGAGGATACTTTGCCTTTAATATTTGCCACGCAGTTTTCATGTTACTCACATTATCAGTTATACAAGGGCTGGTACCCTGGAGGGACCTGCACTTTCAATCTCTTCACTCAGTAATTTGAGCTATGCATTCACCTGTATGATGAGAAGATTTGGTAACAATTGCTTTCAGAAATATTGGTTCAGGTGTTGCTAACAATGTTCAATAAAGGATAGCCTTGTATATCAGTCCATCAATCTGACATCAGAGTCAGTGACTGTGCTCGACCAATCCTCTGAATAGCCATTCTTTGAACTCTGTCATACTCTCCAAGAGACAATGGGATAAGCGATAACATGATGGTAACTTATACAATGGACAAATTAGTTTGTAACGTTCCTTCCAGTATTGATTTTCAGTTATGGAAAGAGGTGTACCACTTGCAACTATAGCTTGAGCTAATGTCTCATCTGATTTTTCCTGAACTACTTTTGACATTTTGTCCACAAAGCTTGATAAAAAGCTTGACTGTCTTGAACGGCTACTCATGGTGGATCGCATATCCGGCGACAGTGATCTTCAAAGCAAGGATCCTGCTTCTTCCCCCAGACCTGGAAGCTCAACATTTTCATTTTCCATTTTTTGCAGATCTATTTCACTCAAGTTACCAAGTTCCTGCAACAAAAGGGGGAAAAAATTTTTATTTTAGCTTATTCTAGTCTGGTCTCATCCATCAGAAGAAGTGGCAGGGAGCTTGCCCCCACCCCCCGCCAGAAAAAACACTCTGCTGCTCAACTTGCTGCTCAGTTGCCTTGGAACTGCAGAACTAAAGGGAAGCATAGTCCGATGGCAGAGGCCAGACTAAGCTCACTCTGCTGGGTTGAAATAGATAACTATTTATCTATTACGTAATTTTTTTTTTTTTAAGGTACTGTTAAGCCTAAGGTACTTTGGGGGTGCTTAGTGTAAACAGAAAAGCAGGATACAAATATTTTAAATGGATAAAAAATAACTAAATAAATAATAGTCCAGAGTTGCATTAACAACTTTTAAAATTATAATGTTTTAAAACAATATAGATGGTAGTCTAGACTATGCTAGCCTGCGTGTTGTTTAACGTATTAATTTGTTTACTTACATAGGATTCCTGAAGTAGTCTTTTCTCAGATGATGTTATTCCACCACTTGGTTGTATTAGCTTTCTCTATATGGCTTGTACTTTCAGGACAGTTTCTAAATACTATTAAATATGTCTTCATTCTTGTTGCGTTGTTAGCATACTCCTGCCCGCAATATTTACATCTACCAACTTTTCTTCGTTCCTTCAGTGACTTGAACTTCACTATAATGATGCCACACACTAGTTTTTTTTCTGATTAGGCATTATTATGACTACTTGAAACCAAAAGCACTAAAAAACTAACAGATATTATGTAAACACTTCCAATTTCCCCAATTCAAGAAAAGAAATGAGACACTGCTCTGTGCGTTTGCTGAACTGAATGTGAAACAAAAGTTAATCAGTTTTAGTTTTGGTCATGCGTTCACTTGCGATCTGAGAATAAGAATTTTATAAGAATAAGAAGAAAATACGAATTTTAGCTTTGGTTTTGATTTGACCTGTACAGCCAACTGGGTGAATTCATAACTTGATTTTTGGTTTGGATTATTAGGTGAGTGTATTTACCCTCCTATTTACAAATGAATAAAACATATATGTACTCTCTCCCACACTTCCTAGGGAGAATCACCTGAAAAACATTATTTTCCGGAAAATTTTCCACCCCACATCTCTGCTCTGGTGCCACGCAAGTACAGGGGCTGCACATGCAGGGAAGTAAGAGAGGCAGCCCAGCTGGGCTGTGCCCCTCACACCTATGCGCAGCACTGACTGGAGCTGCACAGTGACTAGGGTGCCTGCTGCTGCCACCAGCCAGGGCTGTGCGCAATGGGGGGAGTTTGTGGCAGGGTCCCCACACCCCTATACCCTGCCCACCAGAGGTATACCAGCAGGCACAGGCTGTGTGCTGCCGCCAGCCCCAGCCCCACACTCCTGCCTAGCTGCAGCTCCCCCTCCACCACTTTCCTACCTGGTGCCAAGAGCAAGCAGGTCCCCTGGTGCCTGCCTGCAGGGGATAGGGCTGCACCAACCAAGCACTGAGACTGTCCCTGTTTACGTCTCCATCTCCTGCAAGCGACGCGTCCCCAGCTGAGTCCAGCCCTGTCCCAAGAGCAGCACTGAGCCTGGTGCTGCTCGCAGGGGATGGGGCTCGGCTCAGCTGAGCCCAGCTGCAACCCGTGAGCGGCACTGGCTGGGTCACATCCAGTGCAACTCAGAGGATGGGGCCACACCAGCTGAGCACCAAGTCCTCCCTCATCCCCTGCAAGCCAGGTGTGAGTGGCACCTGGCTTGCAGGGGATGGAGCCATGCCACCCAAACACTGAGCCTGGCCTGGTCTGCCTTGAACTGTGCTGCCAAACGCCAAGCTCAGTGCCACTCAGAGGGGATGGGCTGGACTCAGCTGGTGCTGCCTCATCTCATGCGAGCGGTGGTGGTGTAGCCCAGAAAGCACTGCTTGTAGGGAATGGGGCCGTGCCAGCTGAGCACTGAGCCCAGCCCCATGCCCGATTCTTTTATGTTCTTTTATGTGGCACCGTGTAGAAATCGAGTTTGATTTTTAAGACCCCAAAATTGAGCTTCAAAACCCAATGTATACGCCGTGAAATACAGTACATGGTAAAGCATGAGTCTTTTGGTTTTGGACCATATCATGCATAGATTGTACTAAGTAGGTGCTAAAGTTCTGTTTAAAAGTCTGTTTATGGAGTACCTGTGCCAAAATTTGCAGGTGTTTCAAAAAAGGTAAAATGCATCATTTCTGGGTGAACTAAGTCTAGAGATACTATGTGCAAATTGCTACAGCTATATTTATCTTAAAATCAGTTTTTTCAAATTTGTTCGTCACTTACATGTGCTCAGGGAGAGCAGAGTCTGATAGAAAGAAAGGGAAGGGAATGCCGGGGAAAGAACTTGAAGAAGGGAGGGCAGCAAAGGTGCTACCTGACCTCCCAGATTTGTTTTGCCTGTTGTAGCAGTGGGAGGTTGACAAATTGAAGACAAACCTCCAAAAATTAGATTCTATGCTTACTAGCCAATTGCTCATCAAGAATGGCGGGCGGCGCGCGCGGGAACAGAGGCCTGCGCCCCTTCCCCCACCTGCCTCGGGCCAGGGCTGGGCTGCTCCCCTCCATGTTGCTTCAGCCCAGGACCAGGACTGCTCCCTGCCTCCCCCCACCACTTCGGGTCAGGGCCTGCAACCACAGCGGCGCGCAGCTACTAGTAACCCCCCTTCCTATTCTCCTACCTCCCCTGTCCCCTGCCCTCCCTCCCAGATGTTGTGGGGTGCTGGTCCCCGATTCCAAGGAGCAGACTGGGGGAAACAAGGCCAGCATGCTCCGGTCCCTGTTGTCCCCCTCTGCCTGCAAGGGGCTTCAGTCATGGCGGCGCACCGCTGTCTGTCCAGTGCACTCTGATTGGCTGCCGAGACAGCCAATCAGAACACGAATAAAGTGTTACAGACAAACAGATTTAGGCTTTTATAATATTAGAATGTATGCATTTATAGAATCCAATTATTGGGGGGTTGTCTTATATTTGAATAAATACAGTATTTGAATGCATGTAAGCAGCCTGTGTTAGGCCCTTAGCAGACATTCATTTAATGGTGCAATGGGACCTGTTCCCTGACCCTAATAAATGTGCTTCCTGCCACATATGCATGGCAGGAAAATCATGTCACCACTACTTGCCAATGCAGGAAGAATCCAGGATCATGATTGTAAGCTTCCCCTGCAGTGGCATGTTAAAAGTCATGTGCCTCGTTAGCCAATTCAGTCTTGGGACTGGCACATACAATCATCTAATTGGGGGTCCCAGCCCCGGGACTGCAGAGCCAGCTGGAGAAACGTGTGGTCCTAGAGAGCTGTCAACTAAACCCCACCATGCAGCTGGCATCAGGCTTCATGGGAGTGGACCCTGCCACACATTCAGTTTAAGATGCAATGGAAATGAGCCATAAAATTATTATACATATTTTACAGAATAAATTTGTGGCTGATTTCACATTTTGTTGGGCCATTAAATTGCCTGAAGGTGTGACTGGGTTACTAATGAAGATGCAAGTACTGTAACATATCTCAGGTGTAGCTATACTGAGTGATGGAGGGATTACAGGAAACGCATTAGTAGAGTGCAACTGCAATATGTAAAGGTCTGGAGAATTCAGACCCCTCTGGATAAGACTGAGCCCCACTACCACACATGCCTATCTATCCTGAGATTCAGTAGACCTCATTTCAGTGCTGAATCCTACAGGCATATAAACAAACATTGCCAGGGACAATCGGAAATGAAGTGGTATATAAGTGACTGCTGGGGGGCAGGGGAAGGGGAAGGGTGGAGGTTGTTCCCAACCAAAATACTGTCATCTTGGCAGCCAAGATGACAGAAGAAGGACCCAGCCAGCCAGCCGGCCTCCTCAGCCAGCCACCATCCGGAGACACTGCCAAAGGGCAACACTAAGCACTGCCCATCTCTAACATTGTCCTTCAGTGGCAATTTGAGGAGGGAAAGGAGGCTCTTTTACTTCTGTTAAGGTTTTTTTTTAATTTAATGTTGGGGGGGGTATGTTTTCACTGGAGGGAGGGAGGGGGGGCAGTGAGGAGGTAGCCATAGCCCCTCTGTAGGAAAGAGGGGTGTTGGGCTTTGCACAGTGAGGGGCTCTGGCATCAGGAGCTCTCCCCATGCTGCCAAGCAGAGAAGCAGCAGCCACAGGAGCAATCCGCAAAGAAACGGTGGTGACTGGATCCTAACATCTGCCCTCCTCTGACCCAAACTGGGTCGTTCTAGTCCACAACCCAAAAGGGTTGTTACACTTGGTCATTAGCATGTAATAAGTTACTTATTGGAGTCTGGTACCTTCTGTTGCTGAATAAAGACACTAGAGGGACCAGCTTACAACACAGTCACATGAATTCTTGATTAGACAGCTTAACAGTACATTGACATGTGTCCCATCACATACTTTTCTATACATCCTTCTTATCAGGCCTTTTCAGCCATGTCCCAACTTCAAACAAACCTCCTCCCACTAATAAGGCAGAGGCATGGACCTTGAATTTGTATTTACTGGTTTGTATGGGTTTAAGCCTGCATTATCACCAGGATACCCTCAGATCCCTGGTCACCTGGGCAGAAAAGGAAGCCCAACATCAACGTACATAGGAAAATAAAGTGTGAATCAAAAATCTCCTTCATATCCAATTCTCCCCTCTTTTTCCACGCAACAATCCTATACACTTCCTTTCCCCACATCCAACCTCCTTATTTCTGGCTGCCAGAAAATATGTGCATGGGTATTGTTTCCTAAAAAAAAATCTTTCAGGACTGTCTATAGTTTAGATTTGTGCTAAATGTAGCTTTCATAATAGATAGATAGAGAAGAGACAGAAGAGAAAAGAGAGAAGAGAAATTAAACTAGCTTAACCTTTTCAATTCAGAACTACTTCAATTTTGTTTCCCCAAAAGGGACCTGCATGTCATTTACTGGCTGGGTTAAGTACTGAATAACAGATCAGTATGGGAATAATCAGATCATGATGCAGACTCACAATGTGTGCACAAAATTTTCATAGAATCTATGAAGCCTGCCTTCCTTCTTTGCGGAAAAGGGAGACCTATTTCTTGAAGAATACCTAACATTTGGATGAAGTAAATCCCTCTCTTTCCAGGAGGATACACCAAAATACAGAACAACGCAAGCAAACACATGAATTTTAAAGCACCTGTGTATTACCAACAATAAATACAATAGAACTAGCATTTCAGTATATTTGCTGCAAAGTTTTAAGGGCACAGCATAGATTGAGAGAAGCGCACGTATTCTTAAAATGCTTTCAGATTCTACCCAATAAGTCACTAAGAGCCATAGACACAAACACTTTTCAGTTTACAGCTTGAACACCCTTGGTAGGTATTTGATATATTATAATCTGCCACTTAACACCTTACTTTGTGTCTAACAGTTTTATCTAAAGTAAGTTTACCTGTCTGGAGCTGTTCTTGCTGTAGCTCTGATTGTTCTACTTGGTGAGGCTGACTGGAGAAACTCTGGTTGTAACTGGCCTGGTACTGATTTTGTTGTTTAAGGGTTTCTGGCTCATTGACGGGAGGAACAGGTGCATTCATATTGAACACCTATAGTGTTAGGGGAACAACAACAACATAAAAAAAAAAAAAATATAGCTGGCTGGTTCAATTCTGCCTTTAAAAAAAAAAAAAAATTCCACACTTCTTACTTACCTTGTGCATATAATAAGACCAGGTACACTTGGGTCTCTCTTTTGCAAATTTGTTTTGTGTGAATTCACTTACATGTGATGACCTTATTTATGCCAGAAATTCGCATTGTGCAAGAAAAATCCGATCTTATGCGAAGTCAGCTGGCAATGAGCTCCCTGCAGGCTGGCAGAGTTCCAGCCTGCAGGGAGCTGGGAGCAAGTGGAAGGAAGGCAATGGGACAGGGGGCATCACGTGCACATACAGTACATGCACGTGGCCCCAAGCAGCCTCGAGGGCAGCTCCAGCAGGTAAGTGGGGGAGAAGAGGGGGATTAAGGTCCCTGCAGGGAGGGAGTGGGGCAGGGCTGGGGCTGCTCTCCAGCCAGGGGGTGCTTGGGGCCCAGGGCAGAGCCTCCATTGGCTCATTAGGGGAGGGGGAGGACCAGCTCCCCGCTGCACACTTCCAAGGGAAAGGGGTGGATGCATGGGTGCCATGGGCCCTGGCCCCGAACCTGGGCCTGGCTCCTCTCCCTGCCTGGTTCCCAGAGCCCAGCACCCCACTGCCCTGGCCACGTGCCTCCCGTGGCACAGTGCTGTGCCACTCAAACAGTGGCAGGCACAGGAGGCATGTCCCCAGGGCAGCGCAGGACAAGCAGATACCCATTCCCTGCTGCCCTGCCTCAGGTGCCTCTCCAGCCCTGTGGGCATGACTTGGCACAACTGGAAACAGCAGGGCTGCGTGGAGAGGCTAGGAGCTCCCTGCTACACTGGGTTATGCCCGCCAGGCTGTGGAGGTTCGGGGGCAAGGAAGCAGGGAGCAGCGGGGCTGAGTAGAGAAGGTGCTCACCCCATGCTACAAGCAGCAGCTTGCGCAGCAGGCACATTGCCAAGTTGGTGCGAAATGAGCATCTTCTCCATGCGGCCCTTCTGTTCCCTGCCCCGGGTGCCTCCACAGCCCAGTGGGCACGACCCAGCGCAGCACGGAGCTTGTAGCTTCTCTGTGCAGCCCCACTGTTGCCAGCCACACTAAGTCGTGCTCACTGGGCTGGAGAGGCACCCAGGGAAGAGAAGCAGGGCAGAGCCAGGAATGGCAAGCACCTGTTGTTCCCTGCCATCTGCTTCCCTCCCCTTGGTGCCTCTCAAGCCTGCCCCGTACTGCCCTGGCAGCACACCCCCTGCACGTGCCGCTGCCTGCAGCGCAGAGCTCGCAGCCTCTTTGCACAGCAGTTATTGTATTGCACGATTACTGGTTGAATTTGTAATGGAGGGGGGGAGGGGGGAAGGGAGGGCAAGAGAGACAGAGTGAGGCTGGTATGTATCCCTATTAATTACATGTAATAATGGATTCGTTTTATGCAAATTCACTTTATGTGAGGTTTTTTTGGAATACAATCCTCACAAAGAGAGAGACCCAAGTGTAACAAGTACGACAAAGCAATTACATAACCAATTCCAGTCATAGTGGCAACCAAAAGAGGTTTTAACCAAGAGCAAGTGGATTCAGTATTAAGTTTTGGTACTTACCGTTTGCATGGATTGGAATGGTGCTGCATTAACATTAATTCCACTGCTATGCAAAGGTTTGCTAGACCCAGTCTGGAATACTTGAGGCTGGGATACAGTGGGAATTGATGAAGATGCTGGTGTCTGGTCTGCACTTAAAGACATTGAAGCCTATCAATGGAAATAAAGTGCATCTTAGCAACTCTTGACTGATACAAAGCATGTGATGTCACATTACCCTGGTACAAATTATAGGTGGGGTCTAAAAAAATGTTTCTACTGATAAACAGATGACTCCTACTTTAACTGAGCTATTACCAATATCTGTAACACACAAGGACAAAAGAGACTGAACAGAATTAAAAGCAAGCTCATCTGACATGCACTAGACAAGGTCAATAACATGTTCTTCCTTCTTCAATGCATACATGTTCATGAGCTAGATTTGTTCTTCCACAAGGTGGTAGACTGACAACAATTACTATTCCTCAGCTAACAGATAACCCAGTTTAATATCAATATCTGACCAAAGATGACTGAAGCTATAAACAGGGTCAAATGAAGAGCCCCTATCATTTGATACCTAAAATTAGTATTTTAAAATTATGAAACTATCTTCAAAAGGGATAAACACTAGCCTTTTCCAGACCTGAAGACTGAGCTAGTACAGGGTTTCCACAGCAAGATGAAATCATACAACTTGCCTGAAGCTGGTCAATTGATTCTTTCTGTGGCCGCTGCTCTGTTGTATGAGAAGGCTGATACATGGGCTGCGATGCTGTGTAGCCCTCACTTGTTGAAGAAACCAAAGGGACCTGCCAGAAAAAAAAAAAGAAAGAAAAAATATAGCGTAAGTTCCTTCAAGTTTCACTAAACACACACAATCAGGCAGAACTTGCGCTTGTGATTAATATCCTGTTAAGAAATCCAATACTGCTGTAATTTATCACATATAAACTTGTACATTTCCCTTGAAAAACGGGTGGGGAAAATTGGGGTGAGCATTATATGCAAGGAAAAGGGCTCTCTACTTGTATGGTAGAAAATATGGTAGAGGGAAGAGGGGACAGGGAGTGGTCTCACTGTTAATTATTGCTGCTCTGAGAGCCATGGCAATTACTGCTACATCCGCAGCCTTCCCCTGTCAATAGAAAAAACTTTCTTTTTAGTTCAACCCTAATCTAGTTTAGACACACCAAAACTGAAGCAGCCAAGACACTTATAAATGTAATAAAAGTCTTAAATGGAAGAACAAAAGATTTCTGATCAACTCCTTACAAACCAAGACTCAACAATTAAAGGAAACAAATCCAACTCAAGATGTAGCAAATATTTACTGAGGATATTCTTACCTGCGTAGCTTCCGGCTGCACAGGAACCTGGGTAGGCTGGGCAAGTCTTGATTCAGCATGAACTGCAAACATAGTGATTTGATTACATAAATTAGTGTTTCAGATAGACCCTACACAGTATTAATAAAGCAGTGTACCACCCTACCAATTAAGTTGCCTGACACCTAATATTTGTTGACACTGTTTTCCTGTTCTTACAACTTTGCCTAACTTTAAACAGTTAGTTGGCTATTTTCCTTGCTGTGCATCTGTCTGAGTCTGAGTTATTTTATAAAACTGAACCTGTTGTTTCAGAGAACAAAGCTAAGGCAAAACCTATCATGTCCGCCCCCCCCAATTTTAAACTTTACAGACAGCAAGACTTGAGGCACTTCTAGTTTACGTTTTGCAAGCCTCCCCCAAGATGCAGTTTTATGATTTACTGTTACAAACCTGGAGGGCAAACTATTTGCGGCATGTCCAAATTTTGTGCTGGATTCATGGGCTGTGCCGATACAATGGCAGGATCAAGAGCCTGATTCTCAAACTCCAGCATGGAGTCCTACAAGAAAAAAAAACAAAATTCAAACTTTTAATACATTTCTGAGTGCCTAAATTATAGATCTGTGAGCAAAGAGATTAGGTCCAAAATTAAGATTGCTAGACTTGTACAAAATATTTAAATTTAATTAAGATATGAAAAATTCCTGCAGCATAACCCCCAAATTACAGATTTTAGCTGACAACTACAAGGCATATGTCACTGAGCAGCTGAATGCTATGCTGCCAAACTAAATGAAGAGCAAAATGCAAGCAGCTAATCTGCACCTTACTATTTGGCTCAGTTAAATATATAACAAGTTTTTCTGCATGTCTTAGTAATTTAAGTAATTTTCTTCATTGTTTCTTAAACTAACTGACATCATGGAGCAACTACACACCTGCATGAAGTTATATGGGCCTTGCATCTGTGCCATGAGATCCTGTACTCGCTGCCTCCTAACAATAGGGTCTGCTTGAGCCACAGAAGCAAGTGTATGGGGTTCAGGAACAGTAGGTGAAGTAGACTGTGTTTGTTGTTGGAGTGAATTTACAACCTAGCAAGAGAAACGAGAATCAACTCAGTTACAGCTACACACAGGCTGAAACAATATCACATAAAAATAAGTAAAATATTGACAGCTTTATTGAAAAAGGACTCGTACATGCTAATAAATAAAGACTCGGTGGAGAGTCATTCTGTATCCTTCTACGATCATGCTAGCAATGGAGCTCCTATTACTTATAGATTGCCTACACTGGTGATTAAACCACACTTTTTGAACATTTCCATTGCTTTTATCAGACAACTATTTACTAAATAATGATATTGTGATAAAAGCTTTAGTAACTTTAAACATTATCCAGTACCTCCATGAGATTATACTACTTTGCTGGCAGAATAAATGCAAGACATTGTTTATATTATTTGTTTGTTGAACAGACTTAGAAGGTTTGTCTACACTTGTGAACTGACTAAAATTCACTAAAATTAGCATTCTTGAATAATTATTCCAGAATCACTTTCTATACAAGCACCTTTGTCTGTGTTTTCTTCCAAAGTTAATTAATTCACTAAATCAGAAATTAACATTCAATTTTGGAATAGCAGTAGCAATCCAAGGAGCAATTCCAGAATAAGCTACTTCAATGAATTTACAAGTGATGAAAAACCCCTTTGATTTGATTTACATCAAGAGATTTCCAGTCTCTGAACAGACACCAAAATATTTTGAGAATGGAACAGAGGTGCAGTTAAGCCATTTAAGTTTCGAGAGTCAAGTTACAACGGTCAACCAGCAGGCTCAAATCTGCTCTGCAGCCAAAACAAACAAAAGCATACAATGAATGTACGCTCCATGTATGCTCATGTATCTCCACCATACATGAAAAGTGACAGGCAGGATTTACCAGAGGTATTCCAGTAAGAAAGGAAAGGAAGAATAAGTAGAAATGGTTGGATGCACTGTGTATCAGGTGTTCAGCAATATGTGGGGTCACAGTATCAAAGCAAGTTGCATTGAGTATATTCATCCTGAAACCAATCAAGTTGGTGGTGGCGGCAAACAACAGAGGCTGGGAAGTCTGGTCTTCAGGACATTTCTAGACTACAGCCTTTGACAAAGGTGCAAAATGCAATAACAAGCCCTTCACAAAAATTCACTGGGGATATATTCTGTTGCCAACCTGTCCAGAACCTGTGTTTAAATGACTTCCAAGAAAATGTTGCCGAAAGAAAAAGAATACACAATCGTACTTGCAATGTAGGTGTATAAGACAAAAAGATGTTTTGTCATTGAATCACGCTTAAAGGAAAGAGGAAATTCAATTCTATGCTAAACGTTAATCTCCGATTCTGTCATTTGGGTTCCTTTTTTCCTACTCAAATCTAATGGTTTAGCTACCCCAAATACCGTATGTACTCAAAACCAAGGCAAGGTTCCCCACCCCCATTCAATATGGGGAGAAAACCCTCATCTTGGATTCAATTATAAGCAAGGGACCTCCCCCTGCCACATATCCCCAACAGCTACTGATCCTTATTGCCACCCTCCCACTCCACCTGCCCTCCACACAGCCTCTACTCTCCTGCCACCCCTATCATCTCCCCTCCACCACCATTTAACTTTTTGTTATAGCTCTGGCTTGGGCCCTACTTTGGACCAATGCAGGGAGCATGTGCTGCTTCTGGACCCAGCCTGGCCACACACTGGCAAAAGCAGCTCTGGCCATGGCTTCACAGCAGCAGCTGCCACTGCTTCAATAGCTACAGCAGGCTGGGGCTGAAGGTAGTAGCATGTGCTCTAAGCTCCCTGCCCCAGCCCAGAGCAGGGACTCTGAGTCAGAGCTACAAGGGAAAAGTAAGTGGTGGCAGGTAACAAGCTGGGGGGGAGTGTTACAATTGGTGGGAAGGTCAGGTGTCAGGGGGCACAGGCATGGGGGAAGGGGTAGTTAGAAGACATAAAACTATGGGGGAGAGGCAGAAGGCAAGGTGCAGGTAGGGAGGCAAGCAGCAGGGGGGTGGGGTTAGGGCACAGCTGGAGGAGCAGCTGCCACAGATTTGTTTCTGTGGGGGGAATGGCACCAAAAAAAAAAAGAAAGAAAAGAAAATGTGACCACATGTATGTCAAGCAGCCATTTAACACTGATTTTCAGTGGAAATAAGGTGACATCTCTCTCCTCCCCTACCCCCAAACACAGCAAACCTTCAGCTGCTACTCCTACACTGTGCACAACCACTGCATGCTTTGCTCTTCCCACTTCCCTCTGTAGGGAATGTAATGTGCAGGGGGAAGAAGGGGAATGGGAGCATGAGACACCCCCCCATCTCTATTTCAGTGCCCACCTCCTAAGACAGCACCCAGAGCCCAAGTCTCATTAACCCCCACATCACTATGCTACAAGGGACTGGCAGAAAGACAAGGCAAATGGACAGGGAGAACAGACAGTTTCCAGTTAGTTGGTAACTGCTTTGTTCACCTCAGTTGATCTAATCAACTTACCTGTTACCTCAGGTAGGAAATCAGGCCACTTTACTCCCTGCCCCCGCCCCCCCCTCCCCCAGGCAAAGGTATGGGGAGACCAAATTTAAAACAACCTTCCAAAAATAGATTCTAGACATGGAAAACTATAAACAAGTTAATAAATGTTCCATGTTCAGAATCTAATTATCTGGCCAGGAGGGTAGGTGGTAGGGGGTTACCTTAAATTCCAAGTCATCTTGGATTCAGGTAAATCTGGTAGTTTGAAAAATAAATAATTTTTTTTTAAAAAGTCACTAACTTTACAAAAAGTTACTACCTGTTTGAAACTAGTAATTCACATAAATTCAGCAACTGCCTAGGCATTTCCAGAACTCAAAATAGCTATTCAGATGTTGCTAAACTTTTAGATACTTCTGCTACAGTAAACAAATATTCCTATCAAATACTTGTTCTGCAACATTTGTGCACAAAACATGAAAAGTGCTTTAATATACTTTAAAGCCAATGACCAAATTCTACCTCCCCTAACAAAGTTATCACCAGTTTTGTGAGGCTGTATTGTCCTCAGGGGGAAACTTAGAACATCAACATTTCTTCGCATCACAAGTAACCCTGGAGCAAAGGGTGGAGGGGAGTATGACACTGATAAATGCAAGAGCATGGCTGTATGTGCTCCCCCAGCTGGGAGCTCCAGTTAGCTGACCAGCATTCCTAGTCTCTGAAGCACACAGGAATATTAAAGGGCTCCAGTGTGCTCCAGAGACTGGGAATACTGGCCACATGTTCAATTAAAGGCATGATAGGAACCAGCCACAAAGTTACACATATGTAATTACACACATGTATAATACCTTTGTGGCTCATTCCTCATTTTATCACGCCCTTAATTGAATAGATGTGTGGCCAGGTCACTATGTCAGGCATCCCAGTTACTGGGATCTCCTTAAAAGGCAAAAAGGAAATATGTATTAAAGCCCAATTCTTATTTGCTGCTAATTCTGTGTAAAATGTAACAAAGACTGTAATGCTGTTTGGTGAGAGGATATTAAACACTGAAACACACTTTGAAGAATTATTCAGAATGCAAATGTGTCTCCTATAACAATATAAAAGCTTTGACAAGAACCAATTTTCTCTATAAACTTAAAAAACTTTGTAGGCAAATTATGCAATTAACAAGTCTAATACATCAAGATTTGGAACAGACTACAGCCAACTGAAGTGATCCAAGAGATAATTTGACAGGTTTTTTCCCCTGCATGAAAAGGAAGTTAGCCAAATATTCAATTTAGAAAGAAAACATCAGTAAGTTCAATGGCAAAGCTGAACAAGCAGCAAAATTCTGTCTCCTTATGCATGCATACTATAAACAGGGGTGTCAAACTCATCTGGTGAGCAGCACCCCAGCATTTGCTTCAGCCAGTCTGTTTCTGCACCATATGTGGCACCTGCTTTAGCTAGATCAGGATGAAAGCCGCACAGTATCCACTCTAGCCAGTTTAGAGCAGGTGCAATTTTCACTGTGAATTGCAGATCAGCTGGAATAGGCACCACAGTCCTGGACTGGCCAGAGTGGACACTGCATCCAGTATGAGGGCGACCCACATACCCATCCCCACCCCCACATGCCAGATCCAGTGCCTGCTCTAGCCAGTCCAGGACCTGTGCCTTGGACAGGTTGGAGCAGGTGCTAGACTTGACATACTGCTTAAGGGAGGTGAGGTAGGGGGGCAGGGAATGGAACAAATAGGACTAGTCCCATGTGGGTATCACATGCAGCGCAGGTTCTACAGCAGACACCTTGTATGGCACATGTCCTGGTCCCCAAACACAGGGCTGAGCTGCTGTGGCATGGGTCAACTCAAGAGCTAGGACCAAATGTGACTGCATGAGTTGAATTTAGCCCACAGACTGTATCTTTGACACATATGCCTCACAATATTAGTTTTGAATTTTGACAGAGATGGACCAACCTACAGCATGCATGCTACGAAGCAGCTACTATGTAGCATGCAAACCCTGGGCACTTGGTAAAGGTAGGTGGCAGAATGGAGGCTGAAAGCAGAGCACAGGGCACAACCGCTGCTGCAAGAAGTAGTGTCAGGCATTATGGTCATCCCTGGCTCTGCAGCCACCATCACAGAATCATAGAAAATTAGGGCTGGAAGGGACCTCAGGAGGTCATCTAGTCGAACCCGCTGCTCAAAGCAGGACCATCCCCAACTAGATCATCCCAGCCAACACTTTCTCTAGCCGGGTCTTAACCTCCAAGGATGAAGAGTCCACAACCACATCCTTTCTATAGTGTTTTACTACCCTTCTAGAGAGAAAGTTGTTTCTAATATCTGTGGATCCTCATTTGCCATGTCAATCTGCAGTAGTTGTGGGGCCAGGGAAGTGTTAGCCTGGCTTTTGGCAATGACACTTCCTCTTGCAGCACCATCCTGCCCCTGCTCTGGTCTGTGTAGCTTCAGTCAGAAGTCCAAGCCTCTCCTACCCTGCCTCCATTCTGGTGCCCCAAAGCACATATTCCATCAGGTATAAAGGGTGGGTCAGGTGGCAAAGATCAGATAGAACTGACAGGGTAACCTTGGACGATCTTTTTGAAACTCAGTGGAGATTGCCTGGGTCAAATGCAACAGATTGCTAACCTTTCACAGAACACAACAAATTACTCAAGCTACTCAAATGTTGTTCCTTGCTCAAAAACTCCACCATATCAATTTATATTACCCTATCACTTTTTTTTTTTTTTTTTTCTTCTTCTTACAATACCATGGTCAGAAGCCTAGTAAGTAGAGACCAAGCCATATAGCTGCAATTAAATTGGTAATTAAATTGCCCAAGATGGAATGGGTGGTTAAACCTTCCAATTCCTACTGAAATAGGATTTAGCAAAAAAACAATGCCATTTAGATAACTGAAATAGCTGCCTGCCTTATCCATGGATATTTTATGTGTGTTATGCTGTATTTTTAAAGCACCTGTTAACCCTGTGGAAGTGCCAGTCAGAGTTCTACGATTTATATTGATCTTATATGAAAAGCAGGAATCCAGCCATTTGGATATGTACAAAATAAAAATTCTCCCCCAAATTATAGCATTTGCCTTTGGGCACACAGTACATTTCCTGAGAATTTACAAATGCATTCATTAGTTTCAATTATTCTTAAAAAGTTGGTTCTTAAAAGCAATGAAGCACCTCAACTAACTCAAACTTTTTTTTGGTCTCCATAAACATTAGACCAGGCATTTTGTTTTTAAGCCACCTAATTTTAGAGAAGTCTTGAAAACATCTTGTGTAACACATAGCCTTTGAAGAGATTTTAGTAATAATGTTCATCTTTTTTCTTTAATTATTTGTAATGTAACTGTCTTCACCAGCAGCTGAACAAGAAGTAACCAGTTATCAACATTAATGGGATATGTATTTGTGAGGGAGGGAAAAACCAAGGTATAGTTTCTTATGGCCACTAATGACACACAAAGAAAAAGAAATATGAAGAAGAATGCCTCTAAGAATATCAGTTTGATATTTCTAATATCTGTGGATAATAGATTAATATGGATCTACAAACTTAATTCATGTATTATATTTATATAGTTATTGCACAACATAAGTACAACTCAGTGTTCTCTGAGTATTCAAGTGTGTTCCAATAAATTAATATCTGGTGTCTTAAAATATAATCTTAAGTCTAAATGACCTGGGTTTATAATGCTCTTCTTAGATGCATTTCTAATACCCTTTACATAATTTTTTTTCTAAATAATTCAACCTAATATTTTAATTATTGTTATAGTACGGGAATAGTGTTTAAGTGCTATGACATGGCAAAATCAGCACTGGCAATGCATACAGAAAATAACTACAGATAGAATGGATGTGAAACTTCTAAGTATTCATTACATTTATTGGTGGCCTTCAAAACCACAAATTTCAGTTAGTCTTCAGATGCAGAATTTGGATGGCTGCTCTCTTGTATTTACCTCAGGGCTTAAATAGCCTAAAGACACAACATGGAAGTAAGGGGAAAAAAATTTAGTCTGGAACTTGCTTCCGAAAGAAGTCAAGATGAACCATGAGATTCGCCACCTTCAGGTACACTGAAATGAACTTGGTTCAATTTTTTTTTTTCAAATGGATTACTCAAGTCACAATTCCAACTCAGGAAACAAGCAGTTATGAAGGAGGAGACAGTATATAACTACATATTTTTCATTCAAGTTCCCATACAATATAACAGTAGATTCCTTACATATGTGAAGGATTAGAACATCTAATAAACCCTATCAGAGAAAGTGCTGTGATAGACATTGGCAAAGATAAACATGTTCTTAACTGTACTTTACAACAACTTCCATGAAGAACTTAAACACTTCTTTTAAGTATTTCCCTTTAAAAAACTGAATAGGAATAGAAATACGTGCAGTAAATGGACACATCTATTTTGGGGCCAAGTGTAACTTGTGGGTCAGCCAAGGAGATATGGTTGAGTTATGTGAAATTTTCTCCTTCCCCTCATAAAACTGCACAATACAACTCAACTCCACAGTGCTGTCAGCATCTGTGTAACAGCATGAAAATTCTACATAGACTCAATCTCAAAATCAATTTTAAAATTTCTTAATATCTCTTCTACTTCTGAAACCCCACTTCTCCAAGCTGCTCCTGAACTGTTAAAATAAACTTCTTCACTGAGGTCTAGCTGCATACTGCAGTCCAATTCAGTGGTTCTCAACCTTTGTAGACTCAAGGCATTCCTCCACAAGTTTTGTAAATTAAGCAACACTCCCTTTCAACAACTATTCTATTTATTACAGTGGGGCCCCCTCCAGAAGGGCTGAGTGGGTGAGTGGAGATAATATAATGGCCAGGCAGGGACTACACCTGATCCTTCAGACCCTGTGCCACACTTCAAAGTATCCTGAGGCATCCCTGGGTACCCTGGTTGAGAATTACTGCTCTAATTTTTAGATGCCCTCTAGCTTCGCACAGAATTTAAGAAAATGTGAATATAGTCAGCAAAAGTTTAAAAACCATTATCTTTGTGTTACAGCCTCTTAAGAGAACGCTGAAAGATCGGAGTCATTTGAAACAGGGATTGCAATTTTACCTGCAACACAAAATCTCTTACCTCAACCGTTTCAACTGTCCACTCATCTACCTGTTCCTTCTCACTACTGCTGAACTGAGTCTCTGCCATGAATTGTCTGTTTACATACTAAAATAAAAATGAGAAAGGGCATAAAAGTAAAGGAAAGTAGCATTAAAGCAAAGAAAGTGACCACAATCTTTCTACTGATTTAATACCTCAGTTGATTCAACTTCAGTTGGTTCAGTGTATTCTTCCACTGGATCAGGTTCTAAGAGGAAGAGAGACCATTTTAGATCCATCAAATTGAGCAAGTTACAGACCTCTTTGGCTTGGGCACTGAGTGGGTGAAAAACTAAAATCAGAAGAGAAAAAGTAGTCCAATACCCAGTATTTTGAATATACCTTCCTTTGATAAATAAATATTTACTTTATCTTTCTGATTTTAGAATTGCAACTTTTTTAAATGTCTTGCTTTAGAGAAGACTAGAAAAGAAAGGATGAGCTGTCTATAAATTTTTAGCCAATATAAACATTCACATAAACTCTGTAAGTCACCATGGATTCCCTCTTCTGTAGCATGTTTTAGTTAGTTTACCTGAAGGATATTCTTCTTACATTTGCCTACCCGATACAGGTTCCATTATGGCTACGCCTTACCCAGCTGCTGCTACAAATTGGCAGTTTAACTGCTGGTACGTAACCAATCACATTATTTCTGCACTTTATATTCATCTTTTACTTATATATCCTGGCTCTCTCAAATGAATGATGTAAGAGCTTAAGCTGTTTCCATATTTATAATTTTTCCTTTGCTCTTATGGATCCTAGAGAATAATGATCACAGCTGACCTAAACCAATTGGAGCTTTATATACTTACCAGCTTCTACTACAGGATCTTCTACTGCAGGTGCAGGAGCTGCCTCCTCCTCCTCACACAATCCATTCTGATGGTTGTGGGTACTATCAAAATAATTAGTTTGAAGAATGCGTTCAACGATATCCTTTAGAGCTTTGTCTGCAAGACAAAAAGAACTCATCAAGAATAGACTGAAGATCACTTTAGTTTTCTTGCTTCCTATACCAAAACCCCATATAATTTATTAGACATAATTAGTGAAACAAGTTCTCTTTAAATCTTCATCAACAACCTGTGCATTATGAAAGAAAAAGATTACTTTAAAAAGTCCAGCTAATTAATTTTGAGTTTTAAAATCATGGAGGATTGAGCAAAATTATTAGCATGGGATTAGTATATTACTCAAATCCACAGGTCCTGACAGCTTAAATCAACTACTTAATGATGACAAACTAAATATGTAACAGAAGCATTTTATAAACCATTTTAAACTTTAACTTCCCTAAAAGTGGTTCAAGACAGATTCAGCTATAAGTGCAAGCATATATGAGACCTGAAATTAAAGTTGTGACTACCTAACGACAACAAAAAATGTCCACTACTTCTAGAGAGGCTGACAAGGCAGTATTACTGGCTAATTGGGCTCCTAAGAGGACGATCAAAGAAGATTGATGATCCATGTATGGTAGCTAAGTGCTGATTTTCATGGTCTGAATCAGCATACATATGTGGAAGTGTTCTGGAATGCATTAGGCTGAAGGGTAATAAAAACATTCCAAGTATGCAGACTTGAGCTAAATAGGGTTATAGTAGTTTGGAAAACCTGACCTACAAATTTCCACCTTTAACTTTTCTAAAAGATTTTTTAACATGCAACGAATCTATTAACCTACAACCTTACCTCTGTATTCAAGTTTGGCACTGTATATTACTCCAGAATAAGGGATATTACGGGTGCGCGGAGCGGGCCATATTCGATTTGGATTCGGCCCGATTTGGGGGACAGCGATTCGACTTGCTGATTCAGATCACTGTCCCAATTCGATTCAGCCGAATCCCAACGTGAAGATTCAAAGCTGATTTGCAGAATCAGTGATTCAGCCACAGACACAGCTTTAAATTTTTTTTCTACATACCTTGAGGTACCAGGCACAGCTCATGAAAGCTGAGATGGTGGGGCAGATGGAGCATCCCACAGGAACACGGGGGACCCCCCCCCCCCCCCCCCCGGGTGTGCTCGGTGACAGACCTGAAAGTGGACTGAAAGTACTTCCAGTCCACTTCCACGTCTGCTGCAGAGCATGTGGGGAACACGCCCCCCCCTGCAATCCACCGCAGGGGGACCTTGGGTGCCCCCCCAGACCCAGGAGGCACCAGTCACCGAGCGGGGGGAGGGGGTCCTTCATGTGCTCCGCGGCAGACCCAGAAATGAACCAGAAGTGCTTCTGGTCCACTTCCGGGTCCACTGCCGAGCATGCTGGGGACCACCCTGCGCTCCTGCGGGACAATCCATCCACCCCACCATCTCAGCGTTAACAAAGTCTGTTACCTTGAGATATTTACAACATATAAAGCTGCGTCTATGTCCAAGTCGTCGAATCTCTCTGAATCGAATCAGAGATTAAAGGGTCTCCTGATTCGATTCAGATTCAGAGATTTGGCCGCAAAACATAACCCAAACTATGCCAAAACAAATCAGCAACCAAAGCTTCACACAGCCCTAACAGATATCATGCAACCAAGCTTAACAGGATATATTAGTTACCAAATTCTGTTCTACCCTGGAGTGATGCCATAGTAACTAAACATTTTAGCATTTGCAGTTCCAGATTATAGTCAGCCAACTTTTTTAAAAAGGGACATTTATAAGAAGATATTCCCCTTCACTGTCCAACATTACTACAGAACAGAATTAAGGCTATTTGGGTATCAACATGGAAAAATCTCACACCTCTCTTTGTATTCAAGTAAGTGTTAAATTCACTTGAATTCCATGGATTTGTAAATTTACCTCATCCCTGTCAATTACTTGTGTGTACTCTTAAGCTTAACTCATTTTTTTTGTTTCTTTGGTTTTTGCTCACTATTAGCATTTTTTTTTTTCATTAAAAATGTCAAAGTATGCCATCCTGTGATATTTCCAGTAATTGGACAATACTTAGAATATTATGCCATTTAAAATTTTAGTTTATGAAAACATTCACTGATACACCAGTTCACAAAACAGCACAATGAAAGAACTAGTTAATGTAAATTCAAAAGGCAACTAAAGTGTAGTGGTTAATCGGGCCCTTAATTTGTTCATTAGTGTAACAGGCAATGTTAGTGAAAACAGGACCAAGGAGCACTATTAGAGCCTGAACTACAAGTCCAAGATTTCTATGCTAAGGCAGTACTGCCTCAGGGCAATGGAGTCAATTCAGTAGTGCCAGGAAGTTTTTAAAGTACTAATGACTACATTATTGTAAGGCCAGAAAAACAATGATCAGGGCCAGCTGGTCCTAGTAATCTTGCAATATACTCTTGACAAGTTTTTATCCTATTGATTTATTACAACCAAGAGATTTGTTGCATACAAGTTAGCTAAAAAGGAATGGTAATAATAATTTGAGATACCTCTGCTGTCATAATGAACCCTGCACATGAATTAAACAACTCCTAACCTGAAATATTCTGTAACCTATAACAAAACTATGGTGAATTATAAACTAATCTCTTCAATTACAACCTTAGTTAAGATTTCAGTTAAAATTAACTGGAAGGAAAATCTGAAAGTATTATTCTGTTGTTCATCCAGAGCAAAGAAAAAACTGGCAGATTTAAATATCTTAAGACTCCTTTGAATGACTTGTGTCAAACTAATTATTTTTCAGAGGCTTGCTGCTCCAGGTACTGAGTGCAAACGTTTGGGAGGATACTATTTTTTTGTGCATACTAGAGGTTTCTTCCTCTTGTGTATGAAAAATGAAAGAATCAAATAAGCAGCTTCAAAATCAGTGCTTTCATGTCCAAAAAGCTCTGAAAGAATGTTTGCATTTCCCAGGCCACTGCAGAAAAGCATAGCATCCAGTTGTTGTCCTTTAAAATACTGTTTCTACTACAACTAGAAATAATTTGTCACCTGGATAGTATTAAAAAGTGCGCATGAACACTAGGAACAATTATCCCAACTGCAATAACACCACATCTATTTGCTATGAAGAAAGTACAGAGAACAAATTTTAACTGTAGGTAAGTAGCAACTGTGGATAAAAGTATCTGCTAAGATTGATTTCCTTGCTATTGCCTTGTTTTATGTACAAAAACACAACTATTCTAAAACTAAGTTTCTTCCCACAACGTTGTTTGTAAAAATACACCGTGAGAGTATCTGCTCCCAACTTTACTCCCAACTCCCTCCACCAGTCCAGGGAGACAGCATGTCACTTGGCTGGGACTTTACTGCTCCAGCCAAGCATGGAGCCCTCTCAATCCTCACAGCATGCTGCAGGCAGTTTGGGCCAGCCAATCAGGGCTGCCTGTGCACTACTGTCATCTGTCACCAGGTAGAATGGGGAGCCTGCAGGGCAGGCTGAGGTAGGTGCACAGGCTCCCCCCTGGCTGAGCAGGAGCTCAGCATTTGAGGGAACCAGGAGGGAATAATAATAATTATACAAAAGCAAAAAAAATCAGGCCACAGTGTGCTCTAAAAAGTCACAATTAATTAAATCTAATTTTAACAGTTGCAAAAGGTAGACCATCCATGAAGCTGTTGCAAAAAACAGACACAAGATGAAGTCATTCCTATAGCCTTTACTAATTTACTACATTCTGTTAAAAACTTTTGTTGTCCAACCCACAGTTCTCTTGAAAGAAAAAAAAAATTGCTGCTCAGCACTATCACTACCAAAATATTGCTGAAGGAACAGAAAGAAGGGACTTGGGTAAATGCTGAGGAAAGTTACATCAGTACCAAATGCAGTATGTGGTAAGTTAATATTTCATTTAATTATTTAGTTACAGCATAACTGAAACTGATCTGGAGAAAAGAACAATTCTGGCTGCTACAACTCTACTGAATGGTATCTGATTGTAACGCAATAGCTATTCATATATTTAGTATGGATTTCTTCTGGTGTTCAAAGCTCTAATCTTTAACAGGCAGTACATACTTACAGGTGGTTCCACAAACAGGTTTTTCCTTGCCTTCCAGTAAGTCCCACAGATGAATGGATGCTTGCTCATATTGTTCATTCAACCTTCAAAGATGTTTATTAATAGAAGCATAAATAAGTTTCTCAGTAAGTATCAAAATTCAGATAACCAGAATAAATTAAATGCTGAATATGGACTGTAGTGAGGTTACTTAATATATCTACCTCATATTCATGTCCCGTTCAGGGTCAACTAGCTTGTAAAAATCATCCAGCATTGTCAGTTCCTCCTCTGTTAGTACTGGCACTCCATTTGATCCTTGTTTCAGGTCACTGCGCACTTCTTCATCACCTAATTTGTCCAAAATAAACTGCAGCTCAAGTACAGTCTTTAAACGTTTCTGTTCAGCTTCTTCTCGCATCAGCTGTTCCCTGCGAGCTGTCTTCTTTATTGTTTTCTGGATCTGCTCATAAGCAAAGGGAAATTTTAAACTATGTAAACCAGAATTTGCACTGGATACAGTTAGATAATCTAGAGTTTTGACATTCTACCCAAAGATATTCTTCATATAGCATATGAAGGAAAAAAAATATTTACCAACATTATCGAATATCCTTACACATCTATTGTGGGATTATAAAATAAGCCCACTTGTATATACAGAATTTAAATCAGACACATCAAAGGCTGGAGCTGAATGGTATAGGAACCATGTTTCAGGAAAAAAGCATCATAGGGATGGGAGCATGTCTGTATACATACTAATGGTATACAGAGCAGGTCTTCTGGTTAGTGATCTGCTGAACAAAGTGAAAACAGCCTTAAATTGGGACTGCCAACTTTGCAGATGATACAGCTGAAGAGTCAACCCCCAACAGCAATCCCTCCTAATTATATCACAGTTTTGGAATGGCTTGGATGCACATCCCTCTGAAAAGCCGCCACAGACACACACACACACACACTTTGTTATCCCTAAAAGCCTGAGATTTAAATTTTGCTGTTTACAAAACAAACAAACAAACACAACATTGGAAGTAATTCCAATTTCAAGGTATCAACCTATTACCATATTTTCTTGTATATGGCATGCCTCCAAAAAAGACATACACTTTTTGTTTTTAGGAAGACAGAATGAAGAAAGCAATATTTTTTCAGAGTTATGGCCACATAGAGCAGAGACAGAGCCTAATCTTCAGATCACTCCCCACTCCCTTTCCTGCTCAGCCAAAAGCTGAAACTATAGCCACTGTTGAAGCCTGAACTCAATGGACAGATATAGGATTTTGAAAAAGAGCTAAGGAAAGTCTGCAGGGCTGTGAGATAAGAGAATAAAAACCAGGAGTAGCTAGAATGCAGTAAAACTGCCAAACAAAGGATAGCTTGCTTAATGGAACATCCAGACCATTGCAAGAGAGATCTTAAATACTTTTGGAGTGAAGAACAGTTAGTTAGAATCAGGTAGATTATAAAGAGCCATGAAATCAAACCGATTAAGCTCCATCAGTGCTTCCTGAATAGAAATGTCATTGAAGCTACAGGACAGTATGTTTAAAACTTTGGGTGGAGCAGGAATCAAACAGGGATATGACCCACACCACTGCACCCCTACCTAAACCTGGCCTTCTGTCATGCAGCTGCTGAAGGGAAGAGAAGTAAAGAAGATGGCAGCAATCTTACAGCATCTCCAGGCTCCAATTCTGGGCAGAAAATCAGCTTCCTCCCTCAAGACACACTGCAATTTTGGAGGGCTAATTTTAGAAAAAAGGGGCACATCTACACATGCCCTTAAGGCACCATTGTTACTGTACACCAAACAGCCCGTACTGCACTGTGCTGGCAGCGCAGTTAGTTTTAGCCCCAACATCACTGTAGCAGCAGCATTATGGTTTTTGCCTGCGGACACATCGCCATAGTGCATTACTACAGCGATGCAGTGTCATGTGTAGACATGCCCAAGGTGAGCGTGTGGTAACACGAGTAAATATGGTGGTTAGGGTCTTCAACATCCAACATTAAGTTCTGCAACAACCACAAAAAAACCCAACCACCCCAAGCCAAATAAGGTAATGGAAGAGCCATTTTTTTTTTTTTCCCCACACCTTAGATTTTTTGTTATAAACTTTTCCCATGCAGACAAGCTCTAAAAATACATAACGACCCTATACCTTAATAGGATGAAAAGTTACTCAAATTTTACTTATAAACTGATTCAGTGAATATTCGCAAATTAGGATGTGATCAAACAGTCCAAACCTCTTGAAAGCTCTAACTTCTTAAAGACATTACATTCTAAGACATGGGAAATTGCAGATGAAATTATATACAAGGAGGCTTTACTTCCCCAACTCAGTTCCTTCATTGCTTAAAGAATTCAACAGAAAGATCAATAAAGAATGCAAATCTCTCAACTTCAATTCCAAATAACTTCTCCTCAGTATCTGTCTTTACATACCCTTAATCTTGGAAAATTCAAGCAGCAAAAAACACTCCTAGAGAAGTAGGAATAAGGATATTTAAGTGATTGTAGAAACATTCCAAATAGTACATCAGCTTACCAGGCCAAATAAAATAATGCAGTAGGCTGTAATCCATATAGTAATTCCACTTCTTTCCAAAATTGAGACATTCCAAACATTCCCAGAAATTGCCTTAGGACTAACTAAATATACCAACATACCTTCAGAAGCTAGAATATCTGTTAATTCATAGTACATCACTACAAGATTCAATTCACTGTGAATTTTTATCTAACTTTTCTTACAGAGTGCTTTCCACATTTGTACAAAAGGTCAACACCCCTCCAATTCTGCATATAAATGGGACCGCAGAAGCAACAGTAGTAAAACAGTGAAACATCCTTCCACCTAAGTAACCACCAAGTGAAGAAAGAAAAGTAAAGACTGGCAACCAGACTCTTGATCGTTGTTACACTGTCACTTATTTAGGAGTCAAATTGGACACAGTCAGCATCTGGAAAGGATCCAAAGTAAAGGTTAACAGCAGAAGAGCTCTTATCCACCACCTGGGGACTACCTGGGGTCCTTATGCACTACCTGGGGTGCAAGTTTCCAAACACTTTGCATTTCCACTTTAGCACTTATGTATGCTCCTGCTGGGTACTGGGCACCAGTATGGGGCCAAAGCACACATGCTAAGTTAGTGGTTTCCAGCCTCAACAGCATCATGAGGACTATTATCGGATGCCTTATGCCAACTCCAGTTGACTGCTTACCAGTCTTTACCATCCCGCCTTCCCTAAAATATCTGGAAACAAGCTGCTACCCTGGCCCTAAGCCTCAAAGCCCAAGATCCGGACCATTCTTTGCACTCCAGCCTAGTAGCCACAAGCCACTAAACCAAGTACAGTGCCTGAAGGCTCAGAACCTTTTCTCCAGTAAGCTCACCCAATCTATAGATAGCATGTCACACCTCCCATCAGTGGAACAGGCAGTCTGCTGCACAAGAACTGAAGCTAAAGAACTTCATCTCCAACACCAGCTTCTGCCACACCAGATGGCAGCTGCCCTGCAGAGCCTGGATTGCTCTTAACCATCTCAGAACGGGAATTGGATGGTATGAGGGTGAACATGCACTCTTAGAGCCTCTCCAATGATGCTGGCTGTAGATGTGGTGCTCAAGTTCAGATGGCTGGCCACATCATCTATGAATGTGCTTACAGCTCATCCTTTGGGCTCATTGAGATTGACCATTCCACCTGTTGCCAGCCTTCTGGCCCTCATGCTTCCAATATATGAGTGCAGCAACGCTCGCTTTATCATGAGCAGTAGGATAAAATAAATAGGGCATCACCTCAAAGTGCAAAAAATCTGAGCAGCATGTAGCAGCTGAAATTTATCTTTATGTTAGCTAACTGCTCCATTACCTAATATTCTTCAAGAAACAAAGGGAAACAAAATACATTTACCCTATACAATTACAATAGCTGAACAATACCCTCATCTTTCCTTACTGCGGAACACTGCTTCAGCAGGGTTACAGACCGGAGGCGTAATGCCCTCAATTCCACTTCCCATGAGTCTATGAATTTTCCCCTCTACCCAAGCAGCACAGTGCATTGTAACAATCATAGACTTCCTTCAAATTTATTAATTTTCACAACGTCTATGTCAAAAACTATGGCCTAAATAACAGTAAAAGCTCTGGAAATATCTGCAGTATGGCATTTGGTTTATCCCATGTCCAAGTGTGGTTCAGTAAAGTGGAGAATTTGGTTACCTGCTTTAAATGGAGAGATACCACACTTATCAGGGTGTTATCTTAGCACTTTGTTGTTCATACAAATAAGTATAAAGAATGTTTTTCATTATTTTTTAAAATTGGCTAATCTTCCAGAAACAAGGAACAGCAACAGGAAGATGGGTCTGAATGAGGTAGAAAAAAAAAAAGAGCATGAACATAAAGACATCTGCTGGGAGACGCAGACAGCAAGGTCCCATTGCTCACGCGGGTTTCTAACCTGCGTACAGGACCTCCACCTGACACAGGAGTTGCATGGTCCCACTAGGGGGAATGCCATATTGGATCTGGTATTGGCAACAGGGGATGACATGATAGGGGACCTCCAGATCGGTAGCCATTTGGGAGACAGTGATCACCTAATAATAGAATTCAACATAAGACGGAGAGTGGGTAAGGTAACTAGTAGGGTGAAAGTGCTAGACTTTCGGAAAGCTGATCTCAATGCACTCAGGCGATTAAGTCAAGGACGCACTGCAGAGTAGGAGTTTTGAAGGGATGGGAGTCCAAGAAGGGTGGCTGTGCCTTAAGGAAACAATCCTTCGGGCACAAAGCAAGACGATCCCCGAGCGAGGCAAAAGAGGGAAAGGGGCCAGGAGGCTTCCATGGCTGACCAGAGAAATCCAGGGCAGCCTAAGGGCCAAAAGGGGAGCACATAAAAAGTGGAAACAAGGTGAGATCACTAAAGATGAATATACCTCCTCTGCTCGTGCTTGTAGGGAGGCAGTTAGACGGGCCAAAGCTACCATGGAGCTGAGGATGGCAACCCAAGTAAAAGACAACAAGAAATTGTTTTTTAGATATATTGGGAATAAAAGGAAGGCCCAGGGAAGAATAGGACCCTTGCTAAACGGGCAGAAACAATTGGTGACAGACAGGGGGGACAAGGCTGAACTCCTCAACGAGTTCTTTGCCTCAGTGTTCCTAAGTGAGGGACACGACAAGTCCCTCACTGGGGTTGTAGAGAGGCAGCAGCAAGGTGCCAGACTGCCATGCGTAGATCCTGAGGTGGTGCAGAGTCACTTGGAAGAACTGGATGCCTTTAAGTCGGCAGGCCCGGATGAGCTCCATCCGAGGGTGCTGAAGGCACTGGCCGACATCATTGCAGAGACACTGGCGGGAATATTCGAACGCTCGTGGCGCACAGGCCAAGTCCCGGAGGACTGGAAAAGGGCTAACGTGGTCCCCATTTTCAAAAAGGGGAGGAAGGAGGACCCGGGCAACTATAGGCCAGTCAGTCTCACCTCCATCCTTGGTAAAGTCTTTGAAAAAATTATCAAGGCTCACATTTGAGAGAGCCCAGCAGGGCAAATTATGCTGAGGGGAAACCAGCACGGGTTTGTGGCGGGCAGATCGTGCCTGACCAATCTAGTCTCTTTCTATGACCAGGTTACAAAACGCCTGGACACAGGAGGAGGGGTGGATGTCGTATACTTAGACTTCAGGAAGGCCTTTGATACGGTATCCCACCCCATACTGGTGAACAAGTTAAGAGGCTGTGACTTGGATGACTACAGTCCGGTGGGTGGCGAATTGGCTAGAGGGTCGCACCCAGAGAGTCATGGTGGATGGGTCGGTCTCGACCTGGAAGGGTGTGGGCAGTGGGGTCCCGCAGGGTTCGGTCCTTGGACCGATACTCTTTAATGTCTTCATCAGTGACTTGGACGAGGGAGTGAAATGTACTCTGAACAAGTTTGCAGATGACACAAAGCTATGGGGAGAAGTGGACACACTGGAGGGCAGGGAACAGCTGCAGGCAGACCTGGACAGGTTGGACAAGTGGGCAGAAAACAACAGGATGCAGTTCAACAAGGAGAAATGCAAAGTGCTGCACCTAGGGAGGAAAAATGTCCAGCACACCTACAGCCTAGGGAATGACGTGCTGGGTGGCACAGAGGTGGAAAGGGATCTTGGAGTCCTAGTGGACTCCAAGATGAACATGAGCCGGCAGTGTGACGAAGCCATCAGAAAAGCCAATGGCACTTTATCGTGCATCAGCAGATGCATGACGAATAGGTCCAAGGAGGTGATACTTCCCCTCTATAGGGCGCTGGTCAGACCGCAGTTGGAGTACTGTGTGCAATTCTGGGCGCCACACTTCAAGAAGGGTGCGGATAACCTGGAGAGGGTCCAGAGAAGGGCAACTCGTATGGTCAAGGGCCTGCAGACCAAGCCCTACGAGGAGAGACTAGAGAAACTGGATCTTTTCAGCCTCCGCAAGAGAAGGTTGAGAGGCGACCTTGTGGCTGCCTTTAAGTTCATCACGGGGGCACAGAAGGGAGTTGGTGAGTATTTATTCACCAAGGCGCCCCCGGGGGTTACAAGAAACAATGGCCACAAGCTAGCAGAGAGCAGATTTAGATTGGACATTAGGAAGAACTTCTTCACAGTTCGAGTGGCCAAGGTCTGGAATGGGCTCCCAAGGGAGGTGGTGCTCTCCCCTACCCTGGGGGTCTTCAAGAGGAGGTTAGATGAGTATCTAGCTGGGGTCATCTAGACCCAGCACTCTTTCCTGCTTATGCAGGGGGTCAGACTCGATGATCTATTGAGGTCCCTTCCGACCCTAACATCTATGAATCTATGAATAAAGGTTCAAATGGGGTTCCACAGGATGTGTAAAACTACAATAAGGCCCCAGCATTGTGAAGGCTCCTTAATGGACATGTGATATGAGGGAATATAGTTTGTGTTTTAATTGAGACTTCCAAGCTGCAGCTGCAGCTAAATAATATATGAAAACATTAATTAATGGTGAGGCTCAATATCTGGAGATGGAGACTATAACCTTGCAAACAGAAGCTTGCAATGGTGAAGCACAGATGGACAAAAGTTCTTCCACTTTGATCTGCGTACCAATTCCATAAATGGCCTTTTTTCTATAACGGTCTCTTCCATCTTTATGGAACAATCACTATCTGCTGATCTTAGCCAGACAACTTCCAAGAAATCAAAAAAGCAGAGATGTGAGGTAGAGAGTAAATCTGACAGATTAGGAAGATCAGCTGATATATAGACAGATTCACTCAGAGCCAATTCTCTGTCCTGTGAATTGTACTGCCCTGATCCTCCCTGTGACCCTGGCTAGCACAGGTATGAAAAGAAACATGAAGACAGCGTCTTGCAAGGACCCTGGTCTAATACTTTAGCATTGAAAACAGGGCTGTGTATTACTAGTAACATGCCTACCTTTGGAAAACGCCACCTGTGCTATTGCTGAAGAATTCTGCTACTCTACAAAGATGACAAAGGTTTCCTGAGTTAATCTGCTAGACTGTTCTAGGTACATGAAAGTAATTGTTGTTATCCTGTGAACAACCTAATTGCTTCCTGACAGAGGAGAAAGCAGGCATAACCCCACTTGTTAATACACTACACAGGCATTTTCTGTCAAGACCTGTAATATCATTCTTTTAAGTGGTAGAAATAGTTTGCAACCTTATTTGATCATATGACATTCTAACACAGAGATACGGAATGAAGACTCTTCCCAGAAGCACATACACTTGTTTAGCTGCATCTACCAATCTGCTCTGAAAGGTTATCTTCACAGAGCGCTGTGCATACATGCTGTCAAACCCATCCTATGCTTTCACAATTGACAAGTCAGAAGACCCTCAATTAATTTCTTTACTCTCCCCCATTTAAGGAATGAAAACGAGCACGAGTCACCCCCAGAATGAAGATGAGATGTGCCCTTCCTGAAAAGACAGGGATTCAGTGCCATGCTTCTCACAAGTAACCTGACTCTGAAGGACTGAATATAGCCAAATGAAAACACCGCAGGCACTGTCACTACTGGCAATGTTATCCTCCTTAAACAGGTCCTGGGAAAGTGTAATCTCAAGAAGAACCTCTTTTTGGAGTCCAAGGAAGTTCTTTTTTAGGCTTGTTCCAGACTGTGCTAACAAATGAAATTTTATCTGGGTATAATTCAAGCAACAAGACCTAGTCGAGATGAACCTCCATAGGGAGAAACAGTCCCTAAAGTGGTGCTCAAGAAACAGAAAAAAATATACTGGATTAAGTTCACATGACAGAAACAATGTGCAGATGGAAAGTTTAGGGTCAGCCATTAAACAGGAAGGTTTCAATGTGCCAAAGTTTGAAAGAAAATAATTTAAACAAATCTAAGTCTGACAACACGACAAAGCTGTCCCTAAAACAACTTTATATATTTTAAATGTGACTTGATGAAATGGAAACAAGGGAGATGATGTTATGCTTAGCCTCACAAGTTAGAAAGTATAGAGATGTGGTCATAACTATTTTGCCCTGTATCCTTGGTTATGGAGGGGCTGGGGGGAGGGGAGGTGGAAGACTCAGGGACATACAGATGGCAGGCCTAGACCAGCTGACATTAGTGAAAAGATTCTAAACTCACATGCACAAACACTCTAAGCAGGATCCTTACAGACAGAAAAATCTTGTATTAATGACATGGCCATTTCAAATCATCTCCAACAGCACTTACTTGCCAGAGTAGATTCTTTTCCCTGTCAACAAAAGAAACCATTCCTAAAAAGAAAGTCAAGGAGATATATATCCAAATTTGAGAGGCCATTTGATCCAGCAGTAGGTATTCCACTGAAATTCAGGAGACAACCCCCATCATGACAATTGTGGACTAATCACTTCACACATACGCCTCTTTCCCTTCTCAGCTGTTTAGATTGCAAGATCTCCGTGGCAATATCAAGCATAAAGTGGCCGTAATCCTTGCAGGATACCAAGAATCTACTGTAATTAATCATCCTCACTAGGTGTCTTGCAGTTTGCCCAAATCTTTCAACATTCTATTTGGCAGTAAAAAATCCTAAAGCAAGAGCAGTTGAACTAGACATCTTTCGTCTTTTCATCAAGTTCTCTTTTAAAACTAAAGTTAAGTGTCAAGACAGACCTGAAATATATTCCATCCATAGGATCTCACCCACACAAGGAGACAAACCTTCCAAAAACGTTCATATTTTGTCTGATTTATGATAGGCCAGGACCATTCAGCCAAACAGCAGCTGTCTGGCTACAGATACAGTAGCTTCATTGGGATTTTCCTTATAGTGTTTTGCCCCTCTAATCTTCTATCACTCTTGTCTCTCTCTCTACTACTACAGAAATACAGCTAACAAATAATTTTACTATAGGCTAGAAATCATGCTGAACAATAGGACACTGATAGTTTTAACAATTCAGTCCAGAAGATATTTTTTGCCTTTTAGGCAAAAATACAAAATTACACACCAGTCTCTGAAATTGGGAATTGTGTATTTACAATAAAGGCAGCCTCTAATGTACTTTCTGTCATCTCTGCCACAGCATTGCTTCCTCAAGCCTCAATTCACCCAAAGACTGCAACAAAAAAAGTCCAATACCAAAATATTTAACTATTTAAAAAAAAGACATAAACCTAATCTTAATTAATGAGCAAGAAAAGGAAGTCAAATTTGTTATTCCAGTGTTCACTGATCTCTGCCAGTCAACTGATTAACAATGCCAAACAAATACAGGATATGCCTATCAGAAGATGAAAAGTTGTTGAGCTTTATACATAGGAAGAGCCCTTATATAGAGCCCTTATATATAGTGAAGGTAACTAGGAACTGGCCAAACAGTCTGGATGACTTGCATTTACATACCCAAGCTGACAGTATTGGAAAGTATATTGAAGCTGTTTAGAACACCGGTTCTCAACCTCAATAGATTCCAGACACCCACTGGAAAATGCCAGCTCTTAGTTTTCACTACTTTTTTTTTTTTTTTTTTTTTGACTACAGCAAAATAAGAGAAATTCTTTTGTTACAGAAAACTCAGAAAAATCACGATGGGTCAGAATGGTTTTGACACTGCAGACTCCTGTTTGAAATCTCTGAATTTATCTTGTGAATTGCATACAGGTGTCTGCATACCTAACAGAGCTAATACAGAATAGCACTCTTAAAAGAATCTTTGAGCACCTCAGGGTGCTGTGGAACTTTGGTTGGAAAAATCACTGCTTTAGAAGCACCAATAAACCTGCAAACTAAATGTGCTGCCAGGTTTTCTAGAGATGAGGGTTTCACCAATACTGACAAGACAACAAATTCTACCTGGGTCACTTCTCTTCCCACACTTTGCCAGTCTTAAGTGCACTGCTATAAAGTTTTTTAAAAACTTCAGTGCTCCAGACTTGTTAATTCTGGACTATCCATTAAGCTTTATTCCATACAGTGTAACTGAAGAGTAACCATATTTAGTGGCTGAAGCACTTGGCAAAGGAAGCAAAAGGTACAAGGTCAGAGGACTGGAATTAAAGTTGTCAATTAAAAAAATTAGCATTCATTTTCCTAAGTTAATGCAAGTATTATCAGCGAGCATAATAAATATAGTACCTTTCACCTATATAGTTATCATTTGAATTAGGACCCCACACTACACTCACATGCAATTAACTATTTCTTTATTGTAGCCTTATCTCACCTGAGAAAATTTCATGTACTTAAGTTCTGTATTGCTCTAAAACAGCAAGAGAGTTCACCCAAAGGTCTGTAAAGCAGGGACTATTACTGATTAAGACATATGGTCTACCAGCTAGCTAGAACTTTAGACCCTACTGCAATATAAAGTAATAAAATGTTTGTGTTCATATACAAGCCTAAGTACACCTATGAATTACCTTCCATTTTTCTTTTCTTTTTCTAATGTTTCGTTTTAAGGGGATCTACTGAAATGATACAGTATGCAGGTCAACACTGTACCATACTCCATTTTCTAAGTTTTGGTCAAGTTCCGCCAAGTGCTCAAAGAATTCAAAGAAAAAAATAGTACGTTAATTCTTGTCTATATACTTTTTGATGTACAGTGGTACGAAAAAGGTACTGAAAAGAGCTGACCATCATCTACAACTACAAATTATTCAGCATATTGTTGCAGTACACCAGAATTAAAAAAAGCTCAATGACTGAAAAGTTTAAGTATGTATTTTCAAGATAACCTACACCTAGCTTATTCTGGTTAGCTCTTTACTTTGTTTAACATACTGCAATTTAAGTCAAATGGCAATGTGCATTAGGTCTTTTCTAGAAAAAGCTATCAAGCATCCTCTGCTGTTAATGAAACAGAACCCATTGTGCAGCAGGAAGTTTAAAGCCTTTAGTGCTTTCTGCTTCAGCTGTTGGCCTGTAATGGATCACATGCCCTTTACTTACATCTTGGCTCAGAGCCATGAAGCTCCTCTGAAGTTCTTTTGCAAATTCCAGATTATTCGTGACTTCTTGGTACTTAGACACAGCATCCTTGACAAAATAAAAGCAACACTTACTACATAACAGATGCATGTTTTCAACTAAAACATTATGCATAAAGCTCCTTTTTTCTTGGAAAATAATCAAAACATTAAACTAGTACTACTAATGAAAAGCAGAAGTAGTACTACTGAAAAATCAAAGTTAAACATTTGAAGAGTCAAATAAAGAGTAGGGGAAACTTCAGTTTTTGTCAACTTTGTCTTAGGAAGTTGTATACAATTTTGAGCTTGCACATGAGCTCAAGATGTGAAAATTAAGCTAATTTTCATACCAGATTTGGGCTGATGAACAGATTAATGCAGCCTAAAAAAAGTATAAATTTATCTTCATAAAAGACTGCACATATTAGCCTACATTCTGCTTTTTCATTCCATATTAATATTTCATTCTTGCAACACCAAAATCAGGCAGATCCCACCCTGACATCTGCATAACTCCGTGAGAATGTACACAAGCTGGGGAAGAAGCTGCCAGGAGGCTGATATCCCTGTGGTGCTAGTGATAATGATGGTACACCCTTGCTAAACAGGGGTTATACTAGAAGTAAGGGTGAAACAGTACATAAAATTATGGCTGTCTTACCCTTAACAGTCCCTAAAGCAAAGGAATTGGAGGCTATTAGAAAAGCCTTTACTGATTAGGTTCCCACATACAGCATTTTCCTTCGCTTTATTTTTTTAAAAACAGATACTTAAAAAAAAAAAAATCTTTAATTGCCTTAGTAGCAAGAAGACCTTTAAAAATCCTGCTCCATCTTCAAAGCAAAAACTTCTCAACAAAGAGTAAGACCTCTACTAAGCTACTGCTGTAATCAAAGATCATGCTCTTCATAAAACTGTTTAACTGCCTCTCCACTCCCAATTTTGATGATCAGTTTTGTCAGTTGTTTCAAATAAACATCTTGCTAGCTTACTTCATAAGTGAAGCTAGCTAACAATTTTCTGATAAAATAAGCTGAATTCTAACAGATTAAAACTATTTTCTTGAAATCTTCCCCCCCCGCAAAAAAACAAACAACAACAAAAATCAGAGCTTTGTGCCAAGCATATGAACTGAAAATTTTGAATGCATGGCTCTCACAATTTGAAACAAAACCTGAATGATACCACAATCGTAATTAAATTTCAGTATCATAGTGTTACACATTTCAGTCAGTTTTCACTGCAATGCATTAGTAATTTACACCCAGCCAAGCCCAATCAAACGTATATCGTATCCTTGCAGCTTTGGCACTTGTTTACTCTGCCATCAATACTAGAGCTGAAGCTCAATTAGAACAATTTCTTTAAGTTTAAAAGAAAGAGTATGAAATGGCTTAAAGAAGAAATTTAATGAAGTTAAAAAAATTACCAATTGATCTTGATTAAGGCGTTCTCCCTTGTTCATTCGTTCCTGGTAATCATCAAGTTTACCCTGGAACAGGAAAAATACTTTAATGTTTTCATAGTACAAATCCTAAAGATTTAAATAACTTAAAACTAAAAATCAATATATATTATTGCTTTCCTGAGTTAGTCCCACTGCATACTTTATATAAAGTTACTCAAGGTGCTTAAAAGGTGAAATTATTTATTTTGTATGAAAAACTCATCTTCTAGTATTAAAAATACACTTCTGTAAGGGATTAATATTTTAATCTCATTTTTTCAGGTGACTACAATATGCATCTTGCAGAACACTGCAGTTCACAGAAAGTTACTTGCAGTGTTGAAGGTGACGGGGGGGGGGGAGGTGGGGCGCCTCAATTCACATCCTTTTTACTGTCACAATGCCTAAAGATAACCTGAAAATTTTCTACTTGTTGTCACATGAAAAAAAAAACTTGGATTTTATATCTTCTAGAAGATTACACAATTACTCAAGTTATGAAGCAAAATCCAGGGCAGGGTAGCACTTCAGAGACTGTCTCACAAATGCACAAACTTTTGCAGAGGAAAGCCTACCTCATTCATAGCATCTGATGAAGTAAGCTGTCGCTTATGAAAGCTGATGACTTTCTGAACAAGTTGAATCTCTAAGATGTCTCCCCTGCCCTACCTTCTCCCTGACTTGAAACTAATACAGCTAACTACTTCCTGATACATAGAAAAATAGATATTTGAGGTTACTTTTTAAATCCCATAATTGGGAATTTTTTTTTTTTTAATTAGAGAAAACCAGGATCCCCGCTGGATCCTCTGTTAAAACGGAGACAGGATAAAGAATTCAGGCTGGTCAAAACTTTGTTTTCCAGAATAGATGTGATCTGAGTTTTTCATGTCAACACAACACAAATAGTTCAGGTTATCCACACTTGCTCATTCCAAGAGTTACTTTGGGAAGTTGACAATCAATACTAGACTCCATTAAGGCAGTGGTGCTCAACCCCCAGCCCATGTAGCAGATCCAGCCTGCGGAGCTGCAGCATCCAATTACACAGCTCCCCACAGGTCTGGACATTTGGCAGTGGGGAACAATGACAACATTAATTGCTGTGCCCCTGCTGCCAAATTTCTGAACCTGTGGGGAGCCCTGGTAGCCAGATAATATGGCCCTGTGCACCAGACCAGGCCAGCACATGGCAAAATCTACCGGGTAGGGTCTGGCCAGTGGACCAACCCCACATTCCAACCCTGTACAGTATCCAGCCCACAGATGGATCCCCATGCCATTCACCCAACATTAACTGCATTAAACAACACAACAGAAACAGGGGAGACCTGGTTTAAGAATCCTAATATTTAAACTGAGAATACATCTAGACATCTACACAAAAGAAGGTAATGGGAGGGTGGGAGGAACATGAAATCCATTTAATTTGCTGCTGACAGAGTTATAGTCCAAGACCTAAAAATCCATTTAATTTACATCATTTATTTAATTTACATGATTTAAAACACTCTTGTCCAACATGCAGCCCACCAAGGCATTTTCTATGGCCTGCAATGGGAAACCCCTTGTCCCTCCCCCAGCAGCTTCATAATGGCTGCTGAAGGGCTTGGGAAGGGACAAGGTTCCCACACGCACCACGTCAGTGTGGCACTGCCTGGCTGGGTCCCTCGCTGGGCCGAGACCCTCCCCAGCTAGAGGTCATGCTGGCTGTGGCTGCTGGACGGCCCTGCCTGCCCACCCGGGCAGCCGCAGCCAGTGCTGCGGGCTTGGTGCAGGCGCGGGATGGAGCCTTCACCTGAGGACTCTGCCACCGGGTGGCGGAGGAGTGGCTCTGCTTGCGGGCCCGGGACACGCCAGTCACCGGTGGGGAGGATACGCATCCGGGAGCGCCCGTGCTCCTGCCCCCGCCCCGACACGAGCCCGTGCCCTGCACTGCCGGAGTGGCCCTGCGCAGGAAGCCAAGCAGCAGCTGCTGGCACTGCTAGCCCGCACCTGCCTCCTTGCCAGCCCTGCTGCCCTGCCCCACAGCAAGGTGGCGCCTGCTCCCCCGGCCAGTATCCCCCCTGGGCGCTGCGGCTCTCTGGGCCCAGCCACCCACGTGCAAGGCCCCAAGTCCTGAGGGGGCCGCTTCTCATGTGCTGCTGGGGACAGGAGGCAGCGTGGGCACACACGGCCACCGGGGCAACGAGGTGGGCAGTGGCAGAACGGAGGGTGCTTTTCCTGCACATCCCAGAGAGATTGTGGCCAGGAGGACAAGGAGGAGCCTGGACTGGGGCTCCCATGCATGGCAGCAGCTCTCCCCGCCCCACTTCTCTCCATGCCCGGCTGCAGCTGTGGCCATGCCCAGCTGAGCCACAAGTCTCTCTCTCAGCCTCTCGGATGCACTGAGGAGCCCCCCCCCTCCCCCCTGCAAGGCAGCAAGCGGTGGAGGCTGCGAAGCGCCACGCAGGTATCTCCTGCTGAGACACATCCCTCCACCTTCGATTAGTTTCCACTCTGGCTGATATCTTTTCCATATTCAACTTGCATTATGCTTCTTTCATTATGCGATAGTGTTTATTTTAGTCAAGTGTTTGGTATTATTTCATTGTTGCTTTTATATTGTTTTTATTTTGGATTTTAAACCACATTTCCAGGCCTATTTCATTGTCACTTCCTGCAACTTCACTGGTGTCAAAGGTCACGTGACATCACTTCCTGATGCAATACCGCTTCCTGTGATGTCTTTGAATATGGCTCGCCAGCCCACTGGGTGATAAAAAGTTCATGATCCGGCCCCACATTCAAAAAGGTTGGACACCCCTGATTTAAAAGTACAACTATTTTAATTCAACTCTATTCCATTCCACAAATCTGAATTTCAACCAACCATTTTATTTGCTTACTATCATTTTACTACACCTTACCTGGTTGGAAATGACATAACAAAGGAAGTTAAAAGAACTGTACCTTTCCCCCAGTAAATAAATAAAAAAAAAAAAAAAATGTTCCTCTACATTCATTTCCCAATAACTAAGAAGAACTTCAATCTCAGTCTTGAATAAGAGCTCATGCAAAACACAACTGCCAGAAACATGCCTGAAAATGACATGAAACTCCAAACTCAAGGTAAGCAAAAATCAAAAGCTCTGATTATATGCATTTCAATAGTAAAATTTTCTGTAATTAAATCGGGAAGTGCTAAGTTGCCTTTATTTAATTCACAAAAAGATGACATGTAAGTACATCCTTAATCATGTAGCAATGTCTATGACACTAACCTCAGCCTGTTAAAAATTACTTTTAAGTTTAGTACTGAAATGCTTCCTTTTCATACTGTTCAGAACACTTACAAAGATTATAAATCAAGTATTCCACTATTCCCTACAAGTACTAAATACAACAATTGATGACATTTAAAAAAAATAGCATTGCATATACAGATAAAACTTGTCCCAATTGGCACATGTAATCTTTATTTGTTTTTCATATGTAACATGAGTTAACCAATAAGGTAGTATTTTAGATCAGTGCTAAGATTTATGCATCTTTATATTTATTTGCATTTATTAGTCCAAAACTGCACTACAGACCAGGAAATAGTTGCAAAGACAGAGTTAGTGCAACAGTGGCCTACCAGTACAGCTGACAAAAATGACCTGTGGGCTGGGTGAAGGCCACTGGGCCAGTCTGTGGGCTAGAACAGGACTGACCCCCTGTGCAGTGTGTGCAGCACTGAGGGTTAGTCCAAAGCACTGCATGGAGCCCATGCCCCACAGCCCGTGCTATATACAGTGCCAGGTACAGCTGACAACACAGGCAGTGCACATCCTGTACCCGCCCTGCTGCATGCACAGAGAGCCCCAAGGCCAGGAATGGTGCTTGTGTCATGCTGAGCTGGACAGATTGTGAGCACTGCATGTAGCAAAAGGGACTGGAACAGGGTGCACACTGCATGTGGTGCCCCACCAATCCAGCTCTGTGCATTGGCACAGCCTGATCCGGACCAACCCTGGACCCAGAGCACAAGGCTGGGCAGCAGGCCACACATGCAGTATGTGCCCTGAACTGACCACCCCTGCACTATGCACTACGCACCCAGCGCTGGGTGCGGCCTGCATACTGAATGCAGCATGTGAGGCTGAGGCCAGCATCTGGGGACAGTCCAGCAACCCATGAGTTGGATCATATGACTCCATGCGCCCATGCACAGAACAGCCACCGAAGCCTACAAGACTAAGGTAAAGGTGTTTAAATTATGAGCAAAGAAATAGACGAGGCTTTTAACACTGTTTCCTTAAGTACTTGGCTTTTGTAAACAATTTGATAGATTACATTTGCTACTTGGCAGCTTTGGCATTTTTAAATAAAGTGTTTTCATTTTTAGATTTTTTTTAGGCCTCTCCTTCCATGGTCCCAGAACCTTTTGACACTTCTTTGGCATGTAAATAGGCAACTTAATGGCCATCAGATCACTAACAGATGTGCTCTTCGAATAGCTCTTCTGAAAAATAGTTCCATTTAATATAGACACATCAAGATGCACCACAACATATATACTATGACAATGAAGATATGATATCCAGATCCCAAACCAAACCCAGGGATTATTAACCTAGTTCAGGGGTTCCCAAATCTTTGTTCATGGAGGGTCATTTAATGGTTGGGATACTGCACTGGTGGCTGCATAAAAGAATTAATATGCAATGCAAACACTTTATGTTCAACACATGGAATGCTGCATGTGTAAAGTATATAAACCAGTACCATTGCTTAATTCAAGTTTAAGTAGTATTTTAACAGCAAGGAAAGTCAGCTGTGTAAATTCATTAGGCAGCCAGCTCATGTAATTAAGCACCGCTCAATATATTGGTATCCTTTAGCAGGGTGGGAGGTGATATTCGTTGCCAGTTTACTATGGCCATTACAAAAGGTATCAGTTATTCTCAACAATGGGTAACATGGCTGCTGCTAAAATTTGTTCATAAAAATCAGTCAATATCATAGGTTTCATAGACATTAGGGTTGGAAGGGACCTTGGAAGATCTTCAAGTCCAGACCCCTGCCCCAGGGGCAGGAAGTCAGCTGGGGTCATAGGATCCCAGCAAGATAAACATCCAAATTTCTCTTGAAGGTATTCAAAGTAGGTGCTTGAACCATCTCTGGCGGCAGTCTATTCCAGACCTTGGGGGCTTGGACAGTAAAGAAGTTGTTCCTTATGTCTAGCCTGAAACGGTCTTGGAGGAGTTTGTGACTGACCTTGTCATCCCTTGGGGTGCTCTGGTGAACAGACATTCCCCCAGATCTTGGTGAGCATCCCTAAGTTTATAGGCAGCCACCAGACTGAGCCTGAGCTTTTCCAGGCTGAAGAGTCCCATAGCTCTCAGCCTCTTATCGTAAGGTCTGTTTTCCTGACCTCTGATCACGCGCGTGGCTCTCTTGTGGACTCTCTCAAGCTTCACCACATCCTTTTTGAATTGTGCAGCCCAAAACTGAATGCAGTTCTCCAGCCACAGCCTCACCAAGGCCGAGTACAAGGGGAGAATGACGTCCTGGGATTTGCTTGAGAGGCATCTATGGATGCAAGCCAGTGTTTTGCTCGCTTTACTAGCCGCAGCATCACATTGATGGCTCATGTTCATCTTGTGGTCAATCATAACCCCCAAGTCTCTTTCATCCATAGTGTTAGCCAGCGTAGCACTGCCGAGCCTATAACCACGCGGAGGGTTTTTCTTCCCAAGGTGGAGAACCTTGCATTTTTCAGTGTTAAACACCATCAGGTTCTCGTCCGCCCATTTTCTGAGCCTGTCAAGGTCAGCCTAGATCACCCTCTTGTCCTCAGGTGTGGACGCTTTACCCCAAAGTTTGGTGTCGCTGGCAAACTTGGCCAGCAATAGAATAGCTATGGGCATGCTGCAGCCACCCTTAAAATACCCCTTTGCAAGCTCCAAGTGACCCCAGGGTCAACACTTTGGGAATCCCCACCTTACTTCATCAACATGGTCCTACCAGACACTAGGAGTCAATGAAAAGAACTCCCAAAATGAGTCACTTAAAACAATACTGGACTTTACAGTGAAAGAGAACTCTTCCCCCCACACAAAAACACATTTGTGCAACCTACTTTCCCCAAGTGCATGATTCAAAACTTTCTACATAAACTCCATTACAGGGATAATACCATACCAAAATACAGCCAGTGAAGGCTAAATGTTCAGTAAAAGCCAATATTTTAAACTGCAATAACTCTTAGTAAACTGTAACTTAAATGTAATCAATTTTGTTCAGCATTAAAAATATTCCATCAGCTTCTAGAATTAGTTTTACAATTCTGTAGCAAGCTAGTTGTAATATACCTAAGACTTTACTGTAAAACTGATTATTGTCCTGAATGATAACTGAAAACTCAGGCCATTCAAATTAATAGCATGAAGTACAGTGACTTGAATACTTGTCCAAAGCACCTCCTCCTGAAATTAGTCATTAAAAAAATAACACCCCCCCCCCCACAAACAAACTGTAATGGCCATAATACCAAACATGTTCTGGTTTCTATGAAGACTGTTCAGTGCTTCAGAACATCTACTTTTGATTTAGAGGGCAGTATGCAAAAAATACTCTAGGTAGAATTACTGTTTGATTTTTTTTTCTTTTTTTAATTTTTTTTACATTCCATGTACCAGCCAACTGTCCTGAAAATCTGAGGTCATATGCTTTGAAATCACGTCGCACAAGTCTTTTATCATTGACATTTCAGACATTTCTTTGATTTTTTGTATTCTGTTACACACAATCTATGATCTCTAGGAACCAACAGTGGAGCTTTGAATGCAAACAACTTTTGAGTCTCCAGTTGAGGTGTGGCCAAGAGTGGAATACTTTAGCTAGAAACATTACAAAAGTAATGAGTCAAACTTTAAAATGTTAGTAGCTATTTTTAACAATATGTGAGTCTCTTCAAATTTGAGAATGTATGTCCAAATAATTTTTCAGTCCTTGGCAGTTTTACTGTTTTTACGATTTCCAATGGAATGCTACAAATTCACAGAAGATGATTTATTTATTCATTAGATTTATATGCTACCCTTCCCAATAAAGGCTCAGGGCAGCTTAAATGGGTATCCTCCCTTCTCTTCCTTTTTACTAGAAATATATTCGAGTTAAACTGAATTTGACAGATGCTTTTCTAATCTTTCATAGTTTTAAAGTATCAGCTGGATCATGACACCACACAGTTTTAAATGGCAATTCCTTTACCTTCCTGTATGTGATACTGTATTAATAGCTTACGTGGTACTCTAAACAGGAATTAGATGGAAGAGTTTAATTAAGTACCTCTGAAATTTTAATCATTTCTCTACAAAATGATGCCAGACCATATTCCATGAAGTTTGCTTAATTCCTCTGAAAAATTGTTTGAAAATAAAACTTGTACCACTATTTCATGTTTTCTTCTGTTTGATTTACCAACTACATCCATCATAAAGAATATCTTAACTATTACCTCCCTAATCCAGCAACAACTACAGCAGGAAAACAACAACGAAAGTCTCTCTGAAGTAATAATAATAATAATAAAAAAAACTTGGTAATACAAAAATCTTGGTAAAACATTCTTAGGTTTAAATGTTTATCCAGTGATAAAATTACTGAAATGCTATGGAACAGGAACACAAAGCATTTTGCTCAAACTTCCCTTAACCAATTCACTTTCTGGAGACCAAACACATAGAAGTCCAACTCAAAGGACTCTCATATTCTGGAAAACTGAGAGCTTGTGAAAAGGATATCAATGTGTAGACTGCTTCATATTTTAATCAAGTGTGATGGCTGGTGCTAGGTAAAAAGTTATACCTGCTTTTATTCCAGCTACCATTTTTATTCTGAGTCGCTCCTTGTCAAAACAACTCATTTTGTTGAAAACCCTGCAAATAAGGCAGGCATCTTTTTCACTTCATAAAAATCTGGCTAGATATTATCTTTGACAGAAAATTAAATCCACAGCTAAGAACTTTCTGAACTCCCAGGAATTTACCACCATTTGCCCAGGTGTTTCCTTTTGGGAACAAAAAGGCACAACAGAATGGTGGTCAAATGGAACACTGGGTGAGATCATCAACAGCATTCATACAAGGGGACTGGGAGACACAGATAGCAGGAAGCAAAGGCATTTTATTTTATCCTTAACAGCCTGCTTTCATTTGAACAGCCATATTTATTTTCCTCTAGTTAGGATTCCAGTTTAGATTTGCCTGGAGTAGATAAAGAAGCCTAGTCAGTAACAATACAGGAGCAAGCCTGACCATCCCTCTAATGAACCATCAGTTTTACATAGATCTCCCTCCCTGTCACCACAAACTGGAAGAAAAATAATCACAATTTAACATTAGTTCCCCTAAAAGCTTTTAGATGGTTACTAAACCAAGGTGAAGACAAAGTTAGATAGCCTTTCCCTCTGCATTGCAGCTGAAAAGCTAATGTGCATTTAGTTACAAGTTAACACACTAAGGACCATAAATACTAAGTAAGCACTCACTTTGTGCTCAGAACTATGGTATATTACAGATTACTATATTACAACAAGCTCAGATACTACCAGAAAAGTAAGCAAGATGGTCCCTCAAACTATTCTGTTAACCAACATCTTCCTAAATACTGTAACACAGCTGCAGTAAAAAAAAAAAAAAAAAAAAAGTTCTGCTTTGCCTGCTGCAGTGTCTGGGAGAAAGGAAATGTTTTCCTATTTTTCTGTACCATCTTTATCCTCAGTCCTCAGGCAGGATAAATATTCTGAACTATAAAAGCAGGAACAAAGACATTTAAGAGGCCAATGAGTAGAAAACTGATATAGTAAATGGCTAATGAGATGGACAATGAGTCTACAGAGATACATATTCTATTTAAACGCTGACAAACTGCTGTGAATATTGCAAGGGATATTTCAAACCTTTGCCTCTTTTCCCATTGTGACACTGATACATATTTTAAATACCTTTAGTTCTCTGGATAACAGAGGCTGCATGTTTTATTTTATTAACCAAGTACACAAAATCATTACAAACATAATCTGATTAATTACAAGATTTTAATGTCATGTTAGATAATGTGACAGGTCCATTACAAAATCTATTGCCATCAACCTGCCAATAACAAAGAATTAAAATAAACCATCCCCAACTTCCTGAGAAAATCAAAGAGGTAATTTTTTTAAAGAAGATTCCTTTTCAGCTAAATTTTTCTACACTTGATATCAAAACTAAGCCTTTTCATCTGAAGTATGTGAAAAAACCTTATGTTCTGATAAATTGACATGTAATGCAACTAACTTGTTTTCTGTCCTTGGTAGATATCTTTCATTGCATAAAGAAAAACTTGGAAATAAAGACCTTACGAACTAAAGTTCCATATTTTTGTACATGTATATTACAAAGTTTGTCATCTAACCTTATCTCCCCATGGTACATGGGGGACTTTTCATGAGAGAAGCAAAAAACATTTAAACAGTACAGACATCCCATACTTAAAAAAAAACAAAAAAAAAAAAACCCCAAAAACTAAAGTCCAAAAGCAAAATTTAATGTGAAATTAAACAATAAAATGTTCTGAAATTGCAAAAATCAATTGGGGATCATCTATTTTGGATCTTGTCCTGCTCAAAAGGAAAGAACTGGTGAAGAATGTGAAGGTGATGGGTAACTTGGGAGGAAGTGATCATGACACAATAGAATTCCAGATCCTGAGACAGGGAAAGTGCAAGGTCAGCAAAATTAGGACACTAGGTTTCAAAAAGGTGGATTACATCCAACTCAAAGAGTTAATAGGTATGGTGTCATGAGATGACAGACTGAAGGAGACAGAGATGCCCAGGAATGCTGGGAGGAATGGGCAAAGCATTAGAAGCCAACAAGAAACTTCCCTACACAATGGAAACACAAGAATAGCAAGAGACCAATGTGGCTGCACAAGGAACTTCTAAAATGTCTCAAATACAAGAGGAAAGCATACAGACAATGGAAGAATAGGCAGGTCACCAAGAAAGTGTACCAGGAAATAGCCAGAACTTGCAGGGACAAAATGGAAGGCAAAGATAAAGAATGAGCTGCACCTGGCTAAAAGGTCAAGGACAATAAGAAGAGATTTTATAAATAATAGCCAGAAAAGAAGGACCAATGAAGCTGTGGGTCCTGTGTTAACAAGTCAAGGAAAACTCCTAACTGAAGTTACAAAGAAGGGAGATCTACTCAACAGCTACTTTGCCTCAGCCCTCACAAAAAAAATTAAGCTGCAACCACACACTTAATAAAGATTATCTGGATAAAAAGGGATTTACTCAATTTGTGATTTCCACAAGAACTGCAAAAAAGGTGGTTTCCATGACCACCACAAAAACTGGTAGCCCCTGCCATTTGTGCAGAATCACCACTGGGGAGCAGAAACAACAGGACAGGACTTAAAAATGATGGCTTCCCAGTGGCTGCTACAGCCTGGCCTTGAAGCCTGCAGGGTGGGAGGGAAGAAACAACAGGACACAGGACAAGAGACAGAGAAGCTGCCAGCATGAAGGTGAGCAGCCAAGACCAGCTGCCACTCCTCCCTCTGCCTTTTGTGAAGCCCTGCCCCTCACTGCTGATCAGTAGGGAGGCAGAGGCGCATAAAAGGCAGCCCTCGGCCAGTAAGTGGCAAGGAGCAGGGCTACATGGAAGGCAGCCCTCAGCCAATCAGCAGTGAGGAGTGGGGTAAGGGGGCAGGTGCTTACCACTAAAAGATCACAAAAATGGTGCCCAGCATCAGAAGCAGCCTACAATTTTTACTTTGCCTCCATGTACTTTAAGTAGATCCCTATGAATAAGGAAAGGGGCAAGAGAGAGTCAGCAGGGCCAGATGAATGTTACCCCAGGCTACTGAAGGAACTGAACTGGCAGAGGAGATCTCAGAGCCCCTGGCAATGATCTTCATGAAGTTGTGGGAGATGGCCAGGTACCAGAGGACTGGAGAATGACCAGCACAGTACCCCTCGTTAAAAAAGGCAAAAAGGAGGACCCAGGAAACTACAGACCAGTTTGCCTTACCCTACCTAGGAAGTTACTAGAGCATAACCTAAGGAAAGCCATTCACAAGCATCTGAAGAAGGAAAGGCTGATCACAAGCAGCCAGCAGGGATTTATGAAAAACAAACTGCATCAAACAAACTTAATCTGCTTCTTTAACTTGGGCGGATGAAGAAACTACAAGCTGGACAGATAACTGGCTCAACAGCTGCAAGTGAAGGATAATTATTAGTGGGTCTGAGACAGAGGCAGGTCTCAAGTGGAGTCCCAGAGATATTTGTCCTGGGCCTGGTTCTGTTCAATATGTTAATTAATGATTTGGATGCTGGCACAGATCCAGCCCACCAGGCCATTCTATCCAGCCCATGGGGCCCCTAAAAAATTTAGAAAATTAAATATCTATTTGCTCCTGGGTGCCTGTCAAAGATGACAAGAGCCAGCAGCAGTAGGACCCAGGGGAAGCTGGCAGCACAACCCAGTACCAAGGCCTACCCAGCCCTGCCCCCACAAACAGAAGCCCCTGCCTAGCAGAGGCTTCTGGCCTGTGACTGTGGGCCTGTTCCTGCTTCCCTGCACCGGAGAGAGAAATGCAGCCTTCAACAGCTTGCCAAAACTTGATAAGTGGCCCTCCACCAGAAATAACTGCCCACCCTGTTGTAATCCATGGACTAGTCTCCCCGGCCTTCTCCCAAATATCTGTTATCTACAGGTCTACACTGTTCTAGGCAGTGTATACGTAAATTCCTTCTTGAATTTAAAATAGTTGGCTTACTCATTCACATTAGCATTACTGGGAATTAACAGACAAGACACTATTGCATCAGTGAGATGGACCTAGATCTTTCCCTTATCTTCCTCATGGATGAATTCATTAATAGGAGGAAATTAATCACAAACACATTAATAACAGCATTAGCTTCCGTGTTAGCAACAAGCCAGTGTTTTAGCAATAGCATGCCAACCCCCACCTGCTCCCGTCCCACCCCTGCAGTCCAAGTTTACCATCACTGGCGAATCAGCTGTTCTGAATTGTTGCTTACCATGCTTTTGGCAGCACGTTTTGGAGGAGGCTGCATTGGGAGAGGGTGAAAGAGCAGCTCTTCACACAGAGCCAGGATGACTGGAACAACAGCAGAGGATCTGCAACCTGCAGGGATGGCTAGGTCACAAGCTGTGGGCTGCCATTAGTAAAAGGTTACCAACCTGATCTACTGTATTCAAAAATATATTTTTTCTATTTTGCACCTTTAGCCTTCTGCCCTTACACCCAAGCCAATTTGATCTCTTTTGTTCTATTATATTCCATTTGACAGTTTGATTGCCAGTACCTTTTTTCAGTGTACAATCATCAACTGTTATTTTCAAGTGGAAAAATATGTTTTTAACAGTTATTGAACAGGGTATATGAGAAGCTTCTGTGCAGAGGTTAGCTGCTATACAGAGGTTTGAATACTCCAAACATTTTCTGGAACATTTTACCTGTTTTGCTTTCAACTAAGACATAAAGGCACATACACATCAACAAAACAGATGATGGATCAATGAAACTTTAAACACAAGATTTTTTCAGTTCTTTTTTTTTGCATCCAATATATAGTTGAAAAAGAGAACATGCAAGCTTTCGTGTGCAAAGTACCCTACTTAAGGTCTGAGGAAAAAGCAATTGTAGCCTAAGCTAAATGTGAGTTAAAACAACTGTTTAACTCCATTATGCAAATGAAGAGTCACTTGAAGAAGGGAAAGAGGGCAGTAAACCTGTGGAGAAAACATTATCAGATATACCTGGAAAACAAGTAAAAGGCGGATGAAATAGATAAAATGGATTATGTAAAAGAATAGGACCATACAAAAAAGAAGAGGGACATCATTATCTGTCCAGTACAGAGAGGTTAGCAGGGGGATCAAGTAATTAGAACGAGCAATAAAACCATATTCTGCGATTTTCAGCATCCACTAAAGTTATGAATCTTAAATTTAAATTTTTTTGCTCCAGAAGTTTACTACCCGTTGCCCTATTGCCAAGTGATTATTTTCTTTCCCATAATGGAGTTAAACAAAAAGCAATTGTTTTAGATGGTATTCAGCTTAGGCTGTAACTGTTTCTTTCCAAGGGCAGCGTGCGCCCCAAAACCTGCCTAACATCAAATAAATAACTGGTCCAAGGAAAGGTATTACTGAACAAACCCTGCTTTTCCCATATTCCCTGGACCAGCAGTTACAGAACCATTCTGAACCTACATATAAGAATGAATTCAAATGAGGAGCTAGTGCTCTGGAATGATTTTTTAACACATGACCCTTAACCATGGGGATTGATGTTAGAGCTTATTTATCCAGGGTAAGTCGATTTAAGAAACAATGGGAGGTCATGAAGCAACTGAAAATGAAGTTACATTTTTCACCACTTTTGAGTCTGTTGCCTGGGACCATGTCTGAAGGCCTTTCAGCAAGCCCAGAATGCAGATGTGCCCTCCATAAGCTGTGTTTCTTATTAGAAAGCTGTTTCAGAAGTTAAATAAGAGCAATGATACCAAGAAACACTGTCTACTTTTTAAGATGGATAAAATTAGTTTAGGAAAGGAGACTATATGGTTTGCCTGTGAAAGCAAAGGACTAAACTTGATCCAGGATGTCCAAAGCCCTGCATTCCTAAAGGAAGAAAGGACTGGGCGCTCACTCTGAAGTTGTTATGCAGAGCTACAATAGAGAGATGTCCAATAAGGTGACTGAGCCTGGACTGGATACTATAAACAAGAACATCTTCACAGAAGCAACCAACTTGAAAACCGATAACAGACTCAGGGCCCTTCTGATGCCATTGAATAAAACAAACAGATCTACTGATGGAGAAAACTACTTGTTTCTCAAAGCTACACAGAGGGTACTCTGTGTAGTGGTGGGAGAAAAGAAGCTGGGAAGCTTGGAGCACCTGAGAAACCTGATGTCTGGCAACAACAGCCAGCAGCAGCACTAAGACAGTGGTTCCCTTCTGCTTCCACAAGATACAACTTACCACAGCATCCTAGTATAGACTGACAAATAGGTTCTTTACGCGTTGTCTATCAAGAAGGAAAGGCAAAGAGAAAAATATTTAAAAAGACCAAGTAGTCTATTCCAATGGAAATTCCTATATTACAATGACGGTCACATAGTAGCAAACGTTGCTAACTAGTATATTTGGATTTGTATCTAAAATTGATAAGTTGTAGTAGTTAACTGAAACATTTTAAAACACTGCAAACCCTGACGGGCACAGTTTGTTTTAGCTTAAATCATTTCCTGACTTTCATAGATTTCATAGACATTAGGGCTGGAAGGGACCTCGGAAGATCATCGAGTCCAGCCCCCTGCCCAAAGGGCAGGAAGTCAGCTGGGGTCATAGGATCCCAGCAAGATAAGCATCCAGTTTCATCTTGAAGGTGTTCAATGTAGGTGCTTGAACCACCTCCGGTGGCAGGCTGTTCCAGACCTTGGGGGCTCAGACAGTAAACAAGTTCTTCCTTATGTCCAGCCTGAAACGATCTTGTAGTAGTTTGTGACCATTCAACCTCGTCATCCCTTGGGGCGCTCTGGTGAACAAACGTTCCCCCAGATACTGGTGGTCACCCCGATAAACTTGTAAGTGGCCATCAGATCACCCCTGAGCCTGCGCTTTTCCAGGCTATAGAGCCCCAGGGCTCTCAGCCTGTCATCATGGGGTCTGCTTCCCTGACCTCTGATCATGCACGTGGCTCTTCTCTGGACTCTCTCAAGCTTCTCCACATCCTTTTTGAATTGTGGAGCCCAAAACTGGACATGACTCTGAACCACCCCTACACCATGTCCCATGCCTTGCAGATAGCATCCAAATCCACTATTACTCCCCCAGCCCCTTACTGGGCCACACTCAGTCTCTGGCCCAAGTAGGCCTCAGGTCCCTTTACGTGGACCTTGGCCCCTCACCGGACCACTCCCCCCAGCCCCTCACTGGACCATACTTTGGCCCATCTCTGAGCCAACTCCAGCCCGTCTCTGGGCCACACACTCACTCCTCCCCCTTACTGGGTCACACACTCACTCTCTGGACCTTTCACTCCTTAGGCCCGAGGTCCCTCCTGGTTGACCTTGGCCCCAAGCCTTGCCCCCCTCTACGAGGTGACCCACATGGCAGGGGGGTTGAGGCTTTCCAGTGCCCCATCCTCACCTTTCACTGGAGTGGCACACATGTAGCATTTCCTGGAGACTGCCCTGCCACGGGCAGCCCCACCACACTAACCTACTCCAGCAGCGTGTAGATTCAGGTCTTACTCAGGACCAGAAGGAACCTCCTCCATCCCCATAGTTCCCATCCTAATCTCCAGATAATTTGGGAGCTGCAGTCTTCAGGCTGAAGGAAGTTGCTCCTCCAGCTCCCCAGATGAAACTGCCGGCCCTGCTCCCAGGGTCTCGGCTTATACTCTGCCTGCCCAGCCCTCCTCCAACCAGGCATCCCCGACTTCTTCCATACAAGATGGGTTAAATAAAATAAGGGTTCACACAGCCTTCTGCACCAATTTAAAAATCACCTCTCATGTAGATCAGAACTAAAACCATTACAATTTATTGAAAAAAAACCCTTTTAAATCCAGGGCTTTGCATATGAAATATTAAAGGTTAACAAAAAAACTGAGATGCATTTTTTCCCCTCAACACTGTATAAAAAAAGGCTTAACATTGTGCTCCTCCCTCAGAAATTTAATCAGAAAAACAACAGAAATAGTTTGTTTTCCTTCAACTTCAGAAAACAAGCCTAGAAAGTCAGCGTCAGAGGGTAAAATAGGCAGGCAGTCTATTGCACGCAGCAGATCAGGGAGGAAACAGGTAGCACAACAGCAGATTCAGCAGGAAGCAGAAAGAAGAGCAGCAGATCTGGCAGGGGGAGAGAATCAGAATGGCACTTGGGGTGGGTGCAGGGATATTCTTTCTACAACATGTGCGTCAAAAAGGTGGACCACTCATTTATATCCAAGTAACTCATAATCAGGCTAAAGAAAAGACTACTTAAATCAGGAGTGTCAAACAGGAACAAGTGATTGGCAAGGGACCAGTCCATGGGCTGGATGAATGGACCATGGGCACTCTCCTCCCCACCCCAACTCCACATGCTGAATCCAGCACCCATAAAGACTGCCTGAGCCAGTGAAGGTATCATATAGGGCTTGCATCCTGTACCAGCCAAAGCAGGCACCACTGTGCACAGCACTGGGGGAAGGGTCCCAGACTGGCCCCAGGCAGATAATGCATGCAGTGCAGGTCCTGGAGTGGATGGCAGCAGCCCTGAGCCGGGGGGGGGGGAGGGGAGAGAGGGGCCCCCCGCAGGCCAGTATGCACTGTCTGTGGTGTGTGGGTCCACTTGAGACCCAGGGCCAGCACAAATGGCTGGATGATTTCACTCCACAGGTCAGATACAGCCTGCATGTTCCATCTTTGGCACCCCTGATTTAAACAAAAAACCTCTTGGATTAAGAAACCTAACACAGAAGAGATCTTCATGAAAGGGGAAAAGCAACTTTTAGCTTTCCTGCTCTCTCAAAATGAGATATCAGAGGAATATAAATTGAACGTGTGTGTGGCCTTGCGTATAAAAAGTTTTTAAAAAGTTCAAACACTTCAGAACAGTATCCAGTTATGAATTTTAAATTAACATTTTTGCTCCAGCAGTTTCCTGCACTTTCCTTCTTCAAGTGACTGTTTGATTTCAAGAAAACACAAAAATATTAATATATAAGCAACCATTTAATAAATGCTTCCAATTCATAATTTCTACCTTAAATTATTTTGAATATACATTTTTACTATGATCCTAAAATTCTACATGATTAGTATTAGTCATGCTATTTCACTTACAACACTTAAAATAAAACTGAAACAAATATCTACTTAAAACTAATCTGTGAAATCTGATTTACCACAAGTGTTTTCTTTAGGACAGGTGTGTCAAATTCACCTTGTGCACCAAGCCAGATCTGGACCATGGCACTCCTTGCAGGCCAGATCTAGCCCCAGGGTACAAGGAAGCAGCAGCTGCAGCTCTGGCTCCAACCCAGGGCACTGCCAGAACAGCTCCAGCATAGCAGCAGTTCCAGGAAGGGACATGGAGCAGGAACTGGCAGACAAGGTGGTAGGGTCACAGAAGTAGTGATAAATGAAGCAGCCAGAGGGCAACTAGGGTGTGTCAGCCCTTGCTTGCCGTCCTGGTATGAACTGCTATGTCCCCTGCAGCCCAACGGCCCTGGGCTCTGCAGCAGGCCACTGCATCCCCAGCCATATCCCCCCTCCCCTCAATTTCTCATGGCCTGCTAGTAGTCTGGTAGGAAGGATATAGTGGGTTTGCAGACCACATCCAGCCTGAAGGCCATAATATTCAACTCCCCTGCTTTAGTAGATTAAGCCACGTTTACCATTTTAGACCTGAATTAGCATTCCTAAAAGGAATGCTAATTCATGTTTTATCCTTAAAAAATATATCACTAAATCATGTTTTATTTCTCCTTTGTTCTTAGCCAATGACCATTCAAAGCTAATTTAGATCAAAAGCTGAAACCTCTTTTGGCAAAAGCATTTTATTTTCAGTGGCTGAAGTTCATGATTCTTAATGTTTTTCATGTACTTCTCTACAGCTTCACCCTTCCTGATCACACATGTACAAAACACTGAGACTACATTCCCAGATATTTAAAAAATTCAAAATCAAGTTGTTTAAAGAATTGTAGTTGAGAAATAGCATGTGATTCCCAACAGGTATGTACAAGTTGGGTTGGACATGAAGCTTGGGTCAGTCTCTGATTTCTGAAGGAACAGTCATCGAATCTTACGTATAGTACCTTATTAGAGAGTCTTTCTGAAGACAGAAACAAGCCTACAGTTACAAAATGTTGTTCAACACAACTAAGACAAAAATCATTTGTATGTTATGAGGTCTGCAGCAGGAAGCCCTTCTTCATGAGCCTTCAGAGCTGTGCAGCTTTTATTGATACGATATGCAGGAGCTTCTGACCCTTCACTCACCTTCATTAATGTGCTTAATGCCAACTTAACAATGAATACAACCTTTCTTTGTGCACTCTGACCACCAAAGAGAAAACAGTCAAATACACTATTGATGCACAGTAAATTCAACAAGTTAAATATCAATTAACATAACTACTGCACAGGTTTCTCTCAAAAAAGGTAGTTTCCATGCCAGGCTACAAAAAGCAATAAGCAACTGAACAAAGGGCAAAATGTTCATAATACCTGTATATTACACATTTCCATGTTATAACACACATGTAAAATTAACAGAAACAAAGAAATTCCTAAGACTGTCTCTCCTTCATTTTTACCTATTTGTATCAGAAAAGAATTGCCTACTTGTGACTTTACATATCCCCCTCAGAAATTATGAAAGAAAAATCAATCTATTACAACTCTTAAGGGACTATGAGATTGCTTTAGAAGTAAAGGTAAGAACCACTGTATTCAGACCGCAGATACCATGTACTTATAAGCTAAGGAACGTAAAAAAAAGCTGAAGATATTATTTGGGTATATTTTCCTTCTCCATCAAGTTCTTAATTTTTTAAACACAAAATTCTGGTCTTGAATGTTCTAAAAAAAATCAGAGAGATAACTTTCGGTTCCCTTCCCCGACTTCCCTGCAATTTGTATTTAAAATTCCATTTGAAGTCTTTTTACTTAACCTAAATTACCTGGGGAATGTCACAAAGGAGTCTGAATGCTTCTCTAGCTGAAAACTAAAAATCTGTTTACACATAAACTGACTTAGTTAAAGCACTTTGAAATACAAGTCTGGTAACATCTTGTGCACAGGCAAGGCCTGAGCAAGATCTAAGCAGGTTTTTATTCCCTGCATTTTTGTGTTAAGTCTCTTAACTCCCTTGCTATTTTTAATAGAGGGGAGGAAAAAAAAAAGAAAATTCACACATATACATAGTAGCAAAACAGAAAATATTTCTTCTACCATTACAACCTAAATATGTTAGGTCCAGCTAAGAAACACCCCCCCCCCAATGTTACTGTGTTCCAAGTCCTGTTTAAAAAAATATAATAGGCACTAAGCCTGTGTTGGGGGAGGGGGGTTACCATGTCACTGCACCCATCACGCCCTGCTGCACCGGGCCTGGCGCATTTCCCCCACACACCCCCAAACGCAGGGCAGAAGAAAACGTGACCAGGGCCCTCTTCTCCGTCTGGAGACCGCAGCTGCTGTTGTCAGCACGCGGGCCCCGGGCACGAGCTGCTTCCCGGCTTTGTACCGCCTGCCCGCTCACACAAAGCAGCTTCCTCAGCGCGTCCAAGCCGCTGCCTCCCCTCCCCCGCCCACCCCACGCCCGCCGCCATGTTAGCTCCAGCCTCCATGTGCTCGGGCTGGGAAGGCGCCGGGAATCCTCCCCTCCCCCGCTTCCTGGCCGGGGTCGCGCTCACCCCCGGGGCCGGGAACACAAGGCGGGGAGCAGACACACCCGGGCCCCCGGGGGGGGGGGCGGGAATCTGGAAGCTTCCAGCGGGGCCGGGTGGGAGGGGAAGGGCTGAGGCACCTTTTTCTTCTCCAGGTTCCGTAGCTTCTTGTCAATGACGCCCAGGATCTGCTTCATGGCCTCGGTCTGCACCGCCGTGATACTGCCGCCCGCCGCAGCCGCCGCCGGGGCGTGAGGCGTGGGTGTGGGGGGGGGTACGGCCGCCGTGGCCGCAGGCGGGGAGGCCTCACTGCCCGGCGCCGCCGCCGCTTTGCCGCTAGCCATCGTGCTGCTGGTCGCTGAGGGCATGTCTGCCGGGGAGGAGGAGGGAGGGAAAGAGAGAGCGCGTGAAGGGGGGAGGGGCGCCGGACGGGCCGCCGGAGGGGACACGCGGGGCGGGGCGGGGCCGGGCCAGACCGGGCGCGCACTCGGCACCTCCCCACCCCCCACCGTGCGTGCGCCCCGGCCGCACCTGCCGGCGCGCGCCCGATGCCCAGCCCCGCCGCCGGGCCCGAGCGCGTGAAGAAGGCGGGCATGTGACCGGCAACCCCCCTCTTCAACACCCCCGTTCCGTTCCGTTCCGTTCCATTCCATTCCGTTCCAACGGTTGTTTGGTTTCGTCCCCCACCCCCGGTCTGTTTCTAGGCCCTCACCAAGTGTCCCGGGGAGGGGGACGCCGCCGTGCGCTGCGCTCTGCCTGCGAGGAATGGCCACCTCAGCCCGCTCCGGCCCCGCCGCGCCTGTGACCGCTGCAACAAGCCACTCAACCAAGCAGGGAGAGAGAGGGAGAAGGAGAGCGGGCGCGAGCGGCGGCGGGGGCCTTGCGGCCGGGGGTGGCCGCGGAGAACGCCTGCGCGCCGAGCAGCGCCATCGCGGGGCCGGCTCAACGCTGCACCCCTCCCCCCCTCCCCGCGGGGGGGTGGGGGGCGGTGAGCTGCTCGCTTCCAGCGCCCGAGGGAGGGGCGGGCCTGGCCGCGGGTTCGAGGCCTGCGGGGGCCGCGGCCGGGTCTTCTCCCAGCTGGAGCCTGGAACTTTAGCCGCAGCGCCGCGACATGGCTTGGGCCAGAAGCGAAAACTGCTCTGAAACGATCACCGCGCCCCCCATCTGTGTGTCACACAGCAACGTACCCGCACACACATGTGCATGCACACATATATACATACACGCACACACACACATATATATATATATACACATCAATGCATGCATGCATGCATGCATATATATATATATATATCTACACGTGTGTGTATACACACATACATACCTGTGTGCATATATATATGCACATGCATATACATCCTTACATATATATACCTGCCCCCTCTCTCAACACTCAGTATACACACCCACAGATATAGCAGTTCAGAGGCACCCTGACGACATGGGAGGGTTGTTCCCCCACTCTATGGTGGCGCCTTTGTTCAAGCCTTTCCTGCTCTTTATAGGAGGATGTCAAGTCAGGAAGGCTGAGGTCTGGTCTAAGCCTGCGTGCCCCAGCCCCTGGCCCCTGTCAGACGGCATATACCGCTGCCACTGTCCATGTCTTTCTCCCCTGATCTGTCTGAGGGTGGTGAACAACTTCACCCAGTTTCTTCCTGGGACTACAGCCTGATTTGGACTTAGCCCAGACACAGGCAGGGAGCGCAGGCAATTGACAGGTCAGCTGTGGAAAGCAAGCTGAGAAATGGTATAGTAAAGACTGCTTTGACCTGAGGGAGGGTGCATGTCCGAAGCCTGGGATCAGGGTCCTAATTTGGGAGGTGTAATGGGATGGTCTGTCACCTTAAGAGAAAGCAGCTAGCCTGACTAATGGGTGGCAGCTGGGGGAGGGTTAATGAGGATGTGGCTCACTGGGAATCAACCCCCAGCAGGCAGAGCTAGAAGCACCAGAGGCAGGAGATTTCTTCGTTGCCAGGAGAACAAGCCTGGGAAGGGGAGGCTGAAGTCACAGCAGACCCATCCCAGGGTCCAGGACAATAAATTTTATTTTTTTCCTTACTGTACTTTTTTTTCTTTTTTTTGGTGAAAACCTATGTGACTGGGGCATGCTGACAGGTGTGACAGGCATCAAAGGCCAGCAGGTTTCAAGACAATGTTACTGAGACTTGCTGTGAGATGCTCAAGGAAGGGACAAAAGTCTGGTTGAAAAGGCCCTGAGGTGGTAACTGTCTGTAGGAGACTTATGTTACATTTTAGGCGTGTCCACATGCAAGCTATGGGCAAGCAGTTTGTTTTCCAGTCTGTGGCAAGATGATTGTTTGTAACTTTTATAAACCTTTCTACAGATTTATCCAAACCTGTGTCAGCTTGAGATTAATTTGCAGTAAGTGTACTTTACATGTTCAGAATATGACACTAGTGTACTTGCCTGCTTGTTAAACTGTTTCACATCAAAGGCACAAGTTGCTAGCAACAGATAGGCTGCCCTGACTACGTGCTAGTTACTAGGTGGAGTTTATGGTGCTTATTTCAACTTTCAAATCCTGTTGCTTATTTCTGCAAATACACTTGGCAGGAAAGAATGCAACAGTTAAATTATAGTAGCAACCAGCACCACTTAGCTATTTCCATTTTCAAAGCAGTCAATAGTATAACTAACTAATCCTCACAATGCTCCCGTGAGGTAGGACATAGGTAGTAGATCTTGGATGAGAACATGAGAATTCCTGAGTCTTGACATGTGCCTGTTCCTCTAGCCTGTCTCAGGATTGCATATAGCTGCTGAAAATGTTAAAACTGGAAATAATCTTTATAGCTATGCCTCCTCAAGAGCAGTCGCATATGTTTCTGGGTTTTAGCTGGTAAACCTAAAACCAACATGAAGTAATTTTCCCCTCACTAAGTTAAGTTTCATATTATATACATTGCCTGTTATAACTGTCTTTCATATTCTTCTGTATCAGGTATTTTCTGCTCTTGGAGGCAAGATCCTGCTAGACTTGCTGGACCAATGGTCTAATTTGATTTGACAAATCCTGCATTAGAGAGACAGGTAGTCTGGCCAGAGACTTATTGCAAGAATATGAGGTGCCATGTGGCTAAACAATAAAGAAATAAGTAAAATTTCTAAAGAAGCGTGGCTAAATCAGTCAAGCATCCTAGTGGAAACACTTGTTTCTGCCATGCAGGAGACCCTGGAGTCAGTTCCTAGCCAATTATGTGACTTGAAATGCTTTGTAGTAACTCACTGGAGTTATTTAAAAAATGACGCTGGTCAGGCTTCAAAAGGAGTAACCTTCAATCCACAAGAATGGAGGCCTAACACAAAGGGAGGAGAATGTTGCCAGTACCAAAAATGAGTAAAAGAAATGCCCCGACTGCTTTCTTATTCCTAGTAGTATGGAAAACTCAACATGCATTAAATAAATTATATCATAACTTTATGGGGGTGCCATACTCACAACTTAATTATTTAAAGAAGTAAATTTCTAGCCTTCATAATTATAGAGAAAAGCCTAACAAAGTGTAAAAGCCCAAAAGGAAAAAAAATATTGAAATCCTTTTCCTCTCCAAAGCTTGTGGCTCTTGAAAATTTTAAATTTACAGACCCCTGAGCCCTCTTTAGCTTTGCTTTGCTGAATGCAGATATTGTGCTGCATTCAATTGATTCTTTATAAAAAACCTACTGTATTACTCTTTCAGTTATATGGTGAAAATGTAAAAGTGATGCCACCTTAAGAACTACACAGGCTGTTTAAATAAATATTCCTTTATGGAAAGTTTGAGACACTTAATTAATCTATTCCGTTTTAATATCAAATTATATTTTATAACTTAAGTTTTATAAACATTCTTTTCTAGCTTACTTTGAGACATCCAGAAAAGTGAAAACATGCTGAATTTTACATTTCAGCCTGTTACAAAAGAAATAATAATAAAAAAGGTCCTTCAAACTCTTTGCAAAACAGAGAAGCTGATTCGGAGAGATTTGGCCATAGACTATAATGGGGAATTACTGAAATACCTATAATGTTGTCATTTTTTAGCTGATTCAGATTTAAAAATGCAGGGATAGTAGCTCCTTCTCCGAGCATGAAGCCTGCCAAGTTTCAAGGAGATATGTGCAGGGGTTTCTGGGAAACTGTACCTCAGGCTGCTGACAAGCAAAACTTGTGACGTGTGACTTTGTGTGTGTGTTAAGGCATGCCCTCACTGGCACTGGGGGTCTACATGACATGGTAGTGTGTTCCAGTGAGGTCTTATAGCCTCATCTCAGTTCACCACTTTAAATAACAACAGGTAATAAGCAGTGCACTGCAGCACAGTAGCACTAGCATCTCAGGCAGCCAAACTGTCACAGAGCCTTTCTTTCCTTTCCTGCAGGAGCTTCTTCTCCAGCAGCTGCCAGAGAACTCTCCCTGCCAGCCCCAGCCCTGGGACTTAGATGTGCCCAGGGCCCTGCCTCCTTCTGGTCAACTGACCCGGGACAGGTTTTAGGGGTGTTGGTCTAAGGACATGGTACTGACAGACAAGGATTGTTGGGTCAATCTGGTGTCTTTTAGTAGACTAACCAAGTAGTTAGAGAAATATATCTTAGCAGGTTTTCAGGTTGAAAAACCTTTCATCAGGCTGAGGAAGCGCCTGTAGTTAGTGTGTGTGCCTGTGTGGGAGAGGTAGGCGTGATCACCCCAGCTGCTCCAGATGCCCAAGGTGAAGTGCAAGGCTACCTGCAGCCCTGCCTTGTGCAGCTCCTCCCTCAAGTACTCCCTGCATGCCTCATACAGGGAGGGCACCACCATCCTGCTAAAGGCAGTGCGTGCAAGCACTTGGTGGGATGGGGCCACAAGTGCCATGAGCCGCCTGAACCCTGGCCACTCAACTAAGGAGAAGGGATGGCCATCCAGAGCAAGCATCTCCCCAAAGCTCTGGGTGACCTCGCTCACCTTCGGAATGTGCCCCACTTTGTCTGTGGCTTTCCCCCACTGGTCCAGGGTGGCCTGACTCTGCTTCATGGGGTTGGGGGCTTTGGAGCGAGAGGGGGACTTCTCTTTGGGCACGCTCACATTGGTGCCAGGCTGAGGAGGAACAAGGGCAAGGGGGTGCTGCCTCCTGAGATGCAGCAGCATCGCCGTGGTGATTAAGTGTTTCACCTCCCTACCCTGGCTGATTTGCCTTCGGCAGTGCTGGCAGATAGCATACTTGGGATCATCTGTCACCTCAAAATGATCCCACACTACACTACCCCCCAACTCTGCTTCTGCGTTGAGGGTGAGGATCCTGCATTACACGCCTCCTCAGCAGGCAGAGGCACGAACGCAGGGGAAACTGAGCAACCTGCCCCACAACCTCCTCTGAGGTGCCTTCCTGAGAAGGAGACCTAGGTCTAGAGGACCTTTGAGGGGTGTGGAGCACAAACTCAGATTCCCCCTTGGTCCCCGGAATTTCTTTAGCTAGGGTGCTCAGGTACCCTGGTTCCAGATCCAACTCCTCCTCTGGCAGTGGGAAGCTCATGCTGGGAGATGAAATTGGGGTGGAGACTGTCATTCTTCTGCTGGTGGCTATTTCCGGTGTTAGGGGCGGTGCTGCAGGTACAGTGACAGGTACTGCTCCCACCTCCTTGCTCCCACTGGCAGCAGAAGACTTATGGCTGCCATGAAAGAAGATGTGTCTATGTTTGGGAGGTGGGGAGGAACTTGCAGCTCTAGCTCTCCCCTACCCCTTCTAGCCCCTCTCCCTCCCCTGTCAGAAGACTTGGCACCTGCCTTTCCAGCATGCTTCATAATAATCTTTCCTGTGCTGGAAAATGTGTGTGTGTGTGTGCAGCTGTAATATCTCTTCTTTGATGCATGACTGTCTGACTTCTGTGTTCTGTCTGTCTTCTGTGTTGTGTTTAATAATACCTCTTCTTCTATGATATATGTGTCTGACTTCTGTGTTGTGTTTAGTCTGTATCTGTGTGTGTAACTATATAATATCTCTACTTCTTCACTGTGTATGCGTGTGAGTGTATGTAATGTATGTGCTTTCCTGCACAGTGGTGGATCATGCTGCCAGGGAAAACACAGCTTTCTTTTTAAAAAGTCAGGGGAAAAAACCAAGAACAAATAAGAGGTTTTTGGGGGAAGAAAAAGTTGAAAGAAGTGGATTGAATAGGGATAAGTAGAATTAATAAGCTGTATCCAATCCTTTCCAAGAACAGAAACTAGCAGGAGGCTGACTAGGTGGGAAGCCAAGGCAGTCCAGTACCTTTCATATGCTGTTGTTCAGGCAGAAACCGCTCACAAAAGGCACAGAAAGGCTGCAGACAGAGGCTTATATGCTGTTTCTATGTTCCTCCCCCAGAGCACTGTGATTGGAAGGGGACTCAGGGAAAGATCACAGGCACTGGCAAGCTACAGATGTCGGTCTTCCTCCCCTCCCCCCCCAAACCTTCTCAGTTTCTGTTCCCCTGAAAGACTGCCTTCTGAATCTCCAAATCTTTTTGGAATCAATTAAGAGGGGGGTTTTTTCTCTTGATTCGGTTTGGATTCAGTGATTCTGCCTCTGAATCAGGCCGAATCTTCTCCAAATCGAATTGGCGACTGAAGCTTCACACACCCCTAATACTTCTGTAATTTTACTTGTATGAGGTACCTTATTTTCTTCTATGAGACTGCTTAGTCCATGTGCAAACATTCCCAGCATTAGGGCATTTGTTTAATGGACTTGTGAGGATACAGAATTTGAAGCATTTCTGGTGAAGGCCTCTTCTGAAAGATGACTATAAAATTATTTGGTCTTAATAGGTCAGTTCTAAGTCTATACTGAGGATCATATTCTCTGATTTGTTTTTCACTGATATTTTACTTCTGTTGCCTCTGCAGAGTAACTAAGGCTACTTATGCATTACTACAGAATTGTTTACCATGTTGCAATTAGATGCATGATTGAAAAACTCACTGAATGCAATGGGACTCTATAGTCACTGAGGGCATAATTAGAAGAGAATGGAACTATAACAAGTGTAACATGGGTTTAATTTGGCTGACAGAACCTCTACCACTGGTAATGATAATGAACCCATCCTAATTCTTACTTTGTAGATTGAGTTTTCAGGGCTGATAGTTGGAACCCCCTCCTCCCTATATTTTAACTTGTTAATTGAGCACATAGCATCCAAAGTAATAGACATAGAACTTCCACTGACTTCATAATAGATTTACTTAAATATGTATTTTAACTACACAGAACCCACAATGTCCTCATAAGAGTCTTGTGTGAGTGTGGAGCCACACGTTCAGCAAAAAAAGAAAAAAGAACAACAGCTCTGGTCAAAAAGAGGATCCAGGCAGATGAAGAGAGGTGCTACCTTTACTAGGATTTGCGTTCTTAAAGCAGGACAACCTTTGTACATTTCAGCAGTTGTATTTCTTAAAATTAACTAGACTCTTCTACAAAGTTATAAATGATTTTGTTCTTATTTAGGTTTTCTTTTTCAAACGTTTGCCCAGTCTCAGCTCATGGTTGACTAACTCTTCATAATAAAATTACACTCAAGCAAAATAAACCTTTCTCTTTGAGTAAGAATTTAAAAGCTCAATAGATTTTTTTTGTCTGAATAAACTGAAATTACAAGTTTTGTAACGTGTGTTAAACATTGTGTCTGCAGCAAGATTGATAAAATATTGAAAAGGCTGCCTATTGAGAGAGATCCATTCAAATAGTTCTATGCTTGACAAACTAGTTGAAGAATTAGAAGTCTGAATTTGAGAGGCTTATAAACTCTGTACATTGATGTCAAATTAGCATTTTACACAATCACTAGAACACATACTAAGCTGATTTAAAAACTAGATAACTATTAGATTTTTACCTACATTATTGCTAAGGGAGAATCTTCATCCAATTTTTTTTTTATTGGCATCCCACAGGGGCTGATTCCTGACCCCATGAAGAAAACAAAATCGATTAAGATTTGCAGATTGGAGGAATGATAATAAGGAGGGTGGGAGACACTGGCTTACATGGGAGGCAGAAACAATTGACATGCATTTTACTGCACAAAATGGAGTCGTTCACCTGGGGACATAAAACCAGGTACGTTAAACTTGCAGGATAAGGGGCTCTATCCTGGAAAGTAGTTAGAAAGGGCTTGGTGTAGTCCTAAACAACCAAATGAAGATGAGTTCCCAATGTGATGCTGCAGTGAAAAGGGTTAATGTGGTACTTGGATAAACAAACCAGTCAGTATTACCATAACTAGTGAAACTTATTGAATATTGTGTCCAGTTCTGGTGTCCACCCTTTCAGAAGAGTATGAACAATTAGAAACATCTTAGACCTACCTACTTTGTTTCTACATGGCTATGCATTTTGTATGTTAAAATGCACATTGCATGTTTGCACATAGGTAACTGTGTAGTTAAAAGGATACTTTAACTTCTGTTAGATGTGTGACTTAATACTTCATTATGTTCTATTTTAAAACAGTTGTCATACACTATCAATAAAGCATGTGTTTATAGATTAAGAGTTGCTGACAGATCTCAGAAAGTAGCTCTCATTGGGGAATCAACATTGGATGGGCGTATTTGTAGTGGAGTTTTGCAGGCACCAGTACTAAGCCTTGACACTATCAATATTTTCATTAGTGATTTGGAAATAAATATAAAATAGTTGTTACTAAACTTTAGAAATTACACAAATGTGGATGGAATAGTAAATAACAGTGGAGATGATTGAACCTGTGTAATCTGTGTTCTTATGTAAGCATGGCCCATTTGAACAAAATGCCTTTTAATTCAGCCTTTTAATATGCAAACTATTATACACCTAGAAACAAGCCATACCTACAGAATGGGGAATTGTGTCCTGGAAAGCAGTGGCTCTGAAAAGGATGAAGAAGTCAAACTGGACAAATGACTTAACATGGACATTGAGTGCAAGGCACAGCAATCTTTAAATATAGAAATGGGAGAGTAGAGATTAAGAGTAGGAAGGTGAATTTTCCTTTGTGTATGGTGAGTCCTATACTGAACTGCTGCATGTCATTTTGGAGTCTGCATTTTCACACAAAAAATATTGAAAAATTTGGAAGGGTGCAGAAAGATGTCTCAGAGGGAAGTGAAAATGCCTTACAGAAAGAGTGACTTCCAGAGTTTAGTCTGTATGATTCAGCCACTCTTAGATCATGGTTTGTGGGCTGCTGGTGGTCTGCGAGGCCTCGTTAAGTTGTTTACAGTAGGTCCACAGATCAACTTGGGCCCCTTGGTTTTACAAGTTTGGTGATAAGGGTACCTGGTGTCCTGCAAGGTTTTTGAGGATTGATAGTGGTCTAATGATCTTCAAAACCTGGAAACCACAGTGGTCACCAACTGGTTGATCACGATCGACCAGTCGATTGGGGGGCCTCTGACAATCAATGTCAGTCTTGGGGGAGGCTAGCCTCCCCAGACTGAAATCTACTGTCAGAGACTCTGCGATTGGGAGTGGCAGGACACACATGGGGAGTAGTTGGGATGGAGTCCGGGAGGTAGAAGCAGCAGGACTCGTGAGCCGTGCCCTCAGCCATGGGGCCCAGCCGGGTGCGCGGGACAATCCCCCTCCACACTCCCTGCCACTGGGTGAGTGGGGCCCAGGCCGGGCTGGGGGAGGGTCCAAGCCCAGGTGGCTCATCCAGGCATGCAGGGGGGCTCCTGCTGCTGCACACAACCTGGCAGAGGCCCTGGGGGGCACGTGCCTCCTGATCTATGCATGGGGCAAGGCAGCTGCCCCTACACACTGGGCTCTTCACTTGGAGCCCCGCTGCAGCTGGCTTGGAAGTGGCCTGACGCCATGTACGTCCCACCGCTGGGCAGGCAGGGGACGAGGCTCAGCCCAGTGGCAGGAGGCATGTGGTGTCGAGCCACTCCCGGGCCAGCTGCAGCAGGGTTCAGGGCGCAAATTCCAGCCCACAGCAGAAGCCGCCTCTGCTGTACACAAATCAGGGGGCACATGCCCCCACCCCCCAAACACCGGGCAGTGCAGGTGGCTGCAGCATCTGTGAGAGAGGGAGCAAAGCTGAAGTAGGGGCAGGCCCTGCATGGGCGGGGTGCACGACAGAGCCAGAAGCAGCTCATCTGGGGGGCCTGGGCAGGGGGGCACGCAGCCTGGGATGGCATGGACATGTGCCCCCAGAGCTGCACGTCAGCTGGACTGGATGCTGCTGTGGGCTGGGGCTGGGGCAGTGTTGTGCTCTTTCTGGGGGGCTCGTCTGAGCTGTGCTGCAAGCCTAGGCCTGTTTGTGCTGTAGGCCCCAGCTGCACTGCGTGCCAAACAAAAGACACAACTGCCAGGCATTGCCACTGTCCCACTGCTGTTTATTGCTCTGAGCTGAAGGTGGCCGGTGTCAGCCATGTAGCGACAAGGATGGAGGTGGGATTGGAGTAGGGAAGCTGCCCAGGAGTGGCAGCTCGGGCTGGACAGAGTGGCACTGGGAATGGAACTGGGAGAGGAGAGGGGCTGCAGGCACCTGAAAATTTGCTGTAGCCCACCCAACCAAACTGGCCCGAGCTGCTGCTCCCAGGGGCAGCTGACCTGCTCCAGTCCCGCCTCCATTCTTGGCATTGTGCGGCTGACACAGACTACCCCCTGCTTGGGACCAGCAGCTCAGAGCAAAAAGCAGCAGTAGGACAGCAGTGGTGCCCGGCAGTGGTGTCTTATGTCTGGTGCACAGTGCATCCAGGGTCTGTGGCATAAACAGGCCCTGGCTTGTGGTGCAGCTCGGGCGAGCCCCCCGGGAACAGCCTGGTGCCATCCCGGCCCCAATCCCCCAAGCCCCCAAACCAGCCAGCCTGGCCAGCATGCAGATCTGGGAGAACATGCCCCTCATGCCTTTCTGGGCTGCGTGCCCCACGCTCCCCAGACAAGCTGCTTGTGGCTCTGTCCCATGCCCTGCCTGTCCCACGCCCTACCTGCCCCTGCTCCAGCCCTGCTCCCTCTCTCACTGCCATGGGGAGGTAGGGACAGATTAAGGCCCCAGCAGTGAGGGAGGGAGTGAGTCACAGGTAGGAGCAGGGGCTAGTGGGAGTGGGGGACAAGCAGAGGCCTGGGGGGCACATGTCCCCCAGGCCTCCTTTTGTCCCACCACCCAGCCTAGCCAGGGCCCCACTCACTGTAGCCTCTGTTTCTGCCTGTGCCTTATCATGGCTGGGGCTTCAATTCGCCCCAACCCCCCCATGGTCCTTTCCCCTCCACTTGCCCCATCCCCCACAGACTTACCTGCTGGGGGGGGTGCCCCCCAATATTTTTTTCACCCTCTGCCAAGATCTGCCCCCACTTCCCTCCCCACAGACTGACCTGCAGGGTGTGGGGGTGAGCGCAAGGTAGATCTTTGGTTGCTTTTTAATTTAAAAAGTGATCTCCCACTAAAAAAGGTTGGAGATTAATTCAACAAAAAGAAGAATGGAACATGACTTGATTACAGTATGTAAGTACCTCCATAGGCAGAAAACGTTGGGCAGTAAAATGCTAGTGGAGAAATTTGCATGTGTGTTTTAGTCAGCTGAAACTAGGTGATTCCAATTAAATACTAGGCACACATTTTTAACAGTGTTAATGATTAACCAGTGCAATGGGCTGCCAAAGGAAGTGGTGTACAGGAAACCCTTGCTATTTGTGAACTCTGGGTTCATGGATTCAAATATTCATGGGGGAGGGCAGAGCTGGGAGGTGGGCAGAGAGCGAGTGCCAGGGACATGGAGGGAGGTAGGGGCAGCAGCATCTTCTCCCCCGGATGCAGCCGTGGCAGCACGCGGGGGCAAGGGGTTGGTCCCCAGGCACTGTGGGGGAGCCCCGCAAACAATGCGAGGGGAGCTGGGGGTGGCTGTGGGGTCAAATGGGGAGCCCCATCAGTATTCACGGATTTCGCCATTCTCGGGGATCTCCGGAACGTATCCCTTGTGAATGGGAAGGGTCTCCTGTAATCTCCATTTTTTTATGTCTCTCTCTGAAACTTAGGTTATTTTGCCTAGCATGGGAGTAAAAGATGACCAGTGGCCTGTGATACACAGGTGGCCATTCTAGATGACCTCTGGGTTGCTTCTGTCCTGGAGCTGTTTAAAACTATGAATGCAGGATTTCAAACAGCACATTTACATTCCACACTCCTGTATGGTTATGAAAGTACCCTTATGTACCAATGAATACTTCTTTCTCTCTTTAAAGACACTTATAACACATGCATCACCTGTTTCTGAGACCTAGAATTATTGATGAACTCAAGTAGTTTAAACCCAAATTCAGGACTCTGCCTGAGACACCCTTCTAAAAGGGATCAATGACAGGGACACCTATCAACCCATTATTCATTGCTAATCTTTTCATACTTACTATGAATTTAAATTAGTGACTCGCCTACCTTGCACCTGAAGAATAGAACAGGCCTGCCACTTCATGACAGAGACTATTAAGCAAGATTCATAGCTTATTTTGTTTCTTATTCAAGCATGAGATGCTTGGTATTGAACTAGAGGAATGTTCAGCTTATCTATGACTTAGGATGGATGAGCATTCCCAAGTGCTTTATAACTGACAATTGTTCAGTAATTTTGCTAATACAATACTATGATTTCATAGTCACTTGGGATTTTTCAGTTCAAATAGAGCAGACCAAGGGACCTGGTTCTGTTTAGAAAGTACCACATACAAGCGGTTTTAATGTGCAAAGGCTACATTGATCTATTGCCTTGATATCAAATCGTAGCTGAAAACATTATAGGTACCTCCTATTTCCAGTTTTAAAATGGCACTCTCTCCCATTGTAACATCAGAAAATAATTAGTGCTGATGTGTGCAAATTCGTATATGCTGAGATGAGGCTATACCCTCAAAAGTCTAACTCTAATTTTTTTGCTTTATTGTGACCTGCTTCTCTTAGGCATTATCGTATATTTACACTTGCAAAGCTGCTGGCACTTTCTCTAAATGACGCACAATTTGAATGGAACAGGATCACACACCTGATGCCTCGTACACAAAAACATCTCAAATGAAACATATCATAAAGTACATAGCCAAAACAGCTGCAAGCTGTTGTAGCAATGAATTAATAGATGATAGACAGACTATAGTACACTCCTGTTCGGCAATCATTAAATCATAAATTGTAAGAACTACAAGAAAAGAAAAATGTCTCCCTTAGGGTTGTATTATGCTGTCCATTACATAGCAGCTAAGCACTAATGGCCTGAATTTCAAAGGTTCTGCATAATAACTGCTCCTATAGCAGGTTCCTGTACCACTGGAAATAAGCTGCATTCATATTTTTAAAAAGTCCCTCTCTCTCTCCACAGTTGGAGATAAATTGACAGGGGAGTTAATATTCCTGTGCAATGGACTTAACTGTAGGTCTCTTTGTATAAATTCTAGAAGGGTTGAGGTCCTCCCCAAACAGTAATAGTCTGGTTTCTAGTCCAGGAGAGGACTGGACCTGGATGGTCAGCCTTATTATGCTGTCACTCCTAATAGCGCCAAAGGGTTGTGTTTGAGTAAGGCTTTTACCCACTTGATAAAGCACCAAGGCTGCTCTGGGAGGAATGCTAGTGGTTATATTTGTTGAAGAGGTGTGCCAAGAGGCACTTCCCAGCACATGCCTGTAGCATCTGGGGGTATGTAGGCTTTGGAAGGCATAATCCTCTAACACCCTGAATTGGTATGAAACAGTCCTCCACTTCTTCTTTGTACAATCTGTTCAGCTTTGTTAGAAGCAAAAGTGAGGATCTTCCTTGTAGTTTAACCAGCCTCCTGACTAACATGGGATCCGAGTTCTTATAAAAAAAAATTCAAATTAAGTATGTAATTGATTGGTAAGAGTTTGCAAAAACAAATATTGCACGCAAAGGAATATAGTGCTAAACTGTATACAGTTATCTAATTAAAAGAAAACTGCTATATCATATTTTTATTGCTTGATAATAGATCATACAGGGCTGCAGTTGTTTCTAAAAATTGCTATGCGGGGATAATTTACCAATTAAAAAAAACATACATCTAACAGGAGTGAGGCTGGATGGGATACCTGTACCAGACTCCTTGGGGCTTCTCAAGTTTCATGTCACATCCCCACCTGGGGTCATTGTGGAGTTCAAACCTTGGACCTACATGGTTAACAGGAGCAGAGATTGTTACTGGTAGAAGTCATGTGAAGGGGAGAAAGCCACTGTCTTAAGGAGAGCTATGCACAATTCATTTACATTATAAAACATTTAAATTATAAAGCCATTAACCCTAACCTATAGTCATCTTCTGCAAATGTTCTGAGTACCAGAACTTTTAGAAAGACATCCCACTGCAGCCTAGTGGATCAGAGTATAATCCCCAAGTATGGGACCTGTTTAAATGAAGCAGAAAGGCTCCCAGAAGAATTGCCATTCTGTGAAGAGGTTTCCATACTTGCAAACAGCTGATAGAGAAGCCCCTGGGTATGCCTGAAGGTGGTTTAGAGGAAATAGATAAGTATGGTTTGGGTGGTACTGCACTCCAGCAACTCAGGGCTGCACAGCAGCTCTCAGTCAGTCACACAAGACTACTGTGTGCAATATTGGAACTGATCTGTGTTGTCCAAGGGGGCTGGGCATGCCCCAAATTCAGTGAGTGCAAAAGATGCAACACATCTTCCAGTCCTGATCTTAAGGGAAAAGTACAGTGCCTCATATTAGCAGTTGTGCATTGCAGTATACAAGAAACTTGCAAAGTATGTATTTTGAGGAAAACATTAGGAATATTCCTTGGAAATTACCTTGTGTGAAGTCTTCATTAGGGTTACTGGGAAGCTTTCCAGGTTACTCCAGATTACTTTAAGAATAGTTTGGTACTCAGGGGTGTTGTTATTTCTTAATGTAATACAGTAGCGTAGCTTCAGTGTAAAAATGGGTAAAAGATAAGCAAATAAAACAAGATTGCAGTTAACATTGAGAGAAGTTCACCAATAATCCCTCCTGAAAATATTCACTTGGACCCAGTCTTGCAATTTTTCCAAACAATAAGAGCATTTTATTAATTTCTGTTTCATGCTCTGCTTTAATCTGTCCTTTGGTCTTGGAGCTGCCAGATTCTAATAAGTGGGTCACCTAGTTCTTTCTGAACTCTGCTTTCTGCAGCACAGTGAAAATTAGCATTTTCTGTGACATACATTTGGGGCTTTTATAATGATCATGGATAGCAATTTTAATTCCTTTTTCTTTGAGATTTTTCTCCTTATTGTTTGTATTCTTAATAATAGAATGGAAATGTAAAATGCTTGTAATTTATGGGAGAGCATACAGTCATACATATACTTAACTATGTGTATACTCACACATACACACACACACACACACACACACACACACATATGAATGTTCAATAACAATTAAACCTGGCAAATATGAATCTAAGATTAAAATTGCAATTTGTTTGTTGGCCTAAATAAACAGACAGTATTGCAAGAATATATATTCTTAGATACATTTAAAGCTGCTGGATTGTATCTCTCTTTTGTTCAGTGCCAGGCACTTTGTTGGTTTTCAATAAATGCATACAAATACAAAAAAACCTTTTAAACAAAAAACACAGTATGTGTTACTTGTGCTTGACTATTTAACAGGAATCTAGTGAAACGACAACCCTAAAATGTTGTGTACCTCATCCACAAGAGGGCATTCATGAGCTGTTCTAAAAAGCCATTCAGAAAACCAAAAATCCAGTTGGATGTTACTGTCAGTTGAAGGATTAGTATAGTTTATACTGGCTGAATGTTTTTCATCTTCTCTTCTACATTATTCTGATACTGTTGGATAGATGTTTGGGGTTTAGACAGTCAACAAAGGGCACTAGCAGTAGAAATATGCAATTTGCTCTGGCGTGACAAGATACTTGAGTGTGAACTTTCAGATTTGCTGGCCAAGTTACTACAGCACAAGGATGTTCCTATTTTTGATCAGACAAGGGAAATATGTAATTCCTACTGTCTACTCAGCACTTTCTCTGATATTAACGAAGAGACAGTTTCCTTCCACTGAGGGTGCACAGGAGACAATATAGCTAGTGAAATAGCATAGGAGATTTGAAACCTGCTATAAAATAAGTTAAAGACAAACTTTTAATCACATAAGAATAGCCTATGCTCTTTGTGGCATTTTATAGCATATTTATGTGCATACCATACACAACCTCTTAACAAAAAATAATCATCCAAAATTGGAGTACATGCCTTAAGTGAAAAAACTGATTTCTGTGCCAGAATGGAGGCATGACAATGTTAGAATGGCTGCTGAGGTCTGTGCTTGGCTCCCAGCTACATTGAGCAGGGGCAGAGTCTACTCCTCAACATTGTCTTCTCCCTGCAGCTGTAAAGCTAGAGGTTTAACCCTCTCACAGCTGCTGCTGAAATGGCAGCGGACTTTGGCTGAGCAGCAAGGAATAAGGAGTGAAGGTAGTGGGTGGATACTGCCTCAACTCCATGCAGCCAGCATTCAGCAATGACGAGTTTGTGCTGACAGGTAACACTGGAAATGTGTGGTGTTGTGTCCTTTCCCCCCCCCAATTTGCCTTCCTAAAAAAAGGTGTGTGTCTTATTCAGGATGTGTTGTATGCATATAAATATGGTACTAAGAAATGGAGTATAGGAAATATTCAAAATATTCCTATAATAAGATGAAGAAAATCAGATCTAGCATTCAAAGGATGCAAGCACTAGAGTCAGAAATCCAAACGTCTGCAGGATGAGTCAGGAGAGGTACACAAAAACTGGCACTAATGTGAAAGTCAACAAATACTCTGCTTTTTCATTGTTTGAGTGGGAACTATTCATTCTGAAATGTGTTAGTTTTATATGGCTTCTCTTAATGAGATAGTAAAGCATCTCAGCTAGAGCTTTGTAACCAGCATTGTGTAATGGCCACCCTAATCATTATCACATTGGGGAAGGTATCACTCTGCATCTTGACACGCTGAGGCACCTAATATGCAGCTCTGAATCAGATACCTAAACTCCAGTGGGAGCAGGGGTTCAGACACACCCCTGTGCCTGACATTTTTTACTGGGTAGCTGCAGGCATCTCCCTTCTCAGTCCATGAGTAGTTTGGGTCACCCTTAACAGGTGGCTCAGTCTGCCCATTCAATGTATAAGAAGTGTAGGATCATCTTCCTGGGGCAAGATATTTAAGGTGAAGGACCTGCAAAGCTCATTTAAATCTGGCCCAGAAGCAAAGAACTAATGAACATGTTATTTTTTCAAGCCAAATGACCAAAAGGGTTAAGAATATTTAGATAGCATTTAGAGGCAGCTAATGACAGAGAAAATGATACTTCACCTCACAGTTCCTACTAAGAAAGCACACTTTTTCCTGCACTACATAAATGGATCTCAGGCTAGGAAAAGAAAACAATTCAGTTTTGCCAAACATCACTGTCTTCTGCTTTAATCTTCCATGAAGGCCACTGTAGCCAGATGTCAGGTTCTATGACCCTGAATAAAGATACAGAGCTACTCCTCTGATTCATCTGGCAGCAAATATCAGGTAGCTTCGTTTGCTCCTACTGAAGAGGGCAAAAGTTGAAGCCTTGAAGGCTGTAAGATGAAACAAAAGCATTACAGGGAAAGCTAGATCACATTAAAATTACATTTAAGGATAAAGGGAAGTCTCAGATAGGGGTTGAGTTCTGCATACAAACTTCATGTAACTTTGTGTACATGCTGTATAAATACATATGCTACAAAGTACATATTTCTAACCTGGGGTTTATGGGGTTTTTTCCATGGAGCAGGTCTTTTTTTCTATATGCTTAAGTTTATTAAGGTGTTTCATTCTGTATTCCTTACTCTGTTGCTCTAAACCTGTATTTGGCTGACCGTTCTTGCCCATAGCAGTGGTCACTACACATAGGCATGAGTATAAGAATGTCAGAGAAGTGCCTTGTAAGTCATATTTGAGTTGTAGAGGTCATAGTTCCATTGTAAGCAACCTGAATAGATCTTGTGCATCTGTGTTTAGGAGATATTATGCAATGAATGCATTATTCAATTGTGGGGTTAGATTATTTACAAAATTAATACTTCAGCCTTATAAAAGGAGCTTTTGGTACCAGCCAGTTTGAACCTCTAGTAAGGGGAGAACTGGGATCTAGTTTAATTTCTAACCCATGTATTTCTTTAAAGGGGGCAGCTGATGACTGATAAAGATACTGCAACATGGTCAAGCAGGTCAGCTGGAGTCAGAAGACAGATGCTTACATTTTACAGTCTTGTGAAAGATTTCAGTGCCTTATCAAAACATTGGAATCATTCGTTTTTGAATACATCCTAGAAGGACTGAAGGAAGGAAGGACAATGTTTTTAGTCAGAAACGTTCTCTCAGTTTAAATTGCTTTTGATTTTTTTAAACTTTATTTTCAACAGGCCAATGTGGCTTTAGAATGCAGATATCAATAGCTGTAAATAGCTACTAAAATAGCATGATTTTATAAGAAAGGTACCTTTAAAGTGCCTTGTAAGATGTGCTTTGTGAGTGCCTTGTAAGATGTTGCTATTATACTATTGTTAGGAAAACTGTAATGACCACTCTAATCATATGCTTGGTATTCTCTGGATAATATTAATGCTCTCTTTTAAACTCAGTTCTAGAAGCTTAACACATTTTCTTCTTTTGTTATTTCTGTCGTTATATTAATTCTGCCTCCTAAAGTTTGACTGCAGATGACCCTGGGTTGCAGCTAGATGTTTTGTCAGGAAATGAGCAAAATGAGAAAGAAAGCTAATTAAATTGTTTTAATTAGTAATGTTAGGTGCAGTAGCACAATGTATGTCTCTTTGAATACAGTTTCAAAAACTAGGCCTGTTGTGGTAGCTGATGATACTTCATTAATAAAAAAGCAGTGAACTTAGGGCAAAATAGCAGCTGCACATTCCCCATCTGTTTTCTGCTCCCTTATATGAATTTGTACAGTGGCCTGCAGGTGGTGTCTGTGCCTTGTTAACACAAAAAACCCCTAGCTGGACCATTTAGAAAATGTAATATGTTATCCTTTTGCATTTCTGGTGTAATGAAATGTATGCCACTTGGTTCCTTGATGTGAGAAAATGAGATATAGTGAAATTAATAGACCCACATCCCAAAGGATGTTCCAGAAAATAAAAGCAGCATGTCAGAGAAGAGGGGGGAATGCCTGTTGGAAGGATAATACCTTACTTTCCCAATATTTTAAGTAGAAATAGAGAAAAGAAGCCCCTCTACTATGAATGCTGTGTGCCCCTGGAGGCTGGGGGTGCATGGCAACCGCCCGCAGGTGGCAGCAGCGGGGGTGTGATGGCAGCGGCAGGGGAGGAGGGGAGGGGATGGCGAGCACCAACCAGCGGTCGGCGACCACCCTCAGATGCCGCTGGGAGCATCAGCAGCAGCCAGCGGTGAGCAGGGACTGCCCGCAGATGCCACTGGCAATGTCAGCAGTGAGGGGAAGGAGGGATGGTGAGAGGTGACTGCCAGCAGGCACCACCGGCAGCATTGGCAGCACTTTTTGCAGGGGGTACACCACCAAGCTCAGGGGGTGCACATGCATCTGTGTGCACCCCCTATGCGTCGCCAATGCCCTCTACCTATGTGATCTCTTGAGCATATATTCACAACCTTTTATAAAAGCAGGATGTTGGCTGCTGTGGCAGGTTAAGGTATTATGTCTTGTGTTATGTCAGGATTGACAGCCGTTTTACAAAGAGTTTAAATTATGGATTGTATAGGATGGTTTGGATAGGGATGATCCTGCTTCAGGTAGTGGTTTGTACTGGATGACCTCTGGAGGTTCATTTCAACCCTATTTGTCTATGATTTCTTTGCTATTGAGACATTTTTAAATTTTGGCTTTCAGGCTGACTTCTCCTGTTCAAAGTGATCCATGTGAAACCTACTGCATCAGCCATTTTGTAAAAGAGAATGTGGCTAGATTCTGAAAACCTTTGACTATACAAAAAGGCCCATTGTTTGAATAAAGTTGTACTTTATCCTTACACAGCATAGAGTGCTTTTACAGAGAGTTTGTCTTGCCCAATTCAAACAGCAACTCAGTGGCAGAGACAGACTGGAACCAGAGTTAAATTCTGTCCTCACTTAAATCAATGGTGATGCTTCCATTGACTTTTAGAGACAGACAGGATTTCTCTCCAGACCTTTTGAATCCCAGCCCCACATGTCATCCAATGGACAACAGCTCCTTCCTTGCTACTTGTGATGAAGGCTCAGTAACTTCTTACACGAATAGGTCATAATCAGTTATAGATGCATTTCATGTGCATGGGGAAATTGTGTTAGCAACCTGAAGCCAAGATTTTGCACTCCTTACTCTAAATTAAGTACCACCTAACTGGACAAGTAGTCCCACTGACTATCTCAATTCTTCACCATAAATAGGCATATTGCTATAGTATACTATGTATTAAAATGCTTTGTGTTTGAAAATAAACTGGAAATATTTGAAGTGTTTGCTACCTTTCTGCTTCCTTTATGCAGAAACGTCTCAATTAATGTAGCCTGCTTGCTAAAATATGGGAATGTTTGTGTTATGGTTCAGATTCAAAGCCAACTAAAGTCAAGAGAGTCTTCCATTGGCTATGCTGGGTTTCATATCTGGCCGTTAAAAATATGTAAAATTGGCCTGATTTTCATATTTATGTAGCATCGACCCCTCATCTTGCCTTGAAGCAGGAGTTGTGGGTACATCATACTTCTGAGGATCAAGTCAAATTAGTATTATTTAAAAAAGAGAAACCAGTGTGGCAGGCCAGATTTAGGCCCTGGACAAGCATGCCTATTAAGAGTGCCAAATAGCAGGGGAACACATGTGCATGGCCAAAGTAGCACTTCAAAAGTAGCCAAAGCACTTCAAAAATACCCCCTAAAAATGAGGAATCTTTGAATTGCTTCTTTTTGAAGCACTTCCTAAAATGTTTGTATGCTTCAGGGGGATGATAGGGATGATCCTGCCGGCCCATGAGCACTCTCCTGTGTGCCTCAGCTGTTTTGGGGACCTCTTGGAACCATAGGCCAAGAGGCACGCATAGATTCCTATCATGAAGATCAGTACTGCTGTTTGTCTTCATGGACATTTTGTAATGCTTTGGTAGGTTGGGGTGGAAGGACCATGTATCTGTATAGCAGTGGATTTTAAGCACTCAGGGATTTGTAGCACTTTAAAGGCTAAGACAGAAGTTACATTTGTTGTGTGATCAGCCCCTTGAAAGTGCTCTACAGCCATGTCCTTACAGAAGTGCATGGCTGCAGGATACTTTAAAAGTCCCTGATCCCATGACAAATTAACCATCATGATATGAGGGTTCAGAAGAAGGTGCTCCAAAGTGTGAGAGAAGCTGCAGACACACTGCTTCTCAGATGCAGCTCCAAAGCAGAGCTCAATTTCCCCCACCCTTCCAACCCAATAGCGAAAGTCTGTCAGTCTTCTGAACTGCCATGAGTTGGACTGGGGAGCTGCACATTTGTCAGCAAAATGTTTGACTGGCTGTGGCCTCAGTATTTAACATTCTCTTCTCTAGTAGCATCAAAATAATTTCTCATGGGCCTCTGAGCAGAACAACAGCCAACTAGTATTAGTTCAGAATTCTGTCTTCTATGTTGTTGCTGTATTTTGCAAATATTTGATTAAAAACATCCTGGTGATGAGCGCTGCAGCTCCTGCTGATGTCAGTGCCTGGTGAAGAGATTGTTCAGGTCCATATTTCATAGATTTCATAGATTTTAGGGTCAGAAGGGACCTATTAGATCATCGAGTCTGACCCCCTGCTCTGGGCAGGAAAGAGTGCTGGGGTCAGATTACCCCAGCCAGGTTTTTGTCCCATTTCCTCTTAAATACCTCCAAGGAAGGGAACAGCACCACCTCCCTTGGAAGCATATTCCATATTTTGGCAACCCTCAGTGTAAATAATGTTTTCCTTATGTCCAGTCTAAATTTGCTCTCTTTCAGTCTGTGGCCATTGTTTCTAGTTACCTTGATAGGTGCCCTGGTAAACATTGTATCCCCTATTTCCTGCTGTCCCTCCAATAAGTTTGTAGATGGCTAGAAGATCACCTCTTAGCCTTCTCTTGCAGAGGCTGAAGAGATTCAGGTCCCTCAACTATTATTAAAAGCTAAAAATTTGATACTACATCATAGTAATCATTGGGAGTGTGACTCTCTCGCTTCGAATATCTGTTCCTGTGCTACCTTGGCACAGGCACCTGGTGGTAGGCACGGTGAGGCTTTGTTCAACTTCTGAAAGGGGCCTCGATCACCCCAGGGAAGACCCCAGAACTCGCCTGCCATGACTTTGAATGTACCTTCAGTGGTGGGGTTCCCCACTGGAGGTCCCTCGGGATCAAATGCTCCTCCTGATGGATATTCTTGGGGCTCCATCTCCCCTATACCCCTTCCATGTGCCAACCTCTGACAGGCCACCTGATCTCAATGCGGTCGGTCCTCTGGTCCTGATGATCTTTACTTCTCATGCCCCTTTGGTATCAGATCCTAGTCTTTTCTTCTTTCCTGCGGGTTACAGGTCTGCTGTGGGTTCACCCCTTTGAGGGTGCCTCTCCCGCTGCATGTCAGCTGCTTGTTGATTCTCACGAGCAGCCCATGTATCAGGGTGGCACCCTGATCCCCTCACTATAGGCATACCAATAAAAGAGAAAATAAGGACAAAATAGGAAAACCGCAAAGGAATACGCACAGGCAAGAAAGATATGAAACAGGAATACACGAAGAAAAGATGGCGGGTAAAGAAAAAGGGAAGATCAGGCTAAACTGCCTTTGCTCCTGTCCTACCTTAGAGTTTGTGTCTGCCTGTGTCTCCCAATGCTGCTCCGCTCTCAGCTTTCCCTGAGGGCTTCCTCTGTCCCTTCCCTGATCAGCTCCTTTCTGGTGCTCTGGGGCTGTGGGTGTCTGGTGGGGAGAGCCTCCGTCATCCCCTGTACTTCTGCCACTCTTCCCAGAGTGGAATCTTCTCCTGCACACCGGTGCTGCCCGTGACCAGTGTGGAGGTGTGTTATAGTCACTGCTGCCTGAGATGTTTTTCCCCAGGAGGGGTCTTCCTTCACACGCCGGCGCTGCCTGCCGCCAGCATGGAGAGCCGCTACAGCCTCCGTTGCTTCTCCTGCTCTCTGCTCCTGCTGGCTGGTGTCCACTTTTATTCTAGCCAGCCGGCGATCGCTCGTGATGTCGCCTGCCAATCCCAGCTGTAGATAAGTGCAGCTGATGAACTGTACAGGCTTCTCTCTTTGGCGTTGTTTGTCCTGTGTCTGGATACCTAAAGTGGGTGAGTAACTCTTGATTTCAGGGTCTTTCTTCTGTGGGTGTGTAGCCTGAGTCCCGGGTCCCCCTATGGAGGGGTTTTTTTGCTCCCCCGTGATTGTACCCCTGGGACAGGGAGAATTGTCATTGGATTAAGCAAAAGCAAGCTTGGACACAAATGGAGTGAATGGGAGAGCTGAATGAAACTTTTCTTTGCTGAGAGTACAGACATTTGATTTTTTGCTTTCCTCTTATCTTCAAGCCATGCATCATGTTGATAATCTGTGTTGCATAATCCAGTGCTTGTGTGTTTTTTCTAACTGTTCTTCTCCCCTCTGTTTTTGCAGTGATTTTTTTCCCTATCTTCTATCTGCTAAAAGGCAGATGTGGGGTTTTATCAGCACCTTTATCAAGAATACTTCACTGAATGGGATGCTTTAAAGCAAGGCTACTACTTGTTTTTTGTTTGTATGAGTTTTTTTGTTTTTGTTCTTCGTTTCCCTCCCACATTATGACTTTACAAAATAGCTTTCAACCTGAAGGATCTCAAAGCTTCTTAGCAGCTAGTATTCAAGTCACAGACAAGGATCACATCATCCACAAATGGAGGAGATTTGCAACATGCTGCTGTGTTACTCAACATCACAGGGCGGGCAGTTTAAGAACTTATTGTCCAGCTGAAACTTCAGGGAGAATTTAAGAAGGCAAAAAAGTAATTAATTGAATTGGATTTGGCCAGGACAGAAGCTTTAATGTGCTGTATCTTCTTCTTTCCATTTCAGAGCAGCTTCATGGATATGGGCAACGATACTATAACCCTGCCATCAATTCCTTTCAGGGCTTGTTCCTCCATTCAGCATAATTCAGTCATGGTAGTATCCAGCCATCAAGTCAATGGTCAGTCTTCAGGTTGTGTTTGCATGATTTTTTTGCCATTCTGTCACCTGTTTGTCTCCCACTGTGTCCCCTCCACCATAATTTTTTCAATTATAGCCAGTCTAATACCTTGATTTCATATCCTGCTCTCTTTCCAGATCCTTTATTTGTCTCAGAATCACTCCATTTCAGACCTGCCATCTTTCTAAGAGCTCTCATCTCTACTGCCTCCAGGCTTTTGATGTTCATTTTATTTAAAGCTGCTATTTCCAGTCCATAGAGTAATACTGTTATCATTGTTTTGATAAATATGCACTTTGTTACCAAACAGAATGTTTTTATTGGTGCATAATTTCATCATTTTCTGTGCAGGTCCTACAGCCAATACACATCTCCATTTTAACTTGTTTTTGATGGAACTGTTGACACTGATTGGTCTGCCAAGGTACACAAAAATCTAATTGTTCTATGGCTTCAAAGATGCTGCATGTCAACACTTTGTCTGCTGCCTCTTTTCCAGCTATAACTGCTTTGTTTCTTGACATTTCATGTCAGGCCACATCAAGCACACTGATATTACAAGGTAGTAAAGGGTATCATCATTAATTCAAACATGCTGGCCGGTGCTGAAATATGCGCATAACCATACATTTTGATGATACAATGTCATGTTCTCCAACTTCCTTGTAATGTCCAGTTGAAGCACAGGATGACAAACTATGATACTCCATGTCTCTTTCTCTTTCATCAAACTTTTACTTGAAGCACTTGCTTAATTTTCTATTTATTCTTGCAAAACCACAGACATTTGTATACATAGCTTTTATTGTTGCAGTAATCTTATTTGGAATTGTCATATCATTTTGTTTCACTCCAGACTGCATTATATGACCTTATGCCGTAAATTGACGTTTTCACTTTTTCACATTTACTTACAGCATGATTGTTTTTGGCATGACAGACTTATGCATATTTGGATTAGCAGGATTTCCTTTCTTCAAGATGAGTGCAACTCTTGTCTTTAATCTGTTAGTTGATATTTATTCCCACATCTTCTTGTATAATTTTTTCTGATGCTTTGATGACACTTGTCCTACCAGTTTTTAATAGCTAGAGCCTGGACACATGACACCTGCTCTGATGTAAATTACACCAGGACCTGGAGTGGATAGACAGAAAGATGTCCAGGAGTAGTTGCTCACAGTGGGTAGTATTATAGTGCCTTGACACGGCCAATACGGCTACAACCTGGATATCTGACACATGGAAGATATTGAATTTTAGCTGATTTTTAAAAATTGAAATCTTCATAATTTCCCAAGCAGAAAACAACTTTCACCATCTGAAACCTGAGATACTGCTTTTGCCTTTGTCTAAGGTAATTTGCATCATCACAGCCTCACAGGAGAGCTGAGAGACTCTTTACCAGCTAAGAACTGCCTGCCCAGAGGAGTTTTCCATCTATTGACTCCTCTGGGAAATCCTATGAAATACGAACTTTCATTTCTTCCCAGGAGAACTTTTGCAATCTTTTTTCAAATGCCTGATAAAGGGTGTTTGTGCCTGAAAGCTTGCAATTAAATAATTTTTTTTTTGCAAAAATCTTGTTGGTCTAATAAAAGAGAGCACCTCTACCACAAGCCCTGATTACTTTTTCCTCTAGACCAATATGGCTACAACCTGGATACTTGACACTAGGTGGCAGGAGAACAGATCATAGCAAACATAAAGCTTATAGCATTGTAGCTACTAGTATCATTTTACTCTTGATTTTTCCCAGAGTAACTATACCACCTTCAAGTAAGCTATGCTGGTGTAGCCTTGTGAATTATGTATTTTCTCCTTGTTCACACAAATGTAAAACTAATTACACATGTAATGGGTCCATGTCCAAAACTGATACATTTTGTTTTGAAAGAGTTGTGGAAAAATCTAGATTGGTAGCTTTTCCTGTGTGTTCAGATGCACCTTTTCATGAGCAAGCCAGATGCTTCATATGACAAACAGCACACCTGGCTTTTAACAGTCATGCCTTTTATATAATGTTCAGGTACAGAATATATCATCCTTAGAATAGAAAATGTTCCTAATCAGTCCTCAGGACTCTTCTGTTTATTCACACTGACATTTCCAAACCCCTTTGGAGATCAATGGCCTGCATGCAAAGAGTATGTCTTAGTATTTTGATAGTACTGTGGACAGTATAGGAATTGTCATACCGGATAGGTTCAGTGGTTCATCTGGTCTAGATCATGCCTCCAACAGCAGCAAAAGCCAATTGTACAACCAGTTTTCCCCTAACAAATCTGCCTGTGGATGTTTTCATTACCTGCAGAAGTGCCTGATCCAGTTTTGAAATTTGTTAATGCTAAGACTCAGGAACATGTAATGGTAATGAGGGCAATAGTTTAATTGTGAATTAGATAAAAAGTGCTTTTATCATTTTAAATGTGTTAATTTTCAATGTCCGCAAATGTTTCCTTGTTGTTCTATTATGAGAGGCCAAATAAAAGCTTGCTGTTTTCTGTGCCCTCTCCTGTCATTCATAATTATGTACATCCCTTTTTTGGAGAGAGAAATTTAGCACTAAATATCTCTGTTATTTGAGTTGTAAATTCCTTCCATGTGTTGTTTCTATAATCATGATTCATTATACAAATAGATGCAGTCAAGCAGTTCTATTCCAGTAAACCATGTGGTTTATTTCACTTCACCCCTCCTACATTTTTTGCCCTCATATTGCCCTAAACAGCATCTTGCTCTTTAATAGTCCCCTATCTCTTGTTGTTTAACAGCTCCCTTTCTTCTCTTATTCTTTTGGACAGAGCAGGATATAAATAAATAATTTCTTGGTTCTCACTTTTTTTCATGTTGCCTGCTCAGGCTAAAACACTCTCTCTTCTGGTGTACCAAGAACCATTGTTTTAAGGAAAGGAAGCTCTTTTTTGGTTTCAAGGCACCCCTCCATAACTTTTGTGAATTGTGTGACATTCAATTTCAAAAACTAGGTTATATATTACAGTGCTTACTTCCTTACACAGGAGCTGGGCCATAGAAGTGAGAGATAGGGTTAGGGTTAGTGAGAAATAGTCCAGACAGGGACAAGCCTCAGCCTGGTTTATTTGCCTATCTCTTCACACTTTGGGGGGGGCACCCTTCAAAGGATCTGGTAGCATCCCAAGCTGCCCCAGCACCATGGTTGAGAATCACTGCCTTAAAACTTACTCTTTTATCTCTACATTTTCCTGGGCCTAACCCATTGTCCAATTTGTTGTGTGTGTTTGAGAGTCTCCTACAAGCTGCTGTGTCCATTCAGTTCCCACTGAATTCAGCACTCTGTAGTAGAGAGTGTTCAGCAGCTCACAGGACTGAGACTTCAGCTAGTTAGCTCGCATGGGCTGGAAGTTTGATGCAAATTTATCAAAGTCAATGGAGTTAGACCGGTACGATTTTGGTCCTTGGGCTGTTTTGGATTATGGTGGACTGTGCTCTTACAGCTCTCTGTAAAAAAAAAATGTGTTTAAGGTGAGAAAATAAAATGAAACCCCAGCTATATGCATGGTTAGGCACCCTTCCACTCACAAGTTATTCACAGCTCTCCCACCCAGCCACATGAGTTTGCCAGTGCTTAGTACATTCTACACACTTCCTTTTTTTTTTATTACAGCCCAGCACATACTGAGTCATTCTGCACTTTACATGAGGGAGGGGAGGGGGCATTTCCTGCAGCTAAGAGACAAAATTTGCTTTTCAGAGGCAACTTGCCTAACTTGGTCTACCCATATTCACTATGTAGGGCTGCAGAATGCAAAAAGTCTATTTTAGATGAGTCAGGAAACAAAAATTAAAGGACAATGTTTTAAAAAATTCCTTTTTACAAGATGTTTTTCACTTGCTTCCTTTGCTATCACTTTGAAGACCATTTTGCATGACCCTCTCTGAAGGAGTGTTTGTGCTTCTGTGGGGGATGATAAGACATAATGGGTCTTACCCCACCCACTTTAACCACACAACCTTTTCCCCTTCCTCCTTTGCTTTGTGTTATCCTCTTTCTTTTTTTCTAGATGGCAGGACATATGGGAGGAGGGATAGCGGTCTCCTCATTATCATTGCACTGCAGAAAACACATACAGAGACACATCCCTTTATACTCTAGCCACCTTTCTTCTAACTTCTTCCTCACTTTCCTAGAAGTGTGAGGTGTAAACACAGCCTCCCTCCTGTTAAAAATTGCTATCAGCTTCTTCAGAAGTACTTCAACATAACAGAGAATATCTGTTTGATGTATTAAATCAGCAGCGTACATGCAGGGCATCAAACTATGATGCCTGCTTAAGAAAAGCTGGGGCGGGGGGGTCCAAGGATGTGCCTCAAAGTTTGTATCTTGTAATTCTTCTCACTATCCCACTGCTGAAGCCTTTGCTCTTAATCTCAGTCCAAGGACTAGCATGCTAAGAGCTGATATCAATTTTTAACAGTGGACATAGCTGTGTTTACACCTTACACTTGTAGAAACGTAAGGAAGAAGTTAGAAGGAAGTTGGCATAGAGTGCACTCTCAGCAAGTCTGCAGATGACACCAAGCTGTGGGGAGAAGTAGATATGCTGGAGGGTAGGGCTAGGATTCAGAGTGACCTAGACAAATTGGAGCATTGGGCCAAAAGAAATCTCATGAGGTTCAACAAGGACAAGTGCAAAGTCCTGCACTTAGGACGGAACAGTCCCATGCACCAGTACAGGCTGGGGCCTGACTGGCTGGGCAGCAGCTTTGCAGAAAAGGACCTGGGGATTACAGTGGACAATCACCTGTATATGAGCCAACAGTGTGCCCTAGTTGCCAAGAAGGCTAATGGCTTACTGGGCTGCATTGATAGGTGTGTTGCCAGTAGGTCAAGGGAAGTGATTATTCCCCTCTATTCAGCACTGGTGAGGCAACATCTGGAGTGCTGTGTTCAGTTTTGGGCCCCCACTACAAAAAGGATGTCGACAAATTGGAAAGAGTCCAGCAGAGGGCAACAAAAATGGTGAGGGGGCTGGGGTACACAACTTATGAGGAAAGGCTGAGGGAACTGGGCTTATTTAGTTTAGAGAAGAGGAGACTGAGAGGAGACTTAATAGCAGTCTTCAACTACGGATTGAAAGAGGATGGAGCTATGCTATTCTCAGTGGTCGCAGATGACAGAACAAGGAGCAACCATCTCAAGTTGCAGTAAGGAAAGTTTGGGTTAGATATTAGGAAGAATTTTCACACTAGGAGAGTAGTAAAACACTGGAACAGGTTACCCAGAGAGGTGGTGGAAACTCCATCCTTCAAAACTGAGCTAGACAAAGCTTTGGCTGGGATGACCTAGTTGGGGCTGGTCCTCCTTTGAGCAGGGGGTTGGGACTAGATGATCTTTGGAGGTCCCTTCCAACCCTTATTTTCTATGATTCTATGATTCCTTTTTTCTCTTCTCATAACTGGAATGTGTATAAAACCAGGAGAGTCACAAGAGACCTCCTTCTCCTAGAGCTTCTCCTGATTGGCCTCTTTTAAGGATCCTGCTGTTGTTCCTTAGGCTGACAGGTTAACTGGTTGCCAATGACATCTAGCTCAGTCTTTTTAGCCTTTCTGATAACAGTGGGTCTCTAGAGAGTATTGTAATTAAATAAACCATTGTGACATTAGAAGCATTCCCTAATGCTTTTTAATGCAGAAACAGCTCTTGTTTTGTGTTTAAAATGAACACCGTTGTTACTTTAAGATAGCTTTCTTAAATTTAACATTACCTGTGCAATTTGGCAACAAACTACCCTACATAAGTTTACCATATATCTTGCTATCTTGCCTAACTATTAGAAAGGGCTATATTGTACCCTGCACCTGAACACATATTAACCTCCATTAAAACCCTGTTTATTTTGTTCCCAGTCATGTTGTTGATTAGTGCTGGTTACCTATTCACCCACTTCTAAAGTCTGAAGTAGAAAAACAGGCAAAAGTGTGGTATGTGTTCAGGGAACAGCTTTTCCAAACTCTTATTTAGGTTACAGATTAGGATCTACTACCAGGAAACCGGGAACAATTGTAAACACATTCATAGATTCATAGATGTTAGGGTCGGAAGGGACCTCAATAGATCATCAAGTCCGACCCCCTGCATAGGCAGGAAAGAGTGCTGGGTTCAGATGACCCCAGCTAGATGCTTATCTAACCTCCTCTTGAAGACCCCAGGATAGGGGAGAGCACCACCTCCCTTGGGAGCCCATTCCAGACCTTGGCCATTCTAACTGTGAAGAAGTTCTTCCTAATGTCCAATCTAAATCTGCTCTCTGCTAGCTTGTGGCCATTATTTCTTGTAACCCCCAGGGGCGCCTTGGTGAATAAAACCTCACCAATTCCCTTCTGTGCCCCTGTGCTGAACTTATAGGCAGCCACAAGGTCGCCTCTCAACCTTCTCTTGTGGAGGCTGAAAAGGTCCAGGTTCTTTAGTCTCTCCTCGTAGGGTTTGGTCTGCAGGCCCTTAACCATATGAATGGCCCTTCTCTGGACCCTCTCCAGGTTATCCACATCCCTGTTGAAGTGCGGTGCCCAGAATTGCACGCGGTACTCCAACTGCGGTCTGACCAGCGCCGAATAGAGGGGAAGTATCACTTCTTTGGATCTATTCGTCATGCATCTGCTGATGCATGATAAAGTGCTATTAGCTTTTCTGATGGCTTCGTCACACTGCCGACTCATGTTCATCTTGGAGTCCACTAGGACTCCAAGATCCCTTTCCACTTCCGTGCCACCCAGCAGGTCATTTCCTAGGCAGTAGGTATGCTGGACATTTTTCCTCCCTAGGTGCAGCACTTTGCATTTCTCCTTGTTGAATTGCATTCTGTTGTTTTCTGCCCACTTGTCCAACCTATTCAGGTCTGCTTGCAGCTGTTCCCTGCCCTCTGGCATGTCCACTTCTCCCCACAGTTTTGTGTCATCTGCAAACTTGGACAGTCGCTGCTGAAGACATTAAAGAGTATCGGTCAAAGGACCGAACCCTGCGGGACCCCACTGCCCACACCCTTCCAGGTCGAGACCGACCCATCCACCACGACTCTCTGGGTGCGACCCTCTAGCCAATTCGCCACCCACCGGACTGTGTAGTCATCCAAGTCACAGCCTTTTAACTTGTTCACCAGTATGGGGTGGGATACCGTATCGAAGGCCTTCCTGAAGTCTAAGTATACGACATCCACCCCTACTCCTGTGTCCAGGCGTTTTGTAACCTGATCATAAAAAGAGACTAGATTAGTCAGGCACGATCTGCCTGCTACGAACCCATGCTGGTTTCCCCTCAGCATAATTTGTCCTGCCGGGCTCTTGCAAATGTGAGCCTTGATAATTTTTTCAAAGACTTTACCAAGGATGGAGGTGAGACTGACTGGCCTATAGTTGCCCGGGTCCTCCTTCCTCCCCTTCTTGAAAATGGGGACCACATTGGCCCTTTTCCAGTCCTCCGGGACTTGGCCCGTGCGTCATGAGCGTTCAAATATTCCCGCCAGTGGCTGTGCAGTGACGTCGGCCAGTGCCTTCAGTACCCTCGGATGGAGCTCATCTGGGCCTGCTGACTTAAAGGCATCCAGTTCCTCCAAGTGACTCTGCACCATCTCAGGGTCTACGCATGGTAGTCTGGCGTCTTGCTGCTGCCTCTCTACAATCCCAGTGAGAGCCTTGTCTTGCCCCTCTCTTAGGAACACTGAGGCAAAGAATTCGTTGAGGAGTTCAGCCTTGTCCCCCCTGTCCGTCACCAATTGGAAGACAAGAGTGTGACTCAGAAAGATCTTGACAGATTGGAAAGCTTGTCTGGAGCTAAGAAGTTCATTGCTGACAAATGCAAGGTGCTACACCTCAGGAAGAATAATCAAAACCACAATTACAAATGGATGCCTTCTGGCTAGATGGCAGCACTGCAGAGAAGGATCAGGAAGTCTTGATAGGTCAGAGACTCAATATAAGTCTGCACTGTGATGCAGCTGCAGAAAGGATGAATGCAGTTTTGTGATGCATTCATAGATTTATTAGGTGCAAGATATGGGAGGTAATGGTGCCTCTCTACTCAATGCTGGTTGGGCCTTATCACGAGTATTGTGTGTAATTTTTGGCTCCACATTTTAAAAAGGACATGGAGAAGTTAGAGAGGACCCAGAGGTGGATGACAAAAGGCTTTGGAAGGCAGGTCATATGAGGAGAGGTTGAAGGAAATAGGTATGTTCATCTTGCAGAAAAGGTGCTTAAGAGGGGACATGATAACAGTCTTCAAATACCTGAAGGGCTGCCATAAAGAAGAGGGAAAACATCTTTTTTGTCTTGCTTCAGAGAGGAGGACAAGTACCAATGGCTTGAAGTTGCAGCAAAGTAGGTTGGGATTGGATATTAAGAAAAACTTCTTCACTGTTAGAACAGTGAGGCAGTGGAATAGACTGCCCGGGGAAGATATGGACTTTCCATCATTGGAGATATTTAAGAAGAGGTTGGACAGGCATCAGTCAGGGATGATTGAGATATAGCTGTGTCTATGTTCTCCTGTGGGTAGAAACCATGTTTCTGGGCTTTGCTTGTTTCCACATGGGGCTGGGAAGGAATTTTTTCCCTTCCTGCTGCTATGTGAATCAGGGTTTTTTTAAGCCTTCCTCAGAAGCATTGGATGTTGGCTGCGGCCAGGCTGGGGATATTGACTGGGGTATGCCAATGCTTCTGCTGTGACTTAAACCCAGAGGTTCCCGACTCAGGGTCAGACAGATTGCCATATTTGGGGTCACAAAGGAATTTTACCCTATGGTCAAATTGGTATGGACTGTGGGGGATTTTGTCTTACTCTAGGAGGAGGCATGCCACTATTCTTGGGATCTCTCAAGCATATTTTAACAACCTTTGTAGCAGCAGAACAATGACTGCTGTGGTCTTCCTGCTTTACCTGTGGCAGATTACAGTGTTTTGTCTTGTGGTTTTTTAGGGCTGATTGTGTAGTTTGGTAATGGGTTAGAAAATGGATTTGAATAGGGTGGTTTGGATAGAGATGATCTTGCCTCAGGCAGGGGGTTAGACTAGATGACTTCTGGTGGTCCCTTCCCTACTGCTCTATGATTCTGTGATCTGTGACCCTTATTTAAATCAAAATGAAAGTGAAGTCAGTAAGAGTCTGGTTTAGCAAAGGAAGTCAGGATTTAGCCCTTTCCATTCAAGCAGGAAAGATTTAAATTCTAGACTCTGTTATCTTTCTTAATTGTATTGTTGTTCCCAGTAATTTTTGACCCTGTACAATAATTTTATCCTGGACATTTATCATCCCAGACACATTTTTTTAAACCTTTGTCAAACATAGCCAGCTATTTTTTCTTCTTATGCTGTCCAAGGTTTTTAATTTAACAGGCCACCACTGTTGTGAATTAATTTTGTTATCTTAAAGATTTTCCTCATAAATAGCCATAATAAACAAAGGATTCATTTGTAATCTGTCTTGGGTTTTTATGTATATATACACACACACACACACACACTAGCCTTATATCCCATACATATTTAAGGCTAGCTAGCATATATACCCATATATATAATATGGGTATCTATATACTAGCTAGCCTTACATATGTATGGGATGTAAAGCTAGCAAATTTGAAGGAGAATTGAGTTCTGTTTCAAATTATTTTGGTAAAACTAGGCAAAAGAGGAGTGGAGATGTTTAGAGAAATGAGAATTTCATTTCTGGCTTTGAGGATGGTATAGTTTTGAAGGAATAAAAAAATTGAAATGGCTTCACAATATTCATAGATTCATAGATTCATAGATGTTAGGGTCGGAAGGGACCTCAATAGATCATCAAGTCCGACCCCCTGCATAAGCAGGAAAGAGTGCTGGGTCTAAATGACCCCAGCTAGATACTCGTCTAACCTCCTCTTGAAGACCCCCAGGGTAGGGGAGAGCACCACCTCCCTTGGGAGCCCGTTCCAGACCTTGGCCACTCGAACTGTGAAGAAGTTCTTCCTAATGTCCAGTCTAAATCTGCTCTCTGCTAGCTTGTGGCCATTGTTTCTTGTAACCCCCGGGGGCGCCTTGGTGAATAAATCCTCACCAATTCCCTTCTGTGCCCCCGTGATGAACTTATAGGCAGCCACAAGGTCGCCTCTCAACCTTCTCTTGCGGAGGCTGAAAAGGTCCAGTTTCTCTAGTCTCTCCTCGTAGGGCTTGGTCTGCAGGCCCTTGACCATACGAGTTGCCCTTCGCTGTACCCTCTCCAGGTTATCCGCATCCTTCTTGAAGTGTGGCGCCCAGAATTGCACGCAGTACTCCAACTGCGGTCTGACCAACGCCCTATAGAGGGGAAGTATCACCTCCCTGGACCTATTTGTCATGCATCTGCTGATGCACGATAAAGTGCCATTGGCTTTTCTGATGGCTTCGTCACACTGCCGGCTCATGTTCAACTTGGAGTCCACTAGGACTCCAAGATCCCTTTCCACCTCTGTGCCACCCAGCAGGTCATTCCCTAGGCTGTAGGTGTGCTGGACATTTTTCCTCTCTAGGTGCAGCACTTTGCATTTCTCCTTGTTGAACTGCATCCTGTTGTTTTCTGCCCACTTGTCCAGCCTATCCAGGTCTGCCTGCAGCTGTTCCCTGCCCTCCGGCGTGTCCACTTCTCCCCATAGCTTTGTGTCATCTGCAAACTTGGACAGAGTACATTTCACTCCCACGTCCAAGTCGCTGATGAAGACATTAAAGAGTATCAGTCCAAGGACCGAACCCTGCGGGACCCCACTGCCCACACCCTTCCAGGTCGAGACCGACCCATCTACCACGACTCTTTGGGTGCGACCCTCTAGCCAATTCGCCACCCACCGGACTGTGCAGTCATCCACATCACAGCCTCTTAATTTGTTCACCAGTATGGGGTGGGATACCGTATCGAAGGCCTTCCTGAAGTCCAGGTATACGACATCCACCCCTCCTCCTGTGTCCAGGCGTTTCGTAACCTGGTCATAGAAAGAGACTAGGTTGGTCAGGCACGATCTGCCCGCCACAAACCCATGCTGGTTTCCCCTCAGCATAATTTGTCCTGCCAGGCTCTCACAAATGTGAGCCTTGATAATTTTTTCAAATACTTTACCAAGGATGGAGGTGAGACTGACCGGCCTATAGTTGCCCGGGTCCTCCTTCCTCCCCTTTTTGAAAATGGGGACCACGTTAGCCCTTTTCCATTCCTCCGGGACTTGGCCTGTGTGCCATGAGCATTCGAATATTCCCGCCAGTGGCTCTGCAATGACGTCGGCCAGTGCCTTCAGCACCCTCGGATGGAGCCCATCCGGGCCTGCCGACTTAAAGGCATCCAGTTCTTCCAAGTGACTCTGCACCACCTCAGGATCTACGCATGGAAGTCTGGCGCCTTGCTGCTGCCTCTCTACAACCCCAGTGAGAGACTTGTCGTGCCCCTCGCTTAGGAACACTGAGGCAAAGAACTCGTTGAGGAGTTCAGCCTTGTCCCCTCTATCTGTCACCAATTGCTTCTGCCCATTTAGCAGGGGTCCTATTCCTCCCTGGGCCTTCCTTTTACTCCCTATGTATCTAAAAAACAATTTCTTGTTGTCCTTTACTTGGGTTGCCATCCTCAGCTCCATGGTAGCTTTGGCCCGCCTAACTGCCTCCCTACAAGCACGAGCAGAGGAGGTATATTCATCTTTAGTGATCTCACCCTGTTTCCACTTTTTATGTGCTCCCCTTTTGGCCCTTAGGCTGCCCTGGATTTCTCTGCTCAGCCATGGAAGCCTCCTGGCCCCTTTCCCTCTTTTGCCTCACTCGGGGATCGTCTTGCTTTGTGCCCAAAGGATCGTTTCCTTTAGGCACAGCCACCCTTCTTGGGCACCCATCCCATCAAAACTCCTACTCTGCAGTGCTTCCTTGACTAATCGCCTGAGTGCAATGAGATCAGCTTTCCTAAAGTCTAGCACTTTCACCCTACTAGTTACCTTACCCACTCGCCGTCTTATGTTGAATTCTATCATAAGGTGATCACTGTCTCCCAGATAGCTACCGATTTGGAGGTCCCCTATCATGTCATCTCCCGTTGCCAATACCAGATCCAGTATGGCATTCCCCCTAGTGGGACCATACACCTCCTGTGTCAGGTGGAGGTCCTGTACACAAGTTAGAAACCTGCGTGAGCGATGGGACCTTGCTGTCTGCGTCTCCCAGCAGATGTCCGGGTAGTTTAGGTCCCCCATGACTACCGCCTCTTTAGCTTTTATGGTCTCCGAGAGTTGCCTCAGGAGCCCCGCATCTATTTCTTCCCCTTGGTGTGGGGGTCTGTAACAGACCCCTACCACCAAATCCCTTTCTCCTTGCCCCCCATGTAGCCTAACCCACAATCCTTCTACTTCCTCAGCCTCGGATTCTGTCTTGATGAGGGTTGATGTATATTGCTCACTGACATAAAGTGCAACCCCCCCCCCTTTCTTCCCCGACCTGTCCTTTCTATACAATCTATAGCCCTCAATATGTACTGCCTAGTCATGGGATGAATCCCACCAGGTCTCTGTTAGCCCCACTAAGTCATAGGTGTTTAGTGCAAGCAGGAGCGCTAGTTCATCCTGCTTGTTCCCCATGCTCCTAGCATTAGTATATAGGCACTTGAGCCCTGCGACTGGCGCCTTTGCTGCCCCCCTGCTCCCAGTCCCATGGGGCCCATTGTTTCTTATCTTCTTGTTCCTTACCTGTTCTGTTGTGCTGGCCTCCCCATGGCTTTCAGGTTCCCAATGTTCTCCTTCTTCAGGCTGGGCTGTCCTTGTGGGTGCCACATGGTTTGGTGGTCCACAGCTTCCCCTGCCCTCGTACTCCCCTCCCCCCAACGAGCCTAGTTTAAAGCCCGCCGGAGGAGATCCGCCAATCTAGAAGAAAACACACGCTTACCTTTGGGGGACAGGTGAAGCCCATCCCAGCTGAGCATGTCCCTCGTCGTTATGTGCGGGTCATGGTCCAGGAAGCCGAAGCCTGCCTCGAGACACCACTGCCGAAGCCGCCAGTTGGTCTCTCTGATGCAGTTCTCCTGCCATCTTCCTCGTCCGGTCACTGGTAGGATGGAAGAGAAAACCACCTGGGCACCGAACTCCTTCAGCACGCCGCCCAGAGCACAGTAGTCTGCCATCAAGTGATCGGGGGTTCTCCTGGCCGCATCATTAGTACCCACATGGACTAGGACCATGGGGTAATAATCGGTGGGCTTGATCCTGGCCTGGATTACCTCCGTCACATCCCGAATCTTTGCTCCAGGGAGGCAGCATACCTCTCGTGCCGAGGGGTCCTGGCGACAGATGGGTCCTTCCGTACCTCTCAGGATGGAGTCTCCTATGACTCTATATTTTAAGTGCTCCTTTAAGATGTGTTTGCTCATTAAAAAGAATCTTATGAGTTTCCTGTTATTAATATTACCATTACTAATTACTGTCCTCTTTCAAGGAACTGGATGAGAGACAATGAGGACTATAGTCTATTCCACCTATTAGGCACATAAGTAGATTTAGGTAGCTAAATGCAATTCTGTTCCACTCAATCTGAGTACTTGCAAAGTGGTTAATAGAAAAGGTGGGTGAGTCTTTTTCTTCCTCACTTCAATTTTTCTTACTCATTCTTAAGGACAAGATGATTGTGTGTTACAAAGTAGATGTATTAAAGTATGGTTATCCAGCTGGCAACAGCAGCCAGAGTCTCTGGGCTCCTCCTCCCTCCACTGGCTTCCACTTCCTGCCCCTACCCTAGGGAGCAGGGTAGTGCAGCATGGGGAGCTGAGGGTGAGCCTGGGCAGTGAAGACATGCAGTGTATCTGGGGGGAGGGTGCACAGTGCAGGTGTGGGAGGGTTCCCACACAGTGCTGAGGGGGGACACCCACATGGCATGTGGTTCAGAGGGGACTGTAGCTTTGGCCACTAGCCACTTAGAAGTTGCACAGCCCTGCATTAAAGGATTTTCAGGCGGTCAAGCGGGGTGGAATAGAATTGCTGTTAGGTGCCTAAGTCCATTTAGACTCCCAATTGATTAAATAAAATCTGCACTAAATGGTTTGCTGTCCCTATTAGTCTGGAGACATCGGAATATATGTTAGTGGTAAAAATGAGGACTATTCCTTGCCCACCTATGAATCAAAACCTGAAGATATTAGACATATTGCATGTGCTGAGGCAGAGGAAAGCTTGTTGGCTATCTCTTGCTTAGATGTATAAGACAGATAGAGGGGATGGGTTGGATAGCCACCCTTTTCAAATTTCAAGGGATAACCCACGGGCTGTCTTTTCCTTATCCTAGACAAGACTCAGCTTTTGTGATAGAGCATTGCATTCTTTGGCACCACTCCAGGGTGACCTGATAAAGATTTGACTGAAGAAGTAGCATGTATGGGGCTGAGATAATTCAAGGAGGCACTTTCAGTTGGGAAAGACTATGAGGCAGCTAAGCTTTGTTAGTCTTAGAAGAAACTTGAGCTAGTTTCAAGAGCTGCTGTCTGAGTCCAGGACAAGAGAGCACTTAAGGGGCAGAACTGCTGGATTTCTGATTTCAGCTGTTTTCTACATTTCTGGATTTAAGCTGTGTGACAGGACTGTGACCAGAGGCCACAACACCCCTGGGATTTTATATGTTGTTTGGTTTTCTCATGATTCGTGTTCAAAATAAACCTGGGAGCCCAGAGGTTTCATTTTTCTTTCACTGACCCTTGTATGAACTTTCTCTTTAGTTGGTCAGACCCTGTTGAGCCTATGTCCAAGACTCCTCTTATTTCCACTACTATAATTTCATTGACTTTACAAGGAGGGAAAAGTAGGCTCCATGTCTTCTTCAGGAGCTGGGAGAAGCTCTGAATGTTTCATGTTCACATCAAGACGTGAACCACAGCCCTAATTTTATTCTCCAAGACTTTTAGCACCAGTGGCAGATTACAGTTATGATGAGGAATGTTAAAAACCATTTCTGTGTCAAGGGATATTTCAATAGTCCAGAATTGTCCCCATGTTGGAGAACATTGTGAGTTTACTGAGATAAAAATAAAGATTTCGGTACAGAAACTTTAATTTATTTATTGTGTTTTTTCCCCACAACATCTAATGACAGGTCAAATCATTCTTCAGTTTTTAGGAGACAGTTTTGTAACAATATTAAAATCAATCATGAACTTTCTAATTGAACTGTTTATATATTACTGTTGTGTCACAGTTACTACCCTGCCTCAAACTTTTTGTACCTTTCAAGCCACCTCTTCTCCTTTATAACTGTATTACAATAACATCTAATAGAATTTCATTGTGCTAGGTGCTATACCATTGTGACAAGAGATGGGGGTGTGTCTACATAAGACACTTACTGCACATTAGCCTAATAACACTGCACAATAGCATGGCAGTTAATAGCCTACTGTGCAGTGCAGTGTTATTAGGCTAATGCGCAGTAAGTGTCACAAAAAAAATTGTGCACTGGTGCTAGTGCACAGTAACTCTAGTTACTGCACATTTAGTTAGTACTTTATTAAGCTAGTACTAAACTAAATGTGCAGTACCTAAGGCGCTTTAATGAACATGTGGACATGCTCAGGATGACAGAAAAAACTGGTGTTACAGGAAAACGATAGATAGATAGATAGATAGATAGATAGATAGATAGATAGATAGATAGATAGATAGATAGATAGATAGATAGATAGATAAGGAGAACTGAACCACAGAGAGATGAATAGGCTTCTCTTGAGGAAAGCATTTAATTTTTTTGTCACTACTTGTTGCTACCTATTTGAGAAGATCATCAAGGAGCACATCTGTGATGGGCCGGCATTGGGGATTATGCTCAAAGGCAACCAATATGGTTTCATTAGGGGCAGGGTATGTCAGACCAACCTGATTGCCTTTTACGATCAGGTCACAAAAGCATTGGATGCAGGTGTCGCGGTGGATGTAGTCTTTCTGGACTTCAGCAAGGCCTTTGACACTGTCGACCACCCCATCCTCATTAAAAAACTAGGCGACTGTGACATCGATGCCTACACAGTCAGATGGATTGCAAATTGTCTGAAGGGTCATACTCAGAGGGTGGTGGTGGACGGGTCATATTCGACCTGGGGGGAAGTGGGCAGCGGAGTCCCCCAGGGCTCGGTCCTTGGGCCCGCACCGTTCAGTTTCTTTATCAGCGATTTGGACGACAGGGTGAAAAGCAACCTGTTCAAATTTGCTGATGATACCAAAATTTGGGGTGAAGTGGGCACGCTAGTAGGGAGGGAAAGACTGCAGAAAGACCTAGATAGGTTGCAGGGGTGGGCTAACAAAACCAGGATGCGTTTCAATACGGACGAGTGCAGGGTGCTGCACTTGGGCAGTAGCAACCAGCAGCACACTTATCAGATGGGAAACTCCCTTCTTGAGAGCACAGAGGCAGAAAGGGATCTTGGAGTCATCATTGACTCCAAGATGATCATGGGCCAACAATGCGAGGTCACGGTCAGCAGGGCTAACCGGACCCTATCGTGCATCCATAGGTGCATCTCAAGTAGGTCCAAGGAGGTGATCCTCCCCCTCTACGTGACACTGGTCAGGCCACAGCTGGAGTACTGTGTCCAGTTCTGGGCACCCCACTTCAAGAGGGATGTGGACAACATTGAGAGGGTCCAGAGGAGGGCCACCCGCATGATCCGGGGACAGCAGGGCAGACCCTACAATGAGAGGCTATGGGACCTGAACCTGTTCAGCCTTCACAAGAGAAGGCTGAGGGGGGACCTGGTGACTGTCTATAAACTCACTAGGGGGGACCAGAAGGGTTTGGGGGAGACCTTGTTTCCCCTAGCGCCCCCCGGGATAACAAGGAATAACGGCCACAAGTTGTTGGAGAGTAGGTTTAGATTAGACATCTGTAAAAACTACTTCACAGTAAGGGCGGCTAGGATCTGGAACCAACTTCCAAGGGAAGTGGTGCTGGCTCCTACCCTGGGGGTCTTTAAGAGGCGGCTTGATGCCTACCTGACTGGGGTCAATTGAGCCCAGTTTTCCTCCTGCCCAGGCAGGGGGTCAGACTTGAAGATCTACAAGGTCCCTTCCGACCCTACTTCTATGATTCTATGATTCTATGTCTTGTTCATATTGAGCTGGAACCACCACCCTCCCTTTTTGAACCTCAAAGCTGAAATCCCAACCTGGATGTTCCTTGGTCAGACCCACCTGCTATAGGTATACAAAATGCATAAGTAAAAGTGCTGCTTCACAAGGTCCTTGATACTATTTTTGACCAGGCTTCCATCTAGTATGAGATTTCCTCATTACTCCATAAACCCCTTTGCTCCATAAACCCCTCTGGATTCATTATGTAGCCGTCTGTTTTCAGTTAGTCTCACAGGGCAGGCTTTGTGCATTCCTGAAGCCGCAGAAGCTGAAACAAAGTATTACATTTGTCACTGTATCATCAATATCTCTCATCTGTAACACACATAACAAAACATGTTGGGACAAAAATCATCCCCACCAACTTCATGACTTCATTATAGCATGCATGGACTTGTACCATGAGTTTTATCCTCTTGAATGAGAAGCCACCATTTATAGTGCAGCAATGATCTATAATAGCTTCCTATTCTGATCTTTCCATTGATGCAACAAACAAGAACAGTTAACTCAGATTTCTAGCATATGTTTCCAAGATAAGGAAAGGTTCATTTTATAGCCTACTGCTCTATTTCCTGTGCAGTATTTTACTCTTTGCCTGACTGAAACATTCCAAAGGTCCTATTAGCAAAAAGACCCAGAAATATAACTACATTTTGACTTTCTACCTCCATTTAGAAATCTCCCAAACTCCAAGGTTCCTCTTGCAAAAGCCTGACTTCTGTAACTGAACCTATGTAAGAAGGCTTTGACACAATCTTCCATGAGGCATGAGACAGTGCTTATGCTAAATGTATATGGCATTGTCCAATAATGATATTATCCCTATGAACAAACACCTGTGTTGTTGGATACAGGGAGATACTCTGCATGCTTGAACATGTAGTTACCTGATTCACTCATGCAAATACCTGTTGTAGGTGCAAACTGATGTTTCTGCAGATTTTACTGGGTTTGGTTTTCAGTATTGGCCCATAAATTATTTTAGTTTACTTTTCAGATATATAAGCTTCAATGTTAGTAGTGATCTGCTTATGAAGCACCCTCAATCTTACCTGTAACCAGCACTGCACTTTTCATTACATTAATCAGAATGGTCCCACTGTTACTGGTTGCTAACCCAGTTGTTGTATCCACCTGTTGCCTCTTGTCTGATATGACAGGGACTTTTTCATTTTATGTGTATATAGTATCTGGTACAATGGGGTCCCAGTTCCTGATTGATTCCAGCAACAATGGATTCACTGCATAACAGGAGAAATTTATATCTCATGTAACACAACTTTACTGCTATACACTTGAGACAAGGCTTTATAACAAAGCAAGTCTCCCAACTCCCACCATCTCCATGCTTCCATGACAGCAGCAGTGGTAAATAATTGTTAATGGTTAGAAAAGAGTGAAATGGAGTGACAATGGTAAAAGACAAAAAATTAAAAGGTGCATTTTCTTGTCATCCTCATGATATTCCCTCTTATGAAATTAAGGAAGAAAAATGGTTCATTTGTTGCTGAGATGCTGCCCATCTGTGTCTGTGTCTAATCACAGTTAATTATAAAGAGCTGAGCTTCTGTAATAGTCCAGGTCCCAGAGCTCTGGAAGGCCCATCATGTTATTCTATAGCTTTCATTGCCAACTTTTGTAGTTGCCTCTTTCCATTATCAAGGACCAATAGGTAGAGATTTTACAGGATCCCTGACAAGCAACACAAAGTAGCCCAGCTTAGTGCTAAAGCAATGACTAATCAGAATATCCCATGAGGAAGCTTTGCAATAGCTCTTGTAAGGGTAATGAGGACAATTTTCATAGCTGTGACATTTTAAGCCAAGCAAAATGTAAGCAACATTTTTTCCAGGCAAAAGTGCACAGTAGGTAAAGGGCAGCTCCAAAACAAAAAGGATTTTTCCAGATGGGATGCATGGCACCATGAATGAGCATATGATTAGCAGCAACATTTGTGTTGTTTTATCATAAGGCTAATAGCGAAATTCTATTAATTGCTGAATGCTGTTTTGTTTGGCAAATACAGGAAGCAGTTTACATGGCTACGCAGTGCTCTGGTTCACAGTCCCTCTGAAATAGTATTATTGTAATGGGATAATACTGATTAAGGACAGTTCCCTGAGGAAGGAGGGCCTTTGATGATTGAGTCATTTCCTTTCTCTGCTCAACTTCAGTAAGATAGTGCTTCTCTCACCACAGACACACACCCTTTGTATCCACAGAGTTCTTCATCAGGGAGTTCAAAAGCGCACGCCCTGGCTTTAGATGTAAGTGCTTGAGTTAAGGGGTCTACAGAATGCAAAAGAGTAATGACCTGTAGAAATATGTCACACTTAGGTGTTCTGCTGTCACATTTCACTGAAGAATTTCAATACACTTTTCTCAAGCAATTAAGCCTCAAAATATAACTGTGGGACATTTAAGTAACACTCTTGTTGTAGTTTAAATGATTTGCCCAAAGTTATATTGTGGGTCAATGGCAGAGTTTGCAGTGGAACCAGGGATGAAATCCTGACTGTGCTGAAATCAATACAAGGTTTTCTAGTGCATTCAATGAAACCAGATCTTTGCCCCATATGTCCCAATGGCCAGTCTCTGATCTAACCACTGCATAACTCAGCTTTTTAATTTTGTATATGTCACCATATAAGAAAAGAAATCTTCTCTCCCACGAAGTTGTTTAAGCTCCATGTAGCATACTTTTTATTAGAAAGCTAAGATTTAAAGAATCTTTCTTTTAAAAACAAAACTGATGAGCTAGTTAATATGAATTTTCAACCCCTTTTTGCTTGTTAAATTTCGCATAAATGTAGAAGTAGTAAGAACCTTTTCATAACATGCATTTGTTAAACTATACAGAGATAATATCAAAGGATAACTCCCTGAGAACATCCTGAGATATAAAATTACTTACCTCAGAAAGAGGGTTGGGAAAATGCTGGCCAGATCCCCAGGTCAGCTTCACTCACACTCGGCACACCTAAGCAAAAAACACCTTTTCCTGCTTTTGATCATGGGTGAGGGCAACTTTAGGTCCTGGTATAACTCAGGGAATCCAAAGGGCTGCTCTTAGTTACAACTGCAACAGAGTCCTGCATGTCATTGCCTTGGTCAAGGATCAGGCCTCTCTTTACATCTCCCCATCTCCTCCACAACATGGTGAGCTGTCTAAGTGTACTGAGTATTTAGGAATCCTCAGGCACCCCCTTAGGGTTACCTTGCAGCTGAAGCAGCACCAAATGACTAGAATCAGGCTTGAGAAGAACCCATTGTATTTAAACAAGAGTCATGGTTAAAAATATGTTACTTACCAGATGTCAGAATCTGCTCTTCTCCTCCTAGTACTGCTGATAGTCCCATGGTTCATATACTCTCTGGACAAGGTTCTTTTCTGCTACACTTGTGCATAACTGGAGTAGTTCCATTGCAGTCAATGGAGTAAAACCAGTATAAAATTGAGGTAAGTATGGGGAGCAGCCCACTCTTCAATGTACTTTGGCACTAAGTTCCAGAATTAGTCTGCCAGCAACACCTTAACTCATGAATGCAGAGGTTGGGCTCACCTCCTACAGTACTTGAAGTCTGTCACCGAATCCATTAAGAAAGGGATGCTCAAGCCTCAGCCTGTGGGCCAGATCCTATCTCCAGTGCCATGTCAGCCAGCCTGCGGGGCTTCCTACAGGTCTGAAAATGTGGCAGTAGTGGAGTGGTGGCATTGTTTCTCTCCTGCTACATTTCCAGACCATGGAAGAGCCTGAAGCCCTACACTAGATCAGTCATGCGGGGTACCACGGCTTAATCCTGGCATTTGGGGCCAGATGGGGGTGGTATGGGGCCTGATCCTAGCAAATGGGACTGGGTGGGAGTGGTACAAGTTGCCAGGGCCCAATCCTTGTGTGCAGGACTGGGGAGGGGTGTTTCAGGCCACCTGGGCCTAGTTCTGGCCTTCAGAAGCAACATGGAGGCAACACAGGGCCTGATCCTGGAATGTGGGGCTCAATCTAGCCCATGGACTGGCCCCACTCTACTCATCTGGCCCACAGGGCCAAAGATTAAGCACCGCTGCATTAAGACATTAGTCTTCGTAGCCCAGACAATCTAGGCAGCTCTTTTGTATTAGGAAGTCAGGCTTATTTTTTTCTGAAAAAAAGTTCTGAATTGTTGGAAAAAGATTCCAACCCTGGAGAATGAAGTTCCTACCCGCTATACAAGATACCTATAGCAGAAGTAGAAACTCAGCCTACTTTGCCCCAGTGTGCCTTAACCCTGACCTCACTGGGCCACTTCCACAAATGACAGCCTGGTTAATTTCTCCATTAAGCCTTTAACTTTGTTATTAGCAATCAATTAACCCAGTTGCAGTGCTCGGTTCTGGGATGTAGATACTAGGCGTGTTTACACAAGACGCTACTGTGCATAGTGCCGGATTTAGGCTTAAGCTATTTAAGCTACAGTTTAGGGCCTCACAATATGAGGGGCCTCTAAATAAGAAAAAAAAGGACATTTTCATTCTATTATGACAAATATATATATATATATATATATATATATATGGTTTAACAATTATTATTCATATTAAGTTCATAAATATATGCGGAAATAACAATAATTCATCTTAAAATTTCATGAAAATCCATTTCTGTGGATTTTGTGGATTATTTTTACCATATGGGGCCTCTTAAACTGGACATAGCTTAGGGCCTCAGGATGTCATAATCCAGCACTGACTGAGCAGTAGCAATGAGTTTGTTGGCAGGCACTAACTGCTCGGCAACCATACTGCACAGTAGTAATGAGTCCATTGCTACTGTGCAGTAATATCTAAAAAAAACCCCAACCCTTCCAGAGACTGTACTGCGCAGTAATGCCAGTTGCGGCACAGTCATTGAATACTTGTTTATGCATCTACATGAGCTTATGCTTATTCGTCTGCGTGAGTGGCAGTTATTACTGCGCAATCCGCCACTTGTGCAGACGTGGCCACTGTCTGTCAATGAGAACTGGAAGGAGGCTGTTAGTTCATTTCACAGAGACCAGTGAGCCATCATGTGGTGGTATTTTCTGATCACCACCAGTCAGGAGAAAATTGAGATGAAGGATCTAGGCTGAAAAATCCTATATGAGCCTCCAAACAAACTCTGTGCTCCTCACATTCCCAAAGGCTGCGGAAAATCAAATCCAGATTGAGGCGTTACAGCTAAACCCAATCTACCCACAATCCAATCCTCTGAACTCCCAAATATTTGTCATATGTGGCATAGGGGATACAGTAACGAAACTTAAGGCTTAACAAGGATTAGCAAGAAAATGTTTCTGTTATCACTTCTGAGCTAAAACTGGAGTCTTCACAATGTTTTCCCTTTTGAGGTGCAGTAATTGGTTTACGATTAGGCAGGAAGCTGTACCAGTATTATTGCTCTAAAGGAGCCAGTGTTATCAAAAAACAACACATCAGGGCCTGTCCTCACAGGAAGAGAATCATGAGTAATCAACAGTGCTATAATCCAATTGGCTGCTGGTCCCTTTGTGTGGACAGTACAGTGTGTAGGAAAAAATTCTTTAGGGACTTTTGTTTGAAATAACAGTATTTTAAAAGACACCAAATTCCTCTTTTCTTCTTGCTGTGGCTTTTCCAAACTTTAATGGTATTTCCTCAGAAGAAGTCACTGGGGCAACGATGGAATTAAACAATGGTTTGTTTATATCGATGCAAGGCTTTTCATTGTGTTGGATGTTTTACATCTATGGGCCCTGTTCTTCCCATTCATTCCACCAGTCCAAAGCTACCACCCCACAGCAAGTGGTGGAGGCATCACAGCTCCTCTGTTCTACTCCCAACCTCTATGTAGGCTAATTTTTTGAAAGCTCTGTATAAAATGGTAGATACACCCATACGCATGTGAATATGCAGATAATCGCTGTCACAGGAGCTGTGGCCAAGGTAAAGGGAAAATGGCCAATACTTTTCTTATAGACCTGGCACCATAATTCAGTCTACCTTCAAGCTCCCCATGGCTGCTGCTCTTCAGTTCTGACTGTGCAATGTGCCCCGGGATCAAACTGTGAAGCTCCATGGATTAAGCTCCTTGATGAAACTGTGGCAGCAACCCAAGATGCAAGGATCTGCCCACAGTGCAATCAGGATGCAAGACTCCTGCCCACCAACACTACCTCTCTCATTATGCTCAATCCTAGCAGTAGAATTGACTGCAGCCATTCTTGGGGTATGGACTTGCACATAATTTACCTCAGGGTAAATGGCACTGGGTCTTGTGTTCATGCCATTACCTTGCAATAAGTAAAATCCAACTTGTGGGTTGTTTAGACCTTCATGAAAGAGGGCCAAGCTAGGGATTGGCAACGTTTTGTGGCAGAGGGGCCGGAATGACCCAGCTCAGGTCAGAGGTGGGTAGGCATTAAGAGCCAGCCACTACTGCTGTTTCTCCCCTGCACTTGGGCAGTTACCTGGGGCCAGCTAACACAGTAAAACCCACTCTCTTTGAGGTAGACTGTTTGCAGTCTGGAAAGTTGAACTCTGAAGGGGTGAAGCCAGGGAACTCTTTGTGGCCGGGTTACAGCTTCCCCAGTGGTCTGACAAAACCTTGTTCTCCAAGGCTCAGTGCAAGGCCTACTTATTCAAGTTTTCCCTCAAGGGGTACTTTGAGTGGTAGAACTGTTTTCAGATCTCAGTTGCTCTCCTCAAGTTGACTTTTTGTCAGCTTGGTTGTTTGTTTCATCAGTGATGTCTGTAAACTGAAGCCTTTGTGCCCAGAGGGTATGTAAACCAAGAAGCTTTTAAAAGCCAAAAGATAAATAAAAATACAATCTTGAATAAACAATAGGCTTTTGTCCTAATTTCCTTCCTTTCCCTAATGGATGCCAATAAAAGTTCTGCATTTCCCAGTGTATCAACACAACAGTGCCAGTTAATAGAAGACCTCACAGCCAATAAAATTGATGTGACCAAATCAATAGTCCAATACTTGTTTCCTTAAAACATTTATTTGGCTAGTGTGACCATAAGAGGTTTCTACTTTCTTAGCAGAGATATTCTGCATTTATCCAGAAAGTGTGGCATATTTTAGGGACCTACATATTTCCAATGAAGCCAGTAGAATTAAATCTGGCTCAGTATATATCGCTGAAGCAGTTCTCTTATCAAATATATTTTTAAACATCACATTCCAAAACTGCTTTAACTTTAACAATCCTTAGGCTAAATAACCCCACTTACTTACTTAGAAAAGGCCTTTCCGTATGCATACAACCTTAACCCATAGAGAAGGGAACGATGATTTAAATTTCTGTACTTTTTCTATTTTGTTCTTGCAAACTAAAGACATACCCTTGACAAGATCTGGAAACAAGCTTACAGAGGACCAGAACTAGACAGTCAAGCTAAGAGATCATACACTTTGGAAATATATTTGACCATATTAAACATAGGCCATGTCACTGAAATATGGTAATAACAGTTACGGCCTGATTTTCAGAGGTACCAAGTAGTCTCCGTCCCATTTACTACAGTGGGAACTACATCCTCCAGGTTTGGGCCCTTGAACTATACATCTCATTCAGTACCACTCATGTCAATCACAGCTTAGTTATACTAATAGTACCAGTTCTTTGTACTTTCTTAGTGCCACTGTTGTGTCAATCTCTAATGTCATCATAAACTTTAAAAGAACAGCCCTAGGTATGTCCATACATTCATTATTGCGCCATAGTTACTGCACATTTAGTTTAGTACTTCATTAATGAAAAACTAAATGAATGCACAGTAACTACATTTACTGCGCAGTAGTGCTGGCGCACTGGGTTTTTTTTGGTGATACTTACTGTGCAGTAGCCTATTAACACTGAGCAGTAGGTTATCAGCATAGTTTTTGACTGGCATGCTACTGTTCAGTGTTATTATGCTACTGTGTAGGAAGCATCTGGTGTAGATGCACCTCCTGTGAGGTGAACTGGGGTTGCTGTTGACCCCCACCACTCTGAAAGGCCCAAAGGAATTAATCATTCCTGTTATCTTAATCTTAGAAATCTGAAGTATCATCTGGACCCCTTCCTTCAGACATCCATTTTGTGCACAGCTGCTCTTACCACGAAGAACTTTTCCTTATATCTCTAGTCATTTTGTGTTCAGGCCATTGTTCCTGAGATATTGTGGTTTGTTTCTTCCTTAGTTCAGAAGTTATGCAGTCATTTTTTGCATATTCTGTTTATGCTGAGATTGAGTCAAGCACTAGGGTGGTATTTCTATATTCTGATCTGTCCCTCTCATTTGCCCCTCTGTCCTCTAAAATGCTGTGGAAAGCACACAAGGAAATTTGACCCTATCTTGAGCTTGCAGCCTTTAAGTACAAGCTGCATAGTGCCAGCATTCCCAGCACTACACAGCACAAGTCCCTATGCAGTATCTGGAAGGGCTCAATAAACACATATTGACCCCCTAAAAAAGATGCATATAAGCCATGCTTGAATGTCCTGCTCTGGTACTCTCTATCAGCCTTCCATAAAGGTCTAAAGGTAGAATGCCACCCGGTGCCTTTCTGCCTCCTTCCCCATTCTGCACACCATGCTGTGGCTACTAAAACCACAAGGGAGTCTTACACAGGCAATTCCCATGGAGGTGCAATGATTCTGAGACAATGAAAATCACATCCTTTAAAATGTAGTCTGTGGTCAACAACCTCAACCACTTTGACATTCCCTGGAGTATGTTCAAATAGCTCTATTTTTTTTCTTCTCTAGCTTTTCCTCAGCACTTTAAACTTCATCACTGATAAAAGCCTGGGTCCAGGATTTCTGCTTCCAGCAAATATGATGTACGGGCATGTTTTTCCCAATTGTTCTCCCAATTCTAAACCAAGGGCAAGTCAGAACAGGATGAGCACCCACCCATGGCTTTTGTTTATAGAAGTCTTCCTGGGCAAGTCATACCCAATCCATTTTTCTTTCTGAAAGTCACAAAACAAAACAGGCTGTGCGCCTAATAATTAGGAACACATACACACAACGCTAGGGCAGGCCAGAAATAGGCAGCAGGCAGAAATGACATAAAAAAGTATAACCATGAGCATGTCTGGACACAGACAATATATAGTTTGCATATGTGTATATATGTGTGCAATCTGTTGACTGTTTGTTGCCTGGCAATGTGCTGTACAGTCAAAATATTGCTTATCCTCTATTTATTCATTCTTATTGTTCATTATAAACCCTGTGTAGCACCCTCACCATGGTATATCAGATAGCTTTCACAGTTCAGTTTATTTTTACTTCAGAAACAACAAAAACAATATTTAAACAGAACAATGTGTAGAGCCATATATAAATATACAGCAAATTAGGCATGTGAATGAATGTCACACCCAGGAAGGAATAGCAATATCAGAGACAAATGGATAACAGATTGATTTTGTGTCATAAGAGAAGCAGTCAGAAGTCATAAGCAATGATATTTTTCTATCCTCCTGGCTGTTTCTGAGAAATTATTTTGTCATTGTCTAAGAAGAAGAGGCAGCTCTTATAGAAATAACTGGAGTCTCCATTTATGAGCATTTGCATAAATGAGATTTAGGCAGGGTGTGGATTCAAGTAATTAAGAGGTGTATAATTAAAGTATGAATTGCTCTAATAGAAAAATGAGAGAATCATAGCCTCTTTATTGGAAATCAGGACCGAAGATGCAATGTTCAAATATGACTCTGAAGCTGGATTATGGCAAAACACATTTTGGACATGAGGTTGGATTATGATTCGGGTTATGATTAGACAGCCATAATCTTGTGAGATTAAAGGCCAGAATATAAAAATATTTTCTCACTATTTGTTGCTTACTGATTTCTACGATGTTGAGATGAAATCAGCTGTGGATAGCAGAATAGCTCTTCCCCAGAACAGTTGAACCAGATTCCAAAAAATAGATGTCTCTCTTCCAGCATGGGATCCTACCCAGACAAAAAGAATATGAGTGAGTTTGGATCTTCCTCTCCCTAATACATTTCCTTTCTATCCTGACCCCCTGCACCCCAGAATCTAGCTGTGTGAGAGCTGCAAAATGCCCTCAACTCACAAGCATATCCCTGGAAGCTAAAGGCACACAGCATGAAACAGGACTGTGAAGGACAAGCCTGACTTTGTTATGATGAATTCTCCCAGTTATAATTATTTGGAGAAAAATATTGTTCAATAGCTGCGTAAACAATTTTAATTGGCTCAGGCGCCCAAAATGTGCTTTTTTTGTTTGGCTGCCAAGATTGCTTTCTCACTAGCTAATTATGCTGTGCTTTAGCTTTCAGCAAAAACAGGAAATAAAGCATCCATTACTCGAATGACAACTTTTCAACAAGCCAATATTTCAACATCCATTGTGTAATTTCCTACCCATAGCCAGTTAGAAACTAAGTGCTTTTAAAAACATATATCCCTTCTTGCAAAGGCCTACTTGGGACTCTATGCTGCTCAATAAGTCAGACTGCTCACAATTTGGACATGTGCATTGAAAAAGTTTTTTTCTGGGACCCTACCAGCAAGTTCTCCTCAGCAGTGTGGATCACCACAATATGCTTTTTAGTACAAATATCTCTCAGTCTATATCTCTTTCCTGACTCCTTCAATTAATAAGTCTACTCTGGGACATCTTGGAAGTATATATCATCCACCTCCAACCTGGACACCCACAACTCTTCACATGGCAGTATGGACATGACTGCTAGCTCCTGTTCCTAATGGATTCCCTCTTCCAATGCTTAGCTGATGAGGTCAGCTGGCTGATATCAGCTGCCTTTAGTGCATGTCTCAGGCACCCTATATATTTCCCTAAATTTCCCTACTATCCAATATATATAAATTGGCAAGTGTACCAGGTAAAAACTGGGGTGAGAGATATGAGAGGCATGGAACTGATTCATGATTGTGCCTGAGAGAACTGATCTATGAAAGAGGAGCAACGTGGACTCTTGATAAATTGTCTTCCTTTTCTGGAGTAGAAATCACAGATAGTTGTTCCAAGCAGAGAGCTATCAGGGAAAAATAATGCATTGCTAATATGACTGATGCTAATCGTTTCTGTGTTGTCTGAGAGTACATTAAATTTGACATACCCAAGACTGCTTCTTCTATAGGTACTTCTGGTCCATGGTACCTCAAAAGAATGCTGTTCTTTATATAGGTTGTGTATCTGCCCAAGAGCAAATAGAATAATTTCATCATGATAAGATGTGTGATTGCTGAAACCATCAACTTCTGTTTCCTTTCACTGGTTCCTTTAGGCTACCCCTTCAACTCTCTTCTGAATCTTGGCTGACAGATCATACATTTTGATAGCCAGGAGTTCCCCAATTTGATGTTCATTTTTATGGAGCTTCCTTCCCGCTCCTCCAAATAGAACATTGAGTCATTTTACTTCTCATATGAAACTTTCCCAGTTTAATTATTCATCTGCTGTTAATGTACGCAGGTGTGAGCTACCACTTTGTCCTGGACAGTAGCTTTACTTTGCAATATACAATATAGTCCAAGTAGATCAGTTGCTTCACAATATATATTCAAACCAGCTCTTTGTATTCTCCAAGGAAGTTGATTGTGAATCTATTTCCAGCTCTGAAAAAGACCCTTACCTCATGAGACCCTATGAATTAATATCTATGGCTTAAAGGCTAGAGCATATAACATTCCTGAAAGTGGGGCAGCCCTGCTGGATGCCCCTGGATGCTGAGAATAGGCTACATAGCACTGCGTTTATCTTCAGAAGGCTGGAGAGGTCACAGTACAGGAGTCAGATGGTAGAGGTGAAGAGGGGCCCAAAGCCAAAGGCCTCCAGAGTCTAGAACAGGGCTGGGTAAAATGGCAGATCTGGCCACAGGCTGGACTCCATTTCCCAGCAGCCTCTGACCATGTTGCTGTGGCCGGTTTCCATGGAGATCCCAGCAGCAGTGGGGCTGTGACAGCGGGGCCAGGGTTTCCATGGAGACAGGCCCCAGCAGTGCAGCTGGCGTGCAGCTGAGTGGCAAGCTGCTCCAGGGCTGGGGCTGGGATCTTGCAGCAGTGATGGCATGGTCTGGAGCTGACACAGAGCCATGATCTGCTGCCTGCATGACCCTGCTTGGGGTGTATGGGCACAGATCGCAGTCTGCCCCAACTCCAGAACATGCTGTCACTGCCACAAGATCCTGGTCCTGGAGCAGCTCCCTGTCTAGCCACACACCTTGCCAGTGCTGCTGGAGCTGGTCTCCATGGAAACCCTGGCCCCATGCTGTGATAGTCCCCCCGCTGCTGGGGTCTCCAAGGAAACAGGCTGCAGCAATGCAGGCAGGGGCTGCTGGGAATTGAAGTCTACTATGGGTCTGATCCAGCCCACGGGCTGGACTTTGCCCACCCTGGTCTAGAATAAGAAGTTGTGATTGACCCAATCATAGGATTTCTCTTGATCCAGGGAAAGAAGGATGATGTTCAGACTGAAGAGCTCTGCAGCTACAGCTTGTCATATAGCAGAGAGAGAGGGAGAGATGGATGCTGGGAGATAAAGGGCATTTCCTAGTCTCAACCCGCCTTTGCTCTTACTGAGTGTGCTTATATATTAGTTGACTCTTAGATAAGGTTATTTCCAAAAGCTGCCTTGGGGAACTAAGCTTATACGCACACACATACAGTCATTTTCATCTCTTTTCTTTTCATCATCTTTCTCTGAGATTTTATGTGCCTAATAAGCACCCTGTTTTTCTTTAATCACACAGCAAAAGATCCCTTTGGTATCCATGCTAGACTCTCTTTATTACTACAATATTTATTACTAACTGACCCATGAAGCCTATTCAGCATATAACCCTCTTTTTTTGCTTTGACCACTATCCATTTCCCCTGTGTGTGTCTCCCTCTTGCTCCCTGTATCTCATCCTATCCTATTAGCTCTCTGTGCTGAATAGCCTGTTCCAGGGCATCAAACTTTAAATTAAACAGAAGATGATCAATAAACTTAGCAAATTGCCTATGGCAACCTCAGCAGTTTGAATCAAAGGCCTTTATGTGTAATTTAAAGGGCATCCTCATTCACCCTTATGATGTGGTATAGACCTATTATGTGCTTGGTCAGGTTAGCTGCAGTAGCCACCCAAAATGGAAAATGGTGCAGTACAAAGAGTTAGACTCTTCTGGGTCTTAATGATAGTGTATTTTGAGGTTAGAAGAGGCATGATATCTTGGAAATGTCTTCCAACATCACCAATATTTCTTTGAAGCTTACCATCCAAGGCGGTGTTAAGAAAACCGTTGTTTAAAAAGGAACTGCTAGCAGAATCATGGGACATAAGTACACTGGCAGGGGATAGTGCCACTATTACTGCTGAGTATTTATATTGTGGCAAAGTAGAAAGAAGATAGCTGGGCTGGGCTACACTAAAACAGGTACAAATACATAACAAATGACCATCCCTGTCCCAGGCAGTATATAGTATGCCATGCTCCATGCCTTGCTCACCCCATCTTACTCCTGCATGGTCCAGGAACTGAATGGCATGTCAGGGAGAAGAAAGAGGGACCCATTGCAAAACAGGGACTCTATGTTCTGCTTTTCCCTTCTGTGACTTTTTCACTAATTTCATTAATGAGTATGGGAGCTACTGTTCATACATGTTGTGAACTCCTGTTTAATTATGACAGATTACAGCATCTATAATTTGCTTCATTGAAAGTTCAGAGCTTGAGCTTTTTTAGATGAAGTATATCAGCCACATGTATAAGATTTGTGTCTTGCTTTACAATAACATTTTAGAGTGTAATCTCCTCAGAATAAGAACCTTTACTCCTCTGTGCTCAGCCCAGCTCTAACCAGGCTGATACAGTTACATAAATACTAATGAAATGATAAGAAAATGGGAGACGAGCTCAGAAAGACTGGAATGGAGCATAGAGAATTGGGAACTGTGTCGCTTCCTCAGATTGTGAAGATGTACACGACAGGACATTGTCTCCATTTTGATTAACGTTCAAAGGGAGTCCAAATGGTAGTGTCTTTCTCTTTCTTTATTTTCTGTATTGGAATATAGTCTGATAATCCCACTAGAGTCTATGTAAGGATTGTTTGTAACCCACTCGTGATTTAGGAACATCAAATTCTATATAACAGCATAAGAAGAGTATAATACAAAATACTGTGTGCCATCTGTGCCAGCTCATGACATTCTGTGGGTCTCTCCCACAACACTGTATCCAAACACCTTGAATTTAGCCTGGTAACATTTTCACCAGCAAAATTTCTGTTTGCCTGTCTGTCCGTCTGGTCCATCATTATTGTATCTGAGTTCTATAGAGTGGCAGCAAGAAGAACTATTAACATTGGAAAAAATAATCTGGTTACAGAGGAGAAAATGAATGGCATTTAAAAAAATGGAAACAGGCTATGAATTAGTAACCAGCAGGACTCAGAAGGCTAGGGCGGTTGGGGGTGGAAACTTCACCTTCCCTTTGGAAACCTTGTTGCCTCCTAGATCTAGTCTCACCCCATCCACTGATACACTTTCTGGAGCCAGGTCCCAGAAAAAGCCCTGGCTGCTCAGCTGAACTTGCACTCTGTCTTCTTTGCTTTGTGCCTCTTGGCTGAAGTGAAGGCTGCCTTTCCTGTGTGCTTTAAAGTTTTTAACAAGGGGAAATGACTAGTGATTGAAAATGGCTCTAACTTAAAAGCTAGTATTATTTATTAAGGGAACAGAATTATTGAGTAGGAGCCAGAAAAGCCAGGCAAGCAAAGCAGAGCATACACATATTTAACCTGTTTAGACAGGTTTAAGATTATGGCCTGGTTAGTAGCTTGCTCAGTTCAGTGTAACATTAATTAGCCCTGGTGACAAACAGAAAATGGTCATATGGAAACATAATTTAGGATACTTAGCAAGAAAATGTCTTTGAGGTAGGCTGAATGGAACAGAATTGTCTCTGGTGGTTGTGCTGATGGTTATTAACTCTGTGCGACTTGTTCTCAGCGCAGGAATGTTGACCACTATACAAAAAAAAAGAAGCAGAGGCTAACCACAGCTCTGTATCTCTGCACCTGTTGGCTTTGGAAAAGCCTAGGATGAACCACAGTGTTATAACTTGCACTGTCTTTGAAGGGAAAAAAAAACCCAACCAAAACTAAGGCCAAAATTTTAAATCATGTTAATTTTGGTGCCATGTTTTCTGGATGCCCCATCTTGGGTCACTTCAGCACTGATTTTCAGAGGTGCTGTGAATGCAAAACTTTACTTGCAAATCAATGGGAGGGGTAGACGCTCAACGTCTCTGGAAAAGGGCTCGCAGCATCTAAATCTGCCCCTGCCCCAAACGGTGACTCTTGGAACTGGAGCTGTGTTTGGGAATTTTAACTTCAAGTTTCCAGACCTGAGCACTGTATTAGAGGGAGGGGAATTAGAAACAAGCAAAGAGGGCAAGTCAGCTTCTGCAAAGTCCAGTGCCAGTCATTGCAAATACATGTGCCATTAATTCAGAAAAGATCTGTGTTTTCCTTGCTTGGGCCAGCATGACAGATGCCAGAATTAAAATTAGGTAGAAGGAAGGGACAGACACAAAACAATGATATAAAAATTATTATAGCCAGAAAGGGTCAGCCTGGCATTTTAGATAATGTTTGGGCCCCACCTTTTTGTCAAGTTCACAGTCTTTCAACCACTCTGCAGTCCAGAGGAGTGTCAAGTAAATCCTTTATAAGCCACAGCTTTTGGAAACTCAATAATAATTTTTAAGCTGCACACAGTTAGAATGAAATGTTGTCTTCTGTACTACATGCATTCCTAAAATGGGTATAAAACACCCAGGTCTCTTTTGTGATTTGTTTTCTGTATACCATTATAGTAGTATATGTGTGGAAAGCTGCCGGAGTTTTGCCTGGGCAATAGCAGCAGTACAAGGGGCCTGCTCATCTAGACTAGAAGCTAAGAGCCCGAATAGGGACTCTGTCCTAGCCATCCTTCCTCACTGCTGGTTTTAAAGACAGGGTCAGGCATCTCATGGCTCACTGTGAAGTTAGAATTAGGTTCTCTAGCTGATAGTGGGGCCTGGGCAGGCCCCTGGCTATGTCAGAATTAATATAAGCACAAAGGTAGGTGAAAGGCCTCTTCTTACTCCATTCCTATAATGAGCAGAGGAACAAAGTAAATGAGAACCAGGGTCCATAGACCTGGAACATGTACACCTAGATCTCCATGTTCCTGTGTGTTCATTCCAAAATGAGTCATAGGTCTGACCTAGTAACAGTGAAGCAAATGCTTCAGCCAATGCAATAGGTTTGATATGATTAATTCTGAGGAACCCAATAAAATTATACATAAGGTTGGCTGGATATTTTTAAACAAAATGTTTTGTTTTTTTCATCAATAAATGCTGGTTCATTGAAATTAAAACTTTTAACTAGATAGGTAGGTTTTGAGGAATTTTCCATGCCCCCCCCAAAGGTTTAAAATGGTCAGAATGTCCCACTTGGACATTTTCCAAATGAAAATATTTCAGCTCAAAGAGTCTTTTTGTTTAGGAATTTAAGTGAATTTATAGTAAAAAAAAGAATTAAAAGGTGGAAATATAAATTAAATGTTTACAGAAATTAAAATGGAATGGAACCAAACCAAAATACTTTCTGAATTTGGGGGTTACAAAAGTTTGGGGGCTTTGGACTTTTTGTCTCAGTCTAGATTTAAAACAATTTGCAAAAATTTTCCCAGGATGGGAAAATGGCTTCCAAAAGTATATTACTTAGATGTCTGGTTCTATTCGTGGAAATTGGTTCTGAGAGGTTTCATAGATTCATAGATGTTAGGGTCGGAAGGGACCTCAATAGATCATCGAGTCCGACCCCCAGCATAAGCAGGAAAGAGTGCTGGGTCTAGATGACCCCAGCTAGATACTCATCTAACCTCCTCTTGAAGACCCCCAGGGTAGGGGAGAGCACCACCTCCCTTGGGAGCCCGTTCCAGACCTTGGCCACTCGAACTGTGAAGAAGTTCTTCCTAATGTCCAATCTAAATCTGCTCTCCGCTAGCTTGTGGCCATTGTTTCTTGTAACCCCCGGGAGCGCCTTGGTGAATAAATACTCACCAACTCCCTTCTGTGCCCCCGTGATGAACTTAAAGGCAGCCACAAGGTCGCCTCTCAACCTTCTCTTGCGGAGGCTGAAAAGGTCCAGTTTCTCTAGTCTCTCCTCGTAGGGCTTGGTCTGCAGGCCCTTGACCATACGAGTTGCCCTTCTCTGGACCCTCTCCAGGTTATCCGCACCCTTCTTGAAGTGTGGCGCCCAGAATTGCACGCAGTACTCCAACTGCAGTCTGACCAGCGCCCTATAGAGGGGAAGTATCACCTCCCTGGACCTATTCGTCATGCATCTGCTGATGCACGAGAAAGTGCCATTGGCTTTTTTGATGGCTTCGTCACACTGCCGGCTCATGTTCATCTTGGAGTCCACTAGGACTCCAAGATCCCTTTCCACCTCTGTGCCACCCAGCAGGTCATTCCCTAGGCTGTAGGTGTGCTGGATATTTTTCCTCCCTAGGTGCAGCACTTTGCATTTCTCCTTGTTGAACTGCATCCTGTTGTTTTCTGCCCACTTGTCCAACCTGTCCAGGTCTGCCTGCAGCTGTTCCCTGCTCTCCGGCGTGTCCACTTCTCCCCATAGCTTCGTGTCATCTGCAAAGTTGGACAGAGTACATTTGACTCCCTCGTCCAAGTCACTGATGAAGACATTAAAGAGTATCGGACCAAGGACCGAGCCCTGCGGGACCCCACTGCCCACACCCTTCCAGGTCGAGACCAACTCATCCACCATGACTCTTTGGGTGCGACCCTCTAGCCAATTCGCCACCCACCGGACTGTGAAGTCATCCACATCACAGCCTCTTAACTTGTTCACCAGTATGGGGTGGGATACCGTATCGAAGGCCTTCCTGAAGTCTAAGTATACGACATCCACCCCTCCTCCTGTGTCCAGGCGTTTCGTAACCTGGTCATAGAAAGAGACTAGATTGGTCAGGCACGATCTGCCCACCACAAACCCGTGCTGGTTTCCCCTCAGCATAATTTGCCCTGCTGGGCTCTCACAAATGTGAGCCTTGATAATTTTTTCAAAGACTTTACCAAGGATGGAGGTGAGACTGACTGGCCTATAGTTGCCCGGGTCCTCCTTCCTCCCCTTTTTGATAATGGGGACCACGTTAGCCCTTTTCCAGTCCTCCGGGACTTGGCCCGTGCGCCACGAGCGTTCGAATATTCCCGCCAGTGTCTCTGCAATGATGTCGGCCAGTGCCTTCAGCACCCTCGGATGGAGCTCATCCGGGCCTGCCGACTTAAAGGCATCCAGTTCTTCCAAGTGACTCTGCACCACCTCAGGATCTACGCATGGAAGTCTGGCGCCTTGCTGCTGCCTCTCTACAACCCCAGTGAGAGACTTGTCATGCCCCTCGCTTAGGAACACTGAGGCAAAGAACTCGTTGAGGAGTTCAGCCTTGTCCCCCCTGTCTGTCACCATTTGTTTCTGCCCATTTAGCAGGGGTCCTATTCCTCCCTGGGCTTTCCTTTTACTCCTAATATATCTAAAAAACAATTTCTTGTTGTCTTTTACTTGGGTTGCCCTCCTCAGCTCCATGGTAGCTTTGGCCCTTCTAACTGCCTCCCTACAAGCACGAGCAGAGGAGGTATATTCATCTTTAGCGATCTCACCCTGTTTCCACTTTTTATGTGCTCCCCTTTTGGCCCTTAGGCTGCCCTGGATTTCTCTGCTCAGCCATGGAAGCCTCCTGGCCCCTTTCCCTTTTTTGCCTCGCTCGGGGATCATCTTGCTTTGTGCCCGAAGGATCGTTTCCTTAAGGCACAGCCACCCTTCTTGGGCTCCCATCCCTTCAAAACTCCTACTCTGCAGTGCGTCCTTGATTAATCGCCTGAGTTCATTGAGATCAGCTTTCCTAAAGTCTAGCACTTTCACCCTACTAGTTACCTTACCCACTCTCCGTCTTATGTTGAATTCTATTATTAGGTGATCACTGTCTCCCAAATGGCTACCGATCTGGAGGTCCCCTATCATGTCATCCCCTGTTGCCAATACCAGATCCAGTATGGCATTCCCCCTAGTGGGACCATGCACCTCCTGTGTCAGGTGGAGGTCCTGTACACAGGTTAGAAACCTGCGTGAGCGATGGGACCTTGCTGTCTGCGTCTCCCAGCAGATGTCCGGGTAGTTTAGGTCCCCCATGACTACCGCCTCTTTAGCTTTTATGGTCTCCGAGAGTTGCCTCAGGAGCCCCGCATCTATTTCTTCCCCTTGGTGTGGGGGTCTGTAGCAGACCCCTACCACCAAATCCCTTTCTCCTTGCCCCCCATGTAGCCTAACCCACAATCCTTCTACTTCCTCAATCTTGGATTCTGTCTTGATGAGGGTTGATGTATATTGCTCACTGACATAGAGTGCAACCCCCCCCCTTTCTTTCCCGACCTGTCCTTTCTGTACAATCTATAGCCCTGAATATGTACCGCCCAGTTGTGGGATGAATGCTAGGTGTATGCTAGTGTATGATAGCAAGGCCTCCTCCTTATCCAAGTCATGACAAACTTACTGCTATTGCTAACTTTGAAATTGTCAGACAAAAATTACAAATGTTGTGGTATTAAGTCGTGAGAGAGGCAAGCGATTCTTTTCAAATGGAAAGTACATGCAAAATATGGACTCAGTCTTACCTGCCTTTTGCCTTGCCAAATAAGACAGGATACTGCTCCAAGAGTGTCATTCTTTGAGGAGCTGAGAATTGTCAACTCTTACCGAAGATACTTTTCACCTCAGAGGGTCAGGCCCTACATTTGATTTCCAAGCATGTATTTCCCACAGGTCGATGTGGAGAAGTATTTGATTATAGTTTAATCTGCATTCTTACAGGCACTGATACACAGCCTGGAAGCTTTGCTGGTCCCTTAAGATCACTTAGTGCCATTTGAACATTTCTAAGTGGCCACAAAACAGCCAGAGCCAGCCAGTGGAAAACTCTACCTGCATAGAAAAACTTTCCATTAGTGAAAAGTTGGTGGAGCTGGTTCTACCACCTCTTGTGGCAATTGCCTCCTCACCAACCTGGTATACTGGAAGAACAATCTGTTGGCAGTGCTGCAGAAAAATGGGGGAGGAGGAGAAAGCAAGGAAAAGCAGACCAAAATGCCATGCACCTTAGTGTAAGTTTAGCAGTGCTCTTCAGCAGTGGTCTTTATGGGCACATCTATATGAGATGCTTTATGCAGTAGTGTAGTTTACTGTGAAGTAAGCATGCACATCTACATGTGTGCACACTTACTGTGCCATTAAAACTAATCATAAGTAAATTTGATACCTACAAATTCAGGTATCAAATTTACTCATGATCAGTAACTGTGCAGTAATGCATGTGTAGACATGACCTGGGAGCAAATTTGCTCCCAGGTCATCCCTGTCACTAGGTGCCTGAGGCTAGCCCCAGGGCACCAGGTTGGGAGTCTCTCCTGCCCTAGGCTGGCCTGCCTTTATGGTAGCCTCTGCCTCAGGCCTTTAAAAGCCTGCAGGCATTTTGAGCCCTGGGGCACACAAGCAGGGAGCCTGAGGGCACTCCAGGACCTGTGTCCCCCGGGCAGGCTACAGGCCAACTGCCCCAGCCTGCCTGCATCCCAACACTGCTGCCTGGCATCACACTGCCACAGGGCTGCCAGGCCCATGCCATCCAGGCCTGCAGGCTGCTACAGGCCTTCCAGCACCCAGGCCCAGCTGCAGGCAGCTTCTGGCTGCCCACAACATAGCTCCAGTAGCCTGACCTGTGGCTTCAGGTGTTGCAAGGCATTGTCTCAGCTGCATGACTTCCAGTCCCATTCTGGGCCTCAGCACAGGGTGCTACAAGTAGATGCCCAGTTACAGCAGCATGGGACAGCAGGGTAGAGGTCCAGAGAGCTGGTGCAGGATCCCCAATGGTGATTTTCCTGTTGACGCCCGTGCCCATGCCTGTGCCCACTACGCAGGGTCCCAAGTGGTTACAGGAGGAGACTGGTGACCTCGTGGTGTTGTGGGGTGAAGCAGAGGTGCAGCGCCAGTTTTAGTGGGATGGGCACTCCCATACTTGTGTCTACGAGGGCCTGTTAGGCTGGATGCGGGAGTGCAAGCATAACTGGTTGGCAGTGCCACATAAAGGTCAAGACCTTGTGGGTACAATAGGTTGCCATCACTGACCACAATCATCAGTCAGGGAGTGCCCATAAGTCCATGTCCTTTATGTGGCAACTGATGGACATCCTCATGCCCTGGGACCCAGGCTGCAGCCATACTGTGTACAGCAGCATGGGCAGCCTTCCCAAGTCCCCACCCCAGCCTGGCACCCATGGTGACATGTCACTGGAGGAAGGCCCCTCAGGCCTGCAGCTGCCCATCCTGCTGAGCTGTACCCTCCACCAGCAGCTCCAGGAGCCTGGGACACTGCCTGCTATGCCAGCCTCTGCCATGAGGTGCAGCTGGCCATGGAACTGCTGGCTGCCAGCAGTGCCAGCTTCTCCCTGGGGGGAGCCCCGGCCTGACACCTGCCCACTGCACCCCGCTGTCCAAGGACACTGCCCAGAACTGCATACCATCGCCAACAGCTATGACAATTTAGAGCTGCCAGCCACTCCAGCCCTGGCCATGTGATAAGGCCCACAATGGGAGGAGGGCCCTCCCCACCCTGGCCCATGGCCCCGGCCCCTGCCCCTGCCCAACCTCCCTGTCCAGCTTGCACATGCTCCCCTGGACCCAGGTTGAGGGGGCAGAGGTTGCAGGGCAGTCTGGGCATTCTCCCCCACACTGTCATAACTCAGGGTCCCATGCCAGGTGTGCAGGTTCACCCAGGACATCAGCAGCAGCAGGGCATAGTGGGTTGAGAACCCCTCAGTCCAGGCAAACAGTTCCTTATGAGCCACCTGGGGCACGCACAGCAGGGGCATGCTTGGGGTGCAGCGGCAGTGTAGGGGGCGGGGGGGGGTCTGGCCCTGGGGTGACTCCCTGGAGAACATCTCTGCAGGGAAGGCAGGAGCATGAGCAGCTCCTCATTGCAGCTCTCCAGGAGCCCTGTGCCCCTGAGCTCAGGCACCATGGGCTGGGAGGCAGAGCAGCAGAGTGGCTGGCCTCTAGAAGGAGGTGGAGTGGGGGGGCAGTGGGGTTTGGATTTGGGGCAGCAGGTGCTGCCAGGAACCTGGCCTGTCCTGCTCTGGGAACAGGGTGGGGGAGGCAGGCTGTCTGCGGCTAGGACCCAGCAGCCTGCCAGCCCTAGGGGAGCAAGCAGGGATGGGGGTGCTCAGCCAGGGGCTACCTGGGCCCAGGCCTGTCTGCCCAACTTACCATGGTGCCTGGGTACCTGTGCATGCCTGACCCCTGATCTGAGGCTGGGCACCACACATCCCCTGGTACAGAGCATTTTATCTTTGAAAAGTTGCAAGTGCACATAAACAGCTTCTTTCTCATGGCTCTACAGCGCCTGCAGCTGCATGCAGGGGAGAGGTTGCACTTGGCAGTTGGGATGCAGCCTCAGGGTTGTTGCTGCCCACAGCTGAGGCCCTGTGGATATGGTGACTCTGCCAGAGGAGGACTCTGGACAGGACCTTCCTTCTGGACTGCCTGGTCACAGTGTCGGAGGACCAGCTGGCAGATGCTCGGGCCTGGCAGGTGGAGAACATGGCCCAACAGGACAGGTGGCAAGTGGAGGATGTGGCCTGCCAGAACAGGTGGTAGGCAAAGGACATGGGTTGCAAAGGTGCATGTAATTGGGCAGACTGGGAGTTCTGGGCCCAGCTTCTGGCCTTGGAGTATGAGTGGGTGGAGACCCTGCAGGAGCAGAGCACAGTCCTGAGCAGGGAAGTGCAGGCCATAGACAATGACCACTGGGTGCTAGACACTGTTCTGGCCCTGGCAGTTGCCTTTGTGCTGCCCACTGCCCAGCTCCTGACCCTAGCCCAGCCTGCCCCCTGGCAGCCACCTGCTGCCAAGCAGCAGGCCCCCACCTGGGCCTGGGAGGAGGTCCTGCACTGCTTCCAGCAGCCAGGAGCCCTTGGCCTGGTCCCTGCCCTGGGTCCAGTACCACCCAGCCACCCCACCTGGGCCCACCCCAGCTCCACATAGGCGCAAAGCTGGAGATGCCTGCAGTGGGGCCAGGACTGCACACTGGCCCTGCTGCCCCTGGACACCACCTGTTGGAGGGGGAGCTACCTGCACAGGAGGAGCACTGGCTGCCATCACCCCTGGGTGAGCCGCCCACCTGCTTGACTCACCACAGCATGTGCACTGGCAGGGGAATGGCCAAAGGCCAAGGTGCTAACCACCTGTCCCCAGGCTCTGCACCCTAGCTGCCCTCACTCCATGGCCCCCCCACCATGCGACAGCACACAAAAGGACATTTTACATAGTTTTCACAGGGTAGAAGGTATTTTTTTGTTGGTGGGTAGGATGGGTGGTGGAGGAACTCTGTTTGTTGAGGAGGGAGGGGGAAGGGGGGTATGTTTGATGTGAGAGGAATAAAAACTTATTCTTCTCAGGTGTGTTTTCAGTGAGTGTGGTGCTGGGGGTGGGTGGGGGGAGGGGGCTCTGTGGGCGGTTGTGCAGGTGAACTAGAGTGGGAAGTGCTGGAGGAGGTGGTTGGCCAGCACCTCCTGTACCTGGTACCCTAGCCCTGACTGGCAGGTGCGTGGCTCTCCTGGGGCATTGGTGGGGGGTGGCTTATACTGTTTCTGCTGCCAGAGGTGGTGCTTCTGCTGCCAGGCATCCTCCACCTGCCATGCCTCCTCTGCCCAGGCCTTGTAGAAGAGCTTCCCCAGGGCCTTAGGGCCTTACAGATGTTATGCAGCATGCAGGATGCGACAATGACTCAAGGGAGGTTGTTCTTAGTGAACTTGAGGTGGGCAGTGAGGGTGTGCCAGCAACCCTTGAGATGGCCGCAGGTGCACTCTGGCCCAGGCAGCACTTAAAATAGGCCTGGCAGTGATCCAGGTGTCTGGTGTAGAGCCACATGAGCCAGGGCAGAAGCAGGTAGGTGGAGTCCCTGATGAGGAGGGGTGGGACCATCGTTGCTCCCAGCTGCAGGTCCGACACCCTTGGTGTGAAGTGCCCACTTTCCACCAAGCCTGGCAGGGCAGAGTTCCTGAAGATGCGGGCATTGTGGGCACTGCCTGCCCAGCCAGCACTCATGTGCGTGCAGGTGCCATGGTGGTCCACAATCGCTTGGAGCACCATGGAATGAAAGCCCCTCTGGCTGTAATAGGGGTGGTCTCCATGGGGCGGGCAGGTGATGGGGATGTCTCATCCAAGGCCCTGATGCACTGTGGCAATTCCAGGGCACAGGTCCCCGCCACCACTGCCAGGGATTGTGTACAGGGAGCACGGTGTCCCGCAGCATGTCCTGGAGTGCTCCACACACCTCCAGGATGGCATCCCCAGCAGTGGCTGACACTGCAGGCTGGTGGGCATGGCCAGCTTGAGCAGGGCAATGGCCAGCAGGGTGTTCGTGGGGAGTGGTGGCTGCATGCTGGTGTCCTGCTGCTCCAGGTGTGGCTGGAGCTGCTTCAGGAGGTCCTGGAAGGTGGCCTGGGTCATACAGAATGCCTCCAGCCACTGCTCATCATCCCAGGTGTGCTGGACAACGTACCACCACTAATCCTGGCTAGCCCAACAGGCCCAGAGGCAGTGGGCCTGGAGGCCCAGGAGGGTGACGGCAGCTGCAGCAGTGGCATCCTGGAGCCCATAGTTGGTGTCCCTGCTGGGGTCTGGCCAGGTAGATAGGGTCAAGGTGGCAGGTACACAGCAGTGGCCCTGGGGCAGCGCATACAGGTTGGGCAGGTGGTCGCAGCATATGGGGGAGCTGGGAGGGGCAAGATGGCCATAGGCCAGCCAGCAGTTGGCACAGTGGGCCAGCAGGACCAGCGTAGTGGCTAGCTGTACAGGGCACTGTGCATTGCTGCTAGGGGCAGGAGCTGGAACAGCCATGGCATGGGGAGGCACAGGGAGTGAGGCAAGTGCTGCAGTGCACTGTCTCTCTGTTGTACATGCTGCTCCTGGCCTGGAAAGTGGCTGGAGAGGGAGCAGCGAGCGGGGCTGCCTTTTGAAGAGGGCTGCTGGCTGCTGGCAGCTGCAGCTGTAGCTCCTCCTGCTTCCCTAAATGTGTACATGTGTGCCTGGGACCATTTACTCACAAGTAAACTGGTGCTGCATCAAATGCACGTGCAGACACACTCTAGAAGTACTTTCTTGCAACTCAGTTATACTGAGTCCAAGCAGAGTTCAAACAAAGGGGAGCCTCTGTCCCCACTTTCTGCCTCCACCAATGCTATTGAAATCAGCATCAAAATGAGCTTGTCCTTTATCTAGATGTTAAGTAAAGGAGCAATCCAGCTGCAGTTCTAACCCTGAGAGTTGGAGGCAGTCACTGGGAGCTCCATGGAAAATGGCTTTGAGTCAATAAAGGTGATTTATTCAGCTTGCAGAATACTCAGAAACCACAATATTCAGAGCTATTGCTTTGCAACCTCCACACACATCTACTGCTCATAGTCAGGACCCCTCTAATGTGTATAACTAGGGTAAGAATTGTAAGTCAAAATAGTGCATATAACAGTCAAGCTTTTCAGAGATAACACACAGTTTTTTCCTGCAGTGGGGCCTGATGCTGGTCTCCTAGATGAACTCCCACTGAAGGGAATGGGTGCAGGCCTGACCTATCCCTGTTTTAGCCACCCCAGTAATGCTTACAGTAATGCCTCATTGTCTGAAAGCTGCTTTGAACCTGACAGCTGATAGGGTTAGAGAATTACACAGAATATATTTCAGTGGGTAGTACTTAATGACTTTTTAACAGAAAGTTCCAAGCGTGGATAATTGTATTGACGCTTAAAAGGAAAGTGTGCAGATGTTATATAAATATGAAATGTTCACTGCCTATGTACATTTGTCTGTACCCAGCCAACTGTGGTGACCAGGAAGAGCTATCACAGGAAGCCATCTGTACAAAACTAGCCTATCAATGTGCCGCTTGCAGTTGGGGGTCTACAGGAAGTCAGCCATACAGGAAATCAAGCTAGGCCAGCTGCATGTTTCTGTCCCTGACAGTTTTCTCCTTGACATTGTCCATAAATGACACTAGGGAGGAAGTAAGTTGTCAGTTGAAAATCACCACCTATTATTAGCTGTGGAATGCAAAGTACTTTATTACAGAGACCTATATATAGCAGATTTGGGTTTATTTCTTCGAGGGTGTGGTAGACAGGAAGTCCATTTAAAGTAGAAATAATTAGAAAAATAAAGCAATGCCCTTTTTCTGACAATAGGAATTTCTGTCCACCCTGAAATATATACTTAGTAAATTGGTCAGTTAATTAGAACAGAGAGATAAAAGGTATTTTCTGGGGTGTAAAGGACATCAAAGAGAAGATGTGTGAAGCAAAATAGGTAAAGTCTGGCTAAGAGTTCTTCCTCCTCAATTCAGAGGAAATGAATAGTACAGAATATATCTAAAAGATCCCAATGGTCCTGCTTAATGTCTCCAAAGAAGACAAATTTACCTCTGATCACCTGCTTCTGAATTGAGTTAATGTATTTGCTGTGATGAAATAATGACTATTGCTGCCATTAATTGCTTATTGCATATGGTGGGTAGGAAAACATGACAAAACTATCATGAGCATGGAAATGGTTAAATTGCTAATAACCAAGGTCAGAAAAAAAATACCAGGGAAAATAACCCACTTGGAAATATCCTTCATCTGTCCAGAATACCTGCTATTTAATTCTTGTATTTCTTGTTGTATAAAAGCTTTGGAATATGTTTAGAAAATCCTCAGAACCAGAGTTAATAATAGAAAGAAATATTCTTCTGGAATGAAATTCCTTGTTTACATTTATCTCATATTGAACATACACCCAGAAAATGCATTATATCATTTCATCAAACCAATATAGATGATGTTATTTTGCCACTCCTAGCACTTCTCTTTGGATTATCTTCAAGTGATCAAAAGAAATCAACTCTTCTTATGGAATATAAACTTTAAACTGAATTTCTGCTATACTTAGAATGGAAAAAAGATTGCTGCCTCAAAGCTCTTTGTTGCTGTGGATGCTTAACTACTGTCTGCCTCACTTGTGTCCATATATTTTGGGCAAAGGCTCCAGTGTAAAGTATTGATCTACACTGCACAATTTTGCTGGCATGGTTGGGGTGTGACCAGGGGCTGTCCCTGATTAACATAGCTGATCCTAACACAGACAACACTTATCACAGCACAAGCATACTTTTGTCAGCATAGTGTGTTTCACTCGGGGTGGGGTTGAGATATACCATGCCAACAAATGCAGAGTTTTACTGGTTTAAGCTGTGTCCATGCTAGGTATTTTTCTGATATAGCATAGGTATACTGGTAAAGAACTCCTGTTTCAACTTGGCAGAAGTAAGAGATAAGGCAAAGAGGAAACCAAAAAACAGGAAGGCATTGAAGAAATCTCTGGCTCTAAAATAGAAACTGAAAGTAACGATGCCCTAATAAACAGTAACATTCAATATCTTTCTGCCAAGCAAGGTGTTGCTTTGAAGCAGCATTAATAACACTTCCTGGATGCAGAGTAACACAGCTGTAGAAGCAGGAGAAATTGTGAAATGAACTCAATCAGGGAAGAAATGAGGAAGGAAACAATGTGTTAAATCATTTTATTTTTTAGGTTCACTCTGTTCCATACAGATAGAGAGTTAGACACAGAGTTGATTACAGTGCAAAGATTTGATTAAAAAAGAGTGAGAGATCTAATACTGACACATTTCTATCTGTTTCAAAGAGTGCCCAGGTCTTCTATTTCATTCTCACAGTGTGATCACGAATTCCAGAGAGTGTTTATCTTCAGATCTTTATGGCTCAAATACTATTTTCAGTGGCATTGGTGTAAATCCAGATCAAATCCACTAGCTTCACACTTTTGTTATTTTCAGTGGAGTGACTCCTGATGCATGCCAGTTTAGCTAAGTGCCAGATTTGACAGTAAGTGAATTTTAATTTTTGCAACTAGTTTGTCCATAGCTACTTTCACTTTATTGGAGGTTATCTAGAAATCATTGACAATTTACATCACAATTCAGCCCTACATAATCCATCCGTCAAGTTTACTGTCAAATGGCAGCCCATAGTTTGGAAGTTAATGGACCAAACTCCATTCTTAGTAACACCCCTAGAATGCCATTGAAATGTAGGCACATAGACCATCATTCCTCCTGCAGTTCCCGACAAATCTGAGCACCTCTATACTGCAGTGGAAGATTAAAGCAACATTTCTTTTGTACTACCCAGTAATCTTTATGCTTGGCGGTAAAGTTAATGTACAGGATTGTCATTCACCAACTCATTTCACATAGGCTGCTGAACAGCCTTCACAGCACAATGACATTCAGTTACTACCAGCTTATAGCAGAGTTGAACTAGTGACCTAGAGATGAAAGAATTACACACCCATTTGTTTCTCAGTTGCAGAGCACTTGAAGTATAAAGAGCAATCACTGAACAGAGAAGAGGATCACCATTATTTTTAAATGGACCACTATAAAGAAAGTAGGATGCCTGATGCTCAAAACCGTAGAATTCTCAAGAACAGCTATTGTCTTGAGACATGGAAAAAAGGAAAATAGAAGAGAAATGTATATCGGAGAACTCTGTATTTTTGGCATGCACGCTCAATTTAAGAAACGAAAGAATTCTTAAGGAACCTATTAATTGCTTCATTCACACATTTTTGGGGTAGATGAATTAGATTCTGGCTAGCACACAGCTACCAGGTAATACAAAGGAAAGGGTCCTTTAATCTTCTGCAGCAGTATAGTAGTGTCCAGCCTTGTGAGGAGCTGCAGGAGGAATGATGGCCTTGTCACTGACAGCCTTCTAATTGGATGGTAGAGAGGACCAGGACAGAGTAGCTATAAAAGACATATTTGTGCCAACAAATGTGGCTGTCATCAAAACAGATCTATTGAGGAATGGAGAGGGAAAGTGCAATACCACTGCAATGCTGGGTGAAGTTTCATGTGGCCTGTATTGCAGGGCCAGCAGAAAGTTTGCTAAGGCCTATGGTGCCTGACTGGAATCAGTAACAACCACAAAACTGGTGCTATGATGGCTGGATTACTCAGTGAGAGAAGGGACACTGCATCTTGGAAAGAAAGCATGGGACTTGCAAGAAGACTAGAAGATAGGAGTCACAAGAACAAGCTGGAAAGGCAGAGATTATGTACTTAATAGTGTGACACATTATTTTCCTGACTCCTTCAATCCATCAGAGAAAGACTGTCGTATAAGTCTCTCCACACACTACACACCACAGCTGCACCACTGGGGTAATTAAATCCAATAGATCAACTGAAAGGCTTGCATGGACTGTTACTTGTCCACAGACTCAGACTGAGGACCAGTGGCAGGCAGACAGAAGCTTCTCAGCTAAAATAGGGAAAATGAGAAAAAGATTCTGGAAGCACTGAAGGGATGCTAAATCAATGCCTATTTCCACCTGAGGTGGAACACATGTTCCTGAGGTACATGGTAAACTGAAGTTAGTCAAGACCTCTTTGGTGCAGATTCTGCTTAGTTACCCTAGGAGTGAAGGGGGTGAAGATGAGAACAGAATGTAGCCTGCAGTGTTCAGACCCCATGGTTGCTATGTCTGATTTAAACGTGGGCAGGAAATGAAATACTTGCTGCCTGTAGTTTGTCTAATACCTCTAGGTATAGCTGCATAACCTGCATCAGCCTTGAAAGTGCTTCTTTCATAACTGCATCATGCTAATCAGATTTTCTGGTGGTGTAAAGTCCACTCAGACCCTCCATGAATAAGAACTTGAAGACAGATGCAAACATCCATTGGCACACATGAGTGGATCAGAAAGTATCTAGTAACCCCTACAGGAAAGTCTCAAGGCCCCCCAGCTCTTCTACTCATTTTTGGCATACACTAACTTTTCTATTTCCTGGCAGAGCAGAGAGATGACACCAACAGCTGTAGAGGCCCTCTTGAGATGAAACAGTTGTTATTAAGTGGCAATTAGTGCAAAAAGCAAGGAAGTAGATTAACAGGGACTTGCCAAGAGCTAAATCTCCTCTTGGTTACACTCTGCAATCCCTGTGAAGTCAATGGCATTGCACTGGTGTAACGGAAAGGAGAATTTTAGTCCTTTATATACACAAGTCTGCCAGGATTGTATTCTCTATAGAGTTGTCAGAAGTGATGAATTCTCTGACAGATGGAGCAGTTAGAGAGGACCATTGTAAATAACGAGAAGATGTAATAACAGCATGAAGAAATAAAGGTTATACTGCAGCCAGCTTTCAGACTTCACATTAAAATGACGCCTACCTGCAGAGCTGTGTGTACTGAGAGAAAGCCAGGCAATTCATAGCCACTGCATTTAAAGGTGGCAAGTGATCCGGTCAATGGTGAAGTGCAGTGTGGTTACTAATGTCCACAGTAACTGGAAATTTACCCATCCAATTTGCTCCTCTATACCAGCCACAAAGGGAGATGACTCCAATTATTTTTCAGACAGAACTGAAGCTGGTGTTTACCATTATCTCCCTGGTAACCCCCTTTGCGTGACAACATTATGCAATGTAATTGCAAAGCTGCCTCAGCTCACTGGGGCTGTTATTAAATGCACTCAGATTTTTTTTCCCAAGGTCAAGGATAATAATTAGGTGACTGGTATGCCTGTGACACAACCTTGTTATGTACAAAAAAAAATAACTTAAAGGATGCATCAGACATTCCCAAGTGAGGAGATTTCTGTCCTGTTAAGAAGTGTTAGAAGATCAGTTGAAAATAGGCTGGTGGAATAATATGTGTTAGTGAAGATAAAGAGCTGCAGTGCAGTAGCCTGAGTATAAAGCTGCAACAGGCACACAGCATAATGGGGTGTTCAGTGTGTGGTGGGTGAATTGATAGAGGGAACATAGAAAGTGAATAATGGGGTTTGAAAAATTAAAGGGCCATGAGGATGCTGAGCTCTAGAATCTGAATCTGAAGGAATTAACTTGGCTCCTCTCTGCTGTTTGTTTGAGCTGCCCTAGTGACCTACTGGTAACACAGTCAGGATGCTCACCTATGTTACTGTCCATAATAATAGTAGTAGTTGTAGTAGTAGTAGTAGTAATAATAAGGCTTTGCATAGCAATTTTCATTAGTACATCTCAAAGTGCTTTGCAAAGGTAATCACTATTATAACCCAATTTTATAGATGGGAAAACCGAGGCACAGAAAAGTGCAGTGACTTACCTAGGATCACCCATCAGACCTGTGGCAGAGCTGGGAATAGAATTTAGGTCTCATCAGCTATTGTCTATCTGCTAAATGACTTTGTCTCTTTAATGACTCTAGGATGAATGTACATATATATCTGGTGATACCAGGAGTGGTGCTTCTAACTAGTATCTAGAAGGGTGCTAAGAGCTGATGAGTAATTAACAGTAAGAATAAAAATGGTATATAAGGTACCAGCAATGTTTCTGTGAGTTTCAGGTGATGACTGTTATTGTGAATATTACCAGACGATGCCAGTGTTAATGCAACTACCAGCTAATGTCAAAGTTGTTATGTCTACCAGGTGACTCCATCTACTAACTGATATACTGGATACTAGGTGTACTAACTAGTACCAGGGATATGTTTGTAAATATGCTTTTTAACAAAGATCCTGGCAAGGAGTCATGTAAAGTCACCTAGGCTGTGTGAACATGAATGCATCCATTGTTTGCCAGACAGCTGGAAGATGAACACTACTGTGTGTGTGTTGTTCATCATTATTCTAAAAGACGGAGTCTTCCCAGCAAAGGTTTAACTACAGAGTCTTTACTTATTCAATAATTTCCCTTGGCATTTCACTTGAGAGAGATTCACTGTTTTGTATTCCCAGTGACTGGTCATTGTCTAAGGGCAAATCTTTTAGGACCTGAATAGAAGCCTATTTAAGTCAGAAGGTGTCTTTCCTTTAACTTTAGTGGATTTCAGGGCAGGCTGCTACTGAAATGAAAGATGCTTTTGCCCATTAACCAGAAAGTGCTCTCTCTCTAACAGACTGTCTGTACCCTAGTGGGGTTAATTTACCCTAGTGTCCATGACTTGTGTATGGGCAGTGCCACACCAGAAAAAAACTTCTTTACAGAGGGAAGGTACAAATTACTTGAAACACAACACAAAAGAGCAATGGCCTTGAGGAGGAAGGAGCTTACAGTAATTGATCTTGCTTGTGTGCAAGACAGTAAGGTCTTGATGGGAGCAAGAGAAATCAATAAAAAAGAGAAAAATAAAAAAACAAACTTTATACATTTCTCTGATGAAATATCCCTTCATCTGGCTGCCTGTAACTTAGTTTTCATCATCTGCCATGTGACCTGCAGTGGAAGATTTCTCTCAGCTGTAAAAACAAGCTGATTTCATCTTTGTTGCCAGTTGAAGGAAATAAGACAAAAATGTAGTCCCTAGATCTTCTTTATGCACCAAACTTCTTATCTGGAAAGCTAGATTCCACAGTAAACCTCACCCAAAGTAGGTATTCTTGTTTTCTTCAGTGTCTTAGAAGGTAGATTCAGCTGAAAGAGAAGGTTAATCCTGAATAAGACAAGTGTATTCTTGGTCAGGGGGGGATTCAATCATGATTTACCAAGAGACTTAAAGCCAATTATGGCTCTTCTCACTCATGGAAACTCCCTAACAGCCTATCACCATTTCCAGCTGTAGGAAACTTAAAAAGAATGATAGCAACTAGTTCCTTTTAAACTTCAGGAGAAAAGCGTAGAATCCTGTGTAGAAATGAAACCGTGCTTTGAAAGATGCAGTGCACATTATGAAAGTTACTCAATAAAAGAGCTTTCCAGATCCTTGACAAGATAGCAAGTAAAAAGAAAAAGGAATTGGTTTTATAGGTTGCTTTCACCTCTCACACATCCCCTTGCAGCACTTTACAATATCAATATCAACTGCGTTACATTGCAATATTATAGCCAACAGGTACTCAGCATTTTGTCTCACTTAGTTTTCATAAACTACCCTGAATTCTTTTGTTGACTCCAGAGGTAGACAGCTAGGACTTCAGTTAAACCTTTAATCAGAAGGTCTGTACTTCTGTACAGTTTAGGCCGGTGTCAAGTTTGGACATGAAAAAAAACTTTACTTTTTTATAACACCTTCATCCAGGGATCTCAAAGGAGTATGCAAACACCAAAGCATTAAGCTTCAGAACAGGTCATCTAAAATAGGCCAACCCTATTGCAGATAGAGAAACTAAGGAACCAAAAGGTGAGATGACATGCCCAAAGCCAGAGAATTAAGCTGTGGCAGAATAAAGCATAGAACTCAGGAGTCCTAGCCACCCAGTGCCTTGTGCTAGTCATCAGACACCTAGACTTGGCTTTGGAAGCTAATGGAATGCTAACATTAAATTCAGACTACAATCAGAATGAATTCTTGTAGCATCAGTTCATTAAGCTGCACCTTAGGATACAAAGCAACATCATGTTCAGCCATTATTGTTGAAAAAGCAAAGTTCCTCTTTGTTACTTACAGACTTCTCTAGAAAGGTGCTATCTTAAGTGGTTCAACACTGTTGGGTAATCTGTGGATAATGCTTAGATGCTGTCAGGTTGAAGATAATGCCAGGATCTACCTAGGCTAAGCTCTGTAACTGCAAAAAAGAGTCCTGGGATCCTATCTGTGGCAGAACACCATTGGGATGCTCACCACTTAGTGTGCTGCTGTAAGCTATGGAGAAGCCTGCAAGGTGAGCATCAGGGAGACCCTTCTGCCGCTGTAGTCATTTTAAGGGGAGAGGTGAGTGGCAGAGCACCTTTGGTAAGTGCCACTTTAAGGCTGAGAGCGGGCAGCTGGCAGGTGTGGGCCAGCCCTGGTGAGGCGGCTGTTTTAAGATCCAGGCTCTCAGGGCTGAGGTAGCAGTCTGTTGCAAGCAGCTGGGGAGCAACAACACCTGACTGAGCTGCTGCTCACAACATTGGTGGTAAGGGAGGAACTATGGGGATGGCAGGACGTTCCTACAGGCGTAGTGGGGCCCAGAGCCCCAGGAAGAAGGCTTTGGCCTAGTGAGAGCAAGGCCCAGGCTAACAAGGGGGCTAACAGCTAGTAGGCCTACAGAAGGGGTTAGGCAAGCCCCAAGTAGATCTGGCAGGGGCCAAGCCAGGGGCTCTGTGGTGAGACCCAGGAGGGATCCCTTTGGAGAATGGGGGTCAGCAGCTACTAGACTGACTTTCTGATCCCTCACACTGGTCAATCCAAGAGGACCCGGGCCAAAGGGTAGTTATGCATAACACGAGGGGCAGGCCAGGACCAAGGTGAGCTATCTGGCACCCTGATTGGCCTGGAGATGGGGTCAGAGCCCATGTGGGCTGAAGGTCCCTTTGATGGAAGGGATATCACAGCTGAAGAGGGTAGGGGTTAGCCAGCATGCAGGCTCCAATAATATTGGAATGGGATCAGAGTGAGAAGGGACATCAGCCAGGTGCCTTAATGAGGGAACTAGACTAGGACAGGTAGGCCTGCTTGATCTTGGGTAAGACCGAAAACTGTACCCTGCCAGGAAAGGGTGGTCTGGTGGGGCTATCCATGGCAGGACAGCTTCCCAGAAATGTCAGGCCAGTTATGTCGCCAGTGAAAGGTCGGTAGGGGTGCCTGATAACCCCAGCTCCCACCTTCTGGTGGGTCATTATGACTAGAGGGTAGTGGGGCCAGGCACACCCAGGAAAGAGGTTCCCGAGCCCATGGGAGTGTAAGACCCTGGAAGATAGTGGGGCCAAGTACACCTATCGAGAGGCACGAGTGTCTGTCGGGGTGTAATACCCTGAAGCCCCAGCATAGGGACAGAGTGTGGGCCTCAGAGAAGAGGCATGTGTGTTGAGGCCCCGGAGGCGGGGGACAGTGGGGGTATTGGAAAGAAGCAGCTAGGCCCAGGTAAGTCTTCAAGTGCCTGAGGCCGCAAGTGGGCCTGAGGCCAAGTGGGTGAGTAATTAGACCTAGTGAGGGAAAGAGAGTAATGAGTTACCTAATAAGGGGCTTTGGGTCAGAATTCCATCCAGGGAGAGGTGAATTGGCTGGTTACTGTTTGGATGAGTGTCGCGAGAGGGCCCAAGAGATTTCTCATTGGCTAGTCAAGGCACGTGAGTAGGCAAGCCTGATGGTCTATGGGAGCCACTCAAGGGAGCAGGGCAAGTTGAGTGTGGCCCAGTGTGGGGCAGCATGTAAGAGGCCCAGTGAGAGTGGGCAGAGTGCTAGAGGCCTGGTGAGAGTGGGTGGTGTGAATGAGGCCCATTAAGGTAGAGAGAGAAAGGACGAATGTATGAGGCTAAGCAAAGGGCTGTGTTTAGCCCAGCCACGAGCTGCCATTGAGAGCAATTCAAAAGGAGACATCTGTGAGGCATGGGAATTGATAAGGGAGGGTTGGAGTCATGGACAAACCCCTAGGCATTGGGGTCTTAAATGGGCAGCCTTCTGCTTTATTACAACCATTATTGTAACAAAAAGGCATGGCAGGAGAGACCAGGCAGACTGCCCTAGACAGGTGGGCAGGCTGATACTGTGACCGGGACTGGGAGATTGCTCCCTGTCACACCATCCGAGAGGAGATACAAAGCAGTAATTTTAAAAAAATGTTCCTCAAATTCCAACATAGGATGTGTTTTTTTTGGAAATGCACAAATTTACGTTTTTGCATGACTGACATTGCTGACAGGAGCTCTGCAATTTTACATATAATGCACTCACTAAGAAATATGCAGACAGGGGCAGCCTGTTTATTTGCAGCCCTTTAGTCCAAATGCTGCATGCTGAATGCAGTCAATAACATTGGATTTGATCTAGGCCTTGTTTCAAGAGCAAATCTACAGTGTCATCTATCTTAATGAAAGTTAATTGAAACCAACACTCATCCCTCATGAGTTTCAAGCTATCGATAGATATAAAAATTTGTTTTAAACAACATTAGAAAATGTGACAGCAAGCAGAAAGATACAATAACAAGAAAATGGAACACTAAAAATAGTACTGGTCTTTTGTCCCCATGCAGGAAATGTAGGCACCTCAATGCCTTGTATAAGAACATTTTTTTCAGATACAGAATTGGAATAAACTTGCATTCCACATTTTACAGATGGGGAAACTGAGCCACAGAGATATTAAGCAACCTGCCCACAGCACATGATAAACCAGCCTTAATCCCCAGGTCCTTCCTTATCCATTCCTTCTCACATGAGTGCATTGAAATATCCAGTTCCACTGTTCATAATCAGTAGTTATCATTTACAAACCTGACATAATATGGAGAAATTGAGTTGTCCCAGGAAATCAGTTACTTTGCTATATGCATTTTCCTCAGCCAAAAGGAGATGCTAGAAATCTGGCTCTTTCTTAGGAGGCTGAGAATTTCTTTACTTGGGTTTTTGCCTCTTAATTCACTGAGGGTTGGTTTAGGGAAGTTTAGGGAAAGGCATTTATTTTAGATGGAAATTCTACTCAACCATCTTGTTAATGCCAACTGTAGTTTGGTACATGCCCATCAGTACAGGACACTTCTTCCTGACAGTTTCTGTTAACCTTCTATCATTGTGCTGCTTGCTAAATGACCATCTCTGGTGCAGTTTGAAATCCCACCTGCCATAGGGGGTCAAGTGTTACCTTATGTCTTTACAGTGTAGTCTGTTTAAGGTGCCATGCCAAATTTAATCCTCATGCAGTAGTTTTTGATCACTAGTTGTTGTTTAATCAGATTGAGTTGGAGCTTTCTGCCAGTTAAGCACAGTGGAGTGATACCTGCATTATTTTATGCACCACCCAGATGATTCCTGTTTTTTCTCCCCTTGATTTAATCCTCATCTGCTGGCATCTTACTTCCATGGAAAAGAAGGAGAATAAGACAGCTTCTTCTCCTGGTCATTGCCCCACTATTCTAAAGATCTGTATGTAGGTAGTATCTATATGATTCATGTGGCACTGCCAGCACTTTTACATACCCTCCAATTAACGAACTGATTATGTCACCTTTGGACAATTTGTCCATGATGTGAAAGCCTGACCAGGACCTGTACCTGGCAGACAGCACAATGACAAAACATGTAAAAAGCTTCCTCCGGTATATTCACCATTAACCAGCTGCTTCCCACTTTCTTCAGTCTTTCATTTGTGGTAGAGGTTCCTATTAGTTAAATCCAGAAAAAGCATTTCAGTGAGCTTAACTTCAAGAACATGAGGGGCATAGTCCTATTTCATTTATGTGCCCAAATAGCATTTACCTTGCCATGTAACTGCAGTTTTTGACCCTTATGCATAGTTTGCGGTCCTCTTCTACATGTAGCCTAGACGTATAAGTGTTCACAAAGATGCTAAGTATTCTTAGTAGGTTGTGCCCTGGCCAGGCATCATATTCATGTAAATCCTCAATTTATATCTGGGAAAAAGCCAATAACTAATGGCTGTTAGATGTTGGAAGAGGGTCTCCACCAGGTTTTAGCATAATAAGCAAATCATTGAGGCTCTTATCAAGGAAACAGGGGTTACAGGTTATAGTCCCCTCCCTCCATCTCTTGGTTATTAGCAAAGTGGTCTACCACCTGGCCATGGGTTAGACATTATACAATTCTCTCTTCTGCCTCTTCTTCCCTGGGCAGCCAAGAAATAAAGAGCTATGTAGGGCCAGGAGGAAGAAAACAAGCTGGAGGCTATATGGTTCAGTGACATGCCTGATTCCCTGGAAAAGAGAAGTCCCTAGATTCTACTTTGGCACTTTGTGCCCAGTGGGACACAAACTTTTCCACTGTTCTCCATCCATCCACTTTGCCAAGTGATAAATGCAAGGTGCAGTGGCTCAGCTTTAAGGAGAGCAATGTGCATAATACCTAACCTGCAACCTGGTGCTTAGAGCACTGTTGGAAACAGAAGGTATAGACTCAACCTCCGTCTGAGTGAGGAAGCCCTGCAACCTAGATCTACCACTTTTTGGGGGAGTTCCATAACCCCTAGTCTATTGGGCTAAAACATGGGAGGTTACCCATTCTCCCTTCTTCAAATACCTACTTGCCACCAGTTTTTATCTGCCTACAGTTTTAGGGTTTTTGCTCACCCAGGTATACACGTATGGTGCTACATAGCTGCACAACCAGAATATAACCTACAGAGTATGCTCAGTAGCCATGTGGGTGCTTGGTCATCCTGTGTGTAAGCATCAAGTGTCACAAACTGTTGTTACACAGCTGGGTAAGTGCCATTTGAGGGCATACAGTGAAATAGGTTCCTGCCCAAAGTGTCTCACTGACTTGAAGGAGTTTTCTCTGCTTGACATCTACGTCCAGACCAGGGCAGAGATGCTCCATTTGAGGTCAATGATGTCCAGTGAGAAGTTTCTGCACCTTGCAGGATTCAACCCTACATATTTTGTTTGAAGGTTTTCACCCATTGTTAGGTTTAGACTGTGGCTGGACTGTATCCAATAGGTCCTTCCTTTATATTGGCATTTCCTTGTTTTTTGAAATAAGAAACACATTTTTTTTTATTATTAAAAAGACTTTTAGAACAAACACTTTGATCATTGGCCCACCTTGGGAGTAAAACCCCTTGGAAAAATCCTACTCTACACATACTTTGTGTTGAGTATGGAACTGTGAATCTGTATGATCTGTTTTCAGATTTAGAGTTTCAAATTCAACCAGGTTCAAGTGCATTATATTATATAAAAATAATAAGATACACTAGGCCAAATTCTGCTTTTCTGCTTTTATACCTGTGCAATTCTCTGGAGTCTGGCATTTAATTATGGAAACAGTTATTGCACAAAATTAACTGATGGCTGAATCTGGCCCCTTCCATTTATTGTAAAAAGTTAATTTTTTCCCCACAATCCTTGGTCCTTTTATTTTAACCATGATTTTTTTTTTAATTGCAGTCCTTATATATATTCTTAATCCCCCTTTAAACTTTGTTTCTAATCCATAAAGCTGCCATCAAGTTCAGGCAGCTGAATTATTCTGGCTTTTAATAGTTTAATTATTCTGTCTCTCAGAAAGGTTTATTTTTTACTCCTGATCATAAAGTCAATATATGTGACATTAAGTATTCAGAATATAATTCAATCCTGCCTATAAAGCTATTTTTCTTTGACCAAAAATATTTGATTAGCAGAGTGGTTATCACACTGTAAGAGTTTAAAGTGTATTAGAGACAGGCTATTTAAGGAAACAGGGTGGCATTTCCTAATGATCAATGATGGCTCTAAAGCTGTGGTTTTCAACTTTTTTTCATTTGCAGACCCTTAAAAAAACTTGCAAACAGAGGTGCAGACCCCTTTGGAAATTTTGAATGGAGGTGCTTTGAATTGTAAGTGTGGGTGTTCACATACTTTTGATTGATCATAATTATTTTTTATGGACCCCTTGGACATAGCCTGTGGACCACCAGGGGTCTGTGGACCACAGGTTGAAAACCAGCGCTCTAAAGATTTGATAAAGCCTGGTCCAAGCCCCTTGAATTCAGCAGGAGTGTTTCCCTTGACATCACTGGACTTTGAACTTAGCCCTTTAATGTGTTTCAGGTTCTTATTCCCCTGGTTGCCAAAGAACTGGGTCAGGGGGTGGAGAAAAGATTAGAAAAAAGTCACAAAATAGACTTTAGATGAAATTTCTGAAATGGGAATAATAGATAAATGAGGTATTCCTTGGAGTCACTAGTGCTTTCCACTGTATTTATAGGAATTACTGGAGCAGACAGTTCACCTACTCCAGGACCTTGCCCCCAGCAACAGCCAACACCTCATGCTTCATTCACAGGACAAAAAAAAAGGGCTGTAATTGCAATAATAGGTTTAATTTCAATAGCATAAATCACTTGGCACCAGAACAGGCTGGAGAGAACCATCCTGCCTTGCTAGGGAGTTGGGGTGAAGAGGGACAAGAGGCAGGAGAGAGGTGGCAGGTTCCGAAGGGTCTTCCCCATTTCTAGCTTAGGCATGATTCATTTCACATCAAGCCTTTCCATGCCAGAGCTTTTATAGCTCATTAGTGGCAAACACCGGCAAGATATAAATTTCTTATATTGCTACTAAGCAGGACAATTGTGCAGACACCAGTGACTATATGAGGCACAGAGGAGAGACACAGGCACGGATGACACAGATCAGGGTAGGCTTGGTTCTGCTGTAGTGTGTGCTTTATGCCCTCATCTCAAAGCCCTGAGCAAAGGGGGTTGGATGGGGAGGGCACTTAAGTGTCTTTGGCTGTGCCAAAGTAGGGGGTGTTTTATGCCCTGATCTGAAAGCCTTGGGCAAAGGTGTTGGATGAAGAGGGCATTTTGATGCCTTTGGCTGTGCCAGTAACATTGTAGGGGGTGCTTTATGCCTTGATCTCAAAGCCTTGGGCAAAGGGATTGGGTGAAGAGAGCATTTCAGTAAAATAGTAGGGGATGCTTCATTCCCTGATCTCAAGGCCTTGGGCAAAGGGGTTTGTATGAGGAAGACACTTAATGCCTTTGGCTGTGCCAGTAACATAGTAGGGGGTGCTTTATGCCCTGATCTCGAAGCCTGGGGCAAAGGGGTTGGATGCAGAGGGCATTTCGGTGAAATAATAGTGGGTGCTTCATGCCCTGATCTCGAAGCCTTGAGCAAAGGGGGGTGGATGGAGAGGGCACCTAAGTGCCTTTGGCCAGTAACGTAGTAGGGGGCGCTTTAAAAGCAAACCAGCCCTGAGGGGCATTTCCCAGAAGTGTTGCCCTCCGTTGCGGAGCACCCCCCGCCCCGCTGCGGTCCCAGCCCTGGCTCAGGCAGAGCCCGCCTGGCCCTTTAAGCCGGCGGCCCCGCGGGATGCTGCTGCGTGCGCGGCCGCCCCCGCCCGCGGGCCAGGGGGAGCCGAGCCGGGCCGGGCAGCTGTGTGTCGGAGCGTGATTTCCTTCCATTGTATCGGAGTCGTGCCGGGGGAAGAGGAAATGAAAGCGGGGGCTCGGGGCTGCGCTCGCTCGCCCTCATGATGCTGGGGCTGGGCGCCGCCTCTGCAGAGAGCCCGCTCGGCCCGGCGTGCCCAGAGCTGCCCGGGCGGGGGGCGCGGCAGTGACAGCTGGGCGCGGAGATGGGAGGGTAGCCGGCTCCGGAGGGTCAGCCCCGCGGACGCCCCGGCCCAGCCCAGCCCAGCCCAGCCCAGCCCAGCCCGCTTTGTGTGCGCGTCTGTGGTGCGGCAGGAGGAAATCCCGCCCGTGCCCTTGGGGGGCGGAGGGGAAACTCCGCGGGCGACCAGGCACCGGAGCACACCGCCTTGCCTTTGTGGGGGCGCATCCCACCGCCGCCCAGCCTGCCAATGTCCTCGGCCATCGAGAGGAAAAGCCTCGACCCCTCCGAGTAAGTGCCAGCTCCCCCTCACCCCTTTTCTTTCCCGGGGTGCCGGTGCTGTCCGGGACCTGGCGAGCTCCGGAGGGAGAGGTGAGAGAGCCCGGCTGCCTTTGCCTCCCCCGGCTGCCTGACAGCGCGCAGGGCTCTGGCGTGCGAGGATGGCGGGTGGGGACCGGCGTGCAGCCCAGCTTCTCCATTTGGAGCCGAAGCCAGGTCCTGGCTTCATCCCAGCACACGGGCTTTGGGAGGGGGGGAGCCACCAGCCATCCCTCCCCATCTCTTTCCCTTCTCTCCTGGAGATCCAGCGAAGCCCCAGCCAGACTTCCCCAAAGCTTGAGGAGTGTTGCAGTCTGCCCCATGTTTGATCTGCCCCCCCTCCCCAGCTGACTAGACTGAAAGGTCAGAGCTGTTATCTGATGGGTGCTCAACTTCCACATTTTCATCAGGCCAGAGGCAGTTTGAAACTTTCGAGAGATGGTATTAACTGCCTGGCTGGGGGGTGGCTGAAAAGAGGGTTGGAAAGGAGCTCAGGGAGGACATCTAGTCCATCCCCCCCCCCCCCTCAAAGCAGGGCTGTCCCCAGCTAGATCATTCCAGCGGAGGCTCTGTCTGCCTGGGTCTGCAAAACCTCTAAGGATGGAGATGCCAAAATGGACCAGGGATCTTGAGAAGAGCAAAGAATTGTAGGTAGGGGGAAGTCTAAAGGGAGCCTTGTCTTTCTTTTTGACTAGGTTTGTGGAAAGAGGGTGGTTACATTCAGGATCTGACAGGAGCCTTCTGAGCTGGCTCTTCCAGTGTATTTCCTGCAGGCATCCCTTCAGACCCAAGCACACGCAGACCCACGCTTGTGAGAAGCGTGTTAATTCAGCCCAACCATGTGGTGTCATGGCACTCAATTCCAGGGCTGCGCATCTCCATTGCAGCAGTGCCTCAGACTTGGTCTGTGCCTCCTTGGCATCGTGACAGCACAGAATAAAAACCAAAACTTCAACAATTCTAGTGTCCAAAGTAAAGCTTAAATCATTGTTTCCCTCCCTCCTATAAAAGGCTTCATTAATCTGGGATTTGTTTCCTGCAAAGCATTTAAGAATATCATCTTTTGAAGCCCTCCTCTCATGCATTGCTCACAGGGATGCTAAGGTAGTTAGCTAGTTTTTCCTCATATTCTGCTTTTTAAGGAATTATAATGTAACCTCTGTGGTAGTTTCCCCCCTCTGTCCTACCTGAATTTCAGCTACAAAATTGAAACATTTTTTTTTTATTTAGTTGGTGTTCTGGTGAATTATTACAGGCGGTGACAGTCAAATTCATAAAAAAAAATCTCCCCCTGAAATCCAATTCCAAATAAACTTCTACTAGGCTATTTCAGAATTTAGGATGCTAGTAGCCAAAATAGGGTTTCAAATAACTCAGTCGTAGATCCTGAACTGACAAGAAAAGGGACAAGAATAATATAAAATATCATAGGGCACACAAATCTTACAAAGAGAGATACATTTATGGTAGAGGAACTGCTACAGTATAAGTCCATTGGATTTGCTTTAGACAAATGCTGTGTTCTGTGTTCTTTAGAACATGATGTTTTCAAGTCGGCATAAAATTCCTTTGTAGTTCTATATGCAGTGTCGGTTGCACTGAATGGACCAGAGAAACAGAGCGTATGCTCTGAAAATCTAGGGCCTGATCCTCTGCTTGTAGCAACTCCCTATGACTCTGCTAGCAATGCCACGTGTAGTGGGCTGTGGGGAGAGAGGGGAAGGTGGGGGCTGGTAGTCATGAGACAGTAAGAGGACAGAACAGCATGCACTGTGACAGTGAAAAATAGAAGTGCTTGCAGGCAGACAGATTCTTTATCGGCACCAAATCCTGACTGCTCTGGGAGTTCTGCTTGCATAAAAACAGCAGGATCAGGCCTTGTTGGGAAGTCAGGGAGCACAGTACATATTTCAGACCCTGAAGAAAGTCCTTTTTACTTGAAAGCTATTTTCCCAGTAAATAAAGTCTGATGAAGTCCTGCATAATATAACTCGAGGGGATCGAAAAATGTTAGTATCTGCAGCCTGCGGGAAGTGCTGACTGCACTCAGAGTAGTTGTGCTGACTTCTCTCAGTATAGTTATGCTCTGTTTCCTCCCCCCCCCCCAGGTTTGGCAGGGTACAGGCCGCCAGCAAATTGTCAACAGACCGTTGGCTATACCAATAACTGAATGATGTACCTAAGAATTTAGGGCTAATTTCTGCAAGGCGTTGGGCACTGTCTGACCCCAATCCAGCAAACTACTTGAGTAAATGGATGGCACAAGTCACATGCTTAAAGTTAAGTGTGTGCTTAAAGTTCTGATCCAATGGAATCATTCCATTGGCTTTACTGAGCTTTGGATGTGGCCCTAAATGCTTGGTGGGAGTGGGGCCAGCATGCTCTGCTCCTTGCTGGATTGAGTCCACAGTCTAGTCTTGTAATTTTTGCTCATAGTATTGCTAGAACTTGCAAAAAGGCAACACTGAGACTTTCTTAAGTAAACATATTTGCAAAAAAAGTATAGCTTTAGCCCTCTTGTATTAGTGCATCTGCTCTTTATTTTAGTGCTTGTTACAAATGATAGGATAGGAATAAAATGTTACTTTGGAATTGTGCAAAAGTGCCCTTTAATATAGTACTACAAAAAAGAATGGGGAGGAGGTGGGTGGCTGATTTTCTTTCCCCGGTGTGTAAATCAGCCATAACTCCTTGAAATTCATAGAACTATGGTGGTCTAAAGTCCATGTAGTACACTGGGATCAGAATCAGGTCCTTAGTTGTTTTACTCAGAATAAAAGATAAATTCTGCATTAAGTCTGGGTGAAATTCGGGCCCTGCTGAAGTCCATGACAGGACTATTATTGGGTTCAATAGGGCCAGAGTCTCACCTGTTGTGTAAATTCATTTTTGTGCTATTAGAACAGATGCCATCACAAGGCTTAGACTTCAAATTTACCTTCCCTAGAGAGAGGTTAATCCCATGTGACCTCATGCTTGGAGGATACTTTCATATAACTCTCCCAAACTTGTAGCCCCTATTGAGGCAATATTCCCATTGATTGTGGCAACACTGAAGAGGGAGAGTTTCAAGATGAGGCCAGCAATATGGGAAGTGTGTATTCCTAAAAACAAATGCAATTGTTTTACAATAATGTTTGGGGTTCTCAGTCACCTAACACACACATCCTGGGGTTTAAACAGGTTCATGAAGTTGGGTTTTTGATGTTTACTGGTAAATATACAAACCCTTTTGAAGACACCACAAAAGCTGTTCTGTCATGAATACTTCTGCATTTTAATCTGGACAAAGAGAGCTATTTGAAAATGTCAAGAATATTGTAACAAATCTTTGGACTTTATAGCTATCACTATGCTATCTATCAGCATATGTAGACAAGAACGAAACATTTTTTTTTTTAAACAGAAACTCCAGATCTCTTGCTGCAAAAGTACAGTCCCCCAATCCCTTAGGTTAAGAAGAATCTCATGTATTTTGTAGCACTTGTATAGGAATTAGACTCAAACTGGGCAATTCTAATTCTGTCCAGTAGAGGAAAACAATACATGTCCATAGAAAATTAATTAACAATACATTCAATGTTTTTACACCAAGGAACAGACTGGAAGGTTGTATAGATTGTCATGTTCACATGCAACTCTTTGAACCAGAAGAAATGAAGAGCAAATATTTTTTTCCACTTGGGTGATTTCAGAAATATTAGCTATTCTCCTTTTTAAAAACAAAATTAAAGTGTACCCTTGTTCCCAGTGATATCAAGAGGAGGGCAGGGGACTGCCACTGACTTTAGCTGGAGGAAAAACTGGCCATAAATCCTGTTCTAATTTGGTCATGAGCTTTTTTTCTTCCTATTTAGTTGGTTTAAAGGGTTTTTCCTTCTCCAACGATTGCTCATTCTCTCAGGGAGCCGGTGGATGAGGTGCTCCAAATTCCCCCTTCACTGTTGACATGTGGAGGTTGCCAACAGAACATCGGGGACCGCTATTTCCTGAAAGCCATTGATCAGTACTGGCATGAAGACTGCCTCAGCTGTGACCTGTGTGGGTGCAGACTCGGAGAGGTGGGGAGACGACTGTACTATAAACTGGGCAGGAAACTCTGCAGGAGAGACTATCTCAGGTACAGAGTCCCTCTATCTGACAACATTCTGCTCTTGTTTGCTTTCTTTCTGCAGTTTCAAAGTTAGTTACAAATTTAGAATGAAGGTTGGATCCCCAGTGATGCTGCTGCATAAGAACTGTAAGGAATTTGCCATGATTAATTTATTCCTAAAATATAAAGGCTGAGGGCAGTTACAGATATGGTACCATGTTTGAGTGGTGCTGCCCAGATCCACAGCTTCAGCATAACTAGGTGGTTTTGGTGCCTGCATGGGAACACCTTCAGTAGATGTCATAGGAAATGGTGTTGGAAATTCAATAAGCAGACTCTTTCCTTTTAGTTGGTAATGAGCCAATGTCCTACAATGGTTTGAAGAGTATTTTGGTTCTGCAGGTGTTGCCTTTTGGATTCAAGGATATTATAACTGAAGCCCTGAGGACAATTGGTGATGAAAGATCTTTTGGCAAATTTGTAAAAATAAGGTGTCTTGGTGCCTTGGCCAAATTCCATATCTGCCATTACCATAATACCACTTAGATAAGAGATTCTTTACTTAACTGAACTACTGTGTGATGCTTCTGTGCATTTATTATCTAGTGGAGTGGCTGTCTTTCAGCAGTGAGTGAATTAATCCCTGTTTCTAATTTTGTGCTTCAATTTGTAGGTTTTTAGGATTCCTCAGGCTGCAAGGCACTACACTTACACAGTCCTATCATATTAAAATAATTACGGTCCCAGTTTAAGAAAGCATCCTGTTAACTTGAAGTCAGAAGGATAAGAATGTACTTAAACATTGCCTTGTGTACAAATGTTTTGTTTTTTTTTGTCAATCCGATCTTAATAGTTTGTGTGTTAGTAAATCACTGTCCATTTTGCACTTACAAGTATTGATAAATAAGATGAGTTCAATTTTATATATTTTCCATTAACTTGATTATAAAGAGCTTGCATGTTCCATGTTCTTGATTACAGTTAAAGCATATTGATTTTTGATATGCTAGGTATATATGCTTTTGCTCTGCTAGGCTTGCTGTGCTAGGCATATATGCTTGTTATAATGGACAAATTGGCCCCAATAATGAGACAGGCTGTAAATCTCCTGTGTATGTAATATTCTAACAACGATCCAGTCCTACTTCCACTAGCTGAATACTTGGTAACTTTTTAAATGAAAGAGTAACAGACCAAAGGAACAAGATTACTAAATCTCTATGCTATTTTCTATGCTGGGTGTTTTCAGTTATTTAAGTGTAATGTGTTCATCAGCTGTCTTGAGTTAATGAAAAATTTCACAACCTTCAGGTAATGTTAACATTACTTTTATTGGCAGAAGTGAACAGTGACATCTTCTGGCAGAGAAAATAAATGATTTCTTTTTCTTTTAGATCTCTTAGTTATTTTTAAGAGTTATTTTTTGAAGCAGGCTGTGTCTATAAGCACAGTAAAAAATATGTGAGGACAAATGGTTCTAAAATTAGTATGGCAACACAGAGAATGTAATTACATGAGAAAATATTTCAAACAAGTAATATTCAGCGTTTCCTCTACTTTATCAAACGTAATAAAAACACATTCTGCTTGTTTACTAATAGCAGGATTTATAAACTCCACAAGCTTCAACCTGCATTAGAAGATGACATTCATTATGTTGTCACACACAGTTGAACAGGTCATACTGTTCCAGTTGAGAGCAGCAATACATGCTGTGAGAGGGATATATATGTAGAGCATTCATTACAGGGTCCTTTTAATAGACAACATAATAATGTCTCAACAGGGTTTCTTAATATGGATGAAAAAGCAAGCCAGATAAGAAAATCCTTTGGGCTAGAATAGATTTCTAAAGGGTCATAGAGTCCATCTTTCTGAAACATAGCAGTCATTCATGAGTATATAAGTCTTTGAATCCGAAGGGATCTCAGAAAGGCAACAAAACTAGATTGTGTGTTACGATCACAGCGTCTGGCAACCCTGTCTTTTAACTGCATAGTAAGGAATAATAGTAATATTTATCAACCATAATGTAATTTCTGTTGCTGGATGAGGGGAGATGCAAGTATTAGGATGGTACACATTTGTTTTGAGATTCAGATAGGTGTCACTCCCATTGAAGTAACTCGTAATCTTTCAGGATCAGGCTTTTTTTACTTTTTATCATAAAAAAGCAAGTATATTCTTTTGAAAAGTAGGCAAGATGTATGATTCTGACAAATTTTCACTCCTGCCTTTGGGACCACAAGTTTTGAGTACCCTTGGTTGAAAGATTTTACCAAACAAATGTTTAAACTTCTATGTATCCTTGTAATGCAAGTGTAACAGTGCAACACTGGTTTCTGATGTTGTGTCTAAATTTTGCTTTGATTCCCACCCCACTTTTCTTCAAGAGTACCTTGCTCAACTCTTTGTTGTTTCTTTAGGCTCTTTGGCCAAGATGGCCTCTGTGCTTCCTGTGACAAGAGAATCCGAGCCTATGAGATGACCATGAGGGTGAAGGACAAGGTATACCATCTGGAATGCTTCAAATGTGCTGCTTGCCAGAAACATTTTTGCGTTGGTGATAGATATCTCCTCATCAACTCGGACATAGTATGTGAACAGGACATCTATGAGTGGACTAAGATAAATGGGATGATATAGCCAAGACATGCCTCATGGTCTTCAAAAGGCAGTTCACAGGTGACACAAATTCATAGCTACAGTGAGGAGATAATCACTTAAGCTATGTTTTTTGTCTAGAGTGTGTGTGTGGGGGGGGGATAGGGGGGGAGTACTGCAGAGTAGACCCTTATCAGGCAGTGCTACATAGAATCTAAACTACATATAAATAAAGAAAAGAGGCTGAAGCAATAGCAAATAGACTGACTTCTATTAGCAAAGGTGTATCGACAATAACTGACATTATCAGCCATGTGGGGTGAGTCAGGGAACAAATAGGGTGTGATAATTCTCATAACTGGAAATTCAGTAGTGACTTGTTATGTAAAAAGATATTATGACTTTGATACCTGCAGACTAGGATTGTGCAATTGATCTATATTTTTTTTTAATCTTTTTTTTAGTTATACAGTTTAGACAATAGTTCCCAGTGTAGACAGGAAGGATACTGGAGAGAGAGGGCCAGTCATTTATTTGGTCAGATTCCCCAAGGCCTTAAATTATGGATGGGACAGCAAGTGACTTTTCTGCATGGTACTTTTTCCCCTGAGAATGAAAAATGCATCCTTTAGCTCCAAACAATTCTTTAAGTAAATTCTAATGAATGGCTGTTTCCAGACACCACTGTTTCAAGATGAGATGTTCCACAGATCATTTCTATACAAATATAAATCTAAAGAGTTGTTCAACTATTTTATTAACGTAGATTATATCAATAAAGTATTTGTTGTGTGTAGTAATAATCTGCAGCTTTAATAAAAATGACAGAAAGTTTAAGTGTTGTTTCTTTTGACAACATACAATGGCTTGAACCTGATTTGGATGTAGTAGGCCTATTATTCATTTCATTTATTTGCAGTAGGATTCATACATTTGGAGCATTCTTGACTCTTATTAAACTTCCCAAGTGTGTGTTCCAAAGCACTAGTCTAAAGCAATGACATAGGAACCTAAACTGGCCTGAGTGGGTTTCATGGAACTCTTCTTTATGAGGAAGAAGTGATGTGACACAAAGGATATTCTGGAGTTGGCTGTCAAGCAGAGAAGGCCATTGTTGAGTTGCCTCACAATAAAAGCCAGAGGCTGTGTGAATGCAAAGGAGTTCATGAGGAAGAAAGGTCTCCAAAGAATCTGGCCGGACCTGCTTTCTTTCAGATTGGCTTGTAAGAGATCTACAGGCAATCAGAACCTCACGGTGTTTAGAAAGAATTACATTCAGGTCCCTTCCTTCAAAGCTATAGGCTCCTCACCAGATTTGTTCAAAGATTTATCATCATCTGTGCTACTGTTATAGGAAAGAAGACTAACCAGTATGTGATCTACTCAGAAGAAGATAGATGTTCATGCCTACACTGGCCAACACTAGAGTTTAGGTAGAATTCAGGGTCCTAACCACTTGGACAACTCCTTGCCCAATTGTTTTTACTATAGTCATCATCAATGGGCTCACTTGTTTATCACAAGTTGTAACTAGTCCCTACATATAATGTTTTACAATGAATGTTGTCAGAGTCAAGTTCTCTTCCTGGATAGAGTCTATAGTGCAAAGGAGCAGAAAGCTAGCAAATCTTTTTTCTTACCTTAGAAGGATGGATCCAAGTATAGGGACAAAATAAAAACGTGGTAGTGGAAAGAAAGTGTGGTAAGAGTCCTGTTTGGTCAAGTTGTTTTCAAGGGGTTATGCTGACATCTGAGTCCGTAGGGAGCTGATGTAATTAAACAATTCTTTGTACTCTTAAAACCCTTTGAACTATTTCCCAGACTAAGGCAGAAACATAACTAGCCACAGGTCAGGGATTTATAGCTGTGACCTTGCCACAATATCAATGGCTTCTATCAAGTGTTGAGCAAAGATGGACTTCTCTGCCAGCCTACACATCTGACTGATTAGCATTTCCTAATAAGCGTGAGAGAGGAGTGCTAGAGATCCTGGATCTTGGTGTACATAATGACTTTCAAACTGGAGGGTCCCTGAATTGTTGCTACATGTTTTCACTACGTTGTACCTTGCAGATGGTTACAAACTTCAGTTGACAGATTTGTTTATGTTAGTGGAAACCTGTAACAAAGTTAGGATTTTGACTTCTCTCTACTGCCACAAAAAGAGTTGTTGTGCCAGATACAGATCTTATTTTAAATAATGTAAATCTGTAGTAACTTCCTGGAAGTCATTGGAGTTATACCAGTATAATACCAGTGTTGGGGAATTCAGGAGAATGATTTTGTTTAATCCAAATAGATGAAAGTGTGGGTACTTAATTTCTTCTCACTTCATAGTGTATATTTTATGTATCTGGCTAATACATCTGATATCCTTAAACAGGTTTTGTTTCAGTCTTCCTCATCATGTCTCCAGTCCAACCTTTCTATATAGCCTGCTCCCAATATTCTGTACAGGCCTCTGCTTCTGGTGTTGGTGTCTTGTGGGATGCTTCAGCCACTTGCCACCCCTTGGCCCTGCATGGGCTGATATGCCTCACAAACCCCAAGGGATGGCTCTGGCTACAGGGCATCTCAGATGATCCATGATTTTTCTGACAAGCGCATTGGTTGGTTGCATAGAGGTCCCATGATTTCATGAGAGAGTTTCATCTGCCAAGACCCACTATCAATCTGTTCAGGCTCTGCCATGTGTGCCATTTGTAGCCAGAACTGGATGCTAACTCCTCACTGGGGTTAATTACTTCTGACTCCATTCAATAGCTTTGTTGCCTAGTTTCTCTCATTCTTTTTGCCAGAAGGTAGTTCTGGCTGATTCTGATGATGTGGTCAATGGTATGGTAGAAGGCAAAAATTTGTTTCTCTATGAGAAACAACAGTGTGCTGGTTAATGTACATATAGCGGGTAGTGGTTGTCTGAGTCGTGTACCTGCCAGTCAACATCACCTGCTACTTTCCTTCTGATGTAAGGGGGTGCTATGTTAGATAGTGTGTATAGGCAGGGAACTGGTGGATTATGCAACCTGTTATCATTCTGCATGTATCATTTAGGGTGGTGTCAATGTTTATTGTGATTTAGTTTCAATGATACTATATAATAAAGAGGCTTATCTGAGATGCCAGTACAAATTATTTCACTATCAGCTGAATTGATATTAAGTAGATTAATACTGAACAATGTTTTCAATAGCCCAGGGACATTGTGTATGGTTTTATGTTGTAAATAGGGGGATGGAATTTAGAAGATCTGTATTTTCTTCACTCCTCTAAGAGAGATTTCTCGTGTGACCCTTTGTAAATCATTTAAATATTCTATCTTGAATCTCACTATACAAAATATTCTTAGGCATAGGTGACTGGTGCCTCCTAAGTCTGGGGGGGGCACCAGGTTGACGACCGGGAGGGTGGGGGTCCCCAGCAGCTGATCGCTGAGCACGGAACTACCAGCGGTGAAAACAGTGAAACCCGAAGTGGACTTCTGCCAGCACTTCTGGTTTAGTGGCTGGGACTTCCAGGGGGTGTACGACCAATCTTGGGGGGGGGGGGGGTGTCTCACCCCTTACACATCACCATTGCTCTTGGAGATACAGTCTTCTCCCATTCTTCTGACGTGGCTGATGCATTGCAACCTTTTCTTCTTGACAGTGGTTTCTAGGTGTGTCAATCCTACACACTTCAATACCTCTGTATTTGGTATTTTGTCCTCCCACTTTATTTTCAGGATTTGACAGAGACATCTCATGTGGCTGTAGAAGGCGGGGTTGCCATCTACGGTGGTACCACGATGTGTGCAAAAATGATATGAAGTCATTCAACATCAGTGTAGAAAGCTGGGAGGTGCGTGCAGAATTCTGTCTGATCTGGAGGGAACATCTGGGTGCAACTCCACATGAAGTGGCTTTGATCCAGAAGACAGAAGTAAAGCAAAAAAGAAAGCAGCATGCTATAAATTGGACTCCAATTTAGACAATATATGGACCTGTGAAACTTGTAACAAGCTGTGTCACTTTCAAATTGAGTTTGTCAGTCACAAACAGATTAATCAGGCATCCAACTAGACCTCTTCCATGTACACCATGATCCAGAGGATTGACGTTGCCTGCTAGGAAATATTCTATACCATGAGTTTCCAAACTATAAAATGGGAATAATAACATTTCTTTTGTTATAGTCCTTTACCATCCATAAAAGGGCATTCAAACAAGTAAAACTTGATCCTTATTTATTTGGGAAGTTTTTTCATTGTAATATAAAACATAAATTTAAACCACTAATGTATTTATATTGTTATGGCATTGTGTGTGTGTGTGTGTGTGTGTGGGTATATGCACACCAAACAAAAGTCACTTGTGCCAGAATAGAGGCATCCAGATAGGTAGTTATACTGCTATGAGAGTAATTGTGTAACTATGTCAGTATAACTGGGAAGATTTTCCCCATGTAGATAACCACTAACACAACATGAAACAGGTCACGTGTATGAGGAGTTGGGGATTAGATAAGAGGAAAATAAGCAACTATGAAATATTAAAAGCATAAGAGAATGCCACCCTCCCCTCTGTGAACTGCCTTATTCGAGGTACTTTCTCCCTTCCACATTCCTTCCCCATTCCTGTAAGTTGCTTTGACTGTTATTACTGCTCTCTGTGTAAGCTACATGCATTTGCTCACTATTTGGTAAATCAGTGTAAATTGTGGTTTATAACCCACACTGGTTTTTCTACTCACTTTCCTTTCAGGCATAACTGAAATTACTCTTAAGTCATTGGTGAACTTAGTTTCCTTAATCCATGGAGAAAGGGATTCCTATCCCCTTAAGAAAAAGAAGCATTACCGGGATGGGTTAATTTAACACGCATTTTATTTCCAGCCCCTCTGCAACTATATTCTTTAAAGCAGGACATCTCTCCAGCAATTACAGGAAAAGAAAATGTTCCATCAACAATGGCAAAAATAAAAACAAATGATTTTAAAATGGCAAGAGGGCATATATAATGCTATGAACATTACTTCATCAGCTGCTATTCAAATGCACTGTCCTTTAGACATATTTAATATCAGCATTATTTTAAAAGGCATATTATCATTCAAGATTTTATTTCATTGTCCCCATTATTCAGTCGTGGTAAGAAGATGAGAGCATTACCATCAATATCACTTTTTAATTCCATGCCCTTGAATAAGGGCAATAAGAACCCAGCATAATAGAGTTTTCAGCAGAGAGAGTAAATGGGAAGCAGTTGTTAATGCAATATCTTTCCTGAGTGCGGGGTACAGCAGCTGTCTCTCCCATCTCTTTTCTCAAGGTAATACTGTGCTTCCAATTGTCATTATATCCAAGAATCAAATTATTTGAATTCAGAACACATCAGCACAAAACTGAAGACTCCCTGCCAATTTTGTAGCCTGCTTGGAAGAGAACATCACGGAGCATCACTCATTTATATGACTGCCAGTCTGATGCTGTAAATTCAGAAAACAAGAAGGCTTCAGGTGCTATACTTTAACATGTATTTCGGCTCCTAAATCACTCTTCTACCCCCACACCTACCACACATAAGGTAAGATTTCATCTCCAAGAGCCAAGGCTTTCAAATACATGTTAAAGAGGCTTTCAGACTCTTAATGGACTGAATGTAAATTGAAAATGAGAATATTAAGTCTATTAATTGATAGCAGTAACTTGTAATGGTAGGAGATTCATGACACATGGACAAGTAATCTGCAAAGATTTTTGTTGCTTTAAAAATACAAAGCAATAGCAATTGATTTAATTTGTAGCAGATTCATTTTATTCATAGAGGATACTGCACTGCAGGCAATGGTCATTTTAATGGATGTTGGAACAAATCATGTATCCTTCTGTTGCAAGCCAAAATAGAAATTATAATAAGCTCTGGAATAGAGATACTATATCAGAGAGATACTGTATCAGAGAAAATTTGAAAAAAAGGTCATCAAATTAAGATTCAAAAGTGGTATCAATCAGATGAAGGTTAAACTGCTGCAAGGTTAAGCCTAATCACAAGCAACCTGTGTCATCCTGCTGGGAGTCGTTCTGTAACAGTCTAATGAGAGGCCGTCTCCTTGAAAAGTACATAATATCGCAGAAGAACTCTGAGAGAATCATTAAGTAAAACAATTTGCATGTCCATAACACAGTCCATCCAAGGATCTCTAAGCATTTTACAGATGTTAATGCATTATGCTTCCAGCTGTAAAGATTATAACTGCCACCTTTGGATGACAAAACCAAGGCACAAACCCAGTGCTACCCAACCTGCCAGCCCTGTAGGCTGGACGAGGGGTGTGTTGTCTGTCTACAGGCCAGATTCCGTGTGGGACTGGCACATAGGGTTGGTCTACGGGTATGCCTGCCTGACCTTGAATGCCCAGATCTAGCCTTAGACCAACATGGCTACAACCTGCACCCCTGCAGATCTAGCCATGCATTGGAGCAACTCCATACAGTACATTCTAGCATACATTATCCAGCCCACAGAGCTCCCCACAGGTCTGGAAATTTGGGGTGAGGGAGCCATGGCAGCATTCATTGATGCTTTCCTGCTGCCAAATTTCCAGACCTGTGGGGACCCCTGTAGGCCAGGTAACAGCTCCACAGTTTTGAGTGGAGCAACAAAGCAATATTGCACAGCAAGTTTATAGCATTGCTGAAAAGAAAACATAGAACACTTGACTCTCAGGGCTTGTTTATGCTGTAGCTGTAGCCTGTCCCAGCACTGGAGGGCCTGAGCATACCCTGCCCATCTGATAGGGCAGGGTGACCAAGGCAACCACCCTAGGCACCAATTTGGGGGTGGGGGTGGGTGAAAAAAATGGCTGCTACTGGTAGCCACGCAACAGTGATCACAATTGTGTTGGTGGTGCAGCAGCAACTGCAATTTGCTGCCTGGCCGCATCACTATGCTGCCGCATCTGAGCCTGCAGACTTGCTCCAGGCCTGGATATTCCCTAGTGAGTGTGCTCCAGGCTTGTTCTCAGCATCTGGTCTCAGCTCAGGGGCTGAAAACTGAGGTGCTGGAAAAAAGGTGGTAAAGAAGAGCCCAGAGCAGCCACTGTCAAACACTTTCATCTCTAGAGCTTGTGGACTAAAGGGGGCAGGTCATAAGCAAGGTGTGCTCAGGTCGTCCAACACTGGGATCCACCACTGCTACAATATAGACAAGCCTGAGTTAAACTACTAAACCAAATACTGTATTTTTTTGGATCTCTGGTTATAAGGATATTGTTATTTGCATAGCCTCACGTGCTCTGTATCATTGCGGATGTTAATCCTGCAGCAAGTTTCCTGAATTCTGCAATATGCTGGTGGACATATTGTGGCAGCTGCAAACATTTTAAATAGAGACTTTTAGTGCATTAACTATGACAGTGAATAATGCACCAATATATACTCAGCTACTAGCAGAACAGGTCACCTGATGAAAACGATTGACTCACCTGGGTAAAGCTGAGCAAGTACATAAGTGTGTACAGAGTATCCATGAGGGCAGATGACTGTGGAGTGATATGGTTGAGAACTGCCCAGGTTTAGTGGTTCTTGCACTCATAGGGAACTAGAGGTTCATCTTCTGCTAGAACAAACAAGCATAATGATAGCATCTGATGAAGTAACCTCTTGTTCACAAAGGCTATGCATCTCTGATTCAGTTAGTCTATAGGTGCATCTCTACCCTGCTTTCTGCCTGACTTCAGGCTAACACAGCTAACTACTTCTCTCACCTAATGAACTGTACTACTTGAGTTGTTTTACACAGGAGTAGTCATATTTTATTACTGTAATACCCCCCATGATCTGTTCTTCTAGTGAAGAATTTGGAACAGTTGAAGAAGAGGTTATTGTTAAGGGATCCATCCAACCTTTACTCAGTGCTATGGCTAGTAAAAAATTTCCATCTACAACATTTTCCCATTTAAAATGGAATTTTTACCTAATCTAAATTTTCCATGAAGAACACTTTGCACTAAAATAACTAAACATTCAAATTTCAGATTTCCATCCCTAAAGCCTTCTTTTTTTAAACAAAAGCTGAAATTTATGTGAATAAACAAACACTACACTATCTTACCATCTCTATTCATTTATGAGTATACTCTGAGGGAGCGCCTACACGAGACGCTATGCTACCATAGGGATGAGCTACGGTGACGTAGCTTGTTGCTGTGGCAATGTAGTGTCAGTGGGCATGAACTGTGATGCTGATGCTACTGCGCAGTAGCAACGAACTACTGTGCACTAGCTTGTTGCTGCTGCACTGTAGGGTCAGAAATGACTTGTGCACTGCTGGGACTGAATGTAGCAGTGGTTACTGCACAGTCTCCAGCTTTTTGAATGTCTGTACTTAGCCTTAGTACTTGCTAAAGCAAGTACCAAATAACTGAGCAGTAACAACTGGGCAGTTGGGCACATGTGTATATGTGTCCTCAGTCAGCACAAGAAAGGTCAAATTTGTGCTTGGATTAATTCTTGGGTTAATTCAGTTGAAGTCAATAATCAGATGAATGTAGCTCTAGGAGTTTTACTTATACGTTGGTTCTCACTGGAGTAGGGTGGTGGCAGTACTGTAACTGTTGGGGTCAGTGTAAGGACCCTTGCCCTACCATATTTTACAGGAGTGTAAAATACACTTTTTACTTGTTGTTTAAGGACAGTCTCATACTAGGACTGCTAGATGTCACACCGTGTGACAGAGCCTTCAGAAGGCTGCTTGGGTTTTTAAATTATTTTGCTCCAGTTAAAATTCAGTTCACTTTTCTTTTTTTCTTGTTTTGTTCAGTAAGATTTTGAGAGTGAAAAGGATATGAATGAAGTCTGAAAGGCACAAACGGCTTTTTCTTCTCCTTTTTGTTAATTATGTCAGCATTCTATCTGAAGGACAAAAAGCATCACTCCTGTGTAAAAGCTGCCAGATGGTTGCCAGGCTACTAATGATTGGAAGGGCCAGATTAGCCAAATCCTGCTGGAGGCACAGGTGCAGCAGGTTAGCAAATGGGAACCTGAGACACAGGAAACAGGGGTTAAACCCCCCCCCAAAAAAAAAACCAAAAAAAACCTGAAAGTGGCCAAGAAGGAAGCTGAGGAGACACTGGTACTGGCTTTAGGTGCTCTGAGGCTCAAGTACCCACTGAAAAAAATTAGTGGGTGCACAGCACTCACAAGCCATGGATAACTGCTTGCAGACGTTAACCACCCCCACCTGCAACCCCACCCAAAAACAAAACAAAACAAAAAACAAAACATGCTTTACCAGAAGAAGCAGCACATTTCTTCAACCTGGCTCTGCACTATCTGTAAAGATTGGCTGCTTCAGCAGGGCTTTTTGGCACTTTTAGCTAAAGCTGATTCAATCAACTATTAGATAAAAGCACCAAAAAGCCTCACTAAAGCCTAATCTTTATAGATGCTGCAGACTTAGAGCCAGGTTGAAATAACATCCTACCTCCTCTGGGCATGGATGGGGCTTGGCATGGTAACCCACCAAGTTTAAATTGCCATTTTGTTTTGTTTTTTTATGTCTGCAAGTACCTACTGGCAAAAACCAAAGTCGGTGCCTATGTAAGGAGAGAGGTGTTGGTACATAGCTGACTAGTGGTTGGCAATTTTTCTTTGGGATAAACTCCTTGTGGTATCATTTACATTTAGCACATATTCTCTTTATAAATATGAGCCAGATATTTGGTGCGTGTCATGTATTGTCTCAATACTCGGATGTATTTTCTCCCCCCTTTAGCCCTAGTGGTTTGGACTGAGCTTTTTATATGATGGGGCAGAGAGCTTCAGTTACCCTTTCTTCTGACATTGTGGTCAAACAGAAATCTCTTTCCTGGTAGAAAGCAAGTCCTTTAAATGGGCAGCTGAGCTGTAGACATTGCATCAATTGAAACATCAGAGAATGGTCTCCTGATTCTTGTCTGCATCCTGCACACCCTTCCATTAGTACTATGGCCTGCATTTGAAGTTGAGTATCATTACCAATGTCAACCAATATGCTAATCAGCTTTTTTGTATCCTTACAGTGATTTAAGATACATTGTCTGCTACTCTTTCCTTTATTTTTTAAGGAAACTAGCCCAATGAAAATGGAATTATCCTGCAGAAAGAAAAATAAACCCCAACCAGTCAGGGTCCTCAAGCATTCTAAGCACTGCCTATGACAGTGCTGACATTTCAAGGCAATAACCCCTTGAAATACCTACGATGGATAGTTTAGACTCATCAAAATGAGGACCCTTTAGAATTCAGGGCAATTCTCTTGCCAAGTTACAAAGGAATGATTTGAAATATTGTAGTTATGCTTTATTTATGCCCAGAAGGTGAGTGGGCCCAAGGAGCCTCAGTGCAGTTCCTCTGAAATGGTTGGAGTTAGATCAGGGGTGAATTTGACCTAATATGTGAATGAGGAGCGTGCTATTTGGCTGATAAGGGAACTGAGAATGCGCATCAGCACACACAAGTTGTTTATATTGTAATAACTGTTTTTGAGTACTACTATGGAAAGAGTCTGGTCTGCATTGGATAGATAAGGGTTCTTACCAGAAGGGATGACCAGGGGCCACATGAGTCCCCCTGAGAACTTCAAAAGAGGAGCCCTCATTGAGAATGGATGACTCAAAAACCGCTTAAGGAGCTCTGGTGACTTTTATCTCTATGTCACCTCTTCAAACCCAGACCAAGCCAACAGAAATCTAGAGTTGTTGCTATCTGATGATTGTTAGGTGGACTCAGTTTTTTGTTTCCACTGAACAGGTGTCTGCATTCTAAGAAATCACCAACATGGTTGTGACTAACTGGCAACCTTGTTGATAAAAATGAGCTGATGTCTTGCTCTTATAAACAGTCCCTTTGGTTCAGAGAGGAAGCACAATAAAGAGGCAGTGTGGGAAAATATGCATGGTCACCCCATACAGTCCATAGTTAAAAACAGAGCTTCATTTTCCAGGCTTTCAATGTAGTGTGAAATACACGGGCACATTTAAATAATTAGGGTTCTAGTACCCTCTATGAGATCATCAAAATTATGTCACATTAAGGCTTATTGCTGATGGGGTCTTTTACAGTTCACAGATGTCCAGGGCTATATCATCTTATTAGCATCATGAGTCAGCTGAAGTGACAAGCGTTGCAAGTAAAAGGAGCAATAAATAGTCCTGAGGCTCCATTACTCCTTCCTTAACCCAAATTAAGAGTGGAATTAACTTTCTTATGCAGAATGACACTTAAAATGTCTTCTGTGAACTCTACCAATGTTAATCTACAAAAACAAATGAGCACATAAAATAAAAAGATATTGTATTGCTCTGAGATGAGGCCATCTACTGACCATTCAGTGCACTGTGATTCTGTACTGCATTATCTGACTTACACTTCTGGAAGCAAAGGCCTTGTCTTTCTCTAAGTTATTTGGAGTTTCCAGGATACTGCTGATCACCTGTACAAAAAACAAGCCCTGACTTTTTTTGGCACTCAACAACATTAATGTTTACAGTTGTAGTGGTCTCTTATATTCTGGTTTTAAGAAAAGAACACTAGGTGAAAAAAAACCCAGCTCAGAACTGAGCAGATGTGCAAGAAAAAAAGTTGGTTTTGACAATTTGTATCCCTGTGAACTCTGTCTGTCTGAAGAGCCCAGTATATTACAAACATCCACCAATTAGTATTCCCAGTTCCACCAGAGCTACATAAATGTTTTAGACCTATTATAAAGTCTATAAGTTTGGTAGTCAGCTTTAGTGCCCTTGATTAGATGACATAGGAATCTACATTCCAAACTGTGCAGCCCAGAAGAGGAGTAGAGGTGGCTTCATGCTACCTTTCATGTGCTTTCAAAACTCTGGGCAGGTGCAAGAGATGCATAGCTATCAATTATTTAGAGCAGTTCCATGGAGCCATCTGGCAACTCAGAATCATCTGAACACAACTACTGTGGACAAACTACTCCTGTCCTTGACATTCCTCTAAGTCAGGGGCTGCAAGATTCAGTGGTCTGATGCTATTATAGTCTGGGTCCTAAACCAGCAGGAAATTACTCCGCGGCAGATTTTTTTCCTACATTCCTGCCCCTTTATCTCACTTGCCTGGTACAGAATCAGGGGAAAAGCTAGGCAAGGGAATCTGGATGTCCTTATTTCCAGTGCTGTACTCTAAGCATTAAGCTAAACAATGTGAGCTAAATACTTGGCTGTACTGGTGCTATCCTGTATGCCACCTTTGCAGATTCCTGCTCCCTTTAATCCCTATGGCCATCAAGGCCTAGTGCAGTACAAAGGACTCACAGCGTGAGCCTGATTCCATTGTTTGCTATCATCATTTATTGCATCATGGCTAATTTTAGATTGTCACTGTTCAGAGAAAGGCACCCTATCTTTATGTGTTTCTGTGTTTCTGGTACTGTAATAATAAATAAGTAACCACATATAATAATGTCTCTGGAAGTTGTTATCCTTAGTGTAAATTTATCTATACATCATTTTATAGCTTGCTGGGTGGAGGCAGTACAGCAAATGAGAGTAGTTTCAGGGTCCAAATGGCATAGTTGGGGTTTTTTTTAAGCCTAGCTGTATAGGGCCATATTTTGGAGTATCCAGTACTGCAGCAAGTCATAAGTGTACCCTAGGTTGTGTAGCAAGTTAACAGAATTTAGCCTATCTGAATTCTTGGGTTTATTATCATTAATTAGCATTGCCTTCATTTGGACAGATATAAGAAGCAGCTATTATAGAGTTTTCTGAGCCAAACCTCTGTGCATAAAGGGTAAATTACAGTAAATATTAAACAACAATTCATAGTTCAATAATTCTTGTAAAACTTGCTTATAAAAGTATCTCAGTTGATAATTGCAAAGACCCCCTAACATACTGGGTGACATTAACAGAAGTGTCACTTGCAAATCAAAGGAAGCGATTCTGCTGCTCTATTTAGCCTCACCTGGAGTACTATGTCTATTTTTGGGTGTAGACTTCAAGAAAGTGTTGACAAATTAACAAAAGTCCATTGGAGAGTGACAAAAATGATTAGATGCCTAGAAAATGTGACTTACAAGAAAGGTTGAAAGAACTAGGACTATTTAGTTTAGAGAAAAGATGACTGAGGGGGAATTTGGTAACAGTCTTCAAATATCTAAAGGGCAATTAAAGAGAATGGAGATAGGCTATTTTCTGTGCCTATAGGAGATAGGACTAGAAGCAATGGCTTCAGATTGCAACAAGGGAAATTTGGGTTGGATATTAGGAAGGACTTTCTCACTATGAAGGTAGTTAAGCATTAGAACAAGCTACCTAGGCAGGCTGTGGAGTCTCCACCTCTGGATGTTTTTAAGAACAGGTTAGACAGACACCTTACTGGGATGGTTTAGTCAGAGATGATCTTGCCTTGAGCAGCGGGCTGGACTAGATGACTTCATGAGGTCCCTTCCAGCCCTACTTCCCTATGATCTTATGACAATCTAGGGCCTTTGTTTATCCACACATGAGGTGTGACATTTATAGCCACAGTTACGGTGCAGAATGGCTTCATTCCATTCTGGAAAGATCATCTCTGCAGAAAAAGTGGATGTTTAGTTTCCATTGTCTATAAAAACTGGCTTCTTTCTTAAAGCTGCTAACCAGTGCCCTTTGTTGTAGTGGTAGTTTTTGTTATCATTGCTGTTTTTATTTTTGTGATGTAGATGCATGTACAGAAGGAACTGGATCCACAAACCTCACTTCATAAAGCCACTGAACTGCTCAGGATTCATACCAGCAACCTTGCATTACAAGGTTACCAATACCCTGAGCCATCCAGTCCCCCCAAAGCAATAATTCTGTCCATTTGTTATCAGCCATTTAGGGGATTAAAGCTTTGATCTTGTGAAATGATTAATAGAATGCTGAGAGGAATATGAGGGTACTCAGCAGATCTCAAGAGGCGCTCAACACCTTGGAGGAAAGGCCTGAACTTGCCATTTCATGAGATTTGCAGCAAGTGAAAGGAAATGTATATACTAAAACCTCTGCCATCTTTTAAAGATGAAACATAAGATATGTGAAGTAATCTAAGCAACCTTCAGCCTGAGAAACATCTTGGACAATACATCTAGCCTTTTAGGCTGTACATAGGGCCAGGGGAAATGGAAGAAAAACCATGATGAATTATTAAATTACATAGGGAAGAACACACTTTGTCTGACATGATAAATTATCCCTCTCCACAGTCTGTCCAATTGCAGTTACTATGATGGAGAATTCAGGGTAAGTTGCAGGTAGAACTTTTCAATGCTAAAATCACATCAGTGGTCTTATTTCTTGTTTTTACTGTCAATTTCAAGAACAGGAACTTTCTCTTTTATGTCCCAATTGGCAATCTTAGAGTATGCAACTGAGAGGTGTTATTGCAGCTTGTAGAAACATATCTGAACTGACCTTAAACTAGTCATTTTGAGGAACAAAACCAGTGAAGCCATGGGAGCATGGGCTTTGGTGCTAGCTATAGAAGCCTGGGCTACCTACATTGATGGCTACCCCATGATGCATTTTGTGACCTATGTCTTCACTGCTGTTGCCATCTAAATTGTCTAGATTACAGCTAGCCCAGCTATGCCCACCTGTGCAGCAGGCACACCTCTAACTGCAGTTTAGGGACACCTAGTGGCAATCAGTGTATGGAGAGACAAAATAAAGGAATATGGAACTTGTCACTCATAAGTGCATCTCAGCTGATTTAACAGCTTTGTCTGCATGTTCCTGTCCTTCAGTAAGTGTCATGAAACCACAATCATTTATCCCTGGTTGAAAAAGATGGTAAATGATTGTGCTTCACTTCCACTTACTGCAGGATAGAGCAGATAGGTTAAACAGTTACAACATATTCAGCTGTAACATGGTAATGTCTCCCATTCCGCCTTTTAAAGTGATGCAATTGATTTATCTGTCCATACACTCCGCCTCAAAAGAGAAACCACCATTTGGAAACTATACCACTCTCATACACTTGGGCCTGGTATGTACAGAGGTAACCTGGCAGTAATTGTGGGAATGTGGTAACAGCATTTTAACCTCTATGGGTGTCCCCCCACATACAAGGACATGCATTTGCCATAGTTAAAACAGCAGCAGCACAAATTTGTACCACTGCTTTTTGTCACTGTGCACACCCCTGCATGTGGGGTTTGGTGCGGGGCAAATTGTCCCAGTTGGGGTAAGGGAGGCTGGGGCCAGCAGCCTTACTTCGGGTTCTGGGGCCTCCTGGGGCAGGAGCGGCGCTGGTTCAGCTGCTCGGAGCCTTGCTGGCAGCCAGTGGGGGCTCCGGTCGGCCAGGCTCCGTTTCTGGTGGCACACGCAGCTTCCACGTATGTTGCACTGCTTTTTATTCCCCTGGGTTTTTTGACACCAGGATCACCAGGTACATGTGGTTTGCAGTGCCTCACAGCTGTCTGGGGCACCACAAACTGCACATGCAGACATTCCCTGTACTACTACCTTGCAGTGTGGGGTTTTTTTGACCCCGGGAGATCTCAGGGTCAAAGAAACCCACACTGAAATAAAGCAGGGTGGTGCACATGGCAGCAGCATGGTTCATCCAAAACCAGCCACACTCCAGCTGCCATCCAGGCTTCCTTCCATGGCTGCAGCCCTGGGAGGCCCCCAGGTATAAGGCTACTGGGGCTAGCACAGTTGCTTGCCCCAGCCTCCCCTATCCCACCTGGGCTACTTTGCAATGTACCAGAGTACACATGGCATGGGTGTTCCTTGAGAACAAGTAGCAGTGGCACAAGGTGTTTTGGTGCTACTTATCCCTGGGGCAACAAATGTCTGTGGTCATCTGGATATGTCTTTTGAGGTTCTGTGAGGTTTTTTTGATATAATGTGAAAGATAGGATTAAATGTTTCAACCAAATAAATGATGATACTGACAACAGCAATAAATAAATAAGAGATCCAATATAACACTGGTCAGGAACAAACAGAAATAATTTTTGTCTGTTGTATGTAGACGCTGGGTAAAGAGCTACATCATCCACAAAATCTACGTCTTCAAGTTTCCTAGTGTCAACTTAAGAAAATCCATTGTGTCCCCTTCAGTGGGTTTTTTTTGTGAACAAGTCCCTGGTTGGTTAAAAAACAGGGGTGATCATATATATCTTTGCTCCCTATCTTAAATTATCATGTTATTTTTTAATTAATTTTATACAACATTCACCTTTTCCATAAAGGTTTGATACTACTCTGTCTTCCATTTCTAACTTTTATCTTGCATAAGTGTTTTTGTCAAAGCTATCAAGGACTTTTTCAAAGCCAATATAGTTAATGATGATTGGTGTTTTGTACCTCAGTGCATTTCCTAGGACTTTTCACAACACAAGTATTTGTTCAGTATATGAAATCTTCTTGTACTTCTCTCAGTTTCTTGTTTGTCTCTGATTTCATCTATCCTAATGTTGTCATCCCATAAACTTTTTTCTGGGAAGGACAGTAATGCCATACGGTGCCAGTTGTTACAATCCTATCTCTTTTCTTTAGGATTTGAATAATGAACCTCTTTTTCTGTTTGTTTTTGTTTTATACTTGTTTTCCCCATGTATAATTGCAGATGTTAAATAGGAACTCAGTCATTCTTTTAAAACTGGCCTTTAAAAATGTTGACAGGTATTTGACATGTATTTGATACATCAAATGATTTCCTGTTCTTTAGTCCCTTAATTATTCATTGGCATCTACTTTCCTTAATAATTTCTTTCATAGTGAATGGCTCTGTACTGATGTTGATAAGCTTTAGGGGCACTTCAATGCATGTAGCTGCAATTCTGAGTTTTAGTTTATTAAGAATTTCTTGAAAATGTTCTTCCTATCTTACCTTTTCATCCCCATTTGTTATGACCCGCTTATTGTTGAGTGGCAATGATTGGTTGCATTGTCAGGGTTTTTGATGATTCGGTAAACTGATTTAGTTTCATCTCCTGAGGCTGCATCTTTTGTTTTCCTGGCTTTGTTGTCTATTCATGTTCTTTTCAATTGTCTTGCATTTACTTTAACACCCCAGTTTTTTGTTCATAAACCATTACAAAATGGTGTCAGATTCATATGTTGTTGTCTTATTCAATTTTCAGTTGACCCTCTTGAATTTTTTGTTTTCATATTGTTACTGAACTTTTCTTTTTTTTTTCTTTTTTTCACAAATCACAGAATGTTATCTCACCTTTGTGGCATACCATATTGTATGATTTCCAGTTACCTTCATTTTTTTCTAAGTTTTATCATTCTCTGACTCAATGTGGTATTTCTATACTAAACTGATCAGCAAAAGTATAACAATGCCTGGTGCCAGTTCCAAGACTGGGTCAAGAAGAACAGTTAAGAATGAGTCACTCATTCTTGCAAAAAACTGGACCACTATAGGGCGAGATATCACACTGAACCCAGGGAGACTATACATTGACACACCCTGCAATATACTTTATTATACATAGGCTTACTTTGGAAGAGTTATGCACCATGGATAACTTAAAATAAACACACTGAAATTTATATAAGATACATGGCAATTACCTGACTAAACTACAGCAAATCAAATCAATCCTATTCTAACTGAAGGAACAGAGTCTCAATCACCGCAAAAGATAGGGTTGGAGAGGAGTGGATATAAGGGATGACTGTTACCTGGCAACAGTAAATGTCAAAATAAAATTACAGAAAGTTACAAAGAAAAGACCTCCACAGTAAGAGCAAAGTAATAATAAGTTTGCATTACTGGTGATAAAATCACTTTGGCTAGCAACAATGAAGATCTGAGAATACCTAATGTTTGATTGATCCTTTGGAATGGATCAGAGAGCAGTGAGAATGGTACTTGGCTGTTCGTAGCTGTGCCTACCTCCTCCTTGAGGACTGTTTACTACACACTGTGAAATCCAAAATGGCAAAAAAATACACAAAGCAAACTTCAGTAATATTTTAGTGCACTTTAAACATTCTGCATTTTTTCTCCATGGGGATACCTTTTTAAAACATAGATGCCAAAGGCAAAGTCAAGTTCACAGAAATGTAGACACATACAAACACTGGTGTCTCCCTCACAAGTCCTAACTTTACTGGAGGTGTCATGACAGTGTAGGGCTGCCTCAGGATCACACTACTGAGATCTAAAAATAGAGGAAAAATGAAAAAGGTGATGAGCTTGAGGGTATCAGTAGAACTATTCCCCCAGCTGGTAATTACTTCAAGTAAGTCTATTTTTCTCATCAGACACTTTAATACTCATTTGTCATCAAGAGTTTTTTTCCCTCCTGGAAAAGCATGTGTCCTAGGGATCCTAACCATATTATCTGAGACAGAGGGATAGGGGAACTAATTCAGATGCATGCATAAGGACCCAAAGGGTTTATAGTTTTCTCTGATTCAGTAACATGATGCCTTACTTTCCCTATTGGCAAAACTCAGGAGATTTATCTAGACACAGGAAGTTGTGAGGTGTATTTTACTGTTTGTAAAGGCTTTGAGATCCTTACTTTCAGAAGACAACGGGATTATACATGTATTTTTATGATGTTGGTTACAATAATTAGCACCTTAGTTTTCACTCCTTTTTTTGACTACAGAAAAAAATAGAGCAGTCCTTTATGGGAGGTGGACTTGATGACCTGTGGAGGTCCCTTCCGGCCTTGTTTCTCCATAATTCTGCTGCAAAGAACTCAGAAAGGTTGCACCAGAATATTTTGGATACTGGGGACTCCTATTTAAAATTTCTGGGCTTGTGAATCATGGTATGCGCACCTTAGACTGCTAATGTTGTGTGGCACCCTGTGGCATCCTGGAAAGGCTCTCAAGGCACCTCAGGGCCCCCCTGGGGTAGAATCCCTGGCTAAGCAGTCAGGGCAGCAGGTGGTACCACTAGGTCTGGAGGGGTGCCAGGAGGCCTCTGCTGAACGTAGGTGACCAGTGTCACCTGGGCCAGCCCCTGTGGGTGTCATGGCCTCGGCTGCAGTGGAACGAGGCCCCCTGGGCTGGGCATAACCCCGTGCTGGGCAGTGTTGCCAGGTATACAATAATTATCGCATTTGTACCATAATTAACCCCTTGTACGGTGTTCAATCAATAAGAGTAAAAGCGTTCAAAATATATGTATCTTGGGGCATAGGTTGTAGCCATGTTGATCTAAGGACATAGGCAGACAAGGGTCTTTGGGTAAATCCAGTATCTTTTATTAGACCAACTAAATAGTTGGAAAATTTTTTCTTAGCAATCTTTTGAGTTTACAAACCCTTGGTCAGGCTGAGGAAGCATCTGCAGTTGGTGCGTGCTCTTCCTGGATGAGCCACCTTCCTGGGTGGAAGAGCACACGCCAACTGCAGTCGCTTCCTCAGCCCGACGAAGGGTTTCTAAACCGGAAAGCTTGCTAAGAATTTTTTTTTCCAATTATTGAGGTGTTCAAAATGTACGGTAATTTTTGAGGCAGCTCATTGATGCAGCATATTCAAAACCCAAATCACTCTCACAGACTCTTAACTGACTTCTGGGCTTGCTGCCAGCGCTTTCTGACGACTGCTGGCCTCAGAAAGAAAGCCATGCATGAACTTTGATGACCCGGTTCTCACTCAACTCATCCGCGAGTTATAGGGAGCAATGTAAAGGAAATAAGGAGAAGGCTGCCTTGCATACGTGTTTGCAGATTTTTTTGCAACGTTTTTCAGCAAACACGAGAATTTTGAGCTTCCAATATGATCACGTCACATTTCAGACCTGGCAACGCTGGTGCTGTGCCTCTCCTGCCCTGCAGCCCCTTGGCTGCGCCCGGGCCGGCTCCGCAAGGTGCCCACAGCGCCCCTCCACAGCCAAGCTAGGAGCCTGTAGTTCCCCCGCCGGCCTGCAGGTGGCGCTGCCGCCCGGCGCCTCCTCCCTCCCCGCCTCGCCGTGACTTACGATAACAAACCGGCGCGAGGGGTGGGCGCTACTGCCGCACCAGGCCCGGGTGGCGGCGCGGCGGCAGGGACAGGGACCGGGACCGGGACCGGGACCGGGACCCGCACCCGCGGCCTCGTGTCATGTCGGACATGGAGCCGCAGCTGCTGAGCCTGGAGCTGCTGCCCACGGACCCGCTACTGCTCGTTCTCAGCTTCCTGGACTACCGCGACCTCGTGAGGTGGGCCCGGCGCGGGGGGTGGGGGGCAGCGTTTCCAGAGTGACGTGTCTTCCCCCGGGGGCGTTCGAAAGTGACGTGTCCTCCCCCAATCCTCCCCGGGGGCGTTCGAAAGTGACGTGTCCTCCCCCAACCGCGAGTGTTCGAAAGTGACGTCTCGCGCCCTCCCCCCCCCCCCCCCCGCTTTCGAAGCCTGGGCGTTTCCCCCAACGGTCGCTGGGGGATGGGGAGGGGTTGTGAGGGCCCGCGTTGGGGCTGGCAGGAGATGGTGGGGGCTCCCTAGCCCTGGGATGTGGTTGGCTGGCAGTTTTGAGGGGGGCGGCTCGTCCTCCTAGTCATCATCACCCCAGGCTGGAAGGGGAGTGAGGGCGGTTGCACACCGGCTTGGAATAGGGGTGTGACTGGTTGGACCTGTTGGGGAGCAGCCGAGATGGGGGAAAAAAAAGAAAGGCGTCGGGTGCCGCCCCGCAACCGTTGGTGGCACCGATAGCTGGAGGGAAAAAATAGGCACCCATTTGCCGCTGCCAAACGGTGAGGAGGGGTGAGCGGGGTGGACCTGAGGAAGAAGTTGAGGCAGGAAAACGTGGGTGTGATCCTGAGGTAGCGCTCGCTGGCGGGATGCTGCAGCCCTGGCGGCCTAGGAGCAATGTGACAGGCAAGGGTTTGGTTGGCGGGGTCGAGTTTGACGAGCTTTTGCAGGCAGAAGAGGTTCTTTCTTGGGTTCATCATCTTTTCCACGTCTTGGACCCGAGGAAGGACGTTTTGCCTTTTGAAAGCTCGTCTGATTCTGTCCCAGCTGTGCCATGAGGGAGATCTTACTTTGGACTAAGAAGTCCTTGTCCTTTCTGAAACATTTAAGCATTTTAAGGAGCCTCTGCCTCAGTGGCGAAGGAGTCCCACAACCCACCCTTTTTTCTGGCTTACAGCCTATCCTGGTTCAGCAGCGGAGTGAATGTGGTGATTTAAACATCAGATATCACATTTCATAATAAATAGAGAAAGGGCGAGGAATAAGCAGTTGTCAGTATACGTCCAAAGTTGTCACGGTTAGAGCGTTGTCTAGGGGCTGGCAACCACGTCGGCAAAATATCCTTAACTGCGGGGTTAGGGACGGTAGCCGGCAGTTTGCATACATGAGGAACAAAAGAAGTACTCTTAACTGCACAAACCTGTTACTAGCTGAAGATGGGGACAGTGAAAAGGGTGTAAAAAAGGTAAAAGTGGGCACTTCTGTACATTCATATGCACCTTACATACTGTGCATTTAGTTTAGTACTTGCTTAATAAAGTACTAACTAAACGTTCAGTACATCGAGTTACTGCACAGTATCACTGGCACATGTTTTTTTCGTGACGCTCACAACATAGCCTCATAACACTGCACAGTAGCTATTAGCATGGTTTTCGCTGTGACAGTACTGCGCAGTGTTGGTAGGCTAATGCACATTAAGCGTCTTGTGTAGATGTGCCCAGTGTTAAATATTTCTGTTCTGCACTAGAAATGAAGCAAAAAGTGATACTCATCCAGGGAATATTAGGCAGCTACTACAAATACACATTTCTAAATCAGCAGGCTTGGATAACTTGCTCCGTAGGAATTGGTTCAAGACCAATCTCTGGCCCACTAGTGTTCATGTTTAATAAACTGTGGAATACCTGGGATATTCTAGAAGACTGGAAGAGATGTTAATGTTGTGGTGACCCCAGTACTTGTAGTTAGCCTGGCATCAGTCAGTCCTGGGTAAAATAATAGAAAAGATGATATGGGATTAAAGGAGAGAAATGTCAGTCAAAATGTTTTTTTGGAAAATGTCTTGTCAGATGCATCTGATTGCATTCTTTCTGGTGATTACAGGTTTGGCTGATAAAGGTAGCAGAAAAAGCGTATTGCATTTACACTAAGTCATTTGTTTTGGTATTGAATACCGTTATGATTTAAAAAATTGGTGTTATGTGATATCTGTGTGTGTCAGTAAATGAAGAAATGGCAAACTGGCAAGTCTCAAAGTACTTGTCCAGGAGGAAGTCACAAATTGAAGTGTTTCCCATGGGATTCTGCAAAGACTGATACTAGGCCCAATACTGTTAAACATTTTCATCATTAAATTGCAAGTAAAATATACAGATCAATGAAAATTCATAGCTACTCCAAAGATGGGCTTAATAAGAAATAACGGGGAAGATAAGGCAGTTTTACAGAGGGCACGGGCACAGGTACCTTTGGAGCCATTTCAAAAGGGCAGCGGCCGTTAGGACGGTAAATGTGGGTAAGTCGGAAGCAATTTTGATCTCTGTATGTATGGACAAATGTACATTTAGAGGCATTCTAAAGGGGCATCAACTTTTATGTTCTAATTTTTACGTATGGAGAAGCCAGAAAATGATGCAGATGTAGCAAAACTGCTTCAATTTTAACACGTGATAAAGCTGTTTTAAAGTGGGAGTGGTTTTTGGAACATTTGCATTGTTTTCTGTCTTCTCCATGTGTAACAGTTGGAACGTAAGAGTTGATGCCCTTTTGTAGGTATACATGTCCATACCTGGAGATTGGGATTCCTTTGTAAGATTGGGCTACTCAGATAAAATTAATTTAACAAATCCAGGAACAAGAAGTGCACAATGTGGAGCTGTGCCCTGAAGTGTAGTGATCCTGAAGAGCAGCAGTTGGCAACCTTTTGCAGGTTGCTGGGCAAGAGGCAGGCAGGTACTAGGACCCCCCCTGATGTTGCCACTTCTCCCTGTGGAGGCATGGGAAGAATGGCCATAGTCATTGAAGATCTGCAGTGCCAAAAGCTTATAAGGCTGTGGGCTGGATCCAGTGGGTCTGTGGGCTGTAGGTTGTTGAAGAGGATTAAAAGAGCATAATGGGCACAACTTGGCTTCTTGTATGACGTTGTGGAAAGAGTGGAAGAAGTGGATGTGTAATACGAGTAGTGATAGGGGTGGAGTGCCATTTCTTTTTTTTTAACATCTGTAAGCAGCATTGATGAGACTGGTACTGGGCAGTTTGTGTTGAAAAATTGGAAAGAGTACAGAGAAGAGCCACACAATTGATTTAAGGGTTGGAGAAAATGTCTCAAATGAGACTTTTGGAGCTTAAACCACTTGATTTGTGAGAGGTCATGGGGTTAGGCTATAAAACTACATCTGTATATGTATTGGGTACAGAAGACCTCTTCAAGTAAGTTGAAATGGGTATAATAAGAATCAATAACTGGATCCTGAAGCTGCACGAATTCAGATTAGAAATTGGACATGTCCTATATTTATTTTTAACCCATGAAGATTATGGAGGATTTCCATCCCCAGTCTCTTCCCTGTTTCTCCTGCTAGCTTTTTTCCCCCCTCTATCATTGTCTTTTTACTGGTTGCTAAGCAACCAGCTCAGCCTATGTGACCTGGACCAGGTGAGAGTGGGGTGGATTTTCCTTTCTATTCTAAGCAGAGACCTCATGGCCGGGGAGGGCAGGGCCGGTAGCCCCTTTCACTCCACCATGTAGTGATGATGCTTTTCAAATTGGTTGGCTAGCAGCCAACAACTGCTGGCCTTCATTGGGCCCCCAAAGGTGATGTCAAAAGGTCTGTATAAGCCAAGACTGCCCAGGAGGTGGGGCAGAGCAGCCATGATGAAGACACACTCAGGAGCTGAAACATCTGCAGCTCTACTCACTTCAGCATCTTGAGCGAGAAACTACTGAAACCTATCTAGATGTGTAGCTTGCTGTAAAGTAGATGTGTGATCAAAGGCTACCTAGCCACACTGTTTGCTCTAGGGTTATTCTGTAATACTTCTCTATTCTGCACCCTTCCCCAAGCCTTCCCTCTGTAGCCACTAAAGTTCTTCACTGTATCAAGTGTGGTGGACTTGTTGGGAGAGGCATGCCTTTGTGTCCCCTTGGTTCGGCTGAGTAAGGGAGGCTACCTTTTGTGGTTCAGGCTAAAGGAAGCACCCCAAGCTTTTGCAGTGGGTCAAGCACCCTCAAGGTCTACAAGGTCTATGTACCCCAGGGGGCACAGGGCTGAAGACTGACCAGATCCCTTGGGTTGTGGCAGCAGTGCCCCCAGGCTTGTGGGTGTGCTCCAGGAAGGGGATCAGCCAGACATCAGGTGACCTAGGGAGGCACTCGGAGCTTGGCAGGTGGACGGGTGCAGTGAAGTGGGTGGCTCAGCTTGGGAGCGCCCCCTACTGGCCCGTCACAAAGATAACTGACTGTTGGAAAAAGCTACAGGGGTGAGTGGTAGATTCTCCATTTTGATTTGATGCCATCATATCAAGATTGGGAATGCCTGTCTGGAAGTTATTTTAGCTGGACACAGGATTAGGTTCTCTGCAGGTGAAATGGCTGAAATTCAATAGCCTATAATACTCGAGAGGTCCAAACACCTGAGCTGACCTTACATTACGCATCTATGAAAAATAAAACTATTTTATGTCTTTTATCACTGATCACGTCATTGATGCTTTGTCATATTTTCTTTATGCCTTATGTTTCTGCTGCTCATAATACTGTCCCCTGTGCCGGTGGCATTAAAATGTTCTTATTACACCTGTCTTATCACTTTGAAACTTTTTTGGCTCCCCATGTGCCACTGTTGTACGGTGCTGTGTGCTATTGCTGCATCACTTTTTTTTTTTGTTGTTACACTACCACTGCATGAAACTGATTTTGCAGGCTGGAGGCAGAACATTTTTCAGGTCTGTGGGTCTTGGAAGTAACTTCAGATTTTATAGCTACATTTGTTGTCAAGTTTTACAAGAGACAAGATACTGCATTAAAATCAGAATACTCTCAGAAATACAATATGGGTGGCAGCCGTGACTTAGTTAAATAATCATACACAGCTAACTTCAGGGGGTAATGCTACCTGCAATTAATTGACATGGTTTCATGTCAGAGTTAGAATGTAAGAGTTCATGTCCTTTTGAAATGGCTCTAAGTATACATGTGTCCATACTCTCTCTAGAGAGATTGAGATTGGTTTGTGTGATTGGCTTGTTTGGGTTAAAATAGTTTGATAAATCCAGGAACATGAAGTACAGAATGTGGATCTGTGTCCTGGAGATCAGTGACTCAGAAGAGCAGCAGTTGCTGGGCTAGAGGGACCCAGCTCAGCTCAGAAGTTCTTTGTCAGATATGTCCATTAGTTGAGTGTCTGTGGTATCTTGTGGTATAGTAGCATATCTGCTCTAGATTTAGAAGTTAAAAAATAAAATAAAAAGGGAGGAGTAACAGATTAAGCAACCATGGAAACATTTCTGACTAAACTTAGGTTGGGGGAAGGAAGGATACCTGTTTTTCTCAGGTCAAGACTATTTTTTATCTCACCTTGCATCTGTCTAGGCAGATTTGAGGGTTGTCTACAAAAGAAGCCAGCATTCATGGTGTTAATGTGGATAAGATCTTGCTTAAGAAAATGTGTTGCATGGAGCACATTAAACTTAATCTATATTCTGAGGCATCAGATTCAGGGAAAATAAAAGCTGTTCCTAAAATCTGTTAATTTTTCTGTAAAACGGCTATGTTCAGAGATTTTTTTTGGAATTAATCATTAAAATTAGTATTTGATAAAGCTTTGCCATTAAGCAAAGGATTGCTTTAGTTTGAGTACCAACTTTGTAGAGTTGCTTGCAACAGAACAGTAAGCTTAATAACTAATATTAAAGAAGTTTCCGAACACTTCTATTCCTTACTTTATAGATAGTGTAAATAAAGGTACATTCCAGTTTAAAAATATAATCCAGTTAATATTTCCCAATTTAGTCTGCAAAAACCTACCATGTCTTCAGATTCCTTCTTTATCTGTAACCTGTATTGTAACTAACTCGTCAACTACTGTTTAGGCAGGTAGTTTAGGAATTCTCTTGTGTACTTTAAAATTAAAAACCAAAAGAAGGAATAAAACTATGTAATGGTACAGATGCTTAGTCTCCAGTAGCAACTTCCTTGGAGCACTTTAACCCTGGCTGTTCCAGGATTATTTTTCTCCTTGAGCAGCCATTTTTGCTCCAGGAGAAAAAAACCTGAACATCTGCTTTTGCTTTCTACTGGGAAAGCAGAATTTCTGCTGGTAGAAACTGACTGTCTGTACTTAGCCAACATTTATTATTGCAGGGAAGATGAAATAAGAGCTTTTTGAGGATGGATGAAGGGAGAATCCTAGAGGACTTCATTGTAGTTTGAGTCTCTGTTTGATTTAAAAGTGTGGTTTGTTACCACAACTTGTACCTCTTCTTGACAGTCTTGTTTTTAACATACCTTATTTACTTGAATCCAAGATGAGGGTATATCTCCCCTCCAAATCAGCAAGGAGGAGGGAAAAAAAGTCTTGTCTTGGATTAGAGTACTGGCTCAGGGCAGGCCAAGTACATGGGGTAGGGGAGCAAGGAGTGAGAATCTGGCCCCTCAGCCCCTACCACTAAGATTACCTTCAACTAGTTAGATTATATACATGGGAAATTGTAGCAAATCCATCATTTTCCCTGTATAGAATCTAATTACTGGGAGGGGGTCATCTTAAATTTGAAGTTGTCTTGGTTTCTGTAAATAGTACTTTTGTCAGCCATGTTAATCATACAAGTCTAAGCATAATGTATAAAATTTCTTACTTTTTAAAATTGATTGAAATGTTATAACTTTGTATGTTTTCATAAAGTACAATATTTAGTATCATGCCTTATGCTTGTCCTTTGTTGTTTTACTGATTTGTGTAATCAGACGTACTACTGGTGTGTTTTTATAGCTGTTGCTATTTAAGTCGAAGATTAAACCAGCTATCCAGCCATGATCCATTATGGAAAAGACATTGCAAGAAATACTGGCTTATATCTGAGTAAGTATGGATAGTATTTTTATGAACAAAAATTTGATGCCAGAAAAATGTTTTAACTAGTTCAGCTGGGCGGCATCACTATTTCAGATGGTGATCTGTTGGTACAATATCACCAGAGTTGTTAGAGAAGCTTTATGCGACATGAGTTGAAAAAAGCTGGTGTTATCATCAGATTGTACTTGTAGACAGTTATTTAATATTGTACTATTTCTTATGTACATGCTGGGTTCAGGCCCTCTAGTGCAGGAAGCTAGCTAAGTAATACTTACAGTGCCATAAATGTGTGGGGAGTCTTGGATTAAATGTTGTTTGCATTCCAAAGAGTATACAAACTAACACCATTATTCTGCAAACTGCACAGATGACACTTGGCTTCATCAGACTTTCAGGAATGGTACCTTAGCGTAGGCTGGGGTGTGGGTGCATAGGTTGGATCTGGCCTGCCAATTGATTGTATCCGGCCTGTGTTTGCCCCTGTGGCACTCTGCATGGTGCTGAGCCCTGCCTGCTCTCACTCCATGTTTGCTGATGGAACTGTCCCAGCCTGTACACACAGTACTGCTGTCACAGCAGTTACCTGGGTGCTGCTTGGCTTCCCCCACCTCCAGCTCCTCTCCCTCTCCTCTGATTCCTTTCCCTGCTGCACTGCTCCGGGTAGCATGTAGGGCTGGGAAGTGTCAGTGGTGCTGGGTGCCACGTGCCCAGCTAGGCAAAGGGTAAGCTGCAGCCAGGCAGCTCCTGCCCCAGCGTGCAGGGCTCTAGCTTCAGCTGCTGGCCCCCTTTCACCCACTTGGTCACCCACAGGTGTCTACTTATCACACTACCTGTGGGTGCACCTGCCCTGTACCGCCCGGGCAAGCTTTGCTGCACATGCCTCCTGCCCCCCCAACCTGCAGCTGGCTCCTGGGATCTAGTGGGCAGGCATCCCTCCTCACATGTACATTCCCCCACATACCCTTCCTCCACAATACACAAGAGTAAGACTTTATTTTGAGCTATTATGTAATTACCTCTATATATACTACTTAATTTTGTCCTGATTTGTGTTTTTTTTATTTTTTGAAATAAAATTAAAATATAGTAGATGTTTTGATTTTTAGTATATGATTTGTTTTTTATCTATAATTTGTTAAAATTATATCTTCTGAAAGATTTTGTGTGTGTGGGTCTTGACAGCTCACCAAAACTCGTTAAGTGGCCTGCCAGCCAAAATAATTGCCCACCCCAGCATAGACAAAACTTGGCAAGTGATGGTGGCCAACGAAGTGTGTGAGCAGGGAAATGGGAAGGCAAAGATCATTAAAATTATTGTTCACAAATATTTGACATCTCTATAAATACAGTGACTGCATATTTAAATTGCTTGGGCTTAATTATATTCTATATATGTTCTTATTTAAAATAGGAATCGTTAAATACAAAAAGCAACCTTACTGTATTTGGAAAAATCATGTTTCTTAGAAGAGAGGTCTGTTCAAGTAGCACGTTATTGCATCTGAAAGCTGCAGTATTTGCAGTGTCTTGGATTGTATAGCTAATATGGTGGAAAATATACAAAGAGAGTGAATTCCATTGTTAGCTCTCTCTCTCGACTTCTACCAAGATGTCAATCTCAATCCGTATGAATGAGAACTGTCTGGTATCATTGCTCCTCAGCTGAGTGATCATTCAGGATGTCCAGGTTTTTTACAGCTCAGTTCCTTGAGGAGCTAGTCGTATACCTTGGTGGAAGGACCATGTAATTATACCTGAGTCCTGTGAATACCAGTGCTCACCATATGGTGGTCTGCTGTCAATTCATATTCTTGTATAAAAAGGCCTAGAGGGAATACCTATTTTTAAATTTCCTTTCAGTGATTGTTTTGTTCATCCTAAGTTTGTGAGGGGTTCATGTTTTTTAATGAGAATAAATACTACACACATTGTCAGTAACCAAGCCCATGTCCCTTTTCTCATAAAGATCTCAGAAAGGCTTTTCTTTTGTTATGCCCAAAAGAGTTAGTTAAAGTGCTAAATCTTACAAGTTCTATGTTGTGTTCTGTGTATATGCCCTTTCAGATTTAAATTCAGTCCTCAGTATTTGCATTTTTATTTTAAAACACGAGGTGTTTAGTGCTATTCAGCAAACAAAAATTGAATCCCACATCAGTTTCTAATGAACAATTCTTGTTGTATGTGGTACCTTTTGTTGTATGTGGTGCCTCGTCTGCAGAGGAACCTTCATTTCGTGACTTGGTTTCTGGTCCTAAATTTTACTTACAAAATGGTCCTGTTTTAAGAGCCCGCTGCACTTATCTGTGATCTGATCGAGTTTCCTTTAACTTCTCAGCTTTAAAGTGTCCTATCTCTTTTAAATAAATACCGTGTCTTAATTTTCCCTGGAAAAGATAACTGATCAAAATGTCAAAAACTGGTAAATAAATACATGAATATATTGAATACTTTGAATATATTGAAGCACAAGTCAGAAAGAATTGAACATATGCAGCTTAATGTGATTTTTAAAAAGTGTTCCTGGCTATATTTATTATAGCAGTGTTGATATTATTTGATGGAAACAAAAGATTTTTGTTGTTCATGTCTATTCAGGGAAGAGAGAACTCAGCGAAATCAGAGCTGGAAGGCTATCTTCAAAAGTTTCTACATTGACTTAGGAAGATATATTCAGTATTATGCTATGCTGAAAAAAGCCTGGGATGATCTAGAGAGATACCTAGGGCAGCGGTGTCCACGGATGATTGGTTCTTTGAAAGGTAGTGTGCAAATTCATTCTCTTTTTGTTATAAATCCAAGGCAAACTTATAGAGTATGTTTTATACTCATTCCAGCTTTAAAGTACTTGATGTGAGCTGAAATACCAGCTTTTGATAAATGGAATCTCCCCCTCCACAATTATTCCTCTCTGTTGGATATGAACTTATTCTGCCTTTTCTTACAGAGTTCACAAGCTTAAGCAAACATGAGTTCATGACATTTTCTGAAATTCTTCATATCATGGCCCAAGTGAGCCAAATAGAAGGCAGGGTAGATTTGCACCATATAGACTTAACAAAGAAGATAAATAAATATACAGCACAAGCTTTCATGGGCTGAAGTTTACTTCATCATATGCTGTGAAAGGACATGCACAAAGCAGTGTATAGGAAGGAGAGAAATTTTTAATACAAAAGAAGACAAGGGAGGGGGAGAGGAGCGAGAAAATGAGGTTCAGATTTGAGTTCCCTTAACAGAAGTGGCCTTTTGCCAGCCCTGTCTTAAGTCAGTCTGGAAGCACAAGTGTTTCAGCAGTTCACAATGTTCTTGGCTGCAAGAGAGATGTTCTTAAGTGTTTGGAACCCAAAACATCCTAGGTGAAAACAAACATCTAAATTTATATAGGAAACTGTTGTTATTGGTGCAAATTCCAGAATATAATAAAAATTGTCCTTTCTCTGTGTCTTCCTCAGTTCTAAACTGATCACTGTCCTGCAGTGGTGCACACACTCATTGTGCCCAAAGGCTATGGCAGGGATTGGCAACCCCTGGCACGCTTGCCAGATCATGTCATGTAGGGCCATTTTCCTTGGACGCCACAGCCACCCCAGGCTCTGGGTAGCTTCTGCCAGCCAGGAAGCTGCAAACAGCTGCATGGGGCTCCACAGCCCCAGCACCAGTTCTGTGGCTGTGGCAGCTGTGCATGCACCTCTGGGCACATGGCTGGGAAGGGACCTGGGGCAGTGCAACCTTGGCTCCTCCCCCACCGTCTGCCCAGAGGCATGTGTGCAACTGCTGTCAACATGGAGCAGGTGCCAGGGCTGCAGAGCCTGGCACAGCTGCTTTCAGCTGCCTGTTACTGCTGCCCAGAGCCTGGGCTGGCTGTGGAAGGCAGCTGGCAGGCTCTAAACAGCTGCAGTGAGCTCTGGAGCCTCAGCACTGGCTCGATGGTGGTGGCAGTGGGTGCGTGTGTGGCTCACAGTGTATGGCGGGAAAGGGGCTGGGGAAGCACAACTCTGGCTCCTCCCCTGCCGTCCTCCTGGAGGCACAGGCAGGCATGGCTACCATAGAACTGGTGTTGGGGCTATGGAGCTTGGCACAGCTGTTTGCAGCCTCCCAGCTGCCTGCTAAAGCTGCCCAGAACCTGGTTCAGCTATGGCAGGCATCTGGGAGGCTTCAAACAGCTGCACCGGGCTCTGGAGCCCCAGCATTGACTCCCTGGCAGCAGCAGGTGCACACATGGTTTGCAGCACATGGTGGGGAAGGTGTTGGGGCAGTGCAACCTTGGCTCCTTCCCTGCCATCCACCTGGAAGTATGTGTGCAGCCACCGCCAGCAATGAGGATCAGGCCCCTTGAAGCACTCCATCTCTAGCATGCCAAATTGAGGTATGGGTGGAGGTTGGGGTGATTTTTGGCACTCCAGCCAAAAACGCTGCTGACTCCTTGGCTTTAGTATCTCTTTAGGGTGGAGATCAAAGGGCAATGAGCTGTGGCTGGTGTGTATTCAGCATTGCACTTCTGTGACTCTACCATTTCTTGTTTGGGCAGTGGCATATATGTCATGTTATAGTATGGTATTCCATAGATTTCATAGACATTAGGGCTGGAAGGGACCTCGGAAGATCGAGTCCAGCCCCCCGCCCAAAGGGCAGGACGTCAGCTGGGGTCATAGGATCCCAGCAAGATAAGCATCCAGTTTCATCTTGAAGGTGTTCAGTGAAGGCGCTTGAACAACCTCCGGCGGCAGGCTGTTCCAGACCTTGGGGGCTCGGACAGTAAAGAAATTCTTCCTTATGTCCAGCCTGAAACGATCTTGTAGTAGTTGGTGACCATTCGTCCTCGTCATCCCTTGGGGCGCTCTGGTGAACAAACGTTCCCCTAGATACTGGTGATCACCCCTGATAAACTTGTAGGTGGCCATCAGATCACCCCTGAGCCTGCGCTTTTCCAGGCTAAAGAGCCCCAGGGCTCTCAGCCTGTCATCGTAGGGTCTGCTTCCCTGACCCCTGATCATGCGCGTGGCTCTTCTCTGGACTCTCTCAAGCTTCTCCACATCCTTTTTGAATTGTGGAGCCCAAAACTGGACGCAGTACTCCAGCTGCGGCCTCACTAAGGCCGAGTACAGGGGGAGAATGACGTCCCGGGATTTGCTTGAGAAGCATCTATGGATGCAAGCCAGCGTTTTGGTCGCTTTACTAGCCGCAGCATCGCATTGCAGGCTCATGTTCATCTTGTGGTCAGTGATGACCCCCAAGTCTCTTTCTTCCATAGTGCTAACCAACATAGCACTGCCGAGCCTATAAGGATGCTGCGGGTTTTTCTTCCCAAGGTGGAGAACCTTGCATTTATCGGCGTTGAACATCATCAGATTCTCATCCGCCCACTTGCTGAGCCTGTCCAGGTCAGCCTGGATCACCCGCCTGTCTTCTGGCGTGGATGCTGACACCATACTTGGTTAATACAGACATAACTAAAGAAGGTGCCATTCTATTGAGTGATCCCTGGTTTCATGTGTATGTGTTAGTCCAGGGGCAGGCAGTTATTTTGGGCAGAGGGCCACTTACTGAGTTTTGGCAAGTCATCGAGGGCTGCATGATAGGCAGCCAGGGGCAGATAAAAATTAATTTTCTAAATTTTTAGGGGCCCCGCAGGCTGGATAGAATGGCCTGGCAGGCTGCATTTTGCACACCCCTGTGTTAGTCCTTCTGTGCTACAGAACAGTAGCCTGCTATTGAGGTAATCGTCAGGTGGTAAACTTGCTATTTGCTTGAACAAGGTGGTTACAAATGTAGACTTTTTTTTATTTAGAATGTGTGAAACCTTAGATTTTTGTTTTTGTTTGTCTGAATCTACAACCTAAATTTCTTGTGTTTATATATTTTGCAGATAGTGTGCAGGAGGAAGACCTAAATGCTGTGGAAGCACAAATAGGTTGCAAACTCCCTGATGATTATCGATGTTCATTTCGTATTCATAATGGACAAAAGCTAGTTGTTCCTGGGTAAGGAACTAAAACTATTTATCAGCTTCAGTGTTTTGTCCTAATGAGTGCTTGCAGAGGTACAAAAAACTCCACCACACACAGTGCTTTACTTTAAACTTGGCGCATCCCCATGCTGAGCCCCACACATGCTGTGAAGAGTCAACGTGTTACTTCAGGTTGGCTTGCCCAATGCCTGTAAAGATTGGGTGCTTCATTGGGGCTTTTTTGGCACTTTTATCTAATAGCAGATTGAATCAGCTTTAGCTAAGAGTGCCAAAGAGCCCCACTGATGTGCCTGATCTTTACAGATGTTGCAGAGTCAGCTTGAAGTGCTGCTGTTTCCGATAAAGCGCTTTTTAAAAAAAGTCTGCAAGCAGCCTTATTTTCTTTATGGTGCTGTTTTTATTAGAGTTGGAAATAGATTGAGGGTTGAAATGTTTCCTAACAGCATTGAACATTTATTGGTGAATCTGGTCAGTATATATTTTGCTTCATTCTGCCTTTCAAAAAACAAGGTGCATGTTTTTTTCCAAGGCAAAATGTGTGCGTGTGTGTATAAAAAGAAAATACTGTATAAATTTTGTGCTTTGCAAATAAAAAATAGCAATATTGTTATGGAGATGAAAGCATACTGAAATTATCTTTTTAACCATAAGATATTCAGTTTTGCAAGTGACTTATCTTTCAGCCATAGTAATAATGTATCTTCAAGCCTCTGTATTTGGCTTGGTTGGCTAACCGTGATGTGAACTGACACAGGTACCAAAAATAGTCACAAATGGCAATTTAGAAAAAGATGGGGAAACTCGGATAGAATGGTGAGTGAGTGAGTGAAGTGGTGGATGCGTGTAGTTGTATCATACTCTGAAATCCCACTGGATAAGGAGAGTAGTGCCTTCTTAGTATCCTTTCTTTCTTAATCGTAGACTACAACTCCAGTAAGCCCATAGAGGGTTCTAAGCATAACTCACAAATCTGTTGGATCCTAGCTTAATATTACTACTTTCCAAGCTACGCTTTCAGTGACCACATTGAATGGCATGAGCATTTATTGGTGAATCTGGTTAGTATTACTATGTGCTGATGCACATTTTCAGATTCATCATGTGAGTCCTGTTCCGGTGACAGTACTTTAGAATAACTAGAACTTCATGCGGAGAGAGTTGGCTTTTTTTTTTTCCTCTAATGATTGATGCTTCCTGTAACGCAAGCAAAAAGTGTAAGAAATCCACAGAGTTTTTGTTCCTAGTTTCAGTTTCCGCTGTGTGGGATCCCTTGCTGTCAGTTATCCTGCGTTAGAATTCAAATGAAAGACTTTTCCTTTGGCCCATCAAACATGTCTTTTACCAGTCCATCATAGATTTCATAGACATTAGGGCTGGAAGGGACCTCGGAAGATCATCGAGTCCAGCCCCCTGCCCTGGAGCAGGAGGTCAGCAGGGGTCATAGGATCCCAGCAAGATAAACATCCAGATATCTCTTGAAGGCGTTCAAAGTAGGTGCTTGAACCACCTCCGATGGTGGGCTGTTCCAGACCTTGGGGTCTTGGACAGCAAAGAAGTTCTTCCTTATGTCCAGCCTGAATGGTCTTGGAGGAGTTTATAACCATTTGACCTTGTCATCCCTTGGGGCTCTCTGGTGAACAAATGTTCTCCCAGATCCTGGTGAAGCATCCCTTATAAATTTATAAGCTGTCAGATCTCGCCCCTCAGTCTCCGCTTTTCTGGGCTGAAGAGTCCCATAGCTCGCAGCCTCTCATGTTGGCCAAGTGTGGCCGGTCATAGGGTGTACGTGCACCCCCTATGCATTGCCATTGCCTAGTAATTGTCTTCAGCTCAGGCCTCCCATCTAGTCTAAATCCTGCTAATTCTTTCTGCATAACATTGCTAAGATCTGGCCTTTCTTATCAGTTGTGCAACTAGATCTGTTATCCATGCTGTCCTCAAATTAGGCTCCTATACACGTGCAGGGAGGCTGCTCCAATGTGCTGTAAATGCAGTGCATTGAAGCAGACTCAGTTTAGTAGAATCTGCTGGATCATGGTAATTATCATATTCCAGCAGATTCCAATGTCATGTGTATCGGCGTCCCTGAGCGGAAAAATGGCAGCGGGGGTGCATTTTAACTAAAGCTCGTTCAGTGAGCTTTAGTTAAAGTGTCTCTGCTGCCTTTTTTCAGCATGAGGACACTGATACATGTGATGCTCCAGGTGTTTTTAATTAGCACATTTTTTGGAGCTGCACTAATTTAAAGTACACATCTCTCCCTCATTCCCTGTTCCCCACCCCCACCCAGCATGTCTATAAATGGCTGTTATGTCTTAATCACTGTAATGGTCTTTCTCAACATATGCAGTCTTGCTTTATTCATACATATTTGGGATGTTGCAGTGATTGCTTTTCTAGCCCATTGCTTTGACCTTGACACCTCTCTTTTGGCATTCTTCCACTAGCTTATTCTCTACTGCATCAAGAATATGCTGCTTGTCTTCACTTTATCCATGTCTGTTTATCATTTATATCTCTTGCCTTCAATTAACTAGTGATGCTAACTTCTATTGCCCACTCGTTAGATTTTCAGACATGTGCCTTCATAATTTCTCCTGTGCTTCATAGGATTTTTTTTAAAGAAGCTCCCTCTACACATCTGTAAAGCCGCTTAATTATTTTTAACACTGTCCTTTGCTATAATGACTACACCCCCCCCATGGTATTGGTTAGATTGGTGATATGCTGATACCACTTTCTGTTGTGCTGATCAGTATTGTCTTATTTGTTCTTGTGCATCCTTGTCTGTCTGTTTTCTGGTCCCTGAGTAGGGTGCACACGCACTGTCTCTCCTCTCTCTCTTTCCTAGTATGAATGACATAGGCCTCCCCCACTCCTACTTGACACAGAAAATGAACAGGGCAATATTACCCTGTTAAATCACTTGGTATATAGACAGATGTAACAATTGTGTTGGTATCAAATGGTGGTGATATAAGCTGTAACTGTGACATCTTGCATGCTTCTGTAGGGATCTAAGTGTAGCAAAACAAATTTATGCAGGGTAAAAAATAGTGATTTAGCAAATTTATGTTGCTATAGGATTCTGCAGAGATGCATTTGGATCAAAACAGTAGATGTGTGTTTTGGAGGAGCACTCTCCCTCCTAGTTCAAAGAAGTTAAAAGGGGGCTTTTCTCTTTTTCTTTAAAATATTAAATTATTTCAGGCACAAGATTCTACCTGATTCTGTAGGAAATCCTATATCTAGACTTTACTGGCTGTAAGTATTGGGCCTAGAAGTATAGGTAGACCAGTGATTCTCAAGCAGGGTGCTGCAAGATCCTTTGAAGACTGCCATGAAGCTTGAGAAAATAAGCAGGTAAGCACAGGCGTAGGCTCGTCTCTGGAAGGAAGGAAGCACTGTAATATGTATGTTCAGTTTTCAAATAGTGTCACTCAATTCACAAGTTTTGGAGGGATGCCACACATCCAAAAAAGGTTGTGAACCACTTAAAATTCATAATTATTCAAGTAGAGTAAAAAAACCCAAACTAATCTTTGCTACGAACTAAGTATTCTTTGTTTCTGTGTCTCTTTTTTTTGTTCTTTCTATTGGGTGCTAAGGTTGATGGGAAGTATGGCACTGTCCAATCACTATCGTTCTGAGGATTTGTTGGATATCGACACAGCAGCTGGGGGTTTTCAGCAGCGGCTAGGTCTGAAACAATGCCTTCCTCTAACCTTTTGCATTCACACTGGCCTGAGTCAATATATGGCACTGGAGAGTGTGGAGGGTCGTAATAAACACGAGATCTTCTACCAATGTCCAGTAAGAAAGAAAAATGTTTTTATATTTGTACATGTACTTCTTAATAAAACTGACATTGCTCCTTTGTATTCCATAAAGTTCTGAAATATAAAAGGTATGCATAACTTAGTGTTTTTATACCCAGAGAGCATATCATGGAGAAAATTACTTAACCCAAGGATGTCTCAAGGATAGGCACGTAGATTACCCAAGAAGAATGCTTAACACACAGTGTAGCAGTGTTAGTGTGAAATATAGTTAATGATTATAGTGACTTGTAAGCAAATTTCACATAACGGACCAAAGGTATCCCTGTGGTAATTCATTTAACTTGATGGTACAATGCCAGGTCTGAATTTGTCCCAGTTTAGTATCAAGACACTTTTTTGGCGTCAGTGTGTGATACTTGCTCTCCATTGAAACAACACAGCATCAGTCCTCCATAGTTGAGATTTTAAAAAACTGACAAAAATTGAATCATATTGAATGCTCCAAATTCTCTTCAAGGTGCTAAAGTCATGGGTATTATAGAAAGCCCTCAAATCAGAGTCCAGCTGTTGTAATTTTGCATTGGCTTAATTCTATTGATTTCCATGGATTTACTTCTATTTGCTTTGGCATCAGAGGAGAACCAGGCCCTGAGTTTCCAAACAGCATAGCTTACTCCAGGAATTACAGTATAAAGTAGGGCTGTGCGAAACAGCACCATTTCGTTTTGACTTTTGTTTTGCCATTTCAATGAGACAGTGTTTTGTTTTGAGTTTCATTTAGTTTCGAAAGCACTGTTCCGTTTCATTTCATCTAAGTGTCAAAACAGCTGTTTCAGCGTTTCGCCCATAGACTTTAATGGGGAAGCACAAACTGCCTATAACTTTGTCATTTCTTGCCGGATTCAGATGAAACTTGCAGGGATTGTAGTCCCTTCTGAGGATATGAAGTCTGCCACGTTCCAAGAACATAGGTGCAGAGGTTTCAGGGAAACTGCACCTCAAACTGTTCGAAGCAAAACTTGTAACGCTTGCTGGCAGCGGCAGCCTCCTGTCATCCGGCCCACAGATCTGGGGGCCCACACCCCTGGGATGGCTGCAGGGCTGTGCCAGACTCCTTCCGGGGGTGCAGGACCCTGGATCCGTGTGCCAGATGACGGGAAGTTGCTGCTGCCACCTGGGACCGGTGCTGGGCACAGCCCGCATTCAGTACCGGGAAGAATAGGTGCTTGCGCTGGCCCCAGGCAGCAGCGGCAGCCTCCTGTCATCCAGCACACAGATTAGGGGCCTGCATCCCTGGGAGGAGTCCAGCACAGCCGTGCAGGGTGTGGGGCCCCAGATCTGCATGCAGGATGACAGCATGCTGTTGCTTTTGCTGCTGGCTGGGGCCAGCGGCAGCACCAATCTTCCCAGCGCTTGGCACAGGCCGTGCTCAATGCTAGTCCCAGCCGGGAGCAGTAGCCTCCTGTCATCCAGCATACAGATCAGGGGCCCGCAACCCTGGAAGGAGTCTGGCACAGCCCCGCAGCCCTCCCAGGGTGTGGGTAAGCCCCCGATCTGTGTGCTGGATGACAGAAGGCGGCTGCTGCTGCGTGGGACTGGTGCTGGGCGCAGCCTGCACCCAGCGCTGGGAAGACCCCATGCTTGCCCACTCCCATCTGCCCCCGCTGGGCAGTGTTTGATGCGGCCACTGACTGGAATCCATGCTGTGCTAGTCTGTGGTGGGACTGCTTCACTGCCGCCTCTGCGCTGCGGGGCTGTGTCAGACACCTCCTGGGTTGTGGGCCCTCGATCTGTGCACCGGATAACAGGAGGCTGCCACTACTGCTTGGGGCCAGTGGCAGCACCAAAGTTCACGGCGCTTGGCACAGCCCACGCCCAGTGCTGGTCTCAGGCAGCAGCAGCCTCCTGCCATCTGGTGCGCCGATCGAGGGTCCACACCCCTGGGAGGAGTCTGGCACAGCCCCGCAGTCCTCCTGGGGGTGTGGGCGGGCCCCCGATCTGCACGCCGGGTAACAGGAGGCTGCTGCTGCTGGCTTGGACTGGCGCTGGGTGCAGCCTGTGCCGAGTGCTGGGAAGACTGCTGCTGCCACTGGTCCCAGCCAGCAGAGATAGCATGCTGTCATCCTGCACGCAGATCTGGGGGCCTGCACCCCATGAGGGTTGCAGGGTTGTGCCAGACTTCTCTCTGGGGGTACAGCCCCTGAATCTGCGTGCCAAATGTCAGGAGGCTGCTGCTGCCGGCTGGGACTGGTCCTGAAGCCAAATAAGCCTGGCTTCGAAACTCTAAATGTTTTGAGTGCCCTTCTTTCATTTTGAAGCTGTTTTGAAGGCTTTTGTTTTGTTTCGATTTCACCGTTTTGAGTTTGAAACGCATCAAAACAGCTTTGAAACTAAACATCTGGTGAAATTTTGCACAGGCCTAGTATAGAGTAAAACATTTTAGTTATTGTTACGTGAGTCAACTTTTTTACCATCAGTGTCCTTTTTATTTTAAGAATTGAAAAATAGTTTTTGCTACTTTTGCTCATGTCACTGAACCAGTACTGCTTCCTAGTCATCAACAGAATTATTTATTAAATTTATGGTTGTAGACTTTGTACTATCAGGGTGTGTCCACATGTCGCCATGTGGTGATGTTGCTATGGTGCCATTCTTTAATACTTACAAAATGCCATGTACACGGCACACCGAGTGCTCCACTATGGTGACGTGGCTGCCGATCGTGTGTAGACCTGCGTGATCACTACGTTGCCATAGCATGCCATATGGCGACATCATGCATCACTATGTCATCACAGGGTGACATGTAGATGTACCCTTGATGGTACCCAATTGAACTCAAGCTAACTTCACAGTTCCACGTTGCATTTATAGTATTGGCAGTCCAAAATCTGCCTTTTGTAAAGTGGCAAATAAATGTGGAACTACATGAATGTGAATATTTTTATCTTCTCTCTTAAAATACAAGCAAACTTCTTTAAACTTCCTTATTGGTCAAGTTGCACATTTAATTAAAACTTCAGTTAAGTAAAGTAATACAGCAGGATTAAGTCTTGAGTTCAAATGCCATTATTTTTGAAGCTTTAAGGTCAAAACTATTCTTGATTGTTCTCATTATGCTAAACTATTACAGCACATATTTGCTATTGTAGTTTTCAGATGTCTGCAGTAGTAAGGCAGAACAGATAGTAATCATAGTTTTAGGTCTTAATTTTGGACTAGAATTAAGCTAAATCCCCTTGAAAAGTCTTTAAAACTGCTAGCATAACTAATTATTAATGGGATTCACAGCAAAGGCTGAAAGCAAGATGTAAAGAATTCAGTTTTTTCCTTTGTCAGCCTATTAGATCCTTAACCTGGTGGAGTTTTGTGGTTAATTTTCTGGAATGTAGCAGTGTGAGTTCTAGACATCTGGCATTGGTGGGAGGCTTGGAGGCATGCTATTCTCTTTTTGAAAATTTACACTAACGCTAACTTACGCTTTTCTTGGAATATATTTTGAGGACTTGGAAAATTATTTAATAATTTTGTTCATGTGGAGATTTAATAAGAAGGAAGTTATATCCACTTGATTTTTTTTTTTAATCTTCAGATAATTTTCCTAAAACTGATTTAAAATATTTTTTTTAAATGAAGAGCAGAGCTTAATTTTTAAATGGGAACATATTATTGGAATGCCAGTGATGGAGGCTGAACTAATTGTTTAAGACACTGCTTTGAATATCTCTCAGTGTTCCATTTGAATATTTAAATGAGAGAGACAGGTATGAGCCACTGGAATATAAAGAACATGTTCAGTATGGTATATTTTGGGTATTGATTTTTGTCTTGAGAGTCTAATATATGTACTTAAACTTATTTTGCTTTTCTAGGATCAAATGGCTCGTAATCCATCTGCCATTGATATGTTCATTACAGGTAAGAGTGCTTTGGAGCAAAATACTGTTGCCAAGAAAACCTTGTTTAAAGTATCCAATAAATTCATACTCTTAAATTGCAAATATTAGTAAATACCTGTTACAGTCCGGGTGGCATATGTTTACAACTTCGTGACCCGAACAGAATAAGCACTCCAGCTCTTCCATGTATTCTTATTACTGATCAAAACTGAGATGCACAAGTCTTCTGTATTAAACCTTGTCCTTCCGTACATCTTGCTCTGAACCATTCAACACACTGTGCCCTCTGACAAGATGAGCGTCGGACTTTAAGTTGGCTGTCAGGGAAGTCGTCAAACATAGACAAACAACATGGCATCTTTCCTGATGTGAATTTCCAGCTAGCATTTGCAGCTGTGTTGGGAAATTCAGTATATCTTGTCACTTAACAATGAAATATGTTTGATCAAACCTGTAAAGAGAGGCCTTCCTGGCTTTCTCAGGTTGATTCTAACTGCAGCATACAGAGTATAAACAATGGGGAAGGAAATATTGCAAAACCATCTTTTGACTGTGTAATGCTTTGTGATCATCATGGTGTACCATCTGCCAGGAGAGTAACAGCAAGATAAGCAACCAGCTAGATGAATCACTTTTTCATTAAGTGAAAGCAGTGTGTTAATTTGGGAAACTAATGATAAGTGCCTTAACTGCATCCTGAGAAGTATGCTATCCTGATATAATGCCAGTGATGAGTAACCATTTTGGACAGCACTGTACTACTGTTTTTCCTGGCTTAAATAAGAGGTAAAACGAGTAAGCCTTATTTTTGCAGTTACTGTGCAGTAGCTAATGTAGTATAAGTTATATAGTAGTAGTATAGTAATAAGTATATTATTTAATATATTATAAGTATAGCATAAGTTCATTTCATTTCCTAGCTTATCTTTATCTGCTTGTACCCTAGTGTTTTCTCAGATTTTAATTTTCATTCATTATGTATTTGCAAGCATATCTCTCATTCCACTCTAGAGCTGGCTGCACTTGCAGTGCTGAGTGAAGTAGTCGGTCATCTACCTTGTTTCTGAATATATTGTGTTTTAGGACTTTTAGATGAAAGGAACTTTTAGAAAATTAAAATAATGTGGGTGGTTTTTGTTTTTAGATTTCATCTTGATAGAGAAGCACTATTTTAGAATTGGTGACTGTGCAGTGAATGAGTTCTACTTGCCACAGTCTTCATGGACACTAATTTTTAATTGTGGACCAACGTGGCATTGTAGTCATATGGCACACTCATTTGCCTAAGAAAATCAAAGTTTAACGTGAGGAAAATGTTTCTATATAATATTTGTTTTAAATGGCAGAGTGAATTAGTGCAACATATGCCCTCTGGTTACCTACCCATTCGGGGCAAAGATAGAATTTTTAAGTGTAGTTGGGTTGATGACAGAAGGCAAAAGGAGGGTAATTCTTTGAGGTTTCTAGATAACATGGCAACCCCAAAGAAGGAAGGACCGTACAAATGGTGGGTTTTTGCCTCTGGTAAACTTTATGAGCTTAATGAGATGAATAGATTGTACTGTCATTGCCACTTGTGCCAAACCTGGGGAGTTTGGCACAAGTGGAATAATATGAAATTGTTAATTTAAAAAAAAAACAACCCAAAATATAAAGAGCTATGTATTATCCACTAATGGAAGTCCATAGTATGTTGCTTGAACTGATTATATTTCAACTGGCTGATAGAGGTCATTTCCATACAGGGTAAAATAGAATTGTTTTGAAAAATGTCTTTAATTAAAAGGACTCCTTCAGATCTGTCAACCTTGATATATAACAGGCCCCACTTTTTGTAATATTTACCAGTAGAAAAATCAACTTCTTTCAAAACAGTTGGCTTGCAGATTTGTTAAAAACCATGTTCTCTATTGGGCAACAAGTATGCACATTACTACATCTCTTCCACTCTGGAGCTTTGTTCTTGTGAATAGGCAGGGTTTTAAAACTTAAAAAAAAATTGAGAGTAGATTTCCTAAAATACTGTGTGCCCACACCAATACTGTAAATCAAACCCAATAGTAGACCATCACTTTGAACAGGTAGAGTATTAGATTAGCAGTGGTGCAAAGTGCTTAGGAAGCATGTATAGTAATCGTCTTAATTGTGAAAAACAATATCTTCTACTAGCAGCTATCTGAAAACAAGCTGGAGACTGACAACATGAGAATTGCGCTAGATGTTTCATAGTACAGCTAGATATTGTGCAGTCTTCAGGTCAAGAATCATCTCATCTTTAATTTTAACACAGTACGTGGAGATAATTGACCAATTCATCTCCCAGCAAAGGTTGTCTGCAAATAGCTGAACAGATTAGAACGTGCAATGACTGACTCATCAAGAAGATTTGGGAATCTATTATAGAGATATACAAGCTTCGCTGTTGTTTGTTATGTTTTCTGGCTCAGTTGTAAGCTTACTTGTCCTTGTGAAAATTTTTCCCTTTGGCATTTAGGTACTTCTTACTTGGAATGGTTCACTTCTTACGTAAACAAAGTTGTAACAGGTGGCTATCCTATCATCAGGGACCAGATTTTCAGGTAGTGTGACTTTGATCTTTAGTACAGCATTATTACCAGGTGCAGATGTTAATCTCCTTAGAATTAACGTTTTTAAAACAGCTGGGTGTGGTGGTTCATGGCATGAGGGTTGATGGGTGGCATATGGGAGGGATATATGAAATAGGAGGTGGGGGTTGCAAAATTTGAGTTAAAGTAATCCCGCATTGTCACAAGACTCAAAACCAGTAGCAACAGATTGAAGGGATTTTATTATTATCCACCCTAATCCATTTCTTGTGTTGAAACTTGAAGTGCAAAATAAGAGGGCTACTACTTACTAGTATGACTGAGATACAGTTGCATTTTACTGATTGTAAACAAAAACAGTATTTACAGTTGCAGTTCTTCCAGTGAGCTGGTCTGTCCCTGTTAATACCAATGTTACATTGAACAGACAATTGTGAAGAAGTTGAATTTGGAGAGGGGTTTATCCTAAAACTTAGAAGTGCAGTTCTAAATTCTTATACTTTTGTTACAGTTACATATAAACTGCCCCATTTGGGACTAAAGAAATGTTCTCAGACATAAATTTAGGGTTTCTGAAATGTTTACTGCATAAAGATATACCTGTTTTTGTTTTGAAGTTGCCCAAATCAGGCTTTTTTTTTTTTTGTATGCAAACATATCCCTCAATTTTAACACAAGCTTTGCACCATTGACTAATATATATGCCAAAGGAGAGTTGACTAGAGTTATTCTGAATGAAGTAAAATACAAACTATAAATATGCTGCATAAATAGGGGGTTTTTGTTTTCTTTTACTGGCACATGTAGAGATTTTTTTAACGTCCTTTTAGCCTCACAAAAATAGCTGGAAACTTGACATGTATCTATTATGAAAACTGAGTAGTTTTTGTTTGTTTGTATTGATCCCATGGAATTTGGTGAGACTTGAAACTCTTTCACAGGTACGTTCACGATAAGGAATGTGTAGCTACAACAGGAGATATTACTGTTTCTGTTTCCACATCTTTTCTACCTGAGCTCAGTTCCGTACATCCACCTCATTACTTCTTCACTTACAGAATCAGGTGAGGATAGCGAATGAGTTACCTTCTTTTGATGACAGGAAGAATCTTGTGTAAGGGTGGAGCTCCCAGATCATTGCAAGTGTGTGCTCAATAGTATAGTGAAGCATAGTATATAAGGGGTTTGGTATACAGCATGCAATACTCTAATTTTAATATAATGTTAAAATGGTTATTGATGATCACATCAAATCATGGGTTGGTGTTTATTTCCTAAAGCTATGTTTATTACTGAAAAGAAACTTGCCCAAAACAATATATAGCAAATGGAATTCCTTGCAATACTCCTGGCAGACAATACTCCATTGGCCTAAGGACATAGGCAGACAAAGTTCTTTGGGTAAATCTGATATCTTTTATTAGACCAACTCATATAGTTGGAAAAATTCTTCTTTGCAAGCTTTTGGGGATAAATATCCTTTGTCAGGCTGAGGAAATATCTGCAGTTGGTGTGTGCTCTTCCTGGATGGAATGAATAGTAAAGAAGCCAGAGGCTGATAGCCTTTTCTTTCTTTCTTTACTATTCATTCCATCCAGGTAGAGCACACACCAACTGCAAATGCTTCCTCAGCCTGACGAAGGGTATTTATCCCTGAAAGCTTGCAAAGAAGAATTTTTTTCAACCATTTGAGTTGGTCTAATAATAAAAGATATCAGATTTGCCCAAAGAAGTTTGTCTGCCTATGTCCTTAGGCCAATGCAGCTACAACCTATGCTCTTGTAATACTCCTGTAAGGGAAACTGGTAAGGAAGAATAATAATGAAATGGAGGCCATGGAGGGAATCTGTCTTATCAGATTTGTGTACCAGGGCCAGTTTAGTCTGTGCACCTTTCTCTAAGCAGAATAGTCTTCAACATTTACATGACTGTTTTTTAGGCATTGAAATAATCTCTAAACATAAAATATTTAATTTGACTCGTAGAATTGAAATGTGCAAAGATGCTCTTCCTGAAAAAGCTTGTCAGTTGGACAGTCGGTACTGGAGAATAACAAATGCCAAAGGTGATGTGGAAGAAGTTCAGGGTCCTGGAGTAGTCGGTATGTAACTGTGCAGATTAAGTTTCATTTCAGCATTTTGGCATAAAAGGGTTTTTTACTGTTTTGTGTGTGAATTGTGCTCATCCATTCTTTCTAGTGACATTGGTTGATTCTGACAATCAGAAGATGACAATAAGCCATGTCCCAGTGTTGATTCTGTTACATATTGTAATGTCACATGCACATACTGTATTTTCTAAATTCAAAGACAATCCTGAATTTGAGATGTGCCCACCCCCCCCCCATTAGATTCTATACATGGAAAAATTATAAATATGTTATAATTTTCAATGTATAGAATCTAATTTATTGATATTTAATTCATTCCCCCAGTACTGCAGGGGGAAGGTGAGGCTGAGACCCAAGGCTGTTGTGGGGCATACACAAGGGAGGGTAAGGAAGGGGAGAGGGGGACCGACAGGCAGCAAGGTGGAAATTGCCTGCCTGTCCCACCACCTACTCCCTACCACTTACCCCACAATGCTTCCTCCACCTGCCCCAATACTGCCTGTCCCACCACCTGCCCCTTCACCTCCTCCTTATTTTGTTCTTATGCTGGCAAGCTCCATCGCTGCTGGATCATTGAGTATGGCCCCAGCCCAGCCCTGTAGCAGCGGCATGGAGTTGGCTGCAGCAGGGACAGAGCCTGCCAATACTGGAGCATTGGTGCAGGGGGGGAGTGGGGAGATGTGGTGCAGGGGGAGAGCCTGGGTGTAGTGGGGGTCTGAGGGTGCAAAGGAGGAGCAGTAGGAGTCAGACAGAAGCTGTGGCTTCAGGCCAAGTTTGGTGCTGGAGCTGGAGCCACAGTAGCCTGACTCCCTGCTGTCTCATACTCAATTCCAGGACAAGGGGCTTTTCCCCCAACCCATGTTAAATAGTGGGGCGGGCGGGAAGAGGTGTGAACTCACCTTGGAATCAAGTAAATATGGTAAGTAAAAACTAAAACAAAATGATCTCTGTGAAAATGAAGTTAATTTGTAATTTTTTTTTTTACTTTCAAGTTGACTAAATCTTTTTCATCAAAACAATCTACAACATGGTTGTGGTTTGTATTTGTTTTATAAACTTACTATAGTGATTGCTTCTCAGGAAGTGAGATGCTTGTTGAAATGTGTGTGCATTTAATAAATTAATATGTGACTGAAACTTAAGTGAGAGAAGAGAATTTTCAGGTAACAAATGTAGAACTTTTCCATCAAGTTAAATTTTCTTCACGTGATGCAATTAAAGCACTCCAAATCATTCGTTACTAGCTCTGTGTTGTAGAGGACACTAGCTGTAGAACTTTTCACAGAAAACAATTGTTATAAGAGGGGAATATGCTTTATACACTTTCCTTCAAAACCTCAATTGTTCTTTATTAACTTTGTACTAACAGGAGAGTTTCCAATAATCAGCCCTGGTCATGTATATGAATATACCAGCTGTACTACCTTCTCCACTACTTCAGGATACATGGAAGGCTACTATACCTTCCACTGTCTCTACTATAAGGACAAGTTTTTCAATGTCACCATTCCCAGGTTTCATATGGTATGCCCAACGTTCAAGGTGTCTACAGCACGCATGGTAAGCAGAGTTGTAGTTTATGCTGTTTTAGATTTTCCTTCTAACCTTTTATTTTTGTAGAAAATAAGATTTAATGTTAGATTTCATGGGTAACATAACTTCCATACCTATTGACAAGGTGCAACAGACTCTGCAATGATGACACTTCTTTTTCTTTGTTTTTTAACTTGTTTCTTAATATTACTACTAAATTCTGTAACAGGTGGGCTTGAAGGATAAGAACTGTTGCAAAATCTGAAACTATACCAAAAACTCTGGGGTTAGGAGGGAGAATTCCTCTTTTTACCAGTATGAATTCCTTTGAACTTTTGGGATGACCTTGAAGCCAAGTAAATAGAGTAATGCAATTCAGTAGAATTCACCAGATTTTAATGTTTAACTATCGGCAGTAATCAGTCTTGAGATGATATCAACATTTAAACAGTGTGCTCCTTAGGGAACTGTGCATAGGCCACTTGGGTTAGAATACTAAATGCAGTAATAGTATTAGTAATAGAAGCTGTGTAGTACTGCCACTAAGAAGTAATATCAGAAGTACTCTGTTATCTGTATTGCCTGCCAAATGCATTAAAAATCTTTTGATCTGTAAAGTTGTAAGCAGTATTGGACTGTCCAGTTTGAAGGAATTGTCTCTTTCCAAATGCCTTGTTACTGTATTTGCAAGTGGTAGACAGTTAAATATAGCTAAGGGATCACAGGCATCAGAGCATAGTTTTTAAAGCTAGAGACAGACGTTACACACAAACTGGGTTAAGTGATCAGAAACTGGTTTAAGTCTGTAACAGAACAGACATTCATTGCACGTAAACCAGTTTGAAAATGTCCAAAGCTGGTTTGAGATAAACGTGGTTGAATGTAGTATCAGACTTAAATCCGTTTGAGCCAAATCAGTTAAGCAATGTCTGTTCCAGACTCCTTGCCTGGTCTAAGTTAAATCAGAGACTCCCAGCATCCCGGCATGCTCTCTGGGCTGGGTTCTGCTCCAAGAGAGCTGGGCTGGCCCCTCCCCTCGTCTCTCTAGCCAGAACGGGTGGGGCGTGGTCAGATGCTGGCCTTCCATGGCCCCAGAAGTAAATTCCTCCCTCGGTCCTGTCTCCTCCCCCTCCCCAGCTGGCAAGCCCTGTGGACCACAGCTGGGGTCTGCCAGCCCCAGCTGCACTGCCACAGCTTTCCTGTAGCCAGGCAGAGACGGAATTCCTGTAGCTCTGTCCGGCTTGCCTGCAGCCAGGGAGGGGATTAATTCCACTGGAGTGGGGAAGAGAGGCAAGCTAGTCCTCTGTGTGTAGATCCAAGACCTGCACCTGTGAGCCCAGAGCTAAGACCTGCAGTACCAGACTGAGAGTTGGAAAGTGTTGGCAAACACCTGACAATCATCATACATGTGCTGAAGATGAAGTTAAGGGAAGTTGCAGACAGTTTCTGGTTAGAAGTTGCACACCAAAGAATGCAGAGAGCTACATTAACATTATAAAGCAGAACCTGTAAAACCTAAACAAAGCCTTTCTGAATGCCTGGCTGTAAGGAGACACTCTGCCCTCAGGATTACTAAGACTTATGCAAGACTTTCTCGTCTTCCTGCTTTACCTTTTAAGTTAGAGTAAGTTGTGTATGCTGTGTGTTACTGGGCTGTATCTTAGTTTAGGCATAGATAAGTAGTAGTTCCCTGTTGTGTGCTTTGCAAATTGCTGTGTTCAGTACATGCTTGCTTCAGAGAGAGAACCTTTTTCCCATTCCCACTCAGTTTGGCAGCAGCTTCTTGCCCCCCCCATCCCCCAGGCTGGTGGCTGGCATCCTGTGAGTCCTGCTAGCCCTGGCTAGTTTCTGGCCATGCCCCCTCTGCTCCAGCAGGGAAAGGTGACAGCCTTGGAGGGCCTCTCTCTTCCCTCCCCTTTGGCAATGACAGGCAGGCATGCTCTAGCACTCCCTGGCTTCTGGCTTGAGCCACTGCAGGCACATACCTGTATTTCCTCATTTAACAGAGAATGTCTGTCCAGTTATTAATCATAGATTCATAGATGTTAGGGTCGGAAGGGACCTCAATAGATCATCAAGTCCGACCCCCTGCATAAGCAGGAAAGAGTGCTGGGTCTAGATGACCCCAGCTAGATACTCGTCTAACCTCCTCTTGAAGACCCCCAGGGTAGGGGAGAGCACCACCTCCCTTGGGAGCCCATTCCAGACCTTGGCCACTCGAACTGTGAAGAAGTTCTTCCTAATGTCTAGTCTAAATCTGCTCTCTGCTAGCTTGTGGCCATTATTTCTTGTAACCCCCGGGGGCACCTTGGTGAATAAATCCTCACCTATTCCCTTCTGTGCCCCCGTGATGAACTTATAGGCAGCCACAAGGTCGCCTCTCAACCTTCTCTTGCGGAGGCTGAAAAGGTCCAGTTTCTCTAGTCTCTCCTCGTAGGGCTTGGTCTGCAGGCCCTTGACCATACGAGTTGCCCTTCTCTGGACCCTCTCCAGGTTATCCGCATCCTTCTTGAAGTGTGGCGCCCAGAATTGCACGCAGTACTCCAACTGCGGTCTGACCAGCGCCCTATAGAGGGGAAGTATCACCTCCCTGGACCTATTCGTCATGCATCTGCTGATGCATGATAAAGTGCCATTGGCTTTTCTGATGGCTTTGTCACACTGCCGGCTCATGTTCATCTTGGAGTCCACTAGGACTCCAAGATCCCTTTCCACCTCTGTGCCACCCAGCAGGTCATTCCCTAGGCTGTAGGTGTGCTGGACATTTTTCCTCCCTAGGTGCAGCACTTTGCATTTCTCCTTGTTGAACTGCATCCTGTTGTTTTCTGCCCACTTGTGCAACCTATCCAGGTCTGCTTGCAGCTGTTCCCTGCCCTCCGGCGTGTCCACTTGTCCCCATAGCTTTGTGTCATCTGCAAACTTGGACAGAGTACATTTCACTCCCTCGTCCAAGTTGCTGATGAAGACATTAAAGAGTATTGGTCCAAGGACCGAACCCTGCGGGGACCCCACTGCCCACACCCTTCCAGGTCGAGACCGACCCATCCACCACGACTCTTTGGGTGCGACCCTCTAGCCAATTCGCCACCCACCGGACTGTGCAGTCATCCACATCACAGCCTCTTAACTTGTTCACCAGTATGGGGTGGGATACCGTATCGAAGGCCTTCCTGAAGTCTAAGTATACGACATCCACCCCTCCTCCTGTGTCCAGGCATTTCGTAACCTGGTCATAGAAAGAGACTAGGTTGGTCAGGCACGATCTGCCCGCCACAAACCCATGCTGGTTTCCCCTCAGCATAATTTGCCCTGCCGGGCTCTCACAAATGTGAGCCTTGATAATTTTTTCAAAGACTTTACCAAGGATGGAGGTGAGACTGACTGGCCTATAATTGCCCGGGTCCTCCTTCCTCCCCTTTTTGAAAATGGGGACCACGTTAGCCCTTTTCCAGTCCTCCGGGACTTGGCCCGTGCGCCACGAGCATTCGAATATTCCCGCCAGTGGCTCTGCAATGACGTCGGCCAGTGCCTTCAGCACCCTCGGATGGAGCCCATCCGGGCCTGCCGACTTAAAGGCATCCAGTTCTTCCAAGTGACTCTGCACCACCTCAGGATCTACGTATGGAAGTCTGGCGCCTTGCTGCTGCCTCTCTACAACCCCAGTGAGAGACAGTTGAAGCTGTGCAGCTTAGACTAACCTGCAAAGAGTGAATCAATTCCGGCTCAGGCTTTTTTGAATGTCTGTCCCTAGCTTAAGAGACATTTTTATTGAGGTTGTGGCAGAACTACACTTTCAAGAGAAGGGAGTTAATTTAATTTTCTTTGCCTTTGTAACCAGTGTAATGGTGATTAGAGCTTTTAGTGAATACACATTTTATATATTCAAATTAATACTGGAGTTTTTTCTTTCTGTGCAACCATGTTGTGGTTTGTCTTCTAAATTGGAGTGGCATTCTTGTTTGTTCATTATAAGAGAATTTTAGTTAAGTCATTTTAACTGGTGAACTGAGAGTCCTTTTTGACCTTTTAACATCTAGTTGGCCTTGAATAACACAGACAATGGAATTGTACCTGATGACACATGCAGTAAGCCTAATAATTTAAGTGAAAGGCTGTTCCTGTGAATGATTGTCTAATTGTAAGTTTTGGAAGTAGCTGGTGCACTTTGGCAATTGTTGTGCATCTACATTCTAACAGCTGTTGAGTTACAAAGCTGGAAATGGCTCCATTTACAGATAGTTCAGAAGGAACTTGGAGATCTTGTTGGCTTAATTGTTGAGCTGTGTGACCAAAAAAAGAAAACCCACTCTAAGGAGCCCTGCAAAACGGAGAGTAACACATTGTTTTAATCCAGAGGATCTCAACCTCTGGCCCCCAGAGCCATATCATCCAGCCTGTGGGGACCCCCATGGGTTGTGATCCTGTGCACTGGTGGTGCAGGGCCCTGATCCTGGCATGCAATGTCTGATCTGGCTCTGCACCATTCATCTGGTTCATGGGTCGAAAAAGTTGAGCACCACCGTTTTCATGAATAAACAGGAAGAACGCAGATTTCAGAGGCTCTGCAAAAGGGAAATGAAACTGTTCATCATACTGGCATCCACAAGGCAGGGCAGTGCTTTGTTTTTGGGGTTTTGTTCTCTGGCAAGTCACTGTTTTCCCAGAGTGAAAATTCATTTTAAATGTTTGTCCCCTCCGTTGGCAATCTTTTGAAAGTGATGTCACTAGGAATGGATTCAAGTTTTTAAAGATGTGGGAAATGAACAGTTGTTTGTTTTAGCAGTTGTAAATAGAGAGCCAGCAGAGGTCACACTTGTAACATGATCTAATTTTTTATTTAGTTTGTTTACATTTTAATAAAGCTGTGACTTTTTTTTTTTTTTACAAGGTGTAGAAATCTCTTGCATTCACTGTTTGATTTGGTAGTAATTTTACTGCTCTGCATCTAATGCTCTACAGTGGGCTTTGAATACTATAGTTGAGTGATGCTCTGATTTTTAGAGTATTTGTTCAAGTAAACGTATTAGTGGTTTACATTTTTGCTCTTGTGTACTTGTGATTATGAAAAAAAATAATTGATTTCAAACAGTCATGATCAGGTTCTGGATCAATTTGCGTGAAAGGTCAAACAGTATAGAAATGTGATTGAATTGTGTAAATTCAGTGTCTCATGTAAAGCCAGGTTTATTCTTAACAGCATTGAGTTATTTATAGTAATCAATCTGTATCTGTGATTAGTGGCTTTTTATATGATTATAAATGAGACATAAGATTGCATAATTGTTTTGAGACAGTTAAGTTGTTAGCTCTCGATCACAGCAAGTTAGGAAAGGACAGAATTAAAAACATGCATGTGTCTTGTTCATAGGAAACCAATCATAATGAATATGCTATGGATGAAGATGAGGATTCGACAGACACTGATGACTATGAAGACAGACGCAGAGCCTTGGATATGCCTGCCCCTTCTGTATGTTGTCCTCGTCATACCTGATAAGACTTAACAAAAAACTCTTGGTCACAGAAGTTGAGCTCTTTGGAATTGCTACATAAGAAAAGATTGAAATTTTGTAAATAAATGAATTTTTCTGCTGCTGAGCAGGGCAACTAGCATGAATGTTGGTGCCAGTTCTGATTTTCATCTGATGAAAATATAGGAATCTTTTTGCATTGGGAACTTTGGGGAAAAGAAGAGGGTCTTGGGTATTGTTCATTTTTTTTTTTTCCAAAGTACAAAGAGCTTGATAGTTTGAGGTAATCATATCATACATTTTATCACTATTGCCTATTTATGACCATATTACAAATGTGGTGTGGGGAGACTTGTTTTTATACAAGCATTTACGACTCAGCAGCAATAGATAACAAATGCAAAAAAAATTTATAAATGTCCTTTCACAATGAGTTTCTACTGTTGATAATTTCTGCTATGAATGAAATTTGCAGTTGGGCTTAGGTAACCCTATTGGGTTGAATCAGGTGCTCTTGTGCATTTTATATTAACATACAGATACCAGGAAATTCTGGTGACTGAGTGCATATACTTCTGCAATGAAACTGACTTTATTTTTCAGATAACCTGTCTTTCAGTTTAATTTTACAGGTAGTAACTCTGATTAGATAATACCCTTTGGAATGTAGTATAAATGCATAATCTGCTGTTTACTAACAAGCAGTTTGTTAATTATTACATCATATCAATTTGTAAATACAGTTTGGGCATTTTCTTTTTACACTGTTTGCTGTCAACATTTGTCACAAGTGACAAGTCCCATGTCTAAGAATCTGTATTACCACATTTTTCTGAATCCTATATGGATTTTTGTAATTATGCCTGATTCAGAATTGGGGCTTAACAATACTAGAAGCTTTATGTCTAGAAGCTTTATATTTGAAGGAACATTTTGTTTTATTCTTTTATTTTTGTTTTCATTGCTGTTAATAAAATAAACCACTACAGCCTCTGTTGCTTTAAAGTGTTACCTGGGACCTTTCTCACTATAACTTAGAGCAATGAGTTGAAAGTTATAAGCAATGTCACTTTAGCAGCTGGTTTCTCTCCAACTATAAGATAAACCAATATGCCTGGCACTCCTGGACCTAGATGAAACCCCTTTGGCTAGATTTTTCCTTGAGCATAGGCAGGCTGCAGCAACAGTAGGTTGTGCCAGCTGGTTTCTTCACGTGATCTTAATGCTGCTACTTTCTCTGGTGCTTGTTGTTTTATCTGCAGTGTCATTGAGGATTAGGATCTCATAGAACAGGATTAAGCAGAACCAGAAAATGCTATAGGAATCAGTCTTATATTAATTATTCATGCAGAACTTCTGTGGGAGAGAGAGAGACTCCATGGGTCTGCAGAATTTGGCCTTTGGGAGATAATCCTAATAAACTCCATAAGTAATGGGAATTGTTAAAAAAAACCAAACACTAATGAACGCTTTACATTAAGTGGAAGGAAAATAGTGTGTGATGTTAACAATCTTTTTCAGGATAAGCTTAAATATGTAGCATTAAAAGGATGAAAATTCTAATATTCATTGAGGGCACAAAGTTATTGTCTGTCGTTTAAGGGAACCCAGATACATGGATTGACTAAATATTTGTAGCACTTAATTTTTTTTTTATAGCACCTTTAAAAGTACTTACAGGTACAGACAGTGGACAGCACTGAAACTATAAATCAGCCTAAATGATAAAAAAAAAATGACTTTGAAGTGTGTCACTTTGAAGCTCTTCTGGTCACAGTTGTTCTCCTCACCAGAGTGCAGAAAGGCTTTGTTCTGTGTCCATCAGCACTCCACAGTTTATGCTTCCTGTTTACCAGGAAACCAGTGTGACTCATTAATGACTTGCTGTCATCTTGAATGTCCTGGGCTCATAGGTTTTGTCTTGCATGTGCCTTTGCTTTTTTTCTTTTCTTTGAAGCTTGATAAGGCATGATGCAGCCAATGTTTTCTGGCTACCACCCCAGAAACTAGTCTTCTCCAGTGTGCTGCAAATAGTCTTGAACATCTGCTCACTCACTCTGGAACCAACTTCCTAGGGAAGTGGTCCTCCCTCCTACCTTGGGTAAATTCAAAAAGAGGTTGGACGAACACCTGTCTGGGATTGTGTGATCCCAGCATGTGCTCCTGCCAGTGGTGGGGGGTCAGACTAGATCAGGCTTATCCAACATACGGCCCGCAGGCTGCCATGCGGCCCGCCAAGGCATTTTCTGTGGCCCGCAGTGCTGCAATGGGAAACGAAAGTAAACACTGTTTACTTTTGTTCCCACCCCTTTCCCCTCCCCCAGCCCCTCAGCAGCTTCCAAATGGCTGCTGAAGGGCTGGGGAAAGGACAAGGTTCCCCCACACACCGCGTCAGCTTGACGTTGCTGATGCGGAGCGTGTGGGAGGAGGAGAGCTGTGTGCCTCTCGGGACAGGATGAGCCCAGCTGGAGCAGCAGAGGCTCAGCTGCACTTTTCCCTACCTGCGCTGGTCAGTCCTGAGCGGCACACAGCTCTGCCGCCGCCTCTGCTGGCTGGTGCCGACCCGAGCGGGTCTGTCCCATCGGGAGCAGCATGCAGCTGAAGCTGGATTCCCACGTGCTGCTGGGGACGGGATCTGTGTGTGCTGCTCCAGATGGGACGGACCCAGCCGGGTCAGCACCAGTCAGGAAAAGTGGCATGCAGCTGAAGCTGGCTTCCCACGTGCTACTGGGGACAGGAGGAGCCCGGCTGGGTCTGCACCGGCCAGCAAAAGTGGCCGCGAAGCCGTGTGTTGCTCGGGATGAGACGAGCCTGGACAGAGTGCAGGAGCTGAGCTGCATTTTCCCCCTGCCTGCACCGCTCAGTCCCAAGTGTACATGGCTCCGCTGCCGCTTTTGCTGGCTGGTGCTGACCCGGCTGGGCTCCTCCTGTCCCCAGTAGCATGTGGGAAGCCAACTTCATGGCAGAAAACGGGATTGTGGGATGGTGCATCAGATCCTATGGTGCCTTTAACTGAATGTCTGCCAGGGACCCAAGTAGTTGCTTGCTAGTGCTTCACAAGAGGAACAGATGGACCCTCTCCCAGCTGTATGTTGGGAATGTCATGAGCAAATGTTCCCCATGTCATCGGGGCCCCGGCTAGAATTCCTGAAGGCCCTTGTACTGTGGACTTTGCCTGACTACCAGGTAGTCATATGGGTGGACCAGCCTCAGTAATCTGAGACCCCCTGGGGCAGCACAATGGAGAAGTCGTTTTTGTGGCTGACTTACTCTAAACCATGGTGTTGTCACACTGGGTCAGGTGAAAGAAACCAGGACTAAGGATCCACAGAATCTGAGTGTCAGGAAGCTGGGAAGCCAGAAGGTCAATCTGAAGAGCTGTCAGAAAACTGGAAGGTTGGGCAGAGCACAGAGTCAGAAGGCAAGCTGGGTTGGGTAGATAGGAGATCAGGTTAGGAATCAAGTTGAGAAAGAGGCTGGGTTAGGAAGCTGAAGGGTCAGGGAAAATGTAGTTCAAGGACAAGCCAAGTAAGGTAGCTGATGGATCAGACAGCTGGCAGAGGGATGAGGCACAGTTTAGGTATGGGTTGAGCCTTGCTGCCCACACACTTCCCCTTCTGGGTCAGGAATTTATATTGGAGTGTAAGGTTAGCTGACCCTGGCTAGTCACTCCAGTGGCAGGAAGTGGGTTGGTGACTAGGCCCAGATGGAGGGTTCTGTCCACCTGCCTGGCCTGTGCGCTCAGCTGGGGAGGTAGCAGACTGGGATGAGTGGTTAGGCCCCCAGGTTCAAAGCAATGGGCTGACAGGTGTTTTAGGCTCAGGATGGCAGTGTAGGTTCTATTGATGACCAGTATTGATGCAGTATGAAAAGCTCATGGGCATACCTGATACTGATCTCTTGTGCATTGGAGAGGCAAAAGAAATGTGGTGCTAGCATCTTGTGGATGGGTGAACCAGTTGTGGACTTGTCTATGCCAAAGTAGTTGGCAACAGACTGGAGAATTTTGGGAGGTTGCTAGCTTCCAGAATGTAGGTGACTGGTAGGGGGTGCACAGGGGTGCACGTGCCCCCCCTGACAGGGCCTGTGCCCCCCTGACAGCTGACACCGATGCTGTTGGCAGGGCTGGTGCCCTCCCCTTCCCCTCCCTGACAGGGCCACTGCTGTTGGTGGCTTCTGCGGATGCCCCCCCCCCCCCCCCCCCCCCCCCCCCGCGATTCAGGAGGCACCAATTACTCATGTTCCAGACAGCAGTTGTCTTCAGCTTCTCATTAGGCATGGCTACATGCAGGCTGGTAGCTTGGCCCTGGAGCTTTGGGGCCAGCTTGAGGAATGTGGCTCTACTTCTCCTGAAATTCTGCCACCACTCTTCGTTATTCCAGGTCTCCAGGACTGTCTGCTTGTCTCCTGGTTCAGACTTGCCCTGTCTGCAAGTGGTCCCAGGGGAATCTCAAAGCTGTCCATAAAGGAGTCCTTTATTTCTACTTTCTCAGATGTGTGGAGCATATAGCAGAACTGGAGGGGATGCCTTGAGTGCAAGGGTTGTGGAGCCTTGATTGTTATTCTTTGTCATGATAGCTCACAGATGTGCTGGAAGACTAGGGAGAAAAAGACCAAGTAGGCAATTACTGCTGCAAACTGTGGAGCAGAGCCAATACCTTGCAATAGTGTTCAGTGAGAGGCTGGAGAGTGAAAAGTTGGTAGAAATCCATTCTTTGTTCCCACTAGAAATGCAGCATGCATGAAATTGACCGGCTCTGCAGTGTCAGGAAGCATTGAGCAGAAACTGGGGTGTCAAATACCTGTAAGGCTTTGGCAATCTAACTCAGCTATTCTTGGAAGCCTCGGGGATTATGGCACAAGGGCCACCAACTTCCTCCTCATCAGCCTTCTAGCTGGTGTGGTGCAACAGCACTGGCTTTGGCATTTCATATAGCACTTCACCTGGGGGGAGATGGGTTGATGTGCCTTTGTACAGAACTAATGCACTCCAGATTAAAGCATTTCAAATTCAGGTGTGATTTTAAAAGGCTACATAAGTACTTTTTTCTGTTGCCTAATTAAAACCACTTGACCCTTCTCAGTTAAGGGATCTTGGTGTTTGTGTACAAATCCCTTCTAACTTGTGACTTGGTTCTTCAGTCAGATCCTGTGAAGACTAGTTAAGAGGAGGGCAAGGCTGCAGTAAACCCATCTATCTCATGGTCTTGTCCTTTTCAGCTTATTGTTACCTTTTGGCTGTAGGCTCTGTCCTTTGTAGCATCTTGATTAAGGCAGTAGCCCTGACAAGTGGAGTTTCTGCAGGTGGGACTCTGTTAAAGCCATCTTGAAAGTAATTAGGTTCCCTCTAGAGCCGGGGCAGGCAATTATTTCAGGTGTAGGGCTGCTTACTGAGTTTTGGCAAGCCATCGAGGGCCTCATGACAGGCAGCCAGGGACAGATAAATATTAATTTTCTAATTTTTTTAGGGGCCCCGCGGATCGGATAGAATGGCCTAGCAGGCCGCATCTAGCCCATGGGTCGCATTTTGACCACCCCTGCTCTAGAGGCCCTGTCCCTCCAGTGGTCCTTGAGATTTTTATGGCCCTAGAACCCTTGTTTCTCCCACAAAGGCAAAAAAGGATGCGACAGAAATGGAGGGAGGTTGTAAGTAGGAACTTCAGCCTTTTTCTCCTGATGTAGACACAGGGGTTTAATGGATAAGAATTGTGCCCTTGGCAACATGGGGGTTGTGTCCCAGTAGTCTCTGTCTGCTCACTAATCTCATGCTTCTCCCTGTTGCCCACTTTAGGAGATGTCATTGCAGGTGGACATGTCAATGTGGCCAGTAGCCAAGGGGTTAATGTAAGGACCTTGCAGCCACTCTTGTTGCTCAGTGCTGCTGATTTCAGTTGCCAGGGGGTTTTGCAACACTGAATTCAGTAGCATCTCCCTCTGCAGCTGTGGTATCTCCCACTGGGGTCGGGGGAACCCAAGGCTGAAAAGGGAATTGGGGCTGTGACCCCCATAAGCCCCCAACTGCCTCACAGGTTGCAAGTGACTCCTACCACTGCTCCCTGAGGCCAAAGCCTAGAGTCTGCCCAAGTTCCACAGATTCCCCTTGCTGGTGGCAATAAACAACGGTAGATCTGTGGTGCCCCTATTAACTTGGTGCTGGTGGCTCGTGCCCCAGTCACCCATCACTAGTTACACTAATGTGTGGACTTTCCTGCATTGCATGAGTGCCTGAAACCAAGGAAATGATTTGATCAGAAGTGAAAGGACCTGATGTTTAATCGAGTCCATGAAGTGCAAAAATTGTGCATACTGTGTAAACAGGGACAAAGTATGTTTGTAATGTTTAGTGTCCACTTGCATACATTCATGCTTTTATCCTAAGCAAACAGGATTGCTTTACAGAAGTGGTCAAGATATAAAAATGCCTGGATAGGCACTTTTATATGCAAGCCACTTTTGCAGATAGTTTTCATAAAGCTTGCCTGCAGCTTAACACTAAAAAAAAAATAATCTCCTGGACTTCTGTAGAGCAGGGAAGGGATAACTTGAATGCTCATTAGCCATCACTGGGGGGACATACATATGCACTTCAGCAGACTGAAGGATTGCTTGCTTAGATTGCTAGTGGCTGAGAATATTGTTGCCTGAATTGTACATTGAATCTTTTCTTTCCGTATTCTGGATTGGATGGGTTTTCTGCCAGATAGAGGAACAAGAGGCCTCCATTTGGCTTCCTATCATGGAGTCAGCTCAGGCAATAGCTCAAAAATTGATTAAAGTCATATTGCTTGAATTGTGCTTTGTGAATGTAGTGACCATTAGGAAAAGTCAGCTGATAGTTTTTTTCTATTAAGCGGCTACCCCATAGTATTTAACATATTAATATCACTTAATATTATTAATCCTAACTCACCTGTGAGGCAGGAAGCTGGTATTACTGTTTTAGAGATGAGGAAACGCATATACAACAGGGTTAAGTGAGAAGCCCTATTACATGATTGTAGTATAATATATGGCATTAGTAGAGGGAAATTTATGATAGGTAGTATATTAGTGGTTATTATCAGCAGCTAAATATGGAACACTTATTTGTCAATTATAGGCGACCCTCGCCATTTGTGGGGGATACACATGAATGAGAGCCATGTGAATGGCAAAATCCACAAATATGGCACTGTGTTCATGAATGTCATGACTGCAGTGTCCCTGGCGGCTGGGGGGGAGCACAGCTGCACTGGCAATGGCAGGAGCCTGGTGGCGGCAAGCGTGGAGCTCCTGTAAGTGTATTTAAGATGCGGGTTTGGCACTTGCGAATATTTGAAACCGCAAATGCCAAACCCAAAAATAGCGACCGTTTCCTGTACTTGTCAGTACCACAGACCAGTGAGGGCCAACCTTTTGGGCAGGAGTGCTGCAAATTAGCTCTATACCCTCTCCAAGTGCCATTCTGATCCCCTTTGCCTGCTTGATCTGCTGCTCTGCTTCCTGTCTCTTGCCCTATCTGCCACTGTGCTGCTTGTCTGTCCTCTCCTTGATCTGCCGTATGCCACACACAGCCAGCCCATGCCACTTGTGGTATGTGGTTCAGGTTGGCCACCCTTGCCATAAACTATTTCCTTAAGAATTAACGTTCACAGAGGGAAGGTAAAAACAACTGGCAAAGTGGCTGGAAGTTTAGTAACTGCATCACGCTAAAAGATGAAGCTTGAGCCGTATTCCAGTCATGTTGGTGCTACTGTTGCTTATGAAATTAATATTTTTGGTCCAATCACGTTGATGCTACTGTTGCTTATAAAATTAATATTTTTGGTATTGAAGTGTTTGGTTTGAGGGAGCAAAGTCAGATGTTAAAGCTGTCTGCTGGTCTTTATAAGAAGGCTCACAGCAAATGAGGGATTTGAAGATGAGAGACTGAATGGTGATAGTCCTGGAGGAGATGCTATTCATAAGGAGTGGGTGAAAAGTGGTGACTTCATGAGATAGGACAGATCTCCTAGAGTGCGCATCCCAGGGTGATTGCTGCGTAGACATATCTGGTGAGTTTCCTAGTGAATCTAGTGTGTCTTAAGATTTGGTCCATTTACAACGTGTTGAATTAGGTTGGATGATGCTTCAGATACTATCAGTAGTTAATGCAGTCCCTATATGGGAGCTGAACTGGGTTTTTGTGAAATTTCCCTAATGTAGTATGGTCCTGGTCACAACTACTGGACAGGTCACTCTCCTTTCACAGTTATAACGTCTGGTTGTTTGTTCTCTTTCTCTCCCTTGATTTAGAGAACGTTGCTTTAGAAAGCTTCATTACTTCAGCTACCAGGACAATGTTACTTAATGGGGGGGTCTGTTAATTTCTACACTGGCCTGGGAGAACTAGGACATATAAATAGTACATATATACTTGGGTTTATATGAAATAAAAAACTGAATAGGGTCACCCACCTCAGGAAAAAAGCACTTTGGCATAGACAATGGAAATCTCAATGTCTGGTCGATAATATCAGGAACTGGAGTCCAGAAGAAAAGGGTCTGGTTTAAAGCCTGTGGAATCATGCACAGAAGAACCTGAGTCACTTTGTATCCAAAGTGTATTCTTAATTCAACAATTTCGTAGCACATTGCTGAATTAAGAATGAGACACTTGGCTGTTTGCTGTGGCTCTTATTTCAAAAGGCACTGCTTTTCTGATTAGCTGGAGCTCATCTAGTCCACAGCTCATAGTGAAGTGGCACCTTTTGAAGTAAAAGCTGCATCAAACCATGCCATAAATACCCCCAGATACTTCCCAAAACCTCATCTTTTCAGGGGGGTTAGAAAACTAAGCCTGCAAAATATTCTGGTTCTACTGAATTTGCCACCCCCAGGTCTGGGAGTAAAAATGTAGCTCTGTAGTGTAGAGGGCTTCTGGTAATCCTGTACTTCAGGGCTTTTGCCAGTTGGGGCCAAGAAGTACTTTTTCTGTCCCTTTCATGAATGCCACAGGCTATTGAGTTGTGTGGGTTTTTGGTTTTTTCCTTTTGGGACATTCAGATTTCGGCCACAGCTAAGGCTAGGAGTTTTAACTGAAGTGGATTGATGTTTCTTCCAGTAACAGGAACTGAGGGGTTTCTGGCTAAAGGATCTGTCTCTTCCACTAAGGGTAATACCAATCACCAAATTAGGATTTTGATGACAGTTTGTGCTTTTCTCTAGCATGGAGCGTAGTCTTTTTCCCTAGGATATCCCAAGCAGATATTAAACAACAACTTCCTGCTGCTGCAGTGGTGGTACCATCATCTCTCTGGTTTTTACCTGAGGCATATTATGAAATGCTTTTGGTGCATGAAGGTTTGAGGATTCATTTGAGTAACGATTGCCTGTAAATACAGGGGACTTGACTTGATGGCTCAGGAGGCCTCTTCCAGTTTCAGGTTTTTATGTTGCTGTTCAGAGTAGATTCACTTTGTCTACCCAGCAGTCAGCCTGGGATGAGCAGAGCACTCTAGAAGATATGTCACACTGCTACTGATAGCCGAGCACGATCCGGGGCCTACACAACACACACCACTGTAGTGTGCTGTGTAAACATGTGTCTGCAGAGGGAGAGGTGTGAGAAAAAGCAATTTTGTGCCCAAAAGCTTCTCTAACATGTCTTCCAAGTTATACAGTTATTCCAATAACACCAAAACACACCTTGCTTCTTTTGAATTTCCTGTACCATCACAGCTACAATAATACTCCATCCCTACTATGAGGGATAGTTGCAAACTTCATAAGGAGATGCCTTGTTGGGACAGTTGTTCTTGCTGATATAGACTGCCTCTCAAATATGACTTGGCTCTACTAGTATTTCAGATGAATAATAAATGCTGGTTTGCTTGGAAAAGGCAGCCTGCATTACTGCAATTACTAAGGAATTTTTCTGTGGCCACACCAGTGTGTGTTGTAACCCAAAGGCCTGGTGTTTCAGTGAAAGGACCGTGGCATCTGCTATTATTAACAAGATGGGTCTGAGGCTGGCTTCAAGAGGTAGTTGGAGAGATTGTATAAATGTTGAGGCCTTGAGCAAACCTGTTCAAGCCATGTTCATGCCATGAAATGATCCGTGTAATGTACTCAAAGACAAAATACTGCCACTAGTTGACTAATGTAAATCAACACATTACATATTATTTCCATCTGAAGGCAATGACTTACAAAACATTTTTAACACTGTACTGCTACTCTGTGTTGAAAAGCCTCATCTCTATCTAGTTGTTTATAATTAAATAGAAAAATGTAATTGATTAAATTTGTGAAAAGATGGCAAAGGAATTGAATCTTCAGTGCTGAAGATCTTAACCCACATCTTGGTCTGATTCATAAATGGATGACATACATGAATAAAAATAGCTCTTGTAATTACACTACATATGGGATAAAAATGATAAATCTAAGCCCTTCCGCTTCAGGATTTAATGTAATGTCAGCTGAGGTCAGGAAGAAAAGCTTTCACTTAATTATACTAGACACATTTAACACCTGTTAGTTCTCTCCTAGTCCAGTTACAGTCCTATGTAGAGCAAATCTCTGCATAATTAAGCCTAGTAGAATCTATTCAGTAAACATTTCTTGCTATATTAAACTGGGATTTATTGATGCAGTGGACAGACTTCAAATGCTATTTACTATGAACAGCCAGGTTTCTCTGCAAATATATGGAGTGTTTCTACTGTCAGTTAGGTCTTGTGTTCTCTTTAAGGATCGATTTAATGATTCAGAGGCTTGATACTTAACAGAGATTAATGCTCCCAGCCTTTTCTTTTAATGTTAAATATGCAGATATCTTGGTATGAGATTGCTTCTGTGTGTGTGTGTGTGTGTGTGTGTGTGTATGTATGTATGTATGTGTATATATATATCTATATAGATATACACACGCGCACTAGCAATATACTATGTATAGTTGTGTGTGTGTGTGTGTGTATGTATATATATCTATATAGATATACACGCGCACTAGCAATATACTATGTATAGTTGTGTGTGTGTGTGTGTGTGTGTGTATGTATGTATATATATCTATATAGATATACACACGCGTACTAGCAATATACTATGTATAGTTGTGTGTGTGTGTGTGTATGTATGTATATATATCTATATAGATATACACACGCGTACTAGCAATATACTATGTATAGTTGTGTGTGTGTGTGTGTGTGTATGTATATATATCTATATAGATATACACGCGCACTAGCAATATACTATGTATAGTTGTGTGTGTGTGTGTGTGTGTATGTATATATATCTATATAGATATACACGCGCACTAGCAATATACTATGTATAGTTGTGTGTGTGTGTGTGTGTGTATGTATGTATATATATCTATATAGATATACACATGCGTACTAGCAATATACTATGTATAGTTGTGTGTGTGTGTGTGTGTATGTATGTATATATATCTATATAGATATACACATGCGTACTAGCAATATACTATGTATAGTTGTGTGTGTGTGTGTGTGTGTGTATGTATGTATATATATCTATATAGATATACACATGCGTACTAGCAATATACTATGTATAGTTGTGTGTGTGTGTGTGTGTGTGTGTGTGTGTATGTATAGTGTGTGTGTGTGTGTGTGTGTGTGTGTGTATAGTCAAGAAATAACATTAATTAGAAAATGAAAATGTTATTAAGCATGTCCCTCTTCATTTTACCTGAATAAAAGGAATGTGTGTGCTCAAATAAAAGCAGGTAGCTGTAATTCACAGGAAGTAGCCTCACAACATGTGCTACCCTGGTCAATTTTCCAGAAATATTGGTGAATCTTAACTCTGTCAATGAAGTTTTTGAACAGCAAATTATTCTAATGTTATATTCAGTGTATTTCAATTAGTGGTATTCTGTTACTTCCTTTGGATTAATCAATAGCCTACTGCATTTCACTGCAACAAAGCTTTCCCTGGTGTTCAGCCTATTGCATCATTTCGCCTCTGGCTACTGAACCAATTAATTCTTCTTGATGCTTATGCTCTTCAGATATTTGCTCATGTTAATTTGTTCACCTGTCTTCTGTACACAGAGAAAAATGGACTTTCATTTTGGATGAGACTTATTTGAGAATAAGAAAAGCAGTTCAGGAAAGAACTGAAAGAAATTTCCAGAAGAGGAAATGATCCTTCACCCACTTACAACCATCTTAGCACAACTGCTTTGAATACAAGCAATTAATCAGTCTGTGTTAGACATGCAGCACACACATTAAGTCATACATTGTACAAAGTTATAGGTCTAGAAGGGCAGAAAAGGTTCTTTGGGTAAATCAGATATTTTTTATTAGTCCAACTCAAATACTTCTAGGTCTAGAAGGGACACTCAGGTCATCTGGCCCAGGCCCAAAGCAAAACCAGCTCCCCCTAAGCCATTCTTTGCAGATGTTTATCTAATCTCTTGTTAAGAAAAACTCCAGAAATGGAGATCCCACAAGCTCCCTAAGTAATCTATTCCAGTGCTTAGCAGTCTTAAACTTAGGAAAACCTAATACCTCACCTAAATTTCTCTTACTGCAGTGTAAGGGCTACTGTTACTTCTCTTAACCCCACCAGACAAGAAAAGCAGTTTCTTCCCTCTTCCACCAAACCCATACAGGACAAAGATCAGACCTTGAGAGAAATATTCCTAGCCCTTCTTCTCTTGTATTTCAAACAGCCCCCTAACCTGGCCCAGTTTATCAGAAGCAAGCTCTCCCCTGTCCAACAGCCATCAAGTGAAGCACAGCCTTGACCCTTAGCAAGAAATGCTTAATCTATCAGCACATCACAGCCACACAACACTTGTGTAACAGGGAGCCAGAGCTTCTGTCCCAAAAAGAGGGAGACAGCTAATTTGCCTGCTGCCTAAGTGAACAAGCAGCCAAGATCTAAGCAGCAGCAGGGAGGATTGAGTGGCTCAAGGTAAACACTTGGATGAGCTTGCAGATATGGCAGTGGCAGGGATAGCTAAGGCAAACACCTGGCAGCTGGGCAGTCTGGAGAGAGTCTGAGGACCCTCTTCTGCCTCCAAGGCCAGAAGGGTGAGAACCAATAGGAGTGCTGCTTCAGCATGTGTTACCCAGAGTGGGCGAAAGTTTTTTACATTAAAGTGACAGCTCACCTTTTCTTTATATTTGTTTACCCAGAGCAGGAGTGTTAAGGTTAAAGCAATGGCTTGCCTTTATGTTTCAGTTTAGACCAGTGGACCAGGAGTGGCTACAAGGGGTGAAGAGGAGGCCACTGGGGTACCTTGAGGGATACACCAAGCTTTGGAGCCCTGCCAAGGACAGGACACCTTTCCGGGCATGAGCTAAGGCAGCACGTGACTGTTTATTCGAGACCTGGTGTTCACAAATTGGAATTAACAGTCACATGCTGCCTTGGCTTTTGCCCGGAAAGGTGTTCTCCCTGCAACCTCCCCAGAAAACGCCATGCTGGTGTTCCTTCCTCGGGAAGCCTTCCCCTATCCTGCCTGCCATGACTTGAATGTTTTCTAGTGGTGGGGAAGTGGCTTGCCAGGGTCTTCCATGACGCAGGGTCCCGGTGGTCACTAGCGGGGCTCTGCCACCCCTACACCCCATCCTCACACCACCTTGATGAGTTGTCTCAAATTTGCGACCCAGTACCTCTTCCTCCACTACCGCAGAACCTCACGGGTCAACGCTTCTCCTCAGATACCGCCTTCTGGGTCTGACGGTCTTCCTCCGTCTTATGTCGTTTTTGTCCACCTTCCTCGTGGGGCCTGAGTTAACCTGAGAGAAACTTAGTCCTGCCCTCAACACAACTGGCCATGTACTAAATTATGCACCGCCTCTCCCCCTATCTCGACCCTTTTCCTACTTCTCAACCCCTTCACTCGGGGAAACGAAAATTAACCATTCAAAAGAAAAACACTCCCTTCCCAGGCCTTTTGCGTCAGAGACCCTAGGTGTCAAGCTCTCTCTACCCCTTGGCTAGGAGTGAACCCCTACCCGGGTTCTCTTTTCTATCTTCTCCTTTTTCCCTTGCCTCTACAGCCCTGGGCTGTCTTGTCTTTCTGCTCCCTACAGCATTCTTATTTGGAGCCTGCTCTGCTCCCCTGTAGGAGGCCGGATCTCCCTCTCCCTCAGGAGGACTCCCAGAGTGCTGTGACATCTCTCTGGCTGCCTCCGCTGTGGCTCATTCTCCAAGCCAGGCTTCTCCTCCTCCCTTTGACCCACGCCGCTCCCACCTGTGGAGGCAACTCCCGTGTGGCGTCTGATGCTCTCCCTGCTGCTGGAACCTCTGCCGGCAGGCAGAGCCGCTTCTCTCTTGCTTTCGGCGTTAGTGGTGGGCTCCCGCCTTCTCAAGGTTTGACAAGCGTCAGGAGCCTCCTGCGGCTTCTCGTTCACTGCTCCTCCCTCCTGGAGATAATCCCGGGAGGGGCCGGGTGTCCCCGCCCTTCCCGGGTCCTTCCTCTCTCCCCCCTTCCCTTGTCCATCCGTTTCTTTTATCGCCATTGTGCGGGGCTCCCTCATGACATCACTGGCCGGCCTCAGCTGAGTTAAACGCGCAGCTAATGAGCTGTGCAGGTTTTTCTTTGATTCCTGTTGCATCACGGCTCCTGTTTAAGGTAAGTAATCTTTTCTTATTTTTCTCTTCCTGTGTGTTTGTTTTTCTCTCCTGGTACAGTTCTCCTTAATCTCCAGGGATCATGTTCAAATTCCTCATGTGATAAGACATTCCTTTGTAAGGAACTGTCTCCAAAGTCTAACCCTTATCACTACAGGTGCCCCCTTTGTGTCCATGCCAGGACAGCTGTGCTGCCCGCCGCTGCTGGTACACCACTGCCCTGAACCCTGATAGAGTCATAGCCGCTTGGGAGGGGAATGCATTGTTTAGTTTAAATTTATTGTAAATGGGGCTGGTTGAATTTTATGGGCATGAAGGAAGGTACGTGAGGTGCACAAGAGGCATCAATACAAATTCTGATGCTCTTTCTATCCTCCCTCCCTCCAGTTTTTAGATCCCCTCCCACTGCTAGCTGCAGGCTGATCAATCCCTGTTGGTGTGACAAGAGGCAGAAAGAGAAAGAAAGAAAAAGGAAGAGGATGGCAATACTTCCTTCAGGATACTCTCAACAATTGAACTATTATGCATTATAATTATAGTTGACTTTCATCCTGCCTGATATAGACTTCTAATAACAGGTAATACTAATAATAGGAGGCAATTATTAATTCCAGTAGTAATATATTAATGAGTTTATAGTAATATTAATGCTGATTTATTAATGGTCAATAATGATTGTAACGGTTCAATTCCTTATTACAGTGTTTCAAAGCAGGTAACCTTATCACCTTGCACACATCACACACATCCTGTGCCTCCACCATATATATATAGCCAATGCATGATATAGACTTATATTGTATAGACTCATAATTACAGTTTGATTCCTTCTGATGAGAAAGCAGATAATGAGCGTAAGACAGGTGATTATGCGCTCTCCTTTCCTCTTTCCCCCGGGAGGGAGGGGTGAAGAAAATGCCCACCACCTGGTTCAAGCTCTTCTCTAGGTCCCTCTAGTCCTGTTGAGAAGAGATGCATACCCTTCTGTTTTACATACAGCCCTTACTGAACTTGTATTAGTTCCTTCTCCTGGTTGCTGGCTACAAGTACTGCTGAGGCTTTTCTTCTGTGTACTACTTGAATTGTAGAGACTTTGTTTGCAGGCTTTGGCCCAAGCATCAGCTCAAGTATGGTAAGAGTTACACAAGTTCTGCAGATCCATTTCATATTATTCTAGCCCTCCTCCTGGTTGCTGGCCCTGTTTGCTAATCAGCGTATTATGGAATTGTAATTAAAGGATTGTTGCTGGCCACAATTATGGAGGCTTTCTTTTTGGTTGCTGGCTAAGACCTCCGGCAAATTACCTCCCGGGGTCTGGGTAGTAGGCCCAGGCCTGTGGGCTCTTCACCCTACTTGCCCATCTCTGCACCTCTCCGTTGCACCCTTGTAACTTTTGAATCATTGCTGGCCACAAAGCAATGACCTTATATGACACTTCATATAGTCTGTTGCCCTCCTTCTGGTTACTGGCAGTGTCCCAGCAAATTTGGGAAATTTTGTACATGTCTTTTGACTCGGGGAAAGTGTGCTGGGGAAAAATCCTCCCTGCCTTTCGTAGTCTTCTCACCCTCCTCCTTGTTACTGGTCATATCCTGCATCAGTACAAGCTGGACAAGTTGTGCAAGCACATTTCATTTATTGCTGCAGAGGGCTTGGGTTGCAGGTGGTGTCTTCCACTAAGGAAGCTTGAGTTTATCTTCTGAATTGCAGAGGCCGCCTTCTTGGTTGCTGGCCAAGACCCTGTGGTCCGGGTAGTAGGCTCTTCACCGCACTTACCTCTGCCTTACATCTCTCTATTTCTTACACCTCTCCATTGCACCCTTGGAACTTTGGAATCATTGCTGGCCACAAAGCAAGCAGTGCTCAGGAGCTATGACTACTGCAGTGGCAGAAGCTGAGGCTTCTTCACTGGCTTTGGCCTGAGCATCAGCTCGATTTGCACAAGTTCTGAAGGCCCACTTCATATAGTCCTCTTACCCTACACCTGTTTACTGGTCATGTCCCAGCAAATTCGGACTGGGGTACATGTCTTTTGATACCCACCCACCACTCTGTCTCCTCCTTGAGTTTCTTCTCTGACTTGCGGAAAGAAGGAAGATTTTAAATAAATAAATAGATAGTAGAAATCCCCCCCTCCCCCCACCTGAGGTGGATACATGGAGGGGTTGGAGGACAGGAGGGTATATGGGTGGGCGGGGGGGTGTGTGACACATATACTATAGGTGGTGGGGGGGGCCCAAAGAATTAAGAGGATGTTGAAAATTAATGGATTATTTCTCTCCCTGCCCATGCTTCCTTCCATCCCTCTCCCCACCCCACCTGAGGGGGCCCCTTTGCCACCATGCCTAGGGCACCCCCTTGAACCAGCTGTCTTCCTGAAGGGACATGTTCAATAACCAGGAAGGGGGTGCAGGATGCCTCCCTCTATCCCTCTCCCCCACCCAACCCACCTGCACACTCCTCCCTCCCTCCCTCCCTCCCTCCCTCCCTAAGCTTTGTGCCCAGCAAAGATTCCAAAGTTACAATGCAACAAAGAGTAGCATGGCCTGACTGAGCCAGCCAGCTGAGTTGGGCCATTCATCTGCACCTGAGGGGGCCCCAACCATGCCTGGGGGACCCTGGTAGGGACTCTTTGCCACCAAGCCTGTGGGCCCCCACCTGAGGAGGCCCCTTCCTCCCTCACTAAGCGTTGTGGGTATGTTTGCTTTCTTTCTTGCAAGAAAATGCTGGCGGCTGCAGACTAGCACTAGCCAAGCATTTGACTTCCGTCCATATGATAACAGCACACCCTGCAACTTTCCAATAATGCCATGACTCCATGAAAGTCACACAGTCATCAGTAACCAGGAAGGACCAGTAACCAGGCTAGATGTCTGCCTGCCTCCCTCCTTCTTGCCTTCCCACCATGAAGCCCTTTATCCATCCATATCATATCAAGGAATTACTCAAGGGACCATGGGAGCATATTGTGAATTGGTGTTTTATCCTATTGTATTACATTTGCTGGCAATGGCTGTACTGTGAAAAAATGTATTCACCAGTTGACTACCAATGGCATTGTGGAGTAAAAAACAAAACATCTATACTGTTTTAGCTTAATTGTGATTTCACAATTGAATTGATTGCAATTCAATTTCTTGTGGAAAAAAATAAAGATGAGGACCAAAAATTCTGATTTGTACTTGCTCCTGCATGATTTCAGGGGATGGACCTGGGAGCAGTTTGCAGCTAGCCAGGGGCAGGAGTGAGTGCAGTAGCTTTGTAGGCTGGACACAAAGCTGGTCAGGGCCCATATTTCAGATTGGTTGGACTCCCCTCTAGGCACCTCAGTAATGTGGTACAAATAGGTTGGAATTTAAACATAATGCCTTTTTGCAAAATGCTTCTGTATTCGACATAACTTGCAATAGCTTCTGCATATAGATTGAGGCCTGCTTTGCACATAAAACTTCAGTGACCTAGAGTTACACGGAGATAAGGGGTTACTAAAGGACATTAAGTTTGCCGCAGTTCCCCCTGTTAAAAACACGCATGTGCTATAACCTAACCCATAATAAGTTGGGTCTAGCCTGGAAACTTTGACATCCTGTGGAAACTTAGACGTAACAGTAAAAACTGTAAAGCTGCCAATAGTTGCATGACACGCTAAAGTTCTTTGTTTAGGTAAGCTATAAAATGAACCCTCGGGCAAAACCCGGGGTCGACTCCGATTTGAGTGACTCAGCTCCCTTGTCGATCTGTTTGCAAACAATAAACTTGACGTGGACCCAGCCTGAGTGTGTGTGACTCTCCTAGAGGTAAAATTGGACAAGCCTCCAGGGGCACGAAACTAGCAGTTTGTGCAACAATTTGGCGAGCCAACCAGGAGAGGCCCTTGGCCCATCCCGGGGTCAGACGACAAGACCGGCAAAGGTGTCTGTGAAGTGCGCACCAGACCGCTTTTGGAGTCTGTCACGGTCACTGGGAACGTGAGTCGGGACACCCGGGAGGTTAAAGACTCTCCACTGAATGAGTCACCCAGGCTGAGCAGGGTCCAAAGAGACGGCGCCAGGGTGTTGGCAGGAGTAAGTATTCGCTTTCCTTGTGTCACTTGAATAGTCTTTCGGGGATTTTTGGAATTTTGGATATTGGTTTTGGTGTTCAGTGTAGAGGTCTGGACATTAGCCCCAGGGACTTTGTTTTGAAATTCAGCAAATAGGTCTGAATAGACACAATGGGTTCGGGTAGCTCCCGAGAAGAAAACTCTGCAACCCCATTAGGACGCATGCTAAGAAACTTTAGTAAATTCAAAGGAGATTACGGGGTAGAAATGTCAAAAGAAAGATTGATTACTTTTTGTCTGTTAGAGTGGCCATCATTTGGAGTGGGATGGCCAGATGCCGGTTCTTTTGATGTGAATCTGACTAAGGCGGTGTGGGGGGAGAGGTAGGTCTGACTGAATGAATGTGCGTCTGTGTATTTAAAAAAATGAGCCACTGACCAGGTCTGGGACTAAGGCTGAGTCTAGCCGCCCCAATTCTGTCTGATAAGGTAGTGTCGAACGCAAGGCTCCTCGTGACCCAGTGGACAGATGTCTGAGTGATTTTGTTTTTCCCAAATCCGTTGTCCCAGTATCTTCTGTCAAGGGCAAGAGTGAAAGAATCCCTTTTGTGTTTCCCTCCCTCCTTCCACTGTATGAGCCGGTGTCGGGTCAGTAGCCTTGGGTCTGGGCAGTAAAAACTGCGGGGCAAGGCACTGAGCAGCCTGGACGTCCTAAATAAGCCTTTCCTGTGTCTTTCTGTGTGCTCAAAATCATGGTGACTGGATCTGAACCTTATTAAATACAGGTCAGTTTAAAACCTTATTGCCAGCTAGAATTTTGTCTGGTAAAGGATCCTATTTTTGTTTGAGAACATATGTTGTATTCAGGAAAAAACTGCTCAAAGCGCCCTCATCCAACAGCACGTCGGGCTCGTCGTAAATTAACTAAGATGCTGGGAGAAAGCCCTGGGTCCTCTTTAATTCTGATAGTGAGGGAGATCTGACTCAAGGGTTAAGGCGCAGGGATGAGGCTAAAACACCACCGGACACAGACCAAATGGATCGGGAAGAGATAGCTGACACAAGCCGTTCTAAAACACCTCCCCCACATGAGAAAAAAGCTGTAAAAGGTATTGAGAGAAGACGAACCAGATTGCCTGTGTGTAAGCCCCTCCTCACGAAAGTTGGGAATAACATGTTGGAGCATGCCTTTGTAGTTTAACAAAGCTGCAAGATAATATCTTCTTCTGTGAAAACCTGATTGTAATGCGGCTGCCAGTGAAACAGGGCTCAAATTACCAAATGGCCCTCCGGGCAGCCGAGGCTGTGTCAGAAGCCAAAGGAACTGAGATTTTAGAGAATGTTGATTCATGTATATGGGCAGATGACGCCTCCTTCAGGTTAGTGCAAGACTTGAGAGCTGTAAACAAAAAGATTTTAGTGGATCATCCTATGGTCCCAAATCCCCACACCCTTCTGACCCAAGTTCCAGCAGATGCCAAGGTGTTTTCTGTGTTAGATTTAAAAGATGCTTTTTTCTCTATCCCGCTACACAAAGATAGTCAGAAATAGTTTGCCTTTGAATGGGAAGATCCGGACACGTATCATAAGACTCAGTTGTTATGGACAGCGTTGCCCCAGGGATTTGTCTCATCCCCCCATATCTTTGGAACAGCATTGCAAAAAGACTTGGAGCACTGGAAAGAGAGAGACCCTGAGGTGGCGCTGCTGCAGTATGTTGATGATTTATTGGTAGCAAGTCCTGATGTGCAGACAGGAAAAAGAGCGACAGAATCCTTGCTGAATACCCTGGGAAAGAAAGGGTATGAAGTGTCATGGGAAAAGGCTCAAATTTGTCAGCCAAAGGTCACCTTTTTGGGTTATGAGATTGAGAAGGGGGCTCGGACTGAGTAGAGATCGAATTCAAGCAATACAGGATATGCCTGCCCCCCAAAACCCCAAAGAGCTGTGAGTTTTCCTGGGCCTAACCGGGTTTTGTAGACTGTGGATTCCTGATTATGGGGGAAAAGCCAAGCCCCTATATGAGTCCCTCACAAAGGAGGGTCTCACAAATTGGAAATGGACTAAGGAAAACCAACATGCATTTGAGTTATTGAAAGCTGCCCTCTTGGAACCCCCAGCGTTGATAATTCCAAATGGGCGCAAGCCCTATAGACTGTATGTGCATGTGAATAAAGGGGTGGCCTCAGGGGTCTTAACTCAACCAGTAGGCCCAACTTGGAAGCCCGTGGGCTACTACTCCAAGGTCCTAGACCCGGTGGCAAAGGGGTGGCCTGCATGTTTGAGGGCTGTCGCCGCCACAGCTACTCTTGTGGAGGAGGCCCAAAAGATTGTTATGGGAGCGGATATGAAAATACATACACCACATGGGGTTCCCCAGATCCTCGGAGGAGAGGGAGGGAAATTTTTAAACCCCTCCAGACAATCCAGGTATAAAATCTTTCTCCTATCTAATCCAGGCCTCACCTTCAAGCACACCACTGCTTTGAACCCAGTCACCCTGATGCCAGAACCGGGACCTCCATGCCATGATTGCTTAGAGGTATTGAGTCAGACAGTACTAATTCGTCCTGACTTGGCAGACGACCCACTTGAGGACCCAGAGGAGGAGTTCCTCGTAGATGGTTCAAGTAGTGTACATGGCGTGCGGCATACGGGGTGTGCTGTGGTAACCTTGACTGAGACTGTATGGAAAGAAAAACTCCCTGCAAATTGGTCAGCACAGGCAGCAGAGCTCACTGCCCTGACACGTGCATTGGTATTAGGAAAAGACAAAAGGGTAAACATTTTTACAGATTCGCACTATGCCTTTGCCACTGTACATGCCCATGGGTTGTTGTGGAAAGAACGTGGGTTCATCACGGCCTCTGGACAAAAGATTGCAAATGGGCCACAGATTGTAATGCTATTGGAAGCCCTCCGGCTACCGAAAGAGGTGGCTGTGGTGCACGTAAAAGCCCATGGCAAGGCTGCAGATGAGCGCCAGAGAAGGGGAAATGCGAAGGCTGACGTAGCAGCCAAAGAGGCAGCACAGATGGGAGGAGAGGCAGTGTTTCAGGGCTCGGCCCATGAGGTGCCCTTTTACTTAGAAGATTGTAAAGTAAAGTATGGCCCAGGATCAGATGAGCTAGCCGCAGAGCTCAAGGCTATTAAGAACCCTCAGGGATGGTGGATCGTACCTGGAGGGAAAGTATTAGTACCTCAATGCTTATTGGGAGATATACTCCACCGGTTACATTATTCCACTCACATGGGAGGCACTGCGATGGGAGACTTGTTAACTCGTCAAATGGTGGCTCCAGGACTTTATTTGGAAGCCCAGAGAGTGGTCTCTCAGTGTCCGACCTGTCAGAAGGTAAACCCAAAACCTGCAAGACCACCAGCCCCTATGGGAGGAAGACCATGGGCCCATTATCCTGGACAAGCTTGGCAGATTGACTTCGCTGAACTTCCAAAGTTCGGTCGTTACTGTTATCTGCTGGTATTGGTCGATCAACTAACTGGATGGGTGGAAGCGTACCCCACAAGAACAGCTACCGCATCCACAGTGACACGAGTGCTACTTCACGAGATAATACCCCGATTTCTGTTGCCTGAGTCTATTGAGTCAGATCAAGGAAGTCATTTTGTGGGGAAAATAGTACAGGAAGTGTCCAAAGCTTTAGACATCAAATGGAAACTCCATGCTCCATGGAGACCCCCAGAGTTCAGGCCAGGTGGAGTGCATGAATAGGACGCTAAAGGCTATGTTAACAAAAATCTGTATTGAGACTCATTTGAAATGGTCGCAGGCACTCCCACTGGCTTTAACTCGTATTTGTAGCACACCATGTAGAGGGATTAAATTGTCACCTTTTGAATTAATGTTTGGTATGCCTCCCAGAGTCTTGCCAGCGGGGTGGAGGGAACAGGTTACTGTGGACTTGGGAAAATCCGAAGTTTGGGAACATGTTATTGCCTTAAAGTCTTTTGTCTTCCCTACACAGGTTTGCTGCACCCTTCTAGAGCCTCCCGCTTGATGCACCGATCCACAACTTTAAACCAGGTGACCAAGTCTTGGTGCAGAAGTGGAGAAAGAATCCCCTCGCGGAAAGGTGGTAAGGACGCTACCAGGTGCTACTGACTACACACACAGCTGTTAGCTTATCAAACAGTGATAAGTGGACCCATTGCTCGAGGGTGAAGCCTTTTCATCAGGAGGACACCAACTCCCAGGGTATGGTCATTCCGGAAGCTGATAACACCTGGGAACAAGAAGCCAACAATTAGAAAAGTGAACCTGCTGGAGGTTTAAAATTACGGTTACAAAGATGTGGACACTAATCTATCTATTGGGATTTGTGTTCCTTTTAGGTATATCAAACCCAGAGCCGCGTTGCTGTAAGTGTTCCCAAAACTCGCGTACAACCCTCAATAAGGCTAGCCATAAAGCTTCAAAGTCTAATATAATCAAGGCCCACCTGCAAACCCATGGGTGGGAAATGCATGGGTGGCCCTTCTCAAGGATTCAGCCCGGGCTCTAACTAACCAAAGTTGTCTTTTGTATGCGCTTACTCCTGTTTCTAGTGATGAGGGAGTCCCTTTCTTGCCTATCCCCCTCAATAGGACTGGTATAGTCTCAGATTGGGGTTTTAACCGGAATTTCTCTTTGTGATACAATGGTTCTGGGAGAATTATGGTGGCAAAAGTTACCGGATCTATCTGCATTTCCCAACACGGAGGTGGATTTAGAGTGGGACAGTCAAGGTGCAAGGAAACATGGATTTCTAAGGAGATCACCCCCTGGGAGGGTGCATGGACACGTGCAAATGTCTCATATAACAAGTTTGACAACTGTAGCTGCCTATTGGGTAAGGAGTGGATTTCAGTTTGGGGCATTAATTGTACCCACTATCGAAATGGTACCAAGGTGAGTGGGAGTTCAACAAAAAGAAGCTCACTAACTCTAACTTTAATGAGCTCTCGTTCCACCATCACAGATGAAGCCTGTGGACTATGGTGGATTTGTGGGTGATGGGCATATAGACAGCTTCCTGCCAATTGGGCTGGGACTTGTTATTTGGGGGCTTTAATTCCGGGTGTTTGGATAACACAACCCAAAACTCATCGAACAAAACGCAGCACTGATATCTCCTTCAAGAGAATAGCGGCAGGAGGGGGCCAAAAGTGGAGAAATGATGAGTGGCCAGCAGAGAGAATCATTCAGTACTATAGTCCAGCAACTTGGGAGCCAAACGTAGTTGGCAGAGAGCCCACATACTTGACAAACCGCATTATTAGACTCCAAGCCGTAGTAGAGATAGTTACCAACAAAACAGCCGCAGCCCTGCGCCTGATCGGCGATCAGCTCACCCAACTATGTACTACAGTACTACAAAACCCGTTAGCTCTTGACTATTTACTGGCCAGTGAAGGAGGGGTGTGCAAAAAATTTAATTTGTCCGATTGTTGCGTCGAAATCGATGATAATGGTGAATTGATAAAAACTTTAGCAGATGACATGGAAAAGATAGCGCATGTCCCAGTCCAAACTTGGAACGGGTGGAAATTTGATTGGTTTTAATCCTGGCTTCCCCAGTTTGGATGGTTAAAGGGGGGTTTAATGGCTTTTTGTCTATTAATGTCAGGGCTCTGTTTGTTTCCCTGTATTATACCCTGCATCATGACCCTTGTGAGATGGACCGCTCAGTCGGTCGTCAACCGTGAAATGCTTATACATTACCAAGGGCTAGCCATCGCTGACGATTATTAAAATTAGAGTTAGAAAGCATCTTGAGGGGGGAGTTGTGGTACAAACACGTTGGAATTTAAACATAATGCCTTTTTGCAAAATGCTTCTGTATTCGACATAACTTGCAATAGCTTCTGCATATAGATTGAGGCCTGCTTTGCACATAGAACTTAAGTGACCTAGAGTTACATGAGATAAGGGGTTACTAAAGGACATTAAGTTTGCCGCAGTTCCCCCTGTTAAAAACACACATGTGCTATAACCTAACCCATAATAAGTTGGGTCTAGCCTGGAAACTTTGACATCCTGTGGAAACTTAGACGTAACAGTAAAAACTGTAAAGCTGCCAATAGTTGCATGACACGCTAAAGTTCTTTGTTTAGGTAAGCTATAAAATGGACCCGCGGGCAAAACCCGGGGTCGACTCCGATTTGAGCGACTCAGCTCCCTTGTCGATCTGTTTGCAAACAATAAACTTGATGTGGACCCAGCCTGAGTGTGTGTGACTCTCTCCTAGAGGTAAAATTGGACAAGCCTCCAGGGGCACGAAACTAGCAGTTTGTGCAACAATAATATGTCTGGGGATAGCCATCTGCTGCATAACACTTATCTCAATAGGGAGTAGAGTGCTTTTTGAAACTATGGCCTTGGCTAAGTAGCATCTCCCTGCTTAGCTGAGACCCATCTGATGAGGACATGCCAATACCTAGTGTAGGACAAGAAGGTATTACAAATGTCTTAAATTTGGATGAAAAGAACTTCTCCCACAATGCTTTCTTTTGAATACACTTAATTCTGGAGAGGCCTAGAGGTAGCTGAAGAGATTACCTTCGGCTGCCTTGGGTATGCTGCTCCTTGTTTCCCTCCTTCTCCCTGTACTTTGAGAAGGCTGAGAGGAGAGATATGGCAAGGGAGGACAAAGCAATGCTGAACAAAATTTGATGAGCTCTCTGCGGGGGAGGTGGGGGAGAAGCAGTCTGCAAAACTAGCTCCGAAAGATGCTGCTTGCAGGATTTTGTAAAGAAAACTTTGCATTGCAAAGAAAGCATTGAAAAAAATCATTTTTGTATTGCACCTCCCATAACAGTACAGCCTGCAAAGAAAAAAAGAAGCTGTTTTGGAGCTGTGGCAGCAGGCGTTAACTCCAACCCCCCACCCCCTTGGCAACCATGCATATGAAATGCATTATAATGCAGACTTACTGAAATCTTTAAAGACTTGCTAAAGGCTGTGGGAGGTCCATGCATGGAGAAGTTTTGCAGATTGTCTGTTTGCCACTGGGGGTGGGTGGAGTTGTTTAGCTTTTTTTCTTACAAGACATGCTTGCTGCACTGCACCCTGGCTAGCACTTAACAAGCATTCCACCTCCCTCCCTGTGATAACAGTCCACTCTAAAACTCTTTGCAGCTCTTTCCAGTAATGCCATGACTCCATAACACCCCCTGCAAGCACAGCATCCCCACTAGGGCTATGAGAAGTTTCACCAGCCGTTTCGTTTTGACACTGTTTCGACTCATTTCAAGGTCGAACCAGCAAAATCAAAATGAAACAAAGGGTGTTGAAACAGCCTCAAAACAAAATGAGGCTAGTCAAAACGTTTCAAAAGTCAAAATGTTTCAACCATAGCACTGGGGATGGGAAGTCAGTCCAGCTGGGCTGACTTCCCATCCCTGGCTGATCTAGCAAAACGTTGAAGCAGCCTTATTGTTTCAACGAAGCAAAATGGAACAGCTTGTCGCAGAGCACTAAGGTGCCCTGCTCCTAGAGAGGGGAAACTGCCGGAGAAAAGAGCCCTAGCAGGGAATAAGAGCCCACCTGCGGGTTGCCAGGGCAACTGGAGGCAGCAAATGACCCACACCTGACAGCAGTCAGCTGGCTGTAAGGGGCAAGGCCTGGCCCTTATAAAGCCCCGGGCTGAGGCCAGGCTGGCAGTTTCCTGCCAGCAGCCAGAGAGGCAGGAGCTCCCTCAGCCATGATGTGAGAAGCAGTGAGAACCACAGATACCGCTTAAGTAGAGTTATGGATGGCAGCTCTAGGGCGTTTGTGCAACGTGGTTTAGCCAGGCAGCTTTAAGTTGTAGCCAAGAGGCTTGTGTTTGTTTTGTGGTTGTTTATTACAATGGTGGTTTGGGTGAGGCTATAAGGGGTTGGAGGAGGCCTCATAAGGACCCACAGTGGTGTGGGGGTCCCAGTGCCAGTGAAGGCGCAGTGTACTCAGGGGGATCCCACAGTGGCGTGGGGACCCCAGCGCCAGTGAGGGCACAGTATCCTCAAAGGGGCCTCACAGCGGAATGTGAGAACCCCGGTGCCCAGGAGGGCGCAGCATACAGGGTGTATAGACCCCAGGCCTAGAGAGGGGCACTTTTTGAGAAGCCCTAGCATGGGCATGGCAAGCCCTACAGAGGGGCACTTTTGAGAAGCCCAAGTGTGGGCGCGGAGAGCCCCCGGAAGGGGGCAGCATTGAGAAGCCCAAGTGTGGGCGCGGAGAGCCCCCGGAAGGGGGCAGCATTGAGAAGCCCAAGTGTGGGTGCGGAGAGCCCCCGGAAGGGGGCAGCATTGAGAAGCCCAAGTGTGGGCGCGGAGAGCCCCCGGAAGGGGGCAGCATTGAGAAGCCCAAGTGTGGGCGCGGAGAGCCCCCGGAAGGGGGCAGCATTGAGAAGCCCCAGTACGGGTGTGTTGAGGCCCCGAGAGAGGGCGACGGCGCAGAGAAGGCCCCGAGAGAGGGCGAGGAGAGCCCCAGGAGTGGGCAGCAGTCTATAATGAGATCATGCATAGCCCATAAGGCTAGGGTGCTCTGAAGCACCTGTTTGCAAGACAAGACCCACGAGGGGTCCAGGAGTCTACAGGGCCAGAGGGTACAATGGACCGTGTCCAAGAAGACGTGAGGCAGCCTCCCAACTGATTTAAACCATTAAAGACATGGCGGCCGAGAAATAGAGGGTGCCCTTGAGCCAACTTGGCACGGAGAGGGGGTCTTAAGGAGATCACAGCCCTCCTGTAGGACCCCGCCATGACACAGCTGTTTCAAATCAAAATGAAATTTGATATGAAATGTTGTTCTGTCCAAACCTCGAAACTCAAGGCAAAACAGAACAGTGCCATTTTGCACATCCCTAATTCCCACCATGCTGAGCTGGGTGCGGTCTCCGAAACCAACCCAACTACCCACCCATGCCAAAGAGAACATGACACTTATATAGGGCAAAAATAAAACTTTACTGAAAATGCTGCAGCTTTAACAATAACTATGTAGAATTTAATAATATAAAATATATGCAAAATATCTTCACTCTTTTTTTTTTTATATCTTCACTCCACCCCTCTACTCCTCATCACTGTGCTGTGGGCTGGTTACTGCCCCCAGCGAGTTCTGCCTGGAAAGTTTTCTGCGAGGAGGGGGGAAAATTAAAGGAAGAAAATTAGGAGGAGCGGGGTTTGGTGCACAGACGAAAAAACAGAATTTTGCTCCTGCCCCCCCCCCCCCCCTCCCCCAAACAAGGTAGGTGGGACATATTACCTAAATATCACCCGGGACCCTGCATATCCTGGGTGTTGGGTCTGGCAGGCAGTGTCCTGCTGCCCTTGGACTTTTGGTCATGGTTCTGAAATGGAACGTGATAAAATTCAGAAGGTTTGCAATATTGAAGGAAGTCATGTAACCACTCACTCACTCACTCCAAAGTTTCAAACTACTTGTGAAAAAACTTACCATTACAGCGATGCTGCAGCTGTCGTCGGGATCTATGGCCACTGCAGTGGCAGCACATGATGGAGGGTGCAGGGGTTGCAGGTGGAGGATACATGCGGGGGTGGGAGTGGACAGCAAAGTACATGGGCAGTGGGGAGGACATACACTATATGTGGTGGGGGGCCCCAAAGGGAGCTGAATATAAATTCACCAGGGGGGACCAGCTGAAAATAGGTGAGGCTCTGTTCCCCCAGGCACACCTGGTTTAACAAGGAATAACGGCCACAAATTGATTGAGAACAGGTTCAGGCTTGATATCAGGAGGCATTACTTTACGGTTAGGGCTGCCAGGCTCTGGAATGGGCTCCCAAGGGAGGTGGTGCTCTCCCCTACCTTGGGGGTCTTCAAGAGGAGGTTGGATAGATATCTGGCTGGGGTATTATGATCCCAGCACTCGTTCCTGCCCAGGGCAGGGAGTCGGACTTGATGATCTGTTCAGGTCCCTTCTGACCGTAGAAACTGCAACAAATTAATAGGGGATAGAAAATTAATGGATTATTTTTTTCCCCCATTTTGAAATAATAATAATAATAATTGGTCTGACCAGACCCATTCCGACCTGCATGCTGTGAGGAAGGAGTGAGGAGTGAAGGAGGGTAAAAAAGAAAACACTTTTCTAATGGCTGGAGGCCGGAACACAGTGCCCCCTCGTGGCGAAGGGGATTAATTAGAAGTCTTTGAAGTCTCTGGCTGTTTACGTGAACAAAATCCACAGCTGGAGCAGTGTAACTGGAAAGTGCCACAAATTAAAACATCTCTGAGTAGTGTTAGTTTAAGGCACTAAATGCACTTTAAAGCAGCGGGAAATCCCAGATTTTGCAAATACAAACGCAGTTGCGTCGACATAAATGGGAAATTTTGTTTTGTCTATATACCCTGTGATGCTATACTAAAGAGCTAATTGGTCTAATCTTCAATAAAACACGCATGTAGATGCACCCACTGACACCAAAATTTGCACAGAATATCCAACTATTATTCTATCTGTTAGAGCTTGTACAATACAAACACCAATTATTATTGTTTTTCTTTTTTCATCTTGAGCACTCAGAAGTTTTCCTGCCAGCTGTCTCCTATGTGGAATGTTGTAAATGTATAAATTGGATGTAATTTATGAAAAAATTCTAACGTACAATGATTTACAACTATATCAGAGAGTGTTATGCTTCCATAATTATTCCCAGCTAACATACTTTCAGGTTTTTTTTTCTGATCATTTGATGCTTGATCCAAAAAACATTTAATTACCAATTGATGAATGTCTGAAGACTGATGCTGCACCCCAAGAACTACCAAAATTCTTACTAAAAGAAGAAGAAATCATTGTTACTGATTTCTCTGTCAAAAATGAAGTAGGAGAATAAAAAGGAGAGTATATTTTGATGAGATCACATTTTCCCTTCTTGTTGTTTAACTGCAGTATTCTATCTCTGACACTAGCTGGACACCTAGCCCAAGAATTTCACATGTGTTTCTCCATTCCACCTACACGTATCACATACTCAGAAAAACAGAACTTGCATATGGCTTTAATTTTTTTTCCACGTTCATTTCTAGTAAAAAAAAATTCCATCTGCATTATCTTGGCTTTTCTCAGCTCTCTATTATTTATTAATGTCTCACATGCTGGAATGCAAGTCTCTAGATTATGAAGCATCTGTTGTATTTCAATCAATCCCTGGCTATTCAATTTCTAACTGTTCCTGTTCTTCTAAAAGATTCTAGCTCAGCAAAGTATGTTCAGGTAGGCTGCTGCCAGCAAGTCTCTCAGGCCCTTTAAAAATTCTCAGATGATAAAGAGGGGGAGGGGGCAGATGGCCCTTCATTCCTGCAGCTGTGGATTTATGGTAGCAGTGGTAGGCACATGTGTCTAGTGCCACTTCAGGGCTAGGTACAGACATTCAAAATGCCTGGGGTGGAATCAATCGAAATTACATGGTTTTCTGCAAGTTTAGATCCATATGGAGCAGGACAGATATTCATTCTTTGGTGGGGCTGAGGGGACTTGTTGGCTGCCTACCTTAGACTAGGTTCTGTCATTTTTAAATCAGTCTATGCATACCTGTTCTGTTCTGGGTTTAGACTGACTTTTGATTACTTATACTAGTAAAAGTGTAATGTTGGTACCTAGCAGAAGTTCCCCCTTTCTCTGAATGAAGTTGCCTGCAATTTGCAACTGACAGACAGGGCTGTCCTGGGCCCTGCGCTTTGGGGGGCCCTGTGGAGCCGGGCAGAGTGGCACAGTGACTCTGTGCTGCTGCCAGCTTCACGTCTTTCCACTCAGCACCCCACCTCCCCCCCACCATCGAATCCACCACTGAATCTGGCGCATCTGGCTGCCCACCACCCTCCCCCCTCACTGAATCTGCTACCAGCCTCCTCATGTCTGGGGGTGGGGCCCCGCCCAGGCTGATTTGCCCCAGGCCCCGCACCCTGCTCGGGTCATCTCTGCTGACAGACAGTAGGGCTAGGGACAGAAATGATACATAAACTGGTATAAGTGATTGGAAACCAGTTCAATTCTGTAACACAACAGAAGTTCAGTGCACAGAAACCACTTCCAAAGTGGCTGAAACTAATTTAAGATAAACCTGAATGGATGTAGTATCATCAGACTTAACCGACTTAGGCTAAATTGGTTTACTGAACTTCCATCCTAGATCCCCCCAGATTCAAGTTAACAGTCCCCCAGCATCTCAGGATGCTGTACCTCTCCTGCAAACCTCTCCTTGCAGGGTGGGCTGGCTAGCCTTGACCCAAGCTTTCTGCTCCAGCCCAGCAGGAAAGTGTGCTCTAGTGCCCCTCCTCCTTCTCGTCTGTGCCACTGCGGGCATGTGGCTGCATTTCCAAAATCAAAGATGAATGTCTGTTCACTTGCTTATCGGTTCAGTCTACACAGCTTAGATTAACCTGGGAAGATTGAATCGATTGAGCCTTGAGCTGTTTGATTGTCCATACCTAGCCTAGGGGACAACAAAACTAGCAGCATGGAGGACATCCTTCAGCGCCTTCAGCTCTATGTGGTCCAATGGAAGGGGCAAGAGACTATAGGAGATTAGGAGACAGAAGCAGGGCTGTTCTCTGGAAACAAGGTAGGAAAGGCTGAGCTCTGGGAGAGAGCTGGGAGTTCCTGGGTGTAAGGACTATGCACACCTGGATGAGAGATGGTTTGGAGAACCATCTCTTCTGCCTTTGGTAATGATACAATCAAAAACTGAAGGCTGCTACATACATCAGGTCTGCTTATCTTGCTGACATCATTTGCCTGGTCAGCTACCTAGTTTGTCAGGCCCACTGCAGACTAATGTAACAGCTAATCCCTTTTGAACAGGGATTCTCATTCAGTTTCTCATTCAAGGGACAAGAAACTGTCAGAAAGCCTTGTCCTCTGAATGAGAAACTGCCTGCAGCTTCCTCAGGATCCCAACTGCCTCCATAGCATGCGATATCCCGGGCAGAGGACAAGTTTGTTGGCTCACAAGCACTGGCAGGGGAGGCCAGAGCAGAGCTGCTTTTGGTTGGGACAGGACCAGGCTGGATTTTTTCTTTTTAATGAAACCCAAGAAAAAGACAAGGAAAAAATCCTGTTAGGTCTGAACAGAGCAGACAGGCTGTGAGAGGCTGTGGTGGGTCTTCCTTCCCAGCCCCACCCTCACAAGCAACAAGACTGAGGGGGGAGCTCTAGATAGGAACAGCTCTCCTGGGGCTCCAGGGTGCGTGTGGGCACATCTACATGAGACACTTACTGTGCCTTAGCTTAATATCACTGCAGTAGTCACAGCACAAACCGTGCTAACAGCCTACTGCATGGGGTTATTAGGTTAATGTGCAGTAAGCTTCACTAAATAGTGCGCTGGCTACTGTGCAGTAACTCTAGGCACTGCACATTTAGTTAGTACTTTATTAAGCTAGTAACAGAACAAGGAGCAATGTCTCAAGCTCTAGTAAGGGAAGTTTAGGTTAGATATTAGGAAGCACTTTCTCACTAGGAGTGTAGTAAAACACTGGACCAGGTTACCCAGAGCAGTGGGGGAATCTCCATCCTTGGAGGTTTTCAAGACCCGTCTAGACGAAGCTTTGGCTGGGATGATCTAGTTAGGGACCATCCTGCTTTGAACAAGGGGTTGGACTAGATGACCTCCTGAGGTCCCTTCCAACCCTCATTCTCTATGATTAAATGCACGGTATCTAAAGCAATCAGGGCTCGTGGTAGTGGTGATTCTTTTTATGAGACCAACACAATTTTTGCAATAAAACCAGTCTTGAATTGCAAGCTTTTGGGTACACACACCCTTCATTAGGCAGCAGAGAAAAGATGGTATAAGTTCTGCTGGGTAGAAAGAGCCTTGGGGTAGAAAGCTACAGCACAGCAATACAGCAGATAGGTCTGCAGGGTGCATCTTTTAGAAACCTTGCCCAGGGTGGGAAAAATCAAATAGTACAGCTCAGCTGGCACGCTTCTTTTGGAACCACGTGGCATTGTTGATCTGGGTGTGCAGAAGCCCCCTCCCCAAGAGGCCTGAGGGGAAGCGAAGCCACCTCCTGCGCCAGCTGAGGGGCTTTGCCCTAAGAAGATATCGCCCTAAGAAACCCTTGCCTCTTCCATCCTTTCTGAACCATCAGGAATACACCACCACTCTTACCCGACCAATGCCCATCAGGCATTTTGCTTTGCACCCTTAATACCCCCCCCCCCCGCCCACACACTGTGGCGCAGGGGTAGAGGCTGCACTCCGCCAGGTGCAGTGTCGCCCGCAGCCCGGCTTCCCTCGGCCCCACCCTGCGGGTCTCGGCTGCCCGTGTCCCCGCCCCGCGGCGGCGGAGCCAATGGGGGTGCTGCGGCGGGGCTTGGAGGCAGCGGCGGGGCCAATGGGGGCGCTGCGGTGGGGCTGGGAGGTGGCGGCGCTGCCTGTGCCCCTGCAGTCGGCGGCGGGCGGCGGCGCGGGCGCAGGTAGGTGGTACCGCGGGGGTGAGGCAGCCTCAGGGACGGACCCGGGTCTGCCTGTCCCTGCTGCTCCCCGCGCCCGGGGTCTCGCCGGGGAGCAGCTCCCTGCCTGCCTCTCCCCTCTGCGGCTCGCCTGGCTGGGCATCTGCGGGGGGTCGCCTGCACCGGGTCTGCTGGCAGCAGGTGCTGGAGCCCAGGGCGCAGGACCGCGGCACAGGGGCGCTCCTGTGTCCCAGGGGATCCTTTCATCGGGGGGAGCAGAGTGGCAGAGCCGCAGTCAGGCTAGGCAGGGAAGAGGCTTCTTGCTCCCTGTCCCTCTTGCCTGAGTTGGTTTTGATCTTGGGAGGGGTTGGGCAGGCCTTCTAGTTGGGTTTCCCCCTGTCAAACCTCTATCCCGTGGTTCCAGAAGACCCCAGGGCGGGTTTTCCCGCCCGTGGGTTCGCTAGCCCTGCATTGCGCTAGTGCTCTTGCCAGCTTCCTGCAGCACGCTCCCCCCCCCCCCCCCTCCTTTCTTCTTTATCTTGGAGGTTAGGGTATGCGAAAGACTTGAGAATGACTTGTTCCCACAGTTGCAAAAGGCCAGGTGGAAATTTACCTTCCCTGAGGGGGAAAACGTAGGACAAATGACAGCAGTAGTTGGCAAGACAAATGGCGCATGGATCACATCTTGCGCTCTTGCTGTGCGGGAGGGGATGGGGGGTGTATTAAGGGTGCAGAGCAAAATGCCTGGTGGGCATTGGTCAGGTAAGAGTGATGCTGTAGTCATGATGGTTCAGAAACTATGGGAAAGGCAAGGATTTCTTAGGGCAATGTCTTCTTATTGGATCAACTCTGTAGTTAGCATCAAGACAAACATGCTTTGAAATGTAAGATGCTCTCTGTCTCTGGCTGGCCTGAGGTTTACAGCCTCTAGTGCTGAGTAGGGCTACCCACAGGGCATGGGCAGGAAACGATGCTGCCGTAAGGTAATTACTGGTTTCTAGTCTATTCAAAATTTTATCTTGCCTACACCTGGAGCTTCTTTCCCAAGTCCAGGAGGAAATTTTATATCCAAAAGATTAATATCTCCCAGTTATAAAAGTTGGTCCGATTAAAAGATTTTACCAAATGAGTCTTGCTTTGTGGACTTTTGTAGGCTTAGCTGGCTGTGCCTGAGTACTTGTATCAGTATCTTTTGGGGCTCCCACAATACAGTAAGTCCCCTATCTCCTGGTTGCAATGGTGAGCCTCACTTGTGCATTACAATTCACAAATTGCAGTGTGTTGCTTAGGAAATAAATGTCCATGTATTAGATTAGATTTTTTTTTTCTTGATTTGCTTGCTCCCAAGGGGCACACCTTTTTAAAGCTTTGTGAGCTACAGGTGACCACACTTTTATAAACAAGGACCAGGGCTAAGCTATAGTGTTTTGAAAAAGCACTGAAAGCAAATATGTTGTCTCTGGGTAACGTGGAGACGATGCAACTCTTTGGCGAAGCTATGCTGACAAGTGCTTCTCTGATTTAGATTATAGTTGTGGAAAACTCCTGTTGATGTATGTTGCATCTCTGGTGGTGGGTTCTGCTTGCATGCCTACAACAGCAGTGGCACTCTTGTGGCCACAACATCAAGCTTTTGATGAGAAGAAGGTTTGGGGCTGCCAATTTCTGTGTTGTAAAATTTATGGAGGTTCTGCACTTTGTGTTACCTTTTGGAAGAATCTTTGCTATATATCTTTCAGTATTGACCAAAAACAGTTTGATTGCGTTGAAAGGCACCAAGCTCTCTGATATTTTTTGGGATTCCCATCTGAAAACCCACTTAGAGCTTGGAAAATGTATGCGGCCAAGCAAATGGGAATTAACTGCTGATTGATGTAAACAAGTCCCACTATAGTTAAGGCAGAGAGAGATTCATAACAAAAAAGCTTCTGTGGGGGGGGGGGGGGTAAGCAGTTTTCTGAGGAAAGTCTTCTTGACCTAAATCTTCCCATTTACTTGTTTCCCAAACAAGGGACTTTTGTGATTGAGACTTGAAAATGTGGTAAAATTCCATTACTTTTTAGGTAGTTGTGCATGAAACAGAATCTTTCATTCCTGGGTAGCCCAATAACTCAAACGAACACTCTCTTTTTTTTTTTTTTGTGTTTTAAAAAAACCCAAAAAACCCCCAAAACTCTTCATCTACACTTTCCTTGTGGTCTTGCACTAAAATAGTGCCCTATAATAATGTCTGTGTCAATGTAATCTTTTAGTGTAGAAACTGAATAGAATCCCACAGGTATATTTTTTTCAGTGCTCGGCTCAGTGTAGGTCTTTTACCCTTAAATGAAGAGAGCCAGCAAATGCTGATCTAGAGAGCGGGATGTAGTCACGTGCCTATAGTTGACAGTTTTTGGACAGCTATCTGCCTGTTCATATCCATGGGCACATAAATCAACAAGGAAACTCATGATTAGATATTCTTGAAGCCTGTTAGTGAGAGACATTGGGGATGCCTGCCTGCCTCATGATAGATACTACTCATGGTAGATATTGGGAGTGTTGGCTTTGTGAAACTGCCTGATGTTTATTCTGATCCCTCCCCCCCCCCCCCCCCCCCCCCCCAAAAAAAAAAAAAATCCTCGAATGTGCCAGAAATTTAGTTTCATTACAGTATGCTAATATAGTTCAGGTAGATGGTAATGGAAATTTTTGAGCTACCATAGTGTTAAGCTGTTACAGTGTAGCAAAGGATGGCATGGGCTGGCTGGCCTCTTGATACATGGGCAGGCAGACACAAACAGGCAGATATCTAGCCAAGTGTTGTCAACTATAGGCATGTACATGCTGTGACCACAGCCATAAGGTGGGACCAGAGCCCCAGAAGTACAATGCCCATACTGCCTGAATAATTTCCTTCTGTTGTGTTATCTTTTAGAGCAGTGGCTCCCAACCTTTTTCTGCTGCGACCCTAAATCTGGGTCATGGCCCCTGCCCCTGCTGCTGACTCGCTCATGCCCAGTGGCACCAGCAAAGCCTGGGCTGAGCCGGGGATCGCAGGGGGCAGCGGTGGCGAGAGCCATGTGGACCGTGCGCTGGGAGAGCCCCGCAGGTGGGCAGAGTGGAGCAAGGGGCGGACCCCCCGCGACCTTAATTTGGGTTGTGCCCTGAGGTTGGGAGCCAGTTTTAGAGATGGACCTGATTGTATGCTCCACGTCAGTGTATAATGTAATTTCCACACCGGAAAAGCTAATTTGAAGGACCAGAGGCCTTCAGGAATTCAGGGGCTATCTGCACACCAGATGGCTTTGTTGCATTTCTTTGATAGTGTCAAATGTTTAGTGATACAGGGGTATAGGTTGTAGCTGTGTTGGTCTAAGGACATAGTCAGACAAAGTTGTTTGGGTAAATCTGATATCTTTTATTAGACCAACTCAAATAGCTGGAGAGATTCTTTACAAGCTTTTAGGTATAAATACCCTTCATCAGGCAGAGGGAGCATCTGCAGTTTGTGTGTGCTCTTCCTGGCTGGAATGTTAGCGTTCCATGGTAAACTAATTTAATTAACTGTTATAATACATTAAACTCAGTAACAGAAGTTATGTTTTGTTTAGAAATGGAAAGTGAATTGATTGCTAAATTAATGCCATTCATTGTCCAAGATGGTTCAGAAGAGAGTTCTGGGTGGGAAGATGCTAATGAATGCTGAGACGACTTTTTTCTTTTTCTTGTGCAGATATATCCTCCCAAAATTCTGGAAAGAGCGGTAAGAAGGAAAACAAGAAAGTTCATCCACTTCCACAAGGGAAGTATGATAGAAAATCTTGCAAAGCAGGGTGGATTTGATTTTTAAATCAATCACTGGCCAAGAAACTTCAATTTAATCATTGTTTTCTACAAAAAGTGCATTCTGGTTGTTTAATATAAACTTAATACATATGATTTACAACTTGGAGAGAGAGAATTTTCATTTTTACAAGGAACATGTTATACATTTCAAAGCAATGACTTATTTTGATATTTTTTCAGATTAATGTTGCAACTACATCAGAAAACTGAATTATGACATTTAATATTTTAAAAACTAAAACAAGCTTATGTATTTTGGATATTTTTCTTCAACAAACATGTATAATTATTTTTACAAAGCAAGCACATGTATTTTGGAATTCTTAACTATTATAGTTATGTGAAATGTATTTTTAACAAAAATCACATAGATTATTTCAGTCAGATCAATGCGAGAGAGTTAAAATACTGGGTTATGCAGCAAACTCTACCTTCATCTTCCTCTTCCTGTTTATTCATAAACTGGAAAAGAAAGACAGGCTTTCCTGCTTTTTCAGTTCCCAGGTGATTTTTCTCAATTTAGAATGGATTAGTCCAAAGGAAGAAAATATTCTTTCTACACCTGCAAAAAAAGCTACTGCTGTTAAAAGCTGGATACTTTACTAGAGTCTGATAGATCCAGGTGCTCAAATGACTTCCACCAGTTCACTGGTGTGATTTATTTTTATTTATTTATTTTTCTTTAAAACCTCTTTAGCAAACATATTTCTTGAATAGTTCACCCTTGGCCCTGAAATTTATTGTAGTTGGTATTATGGAGGAATGATTGCTGGATAAATTCTATCTATTATAAAAAAAAAAAAAAAAAAAAACTATTATAAAAAAATTCTATCTAATATAAAAAAATCTATTTTTATCTAGTATCTAGCTGCAGATAGTGCTTGATCCATTTGGGTTTTTTAAAACACCTGTAACTTAACTCTGCCATTACATATTTCTCTTTTCAAGGTCTCGCTCAGTTCATTCCAAACTTCAACAGGATCAGCAATAAGTCAGCAATTCGCCTGCATTTTATTCAAGGCTACGGAAATAGGATCCGAATAGTCAGCATACAATCTATATTTATTTTTAGCCCAATTTTGAACTTTGGCTATGACAATTCCATTTTTTGTCATGATTTTGTTCATAGATTGTCATTGGATTAGGTCAGTTCTCAATATATCGCTCAAAACAGTCCACTACGGAGTTCTATCACACATCTTGTGGGAGAGTTAGTTTGGTTCCCCCTGCTTTCTTCAGAGCAGCTTCTGCAAAGTGGTTGTTACAGAAGTATTTTGCAAATTCAACAACAATAGCCTTTATTTCTGGAGCACTGAAGTCTTTGGCTAAGAAGTGTATCAAATAAGTGGTGTAGCCATATGTTATTAGGTTGGGGCTTTTGTCTGTGACAAAGCTGTATACTAAGCATTTGAATTTTTTTCCAGGTTGTTATAGCTTTTACTACTAATTTGTGTAAGTATTCTGCTGTGTGTGCATTTCCTGATGTATCAAGTGTTTCTGTAAGATAAACAGTCCCTTCTGTTGTCACACAGGCACATACTACTGGATCATTGTGGACATTGCTCCACCCATCAAGACTCAGGTTAACAATTTTCCCCTCTAGACTTGTTGCACAGTGTTCAATGTCTTTCTCACGCACTTCATCCAGCAATATTGTCTCAAGTAGTATATCATTAGAAGTTATAATCCCTAGCCCATGATGATATCTTTGAGCTTTAACATATCTTAAATTAAAACTATATCTTTATATAGATGTGTGTTTTTTGTTTTTTTTTATAAAAAGCATCTTAACCAAAAAAAAAGATTAAATTAAAAAATCTGATATAAATAATGAATTTATTTATTTTTGGATCATTGATTTTTAACTACGCTGCTGCAAAGCTATTTGCTGTATGTCTTAGTCAGAACCTTGGTGACCTCATAAAAAAAATCTACATTATAGGTGTTTATAAAATGTGATTTAATAAAGGAGCAGGAGAAGCCAAACTGATCCTGAACCTGACAAGAGGCCTGAAATCCCTGGGAAGGAGAGAAGTTACTGACAGGTTGGGCCTGTCTTTTCAACTGGTTGGGACAACTAACAATACCTTTTTTATGTTTCACTCTAGCTGTTCTGCCAAACCATTGGTAGCCTGTTGCTTAATATTGTTTTTGTTATTTGACCACTACTATACATAGAATTTCTTCTCATTGGAACAATTTAGACTAGACATTAGGAAGAACTTCTTCACAGTTCGAGTGGCCAACATCTGGAATGGGCTCCCAAGGGAGGTGGTGCTCTCCCCTACCCTGGGGGCCTTCAAGAGGAGGTTAGATAAGCATCTAGCTGGGGTCATCTGAACCCAGCACTCTTTCCTGCCTGTGCAGGGGGTTGGACTCGATGATCTATTGAGGTCCCTTCTGACCCTAGCATCTATGAATTTGAGAGGAACCAAGAGCTAGGGTATTGGAGGAATAGTTGTGCAGGGAAGCTGGGTTGTAGACACTAGTGTGGAACTTGGGAAGAGGACTCATGCTGAAGAATCTTGAAGGGGGCTCAGAAAGACGGGATGAGGATGAAAAAGTGACAAAGTAAAGAGCAGTTATAAGGGACCTGGAAGTATGGAGTGGAGTGATGTTTGTGAGAAGGAGCAAAGAGGCAGGAGTATACTGGGAGGGAGTAGTGGGCAATCAGGGTGCTTTGTTGAGGGAGAAACGAAGAGGCAAGGAGTTCAGAAGAGGCTTAAATGTATTATTATGCAGAATTGAGGTCTAATTTCCTGTAAAATCAGAGTGGCTGTTTGTACATGTGACTGGGTTTCAGTTCTCCCTAAATTGAAATGGTGGGTTGTTTGGTTTTTTTGTTTGTTTACTTCTGTTAATTAAAAACTCACATTTTCAGTTTAGGGACTTCCATCACTGTGATTGGAACAGTGATGGCTCCTGTCAGCTCACCCCCACCACTGCAGGCCGGCTCTACCAGAGAAAAAATGGTGAGGGGCCTGATTTCCCAACCCCCCCCCGGCAGAACCTGCCTGCCTCTCCCGTGGTTGGGGGTGGGGAGCAAGTTTCTGGCAGGTCCCGAGCTGCAGGGTGGTCTGGTCCTTCCTTCCGTGGTGGCGGCACCCCCTGGGACTGCCTGGGCGGGCTGCTAACAAGTGGGTGATGCCACCATGGAGGGAAGGACTGGGCCCCCCTGCAGCTCAGGGTTCACTGACAGCTCCCTCCCCAGTTGCAGAAGACCTGGGCAGGCTTCATTTTGGGGGAGGAGGGGAAGAAAAGATCAGGCCCCTCATTGTTGTTTGTTTTTTCCCTCAGTGAAGCCTGCCTGCGTGAGCTACCGTTGAATCATGTAGCCCCTGAGCTGCATGGGGCTCAGACGGTGGCAGCATCCCCCAGGGCTGCCTGGGTGGGTGCTGCCTGGGGGCACCACTACCATGGAAGCAACGTCTATGGCCCCTCACAGTTCGGGGGCTGCCACCCCAGGCTACGTAACAAATTGCAATGGTGTACCGGGTGCTGGAAGCCTAGCTGTGCTCGAGGAAGCTCACGCTTGGTGGGCATCCAGCCCCACCATGCACCATCCCCACCACCTTCCCTGGCTGCCATCATACCCAGCTGTACTCCTACCACCATCCTGCATTGCCCTAGGGGCAAGTCAGCCTGTTCCCAGGCAGTGCCAGACAGCTGGAAGGCAGCAGGGATGGCGCCAGAGTGCTGGAAGCCCACCAAGCCCGAGCTTCCCTAAACAAACCTGGGTTTCCAGCAACCCCATGAACTGCTGGATTGGGCAAGGTGCTGCCTGCAACCTCGGGCAGCATCTGCCCACTTTCATCCTACCCAGGCAGCCCCAGGGGGCACCACTGCCATGGAGGAAAGCACTGAGCGTCCCCACAGCTCAGAAACTGCATGGCCCAATGGCCACTTGCAAGGCAGGCTCCACTGGGGGGGGGAGGTGTGGGGCCCACTTTCCCAACACCCCCCCGGGTGGAGCCTGCCCACCACCTCTCCCATAGCAAACTAAAATAATCAGATGTGTTTTACTTTACTATACAACAAAGTAATTTAAGGCAATATATGCCACTGAACATGTACAGTGTGATGAAATTAAAACTAAATATACCACTGCAGATGTAAACAGTGACACCATTAAGGTGGTGCAAAAGGGCAATTGAGTCTCTTTAAAGGCCAGTTACGTCACATGTACAAGCACCCAAACTTCTTGGGAATGGGGTAGTAAGTGGTTTTTCTGTAGCTTTGTACAAAGTTTTAACCTTTAAAGTCTACCTAATGGGGTTGCATTTCAGGGCTTGGGGCCCAAGAATTCTCTTCTAGTTTTTCATGGGCCCTTGGAAGCAGGGAAGTGGCTAATTAGGTGTGGTAAATAACTGGATAAAGAGCTAAGGAGAGATCTTAAGCAACAGCGTGGCAGGTTGCAGTTTCCTTCCTCTTCTGGAAGGAGGTGCTGCTGTACAGTTTGGTAGCTACTGCAGGTATTGGGGGCAGCACTGCTGAGAAGCAAGATACCAAGAAGCCTGATATCCAGGTACAGCTCTTTCCCTCTGCATCCCTTACTTTCAGCCAAGACTCCTACCCCCTCCTTTCTTCCCACCCCAAAGAACTGTCAGAAGTTTTGCACACATCTCCAGTAGGAGAGCCAACAGAAGGATACAGGCCCTCATCTCCAACTTGAACTAACTAGTAGCTTCTCTGGTTTTAGGAACAAATTTCTCCTGAAATGTATTGGCTTACTCTGCTGCTTTCTGTTTCTTTGAGGCATCTTGTGCTTTTTCCACTGGTTAGTACCCTGTTTCTGCATAGATAGACCCCTGTTAAGAGGTCTTAAGTGGCAGCTATAAAGTAACAGAGTTGGGTAGTAACAATATAAGAAAATTGGACTTTTCAGCAGGAAGAACTTCCAGTTCCCCTGAAATAAGAACATCTGCTTTTCTTCTCAGTGTTTTGCTAACTTCTTTAAAGAAAGTACTGCTTGCAAAACAAAATGATTAGTGCCACACTTATTCTGCTTGCATATAAAAGTTTGTTGTTGTCACCCCCCACCCCACCCCAGCAACAAACTGCACTAAATTTTCAGTAATATTAACTTGATCATATTGAAACATGTAATGTCTGGCTTGTCAGTGTACCCTAGAAAACTGTGTGGGTATGAAGTTGCAGGTAGAAAAAACTTGATAGGAAATTGTAGCAAGATAGTTTGACAGGTGGATTAGGGAGTGTGTTCTATTTTAATTCCTGGTGTATGGGTTGTGTGGTGTGTGGTTTTTTTCCCCTTAATTTTCTGGTTTCAGAATATACAAAACATGAATCTAGTTAAGCAGTCTGACACGCATTACTTGCAGGAGGGATCATTATTAAAGGAACTGGACATAAAACAGTCCAATTGCAACGGCAAAACTAGCTTAGCTTGCCTTTGCAGATAACTAACAGGATGGAATTGGACAAATTTATCCATGTCACAATGCTGTTGGTTTCAGTAAGGATATCTCAATTAAATTCATGCTTTTTCCTTCTGTTTCTATATTGTACTGAATCTTTTAGCAGAAAACAGGGAGGACAGCAGCCAGCCAGTCAGGCAGAGGTGTGTGACCTGCTTTTGTGATAATGGAACAATCCAGAGATTCCTCTTCTAGTTTATTTTATGCATTCATAAAAGATAGCATAGACAATAACTAAGTTTGCAAAATGCTTTGAAGATGTAAATGTTAAGGGTGAGCAAAGCCTATTGACATTACCAAGCTTGGTGTTGCATATAACTTCATTCACCCTCATAACTTCTCCTTTGTAGCAGGCTAGTAGTATTTCTATTTTGCAGAGGAGGAAACCAAAGCATTTCTGCCCAGGTCTGCAGAAAGACTGCCCATGCTACAGATTAAAAGTTGTGTTCTGAACCTATGACTGGAAGTCAAGTGTGAGACCTTGCTCCTTTTGGATAACATCCCTGGCTTTTAGATTTTTATGGACTAGGGACAGTATAACTGTATCTGATGTATGTGACTTTTTCCCTTCCAGATCTGGAAAGAAACATGAACAAAATGAATTGTATCCTGATCAGTGCTTTCATTACTTTGGTTGTTTTTTGCAGTTCTGGTAAGTATCTTAGTGCTTTCCTGCATACGTGTAAATATACCAAACAGGTATGTCACGTGGTTGTGGATCAGATTAATAGAAATCAGCATAATCTTTATGTTGTTTTGTCCTATGATGGCAGAAATGAGATGTGAATCGAGCTGAATATTTGCAAAGGAAGCTGAAACAAAATAGGCAGTAGTAGTATAATTTAAATGCGGGTGAGCAGGGCAGTAGCCCTTGGTACCTTCTTTTTTCCCAACAGGGTTGCATGAATGGTGGCGGCAGCCAGCCCAGTGACTACCCCCACTGCCATGCTTGCCCAGCTGTTGCTGCTGCCCAGAGTGCAGAGACTGCTGGTTATACATCTGATAGGCAGGATGTGGCAAGAATGTTTGTTCACATGTGCAACAGGTTATAAGAACCTTGAGAAATTTGGTAGGGACATACTTAAAACTTTTTTTATAGGACTTCAATTTGAGGAATGGACTATTACAAAAGTAGCTATAGCAGGGCAATGTTCTAAAAAAAATCTTAATGATCACCTTACTAGTTGGTTGATTTGTTTTGTTAGATTAAAGTTTTTATATAATGGGGAAAAAAACTGTGAACTTCTAAAATAATGTTTCTGAAGCTGTCTGGCTGTGTGAATAGGGCAGAGGTGTGTTTTTTTTTTTTTTTTTTTTTTTTTTTTTTTTTTTTTTTTTAAAGAGAAGGGAACTCCATTTTGTCATCTGTTCTTAACACTTGTTGCCTGTGTGTGCATGTGGTGGGGCTTTGTGGTGGTGGTTGTTGTTGTTGTTTCCTTCTCTGCCATGCCATAAGAAGGATTTTTGGGCAGCTAATCTTTACAGGTTTACCTGTTCAGCAGTGGTGTAAATAGGGCTGTGTGACCAGTGCAATCTCCCCAGGTGCTGACTTGGTGTAGGGGGAGAGAGTGGCAATAAAATGGCTGCTCCTAGCAGCTGTGCTGGTGGCTTGGCAGCAACCAAAAATCACCGCTGTCCCTGTGCCCTGGGTGCCTGGCCATGTCACTACACTGCTGCTTTTTTTTAAAAGAGGCACTTGTTTAATAAATATACTTGATCAAGGTTTCTAAAAGCATGGTGATTAGTCATTTGTGTTGCCTATTACTAGTTAGATAGTTAATTAAAATTGAGAATGTGTGAAATATACCCACATTTCTGTTGTATTAGAAATTGGATAGCTTTGTCCTAAAAAAGAAGCCATAATTCCTAAGGGGCTGGGGACTACTTCAAAAGGGCCTATGGGCCCTTTGGGGTTGCCTGCCCCCTGCTGCACCCCCTGCCTGAGAAGCCTGACTTACTTTTTAAGTACCTTGCTGTGCGCTTCCCGGCTACACTGCTAGCCTGCATGCTCCTTCACCACTGCAGGCTGTCCCATGCTGCACCACTCCTGCCCGCTGTGGCAGCGCAGGTTGGGGAAGCTTGGAGCCCCCTGCAGCTGCTGCAGTGAGGGGAGTGGCAGCTGGAAGGAAGCTTAGGAGCTGCAATTTTACCCATTGGGGGCTGCATGTGGTCCACAGGCTGCCAGCTGGACAACTCTGTTTTAGGATGTAGCTTGGATGAATTTGGGACATGGGAAGAAGGCATGAAAAACAATGCTATGATGAGAAGTGTGCGCACCAGGAGTACCACATCTCCAGTGTGGTGTTTTGAAGACTGGAGAAAATGGTCATAATTAATAGGGGTGCACTGATATTTTCTTGGCCGATACCGATAGATGATTATTGACCATATTGGCCAATACCAATCTGATAGCTGATTTACAGGAATGCAGCTGGGTTGCTTGGAGAGCAGCATCCTGCTGGTAAATTGGGGGTGGGGGACGGAAAGGAGCATAGGGTGGGGGCAGATCAAGGCCCTCATGGTGAGGGAGGGAGTGGGGCTGGGACTGGGGCTGTCCAGACAGGTTGGTAAATGTGAGATGGAGCTGCAGGTGGCTTGTGCTGGGGGGTGGGGGGGATGGCTTCCTGCCACTGTATACTCCCTGGGGGAGGCATGGGAGGGCATGTGTGCCCCACCCCGGATTTGTGCTTGGGATGGAGGCAGGCTGCCTGCTGCGGGTTGACAGCTATGGGCAGCATGAGCTTCTTCCTGGGGGGGGGGGGGGGGGGGGGGCTGGCTGGGCTCAGCTGTGTGGGGTAGGCGGCAGCAGCACTGGGAAGGGTGGCTACAGGGAATTTTAGGGTGGCTATAGCCCCCCCAGACCCCTCCCAATGCTGCTCGGGGCACTTTGCTGCTGGCTTTCCCTTGGGAGCCCAGCCCTGAGGAAGAGTGGTGCTGATCAGGCTTGGGGGCTACAGCCACCCCAAAATTCCCTGTAGCCGTCCCTCCCAGCATTGCCATCGCCTGCCCTGAACAGCTGAGCCTGCCCTGCTCCTGCCAACTCTGAGCACAGCCACAGTTCAGTCCCCTGCCGGGAAGTGGCTGGCTCTGCCTCTGGCCCTGAACCTGCAGCAGGCAACCTGCCTCTGTTTCTGCCCTGTGCACATACCTGTGGGGGTACATGCCCCCCTAGGCCTCCCCCAGGGGATGTGCACAGTGGTGGGAGTGCCCCCCACCCCGTACCCATCGGACATACCGCCTGTGGCTTTGTCCTGCTTCTGGCCCCAGGGTCACATTCACTGCCTTGGCTGGGCAGCCCCTGCCCCACTCTCTCCCTCAGCATGTGAGCCTCAATCTGCCCCGTCCATACTCCTTCCACTTCACAGACTTACCGGCAGGACGCTGCTCTCCAAGGTGCTGGGCTGCATTCCTGGCCATGTATATGCTGCAGCCACGCACACAGCATTTATTAGTCATGTTATTGGCTACATTGGTCAAAAAAAAGCCAATGGCCAATAATGCTAATTTTCCTTTTTATCAATGCCAGTACGATATGCAACTGATATATCGGTGTACCTCCTAATAATTAAGAGGAGGGGGAAGGGAAATGGGAGTGTGGAGGGAAAGAAGTTTAAAATGATGGAGAGAGAAGTAATAGAGGGAGAAAAGAAAAGGAACTTTATGGATACCACTAGTAATGCAAACTTTTATTCCAGGTCCACTCAGGCTACCTGTTGTGACAACTGGGTGCAAGGTTTATTTGCTTTAAATGTATTAAGCTATTTCTAAATAGTCTGATCGGAACATTGGAGCATCTCTTCCTATTAGCTTTATACTTAGTTCTCAGTAATAAAATTGAATGTGCTCTTCCAGGCCTTGAAAAACATTTATTCTTTTCTTTTAAGAATTTTGAAACTTTAGTAAAACAAACCTAGTAAGGGAGACGTTTGAGCTTTTGCTAGGAAAGGCACAGGTTCCTATATAATAATAATAATAATAATAATAATAAGTACTTCTTTTATAGGCTACTCTCTGAGATGTTATACATGTGATCAAAGTCCTGTATTGTGCAAGACCAACGGTACATGCATACCTGGTGAAGATGCTTGCCTACAGATCAGGTTTAGTATGTACACTCTTTATACACCTTTATTCTGTTGTGCTTACTGTTACTTTTATAGTCTGAAAGTAAGGAGTGTTTTAGCTTAACCTGAGGATGGAAATACATGCTGATTGATGTCAAATGCTGGCTTTTGAGCAACTGATGAAATGGTATAGGTATGGGTATCTGATATGCATTTGTAGTACGGACACATGCATCTGTGAAAATGAAATGTCAAAAAATGGCGTGAAAGAGGAGCAATGTAAGTTGGCTACTGCAACATACTGTTGGCTTACAAATTAAAATGACCATTTGAAAACTCAGTATGTCCACATAACAGCACAAATTTAACCAATCATTATGATACTGGCAAATCATTTATGTTGTTTGTAAAATGTATTGAAGTCTGGACACTTCTGTTTCTTTGGATTTTTATTGTTTCACGGTAATCTAAGAGCTGTTTTTTCCATGTGTTTGCTTTCCGTTGTGATAATAATAAATATTGTGATATTTTGTTGGTGTTTTCCATTTCACTTCTTCCTATTATTTGGAGAGAAAAAGTGTCTTACTAGCAAGAGATTTTAAAGCCACTGGAAAGGCCATTGTCTTGTCCTATCTATACTTGCTATGATAGAGTACATTTCTAGTAGTAAGGAAAGGTCAATAGATGCACTGTTTTTCCAGCACTTACTTACTACCATCCAAAATGATACCCTTTTTAAAGGGAGAAGGTTGCTTAGAAGAGAGAGAGCACTCTCCTTAGAGAAGCTCAGTTATGCAGTTAGCCAAATTGTATAGATAGACTATGAATGTAGAGATGCACTGAATGAGCTTTCATTGTGCAGTCTTGGTTGAAATGACTATAGCTAGAATTGTCTTTCAAACTTTTGCTTTTGTGTGTGTATAGACTAAAGCAAGCCTGCTACTACAAGGTTGTGTGGCTGTCTTCCCCTCCTTACCCCTTCCCTTTTAGGATTTGAATTTCCTTCAAACAGTATTCTTGAAGAGGGGTAGGGGAAGGAATCATTTGGAGTAAACAGCCTACAGAGTTGGAGTTACATGGCAACTTTGCCATAAGCCTGGTTAAATGAAAGCAAGATGTCATAGGATTTTCTAATAATTTTTGCAAGGAAGAAAGCATGAACTGTATATTGAGCCTTTACCTGAGTGCTTGTCTGCATAAAGACAATGACTAATTTTAACCCAAAGTAATACATTAAATTCATTTATCTCAATTGAAGTAACTGTTCCCTGTATACAAGTCCTCTTGTAAAGTCCGTAGGAACTGAAATAACTGCCATGTTGAAGTACTCTCTTCTTTCTTTTTAAATTCTTCCTCTGCCTCTCCTAAACAATGGAGGGATTAGCTCTGGAGTTTTTCCCCTCCCTCCTACCTGTACTGACACTACTAAAAATAGGGAACCGTAAGTTAGCAAATCAGTAAATACAGCGGTAACTATTAGCACAGCCACAAAAAAAGATTCTTTTCTACTTGGTATCTCAACTGAGGTCTCTTTCCATTAAGCCCTGGTACCTGTAATAAAATACAATATTTTAAAGATTAAAAATATGGGTGCCGTGAGTCTCACTTGGCACATATCTATATGTTCATTAATGCACAGTGGTTGCTATGCATTTATTTTCGTTCTTGTATAACCAAGTAGTAAATAAATGCGCAGTAACCAGAGTTTGCTGGCACTACTGCATGGTAACTTCTTTTTAGTGATGTTACTGCGCAGTAGTATATTAGCACTGTCCATGCTGTGACATGCTACTGTGCAGTGTTATTAGATAACTGCATAGTTAGCATCTTATGTGGACGCTTCCTTTGAGTCATCTTCTAGTATCTCTAGGTGAATGAACAGTCATTTGTCCACTCTTCTGGTAGCACCTGTTTGGTCCCAGCCATTGATTGTTGTAGCTGGGGTGAACCCCACCCCCTCCAAAAAAACCAACAACAACCCCCCTCCCCTTTCATTGTATCTTTGCAAAAATTCAGATTGAGTGAGGGGATTCCAAGGCAGCTTAACTTGAGTAAATCAGCACTGCAAAACGAGACATGGACTACAGTGTGAATAGAGCAAATTACACTAACAGCTGATAAATGGCTACAATACAGTTAGTGCAATTCTCATTGCACTATTAGCTCAGGAATCATAGCACCCCTCTGCACTTCAGGACAGGTCTGGCTCAAATTTAAAGTACCCAGTGAACCTGAGGTACCATGTTAGAGGGCAGTGCAGCAGAGACAAGAGACAAACTCATTGTCTCTTACATGTTCCCATAGTTGAGAGAGGCAACCAATAGAAAGGAGTTTGAACCAAACCTGGCAGATAAGGCAGTGATTCTCTTAATTTGCTTCTTGGTTTAAAAAAGTTATGTTGGATCTGTTTTTTAATTTTTTTCTCTCTCTCTCTCTCTCTCTCTCTCAATACAGCTAAAGTGAAAACATATGCCTGCTGGAAGAGTTCCAGATGCAACATAAATGAGATTGCCTCTCTGTTTCATGCTGATAACTTTGAGTACTTTTGCTGCCAAACTGATATGTGCAATAAGAGTCCAACCATAGTGATTAGTAAAACTGCCTTCAGTGTTGCCACCATAATGACTATGATCTGGATACTCTGTTTTTAATCTGAAGCTAGAAAGATGACTTGCTGTCACTGTTACTTGTACTTAACATTTTCTCAGTTCTAACTGTGTGGGGAGGAGGCAGGAACACATTATTACCTGTTACTTTTAAATCCTATTTCATAGGTTGCTTTCTGTTGAGGATAAATCACTGTCTACAGCAAACTGGGAAAAGGAGTATAAATATCTTATGCCATGTTTATGGAGAAAATAACTTGAACGGAAAAGGTGTACATAGGGTCACTGAAGGTACATTAATTGGTAGAAAATTATTGTTCTTTAATGTTCTATAAATTTGCAGTTATGATTTTTCTTTTCGCGTAAGTCTTAGCCTCAGATTAGTGCATTAGTTGTTCTGATACCACTTGCAACTGGTAAAAGTGTTTAATTGCAATGGTGTCAGATTCTGGTTCCTTGCCCAACTTGAAATGTTTTGCAGATGGATTGAGGCTATTGGAATACCAATTATTTAGTAGGAAAGCTTATGAACTTTTTATACAGCTGAAGGGTAAATCAAAGTATATTTCAAATATATGAGGAATGCCTTGCCTCCAAGTTTTATGAGCATGCAGACATGTACTTGCTACTTGAGTATCTTGTGTAAATTTTCTCTTTAGCTTATGGAAGCTTTCACATTTAAGATGCAAGTTGAGCATGTGCTTTGTGCAACAAACTGCTTAATGTATTGAAAATGATCTACAAAGCAGTTAGGAATTTAAAAGGAACATCTGCTAGACATGCCCAGTATGGATATCCTTCATTTTACTTTTATTTGGCTTCAAAATATATCAACAAGCAAGTCCTAAATAGGAGTTTAACTATCTGTATTCCAGACCTGGACTTGGAACTCTTTGAACTGAATTTTATGCAACATTTATAACTTGCAGTATTTTATTGCAGCTAATACAGTTAGGTATTGCATGAGAGACCATTCTTGCTGATCATGTAAATGTTCTTGACTTAATTGGGTTGTTCCTTTTTTCCCCTCCCTGCCTGCCTCACTCCCCACCACCAAATGTACTGACCCACTGAGTAACACGAGAAATACCTTAATGCTTTCATTGTATTTAGACACCTTTCTTAATTGGATATTATATTATGACAAATCTTCCTCTCATGTAGTGTGTTATGGTATTGTCTTTTTAAAGTGTTCAGGGGTGCTGTCTTGTTTTGAAGTTAGATCAGTTGCCAAAGACTTGTGTTCTAATTCTGGGTTCCTTGGCCTGTGATATCCTTGGTCTGTCTTGGTGACCAGTAAGCTTCTACTTTTCAGTCAAAACTGAGCAGATAATTGTACCATACTTTTCCTTGTGGAAATTAAGACAGTTTTGGACTTCTGCTGCTTTTGGTCAAAATTTTATTTTGGCTATCGCAGAATTCAGAACATTAAACAATTGCTCAGAATGTGAATGGCTACGGTGACCTTTTGGTTAATAAAAAAAAAAAAAAAAAAAAAGCCAGAAAAATAAAGAAATGTGAGATGTGTGATTTATTTCCCAGAATGCCAGCATGGTTAAACAAGAATCCAGGTGTTTCTAGGGAGTGAGCGCTGAGCCCATCTCATATTATTGGAAAATGAGAACTTTTAATTTATAAGGTAGCTTATTGGGGAGCAACAGCTAACAACGTGTGTCTACATGTGAATTTAAGTGTGGGCTTAAACTTGATGTGCATTAAGGATTCTTTGGCAGCTATCTACACGTGGTGGGACTTGGGACTAATTTTAGTCCCAGGTAAGTCCAGCCTTGTCATGTGCCCTTGTAGCCACTGGGGGAGGGGGAGGGAGCTCCAGCCTGTGGATACATGGCTGCCAGCACTTGGCAGCCATGCTGAAGCCAGAGCCAGCTGCCAGCACTTGGCAGCCATCTTGAAAGCACACCCTCTACAGTGTGATGCTTCCTGTTTTAGAGCAGTAGTGGGGCAGAGACCCAAGCAGCAAATACCTACCCTGCTTCTGCCACAGCTGGGCTTCACAGCCCTAAATGCCCCAGTTCCTGGCCCTGGCACCCAGAGAGAATCCCCCACTCTTCAGGGCTACTGCAGCTGTCCTGCTCGTCCACTGCTGTTCTGAGCACCTGGCACTCAGCCACCTTGCAGATTTGATTTAAATTACTGGTGAAGAAGCCTCAATTTTAATCATTGTTTTCTACAAAAAGTACATTCTTGTTGTTTGATATCCTTTATTTGTTTAATTTCTTGAAACTTTGCATTTTTAGAGAAAGGTAAGGGCCTGACTGTGTGCAGCACTGTACCTAGACTCCTTTAGTTACCCCCTCTCCCCCCCCGACATAATGATAACAATAATTTTAAAAATTACCATTTTGGGGCCTCCTTTCTGCCCGGGCCCTGGGCAGCCACCTGGTCTGGCCCTGACTGAGTGTACACAGACTTGCAGAGAGACAATAGGGCTGACAGGTAGGTAACCAGGTCTGTTATCTCTCAGCTCCATATACAACTGTTAACAAGGATGTTATCGTGTCTCCCTGTGTTAACAACAACCTCTCCCTGTGCCTGAAGAAGGCTGTTTGTATCCAAAAGCTTTCAAAGAACAATTTTCCCAATTATTTAGTTGGTCTAATAAAATATACCACATCTATCCAAAGAACCTTGTCTGCCTATGATCTCTGGAGACACAAATCCACAGATTGAGAACTGAAACTAAGCATTTCAGAGACACTTAATGGGATCTTCTGGACTGAGCACTGAGTCCCATTGAGTAGAGTGGGTTTCTTTATAGAGGAGCCCCATAAGTTTGGGCCCCTAATATAGTTCACAGCTTGTTGTGACTTATTTACAAAACTTCTAAAAAGGTTACATGAATATATTGTTTCAAATAGTATATAATTAGAAGTTATAATCCCTACTCCATGATGATATTTTGAGCTTTTACATATATAAAGTAAAATTATCTTTAAGATAAGTTAAGTTTTTTAAAAAAACCATCTACATAAAAAAATATGACTAAATAAAAAACAGGCTGGGGCAGGAGGGTCAGCATGCCTGGACAGCTCTAGCAGCTGGTGGTGGTGACCCTGCTGTGGCACTTCCACAGGGCCCTGCAGCCTCTTCCTCATGTCCAGATGTTGGCTCCCTGGCCACATCTTGTGCCGCTTGTTCCCCTGCCCCCCTCCCAGGGTGGGCCAAAACAGGCTGCTGGCAGCACTTGTTGCTGCTGCATCTGGCTTAACGGACTGCTCAATAAAGTTTTGAACTGTGTCCTGTCTCCCTGTGTGCTGGTGGGGGGCAGAAACCTGGGGTCAGGGGAGTGTGGGTGGGCCTGGCAGGGGCAGTGGGATGATGTGTTGGACATGCTCCCCACACTGGCTATCTGGGCCTCTGGTTGGCTGACCCTACTATGCTGGCCCTGGAGGGCTGCCCAGGACAGGGACACAGCTAGGGATGGGGCACCACACAGCAGAGGCACTTCACCATGGTGCCTGCCTGGCAGGGGAAACACCGTGTATCTGGGTCCAAGAAAGCAGTTTTGCTTAAGCATTCCTGGGGATAACTGTTCTTCTGGTGTGGTTTAGTACCTGCTTAATGCCCATTTTATGGAAATGGGAGGCTCCTCCCTAGCTTGCTCCTGCAGCCATATGGCTGAGGGCAGGCAAAACTTGGGGGCATCTGAACCCCAAGCCTCTGGGCTTGGGTCTGCATGTAGTATGCCTGCCAAAAAACATTGGGAAATATCTGAAGCTCTGGTGGGGTTGTAGGGTCACTTATGGTTCTGGACTGACTCATGGATTTGGACTTGATTTGGCTGATTTGGCTTGGAACATGAAAAGTTTCTTAAAAAAAAAAAAAAGCCTGCAAAGAGACAGAGCTGAGGTTGCACAGGAGCAGGAAGCAAGTGCTGGACCTGCTGCCATAGACAGCAGGGCCAGCAGCCCTGCAGGGGATTCTCAGGTCTGGGCAAGGGATGTAGCAGGCTTCAGCCCTTTGCCATACTCATCTGTGGCCAAGGAGCATCTCCAGCTAGAGGACAGGATGGGCAGAGGCTGCCTGGGTCCTGTCCAGGGGGACGCATGGGGCCTGGTGGGCTCCTGCAGAGAGCAGTGGCTCCAGGCTCCCTGTGCTGTGTGCTTAAAGACACAAAATAGCCTGCAGTTGGAGGCTTCCAGAGAGCAGCCCACCCCTAGAGCAGTAGAGTTGGCCAGCCAGGAGCCCCGGGGTTGGGCAGACCCAGCACTGAAGGCTCTGTATTAATGCATATTAATGCATCTACATGTGCGTTAATGTGCTTTAATTGTGCCTGTAGCTGGGAGCCAGAGTCCACCCCACTGCACTTACCTGCAGACAAATCAACACTGGAAAGGGGGTGGCAAGACTCGACTGAATGCAGCCATAGCCTCTTTAAGAGGGATGCAGGAAGATGATGTCAGGAGGTGCATGGAGATTAGATGACTTTGAGGCTCTGGATGAGGGGAGAAGAGACTCCCTACCATGGCAAATAGTGGATGTGACCCCTGGAAAGGGGCCAGGCTGGTAAGGAAACTTACCCGGGCTAGCTCAGAGGCACTGGTGAGCAAATGCTGAGCAGTGATCTCAGGAGGCAGTGGTGGACCACGGCAATGGTTCTGGTAGTCCCTGGGATGTTGACAACATCAGATTTGTAGGACCCACAGAAGAAGAGACAAGAAGGAAATGAGGCATTTTTGGAAGGGAGCCCACAAGTAGAAGAGTCGAGCCCCATTCAGGGATGAGATGTGACTTGGGCAGTGACAACCCCAGTCAAGGGGGTGAAGTGTAAGCCACGTACAGCAGTTCTCTTCTAGAAAAAGGGGAATACAACCAGTATCAACAGAGGTGGGACAGAACCCAGGCTGTGAGAATTGACAGCTGGGGAGGATTTTTTTGGAAGAAAGAGAGACTGCGTAGGGGGCATTACAACCTGCTGTGGGTGACCAGAGACTTTATTGATCTCTTATGGTGGGAATTGTAGCCAAGTGACCCAGGTCTTTGTATATGGGTCCATTAGATGACTGATTTCTTATGGTCGGAACTATAGCTAAGGGACTTTGGAGCAGGATCCACAGGAGGCGGTCCTGGAGTAGAACTCCAGGAAGTGGGAAATTTGTAGAAAAAGACTCCCCCCATTCTTTTAGTTGCTGTTTTGCTTTATTATAATGACAAGGGAAGAAAAGACTTAAGGACTGACCTTTGTCCTCAACTGGGCACCTAATCTCATACGGTGAATGGGATCATCATGAGTCCTAATGGGGAACCCTGTTAGCTGACCAGTGCTGTTCAGATTGGAGGGTGGACATGGACACGGTGTAGGGAAAAGTGGAGTCATGTGTATACATTGTGATGTCAAGGCTACATGTAAGGCAGCACTACATATATAGTCCCAACTCAACAATACATCAAGTCATGGCAGATCAGAGAGAGACAGGCTGCCCAAGCAGAAGACACTACTCCTGCAACAGTGCCCAAATTTAGTACTTGCTTTATGCAGGTATGAAATGTAGGTGCGATTAGCATAAAATGACCAATTTTAGGGTGCATTAAGGGTGTGCACATGTAGATGTGCACCCTTAATGTGCCTAAAATCAGGCTAATGTACATTAAATGCTCACATGTAGACCTACCCATAATGAAGTAGTGTTTCCAGAGCTGTTAGCAGCCCCTTCTCAATGTAACTTTGTTAAGAAATAGTAAAGATGCCTGGGAAGTCTGAAGCCAGGTCAACAACAACAGGCAACAGACTTTAAATAGAGACAACAGCTGGACTGTGTTGCCTCTAATGAAAGTCTCTTGAATATCCATGCAGCTGGATGGGGCCCTGCTGCCCATGTCCTGGGCACCAGATTGGATCTGGCTTGCAGAGGGACCAGGCATTGCCCATCTAGCCCCCTGGAGAAAAAGGTTGAGCATTGCTGGAGCAGAATAACTTTTGTATGTGCCTTAGCAATGTTGAGACCCTGGGTGGAGTACCATGTCCTGTTTGGGATACCCTACTTTAAAAAAAGATACAAATAAATTGGAGAGAGGTCAGCAGCAAAAACTGGAGTTTTAGAATTCACCTTACAAGGACATGTTGATAGTTTGCTTCTAGGAAGAAAGGCCATATAGGTGGCTGTGCCTTTTAACAAGGTTATAAAGAGGATGGTGATATTTCTGCCCCTCCCAATGGTCACTGAAGGTAGAAGAAAAGCAATCAATCTGATTTGTAGAAAAAGATATTTGGGTTGGAGGTTAAGAAACTATCCTTAGTACTAAGAAGTTAAGCATTAGAAGGTTTATCTGGGGAGATGGTGAAATCCTTTTCAATGGAGGCTTTAAAAGCAGGTTAACCAGACATTTGCTAGATGTCTAGGTGTATTTCAAGGCTGACCAACTGGTGGCTCATGAAAGGTTAGTGTGCAGAATCTAGGCTGCCTTACCTGGAAGCCACTGCCCCTCCTGCTCCAGTGGCAAGAGAAGTAAGGGGCTTAGGCCCCCCCCACTTCATGCGACCTTCCCAGAGCATGGGCCAGTGTGGTACACTGCTAGCGGAGTGGGCATCTTGGAGCATTCATATGGCATGGGGCTAGAGGGGAATCCACAGGAAGCTGAATGTGAGGTGGGATGCCACATTGTATAGGGGAGTGCTTGCCTATGTGTGGGGTGCAGTGGGGGCCCAGGGGGAGGGAAAGAAGTGCTCACCTGCACATGCATGTGTAGGCCATGCAGCCTAGGGGGTAACTGTAGCCCTCAGCTGCTTTAATGTTGGACAGCTTTGGTGTGTTTAATCCTGCTTCAGATTAGGGTGTGGACTTCTAAGGACTCCTCAATCCCTACATTTTTATGATTGCTATGAAACAATGCCACAAAGCTTCTCATTATCTTGTTTCTCTTGGAGCAATGCTGACTTTCATCCTTTTTCATGCATAGATTGTATGTTTAATTTATGGCTTTTTGTAAGCTCCCGTGCCCCTCACCAGTGCACCTTGGTTATATGGATTTTTCTGGCTTCGCTGTTGCTTGGGGAGAGGACAGCTTGTTACTGGGTCAGATTCCAGAGAGTCCTCAGTGGTTCTCACCTGCCACATCTTACTTGAACACATTTGTTTAATTGGGAGGAAGATGGTACTCTCCTGGTACCTTTCCTTCAATCTTTCTGTCCATCTTCCTTTTTGGGGCTCCCCCTCCCCTACACCCGACCTAATGACAATCAAAGATGTTATTTTCCTGTTTTCTAGGTCTGGTCCGGTATAGTTGCTGTTATCTTGGGTTTCTGAATTACACTGGTCGACTTTGGATGTTGTCTTGTCCAAGTTTTTCAGGCTCTATTGGGTCCAGCCTAAATTCCTTTCCGACCCCAGGTTACCTTGCTCCCCATCGTCCCTCTCTCTCTTTCTTGTCTGTAACTGCTGCGGTACAGATGTCCATTTCTTCTTTTTTCCTCAGGTTCCTGCTTGGTCCAATCCTGTCCGGAGATGTCTCGAGTCCACAGCGCTGTTTCAGGTAGGTCATTCAGCCCTCTTGGACTCAGCTTATTCTTGGAAGCCCGTTCCTGGGACAGCCACCACTTTCCTTCAGTAGGGCTCTGCTCCACTCCAGGCCACTCTGGGCCCACTGGAGAATTCAATTCTGGTTCCCCTTGTCTCCCCTCCACTGGGTTTTTTATCCCGGGTTCAAGGGGCTGGCCTATAAATTGGCGCCGGCACACTGCCATAAAGCACACCCATTCCAGGGCAGGAGCCAGTCCTGGCTCCTCTGGGATCCATTGTTCTTTTTTTTTCTTTCCCCTGACACAGCGTTTTTTGTGCTGCGGCTCCACTTCCAGTGCATTCTTGACTCAGTGTGGTCCTGCTGGCTCCACTCTTCACCTGCTCCAGGTAAGTTTTTCTCATGGCCTCATGCCTGCCACACTTTTAAAGACAGCATAACAAAGCATAATGCTGTTTGTAACCTGCTGCACAGACAAGTATCAGATACCCTCCAATTGCCTGGGTATTCTGTGCAGCAGAAGTGGAAAGAAAGAAACTAAAAATATGTGTTATGCAAATGTAACCCATGCTGGCAAACTAGGCCAAGTGATGTGCCAGATTTTGGATTCACAGGGTGCCAGTAGCACTGGGAACCCCCTCAGGCAGTTCTGCTGACTGAGGTGTCCTGTGGAGGCGTGTGTGCCTCACCTTCACTGCCCAAGAATTTACTCCAAACCCAATATACACATTGTTTTCTTTATGTACAACTATATACTGAAGAGAAATGATTAATCAAGAAAATAAATATATATATATATTATCAATAGTTAATAATAAAACCAACAATTTGAATAGAATTTACAAGTGCAACATTAGGTGAATAATTTCACCACACTGGGTGGTCCCACTTGCATCAAACAACCTCAATGATTACATTCACCTGGCTATAACTCTTTAAATCTGTTTCCCTGCCATAACCCAGGTTGATTTTCCCCCCCGTCCTTATAGCAATACTTAAAGTCTCCTGCCCTGGCCCTGTTTGGTTATCTTTTTCAGCTGGGAAGGAAATGAAAGTCCTGGCACACTGGATTCAGGGGAAGGGGTGGTAGCCAGAATTTCTGGCTGGAACAGGTAACTAAACATCCAATCCATGGGGCAGGTGGGCAGGCTACATAACAAACCCAGCCGCCACCACCAGCTCTGCAGGGCCTCCCGTGGATGCAGGTTTTGCAGATAGGATGGGCTGGCCCTGGTTATGTCATGCGATAAGAACTCTGAAGGGCCCAGCTGGTTCTCTCTCCAGACTGGTGCCCAGGAGCTACAGCCTTCCTCCTGCACCCCTGTTGGTCAGCCACTGGTCTCTGCCCCTCTCTCCAGGCTGGTGTTGCTCTCCTCCGGCTTCTCCCTCAGCTGCTTTTCCCTCCCTCAGCTTTTTATGGCTCCATCGTAGCCAATAAGAGCCCGGGGTTTGCAATGAGAGCTCTGGTCACAGTTCAAATGCTCCAGTAAAAAGCAGGCATTGTGCACAGCATACCCTCTGTTTGGAAAAGCTATTGCACCCTCTGCAAACTTTTTGCCACCTTTCTTGCAAAGTTCTTAGACACAGCTCACCCACTCAGCTTGCAGCCAAGAAAGCCTTTGCAGCTGTTACACAAAGTACAGCCATTGGCAGAAGCAGTTGTATTACAGCAAGCAACTTCTTAAAAAAAATAGTTTTCAAATCATTATTTTTTCTTTTAATGCAGACTGGTTAATTCAGTTACTTTTGTGGCAGAAAGCCACCTTTGTCTCTCCCCAAAGTCTTGGCTCTGTGACAATTTGATAAGGATGGGCCCAGCAGAGGATACATACCTTTACCCTATCTCTTTGGGTAACCTGAGCTGGATACATTCTTGAGGGAGGGGAGAAACCTTCTCCCTCTGCCTATGTGACTGGCATCACATACCTGGGTGAGGGGCTTCCTTCCTGGTGGGCTAGAGTCTGCCCGGCAAATAGTGATGTATTTCAAATTGGTTGGCACAGGTGCTGGCCTCCATTGGACCAGGTAAATGAGGTCACAAGGGTTATATAAGTTCAGGACTGCCCAGGAGGAGGGGGGCAGCAACCATGAGGGATACTCAGGAACAAAGAAGAGTTGTACCATCTGAAACTTGCTCTCCCTCTCAAAACTCATGATCAAGGAACTGCCTGCCTCCAGAGGGATTTTCCAACTGCCTCTGGATGATACTCGTGAGTAAGCTAACTGAGATCCAACTAGATATATAGCTTGCAGTAACTCAGATGTGAGATCAAAGGCTACCCCAGCCACATGAGTTTGCTTTATGGGATTTCGCTGATATTGCTCTACCCTGTACCCTATTCTAACCCTACCCTCTGTAACCAATAAAGTTCTCGTTTGTGACTGGTGCAGGAAACTTTTTGAGGGGTGGGTTTAATTATGCCCAGGAGGCCCCTTGGGTCTGCGGACTAAGGGAGACTATCCTTTTTGGCCCCCGACTTGGGGAAGTGCTCCAAGTTCTTGTATTGGATCGAGTACCCATAGGACTATTAGACCTGTGTTTTCCCCAAGGACACAGGACCCAGACAGTCCCTTCTTGGGGTGGTGGCAGCACACGTTACCCCCGGACTCTGTGGTGGGGTTTGAAAGGGGGTCTGCCAGGGCTTAGGCACCCCTGGAGAGACACGCGGAGTCCAGAATGTGGATGGGCTTGGTGAGGTGGGAGGCTCAACGCAGGAGCTCCCCTACTGGCCCGCACCAACTTTAAACTGAAAGATGATCGATAGGGATGTTATCTTTTTGTTCTGCTCCAAAGCTGAGACTCCTAAACAGTACAATAAATAATAATGTTGTTTGGGGCTTGGCATTCACCTGAAGGCAGTACTGTGAACATGAACTGAGTTGCAAATCCACTTTGTAGAAGGATGCCTTATATAGCTTAATTTGAGATGATCATCTCATGTAGTTTCTTATGCCATGTGTGAACAGACATGTTTAAACAAGTAAAATGAAAACAGGTTGTAAAATTCAGTCACAATTATAAGAACCCTTATGGAATAAAGGAAATATGGAACATTCCTATGTAATATGACATCTTCTCTTTTCTGTCCTTTTAAGAGCAGGGTGTCAAACAGCCTACAGGCCTGATCCAGCCTATGGGACCAACCTCTCATGCCAGCACTGGCCCCATATGCTACATGCGGCATCCAGGCTGGACCTGGTACTGAGAGTCCTACATGCAGCAAAGGGTGTCCATCCAGAAGCACACTGCATGTGCCACCCTGCTGGACCAACCCTGTTCACTGGTTCCAGGGCCAGTCCAGATCAGGCCTTGTTGGAACCAGCACAGGGAAGTGCACCAGTCCAGGGAAGTGCTGCTTACAGTGTGTGCCCTGTTTCAGTCTGCTGTTTCAGTGTGGCCAGCCCAGCCCAGTGTGTTGCACACAGCATATGCTGGCCCTGTGACTTACTCTGTATATGACATGCAGGGCCAGCATGAGGTGCGAGCTGTCTGCGGTGTGTAGGCTGGCCCCATGCTGCATGCAGCACAGGGGAGCAGTCTATGAACGCCACACAGACTAGCCCAGTGACTCTCATCTGGCTCATTGGGTTGGATGAGTTTGACACCCCTGTTTTAGAGAATATTGGCTTTTTTGTTTGTTTTGGGTGTGCACTTTTTGGTGTGTTTTAGAGTATTTAGCCATGAGAGGCTGAAGCTGGGCAAAAGGCAGGGTAGAGGGTAGAGGTGTACTTTATAGATTAATTAGGTTAGAGATGCAGAGAGTTTCATGGGCAACAGCTCACTTCACCAGATGGTATGGAATAATATGCAGAGAGCAGACTATCAAATAGGAGTGATTTTTAATACAAAAAGGAGAGAAGGGGGGTGGAGGAAGGAAGGAGAGGGAGCAGTGCTAGGTGAGGCAGGGTGGGGATGGAGAGAACAAAGCAATAAATCCACAGGGACACAACAGTTAATCCTGGTAATAGGATTAAAATCCAGATTGCTTTTTTGGGCCAGTTTAATGCAGTCCATTCTATGGATGGTTTCTTGTTCTACAGTTGTGCGTTCTAGTCTATTTTCAAAATCCCATTCTTTAAGAGCAGCTATCCTGAGGTCAGCGATGGAATGGCCAGGGAGGTGGAAGTGTTTTGCTGTGGGTTTTTGTGTATTTCTGAACTTTATGGCAGATTGGTGTCCATTCATTCTTTCATGTAGGAATCACCTTGTCTGTCCAATGTAAACAGCAGAGTGGCACTGTAAGTACAGTGGTCAGCCTCAAGTTATGTGAGAACAATGCTACCTGCATGAATAATTATCATATTTACCAATGGCTTAGATTGGTATGTTTATTCTCCTACCAGGGTTGGACCAAACACAAACATAAATCAGTTCAATCCATTCAATGGTAATTCAGCTGTAATCCATTTACAGGCTAAATAAATTGTTTGCTAATTGCACTCATTGGCCACATCCAGATGAGCGTGGCTGTGCAGTACATGGCACTGCAGACCCATCTGTGGTGCCACACATCATACATTCAGGCATTTCATGTGTTGCTACTTTGCAGCATGGGTTTTTTTTGACCTTGGGAGATCCAGCGGAGGCAGCAGGCAGGTAGGAAGTGGTGGTGGCAGGCAGGGGGGGAAGCAGTAGTGGGCACGAATGTGGGACCTGCTCTGTTGTCTTGGGGCTGAAGCTGGTGGGGACCCAGGGTGGGGCAGCAGGAATGTGAAGCCTGGACTGGCAGGGGTGTGCAGGGTCCACCTGGCTCCATTGCACATAGCTCCCTGGGGCTTGCATGTAGTTCCCGGGTTCTCCACCCAAGCTGCACACCTCTGTGGGGAGCCCTGCACTATGGAGTGCCTAGCCCCACTCAGTGCCACATGCAGGTCATGGGGAACAGCAGGGAGCTCTGTATTGTGGAGTCAGGCTGGCTCCTCTCCTCTCCCGGCTGCCCCAGCTGAGCCCCATGATCTGCATGCCCAGCTTCATCACATGGGGATCCCCCCGGTGGCTCCAGCAGAGAACCTGGGAACTGCATGTGAACCCTGTGCGATGGAGCCAGTGGCCTGGCCATGTACAGTCCTGGGCCTCACCAGGACCATGTACCGCTGGGAATCTCCATCTGTTATGGGCCATGAGTGTCCTGAGGGCCTGCCACCTGCTGCTGCTGCTGGCAGCAGGGACTGTGCACAACGGGGTGTGTGAAAGGGTGTGTTTGTAGATGGGGCCTCACATGCACACCCCACCATACATCCACACACCCCCATGCACACCCCCACACACACTCCCCCTCCACACACCCCACAACCCCACACACACACACACTCGCACATCCTCACAAACATACCCCCTGCAAACCCCATGCACACACCCACAGCTTCCCACAAACTCCACACCCACACCCCACGTCCACACCCACATATTTCCCCCACAAACCCCATACCCACCCACCCACACCTACCCACAAATCTTATGCATTTCCCCCTACCCCCCACAGTCCCCACAAACCCCATACCTACCTGGAGCCCCCTACATCCCCCTAAAATATACAAGAATAAGACTTCATTTTAAGCTATTATGCAATTGCATGGGTTAATATTGACTTACAATTGTGAGTTTTAGATCTGTCAAAGTAAGGAAGTCCTAAGGAGGTTTCCACAAAAACCTTACCAGGCTTTACAGTGCTATATGCCATATTAATCCTTTTGTCTCAGTAAAATACTTGTGGTTGGCTGTTGTTGGTCATGGAACCACCTATCCTGTTATTTGAGCTTTAAGGACTTCAACAGTAGTGTTGCCAGAACTAGCTATGATATTCCCCCTGAGGTTCCTTGATGGGTAAACTGCATGGCAGCTGCCAAGGAAAGGGCTACAAAACACAGAAGGAATTGAATAGGAGGCAGTTTATTTGCTTACAGATCCATGCATCTTTCATACAACACCTGACCACCACATTCTCTCTCTCAGTTGCCTTCTCAGGGTCATGTTGCCAGAGCTCCTGTGTTCTGGGTTGCATTACTCTGTTTTGGCTGCTTTTGGGAAACAGGCATGGTTCAGTAATCTGGCTGCTGTCCTTGCTATATTAGAGCCTTGGCCTTTGTCCCCATAGTTCAGCTGTTTTTCAAGTCTTGTCCTATGTCTGTGTTTGGTGTTGATGCTTATCATGTCACATCTCTTTTGCATAAAGGAGTATAACTGTTTTTTATAGTCATCCTGGATTGAAGGCAATTATACCGACTGACTTTAATGAGACTGTTGCCCCAAATGCCAGCATAATGGTCCCATTAATATCAAGCACAGTTTTTGGAAGAGATACTCTGAACCCACCTCACAGAAATTAGAATATAGTACATCAGCTCTCTCTACCTATTACCATGCATGGCCTAAAGTGTATAGCAAGGCAACTATGCTGCTTTATGGCAATGGCAGAATAAAAATAAGAATAAGAGCCCAGGAACATGGGAAGGTAAGTGGGTGTAAAGAAATATGTATAAAGAGATAAACAGACGGTTGCTTCAAATTAGCTTTTGAACTTGGATCCACAGCAACTGTGGATATCACTCAAGTGTAAGGTTTTAGGTGCCAGAAGGCTTTGTTACTGTCAGCAATTTAAATGTGTTTGGCTTTCACAATACAATTACCTAGACTTACTGGGTAAATGCAGTCCTCCTCAAACTTCATGGACATACCAAACTTCATGGATAACTACTTAGTGAGAAAAAATGTCACCTTTTCCTGTTTCTGCCCCTCTTTATTTTATTATATCTTGCTGACTCCAAAAATCCACCTTATTGTCCTTATCTCCATCACACTTAACATGGACAACTGTTGTTACTTGATTGTCCATCACTCTGACCCATACAGTATCACTGGCCTTATCATTGTCTTGTAATTTTTTCCTGTTAGATGAATTGACATTTTCCTGTTACAATCCACTTGACTCACTTACCCCATTTTGTTGATACCTTGTTTATTCTGCTCCTATTTATATCTCTTTCTTCATTTTCTTGAATAAGTGGACCGCAGACACTTGGATGTGATCTCCAACCTGTGGACCAAGCACAGCCCACAGAGCCATGACAGCTGGCTCATTGGACTCCTCATGGGTCCAGAAATTTGGTGAAGAAACCAGAATGGGGACTCTGGTTTGGGGAGAAGAAAAGTCTCAAAATACTGTTTGAAGTGAACAGCGTTGGGGACGAAGTAAGGAGAAGGAAAGACAAAGGAGTAGCAAAAAAAAAAGTGAGAAAAAAAAGAATAGAATTTTTTTTTAAAGGTAAAGGACAAAATCTTGCATGTGTTTTACTGAATTGGGATTGGGGCAGGGAGACCTGGGTTGGTACTCATGCCTAAGCAGAGCCAAGACCCAGCCAGATCATTGCATGTCACGCAGGGGGCAGAGCTGAAATCTAGTACTACAGAGTTAGCTGCTGTTTACATAGTGATTCTAGAGCAAGCAGCAAACTGATGAGCTGAACCTAGGTGCTCAGAGTAGTCAATGTCATGCCCCTGGAGATAGTAGCAGGTGTTGGCTTGTGGCCAGCACCAGCTCCACCCTCTGGTCAGTACAGTTCAAGAGAATTGAAAGTTTGCCCACAAGGCAGAGGAATGGGAAAGACTTATAATGGTGCCTTCTGGAGGAATGAAAGTAGAGTGTTTTATCTCCCCAGAGCATTTTAACAGTTCCCTGGAATGACCTGGGTAAAACAGCTCAAGGAGAAACCTCTCTGTAAGAGGAAAAGCCCTGGGGAAGGAGAAAACTCCAGGGGGGATGATTCCTCTGCATTTATCTCAGCCGGGAGAAGAACCATGGCTGGAGCACGGAGCAATGCACCATGGTTCTGGAGCAAATGCTTCATCTGGATTGGTAGCCAGGGAATACAGAGTACTTCTGGCCCTGGAGAGGGGCAGCTGAGAAGAGACCATAGTGTCTGGACAGCAGGACTCTCCTGCCAGCACCAGCCTGCAGCAGTTGGCAGCACAAAGGCACCCAGCAAGAGGTATGGATGGTCAGAGGGCCACCAACTAGTGGTGCACCATGGGCTGATTGCTAGGGCAGTACACCTGAGGAAGGTTGAAGCCAAGTAGGTGATGGAGGTGCTGGGTCTGTGGGGCCCAGAGAGCTGGGGGCAGGGCACTGCAGCTCCTGGAAGGAGATTGTTTTGTTTGGGATTTAATTTGATTTGTTGTTTTTTTGGATGGGACAGTTCATGTTGGCTACAAAGGACCAACTCACAGGATCATCATAAACTCTAGTTTATTAGACAGGATGTGAAGTTTTAATAAAATTATAAATGCAAATTTTGGGGGGTTATGATGGGTACTGGTCACCTTAGTAATGTAGTAGTAGTGTAGTAGTGTAGCACAAATGTTGGTTTATACCTACCTAGGGCACTGGAGTCTACTGTCTGTCAATGGTCAGCTTCCTCCAAGGTGATGTCTTCTCCAGAAGGGGGTTGCCTACTTGTCCTTCTGTCTCAGTAGGTCGGGTGCTGCATGAGAGGGTGCTACTGAGGGTCACACTTCACTGTCTTTTATCCCTTTCTGGCAGACTTCTGTGGTCCCCCAGCATCATCTTGGCTGCCCAATCTGGTCACTGTCCCACATGGCTCTTGATTAGTGCACAACAGCTGCCAGTCACAATCACTGGGAGTTCCTCCCAATGGTGCAGTTTTGGGAGTCCACCCTTGACTTGGTTGATTCAATGGCTGTGTCCTTGCAGGTTTCAGGTGGCTTGATTAGCTTAAAATGGCTTGTAATGGTAAGTTCCTCTGGCTAGGCTATTGCTAATTAACAGCCAGAGGCTCTTGCTTTGTCATTCAATTATCTACTGATTCATACATACTCACATTCACTCAAGGGGACCATCCCAACACAGCAGTACAATTCCAGTGATTACAATTCCGATGCATTCTTATAATAATAATTTTAGTAATACAAGGTCTGACTTACTCTAAAGAATATATTTGTTAGAAGTTAAAAGGTATAAAACATAAAATACAGAATGCCAGGGCAAAGATGAGACAGATGAAATATAAAAATGCACTGTGAGAAATACATAAAAAAGCAATGTACGGTAATGAGGATCAAAGGCCACTGGGGACAGTAAGTGAGTTAGGTTAGATGCAGTCATGTAGCGGGGGGTGCAGGCAAGAAGGGGCTTCTTGTTACATTCAGATACAAACTGATAAAGAGTGCAGGCAGGGCGAGAAGCTCCAAAGGATACCCATCCCCATTGTTGATACCTGGACTTTATTGCAGGGTTTACTCAGAAGCAGACTTTCAGGTAATTGTCAATATCTTTACTGAGGCATACAAGAAATGGGACTGATTCTTAGCATTTGGAAGACTAAGCTCCTCCACCAACTAGCTCCTAATGAACAGTACCCAGCTCTGGTAATCCAGATCCATTGTGAGACTCTGGAAAACACTGAGTATTTCCCGTACCTCAGAAGCCATCTGTTGCAGAAGGCTGACATTGACGAAGAAATCCAACATTGCCTAAAATGTGCAAGTGCAGCCTTTGGGTGCCTGAAAAAATGGGTGTTCCAAGATTGTGACATCATATTTGAAATCAAGCTCATGGTTTACCAAGCTGTTGTGATCCCCACCTTGCTGTACGGAGCTGAGTTGTGGACAACATCTAAAGTTGTTGGAGAAGTACCATCAACACTGTTTGTGGAAGATCCCCCGAATCCAAAGGAAAGAGTGATTCATCAATGTTAGTGTCCTCCTGCAAGCAAATACCATGAGTAAGGCAATGATCATGCAGCATCAACTTCATTGGGCTGGCCATATCATCCAGATGTCTGACTCCAGACTCCTGAAGCAAGTTTTAGTCACCCAGCTTAGTCAAGGGGTACACTCTAGAGGAGGACAGAGAAAGTGCCTCAGGGACGTCTTCAAGGTCAACTTAATTGCAACATCGATGTCAACTTATGGTAGATGATTGCCCAGGACATGGGTGACTGGTGCCTCCCAAGTCTGGGGGGGCACCAGATCGCTGATGCGGGAGGGAGGATCCCCCAATGGCTGATCACCAACTGGGGGAGAGGGGTCCCCCAGCGGCCGAGCCTGGAACCACCAGCAGTAAAACCGGTGAAACCGGAAGAACACTTCTGCAGGCACTTCCAGTTTTGCAGCTGGTACTTCCATGGAGTGCACAGCCAATCTCAGGGGGTGCACATACACCTGTGTGCACACCCTATGTGTCATCAATGGCCCAGGACCACCCCAAATGGAGGACGAGTCTGTTTCAGAAATCTCTGATCTACTTAGAAACCTCACAACAACAACAGGAGATAGAAAAGCAGGAGTGGCAGAAACAGCATGTCACAGACCAAATAAAAAATCCAGCGCCACCCACCCCACACAGAAACAGATGTCTGAGCTGCAGTACAGTCTGTTGATCCTGGATAGGCCTCATCAGCCATCTTTGAACATGCAGATAAGACAATCATGGAAGACAATCATCCTTGACTGCGAGGGATTGCCAAAAAAGTAACATTGCCTCCCTCTTTTTATGCAACAATTCTGGCTTTACACTCCCAAGAATCTTATTAACTCCAGCTTGTACAGCACTTCATTGGGACCACATAGTGACTTAGAAAGTGTGGTAGATATCTCTTCAGAAGCCCTACTTCATAGGAATTTTCTTAAAATGTGATCCCTGATTTGGCTGTATTAAAAACACAGGAAGCTTGAATTGTGCTGAACCTCCTAAATGGCTCAGATGGCTTTAATTAGACCACTTACTGTTAAGGGTGCACCGATAGAGATTTTGGGGGCCGATACCGATAGCTGATATTTAAGGAGGCATATTGGCCAATACTGATCTGATATCTGATACGGTCGCCTCCAGGTAGTAAGTCTGTTGTGGTGGAAGGGGAGGGGGGAGGGAAGGAGCATGTGGAGGGGGGCAGATCAACGCCCCTGTGGTGAGGGAAGGAGGGGGCAGGAGCAGGCACTGCCGGGGGCTGTGGGGACATGGGACGGAGGCGCAGCTCATGTGTGCGGCTGGCTCACGCCGCTGCTTGCACCCTGGGAGTGTGGGTGGGGTGTGCCCCCAGGATCTGCACTGGATGGGCAGGAGGGCTCGAGTCAGTGCTGCGTGGTGCTCTTCTTGGTGGAGGCTGGGCTTGAAGCGGGCACCAGCAGTGCTGGAGGAGCTGCATCCACCCCAAATTTCACTGCAGCTCCACTCGCAACCCCATGCCACCAGGCGCAGCCTGGCTCCATGTCCTGGCTCCAACCATGCTCTGCGAAGAGCCAGGGCTGCGCTGGGTGGCATGGGGCTGGGAGAGGAGCTGTGGCAAAATTTGGGGTGGATGAAGCCCCTGCCAGCACCGTTGGTGTCTGCTCTGAGCCCAGCCCTGACCGAGAAGAGCCCCACGCAGCGCTGGCTCCAGCCCACCTGCCTGTCCAGTGCAGATCCTCATCTGGCCAATGTAGACAGCAGAGGGGTACTATAAACAGATGATGGCATATATGATATTGGTAGAGTTGCACATGAATGAATCTTGAATGCTATAATCAATGTTATTTCATCCAATTGTCGTGGAAACACACACAGCATACTTTCGGGTTAGGTCAGCAGAAGTTTTTATTCAAAAGAAACTACAGCTGTAGGGGGAACTCTAAAGTGACATGGATTTTTCAAGTACTTGGAAGGGGTTTCCCCTCAAGAGCAAAATCAAGAGGCTTATATACTTTTTAACAGTCGCTTACAACTCACGTGATCATATAGTCGAGTTTGCTAGAAAAAGTCAGCTACAAACACTACCTCATTACTGCTTGGCTGTTATCAGGATGGGAATTATGGGGGAGACAAGGTTAGTGGCACAAAGCGAGAAATAATACTCCCTTCTTGCACCTGGAAATCAGAGTTGTACATACTTTTTTTTACTATCTTCAAGGCTGCAGTGAGCGAAGCAGTTGCAGAGGAGTTACAAAGAACAAACACTTTCCCTTATCTGTTCTACTATGCAAAGCCAGCAATTTCTCACAAAGCGGTTATGTCATCTTATAACTCGTATGATCAAAGTTTAAGGCATTTACTTTTTTTTGATTTCACAGTCTCCCCTTTGAGACTATTTAGTCTCACTTTAGCCTTAAACTTTCATTTTTATGAGTTTCTCTATTTCATCATGCAGCTTTTCATGTTTTCTTTCAATCTGCTCACACTTTTGTAACACTATTATTTTAGACTCTGCCGTGTGTTTTCTTGCCTTGCTAAAGCTTCTCTTGCTGGCTTTCACGCAGCAGAGGATCAGTTGCACTAAGACATAAAACATTGTCAGAACTATCAAGACAAATAATATTTCATACAGGATATTCTTGCCAAGGGTTTCTAAATTCGGGAACTAGGAGGTTAACTAAGATCACATTCTTTTTATATCTCATTGATTAATTTGGCGAAGTTCGACAACTTCTTTTTCAATAATTTCGACTTGATTTTCAAGGACACTAGAGGCATCAGGTATATATACACAGCATTTAGACTTTATCAGGGCACATACTCCTCCTTTACTGGCTAGTATATAGTCTAGAGCAAGTCTATTTTGCAAAGTTATTTGTCTCATTTCTTTCATTTCTTTACTTATTTCACGGAACTCAATGGCAGAAGCATTGGCTATTTTTTTTAAGGATACTGCAACCTTCTGTATTTCAAACATAGCTAAGCCTGCTCCATTATTGGGGAACATTATAATCCCAAATCTTTGGTGTTCAGTAATTTTGCGAACATTGCGAATTTTTCCTTTTGGCAAATGTGATTTAATTGTGAAAGCGGGGTATGCAGCAGAAACATAGCACGTTCCTTTCCACTTGGAAGGAAGATTTTAATAGCCTTGTTTCTACATACAAAATAATGACTAGCCAGTGCAGTGAAGGTGGTGCTACATTGAGGCTTCATTATCTTTTGTGAATAGTACTCGGAAAATTTATTCTGGGGGGCGTAATTAGATATCCAGGAACTATTAGCCAAGCACCATTTACTTTAAATTCTACTTTGCATTTGCTAATTTCTACTGCCACACGTGATCCATTACAGGTCCAACAAAACTTTCCAGGAGTAGCACAGGCTAGTTGTATATAGTTAGACTGATTGCAGTTTATGTCTTGCCAAGTCTCGTTTCCATGGAAATCTGAATAACAAGGGGCCAGCATCTGAGTTGTATTCCAGGGTACAGGTATCATGGGTATTCTTCCGGTGGAATGGATAGGAACATGACTACATATTCAACAACTAGAGACATTTAAATTTATTCTTATTTGATTAACTAAAGACAAAAATACATTTCCACAGGCTAAGCTCAAAAGTTCAGCATTAACAATCAAGATAGAAAAAAGCTTCATGTTTGAATATTATTTAATGGGGTCAGAGATGAGATCTTCGTTTCACAACTGGTGAATCTGGCCGGGCTGAGGTGATGGGTTCAGGGGAGAGGTTACTAGCACTTGCACTCTGATGCTCCTCACTTGCCTGAGTGAGGTCCTGAGGGTCTTTGTCCTTGGCCTCAGGGAAAGGTCTCAACCTTGGTTGGAATTTAGCTGCTTCAGGGTTCAATGGAGGTGATACCTTCTTGCAGTGCGAGGCGTGAGTCCATGTTTGGTGACCTTGGCAACAAACAGCAGTATTAGTGGTCAGAAGTACCTGGAAAGGTCTCTTTCATTTGGGTTGAAGTGCGTTTTTTCGTTGATAGACCTTTACATAGACCCAATCTCCTGGTTCGAGGTTGTGACAGGGAACATCTGGTGGTTGAGGTAAGGTTTCTTGGACCTGTGAATGAACAGACCTGGCATACTTCATTAATGCCTTGCAATAATTTAGTACAGTTTTATCAGTTAATTGTAGGTCTGTTTGGTGTGGGGCAACAAGTGGTGTGGTTGGCATTTTCATGGGTCGTGCCATGAGTATTTTATAAGGGGTTAGGCTGTGTTTTCTGTTAACAGTGTTCCTAATGTGCATAAGAACAATAGGCAGTGCATCAGGCCATTTGAAGCCTGTTTCAGCGCAAATTTTTGAAATGCGCGTTTTCAAATCAGAGTTTTTACGTTCTACAGCACCACTCGATTGTGGATGATAACTACAGTGTAAGTGTTGCTGTATGTTGAGTGCTTGGCAGATGTTCTTTACTATTTGTCCTGTGAAATGGGTGCCTCTGTTGCTATCTATTGTGAGGGGCAATCTAAATCTAGGGATGAATTTTTTGAGCAATTTCTTTGCTACAGTGATGGAATCAGCATGTACGCATGGGTAGGCTTTTACCCATCCAGAGAACATATCAATGATAACAAGAATGTACTCATAAGAACAGCACTTAGGTAGTTGCACGAAATCAATTTGCAGATTCACAAACGGTCCCCGTGGAGGGGGATGGGCTGCAGGTGTCGTTTTTACCCGTTGCCCAATGTTATGAGTGAAACAGATGGGACAGGAGCTACAGTACTGTTGTGCCATGGAAGGAAAATTTGGGGCAAATCAATCTCTTTGTACTGCAGCAACCATGCCCTCCTTGCTCATGTGGGCTACTGAATGAGTCAGATGAGCAAGATATGGCAAAAGCTCTCTAGGCGCCACCAGGCAGCTGTCCGGGGAGTGCCAGAGAGAGTCGGGGTGCAGTGAACATCTTGCACACAGCTAGTCATCCTTTTCTTTTTTGGGGGCCTGATTTTGAAGAAGGGCCAGACTTGAAAGGCTAGCTAAAGGAGACTGGTTTGCTGAAAAACAAACAAGAACAGAGTTAGGAGCCTGTGGGCCAGAAAGGGCTGCGTTTCTGGCAGAACGGTCTCATAGATTTCATAGACATTAGGGCTGGAAGGGACCTCAGAAGATCATTGAGTCCAGCCCCCTGCCCAAAGGGCAGGAAGTCAGCTAGGGTCATAGGATCCCAGCAAGATAAGCATCCAGTTTGCTCTTGAAGGTGTTCAATGTAGGCGCTTGAACCACCTCCGGTGGCAGGCTGTTCCAGACCTTGGGGGCTCGGACAGTAAAGAAATTCTTCCTTATGTCCAGCCTGAAACGGTCTTGTAGTAGTTTATGACCATTCGACCTACCATTCGGTCTGCCAGATCATTTCCTTGTGTGACATCATCAAAGGGTTTCTCATGAGCTTTACATTTAACAATAGCAATAGCAGAAGGCAATTGAACAACTTTTAAGAGCGCTTTTACATAACAACCATGACTGATTTGGGTCCCTGATGAAGTGAGGAACCCTCTTTGTTTCTAGATTTGTTCAAAATCACGAACAACACTAAAAGCATACTTAGAGTCAGTATAAATGGTTGTGGTTTGATTTTTTGCAAGAATGCAAGCACATGGTAAAGCAATGAGTTTAGCAACTTGAGCAGAACGAGCTTGGGGTAAAGAATAGGCTTCTAAAACAGCATACTGAGTGCATACTGCATATCTCGCAATTAATTTGCCTGCATCATTTCTAAGACATGAACCATTAACAAACAAAACAAGGTCAGAGTTCGGGATAGGAATGTCCTTGACGTCAGTTTGAGGGGTTAACAATTGAGCTGTGACAGACAGGCAAACATGAGGCTCACCATCAGAGGCGATTGGCAGAAGTGATGCAGGATTTAGAATTGAACAGCGATTTAAGGTTACATTTGCAGCTGACAGTAGAAGTTTCTTATATTTAGTAAGATGGGAATTGAAAATGTGCTGAGTTTTGCCCTTGAGGAGAAGGGCCATTACAGCATGTGGAACTGCAACGGTTAAAGAGTGTCCCAAAACTAGAGTATCTGCCTTTTTAACCAACAAGGCAGCAGCTGCAACTGAACGGAGGCAAGGAGGAAGTTCCGCAGCCATGGGATCAAGGGCAGAGCTGTAATACGCAATTGGGCGATGCTTTACACTATGCAGCTGAGTGAGTACTCCTAAAGCGATTTTTTTTCATTTATGACAAAGCAAGGTAAAGGGTTTCTTATAATTAGGGAGTCCAAGAGCTGGAGCAACAGTGAGGGCTTGCTTAAGGGCCACAAATGCTTGTTCGGCTTCAGGAGTCCAAGGGAGGGGCTCCGGGGTGGTATCATGAGTAAATGCTTGCAAGGGTTTTGTAAAAGCAGCATAACCCAGGATCCACTGTCTACAATAACCCATTGCATCTAAGAATCCTCTCATCTGTTTTCTAGTCATAGGTTTGGGAATGTTGAGGATAGCTTCAACTCTACTAGGGGAAAGGTGTCATTCTTCTGCTGAGATATCATGCTCTAAATAGTGTACCTTAGACTTACAGAGCTGCAATTTAGATTTTGAGGCCTTGTGGCCTTTCTGAGCTAAAGCTGTGAGGAGTGTCAAAGTATCTTGCTTACAGGCCTCCAAAGTGGGTGAGGCTAACAACAGATCATTAATATACTGAACAAGGGTGGACCCCCCTTTGAATGTGGTAGAATCCAAATCCTTCTTCAGGATTTGGGAAAACAGGGTGGGGGACTCTGTATATCTCTGAGGGAGTCTTGTCCAGGTATATTGGAATCCCTGATAAGTAAATGCAAACAGATACTGGCTATCCTCATGAACAGGGATAGAGAAAAAAGCAGAACAAAGGAAAGAATAGTGGCGGGGTTAGGGATCACAGGGAAAGTGGGTAAAACAGCAGCATTTACAGCTCGAAGGTCTTGCACAAAGCGATGAGTATTTTTACCAGGTTTCTTGACAGGTAGGATAGGTGTGTTACAAAGGGGGCTTATTGGGACAATAATTATTTGCTCAAGAAGTGAGGAAATGACAGGCTTGATCCCTTCCTCAACTTCCTTTGAGATGGGGTACTGTGGAACACGAGGAAGTGGCTTGGCAGGGTTCAGGGTGATACGCACTGGTTCAGCACTCAGCATGTGCCCCACTTCATTTGCAAGGGTGGACCACAGCTGTGCAGGTACTCATGCTAACAGTTTCTCTTGCAAGTAGGAAGTGTCAGGATCAGAGTACTCCTGGGTTAGCAAAGCCACAAGCTCAGTTTTCCTATGTTCCGGTACCTCAGGGTAAACACTATCTGGGCTACAATAAATCACACATCCCAGTTTACACAGCAAATCCTTTCCAAGAAGGTTGACAGGTGCACAGGGGCTAAGAAGAAAGGCATGATTTTCAGACAAAGGGCCAATAGAAATGGAGACATGTTCAGAGACAGGATGTGGGGTAGGTTGTCTGCCTATACCGACAGCATTTACAGTTTCAGGAGAATGAGGTAGGAAAGGAAATTCAGTAGCCTTTAGCATGGAGCGGGAAGCTCTGGTATCAACAAGACAGGAGACAGGTTTACCAGAAATAAGGCATTCAACAAACAGACCAGATTGGTTAGTAGCAAGCAAAGGAGCAATGATGTCACTGTCTCTCAGGCTGTCTTATTCAACACTGGGGAAAGACAGGAAGAGGAGGTGGGGGCTGGGGTCTGGGTCCTTGGCCAGGGTGGTTGGGGCATTTGGATTTTCAATGTCCTTCTTGCTTGCAATAATGACATTGGTTCTCATAGCCTGGGTTTTGTGGGCCAGAGGATTTATCTCTTCCCCTGAATCTACCTGGACCTCCCCTTCCCCATCCACGTTTCCTTCCTCTACCTGGACCCTGCAACTGAGAAATCTGTAAGGCCATTAACTTAAACTCGGCATTGTCTTTGGACTGTTCCAATTTGTTATGAAAATGGTTAGCTGGAGCAAGGACTTCAGTCAAATCTTTAGTTTCCCAGCCAATAATTACTGTTTGAATTTTTTCAGCAATTTTAGGGTTAAGTTCTTGGACGAATGCTGCCACTATTGCTTGTTTAGCATTTTCGACCGGATCATCCATTCCTGAATATCGTTCAAATGCCTGTTTGAGGCATTGCAAATAGTTACCGGGGTGTTCATTTTTGTTTTGTTTACAGGTATTTATTTTGGTCCAGTCTGCCTTTTTTGGGCAAATTGTGAGAACTGCCTGAACCAAAGCATTTCTCTTGTCAATAAAGTCTTGGCCAGTCCCTGGGTTTTGATCTGACCAAGTACAGGCAGCGTACAGACGCAGCATAGTTTCTTTGGGCAAAATGGATCTCATGAGCTGATTCATGTCAGCCCATGTTGGATTATAACAATTTATAACAGTCTGCAATTCTTCCTGAAATTTTTCTGGGTTTTCTCTGATTTTGGGGAATTTTTGAGTTAAGTTGTAGAGATCACCTGGAGTCTAGGGTGCATGCATGTTTACTATATTTTGTCCATCGGTGCCAATGCCTGGTATTTGTCTTAGGGGGTAAACTTGTGCAGCTCGGGATCTAAGATTGATGGGAGATCTTTCCGTGCCTATTCCCATTCTTCTAAATATACCTGTGGTGGGTTGTGACCCAGGAGTAAATTGCCACACTGGTGATGATTGAGTGGCAGATATGGTGGATGAGTCTAGACTACTAAGCTCCGTGGATGTGTTTACCAAAGGAGCTTCAGCTAATGGGTCCCCAGCCTGGGCTGCAGCCTGTTGCTGAACCAGTTGTTGTTGACGTGGGAGTCCTGGGAGAGCAGGGTTCAAACAAAAGTCAAGGATATCCTCTGCTGGCTTTGGCGGTGGGGGCGCCCTGGGCAATGCTGGATACGTTGGAGCGGTGGCCGGCGTGTAACTTGGGGAAGCAGCCAATTTCTCCCGAACAGCTTTTAACTGCTGTTTTAATTTTTATTGAGAGTCTTTTAGACTTCTAGTTTGAGATTCTGTCCGCCTTTTGGACATTTCATCATACCAATAAAAGAACGCGTTCCACTGGTTTCGTGGTGTTTTGGACCCACGGGACTCTAAAGCCTCTCGTAAGTGCACTATTTTATCCTGATCAAATGTTCCTTCCTGTGGAAAATGCTTCATGGGATCACCCTTAGTATACCAGTTCCACTTATCCAGGTACTTGCAAGCCTTGGGAGAATAGTGTGTGTACATAAAGTATGCCGGAGTCTCCTTAGGGGGGACTGGAACTTATTTTGACAGACCTGTTTCCATTTTCAGTCACACGGGGAGATGTAGGATAGGCTTATTTAGGATGTCCGGGCTGCTCAGTGCCTTGCCCCGCGGTTTTTTCACCACCCAGACAAAAGGCTTCTGACCCGACACCGGCTCATAAAATGGAAATGGGGAGGGAAACACAAAAGGGATTCTTTCACTTCTGTTTTGGCAGAAGCTACTGGGACAAGGGGTTTGGAAAAGACAAAATCACTCTGAAGCCCTGTCCACTGGGTCATGAGGTTTCAGTTGGGCCCCCTTGCTTTCAAAACTGCCCTGTCAGGCAGAATTGGGGCAGCTGAACTCAACTGTAGTCCCAGACCTGGTCAGTGGCTCATATTTCTAAATACACACACACACATCCATTCAGTCAGCCAGACCTCCTTACACATTGCCTTGGTTAACTAACTGCGAGCCCAATGTGCTGTTGGATGGAGGTGATTCAGACAGATTCTCCCTGAACAGAACGTATGTTACCAGACAGGATTACCAGACATAAAATTTTAGCCGGCAGTAAGGTTCTAAACTGACCTGTTTTAACAAGGTTCAGATCCAGTTACCACGGTCAAGTTGGGAGCCTATGGGCAGTCCTCCTCCGAAACCCCAGTAGAGATTTTGAATTAGGTCTCTTACCTTTCAAGTTTGGCGCCTCGGGGTTGGAGGGGGTGAGGGGGGGCAGTCCGCGGTTCTCCTTCCTCAACACGTGTTCTGGATCTGAGTCACGGCACCAGGAATTGTTGTGGAAACACATGCAGCATACTTTTGGGTCAGGTCAGCAGAAGTTTTTATTCAAAAGAAACTACAGCTGTAGGGGGGACTCCAAAGTGACATGGATTTCTCAAGCACTTGGAAGAGGTTCCCCCTCAAGAGCAAAATCAGGAGGCTTATACACTTTTTAACAGTCACTTACAACTCACGTGATCATATAGTCAAGTTTGCTAGAAAAAAGCAGCTACAAACACCATCTCATTACTGCTTGGCTGTTATCAGGATGGGAATTATGGGGGAGACAAGGTTAGTGGCACAAAGCAAGAAATAATACTCCCTTCTTGCACCTGGAAATCAGAGTTGTACATACTTTTTTTTACTATCTTCCAGGCTGCGGTGAGCGAAGCAGTTGCAGAGGAGTTACAAAGAACAAACACTTTCCCTTATCTGTTCTACTATGCAGAGCCAGCAATTTCTCACAAAGCGGTTATGTCATCTTATAACTCGTATGATCAAAGTTTAAGGCATTTATTTTTTTTTGGTTCCACACAATGATGATATGACCTGTATTGACGTGGGGGACAGCAGACATCTAGGTCTGTTGCAAGGCCTGCTGCCTCAGTAAGAAGTTAAGTAGCCTGTTGCTGGAAAGATGCCATTTGAAGTTGAGGGCACGCTTGGTTTTTATAGGTCCCACCCATGTGTTCAATTTAAGGCTTGATACAAACATGCCACAAAGTTATTCCTCATATAATATGGAATAAAATGTGGGATATCATTGTAGCTCACTTGCATTATCATGCCTTGAGTTGTATGTATCCCTGGTTACTATCTAAGACATGATTAACAGGTTAATTATATCTTAAATGTAGTATGTCTTGGGATCCATAAATTGTCTAGAGCTGCCCTCCTGAAGCACATTTGTGCTTTCTGCACTTCTGGATGTGCAGTTTCTTGTGGTTACTACTTGATTTGTCCTTAAAAGCAGTATTCATTTATATAGTTGGGGTTTCCCAAAATGAAAGCGCATAATTCTTGAGCGTTCTGAATACATTTTTGTTGTTCTTCTTATTTGGTTCCTTTGAACAGATTATATGATGCAGTTGCAGCTCCCTGATAGTTTTAGTAGCTAGCATGAGTGGTACAGCATTTTCTAGTAAATGTTTTAAGGTCAAACTGGCCTCTGCTAATCCTTCGGGGGTTTTGGCTTGTTTCATTTAAACCATTTAAAATCCTTCCAAACTGTCAGCCCTCTGTTAGGTTAATTAGTTTAGCCATGTAGTGAGGCACTGCTCCCTCTTCTTCATGATTCTGTTTATAAGAACTCTCATTGTTATGATTCTGTTCTGTTTATAGATTCTGCTTGTTATACTCTGTAATCCCCAGTAGCTTTGAGAGAGGATGTTTGTAAGTGTTTCACAGATTCTGCAGATGTTTTGTTTGCTGTTTAATAGGAGCTATTAAATTTTGCAAGCTATATATTTTAGGCATCATGAAACCTAGTAAAACTGTCACCTTTCCCTCAATTGCTCCTAGAGCTGCAGCAATTAATGCTGCCACCACTGTCGCATTACCAAATTTCCAGACCCATGGGAAGTCCCATAGTCCAGATAACATAGCCTCAGGCATCAGCCTGAACCCATGTGCTAGATCCGACTGTGGCACAGGGCCAAGCTAATTTGTAGGGTCATATTATGGCCAGATTCAGTGCACAAGCTTGCACTGCCAAGCCAGATCTGACCCTGGGACAGACCCTATTTGCCAGATCTGACCCATGGACCAGCCCCACGCAAATTATCTGGCCTACATTAGGGTATGCCCTAAAATGTCTAACTGGTAAACATATCAATTATAGTTTTAGTATAGTAAAACTAGTAAAATTGTGACACTTAGTAAAACTGTCACTTTTTCCTCATCACCGAAAACAACAGCTATTGTTATTTTGTTTTAGTCTATTGTTTATAGGTGGAAACGAGCCCATTTTTCCCCATAGCTTTTTTAAAACTTTTTTTTTATCTGTGTGAATAAATTATTCAAAGTCCTAGTTCTCATTAGACTCCTGTTGTCAACTCTTCTCTACTCTGCACATGGATTAGAACTCCATCATTGTTGCCAGTTGTTTTCTTGCTCCTTAGCTCAGATTAAAAGTATGAGAACCACATGGAAATGAGTCCCAAGTGGCTCAGGCCTGTCTCCACAAATTAATTAGGAGTTTCTTCAATAGACTGCAGAGAGGTTCACACAGCATCTTCCAAAGTATATAGAGGGAATTGCCCAACTCTTATACAACAGTGGGTATGTGTACACGAGACGCTTTGAGTACGGTAGACTAATTCTACTGTGCATTAACATGGAGAGCAAAACCCATGATAATGTGCTAATGCACAGTAGATTTAGTCTACTGCACATTAACATCACAAAAAGACTGTTTGCGCTAATGTGCAGTAGCACCAACCAATTTTGGCACATTAAGTTTAGTACCTGTCATTACAGGTACTAAACTTAATGCTCTATAATTACAGCTCATTAATGAATATGTAGACACATCTAGTGTGTGCAAATTCAATTAATCTACTATATTTCCATGTGGAATGCAAATTAACTCAGGTCCTATCTTACTGTAAATCAGCAGATGGAACTAGGTGTAGTCTTTTTCCTGCAGAAATCAATGATAGATTATGGCTGTATTGTTTATTCTTTGCAGAAACAGTCTCCTGCCTCCTGACCCTGATATATCTGCAATACACAGAGGAGCAGATATACTTAGATGGCCAAAAACCTAGTTTCTTTGTTTTTAAATAGCTATGAAAGGAGTGCCTAGATTGAAATGCACTCTGTAAGCCAAATGCTAAATCCAGGGCTTGAACTTTACCCAGAGCCTGAAGTGGGGATTAAAAAAAAAGGGTAAAATTTCTGAGGTATTGGGCCAAATTCAGTTCTCAGTGGCTGCTACCTCTCCCTCATAAGTAGCTAGTCCTGCACCCCATCTTTGCCAAATCCTGGATTTGCCCCTGGCTGGAAGTTCTCATGTAGAGACATTTTAATGTGAATTTTCAGCAAAAATAGCTCTGGCATTTCCTGGAATTTTAGTAGTAGAAAGTATGTTGTTCTGTCCATGTTCGTTTGAATGTGATTGTTACACTGAGAATTTTTAGTGTGTCTCTGTTCTTTGGGTCAAGGAATTCCTATTTGACAGTGGTGTGGAGAGGGATGCATTATTGCTAATTGCCATTCCTGTGTACATTTTACTGAAATCTGGCAAAGGAATAAGCCTCTGAAAATCAAATGCCCAGTAGAGGTTTCTCAGTTACATTTTTTCCAAATATTCTTCCATTACTGGAGTGTGCATTCACCCATGATGTTTAACCCTAGTGAATCCACCCCAGTCATGTCTAACCAACTTGATTTCCTTTTAGACAAGGTGACAGAGTCTGTGGATGTGGGTAGGGAAGGAGAGCAGTGTACATGATATACCTTGTATGGCAGGCTCATGCCCCACTTACCACAGCACCGAAGTCCTGGTGGCTGGTCTGCAGGTGAGCCAGCATCACAAGGCCAGAAGAAGCCCTTCTGGTTGGCCTGGTGCCTGGAGACACTGGGTATAAAAGGAGCCCAGGAGCCAAACTGGGTGGGGAGAGAGGAAGGAGCACCAGTAGCGGAGCTGGAAATTTTCACTGTGGCCGGAATGGAGTTGGTGCATCCCTGCCAAGGGATCATGCCTGGAGAGGCAGCGCCTGCCTGTCCCACCACCACAGCACCCAGAGAGGACCTGAGCATGCAGCCAACTGCTGGAAGACAGCTGGAGATTCTCCCCGGAGCACAAAATCCCAACAAAACTGATGATGCCAGGATCAGCCAGACACTCAGGGGAAACACCCCAGGTAACAGTATGGGAGTAGCAGTTGATGGGCTGAGGGTCCCAAGTCTGACACTGCTTGTCCACACTCATGACGATGCTGGCAGGAACACACAGGTCAGCTGGGACTGAGAGAAGGCAGACTGATGGGCACTGCTGGGACCCACAGAGGGGAAGATCCCACTTGGGAATCCCTCAATCCTGCTCAGCTCAACTGAGCTGCTGTAGACCCAAAGCCTCCCTGCGGGAAGTTGGTGGAGCTGTGAGTGTTGCATAGGTGTGAAGAAATGCTCCATGGGGCTCTACAGTATGTGGCCAGGCGATAGCTGGCTCAAGACTTAGGTTCAGTCTGGGGGTACTGGCGACATGGGCCCACATGGGAATTGAGTGAACCCCACCTCAAGAAGCCCCAAGTGCTGATATGGAGCGCTGGGCATGGTGGGCATTGTTGCTCTGCCCACCACATTATTCAAGTTGTTTTAGTTAAAGTATTTGTTCTGTTACCATTTTGTTAATCTAAGAGGCTGCAATCATACTCCTGCAGGCAGCTACAAGACCGGGTCTTAACGCAGGAGCAAATGGCACCCTCAGTATGCCAGGACACCATCAAGGCCAATCCATACCACTCAAATGGAAAGGGATGGGGTGTAGGGAAAGAGGAGCCCCACAGAAATGGTGCCAGCAGAGTCACCTGGGATCCAAGGGAAACCACAGAAAAACACCTCCAGGTAAAACTCCATACAACAACAACTTGTGGCAGGTGAGTAGACCCCAATATGGCAAAATCTAACAGGCAGGGCATGCCATTGACGGTGCAGTGATCATGATCCTGCCACACCTTGACTTTAGTAAGGCTTTTAACACTGTCTCCCATGAAACTCTTCCTGGTAAAGATAAGGAAATAAAGATTAAATAAAAGTACTGTCAGGTACATACATAACTGTTTGAATTCTTGTACTCAGTGAGTGGTCATCATGGTTTCTTCAATGGACGACAGGTTTCATTGTTCATTTAGGATGAGGTATCAAATGAAGTTCCCCACAAAGCTATGGGGAGAAGTGGACACGCCGGAGGGCAGGGAACAGCTGCAAGCAGACCTGGACAGGTTGGACAAGTGGGCAGAAAACAACAGAATGCAGTTCAACAAGGAGAAATGCAAAGTGCTGCACCTAGGGAGGAAAAATGTCCAGCACACCTACAGCCTAGGGAATGACCTGCTGGATGGCATGGAAGTGGAAAGGGATCTTGGAGTCCTAGTGGACTCCAAGATGAACATGAGTCGGCAGTGTGACGAAGCCATCAGAAAAGCCAATGGCACTTTATCGTGCATTAGCAGATGCATGATGAATAGGTCCAAGGAGGTGATACTTCCCCTCTATCGGGCGCTGGTCAGACCGCAGTTGGAGTACTGCGTGCAATTCTGGGCGCTGCAATTCAAGAGGGATGCGGATAACCTGGAGGGGGTCCAGAGAAGGGCCACTCATATGGTTAAGGGCCTGCAGACCAAGCCCTACGAGGAGAGACTAGAGAAACTGGATCTTTTCAGCCTCCGCAAGAGAAGGTTGAGAGGCAACCTTGTGGCTGCCTATAAGTTCATCACAGGGGCACAGAAGGGAATTGGTGAGTATTTATTCACCAAGGCGGCCCCGGGGGTTACAAGAAATAATGGCCACAAGCTAGCAGAGAGCAGATTTAGATTGGACATTAGGAAGAACTTCTTCACAGTTCGAGCGGCCAAGGTCTGGAATGGGCTTCCAAGGGAGGTGGTGCTCTCCCCTACCCTGGGGGTCTTCAAGAAGAGGTTAAATAACCATCTAGCTGGGGTCATCTAGACCCAGCACTCTTTCCTGCCTATGCAAGGGGTCAGACTCGATGATCTGTTGAGGTCCCTTCCGACCCTAACATCTATGAATCTAGGAATATGTTTTGGGTCTGGTACTGTTCAATAACTTCATTAACTATTTGGAGGATGAAATTGAGTGCACACTTAGCAAATTTGTGGATGACACTAAGTGGGATGAAGTTACATACACTTTGGAGAGCAGGGCTAGGATTCAGAATTACCTTGGTAAACTTGAGAAATGGTCTAAAATCAAACAAATGAAATTTGACAAGGACAAGTGTAAAGGCCTGCACTTAGAACAGAACAGTCACATGTACAGAAACAGAGTAGGGAATGACTGGCCATGCTGTAGTTCTACAAAAAAGAATCTGACCATAAATATGGACCATAACCTGAATATAACTCAACAGTGTGCTCTTGTTGTAAAAAAAGGTCAGCAACATGCTGGGTTCTGCTAACAGGACTTGCAAATCAGGGGAAACGGTCCTTCTTTTCTATTTGGCATTTTGGGGCCAAAAGATGTGGACAAATTGGAGTCCAGCAAAGAGCAACAAAAATGACTAGAAGCCTGGGAGACATGGTTTATGAAGAAAGGCTGAAGGAACTGAGATAATTTAGTTTGGAGAAGAACAGCTGGGGGGTAAAAGTCTTAAAATACCTGAAAAGTAGTTTTAAAGAGAATGGATATAAACTATTCTCTTTGGCTGCAAGGGTTAGGACCAGGAGCAATAATCTCAAATTGAGGAAGGATAAATTCATGTTGCATCTTAGGAAGAGCTGTCTCATTATGTGGGTGGTTAAGCACTAGAACAGGCTACCCTGAGAGGGTGTGGAATTTCCATCTGTGGAAGTTTTTAAGAACAGGAACTGGAATGCTTTAGTCAGGAATGACTGTCTCAGTCAGGAAGTCTCAGCCCTACTTCTCTATGTTTCTCCTTGGCTGAGCAGACTGCATGAGTGCCTTTCCCACAGGGCAACTCAGGATGCTTCAGCCTTGAAGGATTTGCAGGGACTTTACTTGCTGTTACTCAATTTAGGAGCTGCTGTACTGCTGGCTCAGGGAACTAAGAGCCCATGTATAGTGAAACGGAAGGTTCACTATACAGCGAACCGGTACCAGCTTCTCCAGTCCGACTGGTGAACAGGTACGAGGCCCTGGCGACCCTGCAGGAGATGGAAGGGGAGGAGGACACCCTTGGGCAAGAAGAAACACCACGTTCTTCACACTCCAAACAGATCAAGAGATCCACGATGACCCAGAGGAGGAGGTGACGAGTGCTCGTCATAGGAGACTCCATCCTGAGAGGTACGGAAGGACCCATCTGTCACCAGGACCCCTCGGCACGAGAGGTATGCTGCCTCCCTGGAGCAAAGATTCGGGATGTGACGGAGGTAATCCAGGCCAGGATCAAGCCCACCGATTATTACCCCATGGTCCTAGTCCATGTGGGTACTAATGATGCGGCCAGAAGAACCCCCGATCACTTGATGGCGGACTACTGTGCTCTGGGCGGTGTGCTGAAGGAGTTCGGTGCCCAGGTGGTTTTCTCTTCCATCCTACCAGTGACCGGACGAGGAAGACGGCAGGAGAACTGCATCAGAGAGACCAACTGGCGGCTTCGGCAGTGGTGTCTCGAGGCAGGCTTCGGCTTCCTGGACAATGACCCGCACATCACGACGAGGGACACGCTCAGCTGGGATGGGCTTCACCTGTCCCCCAAAGGTAAGCATGTGTTTTCTTCTAGGTTGGCGGATCTCCTCCGGCGGGCTTTAAACTAGGCTCGTCGGGGGGAGGGGAGTACGAGGGCAGGGGAAGCTGTGGACCACCAAACCATGTGGCACCCACAAGGACAGCCCAGCCTGAAGAAGGAGAACATTGGGAACCTGAAAGCCATGGGGAGGCCAGCACTACAGAACAGGTAAGGAACAAGAAGGTAAGGAACAATGGGCCCCATGGGACTGGGAGCGGGGGGGCAGCAAAGGCACCAGTCGCAGGGCTCAAGTGCCTATATACTAATGCTAGGAGCATGGGGAACAAGCAAGATGAACTAGCGCTCCTGCTTGCACTAAACACCTATGACTTAGTGGGGCTAACAGAGACCTGGTGGGATTCATCCCATGACTGGGCAGTACATATTGAGGGCTATAGATTGTATAGAAAGGACAGGTTGGGGAAGAAAGGGGGGGGGGTTGCACTTTATGTCAGTGAGCAATACACATCAACCCTCATCGAGACAGAATCCGAGGTTGAGGAAGTAGAAGGATTGTGGGTTAGGCTACATGGGGGGCAAGGAGAAAGGGATTTGGTGGTAGGGGTCTGTTACAGACCCCCACACTAAGGGGAAGAAATAGATGCGGGGCTCCTGAGGCAACTCTCGGAGACCATAAAAGCTAAAGAGGCGGTAGTCATGGGGGACCTAAACTACCCGGACATCTGCTGGGAGACGCAGACAGCAAGGTCCCATCGCTCACGCAGGTTTCTAACTTGTATACAGGACCTCCACCTGACACAGGAGGTGCATGGTCCCACTAGGGGGAATGCCATACTGGATCTGGTATTGGCAACGGGAGATGACATGATAGGGGACCTCCAGATCGGTAGCTATCTGGGAGACAGTGATCACCTTATAATAGAATTCAACATAAGACGGCGAGTGGGTAAGGTAACTAGTAGGGTGAAAGTGCTAGACTTTAGGAAAGCTGATCTCATTGCACTCAGGCGATTAGTCAAGGAAGCACTGCAGAGTAGGAGTTTTGATGGGATGGGTGCCCAAGAAGGGTGGCTGTGCCTAAAGGAAATGATCCTTTGGGCACAAAGCAAGACGATCCCCGAGCTAGGCAAAAGAGGGAAAGGGGCCAGGAGGCTTCCATGGCTGAGCAGAGAAATCCAGGGCAGCCTAAGGGCCAAAAGGGGAGCACATAAAAAGTGGAAACAGGGTGAGATCACTAAAGATGAATATACCTCCTCTGCTCGTGCTTGTAGGGAGGCAGTTAGGCGGGCCAAAGCTACCATGGAGCTGAGGATGGCAACCCAAGTAAAGGACAACAAGAAATTGTTTTTTAGATATATTGGGAGTAAAAGGAAGGTCCAGGGAGGAACAGGACCGCTGCTAAATGGGCAGAAACAATTGGTGACAGATAGGGGGGACAAAGCTGAACTCCTCAACGAGTTATTTGCCTCAGTGTTCCTAAGCGAGGGGCATGACAAGTCTCTCACTGGGGTTGTAGAGAGGCAGCAGCAAGGCGCCAGACTTCCATGCGTAGATCCTGAGGTGGTGCAGAGTCACTTGGAAGAACTGGATGCCTTTAAGTCGGCAGGCCCGGATGGGCTCCATCCGAGGGTGCTGAAGGCACTGGCCGACGTCATTGCAGAGCCACTGGCGGGAATATTCGAATGCTTGTGGCGCACGGGCCAAGTCCCGGAGGACTGGAAAAGGGCTAACGTGGTCCCCATTTTCAAAAAGGGGAGGAAGGAGGACCCGGGCAACTATAGGCCGGTCAGTCTCACCTCCATCCTTGGTAAAGTATTTGAAAAAATTATCAAGGCTCACATTTGTGAGAGCCCGGCAGGACAAATTATGCTGAGGGGAAACCAGCATGGGTTTGTGGCGGGCAGATCGTGCCTGACCAACCTAGTCTCTTTCTATGACCAGGTTATGAAATGCCTGGACACAGGAGGAGGGGTGGATGTCGTATACTTAGACTTCAGGAAGGCCTTCGATACGGTATCCCACCCCATACTGGTGAACAAGTTAAGAGGCTGTGACTTGGATGACTGCACAGTCTGGTGGGTGGCGAATTGGCTAGAGGGTCGCACCCAAAGAGTCGTGGTAGATGGGTCGGTCTCGACCTGGAAGGGTGTGGGCAGTGGGGTCCCGCAGGGTTCGGTCCTTGGACCGATACTCTTTAATGTCTTCATCAGCGACTTGGACGAGGGAGTGAAATGTACTCTGTCCAAGTTTGCAGATGACACAAAGCTATGGGGAGAAGTGGACACGCCGGAGGGCAGGGAACAGCTGCAGGCAGACCTGGATAGGTTGGACAAGTGGGCAGAAAACAACAGGATGCAGTTCAACAAGGAGAAATGCAAAGTGCTGCACCTAGGGAGGAAAAATGTCCAGCACACCTACAGCCTAGGGAATGACCTGCTGGGTGGCACAGAGGTGGAAAGGGATCTTGGAGTCCTAGTGGACTCCAAGATGAACATGAGCCGGCAGTGTGACGAAGCCATCAGAAAAGCCAATGGCACTTTATCGTGCATCAGCAGATGCATGACAAATAGGTCCAGGGAGGTGATACTTCCCCTCTATAGGGCATTGGTCAGACCGCAGTTGGAGTACTGCGTGCAATTCTGGGCGGCATACTTCAAGAAGGATGCGGATAACCTGGAGAGAGTACAGCGAAGGGCAACTTGTATGGTCAAGGGCCTGCAGACCAAGCCCTACGAGGAGAGACTAGAGAAACTGGACCTTTTCAGCCTCCGCAAGAGAAGGTTGAGAGGCGACCTTGTGGCTGCCTATAAGTTCATCACGGGGGCACAGAAGGGAATTGGTGAGGATTTATTCACCAAGGCGCCCCCGGGGGTTACAAGAAACAATGGCCACAAGTTAGTAGAGAGTAGATTTAGACTGGACATAAGGAAGAACTTCTTCACAGTTCGAGTGGCCAAGGTCTGGAACGGGCTCCCAAGGGAGGTGGTGCTCTCCCCTACCCTGGGGGTCTTCAAGAGGAGGTTACATAAGCATCTAGCTGGGGTCATCTAGACCCAGCACTCTTTCCTGCTTATGCAGGGGGTCGGACTCGATGATCTATTGAGGTCCCTTCCGACCCTAACATCTATGAATCTATGAATCTATGAATCTAAGGTGAAAGGAGTCATACCAGAATGCAGGGGACAAGGGTGTCTGTAGCCATTAGCTATACCAGGGGCGGGCAGTTATTTTGGGCAGAGGGCTGCTTACCCAGTTTTGATAAACTGTCGAGGGCTGCATGGGTAGCCCCACCCCTTGACAGGTGCCCCGCCCCCTGGTCATCATCTTGGGAACAATGTCCCAATGTCTTGGGACCAATGTCACAGGGCCAGCGTTGGTGGGGCCCAGGCTGGCAGAGGTCTGTGGAGCTGGGCTGGGCTGCAGCAGCAGGAAGAGTGGGGAGCTGGCCCAGCTCCATAGAGCCCCTGCCGGCCAGGACCCTGCACTCCTGCCGCCCTGCTCTGGGCACCGCTGGCACTGGCCCCGGGACACTGGTGGGGGCCCCGTGCACCCGCTCAATCCCAATGACCGCAGACCGGCAGTACAGGCTGGGGGCAGCATGCAACCCCAACCCCCTGCTCCGCGGCAGGGAAGGAGTTGGTGCTGAGCGCGGGGAAAAGTGGCCCCTCCCCCACCCTGTGGCCAGACCTCCCTTCTGCAGCCACTTGCAGCCCACGCAGGGCTGTGCTGAGCAGGCACAGGCAGCCCCACACGGGCTGTGAGCAGCTGCAGCGCAGAGCGCCAGCCATGGAGCAGGGGAAGGGCCACTTTTCCTGCACTCAGCACCAGCTTGTAACCCCCTCCCACTGCCAGCCTGGGCCCTGCACTGGCTCTGGGCTCGCCCATTAGGGCTGTGCCGTGGTGGCAGCAGCTGTGGTACCCCCCCCCCCGCTTGCCGTGCCGGGCAGTGTTTGCCACCTCTGCCTCTGTGCTGCCCAGCGCGCAAGCTCCAGGCAAGCAGCAACAGCAAACACTGCCCGGTGCAGCAAGCAGGGGGCTGCAGCTGCTGCCACCACAGTGCAGCCCTGACAGGCAAGCTTGGAGCTGGTGTGAGGCCCAAGCTGGCAGCAGGGGTGGGTTACAAGCTGTTGCTGAGCATGGGAAAAGGGCCCCTCGCCCACTTGCTGGCTGGCGCCCCATGCTTCAGCCACTCACAGCCCATGTGGGGCTGCCTGTGCCTGCTCAGGACAGTCCCATGTGGGCTGCAAGTGGCTGCAGCAAGGAGAGCTGGCCACTGGGTGGGAGAGGGGCCACTTTTCCCCAGGCTTCTTCTCTGCCTTTCCCCCCCTCCCCTTACCTGAGTTTCTGGTGTGGTGCAGCTGCATGGTCCCAGCCCTGCTGGGGCTTCTGGCTGGAGGGGCAGGGCTGGGCGGGCCCTGCTCTTGCGGGAGCCTGCCAGGCTTCTCTTGGGTCCTACTGCCCCTGGTTACTATCATTTTTGACAGGAACCAAAGACAGATAAATATTAATTTTCTAAATTTTTTAGGGGCTGCATGGGCCAGATAGAATGGCCTCCCAGGTGGGATTCAGCCTGCGGGCCATCTTTTGCCCACCCCTGATCTATACTGTGCTCAAAACCTAGAACAAAACCCAGGTTTCCTCAATCTCCTCATTCATTTCCCATCAGTGGATAGTTGTGATAGTGATAAAGCATATACCTCCTCTCCTTCTGGTGGCTTGGCCACATGATGTAGAGGGGTTCATAAACTCCACAGATAGGGTGACCATCTTTGCAAAATGCAAAGGTGGGACACATGCTCGCCTGTCCCCCTCCCCCTCCTGCGAGAGGCATAGCTGTGGGAGGTGGGAGAGGATGTGGGCTGCCTGCTGTGGGACTCGGGACTCCCTGCCCTGCTGCCCTCCCCCTCAAGGGGCCTCCGTGGGCCAATGGGCAGGACCCAGTGCAGGAGGACAGAGAGGTTCAGTACTGCCATTGCCACCAGGAGCCCTGCACCAGCTGCACCGCGATGGCAAGGTGCCCCCTGCCTACCTGTCAGTAGTGGGGGGAACAACTCTGTGCCACTGCCACTGCCCCTACTACTGCCAAGTGGGCAGGGGGTGCCTTGCCATAGTGGTGTGGCTGGCACAGGGCTCCTGGTGGCAGTGGCACCACCAAACCTCCCTGCCCCACTCTGCCCTCTCATGCTGGGTCCCACCCACTCGGCCGCAGACGCCCTGGAGGGAGGGCAGCACGGGGTGGAGTCCTGAGCCCACAGCAGGGTAACCTACATCTGCCCCCTTCCTGCATACAAATCTGGGGAGGGCACATTCCCTCCATACACCCCTCTCTAGGAGTGTGCACAGTGGTGGAGAGCCAGCCCCCCTCCCCGCCCCCACCACACCCTGGACGAGCTGCCTGTGGTTCCTCCTTCTCCCCCAGCCGGGCCCCGTGGCTGCACATTCCCACCCCAGCACCAAGCCCTGGGCTCCATGCACCGCCACAGCTGTGCAGTGCCCTTAGTCCCAGCTGCCAACCCTGTTCCACTCCCTCCCTTACCGTAGGGGCCTCAGTCTGCCCCGCATCCTCTCTCTATGCCCCTTCCCCTGCATAGACTTACCTGCAGGCAGCTGGGGGATCTGCTGTCCATCATTGCCTGGTTGCATTGCTGGCCATATGCATGTGTGCATGCATGCACATGCATATGGTGCCCTCTGTGTCTTGCTGCCCCCAGCTCCAAGCAGCCAAATTGCAGACTAGAATTCTGCCAGTCTACAAGGGGAAACCAGCAGTTTACCATGTTTTTCCTTCATAGGAGAAAATTTGCATTTATTCATGCCAAATGGAAAACCCGGATCCCTGCATATGATACGGAGACAATAGTTGACTATGTTGAGGGGAATCTGGGACAAACACTGTCTGAAAGTCATTTATCCCTGGACTGGGACTTGATGTTTGTATTTTGGGACTGGTCTGCCCAATTAGGGATGGGTGGTCACCCTACCCACAGAGCAGGCGAAAGAAATATAGAAGTACTAGGGAAACTATGAACCTATGGAGACCAGAATCACCTGGGTAATCTATCAAGGGGCTGGGCCAAGCCTAAAACGTGGGATAAGAGGGAAAGCCTGGACAACTCTTGTTGCACAAAAATTACCAATTAGCTCAATTGACAAGCAAGACGTTATGAGAGGGATAAGGCAAAATGCCGTGTTTATTAAAACTACAAAAACAATTAAAACATCACATACATACACACACACACTCAATCACACTACAGATGTTATAGTTACCAAGATCCATTGCTCACTGCTACACTTAGGTGGCCAGCCTAATGAGCATGAAAGATTAGGAACAGGGCATACAGATGTATCTGTGTTCCTGTGAAGTTTTGAAGAGCGTCTCCCACTTTGTGCAACTAAGTCTCTCCTTTATAGGGGTTATCCAGTTGGTGTTGGGTGACTGGTCTGCTTTTTCTGACCCTGTGGCTCCTTTGTTTGAATCTCATCCATCCTGACAAGCAGTTCATCATTGTCTTTAGGTGTTGCTCTTCAATCACTCTGTTTTACAACATCCTTCCGTTGTCGCTGGTGTGGGCTGTGTCTGGAGTCTCTTACTTTGAGGTGTTGCAGACCTTGTCTTCAATCTTATCCTTTCTGTTTATATTTATTTTTTGACTGGTACAGACTGAATTATTCAGCCACTCCACACAATTCACCATTTAGTAACTTATTTGCTGACATATAGCTTACTCTGCTTTTACCATTCACTCTTCATTCATACATCCATATATCCAAGTATCATAAAAAAGAACACAAAAAGAAAGAATACTTGTTTTGCTATATAAAGATACAATAACAAGATATAAAAGTACAGTAATAAGCTTAATTCATAATAGCAAACTTAAAATTGCCTAATTTAAAATTGTTACACTCTGTAACTGAAAGAAACAGCGAAAGAGAAATTAATGTGTTCACTTTTGGCTATTGCAGGAATGTAAGTCAAGCCTATGGAAGGTATGGCAGTAAAAAAGCTAGGAGATGGAGGTAGGATGTAGCTCAGATTATTGTCAAATGAAGATAATGGAAAACTTAACTTCATGGTAATGGGTTAGAACTCAGTGAAATGGATGCCCCCTACCTCAAATAACTCTTTACCTGCATGTCTGAAGGTTTATTACATGTTGCTCTGTTGTCATGTAGATTAAGAGCCCATGATAGATGTGAGAGCTTATTCTGTTAGTTCCAGGGGTCTGTGCAGTGCAGCTAAAGGTTGTCATTCTACCAATGATTCAAATTCATGGTTTTGTCTGTTTTTCATATGTAAATTATTGAGATTTTTAAGAATGTTAAAGATTTTAAGTAAAGCAATGAAGTAGGAAGTGACAGAATTATAATGTTTATGCAACCTTTATTCACGTCTTTGTGTACACTAGGGGCGGGCAATTATTTTGGGTGGAGAGCCACTCACTGAGTTTTGGCAAGCCATCGAGGGCTGCATGATAGGCAGCCAGGAGCAGACAAATATTAATTTTCTAAATTTTTTAGGGGTCCCGCGGGCCGGATAGAATGGCCTGGTGGGCTGCATCTGGCCCCCTGGGCCGCATTTTGCCCACCCCTGGTGTACGAATTACCAATGAGTATCTGATTAGAACATCATATCCTGTTTTTTCCAGGGTGGCATACCCTCATTCATTGCTCAGGATGGGCAGCAACCTAGGAACGCTGTAAAAGCCAGTTCTCTGAAAAAAATCAGGCCATAGATATCTCAAATTGATCCTCCAAAATTCATGGACATTCTTGACACATATACCTTTGCCTCACCTCTGCACTCGATAAAATCCAGTTTGTCAAGCAGTCAGATATTATAGCTCATCCACACAAAATTGCCACAGTATGAAGGATTTAACTGAGGATTGATTGATGAATTGACTTTTTTTCCTTCTTCTTTAAAAAGATTCTTCAGAATGAATATACAATCTCAAATGTTGTAATTTACTAACTTGTTTTGCATAATATGACTGCATTCACAAGGCAGCTTGCATTCCAAGAATTACTTAAAGAAGCAATGGAAGAGCTACACCTGTTAAAAAGAGAGAGATTAAATCATACTGGACCAGGGGTGGGCAAAATATGGCCCGTGGGGCCCTTAAATTTTTTTGAAAATTAAAAATTATCTGTTTTTGGTTCCTATCAAAGATGACAGGAAACAGGGGCAGTAGGACCCAGGGACTTCTGGTCTGGGATTACGTGGCTGCTCTGGCACGGGAAGCTCAGGTAAATTGGAGGGGGAAGGGCAGGGAAGCAGCTGGTGTGGAGTGTGGGGAAAAGTGGCCCCTCACCCACCCCGTGGCTGGTGCTCCCTGCTGCAGCTGCTTGTAGCCTGCGCAGGACTGCCCTGAGCAGGCATAGGCAGCCCCACGTGGGCTGCGAGTGGCTGCAGTATGGGGCATCGGCTGCAGTATGGGGCATCAGCCGCAGGCTAGGCGAGGGGCTGCTTTTCCCCGCACTCAGCACCAGCTTGTAACTCAGCCCTGCTGCCAGCCTGGGCCCCACGCTGGCTCCGGGCTCACCCATTGGGGCTGCGCACGGCAGCAGCAGCTGCGCCCCCCCTGCTTGCCATGCTGGACAGTGTTTGCTGCTGCTGCCCGCCCAGAGCTTGTACCATGGTAGGCTGCAGTGTGGCTGCCACCCCTCCCTCTGTGCTGCCCAGCGAGCGAGCTCCAGGCAGGCAGCAGCAGCGAACACTGCGCAGCTGGGGTGGGGGGCTGCAGCTGCTGCCACCTGTGCATCCCCAATGGGCAAGCCCAGAGCCACGCGGGGTCCAGGCTGGCAGTGGGGGGGGCGGGTTACAAGCTGGTGCTGAGTACGGGGGAGGGAAGAGGCCCCTCCCTCGTCCCGTGGCTGGCACCCTGTGCTGTGGCCACTCGCAGCCCGCATGGGGCTGCCTGCTCCTGCTCAGGACAGCCGCACATGGGCTGGGAGTGGCTGCAGCAGGGAATGTGGGCCATGGGGCGGGAGCCGCTTTTCCCTGTGCTCCACACCAGCTCCTTCCCTGCTGGTGAGCAGAGGGTCATGGCTGTGCGCTGCCCCCTTGCCTGTACTGTGGGGCTGGGGGCACTGGGAATGAGCGGCGCAGGAGCACAGGGCCTGCACTGGTGTCCCAGGACCAGCGCCAGCAGGGCCCAGAGCAGGGTGGCAGGAGTACAGGGTTCCGGCTGGCAGGGCCTCTATGGAGATGGGCCAGCTCCCCCCTTTCCCTTCTGGTGCAGCCCAATCCAGCTCCACAGACCCCTGCCAGCCTGTGGCCTACTCTGGGCCCCACCAGTGCTGGCCCTGGGACATTGGCCCCAAGACATTGGGACGTTGGTCCCAAGATGGTGACCAGGGGGTGGGACACCTGTTAAGGAGTGAGGCACCTGTCAAGGGGCGGGGCTACCCATGCAGCCCTCGACAGCTTGTCAAAACTGGGTAAGCGGCCCTCCGTCTGAAATAATTGCCCGCCCCTGTACTAGACTATCTAACCATGGAGTCTTTAACAAGGATTTTCTGCTAATAGTTCCTTGAACTGCTAACTTTCCTTTGGCTGTTGCAATTCTTCTGGAATTTTATAATGGAAATATCTCCTTCAAATCTCTCTTTATAAAGAACAGTAACTCACTTTTAGGCTATTGCTTTTGCCTTAATGATGAAAGAATTATTGATACAGTTAATTCCTATAGTTCTTCATACAGTTAATACACCACTGAATTCTACAATGTAATTTATTGTTCACAGGAGGAAAAAGCTCTTGCTCCACTGACCACAATAAAGCTGTTGTATTCTTGCCCCCTGCCCCGTTCCCCCAGATGTTCCCTGTTAGCCCAGGAGCAGGAACAAGGGAAGGGAACCTGACTGCTGATGCCCCTGTCTCTAGCTGAGCTTGGCTGCACACGCAGCCTGGCTGTAGTGGTGTAGGAGCAGCTTTGGAGCCTTCCCTGGGTCAGCTGGAGACAGAGGCAGCAGCAGGTGGAGGAGGGCGAAAGGAAAGGGAAGGGAATTAAATGTGCCATGGGAGCAGGGGTGCAGTCACCCCTGCAACACAGCTCTCTGCTCCTGCATGCCCCCTTTATGAAATCCTAGATCCACCCATAGTTGTGCCTATCTCTTCTTCCTCCATCTCAGGAAAAAAGAAGCTTTCAATCTCAGTAAATAATAGCACATCAAAGTGAGTAGGGAAAACTGAATTGTCTATCCTTAATAAAAAAATGATATAGAAAGATCCCATATTCACATATTCCCATCTGCACAAACTGTGTTTTAAAATAAAAATCAAATAGACCAAAGTTTGTTAAGTGATTGGAAGTGAGATCTTTTTAAAGTAAAAAAAAAAAGATTAAAAGTAAAGTCTGCTCCTGTTTGGAGTTTCTTCATAGAGAAATGGGTATAATAGAGGACACTTTGGATTCAGTGTTATTTCTATTTTATTCCGCTCCTCAGTGCTGGTTGTTACTGCTGCACTCTGTAGTCATGTTCACTTTTACATCGATGCCTCAGTTCTTGAAACATTTGAGTACATGCTTCTTAACTTGACTATTACAAACAGGCCACTGAAGTCAACAGGACTCCTATTGGTAATAAAATTAAACATGTGCATACATATTGGAAAGATCAAGACCAAAATACCAAATTGGTATAAATTGCTTTGCTTTCCTTTTACATTAGTTTCTCCACTATGACACAGTGGAAGACCTAGGAAAAGGTTAAGGGCAGCCACTCGCTTATCATATGATTTAGCAGCATGTCCTTTTTCCATCAACACAGAAAAAAGATTTTGAAAGAAAGGTTTCTGCAATTGATTCTGTCAAGTCAATACTGTAAGTTTATTTTGTGCTTGAATTAATAAACTTTGTTGGGGAAGGACCCGTCTGTGTGCAGCTGTAGTAAGCAAGCCAACTGGCATATACTGATATAAATTGTAAATGGGGCCAGATTGTGCTCTGAGTTATACTGATGTAAATCTGGATAGAATTTGCTGGCGATGCTAATGAAAGCAGAATTTGACTGTTGTATGCAAGGATGCAACCAGTAGCTCCATTGCAGGATTTGACCACAAAACTTCCTGCTTTGCACGTCTGAATTCACGTCCATGAATACCCATGAAAAACATGGAGCAGTGAAACTCAAGGGGCCAACAAGATTGTGTCTGAGGAATTGAAAATATTTGTCTTCTTTGCATATCTATGATTGTTTTCAGAAGGTAGGGGGGGAATGTGACTTAGCAGCTCAATGGCACTTGCATGGCTTTGTTACATTCTGTGATAAGTGAGTGCTTCTCGATTCATTCAGGCTTTGAAAATAAAACATTCATTGTTTTGTGCCATGTAGGCAGTGATGGCGGGTCACTAGACATGAGTGAGGATAAACTTTACCCACACTGACCTGCCACACTATGGGCACTCTGGCTTTGCGGCAATATACTTCAATAAGAAATGTTGCATTACCCTTGTATAGCACTTAAGGAAGGGCAAAGGTGTCTGTTGCCATTTCATATTGTCTAAATCAAGGTTGTCAAGCTCACCTCTGGTCCTGGGCTGGATCTGGACTGCAGGGGCTCCTCCTACGCTAGATCTGTGGGGCCACATTTGGCAGCAGCATGGGTCTGGGTGTGTGCAGCTGCATGGAGCCACATTTGGGTAGCAGCACGAAGCCAGGGATGTGTGGTGGCTTAGAGGTTTGGCCAGGCAGCGGCATGGAGCTTGGAGGCATGGGGCGCCATGGAGCTGGAGCCAGGGGCATGCAGTGGCATGGACATGAATATGACTAAGGGTCATATTCATAAGAGTTTTGCACTGCCAGGCAGAGGCACTGAGCTGGGAGTGTATGGCTGCATGGAACTGTGTTAAGGGGGCACTGTGGAGATTCATAGATAGATGTTAGGGTCGGAAGGGACCTCAATAGATCATCAAGTCCAACCCCCTGCATAGGCAGGAAAGAGTGCTGGGTCTAGATGACCCCAGCTAGATGCCTATCTAACCTCCTCTTGAAGACCCCCAGGGTAGGGGAGAGCACCACCTCCCTTGGGAGCCCGTTCCAGACCTTGGTCACTGTAACTGTGAAGAAGTTCTTCCTAATGTCTAGTCTAAATCTGCTCTCTGCTAGCTTGCAGCCATTATTTCTTGTAACCCCCGGGGGCACCTTGGTGAATAAAACCTCACCAATTCCCTTCTGTGCCCCCGTGATGAACTTATAGGCAGCCACAAAGTCGCCTCTCAACCTTCTCTTGCAGAGGCTAAAAAGGTCCAGGTTCTCTAGTCTCTCCTCGTAGGACTTGGCCTGCAAGCCCTTAACCATACGAGTGGCCCTTCTCTGGACCCTATCCAGGTTATCCACATCTCCCTTGAAGTGCGGTGCCCAGAATTGCACGCAGTACTCCAACTGCGGTCTGACCAGCGCCCGATAGAGGGGAAGTATCACCTCCTCGGATCTATTTGTCATGCATCTGCTGATGCATGATAAAGTGCTATTAGCTTTTCTGATGGCTTCGTCACACTGCCGACTCATGTTAATCTTCTATGAACATTAAATACAGGTTTAGAAATATAACCTGAAACATTTACCTATAGATTGTTCCACATTTGATATGCCAGAGTAAGTCTTGAACAAAATGCTACATGCTTCCTTCACAATAATTCCACCATGGGCCTAGCTGCCTATGTCCTAGCTGTGATACTCAGGAAAATATTCCTATATGCAGATGTGCTCTTGATTTGAAGGTTTTAATTTATAGGTTTTCATACAAGCTTACATTTGCTTAACTAAACGATCACTAGGCAAGCTTTTGTTGAAATAATTTGTTGAAGGAGCACAAATGGATAATTGGGTGCCAAAGATGCTTCAGCTTGATGTGCCTCCAACAAAGACTCAGCTAGCAACAGAAGAAAAGGGAGGGGATCTGTGATGCAATTGCAAAGGAAGAATAATACCAGATGTCAGGATATCAACCCCAATATACTTGTTGTATGTGATTTGTCTTGTCAAGCCAGAGAAGAAGCCACTATAATATTACACATTAAGGAACAAACACTCTGAGTCTTTCCTAATATGCAGTGTGGATCTTTTATTCATTCAGACAATGGATGCAACCATTTTTGCATGTCAGGTTGCAAAGATTGAGTATACTATATCATTTATCAATATGTTTGGGCTGAAAAGATAGAAAGATGTGAGCTTCAGGCTCTTGCTCATTCTCTCAGCCATTGCCTAGGAAATAGGTGGTAGCAAAGACCAGTTGGTTGTGCCTGAAGTCCATGCTGGCGGACGTGGTCCACCCCGACCAGACATACACGGTGTCAGGAAGGACCATCTTTGACAATATGTATCTGGTTTGGGACTTTCTCAAGCTTGCTTGTAGGGAGGGCCTGTCATTCAGCCTCCTGTCCTTTGATCAGGAGAAGACATTTGACTGGGTGGATCATGAGTACCTGACAGGCACACTGAGAGTGTTTGGCTTTGGTTCCCGCTTCATGTTGTTTCTCTGATTGCTGTACAGAGTGTCCGGCCAAGCTCAACTGGATGCTGACATAGCCCATCCTGTTTGGATGGGGAGCATGTCAAGGTTGCCCACTGTCAGGCCAGCTATATGCTATTGCCCTTGAGCCCTTCCTGTGCCTTTTGCGCAGGTGGATGGTGTGACTAGTGCTCTGAGAACTGGCCATGAGGGTGGTGCTGTCATTGTACACTAACAATGTCCTTGCCAACCAGGCCCTGGGTGACCTGGTGCAGGTGGAGGCCTGCCAGTCCATCTACTCAGTGGCTTCCTCTGCCCAGGCCAACTGCATCAAGAACTCTGACCTGAGAGTGGGTTACAGGTGGCAGGTGGGCTCTACTGGAACATGGGCTTGCTGCCCTATTGGGGGTCTACCTGCCCCTCAAGCACCCCTCCCCACTGGAGAACTGGAATCATCTAGAGGTCAGGGTATCTGAGTAGCGGCAGGCATGAGCAGGCCTGTTGCAGCATTTTTCCCTTCATGGGAGGGCACTAGTCATCATCCAGCTAGTCTTGTTAATGCTCTGACACTGTTTTAACACCCTGGCCATGCTCCCAGAGCTCCTGGGCAGGCCCAGAGGAAGGTACTGGGGTTCTTCTGGCTAGGACAGCACTGGGTCTCTGCAGAGATCCTGAACCTCCCCTTATGGGAGAGTGGGCAGGGCTGTTTTACATCCGTAGCCAGGTCCACATCTTCCACCTTCCGGCCTCAAAGGGGCTCCTGTATGGTGCCGGTGGCCAAGTAGCATGATGCCAGATTGGCCGTACCTGCGTCTGCCTCTGAGGGTTCCAGTATGACTGCAGTTATTCTATCTGTGAGGTCTCCCTAAGCAGGAGTTGGTGGAGCTGGTGGATTTCTACCAGGACCTCCTCAGGGTCTGGAGGCTGGTCTCCACCTCCAGGTCCTTAGACATGGTCACCCAGGGCACTGAGATCCTCACCAAGCCCCTGCTGAAAAACCCTGGTGGGTGGTGCCAGCAATGGAGGTACCCTGGATGCACAGGAGGATGATCCTGGCCAACATAACTCATATCAGGGACCTCCTGGACTATTCCAGGCAGGAGTGGGCAGATCCCTCTGCACTGGCCTGGCACATGGAGCTGCCCAAGTTGCATGCTCTCTGCTGCTTAGTACAGGAGTTAAAGACTGCTTTGCCATCCATTGCCTTCATTTACATCAACCAGGTCCTGTGGGTGGGCAGTTCCCCCTCTCCCCCCAGCCACCTCCCAGCCCTGAAGAGTTAGTCATTGGGCTGCTGCCTTGGCAAGCCCTATGGCCCTCCCCACCCCACCATCTTAGCAGGCTGAGGGATAACAAGCCACTTTGTCTCTGAACAGTCCATCACCATCAGCTCTATATGCTCATGCTCTGCATGCTACATCATTCCATACTCATGTCCCACTCTGACAACAAGTGGCAGGACGGCCTAGGGCAGGAGTCGGGTGAAAGTCCCTGGAGGACAAGTCTGTATTCTATCCATATCCCGAAAGCTACTGGGGACATCAGCTGGTGGCTCCTTCAAGTACTGGGGACCTCAGCTGGTGCCACAGGCATGTATCTGGCACGCTTTACAGAGACCTACCCCTTTTGCCAATGGAGGGAGACCCTGGCACATGCCTACTTTGAATGTGCCAGGTTGCAGGTCCCCTTTTCGTATACCCTTCTGGATCCTTTGTTATTAACCTATGACCTCACTCCCTTTCTTATTTTCTCTTTATTTGTTCCTTCAAATTATTTGATGTACCCCCAGTTAAAAGAAACTTCACTTCACTGTTAAGGGAGGCTTATAGTACTCTGTGATGGGCCAAAGCCCATGATCTTTTGGCACATCAAATAGGTCTGTGTCACACCTGAAAGGGACTGTGACTGCGTATGCTGAAAGGGAGAGTGAACTGAGTATAACCAGGGTTTTTTCCAGTCTTCTTTCTCTTTTGTATGGCATCAGATATCAACTTCCAAATCTATGAGTCACTATCTGGTATGATTGCTCAGTATGTGGATTCCATCTGCCCCATCTGGGCATTTGTAAAGATTGCAGCTTTCGATTAAGTGCTGTGCTGTTTATTGGACACTGCATTCCCACAGGGGGCTGTCCAAGATGTTCATCTTGTAAAGTGTTGTTTTGAAGAGTCCATATCCAGATCTCAGTCTGTTCAGCTTGACCCACACTTCTCTGTCAAGGTTGTGCCCAATGGGGGACTCATTTGGTGTTGGTATAAAATGCTGTAGGAATAGGTCTGATCTTTTCCAGTGGTTGGCCCACTTTATTACTGCCCATAGGTTTGGTTCAGCATAAATGTGAGCACAAATGACATGTTGGGGGGTTGGGGAGCCACAGGTGATGTGTCAGGGGGCACATGTCCCTCCAGATTTCTGTACCCACAGCTGGACATGGGCTGAAGCCAGGCCAGACCAGCTCTGGATAGGAGCTACCTCCAAAGCCCAGCTGGCAGGACCTGGCACAGGAGGGAGCACTTTGATCGCTGCCAAGGTGAGGCATGGCAGTGCACAGTTGTACTTAGCTGTGCAGGGGACACCTTACCTTGGCAGCCATGGAGGCGCAGTGCTGCCCCCAATGCTTCACCTGTGCCACACCTTCCCCTCCCCATAAACTTACCTGGGGGGAACTGCTCTCCACCACACTGCTTGGCTGCCACATGCATGTATGTGCAGGCACATGCACATGGCATCCTCTGCATCCTGCTCCAACCCAGCCCTAAACAGCCTGCAAGGGGAAACCCACAGTTATTTGTGTCCATGTGTATCACTTTACACTATCTATATGGAATTTCATCTGCCATTTAATTGCCCATTCACTCAATCATCCCAGATATCTTTCTGTAGTTCCTCGCACTCCACTTTGTCTTCACTATTTTGAATAATTTTGTCTCTTTTACAAATTTGACCACTTTGCTACTCACCCCCTTCACTCCCCCTTATTTTGGTTATCAAGCCTGAATTTCTTTTCCTATTTCCTTCCCTCCTGCTTTCCTGCAGATGTTCTGAATTCAGTATGGAAGAGAAATGTGTCCTCATTGTGGCAAAGAATACAGTTTGCTATTTTAGGGAAAAATAGATTTTGTCTCTTTCTGAGGGTAAGGTTAAATCCATGATTTGTCTTTCACTTCCCAGTGGTTTAATTTCTTAGTGGTTTCACTTCCCAGTGGTTAAGGTAAGGACTGATAAAGGAATTGTAAAAATCTCACATTTTACTTGAAAAGAAGTGCAGTTCAGTCATTTACTTCATTTCAGTATGTGCACCAGCTGGGCAATTCTCAACATTCAGTTTGGAAAAAAAATCAGATTTCATTCAAATTGCAGAAAAGAACATAACACATGTATATTACAATTGTAAGAAAATCTCAGAGAAATTTTGAAAAAAGATCAGAACTTTTGAAAAACAGAATTCTGAGTTTAGGGGACTCTTTCAGATTCTTTCCACCTACTTGTATGGCCTTCATTACCACAGTAAATTAACAATTTAGTATAATTAGGTGTTGAATAAATTAAGGATAACTTTTGAAGGCTGTGCATGTTGTATTCTGAATGCCCTCTAGTGGTAAGTTTAATTGCAATAGCTCTTTAAGACTTCCAAAGCAGCAGGTAATGACGATTAGATGTGGAAGGGACTGGGGATAGTCAGTTTTAGGGCTTCTGATACCAAACCAATGAGAGAAGCACAAACAGTACTTCTTAAGTACATAGGCATGTACTGGGAATTAGTAACCCTACTGACTACCTCCCCTACTTTGCAAGGTTTCTAATACAGGCAGTCCTTGACTTATAACGTTTTGTTACAATGTTTTGCACTTACAATGTTTATAAATTGATACCATTTCAACTTTGTGATGTCAGTTTCAACTTTACAACGCTTGATCCGATGCCATGCCATGCTAAACCAGTGAACAAGTTTGCTGCATCTTCCATCTCCCTGGAGAAAATCTGTCTAAGCTTCCTTGGACACTTTCTTTAAGAAAGCAGACAAGACGCCAGAAAAACCTGCAGCCAAGACTCCTGAGAAGACTCCAGCCAAGAACCCTTCAAAAAGTCCAACCAGGAGCCCTTCAAAAAGTCCAGCAAAGTTACCTCAAAGAAGTTCTTCCAAATCAATATGATTGCTATTTATAATATTAATACATTAATGTAGCTATATTACTCATCTATAATTAACTGAGTACAAAATTTTGGGTTATTTTTGGTGAAAATAGGGTATGAGGCCTTGGTTCAGGAACCGATCCCCCATTTATAACATTGTTTCTTATGGGAAATAGGTTCCGAGTTACAATGTTTTGACTTAAGATGTGGTTTTCAGGAACCAATTGTGTCGTAAGTCTGAGGACTGCCTCTAGTCAGGTTTAGGGCTGCTAATGTTACAGCGCTAATAGCAGTGTACTTAAGATACATTGCTTGTTTAAACAACTTTGCTTACAGCACTATAAACAGTACCACTTTGTATTACTATTAGGAGTACAAACTTTGTTTTCAAAGTTTTTCTAATAGTCAGCATTGATGCTGCTAGTTGAGAATGATGGGTGTTACCAGCCATGAATCTGCTGCTGTTACTTTGGAGGCTTTTAATAGTAGCTTTTTGACAGCTGCTTTCCCTTTAGTGGTTCTGGCTCAAATAAATGGAGTACAGCTAGTTCCAAAGTAAGTAAGTACAGTTAGGATGAAGTTAACCAGGGTACAATTAAGTTACAAAGTTGAAGGCAGAGCTAAAAGATGCTATGCATTTAAGATTTTAATTCATGCTCTTACTCAATATGCAATAGGCAAGAAATTTGGATTGGCATTGTGCTAGATAGCTAAGTATACACTTATCTGGCATGTATAGACATGGAGTACCCATAATATTTGCTTTTCACAAGCACAACTACTGGAATGCACTCACTTGGCTTTAGTTAGAGAAAAGTTAAGGTATAAATAAGAGAGAAATCAAGTTAAGTTTTATGAGAATGCAAACAAAGTTTTCTAGCAAATATTAGAAGTAGGAAATCCAATTTCAAGAAGCTTTCAGAGAATGTTGGCTTTAAAAACTACAATTTTGCAACAGCAGGACTTCGAGAGAGGGCCTAGTTAAGCAGTGTTGTTTGAAAGGTCAACCATGAAACAGCATACTAAGGGAATTATTTTTAGCCTGAGGCTTTATGCGCTAGCATTCTGTCCTCAGAAAAACTGACCACAGGTTCTTTCAGGGACTTTATTGTATGCGTTGCCTGTGACTGTATTATAATTCAGTCTACTGAGGCAAGATAAGAGCCGTGTATAGCTCAGCATATAGTTAAAAGCAAAACTGGCTGAGGTGGATGGAGCTCCATTACAGCGAGGCCCTGTTTATAATCAAAGGGGGTGGAAGTCCTGGGTTTCAACAAACTGACATATACCTGTCACATCTCAGCCCAATTCTGCCTCACGGTGAAGGAAGCAAGTTCATGGCGAGAGTCCCATGTTTGGGGCGATCCTGTGGTTAACTGTAAGTCATTATTGCTTGAATGGGGTGATTCTCAACCCAGGACCCCATGAGCTCCCTTTAATGGTGCCGCGCAATTTCAACGTGCGCCCAGGCAGGGTGCAACCCCCTCCCCTGCTTTGCAACACCAGGTTTCCCTGCGCTCTCAGGACCATGCAACGCTCTTTGCAACACAAAAATGGACCCGACATCCTTTCCTTATGGCCTGGGTTGGGCTCCTGGGCGCGGGGGCACCAGCCAACCACCCCAGTCATTGCAATGGCACTCAGTCAAGCCGCCCCATTGCCAGGTCTTAAATATGAAACCATCATATTGGAAGCTCAAAATTATTGTACGTGCTGAAAAACTATCGTACACTGAACAATTATGCAAGTGAGAACGCATATAAATCGTCATCGTCTTTACTTTATATTGATCACTGTAACTCGCCACTGAGCGATTGAGGGCTGGGTCATCACAGCATTTCTTTACCTCGAGGCCAGCTGTCATAAGAAAGCGCTGACAGTGAACCCCCAAGTCGGTTAAGGCTCTCCCGACTGGGGCTTTGCATTTGCTGCCCCAATAGCCTTCCTACATTTTGAACATTTTTATTATGATTGCTTGTACAGGGGTTAAACATGATCGTGCAAACACGGTAATTACGGTACACCTGGCAGCACTGGGCCCCGGCCTGTAATGACAGGCAACGCACCCCCTGCCCTGCCTTGGCCCTGCCCTCGCCGGGTCGAAGCAGAGGCTGGGGGCGGGGCTAGGAGTGCGCGCGCAGCGCGGGGGATAGTGCTCGGCGCTGCTGACGTCAGACCCCCCCCATCCCCGTCCCTATCCTCGTGCGGGGGTGACGTAGACATCCCCCCACCCCTCAGCTCCGCTCCTAGGAAGTAACGGCTCCACCGCGCGAGGGGAGGGGAGGGGAGGGGAGGGGTGCTAGGACGCGGCGCGCTGACGTCACCCGGCGCGCTGACGTTGGGTTGGTGCGAGCGGCCTGTGCGCTGCTGGGGCTGGCGCCAGGAGGAGTCGCGGGCGTCCCTTCGCCGCGCCCTCCACCCCCCGCGCAGGTGAGTGCGGGGTCGCTGCCGCCCCCCTCCTCTCCCCTCCTCTCCCCCCGGGGCAGGGGATTGCAGGGGCGCTCCCGGGCCGCAGAGGCCCCATGGGCGGGTGGGGGGAGGCGCCTCCTCCTGGGCTCTGGCCGGCAGGTGCCACTCACGTAGCTGGGGAGGGGGAGGTTGTTTAGGCAGGAAAGGAGGCTTGAATCGTAGGTGTGTCCCCCCCTCCCCCCACTTTCCCTTGTGCTCTCCAGGTAGGCATCGTGACCCTGGCCTCTGTTTTTAGCCTCCGGAGCCTGGCGCACTGCAGAAGAGAAGTGGGGTCGTTACAAGCGTGTCTCGCTCTGTCTCACCGTGGTGGGCCTGTGTCATTTTCTCCACCCACCTGCTTGGGGAGGAGCAGACGGGACGTGGGGTTGCTATCCTGGGGGACTGGTGAAAGTGGGGGTGTTCCCAAGTCCGGGACGTAGAGCGAGGGGGGACCCTGCTTCTGTCTTTTGGTTACGGCAGCGGTTGTCAAGTAGGGGTACGCGTACCTCCGTGGGTACTTGAGAAGGACCTAGGAGATGCATGCAGGTGGCCAGGAACGGGGCGCTGCTACACACCATCCTGCGCTGCTGCACAGGTGCCGCCTGCCCGGATGGATGCGGAGGGCAGGGGAAGCTCGCATGCGGTGGCTACTGCTGCTCCATGTTCAGCCGCATGCCACCCTCCCGCCGTCCATCCGACTTTCCCCCGTTCCATGTCCATCCACTGGGTACACTGCTCCGTGTCCATCCACTGGGGGGTACACTGATCCAAAAAGCTTGAAAACACCTGGGATACAGTAATCTGATGTACCCCGTGCAACTTGTGTAAGTAAGGGCGCAGAGTAAGGGTGTGGGGGGGGGGGTAAAGTCTTTAAATAGTTTGGTCCTCTGGTTAGAGAGAGAGAGAACGTGCGCTTCATTCTTGCACGAGTTGTAGAGAACTAGGGCTGGAAGGGGATCTCCAGAAGTCTAGTCCAGTCCAACCCCTGTCTGAGTCACGATCCTCCCAATCCAAACCGTCTCATACAACCATAATCTAATAAACTGTGCATGAGTTTGCCATGAGATCCCCTGCTTAGTAAAGATCATATAAAACACTCAGGCAGGTAGTTTCTAGTGTGCCACCCTGCCCTACTATCTGATTTAAAAGCTTGCACTTTTGTAGGTAAGAACCTGCTACCAGTGGATGTACTAAGAAATTATTTTAACTTTTTTTTTTTTTTGTCAAATGGAAAGTGCCCAGGGAGGTAGCATTGACACGGTGGATTAATTGCGTGAAACCTACAGGAGAAATGAAAGCAAGATCACGTTGTGATTGTGAGCAGCTGTCATTTAAAGTACATGCGCCTCTGCAAAATGTATGCATCTCGAGCACATAATAAATACAGGCAAAAGATTTCTTTTACATGAAAAAGCACTTGTTAGAGCCTTCACTGACAAACTCCACATCAGTGTCTGCTGCTTCCACTGATGTGCAGCAAGCAGTTCCCCATGTTCAATTGGCTGTGGCAGGAGAAGAGGGTTACCTGTTACTTCCTCATTCTTTAAGTAAAGGGCAGTGGTGGAGAGAGGCACTTTTTCTTTGACAGCCATGGCAGGAGAATTAACAGTGATTACTCAGATACATACCATGCAGTTTCAGTAAATCTTAACAATTAACTCCCTGCACTTGTCCCCTTGAGTTCAGTGGGACGTTTCCAATGTGCATAGTTACTCCTATGAGTTTATAGGCTAGGTGGTTGGCAATAAATACTTGTTTCCTACCCTTTCCCTTCAAGCCAGATGTTACCTTGGCCACTAGAAGACTCCATAAAAGCCATGTTGCCACTGTTCACTAGAGAGCAATATGGTGATTCAGAGACTGTATTGAGGCACAGGACATCTGTATTATTTCTCACGATCCATGAAGGTTTTGTGGGTCCTGCTGAGCATTCTGTGGTTGAACGGAGACTTTTTCTGGCCTAATGGAAGGTGATGTACAGTGAAGTAACCAAGATAGGGGCAAGAGGAAATATGGACTACAAATGCAGAACCTTAAAATTGGAGCTGAGATAATTGATGATGATACAGAAAGGCTGGAAGGGAAATCAGTGCTGATAACTTCAATAATGAGTGCTAAAGATGCTGTGGCCATCTACATCTGTATCTTGGGACCATGCGTGTTATGTCCAGAAAAATATCTTTGGTAGTTGAGATTTCTTCTAAAAGTGCATATAAATGGAAGACTAAGTGGAACTCCATGTGATAACTTGCCACAGAGAAAGGAATGGGATTCGGGGGGGGGGGGGGGGGGGGTTCAAACTTTGCGGTTCCTCTCCTAAAAATAATGCCTTTGGACTGACTCAGTAAAAATAATCCCCACCAGGGAGTCATGCTTGGTCTGGGTAAAGAGTCTGTTCTGTTGTGCTGCACAATTTCGAATTTGAATATTGCACCTTGGAAATGTTTGCCCTTTTGTGAGGTCATTAAGTAACGTTCTTAATATAAATTGGGACATATCAGGAGCGTTTGGTCAAGGTGTTCAGTGATAGAAACTGGTACATAGTGGATGCAACCAGACTTGCAGCCAAGGCCTGCCACCAGTATTGGGGTATGGAGGTCTATTGGGATGTGAGCAAAGGCTCAGTTAACCTGCATGACACAGTGATGCCACTGCTGGGTCTGGATCCAGCCCTAGGGAGCCTTAGGGTCTACATTTGGCCTGGAAGAGCCAGGTGAATTTGATACCCCTGTTCGAATTTTTACACAGCATGAAGGTATGTTTAGTGTGCTAGATTCTGCCCTTGTTATATGCAAGTAACCTCTTCTGTCTTACTTTGTTTGGTGTTATTGGGGGTAAAATATGTGCCTTTGATTTTCTGGAAGAATGAAAAGAGAATTAAAAAACAAGATCATAAAGCCTATGTCCCCTTCTCTCTGCAAATTATGGATTTAAAAGGTAGAAGCGACTAGTATGATGTATGCCCGCTTCTCTCTGTCAGAAGAAGCAATTATTACAAGTTAGTCTGACCTTCTGCATAACACAGTCCAAGATTAACATTCTGCTTTAAAAACAGTCTTGGCTTTCATTCAGCCTTCCTTGTAAAATATGCTGCATGCCAGGCTTCTTAATAAACTGTTTTGCCAAGAGCAGCTGCCCTGCTGGGCTTTCCTGAAACCCATGCATTAGGATTTGAAAAAGGAAATGAAATTCCTTTGAAAAGTGCTACTTGTACATACAGGTGACTGAATAGATGAAGGTTGGCCTTTTTGCTTGGTCTTGCATCTTGAAGGCTGTCCTGAGGCCAGGATTTTAAAGCATGATGTGCAACTCCAAATCAAATTAGTAAGTTATTGTGCAGGCCTGTTTTTAGAAGGTACCAAATTCCTCCTCAGCTGAGACTGCCCTTGCTAATGCAGCAGTGCATTGAAATTTGAATTTAGGCTGCTTGTATCTAATTGGCCTCTGAGATTTAAACTTCACAAAGTTTAGATTCCATAACCCAACTTACTTTATAAGGATGGAATTAAATGCAGCGCTTCTGTTTGCAACGTGTGGCAGAGCAACTAATGAAAGTGCTTCCCTGTGCCAAAGGTGAATGGGCCCTTGAAATATTAGAAATAAAGGTACACCGAAGGTGCTTTATCTGTAGTTCAAGGTGGCAAGTACTGACTTAGTCTAAGGGTAGTTTGGGCATAAGCAAGCTGAAAACAGAACATAGCTTTTATTTATGGGTAGAAATAGCACCATTGTAAAAAAAGTACTTTAAGGTAATTCCTTTTTAAGGTAATTTCCTTGTATATTTATAGGTATAATGTTGACTTTTCTTGCTTTAAAATTTGAAGAAGTGGTCTAATGTGTAAAATATTGAAATAGCAATTTCTTAATAAAAATGAAATAACTCTCACAGTTCGTATCAAGTTTCAGCAAATGCAGCGAGCTCCTGTTTTTCTAGGATTATTAAATTAGTTTGAATGATCCTAAACCAAAAAGTGTAGAGAGCCGTAACAGGAAATGTACCGTTGTTTCCATGCAGCTAACATAGTAGTTTTTAATTTGTGTATCTATATGTATGCTTTTCTGAGCGGTACTAATATTTGTAGTGATACAATTTTCTTTCATTATTTTCTGTCAGCCATTTTTAAACCATGTGGAAGCGGGGCTCTCAAGAGAACTTGTCCTCCAAACCAGTAGTAAGTATTTTGCTTTCATTAAGTTGATTTTTTTTTTAATTCTGTGGGTTTTGGAAGCATTTTAAGATGCAGTAACCCTAAGTAACTGCTTTCCACAAGGAACCTTTTTAAACTGGTTTTTCCAGGAGATAGTTTGAAGCCCCTGAAGATTGCAGTGGTTTGTTTTTCCAAGCAGTACTTCATTGTCAGTGTGTAACCATGGCTATACTTATTCACCTTTAACCTGTTTATCTGGACTTAAGAAAATGATCAATAGAAACCATGAAAACATTAAACTGATCACTATTAGCAGGCTATTCCTTGGTTCTCTGCTGTTACTGTATTTTCTCACAGACAACACCACCCCCCCATCCCCAAATGCACCTTGTTTCTGTCTCTAGTGGGTTATGGAATAGAGAAGATCCCACACAACTTACTGATTTGTTTGATGCACTGGCTGGGGGAGTATCTAGTTGATTGCATGATTTCACAATGATTACACACTTAATTCATACAACACAATTATTTTAAAATTCTTTGCTACGCATATAACACTGCTTAGCTTTAAGAAACAATGCTCCAAATGCACTTCCTTCCCAAACAATGCTATAAGAATTAGTATTACAAAAACAACTACAATTACAACTAAAAGTTCAATTTGAATCAATACTATTATTTTTCATAATATACTTACAATCCTAGGATTCCGAGAAGCCAAGCACCTAAATACGGTTTCATTCCTCAGTAGTACAATTTAATGGGTTGGCCTCAGTAGTATGGTTCAATGGGCTCGCCTCAGCAATACGATTCAATGGGCTGGCCTCAATACTGATAGGACTAAGTCCCCTTCCTTCAGTCCCTTACAGGTGCTCCGCGGCTTCAGCGTGAACTAAGAGATTCTTGTTCACGGAGAGGGTGGTTCAGGTGATCAGTTTGATCTGGCCTACACTTGCGATTCTTCCTTCGTTGTTCTGCAAGTGAGGTTACCTCCAAATTGGGTCAGTAGGTTACAGTTTTTATTGAGTGAGTTGCCGTCTTGGGCCACTCCTACCCAAACCTGTCACTACTCCCGAATTTGGGCTCAGATCTTTCTCAACAGATTCTTTTGCTTGGTAATCAGTTTCTTTGGTTGATCATTTAATTACTTTGGGGAATTTCCATATCGCTGAATTGACTTTTATTTCCATTCTTTTAAAAAGGCTCCTAGGGTTTGATTTCTCAGAATGTGGGATGTTTGCTTAAGGGTAATTTTTAGGTTAACTTTGTTAAAGGCCTCTAAAGATAAAATTCAAGAGTTAAGACTTTGAGCAAAGTCAGGACCTTCCGCACGTAGACCAAAACAATGGCCTAGATAAGAAGATAAATCTTGTCTTCTTCCTAAACTGGCTAATGGGCAACTATTATAAGCATTCAAATATTACATTCGATATGACAGTTTTTGAAAGGCAGAATGAGGAAAAAACATCTTTCCTCGTATAAATAAGTAAGTAGCAATAAATAAACTGAGTAGCAGCTTCTGCATCAGGAGTCTCTGCTGGGACAAAAGAGAAAGTGTCCACAAACAGCATTTAGTGAGTCCCATATGCAGTCTTGCAGTTTTGCTCTCCCCTTCCCCACCCGCAACTCCCAAACTCAGAGGTAGAAACTGTTATTACTGTATTTCCTCGCTTAATTCACATCCCAGTTTTAGCAGCTGAACTGTGGGGAAAAGTGTGTGATGTATGTGAGGAAATAAGGTAGTGACATTAATATGATCATGGGCAGATCCAGGGAGGGCGTGGTGATGTGGCTGCAGCCCCCTTTTGCCCTAGTTTTAATATCTCAATTGAAAGATATCCCACCCATAAAATGAAGTGGGATTCAGTGACATTTTTTCTTCTAAGTCTAGGGGAGAAAAACGGTTAGCTTTAATTTTTGCAAAAGGAAAGTTTCTAACAGTAACACAAATGGGATTATATGGTAACTATTACCGTACTTCTGTAACCAGCCCTTTTGGTCTGTGAGGCACAAAGCATGTTTCTTGCCCTCCATGCAGCCCCTTTTTCAGTTTTTTAGCCAGCTTTAATGGCCTTGGATAATGTAACTCAAGAATTGTTCTGCACTCCTGTGCAGTCCCTCCCCCACTCCCATTTATTTTTCATGCAAACCACCAATTTGTTCAGATTTTTCCTCCTAAGTTTCTGTGGCAAGAAATCACACGTTTGTTGCAGGGGCTTGTGGCTTTGTTAATTGGAAATTGTTTATGAAAGTGCATACAATAATCTAGGTGCTTTTCACGGAGGCAGAAGGAATAGTCATTGTTTAAAATAGTTCAGAGTCTAGAATCAGTTAGGCATACAAAGATTAGGGGAAGAAAACAAACGGGAATTTCTAAAGGCAGGCAATCATATAGTGTTATGGAGACAGGGAGTAACAAGTAAGTATGTCTTTGTCATTTTATTTGTGATTGCATCATGTCCCGACTGGATTTTAGTACAGTTTTTAATCTTGTTTACTCTGAAAGGATCAGGTGCTGTTTCAAGGGTTATGGAGTCCCTTTAATACTCTTCCAGTTCAGTAGTGTTTTATTAAGTGTACTTGACAAGCTACCCCAAAAGTGTCTGAAAAGCTTGTTCATGTTTTAATATTACACTCTGGTTAAATTTAATACGATGTGCTGAAAAACTAACAACTGTATTTTTACAGAGCTAGTAATAAGTGCATGGTTTTGTTTGTTCATAACTGCATATTGTCTGCAGGCTCCTGGCTCACGGAATGCAGCAAATATGTCAGTGGCTGATTTAACCGAACAACTGGCACGTACTGAACAGCTGGTAACGCAACTCAAGGAACTTATCAGGGAGAAGGATACTGAACTTCTCAAGAAGGATCATCAGTTAAAGGTATTGCATATGTACATCAAGGTGCTTATTGAAGTACAAAAGAAAATTAACTTTAGTTATGTTTAATCTTGTCTAGATCTAGGCCTAAGATTTAGGTGAGTCAATCTTCAGGGCTAAGGAAGCATTGATCACAGCCAGGAGATGCATGAGGGTACATTACAGCTTCCTATAAGCTTAGGTTCTGTTTCCAAAATTAAAACCAGCTCTGGTTGTTACAGAAGCAACAAATGTCCTCAAGAATGAACAGATGCTCTTAATAAATATAGGAACCAACTTTCCATTGCACATTCACTGTTGCACAGAATTAGATAGAGAACTAGGCTCCTTTTAGGCTAAATATAGAATCTAATATCCACAATTAGCTGCTTGGTTAGACTGCAGATTTGACTTAATGACTTTTTAACATTTCCCCTCAAATCTCCTTTAATTATAGTTTCTGTATTTTTATACCCTTGATTTGTGGTCAGAGTTAATGGAATGAATTTATATTAAATGCCTTATAGTCTATTAAAGGGTGATCATTATTATTTTTTTTTAATTTTCAACCTGATGCTTGGAGTGTGTTTTCGAGGCCTGAGTTTTCAGACTTACATTTTACTGGGATATTGTTAGATGTGTATAGGCTAAAGTTTCAAAGTAGAAAGTAGTGTAAAACCTGACATGCAAAAGGCTTTTGTATTTAAACCCCCTCTACCCCCCACCCCAAATCTAAAATTAGGTAGCTGGCTCAAGTGTTGAAGATCCTAATAAAAGTGATGAGAAATGAAAATATTTCAGTGATGGTTGTCCTTATATCTGTTTAGCATTTAGTTCATCAGTGTGGATAGGAAGCATCTTATCTTAGTTCCACTATCCTAGCTGAATAAAAAGCCTGCATGATGATTGTTGAGCATCTGTTCTTGGAAATGAGGCTATTTGAAACTGTGAGAAACCAGGCATCCAAAACCAAAGGAATCCAAAATCACTGTTTCATTTGGAAAATTTCACTCTTGCGGTGATATTACTAACCAAGGAAAAGAAAAAATCTTTCATACAGAAATTTAAGTGATGTTGACCCTTTAAATTGCAATAGTAGCCCAGAGCATATACCTAATAATACTGAAAAGAATATTAGGCGTCTTTATTTGCAGTCTTTTCAGGAAGTTTTGGATTTGTGATTGTATTTTTATTAAGTTGTCTGAGTAGATAAATCATCATGTAGGGATTTTATAGCTATAAATTAATATTTGTAGGAAGAAAAAGAAGCTTCTGAAGCAAAGCTTTCTAAAGAAAAGTTGCACAATAGAGCCAAGGTGACATCCCTGACCTCCCAACTAGAAGAACTTAAGAAGCAGTTATCGGGATCTGGGCAACAAGAGTTGAAAGCAGAGCAAAAAAAAGTGAGTTTACCCTTTACATTGTAGACTTTTGTGTTCTTATCCTGCAGTCAGCTTTGTGTGGTTGGACCCAGTTGTATTGATGTCCAGACTCATCCTGCTGAGTCCAATTATGGTCAAACTAAGTATACAGTTCATTTATGCATTCATCTAACTCAGGGGTATCAAACTCATCTGACCCCTGGGCCGGGTGAAGGGTGTGAGGTTGGGCTGTAGGCCATATCAAGCCCAAAACTGGCCTGGTCCTGCATGGAACCACATATAGCACGTGCCCCAGGCTGGTCCTGCTTGCAGCATGTGTTGGCTTTGGCCCACATGCTGCAGCTGGTATGTGGGGACAGTTTGGGGCTTGTGCTGCACTTGGTGTGTGGGGCCCCTGTGCTGGACTGGCCCTGTGTGCTAGATTTGACACATGGGGTTGGTCTGTGGGCCCAATCTGGACCAACTCCAGATCCTGGCTAAGGGTGAGCGCTGCATGCAGTGTGCACCCTGGTCTGGCCCCATGCATCATGTGCAACATATACCAAACCAGTTCTGTGTATTGTGCATGGTACATGGTCAGGGTTGGCATGTGTTCCATGTGGTGTGCAGGGTTGGTCACAGATCAGCTGTATTTTTGTCACCCCTGATCTAACCCATACTTTTAATCACTTTTTGCAAAAGTTAAGAAAGGTTTCTACAGAATTCTGACTGAAGTGTAGTATAATCAATTTGTTTAATTATATCGGGATAATTTTCCCCTTCCATATTTGCAACCCGTACTCCTACACATGAAAACTAAAAAGGAAACCTGCTTAAAAATAATTGAAAGCAAATATGAAACTAACTTGTCTAATTGTTATAGTCCAACATGCCACAGGAAAATATGCAAATGGCATTGGTACCCATCTGGAAATTAGATTTTAAGAAAACTAAGTCATAAGTATTTTACTATTACACAAGTTTTAAATGGTCTTCATTTTTTAAAATTCATCAGTTTAAGCTCATTTCATTAAAATGATGTTGTATTTTGATCCTGTTAGTTTGTAAACCAGTACTTTAATCTTTGTAGTTTTCACAGTTTGTTTTTAAAAAATATGGTAAAACTTGGACAGAAAATCCTTTACCTCTGGGAAGTCTATTCATATTCTCCAAACTGAACAGTGGGTGGTAGTTTAAGAGTGCTAATAAACTTGGCATCCTTGCTGGTCTTTGAAAGTGAAGTCCACATATAAATGTTAGATTTGCATTTTTTGTGATTTATAACTTGCTTTACAAAAAGTATTTACATAATATACTACTGATAGAATTGCACTTAGTAATATTAAACTTCACAGCAGTTATACTTTTTAGAAATAATCCTTCCTCTCTCCTTTCTTACTTTTTTCTGCTTACATGGGTTATGCTTGCCAATAGAAATGTGTGATGTTTCTCTGTGGTCTGAAGGTTGAAGATCCAGTCAGCATATCAGGGCTCCTTGATATACAGTAAAAGCTGCGTTAACCGGCACTTTATTCGCTGGAAAACTTTATTAACTGACATCCAAGTGACGCGGCAAAAGCGAAGCTGGAACAGCCACTTCCGGGGGACTTCCCATTTTGCCGCTGTGAGCTGAGTTTTTCTTCACCACTTTTCTGGCCCAGGGCAAAACAGCCTGTGTGGGGAATAAGCAGCCTGTTCAGGGGCCCCTCCCTGTGCCCTAGCACACTGACGCTAGGGAGCGCACCAGATGGTGAACATTTGATTAACTGGAATATTTGATTAACCGGCATCCCCCATTCCTGGGGGATGCTGGATAACAGAGCTTTTACTGTATTTGAATTTTGAAGCCTTAACATAGCCTTGACATATGTCTTCACTTCTTTGTCTAATATTTTGTCAAGCTCTTCAAAATACTGAGGTCTTGAGACCACTTGGAAACGTATAATATTGTTTTCTTGACTAGAGTGTCTGCCACCAGTAGTGCTTGAGCTAGTGAAGTTGCAGACGGCATTTATTATTTACTTATAGGAGCCAAAACTTTCTGTTTACATTTAGGCATCTAAAGATAGTGACCATGAAAATGCTGCTGCAAATCGTGGGAAAATACTAGTACTTAAAAGGAGGATTGAAGACCTAGAAACCCAAGTTGCACAAAAAAATGAAGAGCTACGAAATAAAGTAAGATTTTTGTTTTTAAACTGACCTTGGGTTTGTTCTATCCATTTAGGGTAGAATTACTTTAAAGACTAAACAGATGTGTTGTAAAACTCTGCTCAGATAAGTCAGACTGCATGTCAGGTCCTGCCCCAATAAAGTAAATGGGTATTTTGCCATGTTTTCATGGAGAATAAAGCTCTACATTTGAATTTGCTATGGTGAAGGGATATACAGGGTTGTAAACATTGTGCATTAGTCCACTCACCCTATTTTGGTTCAAAATGCTGTTTCACTTCAGTCACTTCTATAGTTAAACTGCACAGTTACAATTTAATTTGCTGAGAAATCTGATTTTGACTGTCTCATTACCCTAGAAAGGGCAGTAGGGGAGTAGTGAAGCCATCCCTTTCCTCTGTAGCACATTGTAAAAGTTGGAAGTAAAATCATCTTTTCTCTCTAGACGTCTGAATTGGAGGCGCAGTATCAGCGAGGGGCAGAAATGGATGCCATGCTTGTAGAAAAGGAAAAGAAACTACATGAAAAAGATGCCTACATTGTTGATTTGCATTTAGCATGTGGAGGAGGTGATGTTACAAGAGTAACACTTGCCTGCAATGAAGAATTGAAGGTATACTTCTAATATAGGTGCATGTTATTGGTGGCTTAAATACCATATTTACCTGCTTCCAAGACTATTTTGAATGTAAGATGACCCCCTAATAATTAGTTTCTGTACATGGAAAATTTATAAATTTGTATAATTTCCCACATGGAGTCTAATTACTGGAGGGTTGTTTCAAGTATGTTGGTCTCTCCCCTGCTGCAATGGTGGAAGTAGTAGCAGGGAGGCAAGGGGGGTAGGGGGCATAGGCAGGCACTGGGGTGGGAAGCAGGTGGGGAGGTCAAGTAACTGGACCATGTTGGTATGTATTTGTTTGTTATTTTCTTCAGGCCGTTTGCAAGAACATTTTGAAATAGGAATGTTAGGAATAATTTCAGTTGTGCTAGCAGATCTCTTGGGCAGATTAAAATACATGAAGTGTCGATTTTGGTTTGTATTTGCTTTAATTTTAGAGAGGCTAGCAATATCATATTGTTCCTTTTGTTGTTTAGTCCTGGGTATGTTTCTCTAACAGTTTTGGGTCTTTTATTCCAAAGAATCAGCTTTCTGCAAAAGAGTCTTCACTGCAGAACATGCAGATTCTAGTTGAGAACCTTACAAAGAAGGTTGGAGACAGTGAAGAAAGATGTAGCTTACTCCAGGAACAGATTAAAAGTCTTCAAAATCTTCAGAGCAAAGAGAAGGGTCATTTCCAAGAACGAGAAGCTATGTATATAGAAAATGTAAGTAAATATTCATTAAAAATTGCTGCTTCGGTGCCAAGAGTTGATGTAGTGGTTGTCAGATACCACTATCTCAAAAAATGAGAGAGAGATGCAGTTCTTTGCTTTTGAACGATAATTCTGAGAGTGATGAAAAAGTTCTTAGTGCTTTTTGGATGATTAGTTCTTGACATGGAGATAAAATAATTGCATAATTATTTTATCTCCATTTCTTCATAATTTATCTCCATTTTTATCTGCATAATTATTCTATCCCTCCTCCCCCATCAGTAACAGTTGTACCCAGTCCTGGTTTATTCAGAGCACTGACTCTGACTTAGGTCAGCACTCTGATTTTAAGGAGATGGATGTGCTGAGCCTTTATAAAATACTTTCCATCTCAATATTCCCCAAATATTTTGTGACTATATTTATTCCTTGATACACAACATAACTGTTCCTTTTTACCATAGATTTAGCTGCAGCATGAAGCTCTATTAATAATTTTAGAATAATAAATAGAGATAAAATAGAGATATGTAGTTGGAATGTGTGTGGTATTTTGAATAGGCTGGATGTAATTACTCAAATGGAATTCTACCTGGATCTTTGACTAACATGACTTCTCTTCTTAAAAAGCAGTACAGACTTTTTAATCCTTAAGGTGGTCAGGCCCCCAAGGTTATATTTAAGCTTAATAAAACTTGTTGGGTGACCAACAAAAATAAGTTTGGAAATGGAAAACAAGCAGTAAGGGGAATGTAGCTGGGATACAAGGCAGTAATTTGGAAAGGGTAATGGAACCAGAAAAGAGGTATATAAGAGTCAGTAATGTGTAGAATAGTTTGAAATGAAATTTAGGACATGGAACAGAATCAAACTAGTTAGGAGAACACAGGTGTATAATGTGACACACTTTCCTTCTTATCATTAGGGATTCTTACTACACTGTAACATTCCCTGTATTTAAGGCCGAGTTCTACCCTTAGTTAATTTGGATTTATTCTGGTGAAACTCCACTTCTAGAGGAGCATCACTGGTACCACTGTACAAGTAAATTTATGTTATTACATCCTTCAGTGAATCCTGCAAATACAGTGGTTTGCTTCAAACTAATTTAAGACTTTGTTTTCAGATACGTATGTTTCAGAATATTATCCAAGAAAAGGAAAAGGAATTTGTTATAGAAGCACAGAAACATGAACAGGAGCTCTTTAAACTAGCTGCTAGATCTGATGCAAGTGCTGATCTAGAACAGGTACAGTACCATTGGGGAACCCCTTGACTTGGTTTGATTTGGGTAGCAGTGGCAGATTGAAATATCTTTCAGGTTACTGGTAATGTCATGCATTTGAGGCAGAGGTGCCTAGCTCAGCTGCTTTTTACCTTTCTGTCATGTAAAATGAACTTCTCTTTTTCCCTGACTAGTTATTAAAGGCCTTGAAGCAGAAGCTACATGAAAAAGAGGAAGTCATGCTGGGAAGGACACAGGTGATAGTTATGCTGCAGAAAGAACTGGATGACAAGGACCGGCAGCTGAAAGTAAGAAATAGTGTATGGGGCAGTTAACACTTGTCTATTAGAGACTAAAAAGCCATTATTTTTAAGGTCTTCTGTTTAAACAGGTGTATGCATACATAATGAGTGTTCTAGTTACCTTTAATATTAGTCTAGAGATAGATTCATAGTCATACAAGTCAATATAAACCTAAAAGCAGAAAATGAGCCAAAAGAAAATTAAATTAGTGCTTCCCAAATCTCTCAGAATGTCACCCCAGTCAGAATCATCAGCCTACATCGTATCTCTCTGCTGCAGAGTCAGCTATATGAAGTAGACTTTGCAGTTTGCCCTGAAAGTGAACTATTTTGGGATAGTTCAGATCAGAGGATGAAATGAATGCTAAAACCTGAGGGCTACTTGTTTATAGTGTCTCTCTAGCTCAGTGATTCTCAACCTTTTCAGACTCAAGGCATCCTTTGGAAAACACCAGCCTTAGTTTTCACTCATTTTTTGCAAAAAACTAATAGAGCAGCTTTTCTGTTTCAGAAAAGTAACAGCAGGCCAGAATGTTTTTAGCACTGGATTCCTATTTGAAATCTCTGGGTTTATCTTGTGAATCATTTTTGCACACCTAACAGTGCTAACTTTGTGTGACACCCTGAGCCACCCTTGAAAGGCACCTCAGAGTGCTACCACACCATGGTTGAGAATCATTGCTCTAACAGTCTCTTCAAGTGGAAGTGACTCCAGTTTGATTTTTTTTCTAATACTTGCTATAGTAAGAGGTTCATTGTGTTTATTCAGCACATAGCACAGTGGAACCAAGATCCTCATTGTAGTCTCTAACTAATAAACAATAGCAGATGGGAACAGAGTGATCTGTCAGTTAGCACGGTCCCAGGTCATTTAGAACTCTCTTGGACAAAACCAACACTTTAAATCTGCCTAGGACCCACTATGAGGCAGTCAGTGCTGACAAAGCTCTAGACCACCATGTAATTTCATTTCTGTAAACTCCATTCACTGTTGAGGGCTACACACACGAAATGCTTTAGAAGATATTGTTTTAACAAATTATAGATGAAAATAAATAATTTAAATGGTTTTTAATAGACTGTCTTGATTACTGTTGATGTCACTGTTTCACAAACTTTATTTTTCTCTTACTGGTTGGGGGTTTACTAGAGTTTTATTGGGTTTACTAGAGTTTTTTGCCCTCTATGTAGTTATGAGAACATCATTTTTCAAGGGCTTTCTAGAACAGGGGTTCTAAACCTTTTTTCATTTGCCGGACCCCTTTAGAAATTTTGAATGGACGTGTGGACGCTTTTGGATTGTAAAAAGCAAACGTCTCTAAAACATTAATTTGATTAAAAAAAATATTTTTGTCCTGGTTTACATGTTTGTCTAGTGTACATAGAGGTGATTGTATATAATAGCTTAAAATGAAGTCTTATTCTTGTATATTGTGGGGGAGTGGGTATAGGTTTATGGGGGGCTGTGGGGGTGGATAGGTGTGGGGGGTGAGGGAACAAATGGGTGTGGTGTGGATATGTGGGGTATGGGTGGGTAGGGGGTTTGTGGGGGGCTGTGTATAGAGGCGGGTGTCTAAGGGAGTGTGGGTATGGGGGTCTGAGTGTATTTCATAGATTTCATAGACATTAGGACTGGAAGGAACCTCGAGAGATCATCAAGTCCAACCTCCTGCCCCAGGGGCAGGAAGTCAGCTAGGGTCAAAGGATCCCAGCAAGATAAGCATCCAATCATTCCTTGAATGAGTCCAGAGTAGGTGCTTGCACCACTTCTAGAGGGAGTCTATTCCAGGCCTTAGGGGCTCAGACAGTAAAGAAGTTTTTCCTTATGTCCAGCCTAAAACGGTCATGGAGGAGTTTATGACCGTTGGTCCTTGTTATCCCTTGGGGTGCTCTGGTGAACAGACGTTCCCCCAGATCCTGATGCACACCCCTTACGTACTTACAGGCAGCCACCAGGTCACCCCCAAGCCTGCACTTTTCTAGGCTGAAGAGTTGCATGGCTCTCAGCCTCTCATCATAAGGCCTATTTTCTTGTTCTCTGATCATGCACATTGCTGTCCTCTGGACTCTCAAGCTTCTCGACATCCTTATTGAATTGTGGAGCCCAGAATTGAATGCAATGTGAGGGGGTGTATGGGTGCATGTGTATGGTGGGGTGTCCATGTGGCACGCTCACATACGCACGCACACCTACCTCCCAGGTTACCGGTGCGGTCGCATGGTCTGGCTGCCAGGAGCCATGTGGTGCTGATGCAGTACGGGGGCAGGAAGGCAGGGAAATGGCTGGGGGTAGGTGGGACCGTGCTGCAGGTCCTACTTCCGGCTCCCCCTGTGTTGCACTGCCCCTGTCTCCAGTCATCTTTGACAGACAGCCAGGAGCAGGTAAATATTTTCTAAATTTTTTAGGGGCCCTGTGGACCAGATAGAATGGCCTGGCAGGCTGGATTTTCCCCAGCCCTGCATTAGAGCATTGCAGGCTACCCTGTGGAGTTTCAGCTGTCACTTTAGATCCTTATGACACTAATTCACCAACCCTGACAGTGATTTATCATTTAATTATGCTAAACATGTAAGAGTATCTAGGAAATCAGTAAGAAAACTAAGCAAGTTTCATATACAGACATATATACGTGTGTGTGTAAATTGAAATTTTGTTATTTTTATGCAGGAAATTAATGAAAACCTGAAACTCCTTCAGTCAGAGAAAAATAATCTCCAGTCTAAGCTAGATGCTGAGAAACATGTAATGAGAGCCCAGTTGAAAGACCTGATGGAGAAACATGATCTTGAAATGAAGAAAAGCCTAGAGAAACATGAACTTGAATTGAGGGCAATGCAAGAGAAACACAATGCTGAAGCACTTGAAATTCAAGAGAGGCTTGAAACTAAGCTTCAAGAGAAAGATCAATCACTGATGCAGTTTCAGAAACAAGTGACAGAATTAAGTAATAATGGACAGAGTAACTCAGAACAAGTTATTGATATAGATGCAGTAATCAAAGAAAGGATGGAGCAACTAGAAGGTATCCTATTAAAGCATAGCTCTTGTATTTGAAGAACTCTGTTGTCATTCTATTGCATATTGTGAGCTAAATGCATACTTGGTGCAATACAAGTACATGTCTATTAGCTTCAGGGGAGGAATCAAATTACTTTGAAGATGCTCAAATACTATGGTATAGTGGGTCAAAGCAACAACTAGATCAGGGGTTTTCAACCTTTTATTAATAAGTGTACTCCTGGTGGCCCCTTTTTAGTAAGTGTAACCCGGGGGCAGGGTGGGGAGTGGCCGGGCACCGAGCCGGGGTGTGGTGAGCAGTGGCAGTGCAGCATCTGTGCAGCCCTGCCCTCGCCCCGCTCCGGCTCTGCTCCTGTGAGGCAGTGGCATGGGGTGGCAATGCTCCGTCCCCGCCTGCCCCCGTGTGGCCCATGGGACCTTTCAAAGTACCCTCAGGGGTATGCATACCCCTGGTTGACAACCCCTAAACTAGATGCATTTAAGTTTTGGATTTGGCCTAGCACTTTTAAAGCCGCTCCTTTTCCTTTTAGTTACAGACATACCATAGAAATTTTAATAAGGGCTTCTGAATAAAGAGAAAAGGCCAGGTGCTGAAATACTTTGCATAGTTACATTGATCTTAGGATTCTAAATGATGATTTTGGTTTGTTTGCTAGGTCAGGTGAAGTTGAAAACAGAAGAGGCAAGCAAGTCTGAAGCCAAATTCCTTAAAACGAAGGCTTGGTCGAAATCAAAAATCAAACAGCTGGAGGATGAACTGAAAAGTGTACGTGTGACATTTTAAAATGTAATATTATTGTTTTATTTTTTTAAAATTTAGTATTATATATCTAATTTTAAAAAGCGTAAAAGGTCCACTGAAAGTTGCTTTAAAAAAAGCTTTTATATGTCATAAGATGAAAATGAATTTTCCCAAATTAAAATATATATATGAGTGCTTTTAATAAGTATTTAATGTAAATATGCAGGAAGAGGTCATTTGGAAACTAATTTATTCTATATTGTATCTTTTTATTTTAGAAACACTGTTACCCTAAATCTTATAAAATGTCAAATTATTGTGTAGATTAGGATTTGGCATTTCAGTTCTGTTGAAGCATAGTAACAAAAATATTTCTTTTCATAGTTATCATCAAAGAATAATGACATATCTGCTTTAAACAACCATATCTCAGAATTAGAAATTGAAAAGGAAGAACTACAGTCAAAACTGCAAGCACTTTCTGAACTCAGAACTCAAAATGGTAAATAATTAATGGAACTATTTTGCTGTTTTTGAATGTAGTTTATGCACTTATAAGCAATTTGTTTAAAATCCAGCATGGTAAAAAATGAAAGAATTTTCTGGACTTCATTTTAATAGGGTATCACAAGATGACAACCTTTTATGTTTGAAGTTGAAGTATACTATTTAGTAGCGTTAAAGTGTATCTTATTCTGCAAAATGACATAACAACAGGGGACTGGACTTGATCCTACGGGTCCCTTCCGGTTCTATGCTTCTATTATTATTCTGTATAATAATTAAATTTTCTTTATACAATGAAACAGCAGCATGTGTTACGGCAGGACTTAGTTCAGACTGTTATTGTAGAAATTTCTCCCCCAATTTGCCCAAATTTTGCCTTTGTGTAATACCTCAGTCCTTGACGAACCTAAATTTTTAGAGTTGGGTTTTCTCCTGTATCAGTGTCCCCAGGCTTAAAAATGGCATTGGGGGAGCTTGAACTAAAGCTCGTTTGACAAGCTTTAGTTCAAGTGCCCCTGCTGCCATTTTTAACCATGGAGATGCAGGAGGCTGCTGAAGTGTGGCAATTGTCACGCCCCAGCAGACTCAGTTTAATAGTGTCTGCTCCAATGCACTGGAATTCCAGCACATTGGAACAACCTCTGTGCTCATTTCTAGGTGCCCATTAGTACCGGAAACCAGTTTTAAGCACACTTTAGGTGACTTAGTTACGCCACTCCAGGGCAGGTTTATCTTTGATCTATGTTACCCAGCTCATGTACCATTAATGTATGGCCACCCTCAACAGATGAGCTGCCCAAGTTGCAATCCTCCCGTATCCCAGGATGCAGTGTCCCTACCCCCACTCCCCTGTTCTGTGTGGGCAAACTTCTAACCCTGAATTCTACTGTGCAAGGCATGGGTCAGACACCAAGCCAACTTACCCTCCCACCTGTGGGGGTGTGACCTTCCCATTCCCATGAGTACAACTCTGTGCAAACAGCCTGCAGAGCACATCAGTTAGCCAGGTCTCAGGGCATGGACAGGTCTGGGACTGGAGTCTAGGGAAGGTGAGAGGTGGCTGATACAAGATAGGGGCCAGATTGAGTCCCTATGAGCTGGGGCTTCCTTTCCAGAGAAAGGGCAGTAGCCCCCCCAAAGTGCCTTTCCTGACCACTCCTACCTCCCAGCCATCCCAGGAAGCTCAACCAGCATCTCCATGTACCGGTCCCCCTCCTAATTTATTAAAAAGAGACCTTTAATTTACTTCCCCTTCATTTCTTTTTAAATTCCTTTTTTTTAACTTTTTATTTTTTCCTTTCGTGGCTGACTTCTTTCATTTCACCACCCTTCCCTCACCTCCATTTCCTTTCCACCTCCATTTCATTACCCACCCCCATCCCATTGACTCTGCTTCCCAGCTTCATGTTCCAACCCCTTCAACATATCTCTCATACACTCTACCTAGAGCAGGGATAGAAGCCTGTCCTGATTCACCTGCTCTCTAGGGGCAACTCACAGCTGTAGCTTCTATTCCAGCCCCTGCTTGCCAGCTCTCTAGTGGCAAGTCACAGCTGTGCAAGTGCGGGACAGTCAGAGAAGGTTTTTAAACTTAAGGTGCGACTGCTTCAAACTCGAGCTAACACTAACACTGATCAGCATTGGAGCAGCTCAGTGCAAGTTGTAACAAGGCCTTTAGGTTTGTAAGGAGATGAACTGTGTAACAGGGGTTGGCAATGCTTTAGGCGTGGCGGGTCAGAATAATTTGGCTCAGTGTGGGGTGGGCCAGTGCTTCTGACCGGCTCTTGCTTCTCTGTGCTGTGCGAGACAATCCTCCGATATCTGCCAATATCTACGCATTGTGGGCCAGAAAAAATAGCTTGGTGGGTTGGATCTGGCCCACAGTCTACGGGTTATGCAGCCAGTCAGCAACCTAACACGTGTCCCTTCCAATTTAAATATGTTCCTTTAGAAAGTATTGCATTAGACAGGAAATACTCTAAGTCCTCCTAGAAGTGAATTTCTGTTGATACCATGCATGTTACCCCATTCCATTCCATACCCAATGATTTGTGTCAGCATTTCAAACATTGACTGACTGCTGCTTAATACTCCTAAAATGAGTTAATTTTGGAAGGAGCTGCACTGTATAAGCCATGCATCCCTTTCAACTAAAATGATTCCGTGATCTCAGTTTGGAGTTAGATTCTTCCTCCTGGTTTAACATGCTATCAGGTAATAGAGACAATTCATTATGTTTTTGCAGAAGAACTACAGGCTAAGTTGGAAGTCTATGAAGAACAGCAGCGAAAATTGCAGGCTGATCTTGAACAAGTCACAAAGAGGGCAGCCTCACAGGTTTACTGTTTAAAGTTGATTTGTATTAATTTTTGACAGTGCTAATGACCTTTGAGATAATATTACCTGAATCTTGAATTTAAGCAAAGGTTAATTTACTAATATACAGAACTGGGGAGGCAGTAGCAGTTCATTATGCTAACAAGTTAAGTTTTGAAATGTTTTTGTGCTATTCGCTGAGTTCTTAGGTATGCACCAAATGCATGTTATTCTGAATAATGTAATGTCCATTTTGTTTCAGATGACTCAAGATGAAACAGAATTATGCTGTTGTTTTGCATGCAGATATCCACTAGGAACATTGAGTTCTATCACAAATTCAGTTATTATGTGAGGCATTTTAGAAATGTCTGCTAATAGGCCTTGAAATGCATGGATTCTCTGCATACATGCTGATACCTGTTTGATACTAGCAGCAGAGCCAGTTGAAGGGAAAAAAAAAAAAGATATTTTACAAGAAATATTAAAAAGAACTCAATTTTTTGTTCCATATATTTTTGTAACAGGTTCCCCCCCCCGCAGTAAATTTCATTTTGATGGCAGGAAAAAATGTTTTTACTTTTGTTCATTTGGGAGTAAAAGGGGTGTGGGGGGGAGAGCGTGAATATTTGGCCAAGAAGGCATTTTTGTATGAAAAATCTCTTCAGGTAAAATTATTTCAGCCAAAACTAGCCGTTTAAAATTTGTTTTTAGGCAAACCATTTAAGTCATCTCCTAAAATAGTCTTTGTGTATCTTCAGTGGATTTATTTTTCTTTCACAAAGCTGTAAGTGAGCACAGCTGTGGAAGTTTTCTTTTTGAATGGATGACGTACAAGTTTACATATTTTGCTAAATTAAAATTGTTGTCATTTCAACTTCTCTTGTAGGCCAGTGAATCGGGCAGCGTGGATGAGTTACAGAGTCAGCTTTTGGAATGGCAGGAGATTGTACCAATATCAGAGGAAGCACATGACCAAGTCAGAGAAGAGAAATCTGCCATAGCTCTCAGAATGGCACAGATTGAAGAGGAGAGAGAAGGTGAATTAATACATTTAAGAATCTAGGTCAATTATGTCAACCTAGGAAGTATGGCCAATTTGCTCTGTCTGCTGCAGTTCAAACAAAATTGATGTCTTTCTGTCATGTCTCTTTCTTCTGTAGTCATGTAAGATTTATAGAAGTAGACAAGTTAGCAGAGTCCAATTGTTAATTCGCAATTTGTATTTTGGTTTCTTTCTTTGAATCAATCTGCTTCATACATTCATCCTTCATCCTTTTTATTGGTAGATGTTCTATTCTGTTCATTTTTTGCCATTTGAGCTGCTTATCTTCAAGATCTTTAATTAGATCCGTTTCAAAAGCGTACCATCTGAAGTTGAATGATCAATGATAAAAATAATTATTCAGCATGTTGGCTGCTTGCCTTGAGCCAGAGAAGGCGTGAGGAGCTGTGGGATTGGTTTTGGTGATGAGATAGAAAGTGGTGCTTTGAGAAAAACAAACCTGAGATTTAAATGCTATTAACCAGAAAGCTATTTAAAGACTTTTGAAATAAGCTGATAAATGTGCCACTGGTACAGAGTAGGTGAACTAGGAGAACTGGCAGTGATTTGAAATTTAGATTAGAACTTCAGATAATATAGTAGAATCTCAGGTAGCCTAAGGTTTTATGCAGATTCCTAAATTTGTAGTTCAGTCATTTCCAATTGGTACTATTTAAAAAAAAAATGAGTCTCAATTGTTAAAATTAATTTTCCAGTTGAGCCTCAGTTCTCTGCTGTATATTATCTTATTTTAACTACTTTCCCCTTAGAACCTGCGTGTGGCTTATAGGCACAAAGACGAATGTATACCATGTACAGATAAAATTAGCTCAGGCAATTAATTTTCATAGCCTTTTGTTCTTCTGGAGGTTTTAATTTTTTGGGGGACTCAATTGATTGTTTAAAGTTTATTCTATAAGTACCTAGATGCTTGAAGAGCCCTTCTTTTCCTTGTGAAGGATTGATGCATGTAACTCTCTGGGCCTTGAAAAAAGAATAACCCCCTTAATTTCAAGTATTTTTTATTTCACCTGTGTTATCTATAGATCCATATGCAGTAATACTAACAATTGTAAAACTTCTTTGGTGTCCAGCCAGTTTTTAATTTTGCATTTTTTCCCTTGGGATAAGCATGACCTTTTCTGTTTCTTTTTTCCCCCCTGCCGTTGCACCTGATGAGCATTCAGCGTCCCTTCCCCCTCCACTCCTGCCCTACACTGTGATTTGGTCAGCCACTGAGAACTTAGTTTCCCATCAGTTTTGTGCATGCAGGTTGCTGCAGCCATATTGGCTTGTAATGTACTGTTACTGTTTTCCTCCATGCTGTTTTCTTGGGAGGAAATCACCAGCAGTACATTATCAGAGCTGCTCTTGGCAATATGTGGTTTTTTTTGTAATACATGTAACAAATGCTGATTTTTAACTTGATTTTTTTTCCCTTCACAATGCCTGCTTCTTCATTTATATTAACAGAATCATCTTTCTTCATTCTTTGTATTTCCAGATGACTCCATATTTGTTTTGTAAACTTATTTTGAGGCTGTACAACTTGCAATTAGTTCTAATGTGCAAAGCTAAAAACCAAATTCTGCCCTTCAAATTTTTTTTTTAGAATACTTAAAAAAATTTCTAAAGGGACTAGGTTGGTTTCAGTGGAAAAAATAAACGTTCTCATCACCAAAAGACAGAACTTGGAATAAACATTTACTGAATAAGGGTGTATATAGTATAGCCTCATGAATCTGGCATGCTTAGGATCAAGTACCTGCCAGAAATGTGAAAATTCTGGATTTTTGAAACCGGAGCAGCAGCTGGTCCAGGGGGAAGAGGGGAGCAGCAACTAGTCCTGGAGCAGTGGCCACATGCAGAGCAGCAGCATGGGGTGGTGGATGGTGGTGGCAGTTGCCGCATGCAAGCTTCTCCCTCCGTTGCTCTGGAACTGGCCACCGCTACTCCCCAGTGGAGTATAGTTTTAAAAAGTGCTGGATTTTCAATAATTCTGGATTTTTGATATCTGGATTTATCTGCTGTATTTAAGTAGTAGCTGTCTTTAAATATATCACTGCATTAGTAACAACATTCATAAACTGGTGAAAATGAAGGTTTTCAATGACGGTTGCCATTTTATACAATAGTCCTGCAGTTAGATGCATTAGCATGCATCCGTGTCCCTAAATGGATTGCAGGACTGCATGAGCATAGCCACACTACTGAATACATTTGTGCTCCATTATGTTACTTACTTTCAATATACTGCTTGCCTGTGAGCACTTGATGCAAGCAACTACATTAACAGAATTAGCTGTGTTAAAGACAGTGTCTAAGAGGAAAGCAATGCTGGAAAGTGTATTGATTTTTTCTGTCAGAAATAACTGCAAATCAGAATGTGTCCAAGTTATAAAATGACCCTATACATTTAGAAAAAAAAGTTGATTGGTAACAATATTTAAAATAGTTGTTACATATCCAGTAATTTTAGTCAATAAAATTATAGAACTTGCCTATAGAAGTCTCCTATTTCAGTATGCTCTAATGGAGAGAGTAGTTTCCCCATTGGTATTATCACTTATAAAAGAATAAGATATTTTACTCCTTTTTGTTGTCAAATTATGGACCTAAGGGTTTCTTGTTGGATTATTTCTTATTGTGTTTCTTACTGTATTTAAAAGGAAACTGTAAAAATGTGGTTTTAAAAAATGTAGACTTCTTAAAGTAAAAAAATCAAAACCATATTCTCATCTATCCTGAATAGCCTCTCCCAGTTGAAAACTTCTAGAGGAAAGTGTATCTCAGTGTCAGGAATAGGGCTGTCAACGTAAGAATTTGTTTAGTGACAGTCTGCAAGCTTTATACTGACAGTTGATATTTTTTATTGATGCATGATTTTACAGATGTGTTATACAAAATATAAATGCATCTCTTCTGCCACATCCTACCCTACTGCCAGTTAGAAGGGCTGGGATTAAATTTATAGGTTTAACATTAACCATAGGAAAAAAGTGAAAAAACAAAACAAAAAAAGCTTGGAGGTCAATAAATAGTTGCTAGGTAAAAAATTTCTTGGGTTGGTAACCCTGCTTGACTGCAGCAGTGGCTTTAGGCTGTGTGGCCCCCTACTCATCCCCACACTCTGCCCCTAACTGCACCCCGTACCGTGCTGCCATTCTAGCCCTTTCAGCCCACCCCCAGCTTTATCTTTTCCAGCACTACTCCCTCCCTCCCACCCCAGATGCTCAAAGAAACACATCTTTGACCCAGCAGTATTACAGGCAACCTGGGATGCAGCAGTAGCACATGGCTGAGAGAGTGCTTTCTGCAGGGTGCAAGACTCTTGGTGGGACACCGGGTGGCTCTGCTGTGCTCTGTCTGTCAGACCTTCATTAAGCTGCAGCTGCTTAAGTGTTTTTACTGATGGCTAATTTTTTTTTTTTTTAATTGATTTTACTAAGCCATTTTTAGGCTGATTTCTTACTGACATTCATTAAGCTTACTGATAGGTGGCAACCTGAATTTACCATTATTTTTACAGAAATGTTCGCATTATATTTTTTAAATAAAGCTCTCATAGAAACCATATTTATAAGTAAAAACAAATGAGGACTTTCTGTTCCTTTAGTCAGAGCAAATACTAAATTGTGGGAGTGTATGATAAGAATGTAATAAAAATTAAAAGTGAAATGTAGCTGCTTTTTAAACTAAAGTCAAGAAAAATTCAGGAAACAAAAAAGCAAGATTGGTGCTAAAAGAATTAACGTTTGAAACTATTTTAATCAGCTTAATGTAGAAGTAACATTGGGAAAAAATCTTTAAAAAAACATGAATTTTACTTTAGTAGTGTCCTATTTAAAATGCCATTAAAAGTAATTTAAATGTACTTAGTGAAAAAAACACAGAGATTGGAATCTCTTTTTATGATGTTGTTTGCAACTAGTTCTTAATGTTAACAAAAATAATTCCTGTTTCCATCTTAAACGTGACAGTATGGGGTATTGAGCCAAAATCATTCCTCTGCAATTTGGGTTAAGTTAGTGGAATCCTTGCATGAATAAATCTTGCCCAGCGTTACAGCAGGGAAGAATTTGATCTGTTTCTTGCCTCACTAATGTGTGAATATAAGTCCTTCTTTGGAACATGCATCATGAAGAGTAAAAACCCTGAATTGGATTAATTTATTGAAGTGAGGATTCGGTCTGAGAAGAGCTTATGGCCTCAATGGTTAAAATATGGAACCACCTTTATATTCATTTCTTCATGCTGGCTTTTCTATTTTGTATGCTTTGCATGAAACATATATTCCCTAGCCTATCCCACAAATGTGTTTTGTCATATCAAAAAACAGATGGGAGTGTACTTAAAATGGAAGATCATTTCTAACAAAGGGCAGGATGCTTATTTAAGCTTTCATATTTTGAATTTATTCATTGTGTGTTATTTACAAGTGGTTCTATATTTGTCTCGCTAAAAATCATATAATTAACATCTGATAAGATGGTTTGATGCCAGTTTGCAGTGTAATACATGCTTGTGACTTCCTCAAATTATCTGGCATTGTAACTCATGCTAAAATTAAAGATTCAAGTGGGACTCATCATTTCCATAAAAATGCATGTGATTGTTCAGCTGTACAAAATACAGCAATCTCAGCTGATGTCTTTATCATACCAACTAGCTGTGTTTTAACCTAGTAAATTGAACTGGGGTGTAATTTGGCAATTTAATTGGCTGGCTTTTTGTTTTGGTGTCAAAATGCAACCTTATCCCTCCACCCCCTTTTATATTCAATCTTTCTATAATTCTGCTGAAGAAGTAAAATCACACTTTGCTTCTACTTGAAGAATAATATAACATTATTCTTGCATTCTTCATAGCATCACTGGGGGGAAATCACAACATGAATGCTATGGATTGCCCCTATAATCTTGTTTCTGTCAGTCATTCATAGAGATTTCAGTCTGTCACTGATCTCTTTGTATCTCATATATGTCTGATGTATAAATGCGATTGCTTTCCTGTGGCACAAAACTGATTGAGGATGACTGGTTCTTTCCTGGCTGCTCTGATCCAGCCATAGTCTCAGGGCAGCAGGAGCTGGAGGAGGAACTGACCACAGGTCAAGGAATTGGCAGGCTACTGCAATCAAGAAGAAAGAGCAACCAAGCCAGCAGGAAACTTCAGGTGGGTTGTTTGAACAAAGGAATCCACTAATTTTTACTCTGTTTTAATAATCAGAGACATGAGAATTTCCATTACTTATATGATGTCAAGTGCATGTATGGTGCCTTACACATGAATAGAAAGTTTAGGTCTATACCTGATGGGGCTGAGAAAGTTTGAGCAATAAGGCAGACAAATGAGAGTTTAGAGGTAATTAAGACAATGATGCATATAGCTTTACAGGGTATAGCTTATGATGTGACAATAGATGATAATATAGTATGTCTCTTCTTTAGTTAGGGCATTTACATGTATTGTATTTTTTTTAATTTGAAGAAGTTTCTCCATGTGGGGATAACTTCCAAGCTTGAAGTTATGCATGGGCTTAGTGAATTGAGACCATTTTCATCTTAGGCATACCTTTTACACAGTCTCTGAGGAGCATCACATCTTCATTTTTCATGTATTCATTTACCTAGTTGATGTCCCTAACCCTATAGCATAATTAGGGAGAAAAAGTCTGCACATATATAAGAAATAGCAGCATCAATCTTGCATTCGTATGTTACAGAGAGAATGTCTCTTTTTTTTTTTTTAATAAGCTCTGATATCTCAGGATTCAATTCAATGAATCTGCCTTACAGCAATGTTTATCATATAGGTTTAATTGAAACTGCTCTGGCAATTGAATATGTATTTTATGTTAGTTTCTCCCTTTTTATTAATACTGTTTTCATGTCTTCTGCTTAGGAAGAATACAGGTTTGATGGGAAACAATGCTTTCAAGAACTGAATGTCACCTTGGATAGCACTGATTCAGCTGAAGGAGAGAATATGGGAGGTTGGTGGCCAGAGTACACTTCACCTAATGCAGGTGTGATAACCGCTAGACAGTTTATTAAAGCATGCACAACATCTGTATTTTGTGTTTATTTTCATTCTCAAATTGAACTAACAATCCCATTTTGTGGTATATTCTAATCTCTGTTGAATTTTTTTTTGGCTTGCATTTTTTTCTGTTTCATTTTGGAGTATGTGCGTGCTGAATGAACTGCCTAGTTTTGGTTCAGAACTAGAACACAAACATGGTTTAATATCTGGGATTCCCGCATTCCTTGTCTGAATGAAAACTTACTGTTCTAAGGTTATATACTTTTTTCAGTTGATAGACTGTTCTTGTGAAAGTGGCTCCACTCTCTATAATGTTGTTTTCCAACCAAACCATTATATTCCATCTGTGTTTCATTTAGTTATAAGATTATTGTTCATGTATATTATGTCTCTCCCTGGATAAGATATTTTATGTCTGTGATGGATATAATTATATCTTATTGCCTCTTGTTAGTAAAATACATTCTAAGTGTCCCTGTAGATAAAAAAAACAAACTACTTTTCCTGGGGTTTCTTAGTGCTGATTCCAGGGGTTTGCTGTGAAGTAAATATATGGCTAGGTCTTGTTGGGTATAAACGTTAAATTCACCTTTTTTATTCTGTATCTACCTCCAAACAGTAATTTAGACTGGGTTAATATTGATTAACCAAAGTGAATTTACAGCTACTATTTGTACATTTATATTCAACCCCCAAAGCAATAGCTTTCCAATATTTACACACACAAGGCATTTGTTTTCTAAGATGTTTTTAAATAGAGGTGTTGTGTTTTTATTTCCTGATTAAGCTTTAAATGAAAATCCAAGTTTGGGTTAGCTTTAAATGAAAATCCAAGCTTGGGTTAGAAGCTTGCAAGGCTTTGGGATGGGGACTAGGATTTCGAATAGATGTTCACAGTTCTAAAAATACTGGGTGTTACTGCTTTAATACTAGATACTGGTTTAAGCTGGCGTCATGTAAGTACAATTGTGCATAGTAATTCTTGCCACACATAAATGTTGAACAGATAATTTGGTTGGGCTGTGAAATGTTCTCTGTAATAAACCCAGTTTGTAGCTGCTCTCTCCATCTCAAAATATTCCATAGGTATATTGTGTTAAAAGTGGAAGAGAAAGAACCTTTATTTTAACTTGTTCCTCCAAATTACAGTTATTATCTGAACCAACTGTAGTATAATCATCAGTTCAGAGTTTTGTCCTTTTGGCCAGATGATATCTTTGAGAAAGCTTCTGAATTTTCACATGGAACTCTGAGGTTGTGGACAGACCAAACTTTCATCGTTCAAGGGGAAGGAGGATTGCCAAACTTTCATCGTTCAAGGGGAAGGAGGATTGCTCTTGGAGAGCATGTGTTAGCTCTTAAGTATGTAACGGTTATGTCTGGACACTCCTAAAGGTGTGTCACCTGCTTTTAACCTTGAATAAAACTGGTTAATGATGCAGAGGTCTTGCTATGCTTACACTATAGGATAGGGGTGCTCAACCTCCAACCTGCAAGCCAAATCTGGGCTGCAGAGCCATTGCATCTAGCCTGTGGGGCTCCCCATGGGTCAGGATATTTGGTAGTAAGGGAGCAGTGGCAATCAATAAGGCTACCCCCCCCCCCCCCCCCCCCCCCCCCCCCGCCCGCCAAATTCCCAAGCCCTGCATGGTGGGTTGGAGCTGGTCTGCCTCTCTTTCCCCTTTGGGGCCAGGCTATGCTCCCTTCTTCCTCCTTCTGCTAGATTGGGGCCAGGCCATGCTCCCTCCCCCTGCAGATAGATCAGGGCTGGGCCCAGATAGGACCTGGGTCGAGCCCTCTTCCCTACCCACGGGGCCAAGTTGCCCCTTCCCCTTCCATGCAGCTGTACCTGCCTCAAGTGATAGATCAGGCCCACTGGCTGGTGGACTGCCCATCAGTTCCACCAGTCAAAAAGGTTGAGCGCTGCTGTTAATGGGGGCCAACCTTTATGGTGGTTATGCCCCACACCCTTCCTGAGCGTTAATCTGATCCTGTTCCCCTACTCTGCTGCTCTGTTTCTGTTCCATGCCATGCGCTCCCTATCTGCTAGTGTGCTGTCTGTCCCCACCCTGATCTGCCGCTTTCCACACGCACAGACTTTCCATGCCATTTGTGTAGCAAAAAATAGGCATATTTGCTATATAGGTACATGCAGCTGTAACAGTTTTATCCAGATATTCAGAAGTGCAGAGAAACAATTCCCAAATAATTTCACTGGGCACTAAGGTGCTTAACACCTCTGAAGATCAGATCAACAGAATTGTAGGCAATTTGTATATTTTAATAGATATCTTCATTTGAAGGACATTTTAGAGACTGTTCTTGAAAACAGAAATTTTCCTTTTGAATAAGTAGGTTTACGGACAGTAGTTGAAGAGTTGGAATTGGAACGAAATCAACTGCAGGAACAAATACTGTTCCTAGAGGAACGTTGTCAGGACTTGGAAGACAGATTGCAGCTGCAAGAAAGAATGGAGGCTCTTCAGGTGAGTTTTTATATTGTGTCAGAACTATGATGATGTGGGAAGAGTAAGATGATGTGGGAAGAGTAAGCGAGCTTTCCATTCCTGATCTGTTCTCTTGTAAAGCAAATATACAAATAAAAGAACCTACAGTCTTTCTGTGTTTTAAAAATTTGACGGAGTAATGTTACAATAGAATATATGCCCATTCACACTTTTTTTATATACAGAGAAAGCTCTGTTATCCGGTACCCGTGGGGAATGGGGGGTGCCAGATAACCAAATATGCCGGTTACCTGAGAGGCGTCTTTGCCTGCCTTTTGCCGCGTCAGTGCGCCAGGGGACAAGCACAGCGCCGCCCCTCCCCTGTCCATCCTAGAGAGAACAATCCCTTCCAGTCGTATTGGATTACATGTAAACTTTATTAATATAACAATAAATTCGCTGTGGCCCAAAGTGGGACTCTGCAAAACCGGAAATGGGACTTCTGGTTTCGCTTTTGCCATGTTGACCAGCATGCCGGTAAAATAGAGCATGCCAGTTAATGAAGTGCCGGATAACACAGCTTTGACTGTACCTCTATTATATTTTGTTACACTGTACAGTGCAAGACAGCACCCAGTTTGATAACCAGTAAAAAACACTTTTATGCAAAATCTGTGAAATAGTTTTGGAAAGAGGCTCCTTATCAGAACTTTTCTTTGAAACTTGCATGGCAGCAACGTGCTGAAAGATGACATCACTTGTGTCACCAACTGTGGTGCCTATGTTAGACATCAAGAGCTTCATTTTTGTTGTCACTGAACAAGTATATCTTTATTTAGTTGAGTAGAATTATTTCTGCTTTACACTGTGAATGAGAAATCAGGCAGTTAGCATTAATACCACTTTTAATATACACCGGTCATAATTTTATTTTCTGAAGGAGGTTGCATAATGTTTTGTGGTAAGAGATGTAAAAAGGCAATAAAAATGAAGTTATTAAAATAAGATTTAATGAGGGGAAGGGACATTTATGTAAATGGAGAAGAGATTTTTCAGACAGGACTTACAAAAATAATAGAGCAATTCCTCACACACTTATGGGAGTTTGCAAACAGGGGTTACACCTAGATAAAGATTTTTGCAAAAAAGTGTCTTTAATTTCAAGCTTTTGGACACAAACACCCTTCTTCAGGCATTGGAGAAAAGACTGTAAAAGTTCTCCTGGGTAGAAATGAAAGTTCGTATTTCATAGGATTTCACAGAGGAGTCAATAGATAGAAAACTCCTCTGGGCAGTCAGTTCATAGCTGGTCTGAAGCCTCTCACCTCCTGTGAGGATCTGTGATGATGATGCAGATTATCTTGAAACAAAGGCAGGAGCAGGATCTCAGGTTTCAGGTGGTCACAGTTTCTTCCTGCTTGGGAAAATATGAAAATGTTGTTAAAAAAGAATAGGCTAAAATTCGATGTCTTCCATGTGGCAGGTATCCAGGTTGTAGCCATATTGGTCTAGAGGAAAAGGCAATCGGGACTCTACATACACTTTTTTACTTTATGTAATAAAGTAAAACTTGTCATAAGAAAGTAAATAATAAAGTAAAAATATGTAATACTTTATGTAATATACTGTATGTGTATACATTGTTTTACTCCCTACTAGTATCCTTGATAATATCTAAAGAAATTAATGTTACTGAAGATGTCAATCCTTATACAGAAAATGAATGTGGTTAGCTAAAGGATATGATGATCCTTTTATATAGTTTAGAGCAGGGGTGGGCAAAATATGGCCTGTGGGCTGGATTCACATTGCTGAGGGATTTTGTCTGGCCTGTGGCGGGTCCCTTCATCCTGCCTGGCCCAGGCACGCGGGGCAGCCTGAGCTGTAGCATGTACGGCCGGTCCTGCCACCCCCAGGTGTGCAGCTGGGCTGGGGTGGTGTGGCGGCCGGACTTCATTTCCCAGCAGCTCTGGTGGCGGCAGCTCCTTCTGGCTGCCACAGCTGCCTGACACAACCCTGCTGCCTGGGCACCCTGTCCTGTCTTCCCCATGCTCGCTATCAGGGATGGGACCTCCGTGGGCAGGGCAGTCAGCCAGGTGGCTGGGATGGGGTCATGGGCAGGCAGGGAGTGGCATCTGGGAGAGGGATGGGAGGGCAGGGCTGAGGAGATGCCAGGATCTTGGGGTGCTGATAGTGCAGTGCCGGAGCCAGGGCTGGGGCAAAGCCGTGATCCACTGCCTGCACACCCCTGTGATGGGTGCAGATTCTGCAGACAGGGATGTGCAGGGAGCGGATCATGTCTTTACTGTGACCTCAACTCCGTGCTGTCACCACCCCAAGATCCCACCCCCAGCTTCAGATGCAGGTTCCTGCCCGCCTCTGGCCCCATCTTGTCTGCCCAGCTGTGCACCCTACCTATGTGGCTCTCAGCTGGTCTCCATGGAGACCCCGGGATCCCAGGGAGTTGACAGAGTAGGGCCAGGCCAGAGCCCCTGGTTCTGTGGGCAAGGACATGTGGGGGGTAGATCCTGGCTCTGCACTGTCACTGGCCAGTGAACCTGGGGTCTCCATGGAGACTGGCCAGGAGCCACGCACGAGATGTGACCGTGGGCAGGCAGGATGCATCTGGGGCTGGGATCTTGGGGCCGTGACTGCCGGGCCAGGCCTGGGGCAGAGACATGATCTGCTCCCTGCACACCCCTGCCTGCAGAACAGGTGCCCATTGCAGAGGTGTGCGGGCAGTGGACTGTGGCTCTGCCCCAGGCCCTGCACTGTTACCGCCCCATGATCCTGGCCTCACTTGCCCATCCCATGCCCTGACACCACTCCTTGCCTGCCTGTAGCTCAATCCCACATAGAGAGTTTTGGTGAACAGCTGTACTGCGGGGATGGGGAGTGCTGACTTAGCCCACAACAGCTTAGCAAAACTGCTTATGTGGCCCATGGGCCCAAATAATTTCCCACCCCTGGTTTAGAGGCACATACATACTCACATGTTACTGTTAAGCTAGAAACATAAAGTGAAATTGTAGCTTCATTTCAATTAAAAAACAGAACTCATTGGCTTGAGTGAAACAGGTTTTTACCTGTAAATATCTTTTTTTTAATAAAATGTTTATGCTCGAAGTGGGCACATCTACATGTTCCTTAAAGCACTTTTGCTAATGTGCATTAAATTTAGTACCTCCATTGTGAGGTACCAGAAAAAAGCTCATTAGCCTATTTTGCACATTAGCGAAAGCACATGATTTTTTGTGATGCTTTGATGTGCATTAAAATAGGCTAATACATATCAAAGTGCACGTGTAGACATACCCACTTTGTAGCAATTTTTTTTAATATCAGTAAATGTTCTGTCAGTGGTGTAAGCAGTGGTTATATTGACTCTTTGTGATGTGAAAGAGAGAAATATTTTACCTGATAATGATGGCACCAAGAAAACTCACAAAATGAATGAAAAACATTGACTGGAACAATACATGTAAAAATTCTCATTGGGGTTGTTTTAAAGAGCTGTTTTAAAATGTTGCCTGGTCTATAAGATGCTTGTCTTGGCAATTTTTTTGTTTTATATTAGCAAAATCATGCTGTTGTCTGGTCACTAAAAGTTATAGTCTGACTCTGTATTCAATCTACTAAAAGGTGATTATAAAAAATGTATACAAGTACTGTTCTTTACTAAGTAAAGTTGTTATTTCAAGGGACAGACAACCTTGTGTTTGTATTTGAGGATTTTGTAACAAAGCCTTTCAATACAGGTAACATTTGATGTAGAGGAAGAAGGGCAGTCATTCAGGGCTGTACAGGTGTGTTTTCACTCCTCCAAAATGCTAGCATTTTTTTTTGTAGAGGTGACAGATTTGCCATTGTTGTTTGTCCTACCTGCTATTGATGATGATCTGTGTGTTCTGCTTTTGGTTTCTGCTGGATTTTTTGCATTTTTTGTGAATTGTTGCAGTGAAGCTGGCTAGAGTAACAGATTTATGCTGTGAAAGAAACTCACTGTGTCAATGGAGCTTGCTTTATATTTCTTTTCATATATTTTTCACTGCATATTGTTGGATGGCTTTGACCAGAAGGAAAAAAAAGCAGATAAACCTATTAGAATTGGTTAATGTTTCCAAGCCAGTATGGGAAAAGCATTTTAAAGTGTGAGCCCTCCAGTATTTCCCTTGGAAGAGAAGTAAGCTGCTTTCACACAGTCCAAGTGTGTGTGGTGCTGTCACTGTCTGTACAGTCCTTGGATTATCTCTGAGTTTCTTGTAGTAATGGACTTGCTAAGGGAAAAACTGTCAAAGCTTGGTTATTGCTGCAGTCTGAAACAAATATTTCACACTTATATTTTATATTATAGTAGTAATGGGCTAGAACAATATAGTTGAACAGCATATAGGATATGAAACCTGAAGAAGAAACCTGGAGGATAGCACTGATCTGTATGTATATGAGCTATAATCATGTCCATCATGGTTTTGTTACAGAATGAAAATGAACGTTTGCAGACCCAGCTCACTCAGTTACGCAGCCAGCAAATGCGAGATGCAGAAAAGCACCAAGGTCTCATTTCCAATTTGAATGAACAGCTCAAAGGGTACATTTAAATTTACTAAAGTCAGGCAGGACCAGCTGCAATTACATATTTGTCTTTGCAAGTATAAATTTGATGCATGCAATTAGCCATAAAGAATCATATCTATTAAAAAAGCTGGGAAACAAGAGTTTTGACCTTCACTGCAGTAGTGCAGTCAGATCGTTTTTTGGATTAGGGAGTTTTTCTGGGAAGTGTAGAGGCTGTGAATTCACAGGGTTGTGGCAAGAAATTACAGGTACATTGGCTTTAAAAACATACTGGGGAATAAATTACTGTGTTTTCCAAGTACTTCCCTTCAAATTAAATATGAGTATTAGAAATCTAAACGTTAGAGGTGCACTGATACACCAGTTCCTTATTGGATTGGCACCGATATAAGGAAAATTGACAGCATTGGCAATCAGCTTTTTCTGGCTGATGTGGCTGATAATGTTGTCAATAAATGCCCCATGCATGCGCGCAGCTGTAGCACAGCATGCAGGTGGCAAGGAGCGCAGCCCAGCAGCATGGAGAGCATCTGGGTCCAGCTAGTAAGTCTCTTGTGAGGGAAGGCAGATCAAGGCACCTGCAGTGAGAGAGGGTGTGAGACTGGGGCATGCACTACACAGCCGGGGGGGTGAGACAGAGCTGTGAGCAGCTCATCCAGGGGGTGTGAGGAAGGGGTGGTGGCTCCTGCCAGTGCACTCACCTTAGGAGGGCTGGGGGGGGGGGGAGTGCCCCTGGATCTGCATTCAGGCTGAGGGTGGACTGCTGTTGGGACCGAGGGTGGTGCCAGGTTCTTCCCGGTGCGGGGAGGTAGGGCCTGGGCTGCACTCGGCAGGTGCCACTCAGAGAGGGGGGCTACGACGAATTATGGGGTGGCTGTAGACCCCTCCCAGCACTGCTGCTGGCCACCGAGCACAGCCCTGGCCCAGCCCGCCACTGGGAAGAGTTCAGTGTCACCGCCAGCCCCAGCCCACAGTGGCAGCCTGCCCTTGCCCTGCATGCATATCTGGGGGCACACTCACCCATGCCCTACTGGAGTGCGTGCAGTGGTGGGAGCTGGGCCCTCCTGGATGAGCCACTCGCAGCTCCGTCCCACACCTTGCCCTAGCTGTGCAGCCCCTGCCCTACTCCCTCCCTCACTGTGAGGGCCTTGGTCTGCTTCCCCTCCCCCACAACAGACTTAAGAGCTGGACACTGCTCTTCAAGCTGCCGGGTTGCATATCAGCAATTGGATTGTTGTAGGCTGATATGGCTTGATAAAAATCGGCCTTCGGTATCAGCCCAAAAAATCTCTATTGGTGCACCCCTACTAAATGTGTGTTTTCTTGCTAGACTAAGTGATAAAAACAACTTCCTTGAAACTTCACTTGTGGAGAAGGAGCAAAAGCTGTTGAGTACAAAAGAAAAAGTAGAAGAAATTGAAACTTTGAAGAGGTCACTTCAAGACAAAGATCTTCTTAATAAGGAACTTAGTGAGAAGTTTGGGCAAACTGAACAGAAGGTAAGTGGTAGCAAGCAAAGTTATCTCTGGGGAGTAGTCATTTAAATGCTTTCACAAGCTAATGTTCTAATATTTTACAGTAGTCTTGAAAAGAGTGAATAAGGAATAATAAGTGGAAGGAGTTATAATCCTTTTGCTGATTGATAACATTAATTGCATATGTGTTTTGGTTTTAGGGTTTTTTTAAATGATTTACAATTCTAAGTAAATGTTAGTACTTGAAAAAGGTACTAAAAGTACAATACTGGCAAATAAAATCTTTTTACCCATATTTGCTATGTCACCAAAATCTGTGCAGCAAGCTTCCCTGACCATCATTTCAACGTACGCAACTCTTCGGAAGGATACGTTAAAGAGAAGAGTTCTTTGGTCTCTATACCTCTTCAGTCTTTGGTGTCTCTGCTGAAACTGCCAAGGAAGGGAGCCAATAGTAATTTGGGCACCAATCCAAGAGGCGCTGGATTGAGGCTTGTTGACTAATCCACAAGCCATTGAATGATAATAGTTTAGAAGCACTGTTAATCTCAGTGAAATTAAAATTGTGGCCCTAGAGGAGGAAAGGCTTCTTATTAATCATTGTTATCTCATCACTGAGCCACCTAATCACATTTTATTTTAAATTCTTTTTGAATAATTTTTGTTTTGTCATCTCTTGGAGAAGATGTAAACTAAACAGCTGTTAGCAATTATACCTGTTACATGATGTGTAAGATCTTTGGGCATTAACCTTAATTTTTTGGTCATATTTTAATAATATTATTTTCTCTTTGAAGCATTTTACCTTTCAATTGAATGTATGAATCTTCACTACTTGTGCCAAACCTTTGCGTGGAATTATTATATAGTCATTATGTTTTACCAGTAATGCCTAGATTTCAGTGGTTAGTGTGAATCCATACGTACTATGGATTCAGTGCCAATCTAAGTTTATAAACTACAGTGATATAATAATATATTGGCATTATATTTTTTTGTGTAACTTCATATATCAGTAATATTTTTTCCATTTTTAAGCTTGTTGAAGCCTTAAAGAAATGCAGTACATATGAAGTGGAATGTACTGAACAGAAGATCGCTATCAATGATCTAACAGAAAAAGTTGCTACATTTAAAGAAAAGGTAACTCATTAAAGTTATGCGAAATGGGAAAAATGTACTTAGTTTGGTTTGATCCATTATGATTGCTTCTTCAGCAGAATATATAATATTAAAAAACTTCTGTTTGTTTAAACTTTTTGTATGTGCCAAATCTATCATATAATAATCTTTAATTACTTAATGACTTTGCAACATTGTAAATGTACAGGTTGCAAATTTAAACAAGAAGTGATTATTTAGCTTTAGATACTGGTCTCATATGCAAACAGCTGTTTCTTCCCTATAATTTACAGCATAACCATCTTTGTAATACTGCTTTTTTGATGTCTAGACTTTGAAACAAGATGCTGCAGTAGAATTGATGCAACAGGATCTTGACCAGACAAATGAGGAGCTTGACAGACTGAACACAAACCATTTGGAGGAGAGATCTCAACTTATTCATGACCTACAGAGACATGAGAGAGAAATTGATAACCTGAAAGAAGTGCTAGTTGAAAAGGACAAGGAAATTTCTGTTCTCTCTTCAAGTATGACTGAATATTCTGAACAGATTATCATTCTGAAATGTCAAATCCAGAGCAAAGAGGCAGAACTACGAGAGATGGAAGAAGCCTTGTCAAAGGCTAATAGGGAAACTCACTTACTGAAAGAAGTACAAACAGTTGACATAAGAGATACAAGCATGAAGATTTCTGCACTTTCTGAGCAGAATAATACAATGGCATTGGAGCTGGAGAAAACTAAAGAACTGAATGGAGCTAAAACTAAAGAAAATGAGGAACTAGTAAGGCAAGTCAGTGAGAGCAGCATAATTATTAAGGATCTGCGTTCTGAAATCAAGGCCAACAATATCACATACCATAATAAGCTCATGGAGTGTGAGTCACAGATTACTTTGCTGAAAGAACAAATGACTAAATCATCAGAAAAGTTACAAGAAATTGAAATAAAACACAAGGAAGAAACTGAATATTTGAAATCCCAGCTTGAGGAAAAAAACTCTTCAAAGGAAAAATTGAACAGTTTACTTAAAGACAAGGAAAACAAAGAACAGACACTTGAAAATGAGTTAAAGTCAGTTAAAGATTTTTACAACAAGCTAGTTTTGGAGGCTGCAAAAAAAGATGAAGAACTGTCTAAGTTATCTTTTCAGCTTACAGAACATATTGAACATCAAGAAACACTTAAGAAGGCTTTACAGGAGAAAGTAAATATTATTACTTCATTGGAACAACAACTTCAAGTTGCCCAGCAGCAGAATGAAGAGGCTATGCTTACATTAATTGAAGAACTAAAAACCAAAGATATGCAAAGCAAAGAACTTAACAACCAACTAAATGAAATACAAAAAATTATGAATAAGATGGAAATAGAGGCACAAAACATTACTTCAGCTAATAAGCAGTTGCAGGCAGATCTTGAGGGGAAGGGAAAAGATTTGGCAGAGCAAATACAAGCTAAAGTAGATTTGAGAAATGCAGTAGAAATTATGGAAAAAGAGAAGCAACAGCTTATAAGTGAAAATGAGAGTTTGTCTGAATTACTAGATACAAAGGAGTGTGAATTATTGTTGAGAACCCAGGCTATGGCAGCTATGGAGGACAAGTTATCTGTTAGTACTTTAGAGTACCAGAAAACTCTTTCAGAGCTAAGTGATGTTAAAGAGACATTAACAAAAAAGTGTGAGCAACTTTCAATATTTGCAAAGCAAAAAGAGAACTCTCTCACAGAGCAGGTGATGGAGAAAACAAAGGAATATAATGTACTAATTAGTCAGTTGCGTGAACAAATACAGTTGCTTACCATCCAGCTGAACAATGCTAAAGATGGAGAAATGGAAAAAGAAGGAATGTTAAATGACAAGTTGTCTGAATGCAGTATGCTTGTCCAGAAACTCAGCCACAGTGAGGAAAAAATACTATCATTACAGAAACAGATTCAAGATATAACTCTGGATTTTGAAGGTACCAGCAGGTCTCTAGAAGAGAAAATCCTTCAGAATGCTTCCTTACTTAAGCAAGCAGAAGAAAATAAAATTGACATGGCCAAGTTTAAGGATGAAATTCAAAAGCTTAAGGATGAAAATATGAAATTAAGTCAGCAGGTGGGAGAGAGAGACTTGACTATTAAAAATCAAGGTGTAAAGGTTGAAAATTTTAATAGACAGATTGCTGAGAAAATAGAAGAAAGTGCAAAGTTAAATAACCGGTTAGAGATACTTGGCAAACAAGTGGAGATGCTAAAATATGAGAAGGAAGACCTTGCAGTTGCATGCAGCAGAAAGTCAAGTGATTGTGATATCCTCCAGTCTCAGCTCTTACAACACCAATCTGAACTTGTTTCAATAAAGAACAAAGCACATGAACTAACCTTAGAAACTGAAAAATTGAAAGTAGATCTTGAAATAGCTAATAAAACAGTGATAAAGAAATCAGATGAAATAGCTACTTTGACTTCTCATTTATCTCAGCAAGGTCATAATATTTTAGCTCTGAAGGACCAAATTGATAGCCTGATAATTGAGAAAGAAACATTAAAAATAGGTTTAGAAGAAAAGGAAGCTCTCCTTTCTCAAAAGGAGGTTTTGATTGAGGAGATGGGGGAAAATAAAGTGGCAGGAGAAGGAAGGTATTTGCAAATAATTTCTGATTTGCAAATTCAGATGCAGGTTTTGGGTTCTGAAACCAGTCAGATTAAGCAGACAATGCAAGAAAAAGAAAATGAATGTAGAAAGCAAGCCCAAGAATTAAAGCTGTTTAAAGATAAATCTGAAGAATCTGATATGCTTAGAGTTCAACTGTCTGAGAATATGGAGGTGCTTTCTGATCTTCAGTGTCAGCTTAAAACTATGACAGAAAAATCAGCAGAATTGAATGAATCAATTGTACAAAAAGACAAGTCTTTAAAGCAAAAAGTAGATGAATATGTTAATTTGAAAGCATATGTTTCTGAAATGAAAGAGAGTTCCTTTATGCAGCAGAAACAATTAGAGGTTTTGACTTCTGATGTAGAACAATTAAAAGCAATAATTTTAGAGAAGGAACTGGTTGTCAGTAATACTACATTACTCAATGAGAAGCTGAAGATACAGCTTCAAGACAAAGAGAATGAATGTGAAGTGTTAAAGAAACAGGTAACAGATTTGGAAGAAGCAAAACTAAAACTAAAAAGAGAGGTAAATGATCAAAAGAGGGTCATAAATGATACTAATCAGTTTTTGGCAGAGAAAGAATCTTTTCTTGTGGAAAACACAAACCTCCTCAAGAAGCTAAGTGACAAAGCAAGTGAAAATGATGGAAAGCTAAAGTTGCTTACTCAGGTTCAGTGTCAGGTGCATGAGCTGATGCAAGAATTAGAAAAGTCCAGACAGCAGTTGCAGGAGAAAGAAAGTGTTTTCATATCTTTGCAGGAAAAGTTTACAGCAGTGTGTGAAGAAAGAACTGAACTTAATATAACACTCAGTAAAAAGGAAGAGAATATTACTGGACTCCTTAATTCCTTAAATGAAAAAGATGCTAGTATGCAGCTGGCAGAAAGCAACATTAGTGCTCTTACTAAGGAGATCATGCTCCTTCAGGAGAAGCTAGAGAAAAGTGATACAGCTTTAAAAAACGTCACTAGTGTTTTGCAGGAGAAAGATGAAAACTTTGCCATAAACCAGAAGAAAATTGATTCTTTGACAGTTGAACTGTTCTCTATAAAAACAGAGCACCAGAAAGCACTGGACCAGATAAATATCTTCAAGCAAGATGCACAGCAAAAAGAACTAACTTTACAAAATATGCAACTGAATTGTACTGAACAGGCTAAAAATGTTGAATTATTAAAGTCTGAGCTAAACAACATAAATTCCAAATCCTCTCAAGACTGCCATGACCATACACTTTTAATAGACAGTCTGCAAAAACAGGTAACTTCTTTAGAGAGGGAGAAAGTTCTCAGACAAGTAAATGCAGAAAAACTGATGGTAGAAAACAGAGAACTTATTGCATGCCAAAGTCTGTTACAACAAAAATTAGAAAGACTGCAAGAAATTAATGAAAAACTAGAAGCCAGTGAAAATTATTCCAGAATGCAGATAGATGCTGTCAAACTACAGATGAAGACTGAAAAAGAGCAGTTACAAATGCAGGTTAGTGCAAAGGGTGAAGAGGTCTCTGAATTAAAGCTTAAAGTTGGAAAGTTAGAACAAAGTGTACTTGAGTCTGAAAACAAATGGGTGACAGAACTTGATAAGGAAATTCAGCAAAATTCATTTCTTAATGAGAAGGTTAGGAATTTAGAGAGTGAAATTAAATCAAAAGATGGTAAAATCCACTTTTTACAACAAGAGCTGAATCTTATGAAAGAGGAGTTAACCAAAAACCTATCAGCATTATATAGCACTAGGCTTTTCTGCAAAGAACAGGATGCAAACACTCCAAATGCTAATTATCAAGTAACTGATAGTAAAATTAAATGGGAAAAATTCTCCAGCATGGTATCCACCATTCTGAGCAAAGAAGTAGAAGGAGAGGGATTGCAGCTGGCTCTTTTAGAAAAGAATAAAGAAATAGAGATCTTGAAGAAGAAATTACAAAATATGCAGTCACTAGAGAAAACAAAGGTGTTGCTACAGAATGATCTTGAAAAGGTGAAGGGCACCTATCAATCTGAAATTGAATGTTTGTCTCAGGAATTGGTTGCTGTCAAAGAGACAGCTCAAAAACAACAATCTCTTTTGGAAGGAAGAGAAGAATTGTTTGCAGAATTGAACAAACAGATTAATTTTCTTCAGAACCAGATAGATAAGTCCAAAGAAGAGCTCAAAACCAGTTCTGAGAATTTAAGCGCTGACCGTAAAAAAATAGTGAGTCTCTTAGCAGAAATGGAGAAAAAAGACCACCTCATAGAAAATTTAACTTCTCAGACAAAGCAACAGAAGGATTTAATTTCTGCACTAAGTCAGCAGCTGAAAGAGAAGGATTGTTCCATTACTCAGGTCATGGAATCCTTGTCTAATGAAATGATGAAGTTTTCTGAAGAGAGAAATTTATTAAACAGTAAACTGCAGCAACTTGAATCTGATCGAAATAGTTCTATACAAGAGCTAAATCAAGTGTCCCAGCAACTTGAGAATTATAAAAAAGAAGTGGAACGTAATCAGGTTATATTAAGCCACAAAGAAGCTGCATTTAAAGATTTAATGAATGAAAAAGAACAGATGCAGTTTAGTCTTGAGAAACTGGGTAAGGAGAAAGAGAACTTGAAAAAGAAACTTCAAGCAGCATTGTTGATAAGAAAAGACCTAATGCAAAAAATTGCAAATATTGAAAGCAGCACACAGGAGGAAATAGAAAAAGAACATAAAAAAACAGAGGAACTGTTGAAGAGGATTGATGAGTTAACACAGCAGATGAAACTTGTTCAGACGCAAAATAGAGATCTGGAATCCCACCTTGAAACTCTGAAGCAACAGCTTTTAGAGAAAGATGCCAAAATAAATAAAATGAGTGAGACACTTTCTGCCGAAGTGTCTAATTTAGAGCACCTTCAAAACTATGTTGCAAAGTTGGAAAATGACATTGCTGTAAAAGAAAAAGAATCTGAGCAAAATCTAAAGTCTGTGGAGGACAAAGACACTCTGCTAGCTCACATGCAGTCTATGCTTAATGAGAAAGAAAAAGCATATGGAGAAGAATGTTCTCAATTTATCTTGACTATTGAAAATCTCAAGGCTGAAATTGTAAAGAAGGATGAATTATTGAATAATATCAATTTGGTAGAACCTTGTTTAAATGCTGGAGATGCTAAGAATTTTGTGGGCCTTAATAGTGAAGTTAGTCAACTAAGTCAATTAGAAAGAGAGAGAGAGATCCTACACAAGAAACTTCAGGCATCACTTTTGGCCAGGGAAGAGGATGTTAAGAAATTTCAGAAAGAAAAGGAAGAGCACTTTAAACTTGGCACTGATTTGAGTGAACAAAATAATGACCTTGAACTCCTCAGGAAGGAGCATAAAACACTTCAAGAAGTTCATCAAAGAAAGGGAGAAGAATTTGACTGTAATCAGTTGCTATTATGTTCTCCAGAGAAAGAGTTGGAGATTCATGTGGCAGCACTTCAAGAAAAGGAAACTACTGATCCAAATGGGTTGGAATCAGATGAACCTAAAAATAAGACTCAGGCTGTGTTAGAGGAGTCGCAGCAGACAGTTGGAATGACAAGGGAAGAGACTGAGTTGGAAAAACTAATTGATAACCAGGTGAAACTTCAAGAAGAAACAAAAATGTTAAAGGATGAAGTAAGAAAGGCATCATTTGAACTTGATGACAAAATAGAAGAGATGATAAACCTGCAGGACTCGGTGAGTCAAATGGAACAGCCCAATAAACATCACAAAGACTGCATGTTGGATGAAATAAATCAACTGCAGAAAAATTTGGACATTTATGATACAGAGGCACTACACATTAAGACTACAGTTGAATTTAGGGATAAAGAAAAGGAAGCTCTCTGTAAAAGGGGTGAAGATTACAAGGCAAGCAAGGAGGAAATTGAAGAACTGAAGATTAACCTCCAACAAGCAAACAAACTATTTGTAGAAAAGAATAAGGGACTTAAGGAGCTGATTTGTGTTCTGATGGATTTCAAAGATAAGTTTGATCAGGAAAAAGGAAAGCTAAAAGAAACTGTACAGTTACAGCTCAGGTGGCAAGAAAACCAGGAAGAATCTCAGTATTTTAAAAAGGCATTTGATTCAATAGAAAGAGAGAGAGAAGAGCTCATCACTAATTTAGGGAAGGCCAATGCAGAACTAGTAGATATGAAAATGGAGTTAAAACATTTCAGTGAAGAAAACAAAAAACTTATGGTGGAGTTAGATATAGTACATGAGAAGTCTGTACCAGCCTCTGAAGCAAGGGATATGGTATCATGTAAGAAAGTTGAAGAAAATTATAGTGACGAGGAACTGGTGCTGGCACACTCAGAAACTAACTTGCTTCAGTCAAGGCTCCAAGGCAAAGACATCTGTGTTCAGTCACTACAGAAGGATTATTCCAGAAGAGCAAAGGTAGTAGAAGAAAGAAATTATGAAATTCAGAAACTAACCAAAACGAGTCAGGAACAGGCAGGGAAAAATATAACTGTGATTGATCCTGTGTTGCAAAAGCAAAAGACTGTTGCACAGGAACAATCCAGAGAACATCTCCACAGGAAGCTACAAGCAGCTTTAATATCACGTAAGGAAGCTCTGAAAGAAAATAAATGTTTAAAAGGTCGGATTGATGAACTGATGTTGGAAAAAGAAGAATTGACCAGTAAGTCACGTACTCTTGAATGCTTGTTGTCTGAGCTTGGCAAAGAAAAACAAAACTCAAATGCTAGTTCTTCACTGAGTACAGAAGAAACCCTTGCTTTTGAAAATGCTAGACTATTAGCTGAAAATGAAAACTTAACTGCTGCATGTGAAAGTCTTAAATCTACTATGGAGACTATAGTTCAGGAAAAGGAAGCTTTTTCCTTCCAACTAAATACTTTGAAAGATTCTCAGACAGTTGAATTAACAGGATGGAAAGCTAAACACAGTGAATTAAAACAAGATTATGAGTCACTTCTGCAGGCCTATGAGAACATAAGTAGTAAAATAGCAGAAATGAGGCAAATTATGGATCTCACTAGAAAAGAAAAGCAAGAAGCTATTCAGAGATTTGCTGAGAGAGAACATGAAAAACAGGAATTGGAGAAGCAACTTTATGAAGCCGTTGATGAAACTGAAGCTATAAAGAATAAATTGCAGCAACTTGCTAAATCTAAACAAAGTACAATTGATGAATTACAGAGTAAATTAGAAAGGCAGACATTTGAACATGAGGCAAGGATGGAAGAACTTCAGCAGCGTCTTCATGAATTCATTCTGCAGAACAGACAGCTAATGGAGGAAAATGAGCAGCTGAAACAAACTTCTGAGAACCTGAAGCAGGCTTTAGAAAAAATTCAGTATGAAAATGAAGTCCTTCATAATGATATCAGTGCAACTAAATCAGACCAAGTGCAAATGGAATTGAACGAGGCTGTTATGCAGTCTAAAATTACTGATGCTTTACATGAGAGAGAATCATTATTAAGGGAAGTAAGTTTGTTAAATGATGACATTTCAGGGAAAGAACTAAATATGCTTGCCTTAGCGCAAGAAAGAAGTTTGCTTTCAGAAAAAGTAAAAGAAACTGAAGAATCTTTGGAGCAGAAAAAGAGGTCGCTATCAAAGCTGGAAAATGAATGTGGAAATCTTAAACAAGAAATTGTTATCTTGAATGAAAGAGTTAAAATTTTAGAAGATGACAAGTGCCTCTTACAGGAAGAACTTGAAAATGTACAAGAAACGTCTTTCAAAGTTAAAAATGAGCGAGAATTTCTGGAGACAGAATTGCTCAACCATACCAAGAAGGTGGATCAACTGACAGACAGACTGAAATCTGCGCAGGTGCAGAATAGCTTCCTGCTCCAACAGTTGGAAGACGTAAAGGCAAAGAACTGCAATCTCATTAGAGAGCAAGAAGAACAGCAGTTGAATATTGCAAAAGTATTTGAGGAGAAGGTGAAACGTGCTCAGAGAGGCAATGATGGGACAAAAACCAAAACTAGAGAATTGAAAGAACTCTTGAAGGAAAAACAGCAAGAGATCAACCAGTTACAAAAAGATTCTATTAAATTCCAAGAACTGATTCTAGACTTGGAGCGATCTGTGAAACTATCCCAGTCAAAGAATGACGAATTTGAGAAAGATTTAAATAATGCAACAGAAGAGCGTGCCAAATTAAATGAACAAATATACAGTCTAAACAATAAGCTTTCTTCCCAGAAGAATTTGTTAGATCAGTCAAAGAGCGACTTGGACAGGGTTTCAGCTGAGAATTTAATTTGGAAAAGAGAAGTTCAGAAGAAAGAAGATCAGCTACAAAATCAGAGGCAAGAATATGAGAAAGAATTAGAGCTTAGCCTTCAGCAGCTAAAGACAGTGCACAAGAGAGAGTGGTTGAACCTTGAAGAAAAATACAGCGCACTTCAGCGAGAGAAAGACAAGGTAGATGGTGAACTTCATCGTTTGCAAAAGAAAGTCTATGTTACAGACTTCTTTAGAAAGGTTCAAGCAGATTTCAATGCAACTATAGCCAAATTATCCGCTTTTGCAAATTGCACAGCTTCTCTTCCAAATGACTGGGGCCAGGTGATCAGTGAAATAAAAACCTTGGAAAAACAGTTCAAAGAGGTAATCCAAAATAAAGAGAAACAGGTAGTAGAGAGTTACCCAGAAATACAGTCTTTACAAAGTGATACAAAGGAGAAAATGGATCCGATTCAGGAACTGAATACGACGTTCTCTGTGTTAGAAGAATCAAAGAATGAAGTGTACTCAAGGCAGAAATCTTTAGATCCCCAAAATTACAATGAACTGTGCAGAATAAAAAAAGAAAATGAGATTCTTCTCAACCAACAGCAAAAATTGGGTACCATTCTTCAATCAAAAGAAGCAGCTTTACATGAGTTGCTTAAAGAAAATAATTCTCTTAACCATCTTCTAGAGAATAGTAGAGATGCAGGAAGGCAAATAAAAGTGTTGGAAAGTAATTTTGCTAGAAAAGAACAGGAGTTGCAACAAATTCTGTTGGAAAAAGAAAAGATCCAAGTGGAGCTGGAAAAACAGATTGCCATTTCTCAACAAATGAAAATAAGGCTGAACAACAAAGATACAGAAATATCTATACTGGTATCATCTAAGGATGGGGAGATTTCTGGATATCTCACGCAGATACAGACTCAACATAGAAAACAAATCAATGAATATGAACAGCAGTTAAATTCTTTGCAAATAAAAGCACAGCAATCTGAAGAAGCCTGTCAGAAGATGGAAAATGAATTGAAAAATCTGCAGCTGAAAGCTGATAAAACTGCTAAAGATAAGACCGAAATTGCCAATGAAATTGATGCCTTAAGAAAATCAATGTCATCTCTTCAGAATGACAGGGATGTTCTCATTTCTAAATACAAAGATCTGGAATATCAGCACGAAAACATTTTAAGTCAGAGAGATGTTCTCTTCACTGGTATTGGCAACTGTGACAGTGATTTGAAACAAGAAATAAGGAAGCATCTGAATCGGATAGATGATCTTCATTCTGAAAATGCAAAGCTAAGTGCACAGTTAATAAAATGTAGGGAAGACTTTAACCAGGTTTTATCTCTGAAAGATCATCAGTTGAAAGAACTGCTTAAACAGAAATTGGATTGCATGAAGGACTTTGAACAGGAGAAATTGAAACTTCAGAAACAAATCACAGAAATGCAGCTGACTAATAATTTGCAAAAGGAGAGTACAAAATCTTTAGAACATGAGAATCAAATATTAATATCCAAAAGAAATGAACTGGAATCTCTAGTCGCATCACTAAACAAAGAAAAACTCGTTTCTGAAACTAGAGAAAAACACCAGATGAGGGAGAGTGATCAGAAAATAGAACTGGCAGTCAATGCACAACATGGAGAAAAGCTTCAAGACCTATTTAAAAAAATCCAGAAATTAGGTAAATTCCCCAAATCTTCAGAGGGTAAAGACAGTAAGTCAGTTTTGACATCTGAATGGGGAAATGAAACTGATACATCTCCAGAGAAGAGGTTGGTAGACCTTCAATGTCAGAATAAACAGCTGAGATCCCATACTGAGTCATTTGCAAAAGCAATGGCTTCTTTACAGGATGATAGAGACAGATTAATAGAGGATTTCAAAATACTTCAGAATAAATATGAATCTGAACTCAAAACTGAAAAAAAGAGAGGAGATGAGCTTGTAACAAAACTGAATGACTTCACATTGCAAATTGTGAATGTACTAAAAGAAAATGATATTTTGAGCCAAGAGCTTCACACTGCTAAAAACAAGGTCACTCTGGATCAGGTTATTAGTGAAATTGAAAATCTCTGTGAGGAAGTAAGTAGCCAAGACCTTGAGATTTCTACGCTCACGTCTGAGAATAAGAAGCATATTCAGCAAATTGAAGCCTTTTCCAAAGCCATGTCTTGTCTTCAGGATGAACGAGACAGATTGTTGCAGGAGCTCAGCAAACTGAAGGTAGTTCATAAAGCTAAGCATGGCACAGCTTCATTTCCCATTGCCTCTGACAACATCAGTGAAATAAGAAAGGAGATATGGCTTAGAAGGGACAGTAAGTGGGTCAGGGAAACTCCCCTGCATATGAGGCAGGGGAATGAATGACAGTGGGGAGTGATGGGAGGCAATACAGATGGTGGGGGGAGAACTGTTGTCTTTTATGGACATATTGCATGTAGGTTGGGAAATGAGGTTGGTTAAGGTGGAAGAAGGCAAGAAGGAGCATTCTCTTTGGTCAGAGGCCAGGGGAGCTGAAGTAGGGAGGGAAGGATGGACTGGTTTTTAATACTTTTTTTCCCCCTCCGTGGGCAGGGTACAGGAGAGAAGGGGGCATAGTTTGTTCTTATGTTAGGATTTTATTCTGTTTCTGCAATTCATTTTCCATTTTATTGTAATCTGCCCAGAGCCTTTTGAACTCAGATTTTAATTTGTTTTTTTAATTCTTTTGTTTTAAGAGTAATTTAGAAATGTGCTTAAGAGTAATTTGGAAACATTCCATATGGATACATTCTCTCAAGTTGTTTGGAAACATTTCAGATGGATAGGGAGAAATACGTTGTGTAAAGTTCAAGGACAATTGCAAGAATTTACTCTCTACTTTATATGCTTTTATGGATTGCAAAGTTTCCATTTAGTAGTCTAGCTAAACATTAAGAAAGTATAGGTGAAATAGAGAAAGCACATTTAAAATCAGATTGAGAACTTTGGTTTCTGCAGACCTGAAGAAACAGGAGAGAATGAGAAGAACCCATAATTCTTAATGCAGTTTTGTTACTAACAGGGTTTTTAGTATGATCCAGATTTTATTCTAATTCATTACATCTTTTTTTTCATATAGGCTAAAGAAGGAGCCAGTCTAGCAACAGTTGAAATGTCCAAACTAAAGAACAAGGTAGATGACCTGGAGAGAGCTTTGCATCAAACCAAAGCTTTTCAAGCAGAAACTGAGAAAGAGATTGCATCATACAAAAATGAATTGGCTGGATTAAGGTAAAAATATCAAACGAAGCGTGTTGCTAGTGTAGAAGCATCTTCAGTAGGATACACAACACAAAATGAAACATCCCTTTAGAACTATCTGAAGTAGAAACGAAGGGTTATAGTTCATCTAAAATTTCCATCGAAACGTTTTCATTATGTGTGAACTCTACTTTAGAACTTTTGTATTAATAATAATAATAATAAACTTAATTTTTTTATATAGCTATCTCTATCTCTACATAATAGACTAGGCTTACTTGTGAGCTGAATTTTCTGTTTTGGTGGCTTTGGTATACAAAATTTTAATTTAAGTACTTTCTTCTTTAATTTGACTACTGCAATTAAAAGTCGTATAACCATGATAACTTTCACTGCCTGGTTAGAATCTTTTATTGTATGGCTTTTGTGCAAACAGGGTACATGCAGTATTTTTTCAAAGCCTTGTTCTCAGGGCATTTTAGAACAAAGTTCTGGGGAAAATGGAGTATTAAGGTGAAGTCTTAGATGCTGATCTTTGTCGATATGTCTATGTAGAAATTCCTATGACATTTATTTCAAAATGCTCGGTGAGCTCAGCTTTATTTTTTTCCACATTGACGTGTATGCAGTTATGATTTAACTCCTGTTTTGTGTTTAGAATGGAAAAAAAACACCTGCTGGCAGAATCCCAAGCACTACAAAATCAGTATCAGATGGCTATTAGAGAGAGAGACCGACAGATTGTAGAATTACAGAAGTTGCAACAAGATGCTATTGTTAAAGAATCGTCCAGCAGTAATCACCCAATAAAGGTAAAAGTGATAAAACACATTTAAATATAAACACTTTGGTCAGTTAACTTTTTTTTTTTTAATTTGAATTTTTTTTCCCTAATGAGAACTGTTTAGCAGAACTGTAATACCAGAGAGTGTGGGTAGTAACCAAGCATTTCATCTAATGGGTCCACATACATACAACACTTCCAGATATCACTCATTGCGAACCAGTTCACAATTGTGGAAAGGCTGTGGCTCCATCATCAAGGGGTGGGAGTGTGCACTCAGCCCAGAATGCCTTCAGTTGGGCCAGATAGAGTGGAGGAGTGCTTTTCACCCCATGCTTTGGGTATCTCAGCGGGTGAGTGATCTGATCAATGAAAATAACATTTATCTTGACCAATATTCTGACTACTGTCAATTTCCAGTTATTACTATGAAGAAATATGAAAACTTTTTAAAACTTATGACTATTGGATTGTGGCATAAGCAGAGAAGTGATATAAGTTCCAGTATATGATCTGGTACAGGGATGTCAAAGATCTGGCTTGTGGAACCCTATTATCTGGCTCTCAGCGCTGCCTGTGGGTCTTGGAGTTGCCACACAAGCAGCGTGTGGGGTGTGCTGGATGTCCCCACATGCAGCATGCGGTGCCCGCTTCAGCTTGTGCCTCAAAATGACTGAGCAGCTGCCATGTGCAGCACAGCCCCAGAGTGTCTGTTTCCTGCTCTGGGGCATGCACTCTTGCTGCTCCAGGGCATGCACTGGATACAGAATGCAGGGCTAAACTGTGGGTCTGATTGGCCTGTGGACTGGCCCTGCACAACTCATCTGGCCCCATGGGCTGGGTGAGTTTAACACCCCTGATCTTATATATAGAACTTGTTCCACAGAGCAGTAGAAAAAATTGATTGGAAGTGGCCCTTTGCTGTTGGATTGGATAGGATGATGGAAGTGGTCATCAAATACAGATTATTCAATTCATTATTAAAAGCAATATTGGGGAGTTTTTGTGAAAAGGGGTACAGTCTGCCTTAAATTAATATTTACAAACTAACTGTTTTTAAGCTTTGTTAAACTACATACAATATTACAAGTAAAATCATTTTACTTAAAAAAAAAAATATGAATCCATTTTGCTCTTTGTTGGTTTTCAGAGTTGTTCTTTTTTTAAATTTTGCTCCACTTGTGTGCTTGAAGTTAATTATATCTATCTGTGGCCAGTTCCTCTTTACAGATTCTTAATGTTGCAGTGTTTGTATTGTTTAGATTGTTTAAAACCGCTTTCACTGAAACATTTAGACTAGCCTGTGAGAAGAAAATAATAACAGGATTGTCTTTGTCCATATGTAAAAAAAGTAATGTTATGTAACAGTGACCTGAGTATGGGAATCTGATGCCCAAAAATATGTCTTTTAGCTCTCCCAGCTATACATTTGGTCCAATAAAATATATTTCCCCAAAAGTCTTGCCTCTTATGTAATAGTTACCAATTCCTTTAGATTGAACCCTGTTTTGTTTTTTATTTGTTAACTAAGGCACTGGAAATGGCCACTCTAGTCAGAAGTGAAAACACCCCAGAGCAGGTGAAACAACTTTTAGCTGAGAGAAACCAGCTTCAGAATGAGCTGCAGCACTGTCTTCAGGAGATGCAGCAGAAAGATGTTACTTTCCAGCAGATCAGTTCAAAGGTAAGAAGATACTATGATAATTCTGGGTAGATGTGGAGCACAAAGAATGTTAATATGCAAGTAATTTCATTTTCCTGAGTCTAGGAACAGCGAGACACCAACACATGGCATGTTTCTGTTACTTTCAGTTTTAGATTGCCTCACACAAGTTGGCTCAGATTAGAATTGGCAAGCCAAATCATGATTACTGTCTTTCCATGATAGCCCTTTTGGTTGGTTATTTGTCTGAGCCAGGGCTCCTTAGCCTTACAGTTCTTCTTTGGGGAAGTTTAAACACCTCCATGTTCCAAGCAAAAGGATTGCATTTAAGTTTGGAACAAAAGAAACTCCTGCACTGTAGTACAGAATTGGAGCCACATGAGACCAAATTTTCAAAATGCCTTAAGTGACATCCATTCATTGGCAGTTTAAGTTAAATAAATTTGTGCATGAGTTCAGAGCACAAAAAGGTTGTATGTTGATAAAGCATCTCTGAAAAGAAAATCCTTCGAACTCTTTCATTTCCTTGTCTTAAAACTTGTCAGCCTGTGGCATTGTCATCTGGCTGTCACTTGATGCACTTATTTCAACTCGTGTATGATAGCTTTCAGCTATTACTCTTACCTCAGCAAATTATCCCTGTAAGGGAATTGGTAGATCTTGTTTTTAAAGACTAAATTGTTTCAGGTAATGCAGTCAACAGAGGAGAATGGTGCACTGTCTGCCCAGTTGAAGACTATCTCCCAGACTCTAAGGGATAATCAGCTATGTTACGCTGAGCTGCAAAATCGCTATTTCAAACTTGAGAGGGAATATCGGGCAATGCAAGTTGCTTCCTACCAAGATGCAGCTCAGGTAAAGTGAACAGAGCAAAGTGTCATGTCTTGTTTTCGATCCCACCTTTCCCATTTCTATATTCATGACCCAAACCAAGATGTTGAAGGGATCTGTAGTCTTTGGTAGTTTTCTAGCGCTTAATGACAAGGAAATAAATTGTTATAGTATTAGATTTTCATTACTTCATGAATCATGTTATAAAATAAGGAAGATAGCTTTTTTAGGTTTTCTTTCCCCTGTAGCTATATACAGCAACATCTACTATCCTTTGGTTAATGTTCACAGATTTACTGGTTTTGTTTTTGTTTACGTTCCCTGTACTCCAGATATGTAATTGTAAAGGCAGTGTAAGTCCCATATTTGTACTAAGGTATTACAATTTTTTTCTTCCATTAAAGAGTAGGGTTTTTAAGATAATTGAAAAGTTATCTGCCAGATAATATTGATAAAAGTAGTGTGGAAGGAATTGTATTCTTAGTCCTCAGAAGGAACTTGTTGTATCACTCAGTATCCCCAAGGGTCAGTCTCAGAACAAATACTGTCTTAATGGGCTTTGTTTAGCTAAAACTTAACTAACCAGGTGCGTCTACATATGCAATTAATGCAGCGCAATAAATTCTGGAGCAGTTTGAGCCAGAGTCAACTGCTCCTGGGGGCAGTGTCTACATGTACACTTGGGACAGCAGCAGTTTAAACTGGGGAAGGTCTTCACTAAGTATGTTCAACTGAAGGATTTGCCATGGAGCATGTTAAGGAGCATGTTAAGGGATGATGCCAAGTTGTTTTTGGAGTGGAGGGATGCAGGAGCCTGGGTCTCTGAAGTTTGGGAAGGGATAGACAAAGATTCTACCCCTTCTCTCCCCTCCTTGCTCGCTCCTCCCCCCTTCCCCTTTTCTCCTGTCTGCCGTGCTGCCTTCTGATTCCTGCTGGGGCACCATGCCGCTTCCCTTCCCTGCCAGACTGTGCCTGCCTCTAGTTAAAGGATAACCGGTAAACTAACTGGTTATCACTGCACTTCCTGGTTAAACAAGTAATCATTTAACCTTTCACATTCCTAAACAGAACAGAAATTTGGCACACAAAACTGGTCTATATCTGTAGCAGAACCGAAGTTTGGCACATGTAGACTGGTTTAAAAATGGTGGAACTTAGTCTAAGATTGTTTGCTACTGATCTAAACTACGGCACTTACAGAAAACCTGATAACTACTCCGCCTCAGGATTTTTGAATGTCTCTACCTAGCCTAAGTACCAGGGACTTAATATAGACAATGACTTCATGGTCCATTATAATCTATCTGATACTAGTTAACCTCTGCACTTCAGGTGATAACAGGTCTCCTGAATAATCTTTTATGCAACCTTTTGCTGTGTCTGCTTTTCTTCCAAGGGCCTGAGGATGGGTATTGTCACATCTGAAAGCTTGCGTGTGTCTATCCCAACCGTGCATTTGGTTCAATAAAAGATATCACTCGCAAGAATTCTTGCCTTTTGCTAGATGTCTCAGGGTGATTTGAGGGTGGTCAGGGACAGTCCTTAAATTGACCAGGTCTACCTCCTCCAGGTGACTGCTGGTGCAGTGCGGAGGTTGTCAAAGGGCTTTTAGACACAGTGTACTATCTTACCTTGTGTATTTTCTATAGTGTTTGGTAGCCCTGGGCCTTCAAACATCCTAGGATTACAAGGTACCGAAGGCAGCAAAGGCTTTCCCTGTGTTCTAGGCCACCCTAGGATAATGGGTCAAAAGGACAACCAGCTTCTCTAGGCATACCAGACATTTCTGGGACTTGAGGAAATCAGGAGCCTATGGTTCTTACAGGACCTGATGGTCATAGATAATCTACTTAGAAAGGCTGGAGCTCTGCATTTAGCAGGTGCAAAAGGAGCCCCCGGTGGGGGGGTTGTCCTGGAGGGTACCAATACTACGCTGCTGAAATGGAGCCTGGCCCGACAAAATTACAACATGCAAATAATTCACATTAAGAGCAATAAAAATGTAAATGCTACTGTAAATGCCACTGCTTTGAAAGGGGTGGCTAGAACTTCCCTAGATCACTGGTGACAGTGAACCAGCTCAGTTCATTTTTCAAAGCAGGAAGAGATGCGACTAAAACAGCTGATTAGGTTAAGTAAGCAACGTATGCTTACTTTGCTGTAGATGATTTCATAAGTGGAACATCTAGAGGTCCTTTTTACACCAAGGGAAGATAAATTTGGGTCTTATTGGCTCCAGAGATTGTTCTCCGATTGTTTCTCAGTAACATAGTTTCATTTTATTGGGCAAGTGTTAGTCTCCTGTAGTTTTATAACCATTTTATTGCTAATGTGGCTTATGTGTGCCCGAGGAGAAGGAGAGGCTCTGAAGGATCTGGGAAGTGAGTAAGCAGGAGTCTGAGGCAATTGTAGTGGAAAAATAAAGACTCTTGGTTTTAAGTGGGGCTGTTTTCTGCACGGTTTGGGATGTTGGTACTCTGATCCCGGTCTCCCCTCACCCCCATCTTGTAGGGGTCGCCCCCTTTCCCAGGTGCTGAGCAAAGAAGGAGGACTTCCTTGAGGTGGGGGTGCTACAGGTAGCCAAGGGAGCAAGGGACAAAAAAGAGGCAAGGTCTTGAAGTCAGAAGCTTGGAAAGCCAGGCGTGGTTTCAATGGGTCCTTCAAGAGGAAGACTGGACAAGGCTTCTTGGGGAATCCCAAGGCAGAGCTTCTCCTGAAAAGTGCTGATCCATGACCCACTGTCATGCCAATTCTCTCAAATTCTTCTGAACAGGCCTTTATTTTGAATTGACCTGAGACTAACAGGTAGATATTTGGATTGTTACCACTATTGTAAGATGTTAGGGGAGAGCCTTGTGAAAGGTATGGGAAAGATCTTGTGTGCAGAACTGGCCTTCTAAACACATTTTAATTTCCTTTGTGATCTCTTGCATACATACTTGTGATGTTTCATACTTCTCTTGTTTTCATAATAACAAACATTGCCTTAAAGTTAAAAAGGCACTGGACCAGGAGCTCTTTATTCTTAAATAACCGTCTTGTACTGTCTTGATTTAATAGTAAAGATCCCTTAGTTGTAAACCTTGCTTACTAACTAAAGGGGTGGTTTTATGTCTCTTCTATACAATTGCTTAACCTGCTCACCTTGTTAAGTCATTCACACCTCAAAATCCCCCAAGTTAAGTCATAGATGGGGAAGTGGACATTACACGTGTGTGGAGGCTTGTAGCTTCCGTAGGGAATGTCCTTGCATAGAATCCATTTGAATGTACATTTGGAAGCTGCAGCCCCAACTAAATGATTAAGTGGTAGGATATCTGTACAATCACCTGCTGATTTCTTGAACTGGGATTAATATCTTTAACCAGAAAATTAGAACTTTTAACTGGAAATATTATGGTCATGTTTGTTTGTTTTTTTTCTTTTTTTTTTTTTTAACTATTTTAATATTTTCTAGGACAAAACCAGAGCAGAAGTTCCCCCAGGAGCACCACAGGAGAGAGCTGCAGTTATTGTTGAACTAGACAATGCGGAATTAATTGAACTCAGGACAAGGTCAGGGTTGATTATGTATATTAACATTGTTGTTTTCTTGTGTGCCAGTTTATCAGTAGAGCAGAAGTAATTCACTTGTCTTCTTGGAAGGCAGTTTTTGCTGTTTAAGAACAGGGAAATTTTATAGTCAGTTGTGTGGATCTGAAAACATTGCTGAATTAACTGTCTCATTTATGAAGAAGCTTTGAATGTATATCTGTTGATAATATTTTAAAGCTAGATGTATAATTTTCAAGTTATGAGTAACTTGTTTTTAGTACATGATTCAGAGCATATCAGCTTGCCTAAGACTATAACAAATAGAAGTGAATTCCCTAACAAGATGTTCTGTATTTAAATAATTGATTTGGTGTTTGCTTTTGTCAATAGGCTTGCAGAGACTGAACAGCAGTATGATTCAGTACAGCAGACCCTGTCTCAGCTAACAGAAACACTGTCAGAAGAAAGGAGGATGAGAGAAGCTGCAGAGGAGGCCTTAGGACAAAGTAAAAGGTGGAGATACTTGCTTGAAAAGGAAACATTTTCTACTGAAGTTGAATTCATATAGCAAACCCTTATATTCAGGGAGTCCCTGTGAAATCACTGGAGCTACACATGGGCATGGAGGTGCAATTGCATCTTTCTGGTGACAGGATCATTTCCCCCTAAAAAATACCTTAGGATTTGATTTGCCTGATGAATTATTGTGACTTATGGTAAAATCAAGTGTCATATCCTGTTCCAGCTAGTAAGCAGCAAGGGGCATTTAAGATGTCATAAACGCAATATGAGGAAACTCTGAACTGCCCGTAATATTCTAATATAATAAAAGCCTTAGTTTGTCTGTCTGTAATGCTCCGGACCAACTGTGTATGTGCCTCTGAGAAGGTGCGCGCCACCTGGCTGCAAGGGCCCGGAGCGTTACTGAAAGAGGGAGTGAGGGAGATGCTGTGCCACTCCCCCCCCCGCCCCCCCAACAGCCAGCAGGGAGGGGGAGACAGTGGGGAATAGGGGAGGGAGGGAGGGGAAGGGGAGGTTTCCAGTGGCAATGCCCCCCTGCTACCACTGCTGCCCAGCTCTGGCATAGGGATGGATAGGGGGGGAGGCACACAGGCCTGGATGCAAGGTGGGGGGCACATGAGAGTGAAGGCAGAGTGGTGGCACCTCAGGGTGCTGGGTGGCAGTGGCCCATCCCTGCCTGCCCTCCCCATCCCCGTCATTCATGACAGGCAATTTGCTAGTACAGTCATAATGGGTTTCATGCCTGCCTCTGAAAATCCAATACTGTGCAGCACTTATAACCCCAATAGATGTAGTAAAAAGTGAGAGAATTAAAACTCAAATTGATATGTACGTGGGGCCTTCTAAGACCAGTCCTGTTCCACTTAATCCGTGCCTAAGTGGCATTTACTCGTCCAGGTGTAATTCTGTTCCATCCTGTTCAGTTCCCCTAAAAGCCCAAAATGCAAAATTTAGGTAAATCCTCTTCTTCACTGATTTTTAGTTGTAAAGCTAAAATGAAGGCTCATTACAAAAATAGATGCATTAACAATTTTTTCAGGGGTGTGAAGTTTTTTCAGGGACAGTCTACAGTATAAGGAGTTTTGAAAGCTTCCCCGTACCTAGCCAGTGTGTCTCATTGCTGAATTGCTGAGTCTAGATATGAGGGTGAAAGATGTTTGGTCATGGTTCTGAGATAAATTAAGAAGTACCTACCAGTCTCTTAACTGGACTCACTGGTCAATTTTTTCCCTCCACAAGTTACCAGAGAATAATATGTACAAAAGTCTGTTATATGTATGTTTGGAGTGATGCATAATTACGTTAAATAAATTGAAATAAGTAAAATCTCTCTACCAATTCAAGGATTGCTGCATACTCACAAATAGCGACCAAACCTAACCTGATAATAACATTCATCCTTCTTCCTCTCCACAGCAGTGAGCTGTACAAAAGCTGTTCCTGTAGGTAGGTGATGATGGTCCATCCAAAAGTATATAATTCAGTATTGTTTCCCCTCCTCCTTTTTCTTTTTTTTTAGTGGTGAAATGAGTAGTTACAGATCTGTTCCTAGAGATTACCCTATCCAAATAGAGTCTGATGAGGAAAGAGAAGCTTTGATCATTGATCCCGACAAACAAGTTGTACGTAAGGTAAGTAAATTTATAGCTTTAAATAAAGGTTTGAGTGACACATTACCTTAAACTGGTTGTGCATATTGTACATTGCCATCAGCAAACAGCTCATAGCTCAAAAGATGGCACAGTTTTTTGTCATGGCGGGGGGAGGGGGTTGCCCCATAAGTGCTCATCATTTGAATAGCTTATTTTTTTGTAAAGAACCCCAAAAGAACTGAATGATATGTTATTATGGCATTTACTAAACTGAACACCAGCAACAATATGAATAAGCTGTGTACAACATGTAGGGCTAGATCTACAGCTGGTATAAATCACCATTTTTCCTTTTGCTTCATTATATTGGTGGAAGCTTTTGTCTGTTCTATATGTAAATACTGCCAGTTGCAAGTTTCCTGTTTGCATGTGTGTATGGGGAGAGACTTTAAGGGGGGAAGCCCTCCTATCATAAGGATTAAATATTTACAAAAGCAAAATATTTACAAATATGTTGGAGTATCCTAGTACCTTTATTGTTTTTGTTTCTTTTGTTTTTAAGAATCAAACACACAAATTAACTTTATCTTTTCCTTGTACTAAAAACCAGAAAAAGGGAATATTTTTACTACCTAATGTGCTAGTGATGGATACAACACAGAAGAGTTGTATGTAAATAATAAAAATAAATCTCTATATTTCATTTAACCTTTTATATACTCTATAATCATAATAATCTACACTAAATGCAAACAGTAGATATATGTGGCTTTTTTGTGCGTATTATTTTAATTATATATATGCTTAAGCATTCATTACTTATGACCCAGTTGCAGGCATTACAATACTTCAGAAAATTAGATTACTTTGAAAGCTACTAATACATCTTTTTTGATATGTACTTATTTGATATTGTTTCTTTCTTAACTAGATAAAAGGAAGAGCCCTTTCTTTCAGAAGATGGCTTCGAAGACGCAGCCTTTACTGTTCCAAGTTGCTGACATCCCGAGCAAAATCCCGATATTTTTTCCTCACGTACTTTGTGACACTACACCTCGTTGTTTTTCTGTGTCTCACTGGCGTTCTATAAATGCATTGTATTTGCTGAGTAAATTATTTCCTTTTAGATAATGGTGTGCCAATAAGGTAATGGACTCTTCACATGCTGCTGTTAAGCTATGCACTGGACACAGTTGAATATATCTTTGTTACACTACTTGTGTGTTAAGCTTCTTGAAAGAAGTTTCTGTATATCACGGTTGTTCCAAAGGTGACTTGAAATGCTGTTTAACACTGGAATATTATATTTGCTAAAGAGAAAATAAATACCGCCTCACTCTGCCCTATAAAGAATCTGCTGCATTAGGGATATTTAATATTGTTTGGGAGTATATAATGATTCAGTACTACTGAAATGGGCTGTAAATGGTATCTTTTCTATATAAATGTTATTTTAAGAGAGTTAAACTATACGTTTTAAAGGAATATGCATCTACTTCTGTTTATTGGCTTCTTGATTATAGCAAGAAGTTTTATAAGAGTGCAATAAAGGAAAAAAGAGCCGGATCCACTCTTGATCATCTTGACTGGAAATAAAGTTTTAAATCTGAACACAGTTGCATGAGTGTATGAAATGTAAATACTTATGATTGCGTGTTGACCAGCAGGATACACTGCTGTTACCTTTAATGAAAAAGCTGATACAGAATCAACGGTTAAGAAATTACTTTTTACCAGAACTTGGGTCATTTAGTCTTGGACCACATCATTGCACACAACTTTTACCATAGCTGTCTCAATTAAATTAATTCCTGATTTGTTGTTGTTATTTGCTTTAGTAGCTTCTTATAGCCCCATTGTAGTCCCAGTGTTTTTGGTTCTGTATGTATAGGAGCCACAGTTTTCTTCTGTTCCCTGAAACTTTTGGCTAAATAGGTTGGGTATGCATGCTCCTGTTTCATATTATTGACTTATATGCCAGTAAAATGAGCACCACACAATATATTTCCAAGTGAGCGGTTGTAAGAGGCATTCAGGTGTTTTCTGTAGAACCATGATGCACTATTGTATGTGGTATATGAAAATGCTTTCTTGCAACGTTCTCTGAAGCTGCGAGACTTTCTCTGATTTCAGAGCTGAGTTCTTTGTGATGAGACTGCTCCTACTGAAAACTGAAATGCTCTTTTTATGTTCTATAGTAACTGTCTTATTGGGAATTATGCAGCATTATTTTATTAGTGCATTATTAACAGTAAAGTTAATTACGATTGTAATTTTCAACCTATAGATAAGAGGCTGTTAACAGTTGAGGATATTTTCAGCTGAAGATTTAGCTGGGATTGCATTTCACTTTGTGTGTGAATTCTTGAGGTATATTTTTCTAAAAGACTATTCCCATCATTGTCAGGAAATGTTTGCATGCTTATATCCAGGTTAAATACAAACAGGCAGTGCAGATTAAGGTTTCATTGAACACCTGCAGATTAATGACCTGAAATCCTCTTTCTGTCATACATATAAAACTAATTACATGAAAACAGAAAAAGTTAGGGAAAATGCAGTGAAGCCCTGTTAAAGATCCATTATCCATATAAAGAGCCATATTAGAAAAGGGGCTAATATTTCCAATTCTTTTGTTTGTGAAGGTGTAAATAATGGTCATTTGGACTGTCCTTCTAAGAAGCAAATGTGCCCTCAAACCTGAGGGCAGGGAAAGTAAGCCCTCATAAGATGTTACTTAAGGCAGCTTACAGATGTGGAAAAAAAACTTAGCACTTTACTTTCAGCTTGGTGCACCCCCATGCTGAGTGCAGTGCATGCCCAGAAAAGGCATCACATTAGTTTGACCTGGCTCACCCAATATCTGATCATGTGCTTCAGTGGGGCTTTTTGTTTCTTTTATCTAATAGCTGATTGAATCAGTTTGACCTGGCTTGCTCAACAGCTGTATAGAGCAGGGGTGGGCAATTATTTTGGGTGCAGGGCCACTTACCCTATTTTGGCAAGTGGTCGAGGGCTGCATGGGTAGCCCCACCCCCTGGTCACCATCTTGGAACCAGTGTTTCAGGGCCAGCACCGGTGGGGCCCAGAGGTAGGGCGCAGGTTGGCAGGGGTCTGTGGAGCCGGGTTGGGCTGCACCAGCAGGGAAGGGGGAACTGGCCCGGTTCCATAGAGCCCCTGCAGGCCGGGACCCTGTACTCCTGGTGCCCGGTGCTGGCCCCGGGACACCTATGTGGGCCCCATGCACCTGCTCACTCCCAGTGCCCCCCCAGCCCTGCAGTACAGGCAGGGGGTAGCATGCAGCCCCGACACCCTGCTCACAGGAAACGAGCTGGTGTGGAGCGCAGGGAAATGTGGCCCCTCCCCTGCCCTGTGCCAGCACTCCCTGCTGCAGCTGTTTGCAGCCCACGCAGGGCTCCCCTGAGCAGGCATAGGTGGGGGCCAGGGCGGAGAGGCAGCAGATGTTTGTAGCTGGCCCAGGTTCTAGGTAGCTGCTGATAGCTACAGAGCCCAGGCTGGGGGGCCAGAGGCTTTGGGTGGGAGGCATGGGGCAGCAGGGCTGGGGGGCAAGGGGCATAAGCAGGACATCCTGCCATGTACCCCTACCTTCATTTTGTTTTGAGCAGGCACAGGCAGCCCCATGTTGGCTGTGAGCGGCTGCAGCACGGGGCAGGCGAGGAGCTGCTTTTCTCGTGCTCAGCATCAGCTTGTAACCTTCCCCCACTGCCAGCATGGGCCCCGCGTCAGTTCTGGGCTCACCCGTAGGGGCTGCGCTGTGGCGGGAGCAGTTGCAGCTCCCTGGCTTGACATGCCAGGCAGTGTTTGCCACTGCTGACCCTGTGCTGCCCAGTGCGTGAGCTCCGGGCCCTGCCATCACTGCTGGGGTTAGTCTTCATGGAAACCACAGCCCTTGGCCTCCACCACACGGATAGGGGCTGCTGGGAGATGGGAGTCTGGCTGCCAGCTGGATCCACCATTTTGCCCTCTGAATGCAGCTTTTGTTAAACTGGTGTTTGAGCAGTGAAATTATAGGTTTCTTCTATAAAAGAAGCATGTTTGCACTTTGTTGCCTGGCTGGGATTTTGTATTGATGTTTTCACAATGTTTTTTACACTATTACATTCAAATGCTCAACAGTTCTTCAGGTGGTGTAAACTGCTGTAATGTTACTACTGTTAATGGAGATACTGTGAACGATATAAAACAGCTGAGAGTTTGACCTGTTATCTGTTAAGAAGTATTAGGTCAAAGTGATGAAAAAATGGCTTGGTTTAGGATTTCATTTGAATCACTTTTTATTCTAGAACACCCTGACTTCAGTGGAAATGAGATCAGAATTGAGCCTGCTATTTTGGCCCACTGTTTTCTTGGAACCAGAAAAAAGGCAGATCAGAATGGGAATTGTGTTGCTTTTACTACACCACTGCCTTTAAATTCTTTTTTTCTTAAAACACAGAGGGACTGTGGCTTGAGTAGGAGGCTTGGATTTGGAACATAATTTGTGAATTCTTTGCTTTGCCACATACAGCATATACAGAAGTGAGAGAAATGTCCATTTACACATACAGCATGTACAGATGTTATATTTGTAGTGAGAGAAATGTCCATTTAGCACTGCAGAAAGCAAGCATACAGTGCTCCAAGCATTTTTTTCATGAAAAAACATGGAAGATCCAGAAACAAATATTAGCTCTTTCCAACATAAACTTTTTGGCATAGCAATGATTTCCAGTGCCACATGTAACACCTATCCAATTATGCATATCATTACAGGGCTTGGCTCGTTTTTCTAGCATCACAGAAGCCCTTGCTCCTTTCTTCAATCCTGCCTCAAAAGCTTCATCCTTCACCTGCAAAGTTAACTTCAAGGTGGGTGCCTGGCACTAGGCCCTTTCTGATGCTTCCTGTCGTGGTACAAAATAACAAAACATAACAGGTCAGAATTAGCTACTTACCATCAAAAATATACCAAATAAATTACTGAAAAGTAGCATTTTAGACGACAGCCATCTTTTACAAATGTAAAGTAAAAACAGAAAGATGTAATGCAAATAAAAAAAAATGAAAGTGGTAATGCAAAACACAAAGCTGAAGAGAGAAGATCTGAAAAAAAAGGTAAAAGCCAGGAATTTCATGGCTAATTCTGTCAAAAAAATACATGGATGTTTAACTGTAGAAGCTAGCTTTGCCTTGGAATTTCCTTCCTTTGTTCTTTTTTATCTGTATTAGAATCTCTCAAAGGAACTGTAAGGATTAAGCTCTGAACTTGTCTTTATGGTGTAAATATAAAACTGAAGCAGAGTTTATCTGAGAAATGCTTTCTTAAGCAGTGGTTATTATTTTAAATGCCTTTGGCATTGAAGGGAATGAAAAATGGTAAAAAAGGTCAAGAATAAAAGCACACCTTGTACCTCTAATAAAATGAGTAACCTTTTGCCTTGATCCAGGCCACAGAAACTACAGAATACTTAATCCTTTCAAATGGACCCAGCATGTCATCGTCTCTCACATTTTCCCAAGAAACCCATTTTTTTTACCCCATCAACATAATAGTTGGCTCTCCAATGTACACATTTGGAACATTTTTTTCAAATTCATTTTGAAGGTTATTGCATTCCCATATTCTTCAGGAAATTTTCCTTCCTTTTGCAAGTTGGACTAGCTGGACACCAGGTAACAACATGGTTGACTGTGGAAAGAAGGAAGTTAGTAAGCTCCTGTAAAGCCATTGAAATAGAAGCTGTGAGCAGGACCTCATCTAGAAAGTTTTCTGATATGAATGCACTGAATTGATCATGGCACTGTGTGCTTCATGACTGTGAACTGATAACCAAAGATTATCTATTTAATTGAAGATAAGATCAAAATTCTTCCATTGTTTATATCTGCATTGTAATTTTCATTGACTTCCCTGGGAATTAACTCTTATTAACTGAAACATAACATTTAGAAGAGAAACTCTTTTAAAGATATTTGAATGCATCTGCTTTATCATTTTTTTTTAATCCAAATGCACTTGATATTACAGTTTTCCATGCAAGATGCATAGGATGTATAACACTGGGTATAGTATTTGGTTCAACATTAAGGGATTGTAAAGAAAATGTAGCAGTATGAAAGAATTTAGCAAATCTAGTAGAAAATGTACATTTTTCTCATGTGCAACATGATGTGGTTTAGTCAACTTATTGGGGTAGTTGGAATGGTGAAAGGATTTCCCAGTTTTGAGCTCTGAGGGCTCCAGTTTGATCTTTCATACTTTAGTGCAATCTGGGGTAATTCCACTTCTGCACATTTTAAAATCACTACTTTCACTGAGGATTTATACTTGTGAGAACAAAATATAAAATTGGCGGCTATTGCTTCATAGTGTTGGAATAATGCCAATAAATAGATTAGCAACCCTAATAGACCCTCTCATTCCTCTCCTCACGATTTTAGAAGCAAGTAAACAGTAAACCATATCAACCTGATCATGTATTTGGCTATAGGAGTCAGTTCTTATGTATGGATATATTAATGAGTTTAAATTGCTTTTCACATATCCATACTTTTTCATTGTGTTCCATTTGATGCAAATATACTTCTGATCAATCATATTAGTTTCATCTTTAAAAATTATGCTTGCTAAAAGAGCAGGTACCCTGGTGGGTGTGGAACCAAAGGGGAGAAGAAAAAAAGAAATAGGCAAGTAGAAGTTGATATTAAATCATAATAAAAGGCTGGCAAGTGAATTTTGTCTTGATGCTGATGCATTTTCATGCCACCTTTGTGAGGAAGAACTGAAGAAATTTAACTTACTGGTTCTTTCTGTATAAGAAACCAGTTCATTTCTCTCCTGTCTTTCCAGTTTCCAATCACTCTAGCTATTGTCTTCTTCCAATGTATTAATAAATGGATATATTGCATCCTTGCTTCATAAAACAAATTGAAAGGGAATGGAGGTTTTAGGAAATTCATGGAGTTCAAAACTTGTTGGGGGAAAAATGCCATTTGTGTTTGAGGATGCTGTGGAAAGGGCATAATGCATTTATTTAAATGACAGGTGCTAAGGAAACCTGGGGGAAAGGACACTTCAGTTGTATAGAGGGGCTACTGCCAGATTCCAAAAGAAGTTATGGTGTCATGGATTTTCTTTCTATGCGTGCCAAGGTCCCTAGCCAAGAAGCAGAAGGGAGGAAAGTTAACACTGCATGCTTTTGTATTTCCATGGCCATCCCAGTGCTCCTTGAGCCGAATTTAGTTTCCCAGCCCAGCCCCTCTCACTGCTATGACCCTCTTTGTGGAACCTGTCTGTGATTGCCGCTGCTGCTGCTGTCCCAGCTGAGCCAGGTTCCTGTTGAGGGTGGAGTGGCAGCTGGAGGGACTCTTACCTGCCTCAAGGACTTTTCATCTCCTCTGGTTCCCCACCATGCTAACACAGAAGTACCCTTTGAACATTAGCTCATCACTAATTGGGATGATATGGGAAAGGTGAATGTTTTGGTTTTCTTCATTTTGTTTTCCTTGAGTTGTCATTAATTTGATTTGGGGAACATCTACCGCATGTTGGTTAACTTCCAATCAGAAAGAAGGTACGCTCCTTTCCTCAGGAAGCTCAAAATCTAAAGACAAATAAGTTAGGGAGAAACTGGTAGAGTAATCAAGAAAGTAACAATCATAGGGTTGTTATAGGCTGATGCTTCTTTCAAATGGTATAAATAAACATCATAAGTCATCAGTTTGGCAGGGTCTTTCAGAAATATAGTAACTTCATATGTTGCTTTTGCAGAAATCTGGGACCAGTTTGGAAGTTCCATCTTCAGAGCACAGGTGTCTTTTGATGATGACAGGAGTTTGGTCAAAGTAAAAGTTTTAGATTTTGATCCTCATTATCTAAATGGCAATTGTGCTCAGCTTGTTAATGTGCTTTATGTTTTCCTCTGAAACAGCAAGTGCAAATTCCTTTTCAAAATGTAGTAAAATAATACTCATTCTTTAATAGAGCTTTCCTACTACTAGCAAGTAAGTGCTAGTAGTGGATATAGGTAGAGATGAGTGGTGGCCTTTCTTCATTTGCATGTGCACAGGAAACAGCTCTGTAGCCTACGCCAACAGCATACTGGGCTGCATTAGTAGGAGCATTGCCAGCAGATCAAGGGAAGTAATTATTCCCCTCTATTCAGCACTGGTGAGGCCACATCAGGAATACTGTGTCCGGTTTTGGGCCTCCCGCTACAGAAAGGATGTGGAAAAGTTGGAAACAGTCCAGTGGAGGACAAAAAATTGGTTAGGTGGCTGAGGCACATGAATTATGAACAGGGATCCTGGTTTTCTCTGATAAAAAAAAAAAATCACAAATTCTATGATAAAAAAATAAATTCTCTGATTAAAATCCCCTGAATCCATGATTCAAATGAAATTTATGTTGGATATTAGGAAAAACTTCCTTGCTAGGAGGGTGGTGAAGCACTGGAATGAGTTACTTAGAGAGGTGGCAGAAGCGCCACCCTTGGAGGCTTCTGATCCCCTTGGCAGTTTGGGAGACTATGATGAAGAGGAGTCTTCCTGAGAGTGGCTAGTCTGAAAGTAAAAAAAAAAAACCCTCTTTTTGAATATCCAGGTAAACATGTCCTGGTAAGTATTCCTCTCAGTAAAATTGAGCTGAGTTTTCAAAAAGAGCATTTTCTTGCTTGTACTTGATGAAATAGCAGGGTGACATTTGGATCACGAGCTATTGGAACAGCCTAGATACAGCAACAATGAGAGCATTCCTCATGGGAGCATGAAAGAGCAGTGTGAAGCGATTCCATTTGCTAACATTTGCGGACACAAGCAAAGTGGCTTAGGTTAGTAACAAAGTCATTTGTTACCATTCAGTTTCTATAAATTTGCTAGACCAGTCACATCCCAAGTAATTTAACAGAGCCCCAGTTAGTTACATAACCATTGTTAGCCTCATTTTACAGTGTGGTAGGCAGAGAAAAGAAGCCAACTTCATCTCTGGCACAAACAGCCATATGTCCCGGTTGTGTCTGAGTTCTGTCCTCTTACATCAGAGTGGAGATGGAGCCAGTTGCCCAATAGCACGTAGTAAGTCAGTAGGAAAACTGGGATTAGATCTCGTGAGGTTCTTGTTTTGGTCTGCACTCACCGACTGACTCACTTTTGGAATTTTGTAATCTGTTCTAGTCCATGTTTCCCTCCTAATCTAGGCCATGCTTGGAGACAAATATGCATTATCATTTTGTAGAGGTAGATTGAAGCGGGAGGGGATGAGGAGGGTCTCCAAAATGTTAATTTGCTCTTTTGGGGTAAAACTTGCTGCTTCCTTGCACACTGAATCCTTCCTGTTCTCTTCAGTACAACTACTGGAATTTTTACTTGACTGAAGAGAAGTAATTTAAAAGAAGTAAAGTAAAGTAAGTAAGTAAGTCAGTTATCATTGACTTAAAATATTTTGGTTATTTGAATTCCCTAACATATTTGCACTAAGAGAAGAGTTCAGAAATCTCATCACCTTCAGTGCCATCTAGTGGTTGTCTTTCAAAAAAATCATAGATTGGTTTACTTTGTCAGGCTTGTAAGTGGTTTTCGTTTCAAATACATGCCATCTTAAATTACAGGTGAAAGGTGTTTTAAAATCATACCTTTTCATGTAAATGGCTACTTTGTGTTGTCAGACCATTGCAGGTATTCCAGTGGAATAGGAGCTATTTGCATGTTACATCAAGGTTACATCAGTAATCAAAATGTTAATATACCTCTGTATAGGTATATGATAGGGACATGTCCAGCATTTAGAACATGAACTTTTTTATGCAGCAGATATGGGAGCACAGAAAGCCTCAGAAAATTCATATCTATGCCCTCTCTAACCAGGACAGTTGTATATATTTGTAGCTCTACTTATTTTAGGATGATGTTTGTTTTGACCTTTTCCTAAAATGTACAAATTGGAACAAAATGTTAGGAATGCACAGTTTTCTAGGAGAAGACATTTTACAAAAATTCTGGGCTGGCTGCTCAGCTAGTTTGCCTGCACCTAGGGCTGGGGAGATGGACAGATCACCCTTTAGCATGCCAAGTGAGCTGTCCAGTGAGCCTGGGATGATGGTTTGTCATTCATAGCTTTTTGAAGAGTGGGAGACCATGGGGCTGACAGAGGAGTTAAAGAGCTTTGGAAGCTAGGCTGCTTGGCTCCATATCAACCTGTTAATCCAGGCTGCCTGGCAGATAATGGGTGTGCTGGGAAATCATGAGCCATTGATAGTCGTTGAGGACTGCGACCCCACTTTAGTACACTTTTAGTATAATGCTATAACTGCCCTGTTACTATAATGCTATAGAACAGTGGTGCTCAGTAGGGCTGTGCAAAACAGCACTGTTCCATTTCAACTTGACTTTCGAGGTTTCAGTGGAACAGAGTTTTGTTTTGAATTTCATTTTAATTCGAAACTGCTGTTCTGTTTCATTTCATTGAAACAGTGATGCTGTTTCTATGTTTCGCCCATATGCTATAATGGGGAAGCTCAAAACAGCCTCTCTCATCTGGCAGGCAGATGGGGACCTGCAACCCCAGGGTGGCTGTGGGCCCCTGATCTGCCTGCCAGATGAGGGAGGAAAGCCAGGTGCTGCCGCTTGGGACAGGGGAGCTGGGGAAGGAAACTGAGTCTGATCGCTCAGTTCCCCTCCCCAGCACTAGGATCAGGCTGAGGACAGGAACTCAGCCAAGCTGAGCTGAGTTGCCCTCCCCAGCGCTATGATGGGCTGGGCTGAGTTCCTGTCCCCAGCCCACTGGGCTGTTCCTTGAGTGGGCTCATCTGGGCTAAGTTGCCTTCCCCAGCCCAATCGTAGGGCTGAGGAAGGGAACTGAGCAATTGGGCTTAGTTCCCTTCCCCAGCCAGATCACAGCACTGGAGAGGGGAACTGAGCCTGGGCTCAGTTCCCTCCCCCTGTGCTGTGATCTGCTTCCCACAGGCCAGCTGTGGGAAGCGGGGAGAGCCAGGGCTGTGCTCCTGGCTGAGCCACATGGGGCTGCGGAGCCACTGAGAGAACAGCCCTGGTTGTCCCACCACCTGGTTGCTGGCTGCTTTGAAACTCAAACATTTCAAAACTTTTGAAACGTTTCGACTAGCCTGTTTGCTGGCTACAAATGTCCAACTCGGGATCCTTAAAATTCTGGTTTATTAGGCGGACTGAAACACTGTAATGAAGTTAAATCATAAACCTTGGGGCTGGTCCCCACACACACACATGCACACACACAGTAGCAAGCTACAAGAGTCAGGAATACCTATCCTACAAGCGCTGGAGTCCACCGTCAATGTCCAGTCGAAGCTTCTTTCAGCATGGTGTTATCCTCCAGAAGGGGGTTGCCGGTTGGTCCTTCTGGCTGGACAGGTTGGGTGCTGGTCAAGTTGGAGATCAAGAGGGCACCGCTGAGGGTCACTTTTCACTGCTTTTTATCTGTCCTTGGCAGACGTCGGTGACTCCCCAGTTTTCAGGTTTGCCCAATCCAGGGGTCATTGACCCTCCTGGGACTTCCCCCCTCGGTGGCTACTGGATGGCATCTGTCAGCCCCAGGGGTCGTGCACATGTACGTGCAGGTTTGGGAGTCCGTTGATGAATTTTGAATAGGGCTCTGGGAGCGGTCGATCTGGAGACATTCAGCCCAAAAGTTGGTCCCTGGCATTGATTAACTCAGGCCAGGGCTTCTAGCCCTCGATCAGTAACGTTTAGAGATGTCCCGGTTGCTACATTGTCTTCTATTGATTTCTTCCATTGGTTGATCTGCAGTTTCCCTAGGTGTTAATTACTGTCTGCTACTGTGTTACACATTCAATAACTGATTCACTCGCTCTTTCAGGGGCCCGCCTGATATAGGGAAGTGGCAGTTTGACTCCTACCCTTGTTAACATTGTTACTAAACACATTTACAGTTGAAAGTTGAAAGGTGAGGAGTATAAAATATAAGCTACAAATGTAATGCCATGGCACACAAATAGATAAAAATACCAAAATACAAGGGGAGATACAAAATGCGCGCACACAAATTTTAAAACACAATTCCATATCTTAAAGTGAAAGAAAGAGGAAGGAAGAAAAGGTAGAAGAGGAAAAACATATTCAAAGAGGGGAGAGCAAATGCAGGCAAGAGGAAAAGGGAGCTTTTTTCTACATGTTTTGTTTCGAAGCCCTCCGTTTTGTTTCAATTTCACTGTTTCAAGGTCGAAATGATTCGAAACAGTGTTGAATCGAAACAGCTGGTGAAATTTCACACAGCCCTAGTGCTCAGTAGTGCTATAGTATGGCTTCTGGTGCTGAGTCATATGGCCTGTGGGCCTCCCCAGAAATTTGGCAATGTGGGAGCAGTGGCAACATTAATTTCTGTGCCTCTGGGAACCCCACAGGAACTAATGGTGCTACCACTACCCAGCTGCCAAATTATGGACCCTCAGGGAGCTGAATGGGGCAGATGACATGACCTATGCACCAGCTCCATCCCTTGGTCTGGCTGTGTCGAGTCTGTGCATTGGAAAGGGCAAACATCACTGCTATAGAAGTATATATCTTGGAAGGTTTCACTCTTTATATTTAGTTTTGTCATAACGTTTCATGTACTCATTTCAGTTTTTAAATGCACATCCCAATTCTAGAGTTTTTACTAGTTTACAAAATCATGATGCTAATAAAATACAACATTGGCAAATTATAGCTACCATATATTTTGCATATAACATCCCCCTTCAAATAAAACACGCACCTTGTTTTTGGAAGGCAGAATGGAGGGATCTTTTTTTCCTCCTGGACTCATGGCTGACTGTGACATAAAGTAAGCCTCCTCATCCCCTGGAAACACAGTGTCCAAGATGCATGGCTGACTTGTCTCCTGTGGTGCCATATTTATTAGATTGTCAATATTTCCAGGAGGACATTGTCATACAAGGTTAGGTCCCAGACTCTTGCAAGGGCAGTAGTAGCAAGACTGTTACTTCTTTACTATAAGTAGTTCTTCATGTAAGTTCTTGTAAATAAGATGTTGTTTCCTAAACACAAGCCTCACCATGATACTACCAACAGCTCGCTTGCTGCTTCAGTCACTAGCTACAGAGTTCTGCCAACAGTTATGTCTGTGAGAGGTTTAACACATGACTGCCCCCTCATGTTGCTGAGCCACTGAAGGGTCAATTGTCCCAGTAGCTATATGGCATCACCAAGCGTGCTTCTTTTCCAGTAAAGAACATAGCTTCTCCAGTTAAAACACGCACCCCAATTTTGGGAGAAAAGGTGCATGGTATATGTGGGAAAACATGGTAAATCTGTGATGGGCAAGGGTTTTTATAGGTGATACCTTTTATTGAACCAACTGTATAGTTGGGAGGGATATGGACAAGCTTTTGCATATTAAGTACACTTCTTCAGGTCCCTGAGAAAAAAGGAGATGTAGCTTGAGCTGTATAGCAGGCTTGCACAAAACTCTGATATAAATAAAGCCAAGATATTTTTATTTTTTTCAAATCAGTATAGAAAAAATATTTTAAAGTGTGACCTGTCCAGGGTTATTTTCTTAAGAAAAGTAAGCTGCTTTCACACTGTCCAAATGTGTGAGGTACTAGCACTGAATGTACATGTATTTTTCTCTTTGAGTCTCATACAGTAGTGAATTTGCTAAACCAAAAAAATTCACACATGTTTTGTATTCATAATACTAATGTGGTTGAACAATAGATCTGAGCGGTATGTAAGACGTGAAACCCTAAGGGGGCAGATTGTCAACACCTCAATTATTTTATCACTGTTCTGGATGTTTGTGAGCTATAATCATTGTGGTTGTGTTGCAGAATGAAAATGAACACTTGCAGACCCAGCTCACCCAGTTGTGTGGCCAACAAACAAGTTCAACAAACAACTTAAAGGACAGATTTAAATCTACTGCAGTCAGTGCAGGACCAGCTGCAATTGCTCATTTGTCTTTGCGTGTTTTAAATATACACTTCCAATTAGCCATACAGAATACTGTCTGTTTAGAAAGCTGGTAAACAAGGATGCTGACTTGCACTACAATAGTGCAATCAGATTATTTCTGGAGTAGGGAGTTCTGGACAGTGAAGAGATAATGAATTCACAGAAATGTTGCTAGAAAATTATATTGATACATTAGTTTTAAAAGACTCATACTTAGGAAGAGCAAGCTGTGTTTTCCAATACTTTTTCAATGGAGGAGAACAGTACTTCAGTCTCCAGATTGATATTAGTGATCTGAAAGAGGAAAGACTCCTTATTAGCCATTATTATCTCATTCCTTCTTTCCTGAGCAACCTAATGACATTTCATTTTAAATTTCTTTTGAGTAATTCTTGTTTTGGCATCTCATGGAGGAGATGTACATGCCTATTAGCAGTCATATATGTTACATGATGTATAAGATTTTGGAGTATTAACCTTTGTTTCTTAGTCATATTCCAATAATATTATTTTTCCTCTTGGAAGCCTTTACATTTTCAATTGACTGTAGTAATTTTCACTTCTTGTGTTGAAGCTGTGTGTGGAGTTATGATCTGCCATTCTCTGGTTGCTATGGTTTACCGGTTTAGGGCGGTACATATTGAGGGTTATAGATTGTACAGAAAGGACAGGGTGGGGTTGCGCTCTATGTCAATGAGCAATATACATCAACCCTCATCAAGATGGAATCGAAGGATGAGGAACTAGAAGGATTGTGGGTTAGGCTACATGGGGGGTAAGGAGAAAGGGATTTGGTGGTAGGGGTCTGCTACAGACCCCCACACCAAGGGGAAGAAATAGATTCGGGGCTCCTGAGGCAGCTCTCGGAGACCATAAAAGCTAAAGAGGCGGTAGTCATGGGGGACCTAAACTACTCAGACATCTGCTGGGAGACGCAGACGGCAAAGTCCCACTGTTCATGCAGGTTTCTAACCTGTGTACAGGACCTCCACCTGACACAGGAGGTACACGGTCCCACTAGGGGGAATGCCATACTGGATCTGGTATTGGCAACGGGGGGTGACATGGTAGGGGACCTACAGATTGGTAGCCATCTGGGGGACAGTGATCACCTAATAATAGAATTCACCATAAGATGTCGAGTGGGTAAGGTAACTAGTAGGGTGAAGTGCTAGACTTTAGGAAAGCTGATTTCAATGAACTCAGGCGATTAGTCAAGGACGCACTGCAGAGCAGGAGTTTTGAAGTGATGGGAGCCCAAGAAGGGTGGCTGTGCCTTAAGGAAACGATCCTACGGGCACAAGGCAAGACAATCCCAATGCGAGGAAAAGGAGGGAAGGGGGCCAGGAGGCTTCCTTGGCTAACCAGAGAAATCCAGGGCAGCCTAAGGGCCAAAAGGGGAGCACATAAAAAGTGGAAACAGGGAGAGATCACCGAAGACAAATATACCTCTTCTGCTCGCGCAGAGAAGGGCCACTCGTATGGTTAAGGGCCTGCAGACCAAGCCCTACGAGGAGAGACTAGAGAACCTGGACCTTTTCAGCCTCCGCAAGAGAAGGTTGAGAGGTGACCTTGTGGCTGCCTATAAGTTCATCACGGGGGCACAGAAGGGAATTGGTGAGTATTTATTCACCAAGGCGCCCCCGCGGGTTACAAGAAATAATGGCCACAAGCTAGTAGACAGCAGATTTAGATTGGACATTAGGAAGAACTTCTTCACAGTTCAAGTGGCCAAGGTCTGGAACGGGCTCCCAAGGGAGGTGGTGCTCTCCTCTACCCTGGGGGTCTTCAAGAGGAGGTTAGACCATCTAGCTGGGGTCATCTAGACTCAGCACTCTTTCCTACCTATGCAGGGGGTTGGACTCAATGATCTATTGAGGTCCCTTCCGACCCTAACATCTATGAATCTATGAACCAGAAATACCTGGGTGTCAGTGGTCAATGAAAGGATCCATGTGTACTGATTATGCAACAATCTAAGTGTCGCAGAGCACTTAGGTGCACTGCTCCTAAGAAGGGAGAAAACTGCTAGGGAAAGAGCCATAGCAGTGAGTGATGAGCCCAGCTGCTGGTTGCCAGGGCAACCAGAGGAGGTCAGCTGACCAGAAGGGGCAGGGCCTGGCTCCCTTACAAAGCCCAGGGGCTGAGATCAGGCTAGCAGTTCCCTACCAGCAGCCAGGGGGGAATGAGCTCTCCCGGAGCAAAGCTGAGAGGAGAGGCCTGACCGCATGTACAGCCCGAGCTGGGTAAAGGATGGAGCATCCCTGGGGTGTTTGGAGTAACATGGTTATAGCTGGGCGGCTTCAGTTTATGTTATAGCCGAGGGGCTTGTGTTTTGTGTACTGTTTAATACCGGTGGTTTGGGTGAGGCTATTAGGGGTTGAAGGAAGCCTCATAGGGGACCCACAGCAGTGTGGGGACCTCAGCGCCAGAGAGGGCGTAGCATTCAGGGTGCACTGGCCCCAGCCCCATAGAGGGGGCAGTTGAGAAGCCACAGAGAGGGGACACTGATAAGAAGCCCCAGCGTGGGTATGGTGAGCCCTGGAGAGGGGGCAGCACTTTGGAGAAGCCCTAGAGAGGGGGCAGCATTTTTTAGAGAAGCCCTAGAGAGGGGGCAGCATTTTGGAGAAACCCCAGAGAAGGGGCAGCCTGGGAGAAACCCCAGAGAAGGAGAGGCAATAGAAACACCAGAGAGGGCGGCATTGATGAGTGCCAGAGAGAGTGCAGACCCAGACAGGGCAGCGCAGGGCCCAGAGAGGACAAGGGGCCACATTATAACAAGGCCCAGACAGAACAACATCAATTCCATCTGCAAGGCTTGGGTCGTGGTAAAGGGATGGTTGGAGCCATGCATAGCCCATAAGGCTAAGGTGCCCCAAAACAACTGTGGTACCATCTATCTTGGAGCAGGACCTACCAGGGGTCTGGGAAGGCACGGGGTCAGAGTGTACAGCTAACCGTGACCAAGAGGGCGTGAAAGGCAGCCTCCCAATTATATATTTTGTCATCAAAGACATGGCAGGCGAGGATTAAGGGTGCCCATTGGGCCAACTTGGCATGGTAAGGGGGCCTTGGGGAGATCACGGCCATCCTCCTGGACCCCGCGCCGTGACACTAAGTTTATAAAATACAGTATCGTAAATATATATTGGCATTCTTATGTAATGTCATACATCAGTGATAATTTTTTATATTAAGCTTGACAAAGTCTTAGAGAAATGCAGTGCATATGAAGTGGAGTGCACCAAACATAAATAGCTATCAATGGTCTAACAGAAAAAAATTGCTACATTTAAAGAAAAAGTAACTCTTGAAATCAATGTGTGGAAAAAATGTACATGTATTTAGTTTGGCTTGATCCATTAAAATGGTTTTGTGAGCAGAATATGTGATATTTAAGAAGTCCTGTTTGTTTAAACATTTTACATCTGTTGTCTGTCCTACTTGTTTACATATTTTACATATGAAATCATAAAATAACCCTTAATTATTTTATAATTTTGCAGATTTATGGGTCAGGAAGTATTTATTTACCTTTGGTTACTGACTTCATAATTTATGAGCTGTTTTCTCCTCATAATTTATACTGGAAGCATCTTGGAAACATTGCTTTTTTATATCTAGATTTAAAAGCAAAATGCTGCAGTAGAAATGATGCAACAGGATCTTGACCAGACAAATGAAGAGCTTGACAGACTGAACACAAGCCATTTGGAGGAGAGATCTCAACTTATTCAAGATGTGTGGAGACATGAGAGAGAAACTGAGAACCTGAAGGAAGTGCTGGTAGAAAAAATGAGTGAGACTGATAGGCTCCTTGGAGCTGTTGGGTTGCAGAATCTGGGGGAGGAGCAGGTAAAATACTGTCATGGGATATTGGAGGACCAAGCCACAGCATGTGGCATCTCATGTACCTGAACAGGGTATTACATGCAGTGCTAGAAATCATTGCTCTGCCATGAAGTTGCACTTGGAAAGAGCTAATATACATGTGTGGATATAGATAATACATGATGTATACAATACTTTTACAGAAAACAGCTGAATGCTTCCTATAACCACTCACTTGAAAATGTATGCTACTCATATTGACCTATAAGTAAATGATTTGAAACAGGACTGTGCATACCCAACCTATATAGCCAAAGGTTTCATTTTCAGGGAACATAAGGAAACTTCAAAGCAATACATATGGTTTCTAGGGCCTGGGACAGAAGTTTCATCTACCTAAATCAGTTAAGTCTGATACTACATTCAGCCAGGTTTATTTTAAACTGGTTTCAGCCATTTTGAAACTGGTTTATGTGCACTGAACTTCTGTTCAGTTACAAGTTTAAACCTGTTTCTAATCACTTAAATCTGTTTATGTGCAACTTCTATCTCTAGCCTAGATGTATGGCATAATACACTGGGGCTACAAAAAGCTATTAAAACAAATAATGACAAAACAGTAATGCATTTCATTGAGACAGGTATGGCAAATACTGTGTACAGTGATATAATTAGAGTATAAAGTTAAGCTGAGAAGTAATTTCTTAATGTTGATACTGTATGTGAGCACCTAGCCATCAGCTTTTTCAATTCATGTAACAATTACATAATACTAGTGCATCCTGCTGTTCACCACACAGATGTAAGTATTTCTACTTCATTCTTCTGTACAACTGTGTTCAGGAAAATTTCATTTCCAGTCAAGATAACCAAGAGTGAATCCAGTTCTTTTCTCCTTATGGCATTCTTATAAAACTTTTTGATATAATCAAGAAGCCAGTAAACAAAAATCATTGTATAACCTTTTAAAATGTACAGTTTAACCCTCTTAAAATATAACTCATATATAGAAAAGATACCATTTAGAGCCCATTTCTGTAGTACTGAATCATTATATACTCCTAAACAGTATTAAATATCTCAAATACAGCAGTCTCTTTATTTGGCTTATAGAGGGGATTTTATTTTCAGCAGATAGAATATTCCATTGTTAAAAAGCATTTCAAATCTCCTTTGGAGCAACTGTGATATACAGAAACTTCTTACAAGCATCTCAGCACCTATGTAGTGCAGCGAGGATACATTCAACTGTGTCCAGTACATACATAGCTTGGTGGGGTGCCTTGAGATCATTCCAGGGGTGCTGTTGGATTTCATTCAGTGTTAGCTCTGTTAGGTGTGCAAATATGATTTACAAGATAAACCCAAATAAGAGACCATAGTGTTAGTATCTGCATTTTCATCTTCTTATTTGTTTTGTGCATTTCAGTTTATTGATTCTTAAGATGAGCCTCTTCAATCTACTGCTGAGCAACCTGAAGTTGTTACTCCAACAAAATAATAATGTCTAGTTTCTCTTGTAATGCCTTTCTAAGCATTTCTGATGTTTAAAATGTTCTGTAAAGTGACACAATAATTTAGGCAATTCTTCATCTTTTTTTTCTGCAGCCTTCAAAACTATCTTGTATAAATTTTAGGCTGATTGCAATTCATTTTTAAAGAACTGTTCTTTGCTCTCCTTCTCTTTAAGCAAACTTCCATTTTTTTCCTTTACAGAGTTGTTTTCATCAAGCTGGGATTTCAAATATTCAGTTTCTTCCTTGTGTTTTATTTTGGTTCTGTATTGTTTTTCTGGTTATTTAGTCATTTCTTCTTTCAGCAAACTAATCTGTGACTCATACTCCATGAGCTTGTTATGGGATGTGACATTGTTGGCCTTGATTTCAGAATGCAGATCCTTAATAGTTATACTGCTCTCACTGATTTGCCCTATTGGTTCTTCATTTTCTTCCATTTTCGCTTCATTCTGCTCATAGCTTTTTCCAGCTCCAATCACATTGTATTATTCTGCTCAGAAACTGCAGAAATCTTCATGTTTGCATCTCTTATCAGCCATGTGTACTTCTTTGTACTTCTTTCAGTAAATGAGTTGCCCTATTAGCCTTTGACAAGGCTTCCTCCATGTGGGGCTTGCGCCCCTCTCACCTCCCAGTCTATCGGGGCTTGCCCCTCCCCTCAACTCGCCTGCCATGACTTGGATGTTAAACGCACTTTAAGAGGGGTCTACACTGGAGATCTTAGCATGGATGGGGCCTCCCAATAGACAGTGGTACTCACGGTCGTTTGACGCGGTGTTCCACGGAGCTCCGCCTCCCCTACACCCTGTCCACACGCCAGCCACTGGATGATGTGTTACAGTTGTTTGCTGGCCTCATACAATGGCCTCGGACCGGTTCCCAGGGTTCCGGTCGCTCTCCCTCCCTTCTTGGGGAAGATCTCTTTTTTTATAGAAAATATTCCTCTGAGTCAGGAGGAGCTGCAGGGTTATCCCTCTTACTCCAGCTCCCTCCCGGATTCTCCACTGTTTTCTCTCCCTTACCACCAGCAGGGAGCTCCCTTGCCTCCTGAGGATAAGCTCCTGTCAGTGGCTGCAAGAGTGCCTCTGCTTTCCCTCCTTGCCTGCCTCCTGCTCTGCCTCCAGCAGAAGGCTTAAAGCCCCTTTGTGGGCTGCCTGCTGAAGCCTCGCAGGCTGGGTTGTCCCCTTCTCATTCCAGAGCTCACCTCATGAGCTGCCAGCCCGTGCTCTCTCTCTCTGGCTCTCTCTCCCTGTCCACTCCACCGGCATTTTTGAATCCTCCCACAGTGGCCAATACGGCCACTGGGATTGACTCAGCTGTTCCCCTCATCAAAAACAACTAATGCCACAGCCGGCGTAATGCTGGTTTGCGCGGCTGCGGCCGTGAACGCAGCTCCTGCTCCCACTGTTCTCCTGAAGGTACGTACGCCCCTCTGGGGGCTTGCTCTTGGGGTCTGGGGTCTGCGGGCTCTCCTTTCTCTTCCTCGAGAGCCTGTGAGGACACCTCGCTGCCACACTCCATCTTGTAGTTCTTCCTCTTTGCCCTGGATCTGGCATTTTAGAATGGAGTGGCCAGCAGTGGACTTTAAAACATTTTAGGTTTTTTCTGAATTCATTTCCCTGATGACTTCACTACTTACTTCTCTTAGTTTATGAAATATATCCTTTGGAAATTAAAATACCCCTTAATTTTATACTTCCTTTGTTTTTCCCTTGATTTATATGAAATTGAATCAACTCATGACTAAGGTTATTTTTGATGGTATCCTCATCATTTCCAAACTCAAGCCTAAAAAGAATCATTTCCTATATTAGGCCACGCAGCAGGGATGGATTGTGGGGTGGAAGTGAAACTGATGAACCTTGGCAGCGAAAACCGTGAACAGGCGTACTATGGCTCTGCACTCCCAGTGTGAGCAGGGAGCCCCTGGCAAGTGTGGTTCTCCAGGTGACCAACTAATGAGTGCTTTCCTATGTGCTAGGCTTTCTTTGATGTGGAGTCCACGTTGTGGACTAGCAGTTGGAAACTGTGAGCGGAATGATTCACCATAGATTGAATCGAGACTCCAGGAGCATTAGGGCTGTGACAGTGTGGGCCATGGTCTTCATGGAGATTGGCCTGAGCAGTGCTGCCCAGGCTTGCAGCTGGGCAGAGAACTGCTCTGGGCCGGGGGGGGGTGTGGGCTGTGGGTTGCAGCTTTGCCTCAGCTCTGACCCACACCGGCACCACTACAAAATCCTGGCTTTGGCCTCGGAGCAGCTCCCTGCTGAGCTGCAAGCCCTGCCAGCAGTACTTGGGCTGGTCTCCATGGAGACCCTGGCTTTGCGTTGTCACAGCCCTGCTGCTCCTGGGGTCTCCATGGAAACCAGCTAGAGCAACATGGGCAGGGGCTGCTGGGAAATGGGCTCCAGCCACCAGCTGGATCTGCCATTTTGCTCACCTCTGCATTAGGACCTGGCTACTGGTGGTGCCTCTCTCCAAGGCTGCATAGGGAGAGAATTCATAGCTGAAATCCCTGCCACCAAACACTGAAGAAACCCCGTCCCCAGGTTTGATCCAATGGCTCTGCAAGCCAGATCTCACCCATGGGGTGCAAGTTCCCAAACCTCAGTGTAGACTAGAGTAGGCCTCAAACACTTTATTGGCAATATGGTAGCTCATTTGCTTGCATTTGCTCAACCAAAGTTTGAGTAAGTATAGAAGTGTCAAAGGAAATGACCAGGTCAGTAAATATCAAAGGTGAGAACAGTTTTAGAAAGTTCAAAATGACAGGTCAAAATAAGTAGGTCATTTAGAGTGCATTTAGTGGTTTTATGCCGGTTAGATCTAGTGTCGGATAGCAGGGAAGAAAAATAATCATATGAATATTAATTAAAATCGGATCTATTAGGCACAGTTCTATATTTTTTAGTCTTATTTAGTATGCTTCTAAAATTGGCCCAGGTAATAGAGTACAAAAACCTGGATTTATCTTGGAATCTGTTCTTCAGCCTTGAACTAAGTTTCTTGAAGATAGGGCAAGATAAAGCACTCTTTTAAAATTTAATTTTAAACCAAAGTAAGAAGACCTTTTACCTAACAGGCTGGCAGAGGTTTTTAAAGATTTTATGACTTAGAGAATTTAAGATTAATTTATTTCAAATACCATAGTTTCTCTCAGGCTAAGTACAGACAGTCAAAAAGCCCAAAGTTGAATTGATTCAATTGATTGATCTTCGCAGCTTATTCTAAGGTGCATAGATTGATCCGATAGCAGAGATCCTGGCTTCTCTGTTCAAAAACCCCAAATTCTCTGGAAAAAAAAAATCATAAATTCTCTGATTTAAGAAGCCCCAAATCCACATTTTCCCGCCATTGAAATGAAATGCTTCTATATACATAGGTATCAGCTGAACACACAGTTTTATTGATATATTTAACATTTTAAAGCAATTTGAAAGCCTGCCAATACCTCAATCATAATAATAAAATAAATTCTAAATATCTATATATTTTGGCATTTGATTTTGGTTCTTTTATCATAGAAATAATTCAGAGGTCCCCCTGCCCCCTTTGTTCACCAGGATGTGGGTCCAACTGCAACTGATTCCCTCGCTGCTTAGCAGCACTGAGATGCCAGTGTCTTGCCCCTGCCCATGCCATTGCCCCTCACTCCCAAGCCACGCCCCCCCAGCCCTGCTAGTGTCCCTCACTCTTGACTTACTGCCCCCCACCCCCAGGCCCTAACCCCCAGTGTGAGAGGAAAGGGTTGGGTGTGTGGGGAAAGGGCAGCACTGGCACAGGCAACATAGGCAATGTGATGAGGGAGCGAGGGGCCACATACCCCCCAGATTTCTGTGCCCACAGTGGGGTGCAGGGCTGCAGCCAGGCTGCACCAGCTCTGGGCAGGAGCTATTTCCACAGACTAGTGGGTGGGATTCAGTGTGGGAGGGATTGCCACACCACTACGGCCATCAAGGTGAGGCTCCCCCTATCTGCCTGGCAGCAGTGAGGTGCACAACTCCATGCTGCTGCTGTCGCACCTCGCCATGGTGGCATGGCCCCTCCTCCTGCAATGGGTCCTGCCTGCTGAACCGCAGAAGTGGCTCAGGCCCGGAGCTGGTTCAGCCCAGGTACAACTCTGTGCCCCATGTGGGTGCAAAAATCTGGGGGGACATTTGCCTCCCTGCCCCCCCACCCCTCTGCCATGTCACCTGTGTCCCACCCCTACCACTCACCACATTGCTTATGCCCCTGTGCTGTATCAGTTAAGCCCCCACCCCACCCAGCATGTTGCTGGTCCCCCTCCCCTGCCCTGCCTCACCCCAGCCTGCCCCTGTAGGGAGCTGCAGGAGCTGCTTTCCCCTGGCTATCATATGCATGTGTGTGTGTGCACATGCATGTGGTGCCCCCTGCCTCCCACCCCCCCAGCCCCTTGCAGGCTGGAACTCTGCCAGCCTGCAAGGGGAAACCCACAGTTTCCTGGGTTTTTCTCCTTTGAAGTAGAAAATCCATGATTTTCCAGGATTGCTTCAAAGAGGAAAATCTTCATTTTTTCCATGGCAAAAGGAAAACCTGGATCCCTGCTGATCACTTTTGATTCCAGAAATACAGTCACATGCCTGCAGTGTCCCATTCCAGAAGCCAGGGGATGCTAGAGCACATCTCCCTATCACTGGAGCAGACAGCTTGGGCCAGGGCTAGCCAGCCTACTCTGGGGTGGGGGAGGGTTTGCAGGGGTGGTAGGGGACTGTGAGTTAACTTGAATCTGGAGGGGATCTGGGATAGAAATTCAATAAACTGATTTAACCTAAATCAGTTAATTTTGATACCACATCCATCCAGGTTTATCTTAAACTGATTTTGGCCATTTTGAAAGAGGTTTATGTGCACTGAACTTCTGTTATGTTACAAATCTGAACTGGTTTCTGATCACTTATACTGGTTATATGTCATTTCTGTCCCTAGCCAGATACAATATCTTTTCCTTGAAAAAAAACAGTGGAAATTGGAGTTTGCAAGTAATGTGGTAAGAGCAGTTCCTGCTGCTAAATGGGCAAAAGCAAAAGTAAAATCTGCAAGGATCCACAGAGAGCAGAACACTGAGCAGGCTTGGTTCCCTCGCTGCTGCTACTCACACACACATGCTTCAAGGGAAGATCCTTTTTTCCTTCATTCTGCCTTTCAGGAACAAAATGTATATTTTATTCTAGGGCATATTATATGCAAGAAAATACAGTATTAATAAAATTGTAATTTCTTTAGATAAATATCCATTTTAAATTTTAATCATTTGCTTAAATGGCATGCCAGTACTGTTTGGTCATTTAGATCTTATTTGTATTTCATTATTAACATTGCTATTAAAAATCATCAACATTTATGCTTTTGAGTATTTAAATTTGGTGGGACTGGTTCTTTGAACCTTTCTTGGTTCCTGGAATGACTCTGGGGGTCAAAATCTGCAAAGCATACTAGGATCACTCCACATTGCTTCCCTGCCTTCATAGTGCCAGCACCATGTAGTCTTCCAGCTCTGTGACATTCTGGGCAAACTGTCATGTGACAGATTGATGTGCTTGTCCCATCACTTTTTCATGATTCTGTAAATTTCCAAGAATTCTTAGTATGTCAAATGAATGCCTGTGTGCATACCCTTACTTTGTGACTGTGGACAGTTCCTTGCATTATTTATGTTTTCCTCAATTGTAAAATGGAGAGATAGTTAACTAATCATATAATATGGAACTAGAGAAAGATGCAACAACAGGTCCAGGTACAGATGTTATACTTCTATTGGTATGAGTGATTGGAAATTGGTCTATACCTGTAACAGAACAGAAGTTTGGCACAGATAGACTGGTTAAAAAATGATGGAACTCAGTCTAAGATTTTCCTCTCCTAACAAAGGGTGAATGTATGTTCCGCTCTCCACTGATCTAAACTACGCCACTTAGAGAAAACCATGCAACTTAGATCTATTCTGCCTTGGGCTTTTTGAATGTTTGTATCTAGTTCCAATGTTTGCAAAATACTGAGATTTTTCTGGATACAAGGATATACAAGTGGCAGAATATTGTCACTGAAAAATCTGAAAATGGTGGCATTTTTTCTTTCTGTATGAAATAAAAAGGGAATGATGGATTGTAACAGGCATCACTTCCGAGCCAAGTTGTGGCCCGCTCACCTGTTCCTGCGGCAACCTCCCGCCTTCTCGCCTGCCACGTCTTGATGTTAATTAATTAATTAGTGGGAGGCTGCCCATTATAATGCCCTGATGCCAGGGGGGGCGCTCTGCAGCTCCAACCTCCCCTAATACCACAGCCCAAGCCTCGCAGATGTAAGTGCTGTCATCTCTCTTCTGCCCCCTTTCAGAGACTCACTATGCTGCCCCCTTCTTGGGGCTCCCTATGCCCACACTTGGGCCCAATCGCCCCTCTCTGGGGCTGGGGTCTGTGCCCCTATAAACTGCGCCCTCACTGGCGTCTGGCTGTGCCCCGCTTGGGCTCACAAAATGGCCCCCGTCCTGGGAGCTCGCCCTGCCCACGCTGGGGCTTCAGAAATGCCCCTCCCTAGGGCTGGGTCTATACACCCTGTATGCTGCGCCCTCCTGGGTGCCGGGGTCCCCGCACACTGCTGCAGGTCCCTATAAGTCCTATGCCCCCACTTGGGCTCAATCGCCCCTCTCTGGGGCTGGGGTCTATGTACCCCGCACGCAATCCGGGGTCTCAGTCCCCCCGTCTGCAACCCACCGGTTGTGCCCGCGACCCACTGGCCGCGCTCCTCGCCACCAGTCGCTCACGCACTGGAGTGCGAGCTGCGCCTTCCCTGGCGCTATTCAAATAATGCGCCCTCTTGGCGCTAGGGCACCCCACGCTCTCTGGGGTCCCTGTGATTGAGGCCTCCTCCAACCCCTACAGCCTCACCCAAGCCTCCGGGTGTAATAACAGAGCCAAACAAACACAAGCCTCCTGGCTGTAACACAAACATAAAGCCCCCTGGCTAAACCTTTAGTGCCCAATCCTCTCAGGGCTATCATGAGCTGTACTTGCCCCTCAGACTTCTCCCCATAGCTTGGCTGAGGGAGCTCCTGCCTCTCCGGCTGCTGGCAGAGAACTGCCAGCCTGGCCTCAGACCTGGGCTTTTATAAGGGCCAGGCCCTGCCCCCTTCTGGCCAGCTGACTCCCATTAGTTGCCCCAGCAACCTGCAGCTGTCCCCCTTATGTTCAGCCAGGGCTCTCTCCCAGGCAGTTTTCACTCCTTAGGAGCCAGGCACTGACGTGCCCTGCGACATGGATGATTTTTGAAAAAATAGACTAATTAAGAACAGTGACAGTAAGTAGGAGATGAAGGAACTGTACATAATGAACCTGAGATTCTGACAGAGGCTCATGGTGAAATCTCTCAATCTCTGGTATGTATAGATGGACACATGCTACATACCCCTTCCTATGTATTGGACTAATGTGACAAATTAAAAACTGAAATATTTCTAAAGGAAGTAGAAAAGGGAACACCATGGTGTATCTGAAAATGGAAAGAGTCAAATGGGTACAAATAGGTAGTAAATACAAATCTGATTGCTAAAACATAAATTACATGTAATTAAGTGAATTGACAACTGGTTGAAGGATTCTTATAGCACTTGAAGTCTTTTATGAGGTCATATGCTAACACTCAAATAGAGAACAGATCTTGGTCAACTCTTGAGATTTATATAGGCAACATCAACACAAATGGCATTAGCACCTGAAATGCTGCTACAGTTATTTCCTTCATGAAATAAAAGAATGGGGAAGCAACTATTACATAATCTAAACTATGACTGTGAGTAAATGTTGATATATATATTTTTTAAAATAAAAGTGTGCTGGGCTGGACTCATAGATTTATAGATGCATAGATGTTAGGGTCAGAAGGGACCTCAGTAGGTCATAGAGTCTGACCCCCTGCTCTGAGCAGGAAAGAGCTCCTGGGTTAGATGACCCCAGCTAGGTGCTTGTCCAGGCTCTTCTTCAAGACCCACAAGGTAGGGGGGAGCACCACCTTCCTTGGAAGCCCATTCCAGATTCTGCCAACCCTTACTCTGAAGAAGTTCTTCCTAATGTCCAACCTCAATCTGCTGTCTGTCAATTTGTGGCCATTGTTCCTAGTTACTGCAGGGGGTGCCCTAATAAATAGAGCACCTCCTATTTCCTGTTGCCCTCCCCTGATGAATTTATAGGCAGCCACAAGATCATCTCTCAGCCTTCCCTTGCGAAGCCTGAAGAAATCTAGGTCCCTCAGTCTCTCCTCGTAGGGCCTTGCCAGCAGGCCTCTGACCATACGAGTGGCATCCTCTGAACCCTCCCAAGATTCTCCTCATCCTTCTTGAAGTGCAGCACCCACAACTGGACGTAGTACTCCAACTGCAGTCTCTCCAGTGCCATATAGAGGGGAAGCATCACCTCCCTGGACCTGGTTGTCATGTATCTGCTAATGCATGATAAAGTGCGGTTAGCCTTGTTGATCACTTCATCACATTAACGACTCATATTCATGTTGGAGGCAGTGATGACTCCAAGATCCCTTTCTGCTGCTGTGCTGATGAGAAGATCATCCCCCAGCCTGTAAGTGTGTTAGTGGTTCTTTTTGCCCAGGTGCAGCACTTTGTACTTGTCTTTGTTGAACTGCATCCTATTTCGTTATGCTCATTTTTCCAACCTGTCCAGATCTGCCTGGATTCATTCCCTACCCTCTGGTGTGTTAACTTTGCCCCATAATTTGGTATCATCCGTGAACTTGGACAGGGTGCTCTCCACACCTTCGTCCAAGTCACTGATGAAGACATTGAATAGCACTGGTCCAAGGACCAAGCCTTGTGGGACTCCACTGCCCACATCGTTCCAGGTCGATATCAACCCAGCCACCACCACTCTCTGGGTGAGACCCCCTAAGACAATTTCATAGTTTCATAGTTGGTAGGGGTGGAAGGGACCTGAGCAGATCATCAAGTCTGACCTTCTGCCATGGCAGGAAAGAGTACTGGGGTCAAATGACCCCAGCAAGGCGTTCGTCTAACCTCCTCTTAAAGACTCCCAGGGTAGGAGCCGGCACCACTTTACTTGGAAGTTGGTTCCAGATCCTAGCCGCCCTGACTGTGAAGTAGCACCTCCTGATGTCTAGTCTGAATCTATCTTCTGCCAGCTTGTGACCGTTATTTCTAGTCACTCCTGGTAGTGGTCGGGGGAACAGGGACTCTCCCAGTGCCTGCTGGTCCCCCCTGACTAGTTTGTAACAGGTCACTAGATCCCCCCTCAGCCTTCTCTTGTGGAGGCTGAACAGGTTGAGGTCCCATAGCCTCTCCTCGTAGTGCCTGCCCTGCTGCCTCCGATCATGTGAGTGGCTCTTCTCTGGACCCTCTCAATGCTGTCCACATCCCTCCTGAAGTGTGGTGCCCAGAACTGGACGCAGTACTCCAACTGCAGCCTGACCAGTGCTGCATAGAGTGGAAGGATCACCTCCTTGAACCTGCTCGAGAAGCATCTGTGGATGCATGACAAGGTGTGGTTGGCCTTCCTGACCACGTCCCCACACTGTCGGCCCATGTTCATTTTGGCATCAATAATGACTCCAAGATCCTTTTCTGCCTCTGCGCTGACAAGAAGGGAGTTCCCCAGCCTGTAGGTATGCTGCTGGTTCTTCCTCCCCAGGTGCAGCACCTTGCACTTGTTAGTGTTGAAACCTATCAATCTGTCAATTTATCACCCACCTGACCATGTAATCATCATGTACGTCACAGCCTGTCAGTTTATTTACTAGAACAGAATGAGATACTGTATCAAAGGCCTTCTTAAAGTCTAGGTAGATTAAATAGATTCATAGATTGTTAGGGGCTGGAAGGGACCTTGCAGATCATCGGACCCAGCCCCCTGACTCCAGGCAGGAAGACAACTGGGGTTAGGTGACCCCAGCGAGGTGACTATCTAGTCTCCTCTTAGAAAACCTCCAGGGTAGGTGACTGCACCACCTCTGGAGGGAGTTTGTTCCACAGTCTGGACACCATTACTGTGGTGGAATTTTTCCTGGTATTAAGCCTGAAGCAGCCTTCCAGAAGCTTGAATCCATGGGTCCTGGTCTTCCCCGGGGGTGCCCTAGTCAACAGTTGTTCACCAAGCTCCTGATGCACTCCTCTGATATAGAGGTAAGCCGCTATCAAGTCCCCTCTCAACCTTCTCTTCTTCAGGCTAAAGAGGCCCAGGACCCTCAGCTTTTCCTCATATGGCTTGCCTTGCAAGTCCCTGATCATACGGGTGGCTCTTCTCTGGACCCTCTCAAGCTTTTCTACATCCTCACTGAAGTGCAGTGCCCAAAACTGGACGCAGTACTCCAACTGCGGTCTCACCAGTGCTGAGTACAGTGGGGCTATCACTTCCTTAGTTTCACACGAGATGCATTGATCGATGCATGCCAGCATGTTATTTGCCCTACTGACCCCTGCCTCGAACTGACAGCTCATATTCATGTGATGGTCAGTCAAACAGAGGACCGGGAGCACTGGGGATCCTTTCCCCCTTGGAAGCACAGGGGGACCCAGATATCTGGATGTTTTGGGGTGCCTGCACCCTTAAACATGAGGTACTGACTGGTGTCCATGCTCCTGATATTATGTAAACAGTGCCTCATATTTTGTTCATTTGAGTGCCTTGGTTTGTGAGTTGATTCGTTGTTATGGAGTTGGGATCTTCCCCAATCACTTATCTGTGACTTACCTGAATTTAGATCTGTGGTATAAGGTCATATAGAATTTGCCGAGAAGTTATTGTACATATTATATATCTGTATATTATATGTGTACATATGTTTATAATTTATATTTTATTTCTTCTGTAATAAGTTAATATTAATAAATTTGTATATAGTTAAGTACCATAACTGTCCTGGCCTGGCTCTATAGGGAGAGAGGGAACTGTGACCAACTTGCAGTTCACCCACAGCATGTCTGCCAGCTAACAATCCCACACAATTGGAGAAGGCAGTACATACCTGAGTACACCCGGGCTACAGAAGTAACCACTATAAGTCAGTCTATTGGCCTGCAAAGCTTATTCCTCTTACTGGTTCTTTATTTCTTTGCTTTAGATGAAAGCTATATATTTCCTCTTTGGAGTCACCATTTCTTGGTCTTAAAAAATGTCCAGCTACTTCCTGGCTAATGTTGTGGTTGCCATGCTGGATAATTACCCACTTTTAGGTGTAAAACAGTTAGTGCTTGTTTTAGCTGGGTGACTTGTTGCTGATTCAGCTCCCATTTTCAGATACCGACTCATCCACACACCAAGATAAGAGGGCTATTTTCTGTCTTTGTACCACACAAACAGATAACATTTACAGTTGAAACACCAGTACATGGTAAGAACTTTCCTTTTTGTAACCAGTAGCAGCTTATGGGTGGCTGGTACAAGGCTATTTTTAGTTATTTGTGGTGTAATGAAGCAAAATGCTTTTTTGATGACAGCAACAGACCTAGTAATTATTTTAGTCGTTTTCAAAGTGTGTGAGAGTGTTTCTTGCCTTCCAGGGGAAGAAATCTAATATTAACTATCATGTAGTGAACAACTTAGTGAATGGGAAAGAATCCAGAGTTGTCAGAAATTCTGCCCTAATTTATCCAGTCCTTTAAGCTGTCACTTTGATAAGCAGAAGCTGAAAAAAATTGCTTCCAAAAATGGCTCGACAGATGTAGGTGTTCTGCGAACTCCATTCCACAGGCTGATATAAATGTAATGGAAGGTGAGGTCATTTCACTTATCCCAAGGAGCTTTTACATATCTTCACTATCTCCTGGTCTCTTGGGTAAGTATTACCCTGAGATCTTTTCAGTTGCATTTGCTGATTTAAGTCTTCTCCCCAAAAATACCTGTAGTTGTCTGTGTTTGCAAACCATGGGCTAGAAGCTGCTTGCTTCAGTCTGAAAAGTAGTCCCATGGACTACTACTATAAGGTGATTAGAACTGAGCACTTTCGAAACAGTATTATTATAGAAAAGGTTAGTTGTGACAGGAGAATCTTACCTTTTCATCCTGGAGTTGGGAGATGTGGTGCATTCACATTGCTGTGGCAATTAGCAACCAAAATGAAAAAGGGGAAATGGAGCCCAATATGTATTTTTATTTATTTTCTCACTTGTACTTAATTGACAATACTTCTCAAGAAAAATCCTGTGCATTTTTATATAAAGAATACAGACGGGCAGTCCTGCTGATTTCGCTACTATTTAATATTGCCTAGGCAGCAAGAGGGACAGCTATGATTTTGGCAAGGATTTTAAGTTATGTAAAACTTCTTAATATATGTTGAAGTTTTGAATAAAGCATGAATTCTATTAGGAGTAGATAAGACAGCAGTCCTGTTTTACAAATGCTGAAACTGTGCATTCCTTCAGGCAAGATTTAGTTAGGGAGCGCTACATATTCTGCTACAAAATGAAGGACTGAACTGTAGTAGAGGTGAAACTTCCCTAGTATATTCTGGCTGGCTTAGGGGCTTATTCAGAAACCCACTAAAATCAAAGGGAAACTCCCTGTTGAACTCACTAGGCTTTGAATCAGGCATTAAGATAAGCCAAAATGGTTTAAAAGTACTTAGTGCTTGCTTTGGTTACAGCAGAGGATTTTTTACACAAAACATTATGTATGTTCAGCATTACTGAAAATATTTACTCAATTTACAACTTATTTGTAAGGCATTCTGCAATATCCTGTTCTGCAAAAGATCAGAAGCCTCACCCTTCACTTGCTAATTTGACTCCAAGGTAGGTATCAGCAGAGGTGTAACTAATAGGGACTGTGCCTTTTGTGGCAGGGTCTTGGCTGGTTGTGGCAGTGGAGCTGGCTGGCCAGGCAATAGCTCCAATTGCCATTTGTGCACACCCTCTAAGTGGGTGCCCAGGACTGATGCCCTGGTTGCCCACTGCTTGTGATGTTGTTGCATGTCAGGCTGCAGCCCCCTCCTTGTGTAACTTACCCAGGTGCAAAATGACAAAGGTATAACAGATCAGAAAAGGCTGCTTAAAATGATATAAAAATAGCTTTTCTGATGACTCAACCCTTTATTACAAACGTGAAGCAAAATAATGTGGAAGATATAATGCAAAACACAAAGATGAATGTCCTGGCTCTTTTTTACCCCATTACTTCATGCTTCAGTTAAGGCTAATTCTGCCAAATTCAAGACTAAGATAACCAGTTTTAACTGGAATTTCCTGTCTTTGTTCCTTTTATCAGTGTTAAAAGGTCTCAAAAGAACACATACTGTTTGCAAAATTTAAGCTTCAAACTCTATTGTTTTAACGGTGTAAATATAAAATTCTTGAAGGCAACTATCTGAGAAATGCTCTCTTAAGTGGTTGCCCTTATATGAACTGAAAGGAATGAAGATGAAGTGTATAAGAGTAAAAGCACACCATGGGCTTCCTAATAAAGCAAGCTCCAGAAACCATAAAGTATTACTTAATACTCTCAAAATAGAATCAGAGCATTCCCTTCTTTCATATTGGTTCCTTAGATATCCCAATGCAAGAAAGAAACCTATTTCTTCCCATCAGCATAGTAGCTTAATGGCTCTCTGGTGTACATTACATTTTATGACCATTCTTCTTTAGTTGATTAAGTATGAAAGTGATTGCAGTCCACTTTATCTTAAGACATTTTCCTTCTCATTTTGCAAGTTTGACTAGCCAGACAGCAGGTAACAAAATAGCTGCCTCTGTGGAAAGAAGAAAGTTAGTAAGGCTCCTGTAAATCCATTAAAACAGAAGCAGTCTGCAGGATCTACCCGAGGGAGCATTCTGCAATTGATGTAGTGTGTTGATTGTGGCACTTTGCCATATGATTGAGGTGATAAGCAAAGGATATCTTTTCTGCTGAAGATAAGGTCCAAATTTGGTCATTGTTTTTATCTGCATTGTAATTGTCATTGATATCACTGGGAATGAACTCTTTTTAACTGAAGATATAATTTGAAACATGGTAGCTAGAAGAGAAGCTATTTTAATGCCATGATTTGGAAGCATCTTTTCTATCTTGTTTTAAATATAAATGCACGTGATCTTACAGTTTTCCCTACGAAAGATATATGGGATGTATGCGAATGGGAATGGCATTTGGGACAACATTAAGGGATTGTACAGGAAATCTAGCTGTACATATCCTGTATGTTTGCCTTGAGCTTATTAGTCTGATGTGGTTTAGGTAGTTTTTTGGGATAGTTGGAACTGTGAAAGGATTTTTCAGTTTCAAGCTCTGATGTTCCAGTGTAATCTTGCATGTGCCAGTGCAAATAGGTAATTCTGCTCCTGCATGTTTTAAAATCTCTACTACTGTCACTCAGGACTTACACTTGTAAGAGAAAAATAAATATCTGACTAGCATGAGAGCCATCCCATTAAATGGATTGTCAAGCTTAATAGACTCACTCACTTTTCCCCCTAGGGTTTTAGCCGAAAGTCAACAGTGATCCCTATCAAACGGATTGGATGTTTGGCTATTATTAGCTGGCAAAATTAAGCAAGTTCCTAAACAAATCTATTTCCTGTAGTTAACAATCTCAGGTAAACAAATGATTCCGTTCAGTGTAGAAAAAAACAAGTCCTTAGGTGTAGACAGATCAATGAGTTAAACTTAAATTTCTTGTTTTTACAGTATTTTTAATTCCAAATCTTTTCCATCATGATCCCATCTCATGCAAATATACTTTTTTTATCAATTACATGTTTAGTTTTGCCTTTTCAAATTTCTGCTTACCAAAGAAGCAGATATATATATATGTTTGGGGGGGGGGTGGGGGGGCTGGAGGAATGAGTAAGAAAAAAAAAAGGCAAGTAGAAAGAAGCTCATTGCTTCTTTCCATCAGCATAAATAGCTGATGAATTTTGTCTTAGGAGTGACACATTTCATGGCATCTATGTGAAAAAGATCTCAAGAAATTTAACTTACTGGTCCTTTCTAAGAAACCAGTTCATTTCTCCCATGTCCGACTAATTTATTCATTTGGGGCATTCTGAATTCCAACCAACGCAGCTCTTGTCTTTTTCCAATGTGTTAGTAAATGGCTATATTGCATCCTTGCTTCATAAAACAAAACAGAAGGGATGGAGAGTCTAAGAAACTTATAGAATTCAAGCCTTTTGTGGGGAGAAAAGCCCTTTATGTTTTAGAGGTCTGTTGAAAGGACAAGATGTATTTATTGCCAGCAAATCACACGGGGCAAAGTAACTGGGTGAATTGAAGTTCCAGGTTGCCTGGCATCCTGATTCCAAAAGTAGTCATGATGTCATTGGCTTTTCTGTCCGTGCATGCCGAAGTCCCCAGTCAAGAAGCATAAGACACATAGGTGGGAAGTTAACACTACTGAGCAACTATGTATTTGCCTGGATATCCCAGAGCAAACTGGGGTTGACTTGGATTTCCCAGTTCAGCTCCTCTCACTGCCAACACCTTGACCTGAAGAAAAGAGGCAGGTTTCTAGGAAGGAAAGAATACAATGCTTTCTACCAAGTTCTTCTCCCAAAATGAACTTCAGGTGTCTCAAACAGAAGTCTTGGTGACATCTAGACCCAATGGAAATCAGTGGAAGTTTTTCATCTCTTACAGTGGGGCCATGGCTTCACCCAATGTGTCAGTAACTTGCTGGAGTTGAACTGCTTTGGGCTGGTTGAAACAGCCATGTCTAAGTTCATTTCCCAGAATAGCTACTTTGATAAGGAATTCCCCATTTACAAATATAGAATAGTTTCTGTTGCCAGCAATTAGCATAAGAGAGGAGCTGCCATTTAAAATCACACAACAAACCCTTCCTTGAAATGTTCTGTGGGGATTATTTTTAGTGAGTTATTGCTGATGGGTTATTGCACTATGGATAGAAAAAAGGGATGTTTGTAAAGAGGATAAATAACGTTTGAAATAATTTATGCTAAAAAATCCTCCCAAAAGCAATGTCTCAGAATGATGTCTGACTATAGTCATTACCTGTGAGAAATACCCTCTTCAAGTTTTTAGTGAAGTGCACTTTCTAATAACAGCCTTAAAAGGGATTACTAATATTTCCTTGTAATGATTTATAGTGATCTCAGTCTTAACCATCCAAGTTAGAGCAAAAATTGAACATCCAGAACAACTAATTCTGCCCTGGCTTAGGTGGGTTTAACACTCATTGAAGTAAAAAAGAAGAGACAAGCACATATGCCCAGACTGATTTTTGAACCTACTCTTTAAATAATGTCAAAATATTACAGAATTCTTTGAGAGTGCTTAAGAGGACACATCAGGTAAGGGATTTGCCTTTGGGAGGTGAGAGATGAAAGTAACAATCCATTTCCTTCAGAGACTTACTTGTGCTGAAATGTCAGCACATGATGTGCTGATCTTTGCTGTATTGAAACCTTAGTGTAGATGTCTCTGTCTTAGGGTTATTCTTCAAGGTCTTTTTTGCAGCTATTTAATGTTTAAATGATCGAAAGATGCCTCTGCTTCTCAGCCAGCTCCCTTAAATTGTTGCTATTACAGATTAGAACTGTGAGGTACGATGTGTGATGAAGATGAAACCACTGCTCTTGTATGTGACAATGGCTCTGGGCTTTGCAAAGCTGGATTTGCAGGAGATGATGCCCCAAGGGCTGTTTTTCCATCCATTGTGGGGCGCCCTCGACACCAGGTCAGTTTGTACCAGCATGATGCCCTTATATGTGTGTGTATCTCTCTCATATAGCCACTGAAAACAGCCTTTTGGTTATGATGTCCTCCTTATACAGGCCAATCTCTCATTGATTTCTATGAAAATCTTGTTGGTACAAGATTTGAAGAATTGAGTTCATAGATTGTTAGGGGCTGGAAGGGACCTTGTACCCCATCACGTCGAGTCCCCCTGCACTAGGCAGGAAAGGACAACTGGGGTCAAGTGACCCCAATGAGGTGACTGTCCAGTCTCCTTTAGAAGATTTCCAGGGTAGGTGACTGCACCACCACTGGAGGGAGTTTATTCCACAGTCTGGACACCCTGACTGTGAAGGGGTTTTTCCTGGAATTGAGCCTAAAGCGGCTTTCCAGGAATTTGTATCCACTGCTCCTGGTCTTCCCCAGGGGTGCCCTGGGAAACAGCTGTTCACCAAGTTCTCCCCTCATGTAGCAGTAAGCCACTACCAAGTCCCCTCTCAGCCTTCTCTTCTGTAGGCTTAAGAGGCCCAAGTCCCTCAGCCTGTCCTCATATGGCTTGTCTTGCAAGTCCCTGATCATATTGGTGGCTCTTCTCTGGACCCTCTCAAGTTTTTCTACAACCTTGCTGAAGTGCGGCACCCAGAATTGGATGCAGTACTCCAACTGTGGTCTCACCAGTGTGAAGTACAGTGGAAGTACCACTTCCTTAGTTTTGCATGAGCTGCAATGGTTAATTCATGCCAGCGTGTTGTTTACCCTGCTGGCCACAGCATCACACTGCTGGCTCATGTTCATGCTATGGTCAATCACTACACCTAGGTCTCTTTCAGCTGTGGTGCAAGGCAAATTGTTGCTGCTGAGCCTGTAGGTGTGTTGGGGATTCTTTGCCCCCAGATGGAGCACCTTACACTTCTGAGTGTTGAGCTTCATCTGGTTCCAGTCCACCCAACTGCACTGGTCCAAGCATGGATCCCTGAGGGACACCACTGGACACTTCTCACCAAGATGACACAGATCCGCTCATGAGAATGGTCTGGGTCCTACCGTGCAGCCAGTTTTCCACTCACTGAACTGTTGAGCAGTTAAGCCCACAATCTTTTTCCACAAGGGTATCGTGGGATACTAGATCAAAAGCCTTTTGGAAGTCTAGATATATAATGTCAACCTTCTCTCCCATGTCCAGGTGCCAAGAGACCTGTTTGTAGAAGGAGATGAGATTGGTAAGACAAGACCTACCCGCAACGAAGCCATGCTGGCTGTCATTCAGAATCTTACCCTCAACAAATGTATTGCACATAGATTCTTTAATGAGTTTTTGCAGGATTTTTCATGGGATGGAGGTTAGGCTGATTGGCCTGTAGTTGCCCAGGTCCTCCCTCTTCTCCTTCTTGAAGATGGGCACAATCTTCTCATCCCTCTTCCAATCCTCAGGGATCTCCCCTGTGTGCCACTATTTCTGAAACAGCTTTGCCAGGGGTTCTGCAATGACCTTGACCAGCTCCTTCAGCACTCTTGGGTGAAGGCCAGCTGGTCCTGCTGACTTATAAATGTCTAGCTTTTCTAGTTGGTTTTGAACCAGCTCAGCATCCACAGTGGGAAGGCTGTCATTCCTGCCATACCCCCTGTGGTTCTTATCTTGCATGTCTTTCCCCTTGGTCTGGTGAAATACCAAAGCAAAGTGGGCATTCTGGAGTTCATTTTTTCCCCGAGTGTCCAGCTGTCCCAAGGTGTTCAGCAGGGCCCCCATGCTTCCACTTGTTTTCCTTCTGCTCCCTACATACCTAAACAAGGACTTCTTATTGTCCTTGACTCCCTTGGCTAACTTAAACTCAGTTGCTGCCTCAGCTTTCCTAATCATTACCCTACAAATGCGGACCACTGTTGCATAGTCCTCCTTGAGGACTGTCCCTAGCTTACACTGTGTGTATGCCTCTTTTTTCTTTTTCAAGAGGACCATGATGTCCCTATTGAGCCAGGAGGGCTTGCCAGCCCTCCTGCCACCTTTCCTCTTCATGGGAATGGTTTTCTTTTCTGCTTCGAGGATCGTGTCCTTGAGGAATGACCACTCTTCGTGCACCCCATTCGCCTTCTGTCCCTGGTCCTGCATTGCCTCCCCTACTAATGCCCTGAGGCTGTTGAAGTCAGCATTTTTGAAGTCTAGGACTTCAATCCTGCTGGTTGATTTGTCAACCTTGTGGTGGATAGTGAACCTGATGAGCTTATGGTCGCTGTCACCCAGGCTACCCTCAATGTTCAAGCCACATACCAGATCATCTCCTTTGGCCAAGACCAAGTCTAGGAGAGCGGTACCTCTGGTTGGCCCTTGCACTTCCTGGGTCAGAAAGAGCTCCTTGATTACAGTTAAGAAGCTACATGACCGATCCGACCTAGCCGAATGTTCTTCTTAATCTATATCTGGGTAATTGAAGTCTCCCATGACAACCAAGTCCCTTGCACACATGACCTCTGTCAGTTCTTGAGAGAACTCCAGATCCAGCTTCTCCCCTTGGTTTCAGTGGCCTGTGGTAAACACCCACAGTTAGGTCTCTCTCACCTTGCCCCCCCTGAAGCTTGACCCAGAGGGTTTCAAGCTGCTTATCTTTGGAGCCAATGTCAGCCTTCAGAGAGGTGTATTGCTCCCTCACATAGAGAGCTACCTCTCTGCTGTTTCTCCCTGCTCAGTCCCTTCTGTGCAGGGTGTATCCCTCTATGGTTAGATGACTTCAGTAGAATAGGGTTGGATGACTTCAGTAGAATAAGCTGCCTTACTGCTCTGGGAATGATTTCTCTAGTCCTTTGGGAAAAGTATTATCAGCCATTAAAGTCAAGTGTTGATTTAGATAAGAATTTTGGTGAATCTTTGAAAATGTACCTGGTGCTGCAAAATTGTAAAAATTGTAAATCAGAGTGGGTTTAGCTAAACACTGATACAGTGATGTGGCATTTTTGTTTAACATGTTACTATCTACTTCTTGCCTTTTGCCTCCCATTATAAAGCTGTCTGAAGACAGGCATCTTAAATAGCAATGGTTTTCTTCGAGGATAATTGATTAATCTGATAGAGTACCATTAGTACAAACAAAAAATATGGTGGGCAAGAACACCAATGCCATGAGTAACCAAGTTTATAATGGTCATAAGGTCCATTTTTCATTCCATTAAATACTCATAGGGTCCTTTCTAACAGGCACACATGTGCAGTTTGCAGCACACGTGCACCTGTTTGCTGCGCTGCTAATTTACAGCACGGTGAGGGGGGTTTGACACCAGAAGTAGCAAAACAAAAAACACCACTAAAAAGAGAGGCACAGCATGTGCGCCTCCAGAAACAGAGCCTGGCCAGCCAGAGCCATGCTCTGAGCATCTGGCTCAACACCACTACTGCCCCAGCAGGCCCCCAGTTATAACCTGAGCCTCCCCTACTCCACCTAGGGCATTTTGCCCATAGAGATCTTTAGGGTTCTAGGTAAAGTTCTTGAACACATGCCTTTATCAATCAAAGCAGGAGTCATAGCTATAGTTACATTTGCTTACGTACCATACGCACCTTTCCCCCACAAAATTAGTCATCCAAAATTGACTTAAGTGGGGAAGTGGATCTTTTCTTCTTGGAAGAGAAGCCTGAAGGGTCTTTTAAATGGCTGCTGTCTCTCTTATTTCACTCCCCCCTGGATGGCCTCGCGGAAGGAGAGGAGGAACCCAGTTTTCAGCAACAATTGAATTTTTCACTCTTTCATGGCTGCTGCTGAATTTACAGCAATTTTTGGCTCTTCAGCCAAAAGTTACTGCCAATTTGGCAGCAGCTGTGACAGGGTTAAACCTGTAGCTTTTACCTGAGCAGGAAAGGACAGGCAAATGAGCTGAAGAGTGCTGGCTTTGGAAAAATCTTTTTTTCCTTCATTTTACCTTCTCAAAACAAGGTACATTTCTTATCTGGGAATATGGTATGTGAGGAAAAATTGTTTGTGACTTTTCTTACACTGGAAAAGAATTCTACTGCTTAATTTCCGGGGCTCAAAATCCTTGCCTTGAATTCCTTGTGCTCTTTTACTGAAAAAAAAAATCCTTATGTGACTGGCAGAGGAATTATACAATTTGAATAAAATATTCTTGACCCCATAAAGTTAAAGTTAAATTGTTAGAAACAAGCTCAAAACACAGAACACATTATTTTACCTTCTTAGATATTGTGCATTGGGTTTTTAATAATTATTAGAATTAGCATATACTACCAAGTAACACAAATGTGCACAGCTCAATGACCATATTTCCTAAGTCATTAAATTAAGGAGGCTCCAGCTAAAGCAGATTTTGATACAGCTGCTGGATAATATTGTATCAGATATTGTTATCTCATTATGGGCGAACAAGTTGGAGTGTCTGGTAGAATCAAGATGGGTTTAAAGTGATGTTTTCAAAATATTTTGCATCTGAACAAATCTGACCAAAATGTATGTTTTTAAAATTCCTTTTTTTACAAAGTACTCCCCTCAACATGCTGCTGGCCCACGCAGCAAAAAAAATGCCCTGTCCTGAGCGGTGCCAAGTTGGGGGCCTATCTCAGGGAGGGCACGTGCCCCCCTATGCCCCCACTACCAGTCACCTGTGCTTATGGACTCAGTGCACAGTAAGTGCAGGGTAGCTTACTCTGCTTTGAAAGCAAACACACTTTCAGTGTAGACTGTCATTAATAAATTCACACCTTAGCTGACTGCATACTAATTTCCCTATGTAGACAAGCTCTATGAGGACAGTAACAATAGCAAGTGTAACACTTTTACACAGAAATATGACATTCAAAATGACACTGTCCCTCGAACATGCACAACCAAAGCTAATTTTTAACAAATGTATTTTCTAGGGTGTTATGGTAGGAATGGGCCAAAAAGACAGTTATGTTGGGGATGAAGCACAGAGTAAAAGAGGGATCCTAACACTGAAGTACCCCATTGAGCATGGGATCATCACTAATTGGGATGATATGGAAAAGGTGAGTGTTTTGTTCTTAACTTCATTTTCTTTGAGTTGTTATTATTTGATTTGGGAAACACCTACAATACTTTGGGCTACTTTCAAACAGAAATAAGGCCAAATCCTTACCTCAAAAACTCAAGACAGGTAGACAAGTTAGGGAGAAATATGTACAATGTAGAGTAGGCAAGGAAGAGACTGGCCATGTCATAATCATAAGGTTATCATAGTTATCATAAGCTGATGTTTCTTTCAAGTAGTATATCTAAACATTTTAATTACTCCTCAGTTTGGCAGTGTGATATAGAAATACAGTAACTTCATATGCTGCTTTTGCAGTAACTTGGGACCAGTTTTGAAGTCTATTTAAAGCAAAAGTGCCTTTTGATGATGACAGGGGTTTGGTCAAAGTAAAAGTTTTAGATTTTGATCCCTATTATCTAAATGGAGAAACATGAAATCATTCTTATTTCACCATGAAAGATAAAAAATACTGGTTATGGAGGACCAGTCCTTTCTTCTGCCTCCTTATCTATAGACACTGTGGATATGACTGTGTTCTTATGACAAGACAGCATGAAGGATGTCCTCATTTATATTTACACTGATCTCTAAATGCTTTAGTTGATATAGATAAAAGGCTTTGGAGAATAGGAGAGGAAAAGTTCAGAAAACTAATCTCGTCTTCACAGGTCAGAGTAGAATTTTTTTTCTAGAGAATGTTGTTATTTTGGGGTTAGGCTCAAGGTGACAAGGGTTTCTTTATTCTCTATTAAATATTATTTTCAAGGTTTCAGTTAATGGGTGCAAGGACCACTTCCATGGAACTCGCCTGAAAGGAGGACCCAGGGCAGACTGTGCTGCTGGAAAGACCATGCAGAGACTTATAGCCTCAAAGGATATCAGATCTCTGCATGGATGGTTGTAGGGGCCTTGTCGGTTTTGAATAATATCTTCACGTTTTCCTAGTTAGGTTTTGGGGATAACTCCAAAAACAAAGCCTGTTGTAATATTTCTCTCAACAAGACCCACAGAAAAGGGACAAACTGAGCTTCTTATTCCCAACCTCTCCAAGTCCTGGTGTTCTCTTTGCCCTTTGGTTTGCACAGAATACATAGGCAGGTAGCTTGTATGTGCATAACATCATATAATTAAGTTAAATTCTTTGAGGTTCATAAAACCCTAAATAATTCAGCATCTTTCAAGTGTGCAGAACAAAATTAGCTTGGAAATTATAGGATTTCCCTAGTTTATCTATGTAAATAAATTGCTCTCTTTCTCCTCTAGGTGGAAGCATAGTATTTGCATTTTTTCCTTTCATCAGTGCCTCGTTTCTCTGCTGTATTCTGTCACTGTTCATCTCTAGGGGGCAGAAAGTCAACTCCTCATCTCCTTACGAAGCTTCCATATGTTACTGAATAATTAGTTATTCTGTCCTTGATATTGAGCAGGAAAGTATGTTCTTTTTATAGTAAAAAGAAACAATAGTCTGCCATTCTCCTCTGTGCCCTCATTGGATCCCAAGTACATTTAAACCAGTAGTTTTCAATCTTGTTAGACTCAAGGCATGCCTTGAAAAATGCCAGTTCTTAGCTGTCACTCTTTTTTTTTTTTATAATATGAAAAAATAATAGAACAATTGTACTGATGAAAATATCTTAGACAGACCCAAAAAGGTTACAATGATTTCAACATTATAGTTTTCTAGTTGAAATCTCTTTTATCTTATAAACCATACATAGGTATTAGCACATCTACAGTGCTAATATTATGTGGCATCCTGTGGTACCCCTAAAAGGATCTCATGGCACCCTAGGATACCACAGCACTGATCTAAATATTATACAATGTAAGAACAGATATTAGAACAGTCTGAGGAAGGTAGAAAAAGGAGAATCGCATGAGAGGCAGGGTGGTTTATGCCTGTGTGAGAAAGTGTTGCCTCGGGCAGTGGTTCTCAATTTTTTTGCCTGGAGGCCTGGATGGGTTGCTCCCAGTCTGTTTGTAGGCTGGATCCTGCTGGTGGTCCCATCTAGTGCCTGGGGCAGGCACAGTGGGGTCCCATCTGGCCACATGGAGCAAGGCAGCCCGGCCCTGCTTCAGCCACGTGGGGAAAGGGAGCTTGGCTTGCCCCTGTAGGGGTATGGAGGTGTGGCCAGGCCCTAATCCAGCCATGCAGGGGAAGAGGGCATGATCTAGACATGGCCCTGTTCTAGACATGTGATGATTGGGAGGAGGGGATAGTCCACCCTGACCTGGCCACGCAGGGCTTGGGAATTAGGCAGTGGGGAAGGGTGGCCATATTAATGGCCATTGCTCCCCCATCAAAAAACATCCTAACCTGTGGGGAGACCTGAAAGCTAGATGCCATAGCTCCATGAGCCAGGTTTGGCCCATATGCCAGAGGTTGAGAACCCTTGGTCTAGAGCAGCGGTTCCCAACCTAGGGTTGTGAAGAACACGTCTGGGTTCACTGATGGCACTTCCGTGTGCAGTGCTTCTGGGTGCATGGGGGACCCCCTCTCCAAAAAGGTTGGGAACCACTGGTCTAGGGGAAGGGACACACTATTGGGGGTCAGGAACTTGATTTAATTCCTAGCTCTTCCATTACTGTTTCTGTCATTCCTTCCACCTTTATCTATCTATAGTTATATATGCTATATGGTGAGAGCTCCAAGCATTACTGTAATTCAAATAATAATGACAAAGCATTGGGTAGCTTCTTAAAAGTTGTCTGTTTTGCCCTCTGTGCTGCAAACTGGAAGAAAGAGCTGTGGCCTCAAGAAGTAGCACTATCCCTAACCCTCTGTTTTCTAGTCTATGACATTGAGTTTGGAATACATAGGGCACCTATACACATGATGGAGCTCTGCTCCGACGTGTGCTAATTAGCACACATTGGAGCAGACTCAGTTAATCAAGTTTGCTGTGAGTCTGCTGAAGTGTGCTAGTAAGTGTGCTCCAGCAGCCTCCATGTCATGTCTATTCAGTGGCCCCACATTTCAAAATGGCAGCGGGGGCGCTTAACTAAAGCTCATCAAACAAGCTTTGATAAGCTTTAGTTAAAGTGCCTCCACCACCATTTTGAAGCACAGAATACTGAATACACGTGACGCTGTAGGCGCTTTAATTACAGCGGTGCTCAGAGCCACTGTAATTAAAGCACCCGCTCCCACTCCACCCCAGAGCACATGTATTGAGACCCATAATGGCTGGTAATGCATGCCACAAAGACAGAGTTGTGCTCAACTTTTTGGCTAAGGGGGATGAAAACCCATAAAGACATGGGGAGCAGAAAACAGGCAAAAGAAAATTGGGGCAGGCAAGAAAAGAAGGGCTGAAGAGGGAAGAGAGAGAGAGAGAGAGGAAGAGTCAAGCTGACTCTTGATTTTATTGCAAGTCTTGCAGTAGTCAGTGCTGTATTTTTTAAAGCACTCCTCCCCTCCCGCCCCCCCCCCCCAGCTAAATATCATTTTTTAACATTTGGAAATTGTAGAATTTACAAAAAAACACAAATGAACAGGACAACAGGACAGGTGAATTAGTGGTGACTGTGTCAAAGCATAGTATGAAGGAATATTTGTAGGTGTGCCTAGCCATACATTACAAAGAGAGGATGATTACAAATAGGGTGCAGTGTGCATTTGTATGTGAGATATAATGTTTTAGGGACCTTGGCTGTTTTTTTTGCAAATCAGAAGAAGAATGTGTAGTCAAGGACATGAAGCATTCTACTCATGTGCTTCGATTCACAATACCCAAATCTGGGCTGTTGTATTTTCCAGTGAATAGCAATGCAGATGCAGGGCAGTTTGCATAACTGCTATTGTATTCACATGGACTGAACTGATGTTGTATAGAAAGAACTGCATTCAAATGGAGCATTTCATGTTTCTGAAAACTGCAGATATGTTCAATGAAGCTGTTAGAATAATGTCTATGTATGACAGTAATCTCCATTCTGTACGTTATAGCAGCTACTGTTTAACCTTAATTTGCAGCTATTTAAAATTGTTATGGGAACCAAAACTGCAGTATTTTTGGTTTTCAAGAAAGAATGGAAATTAGAGATGGATCCAGGTGTAATAGGTTATAAAATGTGTAATTCTGCTGGGAACTGTGATCCCCTGTGAGATATTGAATTTCCTCTCAGGTCCTGCTCTGCTAATACTAGTCTATGCCCTCTGATAAAAATATCAGGATTTTGTCCTGGTCATTTTAAATGGTTTGAATGCTGAGACCCTTCCCTTAGAATACCATTCCACTTTCTGAAATCTTGCTCTTTAGGGTAATTTTTCATGAGATCTGGCCTACCTTTTCCTTTGCTTAATTTAATTCTATTGCTTTCAATTTCACTCTAACAACTTCTCCCCACCCTTTAGGTTTATTATACACTGTTCAAGTAAAATCCCAGATATGCCACTTCCTAATTTGGGGGAAGAGAGGGAATTCACAAGTACTTGCCAAACAGACTGTCAAAATTAGCTTTGTTAGATATAGGTAGTTTTCTGTTGTGAAAAAATCTCAAAGTGCTTATAGATTCATAGATTGTAAGGGGCTGGAAGGGACCTCAGAAGATCATTGGGTTCACCCCCGCCCCCTGCACCAGGCAGGAAAGACAACTGGGGTCAGGTGACCCCAGCAAGGTGACCGTCCTGTCTCCTCTTGAAGATTTCCAGGGTAGGTGACTGCACCACCTCTGGAGAGAGTTTATTCCACAGTCTGGACACCCTGACTGTGAAGAAGTTTTTCCTAGGTCAGGTGAGTTAATGGTGACTGTTTCATTTATTATGTGACAAATAAACTCAGTTACTCTATAGGGAGTAGTGTTGGAATGATGTTGTAGCCCTGATAATCCAAGAAATGTGTAAGGCCAGGATTTTTGTTGGGGGATATTTTTCATTGGACCAATTTCATGTTTGGGATAGATTTAGACAAGCTTTTCAATGCAGGGCATTCTACTTCAAGCCTAAAAAAATAGCAGGAACAGATAGAACTAAAAACAGTCTGCAGGGCTGTGAAATTGGAGAACTGAGACATTACCAGGAGTAGTTAACAGATGAGAAAAATGCAGAAGAAAGGATAACTTAATTAGTAGAAGATCAGGATTATTAAAAGGGAAAAGATTTGTTATGAGCAGGGACCCCGGTTTTCCATTTGCTGCAGAAAACCATGTATTTTCTCTTTTAAAGGAGAAAATCACGGATTTTTCCCTTTAAAGGAGAAAAATGCAGGAAACCAGAAGTTTCCCTTTGTAGGCAGTTCCAGTTGCAACCCCCCTTAGGGTTGCGGGGAGTGGGAGAAGGGTGATCAGGCATGGGGTGTCACTTACACACACATGTGGCAGCCAGGCAGTGGGGAGAGCAGTTCCTGCAGCTCCCTCCAGGTAAGTCAGGGGACAGGGGATGAGGCACAGGCCACGCGTTGGGCAGGGGGGAAGGGACATAAGACACAGGTTGAGAGTGGGGGACACAGGCACAGTTGGAAGTGTGGGTGGGGGGCATATGCCCCCCATGATTTCTGTACTCACAGTGGGGCACAGGGCTGCATCAGGGCTGGAACAGCTCTGGAGAAGATGCCTTCATGGCTCAGTGAGGGGGGGCCCAGCACAGGAGAGTGCCACACCGCTGTGGCCACCAAACTGAGGTGCCTCCTGTCCACCTGGCAGTAGCAGGGGCACAACTCTGCACTGCTGCCATGCCGCACCATGGTGGCGTGGCCTTTCCTCCAGCAGTGGGTCCTCCCTGCTGGGCCATGGAGGGGGCTACTGCCCAGAGCTGTTTCGGCTCTGCTGCAGCCCTGTGCCCCACTGTGTGCAGAAATCTTGTGGGGCACGTGTGATCCCAATGCATTACCTTGGCTCCCCCACCCCTCTTCACCATGGAGCCCCCCCACCTTCCACACACATCCACACTCTTTTTCACATGTTTGGGGGCTGGGAGTGGGGAGCAGTGGGTCAGGAGTGAAGAGCACCAGCAGGGCCAGGGGGGCTGCAGGTTTGGAGTGAGGGGCACTGGCAGGGCTGGTGGGCTGTGGCTTGGGAGTGAGGGGCAATGGCAGGGCAGGGCACCAGCACATCAGGACTGGTGCAGCTCTGGCCCCAACCTGGCATCGGAGCTGGAGGTGCTGCCTGCCCCTGACCCCCTGCTGTCTCTTCATGCCCTGCCACTCCTCTCCACAACCCCCAGTCTCCTCTCCTCCAAGCCACTTCTCCCTCTCTGCTTCTGCTGGACTCCTCCTTACTTTTTCTCTATGCCTTGCTGCAGCCTAAGGCACAGAGCATGGCTCCAGCCTGGCTCCATATTTCATTTGTGGGAAGGCTTAAGCAGCATACAGCCTTTGCTGTGTCTAGCAATGGCACCTTCAAATGCACTATTCTAGTTCACATGGGCTATTCCCTATACCTGGAAGCAGCATAGTCATGTCTGCTCAGCCCTGAGGGAAGGTACAATGCAGCACACTGAGGTCACTGCTGCCAGGCAGAATAAGGCTGTGGTTTAGGGACAACCTTAGTGTACTGTAATGTCCATGGAGTAGCTCAGCAGCCTGCAACGGAGAATTCATTCCTTGTGTCATTCATTGTCCAGGAGTCATGTCTGGAGGCTGAGATGCAGATCTGAGCTTTAATGAGTGCCACCCAGTAACCAGTATGCTAGGTTGACCATCTATGGAATCCCAGTACATGGATTTGGGCCCAAAGCTATTCTGCTTGCCATGTGAACCCATTGATCTCAGCTGTAAATGAGAACAGAAATTGTCCTGTCCTATATATATTTTATGTGTATATTTAAAGTTCACTGAAATCATATTTGAAATGAGAAATTCTGCTTTCAATGCAACTTGTGCTGACCAAGAATGGAAACTGTCTCTACAATGTTGACATAAATTGTCTTTTGATTTTAGATTTGGCATCATTCTTTCTATAATGAACTTCGTGTTGCCCCAGAAGAACACCCTGTACTACTAACGGAGGCCCCCTTAAATCCCAAGGCTAACCGTGAGAAAATGACTCAGGTAATGATGTGTCTGCTCTCATGAGTTAATATTGTGCCGCAGATCATTTCAGCACGGTGAGCAAAGGCTGAATAGTCCAGGAGACACAACTCCTACTTCATTCCTGAAAGGCATCCCTCCAGTATGGGTTCACTGAACACTGGCTGAACAACGTGGAAAAGCTTATATTTCTGTTCCCCATGGAAACACTTCTACTGTAGCGGATGATAAAATATTTAGTAATTATATAAAGTAGTGATTTATATTTCCCAGCTCCTTACAAAAAGTAAGGGGAAGGAGAAATCAATTTATGGCTTCAAACGGAGATTCATAGATTCATAGATGTTCATAGATGGAGAGCTGCTGTTTCAGACCTTGCACTGCAACAGTCGGCTGTGCATGTGCCTACCAGTGCAGCAAAAAACACTCCAATATGTTTAATCCAGGGCTAAAGTTTGGGCAGTTTAGCTCACTCCTATCGTGACAAAGTCACACACACTTAAGTTAGAGTATAACACCTGCTGTCTGCCCCTCGGCAGCACCTTCCCCTCCTCTTTTGAAGGTAATACAAGTGTACGGTTGTCCATTTCCAAAGTCCTTTTGTTTCTTCACAATGGTGGCTGGCTACATTTTCCTATTTTATGCCTCTCAAAAGTGGGTCAAGGTTCACATTTTCAATAGGGGCTCTAATTCTGGCTAGCTCCTGAGAGCTCTTTCTTTTTCTGCTGCTGCTATGTCCTGGAAGAAAGTTCCCTCTTCCTCCTTTCCCTGCTTCACTCAGCAAATTTACAAAGAAAGAAGGTGGCTGGGCAATCTCCCCACCAGAGAACTCCCCACTCAAACTCCCGTGTTGGCTGGTTCTGGTGTTGCTGGCTCCTGTTAAGTGTACTTTTGTTAGGGAAAAAAAGCCAGTAGCACACTGGGTTATCTTAATAGGAGAATTGCTTGTAAGTTAAAAGGAATTGATTATTCCACTCATAACAACAATGATGAGCCCTCCCTTGGAGTATTGTGTCCAGCTTTGGGGCCCCACTTCAAGACATATTGGTGAGCAGAGAACAACAAAAATTATTAGATATCTGCGAAACATGATTTGTGAGGAAAGATTAGAATAACTAGGATTACTTAATCTGGAGAAGAGAAGACTGAGAAGGGATTTGATAATAGTCTTCAAATTCATAAACGGGGGTTATAAAGACGGTGATTGACTTCTCTGAAGCCACAGGGTACAGGACAAGTCGTAATGGTCTTAAATTTCAGCAAGGGAAATCTAGGTTTTATATCATGAAGAACTTTCTCACTATAAGGGTAGGTAACATTGCAACAGATTACCTAGATGGGGAATGGGATTTGTTTTTAAGTGCAGGCTAGACAAACATGTCTAGGATGGTTTAGTCAGGGATGATCCAGCCTTGAGCAGAATCTTGCACTAGATGGCCTCCTAAGGTCCCTTTTAGTCCTGCTTTTCTATAATTCTCTAGTAATCACAAAAGCTTTCACATGATGTAACAGTTCAAAATGTGAATTTGAATATGTGAGTGTAAACAATTTCATTTCCAGGAATCCCTTCCTTTGCTCCATATCAATTAATACCTTTTTATCACATTTTCTGACGCCTTCCTGGGAGATCTGACACCTTCCCGGGAGATTGTGCAATTTAAGGTGTGTTGGAAAGCACAAGGCAAGGATAGTTGCTTTTAGCAACTGTAAAAGTATTGCTTTCACAGCAAGAGAGGCCTGGTAGTGTCTCCTTGCCACTACATGATTAAAATAAATTCACCATTCAAGTACTTTGAAAAAGTAATTATCACTTATTAAATTAAGCCATTAATAGAAAATGAATTGCCTGTAATTTCAATGTTTCTTGTCATTGAAATGGAAGAATACTTTTTGCTAAGTATTTGTAAAGATATTCGATGATGAAATCAGGGATCTGTATTTAACCCAGTAGCTACACTGGCTCCTACTGGTGTAGGTCCACAGGAATGATGGACTGTGGCCATAACATTACCCCTTTGAGGGGGAGAACATTTCCTGAAAGGTGGGTAGAACTGACTGGGAAAGTAATGCTCCTACATAGTGAAGGGTATGCTAATTCAGTGTATGCCCATAACAGCCTTCTTAAGCAGAGTTCCTATAGACACTCCACTGAAAGCAACTCGGGGGGGTGGGGGGGGCACTAATAAATAGGGAGAGAAGTGTAAGTTATACCCTCTTGTACAAACTTAATTGAATGCCATATTTACTTGATTGTAAGACAAGCCCCCCCCCCCCCCCCCCCCCCCCCCAATTTAACATGGGGGAAAAGCCTCTTCTTTTAGAATCACATACAAGGGTGGTGGCGGGGCAGGCGGCTGCTATGGCTTGGGCCCAGCCCCTTCCCAGGGACAGGGACAGGGACAGGGCCATAGCTACAGCTGCTGCTGCTGCCTGCCCCTCCTCCCCCATTGCCCCTGAACCCTGCCATCTCCTTCTCCCCGCTGCAGCTTCTTCCCCTCATGTCCCTTCCCATGCACCCTCTGCTCCCCCATCTGCCCCTCCCCCTTACCTTTGCTCTATGCTGGCCAGATCCATCCATGCTGCAGCCTGGGGCATTGAGCACAGCCCCAGCCTGGCCAATAGCAGTGGTGTGGAGCCCATGTGGGTGCTATGGGGGCTGGGTTGGGGCTGGGGACTGTGCTCCATGCCCCAAGCTAAAACAGAGACAGAGCCTGTCTGCATGGAGAAAAGGCAAAGGGGAAGGGGGAGCAAAGGCTGGGAAGGGAGGAGGGGAAGCGGAAGCTGAGGCTGTGAGTGGTGACGGGGAGCAGAGGCTGGGTAGAGGGTCCGGACGGGTGCCAAGGCTGTGGGGCTGGGGCAGAGATGGCAGGGGCATTCACAAGCAGGAGGCAAGTTACTTGGCCTCCCAACATCACCTGCCTCCGGGGCTAACAGAGCTTAGCCCCTTTAAACATTTCGCGGTGGCTGGTGACAGCAGCAGCACCATGGTGCCACTGTCCTGCAGTGCCTGGCACCACTTGGCATACAGCTGCAACTCCACTGCCATGTACAGCAACAGCGCACACCGGCCCTGCAACAGCCCTGAGGGAAGGAGGCGCAGGGGTCAGGTGGGGCTCAGCCCCCGCAAATAATATTTTCCCTCACTGCTTATGCTGCTTGCCCCCCTGGAGTGGTGGTGGTGGGGAGGTGAATTAAAGACCACCCTCCAATAAGTAGAGTCTATACATGGAAAATTATAATACATTTATAAATTTTCCAGGTCTGGAATCTGATTACTGGGGGGGGTTATCTTAAATTTGAGTAAATACGATATGTCCTAATTACGTCTGATCTAAAGCCTCTTGAGGTGAATGGCGAGTGTCCCATAGACTTCAGTGGGATTTGGACAAAGCCTAAGCAAGCAGTTTTCTGCCTGTCAAATGTTTGTTTCTAACCAGGAAGTACTCTTAGTTTGTAGGGGGAGTTGGCATGAGCATATTACTGCAGGAACATTCATTGGGGAACTAGTGTTAATTGCTTCAGAGGTCTAGAGATACAATAACTTAGAAGAGGTGATGAAACTAGAAAGGTTTGGTCAGAGATAAGGTTAGGCATTGAGTCCTCTTTGTTTAGTTAATAGAGCCGGGATTAAGAGCCAGGACTTCTGCAGTCTTTTTCCCATTAAGCTACTCTGGGATTTGCCCTTGTCAACCTAGGCAAACTCTCTTAGTTTCCATATTTGTAAATTTTGTATCTCACCAATTTCACAGGGGTCACATGGACCTTAACTCATTTTTATAATGTATTTTATTTTCACAGATGAAATGTACTGCCAACATGCATATAATCCATGCTATTGAAAGGGGACATTGTTGTTGCAATTACACATTCTTGGAAAACAGTTGTAGAGATTAATTATACTATTACCAAAATTGTTTGAACTCCAGGAATCAAGAAGAATCAGGAGACCTAATGGTTAAAAATGGTTTACAAACTTAAATATACTAACAACATACCCTATGTTAAAATAAAAAAGAAACTGGAATCATTCAGTTGATCCAATAAAAGATATCACCCCCCAAAATCCTTGCCTTTGGCATAATTCCTATACCATCATACTACATCACTTTAAATCTACCATGTTTATGTAGTTTATTTCTCTTTCTGCTTTAGACTAGTAGGGAGAACTTTAGCACTGGGATATACCTTATTTCCACAAAGAATATTGTTTTTGAAAAGGGACATAATTAAATAGTGTTAAATAACATGTTAAATCAAAACAATAAACTTTTAAATTAAAACATAATATTTACATTATGTTCTAAATGCTATTTATAGTGTGGCCATGTTTTATGTGAATAAAATATATAATTTAAGTTTTCATCCCTTTGTTACAACACCATTTTATTTACACTAGTGTACATGGATGAAATTCATTTTAACTGATTCTTGAGAAGATGAGTTTTATGGATATACAGGCCATCGTGAGGTAAAAGGTGAAGAAAATATTACTGTCTCTTCATATATTTTTCCTTCTAAAATATCTCAATTCTTAATTGCAGATCATGTTTGAGACATTTAATGTACCAGCGATGTATGTAGCAATTCAGGCAGTTCTATCTCTTTATGCTTCTGGTCGAACCACTGGTGAGTTCTTCTGGCAGTTCTGTTTTTGTTATTTTTACTTTCTTTCTCCTTTCTATGGGCAGATAAGACCGCTGTACATACAGTATGTATTGTAAGGAAACCATAGCTAACTAGTTTCACACTAAGTTGCACAAAAACACGAGGGGTACTCATAACTTCATGGGAACTACAGGGCTAGAACTCATCTTCTCCTCCAAGAGTACAAGTCCCTACCTCTTATTTTGCAGTAGAATTTCTATTAGGGATGTAGGGTGCCTATAGACATGCTCTGCTGTGTTCTAATTAGAACATTTTGGAGCAAACTCGTTTTATCAAGTTGGCATGCCTCACCGTCACATGTATTAAGTGTCCCACATTTCAAAATGGCCACAGGGATACTTTAACTAAAACTTGTCAAATGAGCCTTAGTTAAAGCACCCCTGAGGCCATTTTGAAATGTGGTATGCTTAATATACTTAATGGTGAAGCATTTTCATGACACTCTAATGAAATGGCTCCCCCACCCCTGAGCACATCTTTAGACACCTATAGACTCTGTGTACACACACACACACACACACACACACACACACACACACACACACACACCTCTCTCACAAACATATATATGTATATACCTATACATACATACACTCACACATATATATACATACATAAGTATGTGTGTATACACACACACACACTATTATAAAATATACTAGATAGTATATAAAATAATATAATATATATAAACATACTATATCTTGTCACACACAACACATATTTCCCCACCAAAAAACAGCTACTAGAAATTGTAGTGTGCATTATATGTGAGAAATTATATTACCATAGTAAGAACAGCTTTTTCCAGTTATGGGCAAAAGTGAAATTAATTCTTCATTCAACTTACTGGGAGCAGAACAATGAGCAGGCTCTGCTCCGTTGCTGCTGCTACTTAATTATTTACTACAAGAAAATATTGCTTTTATTAATTCTGCCTTTCAAAAGCAATGTGTGTATTATATTCTTTGGTGTACTGTTTGTGAGAAAATATGGCATATGTCAATACATATATATATTATAGTATATAATGCTTTATATATTATATATAATATCATATACCATTATATAGAATATGAATGTATCTCACACACACACACATATTAATGAAAGATATATGTCTGTCATGAATATATAGATATAATATGGATAATAATAATGATGATCTAGTATATAGATTGTGTAGACAACTCACCAATAATTAGATTCTACATATGGAAAATTTATAAATTTGATAGAATTTTCCAGGTATAGAATCTAATTATTGGAGTTTTATCTTGAATTTGTCCCCCCTCCCACTGCTACAACAGGGAAAATAAATCTGAAGGGTTCTGTAGCACCTTTGCCCTCTCATCCCCACCAATTCTTTCCTCTGCAGTCCCTTCCCCCTCTCCCTTACTGTCAGACTCCGCTGTCCCTGAGCACATAGAAGTGAGGGGCAAATTTGAAATAAAATGACCTTGAAATAAATACATTTACTGCTGTAGCAATTTGTATATGCAGGCAGTCCTTGGACTTATGACACAATTGGTTCCTGAAAACTGCGTCTTAAGTTGAAACATCATAACTCAGAACCAATTTTCCCAGAGGAATAATGTTATAAATGGGGGAGTAGTTACTTTACAATGCTTGATAAAGCTGCATTCAGCTGGTAAGTTTGTTGTGGTGGAAGGGGAGGGGGCCAGGGGAGGGACATTGGGGGGGCACATCAAGGCCCCCTGTAGTGAGGGAGGGAATGGGGCAGGGCTGGGACAAGGGCTGGGGCAAGTGCTACCCAGCCGGGGAGGGGCAGGCACGAGACAGAGCTGCAGTTCATCCAGGAAGCACGGGGAGGAGGGGCGGCTCCCGCTGCTGCGCATTGCTCATCTGGGAGGACAGTGGAGTGGGGATTATGAGGGGGCTGCAGCCACCTGAAAATTTGCCATAGCCCCCACATCGCCCCCTCTCCCAGTGCTGACACCACCCACCCAGAGTGCAGCCCAGTGCAGCCCCGGTCCTGCCTATCCCACCCCTCACCATGTAGATCCGGGGGCACATGCACTCCTCCATGCCTTCCCGGACAAGTGGTAGGAGTAGCAGTGGGAGCCACAGGACGAGCCACCAGATAAGCAGCTGCCTGACAAGCAGCACACAGCGGCAGAAGCCACCCTCATGGCTCCATCCTGCACTCACCCCATTCCAGCTGGGCAGTGCTTGCCCCAGCTGCTGTCCCAGCCCTGTCCCCACTCAAGGCCAGGGGGGCCTTGATCTGCACCCCCATGCCCCTTCCCTTCCCTTCTCCCTCCCCCTACCTCTCCCTCTCCCTCTCCCTCTCCCTCTCCCCATCCACCACAACAGACTTACCAGCTGGAAAAAGCTGTATCGAGCATCGTAAAGTTGAAACCTACTTTGGAACTTTGAAACAGGGTGTCAATTTATAAACATAGTAAGTGCAGTTCATCATAACTCAAAAAGTCATAAATTGAGGACTGCCTGTAGTATCCATAGAGACTTAATTCACCCAGAATTGATGCATTTTTACCTTTTTTGAAACTGCTGCAAGTTTTAGCACAGGTACTCTATAAACAAACTTTTAAGTAGCACTTTGGCACCTACTTATGTATAGAAAAACACTTTTTTTGCAAAAATATCTATCTATCTATCTGATTCACTTGATTGTCCAAAAACACAAATCTACGTCATCATCCTCATTACAATAACCACACCGTGCTCCTGTGTGCCCATGCACCATATGCCCGTTGCCATATTGAAACATTACAATTGCACAAAACCACCTCTGTTCCCTACACTCCCCTCTCCTTTCTACCACACAACTGCTCACAATCCCTCTGTTTCCTTCCTTTGTTCTTAGCCCAATGTTTTCATCATTCTCTTTTCCCATGTTGTCCTCATCACACCTTTTCTTCATGATGTTAGTCCAAAGTCAAAAGCCTCATGACTTACCACAGGGGTTTTCAACCTTTTAAAATAAGTGTACTCTCATTGGTCCCCTTTTTAGTAGGTGTATCCTTCAGGGGGAGTGGTGGCAAGTGCCCAGATGCAGAATGTTGGGGGGGTAGCAATTGGCCAGACGTGGAGTGGGGGTATGGTGGAGTGGTGGCAGTGCAACATCTGCATAGCCCTGCTCTCACCCCACTCCAGTCCTGCTCCTGGGAGGCAGTGGCTCAGGGTGGTAGCACTCCATTCCCACCCACCCCCAACATAACCCCTGGGACCTTTCAAAGTTTTTTTTTTTTTATAAAACATTTTATTAGAAAACCATACTATAACAAAGGACTCAAAACGACCCCAAACAGAGGCCTCACAAAAGGGTAATACAACATTTCAAATAACATAATACAAAACATTGGAATTGATATCATATTGCACGTCATCTCATTTGTACACAATATCTACAACATCTCTGAGTATTGGCTATCTAACACATATTACACATATCATATTAGACATCCTGTACGTCCATGTTCCCCCCCCCCCCAAAAAAAAAAAAAAAAGGAAAGCGAAAACACTGAGTGCAATATAGGTCTCTTGTTGTCTCTATCCCATGTGCAACCCTAGCCAGCCTTTTCTACTCACAATGCTTACTCTTAGTTTAGCCTATACCTGTGCTGGGCTGAAACAACCACCTGAAGTCCATCTCTTGCCAGAATTTTTCCTCCCCTACTTCTTTCGTATTTCTTTCCCTAGCTCTATAGAAGTGCAGCTCATGCATTACTAACTGCAGACACTCCGTCATGGAAAAGCACCACCCCTTTAGAGCCAACAAGGAGCGTACTTTCCATAGTGCTACTTTGGTGCATGTGATTAAAACCCTCACCCCCCATGTCCCATCTGTCCCCTCTGATAAACCATAGAGAACATTTCTGGAAGTGTGACCCCCATTCCTCTTCCCATATCCTTCAAATACCTCCAGGGATACTCATGCCCCTAGCTGACAACCCTCAACTTATCCTGTAGCTCATTAGGCTGGGCCCTAGCAGAGTCAATAGCATTTTAAGACATGGTGACCCCACAGCTCAGCACTGCTCAATAGGTGTGTATACTCCAGATAACCCCCATAAAGGATCCATGTGCTAATTAGCCCCCAACTCATGACTGGAAATGGTTGTTCTTGTCACAAGTCTTGGTATGATGCTCCAAACATTTATATGCAAATGAGACATAGAGCAACTTGGTCTGGCTTCATCTTATGGAGGGGGGGCAATGCTAGTCATATGCAATAGGATGAGAGAAGGGGTGACAGAGAGATTCTAGCTGAACTGTTTTGGGTCTTGTTTGTTAATGTTTGCCAGACATTTAAGGCTGATGAAGATACAGGAATCATTGTAAATGGAAAAGAAAGATACAATTCAGCTGTGGGAATGAAAAACAAATTGAAATGTATGCAGTGTAGTGGCTCACCATGACTTTAAAAAGAGTCAGTGCTGAGGGGGACTGTGCTTAATGGGCACTATTGTATATTTTATTTTGATGGGTTGTACTAACCTATCCTTGTGGTAGGTTCTGATGTGACAGGGGAGGTACCAGGAAGTGTTTTTTGGCATAGGTAGTTTTACTTATCTGGCAGAGGAGATACCCTTCTTTTCACCTTTGAATGACTTTGTATAGTTCAGGAGGTGGGCAATTATTTTGGGTGAAGGGCCTCTTACTCAGTTTTGGTAAGCTGTTGAGGGCTGCATGGGTAGACCCACCCCTTGACAGGTGTTCTGCTCTCTGGTCAGCATCTTGGGATCAACATCCTAGGGCCAGCACTGGTGGGGCCCAAAGCAGGGCACAGGCTGGCAAGGGTCCGTGGAGCTGGGCTGGGCTGCACCAGCAGGGAGGTGGGGAGCTGGCCTGGCTCCATAGAGACCCTGCCAGCTGGGACCCTGTGCTCCTGCCACCCTGCTCTGGGCCCCACTGGCACTGGCCCCGGGACACCGGTGCAGGCCCTGAGCTCCCTCTGGCTCTCACATCTGCTCGCTCCCAGTGCCCCTCCAGCCTCATGGTACAGATGGGGGGCGGGGGGCAATGTGCAGCCCCAATCTCCTGCTCCCTGGCAGGGAAGGAGCTGGTGCTGAGCACAGGGGAAAAGCAGCCCCTTGCCTGTCCCATGGCCAGCGCTCCCTGCTGCAGCCACTTGCAGCCTGCATGGGGCTGTCCTGAGCAGGCACAGGCAGCCCCATGCAGGCTGTGAGCAGCTGCAGTGCAGGGCGCTGGCCATGGGGTGGGAAGGGGCTGCTTTTCCCTCACACTCAGCACCAGCTTGTAACCTGCACCTGCTGCCAGCCTGGGCCTAGCGCCGGCTCTGGGCTCACCCATCAGGGCTGTGCATGGTGGCAGCAGCTGCGGCCCCCCCACTTGCTGTGCTGGGCAGTGTTTGCTGCTGCTGCTTGCCTGGAGCTTGCATGCTGGGCAGCCCTGAGGTGGCAGTGGCAAACACTGCCTGGCACAGCAAACCGGGGGGGCCGCAGCTACTGCCACCATGCACAGCCCTGATGGGCGAGCCCAGAGCTGGTGCAGGGCCCAGGCTGGCAGTGGGGGCAGGTTATAGGTTGGTGCTGAGTGGAAAGTGGCCCCTCCCCCACCCCGTGGCTGGCACCCCACATTACAGCTGCTTGCAGGCTGTGAGCAGCTGCAGCGTGGGGCACCGGCCACGGGGCGGGGAGGGGCCACTTCCTCCATGTCGGGAAGGAGCCCAGGGAAAAGAGGCCCCTCGCCCACCCCATGGCTGGTGCTCCCTGCTGCAACCACTCGCAGCCCAGGCAGGATTGTTCTGAGCAGGCACAGGCAGCCCCAGGTGGGCTGAGAGTGGCTGCAGCATGGGGCACCAGCCATGGGGTGGGGGAGGGGCCGCTTTCACCCCCCTGCGCTCAGCTTTTTCTCAAACCACTTTTACATGGGCTCCTTCCCTGCCCAGGGTTTTCTCCTGCCCTCCCCCCCACTTACCTGAGTTTCTGGCTGGGGCAGCTGTATGGTCCCAGGCCAGAAGCCCCTGCTAGGGCTTCTGACTGGGGGAGCAGGGCCGGGTGGGCCCTGCTGTTGCAGGAGCCCACCGGGGCTTCCCCTGTGTCCTCATGTTTTACAGGAACCAAGGGCAGATAAACATAAATTTTCTAAATTTTTTAGGGGCCCTGTGGGCTAGATAGAATGGCCTCAGAGGCCGGATCTGACCCATGGGCCATATTTTGCCCACCCCTGGTGTAGTTCGATGGTGAAGGCTTGTCCTTTTCACTGTGGGCAGGCTGACCCCTGTGAGAGTCTACATATGCTTCCAAATGTGAGGATTTTGGCTACACAATTTATGGTGGGGGGATTGTAAGTCTGGGAAGTAGGATACTTGCTGATGGTAGCACTGCACGGACTTGAATGATTGAGTTCTGCTCATTCAATAGAATCTGGAAACGATTGGCCGATCTGAACCAAGACATAAAATTAAAAAAAAAAAAGAAAAAAAAGTGGTAGCTTCCTATCAGTATGTAACTTAGTCTATAGTTAAGAGAGTATTAGGATTAGATAGGGGTAGATCCAGGATGTCCCAAAGGGAGGTGAGGGAAAAGCAACCCGCTGCATGTGTGTGGCTGCCCCCCTGCTCCTAGCCTCCTCTGCCTGCACTGGTGTGAGCAAACCATGCCGCGGGAACCTCTGGGAACTTTTTAAAGTCTCTGCAGCAGGTAAAAATACCCTTTCCCTTCCCCTTTATGCTTAGAGGCATGTCTTCTTCCCTCCACTTTTGCCTCACCTTTCCCCCCACCGCCTGCCACTTCTGCTTTCCCCACTGTTCTGGGTAGTATGAAGCACCAGAACCAGGTGGGCTGCATGATTGCTGGGCTCAGCTCAGGACAGGGACAGCAGCAACAGCATAATGGGAGAGTAGTTCCCCCATCCCTGCCTTGTCTCCCTTGGAGCAGGTGAAGGGAAGAGGAACCCACTGTCCCATCCCTTCTTCCACTCTCCTTGTTCTCAGCTGCATCCCCCACAGGCCCAGCTGGGGTGCTTTCCTGCCCCCAGGACAGTGGGGAAAGCAATGGTGGCTGGTGGGAGGCAGGAAGGGGAGAGGAAAAAGCATGCCTGTGAGCATGAAGGGGAATGGAGGGAGGATTTTCACTTCCTTTAGGGACTTACAATAGTCCCCAGAGGCTGCTGTGGTGCAATTCAATCCAAAAGGGGGTGCAGCTGGGCCACTGCATGCCCTCTGGATCCACACTTGGGATTAGCTGGGAAATCTCTTCTGACTGTCCTTTAGCACCTCAAGGCTATAACTCATGTCTCAACAATGTTGAGGCCTTAAAATATTTTTTTAAAGTTTGCAAATACCATCTGGCCTGTGAAATCTGGTGTCATAGCAATATTACCCATTTACAGGAACTAATGTTTGTGGCAAATAGTCTGGTCTTTTAAAGGACTCAATTGTATAAGTCTGTTTTTACCACTAGAAACTTCTATCTTCTCCTGAACAGAAAAGATAATGCTTCATTTTTTTAAATCAAAAGTGCTGTGCAATACTGCTGTGTACAGTTTTAACCAGATGCCATATTTCTACTCAGAGGTGGCTGTATTTTAATGGTGAATGGGATGACCTCTGTGAATAGTTCATACAATATTTTAAGTCCATAATGTGTTTGGGATCCTCTGAGATGAAAGGCTCTGTAAGAACGTAAGATCATTATCATTAGCATCTGTTCAGAGAGAACAATACAGTGCAATTGCAGAATGCTTCATGTGTTTGCCAAAGGCAATTGTTCTTATTTATGCTAGTAATTTCTACCTGGCACAAGCAGAGCTCCAACTACATAATAAAGACAAAAGGCCTGGTCATATGAGTGTCTCCTAACAAGCCCTTTTATCATTGTAGCTTTTGTTGTAGAATATGGAGAATATTTGGGGGCTAATGGGATTCTAGCATTTCCTTTCTTTTTTCTTTTCCAGGAATAGTTCTGGACTCTGGGGATGGTGTCACACACAATGTTCCCATCTATGAGGGGTATGCTTTACCCCATGCCATCATGAGGTTGGACCTAGCAGGCAGAGACCTCACTGATTACCTCATGAAAATCCTCACAGAGAGAGGCTATTCTTTTGTCACCACTGGTAATAAGCTTCTTTTCTATGGGTATTCATTGACTTTATTGTATGTCTTGTTGCACTGCATGTATCCACCAGAGTGTGCATTGCAGGGAGCCTGCTTCAGTTAGGTAGCTGAGCTGTGGATGAAGCAAGCTTATGGACCTCTTTGTTTTCTAAGACCTGTGATGTCCATGTAATGTAGGCTGAGCAGGCAGAGGAAATGCACATCATAAAGTTCCATGTATAATCACAATCATCATACTCTCAAGAGGAACTAATGTATGTCTTGTGTTATGGCTGCTGTTATGGCTAATTTCAGCAGAGCTTGCAAAGGCTTGTTGCAAACATGAATTAATTTGCCCAGTGTTGCTACGAAGGATGTGTTGTAGCATCATACTAATTTTACAGGTAGGAAAACTTGGGCATGAAAAAGTTAGGTGGCTTATTGAGTCTACTTAGTGGTCACTATCAGAACAATGACTTAAGATCGGGAGTTCCTGAATCACAGATTTGTGACCACATTGCCTGCAGGCGTATACATAAACGTGCATGACAAGATCTATCCAGTGTGCATCTCTTAGCTGTCAAATTGTATATTGATATAACTTATTGTTGGATGTCTATAGCGGAACGTGAGATTGTGCGAGACATAAAAGAGAAACTTTGCTATGTGGCTTTGGATTTTGAGAATGAAATGGCAACAGCTGCTTCTTCTTCCTCTCTTGAGAAGAGCTACGAACTTCCTGATGGGCAAGTCATCACCATTGGCAATGAACGATTCCGATGCCCAGAAACTCTCTTCCAGCCATCCTTCATAGGTGGGCCATGCCTGTGCTTTCAGTTTCTGACTAAATTTGAAAAGAAAACTTGGTTTAGTTTAAACCTTGAGATTTTAAGACATAGGATCTTGTTTTGAAATGTACTGAGAACCTGCAGCTTTGTCAGGAGCTGAGGCTGACAGTCAGGCTAGTTGCTCTTTAAAGACATTAGATTTATCATCTGGGTGCTGCCTGTCAGTTTAGAAAGCAATAGGATTTGGAAACAGTGATTTCACTAGAGTCAGATCAAAGCTAACAAACCAGTATTTGTACTCCCCTCAGAAGATACTTCTTCCAGTTTAGATTGGCTGATAATTATGGCTAAGTGCAGACATTTGGGGGAGCTGGGGGGGGGAGGGGTTAGATTGGGTTAAAAATGGCCAACCAATTTAACTTAACTTGCTCAGGTGAGGACCTTGCACTTAGTCTCATTGATTGGAAATCAATCTAAACCCATAACAGTACAGAAGTTCTGTGCACACAGATCAGTCTAAAAATGGTGGTACCTGATCTATGATAGACCTGGATCAACGTACACTCAAACTTAATTGATCTAGGTTAGGCTGGTGAATGGAACCTCTCTATACTTACCTGTGTAGCCCCGGGGTTGGAAAGCCCAGCTGCCAGCTCCGACCCTGGGGCTGCATTTTTCCTACCAGCCCCTGGCACCAGGATATTTTATAGCTCTGCTGCCCCTCATCCCCCACCCCAGCCAGTGGACCAGCCAGCCCTCCTCCGCCCCTGAACCCCCATCCTGCAAGCTGCTCTGGTGCTGGTTTTATCAGCATTTGTCACTGCTGGGAGCCGAGGAAGGCAAGTATTGGTGGGGGAAAGGGTGGGAGGGATGGGAGTGTAGGTTCACTGCGGAGGGTCGGGGGACTAAAAATAATCCATGGTTTCCCCCCAAGCTCCACCACAGACCATGTAAGCCTCCCTGGTCCCCCCAAGCCCTCTCACAGATCCCACAGACCTTGCCGGCCCCCCAACCTCCCACAGCTTCTGCCTGCCCCCCCATTCCCTTGTGGATTCTTCCTGACCTCCCATCCTTCCTGTGAATACCGCTTGCCCCCCTGGGTTTCCCCCAATCTTTGCTGTCGATAGTGCCTGCTCCCCACACCCCTTATTGTTCCTGCAGACCCCACCTTCCCCCCACTCCCCTGTGGGTGCTTCCTGTCTCCTGATGTCCTGGCAGACCCTCAATCTCCCCCAAGCCTGCTTGCCCCCCTGATTCCCCCAACTCCCCCACTAGCCCCCCCATCCCAACTTACATTAGTTTGGGTGGTCATTTTTAACACAATCTAACCTTCCTGAATATCTGCACTTAGTCTATAACTGTAACTCAGCATGTAAGAGAGACAAATATGTCATAATTCATGAAAGTTCTCATCCAGATTCTGCCCCTGCTTTAACAATCAGTTCCTCTAATCTGGGGGCGGGGGAAAACTTTTTGGCAGGTGTGCCACAAGGTAGGCCCCACAACCTTCTTGAGTGCCACTCCTTTCCCCTTCTCCTGCCCAATCTATTGCTCTGCTTTCTGCTCCCTCCCCAATCTGCTGCATGTCACACACAATGCCACGCTGGTGGCACTTGCTGTGGGTTGGCCACCCCTGCTGTAATCTATGACTTGAGAAGCAATAGAATATAAAACCATATATCATTAGTTTCAAATAGTTTGCCTTCAGCTCTGTGTAGAGTTGACACTCCGCCTCAGTCAGGATTTGTTAGATCACAATGATACATGACAATGTGCTAACTATATCCCTGGTCCTTCATGTGGTTAGCTCTTTTGTGGGAAATGTATATTCCCATAAAGGGACTCTACTCACCTTTCACCCAGTTGTTCTAACTAGTTTGTAAGAATCAAATTAGCCGAATGGATTTAGGAGTGACCTAGCTAATTCCAAAATACTATATTATAGGAATAGAAGAATATTGTGGGAATATCTCATTTCATGCTTTTCTATTTGCTAAATAAAGACATCAGTTTATACTTGAGGCTGTCTAAGTACCCAGAGCACAGTGGGAGAGAATCACTTTTTTCAAGTATGCTTTAGGTGTGCAATTGTAATCCTACCTCACAAGGAGATGACATGGAAGGTGAGAAATAGCACTTAACTGTATAATCCACCTTCTTCCTAGCACTGTGTAGCTTGTTCCCAGAATATTGTCAAGGGATCATTGATTGTGATCTTTCTGAGTCTCCCATTCATTTTGATGATAAAGAAAAAGAGTTCATTATTTTGTTTAACAAAATCAACAATGGTGTGTGCAAATATTATTTTCAAACAGGAATGGAATCTGCAGGTGTTCATGAAACCACTTACAACAGCATTATGAAATGTGATATTGACATCCGTAAGGATCTCTATGCTAATAACGTGCTCTCGGGGGGGACCACAATGTACCCTGGTATTGGTGATCGCATGCAAAAAGAGATCACAGCTTTGGCTCCAAGTACCATGAAAATTAAGGTAATTTTAACATTTTGTACCAATTTTTTTTCACCATTCTTTAAAAAAAAAAAAAAAATCAGACTGTATACACCCACTATAAATGTTCGTAAGCAAACATTCTTTAGAATGGAAGACTTGGAAATAGCAAAACTGGATTCTCTACCTGGCTTTGTTGTAGGCTTTATGTGACCTTGGGTAATCTCAAAATAGGATTGAGAAAGGGTCTTGTCAATTGTTGACATAAAAAATAGTAGTTGAAGCTACGTGAGTGGATCAGGTCATCTAAAGAAGCTGTAAAGGGAGATGAGGACAAAAGCCAATGGGGTTCTTTTGGAAACTAGGTTAAGAGAGGAGAAAAAAGTAATAAAAAAGACACTGAAGGAACAGCCAAAGAAGTAAGAGAATGTAGCTGCAAAAAGAAAGAACAAGTACAGCCAAGAAGTCACTGAGGGTGGATAGAGGTCAACGAAATTTGGACGAAGAACTTTTTAGAGACAAGTGAAAGCCGTTTTAGTGGAGCTCAAAAGCTGCCAACTAAAGGGAAATTTACTGTACTAATAATGATAGAAAATCAGTAGTGAGAATGCAATACTTTTCAGGCTATGTAGAAAGATCCTTTCATGATTGGCTTGAGTCAGTAGCCTTGTGTAGTGTACTGTGTATTTGTTTGCATGATCTTGAACTGTATTTTCTTGATCCTTTCATCACAATGTGCAATCGGTGTGCCACAGAGAAAACAAGAATTATTGTGAGAGTTGTTGAGCACTGTGAAAATAGGAAATTTCCCAAAGAATCAACAAAAAGTTAATAGAGGTGCTTCTATAATTATGATAAATTGAGGAAATGATAGTATTCCATGACTTGTACCGTCACCTCCAGCTGCATAATGTAGTGGTGGTACAGTGGAGTGTAAAATAGAAATTTTACAGATTAATTACACGAGAATATTATTATTATTATTACTGTTAACATGGAAAGCAAACATACAACTAAGGTATATTTTTAGTAAATATACATTTAAGCAGTGAGGAAAAGACTCAATAACATTTTAGTAGTAGTAGTAAAGATATATTTTATTGGCTTTTTTCTTTGCTGCTTTAAAGTAAACATTTTTAAATGGGAACATAGATTTACTATGGTTAGTTATTAACACGGTACACTTAATTTCCAACCTCACCTCTAGTCTTCACATCCTGTAGTAAGCCACATTGATATGCTTGTATGCATTTGCAAAGGTAGCTTATATTGGAGTAATTATTAAGGTATTTGTGACATGGGACTCATTCAGTCTTTCACTAAGTGCCCTAATCACCAGGTTACAGCTTGCTTTCATTATGGCCTTAAGAATCATGCATTCCTTTCTGTTCAGTGGTGCAAGTTCAGTAGGTAAGAACAAGGATAACTACTTAAAGCCATCCTTGTTGATAGGCTAGTTGTTAGAGCTGTCCCTTGGGAAGTAGGTGATGTAGATGTGGCTCCCTTTTGAGGAGGTCCTAGAATCCAGGTTTCATAGTTTGGGCAAGTACTCTACCCAGTGTGACATAATAAAGGGTTAGTAAGCAACCTATACCACTTCCTCTTATTTTAAAAACATGAGTGTGACATTCTTGGTTCTTTCAAATTGACCTTGTACACATTTGTCCTGAGGAATGGGTGGTGCCCTCTGGATCAAAGTTTATGTCTCTTAACTCAGAGACATACATCATGGGGAGGGCCTGGAGTTCAGACACATTTGTATGATCAATGTGCTCTGCTGGTTTGCACTAGGCAACTCTTTGCTCGGGGTGGAGATTTTTTATAATTACCATTCTGATGCATCTAACTCTCTGTATGCACTGTGCAGAGGACCTGGGTATCCATGTCTGAATTTTGAATTTTGTTTTGTGGGACTGAGATGCCTAATGTATGACTTGTAGGCATCTGAATTCATTTCTTTTTAACTGTTCCTAACTGAAATTCATGGTCTTGTCATATTAGACACTATGGATGCATAGTGCCCCAGAGAGTTTACTAAGTAAACAAGCCAGGCAAACAATGGAAGAAGAAACAAGTGTATGAAAATGATATGATTTACCCAAGATAACACAGCAGGTTAGCCAACCTAAGTCTATCAACAATAGTGCACAGGACATACGATGCAGTGCCAAGCAGAGATGCCTGAGCTGGCCCTGTAGACACTAGCCTGGGCACCAGAAAGAGTATATTCATATTAAATATAATGTGGCTCTCTTCCCATGCTGATTTAATCATAAGAACTACCCCGACAGTGAGGTGGGGTATTTCTATGCTGAATTTTGCTGTGTCAGCTTTGGCCATGTACAGACCTCCAGTTTCTCCTGGGAAAGTCACTGATATCCTAGGAGAAACCATGAGTGTACAGATGTTCAAGATTTTTCTCTCAGAATCAAATTGGCCACTCCAGGAAGAAAATAACTTGGGGACAACCTGGGAGAGTTTCTCCTGTCACTCATTGGACTCTACTGCTCTGCGTCCTTCACAATCCCCACATTGCACATAGGCTGACTCTGAGAAGTCTGGATGAGCCAATCAGGGCTGCCCCATGCATTACTGCCATTTGTTTCCAGGCAGACTGAGAGAGTCTGCAAAGCATGCTGAAATGTGTGCACAGGGAACTCCTAGCTACTCAGTGTCAGCATTGCAACCTTACTCTCTTCAAAGGTTCAGAATTCAAATATCTGTTCATGTGTCTCCAGGTAAGTTTTTTTACCAAGAGAAAATCTCAAAACATTTGAACATGTATACGTAGCCACAGGCTAAGTCTGCTACCTTGTTCACTTGGTCAACATTGCCTCTTCAGGGAGGCAATCTGAAGAGAAGTTAGGCCAAAGATATTTATTTGTTATATTCATGCACATCCATACCTCTGGATTTATTAGACAACAACAAACTAGTTTTATGTGGGCAGATCCCGGATTAAGAAAAGAGGACTATGACAGATGCCACTGACCACCCCTCTGACCTTTGGGAGGATTGGGGCGAGGCACAGTTGGAGCCCCTGGGTGGTGGGGGACACTAAAATGAGGGAGGCACAAGTAGGGAGCAGATGGAAGGAAAGAGGAACCTGCACACAGCTTCCACTGTCTCCAGCACACCTTAGCACCCATGTCTCCATTCCCTACAGCCATGGTTGGAGCAGGGAAGGAACAGTCTTCCTAAGGCTCCCCCCGTTCCTGGGGCAGAAGTTGGGTCTCTCTCTCTCCTGCCCCTGCTCGCTGTGCAGATGCCTCTTCTGCCTCCCCCCCCCCTCCGGTCTGGGAGCTCCAGTTGTGAGGAACAGCTGTTCAGACTACCAGGCTTGGCAAGGGACAGCAGCAGCGGACAACCCTCCTTCTCCTTGTCTGGCCTCTCCCATGTGCCCAACCCAGTGGGAGCAGAGGCAGGAAGAGGGAACTGGCACCATACTATTCTCCCCAGCTGAGCTTGGCATCCCATGTAGCTGCTCCCCACAGCCTCTGGTTGTAGTGAGTCAGGAGCTCCCCCCACCTGGCACCCAGGTCAGCTAGGAACAGCAAGCAGGGTTTCTACCGTAGGTAAACTCTGCAGTGGAGGAGAGGGGAGGTGCTATTGAGTGCTGGAATGCCTTACCTACTTTGGATACTCAGAAACAGTCCCCAGCTGCTGCTGTTGCCATGGTTTGATCTATATTCCCAGTTGTTACTTTGGCAATGGCAGCATGGTATGTGTACACCCAGCAACTTTGTGGGGCTGCTTTTGCTGCTGGGACATGGAGACAAGGGACCCATTCTGGCACTCCTATTAAGTAGCACCCTGTGGATGTTGTCCAACTTGCTTTCCCTAAGACAGGCCACTGGCTTCACCCTTCCTGTGCCTGCTCCCTAACCAAAGCCTTCCCCTGGAATCCCCTCCAGCCATGCCTCACCCCTCTTTCCCCCTCCCCCAATGGTATGATCTCACCTTAGTTCTGTCTCAGACTTTTCAGAGATCCCAGGCATCTTGGGCTATGGAGAATTGAAGCCAGTTTGTATGCCTTCTGGAAAGCTGACTCTGGTATACAGTGCAAGTGGGGGGCGGGGGGGGAAGCAGTCACATGGATTTGCCCCTATATATATGTCAGTCTTTGCAAAAATGTACATGAGATGCCTCAAAACTCCCACTTAAATAGTCCTTTTAGATGGACTGAATGATCTTCCTAGGTCCCATCTGGCCTTACAATCTATGAATCAATGAAAATAAATTCTTCCAGGTAATATTGTCATGGAGTAGAGCCCACTATCAATTTAACTTCACTTTCATTAAATATGCTGCTGATTCAAGTCTGATAAACAAGGAGCATCAAGATTAAAAAAAAGATTGGTGAGTTTGGGTGCCTCAGTTTTGGGTTTTTTTTCTTGAGACTCTTAAAAGAGGCATCATTTAAGAACATAAGAAGTACCATACTGGGTCAGACCAATGGTCCATCTAGTCCAGTATTTTGTGTCCAGCAGCTATAAGGGGAGAGCACTGAACTAGATAAATCTAGAATGATCTATCCCCTATCCATTATCCTCCCTGACATCCACCATTATTGGTTCAGAGGACACATCTCCAACCATTCTGTTCAATAGCTATGAATAGATCTATCATTTATGAACTTATCTAGTTCCTGTTTGAACCTGGCTATGCTAAATTCCAAGCACCTTTCCTCTGAGGCCTAATTTGAAATTATTCACTCAGATTCAGTCATTGCTTTTGAAAATCTTTATCCAAAAAAGTTTACAGGGCATGATCCTGTGAGGTGCTAAGCATCATCAGCTACCTCTTATTGACTGAGATGTTCAGAACTTCAAAGAATCAACCTAAAATGTAGGGAAGTCAGTTAACTATGGATGGATAAGTCCCAGTGGAGAACCTGATAAGGTTTTACAGCATACCCCAGTGAAATGGCAGTCTAAGAATTTTGAAAAGGGATCATAGGCTGGGTTACCCAGGTATCTTTGTGGCAAGTGGTCCATCTACAACCAGGTGATAAACCCCTGATCAGCATTTGTTTAACTGCAGGGTAGGTCAAGTGATCAACATTTTGTGGTTATCTGCAAGTGACTCTACATCACTCTTTACCATCTTTGGGCCTGATTCAGAATACAATTGAGCATCTGCCACTCTATTGGCTACCCTTTTGGTGAAAGCTATAAGATAGTCATAAGTCAAATCATGCTCTCAGCTACACTGGAGCATCTCTGAGGACTTCAGCTGCCAGACAGAGAAGATGACCTATTGATGGTATTACCTCAGCAAAATTTCCCTTGATGTAGAGAGGAAGCAGAATTTCATTTAATATGTTTGCACAGAAAGGAGACATCATTATGTCAGCTACTTGTTTTCTCTCACTGAGAAGTCTTCCACTTTTCTTCTAGATGATTGCACCACCAGAGCGTAAATATTCTGTCTGGATTGGGGGTTCAATCTTGGCTTCCCTCTCCACCTTCCAGCAAATGTGGATCAGCAAAGATGAATATGAAGAAGCTGGCCCCTCCATTGTGCATCGCAAATGCTTCTGAGTGTGCTCATGATATACCATCACTAATAAGTAGTCGTGTCTCTCCACGGCACAACCACCTTTGTAAGAAATATGTGTATTAGGCTTTCTACCACTGCTTTTAAAAATGCAATAATGGTTGTCAAGCTGATTAGTGTAGTGCATCCTATTTCTGAATGCTAAAACAAGATTTTAAATATTTTAGTGTCATATGCCTCCCAAGATTAAGAGCATAGACTTGCATAGACCTCTTTATCCCTGGGTCTTGGACCATTAGATGGATGTTCAAGAGTTAAAGCTATCAAGGCTGCTGTGATGTTGATGTTGGTGTTGTTACCCTCCATCAGTAGATGGAGAATCTGAACCAAACAGAAATTAAAATGATTTTTCTAAAGTTCAACTGGCTGAAAATCCTTCCCATACAGAGGTCCAGCAGACAATTTATGTCCCACTTAAGCCAGGGGTAAAGGACCTAAGTGGTACATGCGAGTTTGGTAACTTGCTTCACAGAGGTCATTTTTATCCACAGTAAGGGGTATGGAGACACAATGTATTATATATTAAAAGTGGACTGAACACATGGTCAATCCTAGTAGGGTAGAAAGGATATGCTTGAAAAAATGTACAATAATTATACTATGTGGGAAAGTTACTACATGGTTTCTGTTCCATGTCCACTCCCATACTCAGTTTCATCTTAGAACAGCCCCTTGCTCAATGCAAACTGACTCCATGTTCATTCCCAGCCAGGCATTGTAACAATGCCTATTAATGCCTATTGCAGGCAGCTAGCTTGGGGGAGAAGTAGTTGGTTGTCTCCTTCTTACTGTGTGCATCTACTTGTGCAATTAGCATGTAGCAATTAACTGGCACAGTTTGTGCCGGAGTCAGCTGCTCCTGGGCACAGCATCTGCATGTGCACCTGGGATTGCAGCAGTTTGAACTGGAGCATAGCATCCTGGGCTGGCAAGGGGCCCAGCATGTTAGTCCTGGGCTCCAGGTGGCAGTGTCAGGCAGCATAGGGGCTGCCTGGGGCATGAGGGTGCTACAGTGTGGAGCTAGGTGGCAGGCAGCCCCTGCACTGTAGCACGTGCCTTCATGCCCCAGCCAGCTCCGGTCACAATCTACACGTGTTTGAGCACGCATAATTACTCTGCTGTAGGATAATACTTGTCCTGAACAGTACTATCCTATGGCAGAGTTCATTTACTACACCCTAATTCCAACAGACGTGTAGACTGTGATGCCTTACTGTGGAGATCATTAGATCAGTAAAGCACATGTATAGATAGACATGTAAAGATACACCTAGTAATAATTGGGTTGTTTGTCCATGTCCTTAGCAGTAGATGTAGTAAATTTAATTGGTCCTTTTGTACAAATGTCCTTTTTTGTGGAATTTGCAAAGAATCTTTTATTTTGCTTATGTCTGTTTGGGAGTTGCCCATGCTATCAGTCAGGAGCATTGATAAACTGCAGTAGCTTTCGTTTGTTTTATGTGAAACAGATTAAAATTACCTACTACACTTCATTCTGCTTAAAAGTCTCTCTCTCTCTCAAACAGTGAAATGTTGTTGTTCTTGTTATAGCAAAAATTTATTACTTGGTAAATAGCTGCCCTTTCAAATATATTATCAAACTGGTCTACTTTTAATGGGTCAATAAAAGTGCAATTATTCATGAAATGCTAATGTGAGTTACCTTAATTCCGTGGTGCCCAGTATATCTATTAAACATATACCAACTAGTAATCATAATTCAATTAAGTTAATTAAGTTATGAAAATTACTTTGTTAAATTCTAGCTGAATATTTAGAGAACAGTTGTCACAATTTCTATAAAAATCTATATTTGCCTTTATGGTAAACTTTCAATTTATCTGAAAGACATAATGCATTGTATTCCAAGTTGCCTACAAGTATCAAATGCAGGTATGAAGACACTTCTCTACTGTGTTTTAATCACCGGGTAAGTGCAGTTAACGTATGGATATAATTCTCCCTTTGACTTCACTTGGTGTTTTGCCTGTTTCAGGCTCATTCACTCTCCATGTAAGTATTATTCCTGTTCCTAGATGGTGGAAGATGAGGCACAATGAGGTAAAGTGACTGGCCCACGGTCACATGATGAGCAGTGTCAAAGGTGGGACTAGAATTTAGGATTCTTGGCCCATAGTCCACTGCTCTAGCAACTGGACCACGGACATTGTTTCTAACTGGCTTGCTTACTCACTCGCTCTCTCTTTCTATCCTTGCCAGTGATATCATTTCTGTCTGTACCCATAAATCCATTATGCACAGATTGAGGGAATAATTGTCATTAAGGATAGCTGCCCCCTTTTCAAGGAAGGAGAGGGGATCAATTCAGTGCATATTTTGTTGAATTTCTATAGCATGAGGTTGTCGATTCAGGGCTTTTTTTGGTGAGGTTTTATCAACTTTTTCAACTTTTTACTCGAGCTGGGCTCTGGGGAAAAAGGATGGTCTTTAAATTCCAGTTTTGCAGAAGCAGATTTTTCTCTTCTAGCTACAATGACTGATGGGTCATTTAAAGCACAGCATTCCAAAATCAGAAAAAAAATCGCAGGTGCTGTATATACATGACGGGTTATTCTCAGAGACAACAAAGTATTTGTCAAGTGGTGTGGTCAAGGACAAAAAGTGATAAACTGTTGTTAAATCAACTAATTTTATAAAGAAGTCTGCTCATCTGTTCTTCATTTAGCCTCTCGGATATGGACAGTCAGCTGTCTGTCTGTCCCCTAACCTGACCCTGCATATTTGGTAGGTATTTGATCTTCCATTCATATGCTGTGGGCTTGTCCAGTCCACCTCCTCCTCCTCTCTGCAGCTGGACAAGACTTAAAAAGGTGACATCAAATACTTTTCGGACTGAGTGGCTGATACGTGATTAATAGAAAAGGCCAGCTGTGTGACTGCTTGCGTTCTGTGTATTGCATTATGCATCTGGAATGCCATCCCCTCTACTCAAGCTTCAAAGGTTTTGTGACATGCAGCTTAATTCATAGCACTACTTGGCTTCTATGGAAAGGTTGTTACAGATCCTGACATCAACTATTGTTGGCTACAAATGTCCAACTCGGGATCCTTAAAATTCTAGTTTATTAGGCGGATTGAAACACTGTAATCATAAACCTTGGGGCTGGTCCCCACACACACATACATGCACACATATACACACACACAGTAGCAGGCTACAGAGTCAGGTATACCTATCCTACAAGTGCTGAAGTCTGTCGTTGAGGCTTCTTTCAGTGTGGTGTTATCTTCCAGAAGGGGGTTGCCGGCTGGTCCTTCTGGCTGGACAGGTCTGGTTGAGTTGGAGATCGATGCTTATCTTGCTGGGATCCTATGACCCCAGCTGACTTCCTGCCCTTTGGGCGGGGGGCTGGACTCGATGATCTTCTGAGGTCCCTTCCAGCCCTAATGTCTATGAAATCTATGAAATCAAGAGGGCGCCACTGAGGGTCACTTTTCACTGCCTTTTATCTGTCCCTGGCAGACTTTGGTGACTTCCCAGTTTTCAGGTTTGCCCAATCCAGGGGTCATTGACCCTCCTGGGACTTTCCCCCCCCTCGGTGGCTACTGGATGGCATCTGTCAGCCCCAGGGGTCGTCTGCATGTACGTGCAGGTTTGGGAGTCCGTTGATGAATTTTGAATAGGGCTCTGGGAGCGGTCGATGTGGAGATATTCAGCCCAAAAGTTGGTCTCTGGTGTTGATTAACTCAGGCCAGGGCTTCTAGCCCTTGATCAGTGACGTTTAGAGATTTCCCAGTTGTTACATTGTCTTCTATTGAGTTCTTCCGTTGGCTGATCTGCAGCTTCCCAGGTGTTAATTGCTGTGTGCTACCTTGCTACACATTCAATCACAGATTCACTCGCTCTTTCAGGGGCCAGCCTGATACAGAGAAGGGCAGTTTGATTCCTGCCCTTGTTAACTTTGTTACAATGTATAACTTACTTATGAAACTAAACACATTTAGTTGAAAGTTGAAAGGTGAGGAGTATAAAATATAAGCTACAAATGCCATGGCACACAAATAGATAAAAATACCAAACTACAAGGGGAGATACAAAATGGACACACACAAATTTTATAACACAATTCCTTATCTTAAAGTGAAAGAGAGAGGAAGGAAGAAAAGGTAGAAAAAGAGAAACATATCCAAAGAGGGGAGAGCAAATGCAGGCAAGAGGAAAAGGGGGCTTTCTGCTACACTATTAAGGTGTCCTCTCTGTATTTTTCAGAGACAAATGAAGAGCTTCATACTAGTTCATTACCAGATACAATAATCATGTGGTTGGGAGGGACCTCAAGAATCATCTAGTCCAAACTCTGGTATTCAAATCAGAACATTTGGATCCTATAACTTCCTTTTCCTTTTGAAACAAACTTTACAGATGTTTTTAGAAAGTAAGTTTACACCTTAGTGGCAATGTGTCCTGGCTGGGATATCTTCCTGAGGAGATGCTTCTTCAGTCTGATGAAGGGTTTTTAAACCTGAAAGCTTGCTAAGAAAATTGTTTCCAACTATACAAGTTGGTGTAATAAAAGATATCAGATTCACCCAAAGGACCTTGTTTGCTGAGGAGAAGCACTCAGGACCATCTTAGCCTAGATGCTATATAGACATACTCAAAAACTGCACCAGCACGGATAGCAGCTGCTTGTAGCTATATATAAAAGCACTCCTTTCTCCAAACAATTTTATGGTAGTGGGAGACGAAAGATCTCTGAAGCAGATTCCTCAGAGTCATATTCTAACTACTAGATACCCAGGACACATAGATATCTAGCAGACAAAATTATTTTTTTCATTAATGTGTTTTCAGTTTTGAATGACAATATAAGTTCAAATGGCCAGTAACTGTCTTCTCCAAACAAATGTAAATCAGTATAAATATCTGAGTTTGAAGGTAAATTTTACCAGGGATTTATTGGCCTGGTCTAGATCTATATCACCACTTACCCAAAAAGGCTGACAGAATTGCCCAGTAGTAAATTAAGGACAGAAGCCCTTGGTTGCTCATGAAACTTTTCTTGTTATTTTTCTAGGCAAAGCACCTTAATCTTTAACCTATTATTCTTGTGGCCAGTGCTGTTCAAGAGCTGATCGTCAGCTTTCCGATTAGTTGCGAGTTTATTTTTATAACTCTTTATATTATTAAAACAGAATCAATTGTTATTCAGGTTTTGACATCAAATACATTTTAAACTTTCATGATTTAAAAAAAATAAAATTCTGTAGCCCCTTTCACATCTCCCTTTCATGAATATTCAAATTTCATAAATCTAGGCAACAGTTTCCCCCCAGAGCATGCAATTTCAGAAATTCATTTGTACAGGACATATGCTGAAATCCCAAAAGCAATAAACAGGTCAAATATCTTGATTCCTGAGGTGTTCCCAGAAAACATGTTGGAATATCTCATTTAAGTTGCATTCCATTCTTTTCCATCAGATAGATGATGTGCAAAACTGATGGAAAAAATGATGAAGCATGCTGCTTTGCCTTGTAACAGTTTTTCTTACAGGAAATTGTAATTAAATGATGTTTCTGAAAATGTCAGACACTGAAAAACCTTTAATAAAAGCATCTACAGAGGGACACTGATCAAAAAGCAACACACCCTTCATATCCCCCATTTTTATTTGCAGTCTGCGTCTCAGTCCAAAAGCAGTAGAATTTTCCCATTTATATTTAGAAAATATTCTAGTGAAAACTGGCTTTCATGTCCCTGCAGTATTTTCCACTTAATGTTAATGTACTGTACTGGCCTGCTAAATTCTGAAGGTGAAAGTGGCTCAAAATAAAAGTGAAAGTGACCAACATCTTTTTCATCATTCACTCAGTGGAAAAGATTAGGCATATACATAGTCTAAATGTTCACAAGTACATCATTTTACTTTTTTTTTAGTTTTAGTAATCTCATTGTTAGCAATCCAACTCCAGGGTGTCATAGATAGAGTCCATGGGCCAGATCTGGTCCTTGAAGCTGTATCATCCAGTTCTAGGTGCTGCCTGTGGGTCTTAGAGGGACATACAGGCAGCGTACAGGGTGTGACAGATGGCTCTGTGTTCTGCATATGGTGTATGCTCCCACTTGCATATAGAAGCAGTGGAGTGGCCATAGTATGCAGCACAGCTCTGGAGCACTGGAGTGACTTCCTGCTGATTTGGAGTCATACTGCATATCATGGCTGCTTTGGGGCTGTGCAGCACAGCCCTACAGTGGTGGCAACTCTGAGGCGGTGTAGCCCAGAGGCTGCACACACACTACCTGATTCAGGACATGTGGCATCCAGAATGCAGGCTGGTCCATGGGCCAGATGAGCTTGACATCCCTGATCTAACTAAATAGATGCCTTTAAACAGAAAGGTTAATATACTATATATGCAAGGAGGTGCTAAGCCTCCAGGGACTGAAGCCCAGCTGCAGGTAGTTAGCAGCTAATAGTCTGCCTAGTCTAGAGGCAGGGAGCCAGCTGCAAGTGATGACTAGTGAATAGGGATGGAGCTACAAAGAAATTAAACAAATCCTGGAACAAAGTACAAGAGAAGAGAAAAGCAAAGAGCCTGGATTACCCTTAAGTCTGGAGAAAGACCATAGGCTTTAGGTTTATTTGTATACTTGCTTTTGGTTTGCATTTGTGTCAAAGGCTGGGTATTTTGAGTGACCAACTATAACTCCTTCTGCAGAAACAGATGACCTCCCTGGTGCTTAGGATCCAATCCATGTGGAATGGTGAGATTTGTGCTGGTTTTGTTCTGCCAGTAACTTGTATGAATGTGTAACAGATAGTTTTGCGAGTTGGTTTTGTGGCATTTAACAGTTTAGCTGCTAGTTCCAGAATCTTTCCCCAACACCATTAGTCAGCTTCTTTCTACTATCTGCTTTGGGGCAGGATGATGTTTTCTTTTGGTTTTGGTCATTAGCGAACTATTTGAAAAGAAATTAATGCATCTAACAGTATTATTTAAAAATGTAGCAAATTCTTGAAGCAAAGCATCATGAAGGCAATTGAAATTATTCTGCATACAACTGGAACACTCCTTTTGGATTTCTTTCAGTCTCCAAAACAAAATTCTATTCAAAATCTTTGCCTGGCAACTGTATTCATCTGGCCAGCTGGGGCTGAGGCTTGAGTTTTCAATGCTCAGAATATGAATCTGCATCCTGCAGCTGACTCCATTTTTAATGTGGAAGGAGCTCGATTATGCTCTGAATACGTCCCTAACAATCTGTACGTGGAATCTTATTCAAAATTAAGATGCATTTTGAAAAGGGAATTAATTATGGGCTAAAAGCAGGAGAACCGCCCCTCCCCCCCCATTTAGCTGCTTATATGATTTGGCAAGCCTCTCATTCCTTGGGATGAAGTTGTCTTCGGTGTCCTATAACTGTGTTTTGGCCTTTACGTGAGCTTGCAGACTGCAGAATATCCCTGCGGGGTGTATGGGGTGTGCACTAGTCAAAAGTGTCTCTTCCACCTTGCACTTCATTTACCCACATGTACAGCTCCAGTGATGCCAACTCCAAGCATTCGGAGATCATTCGTTTCTCAAAATTAAGGAACTGACTTAAAATCATGTCTCTAATAATATCTTTGTTTTACTTTTCAAATTTGTTTGCTGGCTTCTGAGCCTTTGGATTTACTCAGGTCTTGTTATCCAGTTTTTCTCCACAGCTATTAAAGCTTTAAAAAAGGCTCCCAGCTTCAGGAACTGAGACTTAAAGAGAAACATGATGGAAAATGAGATTAATAATAAATCATGACTGTAATATTATGTCAAAGGTGTTTTCCTGTGGCAGAGTCAATTGAGAAATTTTTAATGAAATTGATAGTGATGACATTAAAAGGGTAGGCACTTGATGATACAGCAAAACATCTCTATGCTTTAAAGAGGGAAAAAGTAAAGGTTACTTACATTTTTAATTGGTCCCTGAAAATTAAAAGCAAACCTACTGCAGGCTTGTTCATCATTTGAAGAAATATAAGGCAAGAGGGCAATCTGCTTTATTCACTCTGCTGTGCAATTTAATCTTGTTCATTTAGCATTTGGGGAAAATATTTAAACTGTTAGTAGGTTATCTGCGACTGTTTGAAGATGTTTTTTCCTTGAAGATACTCTTCCCCTTGCTCAGCTAGTAATGGGGAATTATGATCTAAAACAATCTTTTGTCCCCAGTAGAACGGGGTGTAGGGAAGAGTCACAAACCATAAAATGAAAGTACTCAATAGGGTAAGCCTAAGTCAGATTTCTCATTTAATTGAGGACTCATGTAATGCAGAGGAAGTGGATCATCTTGTGGAAAAACAGATGTACCACATCACAACTCTTTCTTGACAAAGTAATCAAGACTATGCACTCTCAGGACAGCATAAGGGAAGAGGCAGGGCTTCTCCCAGAGAGGAATGATCAGCAATGTTGGTATGATGAAGTCTACACAATGTTTTATGCCTATTTAGTGAAGAGGCTTCTGCAACTCTTCATTTGTAGAAGCAGCTTTCCTGTTGTGTACTATATTGTGTTCAACCAACTTACTATATGCACCTCTTTAGGTGCTTATAGTGGTCTCTAGGAGGCAGTAACACAGTCACAACTTTGTGTTATCTACAGTCATTGTTTCTAGTCCCTTTCCTCCAGTTCCATCGTGGAGCTTCCTCTGTACAGTGCTCCTGTACCTGTGTGGGGCTGCCAAGGACAGGTCTCCACTGTCTTTCCCCTTGCAGCTGCCAAAGTGTTTTCATTCAGCTCCAGAGCCCAGGAGCTGAGTCTTGCTGTCATCCACCCACCTACTGCCAATCCATCTTTAGCCACACCTTTTGTGCAACTTCAGAGCCTAGGAGTTTAGCACTGCCACTGCTTGGTCTCGCTTTCCTTCACTCCTGAATTTGGGGGTGGAGGGAGTGGGAGAGGAGGTGAATGGCAGCAATGCTCAACTTGTGGGATATGGAGCTACAAAAAAGCTGTGGCTTCAGGCACAGCCTGTGCTGATGTGCCAGTGAGCTCAGAGCTTTCATGCAGCTCTGGAGCCCAGGAGCTGAGCTCTGCTGCCATGGATACTCATCCTTTTTTTTTTTTTTTTTCTTCTCCTGCTGATGAATTCAGCCTGGGAGAAGGAAGGGAAAGTGAATGGTGTGCTCAGCTCTTGGGCTCTGGAGTAGCATGAAAGCTCTGAGCTCACCATCATGTCAATGCAGGTGAACACTGTTGCTGCTCATAATCTCAAATCAGTGACAAAGGCAGGGGGCAAAAGGGGAGGAGCAGCAGGCTTGTTCACCTATGTTGACATGCTGGTGAGGGGCTGTTCACACTGGCTTTGTGAACTGCATCTGGCCTGAGAGCCAGAGATTGTGTGCCACTTAACTAGAAATATCAACATAAAAGAAGTCTCAAACCAGAAACCTGGATAAGGGTGATCCTTTGTGAGCTGGACCTATGTCTGTCCTGCCTTGTATGGGAGAGACTGCTGGTGGTGGTGGTGGTCAATGCCTCCCTCTGGGAGGGCAGGGTGCTTGAAATTCTTATGTCTGCAATTGTCTATCCCTGACTCAAGAAATTATTGCTTGACTCCAACTCCCCAGCTAGTTATCACCCCGTCTTCAATCTTGCTTTTTTGGGGGAAGGTCACTGAATGAGTAGTTATCTGGCAGCTTCAGGTGTATCTAGATGCCATCAGTTTCCAGGACCTATGCCCATCAGGCTTTTGAACTTAATATAGGACAGGGACTGTGCTTACGGCCTTGACTGATGATTGTTGCTGGAGATTGACAGGGAAAATTGTGCCTGCTGATATTATTAAATTTTTCAGCATCTCTTGATGCACAGAAACCAATTGACCATCCAGTTGGCCATGAGGTACTGATAAAGCATGTACATGACCCAGTGGGTATTCATGGCACCACTCTAAATTGGTTATATTCTCTCCTAGCCGGGAAGTGTCAGATGGTAGCGCTGAGTGAATGCTCTTCATCCCCTTGTCACCTTTTCTGTGGGGTTCTCCAAGGCTCCATCTTCTTGTCCATCCCCCCGCTCAATGTGTGGATAAGGCCTCTGTGCAAGACTGAGAGACTTAAAGTGGGGTGCCATCAATATGCTGATGACACCCAGCTATATATATTTTCCTCCAACCAAGCCCCAGGGTACTTTCACTTCCCCAGTGCCCAGCTGCAGGGGATGGGATGCAGGTGAACCAATTGAAACTAAATCTAGGGAAGACAGAGACATTGGTGGGCAGACTGCTTGACATGGGGGAGGGGGAATTGGGTTTAGCCTCCCTTGTCACTCAGGTTTGCATTTTTGGGGTGCTCCTGGATTTTCTACACCTGAATCGCCAACTCCATCTGGTGAAAAGGTTGTGGCCCTTTCTTTCAGATTCAGATCTGAAGACTGATAATATCCACTCGGAATCTATGGTGTTTATGTCCAAAGCAACCTTCAAAGCATCTTCATGGATGTGTTTAATTCCTGTGATGTGTCTGGCAATTTCTTGCACAGTCATTCATGAAACATGGGGCTTGCCAAGTACCTGAGCGTCACTGTTGCTATTGCCTGTCCAAAATAAATGTAAATTCTAACAGCCGCATAATAAATGCCGAGCATCCTTATAGGCTCGGCAGTGCTATGTTGGCTAGCACTATGGAAGAAAGAGACTTGGGGGTCATCATTGACCACAAGATGAACATGAGCCTGCAATGCGATGCTGCGGCTAGTAAAGCGACCAAAACGCTGGCTTGCATCCATAGATGCTTCTCAAGCAAATCCCGGGATGTCATTCTCCCCCTGTACTCAGCCTTAGTGAGGCCGCAGCTGGAGTACTGCGTCCAGTTTTGGGCTCCACAATTCAAAAAGGATGTGGAGAAGCTTGAGAGAGTCCAGAGAAGAGCCACGCGCATGATCAGAGGTCAGGGAAGCAGACCCTACGATGACAGGCTGAGAGCCACAGGGCTCTTTAGCCTGGAAAAGTGCAGGCTCAGGGGTGATCTGATGGCCATCTACAAGTTTATCAGGGGTGACCACCAGTATCTGGGGGAACGTTTGTTCACCAGAGCGCCCCAAGGGATGACGAGGTCGAATGGTCACAAACTACTTCAAGATCGTTTCAGGCTGGACATAAGGAAGAATTTCTTTACTGTCTGAGCCCCCAAGGTCTGGAACAGCCTGCCACCGGAGGTGGTTCAAGCGCCTTCATTGAACACCTTCAAGATGAAACTAGATGCTCATCTTGCTGGGATCCTATGACCCCAGCTGACTTCCTGCCCTTTGGGCGGGGGGCTGGACTTGATGATCTTCTGAGGTCCCTTCCAGCCCTAATGTCTATGAAATCTAAAGTCAGTCCTCATCAATGTTCTCCAACTTGCTTTCCTATAAAACGCTAAGTTGTGTCATTTTAAAAAAGAAGAAAGAAAAAAGACCCAAACCAAACCCTGCCCCCTACCTCCTATCCCCCCCAACTTTAACCAAGTAGGGTTTTCTCTTTCTAAAGGCAGAAAATCTATCTAACAAGCCCCAGGATTTAAAAATAGCTATTTCCCCTCAAGGGGCCTATATTTCTTTCTGTGATAGTAATTTGCAGGGGAAAATATTAATTACTATGTAGGATGAGATCAATGTAGCTCAAGCAACTTCAGCAGACTGTGCCTGTTATGTCAATTGATGTTTTGCCCTGTACTACTTGAAACGTGAATGCCATCTTAAAATGGTAATTTCCTAAATTCACCTGTACTTCTGCATTTTTAAAATGGTTTCATATTACAGCGCTCTTTGAAAGAGGAAAAAATATATACTTGTGGTCCAGAGCATCTCTCTGGACAATATTTAGTGCCATGTGTGTGTAGACTGTACTAAGGCTTTACTCCCACCCTCTTCCCAAATTAATTATGTTGCACTTCTAGTAAAATATCATAATCTTAGACCCACAAACAAGAAACTTATGAACTCAACACTAGGGCTTTGTTGCCATTATGCTGGCCACCTTTGATTTGCAAAGGCTGCAAAGTGCAAGAGAACTTCAGGAGGCAGAAAGACAATAGGCTTAGTAAGGAAAAAACACAGAAAAGTAACGCTAATTTGGAGAGAGAGATAAAATGTAGACACCTGTAGAATATCAAATTACATGGTAATGACAAAAGAACTAGAGGAAACATGGAAAATGCTGGGCTTAGTAGTGACCTTTTGATTTAAATGATGATGATTATCAGTCACTTTAAGAGTTGGCAGTACTTGTAAGCCCCTTGGTATTCCTGCTCCTGTACAGGCAGGCTTGGTCACCTTCGGAATCTGTCAGCCAGCCCAAACAATAGTCTGTTGCACACATGATAAGCCTTGACCTGAACAAAGCAAAATGTTCTGCCTTTCTGCAAGCAGCAGGAGAAGTTCTTTTAAGTTCTGGCCCTTACTAGAACCAAGTTCCTCTGAGTTTCAGTCTGCCTCTTAACCATAAGCTGCTCCTTCCCCCAACTCCAGTTACCCATGATCTCCCCCTTTTGGGCTTTTCACTTCCAGCTAATTACCCACAGCTGGACTCCTACCCCAGGGCGCTCTCCCCCACTTAAAGGGCCAGACTGCCTTGCTATAGTACTATATAAAAGGAGCAAATTGCATTTGCTGTGCACACAAAAATTGGAGGAAAGAGCCAAAACTATATCAAGATAATTGAGCCTCTTTCTCTAAAAAGTTTCTTGAAAACACTTGGGGTGAATCAATCCTTTAAATTTATGGAAGCTTTTTAAGGTCAAAGTAGAAAAGCTTTGCAAGAACAAGTCACAATGTTCAACAGCACAGGGTCTTGACAACCCTGTTTTGTGAGTAGGGCTGTGCATTCTGCTTGCAAATCTCATTACTTGGATGCTGTAATTTCCACCTGTCATGCTGGGCATCAATGTACAAATATATATGATGCATCCCAAAGGGTTATAGCAGACCTAATTTATATTCCTGACTTAGTCGCCAGTGTACTTTTTCTTGCTAACTGTAGCATCATAGAAGTTAGAGTTGAAAAAGACCGTTGAGGTCATTCAGTCCATCTCTGCCAATGCAATATTGTTTGCTACTTTGTACACTGTGATAGACAAGATAGACTTGCTTAGGTGGGTGCAGCTTGTGGCAAGGACAAGATCTTGAACCAGCTTCATAGCTTGTGTAAGTTCATGTAACACTCTCATTTCTGATGCTTTGCTTTTAAAAGGGTTGCACCTTTTTACATTCAGGTTTAGCTAGAGCTGTGCCTGTATCTGATGTCTAAACTTCTATGTCCACTCAAGAGCAAACATAATGCTGTGATTTAGCATGATGTAAAACTTGTTTCTGGTTTGACCATTCAGAGAGAGGTTTCATATGAAACGCAGAACAAGAGAGAGGCATTGGCCCTCCTCTCCCTTGCCTGCTATAGAGCAACCAACAGCACCCATCAGATTCCCAAAAGCAGCAGACTTATATTGCAAGAGTTTGACTCGCTACCACTGATTCTTTGACGCTAAACTCCCAGTGGTTTGCTCTTGTCATCTTCCATGACAGCTATGGCTAACGAGCCTCAGGACAGATTCCAGAGCCTAACCAACCTGGTTTTGCAACAAGAAGCCAGTCCTGCCCCAATGGCAGGAACATGTCTCTCCCTGATCGAACAGATGGCCACATGTACCCATGTGATGCCAGACAACGACTTTGGTGCATGCATGATGGATTAATGGTCTCCTTACTAGTTCTGACATTCCTAAAATGGCAGAGATGTACTGTGGATGTGGTGGGCCAGTAGGGGGTGCTCCTGCACTAAGCCACTTACCTCACCGTGCCCAAACACCTTCCAGGCTCTGAGTGCCTCCCTGGGAGTGCCTCACATGTAGCCAACCCCCTTCCTGGAGCGCACCTGCTAGACTGGGGGTAGTGCCACCACCACCCAGGGTCTGGATTGATCCTGGCTCTGTGTCCCCTGGGAAACACTGGCCTGGTAGCCCTTGAGGGTATTCAACCCACTTCAAGAACTTGGGGTGCTTCCCTCAGTCTGAAGCACAAATAATGGTCTCCACTAGTCAGCTGAACTGAGGGAACCCCAAGACCTAATCTAGACCCACTCTCAATTTGCAAGCTAGGTACAAAAGAGAAATTTATTGGTTATAAAGAGTAGGTTTACAATAGGGTACAGAGTAGAGCAATATCGGAGAAATCCCATAGAGCAAACAGGGTGGCTGGGTAGCCTTTGATCACGCATCTGAGTTACTGCAAGCTATATATCTAGTTAGATCTCAGGTAGCTTACTCACGAGTATCATCCAGAGGCAGGTGCAGATTCCCTCTGGAGTCAAGCAGTTCATTGATCATGGGTTTGAAAAGAGAGAGCAAGTTTCAGATGGTCCAGCTCTTCTCTCTCTGAGTCTTCATCATGGCTACTGCCCTTCCTCCTGGGCAGTGCTTAACTTATATAGACATTATAACCTCATTTACCTGGTCCAATGGAAACTAGCACCTGTTGGCTGCCAGCCAGCCAATTATGAAATACATCACTGGTTGCCGGGTAGACTGGCAGTGTCTCTAGCTCCCTCTCAGTCAGGTTGGCATTACTTAGAACAATAGGGAGCTTAAGCCCTTCACCCAGGTATGTGATGCCAGTCATGTAGGCAGAGGGAGCAGGTTTCCCTCCTCCCTCAGGAATGTATCCAACTCAGGTTACCTAAAGAGATGGGATGTCTGCCTTCTGCAGGGCCCATGTTAACCAAATTGTCACAGAGCAGAGTTTTTGGGGAGAGACAGGTGGCATTCTGCCACAGTGGATACTTGCAGAGTTGCTTGTACACAGTGCCAGGAACCTGGCACTAATGCATCAGGCCAAGGAACTAGTTGTTATGGCACTTCAGAAAACCCCTTTTCTGCTTACGCTTCAATTTCTTAATTTTCTGGCTTGACACCAATGATTGTTTAGGGGATAAATCCGATGCTGTGTTTGGTAAAGTGGTATTCCACTTGCTAGTCTCCTGAGACCCAAGGGTCTCACCTCTGAATGGACAGGTTACTGCTTTGGAGTCATCCACAGTGGAATGTGCATATGGATAATTATTTAAAGGAGAACAAAGTTAACACCTTGTAGGAACAGGAGTTATCCCAGAGGAGCATATGCATTCTTCGCTCTGCTACCCTCCATCCCTCCTTCTCAGTCCTTCATGCCTGGAGTTCCATGATTGAGAAGAACTTAGGTTCCATAGATGCATTCTACAATTGTACTGGAGTGAAGAATGAGGAGCAACAGGATACTGTGCTGATACTATTGTCCAAAACAAAGGCTATGGGAAGAAATTACACAAAAACCAATATAAGTGATGGGAAACTGTAACACAACAAAAGTTCCGTGCACATAAACTGCTCTCAAAATGGCCAAAACTAGTTTAAGATAAACTCACAGATGGATGTAGTATCAGACTTAACTGATTTAGATTAAATTGGTTTACTGAACTTCTGTCCCAAATCCCCTCCAGATTCAAGTTCACTCTCAGTCCCCTACCATACCAGGGTGCTTTGGAGGGTGGGTGGGCTAGCCTTGACCCAAGCTGCCTGCTCCAGCAGAGCAGGCATGCTCTAGTAACCCCTGGCTTCTGGGCTACTGCAGGCATGTGACTGCATTTCTGGAATCAAAAGTGAATGTCTGTTCACTTGCTTATCAGTTCAATCTATGTAGTTTAGGCTAATCTGCAAATATTAAATCCATTTGGACTTAGGCTTTTTGACTGACTATACTTAGCCAAAGTTTCTCAAAAAAACTCTGCTTTCTGGGAACTATCTTCTTTGTGATTTTTTTTTTTTTTTTTCTCTCCTCTTTTCCCTGTCCAACCCATCCCACCTCCAGCCCCATTTTGGGATTTCACAAAACACTATTTTTCTTGGTTTAAAACAGTAGTAATTTACATGACTGCTGCATCGCTGTGGTACGTTGAATTTCCTAAGGCACTTGGAAGTAGTAGGTATGGCAGGACCTTGCTCAGTTCCTGCTGTCTCCTCCTCCAGTCTTCAGATTATAGCCTGCTAACAGTGTTGACTAGTGGCAACCTGTTCTGCATAGATTTCTGCAGCTTCTTCTAGTACATCTGCTTCCCTGCTTGATCCCCATCTCTGTATTAGACTCTCTAGCTTCCAATGCTATGAGCTCCTCTTGTCCAGCTTTCTGCTTTGCTCTAATCTGCTCTATGTGCTCTGTGTGTGTGTGTGTGTGTGTGTGTGTGTGTGTGTGTGTGTTTTTTTTTTTTTTTTTTTTTTTTTTTTTTTTAAATCGGAGCTGCTCTCCTGGCTCAGAACTTTCTGAAAAATTTCTATTGCCAAGAGAGAGAACTGGGCTTGCTTTTTCTCTCCACATTGGCAACTAGGGTGGGAAGGAGTATAGCAGTGAGTTTGGTGCATTGCACATTGTCTCTGAAGGAAAATTTAAGATAAACGCTATGGATCATGTTTATTTGCACGGATGCAAGAGGCCTAGTTTTGCCAACTTCATGCCTACAAGGGTAGCTGCAGTAAGGGTGTAAGAAGGGCAGTTGGAGATAGACAGCTCTTCAAGTATTCCAGGTTTCTACTGGAATCTGTTAATGGAAACTTCATGGAATTGGCACTTTTCTTGCCTATTTTGGTTCTGCCTCATTCTGGGCTATGCCCCCACTTCTGAGACAGAGCGGTGACTATAAGCAACTTATCCCACTGAACCTGTGCTACGGAGGGACTTAATTACTTGTTGTTCATGGCCAGGGTTCTACTAGGAGAACCCAGAGTATAAAACTGGTCCTATATCTTCGTAATTATGGCTCTTGCTTAAAAAGTCCTAATTTTATGGCAATGAAGGGAAGCAAATTAAAAAAAAAAATTCTAGCCCCAAATTGTTGTTGTTGCCAAGTTACACTTAACTTGACCATCAAACTCAATTATTTTTCTAAGCCTGGATCCAGTGACTTAAGTGAAAAATGAGTTTCTCCATCCTAACTTCCAGATATAGTTTTATGGACAGGGAAAGGGAGCAAATAGAGGAAAACTGAAAATCTCTGACCCTATGAAGCTAGGCTTTTCTTGTAAAAGTTGGTTGTGTTCTAGGAGACGAGGAAGGGGAGCAGGGATAGGCTTATGGCTTGTTGGGGGTGGGGGGGAGCAGGATTTTAGAGTTGTCTCTTCTGGGAAAGGTTTTGTAAAAATGTTCAGGAGCAAACACTTAGTAGCAAGGCATAGGACGATCTATCAGGTCTCCTCAACGATCCCAAATTCACATGGAATGCTCTATTTTATACGGGTTGGTTTACAGGAAAGAGAATTTTTTGGAACCAGAGGTTATCCCAGCATGGATTCTTCCAACTCTGAAACAACTCTGTTTCAGATCTCATAACTATTCCCCATTGATCCCACTGAGAATGCATATCGCCAGCTAGCCAAGCATATATCAGAAGGCAGCAGTTCATTGAGAGAAGAACAGATTGCAAGTGAAATATAACATCAGCCAGTGATAAAAGCTACAAGCTTTGACATGAATTGGATTTGCAAAGTCAAAAGCTGTTCACCAGCACTATGACCTGTTAATATTTCATTATAATTAAACTGATTCTCCTCAATATTTTTTGCTGTTTGAGTTTAACCCAGGCATCAGTGAGTCTGCTGGAAAAATATGGAACTAGATCCTGATTCCACATACCCTGAAGATCTACAATATTGGTTTTGTCCTCCATAAAGAATGGGGGCATGTGCAAAATTCACACTTAGGTCAAAATGTGAAACTACTTTAGTATTCTGAGGGGACAAGGAGTTCAGCATTCACATCCCTCTGTTTTGAGACCCTACATTACCTGAATGATGACAATGTTTTCTTAAGCTGTAATAGAAACATACCTTCACTCCAGGCAGGCATTTGTATGATGAGCCCTAAAAGATCTGACATCAATTCTTTATCTTTGGTTATTAAAATGTATAGCAGAGAAGCGAGCAAGAGGCACAAACATCAACCAATAATATCTATTTGAATTGGTAAGAGCAGTCTGAAATCTAAACTTACATCCAAAAGCAATTTATTCAAGTTGTTCCTCTCTATACTGTATTTACTCAATTATAAGATGAGCCCCCTCCCCCATTTAACATGGGAGGGGGAGGGGAAGCCCCTTCTCTTAGAATAAAGTACAAGGATAATGGGTGGAGGAAGGGTGTGTGCAGGCAATAGCTGGAGCCACAGCCTCAGCTGCTGCCTCTCTACCACCCTTAAGTGTTTCAGCATCTGCCCCCCTGTACCCTCTTTCCCCTTCCCCCCCCATCTTCCTTCCTCATGTAGCTTCTGCTACCCCACCTGGTCCTCTCCCTCCCCCTCCTTTTATTCTTCCTTCGTACCAGCAGGCTCCATGCATGCTGCAGCCTGGGCCACTGAGCATGCCGCCATTCTGGCCCATAGCAGCTGGCCATGTGCAACCCACATGGCTGCTATGGGAGCTGGACTGAGGTTGTGCTCCATGCTGCAAGTTAGAAGGGGGACAGAGTCTGCTGGTATGGAGCAAGGGGAAGGGGACAGGGGTAAGTGGGGAGCAGAGGCTGGAGGAAGGGGCAGCAGAGGGAGCAAAGATGGAGGGGCAAGACAGGGGAAGATGGGCTGGGGGAGGATTCAGGCAGGGAGTAGAGGGTAGTGGGGGGACAGAAAAGAAGGGAGAAAGCTGCTTGACCTCCCCACAGCACCTTCCCCTCCCATGACCTACCCCCCTGTACTTTGGGGGTGAGAAATGAATTAAAGAAAACCCTCCAATAATTACATCCTATATACAGGACATCATAACAAATGTATACGTTTACCATATATAGAATTCAATTATTGGGAGTCATCTTAAATTTTGAATCATCTTAGATTTGAGTAAATATGGTAGTTGACTGATCTAAGCAGTTTTCAACAGTCTTTTCATGATGGCTGTCTTACCCTTAGAATGAGCTCCCTCTGCCCCCCTTGTGAAACAGGAACAGGCTGGGATCAAGGAAGGGCCATTGCTAAGAGAAATGGTTATAGTGGGGAGCTGCCTTGGAGAGCTGTGGGGAAGTGCAGCTCCCCACTGTAACTGAGAACACTTTGCAGGAAGTGTTCTGTGTTACAATGATCCCCCGGGCCAAACGAGTTCACTGTTGGTTCCAGGGGGAAGGGGAATCTAGCTGCTGGCTGCGAGCCTGCAGCTGGCTTTCCCCCAGAAATAGCTCCTCCTGTCTCCCAACCTGTTCCTGTTTCAGAATGGGAGGGTAGGAAAAGGAGCAGAGGGAGCTCATTCTAAAGGTTCCCCCAGCCAGTGCTGGAGGGTGGGGTGGGTGAATCTCCAGGGTGATCTAATATACTTGCCCCACCCTCCAGGTGGGGTTGAAAAATCCCCAGACTGGACTCCCTCCACCCCAATTCTGAAAACAGCTTTAGAGACTGCCAGGCAGTGCAGACACAAGTTACAGAAAACACTGTTTTGAAATGTATTCATCTGACCCCTCATGCAATGAGCAGTGTTCCCTCTAAGCTGCGTGGTGTGCACATGCTGCCAGGTGGATGTACATGTCATGCAGTATAGCAGGAACACTGGTAATAAGGGGTCAGATTTTCACCCAGTCGGCCATTTTAAAATGTCTGCAGCCATGCACTTGTGTTTGGTCATGACTATAAACTCTTTTCTGTGGCCAGAGTGGGTGAAAATTGTCTGTTCTATCTGCACCTGTAAGGGAGATTTCCAGCTGCCTGAATGCATCCTTATTAAGTGACTGGCTGGTATCTTCTCTTTTCTTTGGGGTGATATCATACAATTCGGCCACTTCCTGACTGGGTTTCTAGGTTACAAAACATGTTACCCAGCAGGCCTATAAGGCTTGGAACAGAGGCAGCTTGTTTAAAACAGAAAAAGGGGATACCAGCTTTGGTTAATGAGCTCGGTTTCACTGCTGTGTGGGGTAAGAGAAGACACATGAGAAGTTAGCAATGAGTGGCTCACACAGATTAGCTTTCCTTGTTTGCCTCACTGCAACTTTTTTCATTTGTCCTTATCTTGGCAGCAATTTTACTAGCAGTACCCAGTGTTTAGAGAAATGGATTTTAAATAACAGAGACCCACACATGTGCTGTTTTACCTACACAAGGCATCCCCTGCAAAATTATGCACACATTTAGCCTTGGTACCTTCTTTCTTCCCAAGGCATTAAGCTTGATTGCTTGCACATCTTAGCCTCTATGTCAGTCATGGCAGTGATTTGACAGGCTTCCCTCCCTGCCCGCTTCTCTTTATTCCACACATTTTAGCAGATCAGAATCCTTTAATGTCTGCATTCTCTGCTTTGGTAAGTAGCTGTGTAACCCTTGTCTGGAAGAGAAGTCTCTTTTTGGGGCTATACACCTGCTTTCTAAATGTTTTTTTTTCTGGGTCACTATTTTACCTTTCCTTTTAAATCAAAAGGGATGGTTATAAATCTAATCTGATAGCAGGTAATCCATCAAAAACAATACACAGAGGAATAAACAGTTTTCATTTTAAATGATATAGATGTTTCCCAGTTCTCTATTAGTGGACTCGGAATTTGCATAGGGTACCATTTATTTCCCATCTATGTTTGAGACAGAATTTTGGTCATTGTTACTTGTCACCGGGATGTAACCATCTTAAATTATGTGGGAGAAAAATTACAGCTATTCTGAACTATATCAAACACTGGAACCTCTGCTGGTTTGAAGGAGAAAGGTTTGCTCAACTGAGGATTCCTGTAATAGAGTAAGTAAAAACAATTATTATGCTGTAAATAATGACATAAAGGCAACTTGGTATGAGAGGGGAGTGATGCAATTAGCACAACATTTAGATAGTCACCTGGTCCAGTGTCACAGGATCTTATCACTTGCAAGTGTGTTTGACCTATTTTGTTTGGTGAGAATCTCAACTTTCATTTAAAACAAAGTAAATGTTTATTTAGTTATGTTTGAAAGCTTTTCTTCCCAACCATGAAAGAGTGTATTCTCAGGGCCTAAAACTCGCAAAGCAAAAAAAAAAAAAAAAGACCTCAACTATTAGTATTCTTGTAAAAATTCTAATTAAAATCAGTTTGGGGAGATCTGACTCATGATTTTGGAAGTTTGGGGCTGGAAATAGTTTGAATAGCATGATAGTTTGAGGCCCACAAAAAGATAGTTCATCCTTTTTCCCTCCCTTGGAAAGATTACAAGGTGCTGAAGTTCAGATGATGCAATAGTAAGTATTGATGCTTTTTTCTTGGTAGTGGATTTACAATAGTAAAAGGGGTGTGTGCGACTTACTAAATTACTCCACCTTGCTATATATATAATAACAATTGTCAAACCTGGTGTATTTGTCCTTTTACAAAAAAGCAATAGATATCATCCCTTCAATGAAAACAACAGTGACACTGGGCTTTGAAATGAACAATTTTGAACAAGTAGATTAGCCAAGATGCATCTCTCATTGCATCTCCCTTCATTAGTTCAGCTGAGTTGAGTAGCCATTCTGCCATCTACAGTATGGATAATATTCCCTTAGCTCATGGGAGTAGTAAGAGAGTTAATTAGTTAATGTTTTTAGCATGCTTTCAAGCTGAAAATTCCTGGGTAAGTGCTAAGTAGTGTAGCTATTTCATGAGGGATTTCTATTTTTCTTCTATAATAAATGAGACCACAGACCGTCTCCTGCAACTTTTATATGGCGTTATTCTACTGAAAACCAATTGGATTCATTTCCCTTCACAGAGATTACTAGTACCCCAGGACCTATGCCTGCTCCTATTAAAGTCAATGGGTGCTTTGCCATTTCCTTCCATGAGAAAGGAATATGTCATACTCTGATTCATGTGTTCCCACGTAGCTACTACTGTAAGTTTGTGAGGAATGTTTCCTTATGGTACCTCTTTCATCCTGGCAGGCATGTAAAGAATAGATTTAACTGCAAATCTCACACTCAATCAGCTGCCCCACTTCCACATAAAAAGAGCACTGAATTAACATGACGTGATCCAGGGTTGCAAAGGGAATTCTTTCATTATGAGAATCCTGATTTAAGGGAGAACATAAGATGCATTTCCTAGACAACCACCAATGCTCCTGTGTAAATAAAGTAAAGCACAGAATTGGAAAAGAGTATTTATCAACAGAAGAAAAAAGTTTAAGAACAGATCTGAGTAGCAACTGAATTTTAAAATGCAAACCACATCAAACCTAATAAACCTTTCAGTGAAACCAGCTAAGGTTGCTGAGTGACAGCAACAGGGTTTTCCAAACTACAAATATGAGAGAATGCAGTTCAAAATGCATGCCTGCTTACTTCATCTCTTCACACAGATTCACTCAGAGATGCTCATATACCATCCACTCACTATCCAACTCCTTCTTAGCCAACCAGCTATCAGGGGTCACATCCAGGCACCCTTTGCTCAGTTGTCTGATGCCAGTGTGGGATTAAACTATTCTTTCCTATTGGTGCTTTTTGGATCTGGTATTATTTCCCCTTTGTAAATTTAACAGGTTACAACAAAAATGAGTATGTTTGAAATATTAGAACTGTAAATATTGTCAATATATTTTGAATAGATGTGTTATACACTCTAGAATCTTTTTTTTTTTTTTGCAGTACTCTTAATTTTCATATGTTTAAAATGAAAAAAAATCTATATTTTGTCTGTGAACGCAAGTGAACTGCGAGTGTTCTGGCACTTGAGAGGGCATTGTTAGATTAAAACATTTGGATATACAACTCATAAATGTAGGTTGCATGTTGGTCTGATTTTGCAGTATGGTAAATTATTTACAGGAGGAAAGTTTTATCTTCTGGCTTTATAATAAAATAAATAAATAAAGCTTTAAATCTTGTAAGCCTGGCCCTTCAACTTCTAAGTGGCTGGGAGCTATGTGGGCTACACCAGTAGGTGCCAAATGTCTCAGGTTCTACTCATTTTCTTTTCCCCTGCCCCCTCTCTGCCACTGCATGATGTATCACACACACGAGTGGCACCCCACCCTCTATATGCACAGTCTCGCTGCTTCATGTCACAATAGTGTGCCTAGCTCCTAAATTACCCTATCCCATTTCAGTAGGCAGAGATGGACTAGAGTTTAAGTGAAGGAAACCTTTTGGTGAAGGAAACCTTTGAAGGCAGAAATGTCAGGTCCACCAGGAGATGGGGAGGGCAGAGAAGAAGAGGGAAACTGTGGACTGAGGGAAGAGATGGATCCATAGAGGTAAGCAGAAGGTCTGGTGGGCCAAGAGCTTTTGGATCTCTTAGGAGAATGCGAAGAAGAAGAAAAGGAGAGTTAAGAAATAAACCTCAGTGAATTTATTGACTGAAACCGATGGAGAGTTGAACATTTGCAGGAAGATGGTTTTCATCTAAGCAAGGTGCAATGGAAAGGTCTTGAGATGGCAGCTACCAGACCCCAGTTTGAGGTAAAAAAAATATCTTATACGGAATGGACAGGGGACAGGTGGATGAGGAGAAGGTTGAACAGCTCTTGATCTCCAAAATGTATAGGCGAACTCTAATGAGGCCTATGGCATCTATGGGGGAAGAGGCAAAATGAAGGAAACAGCTATGCAGGACCCTTGACCTAATTAAGGAAGGTTGAGAAGAGCAAAGAGACTGGGGCCAGAACCCCATGCAGTACATGCTAGAGCTGTATGAGCGGGTAAAGCTTGTTGGGGAAGTGGCCAAGGAAAGACTACAGGAGGCTCAGGGATGGCAGGATGCTGCCTACCAATGGGCCCAGTTCAGGTGGTTGGAAGTTGGAGACAGGCTCTTGGTTTAGACAGCTGGGAAGAAGAAAGCCTCACCAGATATAACATGCAAATACGTGAGAACTGTGGAGAGAAAGAAAAGCTTTGTTTGTAGCTCCATACCTAGAAACACTGGAATTAGGGTCCCAAAGAGAAGAAGCTGAGAAGGCAGTCAACATGGCCTTGAGGGAACATTAATCCCATTCCCAAAGACCTAAGTAAAGTATACAGTTATCTGGTATGCGTATATATATCAAGTACAATGTATACGTCTTTCTTTTCACAAGCACAATTACTGGTACACATGCAGTCAGCTTCAGTCAGATAAAAGTTAAAGTGCTAATGAGAGAAATCAATTCAAGTTTTGTCAGAACACACAGGTACAAACCCAAAGTTTCTTAGCAAATGTTAGAGGTAGCAAATCCAATTTCAAGAAGCTCTCCTAGAACTTTAGCTTAAAAATACAATTTTGGAACATAGTGCATGACATTGCACTGCTAATTAAGCAGCATTGTTTGAAAGGCCAACAAATCAATATCATGATAAAAATAATTCCCTTGGCATACTGCTTTATGAATTGTAGTCTTTAAAAACTGAATACATGTTTTTTTTCATGGACTTCAAACTGTTATTATCATTTTGTAGTCTATCTGAGGCAATATATTATCTAAATAAGAGGTGTATATATTTCATTATCCAAGAGTAAAGCTTGCTGATGTTGAGTTCCATTACAGTGAGGCCCTGGATATAGTAAAATGGAATGGAAGTCCCATATTTCTGTGTATTGTATAAACTGCATCTTAGCCCAAACTCTGCCTAAAGTGAAGAAAACTAATCTGCTGCAAGAGTGATCCACTTTTGAGGAGCTCCTATGGTTAACTTATCAGAAATATATTTCTGATATGTAACAGCTTTTTATTTGAATGCAGTAATTCTCAACCAGGTTGCCATGAGAGCCTTTTAAAAATGATGTGCAGTATTAGCACTGTGAGATGTGCAAAGACCTGCACATGGTTCAAGCTAAACGGAGATTTCCAATAGGAATCCATGGTCTCAAAGACATTCAAACTTGCTGTGGTCTTTCTGAACTCTTTGCAACAGAAAAAAATGCCCTTTTATTCTGTAGTCAGGAAATAAGCCAAAGCTGAGACCTGGTGTTTTTTGAGTGGTGCCTTGAATCTAAAACGAGAGCCACTGCTTGAATGTATTGCCCATAAATCATGACAACCTCAGGCCAATAGAAGCTACATGTGTTGTCTTTAATGATCTTGAAACTATTACTTCTGTAGATATTTCTCCTAACATTTCTTTTTTTCTGTACTTTCCCTCCCTGTCCTTGCTTCTAGTTGGGCAGTGACCTGGTCAGTAATTTCTGCCAGAGGGAGCAGGCTCTGAGCTGTGAGTGAGTAGTTGAAATAACTAACCAAGACAGGTGTAAACCCAGACAAATGCCTGTATCCAGCACAATTTAAAAAAATAAGGGGCCTAATCCTCCCACGTACGAAGCACCCACAGGACCCGCTGAAATTAATGGGAGCTGCATACACTGCTCCCCACTATCAAAAGGGATTTCTAACTCTGTGCGTTTCTGAAGAAGCTTTTGGAAGCACTCAGAGATTAGGTGCCCTGTGCTTTCACTGCCTTGGGGCCCGTGAGACAGGGGAATTAATACATTCACTCACCCTTGATGCATGGGGAAACTGAGGCATGGAGACCAGCAGGAGCAGTAGCCACTTGCTGTGGGTGAGGTGAGGAGCCCAGGTGCCCAGCATCCCTGCTGCCTTTCCAGGGGAAAGGGTATGCCAGGGCAAAGTCCCCATATTTCCTGCTCAGAAGGTGCAGGCAAAGACTGTGACTTACTTGTGAAATTGGATGGCTGCCTCCTCAATTTGTATATCTCTAATGATATGGACAGACAGAAGAAATCAGCGCAGCTAACTTCAATAATGAGTGCTAAAGATGCTGGGGTCATATCAGTACCTTGGGACCATGAATGTTATGCCCAGAAAAATGCCTTTGGAAACTAAGATTTCATCTAAAAGTTCATATAAATGGAAGACTAAGTGCAGCTGTATTTGGCTACCTGTCACAGAGAAAGGATTGGGCTAGAAATTATTCTAGAGGAGTCCTTTGAACTTGATGGCTTTGCCTCTAAAAATCATCCCTTTGGTCTGATTTAAGAACAACAAATCCCACCAAGAGGTTATGCTTGGGCTGCGTGAAGATAGCCTATTTTGTTATGCAGCTCAACTTGAAGCTGAGTTACACCTTTACACTGTGAGTCACACAAATGTTGATTGGTGTTGAAACTAGCTCAAGTTTGGAGCAACTGCTCTTCAGGCCAGCAGGGGCCTGGAGGACTAAAAGGTAAGAATCCTTCCCCCCCCCCCCCCCCCCCCCGCCCCCCAATTCAGGGTTTTCCTACTCCCCAGGGTTCCCCCAGGTCTCTCTGCCTCAGGGGCTCCCCTCTGCCCCTTAGGGTTCTCCCCTGCCACCCTAAGGCATTAATTTCTTGTAGCTGCCCGCATTGTCTGTTCCAGCCTGCCTGCCAAGACACTGCTGCTGGTGGGCTGCTGCTTTCATGGCCCAGAGAGCAGCAGCAATGGGACAGGCAGTGTGGGTAGCCACGGGTAAATTGGGGAGGAGGGTGGCAGGGCAGGGGCAGTGACCAGGGATGTGGGGTGTGGGGGAGGGTGGTAGACCTGATCTGGGCTAGTGAGGGAGTGGGGGCAGGTGGGGTTACCGCTAGAGTGGCTTAACCTTAGTATAACATGAGCTGGGTAGCACAGATTGGAGATTATCCTGCCCTGCAGCAGTGTAACTTTGAGCCACCTAAAAAGTGTTGAAAACTGGTGAGGTCATTAAGAAGCATCCTTAATATAAATGAGAACGTATCAGGAGGGCTTGGTCAAGGTGTTCAGTGATGGGAACTGGTACCTAGTGTCATGACCCAAAGGTCTGATTTTTTTTGTGTGTGCTTCGGCACTAGAATTATCCCCGTGGGTTTACAGCTTCATTGTACGGTGTAGTTTTGCTGCACAGAGAACCAGCGTGCAAAGGAGAAAGTTCTCGCCACTTTGCAGCTGTCTTTGCAGGGTGCATTTTCTTTGCAACACAGAAATGCACGATGCAAAGAGTTCCTGCTATTCAAATGCAAATTTGTGTCCCACTATTGGCTAGTGCTAAATTATTCCCACGTGGCGGCTAGCGATTGGCCTGCTAGCCGTATAAGAGGCTTGAGCGGTTTCCGCCCAAGCCGAAGAGAACTCCACATCCATCTCGTGGGGACTCTGGGTGTGCGCGGCAGGGTCATAGAAACCCTGTGTGTTACTCAGAGGAGTTTGGCGGCCTGATCCACCGCCCACCTCTTCCCGTCTTCGAGCGGTAACCTTTTATAAGACGTATCGACGAGTTTTGAGGTACTCTTGTCCTGGACATCCGGTCTGCGTGGAGCCTAGCAAACTCCACGTGATTGTTTACTTACACCGAGATGGTCGCGGTGCAGGCTGAAAACTTGCTTGAGTTGTGGTTACAAACAGAAAAAAACACGAACAATCTTAAAATCAACCGTTACGTGTCTGTGCCTAATTCTAGCTCGGCGCCCGCCCTCTCCGACCTGGCGTGCCCGGGCTGCCGGCCACAGCCCCCGTGCAGCGCGACAAAGGGCCTGGGTTTGCGCCTGGCCCGCACACCTAGTAGATACAACCAGACTTGGGTTTATTACCACTTGGTATGTTCTAAAGCAGGGTGGCAAACATGGCCATGGGAGCTGTTGTCTGGCTCATGGGACTCCTAGCAGGGCTGGACTTTGGGGGTGCAGTGAGCAGGGGCAGGGCCCAACACTGAAATTTTGGATATAGAGACTTGCTGGGCATGTGGACAAGGGTTGGTGCCTTGAAGCCTTGATCTAGCGTGGGGGTATCTGGTGAATGTGACACTTCCAAGCTAAAGCATTTACAAGTGTAACCCTAGCCATGGTGCTACCCTTGGCCACGTCCAGATTCAGGGTCCTGGGGTGTCAAATAGCCTTGGTCAACCTTCCAGTCCCTAAGGCTGGAGCCACCTCTCTGTGGAGTGCTTTCTTGTGGTTTCCCCACACACGGGAGTACATAAAGTCTAACTATTTACATTGTTTATTATTTACAAAACAGTCAACATACGAATGAGGTTAATAGTGGAACAGGATATCAATAATTGAATTGTTGAAGGCAAGTATCAATGAACTACAACTCTGTACAAATAGAATCAAAGACACCCTCAGTACAACTCCCCAGCTACAACCCTGAGACTCCAGGGAGCAGGAGCACATAGGGTTGACAAGACATCAGCTCTCCTTCAAGCTGGTGACACAATACCCACCCCTGGTGCTGCTGCTTCAGAAAGTCCTGCTCTCTGCTAGAGCCTGCAAGGGGAAGAGAAGCTCTCCTCTGCTCCAGCTGGCTGTGGTATCTGCAAAGAAACACATGCTGACCCCCTTCCCCGAAAGCACCTTTCTCCAGTTCCCAGACATGGCCCCTTGTGCTGATAACTGAAACAACCCTGGGTTTTTCATCCACCCAGCCCCAGGCTGGTTCTCAGTTAACTCTCCCCAGAGCCTTCCCAGATCAATACCCTGCCCTCCTAGGCGAGTCTACCTTACCACCCTTTTTCCTTCACATGGGTTCCTCTGCCTCACAGAGGGAAAAAGGATACCAGGTTGTCTTCTCCCCGTTACTAAGGGCAGGTTCACTTCACAGACAGACTGCAGGGTGGTTCCCCCCCCAAGCTCTGTGGTCCTGGGGTCCCTTCACTTCTCTGAGCCTGGCTGAGTCCACGGGGCTGAGTTCCCACCGCTCTCATTCCTCAGGAGCTGATCAAAAACATGCATATGCTCTTGCAAGCAACAACTTCCTACAAACTTTCCCACTCTGCCTTTGCAGGGATCCTGAGCTTTGCTGCAAATCCAGCACCAGTTGTTACACAAGTAAAAATTTACACACTGCACCAAGGTATGTTTAGTAAGCCAGATTCTGATGGATATGCAAACAATCCCTTCTATGCTACTGTGGTTGGTGTTATTGGGGCAACATTTGGGCTTTAAATTTTCTGGAAGGACGCTAGAAGAAGAGTTAATAAGATCATGCCATCTGCGCCATATCTCTGCAAATCATGGATTGTATTCTGTGAAAAGAAACCATTATTACAAGTTAGTCTGAACTTCTGCCTAACAGAGGTCAGGATTTTCACTCTCTAGTCCAGTGGCTCCCAACCTTGGGTTGCAACCCAAAACAGGATCATGGGGGGGTCTGCCCCTGGCTCTGCCCCTCCCCTCCTGCCTACGGGGCTGTCCTGGTGCATAGTCTGCACAGCTCTCACTGCCACTGCCCCCCACAGTCCCAGCCCGGCTTGGGCTCCGCTGGCACTGCCAGGCATGAGTGAGTCGGGGGCAGGGGTCGTAACCTGGAGTTAGGGTTGCAGCAAAAAAAAGTTGGGAGCCACTGCTCTAGTCCTTGCTTCTAGCTCATTGGTGATAAACGCTCTGCTTTAAAAACAATCTTGGCTTTCATTCAGCCTTCCTTTTAAGATACACTGCATTCCAGGCTTCTTAAAAAACTGTTTTGCCAAGTGTAGGAGCATGGTTGCCCTGCTGGGCTTTCTTGGAACGTGTTTCCGTATACGCTGCCCCGGCTTTTGCACCCTAGACAGGTCACTCCAGCTACGCTTTATCTTTCAAGCAAGGATTATGTTCAGTGAGCTGATGTCTCACTCAGTGTAATTTTGTTGTCTCGTGAGGCAGACAGATACCTACTACTACTACTACATCTTGAAGTCTGCCCTGAGGCCAGGAGTACAGCAGGATGTGCTATGCTATTCATGATATGCATCTCCACATCAAATTAGTAAGTTGCTGTGCAGATTTGTCTTAGAAGTTACCAAATTTCTTCTCAGCTGAGACTGCCCTGGCTAATGCAGCAGTGCACTGAACTTTGTGTTTAAGCTGCTTGTATCTATTTGGCCTCTGAGATTTAAACTTCACCAAGTTTCATAACATAAAAAATAAAAGAATCCCCCATATAATCCCATAAAGAATTCCTTACGAAGATGGAAATAAATGCAAGAGACCCTGTTTTTGTTGTGTGACAGAGCAACTAATGAAAGTGCCCTCTGTGCCAAAGATGAATGGGCCCTTGAAATACTAGAAATAAAGGTCTATAAAAGCTGCTTCATCTGTAGTTCAAGGTAGATGATAAAATAAAAAAAATGACAGTGGCAAGTACTGACTCAGTCTAAGATCAGATGAGATAAAAGCAATCTGAGAAAAGACCATGCCTTTCATTTATGGATGGAAATAGCACTGACATGAAAAAGTACCTTAAAGTAATTCCTCTTAACCAGAATGGGGGATGCAGGTTAATCAAATATGTGCTGTCCGGTGCACTCCTTGGTGTCAGTGTGCCGGAGGACAGGGAGGGGGGCCCTGTGCAGGCTGCTTTGCCCTGGGCTATGGGCTGAAAAAGTGAAGAAAAAGAAGAACTTGGTTTATGGCGGTGAAACCGGAAGTGGGACTTCCGGTTTCGCTTTTGCTGCGTCACTCGGATGCCGGTTAGTGGAGCTTTCCGATTGATAAAGTTCTGGATAACACAGTTTTTCCGGTATATGTATTAGTTAATTACCCATCAAGAATGATGGATTTCAGGGAGTGTATGCATGGCCCTCCTCAGCCCCCACTCATCCTTCGGGGCTGGCCATGTAAAGACTCCCTCTGCCACCACCACCTCCTCTTCCAGTTCCGGTGTGGGGGCTCCCTCCGCCTCATAGCAGGGCTTCCCCCCTGCCTCCCCTCTCTGCTCCCCTCCCTCCCCACTGCCTCCCCCTCCCTGCCAGCAGTTGTCAGGGCCAGGCAGTGGGAGGGTGGGGGCATTGACCATGACCCCTTCCCCTTCCTGCTTCTCTTCCTTCCTTCCTTCCGCTTTGGACGCTTCGGACCAGGCTCGCTTGGAGCTGCGTGGGGCGATCCCGAGCGTAAGACTCCCCGGCTTCCTATCTCTTTTCTTGCTTCACTCCCACCTCTCTAAAGGTCTCTAGCCTCTGTTTATTTCGCTTTCTGACTCTTTTCTTGCTTTTTTGCAGCTTTTTCCCCGACTTTTCTCTCCTCTCTCTTCCCTCCCCCTCTGCTTCCGGTTTCTTTGTCTGTGAGATGCTTCTCGCAGCCTTCTCTTTTACTGTCTCTTTCCTTTTCTTTCTCTTTTTTCTGTCTGCTTGTTATGGGGAGTTACCTTTTCCATTAGCCTGCCTTCCAGAGGTGCTCTTAATTAACCCTCCATCCCCCCCTCACCCCTTATTTTTCCTTTTCTTTTTGATTTTTGCTGTTTTAACCCCCTCCTCCTTCCCCTGCCGCTTTTTTTCCCCTCCACCCTCCTCCCCCTTTGTGGGGAGGTCTCTATTATCATTTGCCGCTTGAGGGGTGTATTTTTCCCCCCCTCTTTTTTTGTTCTATCCACGCTTTTTTTTTTTTCACCCCCCAAATCCCTCCCTCCCTTTCAGTGGCTTATCTTCACTTTCTGTTTTGGCCTCATTCCCGGGAGCTTGGCCTTGAGTTCCTGTGTTTAAGTTTTCTTTTCGTTCCCTTAGTTTTTTTGCTTTGCAGTTTAACCCTGTCCTAGTGAGGATGGCTGCTCCTACACCTGGTAGTTGGCATGAGGATGTCTCTCGGGACCTCCCGCTGACGCATGGCCTGAGGGTTCATACCCCTCTCCGTGTGGGGCTCGAGGTTTGCATGGAGGCTCTGGCTGCGCTCCTGGGATGGCGTACCATCCGCTATGCGGGTCGTGTGAACACGGTCCCGATGATTTATTTGAGCACGCCTGCCTTGGTTGACAAGGTGTGTGCTGAGGGCCTAGACATTGCGGGCATCCACTACCCTGTCACGCCCCTAGAGACTCAGGCAGTGAGGGTGGTGATCTCTAACATCCCACCACATGTTTCTGATCGGGAGCTGGCCAGGGGACTCGAGGCCTATGGAGTTCTTATGAGTCCTTTTTGCCGGCTGCCGATGGGAAGCAAGGACCCTCAGCGGAAGCACATCCTGTCTTTTCGGAGGCAGGTCTTTATGCTCCTCAAGGAGGGCCCCCAGTCTCTACCTCGCTCCCTGAGCTTCACGCTCGAGGGTCGGAGGTATATTATCTATTTGTCTGTGGGAGAGACTACGTGTTTTAAGTGCGGCGGCTCCTCCCACCTGGCTGCTCAGTGCCCTCAGGGCAAGGCGGCCAGACTGCCGCCACCTGCGGCAGCACCGAGAGACGGCGTGTCGACTTCTGGGACACGCGGCAGGCCCAGGGAGGCATGGAGCTCTTCCTCCCAGCCTCCTTCCACCCCTACTCCATCTCAGGGGACGGGGGGCTCTGGTGTGAAACCATCGTCCAGTGGAGAAGCTGGTGCTACTACCCAGGCCCCGCCACCGCCTCCCCCGTCTGTGGTGCCCACTGCCCTCAGTGCAGGGGCCCCGCCGGCTGGGGGGGCAGGGCAGTCTGGCCCATCCCCAGCACAGGGGCAGCTGCCCACTACCACCAAGAAGAAGAAGAAGGAGGACAAAGAGAGGAAGATGAAGGGGGCCTCTCAGGATGCCCTATCCCTGTCAGGACCCTCCACGGCCAGTGCCGAGGGACCCCCCACTAGAGAGCCTGGCCCCGCTCTGGCTGCCATACCACCCACCCTGTTGGATGTAGCCATCGGCGGGGCAGACTTAGCGGAGGGGGAGGGGGCTTCAGGGGTCCCTCTCCCCTCGCCTGTCCCCCAGCCTCCAGAGTTGGGCGGCGGCGGGGATGGTGGCGAATGCCTCTCTTCTGGTGGCCTGGCCTCGGGGGTGGCGGGAGAGTCTGCTACCCCCTTGGTCATGCCCCAGCCTGGTGGATCAGATGGAGAAGTTGACGAGATGGAGGTCCAGCTCACTGAGTCTCGCAAGAGGCGTCGTGAGCGGGATGGCCTCTCCCCCCCCAGGAAGACAGGGAATGCCCTCGTGGAGCCGGTCCTTGACTCGGACGATGAGAGGCGGCTGATGTGTCTAGACATCGAGGGTGTCGATGCTGCGGTTGCGGATGAGCTCCTGCTGGGGGTGCGGACTCGATGCTCTTCCTTAGGCAACATCCACCCCAAGCTGGCAGAGCCCCCCTGGGTCCCTCCAGACTATGGGGGACTCCTGTCGTTCTTGAAGTTAACTAAGGGGCAGAGGAACGTAGCAGGATGCATCACTCAGTGGTGCGCAGACCCCAAAGTGTTTGTTAAGGGTGCCAGGGCAGCTGCTAAGCTCATGCAGCAGGATCTGGGCACACGTCAGATGGCTTACTGTTTGGAGAAGCTTGCCCAGAGGGTGAGAGTTGAGTGGGACTTGGGCGGGTCCCTCGACTAGAGTAGGGCACAGTAGGCCTTCCTTGACGTGTCTGTACTGCCTTGTTCTGCTCTTGGGTGCTCGTTCTTCCACCCGTACCTTGCTTTGCTCTTCCTCTCCCACACCCACATCCATGGCAGCCACAATCATTGGCACCTTCAACATCAATGGCTGTCGAGACTCGGTGAAGCGCGAAGCCATCCTGGAGCTCCTGCGACAGAAGAGGCTGGCCGTCGCCTTCCTTCAAGAGACACACTCTGACAGATTCAACCAGGCGGCCTGGCGGGCTGCCTGGCGAGGACAGGTGTTCCTGAGCCATGGCACCAACCTTAGCGCTGGGGTCGCGACTCTCTTATCACCACAGCTGCAGCTTGACGCGGCGGTGCCGTGGGAGGTCATCCCCGGCTGCCTGCTGACCGTCCGCGTCACCCTCGCACAACACCGCCTGCTGCTCATCAACGTCTACGCGCCTTCCGATGGTCAGGAGAGGGTCGTTTTCTTCGAGACCTTGGCTGCCCTCCTGCGTGACGCTAGTGAGGATGATGACCTGCTCCTCCTCGGTGGGGATTTCAACTGCACCACTGCCCCGTGCCTCGACCGCACGGGGCCTGAGCCCCACCTGCCCTCCGCTCTCAAGCTGCAATCTGCCTTGGAGGGGGCAGACCTCGTGGACATCTGGCGAGCCCTGCGTCCAGATGCGCGCCAGTACACCTGGGCCAGGATGGGTGCCGGTGGTGTCACCATGGCTCGCCTCGACCGCCTTTATGTCACCAGGCACCACCTGCCACTCCTGCGCAGCAGCTGCATCGCTCCCTCGGGTCTGTCAGATCATGACCTAGCCTTCAGTGAACTGAGCCTGCTGGGGAGAGCCTGTGCGCGGGCACCTTATTGGTGTTTCAACGTCAGCCTGCTTCAGGACTCCTATTTCCGGGACTGCTTTGCCCACTTCTGGAGGAGGTGGGAGGCTGTGAGATCGAGCCACTCCTCCTGGAAGCTGTGGTGGGACGTGGGCAAGGTACAGATCCGAGCCTTTTGCCAGCAGTACACCCAGCTGGCCGTGAGCGAGACGCGCCGACGTATCCGGGAGTTGGAGGAGGACGTGGCGGAGCTCGAGGCTGCTCTGCTGGCCGCTGGCAGCGACACGGCACTGAGCGAGAGCCTCCGGTTCCGCAGGAAATGTCTGCGCGACTTGGCAGAGAGCGCGGCCCGCGGCGCGAGGATCCGCGCCCGTTGCCAGGAACTGGTGGAAACTGACGCCCCGACCCGCTTCTTTTTCAACCTGGAGCGGCGGAGGGCAGCGAGCAAAGTCTTGGACCATCTCAAGACTCCTGAGGGCCAGGTAATTACAGAGCCTGGCGAAATACGCGAACATGCTGTCGCTTTCTATCGTGACCTGTTTGTGGCCGAGCCGTCGTGCCCCGAGGCCATGCGGGAACTCCACGAGGGCCTACCACGTCTCGATGCCCTGGAGGCCGGAGAGCTTGAGCGGGACTTGTCCCTGGAAGAGCTGGCGGCCGCCACGGCCGGCCTCGCCTCCAGCAAAGCCCCGGGCCTCGATGGGTTGCCTGCTGAGTTTTACAAGACCTTCTGGCCTCTCCTCGGCCCCAGCCTCCTGCGCGTTTTCCAGGAGAGCCTCGCCGACAAGGTCTTGCTGATCAGCTGCCGCCGAGCGGTGCTGACCCTGCTGCCCAAGAAGGGAGACCTGGGCTACATGAAGAACTGGCGGCCGGTCTCCCTGCTGTGCGCGGACTATAAGATCCTGGCCAAAGCGTTGGCCACCCGCCTCCGCACGGTCATGGCCTCTCTCACCGGGCCCGAGCAGAGCTACTGCGTGCCGGGCAGGACCATTCAAGACAACCTGTTCCTGCTGCGGGACCTACTCACGGCTAGCGAGCTCTTTGGCCTCGACATCGGCCTCATCTCTCTAGACCAGGAGAAGGCCTTTGACCGGGTGGGCCACGCCTATCTCTTCCGGACTCTGGAGGCCTTTGGTTTTGGGCCCCTCTTCACCGGGGCCCTCCGGGTCTTGTACCGAGACATTTCCAGCCTGCTCAAGGTGAACGGTGTGCTGTGTGCTCCGTTTCCCGCACGCAGGGGCATTCGTCAGGGGTGTCCGCTGTCGGGCATGCTCTACTCCCTGGCCATCGAGCCGCTGCTGCACACGCTGCGACGCCGCCTGAGTGGTGTGGCCCTGCCAGTGGCCACCGGCCCGTCTGCTAGGCCTCCTCTCCGGCTGTCGGCATATGCGGATGATGTCACCGTCTTCCTCAACACTCAGGAAGACGTGCGGGCCCTGGCGGATTGCCAGCGTGCCTATGAGTGCGCCTCCTCCGCCCGCATCAACTGGGCCAAGAGCGATACTTTGCTGCTTGGCGCATGGACTGGCACGCTCCCCCCGGACTTGCCGGGGGGGCTCACATGGTGCCGCGAGGGCCTCAAGATCTTGGGCGTGTTCCTGGGGCCACCGACCTTCATGGCGCGTAACTGGGACGACCTCGAGGAGGGGGTGGAGGCCTGCCTGCAGCGGTGGCGCTGGTGCCTGCCCAGCCTTTCCTACCGGGGGCGCGTCCTTGTCATCAACAACCTGGCAGCAGCGACCTTGTGGCACCGGTGCGCCGTGCTCGACCCCCCACTGGATCTCCTGGAGAGACTCCAGCGCAACCTGGTGGACTTCTTCTGGGATGGGCGCCACTGGCTCCCACGAGCCGTCCTTCACCTGCCTGTTGCCGAGGGGGGCCAGGGTCTGGTTGACCTGGCCAGCAGGGTGGCGGCCTTCCGCCTGCAGGCCCTTCAGCGACTGCTTTACAGCGAGGAGCAGCTGCCATGGCAACAACTGGCGTGCCGGTTCCTACAGAGGGTCGGCGCCCTTGGCTTTGACCGGGAGCTCTTTTTGTTGACACCCACGCTCCTGAACTGGGCGGTGCTTCCGGCCTTTTATCGCAGCGTGGTACGAGCCTGGCAGGCCGCCTTCCGCCTCCAGCCTCGAGCCCGGACACTGTGTTTCCCGCAGCTGTTGAGGGAGCCTCTGGTGCACAACTCAGCCCTGTGGGGCTCCATGCCGAGCCTGGCCTCTGCCAGCCTCACGGCCACCCTCATCCAGGCGCGTGTCCTCCGCCTGCACCATCTCCTGGACCCCGCTCGGTCAGCCTGGCTCTCACCCGAGGCGCTGGCCGCACGGCTGGGCGTGCGCTCCATCCGCACCATGGGTCATCTCCTGCGTGACATCTGCGCCGCCCTCCTGCCGGTGGCGGCGGCCGCCTTGGACGAACATCTCCGTGCGCGCCAGATCCCGCGGGCCGCGGATGCCACGAGCGAGGCTTTCCCTTCGCTGCCGGTCACCCCGGCTGTGGCCGTGGAGTTGGCCGGTGGGCCGGGCACTCTGTTGTGGCTCCCCATGCCTCCCGATAGTGACACGGGTTGTCCCTTTGCTTCTCTATCGCGTAGAAGCTTGTATGCCTGGGTGGTCTGTGTCCGCCATGCTCAGGTGCTGGCGGGCCACCCCGATACACCGTGGCGATGGCGCCTGGGGCCACCGGCTTCTCCACCGGCCCACCCGGCGTGGCACACATTGTATAAGCCGCCGACCGCCAAGAAGACTGGCGACCTGCAGTGGCGGTTGCTGCACGGCATCCTAGCCACTGGCACGTTTGCGTCCCACTTTGACCCAGCTGCTTCAACGGCCTGCCCCTTCTGCCCTGGGGGCGTGGAGGAGGATCTCTTTCACGCCTTCCTGGACTGTCCCCGCCTGCGGCCGCTCTTTGCCACCCTCGAGCTGCCGCTGCGGGCGCTGGGCAGGAGCCTCTCAGAGACCACCTACATACGCTCCTACCCGTACCGGGCAGCCAAGCGGGGCGCCATCTGCCTGGCCAACTTTTTGCTGGGCCAGGCCAAGATGGCCGTCCTCAAGAGCCGCCGTAACCGGCTTGCCGGCACCGGCTCAGATGATGCCCCGCGGCTCTTTGGCCTCCTAGTGCGGGCGCGCCTCTCGCTGGAGTTTGAGCATGCTGTGCTCCAGCGGGGGGTGCCCGCCTTTGAGGCACTCTGGGCCCTTGAGGGAGCGCTGTGCCACATGGAGGACGGCCGTCTCAAATACGCGCTCTGATGTCATGACCGATCTGGGCGACCGGGCGGGCGCGGTGGCGGACTGTGGCTTCTGGCTTGTGCCGTGCCCTGGGCCCTCACCAGGCTGCTTTTGTTTATTTTCTCGGGGTGAGAAGTTGAAGGGTTTTGTACGTGTACTATGGGACAGGGAAGGGTGGAATTGTTCGTTTCTCGAGGGCTATATATATAAATAGCATGTTAGACAAGATGTGTATTACTGCGAAGGTGTTTGTCACGGTGTGATGTTCTGAATGTCCTGGAATGGTTTCTCTTTGGTGTGGTTTGATGGGTTTTTTTGCTTTCTGTACCTGATCTTTTGTGAAATAAAGTTGTTAACAGTCCTTCCTTCAGGTTGGGAGAAGAGACGGCTTTAAAAGTTCCGCCCGTGTAGACGCCCTAGGCTCGTGACCCTTTAATCAGGCTGGTTCTGAGGCTGAGTGGCGGTCGCCGTCTGTTAGTTGGCGCTTATATATAGCATGTTAGACATGATGTGTATTACTGTGAAGGTGTTTGTCACGGTGTGCTGGATGTCCTGGAATGGTTTTTCTCTGGTGTGGTTTGATGGTTTTTTGCTTTCTGTACCTGATTTTTTGTGAAATAAAGTTGTTAAAAGTCAAAGTCCTTCCTTCCTTCCTTCCTTCCCTGTTGCCTGGCCCCAACAACAGCTGTCATCATGACCCCACCTTTGCCTCCCCCCACCCTGCACCCATCTGGGACCATGCAGCTTCCTTCCCTACCCACCACCACCTCCTCCCTGCCAGCTGTTGTCGGGGGCCCCCTTCCCACTCCCCTCCCTTCCTTTCTCCCTCCCCACCGCCTGGTCCCAACAACAGCTGCCACCATGACCCCCCCCTTCTCCTCCCCCTGCCCTGCTCTCCTCCCTCCCTCCCTCCCCCACTCCCTGCCTGCCACCTCCCTGTCTCTGCCAGCTGTTCTGGGAGGTGTCAGAGGTGGGTGGCAGGGAGTGGGGGGTGCCACCACTGTGACCCCCCCCCTTCACCCTCAGATAGGGAGACATGGGGAAGCCCCTCTGCTCAGGTGGCCAGGGCATGTTTGCTGCCACCACAAACTTTCCTGGCAGCAGCTCAAACTTGGGCCTGTGCAGCCAATCGCTGCCCGTCCTCTTGGTGACACATGCACAGTTAGCCAAAAGCATTACAGACAGACATACAGACAGACAGACTGAGCCCTTTTTTATATTAGAATATAATATATACATTGTATTTTTGGCACTTTCCCTCTTTGAGGTCTCCAGAAATGGCCTAATGTGCAAAATAATGAAACAGCAATTTCTTGATAATTATGAAATGACTCTTACAAAGTTCATATCAGGTTTCAAAGAGTTCAGTGAGATTCTGTGTTTCTAAGAATATTATATTAATCCAAATTTTCTTAAAACTAAAAGGTATAGGGAAAACGATAAGAGGAAACATACCAGAGCATTCATACAGTTAATATAACAGTTTTTTACTCACCTTTAACCTGTTCATCTGGACTTAAGAAAGTAATCAACATAACCCATTAAAACATTTACCTGATTGCTATTAGCAAGCTAGTCCTTAGTTCTCTGTGTTGTTACTGTATTTTTTTCCACAAATATATCCCTTCCCCCCTCTCCTACCCATAAGATATAACCTTTGTTTTTAGGAATTTTGGGCTGATTTGAGAAAAACAAACCCAAATTACAACTTACATTTAGGGGTGCCTGTACATGTCACGGGGTTTAATCCTCATTTTATTAAATAGGTTTATAAAATGTAAACTTTTTTATTTTGGAGCATTGCATCAGTGTTTGCATGTACTAGGTTTTTTACCAAATTAAGACAGCTGGTGCCGCAGGAGAGCAGAACAGTCCTGCACTGCCCCCCTCAGCCCAGGGCCCCCTACCTCATGTCCTGCCATGCAGCTGTGGGAGCAGGAAGCCGACACACAGCACAAGAAAAAAAAAGATGCAGCAATTCGAAGAGGGTGAACTACAAAAAAGTCTCAGTGCCATCTGGTGGACAAAGAGGGTCATTATGCATCTTTGAGTGCCTTTTTGTTTCCATGCAACAAATCCATGGACATGATGCTTTAATTCACAGTGAACCAAATTAAACTACATCTTAAGAGTTTTACTTTAATGCACCAGAAGGACTTTTAAAGCATTTGGAAAACCCACTCATGCAAACAGTCATGCTGTTGCAGTTCAAGAAAGGGCAAAAAACGTGGTATGTACAAACACCCAGGCTGGGTAAAAATAGTCTGTTCTGTTACCACTGGATCCAGCTCACAGATGTGGGCTTCAGTGACATTTGGCAGTCAGGGAAGAGATGGTTTGGCAGTAGGTGCTGTCCCCCATGGTGGGTCTTTCTGTCCCACAGCCAGACAAGGTTGCCAACCCCTACTTAATACATTTAAATGCCATTGGCCCTTTAATTTGTAATAGTAGCCCAGAGCACATACCTACTAATAATGATAAGACTATCAGGCTTCTTTATTTACAGTCTTTCAGGGAGCTCCTATTAATTATTTTAGATTTGTGATCGTTTGTATACTGGTAGTGAACAATTAAGTTGTCTGTGTAGATAAACTGTGTAGTGGGTAAATTAATATTTGTTTAAAAAAAAAAAGCTTCTGAAGCTAAGCTTTCTAAAGAAAAGTTGCACAACAGAGCTAAGATAACACCCCTAACTTCACAATTATAAGAACTTAAGAAGCAAGTACCAAGATCTGGGTGACAGGAGGCAAAAGTGAGTTTTTACCCTTTACATGTAGACTTTTGTGTTTTGATCCTGCAGTCAGCTATATGTGGTTGGCCACAGCTGTAGTATCAATGTCCAGATTCATCCAGCTGAGTCCAATTATGGTCAAAATGAGTATGCAATTCATGTATGCATTCATCAAACCCATGCTTTTTATTGCATTTTACAAAAGTTAAGAAAGGTTTTCCACAGAATTACTTTCAAAATGTAGTAGAACTGGTTTATTTTTATTGGGATAACTTTCCCCTTCGATATTTGCAACCCATATTTCTACTGTTCTCTTAACATAGGAGTATAGTTAAGAACTGGAAAGGGAAAATGCCTAAAAAATAACTGTAAGCAAATACGAAACAAACTTGTTAGCTTTTTATAGTCCAAAGTGATGTGGAAAAATGCACAAAAGGCATTAGTATCAATCTGGAAATCAGATTTGAAGAACTATAAGTAATCAGTGTTTTAACATGAAAGTTTCAAAAGATCTGCATTTTTTAAATCACTGTAAGCAGTTTAAGTTGTTTGCATTTCATTAAAATGACATTGTGCCAATGCTGTAATTTTTTGTAGTTTTTATGGTTTCTTTGCTTTATATAGTAAAATTTGGACATAAAACCTTACCTTTTGGAAACCTATCCATGTTCTCCTCAGGGTGGTAATTTAAGACTGTCATCCTTTGCTGGTCCTTGAAAGTTATGCACATATACATATGAATGCCCATATGCACGTTAGAGTTGCAATTTTTGTGACTGTAAATTACTTTTTACAAAGCAAATTACATGGTATACTACTGATGGAATTGCAGTTCAGAATGTTTCTCTTCATGATAGTTAATTTACACTTTTTAGAAATAATCCTTCTTCTCTCCTTTGTCTTTCAGTACCCCTTTCCTCCTATTTTGTGCTTACCAGGGTTATGCTTGCCAGTAGAAATGTGTGGTCTTCTGAATACTGAAGGCCCAGTTAGCATACGAGGTCTCCTTGACATACTTGATTTTTGAAGGTTTAACAGCCTTGACCTAAATGTCTTGGCTTCTTTGCTTAATATCTTGTCGAGCTCTACAAAATACCATGATCTTGAGACAACCTGGGGACATACATTAGTGTTTTCTTAACCAGAAAAGCATCTGTCACTAGTAGTGCCTGAGCTAGTGGAGTTGCAGAAGGCATTTATTATTTGCTTATAGAAGCCAAAACTTTCTGCTAACATTTAGGAAAATGGTGCAAATCGTGGGAAAATTCTAGTTCTTAAAAGAAGGATTGAAGACATAGAAGCCCAAATTGTACCAAAAAACTGCTATAAAATAAAGTAAGATTTAAAAAAATAAAACAAATCTTGGCTTTGTTTTATCCATTTAGGATAGAATTACTTTGAAGGCTGAACAGATGTGTTGTAAAACTATTGAATTAAGAAGTCAGACTACATGCCATATCCTGCCTCATTAAAGGCAATGGGCGTTTTGCTATTCATGTTTTGATGGAGCCAAAGCCCTAAATTTGTCTTTGCTACAGTGTGGGAATATATGGGATTGGAAACATTGTGCATATGTTTAATGGTAGTTAGTCCAGTCTTCTCATTTTCACTCAAAATGCTGCTTCACTTCTATTTTCCCTAGAAAATGGCATGATTTCTGTGGAAACTACGGGGAAGTGTGCATTAGTACCAAGTTCAATGGTTAAACTGTTCAATCAATATTTCATCTGGTCAGAAACTTGATTTTAATGGTCTCAGTAACCTAGAAAAGGCAGTAGGGGGTGTGGGAAAGCTGTCCCCTTTCTTTGTGGTAGATGGTGCAAATTAATAGTAAAACCATCTTTTCTCTCTAGACTGTTAATTTAGAGGCACAGTATCAGCAAGGGGCAGAAATGGATGCCATGGCTGCAGAGAAGGAAAAGAAGCTACATGGAAAGGTTACCTACGTTGCTGATTTGTATTTAGCATGAGGAGGAGACGATGTTGCCAGAGCAACACTTAACCCTAATGAAGAATTGAAGGTACACCTCCAATATATGTACACATTTTTGCTGGCTCAGCTATCAAGTCTGCATAGACCTTTTTGGGGATTTTCCCCCATCCAACTGTGAAGAATCAAAGGACTTTACTTCATTATATTATGGAGCGTGCCCTGAAATACAACTTTTCCACCACTGTATGAAAGAAAGTTGTCTCTGATGATGATTTCCAAGTAAGTTAATCTGTATTTGTTTGTTACTTTTCAAGAGGCAAGGATTTCTTAGCATCAACTGATAGTTGGGATCAAGTTAGACAAGTTTTCAAATGCAAGGCATTCTTTGTCAGGTCTGACCAGAAGAAGCCAGGCACAGCATATTAAAGAACAATTGTGGGAGGAGGGGGGAGAATTCCCAGGAGTAGCAGGTACAAAATCAGTAGAAGAAAAGAAGGTGACTGCTGGGACATCAAGGTCTATCAAAAGGGAGGAGGGTCGTTCTTAGCTTTCATATGTGGAAAGATTTCAGGAGTCAGGTAAAATATAATGTACCTTAAAACCAGAATCAGCGTTCAGTCCTTGGTTGTTAGTGTCCAGCCAGCTTATGAATTTTTGTTTCCAAATTTGCCTTTTAAAGGTGTTAAGTGGATTTCTCTTGAGCATAATGATAGATCAGAGAGGTGTTGGCTTAGAAACAGTAGTTAAAAGTCTGGTTTTTGGGGGAATTGACTTATAGCTATAGATATATGCATTATAAGGGTTCAGGAGGGACAGCAGGGGTTAATTGATATCTTAAGAGCCTGGGTTTGACACACACAATTCCATATAGCCCTGGAAGCAGATGGGCTGTCTAGCACAAGGCCAATAGATGGACACAGCCTGAGAATTGAGGGGGGGATGCCATAAGACAAGATCATAGCCTTCAAGGCAGACAGGTTGTCTAACACAACACGGACACACAGCCTGGGAACCAAGGAAGTATGTACCATACTGTCCCATGACATAAGTGACACCAGCAACAAGGCCCCAGAGCAGTGGAGGGCCTTGAGTCCCAGTTTCAGGGAAGCAGACCAAATTAGGAGAAGGCCAAGAAGACTAGGTGGCTGTGTGACCACAGAGAGACAACCAACCAGAGATAGCCATGAATGGAGAGTCGTGAAGAGTTATCAAGGGGGAAGGAGAATACAAAAACAGAGACTTGAGATTAACAGAGTCCCTCCCTGTTCCTTCTCGTCCCTCCCTTTGTCCGTCCCTCTCATCCCCCCTTATCCTCCCTGAGCAGGGTCCCCATCCCTGTCCCCATCCCCTGGTAAGGGTCCCCAAGGCACCATGAACAGAGGGCATACAGCAGCCTGTCTCATGCACCCCACTGGAAGGGGGCTGTGGGCCTCGGCATCCCACCTCCAGACTGCTGACGTGCCATGCTGACATCTGACACTTAATAGAAAGAGCCTCTGAGTGGAGCCTGCATCCTGACCAAATGTACTTTGATGACAGCCTTAGGATTGGTAGATATAGAATTGTTTGTATTGTTGTTTTTTTGTTACCACTGTGTATCAATAAATTCACCTATTATCAACTGGCAGGTGTTGTGGTCGGTGTGAGGGTTGTGCTCGCCTGGAACAAAGGTATAGGGGCTGGATCCAAATAATCCAGTGCCAACGAGAGGGACTGGTTGTTCTATAAGAAATGTGCTCCTAATGGTGCACATGGATTTCTGTCCTTTAGATATTTTCTGTGAGAGTTCTTTCTACTGTGTAGTTGCTGTTCAGTTTCATCCACTTAGTTGCCAGGAAGGCACTTGGTGCATCGGATCACATCTATCATAATTTGGAAAAGGCATGTGTAGGAACCATGGATTCTGATAGTTTTGTTATGGGGGAAGAGGGCTTGCAGTAGCAGTGGAGATGTGCTGGCAGGTTAGGCATTTCTTGCCAAGGCAAGGTTGTCCCACGTGGTATCTGTTGGGCAGTGGAGAGTTTGCTTTTTATGACAAGTTGGGCAAGGTTAGAGGGTAGTTGGAAATCCAGGAGTGGAGGGGCTGGGTGTATTTATATCAAGGTCTGATCTTTGTGAAGCGTAGGCTGAAGTTTGTGATGATGCTTCTTCAGTTCCAATGTGGTGATAGGTTAGGGGAGTGCACATGAACAATGCGTGCCCCCAGCAGCTGGGGGGGCATGGCGGCAGCGGGAGTGCGGTATCAGTAAGCAGGGAGATCCAGCAGATGCTGCCAGTGTTGTTGGTGGCAGGGGTGGCAAGTGCCAACCAGGGGTCAGCGACCACCCACAGATGCCGCTGGCAGCATCGGCAGTGGCCAGCGGGGATCACTGACTGCCTGCAGACGCTGACGGCAGTGTCAGTGGTGTTGGTGGGGTGGCGAGTGGCCTTTTTGTAGGGTGTGCACCACCATGCTCAGGGGGCGCACATGCACCCATGTGCACCTCCTACGCGCTGCCCCTGGGTATGCAGGGGTGTACAGTCACATGGGTTTTCTTTTTGTAGGCTGTTGCAGGGTATTTGGATAGCTCTTCCAAATGTATTGTCTATTTCTCTACCAGAGTGTCCTTGCTGTATAAAGGCAGATTTTAGGGTGCTTAGGTGGGCAGCCTGGCTATAGATTATACCTTATCTCTTTTTTGGTATGCTTGAGATCATTGCTGGTCTTCTAGACATAGATATGGTGGTCTTTGGGTTTTCTGCCTATAGTGGTTTGTAGGGTGCCATCCGGGATGTGGACTGTGGTATGTAGAAACTTGATGTAGGAATATTCCATAGAAAGTTTAATCAAGGAATGATGGTTAGGGACCTACTTAAATCTCACTTTCGTGATTGTTACAGGAACAATGAAAAAATGGCAGTTTACAGGATTGCTGCAAAAAATGGCATTTGGCATCATTTCCTGCAGAATTTCCCCCCCAAATAAAAACTGACTAATAATAAAATGCTGGCTCCTCAGTTGGAGCCAGCAGTTCTCACTGCCACTGCTGCCCAGCCTTGCAGCCTGCCAGGGGAAAGAAGGTACCAATTGGTAAAGCAGCATGAAGGGGAGCAGCTAAGATGGCAGCCACCTCCTCCTCCCTCCTCCCCCAATGGGGCCTTTCTGCCAATCAGTGGTGAGGGGTGGGGCCTTTGGGACCTCTCTGCCAATCAGTGGCAAGGGGTGGGGATGCTGCAAAATGCCTGTGAAAGTGGCTTTACACACTGCAAGAGGGCCATGAAAAACCCTTCATCTCTCCCTGATTAAGGTTCCTAATGATGGTTGTTAAACCTGTGGTGGAAGTCCTTAAATGAGTCCAGGTGTTTAGTCCATGAAAATATCATGTATGTAGTGCAGGTACAGTGCAGGTTGATGGTGCAATTTTCTAGAAATTTTTCCTCCAGGTTCTCATGAGAGGTTGGCATATTGCAGGGCCATCTTTGTGCCCATAGCTGTGACCATAGTTTGGAGGAAGCAACGCTTGTTGAAAGTGAAGCTGTGGGTGAGGATGAAGTGCGTGATTTGTGCAAGATGTTGTTGTAAATCTGAGCATACTCTATGTTCTTGAAGGCATATCAGGCAACAGCTCTGCCTTCATATTGTGAGGTGTTAATGTACAAGCTGGTGACATCCATGGTTGCAAGTATGGCCTTCTCAAAGTGGTGGTTGATGTTCTGGATTCCATCGAAGAAGCCTGTGGTGTTTTACGCCTCCCTGGGAAAGGGCCGGGCATACTTGTTTTCTTGACCTTCTCCCTATCGCCCTTTTCTCCTGAGCTGCCTGTCAGTGACTCACCCACCACACCTTGATGGAATAAACTGACAGGAGCTCGGCCTTGTTGAGAATGAAGGGTCTCAAATGCCAGGTCCATCTGGTCAAGCGCACCTTGAGCCCTGCCCGTTTGCTGTAGCTGCACCAGTTAGTTCTCAGCCCACGATTCAGGACCACAGGCTTCCATTGCAGTGGGACATGCCCTCCATGAAGGATTGGCCACCCTGGGTCAGATCATCCTTTTCCTGCCTCAGCTAGACCTTCCCTGCTGGGCTTATAGGCAACCTCTCATCACACTCACTCCCATTCTGTCACTACTGGTTTCTCTTCCACCATGCAGAGCTTATTTTTCAGTCTCTACCTTCTACATCTTGCATGCACTGGAGGTTTGGGGTATTCTCCTGGCACCCCTTTCTGTGGCCTCCTCCAGCCCTTTAGTCATGGCCTGTTCTATCGGGCTGAGGACCACCCATCTGGGAGTCAACTTGGCTCATGACTCAATAATCTCCCTATTGTGGGTTAGCCTTGTCCTGGGATGTTCTTTTTCCAGTTCAAACACTAATACACAAAAAAATTAAGCATGAAACTTATCTGGCACATTGCACAGCTGCCACCAGCCTTCCCTGTCCAACCACCATCCATCCCTGCTTACTTTGGTTCTGCTTCCTCTCTCCCCCTTCTCTTACCAGCAGAAGCCTTCATTTCTTCATAACTCCTGTGGCTTAACTTCCCCTGGAATCTGAGACCAAGCTCACGTATGGTGAGCATGGGTCACCGGACCCTTGTACTTCTGCCTTGGGTTCTCTAGGGCCGTGCACACTGGTGACTGGCATCCTCTTTGTTCTTGCTCCTTCATGGCATACTCACTGGCATACTGAAATCCACATCAGGTAAGAGAGAGTGCACTTATGTGGTGAGGAAGAGAGAGAGGGGGAGAGAGAGCTACTGAAGAAAAGGGAGGAGGAAAAGTGTGCAGAGCCCAAGGAAGGGCAAAGGGCTACCCAAAACATCCTGCTTCCACCTGTAATGGGGCCCCTTCCCCATTACTAGTGTGTTGTAGAAAACTTGCTTTTTGACTGCAAAGTGGTTTCAGGATAGTTTCTATGAATCCTGATAATTCCTCACTAAAGGTACCACAGTTGGCTATGATGGGTCTGCCAGGCTTACCTTGTTTGTGGATCTTTGGGAGCATATAGGAAGTTCCTGGGGTGGGAAAGTGGAGCTTAAGTGGAAGTACTTTTTTCTGAAGCTAGCATGAGAAGAATGTGATGATATTTTCCAGTTCCAGAGTGAATTCTGGTGTCGGGTCCTTCCCAAGCTCTTTATAGTATTTGGTGTTGAAGACTTGCTTCGTTGATGAAGTCTTGACAGTTGAGGATGACTGTGGCTCCACCTTTGCCTCCTGGTTTGATTACTATTTCATTGTTGGATCTTAGGGCTTTTCTCACTGAGGGAGAGAGGTTGTTGTAGACCTGGCTTTTGTTGCTGTTAGTTTTCTTTCTGAAACAGTTGATGCAGTAGTCTAATGTGTGGTTAGGTCCACTGGGAGGTATCCAGTCCAATGGTTTATCATTTTTTTTTCTCAGTTGTGGCAGGAGGGTTTGTAGAGGTAGTAGTGTCCTGGTTGTGGAAATATTATTCCAGGTGAAGTCTGCAGAACAATTCTTCTAATTCCCCACATATTAGTATATTGTCAGGTTTCTCTGGGCAAAAGTTCAGGCCTTTGCAGCAAACAGATATTTCAGAATGGGATAGTGGATATTATGATAATTTGATGATGTTGGTGTTCTGAGTGCTGCTGGCTTGATTTTTAAGGCCATTTGAAGAACATCTTGACATAATTCTTAGTAACGTTAGGACTAACTACAAATGTGTTAGCAGGTCTCTTTCAACCTATTAAAAAAAAAATCTGAAATCCAGACCTTTGCTAGCATTCACTTTAATTCACTACCTATATCATATTGCTTCTCTGTCAACTTGAATCTCTGCAAATAATGTTTCTAACATGAACACAAATGAGACTATAAAGTATGTATTGCTGTACCTTTGTAACATCTTATCAGCAAGGTGCGAGACATGTCACCTACCTTCCACAAAGCTCCTTTAAAAAAAAAAAAGTTTTTTAGCTGGGTCTATTAACCTTGGATAATGTAGCTCAAGAATTATCCTCCACTCCTGTGCAATGCTGCATCCTCCCATTTATCGTGATGGATGTATGCAAACTGCTCATCGTTTAGATTCTTGTCATTGTACATTTCTTGGGAGAGTAATCACGCTTAGGTTGCCGGGGCTTGTTGTTTAGTAATGGCAATGCCCGTAAGTGGGAAACTGCTTATGAAACGTTTAGCTTTTGGCAAAGTAGCTAAGAGCTACTGATAGTTCATCCATGAATGTGTTAAAACTATAGCTTTTGCCTGTGCAGGAAAGGGAAGGTGAGTGATCTGAGGATTAGGCTCTGTCCCTGCTCTAGGTAGCTATAACTCTGGAATTTTTTTCTTCTTCATTTTGGCTTCTCCAAAACAAGGTGCATGTCTTATGGGAGTGGAATACAGGTGCATGTCTTGTGGTAGATGATATACAGGAAAATACGTATTTTCCTGTATTTAGGCTTGGCAGGATTAGATTTTTATTGCTAAACACCAATAAATGGCAATTTCACCTCACACACGGACCTCCAGAAAAATATTTCCATCACTAATAATCAAAATCTATAGAAAGAGGACTGTAACAGGGAACCCTTAACCCTGTTCCTGGACAGTGGGAAAAGAGAGGGAGGGACAGAAGAAAGAGGAAAACAGTGGGTGGCCTAATGACTCCTAATGGCAGAGGGTTAGACATCAGGAGGTGCTGCTTCACTATCAGGGTGGCTAGGACCTGGAACCAACTTCCAAGAGAGGTGGTGCTGGCTCCTACCCTGGGGGTCTTTAAGAGGATGCTGGATGAACACCTTGCCGGGGTTGTTTGACCCCAGTGCTCTTTCCTGCCATGGCAGGGGGTTGGACTTGATGATCTGCTCAGGTCCCTTCCGAGCCTACCAACTATGAAACTATGACTCCTCAATCAAGCAATTAGCTGCTCATTCACAGGTGCTGGGTGTGGGGCGTGGGCTGGAAGGAGATAACAGGCTATATTCGAGGCTCCAGTCAGGTGGTGGCGGGGTCCTGCCCTCCTCTTCTGATCCCTCCCTCCCTGGCTCTTTCCTGATGAAAGAACAGAATGATTTAAAGCAGGTATGATTTACTGATTTATGGATATTTGCTTTTTGTATGTTGACATGCAATTCTTTAACAGTATACTGTCATTACTACATTATTTGTTCCCCACAGTCCTAGTTTGCATAATGCTGACAATTTAAATTGATAAAAATAAATGCTTAAAGTAAACATCAATTTTAACCATCGAAAAATATTTAAAATTGAATTCTAGGTAAGCCAAGCCTAGGTATAATATATGCTATATAAGATTTTAGGGTATTAACCTTAGTTTTTCGTTATATGCCAATAGTATTATTTTCCCCCTTATAACAGGCTTCAATTTTCAATTGAATCTAGTACTTTTTATTTCTTGTGCTGAACCTTTGCATGTAGTTATTTTGCACCATTCTATAGTCAATACGTTTTATCAGAAGTACCTCAGTGTCAATGGTAAATGAAATGGTCCCTGTGTATAGATTGTACACCAATCTTAGTTATAAATTGCAGCATTATAACTATATATTGGCCTTGTATGAAATTACACAAAATATAGGTTTGTTTGTTTTTTTTTATATTAAGCTTGACAAAGTCTTAAATGCAGTATGTACGAAGTGGAGTGCACTGAGAAAATAGCTATCCATGATCTAACAGAAGAAGTTACTATATTTAAAGAAAAGGTAACTGTAGCAGGTTGCTGCCTCAGGTCTTTGCAGCCAGGTTTTTGCCCCTTCTCAGGGTTTCTCAGCTATCCTCAGTCATATCCAATCTTGAAAGCTGCTGGCTTTGGCTATCTGGAGTGCCACCCAGCCTGCCCCAGTTACATTGGACCCTGGGATGGGTCTGCTGTGATCTCAGGCTTCCTTTCCCAGGCTTGTCCTCCTCATAGCTCGTATGGGTTACCATATTTCCAGGTCCAAAAAAAAGGACACCTGTCATGCAGGGGGGGCAGAGGCGGGGAATATGACTGTGGGAGGGCAGTGACATGCTGGTGCCTTGCCCCTGCCCATTCTGTTGCCCCTCACTGCCAAGCCATAGCACCCCCCAGCCCTGCTGCCGCTCCTTACTCCCAACCCACAGATCCCAGCTTTCCCCCTCACTCCCAAACCGCAGTACTCTGCCCCCCTGGACCATGATGGTGCCCCTCACTCCTGACCCAAAGCCCCTTCACCCCATCCCTGCTGGTGCCCCTCACTCTTGACCTGCAGCCCCCTGATGCTGCCAGTGCCTCCTGTACCCCAACCCACAGTCCCCTGCCCACAGTGCCCCTCACTCTTGACCTGCAGCCCCCTACCCCCAGCCCTGCCAGAGGGGCCCCAGCTGTCCCTGTCCTGAACAGGCTGGAGCATGGTGGCTCAGATTCATGCAAGAGGTGATGGGGTGTGCCGGGCCTGAGTGCCAGCTGGAAGGAAAAGGTGGGGAAACTTGTGGCACCTCCCACCCTGGGATGGGGCTGCAGCACTGGGCCAGGCAGCCTGGTCACAGTCCCCTCCCCCCTCCTTTTTCCCCTCCCCCTGGGCAGTGTCTCCTGGCCGCTCAGCCCCTGCAAGCACAGGCACTGGTCCCTGTGTGACTAACTGGCCACAGATTTTCCTGCTGCCCTCAGAGGCCCTCCCACCCCCCGCCCCTTTCCACTGCTGGAGGACCAAGCAGCTCCACTCCTCCTGTCCTATCGCAGCCCCATCCCCTGACCCCTCTGCCCTGACCAAATGTTGGGGATTTTGCTTTGCTCAGCTGGTGGGAGCAAGGAAGGGTGATTGGAGGCAGCAGGGAGTACTGCATGGGTCTGTGTGCACCTCTGCAGCTGCAGGCAAGTATGTCTGTGCTCCCTGCTGCCTCCCATTGCCACCCCCCTGCTTCTACCAGCAGAGCAAAGCAAAATCCCAGACATTTGGTCAGATTTAGAAAATCTGCCAAGCTGGAGATCAGGGGGCTCAAGAAAAGGACATGTCTGGGAAAATCTGGACGTATGGCAACCCTACCTCGAGGTCTGCCTCTGATGCTTCCCCCCCGACCTCCTTGCTGGTTCTGCCTACAGGGACATTTCTTTCCCAGTGAGTCACACCCTCATCAACCTTCCCACAGTTGTAGCCCAACACTTTAACTAGCTGCCTTCCCATAAGGGAACAGGCTACTCTGTTACAGTAATTTGTTAAAGTGATAACAGATCACCATCCAGCTCAGGGTGTCAAGGGCCTGCAGCAAGGCAGTAGCATTAACTTCAGGAGGGCCGACTTCAACAAGTTGAGGAGATTGGTAGGAGAGGCATCACGGTCCCAGAGAGTAGGGGATCTAGGTGTCCAAGACAATGGGTCATTCCTTAAGGAGACGATCCTCTGAGCCCAAGGGGTGACAGTCCCAATGCGAGTCAAAGGGGGCAAGAGTGCTCAAAAGCCCCTTGGTTCGCCAAAGGCATTCAGGAATTCCTGAAAACCAAAAAAGAGGTGTACATCCAGTGGAAGGGAGGGGCTATCTTCAAAGAGGATTATACCTCCATCACTAGAGTCTGTAGGGAGGCTGTTAGGAAGGCTAAGGTGGAGATGGAACTAGGGCTAGCAACAGGGATCAAAGACAACAAAAAGTCATTTTTAAGTACATAGGGAGTAAAAAGAAAGCACTAGGCAGGGTGGGGCCCCTGCAGGATATGCTTGGCAATCTGGTGGTTGCACCAGAGGAAAAAGCAGACCTTTTTAACAAATTCTTTGCCTCCATTTTTCTGAGCAGGGTCCAGGATGTCTCCCCCACCGGGATTCAGGATGGACTCTGGAGAGACTCTGCCAGGCCTAGGGTCAGGGAGGACCAAGTTAGGGAACTTCTGGAGAAGCTGAATGTGTTCAAAACAGCAGGTCCAGAAGCTCTGCACCCCAGGGTGCTGAGGGATTTGGCAGGGGTCATCGTGGGGCCCCTGGCACGGCTTTATGAGCACTTGTGGTGCTCTGGCCAGGTGCTAGAAGACTGGAAGAAGGCCAATGTAGTCCCCATTTTCAAAAAGGGAGGAGGGAGGACCCAGGCAACTATAGGCCTGTTAGTTTTACTTCGGTCCTGTGGAAGCTCTTTGAGAAAATTATCCAGGAGCACATCTGTGAGGGACCAGCAGGGGGGGATGATGCTCAAGGACCACCAGCACAGGTTCATTAGGGGCAGGTCCTGTCAGACCAACCTGATTGCCTTCTACGATGAGGTCACAAAATCAGTGGACGCAGGTGTTGAGGTGGATGTAGTCTTTCTGGACTTCAGGAAGGCCTTTGACACCGTCTCCCACCCCATTCTCATTAAAAAGCTAGGTGACTGTGGCATTGATGCCTACACAGTCAGATAGGTCACAAATTGGCTAGGGGGCCGCACCCAGAGAGTGGTGGTGGATGGGTCATATTTGACCTGGAGGGATGTGGGCAGTGGAGTCCCCCAGGTGTTGGTCCTTGGGCCCGCACTGTTCAATTTCTTTATTAGCGACTTCGACAAGGGGGTGAAAAGCACCCTGTTTAAATTCACTGATGACACCAAGATTTGGGGCATGGTGAGCACGCTAGAAGGGAGGGACAGGATACAACTGGACCTGGACAGGTTACAGGGGTGGGCGAGTGGGAATAGGATGGGATTCAATACTGACAAGTGCAGGGTGCTGCACTTGGGCACTAAGAACCAGCAGCATACCTATAGGCTGGGGAACTCTCTTGAAAGCACAGTGGCAGAAAGAGATCTTGGAGTCATTATCGATTCTAAAATGAACATGGGCCGCCAATGTGAGGACGTGGTCAGTAAGTCTAACCACACCTTGTCATGCATCCACAGATGCATCATGAGCAGGTCCAAGGAGGTGATCCTCCCCCTCTATGTGACACTGGTCAGGCCACAGCTGGAGTACTGTGTCCAGTTCTGGGTGCCGCACTTCAGGAGGGATGTGGCCAAGCATCAAGAGGGTCCAGAGGAGGGCCACTTGCATGATCAGGGGACAGCAAGGCAAACCCTATGAGGAAAGGATACGGGACCTGAACCTGTTCAGCCTTCACAAGAGAAGGCTGAGAGGGGATCTAGTGGCTGTCTATAAACTTACCAGAGGGGAATGGGTGGGACCCTGTTCCCCCGAGCACCTCCCAGAGTAACAAGGAATAACAGCCACAAGTTGATTGAGAGTAGGTTCAGGCTAGACATCAGGAGGCACTACTTCACAGTCAGGGCGGCTAGGATCTGGAACCAGCTTCCAAGGGAAGTGGTGCTGGCTCGTACCTTAGGGGTCTTTAAAAGGAAGCTTGATGATTACCTAGCTGGGGTCATATGAGCTTAAACTTACCAGGGGTCATATGTATTCATTCCTGCCTAGGGCAGGGGGTCAGACTTGATGATCTGCTCAGGTCCCTTCCAACCCTACACCTATGAACCTATGATGTAGGAAAGAAATGTACATGTACTTAGTTAAGCTTGATCTATTCTAATTGCTTCTTGAGCAGAATATGTAATATTAAAAATTGTGTTTGTTTAAGCTTTTTTACCTGTCAAACTATCTTATAATAACCCTTAATTCCTTAGTCACTATATAATTTTGCTGACGTATAGGTCAGAAATTAAACAGCAAGTGATTAGTTAGCTTTGGATACTGGTCTCACAAGGGAAGAGCTGTTTCCTCCATTCTATAATTGACACTGGAAGCATCTTTATAACATTGCTTTTCTGATGTCTAGGCTTTGAAACAAGATGCTTCAGTAGAATTGATGCGACAGTTGAGTGAACAAATACAGTCATTTACCATCCAACTGAAAAATGCTGAGAGAGAGAAATGGAAAAGAGGGAACGTTAAATGACAAGTTCATTGAATGTCGAAAAACTCAGCCACAGTGAGGAAAAAATAGCCTTAGAGAAACAAATTGAAGACGTGACTCTGGATTTTGACGGTACCAATAGATATCTAGAAGAGAAAACCCTTCAGAATGCCTCCTTTCTTATGCAAGCAGAAAAAAATAAAATTGACACAGCAAAGTTACAGGATGAAATTCAAAAGGATGAAAATAGGGAATTAACTCAGTGGGTTGGAGAGAGACTGAACTCTTAACAATCAAAATGTAGAGGTTAAATGTGAGAAGAAAGACCTTGCAGTTACCAGTGACTCCCCATTCCCCCTGTTTTTACCTGGCACCAGCTAAATCAGTGATTTCTCAACCTTTTTAACCTCAAGGTCTCTCACCATGTCTTTCATGAATTTATATTCTAGCTCAGAGATTTTCAACTGGGAAAACTGAGAGGTTATGGAGGGTGCCTTGAGGCAAAAACAGTTGTAAGCCACTATATTAAAACATTTGGATATACAACTCAAATGTGGTGGTTGGGGCAGTATTTATTTAAAAAAATGCTATACAAAAATCGGGTAAGACTGGCATTGGGAGAGGCTTGCAGGATAGGAGGGTTACTGGGCACAGGCAGGGGGTGTTGGCTGGCCAGGGGGGGGTGGTTTGTCCACCTGGGGATGAGGCAAGGGGCTGGGAGGCTAAGAATAGTCCAGTGCTGGTGGGATTGATGGGAAAAGCACAGCCCCAGGGCTAGTGGCTGGGCTTTCCTAGCCCTTAGGCTGCACTGGGAACTGTACATAAATTCAAGATGGCTAGGTCAGTGTAAAAATGGCCAACCCCATTTAAGTTACACTGCTTAGATCAGAGGGAGATAGCCTTCCATCTTCAGCTCCCTCTTGTGCAGAAATGAAGTTTATTTCCTACCTATGGGGACTTTTTACCATCTTGTACCATTTATACTTTTCCCGGAGCCCGATGAAGGGACTTTGCTCCTGAAAGCTTGCGGAAAAGGACAATTTTCTTGCGATTTCCCAGTTGGTCTATAAAAGGTATCATTTTGGAACCAAGAGTTCTAGTTTTTTGTATGTAGATCAGGTTGGCCATTTTTAGACTGATCTAACCTTCCTGAAACTTCTGTACAGTTCACATTTAGATTGACTTAACTAAGGATCTAAGTATAAGGTCCACAGCTGGGTGAACTAAGTTATATTGGGTGGCCCTTTTAATGCAATCTAACCTCCCTCTAATCTTCCCAAACATCTTTATGCATTCTATACATCTGGGAAGCTATGGTAAATGGTACTTTTTCACTTCCTGGTGTTGTGGGGTTGAGTTTGACGTTGGTGCTCCATAAAGAGTATAAATTCTGAGAATATAAAGTGTTTAGTCCTTTTAATCAAATGTATAATTTTCAAACTTGTATAAGGCATGATCTTGTTTTGTCACTGACTTTAATGGGAACAGTCTCAAAGCAGTCTCCTTTGTAGCTGAGCTGAAAGTAACACACTTCATTCTCTCACCTTTTGTGTGTCTTGATGCTATTTCTGGTAGGTATAATCTGTGAAGGGACCCTAGTCATGAGAAAAATCCAAGCCCATAGCATCAAAGTACATCCAGTTATGCCACAGAGATGTCTAGAGGCTGACTTCAGATCTGAAACAATCCTCAGGGTATGAACACGAAACAGAACCAAACCACACAGCTGGGGCCTCTCTGGGGAAGTTGAGCACCAGGTCTGGATTCTAATTTTATAAATGAGCCCTCTAAGAAACCAAACCAAAACCTTGGATCTGAACTGGACCTTTCACTTAGATTTTGATATTTTCTAATTCTGATGTTGCAAAGGATTTAAACATTTTACTACTATAAAAAAAAGTATAACTCCCATTGACTTTGGTGGAAACAAGATTTGGCTTATGACAAGGGCAGGTTATGGTAAGAAATAAATTAATGAATTTAAATTCTCTCTATCTGATATGTTTGCTTTCTGAGACTGCATTTTGCAGGATTGTGCAGTACATCTGTGCACAGGGCTGTTGACCAAATAATGTATTCTCTGAACACATCTTCAGCACAAAGCATTTAATTTAAGCACAGAGCATCTCAAAGTGATGAACCACAGGATTTCAGGCAGTTTCTTGCCAATGACTCCTCCTATTACAGTCTAATCTCTTTCTATCCAAGCTTAATTAATGATCAGCAAGGTGCTTCATTTTGAACTGGTAAGGAAAACTGTTGTGATAGGGAATCATTTGAATGGCTCATGCTTGCTAATGCATTGTTTAAGTGCTCTGTTGCTTTTGCCAGCACAAACAATCCTAGAGAGACACTTAATCATCCAGTCCTTCCCTAATGTTCATTCATTCATGAAATCAGGTAAATTGCTGTGCCAAAATAGTGCTAATTTAAGATTTAATTTAAAATGTTGGTGTTCTCTCTCCCCAAATGTATTTTGTCTCATGGCATTTAATTCCTCTCATAGAAAAGCACTCATTTTCTTCCTTTTAAAACAGCTGTTAAAAGGTGTGTCTGGTTGGGCATAAAGAACAATTCCTAACAAGTATACAGCATAAGGTATAGATATTATACTTTAAAACTATGATTTTGATTTTCTGTGTCCATTATCTTTACTTTTTTAAAGGAATGCCAGTTCTGAAAGGTAGCTGCTATTTTTTGAGGCAGAGTTGATGCACTGTATTAGCAAGGAGATGTGCAGACTTGTGTTTTCCCATATGTATGGTAGTATATATGGTAGTGTTTCCAGGAAGCATACCATATAGCGCGGTCCTGAACTCAGACATGTTGAAAATTGAACCTAAGAATGCTACTTTTAAAGACACTGCTCTTGTATCAGTTATTTTCAAAAGAAAACAAGCATGAACAATAATTATTTTCACATGACCAATACAAACGGGGAATAAGTATGATCTCATCCAATTAAAATTTTATCTCTGATTCTGGCATATGTTACTGCACAGGATAAATAAATGTCAGCTGAAGCAGCAAAATGAGTTGAAGGCTACTAATAATATGAAGACTGATGCAGCTCTTTGGTTAATAGCTAAGGTTCATTTGTGACAGTCTGCAGGACCATGACATACATCAGCTTCAGAACCCAGCTTGCATTGAGGTAAACAGTTCATTTGTTGATAAATGTGCTGTGAGTTAGGATACTGAAGTTCATGAGTTAGGATGCTGCAATTCAGTTCAATTGATAAGAATGTAAAAAATAGGGGTGTGCAAAATGGGCTGTATTCGATTCAGATTCAATTTGTTGATTCAGATCACTATCCAAATCTGAAGATTCAATGCTGATTCAGAAAATCAGTGATTCAGCCATAGGCTGAGTTTTAAATGTCTTTTCTACATACCTCTGTGCGGGCTGGGCCCCGCTTCCGCCACCGCGCGCGGGTCAGGAGGGGCGATCCGCGGCCCATCTTTCGCACACGCAGGCTGTGGCCGGCAGCCCGGGCATGCGGGGTTGGAGAGAGCCGGCGGAGAGCTAGAGTTAGTCACAAACGCGTAGTGGTTGATTGAAAAGATTGTTTACTTACACCCAAAGATGGTATTGGTGTAGGCTGGACAGGTTTCCAGGCACAGCTCCCGCTTAGATCCTCACTAGAGGACCACGACAAATTCGATTGCTCCCACGGAGTTGTTTAGGCTCCGCGGGTCCGGTTTGGTTGGGCTCGAAAAGCTCCCCGGAGTTGAGACTCCGCGGGTTTGAAGTTACAGGAAAGGGATACGTCTGGGATTGCGATCGGTGACGGGGAGAGGCTAGAAGCGAAAGCTCCGTAGGTTCGGTTCTATTGCCCGCTTAGGGGAGGCGCGTTGGGTCCGCAAGGGTCCGCGGAGCTTGGAGATCTTCACACAGAGTCTCTCTCTTCCTCCCTCCTCCGACTTGGGCGGAAGCTATCTAAGCCTTTTGTACGGCTAGCAAGCCAATAGCTATCCGCCACGTGTGCCTACATTTGGATTGGCCAATAATGTGGCGCGAATCCGAATACAAATGGCTGGAACTCCTTTGCAGCGTGTATCACTAGTATGCAAAAGAAATGCACCCTGCAAAGAAGCTATAATTTGACGGGAAATCCAGCAGCAGAGAACTCTACTGTGCAAAGAAAGCTACAATCGGCGGGAAAATAATTTAGCAGTGCCGAAGCACACACACAAACAAAAACCACAAGTTTGGGTTGTGACAACCTCAAGGTACCAGGCATGGTTCGTGAATGCTTTGATGGTGGGGTGGATGGAGCGTCCCATGAAGCATCCCACAGGAGTGTGGGGGGCCCCCCTGCATGCTCAGCAGCAAACCCAGAAGTGGACCGGAAGTACTTCTGAAGTGGCAAACTCAGAAGTGGACCAGTTGCTGAGCTGGGAGCCAGAGAGGGGTTGGGGGGGGGGTCCCCCGCACGCTTCCTGGTGGACCCGGAAGTAGAACGGAAGTGCTTCTGGTCCACTTCTGGGTCCACTGCTGAGCATGCTGGGGACCCCACCATGCTCCCGTGGGACGCTCCATCCGCCCCACCGTCTCAGCATTCACGAATCGGCTGGTACCTTGAGGTACATAGAATAAACATTTAAAACTGTGTCTATGTCTGAATCATCAAATCTTTCCGAATCTCTCTGAATCAATTTGGAGGGTCCTGATTCAATTTGGAGAAATTAAAGGGTCTCGTGATTTGATTCAGATTCAGAGATTCGGCCACTGAATCGGGTCAAATCTGCGCTTAATCAAATTGGTGACTGAAGCTTTGCACAACCCAAGTAAAAAATTTCAAGTTCTACCTTGACTCTTTTAAAAGTTCAATAAAAGATTATTATTTAAAACATTATTAAACCATACTACTGTGGACTGTCTCTTGTCCCAAAGAATTACCTGCAGCATTCCATGTATGTATTTTTAGATAGCTGTGACCTGGGTAGTGTACTAGGAGCTAGGAACAGTTCATTACTTGCAAATTCAGCACTAATTCTCTCTGGGCATGTCTACATGTGCATTTACGTTGGCTTAAATTTACTGTGCAGTAAATTACTGTCCAGTAAATGGGAATAGGCCAATATCTACATGTGCAGATGACCTGGGACTAAATTTAGTCCCAGGTCAGAGCAGCCTGCCATGTGCCCCTGTGGCCACTGGGGGGCGGGGAGCTCCAGCCTCTGGCCAGATAGTCCCTGGGACTAACTTTAGTCCCAAATTGAAGCCAGAGCCAGCTGATAGCTCTTGGGACTAACTTTAGTCCCAAGTTGAAGCCAGGAGAGATGGCCAGCCAGGAGCCCTTGGGCTGGGCTCAGTTTGGCCCTCTACTGGCTGGGCAGACCCAGCAGGTTAGGCCCTCTGGATTACTGTGCAGTAAGCCATCTACACGTGTGTTACTGTGCAGTAACTAATCTGGTGTGAATTTGATACCTGCATGATGCAGGCGCCATATTTACTGTGCAGTATGGGGATGTGCATGTAGATGTGTGCCCATACTGTGCAGTAATTTCAGCTACTGTACAGTAAATGTGCATGTGTAGATGCGCCCTCTGTGTCAGTTTAGTAATTAGCATTTCAATAGTATCTTTCATCAGAGCATTGTATAACCCTTTTTAAACTGAATGAATTAGTCATTACAACAGGATGGCATTATTACCCACCTTTTATAACAGAGGAGCATTTCATTCAATTATTTGGTCATGGCTTCACAGGACATAGGAAACAGAACTGAGATATGATCATTTAATTACTTGTCCTGTGTTTTAAAGAAAGTTTGACAAAAAACCCAGCTTTATTTCTGAGTGCCTCATTTTCCACATATTTCAAGATCAGATCCTATAATCATTTTGGGATTGAACCACTACTGAAAATGCATAATTTTACATAAGACATCATCCTATTTTTATTCATTTAAAAGGACATAAGTTGCTCAAACTGCTGTAGGGGGAACTTAAATTGTTAATATGTCATTGAGATATTTTTGTAAATTGTTGAAGAAATTGAAACAGGGACCTCTTATTTTAAATTCTATTATTGTTTAATAGTTTTATTTCTGAAGAAAAAAACCTATCTTGAATTTGTTATGTGAATACCCTGACCGTTTAAGGTTAGACCAGGGCAAACATGTTAAAAGGGTTGAGGTATCTTCTAGTGTGCAGTCATCGCTGAATGCATAGGCAAGAGGTTATGTAAATCTACGATTCTATATCATTATAGTAATTGCACTTTATTGAATGGTTTGTTTCATAGGTTATACTCTCCACTACCTACCAGTGGGTGTCACACTTACACAATACAGACAAATCATCTTTCTATGTTTCCTATTAAAATTGCACTAAAGCCAAATCCTTACACATTTCTTACCCAAGAGAAGTTTCCAGTGACTTTGGTGGGACTGCAGCTTGAGGAAGGACAGCAGCATACAGCCCCTAGAGACTATAAAATATAGATTGAATTGCACTTGGTGACTTAGTAACATAAGAATTGCAAATCAGACTAGTTTCATATGTAGCTGAGTACCCTGTCTTGGACCATGAAGTGTTAGATGTTTCACTGAAATATATAAGAAACCTCATTGTAGAGAATGATGGCATACCTTGCTTACAAAGGAGTCTTTTTTTCCTCACCATTCTTTGTAAATTTGTTTCTCTAATGTGAAATCTATCATTGAATTTAGCTATTAATAGGTTAAAATCAGCAATCGTCTGCAACACAAATATGTTGCCTGCACCAATCAGAATTCTTCTGATGTTGCTACACAATACTTGTCATTTTTCACTATGTCCTGGCATAATGTCATAGCTCAAATGTTGCAATATAAGGACTTTGTACTGCTCTTTCTGACTGGTCCATGATAAGGGGTATCTCTGAATCATCAAGGATGAATAACAGTTATTTAAAGTATCTGTCAGAGCTTTTAATAACATGCCTAGAAACAATAATGCTTGAATCATACTGAGCTTTCCAAAAATTGTCTATACTGGTAACAACCCTATGTTGGTAGAGACTATTACTCTTGTTTGTCTGGTTCAGGAAACTGAAATTCAGAGTATAAGAGCCTTACCCAAAAGCCCTGCAATTGTTGAGTTTCAGAGCTGGGATCAGTAGTTCTCAGCAATTCCTGATTTCTGGACCTGGCTGAAGCTGCCTGTGTCTACATGTAGAATTATCCTTGCTGAAATTTCAGAATTTTCTCTTTACACTGGTTCTACGGAGGAAAGTTGTTTTTTTCACACCCCTCCCTCCCACCCATACTATTCTGTGCCCATGGATTTCACAGTCTGAGGCACCCCACCTTTGCAATAATTTGCTACTATAGTCTAAAATATATGTTACTGCAATAATCATAGGATTTGCCCTGGGCTGTTGGAAGGAAATAAGAGGTTAATTAATGTCAGCAGACTTTCTTCTGAAGAAATGCTGCTCATTTATTACACATCAAATTACAGAGATATCACAGTTACATTAATTATCCATATGCAGAGAGAGGTAGTTAGCAATGTTAATCTGAAGTTAGGCATTACCATGTAGCACCTTATAAATGATTTCATGTACGAGGTACCACACTGTCCTGCCTTCTGTCCCTATGCAGTCAGACCAATTTTCTGAGGCTAACTATACTTTAAAAAAATAGTTCTAGTAATTGATTTCAAGTTATCTAAGAAAACTATAGTAATTAAATCACATTTGGAAAAGAGAGTAACTATTCACTGCATTGTAACTCTCTGGATACATCCATCTTTGAGATACCAGCCCCATTTCTACAGGTCATTTGACCACATGGTGAGAGGAGCCTTCCCACAGCATGAGCTCCTAATCAGAGTGCCTGAGGAAAATGCAGTCCTACATTTTTTAAACAAGTAATGATTTCTGTGTGTCTTACCATGTATTTGTTCAGCTTGAGAGATGTAAATAGAGCCTGATAGATGCTCTGAACTTTCTAAAGACAGATTAGGGTGACCACTTTTTCAAAATGGAAAGGTGGGACACAGCCTTTGCCCCACTCTCTCCCTCCCTCAATGTGGGGGCCTCAATTTGCCCCCCCCCTTCTCCTCCTATGCCCCACCAGAGACTTACCTGCAGGGAGCTGCTCTCCACCACTGCCTGGATGTATTCCTGGTCACGTGCATCTGTGTGCATGCACACACATGCACATGGCACCCCCTGCATCCTCCTGCCCCAGCCTCAAGCAGCCCCTTTCAGGCTGGAACTCTGCCAGCCTGCAAGGGGAAACCCACCATTTCCTGCATTTTTCTGGAGCGAAGAGAAAACCAGGATCCCTGCACAATACTGGAAATCCAGGACAAATTCTGTCCCAGAGTCATTCAGCCCAGGACTGGAACTTGATTTTTCATTTGGGGACTGTCCCTCCCAATTAGGGATGGGTGGTCACCCTAAGACAGATCTCTTTTACAGGTCTGAAATTGGGCACCCAAAATTACTGGGCCCTTTGGAAAATCCTTTAGGGAGCACCAGCCCACAATACTGGTTGCCAGAGGCGGATTAAGCTTCAGTGGGGCCCTGGGTCTGAACCCACAGCCAGGCCCCCCTCCCTGAGCACATCCTGTTCCATAGCCATGGGCTCTGTCCACGACCAATGCACTGGGAGCAGCAGTCGGAGTGGGACATGCTGCCCCCCAGGCCTGGGGCAGGAGCTGCAGCCACCCCTGCCCGCAGGTCCACTCTGGAGTTTGCGCCAAGTGTGCAGAGTCGCTACCCATCAGGTGCGTGTGGCACAAACTGAGTTCCAGAGGTGACCCCTCACACTGCCATGGCTGAGTCCAGCTGCAGCGGTGCCCAGCCAACATGCAGGATTGTGGCCGGGCCAAGCCGAGACCTGGCTGCACTGAGGCTTCCTTGCCACTGGCAGGTCCTGGCTATGCACTGTGCCCTGCTGCTGGTGGCTCTGGTTGCTCCCAGGGCTCCAGTGTCCCCTTGCCCAGTACCCAGCAACCACGGTCCACAGCATCACACATACCTGGGCTGGCCCAGTCGCCAGTTTTGTCTGAGCTGAGCCAGGGGCCCCTGGGCCCGGGCCCAGTTGGCCCATGCATTAATCTGCCTATGCTGGTTGCAGAGACTTCATTCATCAGGTTTATTACCTGCTGATACCCTCGTAGAGGCATAATTTATTAACTTTCTAGGCTGTTGGGGAATTCTAGTGCTCCCAATATCCCAAGTAATAGGAATCTGTCAGGATCTTCGGTAGCTACTTATAGCACAGGTTATTGGTAGCAGTTGGTAATAGGGTATTATTTCATGTTTATTTGCTGCATCTAGCCCAAGATGGAACTAATCAAACATTTTTCCATGTGAGAACCATTGAGTGATTGACAATTGTTCAGTGGTTTGTACTAGGGGTGTGAGAAGCGGGCCATATTGGATTTGGATTTGGCCCAAATCAAGGACAGTGACTCAATTTGTTGATTTGGATCACTGTCCTGATTCGATTCAGCCGAGTCTGAATGTGATGATTCAATGGTGCTTTGGAGAATCAGCAATTTGGCCATAGACAGCTTTAAATGTTTTTTCTACATACCTCGAGGTACCAGGCACAGTGAACGCTGCAATGGTGGGGCAGATGGAGTGTGCCACAGGAGCGTGGGGAGGGGCCTTCCACATGCTCGGCGGCAAACCGGGAAGTGGACCAGAAGTACTTCTGGTTCACTTCTGATTCTGCCAGGGCGTGTGTTGGGGCTCAGCGATCAGCCCTGGGGGGGCCCTGGGTACCCCCCCAGACCCAGAAGTCACTAGTTGCTGAGCTGGGGAGGGTGCAAGGGGGCCTCCCTGGCAGACCCGGAAGTGGACTGGAAGTGCTTCTGGTCCACTTCTGGGTCTGCTGCTGAGTGCTCTAGGGAGTCCCCCGTGCTTCTGTGGGATATTCCATCCGCCCCAGTGTTGCAGTGATCATAAGTCCCTGCTACCTAGAGGTATGTAGAAAAAACATTTAAAGCTGTGCCTATGTCTGAATCTCCAAATCTCTCCAAATCGATTTGGAGGGCTCCAATTCGATTTGGAGAGATTAAAGTGTCCTCTGATTTGATTCAGATTCAGAGATTCAGTCACTGAATCAGGATGAATCCCCACCAAATCAGGGACTGAAGCGTCACGTAGCCCTAGTTTGTATACATTGAATTTGGTAGCCCAGGTCATGTCTGTTTTGCTATATTGGCAAAACCCAGACAAGACAAGACAAGACACCCATAAGCCTGTCTCTGAGAACAGGAGAGAAGTATGTTAAAATAGCAGATGCTGTATAGTGTATTGTCATGCACCAAGGCACAAGATTTACAAGACAGAATTTTTATTTAGTGCCTAGTTGTGTCCTTTGGCTACAGCTCTGCTGTCATCTGCAAAGTTGTAAGCAGGGTACCACAGCAGAGAGACATGCTGGGATGATCCTTCTCACCTTGAACTGCAGGGGGAGTATGCTGCCGCACAGGACCTTTATGTTTCTAGTATCTCTGTGCTCAATGGCTACCTAGACATGCTGATATAAGGCCCCTTCTTGGTTGTGATTAATATAAAAGGAACTCTTTATTCACATCACAGCATGCAGGCATACTCAGAATAAACAACTCAACTTGTGGTGCCTAGTATCACCAAGTTGATTTTCCCTAGGTCCTGGACTGAATAATGTAGACATGGACAGAGCTATTGAGCACACAACAATAAAAAAAATCCCTTAGAGAGTGCATGGGAGTTCAAATTACTGCCCTGCAGCTTCCTCCCATGGCAATCGGATTGATATGAATGGGGGACAGTTTTACATTTTTCAAGATCTCTGCAATTTGGCAAGAAGAAAGATATGAATTTAGCTGTGCTGGAGGAAACTCTCCTGGTGAAACAGCCACTCAGCACAAGATGTTAGGAAAGCTGTTTTATCAGCTGTTACAACTGTCGCAGCTGAAGTGCAAAAGCCTACTTTATCCTGATAATTAGGTAGGGAATAGTCTGGAGATACAGACCTAGAATGAAGGAATCCAGAGTAACGGGTGACAGCAAACGGGGGAGTCTGCTGTAGTCTGAATTCAAAAGTGTCCCTCTATGGGATGCTGCTTAGTAGTGCTAAATATTAATCAGGTGAGTTATCACATTTTTATCAGGGTAATCTTTTTCTTCTCCCTTACACATTTCTTTAACAAGATTTCTAAAGTCAGTTTTGCATTGGTGAAAGATATCAGTTTGATAGGCCTGAGGCAGAAGACTTCTGTTCCAGTTAAGCAGAAGGGCTCAGACTCTCAACAATATGCTTTTACAGGGGACATACATGCATTACATTTAGATCACCCTAACCAAGATCAAAATGCCCCAGTGTGCAAATGTTCATAGGGCTTAGGTTACTCTAAAAATAGTGTGCCCGATTTTAAAGTTAGTTCTCATCCGAGATGAACTAACTTTAGATCGGCAAAGGGTTGATCTGACTTAGCAAGGGTTAACCTGGCCTAGTGAATGTTGGCATGTGTTCACCGTACAGCCATCGGCCTGGGAAAGCCCAGCCACTCTCCACAGCCTTGGGGCTGTGCTGGGTTTTTTTTTTATCTCCTGACCTTGACTGGTCTATTTTTAACCCCTGCCACAGATCTACCAAGTACCCCTCCTCCCTCCGATTTACTTGCCTCCAGCTGCCTTCCTGTGACTCTTTTCAGCAAGCAGCAAATGTTTGCATACACCACTCCTGATTCAGGTTTAGACAGCTTAAACTAAGCTGTCGAAACCTGAGTTGGGTCCCACAAACATTTGTTTGTACCCACAGTGATCAGTATGAAGGTTACTTTGAGATGGTCTCTGTACACTCTTTAACTGCTGGTGTTTGTTATGATTCTGGCATTTGTGAGGTGGAGACCTGTAGTTTGTCAAGAAAAATAGTGTTGTCATTATGGCACAAAACTTGGGGTTTGGGGGAATCCAAGTTCCATTTTGGCATTGCCACTGACTGGCTCTATGACTTTTGTCAAGTCAACCTCTCATTTTTCTAATTTGTAAAATATGGATAACAATATCTAGCGTGTATGAGATATATGAGGCTAAAAGTACAGCTCTGGAAGATTATTAATGAAGGTGCTATAAAACTGAAAAGTTTTGTTTAACTTTGTCCAGCAACCGGTTGTCAGATGGCAATCAGTTTTCATGTCCTGTCATCTAAAAATGAAGTCATATTGACTCTGCCAACTGAGAAGTGCTTTGGAGGATCCTTCTGAAGTATGGATGCCCAACAAAATTCATCACCATTCTTTGCCTGCTGCATGATGGTATGCGAGTGGTGGTCCTCAGCAATGGATTTATCATAGATCCTTTGAGATTAAGGCAGGTGTTAAGCAAGGCTGTGTCATTGTTCCAGTGCTCTTCTCGATGTTTCTTACTGCGATGCTACATCTGACTACCAACAAGCTTCCAGTCACAGTGCAGCTAAACTACTGAATGGATAGTAGGCCATTGAATCTCAACCGACTCCAAACTAAAACCAAGACCACCCCACTCTCAATCATTGAACTCCAGTATGCTGATAATGCTGTAGTGTGTGCTTACTCAGAAGCAGACCTTCAGGCAATTGTCAACATTTTTACTGAGGCATACAAGAACATTCAGAAGACTAAGGTCTTCCATCAACAAGCTCTTAATAAGAAGTCTCCAGCTCTGGTAATTCAGATTTATGGTGGACTTTGGAGAGCATTGAGTATTTCTTGTACCTTGGAAGCTGTCTTTCACAGGTGGCTGACATCAATGAAGAAATCCAACATGGTTTTAAAAGTGCAAGTGCAGTCTATAAACAGTGGTGCTGTTTTTGTGCTGGCAACATCTGGCTGCACACGGGGAGAAAAATAATGAAGATTATACCATGGATGGCCATAATGATCATAAGGAGCTTCAGTCAGTTCTAAAGATACAACTGTTAAATTAATAATTTAAGTGAGTTACACTGAGTGAGATGTCTCAGCCATTGACAGATATTTCTTCTTTGTAGACTGAGGATCTATATTAATTCAGTGACAATACTGGTCCAAATTTATCATTGTCTGATAAGAGCCAAAGCTCTGAAGTGGCATTCATACTTCACATAGCTCATATCTCTGGCTACTGTTTTTATGTGCATTTTCAGTGAATATAGTGGTCGTGATGGAAAATTCACCCTTGAAATTTGTCTTGTTTCATGTGTCCCCTTATAAGCATTTTGCAGTGGCCCAACACCTTTCTTTTTAGTTACCCTTTCTCTTTTCTCAGTTGGGACCTCTCTTTTGTTTCTGTAGTTTTTCTTTGGGGGTTTCATAGTTTCATAGTTGGTAGGGTCGGAAGGGACCTGAGGAGATCATCTAGTCCAACACCCTGCCGTGGCAGGAAAGAGTACTGCGGTCAAACGACCCCAGCCAGATGTTTGTCCAGCCTCCTTTTAAAGACCCCCAGGGTAGGAGCCAGCACCACTTCTTTTGGAAGTTGGTTCCAGGTCCTAGCAGCCCTGGCAGTGAAATAGTGCTTCCTAATGTCTAGCCTGAAACTACCCTCCACTAGCTTGTGTCCATTGTTTCTTGTAACTCCCAGGATTGCTCGGGGAACAGGGACTCTCCCAATGCCTGCTGGTCCCCCTTGACTAGTTTGTAGACTGCCACTAGATCCCCTCTCAGCCTTCTCTTGTGGAGGCTGAACAGGTTCAGGTCCCTCAGCCTCTCCTCATAGGGCCTGCCCTGCTGACCCCTGATCATGCGAGTGGCTCTCCTCTGGACCCTCTCCATGTTGTCCACATCCCTCCTGAAGTGCGGCGTCCAGAACTGGACACAGTACTCCAGTTGCGGCCTGACCAGTGCTGCATAGAGGGGGAGGATCACCTCCTTGGACCTGCTTGAGATGCATCTGTGGATGCACGACAAGGTATGGTTGGCCTTCCTGACTGTATCCCCACACTGTCAGCCCATGTTCATTGTGGCATCAATGATGACCCCAACATCCTTTTCTGTCTCAACACTGGCGAGAAAGGAGTTCCCCAGCCTGTAGGTATGTTGCTGGTTCTTCCTCCTCAGGTGCATTACCCTGCACTTGTCAGTGTTGAACCCCATCCTGTTCTCTTTGGCCCACCCCTGTAACCTGTCTAGATCCACTTGCAGCCTGTTCCTTCCTGCTAGTGTACCCACTTCACCCCACATCTTAGTGTCTCTGCGAACTTGAACAGGGTGCTTTCTACCCCCTTGCCCAAGTCACTGATGAAGATGTTGAATAGTGCAGGCCTGAGGACCGAGCCCTGGAGAACCACACTGCCCACATCCCTCCAGGTCGAATAAGACCCGTCCACCACCACCCTCTGGGTGCAGCCCTCCAGCCAGTTAGTGACCCATCTGACCATGTAGGCATAAACACCACTGTCTCCTAGTTTCTTACTGAGAATGGGGTGAGAGACCGTGTTGAAGGCCTTCCTGAAGTCCAGAAAGACTATATCCACTGCGACACCTGCATCCAAGGACTTGGTGACCTGGTCACGGAAGGCCACCAGGTTGGTTTGACAAGACCTGCCCCAGATGAACCCATGCTGGTTGCCCTTGAGCATACCCTCCCCTGCTGGCCCTTCCTGGACATGAGCCAGGATAATTCTTTCGAAAAGCTTCCCCAGGACTGAGGTAAGACTCACGGGCCTATAGTTTCCTGGGTCCTCCTTCCTCCCTTTTTTGAAGATGGGGACCACATTGGCCCTTTTCCAATCCTCCGGCACATTGCCCGAGCGCCATGAGTGCTCGTAGAGCTGTGCCAGAGGTCCCGCAATGACCCCTGCTAGTTCCTTCAGCACTCTGGGGTGGAGATCATCAGGACCTGCAGGTTTACACTGCTGACTTTCTATAGTGGGTTTTTATTACATTAATTTCAGTTATTCTGCGTAAGGCATGCCCATGTGTGCATTTGGTAAGTAGAACTTCTTAATTCCTGCGGTTCAGGGAGGTATGTTGTCTCACTTCCTTGTACTAGGCTTTTGCATACCTGCAGTAAAAATGACTGACCCATAAGACAAGATTCTTTGGGTGAATCTGTTATATTTTATTAGACCAACTTAAATAGTTGGAAACATTTTTTTTCCACCCACTGACTCCTCAGTTTACATCTTCTCTGACTACCTATCTTCCATGCATACCAGCCCAGCCTCTGGCTTCTTTACTATTCATTCCATCCAGGAAGAGCACACACCAACTGCAGAGACTTCCTCAGCCTGATGAAGGGCTTTTAAACCCAAAAGCTTGCAAAAATGTTTCCCCAACTATTTAAGTTGGTCTAATAAAAGATACGAGATTCACCCAAAGAACCTTGTCTGCCTATGTCCTTAGACCAACATGACTACAACTTATACCCCTAACCCAGAAGATAAGCATATAGTAAGCATGTCTTGTCTGCACTATTGTTCCCAACACTGACAGGATGGCACCAATAAGAATGCAATGCTGTGTGATTTTACCAGTTCAGAGAATGTGTATTGGGACTGGAAAGCTACCAAATGCTGGGATCACAAAAGGTTTAACAACTGAGACAATGGGATTTTGAAGCAGACTCTTAGTTGGTTCCATCAACATCTGTTCAACATAAGATTCAACCCCCCTTCAGTTAAGGTGTGAGAAATCACACCCCTCCAGGAAAGGCAAGGAAAATCACACTTGATGTTACTGCAAAGTATAAGATAAGTAGTAAGGGGCATGGAAGGGTTTTTTTAAAAAATATGTATTTATTTTATGGAACATCTTCCCAGAATTCTCCTTAGGCATCATAAAAGAATAAAAAAATAGCTCCATTTTTCAAAACTCTTTGTGAGTCACCTTTAAGCCTCTGCTTGCAATATTATAACAGCAACCCCAAAACTGCTGCACTGCAAAAATGGGCAATGATCTGTTGAATGATTGTTAACTCACAAAGAAAGCAGAATACCCTTCTACATGTGCCAATTTAAGACAAAGAGGGTAAAATACATACATGATTTTCAAACCATATCTTTGAAACTTCATGGACTCTTGTTGAGGTGGCCTTTGAGAGTAGGAATGAAAGAATCTCTTGCTTTTATGAAGTTTGACTTTTCTAGTTTCTTATCCTGATTTATAGCAGTTTCTCTTCCTCCCCCCCACTGAGGAGATTCATTGGTATAGTTTCACTTTGGAGGATAAGCTGACACCAGGCTTTTTGAGCCTAATAGTGGAGAACCCAGGGGGCGACATGTCAGGCAGACAAAGCGGATAAAGCAACAACAACTACTAGGGTGCTCTCAATTATTTCTCAGGGGGGTGGCAGCTTGTAAGCTTATACCAAACACAGATTGCAAGGAGTTAATTCCCTGCTATGCTAATCAATTCTTTTTCTCACACCTGAATGGGTGATAGTGTCCCTGGTTAAGGCATTTTATTGAAAGAAATATAATCATTCCAGAGCACCTCAGTTAGGAGGTACTGGGATGATCTCAAATGAGAAATGAAAGAACTTGCTGTAAATAAGGAGCTGAGAAAAATCTGGGTGATAGGACGCAAACACAGCAACTAAGAGAAGATGAAGTTTCAAAAACAAGTTGGTGAGAGGTTTTTTCCCTTGTTTTGAGTAATTTTTGAGCTAAAACTGTATGTGGCTGAACACTCAGGGCTGAATTCTGCGCTGATTTACAGCTCCACAAAAATCTAGAGACAGCAGAGTGTTAAGTCATTAATGTTTCAGGGGTGTACTCGGTAGCCATGTTGGTCTGAGACAAAAAGACATACAAAAAACTAGAACTCTTGGTTCCAAAATGATACCTTTTGTTAGACCAACTGGAAAATGGCAAGAAAATTGTCCTTTTCTGCAAGCTTTTGGGATCAAAGTCCCTTCATCAGGCTCTGGGAAGAGTGTAGATGGTACAAGATGGTAAAAAGTCCCCATAGGTAGGAAATAAACTTCATTTTTGCACAGAGGGAGCTGAAGATGGAAGTCTGTCCCTCTGGGTCCATGAGAGTGTCTTTGTGAGCTGTCTCCTGTATTCTCTGAATACATCTTCAGTTTCATTGCTGACATTTCAGGAAATATCAATGACCACAGAAGTAATTTTTACACGTGATAGTAAATGTATCCCAGTCAGTTTACATAAACTATTGCAGATATCAGAATTTCAGGGAATAGACTCTTGCATTAACAGTAGTGAGATTATGTGAATTTAAGAAAAAAACAGTCAGATACTAGTTAGCCAGAAGAAGCAGGGAGGAGGGCAGTTTTTGAAGCACACCTTTAAGGTAACCCACACTATAAAAATGTAGGCTAGTCAGAGCTTGCTCACATAGTTGGTTTAGCTGAGAAAAGAAACTGATCACAATTTGGTCCAATCTATATATTTTATTGCACTTCAGGCAATAAAATAAATCATTAGACTTCTTACGATGTCCTGTGAGAGTCAAAGAGGAGAAATGTCACTTTATGCTGGCATGTAATATTATTATACATCTGGTTTTTGAAGGTTAAACAAGACTTAATGTGACTAAATAACAACTGTCAATTAATTATTTATCAATATGTGTCATTTGAAGTGTTCTTGAAAAGTTTTGATCGGATAACATTGAATGTCTCCTGCTGATAGCAAAACCACAGCATTTCTAAGTTACATTAGCATTCTCTTTTTTGGGGTTTAATTTAACATCACAGGCACTGGCATACACATGTCCTGACTTCACAGGATTTCTACGTGTAATGAAAGAAACCTTCCTCTGAATCACAGATTATATCTTAGTGTATCTAATTGTCTCTACAATCAGAGTCTTTTTCTCAATGTAGTTTTGGTCTGACTATTGCTTTTTGGTGATGACTTGTTCCTGAGAGCTGACTTCAGTGGCAGTGGAAGCTACTCAGCATCTTTCAGGAACAAACCTTGAAGAACAAAAACAGATAAGATGCTATTAAGGGAAAAAAAATTATACTAACTTGTGCCATTTACCTATCTGCCTGGAGTGCCCAAAGATTTTTATAGGCATGTTTGAAAATGACAAACGAAGATAAGTGTAGCACTAGAAACTGTTTTCTTTTAGCAACTGATGAAACATGTTATTTGGTTTTATTGTTCTGTTGATTACAAAAAGATTTTTCTATGTATTGTAAATCTGAGCGATGCCATGAATAAAACCCAAATAATCTGATAGTAAAAGGAGAATTACAAAAGGAAAAAATAAAGTTTACACCTCTTCCTATTCCTTTATGTTTTGTGAAGGTCTCAAAGTTTATTCCTTTTCCTTTGGTGCCCTTCCCCACTGCCCAAATAATTTTTATATATTTGTTTTTACATTAGGAAAACTTAGATCTTGGCCTTGCTTTTTGTTTTGGAGCTTTCTAACAGTCTTTAGGTAGATTTATGCTGTAGGCTTGCTGTAAGTTGTATTGCATATTGTTATCAAACTCCCCACCATCATCGTCCCTACTCAAACCTTTTAAACACATGGACAAATATACCAAAATGTGACCTAGGTCTTTTGCTGCCAACTAAGCAAGTGTAGAAGCTGCAAAGTTCATATATGTGGGGTAATGTGTAGGTAGCCCTCCAGTGAGATTTCACAATTCCCTTATATTTCTATTCTCCTGACTTATAGACTCACTTCCTCCTTGTCCCCTGTGTATCAGAAACTACCTGTTCATTGTATACTTGGTTGGCATTTCACCGCCCATTTTCTGTTTAGCCTACTCCACAGCCTGCTCCACAGGTTTTGTACGGCTCAGTCCAGCTCTGCCAAAGAGGAAAATGCCCAGGACCCAGCGTACCGCTAGCTGGCCAGAATAGGACATCAGAATTCTGGTCAACCTCTGCTGGGCGCATAGCATGGATCATGATTTTGTGAGAAGCACCTGAATACCCAACTCCCCAACTATCTATCTTTCTACAAGGAGCTTAACCAACTGCTTGGCAGTGCCCTGAGCACAGAAATTCACTGTCCTCATGAAAGTGTTCTGAATTTGGACAGTCTTATCCATAGTGGAGGAAGAAACAATAATTTGGGAGGCCTGAGTGTGCCCCCCCAGCAAGTAAGTCTGCGGGGGAAGTGGTGGGGGGAGAGGGAAGGGGCAGATGGAGGCCCCAGTGGTGAAGGAGGCAGTGGGGAAGGGGTTGGGGTGAATGGGGCTCTGTCCAGGCCAGGTGGTAGGACAAAAGGAGCCTGGGCAGCTCGTCCAGTGGTATGTGGGGGCTCCCACCACTGTGTGCACCCCGGCAGAGGCCTGGGGGGCACTTTCCCTCGACCATCTCTGTGTGGGGTGGAGGCGGATGCCACTGAGGGCTGGGGTTTGCACCCCACTGCCTCGAGAACCACGTGACACCATGTGTGGCCTGCCTCAGGGCAGGCAGGGGGTGCGGTACAGTCCTGCAGTGGCAGGCAAATGGTATTACACTGCTCCTAGGGAAGCTGCGGTGGCATGCTGAGCTCAGTATGCAGTAGCAGCCACCTCTGCCCTGTACATAGATCGGGGGGTGGGGGAATACATGCCCCCTGGGCCTCTGCCAGGGTGCGCACAGTGGCAGGAGCCTCCCACATCCCTGGATAAGCTGCCTGGACTCCAGTTGTCCTACCACCTGGTCCTGCTGGGTCCCCATTCACCCCAGCCCCTGCTCCTGCCTCTGCCCCACTCCCTCCCTCACTGCGGGGGCCTCAATCTGCCCCTCCTCCCAGCCCCTTCTCCTTCACAGAGTAGACTATCCCTTGCCTGTTGTGCTGGACAGCCAGTGATCCACACACTGCACTGCAGTCCTGGCTGTGTGTGTGCCCCTCCCCAGCCCTGCTGCAGCTGTGCGGAGCCTGTGGCCAGGCTGTCTTGTGGCCCTATCCAGTTCCCTGCACTTGATGGGGGGCTGAGATGCATCAGCCCTGGCCTTCCGCCATCTATAATTTTATCCTTAGATTGGGGGAATGGGTGAAAGTGCTTTGGAGATGGCACCAAAGAAGACTGTGGAGAAAGTGGGACAGGAACAGTTGATGAAGTTGGAAATCTAGATTTTGGCTGAGCAGGCAGGTGAACTAATGGGTGTCTGGTGTGAATTTTCCTAAGCAACAGGTCTGGGATTAGGCCTGGGGAGCAGCATGGGGAGGGAGAAACCCTGGGCCAGAAACAGCAACTGTAGCTGGGCAAGAGCCACTCACTATCTTCATTATGACCTCTTATGACCTCAGAAACCAAGCATAGCTGGGAGGACTTGCATGCTATGACTGATACAATATCTTTCATGGTAATAACTGTATGTAGTGCACTGGGCTGCCATTTCCGTAACCTTCTTTCACTCCATTTTCTTCCATTTCATGCTAGCCAGTATTCATTCCAAATGTGTGTGTGGTGTAATTAAATATACCTCTAGTAATTCTCAGTTGCTGAAATTATTCTTTAAAAATGTTAAGCATTACAGGATTGTTAAAAAGTGCACATCTTCACTAAGCCATGCGTTTCTTTAGTTTGATGACACTGATAGAATGATACAAACTTGTATCAGTCAACATTAAGCAGGGTCCCAGGCAAGCAGGGGCTTGAATTCCAAGTGTCTGTTGGAATATTGAATGTGTAAAGTCCTTTTGGAGCTCATTATGTGTTCTGTTGGTTCTGTATATTCTCAACACACTGTTTAGGTTGTGGCAGGGGACGAAGGGCTGTAAATTTGCATCCTAATTCAGAATCTGTGAATATATTTCCCGGCATTTTCCTTTCCCACTTGGCAGGTGATGCTTTAAAACTTTTCATGCAGGAAAACTCAGTATGGTCTGTGAGATTCTTGGGGAAGGTCTCTGTAACTAACCATTCTTCTCTATTCATTGATATGCTATTCAGTCATCTATCAATGAAAGAATCTTTTGCATAGATAGATGCAATTCCACCTGTGGCATGGAATATTTGGTTTTTCTTTCAACTTGGCATCTCCAAAACAATGCTGTTTTTCTAGCTTGCCATAAGGTTGAAACCAGGACTGGTGCTTTTAACAATTATGTTGAAGAACTACTGAGCTTCATAGATTTCCTATTGCAGATGAGCTCTGGGCCAGATCTCCTAAGTTGACCTGCAAATAACAAGTGCATAGGGTCACAATAATAATGATGAAAATGGCCTCACCATCATCCAGTAATTCTCAGACATTTATTCAGCAACAAGTTCATTGGTTCAACGACTAAGGGAAAGTACAGATGTCAGGAGTATGTAGGGATGGAAATATGTCAACTAAAATTGTGGCAGGCTAAAACCGCCTCCCATCAATGGGCCTAAAGGAAGACAGACAGTGATTGCCAAACTTTATTTTCCAAAATGTCCCATTTGTTGAGGTGATGAGAATGCTGAAAAATGTCCCAGAAAATCCTAACGACCAACATGCACCTTCAATGGCAGTATGGACATGAGTTAAACCAGTTAAACCAGTATGGACATGAGTTAAACCAGTGATTCTCAACCAGGGTACCAGGGAACCCCTAGGTGCTGTCAGATCTTTCAAAGGTTGTTGTGAGTTGTGAAGAGATAGGTGTTAGGGCTGTGCAAAGCTTCGGTCACTGACTCGATTTGGTGGAGATTCGGCCCAATTTGGAGGCCAAATCTCTGAATCCAAATCAAATCAGGAGACCCTTTAATCTCTCTGAATTGAATTGGAACCCTTTGAATTGATTCAGAAAGAAGCAGAGATTCTGCCATAGACACAGCTTTAAATGTTTTTTCTACATACCTCAAGGTACCAGGCAGCTCGTGAATGCTGAGGTGCTGGGGCAGATGGAGCATCCGACAGGAGCATGGGGAGATCCACAGCATGCTTGGCAGCAGACTCAGAAGAGGACCAGAAGCACTTCTGGTCTACTTCCTGGTCCGCTGGAGAGTGCATTGGGGGGCTCCCCTGCATCCCCCTAGATTGTCGAGTGGTGCCTCTTGGTTCGGGGTGGGAGGCACCTGGGGTCTCCCCGTGGCTGATTGCCAAGCTGGGGGAGTGCGGGGGGCCCCCCAGTACTTCTGGTTCACTTCTGGGTTCACCACCAAGCATGCAGAGGGCCCAGCGTTCACAAGCCACACCTGGTACCTTGAGGTATATAGAAAAAACATTTAAAGCTGTGTCTATGGCTGAATTGCTGATCCTCCAAATCAGCATCAAATATTCAGATTTGGATTCAGCCAAATCGAATCGGGGACAGTAATCTGAATCAACGAATTGAATCACTATCCCAATTCAGGCCAAATCTAAATCTGAATTGAATATGGCCTGTTTTGCACACCCCTAATAAGTGTGGTATTAAGAAATAAACAGCTAACCTAAGCATATAAGCAGAAGCTCAGGCTTGTCCCTACTGGGACAATCCCCCATTTCCACTACCAGGCCCCTCTGCAAGGAAGCAAGCACTATAATCTAGAAATTAGTTTTTGCAATTGGGCCACTTGATTCACAAAAGTTATGGAGAGATGCCTTCAGTCCAGTGAGGAGTGTCTCATGTCCAAACAGATTGAGAACTATTGGTGTGCACAGTGCTTGGAATGCTGCAGTATGAACATTTGGGGGGGATGACCTGGCTAACCCTCATTCTCATGCATTCGAGCCAGGAGGAGAGTGTGTCATACCTGCAGCAGTATAGACATACTTTTTAATAAACAAGGAACTTGAAATCACACACTGAAATCTTAGCTGCTGATATTCCAACCCTACTTGAGTGGAGAGGGGATGTAGTTTCGCTTTCAGCTGGTAGCATCAATATCATTCCTGTTCCTGATCCTCCTAAGTTTCTACCAAAGTCTGCCAGGAAAATAAAAAGCAAATTAAGGGTTTTTTTTCTCTTGTATTTAATATAAAATCTAAGCAGAAACAGCTTTTGTTTGTATCTTTATTAAAAGTACAAAGAGAAAAAAACAGCACTTCATTTTTCTTTTCCTTATTCAGGTTTGAGTCCCAAGCTGTTTGCTATGAGTGAGTAGATGTGTTCTCCTCATACATTGACTCCGCTGCTAACTGCCTTAATTTGTCAAGTTTAACTGTGGTGAATCCTTAAACAAAACAGCAGCAGTACAATCTCTGCACCCAGCATAGAACTGGCTGATGTATTTTTTTTCTGGTGTATTAAAAATAATTTGGAAAATATCATAGCACACTGAAGTCAAATCATAGCATCACAGAAAGTGAGGGTTGGAAGGGGCTTCAGGAAGTCATCTAGTCCAACGCCCCTGTTCAAAGCAGGACCATCCCCAACTAGATCATCCCAGCCAAGGCTTTGTGTAGCCAGGTCTTAAAAACCTCCAAGGATGGAGAGTCCACAGACTCCATGGGTAACCTGTTCCAGTGTTTTACTACCCTCCTAGAGAGAAAGTTCTTTCTAAAATCTCACCTAAACTTCTCGTGCTGCAACTTGAGACCATTGCTCCTTGTTCTGTCATCTGCCACCACTGAGAGCAGTCTAGCTCCATCCTCTTTGGAACCACACTTCAGGTCATTCAGGCACATTTATTATTGGACAGGACAACTTCATGGGTTTTCCTCTAGCCTTTTCTCAGGAAAGTTGCTTCATAAAAGTGATGTAAACAGAATTCTGAATTTCAGTGACCAGGAAGTACTTTTACTCCAAATTATTTTATTTGTAATAAGTTTTTTCTCAGGAAGGGAGAAGAGTAAGTCGAATATTGTTTTAAAACTGAGATTTGTTACGATTTTAACTCTTCATTTCACTTTTCAAATTAAACTAGTGGTGTCTTTAGCTTTTAATTATGGAATGTACTTCAGTCCTGAGGCTATTAAAGTGCATCTGCTTTGGTAATTTTTGTGACAGTTGTCTTGATCCATTAAAACTCCTCCTAAGCTTCAATGTGTGAATCCCTCTGTCACAACCCAGTGATTTTGGTGCCTCGGCACGATGGAATTTTCCCGCCACATGAGAGCCTCTTGCAAAGTAGAGGTTTTCTGTTGCAGCAGAAACCCCCTGGTGCAAGAGAGTTCCCGCCATTCGAATGCAAATTTGTGTCCCGCTACTGGCTAGTTCTAAATTATGCACATGTGGCAGCTTGTAATTGGCTTGCTAGCTGTTTAAAAATTAGTGTGACTTCCGCCCAAGTCGGAGAACTTTGAGCACGCTGCAGAGTGCCTCTGAAGAGATCTGACTCGTGGCTGAGCTGATCGATAGACTGATCACCTATCGATTCTTCTCCCTGTCGCCGAGCGCAAACCCAGACGTATCCTTTTCCCTGCCGGCTTGATTTGTGGACGGACGTGCTGGCCTGAGCCCTGCCAGCTGGAACAACTAACGTAGTTGTTCAGATGACCGGACCGTTTTCGTCGCAACCGCAAGCGACGTAAGTAAAGTTTTACAACCATAAAGCTTTCTCGGCCTCTCTATTCACCAGCCCGCCTGACGGACGAGTAATTATTAAATCACCTCAAGTCGGCTTTGGCCGTCTGAGACATGGCGACGAGGATGGGATTAAAGGGCACGGTGATAGAGAAGAACCTAATCAGGTGCTGCCCCTGGCGCACTGGGACTTGCCACGTAGAGAATGCCAATGATCTATGGGCGCGTATCGCTTACCACCAGGCGGTAGAAGGGGATGAAAGAAGTATTGATGGTTACTTCTCCGTAAAGAGAGAAAAAGCCGTAGTGAAGGAATGGAGAACTAAGCTATCCCTTGGGGAGTTCGGATGTATAATGGGGAGTGACCGGGTCTATTATTGACCCCCGGAGGAAACCTCGACCATATCCTTAGCTGGGGTGAAAGTGCGGAAGGCAGAAAAGCTGACCCCCACTCAGGAATTCGCTCAATGCATTCGATACTTAAGGGAAGGAGGGGAACCCACCCCCACGGACTGGTTCAACTGTCCGGATTTGGTGCCTGAGTCGCGGGGCCATGAGCTCCTCATTTAGCTCCGGGAGGACTTGGAAACTAAGGGCCGTCATGTGCCGAGATGGGGCCTAACTAAATGGAAGAAGGGAAAAATGATGAATGTGCTGTTCCGTACAGTAGCGGGTCTACTAAGGGAATACGCAAATTTAGAGGCACAGATGCATACGGCAGGTAAGGAGTCGCTGGAGCGGACAGCAAAAGGCCCCGGAGTGGCGCTTATCAATAGCACTGGCCGCATGATACCGCTAGCAGAAAATGGCGCCGAAAGAATCGCGAGCCATCCGGGGAACCCGGAAAAGAGGGGCGGAGCTTCAGAAGACCTGGCGGGGATCCGCCTAGCGCCTCTGCCCCCTGAGGTGACGTCGTTCCCAGCAGCCCCGCCTCCTTGCCAAGGGGAGGGGGCAATGGGAGGAGAGATGTACCCAACGCTCCCAGAAGAAGAAATTAACTCTTTCTTTACCGCAGCTCACCCGATAGCTGTAATGAAGCATGTTGCAGATGAAGATGGTGCTACACGTACCACTGTTATCTCACGCACACGCACCCGACCAGAAATTCAAGAGCTTTGAAAAGAATCTAAGATAAGACCAGAAGAAACCTTGGCAATGTGGTTAGGACGGTTAATAGTGGAATTCGGATCTGACACCTTAGACAAAGAAGAAGCGAGTGCCTTGACCCAACAAGCGGCATGGAGCGGAGGACGTGCTACCGACTTGAATGTGATCACAGACAGTGCCCACTGGCCCATCCCGCTCCCGGCGCTTGTAGTGGGACAGGTAACCCACAAATTTCACACCTGGCACGAAGGTCGTCCACAGAAGGCTACTGCGGAGCAACTCCTCCTGGCTATAGTTGGGGTGTCATATCTCTCATGGAGTCCGAGAACAAATCCAATGGGACTAATCGCCGTGCAACGAAAAGAGAGATGGGCTCATCGCCACTTATCGGACCCTGGGGCAATTCCAATGCTCTTGCAAGCTATAGATGCCTGCGTGGAGGTATATGGAGGAGCAAACGCCGTTACACTCCGACTCTTCTTGAACGCAATGGCAGGTCAACCGGTGGGAAATCTTTTAGGCCATCTCCCACGTCTACAAGCACTTATGAGGCAAAGTGAAGAAGCTTCTGATGATATAAGGGACCGACCTTCAGCATACCCAGCCGGAACACTGAGACCCAGATGTCAAGAATTTATCCCTCAACGAGAGCAAGGAACCCCGAAGGAAAGAACCCTGAAGGAAAGAACCATGTTTGGTTTTCTTCTTTCTCGCACCGGACTTACAAAATCTCAGTTGCGAGTTTTGGGAGAACGAGCCCAGTCTCGTCTAGCTGAAGCATTAGGATTTAAATTCGAGGACCCATCAAAAAACGAGTAATGGCCGTTGGTTCCGCCGGCGGCCTTCTCCAGTTTAGACCTGACCCTACTGATTCTTGACCATACGCCGAACTCACTGTTTACAACCCTACCAATCCGGATGACCAACAACAAGCATTCTTCCTTCTCGATACTGGAGCTCAAACCAATGTGATTACCTCAACGATACCTCACCAAAAGACCACCAAAACGATCAAGGTACAAGGACTTAACGCTATGGCCGTCACAACAAAGGTCAAATTTTGGGTCCAAGGCCACCGATACCCCCTAGAGGCTGTCCTAGGGGGCATCAACATTTTAGGGATCCCGGGGATAAAAGCGCTTGACCTTAAAGAACAAGTGCTACAGGCATTACCCATTATTATCCCAGAACAGGATTGGCATCGACCAACACTTCGTAACACCTCTACCTGGCGGTATCGACTGATCCCAACTAAGGGTCCTCTGAAACAGTCCCTTACTGACCTCCTGCAGCGACTCGAGCGACGAGGCTGTATTAAGACCGTAACAGCCAGCACCTGCCTGTCATCAGGATGGGGGGTAGCGAAACCTGGAAAGCCTAATGAAGCCCAGTTGGTTGTGGACTATAGAGAAGTCAACAAAAGGTGTCAGGTACTTCAACAACCTAATCCGTCTACTCTGCCACAATGTATGTTTGAGATGGCACAGTTTCAACAAAGTAAGTGGGTCAGAGTCACATTGGATCTTAAAAATATGTTCTTTTCCATCCCGATAACTGACCCGGAAGGAGTATTAAATATGTGTATTGACGGCATCATGTACAGGTGGACAGTTTGTCCACAAGGATATCGTAACGCTCCACTGGTGCCATGAATAACACCCTAAAGAATTTTAAAGCTTCATACTCTCTTCCCCCAGAGAAGGAATTAAAGATTTGGAGTTATGTCGATGACATCACCATCATGGGTCGTGATAGTTCCGTAGTTACTAGTACAGTTAACTAACTAGTCGCTCACCTCCAGAGTGAAGGATGGACGATTAACAAGGAAAAGTCATGCCTACATCCTGTAGATGACATTACGTTCCTTGGTACTCGGTACATCGGTTCCATCTTCCACGGAATTTCGCATGAGGGTCCTGACATCGATCCATTAAAAACATTCTTCCCTACTACTAAGAGGCACTTTCAACAGCTGTTGGGTTATTTGAATTGGTATCGGCATTATGTTGGACCTAGTGATTTGGCACTCCTCACCAAATTGCAGCGACTGATCTGTAACAAATCCCGAAGGACCACGCCTTGGACAAAAGGAGATCAGCGAAACCTGCTTCGTCTGTTAGCCACGGTTAAAGATACACAACTCCATGCCATCGATCTGGGTGAGTCACTAACCGTAACCCTCGGGTTCACCACCAACCATGTGTGGGCTGTCGCACATAACCCTCACGATGAACTAGTATATACAGCCCATAAGACTCTTCAGGCAGCACAACATCGATATGGAGCTGTAGGAAAAATCCTCCTAGCCGAACAACTGGTGGAGCCATTAGCAAGGGGGCATGGGACGTTACGTGCTCCCGGTGCCACATTATTACCCTTGCTGGATGTGGGAAGAGTTGACCCACATTTTCAGGGGGAATATAAGACCTGGAATACGCTAGTGCTTACTCACCATTACAACTGGCATTGTTGGATGTTGGAGGACACGATACCTGATCCAAGCCCGGAAGAGGAAGAGAAAGTCCCTACATTGTATGGAACTTCTGCCCCAGCATGGATGGCCTCAGATGGAACCTCCCAACATGGCGGAGGCTATGGATATTATTGCAAGGCCTGCAACAATAGGGAAATATTTCAAGCCGACCCAGACGATAATTCGGCCCAAAAATGTGAATTATTAGGATTCCTTAAGGTACTAGAACATTGTCTGACATATCATAACGATACACTCCCCGTTCCAATCATCGCAATTGATTCGCAATATATTTATAAAATTCTTACGGGCACAGCTTTTCCCTCCGAGAATTTGAATGATTGGCAAGATATCTGGGAAACGTTAACTAAATTTGTGCGCCTCCCGTTGATTAGGCACACTAAGTCCCATCGTTCAGATACCGATCCAGTGCATGAGGTAATTGATAAGTTCCTAGAAGATCCACTCCGAACCGACATAGTCTTGCCTATCACATCTACCTCCGGTCCCGAAATAAATCCATTCCTTGCATGGCTTCATGAACATTGGGGTCACCCGGGACCACGAGCTTGCCATCAACGTTGGTGCCGAACCCTTACGGAACTGGCTTCATACGGAGCTCGGCGCGATTGGGGAAAAGGTAGCTCAGGCCTGTGAGATATGTGCTAAAGAAAAGTGCCACAGAACCAAGCACCAACTCGGAGCTTTCGATCCTTCACAGTTTCAGGCAGGAAAAGTTTGGCAGGTGGATTTGCTAGGACCCCTCCCAGGGTCTAAGCCGCCAAATAAAGGACTAGTTGTTGTCGATTTGGGAACAAGACAGTTACAGGTTGTCCCCCTACGGAAAAGTAATGCCACTGCTGTCATTTCTGCTTTGACTGCTGTATTTGCTACCTGGCAACCCCCTCATGAGATTCAGTCTGATGGAGGACCCCCATTTAATTCAAACGCTCTGGACAAATTCGCTCGTCTTCATAATATAGCCTGGCATCTTCATTTGCCGTACCACCCGCAGTCCAATGGTGTTGTGGAAAGACACATAGGTCTGTACAAAGAACAACTTCGCCTTAGAGGAGGAGGGACGTTTAAAAACTGGACTAAATTTAATCATGATGTTCTCATTTCACTAAACACTGCTAAACTGTTGTGGGACGAAGCTAATGTCCAGAAACTTCCACCTTGGGAGCCCAAGTTCCAACCAGATGAGTTAGTGTGGATTTCAATACCGCACCCCCATCAATCTCATCCACAAGTTCACAAAGGAACCGTTCAGCGGTCGGGACAGTATCCTAATACCTATTCTGTCCAACTGGAAGAGAAGCCCGATCGTCCTCCTATTATCGTTCATCACAACTGGATGACACACCGTTCCAACGTTCCCCCAGTATCCTTACAGTAAATCCAATTATGAGTCTTTTGTTTTGTGTTGTTGTCTTCTTTCTTCACAGGTCTAACCCCAGAAAAGTAATAATTCACAACCGCCCGATTGTGAGATACGTCAAGCACCAGACCGCAGTTCGTTCGAGTCAATAGAGTGATGATTATAAAGGAGACACTGAGATGGCAAACGTCCATTTGCTCAGGACTTGCTATAACACTATTTTCTCATTTTTATTAGGTATTTTATTGACATTGTCTGTTAATAGGAGAGGACGGACTGACTACCAGACGAAGAGAGTCCCAAGCAGACGATGATCAACAGTTGTTGTTATATGTTCAAAGTTATTGTATTTTGTAATTTGTTGAAAAGACCGGTCTATCAAGTTGTTTGTTTATGTACATATATATTACTGGTTGTTGAAGCTTTGCCAGGTCAGTGAGTCCCGAAACAAAGATGCTTATGCGTATGAAGTGCTCATGTGTCTAAAATTCCAGTTGTGCCGTTGGCAAGGGGGCATGTCACAACCCAGTGATTTTGGTGCCTCGGCACGATGGAATTTTCCCGCCACATGAGAGCCTCTTGCAAAGTAGAGGTTTTCTGTTGCAGCAGAAAACCCCCGGTGCAAGAGAGTTCCTGCCATTCGAATGCAAATTTGTGTCCCGCTATTGGCTAGTTCTAAATTATGCACACATGGCAGCTAGTAATTGGCTTGCTAGCCATTTAAAAATTAGTGTGACTTCCGCCCAAGTTGGAGAACTTTGAGCATGCTGCAGAGTGCCTCTGAAGAGATCTGACTCGTGGCTGAGCTGATCACCTATCGATTCTTCTCCCTGTCGCCGAGCGCAATCCCAGATGTATCCTTTTCCCTGCCGGCCTGATTTGTAGACGGATGTGCTGGCCTGAGCCCTGCCAGCTGGAACAACTAACGTAGTTGTTCAGACGACCAGACCATTTTCGCAACTGCAAGCAACGTAAGTAAAGTTTTACAACCATAAAGCTTTCTCGGCCTCTCTATTCACCAGCCCGCCCGACGGACGAGTAATTATTAAATCACCTTGAGTCAGCTTTGGCCATCCGAGACACCCTCATGGTTAAAAAACCAAACAAACCTAAACAAATTCTGTTTCCTAACTCCTAGCGTTTAAGGGATTTTGATCCTTAACTATCTGTTTGAGGAAAGATGTGAATGTTCTCCTTATTAATTGCCATGCAAGTCATAGCTCTTTGTGCCCGCCTTTGCTCGACAAGGCGCTCTTGAGCTGCCTTCGCTTGGGTGGCTGTTCTAGCTTGCCTCGAGCCTACGAGAGGGCCCCAGAAGGTACCTCGGGTGGTGACGGGAGGCCCCCTAACCTCACCTGCCACGACTTCGGATGGAACCTCAGTGGTGGGGGTCTCCGTTAACGCCGCCTCCAGGGTCGTCACGCCTTCAGTGGGCACTCATGGGGCTCCAACCTCCCCTACACCCCGGCCAATCGCCACCTGCTGCTGCAGGTCTCCCTGTGGCCTTCCTTTGGTGACCCCGCCGTGTTTTCGGTCCTGTGCCTCCCGGTGCCCACTCCGGAGCCCCCAGCTTCCCAGGCTTGAAATCCGTCTCACACCCCCTAACTCCCTGCTGCCCCTAGCCTATACTGACCCGAGGGCACCGCAACACAAAATGAGAGAGCCTAAAGGAAAGCGAACAACAAAACAGAAAGTCAAGCTCTTCTATCACGCCTAGCCCGAGATCTGACCCGGATGCCTAAGCCCCGCTGGGCGGGCTGCCCTGGCTCAAAGCCACCCGACAGGGTGGCTTAAGGCCACAGACTCCCCCGGGTGTCTACTCTCCTGGACCGTGGCTCCCACTCCCTGGGAGTCTCGTATCCGGCATTCACTCCCTCGCCGGTTCCACTGCCGGTTCCTCCGCCGGCCCGTCTGTTGGCGCTCTCGCCAGGTCCACTGCCGGTTTCCTTACCGGCTACGCCACCCGCTCTCTTACCGGAACCGTAGCCGGTGCCTTCTTTAGTCTTGCCACCAACGTCGTCTCCACCTTCTCCGTCAGCTCCTTTAAGAACGCAGCTCTCGCTGCTGTAGCTGCAGCTTTCTTCGCTGGCTCCTTTTAATGGCGCAGCTCTTGCTGCTGCAGCTGTGGCTGCCGTTCTCACCGCCGCTGCCACTGCCATTGCCACAACTTCCCCCTTCGGGCCGGGTACATGGGCCCCACGGGCGTGGGTCCCGTTCTCGGGGTTCCCTGTGGGCTTTCCCCACTTCCGGCCCTGCTCTGCTCCCGGGGCCGCCTTTTATTCCTGCCGGGTGGCGTCCACTGCTGACATCGCCCGGCCCCAGCTGGATATAAGCACGGCTTACAAATCACACCGGCGGTTTTCCTGCACGTGTGTTCATGCTCCCTCCGGCTTCTGCGTGGGGTAAGTAAGTGTTTACTTCCCCCCTGGTTTTGCCCTGGGGTTTCCTTCTAACCCCGGCGTCCCTGGGACATAACCCCCCCCCCCAGATGCCTTGGGGCGCTTCTTCAGTCCCATTTCGGGTTGTACCTGTCAGGCTGGCCCGTCCGTCTGTCTGGTCACCTCGGTCCCCGGTCTGGTCTTCCCTGTCACACCTGGATAGGAAGTCCGCAACTGCGTTATCTTTCCCAGGTCGGTGTACTATGTAAAACTTATAAGGTTGGAGTGCCAAGGCCCACCAGGTAATTCGGGCGTTATCCATCTTGGGCATGCTCAGCCACCTTAGCGGGGCATGATCCGTTATCAGTTTGAATTCTCTGCCCATCAGGTAGTACCTAAAGTGGTCTACCACCGACCATATGGCTAAGCATTCCCGTTCTATAGTTCAGTACCTTCTTTCCGCCGGTAGCAGTTTGCGGCTGTCGTACGCCACGGGCCTCTTGCTGCTCCTGTCCTCCTGGGTTAGGACGGCCCCCACTGTGGTCTCCGAGGCATCCATCTGTAAAATGAAGGGTTTCCTGAAGTCAGGAGTGTGTATTACCACCTCCTCGCAGAGTGCTTGTTTCAGCTTTTTAAAACTCCGCGTCATCTCCTCCGTCCACCTGACTGCCCCCGTTTTCCGCCCTTTGAGTGCCTCCGACAAAGGTGCTGACAACACTGAGAAGTGAGGTACAAACCGCCTATAATAAATGGTGAGCCCTAAGAATGATCGAAGCTGGCGGCAGTTTTGAGGGGCCGTGGAATTGTGGATAATTTCTACCTTGTCGGCCAAGGGTTTGATCATGCCCCTACCAACCAGAAACCCTAGATATTTTGTTTCCTTCTGAGCTAGGGCACATTTTCAAGGGTTGGCCGTTAGCCCTGCCCATCTCAATTTCGTCAGGATGGCTCGGAGGGCTCTCTTGTGCTGTGCCCACGTCCAGGTATATATGACGATATCGTCTATGTAGGCTATGGCATATTCGGCATGTGGGGCCAGTATCCAATCCATCAGGCGCTGAAACGTTGCGGCGGCACCATGTAACCCAAAGGGCATCCTGACAAACTCGTATAGCCCCCATGGGGTGCCAAACGCCGTCTTTGCCCGGTCTTCCTTGGCCACCGGGATCTGCCAATACCTCTTTGAGAGGTCGAGGGTTGATATATACTGGGCATCCCCTATTCTTTCAACCAGCTCTGTCACATGGGGCATTGGGAATGCATCGAACATCGCCAAGGCATTTAATCGTCTGTAGTCGACGCAAAGCCTCAAAGATCCATCGGGCTTATGCACCGGCACCAGCGGGCTCCTCCAGGGGCTCCTCGACGGCTGAATGACTCCTAACTTCAGCATAGAGTCTACCTCTCTCCGAACAGCTTCCAAGAGGTGGTGTGGGATGGGTCACCACCTTTCCCTTACTATTGCTCTGGGGGGGGTCTTGATAGTGTGAAACGAGTCCTGGACCCACCCTGGTTCCTCACGGAATACCTCCCGGAATTCCTCTATCAAACTCTGGGCCTCTTGCCTCTGCTCGGGGACCAACTCCTCCCCAATCCGGACCAAGGGTCCTACCTTGGTTGGTATGGTTTCTCTCCCCAACCCCTGGGGCCCTAGGTCCTCGTTATCTGTTTTAGAAAAGGCTACCCACCCTTCGGGCTCCCTCCATTCTCGTAGGAGATTTATGTGGTAAATTTGTTTCTCCCGAAGGTGACTGGTCCTATGTACCTCGTAGTCTACCGGTCCCACTCGTCGGAGGATCTTGAACGGCCCCTGCCATTGGGTCAGGAGCTTGCTGGTGGATGTCGGAAGCAATATCAAAACCCTCTGGCCGGGTGGCCCCATTCTCGGGCATGGCTGTCATATTTCTCCTTCTGACGGGCCTGGGCTTCCCTCATGTTCTCACGAGCGAGGTCCTGGGCCACCTTGATCCTCTGTTGAAACTCTCTCTGGTATGTCTTTGGCTCTTGAGAGGGACCTCTCTCCTGCTCTCAACCTTCTCTCAAGACCTGCAACAGACCCCACGGCCGGTGCCCTAACACCAGTTCAAACGGACAGAATTTCGTTGTGTCCTGAGGGGTGTCTCTAAGAGAAAACAATACTAAAGGGAGGAGGAGATCCCACTTCCGGGGGTCCCCTTGAATGCATCATCACAGTACCTGCTTTATCATTCCGTTGAGGTGCTCCACCAGACCATAGGGATGGTAGACTGAGGTGCGGAGTTGTTTTATCTGTAACGTCCAGCATACCGCCCTCAAGACCCCGGACATGAAATTCCTCCCTTGTCTGTTAATATCTCTTGCGGGATCCCCATCCTGGCGATCCATTTTATTAACTCTTCTGAGTTACTGTGGTCACCACTCACAAGGGGATGGCCTCCGGGTACCGGGTGGCGTAATCCACTATAACCAATATATATTGGTTGCTCGAGCTACTACAGGGAAGGGGTCTGATGACATCTAGGGCTATCCGTGAGAATGGGGTGTCTATGATGGGCATAGGCTGGAGGGGTGCCCGTGCTGGACACTCGGCTCTTGTCTTCTGGCACTCAGGACAGGCTGCACACTGACGGGCCACTTCCTCCCCCATCCCAGGCCAAAAGAACCACCGGCTTATCCTCGCGAGGGTCTTGTCCCGTCCTAGATGCCCCGCCGTAGGGCTCGCATGTGCCAACCGCCAAATAGGCTGATGGAATCGGGTGGGTACGACTAACTGTGAGCCCAAAGTCTCCCCCCGCCGCTCCCCCTGTATGCGGTAGAGGAGGCAGTTCCTTACCTCGAAGTAGGGAGGCCCTTCAGCAGCGAGAGCAGTGGTGCCGGGGTGTCTTGGGGACCTCGGGCATGCTCTTGCAGCTCTTGGATCTCTTGATCCTCCGCTTGTGCCTCCCGGAACTGCAGACAGCTGGTAAAGTTGTTGAGGTCTAGCTCGTTCGCCTCGTCCGCCGATTCCTCATTCTCTTGTGTCTCGCCCAGCCAACCTTCGCAGTCCTGGATCCTCCTACGGGCTACTTCTGTGTCTCTTACCCTATCCAGGACATCATACACTGGTGCCCAATCTCGCCCTAATAACATCTTGCAAGCTAATTGCGGCACGACCCCGACCAGGAGTTCTCCTTGATGTTCCATCACCATTAGGCGTACCCACTGGCGCTCAACTAGCTTGGTCTCCCCATGGAGGCAGGCTACTCTTATGGGGCAAGCCCCCCGTCGGCCCTGTGACCCTACCAGATCTGATCTCACCAGCGACTGGGTGCACCCTGAGTCCAGGGTCGCTTGCACGGGGCGACCCTCCACCCAGGCCTTCACTACTGGGCGGCTCCAGGTCGCATTCTCCTCCCCAACCGCATAACTGCAGTCCATCGGCTCACCAGATTCCGGACTCCTTCGTCTTTCTGTCGGGGCTCTTGACCTGTCGGTGGGGATCCAGTGCTCCACTACTTGGTTTGGGAATTCCCTGGAAAAATGGCTGTTCTGCCTGCACCAGAAGCACACGGTCTCCCTGGTAGTCCCCCGGCCTGGAGGGCGCCGGCGTTCCGGCTCTTTGGGGTTCACCGGGGAGTATCCTGGGCTCTTTCTCTCTTGAGGGTAGCTGGCCTCTGAGGCTGTGAATGCCTCCGCCAGCTTTAGGGCTTCCTCACAGGTCCGTGGGGTGTGTTGCCGGACCCAGTGTTGGGTCCGTTCTTCCAGATCATTTTGGAATTGTTCGAGAACAATTTGGTCTGCCAGGGCTTCTCGATCCTGTCCAGCTGGGTTTACCCACTTGTCTAGCAGATCCCTCAATAACTGTAGCAGCACTCTGGGTTGCCTCTCGTCAGGCCCTTTCTTGGCCTGGAATAAGCGACAGTAGTGCTCTGGGTTGATTTCCAGCCTATATAGGATGGCTTGCTTCACTAGCTCATAATCCCGGGCATTCTCCCTCAAGAGGGCCCTATAGGCAGCCTGGGCCTTGCCAACGACTAGGGCTCCCAACTGGCTAGCCCAGTAGCCCTGGTCTAGCCCCATCATGAGGACATGCCACTCAAACACTTTGATGTAAGTTTCCGGGTCATCGTCCTTGGTCATTTTAGGCATCTTGAAGGATGCTAGGCTGTGTCGGAGCCAGTCTTGTTGCCTGTCCATCATTTGCTGCTGGGAGTCCAGGATCTGGGTTAGAACCTGTAGGTTCTGTCCCAGGACATCGGCGGGGCCTATAGCCATGGGTTCCATGTTGGCATAAGGTGCCAAGTCGGGGTTCTCCATGTTCCCGGCCAATGCACCATGTTGTGCCCGCCTCTGCTCGACTAGGCGCTCTTGAGCTGCCTTCGCTCGGGTGGCTGTTCTAGCTTTCCTCGAGGCTATGAGAGAGCCCCGGAAGGTACCTCGGGTGGTGTCGGGAGGCCCCCTAACCTCGCCTGCCACGACTTTGGATGGAACCTCAGTGGTGGGGGTCTCCGTTAACGCCGCCTCCAGGGTCGTCACGCCTTCAGCGGGCACTCACGGGGCTCCAACCTCCCCTACACCCCGGCCAATCGCCACCTGCTGCTGCGGGTCTCCCTGTGGCCTTCCTTTGGCGACCCCGCCGTGTTTTCAGTCCTGTGCCTCCCGGTGGACCCCACTCTGGAGCGTCCAGCTTCCCAGGCTGAAATCCGCCTTGAGGGTCTCACACCCCCTAATTCCCTGCTGCCCCTAGCCTATACTGACCCGAGGCCACCGCAACACAAAATGAGAGAGCCTAAAGGAAAGCGAACAACAAAACAGAAAGTCAAGCCCTTCTATCATGCCTAGCCCGGGATCTGACCCAGATGCCTAAGCCCCGCTGGGCGGGCTGCCCTGGCTCAAAGCCACCTGACAGGGTGGCTTAAGGCCACCGACTCCCCTGGGTGTCTACTCTCCAGGACCGTGGCTCCTGCTCTCTGGGAGTCTCATATCCGGCGTTCACTCCCTCGCCGGTTCCACTGCCGGTTCCTCCGCCGGCCCGTCTGTTGGTGCTCTCGCCAGGTCCGCTGCCGGTTTCCTCACCGGCTACGCCGCCCGCTCCCTTACCGGAACTGTAGCCGGTGCCTTCTTTAGTCTTGCTGCTGACGTCGTCTCCACCTTCTCCATCAGCTCCTTTAAGAACGCAGCTCTTGCTGCTGTAGCTGCAGCTTTCTTTGCCGGTTCCTTTAACGGTGCGGCTCTCGCTGCTGCAGCTGCGGCTGCCGCTGCTGACGCCGCTACCGCTGCCATTGCCATGACTTCCCCCTTGAGGCCGGGTACACAGGCCCCGCAGGCACGGGTCCCATTCTCGGGGTTCCCTGCGGGCTTTCCCCACTTCCGGCCCTGCTCTGCTCCCAGGGCCTCCTTTTATTCCTGCCGGGTGGCGTCCCCTGCTGACGTCGCCCGGCCCCAGCTGAATATAAGCGCGGCTTACAAATCGTGCCGGCGGTTTTCCCGCGCGCGTGTCCATGCTCCCTCCGGCTTCTGCGTGGGGTAAGTAAGTGTTTACTTCCCCCCTGGTTTTGCCCCGGGGTTTCCTTCTAACCCCGGCATCCCTGGGACACTCTTCTATTGTTTAAATTGCAAATGACCTCCCTCCTCCCCCTGCAAACCTCTTCTGCTGGGAGCTCGAAACCCAATTTGCCCTGAAATTGTCACATTTCTTTAATTTATTAAAGGAAAATATTTTTGTTGCAAAGTTTGAAGAAAATGAAACACCTCTTGAGTTTTACAAGTCCTTAAAAATACTCTAGTTTGAGAAATTCCCATTTGTATATTATTTCTTTATCTCCTACAGGAAAATGAGCTATTTTCTTTTCGAGCCTTTCAAGCAGGTAAAGTTATCTTCAAAGATAGTTTATTTGAAAAAAGCAGTTATGATTAGGGAAATTTATTAATAGTTCTTGTCTTGGATATTTTGGGACCTAAATCTTTACACAAGGCAGCATTGTGGGGTGGGTGTTTTTCTTTTTTTCCATTGTCCCAAGTGATAGCAGAAGTTAACACTGTATGTTTTATGCAACTGCAATTTTAAATGAACAAGGATCTTTCTGTAGCTGAAAATAAAGATCTCTCTTGACTGGCCTATATTTCTGGAGCAAAGAACCACAATACAGTCCAGGTCATGTAGGTGATTTATTATAGAAAGGTAACAGTCTGTGAATAGGTAAAGCTATACATAAAATGGTTGGGATTTTTAAAGGTTTCTAAAGGAATTAAGGCATTTACATACTCAGTCTATTTCGCTGAGATTTAGGTGCCTTGCGCCTTTTACTATGTGAGTCAATTGCTTTATGAGGCTGATTTTGATTTTCTGTATAACTCCAACAATAAATAAATACATGTTCCTACTAGATACTGCTTCTCTTTCTACAATAAATGAACAGTCACAATTCAGAAGAGTGAGAAGACTGAACTGGCAATTAGCCCTGCTCTGTCCTTTGCCTTCCAGTAGTCTTATATACTCAGTCCCTATTCTGCATCCCAGGGTCCTGTAACCCTTGCTCTTTTTTCCAGAATACCTTAACAAGGCTGTGCAGGTTTCCAGAGCTAGATACATTTAAAAGGACCCTATTCAGAAGGATTCGTAAGTGCTTCTTGGATCCTCCATGTTTTTGGGGTCTTTTCCTTGGCATATGCACACTGCAGGTCTTGCTTCTTCTCTGGTGTCTTCTGGGTCTTTTTCCGTCAAGAGAACCAACAATATAACTTATTCTAAAATATGTGCTTGTCCCCCTTGCCAAACCTCCACTTGATCTAGTCCTGAAGCTGTCCTGTCTGGTCTAGCTGGTGTGTGTATCCTAGCTTGTTATTCTTTCTTAACTTTCCTCTGGTTAACAATTTAACCAGTTTATCCTCCTCTCCCCCTCTGATATTTTGTCAGAGATCAGCTTCACTATTAAAAACAAAAAAGTCTAATTCCTCTGTTGCTTTTTCTTTGCTTATAATAATACTACTGCTCATCAAATATATAGAGCTTTCCATCTTCATTAACTAATACAAACATTACCTCTTTAATTAATTAATCATTTCTGCTTCTCCTGTTATTACATTGGTAGTCTTTTAGCATTTATCTTCTCTGTTCCCTTAACAACTCTGTATGTAGCAATGAGGTCTTCTGTTAATCTCCTCTTTTCTGCAGAATGTTTAACCTTCTTTTGCTAATCATTTAGGTTAATTAAGGCCTATTATTCCAGTTGTCCTCTTTTGAACCTTCACTGATTTTGTTATCTCTTTTTGTGCACTAGGACAGTGCACATTGGCCCAGATTCCAATTAGAATGAGTCAAGGTACTGAATCAGAATTCGTTCAGAAGAGAAATCTAGTAGCAGGCCATCTGGCACAAAATTGGTAAAATGGGATCTAATGTTTCAACACAAAATCAACTAGGGCACATTTTTTCCAATGATTAACTATTAAAAAAACATTTTTTCCAATGATTAACTATTAAAAAAACAAACATGGTCACTGAACTCCCTGCTGCCTTTAAATCAAGACAGGGTGTCCTTCCAGAGGACATGGTCTAGCTCAGGAGTCATCAACCTTTCAGAGAGGCAGACTGCCTCTTGTGATCCAGCCATTGAAGAGGGCCATTACTTTCCCCCACCTCCACTGTGAATTGCCACCCTTCTCCATGCCACTTGCTTTTGCAGTGCTCAGGCCATGTGCTGCCACTTGCACTGTGTGCCAGTGCCTCTATTAGGTGTTACTGAGTCCTGTTCTCAGTGGCAGTAGGGAGGGGTGAATTTGGCAGCAAGTGCAAGTGGCTAGGAGCCAGCCCAGGGGATCAGTGGCGTGCTGCTTGACCCAGTGCATCCCCCCCCCTCTTTGCCCTGTATCCTATCACTGATTTCAACCCTCTCTGTCCTCCCATTGCTATGGGCCAAATCCAAATCCAGCCTTGTAGATCATTGACACCTGGTCAAACTCAACTAGATAAACTAAGCATGAGGTCAGACTACATGGTCATAATGGTCCCTTCTGCCCTTAAAATATATGAATCAAAGTTTCACAGGCTGGCTACTCTCTTTTTTCCTTCTTGATGTCATTCTCCTTAAAAAAATAAATGTCATGTAGTCTGAACATATACTTTTTCTTCTCATATAGAAAGAGAACAGGGAGCTTTCTTAAGGCACTGCATCAAATATCACTTTTTATGCATCTCATAATTTTGGAGATTTTTTAAATATTTCTTGGGATCTTTTAACATCTAGTGTTTTGCTAACCAATGCTCTCCCTCTTGGTGTCCTGTAACATAAGGCCTTGTAGGCCTAATTTTTTTCCTTGATATTTCTCTGCACTGACTGAATTATTATAACCCTCTGTGTTTCTCCTCTATTCATGATTAACTTCCAGCTGGTTACTCTATCAAAAGTTTCATACAGCCTACGTAATTTACACTCATAGCTTCTCCCTGTGAAATCCTTTATGTTACTCCTTTTGTGCAAGCTAGCTCTAATTTTCTAGGTGTTTCCCAGCAGTGCCTGTCTACTATTGTTTTTTCTCTTAATTTTCATGAATGGAGTAATGCTTGTAGATTCTTGTTTGTCTGAAATTTTCCCCTTGTATACCTCCTTTGGAAATGTACCTGTTATAAGTTCTTTTCCAGTGCTCAGCTACCTGATAGCTGACTCTGTTTCCAAGAAGCTGGTGGTTGTTTAACATTTTCTAAATCACTTTGATGCTTTTTATCCAGCCCTGGAATTTCTAATTGTTGTCTTTGCCCATTGTACACGCACTTTAATTCTGGTATTTCACATCCTCGCTTATCTGAACTTTAAGGTAAAGGATATATCTAATATAAAATGTTATCCTCTTATTAAATCATTCTTCCATTGTTCATGTTTGCTTTTCTTATTAACTGTTGCATGCTTATTCTGCAAACACTTTTCTCCTGTCTACCTTGTTGCTCCTAGCTTGTGTACACCCCTTAGAAATAAGGAGTTTGGTTCACTGTACCAAAGCCAAGTTAATTTTATTCCTCAAGTGTATTGCTAATTGCAATCATAGCTCTTGGATTCATAGTGTGTTAATCTATCTCTGAGCATTTACCTATTTGAGCTCTCTTCTTTCACCCAGAATTCCTTCCCTTTTTGTAAATTTACATAGCTGGAGTTTATTAATGCTCCTGCCTTACAAGCTTTTTTAGTATCACTTACAGAACAAAAACAAACAGAACTCACCCATGGGTTATCGTTGCTCTTGTATTGATCCTTCCTATCCCTCCATCCAATTTTCTGTCTTATATCTGCTCTTTAAGTATAACAGCTCTTCAAGGATTTGATACCAAACATAGTCTCCTGCCAGCACAATGATGACCCATTTTTATTTTGTATTACTCATGCTCACCTTCTTTTGTCTTTGAACAATCTGAGAGTGTAGTGATTAATTGGTCTGTGCTACCTGTCCCAGAATGCAGATTGAAATGGGGACACTTTTCCTCCCAAAGCTAAATTCACAGAAAGCAGCTGGGGTTTCTCTAATAAGCAAATCATGCACACCTGCCACTTAGCATCAAAATGATTTAGAAATGATGGGTTGCATCAGTCACATAAAACCAACAATGGATGGACTTATGTATGAACATTCTTTCAGCACTTTCTCATTCTCTTCCCCTTTTCCCTTTTACAGTCATAAGGACACCTTTTTTATAATGATAGCTTTCCTATTAATAATGTTCATATTTCACTTCAGTTTAGAGCCACCAATCATAGCTAATTCCCATTTTCTCTTCTGTACAGCCCTGATGAATGAACTATTTATCTGGTAGGTTGAATATGACAGAGAATCAATCCATCTCTGGTAAATAGTCCCCATCATCCTGGTATCATTTAAAAATGTATTCTCAAAATACATCTGGAAGGAAGGAAGAGTTATGCCCATTGTTTACATGGAAAACAGATATACAGGTATTTGGACATCCTTATGTATCTGCTTATAGTTTACTGCATCATTAGTTTGATTGAAATCAGTGAGGTAAAATAAAGCCATGTGTGTTTGCAAAACTGAAACAAGAAAAATTCAGCTCTTTGCCCCAGTTTACACAGTTTGTATGAAGAACTGGGAATTGAAACCAGGTCTGCAGAGCCCCAGTTCAGCGCTTTATTTACAAGACTGTAAGAGGGCTATCTAAAATAATGGCATTAGGTGACAAACCTCAGCTAAGAATTCATCAGATGTTCCCTTGTAATTCTCAAAATCCTGGAAGTATCACCTTTCAAAATCACTTTTGTGCAATCTGGTCGTGCTTATTCTAACACTGTTTACAGTTTGTCTGTGTAGCTGACCCTTGTTTGGAGCATTTGTAAATTTTATTTAAGGCAGAGGCCTTGATCAAGTATCCACTGAAGTCCATACAAGGACTCTCATTAACTTCAACAGAACTTGGATCAACTCAGTGTGAAAAGGATTTGACATTTCCATTCACACAACAATTGATAGTTGCGTTTGCTCAAAAGGATTTTTGCAAAATAGAGCCTCATGACCCAATGTTGTGTACTTTCAGATCTTACATGTTTAGCAGGGTTGGACAAAGTCTGCACCCACATAGTAGACCTCTACAAGGTGTTCTTGGAAATAGTGATGCAAATATACGTGGACCTGTAGTTTCACTCCTAGTCTATAGTCACTTCTTGTATGGAAGTGTTGTGTAGCAGTATTATGCCTGAATCATTATTGTATCTCATGTGAGAAGTGTTTGAATTTCCACAGTGTATGAAGTAATATCAATTTATATAGAATCCACCTTATAGGGGATGGCAGTTACACCACTTCAGGTGAGGATTAACTCTGGGTCATGGTGTCTAGCTCGGGTTGAGGTAACTTTAATTTGCTTCACAGAGATGAAATGAGCAATTTGAAGCCCTTCAGCATCCCAGGATGCATGGTTTCTTCTAGGCATGCCCCTGTTTGCCACCCCTCTTGTGCCAAGTCAGAGCTGTGCAGGCAAGGAATGGATTTAACCCTTAACATGTGATTGCTCACAGCATTTTCTAACTTTAACCTTCCAGAGATTTAGTCTGGTCTAAATGTAAAATGTGACTTCACCCTTAGACAACAGAAGCTAGAAAAGCATAAGGCCTTTCTTTGTTTGTTCTGAAACAGATGATGTATACAGAAGAGTGTGGTAGAGTTCTTAATCATGACACAGATGGTGCACGTCGTCCGTATGATTTGTCATATACATCATGTCCCTGCACAGTAAAGAGAATTTATTAATAACATTCATGGTTGCGGTCTCAAGAGAGGCAACTTCTGCCATTCAGTAGATCCTCCTGAGCCAAGAAGCAGATACAAAAAACACTCAGGCATACACTTGTTTTTATTTACCAGCTGTCACGGCTATACTTGATTGTCTGTATCAACTATCAGTTGTTGTGCGAATGGAAAATGTCATTGTTTTCTAAGTAGCAAGGGAGTTTTCTTATTAATTAAAAGCAACTAAGACATCTTAATTATTATGAACATGAAATCCAGGCTTCTTTCATTTCATATTAATGTTCAAAGGGTTTTTCCAGAGGGCTTATTACAGATGGTTAGTTGACACATGGCAGTATATGCAGGAAGACATTTTAGGCATGAAGGGGCAGACTTTATTCAAGACAAACACGAAACCTATTACGTAATTAAGAGCTACTAGAAATGTTGGGTTCTAGTGTGTAGTAAACAGATACACTAAACATGGAAAAGTCCATATCCTGTTTTAAAATTACAGTGAAAAATGAACGGGATTGCTAACTGCAATGGATGCTCAGTCACAAAACACAAAAAATATATGATGATATACTATATAATGGATTTATCTGTTGTCACACCCTGAGGTAATCAAGATGTTACAGCCATTCTGGGGGCTTCTGTGCCAGTTTACATGAATTCAATCTGGTCTCATAGCTGACATCAATTTTTAGCAGTCTCAAAGTCATTCCTAATTTCAGAAATTGTAGTAGGTATTCTACCCATTTTTTGTGGAGCTGATTTGAGCCAAGTTGTATCATCATGTACACTCATGTGTCCCCACTGTCTTCAGTAAGGTATCATGAAACAATGATTAGGTTACTATGAAACAATCCATTCTGCTCCACAATCTACTGACAATCTGGGACAACAAAGCACATAACAACATTTTGATATTTTGAGAAATGGGGACACAAGAACTAGAACAACCTTGGTAGCTGCCTTCAAATCTTCATCAAAACAGCCTAGTAAAAAGGTTATTGCTACAAGAAAAGAAAAATGTGATTAAAAAAAAAAAAGACAACACGAAATGTATTGAAATACTTAATCATTACTGAGGGGAAAAAAAGCAAGACAAACTGAAGAGAAGAAAGGTGTGCTTTCATTTTTGTGTTTTGACTCTCATAGAGGTGAATCCATGTGATCAGTGTCATTTTCCTTATCTGTATGAGCTACAACAGTAATATATATATATATATATATATATATATATATATATATATATATATATATATATATATGATTCAATTTGTAGTAAACTCAGTGAAAGGAGATGTACAAAAGGGACCAGGGCCCCCAGAATTCTTCAACTAATTTCCCTCCTATGGTTGTAGGGGAAAGCAAGCATCGCTGTCTCCTGCTATGACTCACAGGGGCCAAAGCAGTGAGACACACCACAGAGTCTTGCCTTGCCTTGCATAGTGCTAAATAGGGTCTGATGATCTATTTTAATGATAAGGTGTCCATGATCTCTATCAGCATATAGAATCATAAAATCATAGAAAATTAGGGTTTGAAAGGGTCTCAGGAGGTCATCTATTCCAACCCCCTGCTCAAGGCAGGACCACCCCAAACTAGATCATCCCAGCCAAGGCTTTGTCTAGCCGGGTCTTAAAAACATCCAAGGATAGAGAGTTCACAGCCTCTCTAGGTAACCTGTCCCAGCATTTCACTACCCTCCTAGTGAGAGAGTTTTTCTTAATATCTAACCTAAAATTCCCTTGGTGCAACTTGAGACCATTGCTCCTTGTTCTGTTATGTTGAACTGGAACCAACTACTGAAACGTTTTACTTTTTAAAATGATTTTATAAACAAGTAACAGTTGATTTTAGACTAATTATTTAATGACATGGCATAGACTTTCAGGGGTGGTACACAGACAGAGATATTGTATATGTAACTAAATCTATTTTAAAATTACTATTTAAAATGTACCACTAAGAAAGAGCAGTAGCTATTCTTAAACAGTACTTTTCATCCATGAAATGAAAAGCTTCTGACAAGGGGGAAGTGACTAGCCCAAGGTCACACAGCAAACCAGTAGCAAAGCTGTAAACTAAAAACAGTCCGGTGTGCTGTCCATTAGATCACATCAGCTTTCATCTGATTACGATAACCATAAATCAAGAATGCTGAAATGGGATTATTTTGTGTTGCCAGGCTGATCCAGTGATTTAGAAACAAAATTTCACAAACTGATCATAATTAAGCAAGGATTTTCTTAATAAATTTAGAGTCAGGTGATGATGGGGATGTCATTTCTCTAGAGTAGCTTAAGGGAAAAAAAAGATAGAACTGTTTAACAATGAACACCAAAGGCAGTGAATTATTGAGGGCTAGTCTGCTTTCCTTCCTAAGGCACTTGATGTAGTGTAGTTCCTGAGCGCTGCAAAGCCTCCTGAGCCCAAGATCCAGGTATTGTTAACATGGTAGGTACAGGAGGTTATGCAAACGTTTAGCACATGAATGATAGGCATATTTACCCAGTACGGAATGCACTATGCTACAAATAATAATTCTGTTCTATTGCATTTACTCTTCTTGCCCAGAAACAATTTCACCTTTTAATCTGTTTTTATGGACAGATATCCTTAACTTATTGAACTTTCAAGATGGCTAAGATAATAATGACCTATATTACTGATGCTTTAAAACTTCAGACACAGCACTGCCAGCCCCTGTAACTGCTGCTGATTTATTATTTTGTTCTACATTAAATCCTATTCTGTCCATAGGTGGTAGATATAAAAGACATTCCTGACATAATTATAAAGAAACATGGACAACTAGGGAGCATATCCAAAAAGCCTCAATTAAATAGGTTAGAATGAGCTAGTTGAGTACATATCCCATATGGACACATTGGTGCTGATAACCAAGAAAATGTAACTGCAAAAGTTCTGAGGATGAATCTATGTTCATAATACCTTTTAATGTGTAACTGTTACCTGTAACATGGTTAGCTGGGCTTTTTTTACCTGGTAAGTTTAATATGATTAAAATATGGTTTAAAATAGACTGTTAAAGGCCACAGGCCATGTCTGGACTTCAGTAACTATGTCAACTTTGATGGAGTTATGCCTGCTTACATGGGCAGTGAATTTACCTCCCTGTTGATACAGAAATATTTGTCTGGGCATAATAACTTCAAGGAGTGAAACATGGTGAAGGGATTCTACCAAAGAGCACAAAGTAAACAGTGATGGCCTGAAATGTGCTTGAATAATGAGGAGGAAAAGGAATGCAGGATTCAATATTAAATAGCTGCAGTGCTGCACAGCAGGGCTCATCATAGTTCCAGCCTAATTTCTGAATTTCTTGGTTTTGCAGTTTGAGAGACTGTATTGTTATCCTTTTCTGATTCTAAAGGACCGTGGGTATGCATTGTCCTTGCAGACAAATGCAAGGAGACAGTCCTAAAAATACCACAAAAAAAGCAAAAGGCAAGCACTGTGGGTGGTGGGGGGAGAAGAAATTATCAGGAAAGAAAATGGGAATGTATTTCATCACTTTGCCCACCCCTCCTGTTCCTCTGTACTTTTCATAGAGACAGGTTGTGAGCTCTTAGGAATAGGAATGTGTTTTCTGAAATGCCTTATTTGCTCATGGATTTTTTTGGCACTTAGCATGATGTAAATATCCAGTGTGGAGGGCAGACCAAGTGGTTTGCTGTCACTGGTATTTTATATGCATATGCCAGTATGTGCATTCTGTGTAAAGATCTGGCCCCTGTCACCATGTCATCCAGTCCACAGACCCCTGAATGCTAGGTCAGGTGTGCAGGGTGGCATAGGGCCCTAGGGCCTAATTTTGGTAGGTGGGGTACAATCCTGCTCACTGATTGGTCCTGTGCCACTCATCTGGCCTGTAGTGCTGAAAGGCTGTGTCACTAAGATAGAGACATACCTAAAACTAGAACTCTTAGCTTCCAACTAAGACAGAGACTACTTGGGTTAGTTAAGTGATCAACAAATTCATCTTTTTAGAAAACAATTCTGATCTGGCTTGTCATATTCTCTCCTGACCTTTTTGCTATCAAAGACACAATCTTTATCTGTCAACTCCATTTGTGTCCCTAGACCAATTATTATACCAATTATGCTACTTTATTCTGTTCATTATGACCTGCTCACTGGATACAGACAAATGTACTCCCCAAGGAAGCTATCCTATGAAATGCTTATTAAATATTTCCTAGATCCTTTTCGATTTGTATTGTCTTGCCATGGTTAATAAAGTGGTTCCTGTAAAATGTCCCTGAGACCCACCTTCATGTTTTATTTTCTGTATAAACATTTCCCACTCCAAGGGACCATCTATTCTTATTCTAGCCTAGCAAGAGTTCTTTTTGCCTTTTAATTGTGCTGCTTGGAGGGGGTCAACTCAGATTTTATTTGTTTTCTGCCTTTAAAGAGACAGAGGTAATATTTTCCTCATAATTCCCTCTGAACTTTATTCTAGAATTATTGGCACAGTAAGGCTGATCTGCCAGAGATGGAGTACATGTATTCTAGCATTGAAGTACAAGTGTTTTAATCTAAGAAAGGTGTCACAATGCAAATCCTTAAAATATAGAAGAAAACAGGAGTTAGAATCAGGATCACAGTTTTCTAATGAAAAACTGAAGCCAATGTAAAATGTAAACCTGTACTCAATTTCAGGGAATCTTTTTTGATTTATAAAGATGGAAATCATTGGTGCAAATTAGCAGATGTAATCAGGGAAAAGTTGATTATTTAGCAGGAGGGGGGAATAGGAGGGAAAGGTAGGAGTGCAGTATATTGTAAAATCCTAGATCAGACTAAAGTTAAGAAATAGAAACCATATTTTAAGAGACTAAAACAGGTGCACATTCTGATAGCAAAATAGTTAGGCAGGGCAAATAATTTCTTCTTGATGAATCCCCTCCTTAATGCTTTATAAACTCTTTGAAAGCTGATTTCCTTCACTATAAAACCTCTTTTAAAAAACAAACAAACAACCAAAACAACCCTCTATGGTATAATCAGGAGTATTTATAAGATTGGCCAGATAAATCATATGAAATTTCTGTTTTGGGAGTTGAAGAGGATGCAAGCACTTCTGGTGAAAATATTTGCCTCTGCAAATTTTCAAGTTGGTTTTAATGAATATTCATGCACATTACTTTAAAATTCTTTCTTCCATTAGCAAGTTTGCCATGGAACTTGATTGCCACAATCTTTGCATTAAAAAAACAAAACAAAAACCAAAAGGAAAAAAAAACCCTACCACCAAAGGCATAATACAGACAGACTGAATTAATTTGGAAATATGAATGAATATTGATTGAAGATTTTCTGCATTATACACTCAATTCTAATAACAGCAACGTACTGTTTAAAAATAGCAAAAAATCTACTATGAACCATCTGACTAAAAGGCTATGTAGCAGTGTGATTATACTAAAAAAAAAAAACCACAACGCCAAGGTAACTTTTTACAGTGCTTACAAGGGAAGACATGACCCTGTGTTATGAAATATGTAGGAGGTGACCACAGGAGAACTGCTTGTTAAAAGTGTTGTGGCACTTTTAACCCAATTCCTAGGGAAATTTCCTTATGGGATAATACAATGATGAACTTTAAAAGTGCAGGTTTTAAATAATGGAAATACGGCCTCTCTACACTCCCAGAACAGTATAAGAGGAGCCTTAGTATATCTGATAATCAGGCCCAGTATGTCTTCAGCTTGGGTAGAGGTGGGCTGTTCTTCATAGAATAGTAACACTTCATGTGCACATGGTAAAGTATAAGCAGTTTCCACCCATGCTCAGAGAAATAATATGCATTGTATATTTACAAGGTTCAATATGCAACTAGCTTGCAGACCCTTTTGCATGGAGGAGCTCTTGTGCCAGGACTCAGACATGCACATGAAAGCTCATGGATGAGCTCTTGTGCCAGGACTCAGATATGCACATAGAAAATTCATGTGGAGTTAACTGTGGCTTTTAGCCACATTTTGGCCTCCACTTCTGCAATATTCCAGGAGCTAAAAAGGCATGAGGTGGCCTGTCTAAATTACAGCAGCTGATCTCTGGACTTCAATGTTGCTCAGAATATCCATAGTGTTTGTGCAGTGCTTCTAGTCTGAGCTCCTCTCTGTAGTCTCCAGCCAGCTTACAAAGCAGTCCTTGGCAGAAGCCCAATGGCTGTCTTCTGCATGCCCACACCAGAGTGTTACTCTTATGATCAGAATTAGACTTAGTGCCACTTCTCACACCTCTGTCCTTTCTATCTGAAAAGGACCCTAAGGGCCTCATTTCATATGTATAGTTATTTTGGATAGTTTAACTTGTTGTTAAAAGTTTATTCCGTGATTTTTTTCAAAGATGTGTTGAAGACTCAGTTCCTATTTATTTCAACAATTGTTTTGGGGTCTCACGCAACTTTAATCAGGGGCCACAGAGAAGCTTGTAGTTGCAGAAGGTGAAATGGACCGGGTAATTTCATAGTTCATATTTCAAGAATATGTCAATATAACAGATAATTATAACTTCAACGTTTCCCTCCTTTCTTCAAATAGACTCTGTTGTTCCTCTTTTTTCATGTCTCTTGAGTTGTCTGTGGGCAGGAGAGGAGGCAGGATAGACTTTTTACCATTTCCTTATGGCAGCTTTTGAAATTGGCAGACTGTCAACCCTCTCTTTGTTTCATGAGTTGGCTTGCTAACTGTCTTCCTCTCTTCTTCAGGCCATCCAACTATAATTTCTTCCTTGTTTTTGTTACTATTGTATGAGATGGTTGTAATATTTTGGCACCGTACTTTAGTGTGTTGGCGTAACCTGTAGGCACCTAGGACAATGGTGCATTGAGAGAGAGAAACTAGAGATAAATTGGTGTTACTGATAGTATGTATAGTTTGTAAAAACAAGTGTAATACTGCTTTTCCAAGTTCTAGCTCATCAACAGTCAGATAATTGACCCCTTTAATACTATTGGTTAATTCTCAGCAATGTTACAGAAATCTTCTCTTAGTCAAAATAAATGTGATTTGAGATGTGTGTGTATAAACACCAGAATGAATAAACTCATCATTCTGCCTGCTGTGTTTGTACTATTGAATTCTGTGAATACCCTATCTTAGGAAGAAGGCATGACAACACTAGGGCTAGGAAATTTTCTGAGGTAATGATACCCAGAGAAGTGGGAGGAAGGATTTCATAGATTTTATAGACATTAGGGCTGGAAGGGACCTCAGAAGATCATCAAGTCCAGCCCCCTGCCCAAAGGTCAGGAAGTAAGCAGGGGTCATAGGATCCCAGCAAGATAGACACTGAAATGTCTCTTGAAGGTGTTCAAGGTAGGTGCTTGAACTACCTCCGGCGGCAGTCTATTCTAAACCTTGGGGGCCCGGACCGTAAAGAAGTTCTTCCTTATGTCTAGCCTGAAATGGTCATGGAGGAGTTTGTGACCGTTTGATCTTGTCATTCCTTGGGGTGCTCTGGTGAACAAACGTTCCCCCAGATCCTGATGAGCACCCCTGATAAACTTGTAGGTGGCCACCAGATCACCCCTGAGCCTGCACTTTTCCAGGCTGAAGAGTTCCATAGCTCTCAGCCTCTCATCGTAAGGTCTGTTTTCCTGACTTCTTATCATACGTGTGGTTCTCCTCTGGACTCTCTCAAGCTTCTCCACATCCTTTTTGAATTGTGGAGCCCAAAACTGAACGCAGTACTCCAACCGTGGCCTCACCAAGGCCAAGTACAATGGGAGAATGACATCCTGGGATTTACTTGAGAAGCATTTACGGATGCAAGCCAGCGTTTTGCTTGCTTTACTAGCTGCAGCATCACATTGAAAGCTCCTGTTCATCTTGTGGTCAATCATGACCCCCAAGTCTCTTTCTTCCGTAGTGCTAGCCAGTGTAGCACTGCCGAGCCTATAAGCATGCTGTGGGTTTTTCCTCCCAAGGTCGAAAACCTTGCATTTTTCGGTGTTAAATGCCATCAGGTTCTCATCTGCCCATTTCTTGAGCCTGTCGAGGTCAACCTGGATCACCCTCCTGTCCTCAGGTGTAGACGCTTTGCCAGGAAGACTGGCCATACCAATTACACAGGCTTGACTAGAGACTCTTGCCCAGGCTGCAAGGTAAGTGTTATAAACAAGTTACAGGAAGGCAAGCAGTGTCAGCCTAGATTTCTAGCAAGTATGAAATGCAGTCAGCCCCATGCATGGACAATGTCACTGTCTGGTTTCAAACTTCTATAGAAGTTGTAGTATAAGTATTCAGTGAAATCCTGGTGACCCACAACTGACTTCAGGCTGGCCTCAGAAACAAATTAAAATTCCCTCCTGTGAGCTAACTCTATGCCACACCCTTACAGATAGACCCCAGAAGGATGTCTTTGATAGGTATAGGAGATATGACTAGATCACTGCTGTGAAAGAGTAATGCCCAGCTTCCAGAAACAGCCAAACAGCAGAATTTGCAACTTAAAACTGCATAACTTTTAGGCTCAAAGTTAAGTTGAGTCAAGCATTGCTATGTAAAATGATTATGTAAAAGATTCAGGGAGGACATTTTTCTTGTTCATTTACTACTGCATTATGGGGCTTTTCACTCTGCTGAAACAAAGATGTACTAATCATCACAGTGGGAGGCAGGAAACCAGACCATACAGTTCATTGGTCTGATCTGTTATGGCAAACCTAGTTTCTGATGTTTAATTGTATGAATGCTCTGGAGCTAATAAAAACTGTATGAGTTAGTAAGTGCTTGTGTGTGTACGTATACGTACATATTGTATATGTACATATACACATGCATAAACACTTACTAACTTATACAGTATATATGTATGTATACCCTGCTCATGTATAGGCACGTTTCACACCGATGTCACAGTGAAATAAATTAGCTCTCAGATTATCTATTTATGAGAGTTACTTGACACCATGGATGCTCAACCTCTGGCCCACAGACCAGATTCAGCCTGTGGAGCCACCATCCAGCCTGCCAGGTCCAAAAATTTTGCAATGGGGGAGCTCCATGGACCAGATAGCTTAGCCCTGTATGCTAGATGGGCCCTGATCCCAGTGCACAGGGGCAGCTTGTAGGCCTAATGCTGGTGCATGGGGACCAATCCCAGCATGTAAAGCTAGGCAGGGTCAGTGCAGGACAAACAGAAGTACGCAGGCATTTTTCATTCTTATCCCTGAGATCCCACCAAGTCAGGTCAAGACTTCAATGAGATCCAAAGGCTTGGACTAAAAATCAACTGACTTTTGGTCTTAGCCATGGAATCACACTGGTGACAGCATGACATAGGAGCTGGTCCCAGGCTCTGCATTACACAAGAAGCTGTGGGGGCTGGGACTAGCTCCCATGCCAGGTCAGTGTTGCTCCCAGCCCCCACACTCCAACCAGCTCCCAATGAAAGGTCTGGAGTGCCAGTGTTGCTCCCACACAGCACTGGAGCCTTGAATAAAGCTTAGCTTTGTTGGGCTTTCACCTCACCCTGCTGCACCAGTCCCCTAATTGTATTATCTCCATGGAGCTGTCCACCACTAGCTCAACACGTGTTAGGTAGTAAGATCTGGAGACAGGCCTTTTCCAGGAAGGAGTAACTTTACCACACTATGATGGTACCTAGAACAGTCTTAACTGCTTGAACACAGCCACTAGTATTGTACGTGTAGTTAGCATGTGCTAAATGTAATGTGTAATAAGTCCCAGTCAGCATTAAACACGTGCTCAGTAGAAATACTTGCTTAAATCCCATTAAAGTTAACCATGTGCCTAAATACTTTTCTGAATAAGGGGTAATCTGTTGGAGTTGGACCTAAATTCATTAAGAACCAAAGCAAGGCAGAAGGATTCAAAACCCTAGGCTTTCCTTAAACTTTGAGAAAAATTCAGAATTTGATCTACATTTGGCTACATAGCAGCATCTTTATTTATAGCTACCTTGCTTGCTAGGAAAAGCACTATTATCTCAATTGTACAGATAGGTGAATTAGAAATACAAAGAAAAACAGTGATTTATCTGAAACATGCAGAATCAGAAGCATACGATTCTAAACACGCTATTAACTTATGAATAGGCAAGCCTTTTCAGAACAAATGTGCATTGAGTTAAGGGAAGATATTAAGGGAGATAGTTATTTCTTTATGTAAAATTCTTACAGTAGTGAAATTCTCCTTAAAATTAATGAGAACTATATATGTGAATTGAGAGGAGGAGTATATGAACCAAGATAATTTAGTTTAGAAAAGTAGTAACTTCTTTATAAAGAAGCTTCCTATATTGGCCAAATCAGTCCCAGTGTACTTGGCTAGCTTCAGTGATGAATCTGGCCCATTATTTCTAAGTGTTATCTACTATGCATGTACTTACTTGACTATTATATGGCCAAAATAGGCTGGTGAGCACGATTATATGGAGTGTGTGCACTGAAAACCATGACGAAGCCCAGCATACAGCTCATTATGAATGACTGAGGCTGAAAATGAAAAAGTCTTGCTGTGTAACAATGAATTGATCTGACTGAGACTGTTTTACATGTCTGTCAAAAAAGACAAATCCTTTTCTACAGCTAATATTCTAAAGCAAAGCACATTTTTATTATTTTCAAAAGGTAAGAATTTGAAGGTGAAAAAATCCTCTGCAAAGTGCCATGCTTTCCAAAGGAAATTTATAACCATCTACATTTTGACATTGTTAAATCAAACAGTTTTCACAGTGAGACAGCAGAGAAACTTCCTTTGTGAATCAAAGCTGAATTCTATGAAAAGCTCAGATTTTACAGATCATTATTTTGATTGTTCCCTTTTCCTTCTATGACACAGCTGATTTAAAAGAGAAGGGGGAAAAAAACCCGTATGGCTTGCCCATTTTTTTTCAAACCAAGGAGATTTCAAGGAGGTATGTGCTCCTTGTATATAAACAGTGTTTAGCATTTTGTTCTTTCTCTTCCCATTCGGAATCATCAGCCAGTCTGTGTTTACATTGTGCCTTTATTGCTCTCTTGATTAATGCTAGTATTGAAACTCAAACAAGCCACAATCAGCTGCACATTCCTTTGCTGAGCAATTTTACTAAGTTTTGTGTGATATTTTATTTGTATATGGATTATTGGATTTTGTTTTTTTGTGGTAATTTTCTCAATTCTGTTTATTGTGGGTCACATGGTGTGATACACAATCTAATTTCAGACTGCAGCTGGAAAATAAATTACTTTTCACCTGTAAACTCTCACTCATGTGGAGAGACCTTTACCATTCTTTCCAAACCTCCCTGTCATTCTAATAGACTCCAGGAATTGCTGCTAATTTATTCCTGTCAACCAGTACTAAAAGAGTATTCTAGAAGATGTGGTCCAACCAAGTCTGTTTTATTCTGTGCTAGTGGCTAGGAGCCAAGTGAAAGCAGTAGGTCGAATAATGTGGACTAGTGATAGGGGACTTTCAATCAAGATTCTAGGGGTCTTCTATTTCCTGCTCAAGCTTTAACTTACTCTGTGACTGTCATTAAGTCATTAAACGCTTGGTTTTCAGAAGTGCTGAGCATTCACAACTCATTCAAGCAAATGGTATCTGCAGCTATATGGTACTTCTATAATTAGGCCATTAATCTCTCTAGACCAAATTCTGCAGCTCTTAATCCGGCAAATCAGAATTCCAGTGAGAGCTTCTCTATAGGTTCTTCATCTCTGAAATAGGTAGGATACTTTACCATTTTGCACGTATAAACTACTGTTTGTAATATGCCTTGAGCATTTGGCTGAAATATATGCTAGAAGCATAAAGTATTATTTGTAAGTAACGCGGGAGTTCAAGTTGCTCTTAACGATACTATGGAAAGGGTTCCTAGGATTAAAACGTTTTGAACCAAATTCACCACTTATGTAAACTCATTGAAATGTATGAGGTTATACAAGAGATGATTTTTGTCCTATTGATTTAAGCCTTAACATAAAGAATGCTGAATATCATTGTTCCATACATCTTTATATTCTAGCAGATATATTTCCTTTACTTCTGCTGGACTTTGAGTGTTCCTCTGTTTTAAACAGAATAAGTTATTCAAACCACTCAGGTGAAAAGATGATTAAGACATACCGAGCTACACTGGAGAAGTATATGTCCAAAACTAATTGATACATCTGGCATCACTGAAAAGGTTAAGACCATATATGTTTCATATAAAGTGATTTAACTGTAATGATGAATCAAAGTGCCCAATGCTAAAATAAAGATTAAGAGTTCAGTGCATTTATATATTCCATTATAGTGCTTTTACTTTGCCATATTATAGACTAAGTGCTGCATAGTTAATGCTGAAGCTAGCTCTCTCTCCTAAGCTCAATATTAAACCTCCCTCCTCTGCCCAAATGATTCTTCCTTTTATTCTGAAAAGAAAGTTTTCATTCCTGCTAGGTTGTATGGCACATTTTGTTCTAGAATAGATGTGGTTTAACATAGAAAGTCCAAATTTTGTGGACTTTTCTGAAAAGTGTGCATCAGTGTGTTGGTTTGATTTGCTTGTTTATGTTTTAAATGGGGATTTAAAAATCTCCCAAAAAACCTAAAGCATGATATTTTGCCTCATTCGAGGCAATGGCAAAACTCCCACTAACTTCAGTGGAGCCAGGGTTCACCCAATGACTGTGTGTAGAGGACAATTTTATAGTAAAAAAGCTTATACATATAATCTGATCTTCTGACTTTAGCTACAGAGTTGAGTGGACTTTTCTTTTTCATGATGAAAAAAGATTCCCCTCTGCCCCATTTCTTTTCACTAGCCACTTCTTCCTCTTCCTTCTAAGGTATAACTGTCAGCATTTCATGCACATCCTATGACCTTGCTGAGATTAGAGGAAAAGATTTCTGCTTTGGTGGACTATATAAAGTCTGTTAGAACAGTGGGGGCAATCTTTTTGGCAGGTGTGCCTTTTTGGCAGGCTATCTGTGCCATTTGTGGCATGTATACCACAGGTTGGTCATCCCTATTTTAGAACACTGCACTTTTCTTGTAGACTTTGCACAACAAAACAGTGTACACTTCAGGATGTCATTATTCAAACAAAGCAAAAAAAAGGAAGTAAAATTATAATTCCAAAGAAACAAACAAAGAAAAACCTTCCCTGCCAACAGAACAAGGGAAAAATCATGAATAGACAAACGTTTCAGCCTTAAAATAGGAAGTTCACAAAGCCTCGTTAGCATCCTCTAAGAATATTTTAAAAATTGACAAAAATTCAATGCTCTTTTTGAGAACTTAGCCTGTAGACCTCGTGTAATTGAACTGTTAAAATGTCAAGTCTGCCTCCCACAGCTTTCATCATTCACTGTCACGGCACTGGATTGCATTGCTCGTCCAAGATTAAATATTGTTCTTTCAAAAGTGTAATTATGCTGCCTTTTCTCACAGTGAATATTGTATCTTATTACCTTTATGGTTCTCATGATTTCAGTAGGACTACTATATAGTAAAGTCCTATTCATCCTTGATAAGGGTTGCACAGTTGTTTGCAAAAATGTTGTGCTAATAGGAATTGTTGTGCAAATAGGAACAAATAGGAACTGAACACTTCCTTAAATAGTTTGTGGGTTGTATTCTGTGCTTCCAAAGATATGAGAACCCTGCCAGCAAAGTAGTAGTATAGATTACATACTGTATACAATTAGTACTTACTCCTTGAGTTGTTCTATTAAATTCAGTGAGATTACGTGTTGAACAAGACAGTACTTGATATGATTAAGGCTGGCAAAAAATGGACCCTTAGCAGTTTGCTATTTTAAATGTTCAATGTGTTCTTGCAAATGTTAGAAAGCAACTTTGATGTTGGGTGTACAATATAACTTAGGTGGGAGCATCTGGGCCTTTGGTTTTTGCTTTCTTTCATGATAGGCTAAAATAAGGAGAGGTGGGCTTCAAAGATCAGTTATTTTGCAGTAGTCTACATTCAGAGACATGATGATTTGATGAAATTATTGTGATAAGACCAGTTATGCTAATACTCTGCAATTTGTAATTTGCAGTTTTTGAAAGAGCTAGCTACTTTTTTGGAATCCTCTTTCCATCACTTGTTTGGTCCAAAGAGGAAAACTAGAAATAAGGGAGTCTCATTGCAGGCTTTACTGCGTAAAGAATCAAAGGAATAAAAATATGGAGATGTCCGTACTAGACATGATGACTGTACTGTGGTGAGACTGAAGATGGTCTATGAGCTTCATGAATGTTATACCTGATTGTTCAAAGTGCTGAGTACCCTCAACAGCCAGAGGACTTGGGTAGAGAAAAGGTTACTCATCACCAGCTTCTAGGAACAAAATGCTTTGCAGGATTAACTTCTCATTTCAAATATACATGCAGTGGCCCAGTATCCATTAACAAAATGCTCATTCAGTGACTGGGGTATCAATGGTTCTTCTCTTCAGATCATGTTTGCGTTTACTATTATTGTAGAAGCAAATAGGGAGGGCTGTGTTTTTAGCACTTCAAGGAAATAAATAGAGGAAGAGTGTCATGAAAGACATTAACCTGAAGTGAAAAATTTTAGACAAAGAAAAGTAAAGAGAGAATATGAATTTAACATACTGAGTCTATAGGAAAATCATTGAACCTTATATGGAACTATAGTAGTCTAATACTCTGAAGTTGGTCATTATGTATAGTGGTCCATTATGTATATTGCTCTATTTTTGGTGACAGCATGACTGCATTTTCCATATGTATTCTCCATTGAGATCCTGATGATACCAAGTTATGGGGCAAAGTTAGTACACTGGAGGGCAGGGAGCAGATTCAGGCCGACCTGGACAGGTTGGATCAATGGGCAGAGAGAAATAGGATGCAATTTAATAAAGAAAAATGTAAGGTACTCCATCTGGGAAGGAGGAATCCCCAGCACACCTACAGGTTGGGGAGTGTCCTTCTCAGCAGCTCAGAGGCAGAGAGGGATCTTGGAGTCATTATTGACTCCAAGATGAACATAAGCCGGCAGTATAACGAGGCCATCAACAAGGCCAATTGCACCTTGTTGTGCATTAGCAGGTGCATGACTAATAGATCAAAGGAGGTGATGCTCCCCGTGTATGCGGCACTGGTCAGGCCGTAGTTGGAGTACCGTGTCCAGTTTTGGGCGCCGCACTTCAAGAGGGATGCGGGGAATCTGGAGAGGGTCCAGAGGAGGGCCACTTACATGATTAGTGGCCTTCGTGATAGACCCTACGGGGGGAGGTTGAGAGAGCTGAATCTTTTCAGCCTCCACAAGAGATGGCTGAGGGGAGATCTTGTGGCCGCCTATAAATTTATTAAGGGAGGTCAACAGGGAATAGGGGACGCGCTGTTTACTAGGGTACCCCAGGGAGTGACTAGGAATAACGGGTGTAAACTAGTTGAGAGTGGATTTAGGTTAGATATTAGGAAGAAATTTTTCACAGTAAGGGTGGCCAGGATCTGGAATGGGCTTCCAAGAGAGGTGGTGCCATCACCTAGCTTGGAGGTCTTCAAGAAGAGGCTAGATAGTCACCTGGCTGGGGTCATTTGACCTCGGTCCTCTTTCCTGCCAGGGGCAGGGGGTCAGACATGATGATCCCTTTTGACTCTACAATCTATGAATCGATGAATTCAAATGTATAACTTGTGTTGCATCAGCATTTTACGTTTTCCATGATGCTGAAATGTTAAGTTAAATAAGTTCTGTGAGAAACACAGTTTATGCATGTGCATTCTCTTTAATGAAGTCCAATAGACAAAAATAGGCCAAATTTAAGTCCTGGTCTTTCAGACTGAGCCTTCTAGGGAGATCCTTATGCTTGCAGAGCCCCACTGGCTGACCTGGGGCTTTGTGCTGGTAAGAAGATCTGCTCATATTAATTCAGGTGCAAAATTTGGGCCTTAACCAGCAAAAAGGCAATCAGATGTATCCTAGAATGATCTTTGCTAGTATGTAAAATGATGGATTTTTAAAAATCATTTTGCCAAAATGTTATGCCTATTGTTTTAAATGTCATGGTTAAGGAAGAAATTACAGGGCTTTCATTGTTTTCAGTATGTCCAAAGCAACCTATCACCTTCACATTACACGGTGCATTTCTCAAGCATCTACTTCCAGTAGTTGTAATGAAATCCATTTTGACTGATGGAAATAAACCCTTTTCTAAGCTATTTTTTCTTTATTTCTTAGATCTCCCATTTGTTCCTTTCTCTTCCAAAAGTGAGTCATGATCCCTTTTGTACTTTGTTTTGCATTAATTGCACAGCATCTCTTCAGTATACTCCTTTGGAGAACAAGATAGGGCCCATATATCTATGACTAAGGGGAAAAAATAACATTTAGTCACTTCATCATCATATCCACATTGTCGTTGGTTATCCCTGGCAGGAAATTGAGCCATGCAGGGTATTTCTGAAACTCCATGATCCCATGTATGTAAATTCTGTTTATTCTTTCACAGTCCATCTTCTGCTTGAGAGTGAAGTACAAATAACAGTGTTGTCAGACACCTCATTCATTACAATGTAAATTGAAGATGGATTTGAATAAAAACACTGAATCCATACTTCACAGCTGGTCCTGTTTACAGAGCTACGAACCACAGATCTGAGGATCTGAGAGTTTGAAAAAGTTTAGATCTGGATTCCTGGCTTAACTCCATCTCTGCTCCTCATCTTATATTTTTTTAATGAATTTAAAAAATACACAAAACAGTCCTTCCTCTACAAGCATATTAGCATATGTTGCAATTGTTTGTTTATAGAAGCATAAATTCAAAAGCAAATGCAGAACAGGAAATTTACTGAACCAACTGAACCTACAGCAGGAAGCCAAATAACATTGCTGAACTTTAAATTTGCCCAAAGTATCCCATTGCTAAAAATTGTTGTTGGATCATTAATGTGTGATATAGTATGTGTGTTACTTCTCATTTCAAATATACATGCAGTGGCCTGGTATCCATTAACAAAATGCTCATTCAGTGACTGGGGTATCAATGGTTCTTCTCTTCAGATCACATTTGCTTTTACTATTATTGTAGAAGCAAATAAGGAGGGCTGTGTTTTTAGGACTTCAATGAAATAAATAGAGGAAGAGTGTCATGAAAGACATTAACCTGAAGTGAAAAATTTTAGACAAAGAATAGTAAAGAGAGAATATGAATTTAACATACTGAGTCTATAGGAAAATCATTGAACCTTATATGGAACTATAGTAGTCTAATACTTTGAAGTTGGTCATTGTATCAAACATCTGTCCATGCTGAATAATTGCTTTCAACTACTGTTAAGCTAGGAGAGGGATTAGGTCTAGCACATTTACAGACAGAGGCTAGAGCTTGTGATTTCTGATTTGTATAATTTAATAGTTCTGAAACATAGGTGACATTTTCAGATTCAGCAGGGAAATGCACACTTTACTGGTCCTGAAAATTACTATTTGAACTTAGTCTGTTACCATTTAAAAACAAACTAGCTTTTCCCAAAGGTGATGGATAAAATCATATAATGGTAACTGCAAACTTTTCCCCTGAGGTAATATTTCTACTGCTGAATATATAGAAATAGTTGATAAAGAAGACTTGGGTGATGGCCTTGTATTTATTTTAAGGATATCCTTTTTGAACTCTTCTGTAGTGAGCATGGCAGGGAAAACCATAGTCAATATTGTCTTCTTAGTTTGAGTCCTTACATTCTTGAGACTGTTTCTCATTGCTTAGGCTGCTTCCAGGCAGCAGATACATATTCTGTTGCTATGAGTTGAGGTGAGGCCCACACTGTAAATTTTGGGTCTTAATTCAAAGGTTTTGGGATCTAGATGTAGCATTCTAGCCTAACACTACCAAATCTCCAGAGTCTTTCTGTAGGGTAGATAACGTGATCTACATATACTTGCTTTTCCAGGAAAGGTTTGAAATGCCTATGGAATCCTGTGTCACTGGCACATGAAGCACATTTTTAAAAGAGATGGCACTGTGTAGACACCGAGGGCCATATTCTATTCTTTTAGGTACATGAGTACCTAATAGACTTGGGCACCTACAGTATTTTTACACACACTCCGGGGTGTGTGCAGTGAGGTGCTTTTAATTGAAGTGGCTCCAAGTGCTGTTCTGATTAAAGCACCCAGAACATCTTGTGTATCAATGTCCCCACTCTTCAAAATGTTGGCAGGGGTACTTTGTCTAAAGCTTGTTGAATGAGTTTTAGTTAAAGAGCCCCCACCACCATTTTGAAGTGTGGGGACACTGATACATGAGATGAAGAGGTTGGCTGGAGCATACTAATTAGCACACTCCAGCAGACTCAATCAATCAATCTTGCCCTGACATGCTGTAATTATAGTGCATCAGAGCAGCCTCCCCGCATGTGTACAGACACCCTTAAATGTGATCCTATCTAACTTGTTCAAAGTGTTTGAACAACTGTTAATACAAAAGGTATATTGAGTCTTCCTTCTCAATGCTTGTTTGTTACTCAGTCTTAAGGATAAGATGACAATGTGCTAAAAAAGTAGATTTATTAATGGATTTTAGGGACATGAACATGGTAGACTAGAACCATACAATTTGGTGCCTAAATCCACTAAAACACCGAATACTGTAGGTAGAATAGAATTGAGTGACAAGCCTTTAGTGATTCATCTCCTTTATTTTTACTCAGCCCCATAAAATACACTTGGTATACATCCAACTCTATCTGTTATTAAAATCTAGGATTGAAAGAGAATGTTCAGGAATCTCAAATACTATATTTATTTGAATATAAGATGACTTTGAATGTAATACAGCCCCCCAATAATTAGATTCTATATATGGAAAATTAATAAATTTGTTAAGTTTCCAGTTATATAATCTAATTATTGGAGGTTTGCCTTGAATTTGTCCCCCTTACACTGCTACGTCAAGGAAAGTAAATCTGGGGGTGGGGGCAGGTGGCCCCCATCCTTCCCCCTTTCCTCCTTACTGTCAAACTCTGCTCTCTGAGCATATAGAAGTGAGAGGTGACTTTGAAATAAACATGCCTGGGTACCCATAGACTTAGTTCACCCAAAATGATGCATTTTACTTTTTTTGAAACTGCTGCACGGTTTAGCACAGGCACACCATAAACACACTTTAAGGCAGCACTTTTGTACCTACTTATATATAGCACAAACTATGCATAGTATTAGTCCAAAACCAAAAGGAGCTTACCATATAGTTCATTAGGCTTGACCCCAGTAGAGGTGACAGCATTTCAAGCCATGGTGACCCCATTAGCCTCCCACTCATGAGTGGAACCAGGTGTTCTTGCCATGAGTCTTGGGATCCTCCAAAAATGTATATGTAGATGAGGCATAGTTTGACCTGGTCTGGTTCCATCTCATGCAGGACAGGACCACACTAATTATATACAATAGGATAAGAGGTGATAATAGAGGGATTCTGGGTAAACTGTTTGTAGCCCCTGTTTGGTGATGTTTTCCAGACATTTAAGGCTGGTTAAGAAACAGGAATCATTAGAAATGGGAAAGAAAGGCACAGCTTAGCTGTGGGAGTGAAGAGGAATTTGAAATGTATTCTATGTGGTGGCTCACCATGACAAAAGTATAGGTGTTGAAGAGAACTGAGTGCAGTGGGGACTACCATGTATTTTATTCAGATGGGTTGTATTAGCCTATCCTTGTGATAAGTTCTCATCAGTATATTTTCAAAGTATGGACTGTGTTTTATAGTCATTCTCAGAGTTGATTCCATTAAATCAACTTCATAGATGGTTTCCATTACTTAGCACTTGCTGCCTTTGGCAGCCATTTAATGATTGACAATGTATTTAATGAGGTTTCCTTGTATGCAAATGTAAGATGGGGGGAAAATACCTTGTCTCATATTAGAGTAAATATGGTACTTGAAATGAATAGGTATTTTGTTCATGAACGTGGGAGCTATACCTGAATTTTGGAAACTCTGTTTAGTTCTTTGAATAGATGTCACATTTGCGCTTTGTCATTTATTTGGCTGAATAACTGTCCTTCCTGTAAAGCTGTGGTCAAGGAAAATATATGTAATAACTAGGAAAATAAAAAGGAGAAAGGAGGCATACATGACTTTAGTGGAACGTGTCTTTGGCATGCTGATCTGTTATTTTTTATTGACATAAAGGTCAAATACATTAGCTGGTGGTCTTCTTGAACGTGGGGAGAGAGCTGACAAGGCGTGAAGGGCTTGGGCTAGTAATGTGGCAATGTATCAGATCTTTGAATGTATGACTTTCATTATCAGTAGCAAAAGTGACTTTCACATATTCACTCAACATGTGAGACAATGAATATAATTAATGGTTATGGTCACTTTCTCTCATGCGTATATTCAACACTCTTGAATACTGGAATGCTAAAGGCTAATGGTTTGATTATTAAAAATATTCAACATCTATAAGTGTTATTGAAGTTGAAATGCTTTTAGATGCTTACCATCCCTGAAACTCAGGCCATAATACCACTGACAGTTCTAACCAAAAATCTTATTAGCTTCAATAAAATTTAAACAACACATTCAAAGTGGTAAAAGCTGAATAACAGCCCATTACTTCATCACTGTAGCCGTGACGTAACCAGGATAAAGTTTAGGGAGGTAAACGTTTCTAAAGTGGTGTTAAACTACATGTGAAGTCTTTTTATCCAGAATTGTTGAGATGCTGCAGCGTTTTGCACTTCTTAAAACTAAAACTGTATGCAAACCTCAGGGGTAAATTATAGGAAGTGAACAGCCAATTTGGATTTTATAATTCACATGAGTGAACTCCCTTTGGTAGAATTATGGTTCAATAATAAGCCAAACTAGAATGTTCATGTCAAAGTGATTATTTTTTTCAGTGTGACAAGCTGTTTGCAAACCTGTTCACAAGATGGCTATGTTTTTATTTGCATTGTATTTCAGGCTGTGAGAAAAGAGAATTTTTTTTTTGTCAATATCACCCTGTTATGAAATAATCTGTCTGTAATACAGTTTGGGGAAATGATTTATTCTTTTAGACTTGCATTTACATGAAAGTAAGATAATTAACAGCAAATATTGAGAATAAAGTCTGTTTCAGTTCATTTTAGAAGGAACATATGGAGAATGCTTTAGATCTAGGGCAAACTAGTAGGGTCGGTGATATTTTAAAAATAAATAAGCTAGTTAAAATTGCTGTATTATCCACTGTGTTGATGTAGTGCCTAGATTTAAAAAAAATATATCAGTAAGGCTGAACACCTTCATGGCCCTCCAAAAACAAAATAAATTATAACTGGACTTGGTAATGGAGAAGACTTAATATTGTACTAATATTTCTAGGAAGGAAATGTCTTATCTGAAATTCAGGGAGCTCTAAAATGTCAGGCTAGAACTATCCAGCAGTTAGGGTGCTAGTTTAGGACTTGAAAAGACTGGTGTATGAGATTGAGCTCTGCTGTATGCTTTCTTAGTGACCTTGGGCAAGTAACTTAATCCCATGGCACTTAATGGCACAATGGGATCTGTTCCCCAGTTGCATAGCAGGACATGCAATTTTGGAATCGAGGTTCAGATCAGTCATGCCATTACTACTTGCTGGTCCAGAGGGACCTTGGGATTATGATCCCAGGCTCCCCTTGCCTCAACAAGTAGAAAGCCAGGTGCCCAGTGAACCAGTATGGTCTCAGGGCTGGGACCAGTAATCAGCTTAATATTTTCACCAGAAACATGTTCTAGGTGCCTAGAGTTCTACCTCTGTGTATGCTTTGAATTGCTTCCATCTTGGCAAGGATGAGCAAACTCAATACTTATATCACACTTTCTTGAATTTTAGTCCCTGCAGGCAAACATACAGTAGCTGCAGTACTGTACCACCTACCCAAAATCACTTGTTAAATGAGACACTACAGTTCATTGTGGTCCTCAGCCTGAAAAGATTCAAAAGGTTCCTGGGAGAGTGCACCAGCAATCAAGCTAGAGCAAAGCTGGATGGGGGCACTTTATACCTCCTCCCAGCTGGGCCATTGTGCCTAAAAGAAGTCCAAGATTCATGGAGGCAAAGAGAAACAAAGCAAGAGGGAACACAACTAGGTTGCCCAGGGATTAGACCATGCAAGTGGGGGTAAGAATAGACCTTGGTTTCTGTCTCTATTCCAGAGACTGTTTATGTGTTTTATATTAACCATTTGGCTAAAATGCATAAATAGTCCTGGGAACAGAACCTTCTATAATTGCTGACACTGCTGACATGGCTGACACATGAGCCAGTCTTTCATTTCCTAAAGGGACAACTTAGGAGCCTAAGTCCAGAGAAGAGATCTGGGCTGTGAAATCCTGAACACTTAAGCACTCTCTGCAGCCCTGAATCAGATGCCAAATCCCCAAAGGCATATGGGATTTCAGATGTATCCCTTTCTTCATCATTTCCTATTGGCTAGATTATGCATCTCCTGCTAAATGTTGCCTGTTGTGAATCCTGTTCTGAGGTGCCTAATTGTCCTTATGAGTAGCAAAAGGAGTTTAGGGTGCTCAATTTCCAGCCCTCAAGTCCATGTCATCTGGCCTGTGAGTCTCCCTATGGGTTCAGAAATTCAGCAGTTGGGGAGCAGTGGCAGCATGAATTGCTCCTCCCTGCTGCCAAATTTCTGTATCAATGGGGAGTCCAATGACCTGGATGTTGTTGGTCTGCATACTAGATTGCATCAGTGCTGGGTCACTCCATGGCCAGATTCATTGGGTTGACACGTGCATCCAGACCTGTTATACCAGATCACACCCATTGACTGATCCTGTGTGGGATCTGGCCTATGGACCATCCGCCTTCTCATAGGTCCAGAAGGTTGAGCACTAGGGGTGTGCAAAACGGGCCCTATTTGATTTGGATTCAGATTCAGCCCAACTCAGGGACAGTGATTCTATCTGTTGATTCGGATCACTGTCCCCGATTCAATTCGGCTGAATCCGAATGTGAAGATTCAATGCTGAATCAGAGATTTGAACATAGACACAGATTTAAATTTTTTTTTACATACCTCGAGGTACCGGGTGCAGCTCGTGAATGCTGCGATGCTGGTGGGGATGAAGCCTCCCACAGGAGCACGTGGGGACCCCCCCACATGCTCGGTGGCGAACCTGAAAGTGGACCAGAAGTATTTCCAGTCCACTTCCGGGTCCACTGGGGAGTGCACTGGGTCCCTCCCGCCATGCCTCCCCAGCTCAGCGATCAGCTGCGGGAAGACGCCGGGTGTCCCCCAGACCCAGGAGGCATCAGTCAGTGAGCTGGGGGGCATGGGGGACTCCCCTGTGAGCTCTCTGGTGGACCTGGAAGTGGACTGGAAGTCCTTCTGATCCACTTTCAGGTCTGCTGCTGAGTGCGCTGGGGAGCCCCCATGCTTCTGTGGGACACTCCATGCGCCCCAGCATCGCAGCATTCATGAGCTGCCTGGTACCTAGAGGTATGCAGAAAAAACATTTAAAGCTGTGTCTATGTCCAAACCGCTGAATTTTTCCAAATCTCTCCAAATTGATTTGCAGGGTTCCAATTCGATTTAGAGAGATTAAAGGGTCCTCTGATTTGATTTGGACTTGGAGATTCAGCCACCGAATTGGACCAAATGTTCACCAGATTGAATCAGGGACTGAAGCTTCACACAGCCCTACTGAACACCAAGGAGCCAAAGCATGACTGTGGAATTCTGGCACAGGAGCCAGGCATCTAGAAGTTAGATATGACAGTTGTCAGCAGTTTACCATATTTAAGTCCCTTCTGGATTGAGCCCTTAGTCTTTGTGTTTCTGTTCTCCATCTGCTTTAACAATTTCTTAGCTAGCTAATTGGGCATAGGCTGTTTCTGAAGTTAAATGTATTAAGGGTTATGAGGTGCTGAGCTCTTGTGGCAATGAACCCAGGTAAGTGTCTGAAATATACAGATCAAAGTGCATTTAGTCCAATAGCCTACATCTTCCAGCAGTGGTCTATGTGGATGTTTCAGACAAATAACCCTTATGCTCCTCCCCAATTATGTAACACAGAAAAAAAGAGGATTTGACAGTTGTTTCCTCTCATTTTTAGTTTGCCTTAGTTAAGTTGACATCTCTATAACTGACAGTCAGACAATAATTCTTTTAATGGGATGTATAGTTAGTTGAAAGGTATACAGTGTATGATTTTCTAATAGGAGGTAACAATACACAAAAATCAGAAACTAACTCAAGGATGGAACACAGCCTAGTGACAAGTGCAGGGGAATAAATCATTTAACCTCTCTGTACCTTAACAGAACTTTATGGAAAATGAGGCTACCTGATGGGAGTGTTAATATTTGTGATTTGCTTTGAAATGTTGAGGAAAGATGCTATTACAGTGCAAAGTATCATGATCGCCAAAAGACTCATTCAAAAAAAAATGTCAGATTAAAAGAAATTACTTGCCATTTCCTGTAGTTTGTTTTTGTTCTGATGCAAGCTAGGTCATGGGTGCTCATTGTTGGACAGCAGATACAGAAGCGTCGCATTGATTGACTTGCTAATGAGATTTTAGATCCTTGAATGGTAAGAGGCTATTTTATCTGATTGCAACATTGGTGGCCCCATCTCCCTTTAGTGAAATAACAACCCGTGATTTGATGGAATCAAATAATAAGAAAAATAGACCCATGAGGATTGAGTGTTCCTCTCATGATCCTCACATGGTCCTCTAATTTCATTGTTTCCACAAACTTTGCCTTCAGCAACAAACTCTAATAAAATCTTATTTTTCAAAGGCAAGAGGTCAGATGCACCCCCAGTTTAATCTATTAAATTAGAGATTAATCTGGCACATAATGACATAACTGTTTTGCAGCAACTGTCCCTGGCTACCTTAATATCCTTGAATTTAAGAAAATTTCTAGATTACTAAATAGTTAAAAGCATTTTATTCTTTATTGTGAGCAATGAGTTTTCATATGTAAAACCATTACAGCTAAAATAGTTAATAAAGGTTCCCATTGGCATGAGAAGAAGAACATCTGCTAAAGTCACAAGTGGTTTGTTGCCTGAGTTAGCAGCAGGACAGCCTACAGCTGATTAGCTGTGTCCTCATAAGAAAACAAGACTACATTCAAGAGCAATGGTGATGCCATTTCAAGAGATGTGGAATAATCCTGAGAGCATAATGAAGAAAAAGATTTTGATTTAAAATATTTCATTTCAGAGAAATTGTTGTCATGACTGATTAACAACTATATCAGAGCACATTCAGAACCATAGTATACTGTGTGCGCAATCTCATGACCATATTCAACAAAGCAATTCCACAAGTTTTTTCTCTAAAATCTCTCTCTATTCAACATCCTGGAGATTTCTAAATCTGATTACATAGGGAGATATGATTAATCTAAAATAATGGAAATACTAGTTATTTTAATTCAATGTTATCAAATTTACATTTTGACTATACATTTTAACAGATCCAATTTTATCCTTGGTACATCCTTTTTGTGTACCTATATAGTGACATGCCAATTTATCAGAAATGTTGAAGCAAATCAAAATCAACAAAATAGAAATAGGTTCTTACCTTAGAACAAAAAAAATGTTTTAAGATGTTGCTGAGAATGAAAGACATGATCTAACCGAGCATTTGCTTAAATATTCTTTAAAGGGAGCAGGTTTTTTTTTTTTTTCCAAATGGCAGATTATACATAAAATTACTCACAGAAGAATTTTGAACAATATTGAATGCAGCATTATTAAATAATTACTCTTCAGATGAAAGAAATGACGAGCATTATTCGTGCCAAATGTTTTGCTTAACTCCATAACTGCTCTTACAGCAAGTACTATGGCAACTTCGATGGTAAGGAATAATTAGAGTCTTAATAAGATTGCTGATATGAAACCAAACCTGTATCTATAATACCTTGAGTCCAATTAGATGTATCTTGAAACAGAGGGAAGAGTGATATCTATTGACTTGATCATACACCTTCTTTTGACACTAATATTTGAACTGTCTTCTGGATACATGTGGTTTTTGTCTTATATGCATACATATTACCATATTTTTACTCCATGATATAGGCAAATATTCAGGATTTAGGCTCTATGTTCCAGGGTTCATGGGCCATAAATACATGCCAAAAAAGCTATTGTACAGAAGGAATCAATTTCAGCAACTGACAGGACAAAATTTTCAGCATTGCTCAAAATCTGCTAAAGTCACACTTTTTAAATGTTTTGTAGTCTATGCCTATAAATAGACTCTCAAGTAGGATCAGGGGGCAGCAAACATGGTCCATGCATTGCAATAAATCTGCTTCATGCATGCCTACTCAGGAGTGGATCTGGGAGGTTGCAGTTACATCTCACTTTGATTCCTGCTCCCCTCAAACTTTAAAACTAACTGCCTGTGAGTGGCAGCAGAATTTCTATTATGGCAGCAGTGAGGAAGTCACTTGATTTCACGGATCATTATCATCTACCTGATTCCTTCTAAACTCTTCACTCCATGGGTGTTAATGACCCTCTCTCCTTTTTTAAGGTCTTAATGTTCCACTTATCAAGCTAGCCTTTCTTCTGCAATTCTGCTGTCTGTTCATAGCTCTTGGTCATGTAGCTACTATTTCATAGCTGTGCAGACTGTTTTTACCTCTAGCTAAAGACATTAAGTCAGGTGTGGAAACTCAGGGTAACATTAGCTCAGGTGTGGAAATAATTTTTAGTGAAGCATTGGGTATACTGGCAAGATGCTCAGGAGGAAGGCTTGATTTTGTTATATATATCTGAAAGAGGTGTATATGCATGATACAGCAAATTACTGCATGTTTCAATAAAGGTATTTGTTTCTGCTTGTCTTAAACTGAATAATCTAGCCCTAGATCCCTATCTTATAGTAAAGTTTCTAGTTTCTTTTTACATTAAGAAAAATGTTTTTTGTTTATATGCCAGTACCATGGCATCTGCACCCACCTTTTCAAAATCCTAGATCCATTCAGGGACCTACCCGCTGAGGTTACTTGCTCTCCATAAATATTGTTCAGCATTGAATAGCGATTCTTAGACTACCCAGAATATAGCATAAATATTCTTCAGTTCTCATGCTATGAGAATGATCTTGAAAGGTGCCAAGTCAGCATGAGTTGTGTAATTACATTCTAGAGATACTTATTACCTGCTTTTGACTTCAACCCACTGCATGTAAATTGCAAGACAGAAATTAGTCTCTCTAATTTAGGACAGATCTGTGTCTTCACATTTTGAATCTAAATATCCTAAAGTTAAGTTTAGAATAAAGGTGAGATAACAACAACATTCTCACAGGCAAGCTAAGGAAGTATGGGTTGGACGAATGGACTATAAGGTAGATAGAAAACTGGCTGAATCATCAGGCTCAGAGGGTAGCAGTTAATGTTTCAATGTCTAGTTTGTAGCTGGTATCAAATAGAGTGCCCCACAAGTTGGTTTTGGGGGTGGTTTTGTTACGTATCTTCATCAATGACCCGAAAGATGGCATAGAATGCACCCTCAGCAAATTTGCAGATGACACCAAGCTGGGGGGAGGAGTAGATATGTTGGAGCATAGGGTTAGGATTCAGAGAGACCTAGACAAATTGGAGGATTTGACCAAAAGAGAGCTCATGAGGTTCAATAAGGACAAATGCAAAGTCCTGCACTTAGGATGGAACAATCCCATACACCAGTACAGGCTAGGGGACTGGCTAGGCAGCAGCTCTGCAGAAAAGGAGCTGGGGGTTACAGTTGACAATAAGCTCAGTATGAGCCAACAGTATGCCCTTGTTGCCAAGAAAGATAAGGGCATACTGGGCTGCATTGCTGGTAGGAGTGTTGCCAGCAGATCAAGGGAAGTGATTTTTCTCCTTTGTTTTCATTTCTACATAAGGAGAAATTATACAATCTTTGCAATCTCCTTTGCCTGATGAAAGTTGCTTTTGTCTGAAAGCTTGCAAATAAATATATTTTTTGCAAATACCTAGTTGGTCTAATAAAAGATACCATGAGTTTTGATTCCTTTTGCCTCTAGACCAATATGGCTACAACCTGGATGCCTTTCCCTCTATTCAGCACTGTTGAGGTCACATCTGGAATACTGTGTCCAGTTTTGGGCCCCCACTACAGAAAGGATGTGGACAAATTGGAGAGAGTCCAGTGGAGGGCAACCAAAATAATTAAGGAGGTGGGGCACATGACTTCTGAGGAGAGGCTGAGGGAATTGGGCTTATTTAGTCTGGAAAAGAGAAGACTTGGAGGGGATTTAATAGCAGCCTACAACTCCCTGAAGGGTGGTTCAAAAGAGGATGGACTAGACTGTTCTAAGTGGTGGCAGATGACAAAATGAGGAGCAATGGTTTTAAATTGCAGTAAGGGAAGTTTAGGTTACCCAGAGAGGCTGTGGAATCTCTCCATCCTTGGAGGTTTTTAAGACCCAGCTAGACAAAGCCTTGGCTGGGATAATCTAGCTGCAGATGGTCCTGCTTTGAGAAGGGGATTGGACTAACTGACCTCCTGAGGTCTCTTCCAACCTTAATTTTCTATGATTCTGTGATTCTATAATAATGTGAGGTGCCACTACAAATTAGCCCTTGCCTACCCCACAGTAAGTTAAGAATTAATTTAGGGCCAGCTGTCAAAAATGAACTAGCAATACTGTTTGTACATGCAATGCTATCAATCAAATTAAATAATAAAGTTACAGCATAGAAACTGTTGTCACAGGAATGTCGAAATAAAAATGCTTTTAATAACTTAGAAAGTGACTTTTCCCATCATCATGGATATAATGTTAGGCCTATCCTATGGCCAGTTGGACAAAACTGAAGGATTTTTAAAATACAGAATTCAGTGGTTAATTTGGGCAGGGTATTTTTTCTTAAAGGTACTAACTGTTTCAACAATTACAATTCTAGTTGATAGTTCTCAGTAAATATTTTGTTTTCTTGTCTTGAAAGATTAGCCTTCTCAATGGGATGCAAACCTTTGATTTACAATGTGCCTTTGTTTTGTAAATGAAAAAGAAGTTTGATCTTATAGCAGCAGTGAGCTGAATTGGACTTGGAAGCTGTCACTGCACTCAATTCTACAACAGGGCATTGTCTGCTGAGAGAAGACCACTTAAAACAGTGAAATATAAAAACCACGTATATGTATGCAGATATACCCAGATGTTACAAATCGAATCTCCATCTTCTGTAATAGAATGATCCTGCTCTGTAGGGTCACGGAAAAGACAGAAGGACAGAATGTGGGCTCATCTACACAGGAATGTAGGCATTCTTCACCCCTGCTCCGGTTAAGGAAGTATTTAAAGTTACCCACATGCTTCACTGCTTTTCTGAATGGGAATGAACTTAAATGACAGTCTGCAGGAGGAGTTAGTAGGAATGGGCACAATTAGAACTGATTGACTGTTCTTCTCCATGGAGGAAGATCTCTAGTTATATCCATAATGGTTGCTGTGAGGCCTAGGTGAAGGATTTTTCCCTGATTCAACCCAATTAGTTATCCGTAGGGTGTCGCCCAGACAAAACAATTACACAATTACATATATGTATAGCATAACAATTTAAATGGTTTCTCCAGTAACACAGAATACTGTTTTACAGTGACATATGTTATATTCACAAATGACATGGAAATAACATAAATGACATGATTGGAATCCCCTGACGTTGCTTAAATTAGAATTTTCAACTACATAAATAACATTCTGTTAATATAAAAGGAAGGGATGAACTTGACATTGTCCTGACTGGGAAGGTAATTTCAAGTCACCACCATGGGGCCCCTTCTAATTCCACTTAAATTTACAAGGGGGTGAGATACTTTGCTTTGCCTCTTAAAGGCAAAGCATAGACCTCAAAGCTCAGAAAAGAGAATTATCATAATAATTAAAATTAAAATAGCTTCAAGTTACTTTTGTATCCCTTTAATCCTAGTCTATTTGTGGTCCTAGCATAATGTTGACGATATAGAAAGTCTTTCTAAACTTGTCTTTGGCTGTGAATAGGGAATCAGCCTGGAATCTTCCCAACATATCCCTACCTGTTTGTTCCAAATGTTTGTTCCAAATCATGTAATATTTGTCTTCCTCAGTTCCTATGATAGGGGAATGACATGTTGCTTAGGGTTTTTTGCCCCTTTATGTTATTTTTTCTTTTTTATCTGCCGTAAAATTACCAGAGTAGACATGAGGTGCTCCTGTCACAGTTTTGTGACTTTTTAATGGGAGCAGGATGGAGTCCAATATTTGTATCTAGTCAAGTTTTCCTTAGACAGTTTTTCAGTAGTCAGTATTTAATGAGTTTGGTCTTTGCCTACCACTTAGGTCATTATTTAGCAAAACACTTAAATATATGCGTTCATCAAACATGTTTCAGTGCTGTTGAAGTCAATGAGATGTAAGCATGTGCTGAAATGCTTCACATGATAGGGATGAAATTAAACATATGATTAAAAACTGTTAGATACTTAAGCCTTCCTGAATCAGCTCCTTAATGGATAGTTTAAATAACAAAAACAATGTGATGGATCTCACTGTTACCCCTTCGGCAGGCTCAGCAGATACCAAAGATGGAGTAGGCCATGAAGACTCAGGTGACCTATTATTGCTAGAAGTGGTTTTTCCTAGCCTGTGTTGAGTCATATAAACTAGGCAGTGTGAAGAAAGTTTATGTTGTTATTGCTTTCATTGTATTTGTACTGTACATAATAAGAGTAGTGTTTTTATACAGGTACTAGTGTAAAAAGAAGTGTATGCAGTTTCTAGAATGTACATGTCTGAAAGGCTACTGAATAATACCTCTAGTCCTTAGTCTTTTAGATCACCTGCACTTCTTTATACCTGTAGTTATATATGTGCATACATATATACTTTTACTATGCTGATGAAGTAAAAAAAATATGTTTTGTCAAATACACATTAATTTGCTTTGCCATCAGAAACTGAACACATTATAGATAATATTATGAATAGTTATGAATAATTTGATATTCTGAAGACATATGTCCTGTATTTAGATTTTTTCATAAATGACTTCTACAGTGATATATAAGGTAAACAGTAAGTCCATGTAGATCTGGGTTAAGGATAATTCTCTTACTGAATATTGTCTACTTTTAGGAAGACTTCAGTGAGTACAAGAATTGTTAGTTGTACAAAAAACTGATTTAATAGGAATTGTTCATCTGAAAGAAATGAGTTTTCACATTCAAGTATGGTTTGGAAGTCAATAATTACATATGATCCATGCTTTGTATGGTCCATAAAAAGATAAATTATTTATATATTTTTTATTCTTTCTGGAGGTATATGTATTATTATTAATCGTCAGTTTTAATGATAAATGAGAATAATAAATGGCTTCATGTTTGAATCACTATTTTTTACTTTAACTATATAATGTTTTGAAATTTGTTTACTCAATCTGGTGTCTAAATATTTGAAAGGATAAATAATGAAGATATAAATTGAGTTTGAAAGTGTTACAGAGTATTAATTAATAGCCTGCCTTCACTGTTAATTGCATTCAGACCTAACTATTCCCTCTTTAAAAAAAAAAGGAAAAAAGATACAGGAATAGCAGAGGTCCAGAAAGAGGTGAGAATAATAATTAGATAAATGTTATGTGAGGAGAGAGTGAAGAGATGGGGAATGTTTGGTTTAGAAAAATGTTCACATAAAATAAAATAAAATAACAAATGGTAAAAAGTAGCATAAGCTGGAAACACCTATTTACCCTATATCATCATACAAGAACCATGGGCACATTTAATTAATCTAAAGATAATGCATTTAAACTGTACTTATTTTATCTTTATGCTGCTGGAGGGTTAACTGAAACAAGATAGCATTGACTCTAAATTTCCATTGTGCACAACTGTGGATAGTTTCTTTTAATGAAATCTGGGCATTTGTGTTTAGAGGTTTCAAACCAATCATACATAAACTGATGTTCAGGAGCTAACTTCTGGAGCAGTTTATTCAGGCTGTAATTGAGCAAAACATTTAAGGCTATACCTTCATCAAATTTCATCCCATTGCTGTTGAAGTCAAAGGGATCTGTTTTTAAACTTGTCTACCATATAGTACTTTTCTCTACAGAATCTGGCTGTAGTTGCTTTTGGAGTCAAGCTACTAGACTGGAATTTCACATCAGATATGGTAAATCCTTTATTAATAACCTCAGAAAAAATAGATATGTACATATGATACTTTTTCAACAAATCTGTTCATTTTGTATTTTCAGAGTCAAATACCCTGATTATCAGTTACAAAAAGGTTTTTGTCCCCTAGCTTTTTACCGTTGCCAATCTTGAGGAGACAATACAGAAAGAATATGAACTAAAATCGGCTCCTTGGAGATTATCTGCAAGGGCCTAATCTAAAACAAACTGAAACCAGTAGAAATATTCCCACTGATTTTGACAGATGTTAGATTGGGCACTAATTACAATCAGTTACAATGGGTTAGTAATGAGGACCTAATCTGAAGAAAGTAGAGATGCTCAAATGTAATGTGGAACTCATTTAGACTGCAGAATCTTTATTTCTGGTGACAAAATGTGCGATTTCAAGAAACTAGTTTGCTGTGCAAAGTTCAGGCTGATTTTCAAGATAGGCAGATAGGACAAAGGAACTAGAAATCACAGAAACAGTGACATGGTATGCAACAGTGATGTAGCCACAATTTGCTCGTCCAAATTTCTTGCTAATTTGTTGCTAAAACATTTGTTGTTACTCAGTTTTCATACACTAGACCCAGAACTGAAGCCCACGTGCATCCAAAATTCCCCTTCATACTTTAATGGAAATTTTATATTTATTGAATTCAGTGTGTCCACAAACTCTTAATTTTTAAACTCCAGTACAGTGAAACAGTTCACTATTTTTTAAATCTAAATTTGTTTCCAAAAGGTTACATTTAGGCATGGACAACTGTACTGTCTCTTTGACACCTTCTAGGTAGGCCAATTGATTGTATCACTTTATTTTAACACACTTATATTCCAAAGTACAGTTCTAACACAATGATGTGCAATGGATTAAACAGCATAGGAACATTGCTTCTATATCAGGGACTGGAAACTGCAAAATCCCTGTAACAAATTATATAACACTGAAATGGTTGAACTTTAGCCACTACATGGATAATGGTAAATGTGTGCTATAATTTGAAAGCTCATAACTACATATGGTGCTTATGATGGACTGACTACGGTGAAACTATTTAAGTAAAATATGATATCATTGTGTTGTTACGCACGTAACCTGAAGAAAAAATGAATTAACCATTGAAGTCAGAACAGTCATACTCTATGCTTCACAGTTTGTCAGGGGAAAAGGAAAAAACCCTTCAAGCTACAGGGTAAGGAAAGCCAAATAATTTATTATTTGATGTTTTCTTTGGAAGGTATGCTACCTTTTCAACATGGAATTAAGTTTCTTTAAAATGAACAAGAGAGGGACAAAAGATAAAAGGTTTTTGATGTTTTTGGGCAGGGGTGTTTTTTTGTTATGTTTTTTCTTTTGACCAAAAGAACAAGCAAGTGTATTCACGCATGGGAGAGAGACTGAGTGACTTGATAGTAATTCAACTAAAGTGGAAAAGAAGCAGATTTATTTCTTTATCAGCCATTAATTTAAGAGGGTTTTTATCTTAGACTCCATGGAGCTTTAATAAAAAATGGAGCAGAATAGTTTTATTTAAATGACTTGTTCTTTTAAAGGGCACAATAATCTTATTATATTCTATCAGGAAATATTGATGCATTTTACAGCTCTTCTGAATATATGTGTAACTGGTACTTTTTAATGGCTTTTATTGCCCTTCAAGGATGTAATTGCTTGTTGGAGAAGTCCATTCACAGTCCCAGCATTTTTCTGAACTTTACATTGCCCTATATTAAAGTGAGCTGGTAGAACAATGGTGTGAATAGGGAAAAGGACATGGAACCTTGGAAGTACATCCATAAAATCCCTAGAAAGTTGGCATCAAGAGTAGGTCTAGTCATCCAACCAAAAAAATAATGTTGAATTGAAAAATGTTGAAGAAATGTGAAACAAGAAAAAAAATCAATAATGGTGATGAGGGGTACTCAAAATGCTGAGGATAATATGAAACTGCTAGTGCTACAGGATCTGATCCATAAGACTGCACACCACAGTACTGTAGTGTAGCTACTAGTTAAGCTTCTGTTAAGGAGTTTGGACAGTGGAAAGAACGGTAAATATTTTTTGAGTATGTTTTTAGTAAAATAAAAACCATGGTATATTTCTTAGCTAATGTATAAAGTTTTAGTGTACTGGTTTTAACTTAATTATAAATTGTGAGAAAAAAAATGCATTTTTGCATTGAGGTATCTCACTTTTTTTACTTGTGCAAGAAACCTTACTTAGTTTGAGGCCTGCTTTTTGGCTATGTTATTGGTATTTTTAATAGATCAGTCATATACAGGATATGTTTGTATTTTATGACTTTGTAACAATAATGGCACACTTGTGATAGGATGAACTTACCAAACTTCAGAGTATTGTAACTTAAAATTGTCTCCTGCTTCTGGGAAAAGCTAAAATATTATTTTAGAGAGATGGAAAGGCTTTGTAGTTTTCTTAGCTGGGAGAGAAATGGCTTGAAGTTCACATCCCACCTGTCCTAGCTGCTGTTTAAATTCCCATGCAATTTATTACCCTTATGATCGACTATGACTATCGACCCCAATCTAGGAGACAGCAAAAGAGTTGCTGAATGGTCTAGCCACTCCAAGTTTAAAAATAAATTGACAGAGAGCTTTTGTAAGGTGTCTAAATGCACAGAACCCAGCATTTCCACTAAGCATGGTTTAGAGCAGGGGTGGGCAATTATTTCGGGTGGAGGGCCACTTACTGAATCTTGGCAAGCCATTGAGGGCCACATGACAGGCAGCCAGGGGAAGATAAATAGTAGTTTTCTAAATTTTTAGGGGCCCACGGGCCAGATAAATGACCCAGAGGGCTGCATCTGGCCCGCAGGCTGCATTTTGCCCACCCTGGTTTAGAGTAGCTCACCCATTCACTGATTCTACATGGGTATGGTAAGTGTGAAGATCTCTTTAAAATTAATTTTTCAGGTAAACACTGGTATTCTATAAATTGTGGGGTGAAGCACCAAAATCCATGTTTTATATTTCAGATATTTGCTGTATCCTTTGTTAATATAACCCACTGGTCTGCATGTGTGTGAGACTATGGTACATCCTCTGCGCCCAATCCACAGCGAATGCGAGTCTGTGACAAATGTTGGTTTCTGAACTGGTTCAGCCCAGGATGTAGATGTTCAGGCTTTCAGTTCTGAATATATTAATTTTCTCTTCTGCTGTGATGGCAGTCATCTTGACCAATATTTGCAGGTGTCTCTCATTGGCAGGCTTAAAAGTTGAATGGTGTGCATCATGTGGGCAGAAGCAATAGAAGAGCAATAGGCAGGCCTATTGCTGCAGCTGCTCCTGGCTGCATCCCATTTCTGATAATCCATGACAGGCGATGGAGTGCCTCATAAAATATGTGATTGCATGGATTCCTTCAGGAAAGTTTCCTCCAGCTGATGGAAAATTTGCTTTTGCTAAAGATGGAAATTTGCTCTCAAGGTACTTATTTTCATTAACTATTAGAGGGATATAATGCTATATGAAGCTAACTAAAGCATGTCACAACTTCTCACAGTTCTGGGAGGGTAGATATAATCAGCTGCAGCTTGAACATCATTTTTAAAACTCAATTCCAAGACCGGTGATCTATGCATGAGAATGCACCAAACCTGTATTAAACAAAGAAACCCCTTTGGAAACTATCAAACATAATTTTTGTCTTGTGATAGATGAGGATGTGACAGGACACAGCTACCCACTAAGCTTTAAAGGGGTGCATTCATTTGTCCCTTCATATGTCTACATCACTATTAGTAAAGTACTTTAACAGTCTTTTTTGTACATCTCCAGCAGATAATCCAAAGCAATACCTATATCTTAAGTTTATCATACTTTTTACAGTTTTGCATTTAGAATACAAGCTTGATGAAGTTGTATGCATTAATTACATATTAATGGACGTAGAACGATCCATTTAAAAAAGTTACTGATCCATTGTTTCCTTTTGCCAGTGACATAAACAAATCATTTGTATTTATTGTACTCTGATTATAACAAGATTTTTGATTTTCAGCATATAAAGAACCGAAATACTGTTGGGCTTTATTTTTTACCTGCAGTTTGCAGGGTTTAATTGAAAAAGACGGAATATATAGAATTTTTCTCCATAAACACTAGTGTCCTATTTTCAGTGGTATCCCTGGGGTTATGAAATGGGTTTAAACGAGTCAGCTTCTTGTCAGCTGGAAGAACAAATGTTCAGATGCTTTAAAATTTAAAGAGCACAAACTAGGGATGGCTGAATCTCTTTGGATAAAGTTAAGAACCTTCTATCCAAATCAGATCCAATTTTTTTTTGTGTATGCTTGTTTGCTCGAGAATCTTTCCATCTGCTGTAAGACCAAACATTGTACATTCTTTATGCTCCTTCTTTTCCTAAGGAACACTTAGGAAAGTGGGCCCAGCAGCCCTTGATAAAAATCAAGTACCAAAAATCACAGATATATCATGTGTCAGCATGGGACAAACCCAGTGTGAGGGACAGCTGACTGAGCAGTAGTATCAGGCTGGGGGATAGCTCTGGGTCCTGGATAGGATACCCCCTGAAGCAGATGTGGCCTATCAAGCCCACATCAGGGAGGGAGGATCTCCCCAGTATCAGGCTCACTGCATCCCAGATTTTTAACAGGTGGGCCTGGAGTCCAGGTTGGACACCTGCTTTTCTTAAGCTCCCAGGGAACCCATAGAAACACCAGCTGGGGAGCTGGGAGCACCCCCAGCCCAGGGGCAGCCTAAGGAGTGGGGAGCTCCCTGCTCCCCCTCTCCTGGACTGTGGGTTCCCATGCACAGGAACATTTCAACAGGGGGCTGCAGGTGAACTGCAGCCTCTGTTTTCTAAACCTCTGGGGACCAGGACGCCCAGGAGCCTCCCACAGGGAAGCCGCTACTGTGGGACAGGGGAGAGTTTAAAGATGCTTGAGGAGAGGCTCCCCATATTCCTACTCAGGGCCCCCTGCCCCAGTTGAGAGCCTCAGCTCAGCTACAGGCCCCTGGAAGTGCTCATGGGTACAGCAGCTGGGAGGCAAGGAGCTCCCTCCTGTCCAGCCACTGGCACTGGGCACAGGCAACTCAGTTGTCAGGGCTGAGCTATGCTGGGAAAGGCCCAGCATGTATCAGTCCCCCAGCCCTAGTGAGGGCAGCCCTGGGCCTGGGGGCTGAGCATGTGGCCCCTAACCCACGCTGGGGCTGTGGACACAGTGGCAAGGACATGTGGGCTTCATTGCTCCCTCTCTAGGGTGGGGGAAAAGGGCTGGTTTCTTGGGAAGGACAAGGGGGAGCGAAGTCCATGCAGGAGGGGGAATGCCCAACTGACCCCAGTCCCAGAGCAGCAGCTGTCCTGGCTGGTGTGCATGCATGTGGGTGTGGGTGTGTGTGGGTGTGTCCAGTCTCAAGGCAGTCCTGGCCAGATGTGCACATGTCTGTGTGGGTGTGTGTATCCAATCTCAAGGCAGTCTTGGCTGGTGTGCATGCATGTGTGTGGGTGTGTGCATGTATGTGTGCCCAGTCGCAAGGAAGCCCTGGGCGCTGCATGTGCATGTGTGCGGGTATGGGAGTGTGCGTGTGTGTGGCTGTGTGCACCCAGTCCCAAGGCAGCCCTTGCTGGTGTGTGTGTGTATCCAGTTGCAAGGCAGCCCTGGCTGGTGTGTGCACATGTGTGTGGGGGCTTGGGGGTATGGGGGTGTGTGTCCAGTCACAAAGCAGTCCTGGCCGAGGTGTGTGCATGTGTGTCCAGCCCCAAGGCAGACTTGGCTGGTGTGTGTGTGTCCAGCCCCAAGGCAGCCGTGGCTGGTCTGTATGTGCGCGGGTATGGGTGTGTGTGTCCAGTCCCAAGGAAGCCCTGACCGGTGCATGTGCATGTGTCTAGTCACAAGGCAACCCTGGGTGGTGTGTGTATGTGTGCGTGTGGGTTTGGGGGTATGGGTGTGTGTGTCCAGCCCCAAGGCAGCCGTGGCCGGAGCGTGTGCGCGTGTCCCCAGTCAGTCCCGAGGCAGCAGGAGCCGGCCTGGCCGTGTGCGCGCGCGTGTGCGAGCCGCCCGTGCCCTGCCCGCGCCGCCCCGCTGCCTCCTCCCCGCGCCGCCGCCGGGGCAGCCGCTCCCCGCCACAACTTGCTCGCACCATGCCGGAGCGGAGCGCGCAGCCCGGGTTTCTCCCCCGCAGGTAAGACCGCGCCGCCCGCCACAATCCTACCTGGGGACGAGCAGGGGAGCGGAGCCCTGGAGTCCACCCCCCCGGTCCTTTCTTCCCTGTCCCACGAGCTGCTTCCCAGCTTGTCCCCACCTCTCCCCCACCTCTCCCACCGGCGGCCCCGGGCAGCCGCTCTTGAACTTGGGGCGCTGCTGCTCTGAGGGAAGCCGCCTCCCGGGCGCGGGGGATGCTTCAGGCCCTCGGGATCCCCGGACAGAGCGGGCACCGCTGTGCCAAGCTGCCCTACCCCTTCAGCCACACCTGGAGCCCGCCTTGCCTCTGCCCTGCTATACAGTCCCGGCTTCAAACGGAGTTTCCAGACCCTCGCACAACTCGGCTGCTTCCCTCGCCGGCTCAGAGAAGCGAAGCGGGCAGGAAGCAGGGGGAAAACTTAGTGCAAATGCCCTGCCCTTGGCAAAGCGCATTGGAGAAGAAGGCACGAGGTGCTTTGGGACGCCAGGTGGCGCCTCACCGATGCCAGCTGCTGCACCTTGTGCCCAGACGCTACATCTGAGTGCCCCAGGGGATGGGAGCTTGGAGGCATTCAGTGACAGCCGCTGGAGAAGCGCCTGTGGAGCACTGGCTTTGTTTTTCTTCGGGAAAACTTGCATCTGGGATCGGTCCCTTCCCTTTGTCCTTTTAAATGGTGTGTCCAGGACTACACAGAGAGGGAAAAAAAAACAGGTGGACCTGAAGTCCAACCAAGCGGAAGAAAATGCTGAACAGGCTCAGCAAGTCATGGAAGAATAGCTAAAAGGTCCCTTCCAGCCTTCCTTCTCAATGAGCCCTTCTACGTGTGCAATTAATTCAAAGCAATAAACTCCAGTGCATATCATGCCAGAGTTTATTGCTCCCTGATGCAGTATTTGAATGTGAGCCTGGCCCGCAGCAAGCTGAGCCAGGGTGGAGCAGCCCTGGCTGGCAGAGGGTCCGGGGTGTGGGGGTCAGCCTGCCAGCCTGGGGCTGCTTCAACTTGGCTCAATGTGCTGCAGAGACTGGCTGGGGCAGTGTGATTCAGTGTGGGGCTAGCTGGCAGGCAGCCCCTGCCCTGAAGCACCCTCATGCCCCAGCCAGCCTTGTCAGCATCTGCACATGCGTTGCCGTGCAGTAAATAACTCCGCAATAGGATAGTATTTGCATTGTGTTGTATTGTATTGATATAGTACTTGTACTCGTGCAGAGTTTTTTAATTTCCCGTGGCCTAATAGCACCGCACGTGTAGACATGAAGGTTTTACTGATGAGCTAATTAGGCAGCTCCGCAGTATATGCATGCATGCCCTGCAGTGCCCGGTGCTGCGGTGGACGCATTTGTATAAATGGTGAAATGCGTGTCAACGCTGAGAAAATGGTGGCACACACTTTTGTGAAGTAAAACACATCGAAGATGTGTTAGTGCAAAAGCACACCGCCAAAGCACACCGCCGCCATGTTCTCAGCACTGACGTGCATTTCGCTGCTTATACAAATGTATGCAACGCAGCAATGGGCGCATCAGTTCGCATGCTCCACAGACTCGATTAATTGAGTCTGCTCTCATGTGCTGGATTTCTGGTGTGTTGGAGCAGATAAACGCATGTGTATAAGTGTCCTAAATGTCTCGTGAAGGTGTGTCTATGACTCAAAGGCACAGAGCATCTTCTGTGAGCATGGACGACCACTATGTTATGGTCCTATGCAAAGATGAAAACACATATACATTCAACATATTTTAAATAGTTAAATCACAAAGGCAAATTCCACTTGCACTTAGGCACATGTCAGTCCTGAGTAATATGCTTGATCTTGATGGAATTCCTTCATCAGAAGGGTATTGTACTGAGGGCAGAATTTGGCATTCAGGAAAAGGTCGGGGAACTTGGCCAGCAGGGAAAGGTATTGTAATTTGGCTTGAACTCATATTCCTGCCTTCATTGTTGCCTAAGAGGAGAGCTGGTTCCCTATTCATGTGTGTGTTTGTGTTGGGGGGGAGGGGGGGAGGACTGGTGGTTGCTAAGTAGAATTTAGTCACTCCAAGCTGAAGGAAATGGTGGCCTGGGTGGTACAAGGGCTTATTGTACTCAGGGATGGTGAACAGAAGGAGCCTTGATGAAGACTACTGTGGACTTGATACAGCCCTGGGGAAATGGCTGTGTGCAACATGGGTAGTCAGGTACATATGATATTGATGTACCACGTCTCAGTCAGCTGTAAAGGAAGAGAACAAGAAGACGAAATGAAATGAATGGCATGGTCTAAGTACACTTGACCTTGCCTCAGAGCAGGGTGACCTTTCAACTTCACATCCCTGTGACTCTATAGGAGAAATATAGGATGGAAAATAAAAAGTGAGAACATGGGGAATTATAACAGTCTAAAAAATATTTTCTCTGTCAGGCCTTAAACCTGCACTTAACTTTAAGCACACAATTAATCCTACTGACTTCGCTTGGCCTACTTGAATACTTAAGCATGCAGTTATATTCACAGCTGTAAAACAGCAACAGCAACAAAATCGCTAATAAATTAGCAAACATGCATATCCACTGTTTCCCTGATAATGTTTCTTGTACAAGTTCTAGTTCCTATTACTTTTTTGATCTTTTTTCTCTTTTCTTTGTCCCTGCCCTGGTTTTGTCTGGTTTACCTCCCACAGCCAACCCCTATTGCTCAGCTGAGGCAGCGTGGATCTGTCACTGAAAAAAAACTTACAACATTGTTTATATGTGTTTGTGGATCAAGGCTGTGACTTAGTTGTGAAATAGCATGGCTCCACCTTGCTTATGTTAAAAACAAACCTACAAAAATAAATCTAAGCCCCCGTACCTATCTAGGTTAAAAGGCAGTGTATCAGATAGGTGTCTGGCCTAATGCTAATTTGGTATTTTAAATATCTAAATAGCATCTTGGTAGATGTGTTTTAAGCTACATATAATATGCTTTTTCTTTCAGTTTTTATGTACTTTGTCTTCAGAACAGAAACTGTTTTCTTACAGTGTATTTGGATCACACTGTATTGGCTGAGGCCTTTAAGCAACACTGTAATACAAATAGTAATAAATAGTATTGTGTCTGCTCCTAGGGGCACCATGCTTGGACAACAGCTTTCTTAAAATATGTGGCTATTTCAGACTTAAGTGCCATCTGTATCTGGACGTGTACATAAATGTGGTTCTATTTTCATAGATTCTGGGTATTGAAAGCTGCTGTTACTATGCATCTTTGAACATGGGTCCAATTTTAATAAGGCCTCTAAATAGTTTTCATAATTTAATAGAAATTTAGTCCAAAAAGGGGCAGTTACATCATCTAGTCTGACCTCATGCCAAATACCTGATATTACATGAAACCTGTAGGCATTAGTTAAGCCAGATCTCAATCTTCTGACTCCATATCTAGTGATCAGTATGGCCATGATCATGTGAGAAAGACGCTAACAGCCAAGCGCCTAAGAGAGTTTCTGTACTACTTTAGAGCACTAGCCCACCTTGCTATGTCCTCCCATGGCCAGTCTCTGCTTTTATAGAAGAAGGAAGAAAAAGAGGCTAGCTTCAGTTTGCCAGGTTTGAAAATTGGCTATGTGAAGTATCCTTTCTGTGCTCTTTTCTGAGGTAGTGTACTTTTCCATGTGCTAGAGCCAAAGGCACATGGACATAGGGGGAGGGATCAGAATTTATTTAACAAACATTTAGCATCTGTTCTGGCCAGGCTGGGGTAGCTCTTCAGATTACTCTTGCTTATATCTTCCCCACCAACCCAGAAAAGGTCCTCTTTCCTCGTTTTTATTTCCTTTAGTTTGAGTTTCCTTCCTTTGCTCCCTCTTTCTCTCCCAGTTCCATTGTCCCTCTGCTTCCCATTCTGATATCATTCCCCTCCTCTCTTGGCTTAACTCTCTATCTGTCTCTTCTCCTTCTGACTTGGCTACATTGTGAGCTGAATGCATGGTGGGGACTTGGGAGGGAGGGAGGGAGGGAGGGACTGCGAGTGGCAGCCTGGGTTGGCTGAAATCCTGTTCAGGCTCAGTGCTCTCTGTGGGCAAGTGCAGGTCACAGTACTCTCTGAGCAATTTACTTCTCATAAATACTTTTTTCTCTTCTTTCTGCTGGCTTCCTGGAGCATGTGTCCTGAGGACTTAACCCTTTAAAATATGTGCCAAGGTAAGATCTTTTCATGTGGGATGTTTCTCTCCACACAGAAACTACAAGCAATGGAGTTCAGGAGAAAAAGTTAAATACCCTTTACAGGCAGGTCAAGAGCATTCCAAAAAGGGGAAATTGAATTATGCAAGAGGCTCTAACATGATCTTGCTTTATCAAGTTTCTTGCTTCAGTTTCATTGGTAGAATTTTCTTTTCATGGCTTTTGAAGGTAGGATAGAATACCACACTCAAGTGTCTGATGAGCTTTTGTCACTCAAGTGTCTGATGAACTTTTGTTGTTGAACAGAAACTGCAAAGTCTTTTAGATAAACCCTTCTTCCTGTAGCTGTAATGCCCTGTCAGAGATACTGTGTGTTACCTGTGTTTCCAATCAAACCAGTTTTTTTGCAATAAGCGTGTGTGTGTGTATAGATATACATTTAATTAGTTTAAAAAAAACACTTGTATGTGTGGTGTGTGTGTGTATACATGCTCTCACATACGCACAAAATATATATTAAAAAACCTGAATCTTTGATAAGGACAAGAGAGGTGAGTGTAATATTTATCTCAGTCCTTTTAGTATTTCTTTTCTGCTCTTTCCTTGTTTCCCATATGTTGGATTACTCTAGTCTCTTACAGACCTGAAATGTCTGTGTTCTGAACTGTACGGGGACTGTTGCTCATTTCTGTAACTTTTCAATCTTGTCCTAATTAAATGTAAATATATGCATAATGATTTGCATTTCATTAGCTTTAAAAGAACACTGTCATGTTAAAAATCATGTTTTTTTAGAACCTAATTTTCTTGTCTGTATAACAAACAGCACCTGGTATTCACAGAGCCAAAAGAACGTTGAAAACTTAATTTACTTTCAGCACCCTATGATGTTTACTTTGTACCTTTTTTTAGCTTTGAATCAGATAGTGAAAACAATTACATTTGTTTGTGGTCAGCTTCTAATCAATTCTACTTTCACAGTTCAATACAATGCTACAGGGCTTATGTTACATATAGAGCACATGAACGTTTGTTTTTAAATAAATCATTTCAGGTGGGGTTATGTGCAAGTGTTACAATTCTACTGGTAGAATTGCAGTTCTACTGGTAGAAAACTTAAGTGTGTAAGCATTCACAGTAGTTAGTGTGGTCTGAGAATGGTCCCTATGGTATAAATTCAAATCTTGACAAGGTAGAAGTCTCATCCTGTCAGGGTTCTACCAGCTTAACAAATATTTGTACATTTACCTGTCTGACAGAAGCTCTCCCATTGTCCTCTGGCATCTTAATGTGCTTTGCCCTGGCTTTCTTCTCCCCTCCAGAGAGATATTCTGACTCAGCTGGATTCCCACTGCTTCAGTTGAGTCACAGACCAGATCCCTCCCTCTGTTAGCCCCAGGGCTGGGAAAACCCATCCTCTCTCTCTGCGGCCCCAGATAGCTGCAGCTGTTAATCCCTCGCCCCCCCACAACATTAAGCAGGCAAGGGAAAGACACCTAACCACTCCCCACATGTGCCTGCCAACTTCCTCCTGGACCTGGATCCTGCACTGGTCCCCAGCCTCCTGATCCACCCATGCCAGTGACTCAGACTCTGCAGACCAAGTTGGGCAGATTTTTTTACTATGTCTCTAATCTGCCTAGGGAATGGCAGGAGCAATGCAATCTCTCAGACCTGGAGTCCCTTGATCCTCCCCACAGATCCCAGACCCTGGGCTATTCCTGGAGCTGGATCAACCACCTCCTTCTACCACCAGCATGGGATGGCCTGCCCCCACCCCTGCCTCTACTATTCAAGTAGCCCCTTGACTCACCGTGCTGGGACCCAACCTATCTGTGTTGATGATCAAGGGGAAATGTTTGGGGGCTCTGGGAACTCGGGGGGTCAATGAAGGTTGGGTATGGATGGGGGTGGGTGGCAGCCCAACCCCTTCCTGTGCCCAAGGTGTATTGACATGCCTGGTACCTGGAGCTCCCCAACCCTCCACCACCAACATAGACTGGTCTCTCAGGTAGAGTCCTTTTGGGGGAGTTATAGGGCTCTGGGAATGGAGGGGGCCTTGTTAATGCACTTTGGGGTATTAGAGGAGGCAGGGACACAAGACTCTGATTCCTTCCCCCCCCTGCAAATTGCATTGATCCCCACTGTACTCATAGCTCCCAGACTGCCCCCTACTCCTGGAACTGGACACCTCAGACCTGCCCCCTGACCCCCAACAGAACCAGACTGCCTCAACCTGGTTCCCCATACCCAGACCTGCTGGCACTTAATCCACCAGTACCTAGACAGCACCCAGTCCACCAGTACCCAGATAGCACCTGGCCCTGACCAGACTCACCCAACCTGCACTGGAACTGGGTCTTGACTGGTGCTAAAGAAGTAAGGATCCATTTGGCTGCTGGATGGGAAATTGACCAGCTTGAAAAGACAGCAGCCTCACTCTGGGACTGCTGCTGAATGCCTAACAGCTGGGAGGGAAATTGGAGCATGTTGTGGAAAAGGGATATGTGGGCCAGCCAGTTTACTTTGACATGTGCTCTAGGGTGCTGTCACCTGTCTCCAAGCCTGGGAAGCCTTTGAAACAGGCTCGGATGTGAGCTGCTGGGCCCCAGTCTGGGTGCCATCAGCAATACAGTCTGTCTGTGAGCATTTAGTCAGTCCCATGAATGCTTGTACAGACTTCTAGGCTAAGTACAGACAGTCAAAAAGCCCAAGGCTGAATTGATTCAGTCTAAACTGCAAAGATTGAACCAATAAGCAAATGAGCAGACATTCACTTTTGATCTGGAAAATGCAGCCACATGCCTGCACTGGCTCAAGCCAGAAGCCAGGGGGTACTAGAGCACAGCTCTCTGGCATGTAGCCAGCATAGGCTGCGTGTTTGCTTCCTTTTCCTGCTGTCCCCTGAGGTGTCTGGGATTTGCAGTCCACAATCACTGCAGCAGGACTCTGCAGGATTGCTCAACGCTTTCTCTTCCTGCTTCCAGGTGCCTCGGGGATTTGTAGTCCACAGTTGCAGGCAGCACTAAGCAAGCAGGGCAGGGCAGCTCTGTAGTCATGGGAAGGGAAGTTTAACTCCCCTCCCTGGCCTCAGACCTTTGGTAGAGAACACATCTACCAAGATGCTATTTAGATATTAAAAATACCAAATTAGCATTAGGCCAGACACCTATCTGCTACACTGCCTCAGTCTCTAGAAGTGGTTTACCTGGGGGTGGCCAGTGAGCCATCCAGTGAAGCCAGTGAACCACCCATACTGCTCCAGCTAGGGAGCATGGGGGTGGGGCCAGCCTTGCTCTCTGGAGCAGACAGCCCAGCCCAGGGCTGCAAAATGCAGGGATGCTGGGGGACTCTGATTTAACTTGAACCAGGAATGGGTCTGGAATAGAAGTTTCATAAACTGATTTGACCTAAATTAGTTAAGTCTGATACTACTTTCAAACAGGTTTATCTAAAACCAGTTTCAGCCATTATGAAACTGGTTTATGTTTACTGAACTTCTATTGTGTTACAGGTTTAAGTCAGTTTCTGATCACTTAAACTTGTTTATGTGTAACTTCTGTCCCTAGCCCTATTGGTAGGGTTTCCAGCTGCTTAAACTAAACTGCTTAATGCTTGCATGCACTCTAGTGTTTAGTTGTAATACAAAAGCTTTTGAATGCCATAGCCAATCAATACCAGAAATTCTGGGGAATGTTCTGGGCACCAGTAGGCAGAATCTTATTGATTTTGGTGAAAATAGGAAAGCCAGAAAAAGTAAAGAGGAAAAGCCTCTGTGAGAATTGGGTAGCAGTAAAGTTGGAATCCAGGACCTTCAGATCCACAGCACAAACTTACAACTTGAATAACTATTAGCAGAATTACACTGTTATTCTCTGTCTAGACCAGCCACTATAAGGAAATATGACGCACATTTTTGTCAGTGTATTTATTAGATGGCAGAGAAATAAAGGGGATAAAAAAGCTTGGGTTCTAACAGTTTTGGAGAGGAGTACAGTCTACTGTTTAGAGGCAGTGTAACTGAATATGTAGATTTGGGACACTCATTCAGAAATTGTGGCTTTGTATTAGAGACCTGCAGCCAGATTCCACGCTTGGCTATGAACCAGCTCCACCTGTGATTAGAGAAGGACATGGATGCCACAAGCAGAATTAATATTCTATTGCATTAGTATCCCTACATATCAAGGGTGTGTCTCCCTGTCATTGCAGGGAGTGTCTCTCTGTCTATCCATGCTGAACCTATATTCTGGGGTACATAGTAGAAATACCTACTTTGAAGAGCTGCCAGTCTTTGAAAACAAGATATTAATAGTACTGTAAATATTATATACCACTGGTGCATGACATTCCAGAGATTAATAGTTAGCTCTGTGGATTCATGAAAATGAGTGAAAATGTAGCTTTGGGGGTTCATTTTGATCTAATAGATTAGATATCTGTGTCTTCTTTTTTGAGGGGATGTGTGCCTAAACATTATCCTAATATGGTTAAGAAGTAAATTAAAAATACACAGAGATAATACACTAGTTATGGATCAGATTTCAGATTAAATTTAAGTTTATCACTCCATTTTACCTTCCCTTACAATACTGTATTTACCAGGTGCTTTGCAGTACTCAGGAACAAGTTGAGCAGTTTTCATTTTGATCCTAACCTTCCTAGGGCTTGTGAGCTTAAATGGCTTCTGAAATGTTGGTATATTATATTTTTTGTTGAATTTTTGTTAGTGTGTCATACGTGTATATGAAAAATCATTATACAGTCATTTTGAAAACTAATATATATTAGCCCAACAGATTTTAGAAATGGAGCTGAACTATGAAGACATAGTCACACTAAGCAAGCTTTCAAGATATCTTTAATGAAGAAGTAATGTAAATTATAACACTAAAATTACAATAATAATATATAACTACTAATAGGTATATTAAATACTTTCTTGAACATGGGAGGAATCAACAGAGCCAATTTTTTTTGCTCACTCACCCAAGCTTCTTTACTTGGCACCTCTGAAAGGCCTTGTCTGTAGTTCATTTCTCAGAGTTACAGTCCTTTGCTTATTCTAGCTGTGTAAACTGTTCATTGAAGATCAAGTCTGGAACTTGGAATTTCCTCTAACTTATTTTCCCCAAGCAGAGATGAATTCAGCTGTCACTGGGGCAAGTGAAATTTCAGGACGCTGACTTTTTTTCAGAAAGAATATTCATATTATAATAGGAAACTGGATTGAAAAAGGAAATTACCATTTAAATAAGCTTTTGTTAATATAAAATAAGATAGGAAACGGATGTAAAACTGGTATAACATATATTACAATTGTTTTATATGCACACTATTTACCTTTTAAAATTTAGGAATTAAACCAAAGGGAAGGCAGAGATTGACATTAAATAAGTCAATGATGGTCATAAAATGGTTCTGAGCAATAGTAAGCGTGTACCTCTGTCACCACAACCATGAGAAAATGTCTATAAAAAAAGTTTCCCAAATGCCATTTAAAGACTTTTCTATTATTCGAGTGCCAAAGGAATTCACCTGCTTACCGTCTATCTTTCTGCTGAAAGAATAGAAAACCAGTGGGTTAGTACTCATTCATCAGCGTTTGTTCATTTTCTGTTGAAAGACTTTCACATAATATGGGAACAGATGCATTGTGCTCAGCAATGTGGCTCTATTTCTAGATCTAAAATGAGATATGCATGGTTGAGGAGGTGGACATTGAATGAGGGGATGCTAGAGAGAGGATGTGGCCAAAGCATAAATCCAGTTCACTGTATGCAAGTGATGTGTATAAACATCATGTTTAGGATTTTCAGTTAGTACAACTGCTGGGCTGGACATACTCTTACATCAGGGGTGGGCAATTATTTTGGGTGGAGGGCTGTTTACCGAATTTTGGCAAGCTGTCAAGGGTCGCCCCTTGACAGGTGCCACGCTCCCTGGTCGCCATCTTGTGATTGGAAGTCCCACTCCCTATCCCCTGACGTTTGCCACCAGATGTCCCTCCCCTTGCCCCTTTCAGCAAGGGGTTTTGCCATCTCAGAACCAGAAAAATATCAAATTATATTCTAAAAAGTGAACATCTGCAACATTCATTAATTTGTCATCTTTGACAGGCAGCCAGAAGCAGGTAAATGTTAATTTTCGAAATTTTTTAGGGACCCCACAAGTTGGATAGAATGGCCTGGTGGGCCAGATTTGGCCTGCGGGCCATATTTTGCCCACCCCTGTCTTACATGCATGTTTCCGAACAGCACTGAAACTGAGACCAGAGGAACTCTGTCAAAGAAATGTATCGGGGGGTTCTGAATGTCTCTGTTTTCCCTACTATATGCTGGCACAGTATTTTCACCAACCCACCAGAAGACAGTTCCTCTCCTCCCTCCAACTTAGTTTTTACCACAGTGGACTTGTGAGTAAATAAGAACTTTAATTAAGAGCCTTTTTTGTTAATTCATTAGCAGTTTTTTGCACCCCTCATTTTTACCTGCAGGATCAGAGAGATAAATTACAATATTAGATAGTACGGTATTTTTCTCTAGACCACTATGTACATTGTGATACATAGGCATCCAGGCTGGGACATACACAAGGAAGTTGTAGTGCATGCCATTTGGAACCAAAAATGAATAGCACTTTACCTGTTTTTCCTGGGAAGTAAAATGACAGCAAACAGTTCAGGATTTTGCATAACTCATATTCTGTCTAATCTACTTATCTGTAATGCTTTTGGAATCATCTAAGCAGTTGCTATACCATCTCTCCTGTGGAGGCCTTTGATTCTTGACTCTAGTGTTGGCAAAGTAAATTGTGTTAATTTCCCTGGAGCCAAATTTGATGTCTGACATTGAATATTACTATATGTCCAACCCTCTGGTGGTGCTGTTATCATAAAGTTTTGATGGGTTTCATGGCATATTGACTGTCATATCAATATAATTTATTATTATTTACACAGAAAATTTGGATTAAAAACATGGAACAGATTTTTTTTTAAATGGTTGGTTGTTGGACATGTTAAATTATTGCATTTGATCATTTCATATACTTTAAATCAATGGTCAGTGTTTAGGCTAAGGATATCTGACTTTTCATTATTATTATTTTTTGCATACAAAACATTCAGTGAATTTTCATTACTGAGCTAGCACTTCCCAAAATGTCAGATGCTAAAGGACTCTCATGCATATCTGCAATTCAGGGCTTTGTGGCAATATGGTTCTGGGATTAAAGTTCTAATGATTACACACAAAGGATGTTTACTCTAACTGGGTTAATTTTGGATGTGAACCCCAGAAACACTGTACAGTTAAGTGTTGATTTTTATGAACAACACTGAGGGCACAACAAGATTTCAAAAAAGGCGACTGAAGTCTACCAAAAGTAGAACGTGAAAAGCTGCATAGTGTTCAGATGTCCACAGTACAATAGAGCATAAACTCTATTGTCTTTATCTTGATGATAAAAAGACCCTCTTTTTACCTATGTTACGTTGCAACCAAAACTTTACTGAGTTATTTAGTAAAGATGGGGGGGAGCCACTACAGAATCTTTTAATTTATTAAATATTAATGGGGCCTCCCACTACAGAAAGGATGTGGACAAATTGGAGAGGGTCCAGCAGAGGGCAACAAAAATGGTGAGGGGACTGGGGGACATGACTTATGAGGAGAGACTGAGGGAACTGGGCTTATTTAGTCTAAAGAAGAGGAGACTGAGAGCGGATTTAATAGCAGCCTTTAACTATCTGAAGGGAGATTCGAAAGATGATGGAGCTAGACTGTTCTCAGTGGTGGCAGATGACAGAACAAGGAGCAACAGTCTCAAGTTGCAGCAAGGGAAGTTTAGGTTAGATATTCGGAATTTTTTTCTCAATAGAAGGGTAGTAAAACACTGGAACAGGTTACCCAGAGAGGTGGTGGAATCTCCATCCTTGGAAGTTTTTAAGACCTGGACAGACAAAGCTTTGTCCCAGAGATGATCCAGTTGGGGATGATCCTGCTTTGACCAGGGAGTTGGACTAGATGGCCTCCTGAGGTCTCTTCCAACCCTAATTTTCTATGATTCTATGATTCTGAGAGTGAGAGAAACTCAATTACCATTTCAAATAAAACACTAGAAATAGAAAAGTTCTAGACCAGCACTTACCTATAGAAAATTCTCCAGTGCTTTGATCAGCCACTGGTATTAGAACACGATCACATGGGATTGATAACTCTTAACCTCAGAAAAAAACCCAACCTAAATTTCATCTTGTTATTACCATATTTACCTGAATTCTAGAAAACTTTGAATCTAAGAACATCCCACAATAATTAGAGTCTTGTATGGAAATTTTTAAATTTGTTATAATTTCCTATGTATCAAATCTAATTATTGGAGGGTCATCTTAAATTTGTTACTAACTGCAGTAGGCTGGGTGGACCAGGCAGCCTAACTCTCACAACTTGCTTTCCTGCTACTTTCCTCTACATACCTGCCCCCACCACTTGCACCTCTGTGCCTACCCCCTCAGCCACCTGCCTGACCTCCCCCATGTGCTGCTGCCCAATCCCTGATGTGTGCTGTTTCCTGATCCCTGAGATGTACTGCTGCCCGTTCTCGACCCTAGCCGCTGGCTCCTGACCTAGACTCACTGCATCTGCTGCTGATTCCATGCTGCTGACTCCAGACAGCAGCAATGAGGTGGCTCTGTTTTTGGGCCTAGTTCTAGAGCCAGAGTACTGCTTGTACTCAAATCGAGGACAAGGCTTGTTTTCCCCCATGTTGAATGGGGAAAGCCTCATCTTGAATTCAAGTAAATAGATATTATGATTCATGTAAGGCTGATAGTGTCCTATTTTGAACTTTACCTATTACTTGTATTTAACTACCCTAAACATCTTATCTCTTTGTGGGTCAAATATTCAACTTGAAGTCAATAGAATTATCCCTTGGGTTTTAAAGTTAGATTTATCAAACTGTGACTGTCAAGATCACACTTTTAAGGGTTATTGGCTTGGACCCTGGCATAAGGCAGAGTAGACACAAAGGCTGATCACAGCTCCTCAGAGTGTTGAGTCTAACCCCTGCCCTGTCTCCAAAATATTAATTGCCCCCACTGGGAGCTCTGAAAAGGGCTCTTTAGGTCACTGTTTTGCCTCTCTGTTTCTTGTGGGAATTTTGAGATGGGAAAGGGAAGAATCTGCTTTCATTACAGTATTTACATTAAAGGGATTGAATACAGCCCAGAAGCAGGCCCAGATAGCTTCCCAATAGGGAATTCTGAAGAAGACTTAAAAAGATTGCATGGTGAAGACAGGTAAGAAGATCATAGATAAGCAGGAAAGGAGAAATGAAAGAAAACAGTCTAGATCAAGACAGGAAACAAATGAGACAGACATTAGAGTAGGGCACAGGTAAAAATAAAGGGAAGAAAAACAGGAAAAATTGTATTTCAATAGAAATGTATCATGACATTCTCAGCCAAGAAACACATTTTGCAGAACAGTAGGTTCACATACCAGGAAGGGTCTTGAGTACCAGAGGACACCTGAATCACCTGAAATAGGGTAGAAAATCTAAAGAAAAATAATCAATCATAAAATCACTAAAGAAAACAAGTCGTTTCAAATACCATGGACTTAAAACTTCCAGAGGACAGATCTCCATCCTCTGGCAAAAACTGAATCCCTTTGTTCCTCAGCAACTTGTAGGAGATTTAAAACCTTCCCAAAATTCATCTGCATCTTATATGACCTTTCATTTTTTCTCCTCAATAACAATTCATACTGAGCTACCATTTGAAAATGTTCCATTTCTTTGCTAAAAGGGGAAAGAGCTCCCCAAAAGTCAATCTGTGTAATGTTGAAGCTGGAGGTATGCGATGCTGGATTAGGTGTCAAAGATCAGAACTATTTGCTACTTCTTTGGACAACATCTCTTCATCCTTTCTTTTAATGACTTTTGTTAAGTCAAAAATAGGAGCTGGTCTTTTAATATTCCTCTATGGTTTTGTCATGTTATGTTAATTATTGGAGCTGCATTATCCAATATGTTGGTTCTACACTAATTTTCAGGTAAATTGTAACCCGTGTTTGAAGATGTCTGTCTGCTTTAGAATTTAGGTTAATATCCTATTTGCTAGTACAAGTAGAGAAAGGCCTCTGACAGAAGTGTGACCAGATCTTGTAAATCTAATTTTGAAATGACTGCTGTTTATAACATTTATGATGCACAGCTGATTGTTGATAAACAGAGTTAGGTTTTTTTCAGATATGTATGTACAGACATTTGTGGAGGCTAAGGAAAGTTAGATCAAATTAAAAATGACCACCTGATATAATGTAAGTTGGGATGGGGGGCTAGGAGGGGTAGTTTGGGGGAATCAGAGGGGAATCAGGGTCCAGAGAGAGATGGGGGGGGCAAGTGGAGTCTGCAGGGAGGGGGGTTAGGGAGGGAAGCAGGATCTGGAGGGGACTTTGGGGGATCAGGTGGGCAAGCAGGATCTGTGGGAGGGTTCAGGGGATGGGAGAACTAGTGGGGTCTCCAGGGGGGATTGGGAGGCTAGTGAGGTCTGTGGAAGAGGTTGGGAGGATTGGGAGGGGCTAGCATGATTTGCTGGGGGGGCTTGGGGGATCAGGGGGCAAGCATGGTCCATAGGAGAGCTGCTAAGGTCTAGGAGGGCTTGATGGGATCAGGGGGGCTAGTAGAGTCCTCAGAGGGGGTTTGAAGCAATGGAGGGCTCTACCCATCAGAAGCAGGGGCTGTTTTTAGCCCCCCTGACCCGCCCATTCCCATATGGGGGGGTTGATTTCCCTTGGAAAATCAACCCCCCACATTCCACCCACCCTTCCCCACAACTGCCTTTGGCTTCTAGCCAATGCTGGTAAAACTGCTGGTAAAACCAGCTGGTAAAATGCTGGTAAAACTGGCACTGGAAGTGGTTTGTGGATTGGGGGAGGGGGCTTGGTGGGCTTGGAGGGGTGGGAGCTGGCTGCTGTGCAGTGAGGGGGTTGTCTGCCTGGGGGTGGGGCTAGGGCCTAAAAATAGCCAGGTGGGGGGTGTGTGTGGTATGTAGGATAAATTCAGCCATGGGGTTGGTGTCAGTGGTTGGGCTTTCCCAGCCCTGGGGCTGCACTGGGAACTGTACAGAACTCCAGTTACATTTGTCTAACTGGACCCAGTCTAAAGGTGTGTACAGAAGTGCTCCATGTACATTTTACTGTGCTGTAATTTACAGCACATTTTATAGCACTGTAATGTTACAGTGCTCTTAAACATGACAGAAGTACAGTGTTTGGTGGGGGACTCCAAGCCTCCCTGCACTTTCCAGGCTAGGAGGCAGAGGGTGCTCCACAGGTCAGAAATTTGACTAGTGTACGGAAGTTATTTAAAGTGCTGTAGATTGCTAAAGTGCTGTAAAATATAACGCTTCAAATTTAATGCCTCATTTAACAAGGGTCAGTTTAAAGCACTGTACCCATTTTTAAAGTGCTATAAAGCCATGCACTTCTGTTAAGTCATGTCAATAAAGCACTTTAAATGGTGAAAAAAGCAACTTCTATACACACCCTAAGACTACCTCTGATATAGGGTTAATTTAGATCATGTAAGCCATTTTTAGACTGATTCGACCTTCCTGAACTTCTGTGCAGTTCACACTTAGATTGACCTAATTAGAGATCAGGTGGCCATTTTTAACACAATCTAACCTCCCCTAACCTCACCAAATGTCTGTTTGTACCCAGACAAGGTCTTTTAGGTAAATGTGATACCTTTTGTTAGACCAACTAAATAGTTGGAAAATTGTTCTTTGCAAACTTTTGGGCACAAACTCCCTTCTTCAGGCATTGGAGAAAGTCTGCTGTTGGCTTGGGTGCTCTCCTGGGTAGATTAGAAGCCAATATATGTTTGTACCCATAAACTTAAACCATAGCACACCTGCAGAAGAGTTTGTGAAGGTGCTCTTTGAAGGCATGTCAAGGGCATCCTATATCTCAGCTGGGATCAAATCATAACTTGATTTATAGATGTTTTTCATCATTTTTTTGACTGACATATTGACCAGAGTAGTGGTTGTGGATTTTTTCATTCAGCCAAACAGAATGAGCTGGATTAACCTCTGGTGTAGCTCTATTGACTTTAATTGTCTGGATTCTTATTCGTGTCCAAGCTCCCCTTAAATTTAGTGGGAAGAGGAACCATCAGACAATTGTTTGCTGCTCCCTGATCCCAGATTGTGTCATCTTAAATTATAACTCCTGAAGGGGAGTTTTTATTTTACACCTTTGGTAAGGTCCCAGGGCAGCCTCACAGCAGTAAAAGTCTGAAATCTCACCACTGACTATATGCTATATATGCTTATATATGCCTATATGCTTTTGATGCTGGAACGAAGGGTAAGCTTTATACTTATCTCAACCATGTAGGGTGGATCCTCAATAGCCAGTTCAATCCAGTTAGTTCTCAATCAGTGAAGTGTGAAGTTGATGTAGCAGACTTAAGAATTTGGCACAGTGAATTTAGACTAGGATGTAGGAATATCTATAACTGTTACTGTTGGTTGTAGACTTTTAGTACTTTATGTTGCTGTGTTACTACTCAAATGTGTATTTCAAAACACACAGAATATATATCCCAAAATATAATGGCTTGATAAAGGAAGAACTTGGATGCAGTCCACAGAATATATTAACAACTTTATTGATTAGGCAAGCCTTAGGTATATTTTAGAGGTTGAAGATGAGGCAGTTCTTCAGTTCCTGGAGTAGTTGAATCATTTTGGTCTTTTGTATCTAGCAAAGAGCACCAAGACTTTTGATAGGTATTTTAAAAAGGATTGTAGAATATTAGCCTGCAAGGTACCTGCAGGGGTGTAATTCTCATCTTACTACTGTTACCACATAGCCTGATAGTGTAGTTGTGTATATTTTATCATCTTGTGTTTAGCTTTGCAGTTGAGAACAGCCGTCTGGTAATAAAGGATGATTCTATGACTATTTTAAGTTTTACCCTGATGACATTCTTACCATACATTCCCTTGAACTAAGGACATTGAAATAATAGTGCTTTGGTTATTCATGTATCCATTCTGCAAAAATTTGGAATGTAGCATTCAAGGTTCTTTGATCCTTAAGGATTATATGTAGATAGTTTTGTTTATCAATATCAGGTAAGACCTTATGAGATACAACTAATGCTCATAATTAATCTTTTAAAAATTTTTAACTTTAAACATTTTAACTTGCAACCGTCACTGAGAAACCCTAACTTTTAGGGTGTGCGAACTGGGCTGTATTTGTTTTGGATTTGGATTCAGCCTGGACTGGGGACAGTGATTTGATTCGTTGATTCAGATCACTGTCCCTGATTCGATTTGGCTGAATCTGAATCTGATGATTCAATGCTGATTCAGAGAATCAGCGATTCGGCCATAGACACAGCTTTAAATGTTATTTCTACATACCTCGGGGTACCAGGCGCAGCTCATGAACTCTGCAATGCTGGGGCAGATGGAGTGTCCCACAGTAGTGCGGGGGGGGCCCCCTCATGCTTGGTGGCAAACCCAGAAGTGGATTGGAAGTTCTTCTGGTCCACTTCTGGGTCTGATGGGGAGTGTGCAGGGGGCCCCCTGCACTTCTAGCTCAGCGATCGGCTATGGGCAGACCCTAGGTGCCCCCTCAGACCCAGGAAGCACCAGTCGCCAAGCTGTGAGGGGATGTGGGGGGGGGGGCAGTGCGCTCCCCAGCAGACCTGGAAGTGGACCGGAAGTGCTTCTGGTCCACTTCTGGGTCTGCTGCTAAGCGTGCTGGGGAGCCCCCATGCTTCTGTGGGATGCTCCATCTGCCCCAGCATCTCAGTATTCACAAGCTGCCTGATACCTTGAGGTATGTAGAAAAAACATTTAAAACTGTGTCTATGTCCGAATCGCTGAATCTTTCCGAATCTCTCTGAATTGATTCGGAGGGTTCCAATTTGATTTGGAGAGATTAAAGGGTCTCCTGATTAGATTTGGATTTGGAGATTCAGCCACCATATTGGACCGAATCTCCACCAAATTGAATCAGGAACTGAAGCTTTGTACAGCCCTAATTTCCAGGGATTTGGAATTGCCACCAATTGGCTGTGGAACATGAAATTATATTTATCCAGAGATTTTTATTTAACTGGATAATTATCCATTTCTCAAAGTTCTGTTCTGTTTAGATATATTTTTCTTTCTGTTTGCTGGTGGGTTGACTTTGAGTCTGGAATCTTTTAAAGGGAAGCTACTGGGAAAGGAGAAAAATAGGCTCTAAATTTATTATAGTAGTTAATATTGAAGTCAGTTTCCTAGTTCATTTTACTTTAACACTAGCTTATTTAAATAGTGATTTCCTTTTCTGATCCAGTCTCCTATTCTAGTCCAAATATTGTCCTCTAAAATAAATCAGTGTCCTGGAATCTCATTTGTTCCAATGACAGTTAACTTGTTCTGTGTTTGAGAAAAATAAGTGAGAGAACATTCAAAGTTACAGGCTTGATCTTCAATGATGAAGCTACACAGCTAGAATAAACAGAGGACTGTACCTCTGAGAAATGAACTACAGACACAGTCTTTGAGAAGTGCTAGGTAAAGAAGCTTGGATCTGTGAGCAAAAAAAAATTAGCTCTATTTGTTAGATTCCCCACATGTTAAAAAAAGCTGGACTTTTATATTCTTGTCAATAAACATAACACTGAAAATACCTGAGCAACATCAGCTTCTTTTCCTGACTGAAGCAACTTGCAAGTCCCTACATTTGTGCCTAGTAGCTCATAGTTTACAGCTGTTTATTTCTTGTGTCTTCTTACAACCTGTTGCAGATTCTGACTTGGGCTGGGGGTGGCAATGGGAGCCCAGATGGGGTTAGGGTGTGGAGGCTGGAAAAAATACATCAGTTTAGGAGGTTGGATTAGAGGTGTGGATATGGTGAAGAACAGACTGAAGAACTCATGGAGGAGGGGCAGTTCCCTTCATTTGAAGGGGCAGGGTTAGGAAGAATGGGGCATAAGTGTAGAATAAAAGGAAAAGTAGACGTGTCTACACTTTGTCAAATGGTGCTAGGGAACAAACACTTCTTCCCATTCTGTATGTTGTGTATGTGAAGGAGCAGATGTTAGGATGGCACTGGATACACCCAACGGTACTTCCAAAAGCATTCTTGAGCCTGAAAGCACTGCTCAGCACTCCCCTTGCTATGTGCCAAAACACCTATGTGATTTTTTTCTTACATTTGTTTTGCATGGATTGAAGGCAAGTTAGTGGGGCATATTTTATGCCCTAGCACCAGCTGACCAGATGTGGGTATGCACTTAAAGTCTCTTATCCACATTAGAAGACATTGTGGAATCTCAGAATACAGACATCTCAGTGACAGATATATTTTTAAAAACTAAATTAATATGAATACAGTGTTTAATGATTTTTAGAATATATAATTATTTTAGATTCTAAGGTGAATCTGTATTTTGGATCCTTCTAGGACATTATGCACTCCACACTTTCATGTCTCAAAAGTAAAATGAAACACCTGCAACAAATTAAAATAAGTAAAATAAAATAAGAAAATTTATACTCTTGGCTTTTTTAATGAGTACTTTTGTAATGAAGAAGCTGGTTAATGCTTTAACTCTCTATATATTATATAAGCAGTTCATAAAAGTGTGCTAATATAATGGTATGTGAATCTGTTTTTGAAGGAAAATAGAGAAACAATATTATGAGCTGGAATACAATTATTTTAAATCTTAACAGCAGAAGTTAGATGCACATTATTGTCTGTGCAGGAAAGTGGTGTTAATTATGTAACATGCTGATTAGAAAAAATAGAGCAAAAATTTGATCTTTTTTGTATCACAATTTACCAAAGCTGTCTTTGGGGAAATTTATTCTAGAATACTAGCATCAATTCATCTGAAAACAACTTGGGAGCCCATTACAGCTCACAGTACATTTTATTCCGTTAATTTTTACCACTGACATGTGGAGTACTTAATTACTTTTTGGGATGAATTATGACGTAATAAAAATCAATAAGTATTGACCTCCATATTGGTTTCAGATCACCTGGATTTAATTGATTTTCTAAGGGGAACCAGTGTTGCTTATTTTCATGCTGAGGTGCAATACTATTTTGGTGACTCAGAGTGCTGAACAGTATATGATTAATACAAAAGGACATATTTGTCTTTAAACTACCAAATAGAAACTACATGCCTATTGCAGTGTGGTTAATAAGTTTTTAAGATTAAACAAACATCCAGCACCTATTTAGAAATGCTGTAGTTCAGTTTCCAGCCATTTTTAAACAGTTGTCTTTGCAACCCACTATGAGACTTCGATTGCATAATATACTAATTACTGAAGCACCTTTTATTAACAGGGTTTTCAGAGCTTAGCATAGTATTCCAGGATTTGGATCTCTTGTGTTTTAGAATGGTGTTCCAATACTTTCTGAATTTTCTTTTCTCCCATTCCTTTTATATTCTTTTTTGTTCTTTTAACTGCTGTTGGTTGTTGAGCTGAGATTTTGATGTACGTATCTACCATGGTGTCCAGATTTTATCCCCTAAGCAGTTTCTTCATTTAGAACTTGCCAGTATGTCCAAACATTACCTTGCATTTGACAATTCTGAATTTCTTCTACCACTGCGCTATTCACTTCTTTTCAGTGTTTCCTTAGCTGTCCCTGATGTTTCTCAGTCTTTCTAGTTTTGCAGTCTGAATATTTTGTGCGTTACCTGAAATTTGGCCACATCTCCATTCCTTCTCTTTCCTAGATCACTAAAAAATGCCTATTAAACAACACTGGTCTGTGGAGACCAATTCATGTTAAAAACTGACTATTTATTGTTACTTATTTAATTATTTCTGACTTTTTTGGTCCACGGCAGCACTATGCCTCTCATTCCATCACTATATAGTTTGCTTAGTAGCTTCTCTTGAAGAATTTTGGGCAGGATTTTTGGAAACCAAAATAAAAATCAGTAGTCTTTCTTTAACTACAGTGATGTAGACTTATCCATGTATATTACAAAGGTATGATTTATGTTTAAAGAAGCTGTGCTGTTTTGTTTTATATGAACATTTTTTAATTTTATTTCCAATTATTGTTTCAGCTGCCTTTCCTCATAGGAAAATAAGACTTATCAATATTAATTTCCAGGACAACCTCTAATACCTTTTGCAAAGACTGGTACACAATTTGTTACTCTTCAGTATTCTGATTGGCTGCTTTTGAAGTGAGACAGCATTTTTTTAACAATTCAGTGGGGGTGTCTACACATGCATTTGATCCAGGATTAGTTTACTTGGTTGTAAACTACTTGCAAGTAAACACCCCTGGGCAAGGGTCTACACATATAGGATCTGGGGGCAGATTTGCTGCTCCTAACAGCAAACTGCTGCCACTTCCTGGGGCCCTACAATAGGCCCCTGCCACCTTTAGGGGGGAGCTTGAGGTTCCAGCTGCAGCAGCCAGTAGCCATTTTTAAGAGGCAGCCCCTTTCTTTGCTCCCTTGCCAGCCATTTTTCTGGCCAGGAATGGTGTGCAGAGGCTGGGGCCAGCACGTGGCAGCTCTCTCACTGCTGCCTTTGCCTCCCTGCACTATGGCTGTTCCAACCCCTTCCTTTGGCAGTGACATCCAGTGTCCTGGGCTCCTTCTTCCCATTCTTCTGGCCCAAGTGGGCCTCTGCTGCTGAGGCCCCAGGCAAGTCTCACACCCACCAGCAGAGGCCAGGGCACCAGGTGCAAGAGGTGCTGGCCAACCACCTCCTTCCACATTCCCCAATGCAGCCTGCCTGGACAGCTGCCCATGGACCCACCACCCCACAGGCCACCCCCAGCATCACAGTCACTGCAGACAGTTCTTAGAAAAACACTTTATTGCCCTCAGAAGAAACAAACCCCCCCACTTCCTCTCCAGCAACAGAGCCCTACCACACCCACCACCAATAAAACACCCTCTTCCCCATATGAACTATTTACAAGTGAAGTGCTGTGGTTGTGTGCATGCCCTGCTAGAGTGGGCAGCTGTGGGATGAGGGCACCTGGGGGGCAGAGCCCAGGGACAGGCAGCCAGCACCCAGACTTCTGGCTGTTCCCCCGTGAGTCTGCACTCTGTGGTGAGCCCAGCAGGTGAGTCCTCAACTAGGGGTAACAGCAGCCAGAGGTCCCTGGTACAGATGGCTCCCCCTTTGGCAGCCAGTGTCCAGGACAACTCTGTAGGCAGCTCTGTCTCTGCATCTGTGAGGAGCCGGAGCAAGTGTTGGGCCTGGGCCCAGGGCAGTGATTCCTGGCTCATAGAGGTAGCACTGGACCTCCACCCAGGCACATGAGGGGGCCTACTGCTAGGCGGTGGGCAGCTGCCAGGGGCCAGGTGGGGCTGTGGTCAGGGGCAGGGCAGCAGGTGGCACAAAAGTGACCAACAGGGCCAGGATAGTATCCAGTACCCATTGTCATCCAACAGGGCCAGGATTGTGTCCAGTGGTCATCCTCTTTGGCCTCCACTGCCCTGGCCGCAAGTGCAGACTGCTTCTGCAGGGCCTCCACATGCTTGTACTCCAGGGCCAGGAGCTGCACTCAAAATTCCCAGTCCCATCAGTCCCATGCGTCCTTGTGGAGCATGTCCTCCATCCACCAGGCCCACATGCCCACCAGATGGTCCTCTGCAGCTGTCACCAGCTGGTCTAGGAGGAGGGTCCTCTGGTACAGCTGGAGCATATGCAAGGCCCTGTCTGTGGACAACAGTGACCCTGAGGCCGCATCCTGGCTGCCAGTGGTGGCCTCTCCCCCATGTGCAGCTGTAGGGCCTGCAGAGCCATGAGAAAGGAGCTGTTTGTGAGAGTTTGCAACACTTGGATGACTTGGATGAGGGGGTAGAAAGCACCTTCTTCAAGTCCACAGTTGACACTAAGATGTGGGGAGAAGTGAGCACTCTAGAAGAGAGGGACAGGCTACAACTAGGTCTCGACAGTTTACAGAGGTGGGTGGATGAGAATAGGATGGGTTTCAGTATGGACAAGTGCAAGGTGTTGCACCTGGGGAGGAAGAACCAGCAGCATACCTACAGGGTGGGGAACTCCCTTCTTGTCAGCACAGAGGCAGAAAAGGATCTTGGAGTCACTATTGATTCCAAGATGAACATAGGCCGCCAACGTGAGGACGCGGTCAGGAAGGCTAACTGCACCTTGTAATGCATCCATTGATGCACCACGAGCAGGTCCAAGGAGGTGATCTTCCCCCTCTATGTGACATTGGTCAGGCTACAGTTGGAGTACTGCATTCAGTTCTGGGCGCCGCACTTCAGGAAGGATGTGGATAGCATTGAGAGGATTCAAAGGAGGGCCACTCGCATGATCAGGGGGCAGCAGGGCAAGCCCTATAAGGAGAGACTACAGGACCTGAACCTGTTCAGCCTCTACAAGAGAAGGCTGAGAGGGGATCTGGTGACCATCTCTAAACTTGCTAAAGGGGACCAGCAGGCAATGGGAGAGTCCCTGTTCCCCCGATCACTACTGGGAGTAACAAGGAACAATGGTCATAAGTTGCCCGAGAGTAGATTCAGGCTAGACATCAGGAGGCACTACTTCACAGTCAGGGCGGCTAGGAGCTGGAACTAACTTGCAAAGGAAGTGGTGCTCGCCCCTACCCTGGGGGTCTTCAAAAGGAGGCTAGACAATCACCTAGCTGGGGTTGTTTGACCCCCACATTCTTTCCTGCCCATGGCAGGGAGTTGGACTTGATGATCTGCTTAGGTCCCTTCCGACCCTACCAACTATGAAACTATGAAACTTCTGTGATACGATGCTCTTTACCAGGGGCCTGTATGCTGCTCAGCCTCAGACTGGGGGTTGGGCTTGCATGAGTGTCCAAGGACCATGATAAGTTGTTTGGGCAGGCCCAGGCAGCTGCCAGCCAAGCTCCCCATCCCCTCTCAGTCCTTTGGGGCTGAAGGGCCTCTGGGTGCTGGGCACTGGCAGCCTGCCTCCCCCACTCCATTCCCAGGCCAGGCCAGGCCAGGCCAGGCTTCTGGCAGCACCTGCTGCCGTGGGTTCAGACCCCTCTACCCCACTTTCTCCTTCTGCAGGCCAGTCACTCTCCTGTGCCGCTGCCAAGCCCATGGTTCCTGGGTTCTTGGGGTGCAGGACTCCCATACAACTGGGACAAGGAACTGCCTGTACCCTCACCCTTCCCACAGGGGGCTTCTTTGGGAAGGCACCCTGGGGCCAGCCCCTTCCTGCATGCCCTGCATCACATGTCCTGGGTGCTGCGCAGGGACTTCTTTGTGAAGACAGAGGGGTGCCCAACCCACTACACCTTGCCGCTGCTGATTGCCATGGTGTGCCAGGTGTACTTGAGCACCTGGCATGGTACCCTAAGCTTTGGGATGGTGGGGCAAGCCTGGGCTGCCCTGCACCACCTGGAGGGCTCCCTGCCACTATGCTACATGTCTCTGCCTCCCGCAGCTGAGGAGGACATCGCCACCAGCATACATTCCTGTGTGTGAGGGGCCCAAGCCCACCTAGCTTCAGGAGCATGGGCTTCATAATAAAGTTTTGCACTGCCTCCTGCTTCCCTTTGTGCTGTGGGAGAACCCAGGGTCCAGGGGATTGTGACCAGGCTTGGGGGAGGGGGACAGGGGCCGGTCCAGGGGTAGGGGCCAGCATGCAGTACACAGCATGGCTGCAGCTTGTCTTGGGGTACGAGAATATTTGTCAGCTGCTGCATAAAGGACATGGTCTTGCAGGCACTCCCCGACTGACAGTTGTGGTTGGTGATAGAAACCTACTGTGCCCACAAGGCCTTGACCTTTATGTGGCACTGCCATGCTGACCGTTCAAGTCCATGCTCCTACATCTGGCTTGACAGTCCCTATGCTCCTAGACCTCGGCAGCTACCTGCAGCGCCCAGAGCAGGGGCATGGCATAGGACTGGCAGCTGCGTGGTGAGGCAATTCCCTACAGCACCTGCAGGCTCCAGGCAGGCTGTTGGGAGTGGGCTGCAGGCAGCTGGAGCTGGTGCCAATGGCCAGGAACTTCCTGCAGCTGGAGCTGGGTGCTGGCAGGCGTCTGCAGCAGCCTGCAGGCCTGGATGGCATGGGCCTGGTAGCCACACAGTACTACGCAGGGGGACAAAGTGTCCTGGTGTGGCCTCAGGCTCCTTGCATATGCCTCAGGGGTCTGAGTGCCTACGGGCTTTTAAGGGCCTGAGACTGGGGCTGTCAGAGGGCTGGCCAGGCCCAGGGGCAGGAGAGGCTCCCAACCCTCAGGCTGGCCCCTTAGTGGCGGGGCTGACCAGGAGCAAATTTGGTCACAGTTGGTGTCTACACATGCATTACTGCACAGTAACTACTCTCAAGTAACTTTGCTACTTGCATTTGCAGGTATCAAATTCATTCATGAGTAGTGATTTTACTGTATAGTAAGTGTGTGCATGTGTAGACATGCATGCTTACTGAACAGTAAACCACACTACTGTACAGTAAAGCATCTTGCGTAGATGTGCCCAGTAATTCTGTTCTCAAATTCTTCCAGAACTTTTGGGAGATGCCATCTGCTCCCCGTGACTGACTGCTGTTTAAGACCGTGGGAAAATAGGTCCAGAAGGGAACTCCTTGGACATCAAGTATAGTCCCATTCTATTGTAGACATTGTCATGTAATTTTCATATGTGTATCAAACTTCATTTTAAAAACAATTTTCTTAGATTTTTCCTCTCCCCTCCAACTCCTCCTACTACAGGGGCTGCTCCAGATAGTTGTTTTCTGAATGTTAGAAACTTTCTTTTGATTTCCAGCCTAAATTTGGTCATGGCCAGTTTATACGTATTTATTCTCAATTTGTTCTTTTGATACCTGTCTATACCTGTCTATACCTATACTGCATCTTTACTATCTGAAAGGAGTAGTTTTGGGGGCAGATATCTCCCAAGCATTCCTGCTAGCACACCTCCAGCTCTTGTTTTAAATAATCCTGCCAAATGTTGTCAATTTCCTATGCTAGTATTCTGGTTTCATTTTGGTAATAAAACGTATCCCTTCTATATAAGCTCTTTACTTTCCTTCAGCATATATCTAGTGTCTAATGATCTCAGGCCCTTCTTCTCACCTCATGCTTTCTAGTCATGCTGACTGAAATTCCTTTCTGTTTTCCAGTTTCTCTGTGCAGTTGTACCTCTGAATGAAACCAGAAACATTTCAAAGGAAGAGGGCTGACTCTTATCCCTAGTAATCTAAATTGATTTTTCAAATTTAGTTTCCAGAACTCCTTCCACATTATTAGTAGCCATTACATATGATGGTCATAGACTTTTCCCCAGCACTCATTAGAAGCTTGTCTGGATGTCTTGTGCAACTTCTGACCAGTGAGCAAGTTATAATACAGTTCAGCCTACCTCTCTGCAAATGCAAAGGACAATAGCTTTGAAACTAAACTGGATCCATATTTTTTCCATTCAGCATGTGCAAAGAAAAGCTATACTTATTTTGCATACTTTTTATGAGTGAAAGCAATATGTTCATCTTGTCATCAACTGAATGTTTGACTTAATAGCAAAGATTATAACCAATGAAATATTTGAAAATGTCATCACAGACAGATTTAGCTTTTGATAAATCCTGCTTTTTGCTCTGTCCTTTGCTTTCTTACAATCATCAGGTTTTGCAATTTTTGAAAGTTCCTTGTATCAGTATGAAGGGCATTTAATTCGTCAGTCATCTGTAAAATGAATGTGTAGGAAAAAAAGTGGTAAGAAATTCTTAGCCTTCAAATTAAATTAAAGAGATTTGCTAAGATATGAAAATAGATTCTTACACTTTGAAGGCAAGATCCTAGACCGATGTCAGCTGGTGCAAATCCACTCAGGTCATCCACCATCATAGTGACCTATGCAAAGGGCAGGTACTGTGAACTCTTTTTAAAATGCCACTAGAAGCTATTGTCTCAAAGTTTTAAAAAAGGTTCTGTCATAGAAAATACCTTGAGGTAAGCATGTGCCTCAAGTTTGTGATTATATGTGATTATGAAATTCAGCTGGGATCTTGAGCTATTCTATATCTCCTGATTTAGCCTGCCAAAAATCAAACATCACCTGCAATTACTTATGTTCCTCTTTCTCTTCCTCCTTCCTTTCCTATTCTTGTTTTCTCAATAATGCTTTGTTCTTAAGGATCCCTCAAATATGACTGTTAGCTTTGGCATGATATTACTGTCATAGGAATGTGGTAGCTTACCGCCTGCAGAGAAGGTTGGTATTTCTCAGGCTCTTTTTTTGGTTGCTAATGGATTATATTCCTGAATCCAAATAAAAATATATAGTACTGTTTGTCTGCCAGGTAGCTATTTATTTATTAATTTATTTTTCATGTATAAGCCCCTTTTAATGAGGTAAAGTCTTTAGTATATTTTCTTGGGGAAAAAGAAACAGTGAATTAAAAAACGCCTAAATATTGAAACATTATCTGGAATTTTCTGTGTAGTATCAGTCTGTTCATTTTGGTATTGCTTCGTTTCTTGTCCCTGAAATACAACTAAAACTTCAACAATTTTAAGAAAACTTGCTTATTTCTTGACACAAAGCATGGCATTTCTGAGGAGAGAAAATTCCACAAACTCCCTGAGTTTGTTCTTGGCTTTCTTTTGGGGCAATGGGAGAATCCCTTCACCTAGTTATATTGAATCTAATTCTATTTTACTATACCTTGGCAGTACATATTTTTGTACCAAATTGATAGTGAACAACTGCTTTATGTGTTTATGTTTCTATTTTTATTCACAGTTGGAATATTGCCCATTATATAAACTTTTGGAAAATAATAATAATATGAAATGACACCTGGGCCATTGTCAGACATACATACAGAACTTGACACCTAAATTGGATATATGATAATACCAACTGGTCATCAAGTAGTTTAAGTTACTGTTTGGCAACTTCTGGCCAGAGGTGGAATCCATCCTGCCAAGTGCTTTCATCTGGCCTGTAAAGCCAGGATGCTGATAGCAATTTGGCAGTTGGGGGGTGGAGGGGAATGGGGGTCACTGGCATTTGGCAGTGGCTGTGTTGCAAGTGCATTGACAGCAGTTTGGTGATAGCCAGGGGATTGGCAGCAGGGGAAGTGGTGGTGGCTTGCTATTAGACTGAATGGCATTGTTTTGGCCCTTCTCTCTTGAAGGTTTAAGGTAGTCTTATTGAATCTTAATCTAGTCTAATTTATCACCTTTCAGTGGTATATATCAATGTACTAACTAACCCAGACATTACTAGATAAAAATGCTTTCTTCTTTTCGTTCATCCTTTTCTCTCCCACATTGTCTGGTTTACTGTATATTAGAGCATTTTCTCTGAGCCACAGAGTGGATTCATCCATCCATGAAACATTTATCCAACACTTAAGCTTCTGTATGATAGTATCATCTCTCACACACTGAGATTTTTTTAAAGAGTTTTGATTTATTAAGAAAAACTTAACAAACAACTTTTATTATCTGTTTTTACTGTGTCTGAATGAGGCTGTAAATTGAGCTTCTTTATTCAGGATATGTTCTATTTTTTGTAAAGGGCCTAGCACAGGGGCAGGCAATTATTTTGGCTGGGGGGGCCACTTCATGAGTTTTGGTGAGCTGTCGAGGCCTGAAAGGGTAGCTCCACTGCTTGACAGGTGCCCTGCCCCCTGGGTGCCAGCTTGTTCCAGAAGTCCCACCCTCTGACCATTGTTACCAGAAGTCCCTAAGTCCCTGCCATTGACCCAGAAGTACTCCTTTTGGGAAGGGGTTTGCCATCTTGGAACGAGAAAATCCCCCACAAATTATATATTAAAAATCTAACATCCAAAATAACATATTTTAATTTTATTTTTAAAAGATTTTTTGTCCTGATTTGTGTGTGTTTGCATTGTGTATATAGAGGTGATTGCATAATAGCTCAAAACGAAGTCTTACTCTTGTATATTGCGGGTGGGTATAGGGTTTTTTGGGGGCTGTGGGTGTATGTGGGGTGTGGGGGTATGTGTGGATGTAGGTGGGTATGGGAGGCTTGTGGAGGGGTTTGTGGGGATGTGTGGGTGAGCATGGGGTTTATGGTGTGTGTGGAGGGGGAGGGTGGCTGGTTGGAGTGTGTGTGGAGGTGCATGTGGGGGAGTGTGTGTCACTAGTACTGAGCAGGGCTCCACTCAGAGACCCATGGGTATATGTGGGGGGGGGTGCATGTGGGGAGGGTGTGAGGGGGTTTGGTGTTTGTGAGGTGTGTGATTGTGTGTGTGGGAGAGTATAGTTTTGGGGTTTGTGGGAGAGGGCTTGTAGGTATGGTGGGGTGTGCATGGGAGCCCCTGTGTGTGCCCCCCTGAGCTGGTCAGCACCTGCTTCTGCCCTGCAACAGCCTGTTGCGGCATCTCCCCACCACTGCCAGCAGTGCGCAGCCCCCTCACGCACTGCTTCTGCTCTAGACTGCCTGCCCGTGGTGTATCCTGCCATCCCCTGGGCATGCAGCAGGGCTAGGGCGGCTCTACACTGGATTCCCTTTCCCAGGCAGCAGCAGCTACTGGCCCCAGCTCTGCGGTACTGGTGGGGACCCGTGTGCAGCCCTGACCTGCCCTGTGCCTGTTGCAGACTCACCTGCTCATGCTGAACAGCTGCTGCAAGAGCAGCACTGGCAGGGCAGAAGTGTGCTTGGTGTGGGGGAAAAGCAGCCCCTTCCCCTCAGTGCTGCCCGGTGCCTGCACTGGGCTGCCCTGTGGCTCCTCTGCACTGGCTCCCTTGCCCCATGGGACAGCCGGGAGGTGGCAGTGACAGCGCAGGGCAGCTGAGCTGGGCTCTGAGCAGCTGCTGCAGGAAGCGGTGGGCAGTGCTGAGGGGGAGGGGCCACTTTTCCCTCATGCTCAGCACATTTCTGCTCTGCTCGAGCTGCTTTTGCTGCAGCTGTTCAGCATGAGCAGGCAAGTTTGCACAAGGTGTGAGGCAGGTCGGGTCTGCGCATGGGCCCTTGCAGGGCTGTGACCAGCAGCTGCTGCCACCTGGGCTGCCTAAAAAGGCAGTCTAGTGTGGGGCTGCCCCAGTCCCACTGTGTGTCCATGGGGCAGCAGGATACACCACCATGGGATGATGCCTGGGTCAGGTGGGATCAAGAGACCCACTGTGGGCTGAACAAAGCCCCTCTGTGGGCCAGATCTGGCCTGCGGGCCATATTTTGCCCACCCTTGGCCTAGTATCTGCCAGAACTCAAAAAGTTTAAATAACAATACATAAATAAATAGGGTTAAAAACACTCTAGTCAGATATAATATTGACAGTGCTTACTCTAAGCAACTTTTTTCAGAATACCATATGTGAACAAACTCATCAATAAGGAAATTATCTATACAGAATGCAAGAGAAGACTGTTGCATTCAATGACATGTGATATGCATTTCATTGATATGAGAACTATGTCATGTACAAGCTTTCAGGTCATAACATGTCATCTCTGAAAGGCCTTTTGCAATAATTACTAATCATATGTATCACAGTTCAGAACTATATAAGTTTGTGGAGTCCATAGCGTAATTAGTAGTTGAATGTTTAATTTGGGATAATTGATTTTCTTTTTCCTGATTTATATGCATCTTGGCTTAGCCATCGGGAATCTATAGTCCCATCAAATTTATTTCTTCATGAATACTGGGGCTTGGTGGAAAATAAGTACAATTCTACAACTGTCATTTAGATTTTTAAATGAAATTGTTTCAGTCATGTTCCACAGCCTGGCATTCATTATTTATGAACATCTGTGAGATCCACTTTTACAGCCCTCAGGTTTGTGTAAAAAAAAAAAAAAAATTGAAGGAAATTTTATAGTTCATTCTAGAAGTGCTCATGCACCAATCCACTTGGGAACCATATATAATTACCTTTTGATTTATCACAGTAAAGCAAGGCAGCCCAAATTCAAGGATACAAATTGATCCAGAATAACCCCCCCCCCCCCGAAATTAATCCAGTACATTTATACTAAGAATAAATTTAAAGAAATGTTGATCTTCTTAGAGATCTTTTCACAAATAGAATAAAAGAGCTAAATTCACCCAATTCTTTGGAAGAGCTGAGAAAATAGTTAAGAGCAGTCAGTCATACTTGCAAGGCTAAGCAAGTCTGTTTTTCCTCCGCTAAGTATTATCAGGACATCTGTCCTGATTTGAAGATGCAAGAAGCAAGGATTTTTTGAGGGTTGATGTATTTTATTAGTTCAACTGCATGTTTGGAAGAGATTTTAGACAAGCTTGCAGGCACAAAGGGTCCTTCTTCAGGTCATTTGATTTGAATAGATAGATAAGGCACAGGGTACAAAAATACTTAAGTATTGGATACATAGAATACTACGCATGAATCTGATCCGGAGAGATTCTGAATACTGGCAATACCTATTGACCTTAGTAGGAGTTTTGGATGCTTAGAACCACATGGGAGCTGGCCACTTATTTGGCTAGTGTGAAGTGCCTGAACCACTGGCTACAGATATATAGAATAGTCATTTATAAATAAAATCATTTTTCTTTTAGCATATTGCAAGGTGCTGCATGAGTATCCTGTGCTGCAGGTACTCAGAATTTTGCAGGTTCAAGTCCAAAATGGTAATCAATCATTATTCTATTTCCTTATATGTGTGAGAAGATTGATGATGTGGTGGTGGTTGTTGTTTGCACTGATGGCATGAAACAAAATAGGGACTCATTGTGGGTACTCACTAGGGAAACATTCAGGATAACACTGCAGTCTTGGAGAACTCACCATCTAATTGGAAACAAATAGACCAGTGAATGAAATGAGCAATAGTGAGAACTAGGAAATGTAACAGTAATATAACAAGTTGATAGTATAAACTAGCATAATTTGATAATTACAAACCGTTTGAACTTTTAAAATATAACTGAAAAAATAAATAGCAGTATTCAAATATGCTCTATGTAGAGAAACTGAAGCAGATTACATTAAGGCAAGTGGCTGTAAATATTTGAATAAATAAATAAGTAGCTGTCTTCAGTGAATTAATATTTAATGCATATTCACTTCACACCTTTCCTGTACACTTTGCACCTTACTGTATTGTGCTTCAAAAACAGCATGAAAAGGATCAAATTCAAAAGTGGCATGAGTTGGTGCTGTTTGCAATCAAAAGGGTTGCCCCTGCTAACAAAACGGTGAATTTGGCCAATCACATTTTTGTCTGACATTTACTGAAAAAGCCCCCTGAAACCTTGCTATGAAATACCAAATTTACTCAAATTCTAAATGTTTTTTCCCCCCATTTGACCTGAGCTTGGGGTTGAGGTCAGTCTTGGAGCTAAAGCCACAATTCAAGAGAGATGTGGATAACCTGGAGAGGGTCCAGAGAAGGGCCACTCGTATGGTTAAGGGCTTGCAGGCCAAGCCCTATGAGGAGAGACTGGGGCACCTGGACCTCTTCAGCCTCCGTAAGAGAAGGTTGAGAGGCAACCTTGTGGCTGCCTATAAGTTCATCACGGGGACACAGAAGGGAATTGGTGAAGTTTTATTCACCAAGGTGCCCCCGGGGGTTACAAGAAATAATGGCCACAAGCTAGCAGAGAGCAGATTTAGACTAGACATTAGGAAGAACTTCTTCACAGTTAGAGTGGCCAAGGTCTGGAATGGGCTCCCAAGGGAGGTGGTGCTCTCCCCTACCCTGGGGGTCTTCAAGAGGAGGTTAGATAACCATCTAGCTGGGGTCATCTAGACCCAGCACTCTTTTCTGCCTATGCAGGGGGTCGGACTCGATCTATTGAGGTCCCTTCCGACTCTAGAATCTATGAATCTATGAATATAAAGCCTCTGCCCTGGGCCACTGTCTCTGCCCTTTTCCTCTCCTCTACCTCCGCACCACTGCTTATCTTCCAATGCAGCACTGGGCCTGCTCTGGCCTGGGGCACGGAGCACGTGTTGGCTCTACAACTCCCTCTCCACTAGCAGCCCAGCAGCAGCAGTGGCCCTGGCCCTGGCCTACGCCCAGTCCCAAGACAGAGGTGCCCCTGCGAGAACCACTCTGTGGCTGGATAGTGACTGGAGCCAGTATGTGGTTCATGCCACAGCCTGGACCTGGGATGAAGGGTGAGTGGTGATGTGGGGGGGAGGGGAGGCAGATAGCAGGGGAAAAGATGCCAGGGGGCACAGGCATGGTGGGGGGGCAGGTAGAAGGTACCATGATGGGGAGTGCTAGGGTGTGCAGGTGGCAGGGGGAGGGTAGGTGGTAGGGAGTTAGGGGCAGAAGCAAAGTGAGGAGGAACCAAGGGGCAGGGGTTGGGCTGCTTGAGTCCATTGCCACCTGCTTCCCCACTGCCTGCCCCCCTGCTGCTGTGGTGTAGGGGGAATTTAAGGTAAACCTCCACCAATTTAAGATGAACATCCAACAATTCAATTCTATACATAGGAAATTATAAAAAGAATAGAAATTTTACATGTATAGAGTCCAATTATTGGGGGTTCATTTTGGATTTGGGTAAATAGGATAGTTTATGATGTTGAGAATGTAGAACAGAATATATAGATATATTTGTTAAAGAGGCAAAGTACCCTCTATTGAACTTTATTGCTGATGGTAAACAGCTGATCTTGCTTATTTTGTGTTTCTCCTGTAGTCCACCCATAGAAAAGGGTGACTGCTTTTATAATGAAGCACTTTGCTAAAGTAGCATTTGATATATGATACACATCTGATTGCTGCAAAGATATACAGCATCACAGTCCTCATAATTTGAAGCATTAGAATGTGATTTTTCCCACTCTAATTTCTGAACATGGATAGGCTAAGTGATTATGACTGTAATCTTTTGGTTTAACTTCTCATAAACAACAGGGCATGGCAGACGCTCTGCAGGTACAATGAACTACTGTGTGCTGTATGTAGTATCGCCTATATTTACTGTATAAGTACATATTTTAGGTGGTCATTTGTTGAACACGCTGCATGTATGGTTGCATGTCTTTGTTTGGTGGAAAGAGCTGTTTAATCTTAGAAAATTATGAAAAGATTGCAGGTATTATCATTTGGAAGCAATACTGTTAAAAGTAAACATGGATGCTTAAGGTTACACATTTTTTTAAATTCTTCTCTTTGTTCAGAAAAGTCTTTTAAATACTCCCTGTGGATTCTAATACTAGATCAGGATTGGGTATTCATTGCTCCTGATGGCTTTATTAGTTTGAAGTGAAGTTGTAGCCATCATGATGCAGGAATCATGCAAGAGGCAAGGATTTTTTGAGATGATATCCTTTATCAGACCAACTGCATGGTTGGGATAAAGTTAGACAGCATTTTGAATGCAAGATATTTTTCACAAGCCTTCTACTTGAACACTTGTCTATTTTATCCCAACCATGCAGTTAGTTCAATAAAAGATATCACTAAAAAATCCTTGCATCTGTTAATTTGATCTCTGTTCTTTGTAACAATAGTTGTATAAGTCTCTCAATAGTGAGAACAAAACAGTTGAAAAGACAGCATTTTAAATCTCATGAACTGACAGACAAAAACAGTAAAAATAAAGCAATGTGATAAAAATTGTAGTCCAGGAGTTCTGCCACCTATACCAGCCAAAGTTGCAGGTGCTGGGTAGGCAGCATGGGAGGGTCTAGAGTAGTGATACATCTGCCTTCTCCTTCTTCTGATGCCTGCTCCTGCCCTTGTGGGTGGGGCAGGACAATGTGGCCTGGAGCTGAAAAAGCCCATAGTTGGGTGTCTCAGGACAATCCAGGGACCTTGGATGGCATGATGAGTGCCCACATGATGCAGCATGGTGCAGCTGGCGGAGGCACATGGTGTGACACGGGAACACTGGTTCAATGTAGTGTGTGTGGGAGGCATGCAGCCCTGTGCAGTGGAGGATATGCACACAGCACAGTGTGGTGTAATGGTGGGGGGGGCGTGGCGTGAGGGCCCATGTTGCCTGGCATGCAGTCTAGAAGACATGCAGCCCAGGGGGAGAGTTGAACAGCTCTGCTGCAATAGGTAAGTTGAATACTACTGTTATGGACTTACTTAATACACAGTTTCATAGATGTCATGGATATTGTGAAATCCAGGATTGTCTGCAGAATGTGCAAAATCATCAACCCCCTCCCCTCCCCCCCCAATAAAAATAAAATCTTCGCTCCTCAGTGGAAGCTAGTGATCCTCGCTGCTGGGAGGAGAAAGCACTGGCTGGCGGGGCGGCATGAACAGCAGCAATCAGGATGGTGGCCACCCCTTCATCCCTGTCCTCACTCCCCTGGGCCTCTCCACCAATCAGTGGACGCTACTGTAAAATGACCACGGAATTAGTACTTCACATCGTGATCAACCCATGGTAAATCCCCCTGTGATTTAGGTAGGCTCCTAACTATTGTACATATCTATGGTAGCAGTGTGAGATGGCAGCATCTTATGAAGTGTTAATGGGTCCATCCAGGTACTCTACCAGCTACTCCAGCGAAGTAGCAGGTGTTGGGTTTAGAGGCCCACCGTGGAGGCCTTGTTACTCCCCACTGCCAGCGGTGTCTGCTGTAGTCCAGGAGTTCTGCCACCTATACCCGTCAAAGTAGCAAGTGCTGGGTAGGGAGCATGGGAGGGTCTAGAGTTGTGAAAAGGAGTATACACATGTTGGGATGCATCATCACGTTTAAAGCAACAGACATTTTTTCTCCAGTTAAAAAAGAAATTATAAGCTTTACTAATATGTTAGGGGCTTAGGGCTGTATAATTTAGTTTAAAATTGAAGCAAAAGACAAATATAAATTAACTGGAATGAGTTATAAACAATCTACAGGACTGTAAAATAAGAACTTCATTACCAGGAGCAGCTAACAGACTACAGAATTGCAGAACAAAGGATAGCTTGATTGGTGGAACATTTAGACCATTAAAAAGAAGGGAGGGCCATTGTGACAGGCACGGAGCCTCAAGGAAAAACTTACCCTGATCAGGTGAGAAGTGGAGCCGGTGGGATGCCACGCTGGAACAGAAGCAGGGTGAAAGTGAAACTGTGGCGGGGAAAAACACTTCATGAAAAGAAAAAAAAGGAACAGCAGAGCCGAGAGGAGCTGGGGCCGGCTCCCACGTTGGCACGGGTGCATTTTATGGCAGCATGTCGATGCTGATCTGCCGGCCGGCCCCCTGAGGCTGTTGGGGAAAACTCGGATGAGATAACATCTGAATCTAACTGGCATAAATTCAGAACACCAGAGTCTATACTGTATCACAACTAGCAAACTGGAAACAACATCTTTGGTTGGCATTACGTGGGATGTAGGGGAGGTAGAGCCCCAAGCAGGAAGAACAGTCAGGAAGATTGAAGGAAGGCACCAGGAAGGGTGGGACAAACCGTATTCCTCCAAGTTAAAATAATTTATTCCAGCAAGATGTGGCAGGCAAGACCCTCTGGGGAGCCTTCCAAGATCTGACCTAGTAACAAGCTGTCTCTTCCTCAAGCAATGGTGAAACCAGAAAAGCCCATACAGACGAGGCGCACGGGTGACTGGCATGGGAGACTACAGTCATTAACACCTCTGGAAGGAAGAGTTTAGAAGAGATCAAGTAGATTATAATGAGCCATGTAGTCAGCTGACTTCCTGGCAGTAGCAGCAACATTTCTATTCAGGCAGTACTGCCAGGAAGTCAGTTTTAAACTTGGGGGGGGGGGCAGGAATCAAAGTGGAGGCATACAGGTGCACCAGTGAACCCCACTTGGATCCACCTCTGGCAGGGAGGCCTGCATCAGAGTTGCTGTCACTCTGATGCTGAGGATCACTGCTCTGGCTTCTGAGGAGCAATGCTTTGGCTACTCCCCTTTGCACTGAAACTGAGGACCACCCTACTACAGACCTCTGCTCAGCTTAGGTATAATCATCATTGTATAAGTCTGCATTAACAAAATTTAGATGCCTATAAACTTTACAAATTTGGAAGGGCAGGTTGGTGGACAGAAAATGTGATCCACCTGCCATTTACAACTGCACACTTTAACCTCAAAACAGTATAACTAAGCCCACAGACAGTGAAAACAGGTGTGAGTGGACCCACCTCCTCCCCCCAAACAAGCATACTAATGAGGGTATGCAGATAAAGCATACACAAAGTTACCACTATAGAACATAACCAGAAATTCCTTGCTGGTAGTTATTTCAGGTACTCTCTTCCTTCATGCTGTATGGTCTAGTTTCATTTGTCTGGGGAAATGTGAATGAAAGAGGTATCTATTTAGTTGACAAATGTGTGCATTATACTGTAGGGTTTGGAATTGCATCACTTACCGCAATGTGATACCCATGTTGGACTTTTAGAGAAAATGTCTGTTTTTGTTTGAAAATATTGCTGTTGAATGTGTTTGCTCTTACTGTACTATTATCAGTTTCTGCTCTTAGTGACTGGGTGCCATATTGAAAACAGTAACTTGACATGTCTCTGATTAAAACAATATCTGTAGAGAGGCTCTGTTGAAAGAAAACTTACTTTCCTGCTTTGGAATACGTTTCTATGGGTATGTGTGTTTGTTTCATAGTTTCATAGTAGTTAGGGTCAGGAGGGACCTGAACAGATCATATAGCCTGACCCCCTGCCACAGGCAGGAACGAATGCTGAGTTCACAAGACCCCAGACAGGTGATCATCTAACCTTTTTTTTAATTTAAACCAAGGTAGGGGCGAGGACCACTTCCCTAGGAAGTTGGTTCCAGATTCTGGCCACCCTAACTGTAAAATATTGCCTCCTGATCTCCAGCCTAAACCTATTCTCTATCAGCTTATTACCATTGTTCCTCGTCATGGTGCTGGGGAGAAAAGGGCTCTTCCTATTTGCTGATGATCTCCCCTGATGAGTTTGTAGGCAGCCACCAGGTCCCCCCTCAGCCTCCTCTTGCCGAGGCTGAACAGGTTCAGGTCCCTCAGTCTCTCCTCAGAGGGCCTGTCCTGCTGCCCTCTCACCAAATGGGTGGCCCTCCTCTGAACTCTCTCCAGGCTGGCCACATCCTTTTTAAAGTGTGGCGCCCAGTACTGGACACAGTACTCCAATTGCAATCTGACCAATGTCACATGGAGGGGGAGTATCACCTCTCTGGACCGGCTTGAGATGCATCTTTGGATGCATGACAAGGTATGGTTGGCCTTGCTGGCTGCGGTCTGGCATTGGTGGCTCATGTTCATCTTGGAGTCAATAATGCTGCTAGCTCAGCTGGCTGGGGGGTGGGTGGTTTGTGGTGCAGGTGTGGTTCACTTCGGGTGGCAGCAGGGCAGAGACCCCTCTCTCAAGGCTGCCGCATCTGCATCCTGCGCCCCTCTACCCTCCTCCCTGAGTAAAGTGCCCCCCTGTCCTGGCTGGACAGCTTGTCCCAGCCCCAATTCCTCCCTCCCTCCCTCCCTCCCCCACACCCCTTTTCTCCCCCCAACCCCAACCCCAACCCCAACAGACTTACCAGCTGGAGGCAGCTGTGTCAGTTACCTGTTTAGTCTATGGCTGAGTCTCTGAAGTGGCTGATTATTTTCCAAAGCTTTTCTGAATTGATTTGGATGCTTCAAATTGATTCAGAGCTTTTAATTGGTTTCCTGATTTGATTCGGAGAGTCGGTCCCCAAATTGGGCCAGATCTTCTCTGAATTGAATCAGCTACTGAAGCTTCTCATAGCCTTACTTGACAACTTCCTCTTCTCTAGCATCCCTTTCTAGTCTATCAGAAGCTTGGCTATTAAATTAACCTATCTCTGCTGCTAATTTGGGTATGTTTTCCTCTTTCTTAATCTCTTTACAAACTACTGTTTTTCCATATCTGAACAGCTCCTCCTCAGTGGTCCTCACTCACAGTAGTCGGGGACAGATTTTGCATAAACTGGTTTGAGCTCAATCAGTTAAGTCTGATACTACATTCAACCAGGTTTATCTCAAACTGGTTTCGTCCATTTTGAAATTGGTTTATGTGCACTGCATGTCTGTTCTGTTACAGGTTTAAATCAGTTTCTGATCACTTACACTGGTTTGTGTGTAATATCTGTTCCTATGGGAACTTGAAGAAAAAAAATCCTTCTCTAATGTATGCTGACCTATGCAGTCAGTGTGGTAGAGATGACATCTTTTATTAGACCACCTAGACAGTTGCAAACAAAATTTTTCTTTATTTGCAAGCTTTTGAGCACATGTAGCCTTCCTCAGGCATAGGAGAATGCAAAGATTGTAAAATTTCTTCCAAGTAGAAATGAAAATTCATATTGTACAGGAGAAAAGTTGGAGCAGTTTATTTACCTCAAAGGTGTTTGATGGCAAGCAGGATATTGAATTATGCTTTGTTTTTGTTAACATGTTTCATATTTCACAGGAGGATTGGTGATGGAAACATATTGACCTAATTTAGACATTGTCAAACAATTTATGAGCCACTCTAAAAGAAACGAGTCAGGAACTTACAGTGAAGCACAGACTAATGCTGATGATGTACCAGCTAGTAAAGTTCCTTAAATCAAGGAAGAAACAAATAACTAATATAAAAAAATGGGTGCTCGATGTTGTGAATCTTTTCAAAATATCACATAGAAGGAGATTAGTGCTATGACTTTCATGCTGTTCATTTTGGTGTTGATCTCTTTTGGCCTGAGTGAGCAGTGCCCTGCAGATTGTTTTTGTTAGGAGAAATCAATGATCTAAGTCAGGGTAGAAGTAAATTGTAGGTTTCTTTCTTGCTCAGTATTTCTAGTTATCTTCATCCATTCAGTGTTGTGTCCATGGAACATTTTGTCTGGGGGCCAGGCTTCTGACTTTTCTGCATCTTGTGTGCACAGCTGGAAAAGAGTCCCTTCATCTCTGTATTTTAAACTACTCCAGGAGAAAATCTGACTCTCTGGGATAGAGGGCTTTTTTGTGTTTGTTTTTATTTGGTGGGCTCATGTGTCCCATTGCTCTGGAAGGTTGTTTTTGATTGTTATCTCACTACAATAAAGGGGACACTTATTTGTTTTGTTGATGCAGCATGAAAGATGGATGTGCTAAACCTTTCCCTAGAAAGAAGACTGTTTTGATTGCAGATATTAGCATGCTTCAGTATACAGCATATTTCCATTAAAGGAGATGAATAATGTGACCTTATGAGCTATAGATGCTTGAGTTTTGGTTGAAAACTGCTTTATATTCCCAGCATGCCCAGACAAGTTTGGGTGAGGCCAGGGTTTATATGTAAAGCATTTTCTTTAATGTTAAAGATAGTGATAATTAAAAAAATAGGATCTTGTTATGCAAGACATATTTTATATCCAAATATTCTATTTCTCTGAGTATATGTCTTATTAATACAATGTAATGTGCTTTTTCTGTGTATGGATATTTACTTAATTGAAACTGCCTGGTCACATTGCTTAAGGGCACATCAAAATGTGCTGTTTCTGCATGGAAGGGCACTTCTTCATATAACAGTCTCAGCTTCTGCCCTGCCAATTTAGTGCTCCATAGTAGTTGGATACCTATTTTTTAAAAACAGCATTTGATGTTTTGGTTAAATGAATAGGACTGTGCAGTGTGTGTATGTGATTATTTTTTCCTCAAAATGTGTGAATTTTCTTATTTTATACAGCATTTCAAATTTAGGTGATTTTACTCTCTTTTTTTTATAAATGTAGCCTGTGGGCAAGGGAACATGCTGAGACTCTAAATGGAATAAACACATAGCAAAAGCCAGTGTGACCCATATTCCAAAATCAAAACAATGTATATACTTCTCCTGCAATTCTTTCTTATGTCCAATTTTATTACATCTTTTGGGTGTAAGAAGAGTTAGAATACAACATTTTAGTTTTAACTTGCCTAATTCTTTCCTGAAAGACTCAGGGAGCTATGTCTTTTATAATGGAACAGTACTTACCAGATTATGAGCTCAGGGAAGAGACACAGAAATCAAGAGCCACATTCAGTTATTGTAGCTGTAACCCCAGCACGAATTTGCTAGAAATAAATCTAGCCAGACAAACTTGATCTCCTTTTTTTGACAAACTAACTAGTTGAGCATACAAAGGGAGTATGGTGGATGTAGTGTACTTGGAGTTTAGTAAGGCTTTTGACAAAGTCCTGTACAAACATCTTATAAACAAATCGGAGATATGTAGGCTAGACAAAACGATGAGGTAGATAGATAACTGGCTTAGTAGCTGTAAGTAAAGGTTTATTATAAGTGGGCCATGTTGTATTGGCAGGGGATTTGGAGTAGTATCCCATGGGAATTTGGCCTGGTCAGTGCTGTTCAACATGTTTATTAATAATTTGTATGCCAGAATAGAGAGCTGCCCGAAAAAATACGCAGACAACACAAAACTAGGAAGGACTGCATATACATTGGAGACAGGAACAGAATTCAGAAGGATATTGATAAATTTGGAAAGCCGGGCTAGAGCCAACAGGATAAGTTCAATGCAAGGTGTTATACATTGGGAAGAAATAATCAAGAACACAAATACAAAATGGGTGACAATTGGCTGAATACAGCACTGTGGAAGTCTTGATGGACCAGAGACTCAACATGAGTCTTCAGTAGGATGCAGCTGTACAAAAGGTGAATGTGGTTTTGGGCTGCATCTATAGGTGCAATATATGGGAGGTGATAATTCCTCTTTACTCAGCACTGGCTAACTCACATCTAGAGTATTATGTGCAGTTTTGGGCTCCGTATATTTAAAAGAATGTGTCGAAGTTAGGGTCCAGAGGTGGGCGACAAAAAGGTAAAGGGATTGGAAAGCAAGCCATATGAAGGGAGGTTGAAAGAAATAGGGTATGTTTGGCTTGCTGAAAAAGCGATTAAGGGGGGACATGATGGCATGGACTTGTGGGTTTTTTTGCCTTCGTTTGTGAGGAGCATGGTCTTCTTTCTTGGATCTCTTGAGTATATTATAACAAACTACTTTCTGTCCTTGCAGTGGCACGACATAGACAGTACCCTCACCCTGCTGTTACATTTGGCAATTTACACTATTCTTCAAGTATTCAGGCATTGTGTCTAGTAATAGTACAAAAGGCTTATTTGTGCAGTTTTAGGATAGGTTGGACAGGCACTTGTATAGGATGGTATACTTGTATAAATAAGGGTGATCCTGCCTTGAGCAGGGGTTAGACTAGATGACCTCCTGAGGTCCCTTCCAGTCCTACTTTATTATGATTTTATGATGAAAAATAAATGCTTAGTGGCCTAGTGTAATCTGGATGTTATACCCCAAATGTGCACTTCTGAACTATTTGAAGATTTAATTTTTTTGAATGTCAGGTTATTTTTCTAATTATCCCCACAAAAAGACTCTGGTACATCATCAAATTAAGCAATCCTAATTATTTTCTGGAGATCATGCAGTACTTCTTAACCTTTGTAGCCTGATGAACCCAGGATAATTTGCTTGATTTAATTCTCTACAACAAAATACAAAGTATGTTTAATGAACATAGATGGTTTTCTTTGTAATTTCCATAAGTAAACCACAGTAACTCAAAGTGAGAAGAGTTATAGTGAAATTGACACTGTACTGGAAACTTAGCTATTTGAAATATCTTTACATCTTACCTGGTATCTTCATTTCACATAAAATATTTATCATATTGACATAATATTTAATTGATTCTATAATATTAAGGAATTATTTTAAAAATAGGTTCGTGTCTAAGGCCTCTGGTCTCCCTCGCACCAATCTAAATCTTGAGTAACTCAGCTGATCTCACTGGATACGGATGAGACTCTGCATTTACACCAGTATGATTCGGCACTCTTCCTCCTAGCTAATCCCATTACCTTGAAGTGCACTATGACTGAGCAGCGTGCAGCCCCTGTTCTCTTAACTGCTATACACTTCATCCCCCCATCATAGCTCAAGCAGAAGAGTGAACCAAGGCCTCTGGCAGACCTGGCATTTATCACCCAATTAATATGTTAATTGGGTAATAAATTGTGACATAACACACATTCAAGTAATTTATCACCCAATAAAAATGGCCAATGAGCCACAAAAATGGTGAAGAACAAAATGTTATTTGTTTAATCTAGAACACTTTCTAGCACATTTGTATCTGGCTTTAATTTGAACCTGTGGCATGTTACACCATTGGTGACACATTGTGGGGGGCCTTAGGGGGGGGGGCATGTGCCACCCCAGATTTCTGTGCTGACAGATTTCTGTCCTTTAATCTTTCATGTTCCCTTGTATGCACTTTTCCCCTGTCCCCCCCTCCCTTCTGATTAGTGGAGGGCTCTCTCCTGATCAGCAGGGCATGGGGCTACAGGTTGGCTGGACCCAGGGCCTGGCAGCAGTGGGGGTGGTGGCAGCGGCATGATTTCCGTGCCAATGGTGGGGCGTGAGGCTGTACCCCACCAGACCTAATGCCTGGCAGCAGCAGGGGCAGCAGCAGCAGCAGCAGTAAGTTGTGCACCCCACTCTGGCAGCGATGCGGAGTTGTGCCCTCACAATGTCAACACTTACACATCACCTATGTGTTACACACACTCCAACATCCCAGTGTGGACTGCTCCCTCTCCAATTCCCTCCTCTTCTCTGAGCTGTCAAACACAGTCTGCATTTGCCCTGGGGCTTGACCCTTCTCAGGGACACTTCTGGGATCTTTGGGCTGCAGGCAGACCCCTTTAAAGATCGTGGTGTCAGCAGCCTGTGATCTGGGAGCAAGGGTCAGCAGTGCTTCAGTATCCCAGGCTCCAGATGGGCTTAGGAACACTACAGAGCCTGCTTGCAGCTTGGGATACTGGAGCATTGAGTAGTGATATTCCCAAATCCTAGGCTGCAGGCACTCCTGGAACTTCCAAGGTCTTACAGGCCTCTCACTGAACCCATCTCGGGGAATGAGGGAGCTATGGAGCAGCCCTCTATCTCCCTGTCTGGGGGGTGTGCCTTTGCATTTGCTCATGCTCCAACCAGGGGGCTTTAAACATATGGCTTTCCGCAGTACTTCATTTTTGTCATTCTGTGAAGTTTGTAGTTCAACAAAAATAATGTCTGCCATGGGTCCAAGTCTACTGAGGGCAGAATTGAATTCTTCGTAGTCAAGTAGGAATAGTCATCTACCTTTTGACAAGACGGAAATATTGTTGCTGAGAAAAGTAATTAAATTAAACTTGGGACCATGTAACAAATAACCCTGTAGCAACAATTATAACTAAAACATTATGTAAATTGAGTAAATTCTTATTCTGAAAGATAAAGGTAGATATGAGCCATTTGGACTACTACAAGCATAGTGCAACACAATATCTGCTAAATTGAAGAGATCAGAAAGGCATTTTGTTTAGAATAAACAATATATGTGTCAAATACGATATCTAAATATGACACGGTCTACTGCAAGGGTGAAAAAGATAAAGTCTGGCCTGTGGAGTCCTATCATCTGGCTCTGTTCTCTGGCCACAGTGCTGTCCATTGGTCTTGAATTGGACCTGCACACCACTCTGGTGAGTGTTGGATGTCCTCGGGTATGGGGAGCATAGGGCTGATCCTGGGCATATGCTACTGCCTGCAGTCAGGACTGGTCTGGCCCTGTGTGCTGGATCCAGTACATGGGGCTGGTCTGCCGGCCTGATTTGGCACAAGGATTGGCCCAGTGTCACTCATCTGGCCTATGGGACTTGATGAGTTTGACACTCCTGGTCTACTATGTACCTTACTGATCAGTCACTGATCACCAGGGAACCTACCAAATTCATGGTGGAAGTAGAGTACATGGTGGCTCCTTAAATCTTTCATGTTCCCTTGTATGCACCTTGCCCCTGGCTCCCCCCTTGCTTCTGATTAGTGGAGGGGCCCACTGCTCCCTCCTGATTAGCAGGGAAGCTAAAACCATGGTTTTAAACATGGTGCCATTTTTTGCCTCTGCACCAGCCAGGAGCAAACAGTAGGGACATCCAGGGCAACACAGCCAATCAGTGGGAGGAGGCAAAAATGGCACCATATTTAAAACCACAGTTTTTGCCTCCTTGCTGATCAGGAGCAAGCCACAATTAGGGCCTTCCCCCCCCCCCCCACCAATCAGTGAGGGGTGGAGGGTCTGGGGGAACCTACAAGATTAAAGGAGCCACAGCACATCCCACTTCTACCATAGTTTCATAGTTGTTAGGGTTGGAAGGGACCTGAGCAGATCATCAAGTCTGACTCCCTGCCATGGGCAGGAAAGAATGCTGGGGTCAAACGACCCTGGCTAGGTGATAATCTAGCCTCCTTTTGAAGACCCCCAGGGTAGGAGCGAGCACCACTTCCCTTGGAAGTTAGTTCCAGCTCCTAGCCGCCCTGACTGTGAAGTAGTGCCTCCTGATATCTAGCTTAAATCTACTCTCAGTCAACTTATGGCCATTATTCCTTGTTACTCCCAGTAGTGCTCGGGGGAACAGAGACTCTCCCATTGCCTGCTGGTCCCCTTTGGCCAGTTTATAGATGGTCACCAGATCCCCTCTCAGCCTTCTCTTGTGGAGGTTGAACAGTTTCAGGTCCTGTAGCCTCTCCTCATAGGGCCTGCCCTGCTGTCCCCGACCATGAGAGTGGCCCTCCTCTGGACCCTCTCGATGCTGGCCACATCCCTCCTGAAGTGTGGTGCCCAGAACTGGATGCAGTACTTTAATTGCGGCCTGACCAATGTCACATAGAGGAGGAGGATCACCTCCTTGGACCTGCTTGTGATGCATCTGTGGATGCACGACAAGGTGTGGTTAGCCTTCCTGACTACGTCCTCACATTGGCGGGCCATATTCATCTTGGAGTCGATAGTGACTACAAGATCCTTTTCTGCCTCTGTGCTGATGAGAAGGGAGTTCCCCAGCCTGTAGGTGTGATGCTAGTTCTTCATCCCCAGGTGCAGTACTTTGCACTTGTCAGTATTGAAACCCATCCTATTCTCATCTGCCCACCCCTGTGACCTGTCTAGATCTAGTTGTAGCCTGTCCCTGTCTTCTAGCGTGCCCACTTCTCCCCACATCTTAGTGTCATCTTCAAATTTGAGCAAGGTACTTTTCACCCATTTGTCCAAGTTGCTGATGAAGATGTTGAACAGTGTGGACCTGAGGACGGAGCCCTGAGGAAGCCCACTGCCCACATCCCTTCAGGTCAAAAGTGACCCATCCACCACCACTCTCTGGGTGTGGCCCTCCAGCCAGTTTGCCTAGACAGTCAGATGGGTCGCATCGACACCACAGTTGCCTAATTTTTTTAATGAGAATGGGGTGAGAGATAGTGTCAAGGCCATCCTAAACTCCAGAAAGACTACGTCCACCACGACAACTACATCCAGGGCTTTTGTGACCTGGTTGTAGAAGGCAACCAGGTTAGTCTGACAGGACCTGCCTCTAATGAACCCATGTTGATTGCCCCTAAGCATAATCTCCCCTGCTGGTCCCATGCAGAAGTGCTCGTGGATAATTTTCTCAAAGATCTTTTCCAGGACTGAGGTAAGACTAACCGGCCTAATTTCCTGGGTCCTCCTTCCTCCCTTTTTTGAAAATGGGGACCACATTCGACCTTTTCCAGTCCTCTGGCACCTCGCCAGAACACCACAAGTGCTTGTAAAGCTGTGCCAGGGGTCCTGTAATGACCTCTGCCCATTCCCTCAGCACTCTGGGGTGGAGATTGTCAGGACCTGCTGATTTGAACATGTCTAGTCCCACCAGAAGTTCCCTGACTAGGTCCTCACTGACCCTGGGCCTGGCTGCACCTCCCCTGGGTCCGTCCGGGATCCTGGTGGGGGGGGGATGTCCCAGTCCCTGCTCCGAAAAAAATGGAGGCAAAGAATTTGTTAAAGAGGTTAGTTTTGTCATCTGGTGCGACCACCAGATTTCCAAGCATGTCCTGCAGAGGCCCCATGTTACCCGGTACCTTCTTTTTACCCACTATGTCTTTAAAATAGGACTTCTTGTTATCTTTGATCCGGGTTGCTAGTCCCAGTTCTGTCTCTGCCTTAGCCTTCCTAACAGCCCCGCTACAATCTTGAGCAATGGAGGTATAATCCTGCTTGGTGATGGCCCCTCCCTTCCATTGGGTGTATGCCTCCTTTTTAGTTTTGAGACATTCCTGGATGCTTTTGGTGAGCCATGTGGCCTTTTGAGCACTCTTGCCCACTTTGATCTGCATTGGTACTGTCACCCTTTGGGCTTGGAGGATCGTCTCCTTAAGGAACAAGCACTCTTCTTGGACTCCCAACTCCCCTCCCCTCCGGCACCTCAGTGCCTCCCCAATTAGTCTCCTTACCTCATTGAAATCCACCCTTCTGAAGTCTAGGGCTCCTGCTTTGCTGCAGGCCTTTGATACCTTGTGCTGGATGGTGAATTCCAGTAGGCAATGATCACTATCGCCCAGGTAGTCGAGCACCCGCAGTCCCCTCACCGGGTCGTCACCTGTGGCCAGGACCAGGTCCAACAAGGCATTTCCCCTGGTGGGACTGTGCACCTCCTGGGTCAGATGGAGGTCCTGTAACTTGGCTAGGAACCTATGTGAGCGTACTTTCCAACAGATGTCATGACTTGGTGTTTATGGGATTAGATTCAGTACCTGGGCGTGTAGTTCTAGTTGGTTGTTGTCCACTGTCCTATGTTCCTGAGGGCTCCACCATCCTCTACACCCTCGCCCGTTCCGCCGGGTATCAAACCGTCCTTTTGTCACTGTTCGGCCATCGGGTTCTCTCCCGGGGCCTCTGTCAAAAAAAGAAACCAAGTGCTCCCATCCTGGATTATTGTTTACCTGTCTTTTGGCAACAACAACAACAAAAAATACACTCAGTGAGGTTACTTTCTCCTTCACCTCTTCCCGTCTTTACGGCAGCTCTTCTTGAGTCTCTTGTTGGGGTCATTACCATCCCCTCACCCACACTGGGACCACCATTGATAATTTGTCCTATCACCCCTTTTAGGGTTTTTATGGTACCTTTCTTCTGGAGTGCCCCTCTACTAGGGTCTTTACGGTACTTTCCCCAGCCCTGCCGGCTGCCGGCAAGATTGCAAGTGGTTCCTGGTACTGCCACTCCACCGATCTTTCCTCCAAGTCTTCTCTGGAGAGCTCCCTCTCTGCAGGAGCCTCCTGCCGGCATTCCAGGTCACTCTCAAGTTTTCCCACAGCGTTGCTCGCCCGGTTCCTCTCCTTCTGGTCCTGCACTCTCTCCTCCTGCCTGCTCTGGGCTCCTCTTTATAGTGAGGTTTGAATTCCCAGCCCCTCCCCTCCAGAAACACCTGGGTAAGGAGTATTTCTGCCTGGCTCTTTGGGGCTGGGGCAGCTGCTTCTATCTTTGGCCAGTGCTCCTTTGCCCCCTGTGGCTCTCTCTGTCTCACATGGATCCCACCAAGTTTCAGTGAGCCCCACTATGTCTAGGTTTGTGTTAGCTAGCAGGAGGGCAAGTTCCTCCTGCTTGATCCCCATACTATGAGCATTAGTGTAGAGGCATTTAAGGCCTCCTGAGGGTGTATGCACCGCCCCTCTAATCCCAGGACTATCTGGACCCCTGTCTCTTACCCGCGTACTTCTTGTGCTCGTCGCCTGTCTTGGCTGGGCTGTTCTTGTGGGTGTATCTTGGTTTGGTGTTCCATGGCTCCATAAATTCGGTAGGTCCCTACTCATCAGAATAGGGCTGTGACAAGACTAGTGATCATGTTCATGACTTAAGAACAGCGGAAAATGTACTGAGGCAAAAGGAACTGCTCATGGTGACATTTTGTAGATGTGTAAACTCAAACTATCCTTAAGTCTACACACGTAAATCAAATTTGTCAGTGGAAATCCCCTCCCTACATCCAGAATCAGTGACCTCAATAAAAACATTTCAGTGGGAGAAGAATCATGGGTCTTTCCACAGTGAATTGTTCTGTGTGTATGTGTGTTTTTCAGGGCAAGGGAATAGAGGTGGTGGTAGCAATTATTTGGAAAGGAAAATTTAGGATCTAACTTGATTTAACCAAAATAAAATCTGAGTTGGTCCATTTTCATGAACACTAGCTATTAAGGTGAACTCTCTTTAGCTTTTCAGAATCATCTAATATTTATTAGTTAACATGTTTTTTTTTTCAGTGTGCAGGAAATGAAATAATTATGAGCTCTGAATTGAGGATGACTTATTTTTCTTTCCTCACTGATTACTCGTAATTTGTAGGAATACTTATTTCTTTGATTATATTTCCACTTTGTGTTTGTGTGAGTTCCTAAACAAAAACCTTTCCTTTCCATCACTAAGCAAGTTTTTAACCTATTATGAACAGTAAATGGAATTTGGGGCCAGATTCTGATCTTGGAGTATTCAGCTGATCTGAGTAAAATCAGAAACTGGATCATGTATTGAAATTCACAACTGTTTAATGGAGGAAGAATGAATAATTCTGGAAATGTTGTACTTCATTGAATCCTAGCAATAGCATCCATATATCAGATGTAACATTTTCAGAATAAGGAATCTATACCCATTGTTCTTTCGGATAACAAAATGATCATGTATATGTTAACTTTTATTCTTTATATTAACTTACTGTTCACTTAGCTTTAAGATTTTGAGTAGTCTCCATTGACTTCAAGGGCTCATCCTCAATAGCCTAAGTTAAGTACAAAAGTCTTTATGATCTTTGGGTCTTGGTTTGTAAGTCCTTATTCTTTCTGGAATCAGGATTGCCATGTTATTACTTGTTTCTGCATTGCCTATGATAAGGGTGGCCAGCCTGTGGCACAGGTGGCATGGGGAGCTGGTGTGTGTGGCATGTAGGAGTTCAGGGAGGTGGCAGAGCAGCAAATAAGCCAGGGAGGAGAAAGCAAAGGAGTAGATCAGGCAGAGAGCACAGGACAGAAAGCAAATCAGCAGGGCAAGGGGATTGAAGTGGCATTTGAAGTAGGCACAGGGCTAATTTGTGTCATGCCTCCCCAAAAGGTTGGCCCTCCATGGCCTATGATATTGGAATCTGGAACCTCCGTGGGTATTCCTAGACATTAACATATAAACATAGCAGACTGGTCAAAAGAAACTTATAATCAAAAACACCTTCTCCTAAGAGTAAAGATTAATTCTTTGCTGTTGTTTGATACAAATCCAAGGGTTGATTTATCTGTTACTTAAATGCCTGTTTTTTTCACAGAGTTTCTGAATAATGGTATCAGTGGCTATTGTGGCTGTTCAGAAATTTTAAACATTGGAATTGAAGCATTTAACAAGAGCATTAGCATTGTTGCAAATTGTGGCTGCAGATTATCTATAAAATGCAAGCAAGAAAATAATTCTTCATGAAGTTGTCCTATTCTGCTAGTATTACCAGAAAGAAAATATCAGAGTTCTGGAGAATCCCTATTATATGGTTTATACAATGTTTGGCTTCATGCAATCACTTGTCAATTTGATTTACTTGTATTTTGTATAATTTCTATTTAGTGATTTAAATATTGTGCAGACTTCTCTGATCTTGAGTCTCAGCATTTCCCTGAAGGGACCCTTAAATGAAGATTATAACAAAAAATAGTCCTTTACATACACAGCAGTGAAGTGCTGTGAATTCTCGGCTGTCCTAATTTGTAAGGGTGGGGAAATGTAGAAAGCTATTGCCCTAAAGGCTGCAACTGCAGTTCCTATACTTGGGAACTCTCTGATGCCAAGCAGCAGAATGACAATTCATATTTAAAGTACATGGCTGCCTGAACAAGATTTTCGTACAACAGCAGATTAAGAACTGATGGCTGACAGCCTGTATGTGTAGTACTGTCCTACTTGGATCCCTTTAGATCCCTAACTACTGAACAGCCAACCAAGCTATCTTCTACCTGCACCTGGAGAGTATATGAATGGGAAAGCTGGACAACTGTTTATTTTTTTGCAGCCAATAATCTCCAGAATGCAGATTATCCCACTTAAGATAGCCAAGCTTCAAATTTTAGTTCAACTGCTGCCAGAGTTGTGTTGATATTGAGTCACTGGGTTATTTTTCTGTCTGTGATATGGAATGAATAAGTCCTTAATATTCTTTTTCTCTGTAGGCTGTTCAAAGTTATAATGTGAGATTATAAGAAGCAAAGTGTTTGAAAAAGCAAGGTCAGAAAGTACCATTAAAATAAATGGCAAAGTTGAAAGATGATCAAGAAGTCATAACCAGTGTACTAAAAATCACTTGCAGAAGTTTGGAGAAGCAAATTAGCCTGTTTTCTTTTTACAGTCTTGGTCAGGAGTTGGCAGCCTAAAACCTGTGGGCCACATCCAGCCTGTCAGTTGATTGCATCTGGGACACGGGTGGCAATTTGGTGATGAAGGGTATCAGCAGCTTTTAGTAGCAGGTGGGTTGCAGATGGCAATTTTTTGGTGGGGTAATCAGTGGCTGGGAGAGTGACAGTGATAGGGTTGCAAGCAGTGGCCCACCTTTGGACGTAGCTGCTTTACTTTGGCTCACTGCTCCTAAATGATTGCCAACCACTGGCTTAGGTTGTACAAATTAGTAAAGCTTGCCTGTCTTATCAGAAGACGTAGTCAGTAAGGCTAACTGCACCTTGTCATGCATCTATAGATGCATTACAAGCAGGTCCAAGGAGGTGATCCTCCCCTTCTATGTGACATTGGTTAGGCCACAGTTGGAGTACTGCATCCAGTTCTGGGCACCGCACTTCAGGAGGGATGTGGATAGCATCGAGTGGGTCCAACGGAGGGCCACTTGCATGGTCAGGGGGCAGCAGGGCAGGCCCTACAAAGAGAGGCTATGGAACCTTCCACAAGAGAAGGCTGAGAGGGGATCTGGTGGCTGTCTATAAACTTACCAGGGGGGACCAGCGGGGAACAAGAGACTCCCTGTTCCCCCGAGCACTAGCAGGAGTAACTAGGAATAGCAGCCACAAGTTGACTGAGAATAGGTTCAGGCTAGACATCAGGAAGCGCTAATTTACAGTCAGGGTGGCTAGGATCTGGAAGGCTAAGGCGGAGACAGAAATAGGACTAGCAACCAGGATCAAAGATAACAAGAAGTCCTTTTTTAAATACATAGGGGTCTTCCAAAGGAGGCTCAATAATCACCTAGCCGGGGTCATTTGACCCCAGCATTCTTTCCTGCCCATGGCAGGGGGTTGGACTTGATGATCTACTCAGATCCCTTCTGACCCTACCTACTATGAAACTACAGACAGTCAAAAACCTGAGGCTGAATTGATTCAGTCTTTACAGGTTAGTCTAAGCTGCTAAGTTGTAATTGATAAGCAAATGTACACACATTCACTTTTGATTCAGGAAATATAGCCACATGTCTGCAGTGGCTCAAGCCAGAAGCCAGGGGGGGGTGCTAGAGCATTCCTGCCAGCCACTCTAAGGCTTTTGCCCCCTCCCTGCTGGAGTGGAGGAGGAGGGCAGGGGGAGAAGGTAGTAGCATTGAATTCATAAAAGCTTGAATAAGAATAGTTCTTTCTGTGAAAAACTATAAACTGATAATTATAAACACAGCCTGGGAGGTGTGTTCACTTACTTTTTCTGCAGCTCCCAAGGTCTCCAGGATTTGCAGTTCAGCATCAGAACAGCAGGACTCCACAGGGTTGCTTGTCACTTCCTCTTCCTGCTTCTAGCTGCTTCTGGGATTTATAGTTCATAGTCACAGCCAGCAGTAAGTAAGCCAGCAAAGCAGGGCAGCTCTGTACTTGGGGGAAGGTGAGTTTAATCCCCCTCCCTGGGGGTTAAACTCAGCTGGGGTTTGCTTGGGGGGGAGCAGTGAGCCAGCCCTCCCTTCCCCAGCTAGATAGCACAGCTCAGCCCAGGGCTGAAAAGCATGGTGGGGGACTCTGATTTAACTTGAACCAGGTAGAGGTCTAGGACAGAAGTTTCATAAACTGATTTAACCTAAATCAGTTAAGTCTGATACCTGATTCAACCAGGTTTATCTCAAATCAATTTCAGCCATTTTGAAAATGGTTTATATGCACTGAACTTCTGTTTTGTTACAGGTTTAAACCAGTTTCTGATCACTTAAACTGGTTTATATGTAACTTCTGTCCCTAGCCAAACAGGTTGAGATAAAGCATTCAAAGATTTTGAGAAGATGACATAGTAAGGATATATACCTTAAGTACTTTACACCTAAGGAATCTTTTTGCTGGTTTTAGGAGTGCTACAATGCATGCTTGCCACCATATCTTAACACTTTGTATGTGGTTACACATGTATTGTACAATTTGAGTAGCTAGGCCCTTGTTGATTCAAAGTATTTTATTTATTCTTTATGAATATCATCAAGGCCCAGTGGTTTTTAGGGCATTTATTACAGTTGTTAATTCAGCCATTATAAACTGTGTCCCAACATGATGAACCTCCTGGTCATCTTCACTTGATTTGAACCTTGAGTTTATTCTTTTCTCTTAATTCAAACAACAAACCTTGAGTTGTTTATATGGTGCCCTGCCCTTTTCAGTGACTTCACATGTGACCTGATTTGCAGTGACCTTGTAGTGTTCTTTCTTTTTTGGGGTTCTTGGTAAGTTTCTGGATGGTTTTTACTTTTTGTGTCATATCCACATTATGTGTTATATCCACATTCTCAATGAAGTTCTGCTGCAACTTCCTTTTTTCTCTGCTAGCATAGCAACTAGTTCTTTTCTTGCAGCAATTATTTCTTCATTACATGGGTTCACTTCGCACAGCTTGTTATATTTTGTATGTCCTTTGGCTGATTCCACTGTTAGTCCTGGCATGTAATTCATTGTGCAGGCTCTTGACTTATGTCTTTTTTGGGATGATACTGTCACAGCTCAAGGGTGTGATTTTTGTTTGTGTGTGCTTCGGCACTGCTGAATTATTTCCCGCCACTTGTAGCTTTCTTTGCAGGGTGCATTTCTTCATTGCAGCACAGAAATGCACGTTGCAAGGAGTTCCTGCCATTTGTATTCAGATTCGTGCCCCACTATTGGTCAGTTCTAAATTATTCCTACGTGGCGGCTAGCAATTGGCTTGCTAGCCATATAAGAGGCTTGAGTGGTTTCCGCCCAAGTTAGAGGACTCCACGAACATCAGGAGGAGGAGACTTCACGTCTCGTGAAGATCTCTAAGCGCTGCGGAGCCTATTGGACCCAGCGTGTATTTCAAGAAGGCTATAGGGGTCTGATCAGCCTCTCGCCTCTCCCCATTGCCGAACGATCCCTCGACATACCCTTCCCTGCACGCAAAGTTCCACGGAGCCTAGCAAACTTCGTGTGAATGAATCCAGAGCTCTGTCCGAGTCCTTAAATTGGGACTTAAGCAAAGTTTTCCTGGAAGTTTTCCAGCCTGCACCGCGACCATCTATGGTGTAAGTAAATAATCTTAAATCAACCATTAAGCGTCCGTGCCTAATTCTAGCGTGGCGCCTGCCTTCTCCGACCCGACGTGTCCGGGCTGCTAGCCACAGCCCGCCGCGCGAGAAAAAGGGCCTCGGACTGCTCCCAGCCCGCACAGATACATCATGCTTTTAAAAACTGCTTGTAGTTTTTGGGTATTGGTTTGATGTTTATTATGGTGGCATCAAGGTGTTTGATCAGGATGGCATTGTCCAACTTCACTTCCCTGCAGTTGAAGCGGCATCAAAGAGAACTAAGATCGGTGTTATAATTGCTTTGATTTGTATGATGATCAGTCTATGCTGTGAGTGGAGAATAGATTTCACAATGGCGTTGTTATTGGGAAACCTGCATTTCAAAATAATAAAGAACCTAGCTATGTTGTTACTAGGAAATGCCAGGCGGGGTTGTAGCCCCTTTTCCTGTGGCTACTATTAAAGGAATTGGGAAGGTTTGGCTGAAGGATAATGCTGAAATGATGTGGTCCCAACACCAGCCACTTGCAAGAAACCCTGCCAAGCCCCTGCAGTCCTGTTCTATGTAGGGAAGCTTAGGGGGGAGCCCCAGTTTTCCCTGCAAGTCTACTGTACAATGCCAGCTACCTACAACAAACTTTGGCGAACAGGACCTCAGGCACCCCTGCCCCATTTCAGCCCCCTGCCCCTAAGCCTTGCTTAGGGTTGCCTGTGCCCTTAAACTGGGTGCAAGGTATGGGAAAACTTCCAGTGAGTACCATCTTTTGAGCTGTAGAACTTGGGAGGGTGGAAAGATTGTCCACAGAGCAGGAGTTAGAGGGGCTGGGAGCTTTGCATCCTGGGATGCTGGATTACTACAGGGTTCCAAGAGTCTCCACAATGCACTGTTGCCTGTCTGGTTTAATTCAGACATCCTAAGTAGATAGCAATGTATACACTAGATATGATGAAGGGAAGCTAGAGAGGAATATTTGTGACAAAGATATTTTGAATCTCAGTACAACTCTTCTCATTCTTATGGACCCTGAAAAGAAGAGTGACATCACAGTGTGTGTAGAGATATTACATATCATATAAGTAGGTCTGTAAGGCTAATGCAGATTCATTCACTTACACTAAAAAGTCAGCACCTTCACCCCTCTTAATGAAGTTTTTAGAAGAAAGCTATTGTAGAGTAGGGTACCCCAGTAAGTTCATGTTCAGGTCTGCCTGGGATATTCCTTGATAGGATGATTTACTGTTTTCTACATCCTGTTTTACATTGATGGTTCTGAAATCAGTCATGGGTAAGCGATTTTTTTCCTTTCACTACATAACTGTGTTTTATTTCTACAGCACTGTCCAAAATGCTCACTGAATGAGGCAAGGGTCCTGTGGAGTTACACTGGGGTAAAACTAGTGTAAGTGAAATTGGATTCAGGTTCTATTTTTCTTGGTCCTTCTAGATAGCAAACACATCTAGTTTTTTGACGCTTATGACTTCACTTGTATCGGGTTACATCAAAGACTACAATGGAAACAAGACTGGTCTTTATGCTTCTTCATCTGGCAAATGACAGGAACTTATGTAAGGAAGTGGTTTTTGAAGTGCCCTTGCCATGCTTGCTGCCATTTCAGAATTCATTAAATTTGTGCAATTTTTCAAATCTAATTAATCCCCATGATAGGATGTCTCATATCATAACACCTACATATAAAAAAAAATATAGGAGGTGTCAATTTGTCTTTTCCAGCTAATTGCATTTTTTTCTCTTTAATACACTAAACTGTTGTAGCAAAATTGTGTGGAAATTGCACAGGGAACACAGAAAGGAGAAAGAAGTATGTTTGCAGAATGGTCTCTAACCAGTTGAGTGCAGTAGAGCTTTGGTAGTTGCTCAGGGGATCTGTTTGGCTAGGGAGGGGACTAGAACTGAGTGGAAGCTACTGTTCACAGCATGCTGGGGGAATGAAAATACATGGATGGCACTGTTAAGTCTTAATGCCTTTACTGTAGCCAGAACATTATTAATCCTCTAAAAGTTATTGTAGATGTGGCTGGTGAGTCAATGACAGGCTGGAATGGTAGCCAGAGTACTGTCAAGGGGCATAAATACACTTTTGCAGTACACTTACTGGTACTTTGCTCTGAATGTCTGGTCAAAAACCTACTGAAGCTGGGGCCATTTTCCCACCAATTCCTAGTTTCTCTCTCAAAGTCATAACCTCACTTTAGAAAGCAGACTACTGAGACCTTGTGATACTGTCATAGTTAATTTTTCTTTTCTATGTCTGCTTCTATAAATGGGGATGGAATCCCACAAGCTAGAGCAGTGGTCTTAAAATGCCAGTTAATTTACCTGAGGTAACTGGATAATGTTTTCTCATTATCTGTAGTGTAAGAGTGATGTAGCTGTGTTGGTCCAGAAATTATGCGAGATGCAAGGATTTCTTAGGGTGAAATCTTTTGGACCAACTATGTAGTTGGGATAAAATTAAACAACCTTTTGAATGCAAGACAGACCTCCTGATGAAGAATGTCTTGCATTTGAAAGCTTATCTAACTTTAGAGTAACTACATAGTTAGTCCAATAAAAGATATCACCCTAAGAAATACTTGCTTTTCTCATTATCTGTAGTATTACCTATATTTACTGCCAGGGATATCTTTAAAACTATGGTGTTCTGTGTTGGGAGCTGCTAAAGTCCAGATTCTGCCACCTTATTAATGTTGCCTTGTAATGTATGTTGCAAGTGTAATGTGTAAAGTTGTTCCACTGAAATCATTAGGACTAGATTCTGCCACCTAATTCACATAATACAGAGTGTGATTAAATTGGTTTAGTAAGCATAACTTTGCAGTTGAGCAGGTCAAGAAGCGTGAGACATCTAAAATGAAAAAAAATATGCAATCAGGTGAGGTATATTAGTTGCCTCCTTTGTGTTTTGTGGGGTTTTTTTTTAAATCCTCTGAAAAACTTCCTCACTGTCTTTCGTTTCACAGGCCTTAAGGGCATATAACCGCTTTAACTACAGCCTTCCATCTCTTTCTGTTTTGTGGAATCTCCTTCTCTCTTGTTCCATCTTTGCCTATCCCTTCCAGATCAGTTATATATAATCTTCCCATTGTTTCCTTGATTTACCTTGAGGTCTGATACCCTCTATCTCTGGCTCCCAAATCTGCCTTACATGCCTTCTCTCATGTTTTCATGATATGCCCTGCATGTTTCATTCTCTGTACTCTTACCTTGCTCAAGACCACTCTGAAGGTATTCCTATTTTGATGTAGTGGAGTGGCTTGCATGTCTCTAATCATGAGAATTATGTCTGCTGTAGCATGGCATAGCTGCCAGCAGGGAAGGGGCAGGTAAAATATGGCTTGTGGGCCAGATCTGGCCTGCCAGGCCCTTCTACCCAGCCCATGGGGCCCCTAAAAAAATTAGAAAATTAATATTTATCTGCCCCTGGCTGCCTACCAAAGATGACAGGAGCCAGCAGCAGTAGTCTGGGAACCCTGGGGCTGTTCCTGCCTCCCTGTGATGGAGGGAAACTCAGATAAGAAGGATGGGGGGAGGCAGACAGGAGAAGACTGGGTGATTGCCCCAGTCCCCAGGGCTGGGCTGCTCCGTCTCTTATGGTCTTCATGCTGCAGCCGGGAACCACGTGGTGGTGCAGCGGCCAGCAGGCAGGGAGGGAGCAGGGAAATGGCTGCAGAAGGCGGGGGAAGGGGCAGCAAGTGAGTGTGCAGAGCACACAAGTGGGGCCCTTGGTGGGGCAGCAGAAGCGTGGGGCCCAGGCTGGCAGGGGCTCTATGGAGCTAGACTGGCTCTCCCCTCTCCCTGCTGATGCAGCCCAGTCCAGCTCCATAGAGTCTCTGACAGCCTGCAGCCCACCCTAGGACCCTGCTGGTTCTGGCCCTGGCACACCAGCATGGATCCTGTGCTCCTGCCCAGCTGTCACTGTCTTCTATATGCCCACTCACTGCTATGTGCCTGCCACAACCATTTCCCTGTTTTCCTACCCACAGCTGCCACTGCTCTGGCACCATGTAGTTCTTGGCTGCAGCACCGGGCTACAGGACTCAGCAGGAACTGGCCTGGCCCCTGTGATTCTCTTCTGGCTCTATGCGGTGCCAGCTGGGCCCGTCCAGTTCCTGCTGTGTCCTGTGGTCTTGGTCGTGCAGCTGGGAAATGGAACTGAAGCAGCAAGGGGAGGTGGGGGGGGGGACAGGGAAGTGGCAGAGGGAAGGGGGAAGTGGCAGCAGTGGCAGATGCAGGGGGGGAAGTGGCGGCGAGTGGGAGCATGGGGCCCATGTCAGTGCCCTGGGGCCAGAAGCAGCAGGAGCATGGAGCCTGGGCATGGAGGAGTGCTGGTTGGGGCTCTGCCTGCCGCAGAGGGGGAGAGGAGGGGGCGGCTATGGGCAAACCCTTCCCCTCCACCCATGCCACAACCCTCCACAGCTACCTTCCCTGCCACACTCACAGCCCGTGCACAAACCCCATACCTACCCATACCCCACACCTCCACCCACACACACCCACATGCTTCCCCAGACCCCTACAAACCCCCCACACACTCACACCCTCCTCCACACGCCACATACCTATACACCCATAAACCTATACCCACCCACCCACCCACCCACATCCTCCCACATTATACAAGAGTAAGACTTAATTTTAAGGTATTATACTACTACCTCTATGTACACAACACTAACACATGTAAATCAGGACACAAATATTTTTTTAAATGAAATTAATGAACATTGTAGTACGTGTTTGATTTTTAGAATATAATTTGATATATTTCTGATTGTGAGATGTCAAACACCCTTGCTGAAAGGAGTGCTTCTGAGGGACAAGAGGAGGGACTTCTGGTGGCAAAGGTCAGGGGTTAGAGGGTGGGACTTCCTGTCTCAAGATAGCAACCAGGGGGGCAGGGTCCCTGTCAAGGGGCGGGGCTACCCTTGCAGCCTTTGATGGCTTTCCAAAACTTGGTAAGTGGCCCTCCAGTCAAAATAATTGCCCACCTCTGCAGTAGGGTCTCCCATGCCAAAAAGGTCAAAGGGTAGAGACCAGACTAAGAGTAATACCCTGGTCCTTCAGATTGGGGTTGGGTATGAGGACAGCAATCTCTTTTTGTGAAAAAAACTCTAATGTTATAAAACCAAAACTAAAGCCCACTTTCTACTTCTAGATAAAAAGTGACTTCACAGAAGAAACTTAGAATTTATAATAGAAAAAGGATACTATAATTATACATTTTGTTGTGATTAAATGAAATCTATCACTTTCTTGTTAGTGAAGAGGCATATAGTTTCTCTCTGCCTTTATACTGGTTGTAGACATCTAAATACATACTGAGATCCCTGTTGTTACACTGAATTTGCATTACTGCAGTTGGATCAGGTCCATAAAAATGAGTTAATCTTAATTCTTGGTAATATCTAAAACCAAAAGTAACTTATTTTCTACTCCAAGTGGGCTGAAATCAGAACTATGGCCCACAAGCTTTCAGTGCTGTCAGATCGGCATTTGGTAGCTCTGATCCAGTCTCAGTCCAAAACCTCAGCCTACTCTGAATTCAGCTCTCTCTAGACCAGGGCTGTTCAACCTCTAGCCCACAAGCCAGTTCCAGCTCCCTCTGTTGAGTGCCACTGATCTAGACTTTTGTTGTTGCTTGGTAATAATTTTTTAAGCACCAGTTTGTTCATGCTGAAGGAGACAGAGAACAAAGCTAGATCCTGTCCTAAAGAGTTTTTGTGTAATATTTAAATGTTAGGACATGGTGTGATTTTTCTGAGATTGGTGGTAGTGTACAACTGTCTCAGTCTTTTTCAGCGTAACAGGCTATTGGCTCTCCTGTACTGTGAATCATCTATAAACAGGCCTCAGAAGGCAGGAGTGGTCTTTGGCTGTTGAATTTCTTTCATTCATGTGTCATTCTTTGTGCCTTTTCTGCCTTTTACAGACAGACAAAATTAAAGAGAACTAGATACTGATGAACTTGATGTAGCTGCTCTCTGTCTGTGCTGACAGGTAAGTTTGTAGAGAAACTGCTTTTTCAGACCAATCTTTGGTGTTTGTTCATGTCTGTGGTTTTTCTTTTTTCTCTGAATAAGATTCTTAGGACTGATTTCAAAGCATGCAGTAGCAGCAGAGCTAATAAAACTGGATAGGTGTAACCTGTGATAAAAATGCTAACAACTTAATGAAAAACGTGCTATTTTTTAACTCTAAATTTTGTTTGAATAAAAAAACTGATAATCAAGCAGAATAAACATCAGACTAATTCTTAAAATAAAGATTTAAAATGAGGATGCGTGGATATTAAATTTTATCTTCATAGAATTCTCCTTCTAGCCTTAAGTTTTTAAGTTTTTAATTTTCTTAATTTTCTTAAATTTTAAAGTTCTTAAATTTTAAGTTTAAGTGATAGAATACTGGGTTACCTAAAATTACAATGCATTCATATTATGCAGCTGAAGAGCTTCCCAGTATTTGGAAATACTGGCTGTTTTTAGTTCATTTTAAGTAGTTTATTGCATTCATTCTCCATTTGCAGCTGAAGTTGGGGGCAGGGGTAAAAAATCAAATAGCTTTTGAAATCAAATACTTTTAATCACATGAATTCCAGTTTTGTATCAGAGTCTGCATGGTTTTTTTGTGGGATTATTGCACCCATAAAAGAAATCAGGATGGATTTTTCTTCCCCAGGTCAGATTGGAAATAACTATTTGCTTTATTATTATTTTTAATTTTATTTTGCCCTTACCTGTAGTGTGGCATGTAATCCATTTCTAAGGGGGAGGTTAGATCAAGTTAAAAATGGTCACCCAATCTCAGGTAAATTGGGATAGGAGGACCTGTGGAGGGGAGGTTGGCAGGGATCAGGAGAGGCAAGCAGGTTCAGGGTGAGGATTGGGGGTCCGTGGTGGGATTTGGGGAAGATGGGGTCCATGGGAGGGATTAGGGAATTGGGAGGACTAGTGGGCTCTGCAGGGGAATCAGGAGGGCCTAGGAGGGTTTGGCAGGATCAGGGTGACTCGTATGGGGACTTGGGGGAAATGGAGGACCTCTCTTCCCCACTCCCAGATTGGGGGCTATTTTTAGTCCCCTGACCTCCAGATAAATAGCCCTCCTCTCCACCATGGACCACCAGTCCCCATCCTGCCTGTCCCTCCCTCCACTCCAGCTTACTTGCTCAGCTCCCAGCACTGGTGAACGGTGTTCAAACTGGTACTAGGAGCAGCTTGAAGGATGAGGGGAGAAGAAGGGAGGAGTGGCTGCATTGTGGAGAGGAGGGGGTGATTGTCCAGGAAGGTGTGAAGGACTAAAAATAGCCAGTGCCAGGGAGGTGGTAGGCAAAGCTCAGCCCTGGGGCTGGGGCCAGAAACTGGGCTTTCCCAGCCCTAGGATTGGCTAACCCAGTATAAATCAAGTATGCCTCAGAGGTAGGGTTAACTTAGATCAACCTAACTAGTGTAAGGTCCATACTGGGGTGAACTAAGTTAGATCAGATGGCCATTTTTAACCTGATCTAACTTCACCCTAACGTCCCTGAATGTCTGTACACAGCCTGAATGTTTTTCCTGTGATCCAGTGTCACTATCAGCTATCTTGTGTCTCTTGCCTAAAGTTTGCTGTGATATCAAGAGCAAACACTGAGATCAGAGTTTCTCTTGTTTGTGAAGAAACAAACAGTTTGACAGTTTCATAACTGTTCCTTTACAATACAAACAGTAGGTAGTATTACCTAGAAAAGATCAAGTGTTTTAGTTGGTTCCAAATAATAGTTGCCCTTATTTTTGGAATTCCAAAATTAAGGTTCAGAATTTCAAAATGAAGATTTTCCAAACGCATTTTTTAAAATTTATGTTTTACAGAAAATTTAAAAAGTTCTTAATTGAATATAGAACTCCCCTGAAATTCCAATGCCCAAATTTAGTCCAAAATGGAAATTTTTCTTTTTAATAATTAATCACTTGTAAATGTATTGCCTGGCTGTACTGGTGACTACATACTACAGTACTAGTGCATACAAATATCTAAGTTATCCTTTCCAATTAGTAGAGATTGATAAATAATGCAAGAGTTCTAGTTTTTTGTATAAATAATGCAAAACTTTTAAGTAATTTTTAAATGAATTCTTGTTAATGCTCATACCTTTCCTTCTGTTAACATATGAATTGGTATTATGAATTTTTAAGTTGTAAATATAAACTCCATGGGAGGTATTTTTAGTGAACAAGTGATGTTGGTTCAGACATTAAAGCCACAGTATTTACCTTATTTTCTGCTGCCTTGGAAAAGGAAAGGTGTATCTAGTCCAACCCCCTGCTTAAAGCAGGACCAAGATCATAATATGTGAACAGCAATGATTAGGTTAACTTCTAGAGCAGGAAAAAAAAAGATCTAACTTTTTCAAATAATTAATCACACTTTTTTGGTCATCTCTACTACCAATTATCCAGCACAGAGAACTTATGGCATATTGCTGTGGCTTGAAAGGCATGTGTTCAAGCCCTGCTTTGGACTTATGCCAAAGGTTGTCCCCAGTCAGTTGTAAATGCCTATCTGGTCCTTCAAGCTGGAGGGTCAAAGGCATTTGACTGTGATGGTAGACACATTACTCCTTTGTGGCTGCAGAAACTCATATGTCTTAATCATGCCATCATGATAGACTGTTATGAGTAGTCTTGTCTATGACATAAACATTTGGAGAAATGAAAGGACTTTAGCTATGTCCAGCTGAGTCATCTTTCAAACAAATTTGAGGCATAATGAATAGTGGTTGCTCTGGAGGTAACTGTAAGGGTATATATGTAGGAAAAATAGACATCAGTGACATTTAAAATTTACCAGATATAATTTTGTAAGGCCTTTGCTTAGCTTCTCATTTTGTGATGCCTTTTCTAATTTTTCTCCATTCATATTTGTGGCACTGATGATTACTGAAAGTGGAAAAGGCAGACAGTCACAAAGGCGAATGCTGTGTTGCTTTCTAATGAGAGGCAATGGAGATGTATAGCAGTGTCTGGTAAAGGCTATAAATCCTAAGGTGCAGTGAGTTTTAAATAAGCAGGAGAATGAGGGTTCCAAGATCTGATCCTGTGACTTGGAGGTCATTGGGCCAGTCACAGTTTACTTTGTTTAAGCACAGTAGTATTTAACACAATACAATTTTATTCTGTATGTGGCCTTTCTGGTGAGCTTTGGAACTGCTCCAGTGAATGCTGCTTTTGACTGCCACAGGTGTAGGATCAAACCCTACTTGTGAACATTCCCTATGAAATCAAATAATATAATGACACTGTAAAAAATGAGAAATCAATAGCAAAAGGGAAGATTGCTGGAGAGTACAGGTAAGGGAGGAAAGCTGTTTCCAAGTAAGTTTTGAAACAAAATGAAAAGGTAATGAATCCAAGAAATAGAGGGAAGCTATTCTGGATATGCAACCTTACATACTTGCACTGATCAACATGTGTTAAAGGGAAGATAGGAGGGTGGCTTTAAAGAAGGAGAGGAAGTAAGAAAGGAGTACAGAGTACAGCAGAAAATCAGTGTGAGTGTGGCACCCATGCTTTACGTTATGCTGGAGGTAGTCCACCAAAGCTTTAAAAGTCAGTGGGCAATTCTTTGCTGGAGAAACTGCGCTAGGATTACTGGAGTTACATCAGCAGAGAAGCTGGTACCAGACAAGTGGTGCAAGCACCTACTCTGGATTCCTTTAAGAGTCAATTGGACATTTATCTTGCTGGGATCCTGTGACCCCAGCTGACTTCCTGCCCCTGGGAGAGGGGGTTGGACTCGATGACCTTCCGAGGTCCCTTCCAGCCCTAACGTCTATGAAATCTATGAAGTTTTTTTAAACTGTCTCCTGACCTGGATTTATTTCAGGATGGGAGTGATGTAGTTGCTTTTTGTATGTATGTGTGAGAAGGCAAGCAACAAAATTTTCTGCAGGCTGGCTGTGTCCAAAATTTGGGATCCATATTCAGGGAAAGCATGGAGACTTCTGCTGCTGTAGTTGGGCGGCAAGCAATAGACAGTTGTATGAGTGCTTAAGGCTTTGAATTTTAGTTGGTTTCCATTTTTTGACTTGAAAGAGGGTTAACTGTACAGGTAGGCTCCTTTTATTGAATACTACTTAATAAATTAAATATAATTCTCTGATAACTTTTAGTTAAAGCAGTTTGAGGTTTTAGCTTAACAATTTAACTTAGTTTCTTGCTTTTCTATTGACTCTCTGGTTACCTATAAACCTTCCTGTGGAAAAAAAAATCCAGTTTGAAATAAGATACTATAACTGTAGTGAATCACAAGTATATATACAAATTCTACTCTTGTGTGAAACACATTTTAGCCAATACAAATATACATGAGACCACAAAGGTTCTTTTACATAGGTGTATTGCATATTTTCTCCTTCTAGAACTGAAAACACTTAATAGATTATGTTGGAAATTTCTATAGCCAGATTATGAACATTTCTTTGTCTGTTTTCTGGTTTAGGCTAAATTGTACACGTTGGCCACCTTCCTTTCTTATTAAGGACATGTATACACATTTTTCATATAAAATTAAAAAATGTCATACTTTGTGGGAATGCTTGAGGGCTTTGCTTGAAACACCATTAAGCTGAAACAGAATGAGACTATATAAACCTGGCTCAGCTAATGATTCAGGTGGCTGGTCCCCAAGGTATGTCTATGCTATCTCCAGACTGCTTGGGAAGACTGCAGAAAAGCATGGCCTGCTTGTTTCATCTGTGTGCTGCGCTCCAAAATGGATGTAATGTCGCTCGTTACAGTGGTGTCAGATTCATGGTTCATGGCAATAAGCTCACTGTTTCAAGCATGTTTGCATGGCCAACTTTGCCCAAATAGGGCTATATTAGGACAGTTTCAGGTTGTAGCTGACATGCAGAGCAGGCATGCAATGCTTCACTGCAGTTTAATATCAAAGTAGACAAACCCTCTTTGACCACTAATTGATAAAGATTTGTTGGGAGCCCACGTTGGGAAGGAAAACACCATCTATTTCACTACAGTAAACTTCTTCCTAATTCTTCTGTTGTGCATGGGGTTTGCAACCGTCATGGCCCACCAACAGTCTCAGGGCTCAGCTGCCTTCCAAACCGGCAATATTCTATGTCTCCTTTGGAATTTGGGGTATCCTGGCAGTGGCCAAGTGCATTTTCTGTAGCTCTCTAGATTCCCTGCATCTTTTCCAAAGGAGTATGGCTACATCAGGGTTTATGCTCAGAGATAAGGTTGCCAACTGTGTTTGAATCTATTCCAAGAGGTTTCATCACATGACGTAATGACATTAATGACTACGTCAGGAAGACAAATGCACATTACTATTACAATTTAAAAACCCACTGGACTACTGTATAAATTGGATTCAGCATTTAATATTTATTTTAATGAATGCCTTATCATTTATCTCTTGGGTGAGACTCAGCAGTCTCCTGGAGGTTTATATCTAATTCCTGGAGACTCCAGGGCAATCCTGGAGGGTTGGCAACCCTACTCAGAGATGGTTCCTGGAGGTAGCGCACCTGAATTATCTCTTGAAGGAAATTTGCACTCAGTAGCAGGGCTAATGAGTAGAATATTGCTAACATAAATATTATATTATGTGGAGAAATCTCCATGTACTTAGAACAGGAATTGTAGAGAACGTATTCCATCTGGCCATATTGCTTCTGTCCTGTAGAGCCAGAAGCCTGCCCTATATTTAAAATGGGTTTCTTTGCGTACCTGAAACACAATGAAGTAGTGGCCATATTGATTCTTTTGAGGAATTGTTCCATATGTGAAAGGCAGCATGTAAAAAGTATTGAGGTGACTGATAGGCAGTAAGGCTGGGAGATCTGGCAGAGTAAAGGTACAGCTGAGGTCATGGTGGGGTAAGGCGAAAATGCAAAGGTCATTAAAGGTAAAAACAAAAAGTTGAAGTCCATATGAATTTTGCCATTCCCTTTAATGGGGCTAAGATTTCACCGGCAAAGTTTGTGATTCATGTGATATGGAATGGGTAATTAGTGGAAGGATATAAAGATGCTATTTTGGTTAGAGCATCACGAGAGAGATCATTTTATCAACAATATTTTGAATGAACTTGATGAGCTTGCCTCAATCAGCATTTGACAGATTATAGTAACTGAGGTCTGAGATGAGAACCTGGACAAAAATGTTGGCAATCCTAACCATCAGGAAACACTGGATCATTGAAATGTGTAGAAAAAGCACCTTAGAGTTTGAATCAGAGGGAAGAAGGGTGTTTCGTCTGTTCGTTTGGATTTTTTTTAAGCCCTACAAAATATAGGTTCCAATGGAATTAAAATCCTGGGAGCCTTACTTTAGTAAAATATTTCTTTCACAGAACATAACAGTTGAACCATACCTGAGACTGCCTCTAATTTTGCTAAACTCTGTTCAATTTTCCTTCTTGAATAGTAGGAAAAGAAAGAAAAATATGCATAAATTTGGGGGTGGGAAGTATGGGGAGAACTTTGCTTTTGTTTATGAAAACTAAATATTAAGTTGATAAATTACATATAATTAGGAAAAATCTGTGTTCAGAAAATTGAAAAAAAATTGGTTTCTTAGTGTAAATATAAAAGATTAACCTAAAAAGATTGTCTGACTTGTCAACAAATAACTTTATAATCCTTTTTAAAAAATAATTCTATATTTATGAAAATTCATCTCTGAATTTCACATCTCTATATGTCTGTTGGTGCTGAGGTTTCTTCCCTTACATATTCTGTGTCCTTCACTCCCTCAAGCAGTAAAGCAGATATTGAGTTCAGTAAATCTCATTAATAGATATGCCCTGGTGGGTTATGTTCACATGATGGGCTTAATTATTCCTTTCCCTGCACAGATGCACTAGATGGATAGCAGAGGTCACTGGGACACTGCTCTTCCTCTTAAAGTAGCATGCAAGGCTAGCTAATGCTACCAATATCAATAATGGTGTGAGTGAATAAGTAAAGTGAGCTGGATTTTGTGGAATTGGCTGTGCTTTTGGTAGGCCTGTCTAGGTCATTTGAATAGGTGAAGCAAGGGGTACCTATCTCTCTGTTCTAAGTGGTCCCAAGAATTATGTCCCTCAGAAGAATATTTCTGGGAATGATTGTTCTGGAAGTGTATCTTCTTCTTCTTCCTGATAATAACTCAGTTTCACAATGGTTATCATAATGGAGTTTTCTGGTTGTAAGGTCCTATTAGATCAGCTGTGATTGGCAGATTATAAGAACTCTATAATTAGATTCTTACATATTCTTACATATCTGATTCGCTGATTCAGATCACTGTCCCGATTCAATTCAGCTGAATCCAAATCTGAAGATTCGATTCTGATTCAGAGAATCAGCAATTTGGCCATAGACACAGCCTTATATGTTTTTTCTACATACCTCAAGATACCAGGCAGCTTGTGAACACTGAGATGGTGGGATGGATAGAGCGCCCCACAGGTGCCCCCCCTGCGTGTTTGGCAGCGAACCCTGAAGTGGACTGGAAGTACTTCTAGTCCACTTCCAGTTCCATTGCTGAGTGAGTGGGGGACCCCCCCTCCTTCCACACCTCCCCTGGCTCGGTGATCAGCCACAGGGGAATCCCGGGTGCCCACCCAGACCCAGGAGGCACCAGTCACCAAGTCTGGGGCTGAGGGGGGAGGGTCCCCTGCGTGGTCCGCAGCAGACCCAGAAGTGGACTGGAAGTGATTCTGGTCCACTTCTGGGTCTGCCCCCCAGCATGCTGGGGACAATCCCCCTACCATACTCCCATGGGACGCTTCATCTGCCCCACCATCTCAGCATTCATGAGCTGCTCGGTACCTTGAGGTGTGTAGAAAAAAAGTATAAAGCTGTGTCTATATCTCAATTGTTGAATCTCTCCGAGTTGAATCGGAGGTTTCCAATTCGATTCGGAGAAATTAATGAGTCTCCTGATTTGATTTGGATTTGGAGATTCGGCTGCTGAATCGGGCTGAGTCTTCCCCAGATCGAATCAGTGACTGAAGCTTTGCACAGCCCTATTCTTTAGGTCTAAAGTTGGATTTGTATGACCTGTTATTAGGAATATTTTAGATAATGATTCAATCAGTATCTTTTTCCCAGGTCTTTTATATCCCTTTTGCATTCCTTGATTAGACTGTTATAATTTCCCTTGTTTGTATTTCTAAGTGAGCTTTCATAAAATTACAAATGATAATGAATTCACTTAATCGGACCATAAAGGGGTACAATCAACATGAAATCTAGCCAATTAAAATAAATCAAGTAAAAATATTTCTAGTCCTACACCTGCCCATCGAGTTCTCTTATCATTCTCCCCTGCTGCTGAATTAACAGCCTGCATGAACAACATAAGAAAGAGACGATATAATAGAAACATTGAAATGGACTAGGTAAACAAAATAGAGTGGAAAACATTTTCCTGTATTGTATTTAATCTCGTTGTTCTATAAATTATAGATGTTAGTTGTAATCATAGATATAAATGTTCAGCCAATTCTAATTTTAGTTTGTAATTTGACAGTATCTCTTTAAGAAGATCAAGAAAGGAGTAAGCCATAGCACACTGCAATTCACAGCCAACATCTTGTGGTATGGGTGAGAGAACTTTGTAAATCTGTATATCTTGCAGTTTGCAGTTATCTAGGATTCCAGAAATGGCAGAATCTACTTTTGATTAGACACTTTGTGAGTCAAAAGACTAAACCCTAGCTGTCTAGTTTATAAGGCTAGAAGGTTATAAGTGAGGACTGTCCAACTGGTTGCCTGCCAGGGGTTAAATTGTGGCCCTTGGGCTCCTGCTCTGGGCTCTCTCTCCCTCCAGCTTCACTAGGGAGTGGAGCAGTGCAGTGATGTGTGTAGTCCACAGTGTTGGAGCAGGGGAGGTGGGAAGGGGAGAAGCCTGCAGCCCAGCGTGCCTGAGCAGCACTGCAGCAGGGGAACCTGCACCTGGGGAACTTACAGTGAAGTAGGGTGCCTGAGCACATGGTGTGGTGGTGGGGAGGGCACCAGGACCTGTGGTGCAGCAGAGCTGTATGTAATACGGAGCCCTGGGGCATGTGGTTTCTGCTAGCGTGGCCTGCAGGGTGTGTATTCTGTAGCTCCTGACCACTTAGAAGTTGGACAGCCCTGGGTTAACCCTTTTAATACGTTTTATACAGAAAAACAAATTCAAGTGTTGCACAGCATTTTGCCATTTTCTTCAGTTACAGCACAGAAGCTGTAAAGTGTCCTTATATCCAGAATGACTGCCATAGCAATTTATGTAAGTTCTGATCTTGTTAGCTTTGTACAAGTAGTCCTGACAATGATAAGAGCAAGTAGTTATACAGTGGTTAGTCATGAGGAACCAGGAAAAAAAACAGTATGAAATCACTAATGCTTACTTTCACAGTGTCTCTTTCTTTCATGGGATCAGATACTCTAGTTTCTACTGGGAAATTTTGGATTACAAATGGGAGCAGAATGAACTGTATGACTGTGAATGGGTGGCGAAGCATCCAAGAAACATTTTCTTCATTAAGATATCATAAATGCTATGAAAATATGGAATGAAAATGTTGCCCTGTGAGGTCAGGCCAACTCTCAGGATCTCAATATTACGCTGTTAGACAGGAGGGTGTGTCACAATTGCACATATACAACACACAAATCAATTAGGTGTATATGCACAAGCATGTGTGTGCGCGCGCGCGCGCGCGCACACACACACACACACACACACACACACACACACACACACACACACACACACACACACACACACACTACCAGCTCAGGCACATACACATCCAAAACAGACTAGGCACATGCATGCGTATCACCAATTCAAGCACATACATACTAAAAATTAGAGAAAAATCAATTGTCAATACCTGCACACTCAGTACACATACACAGATCGCTAATTGGAGTTAAAGTGTAGGGAGTGAAAATTGCCAGAACCAGAATTAGAACTGGTGGACTAGAGAGAAGCTGACTGAGTAACTGAGGCTTGGGTTTACTTAAGATCATGTGGCCCCAGGGTTACTTGAGGTCACTGGTGCATGGGAGGAAAAAAAAAAAAGCCTGGTGGCAAGGAGGAGACAGCCAGGAAAGAGAGAGAGAAACCTGGGAGCTTAGAGCTGGAAACTGGGGCAGACAGCTGCGATATTGGGGGGGAGGGGGTGCAGATAAGTGGTGGCAAAGAGGAGACAGCCAGGAAAGAAACTGAGGCAGAAACCTGGTTGCTCAGGGGAAAAGGCAGTGGGGATAAGACAGTGGCAAAGAAGCAGGGGGTTTGGAGGCAGAGGGGAGCTCAGGACAGGTATTGGAGGTAGCAGAGAGCCAGAAGCAGGAGAGGGAGGAATGAGACAGAAGTTAGAGGAGTGAGGAGCAGATATTGGAGCATGGCTGAACCATAATAAAGCAAAACTCAACTCAGGGGTCCAAATAACAGGTTTATTAAACAGACAACACTCTACACAGCCCCATGAAAGTATTGGTTCACACACACACGCTTACACAAGCACTCACAATTGCAGCAGGAGAAAGAGACTCAGTGGAAGAGTTGGAGTCCAGGTAGGGAAGAGAAACAGAGTCCCAGTCCTTGGTTGAAGAGCGGGTGGGAGTAATAGCTACCTATCCAGGCTGGAAAGGGGTTTTTGTCCAGCAGGTGTTGTCCAGAGGGGGGTTGCAAGCAGGGCCTCTGGGTGGATAGGTGGTGTGGCATGGTGCTGGTCCAGATGGAGAGGGTGTCCCAAGGAGTCAGTCTTCACTACCCCTTTTTAGGGGGCAGGCTACCTCTGATCTCCTATGGGGATGGCCTGTCCAGGCAAGGTCAGTCCTGTTCCAGAGGGCTCCAGGTATTCTTACTGAGCATATGCAGCCTGGCACAATGGTGGGTTGCGTCATCTTTTGTTTCTTGAATGCTGAGGGTGGTTCCAAGGGCTGGGTCGTTGGTCCAGGTATTGGTGTTGATGGTTTGGTCATTCAGAAGGAGCTATTTTTAGACCTACTGACATTGTCTCTCAAGCACCCTCATTCATCCCTATTCATTCAGGAACCAAGTTACATAGGAGGGGTAGGTGTGAGTCATGGGTTACACAACCAGGCATGGGGATAAGATGGAGGCTTGACATTATAAGATGGAAACTTTACACGACTTATGCTAACTTACATATATAGGCCTAAAACAGTAATCACACAATATAAAAGCAGTAAAAAAAAATCAATGCAAAACATAATAATTATCTATATCAAAATAGCAGGGCACTTATTTGCAAAGAGGGGAGAGAAAAATAAAGCTTACTACCTAAAATAAAATGTTAAAGCTTATCCTACATCTTAGCTTACTTATACTTATCTATAGGGAAAAGAGAGGGAGAGAAAAAGTCAGAAATGGTTGGGGAACGGGAGGGAATGCATTTTAAAATAAATAAAAAGAAGAAAAACTGGGGGTTTTGCTACAGATACACTTTGCAGTCTTTCTCTGAACTCAAGGGAAACTGTGATTCTGCATTCCTAAGTAAGGAATGCAGAATCTGAGGATCTGCTTCACTTCCATACATTTATTTGAGAATAGCTATTAACACTCTAATATGTGAATGCAACTCAAAATGAAATTGAGGTAAAATATTTTATCTAGTAATTAAAGCAAAGACATAAACCCAGAATACAAGAACACAATTCTTTATTCTTGGACATAATGGGTAGTTCTGCAGGAAGGAGCAAGGGACATGAGGCTGCTGTGTAGTGAACCAGTTCTTAATTCCTAATTCTTGGCACAGATTGCCTCCTGTGCTGGTCTGGAGATATGTAGATGCCACAACGAACTAGTCTCAATTAGCAAAATTTCCTGCTCCACGTACAGCATAGAGCTACCCCCTTACAAATCCTGTTATAGATGACACGCTAAGAGTGGAGGAGGGACAGCAAAGGGTGTGATATTTGCTAAATAGAATATGGGTTGCAGGTTCACCCATAGGCAGTCCTGAGTTAAAACATCCTGAACTACTCTTAAAAATTTGGAGTCACTATAGGCCATCTTTGCTCATGAGGCTGCATTTTCTATGCTGTCCTTCATGGAGGAGCAGTTGAATATGAGCCCCACTAGGTTTAAAAGAAGTCATTGCATGCTGTGTGCTTTTGGATCAGTAGTGCTCAATCTTTTGGCCCTGTGGGCCAGATGGGTGGTGTGGAGTTGTTCTACGGTATGGACTGGATTGGGCTTCTGTGTAGGGATCGGGCTTGGGGCCCTGCACCACTTCCACATGTTTGGGATTGGGCTCTGGGGGTGCCTGTACACATGCTGCTCCAATGTTCTGTAATTATAGCGCATTGGAGCAGACTTGTTTAATCAAGTCTGCTGGAGCATGGTAATTACTGTGCTCCAGCAGACTCCAGCATCACGTGCATTAGTGTCCCTGTGCTGAAAAATAGTGGCGGGGACACTTTTAACTAAAGCTCGTTTGGCAAGCTTTAATTAAAGCGGCCCTGCTGCCAGTTTTCAACGTGGGGATGCTGATACACATGATGCTCTGGCTGCTTTAATTAGAGCAGATCTTGGAGCCATTCTAATTAAAGTGCTCCTCCCACAAACACCCAGAGCATGTGTATAAATACCCTGGGTTCCCATGCTATCTCCATGTGCTGAGCCACATTCTCTGGCCCATGAATCTGGAAATTTGCAAGCAGAGGAGTAGTGCTCTGCTGCCAAATTTTTGGATCAGTGAGGAGCCCTGCAGGCTGGATGACATGGTGCTGAGGATGCAGATTTGGTTTGCGGGCCACAAGTTGAGCACTTGTGCTTTAGTTGAATCACTTCAACAATATTGTGTAAAATGAGGGTTACTAGAGAGTTATTCCTCTGAAAAGCACTGAGATTTACATGTATGAAGTAGTAAATAAAACCTACATATTATTTTTTATTTCACTTTTTTTTTTTTCAGAAAGAGCAGTCAGGTAAAAAAAAAACCCAATGGTGTTAAAATCACATCCTGTGGTTCATTGTTACATTGCATCAGAAAGTTTTGTGGGTTTATCCCAAAGAATTTCAGCTTTTTTTTTCTGCCTGGTCACCGAAACCTTGACCATGTTGATAAACCCTGGAAAATGTATGGTAAGCTGACTGCAACCTAGGATAGCTCTGCCTTTATTTACAGAGTGCTAAAATTGAAGGTGAATGGTTCAAAATAAAGTCCTTGAGACAAAAAAATCATAATCCACTGAAGAGGTCTAGTGCTTTGGTCTTATAGTTCTGCAGTTGTTGATTGGATATGTTCTCATGATTTCATCCTAAAACAGAGGATACACTTATAATTCAAAGCACTCTAGGGATGTAACTTGGTTTAAGGTGTTTATTTTTTATGTTAAATGATAAACTGCATCTGGTATTTAAGCCAGGGAAGCTTAAAGGTTTTGTTGCAAATCCTGCTTTATTTGTAAACACTTGTATCTTTTATATTTTATTTTATCTTGTACTTCCTTATTTTTCAGCGTAGTGAAAAAATCTCATTCTATGCTAACAAGTGAATATTGCTTAAGTTTTTGTAGCTATAATCTGTTCACTTTGCCAGTGTTTTTGCACCTTGCTTGAATTTTGGATAGGCAGAATTTGGTGAAGAAATGTTACTTGTACAATGGCTAGAATCAAAGTCCCAGAGCTGGGTCTAATTTCTAGCTCTGCCATGGACTTCCTGTCCTATTCAGGGGACCTTGGGCAAGTCACTTAGTCTGTGTAAAATTACCATGAAGCATTCTGCTCTGCCCTGTGTAGGCCACCTCCTATAGTAGAATCAATGTATTTGAACAGTGTCACAGATGAACTAATTAGCATGGGAGTAGACAGCTGGTCCTGTCACACCCCAGTGCTGTTGAGCTTATTGGAAGCATAACATGGACTCACCTACACAGCTTTCAATTTAGCTAGAAGCCCACACAGAAAATCACAGCATGCTTGAGGGTACCACTGCTGGGCATGGTAAATTTTCCTTGTAGACATGGGCTTAATTTCTCTGTGCTTCAGTTCTCTGGTGGTGAATTAGTGTAAGTTGTGCCAGCTGTTCATATAGCAGTGCTTTTCTTTCTCCATGCTGGCTCAGCAGTTTTTAAGCAATGTTTTGAAGGGCAGGACCAAGGGGAGTAGTAACCCTGTATGTGTTGTTCTCTCCAATCTGCTATCCCCCTATTATGCCTACTCACTTCCCTTCACACGTGATCAGAGAGGGTCACATTTATATCATGTAGTACAGTGGATCCTGATCTCCTTATGGATAACTTAAATGCACTTAATACGGATTTCTTAAATGCACTTGCTAAAAATAATCCAAAGGACCCCAGATTTCAAGTGGTATTATGGTAGTTCATGAAACTGGCATTTGAATTTTATCATTCAGATCTATCTATTCTAGTTATTGATATAATTGTGCAGAAATATGTATTCTCTCAAGAGGAGGAGTACCACAGTTCAAAACTTTTTAACATTGTCTGTGAAAAAAGAATGGACCCATTGGTTTGTGGTTGTGGTGCTCAACCTTTTTACATGGTGGACCAGGTGGGCCTTTCCTGGCCTATCCATGGGCTGGATGTGACCTGTGATCCTGATCTGGCACCTGGGATGGGCGTGGTGGGACCTCATCTGGCTGTGCACAGGGAGGGGGGGAGGCAGCCTGGCTCAATCCAGCCCCATGCAGGGCAGAGAAAGGGGCATGGCCCAGCCCCAACCTAGCTGCATGGAGATCAGGGAGCATGGCTTGGCCCTGATTTAGCTGGGTGAGGGGAGAAGGGGGTATGGACTGGCTCCAACCTGGCAGCATGGAGAAAAGGAAGCAGGGCCTGGCCCTGATCTGGCTGTGCTGCAAGAGGAGGCATGGTAATTTGGCAGTGGGGAAAGGTAGCCACAGCTCCCCCCCACCACATTTCCCAATTGAGGGGAGCCCTGAGGTTGTGATGTGATTGCTCTGTGGGCCATATTTGGCCTGTGGGTCAGAGGTTGATTGCTCTGGTTTGTAGTAGTCCACTAGCAACACTGTCTTAGACTCACAGGTTTTGGAAACACAGGTATTCTTAGCCTCACAGACAGCCCATCCATCTGGCTTCCCCAAACCTACCACCACTTGAAGTCATGGGGTCTCTGGCTGCAAAAGCCCCATGGGGACCCTTTCTTAGAGATATAATTCCACATAAACTGATATAAGTTATTAGAAACTGGTTCAGATCTGTAACACAACAGAAGTTGAGTGCACAGCAAACGCTTTCAAAATGGCCCAAACCAGTTTAAGATAAACCTGGATGGATGTAGTATCAGACTTAACTGATTAAGGTTAAATCGGTTTATTGAACTTTTATCCCATATCCCCTCCAGATTCAAGTTAACTCTCAGTACCCCAGCATCCCAGGATACTTTGCACCTCCCCTGCAAACCCATCCTCCCCCTTACAGGATGGGTGGGCTAGACTTTCCCCAAGCTGTTTGCTCCAGCTGAGCAGTGCTCTACCACCCCCCAGCTTCTGGCTTGGGCCACTGTAGGGATGTGGCTGCATTTCTGGAATCAAAAGTGAATGCCTGTTCCAGTTATATGTAATTTATCTGACCTGCACAGACTGAATCAATTCAGCCTCAGGCTTTTTGAAGGCTGCCCTGGCTACGCAGCAGCTGGAGCTACTGAGGAGTCTGGTGAATGAGAGGACAAGAAACTAGGCAAGTTCCTTACAGAGTTGAAACTAAATTCTCCATAAAGTCCTTAGAATCCAATGACCTGGCAAATTCTAATAAAAAGTTGGGAATTTTACTGATCATCTCTTGTTAATATGTAAGATATCTAGAATTTTATAAAAAGGAGATAGAGCATTGGTTCAAAGCTCCACTTGTCCTTATTGGTACAGTTTTGCTTGGATCAAGGCATTGTAAGAAATGAGAATATTTTTTACTACATTTAATAACTTGAATAAAACTTCATCAAAAACACAGTGAAGTACATTTATATTTTATATATAGCAATTTTATATATAGCAAACCATAAATGATAAAATTAACTTCAGTGGTACCCATATGTTGGAAAAGGAGAGGATCTTCTTGTGTTGATTTAAGTGCCTTGATCTGATATGTATAACAAGGCTGAAACAGCATTTTTTTCCCATAAGATTTAATTACCTTTGTATTTGAATTATCACAAAAAGCATTTTCCTCATGGACAAAGAAGGAAAAAAAAGCCCTAAGCACAAACAGCAAATTAATAAGCAACTGAGCTGTTTGCACACTAGGGAGCTAGGGTTGAGGTGAATATTTTCAATAAGCTCTGGGTTTTTTTCACCGCTGTTGTAAATCTTTTTTAATTCCCTTGTGTCCTTTCCTTTCTATCATATTAAAGTCTTTTTGATATTTATGTAGCCCAGTACAAGCAGAAGCTGGGAGCAGTAAGTCTGGAAGATAAAATTGCTTTCCTGAAATGCTAATGCTATTCAGGTAACGAAGGGAAAAAACTTCAGGGACAATAAGCTTTTTTTTTAAAGATGGAATTACAGTTATCTGTTATAAATAGATAAAACACTTTTAAAATCACATTGATGTTCTTCCAGTTCACTTCAAGAGAACTGTGAATAGCTATCTATTCACTTAATATGATTCTCTTTTTAAATAGTTGAGGGGAAAAAATAAACAACTTATTGTTGGGTTCTTGTTCACCTTTAGGACCTTGCATTACTGTCCCCTGCTAAACTTAGCTGTAACAGTGGGTTCTAAGTGTTTGTGGTATAGGAAAGAGTAGACTTTAAGTGTTACATCTCTTTCAAGCCTGTGGAAAAGCTGTTAAGTTGCAAAACAAAAATCCTCAACTGAGTAGTGTCATGAAATACCATGGGTTTGGATTTTTCTTTTGGTGCGGTCTATTAAAGATTGTCTGTGTGTTATTCTTTTGCTCCATGGATGTATCTTCCTGGAGCTGAAGCTTGAAAACCTCTCATGAGCAGCCATCACTCCAGTGGTTCCATTCACTTCACTAGGATTTTTGACTTGATTAAGGAACTATACCTATGAGTTAGTCATGTACATTTTCAGAACCTGGCCTTAACCATGTGGTGATGGGCATGTGTTTGAACTTGAGACTTGATGCAGAAAGGTCTCATGTTTAATAAGAGGATTTACTTGTGTGTCTGGGATCTGATTTGTATTGCCAGCTATGTTTTTTAAAAAGTTGTGATCTATGGTTTTCATTGTGCTTAATTGTATATTACAAGTAGAATTGAGGATGTGCTGTAAGATTACATTGAATTCTGCTGCTGTACTTTCCTTATTGTTTATGTTTGGATATCTTTTTAAAGAAAATAATTAGTCTGAAAAGTTCAAATTTTCAGGGTGAAGCTTCTAGTTTGTAAAACTATATATTGTTATATGCACTCTCCTGCTTAATATTTCTGATTTAAAATAGTAATAGCTGATATTTCTTAGGTAAACTGTAATTTGCCAATAGTTTCAAGGGTCGCCCATGAGGGAAATAAAATATTGATTGGTGTATTTACTTTGAGAAGAGTGCTATTGTCACTTTCAGCTTTTGTCACTTTTAAGTTTTTGAAGACTATTATATTGAGATAAACACACGGATTCATAGATTGTAAGGGGCTGGAAGGGACCTTGCATGATCATCAGGTCCAGTCCCCCTGCACTAGGCAGCAAAGGCAACTGGGGTCAGGTGACCCCAGCGAGGTGACCATCCAGTCTCCTCTTGAAGACCTCCAGGGTAGATGATTGCACCACCTCTGGAGGGGGTTTATTCCACAGTCTAGACACCACAACTATGAAGAAGTTTTTCCTAGTGTTAAGCCTGAAATGGTCTTCCAGGAGTTTGTGGCCATTATTCCTGGTTTTCCCCAAGGGTGGGTGAGCACTTGTTCACTGAGCCCTTGATGTATTCCTCTGATATAGCGGTAAGCTGCTGCCAAGTCTACCCTCAGCCTTCTTTTTTTTAGGTTGAAGAGACCCAAGTCCCAAAGCCTTCCCTTGTATGGCTTGCCTTGCAAGTCTCTGATCATACAGGTAGTTCTTCTCTGGAGTCTCTCAAGCTTTTCTACATCCTTGTTGAAGTGCTGTGCCCAGAACTGGATGCAGTATTCCAGCTGCGGTCTCACCAATGCTGAGTAAAGTGGAAGAATCACTTCCTTGGTTTTGCTTGAGATGTATCGGTTGGTGCATGCCAGAGTATTGTTTGCCCTGCTGGCTACAGCATTGCACTGATGGCTCATGTTCATACTATGGTGTATTATTACTCCTAGGTTCCTTTCAGTCATAGTGCTAGTCAGTTTGACATCAATGAGCCGGTAAGTATGTTGGAGATTATTCATCCCCAGATGGAGCACTTTATACTTCTCAATGTCAAACTTCATTTAGTTCTGATCCGCCCAACTTGCCAGCCTGTCTAGGTGCACCTGTATCTGCTGTCTATCTTCAAGCATGACCACGCTCCCCAACAACTTGGTGTCATCCACAAACTTCGCCAGTGAGCACTTCACCCCCACATTCAAATAATTGATAAAGATGTTGAAAAGCACTGGACCAAGCATGGACCCCTGAGGGACACCACTGGTCACTTCTCGCCAGGATGACACAGATCCATTCATTAGAACTTTCTGGGTCCTACACCACAGCCAGCTCCCTACTCACTTAACTGTCAAGCTGTTCAGACTGCAATCCTCCAATTTTCCCATGAAAATATCATAGGTTAACAGACCAAAGACCTTTTTGAAGTCTAGGTATACAATGTCGACCTCCTCTCTCTTATCTAGGTGATGAGTTACCTGGGCATAGAAGGACTTGCCTGTGATGAAGCCATGCTGGCTGTTTTTCAGAATACTACCTATTGCAAGTATATCGTACATAGAATCCTTGATGAATTTTTCCAGGATTTCCCCTGGGATAGAAGTTAGGCTAACTGGCCTATAGTTACTCAGGTTCCCTGTCCTCCCCTTCTTAAATATAGGTACAATATTGACCTTCGTCCAGTCTTCAGGGACCTCTCCCAAGCCCCATGAGTTTTGGAAGAGTTTCAACAGAAGTCTTGCATTGACTTTGGCCAGCTTCTTCAGCACTCGCAGATGAAGTTAATCCGGTCCTGCTGACTTATGTCTAACTTTTCTAACTGATCTCACCCCAGCGCAGTGTCAACAGTAGGAAGGTGTTCATTCCCACGATGCCTATTCTGAACCTTATCTAATATGATTTTCCTCTTAGTTTTGTGAAATACCGAAGCAAAGTAGTCATTCAGGAGTTCAGTTTTCTCTTGAGTCTTAGTAACCAACTGTCCTGAGTTGTTAAGCAATGGCCTCATGCTTCTATTTGTTTTCCTCCTGTTCCCTACATACCTAAAGAAGGAATTCTTATTGTCCTTGATTTCTGTTGCTAGTTTAAATTCAGTTGCCACCTTAGCCTTTCTAATCTTCTCCCTACAAGTGCGGGCTGTTGTTGTATAGACTATCCCAAGCTTCCATTGTTTGTATGTCACTTTCTTCTTTTTCAAGAGGACCACAATATCCCTATTAAGCCAAGAGGGCTTACCAGCCCTTCTGCTACCATTCCTTTGCAAGGGAATAGATTTCTTTTTTGCTTTTGAGGATCATGTCCTTGACGAATGACCACTCTTCATGCACTCCTTTCGACTTCAGTTCCTGGTCCCTCAGTTCTTCCCCTACTATTTCCCCACATCAACATGTACTAAACAGACAAGTGCCTATAGAGTGAGTTGAAGGGAAATACATTTGGAAATAAATTTGACCACGTCACTTTGAGAGAATTATATACAAAGCTGTGCATTATGGACATGAATTTAAAAAGTGTAAGTTCAGTGCGTAGCACCCCTGCATAAATGCATGCACTGCCTTCTGCCGTGAGGCCAACCTGGCTCCTTCCTTTTCCACGTGAGCAGGCCAGCTCTCTTCACCACCATGCATCCTGGCCCCCACTACATGTGCAGCATGGGCACCTGAGCCCAGTCCTGCATACTGCTGTGCCCATAGGAGTGGGGGCTGAAAGTAGAAGCTGGAGGAGGCAGGGGGAGCCCATGGGCAATACATGCTAACCCTTCAGGGGCTATATGTGGTGTGCAGGTTGCCAGTTGGACAGCCCTGTTATAAAGATAGATGTATTAAGAGGTCCAGAAGAAAACATTGCATGTTTATCTCCTGCGGTTTTTATAAGAGTTCTTTTGGAATGCATTGTAGTAAATCAAAATGCTGCAATTTTTCTGTACGGTCTAATTTGTTAACATTGAATTTTTAGAGAGAAAAACAACATACAAACAATCCCTGGGAAATTCAGCTAATCTTATTCACGGTAATTTGCTTATGAAGATTCTTGTTTGTTAATTTATTTATTGGCAAACAGAGGCTGAAAACCAGAGGCCCTAATTAAATGCCATGGAAATGAATATAACCTGTGAACTATGGTGAAGCCTTGAAACCACTCAAGGGACCAGCCATAGTTGATTGTTTAAAAGAGGTGGCCTTTAACTAAATGTCAAACTATTATGTTGGGAACCTTAGAGATATTTAAAATAAGACACTTAAGATATTTGGTTTCCAAAGGTATTCTTTGCTTCAAGCTCCACAATAATTATCATTTATAAATATTTAGCATATTTTCTTGAGGGTATGTTGATTTTAAGAAAAATTATTCTATACCAGGAAACAGCCTAAGATCAGTAGAAAAGAAGAGTATATGGCATATATTATTTCTTTGATTTACCTCATTCTATGCTGTAACTTTACCATTGCTACCTGTTTCATTCAGCCTGAGGTTCCTTTTGTACAACTTCTCCTTTAAAGCCTTGGAGAATTCTACTTCTACTTACATATTTGCTTGCATCTCCTAGTCTTACTTCCTTCAGCACAAGCCACTTTACTATTGCATTCTTTTTGTATCCTTCTTCCAGATGTGTTTTTGTACTTCCTTATGTCAAAGTTTCCCTTTATCCTGACCACAGTTCAGGATAGTGCTTCTATATTTACTGAATCTGTAGACAGTCTGATCCCTTTAGGCTGAGCACACTGGCAGGGTAGCAGGAAGAATCTAGGATTGCTGCTGCTTAAGGCTAACCTATTTTCCCATAAAGAATTTAGTAGAGCTGAAGGTGAGAAAGGAGCAAATACCTGTAAGGCAATGTTGTGTAGCTTGAATAAGAGATATTATTTCACTGAGAGGTCCTAAGCTTTGTAAGGTAAAGAAATAATTGTTTGGTGCAGTGAGATGCTATTACCTGTGGCTCAGTACACATTTCTCCCTTAAAAATATTTATTTGGATTGTTAGTTTTTTAACACAAATAAAAATGCACATAATGAGAACAGTAAGCCAAGTAGAATCAAAGTGAAATGGACATTAAACCAGAAATGCGCATGTGGGTGTTTGAATACAAGTGGTTGTATGCATAAATAAAACAAGTATTTCTGAGTGATATAAAGAACTCTGTTTCATAATAACTTAATATTGCCTAGCTTCACTAGCCTTTTCACTGTGCCAGTTCAAAATACTTCACAAAAAAAGCAAGTATTATTATTTGCACTTTACATGTGGGTGATGTGACTTCCCAAGAATAACAGCAAAATAGCCCCCCAAAGCAACTGAGAGAGGAAACTTATCAGCCTTCTCATAGCTTGGATACTTCGAATGTTTTTTTCTTTTTTTGTGATTTTTTGGGTTTTTTTGCTTTTTTTAAGAATCCCAGCATTAGCTTTGGTGATAGTTCTGGTGCAGGATGCTTGCAGCATTAGCTTCATATAGACCTACGGCTTGTCTATACCAACTCTGAGCCAACCCTACACACACACCCTATCCATTTACTCCTTTTCTGTGACTTATGCTGTCTGTCTAGAGCAGTGGTTCTCAACCTCATGAGATTTGACTCGCCCCTTCATAGACATGGGGTACTCCTCAAAAAATGCCAGCTCTTAGGCCAAGTATAGAAGTTACATTTCTTGTGAGGTAGGCACACAGAAAGAGCTCTACAGCCATAACTGAATAGATAGCCAGGGCACAGAGCTCTGTGAAAATGGTGGATCCTGCTCTAAGATAACCCTGGATGGATATGGTATCGGACTTCAACGCTAAGTTAGAGCATCGTAACAAACATCTGTACCAGGTGTCATTGCGAGTCACGGTAGGTCACATTCCACTGGCAAACCATGGGGGTTTGCGGCACTCTGCTCACTGCCCCCACAAGGCAGCTCTCTAGTCTCAGCCAGAGATTGTGTGGTCTGCCCAAGCACTGACAGGAGTCGGCAAAGCCCCTGTTTCCAACCCTCTCTTCCCCCTTGTTCCATGCAGCCAGCTATGAGCCACTGTGTGGTATTATTGCTCAGTGTACAGATATCTACCCTGTCTGGGCATTGTAGACTGCAGCTTTCGATTAAGTGCTGTGCTGTTTGCTGGACACTGCATTCACACAGGGGGGCTGTCCAAAATATTCATCTTGTATAGTGTTGTTTTGAAGCATCCATATCCAGATCTTAGTGTGTTCAGCTTGGCCCATAAATCTCTGTCAAGGTCATGCCCAATGGGGGACTTATTTGGTGTTGGTATAAAATTCTGTAGGAATAGATTTCAAACCCAATTGCTCTGAATGATCATTTAATTTCCATTCACCCCACCCCTGATCTAAACTTAGCGTAAGGCCACAGTACCCAGCCTGCTGGACTTTCCATGGGTCCATAAACCTGGAAGCAGGGGAGAAGTCAGAGTCTGTCTTATTATGTCACTTGGTCCAAATGCTCAAGAATACATGGAATACATCTGTGTGTGTGTAAATTGTTCAGCCTGTTATGAGTATGCACTGTTAAGTACAGTGTCAAGCTTTTTAGTATGACAACTTTTGGATCATACAGGAGCGCGGTAATCTGGTGCGGTGTATGCCATTGTAATTGCAGTGGTTCTGAGCACTTAGAAGTTGGAATACCATGTCATGCTGTCTAAATGTCTTAAGGCAGCTACAAGTGTAAAGACTTTACTGCTGACCTTCTGAATATGATGTTTATAGTTGAGGGAACCATCTAATGTATGGGTGGGCAATTATTTGGGTTGCCACTTAAGAAGTTTTGGTGAGCTGCTGAGGGGATGGGGTGCTGACCTGGCCTTGACCCCTTGTCACAGCTGTTTACACTGGCTGGGCAGGTGCGGGGGGGACAGGGAGGTGCCATTTGATCCTATTCAACCTTGGGCCATTCCACTCCACACCTACCCCCAGGAGTGCCGGATGGAGTGGGGAGGTGGGCAGGGTCTCCTTGGAGACTGACACAGGGCTCCCGTGTGCAGGGCGAACTCAGCTGGGTGGATGGGATGGGGCTGTGGGTGGGCAGGCAGGTATCTGGGAGAAGGATGTTTGTGGCTGCGGCTGGGGCTGCAGCTGGGGCCGGGATCATGAGGTGTTGACAGTGTGGGGCTGGGGCCTGGGGCAGAGCCATGATCCGCTCCCTGCCCATCCCTGGGGCTATGGAGAGAGAGAGAGGACCGGAGACTGTGTCGGTTGTGGGCAGCTGTGCCTGGGATGCAGATAAAGTAACCACCTTTTAAAAATGTAAAGACAGGGCACCCCCTGGATGAATTGCCCATTGCTTTGTCTGGCTCCCTAAACCACCCTAGCTGAGCAGCACCCCCTGCCCCACTCTCTCCCTCACTGTGGGGGCCTTGATCTGCCCCCCCATCCCTTCCCCGGCCTCCACCCCCATAGACTTGCCTGCAGGGAGCTGCTCTCCTCACTTCCCAACTGTATTTCCTGGCTATGTGCTTGTGTGCGGGTGTGTGCATGCATGTGGTGCTACTTCTTTCCCACTCCCAGCAGCTCCAAGCAGCCTCTTGCAGGCTGGAACACTGTCAGCTTGCAAGGGAAAACCTGCTGTTTCCCACAGATACCTGCATGAGGCTGTGAATAGTCATGTAGCCTTGGACTGGAACTAGAGGTTCCCATTCTGTGACTGTCCTGCCCAATTAGGGACCAGTGATCACCCCAGATGCAGGGCCAGAGGAGCCCAGGGCCAGAGACCCATGGCCCAGTGCCAGGGCATGGACACTCAAAACCCTTTGGCCCTATTCATCTAGGGAGTGCTCCTGGTCCATGTGGGTGAGGAGCTACTTGGTCAAGGCTTCGTGGATCCGAACAGCTTGCTTTGGTGCGGGGCTGAGGCCATGTGTATTGATTGGGGCAGGGGTGGAATACAGGCATCTGGAACACGCCTGCATGCGCACACAAACACACACCCACACAGAACTCAGGCATCCAACACACACTTGGCAGGCACAGGGTGCTCTGGATGGGCATGTGTGGGCTGGCTGGCAGATGGCTTGTGGCCATGATGAGCTGCTGCTGCATCAGGTCTAGGTGGATGGCTGTGATGTCTCCGCCAGGCAATCAGGGGTGGCTTGGCTGTTTGGCTCTGCTCATGACTCTTCGGCAGCCCAGGGAGCCTGAGGGACATGCTGGGAGGTGTACGAGACACCCCCTACTGGCTGGGTTTGGGCCATTCAGGCAGGCTCTGAGGACCCCTCCTTCCCCCCTCAAAGGCTAACATGTTCTTCCTCCTGACCTAAATGGTATACTTAGAGTAAAGCTTAAAAGTTAACAGTGCTTCTGCTGCTGGCTTCTTGAATGCCTGTACTTCACCTTAGTTTTCACTCTTTTTTTTTAATTACAAAATAATGATAGAGCAATTCTTTTATTGCAAAGAACTCAAAAAGACCACAGCAGGTCAGAATGTTTTTTAACACTGTGGATTCCTATTTAAAATGCATGGTTTTATCTGGTGAAACATGTTTGCACACCTAAACTGCTATCATTGTTTGGCACACCATGTCACCCTTGACTCCAGGGATTTTATTACCTCTTTTCTGGGATTTGGCATTCTTGTGAGGGGTGAATTTCACAGTGGCACATCTGGTTTTGGGGTTGAGATAAATGTCTTTTAAAGTATCTAAGTATCAAAGTAAAATGCCTCATGAAAACATACAGTATTTCACAAAAATTCTGAAGTAAACCTTGTAAAATAATGTGGTGAGCTTAATGAATTTTGAAGCAAAACATGCATTTCAGCAGCGATGTTTACAGTTGAAAGACAAATATTGAAGGATTTTAATTACTGCTTACTAAAGTGTATCTTATTGTGATAAAATTTATAGGTAAATATTTTGTATTATGTACTACATGAAACCTCACACATTACTGTATGCTAATTATTTTGATTGAGGTTCTTGACCAACTGTGATGTTTTAAAACTTTTATTTTATTGTGAAAAGATGGATAAAATAAGTTTCATTGTGTGAAATGTTGTAAGTAATACCTCGTATTTCTAAGCAGGAAAGGCAGAGATTGCCAGAAGTGAATTTCTCTAGTCCCAAAGACAAAATATTTCCTGGGAAATATACTATAGTCCTAAAACCACCTCCACGCTTTGGTTATACATTTACCTTCCCTCTGCTTGTGTCTAAGTACTGTAGGTTCACAATGCAAATTGAAAAGCACAAATCATTTCAAGTGCTGGTACAATGAAGTAATTCACAAAAGTGAAAAACAAGAAAAAAAAGCTATTGATCAGAGTGCAAACGATTAAACTGCTTTCAGCGTGTTAAAATTTTGCTAAGAGTTGACTTTCTGTAAGTGTCTGATATAAAACAAACTTGCAAGTATGCAAGCAGAATGATTTAAAGGACCTCTTTAAAGACCTCTTTCTAATATTCTGCTACTTCTAGCTGATTATAAATGACATATTATCTGTTAATTTATCAATGGTAGAAGTGTAAAGTGAAACATAAATTACACTTACAGATGATAGGTGAAGCTGAGTTCTCGCCATACAACTTGACTTCTTGCTGTTCCATTCAGGTTTGACCCCTTCTGCAGACCAATGCTTGGGGTAGTAACTATGGTAATAGATGTCTTCACATTTATTTTCTGTTTCTAAGTGGAGATCCACTCTTGTTTTTACTGACCTTGTTTTCACCAGGAAGAAATTGTTTTCTTACATTAGGGGTCCCAAAATCATAGCAAACACCAGGTAAATGCAATATAAATATATTTTGTCAGGTTGAGTTAAAACCTAGGCTCCCCTCTAGGCTTTAACTCAGTCTGTTAACATGAGAAAACTACAAAATGCCTTGTCTTCAGTAGGATTTTACCAATAGTTTAACATTAAATAAGAAGACACCTTTTTCTTGGTGCTGATGTACCCTTCTTGACTCTTGTAGGTGAAAATTGAAACACTTCTTTTTGATTGAAGTTTTATCCTTCAGAATAAGGATTAATAATTATGGTATATGTATCTATATGCTACAGTTCCTGATAAGTAAATTGATTTTCTTCTATCTCCATGCTTGCAAGTTCTAGATTATACACTGTGTTCATATTCAGTTTTTATTTTCAGCACTCTTTTATAGCATCAATAATACAACTGTTCTACAACTATTCAATAATCTGTTCTACAATTTGACTTTTATATTTTTCATCTTTGATTTCTCCTGTTAGGGTGCTGTTTGTTGATTGTTTGCTTCATTACACAAATTTTCAGTGAACTTAGTTGGCAAATTGCTGATGAAAGTGGCTGAAAAGTTAGGTATTTGGGGCTGTATCTGTTCAACTTTTAAGGCATTTAACCTGGACTGAGGCAGAATTTAGGCTCTTAAGTAATGAGGAGAAATCCACATCAAACTTGCTTAGCAGTTGCAAAACCATTTAGGCATCTACTTTCATTAGGTAGGTCCATTTTAGCCTTGAACAGATTTTTAGGCATCTAGGCTTTGGTTATGGCATAATGTCAGAATGATCCAGATCAGCCATCTTACATGACCAACTCCTACCTGTTGCATTCTTAGTTGTCACTGTGGGGCCCTTAAGTTCTGCTAGAGCCTGCAAGTCTGTAGGTAAGGGGAGATAAGGTAAGCAACATGTCTTCTGATCATGGCATCCACCATTTCTTGATAGCTTAGTAGCAAGAGCACTTGTCTAAAAAAATTAGAGACCTAGGTTTTAGGTCCACCTAACTCAGGGGATTTAGAGCTTCATTTTCTACTTCGCAGGAAGAGTGCTGTTAACCACCAGGCTATGGGATAGGTTGAGTGGGTAGCCATACTTCCTATAAACAGATAAAATTTGCCCACTGGGCAGCCAAGAGTACAAGTTTCATGGAACCAGAAAGCGAGCCAGCAAGAGGGAGCCTGCCTTTGCAACCTAGTTGTTCTGGCAGTCTTCCTGCAGGGGTAGGGAGGAGGGGGAGAGGGAGGAGTCCTGCCTGGCAAGTTGCCCCACCTGCCCTGGGAGCTCTGGACTTTACTGGCAGCATTATTTCTTTTTTCACCAATGGTTATTTAATGTAAAATTCTTAAATAGCCCTGGAAGCTAAGACTGGAACCTAGGACTAGAATTGCATAGAATACTGTCCTCTTCACTGAGATATGGAATCACATTGAAAATCACCAAACTTTTATCTCTGAGTTAGCAATGTGGAGTTAGGGTGGAAACAGACACCACTTTTCAGTGCCTTTGTGTTATCATAAAAATGTTTATGGTGGCACAAAGGAATAGCAAATAGACATCCATACATTTTATCACACCACAATGTGGCCATAACAAGAGGTAGTAATAAATTGTGCAGCTTTATTGTGATGGATGCCTATTTGTTTTATGGTAGGAGAGCCCAAGCATCTAAAGCTGCCTGTATTCTCCCACTACTGTGGGTATTGGCACTGGATTTATGACCCAGATTCCTTGTTCTGGGCAGACGCAAACCCTCAGACTGACCACAACCTCTCCATTTGCTAATGGGCATATTTTATTGATACACAGGGATAACAGATAAGAATAATGCAAAGAATTTTATATCTACCAGTCCCAGGGTTTACATTGTTGAGGTAGGTCTGGCCAGTAAGTGAGCTTCACTTTGAGGTTCTCTCTTGAATGTCAGACTTCAGCAGCTGGGAGGTTGGAGGTGGAGGCCCCCCCTGCTTTGGTCCTTTGGAGTGGATGGGATGGGCTGGTGATGGTGGCCTCGGGTTCCCCTGTCACAGGGCACCTTAGTGCCTGCTCCTAGAGAGGAGAAACTGCCAGGGAGAGAACCCTGCCAGAGCCAATTGAGCACAGCTGCGGGTTGCTGGAGCAACTAAGGGGAGCCAGCTGGCCAGAAGGGGGCAGGGCCTGGCCCTTATAAAGCCCAGGGCCAAAGCCAGGCTGGGAGTTCTCAGCCAGCAGCCGGAGAGGCAGGAGCTCCCTCAGCCGAGATGTGGAAAGGAGCATGACTTGCAAGTACAGCTCATGATAGCCCTGAGAGGATGGGCACTAGGGTTTAGCCAGGGGGCTTTAGGTTTGTGTTACAGCCAGGAGGCTTGAGTTTGTTTGGCTTTGTTATTACACCTGGAGGCTTGGGTGAGGCTGTAGGGGTTGGAGGAGGCCTCATAAGAGGGCGTAGTGTCCTCATAGGAACCCCAGAGAGTGTGGGGTGCCCTAGCGCCACAAGGGCGCGTTATTGTCATAGCGCCAGGGAAGGCGCAGCTCGCATGCCAGTGGGTTGCAGCGCCAGGAGGGCGAGGAGCGCAGCCAGTGGGTTGCAGACAGGGGACCGAGACCCCGGATTGCATGCAGGTTACATAGACCCCAGCCCCAGGGAGAGGGGCGATTTGAGTGAGAAGCCCTGTGGGGGCACGGCGAGCCCCAAAGAGGGGGAGCGCCACACCGTGTTATTGAGAAGCCCCGTGGGGGCATGGCAAGCCCCAAAGAGGGGGAGCGCCATACTGAGGAGCCCTAGAGAGGGGCGATATCGAGGAGCCTGAGACGGGCATAGTGAGCCTGGCCGCAGGCTAGTGCGGCAACACCCCTCAGACTGAGGCAGGGCGCTGCGGTTGCCCCGAGAAGACAGGGAGTAGCAGCGCGGTGAGCCGGGGTCAGAGAGGGTATCCGTGCGGTTGGCCAGGGAAGGGCCGAGGCCCGCTGGAGAGTCCCTGAGCAGGACCACACCATCAGAGGAGGCCCAGTGAGAGGCTGGGCACGAGAGAGAGCCCAGAGTGGGCTACACTATAAAGGAGGCCCGGGAAGCGGGCGGACAGACTTAACAACGTCTATTACATCTGCGAGGCTTGGGGCGTGGTATTAGGGGCTGGTAGGAGCCACGCATAGCCCATAAGGCTGGGGTGCTTGGGTAGCGCCCATCATACGGGGAGACCCACGAGGGGTCCAGGAGCTTACGTGCCCGAGGAAACGCAAGGTAGCCTCCCTATTACATATTCCATCAAGACGTGGCGGGCGAGAATGGAGGGTGCCCTCGGGCATAAGTAGCGCGGTGAGAGGGCCTCAAAGAGATTGCGGCCCTCCGTGAGGACCCCGCCGTGACATCCCCTTTCGGGGACCCTTTGCTGCTCTATATCTCTTCTTGTGTATCCTTTTTCTCCTTCTGATGTCTCTATCTCTGGGCATCATTAATTGGTCTCCCTGTGGTCATCATACTGTCCATATTCTTTCCTGTCAGCATATTGTTTTGTTTCATAAACCCATTACATGCACACATCCTAATTTGGGCGTCACCAGTTTTTCCTAATTTGGTCTATATACCAAAATCAGAAATTCCAAAGGCTCTGCAGCTGGGCACTGTGATCTGACCAATGCTGCAGAGTCCCTTATCTCACGTAATGGAACAGTGTGGTACATGTCTTCAATTTTCAAGCCTGTGAGTCTGTTTGCTGCTTGCCTGCATCAGACAAAGTGGGCCTTGAAGGAGACTTGTCATAAACAGATTAACCCTTGCCATTGCCCATTCTAATGCAGTATCTATTTTACCTACAAGCCGGTTCCCAAAGGCAAGCCTTTAAATACCATTTTCTAGCTATCACTGGGTAGGTACTTCTAGGGGTTGAGGGGCCTAGTCCTGTGCCCTGGGAAATCTTGCACCTCAAACCCCAAGGGTGCCTGCCTGGCTTTCCCCATTTCCAGAGAGGTGCTCCTGGCATTCTCCAGGGCATGTCTGAGTGGGGAAAGTTGGGGTTTCCTGCTTCTAGAGATTCAGAGATGCGCCCCCAGGATCTCCAGCATGCATCTCTGGAGAGATTGCTGGGGGCAAGCGGGGGACTCACTGGAAGTGAGGAAAACCAGAAGACTCCACTGCAGTCCAGGGACTAGGGCCACCAATCAACTGATGCATCCTGGCACACTTCATTTGGTGACATCTGTTTCTGGCCTTAGGCACCATCATCAGAAGGAGAGATGGAATTTTGTATGTACCCCTCTTTTTGGGGTTTCTTGTTAATGAGCTGATGAGTCCAGTGCTCCTTTCTGTGGATTCCTTTCCTGGAGCTGAGCGCATAAAAGCGAGGCATGGTTACACTCTGTCACTTTGTCTAAGCCCCACAGAAAATGTAGGGATAAACATTTAAAACTTATCAGCCATGCTAAGGGACTTGAAGTTATGGCTGGTGCTGTTCTCTTAGCTCTAGTTTGTTTGGTGAAGCACATCAACCAGAGTGTAAGCCGGGAAAATGATTTGTGCTATGGTCCTAAGGTTGTTTAAATGTATTTTTCCAGAAATCATACAGTTCTGTTTTTAAAACAATCACTAATGTATCATTATATTACCATGAAATGCAATCACTGTGTATTTGTTTAGTTCTAAGAGGGATTTATTGTATTTTTTCTAGGAAATAAAAAAATGAATTCCTGGTAGCCACGTTAGCAACATATAATTCATGTTTTAATCATAAAGAAGCCTTCATCCCCAGTGAAGAACTACAGTCCAATAAATGGTTCAGTGACTGTGAGTTAGAAGGCTTGACTCTTTATTCCCTACTTTTGCTCCCAACTGGGTGGATGACTTCTGGCAAATCGTGCCTCTCTTTTTTGCTCCATAACAATGCTGTATTACATAAAGCACATCCCTGAATATAATGCATACCCTGGTTTTTCTAGACAGCTTGAAGAAAAAACCGTCCTTACCTTGCAGAGCAGATCCGGGGTCTAACCCTGTATGCTGAGTCTATGACTGCATGCTGAGTCTGGGGCCACCCACTGGCTCCAGAGCCATATGCCAGGTTGGACCCAACACCTCTAGTCTGGGACTGTACACTAGCTATGGAAACATGTGCTGGGTCTAAACCTGCACGCTGGCTCTGAGGCCATGTGCTAGGTATACCCATGGACCAACCCTGCATGCCAGCTTGATCTGGCTTGAGGGGGGTGTGCTCCTCAAAGTTTTTAGGGGCCCCGCACAGATGACAAAAACAGATGACTTCATTGTTAAATAGCTGTTCCTTTTAAAAAACAAAACACAGAATTCCGAACTGAACCATGTTTGAAACTTTACTTTTAATTTGTTTTTTGTCTTGTGTTTTCTGTTGCTAGCTACGTATGGTAAGAAACTGAACATGCCTCGCAGTCCAACATCAAGTGAAGATGAGATGGCCCAAAGCTTTTCAGACTATTCTGTTGAATCTGAATCAGACAGCTCCAAAGAAGAAACTATTTATGATACTATTAAGGCTACAGCAGAAAAGCCAACCAGCAGAATGGAAGATAATCAGAACAACACATTAGTGATACGGATAATAATACCTGACCTACAACAAACGGTAAGGAAATAGCATTAAAAGTCTTTTTAATATTGGGCTAGATCCTCAACCAGGATAAAATGCAATTAGTGAAGTTATGTCAGTTACTGAAGAGCATGCCTATTTTCATATATTTTGAAATATATGAGTTTTCAGGGAATGGGAAGGCTGCTTTGACACATTGTAATTCTTGCACATCAAAGCACACACAGTTAATCACTGAAATTAAGGATGTATTAACAAATATCAGCCAACCAGCCAAAGAATTTAAAATTGTCTGACTAATCTCTATTTCTTTTCATGGCTCTGGATTAAGTTACCTTTTTTTGCCTGGTAGCATAATTCCACCAATTCCCCTGTGGCCTACAAAGTAGCAGAATACATGAAGACACAAAAAGCAGGTTTTTTAAAAACAAAGAAACTGGATTTTTCTTATATATCAGTGGGTGTGTCTACACATGCATTTGATCCAAGATCAATTTATTTGCATGTAAACTACTCGTGAGTAAACATTCCTGGGCAGGTGTCTACACATGCAGGGAAGCATCCTTATCTCTCAGCTCAAGCTCTAGGGTTGTGGGACCCAGACTGAGAGATCCTTATCTTCCAGCACAGGCTCCATGATTGCAGGGCTGGCACTGAGAGATCCTTTTTTTTGCAGCTTGAGTCCTATGGTTGTGGAGCCCAGGCTGGGAGATCCTTCTCTCTCAGTGCCAGCTCCATGATCATGAGGCCGGCGCTTGGAGAAAAGGATCTCCCAGCCTGGATCCTGCGACTGTGGGGTTTGGAATGGGAGATGAGGATTTCCCAGGCCCAACCCCATGATCTCAGAGCATGGGACATTGTCCTTGCACCCTGACAACAGGCAGCTCCTGGGGGCAGGAAGCAATCTCCTGAGCATATTTGCTCATGGTCAGGAGTCTACACATGCGCTACTGCGCAGGTACTAATCACGAGTAAATTTGCTACTTGAATTTTCAGGTAGAAAATTTATTCATTATTAGAACCAGTTACTGCACAGTAAACATCTGCACATGTAGACATAGACACTTACTGCACAGTAATTACCTCTACTGCTCAGTAAAGCATCTTGTGTAGACACATCCTGTAGGAAGCTGAAAAGTCAAAAGCCCAACTTCAACTTCCTTACTCCCTTTTATAGAATCTGCCAATGGCATATTCCCTGTGATTGAACCCAGAATAGGTACAAAAAGGGAAAAGACAAATGTAATGAAAGTTCATTTTCAATATGAAAAGAAGGGCCTTTCTACAGCCAGGGAGGGATGGACTAGAAGAAGTATCATAAGGTATGTCTCTACAGAACAGGATGATGTCATCATATAGAGCTTACCTGAGTTAGCTCTGCCTGTACCAGAATCAGAAGTAATAAAGCCAGCTATGTAGGATAAAGAAGGAGATTGTGGGAGAGGAAGGGAAATTTTCTTCATGGTTGCAGTAAGGCATGCTTCAGACTTTTGTTTGAATTTTGACTAAATGTAGTACTGTTCTGTTTGACTTTTAAAGGGTATCAAAAGTAAAAGTATATATTTTTCTGGCTTAAAGTCTTCCATCTTGGTATGGCTTCTGCAAATCTACCATTTTGTAAAAAATGGAGTATCTTAATCAATCTTAAGCTTAATTATTTTTGCACCATATTAATACTAGGGCATTGTAGTATGGCTCCATTAGATTTTTTTCAGCATGAGAATTCAGGCCCTGGGCCTAGTTCTGATTTACAGAGTCAGAATCCTGCACCTGAGCACAGCCCCATTGTCTCACACACTTAAATATTGTTTAAATTAAATAAGTCTGGACCAAGAATGGATTTTGTAAATGTAGGCCATTTTGGTGCCTCAGTAGAACTGCTTTGCCTACAAAAATTCTGTGCAGGGGAACAATGGAAAGCAGGCTATTGTGCTTTGTTAGCAGGCTATTGTACTTTGTTTAGTAATGACATTTCAAAAAGTTTAGTAGTGACATTTCAACACCATTTAAAAGTGCTGATGAGCTTCCACAGCATTTCCCTGTTTGTAAGCAGTTGTCATAGATTTAATATAACTATTTTCATTTTTTCCTCACCTTTTCTACTTCCTGCTTAGCAGATACATGTAGCATAGCTGAAGGATTTGAATTCCATTCATAACTATCCTTTGTTGTTAGAGGAAAAGAGAAAGAGGTACTATTTGTGTTGAAGAGCTTTCAACTTCTGAATTATTTCTTAAATTCTAATACTAACCCTCTTCAATGACACTTTGTACTTCTATTTATTCTCATTTCAGAACACTTTATGAACATGAGTGGGCCAGATTCTGCCTTCAACTATTCCATATTTAAGTATAGTTGTCCCAAAATTGTCCCTAAAGTAACCATTTGAGGTAGATTAAAAGAACATTTTGGCAGAAAGAATCTGTTTTCTCCGAAAATTTAGCTTATTTTCAAGAAAATTGAAAACACTAAAACTATTGTTTGGGTTTTCACTTTTTACAAAAATGAAATCTTACCAATGGTTATCAAAATTCTCCAGCTTTATCAGTAGCTCTATAGCAGAAATAGGTTCAATGTATAACCCTCCTTTGATGTAAACTAAACAGTAAACAGAGAGCAGTGGCTCTGGGATAAGCAGCTCAGGTGTGAATCTGCCTAGAAGAGGCTTTTCTCTGTGCTAGTGTCTTGGAGTGGCTGATTGCTTCTAGAGTATTTGCCTAATGCCTGGTGTGTGTCTGAGAGTGTCCCTCCCCTCCCCCCTGGGGTGTGCAATTTATTTTTCTTTTCCCTTTTCTTCCTTTTCCTCCCACTCCTCTTTCCCATCCCCATTCTCACTCCTAGAGTGACTGAGTGACAGGGCTTGTTCTGGGTGGGGCTGGTTTTAGGTAATTGAGAGGTGGAGCTAGGGTAGACAGCCTTATAAAAAGGTAGCCCCTAGCAAACTGTGGGAGCAGTGAACAGAGGGCAGCAAAAAGAGAAGGAGTTTGCCTAGGGAGTTCGTCCCAGGAGGGAGCCAGGGAGAAAGAGACTGTGCCTGTGCATTTGTGTGTGGGTGGGAGCATGGGCAAGGGCCCTGGTGCGGGTGCTTGGTGTGCAAGTTTCATAGTTTCATAGTTGTTAGGGTCGGAAGGGACCTCAATAGATCATCAAGTCCAACCTGCTGCCCTGGGCAGGTAAGAGTTCTGGGGTCATATGACCCCAGCCGGGTGCTTCTCCATTCTCCTCTTAAAAACCCCCAAGGTAGGGAAGAGCACCACCTCCCTTGGAAGCCCATTCCAGATTCTGGCAACTCTTACCATAAACTTCTTCCTGATGTCCAACCTAAATCTGCTCTCTGCCAGTTTGTGGCCAGTTCTTGCGGTGTTTCGTTTTTCTCTCTCTCTCTGCCCCCCTCTTTATTTTATCCTTACAACACAGGTGTACTCCAGGGAGCAAAGGAGGCACAAATGGAGTCTGGATCAGCTGCTGTGACCTGCGTAGGGTCCCAAGAGGGTAAAGAGCACTTCATTTGCACCAAGTATAAGCTGGTGTCTACTTTGAAGGAGAAGATCCAGAGATTTGATGCACAAGAATCCATGCTGGATTAAATCTGGGACCAGGAATATTACTTGGATTAGAGTTATGAGAGGCTGGTACTAGAGAGGCCAAAAGGCAGTGAGAAGTGGCAGCATGTGACTACTCAAAGGAGGAGGGCCCCCAGTATTGAAGAGGAACCAATTGAAGTCAGAAACTGCTTTCCAGCAGCCTGCAATGGAACTGAAGACGAGGTAGAGGAGAGGGCATCTGCAGGCATGAGACAGAGGAGGTAGCAGCTTAGAGAGTGGAAAGTGCAAAACCCCAAGAACAGGGGCTCCAGGACCACTGCACCAAGAAGGAAAAGAAGAGTGGTGGTGATTGGTGACTTGTTTCTGTGGGGAACCCAGGCACCAATTTGTTGTCATAATGTGGGGCCCAAGAGATGCACTGCCTGCCTGGAGCCAAATTCAGGACATCACAGAGCATCTCCGAGAACTCATCCATCCTTTGGACCAGTACTTCTTCTTGCTTCTCCATGTAGGCACCAACAACACTACCAGGAATGACACTGACCAGATCAGAGGTGATTATAAGGCTCTTGGCAAGAGGATAAGGGAGCTTGGAGCACAATTGGTATTCTTATTGATGCTTCCTGGGGAAGGCAGGGGTCCAGGCAGAGACTGTCGTATCTTGGAAATGAATACACAGCTGAGTTGGTGATGTCGATGTGAAGGCTTCAGCTTCTTAAACAATGGGTGGATGTTCTTGGGAGGAGGGCTGCCATCAAAAGGATAGCAGCCCTTTTGTAAGCAATGGGATCCCTCCAGCAAGAATGGGGAACAGCATCTTTGGGAGTTGTCTGGCCAACCTAGTAAGGAGGACTTTAAACAACCCACCGTGGGGGATGGTGATCAAAACCCTCCAGCAACAGAGTATGCAGTCCAGAGGGGAAAGGACTCAATGAAGCAACTTAACCTTGGGAAAGCACCAGAGAGCTACAGGACTGCAACAAGTGGCACAAAAGGGAAGTGAGGAGGTCAAAATGCAAAATACATCCAACACCCATATACAAATGTGAGAAGTATGGGGAATAAACAAGATACACTGGAAGCTGCAGCCTGTGAAAAGAACCATGATCTGATAGGCATAACTGGGACCTGGTGGGACAGCTCTTATGACAGGAATGTGAACATCAAGGGTTACATTCTGTTTCAGAAGGACAGGGTTGGGGGCAAAGATGGTGGTGTTGCCTTGTATGTCAAAAACACATATGTGTTCCCTGGTTCAGGAGGAAGAAGACAGCAAAGCAGAATGCATTTGGGTGAAGACAAAAGGTGAAAGACATGGCATCAATATAATGGTGGAGATTTATTATAGGTCTCCTAATCAGGAAGAGGAGGTGGATGAGATGCTCTTCAAGCAGGTGACAATTCTTGGAAGAAGATTTGGGAGTCTTCATAGACCACAGACTCAATATAAGTTTGCAGTGTGATACAGCTGCACAAAAGGCAAATGCGGATCAGTAAAAAGCATTAGATGCAAGACACATGAGGTGATAGTGCTTCTCTACTCAGCACTGGTTAGGCCACATTTGGAGTACTGTGTGCAGTTCTGGGCTTCACATTTCTAAAAAGGATGTGGAGAATTTAGAGAGCCTCCAGAGGTCAGCAACAAAGATGACCAAGGGCTTGGAAGACAAGTCATATGAGGACAGGCTGAAGGAGCAAGGCATGTTCAGCTTGTGGAAAAGGCACTTAGGAGTGGACATGATAGCAGTCTTCAAATACTTGAAGGGCTCACATAAAGAAAAAGGGAAAGCACCTTTTGTCTCTTGCTGCAGAGAGGACATGGACCAATGGCTTCAAGTTGCAGCAAAGTAAATGTAGATTAGATATCCAGAAAAAATGTCTTCATTATTAGAACAGTGAGACAGTAGAATAGACTTCCTAGGGAAGTTGTGGACACTTCATCACTGGAGGTGTTCAAGAAGAGGTCGGACAGCCATTGGTCAGGAATGATCTAGGTGTAGCTATGCCTATTTTCTACCCTGGGTATTTCCTATGCTTCTGGGCTTTTTTGGTTCCTTCCCTCTGACAGCCCCCCCTTTTCTGTCACAGTTTTTAAGCCTCTCGAGAGGCAGTGGGTGTTGGCTACAGCTAAGGTTGGGGACTTCAACTGGGGTGTGGCAATTCTCCTGATAGAAGAAAAGCCAGAACTTCCTGGCTTGTGGGTCTTGCTCCTCTGCTCAGGGTCAGGCTAATCACCATATTTGGGGTCAGGAAGGAATTTTACCCCATGGTCAGATTGGTATGGAGTGTGGGGTTTGTGCCTTTCTCTGTAGTGGGTGGGGGGGGTGCCCTCTCCCCAGGACCTCTTGAACATATATTGACAACGTTTTATAGAAGCAAGACATTGGCTGCCATGGTTGCCCTGCTTTACCTGTGGCAGGTTAGGGTGTTAGGTCTATGTTATGTCAGGGTTGAGGGTACTCCAATGCACAGTTTGGATTATAGTTGTATGGGATGGTTTGAATAGAGATGGTCCTGCTTCAGGCAGGGGGATGGACTAGATGACCTCTGGAGGTCCCTTCCAGCCCTGCTTCTTAGGACTATGACTATGATGTGACATAGCATTATGGATTCCTTTTTACAGGCATGAATACTGAGGCACAGAGCATAATTAAATGAATTACTGTAAGTCACACTGAAAGCCTATGGTAGAGTCAAGGGAAAATCTCAGCTCTCCAACATGCTGTATTTTTGCTACAAACTAAAGCCAAAATTCTCCCCTACTCCCTATGTAATTATAATTAACAGAAAAGATGCTTTAAAATTAGATTGCTTAATCAAAGAAGCATGAAATTATATCACATGACTTTTCTGTTTTTGTTTTTGACTGTCATTTAGGAATCATGGTTATGAATATTTTTTTTTTATTTAAGCCAATTTCAGGACTTTGGGTAAATGGCTGATTAATTATTTAGGAACAAAGGCTTGTCATCCTACACTGATTGTGTTCTACATCACTTATTTCATTGTACATACAAAATCAAGCACTGACCATCATAAGAGAGAGTGTGCTATTGTAGGAAAACTGGTACTTACGACCAGTGATGTAATCTTTACCTTGCTGCACTTTTATTTTGACCTGAACCTGTAACTTGTTTTGTCAACTGAAACAGTATAAATATTATAAATCTTGTAAATGTTTAACCAAACTCATTGAAGCTTATAAATAGATGTATTTTTCAATTGCTACAATAATTCTCTATCTATTCTTTGTGTAGCTGTTCACATGAATAGAGAATTGTTTTTTATCTTGCCTCCATTCTCTCTCTTACTTTACGTATAGATTGTCCTTTAGTGCTTGTGCAAAGCAGGGAAACTAAGAGACCCCCTATAGTGCTACAGGTCACTGCACATGGTACATGTTGTGCTACGAAATGTAGCACTAAAGAGAAGTCTGTTTTTCATTCTTAAACATTTTTGTAGCATTACAGGGGGACACACATGTCTTCCCTTGACTTTTGTATAACTACAAAGGCATTTTTAGCACTACAAATGTAATACCTGTCCACTGCCTAACTCGGTCATATTTTACTTTCTGCTTATTTTAGGGGTAACTATTTTATGATAAAAAGTGGAATGCAAAAAGCCACATTCTGTCAAAAGGAAATTTGCAAAGAGCCTTCCTCAACCCTTTCTGTATAGAAGCCGGCCCCAACTGTATTCTGTCTATATTTGTATTGTCTAGTATAATAAGGTATTAACTCATCATGATCCCTCTAGATAACTACTGCAATAGGACAGTAATGGGTGCAGACAGAAGGGCAGCTCCCAACTGTAACTCAGAATGATTTCTGCAAAGCGTTCTGAGTTACAGTGTTACTGTAGACAAACAGACCTTCACTGTTGGTTCCAGGGGGGTGGGAAATCTAGCTGGGGTTGGGAGCCTACAAGCAGGTTCCCATAGCAATGTCCACGGCTTTCTGCCAGTGCTCACTGTTTTCAGAATGGGAGGGGAGAAAGGCAGTGGAGGGAGCTTGTTCTTGGGGCTCCCCAGCCAGTACTGAAGGGTGCAGTGGGTGAATTGGAGCCCTGCCCCACCTTGGGGGGGTAGGGGGGGTTCCAATACACTTGGTCCACCCTCCAAGGGAGCTGAAAATGCCTCAGACTGAACTCCCTCTTCCCCCTCCCATTCTGAAAACAGTGACAGGCTGGGAACTCCGTCAACACAAGTTACAGAAGGGGCCACATTTTGAAACATCTTCATCTGATACCTTATGCAAGGAGGGGTCTGATTTTCACCCGATCAGCCATTTCTGAAGCTGTCTGCAACTGTGCACTTGTGTTTGGTCACGGCTATAAACTGCTTTCTGTAGCCAGATAGGGTAAAAATTGTCACTTCTGTCTGTCCCCATAATAGTTGCAGTTCTTGGGCTCACTTGATTGTGGAAATTGTTCCCTGCTACTGCCTGGCTGTGCAAATCATCCTAGAGAGTGTGGAGAAACTAGGTTAAAGCTCTTTTCACTAATGTTGACAGGAGTGAAAGGGCAGCTTTCCCTATAGATTTCAGGGCCCCAGTAATTGCCATGCACTATATCTCTCAACATAACACCCCAAATATGTCCAGAGCTTTCCTTTGATTTTAGTGGTGATGAGCTACTGGTTGGTAATTTCTTGGTTTTCTTCAGCTGGCGAACCTTTTCTTTCAGTGCCCAAAATCTTTCTTAGGCAGCTGTTTACAAAGGCATCTAGTTTCCTGTCTAACATGTTGGCTGACTTCAAGCTCTCACAGCAACCATACATTAGTACTGAGGTTACATTTAGGCTAACAATCCTCAGCTTTGTTCTGGTGCTGTGCAACACTTGATTTCCATATATGAAGTTTAGTGAATGCCATTTCTTTTGCTGGATGTCACTTAGATCTCCACTGGCCAGTATGGGACTTCATTGATGTTTTTGTCTTCTAATGTGATGTTGCTGCTTCATGTCTGGGTTTCAAAGTTGTTTGTTTTGGCATAACTGAATTGGAGCCCTGATTCACCTGCTGTTGTTGCCAGATTGTGTCTCTTTGTTAACAGCTTTTCAAAAGTGTCATTAAGTCAAGCAATCAGTAGTAATCTATACCCTCTAGACAGTTGTTACCCTCCAACTATCTTATACTACCTTTTTGTTGCTTATACACTTATTTTTTTATTTAGTTATAGCAGTGCCAAACAGTGGGGCAGAAGGAATGCAGCTGTATCTCAAGTCAGTGCCCTTGTTGATGTCTATTTGTTCATAACTGAAGGAATGCAAAAATCTAAAACTCTTGGTTCAGAAATGATACCTTTTATTAGACCAACTAGGAAATCGCAAATAAATTCTCATTTTCTGCAAGCTTTCAGGCTCAAAGGCCCTTCACCAGGCTCTGGGAAAATTAAAGATGGTAAAAATTCCCCCTAGGTAGGAAATAAACTTCATTTTTGCACATAAGGAGTTGGAGATGGAAAATCTTCAACTCTGGGTCCATGAGAAAGTCAGACTGGAAGATAGGTGGAGGTCTATTCACATTGTCTATTACCTTTGGAAAGTCAATGAAATTGATGATGAGGGGAGTTTACTTTTCTGTGCATGTTTCCATGGTAGTTGTTATTTGGAATATTTGGTCTACAGAGGGTTTCTTGGGGCTGGATCCAGTCTGTTCTATAAGCTTTGCATTCATTGCTTATTTCCTCCAATTTAGTATCATATAGCAGAATCATTTCCAATGTATTGTTTTTCAGCTTCTTGATTAAAGCCCATATTTTTGTCTTCTCTACTAGACTGGTGCTTATATTAAATTGTTCAGAGTTTTGTTCAATTTTCATCAAAATTGTGTGTTGAAATAGAGCTAGGTCTGCTGAGGACTTCTTTTAGATGCTCTTTCACTCTTTCTGTCCCAACTCAATTTTGAACACTTTTCTATTATATCAGCTTTTAACTACTTGGTAAATAGTTCAATGTTTTCCCATCCAGCAGCTTTAGCTCAATTGCAAGTTCTTTGACATATTTAACTAATCTTTCTTTGCATTGTTTTCTCCTGCTTTGGTGGCTTTCTTTTGCTCTTTTCAATACTTCATTGGTCTTAACATTGAGGAGTTTTCCATTCTGTGTTCCATACTCCTCGGTTTATCCAGTTCGTGTTCTGTCTTTGTTGATATTCATCTCTGGCAGTTGTAGTCTGAATCACATTGTTTCTGATGGAATTTTTCTTGAATTTCAGCCAGCATTTCGCCTTTTTGGCTTCTGACAATGGCTCAATTTCTACTCAGTTCGATCTGGAATTTCTTATGATAATATTTTTTATTTAGTTGTGTACTGATAATTTCCTTTGCCAATTTCTGCCTAAGATAGATCTGTGTCCATTATATATTCAGTTTGGTAATGCCAAGATTGTGTTCGCTGCTGACATCTGCTGCCTAGTACGTCCTTGCATCTTGGACAGAGCACCCAAACCTTGACTTTAAGCAGATGTAAGCAATCTGATGTTTTTGTTTAGCCATCTGTCAACTTCTATGTTTTTATTTTTATAAGGCAACAGGGTGCTTTCAAACACTGTGTCAAGTACCAAGCACAATACTTAGCTTTTCTCGTTGTTTTGATAATTCCCAATCCATTGTTTCCATTCCTTGGTCATCACATCCTGCCTTTTTGCTGCAGTTTCCCAGACCTTGGAGCCAAGTAAAAACTCACTTTTTTCTGTGTTGCTGTGTTCCTCTGTTGGGGATAGATGCTTCATAGATTGTAACCATTCATACTTGGCATCCTTAAGAATCTGGTTTGGAATCTGTTATAGTTCATAAGTTCCCACATAATGAGTGACTTTTCCATAGAGTTGCTCTTGATGAGCACCACTCCCTTTGAATGCCAATCATCATTGCAGGCTGGATCAGGTGAAATGTTTTTTCTTTTGCTTCAGTTGCTTTCTATATGCAGCTGTCAAGAATGGCCAGGATTTTTTATGTCCGTACTCTCTTTCAGACACTGGAAGGTCTCTGATGTTTGAAACATTATCATCATCTTCCAGTAATTGACTCTGAGGGGTTTTGCTGTTGCTAGAATTGAACTTGAGTCATGGCTTCTATGGATTGCATTTCACAAGTAGGGGTTGAGAGCATTCTCTGTCCTACAACCTTTTTTTTGCAGAAGTGTTAACCTAATAATTCTTCCATAACTAGGTGGGATTATATTGATGCATGGTGCTTAGTCTTGAGCCCAACTTTCCCTGCTTTACCTGTGCTTAGGACTGGCAACCACATAAAAAACAGGCATAGATAATAATACATGTATACAATGTGACCAACTTATTATTTTATTAGATCCTTCATTTTTGTGTTTTCTTCCTCTGTGATTTTAACAGTGTGACTTCAAAGTAGCTGTCATACAGGTTTAATCGTATTTTTAATTTCATATTTAAGCTTACATTTTAATCTAATTTTGAATTTATTTCCCTTTGCTTTTCTTTTAACAAAGAAGATTAAAAAAAAAACCTAGCTACATAGAAGGCGTGTCTACATAAATCACTTTACTGCACAATAAAGCTAATTACTGTGCAGTAAGCATCTGTGTCTACATGTGCAGACGCTTACTGTGCAGTAATTGGCTCTAATCATGAGTAAATTTGCTACCTGCAAATGCAAGTAGCAAATTAACTTGAGATTATTTACTGCACAGTAATGCAAGTGTAGATGCCTAAATGGAAGCAAATGTGCTTTCGCTTAGGTATGCAGCATGAGGCGGAAGGTTGCTCCCTGGTCCCGGGAGCTGTCCTGCTGCTGGGATAGGCTGGGGTAGGCTGCCACTGCAGCCCAGGCAGGGATGATGTCACACTGGCCAAGCCCTGTGGTCACAGGACGTGGGCTGAGAGATCCTTCTTTCCTAGTGCCAGATCCACAGCTATGGGGCTGGTGCTGGGAGAGAAGGATCTCCCAGTGCTGGCCCTGCGACCGCAGAGCTGACACTGTGTGAGAAGTATCTCCCAGCCCTGGCCCCACCAGCCTGCTTGCTGATAAGGCAGGGGGACATTGTCCCTACTCGGGCTCCAGTGGTGGAGCCTGCCCCAGCAGCAGGCAGCTCCTGGAAGTAGGGAAGCAATGTCTCAGACCCTGCCAGGAGACAGCTGTCTCCTGGCCTCTGGGCTAGCACCCAGGGGGAGCCTAGAGCCCCTCCTGGCTGCTGCAGGGGCCTGTTGCAGGGCCACAGGGAGCGGGAGCAGGAGCAGGAGCAGTCTGCTGCTAGGAGCAGCAAATCTGCTCCTGTGTCCCTGGACATGTAGACATATGCCTGGGAGAGTTTGCTCCCAAGCAGTTTACTGTTCATTGATTTGGGAAGTGGCTGTAACTGTCTGTATTCATATGCATAAGTAGTGCATACAAAGTAAACATTCATACTTTTTAGATTAAATTAAATTAAATTCCCAGGTAATTTACCTATAGTTGAGCTCCTAAATCTGTATTTAAGCATCTTAGTAAGTAACCTTATTTTCATTAATGCTGAGCATTAATTTCATGTGAATTTAGTAGTATTGTAAAATTAGCCTACAAGACTTAGGGCACAGACAGAAGTGACAATTTTCACCCAATCTGGCCACAGAAAGTAGTCTGTAGCCATGACCAAACAGAAGTGCACAGCTGCAGACTGCTTAAAAATGGCTGACCTGCTGAAAATCTGAACCTTCATTGCAAGAGGGGTCAGATGAAGATGTTTCAAAACAGAGTCTTCTGTAATTTCTACCTGTGCTGTCTGCCTACCAGTCTGTCACTGTTTTCAGAATGGGAGTGGGAAAGGGAGTGGAGGGCATTCGTTCTGGGGGTGTTTCAGCCCCCACTGGAGGATAGGACAGGTATATTGGAGCACCCCCCCCTCAGGTGGAAAAGCTCCAATTCACCCACCCCACCCTCCAATGCCAGCTGGGAATGAGCCTAGAATGAGCTCCCTCTTCTCCTTTTCTCCCCTCCCATCCTGAAACAGGAAGAGGCTAGGAGAGAGGAGGGGCCATTGCTAGGGGAAACCAGCTCCAGGCTCACAGCCAGCAGCAGCTAGATTCCCCTTCGCACCGGATCCAGCAATGAACTTCTGTTTGGTCCAGGGGATTGTTGTAACTCAGAACACTTACTGAAAAGCATTTTCAGTTAGAGCAGGGACCTGCACTTCTGTCTGTACCCTTAGTGTCTAACTGTGGATTTAGTAGCATAACTTAAGCCACTCATTTTTCAAAACACTTTTATCATTAGGGACTTTTTCTACTGTGTACTTGATATACACGAGGGATGTCAAACTTGTTTGATCCTGTGGACTGCAGGGCTTAATGTGGACTGCAGGGCTTCCTGAAGGCCAGATTCTGATTGCAGATATTCATATGAGTTGGATGACCTCCAGGCAATTGTTAATCCATGCCAGAGCTATGCTTCAGTAAGCTCTGGAGCCAAAAGAGTTAATGCTGCTGCCACTCACTCCCCTCCCCCCTGCCCCCCAACTCCTTTTCCTCTGTTTATTTTAGTTGCCAGTGACAACTAAAACCCCCAGATTTAGCAGTAAGTAAGGGGGTGGGGGAGGAGGCTAATGGTGTTAATTCCTTGGGTTCTAGACCTCTGCTGAAACAGCAGCTGTAGCAGCCTTGAAGATTTAATGCCATCGCTGCAGGGGCTCTGGCAATCATAGCAATGAGCTCTGTGGGCTAAATCTGGTTAGCGGAGGTGGGTGGTCCAGCCCATGAGAAACTCTAAAGGCTGTGTGACCCTTTGCTGTCAGCAGGATCTGGCACATGGGCTATATTTTGACACACTTGATATATAATTTTTTAAAAGGTGGGTCTTAAATTACAGAGAGAGAATGTTTCATAACTGTTCAAAGACTCATTTTCAGTAAGGACTGAGTCTATGAATGTCTATAAATCTATTAAGTTTTTAAAATTTAATCTGTGTATCTATCATCAAAAAAATCAATCAACACCTTTCTTTTAAATGTGAAGTTTATTTTATTTACTCACTGTCCCATAAAGCAACTTGTGGATTTTACTGAACTATCTTAAAACCTTAAAGAGTTAGCATGTGAAAGCAGAGATTTTAATTTGAATTATAATGTACTGCAATCTCAATTATAATAGTTGTGACTGAGCAACCATTATTATCCAAGAATATATTTCTATTTACATATTTTTTTGGAGCTAAATATATTTTTATTTTCTGTTTTTGTTGGTGAATTATCTAAGGCACCTGTTGCAATAAATTGTCTTCTTTTCCTTTGTGTCTCAATTACTACCCTCTTTTCTCATGATCATCATAGTAAATGTTTCTGTCAAAAGGTCAGTGTCATCCCAAACCACAGCTAAAGCTGCTCTATGCAACTGCTGATGTGGGAAACAATAGGGTTGCAAATATTTCTTTATTTCAGATGGGCTCACAAAAATGTTTGAACTTAAAATGACCTTGAGGATTGTATAAAATATTCAGGTCAAGCCTTTTCATTCCCTGACTATCTGTATGTTGGGCTTTATATATCTCTGACCTACAGTTTGCTTCACTTTCCTCCAGTTGTTAGAAGTGGCAATAAGCGTTTCATTTCGTTGAGTAGAAAGGAGTCTCCAGTCTGGCCTCAGAACTGCATTTAACACTCTGTCAAGCAGAAACTAGATTCTAAGCTGAATTAATTCACTTAATATGCTTGATATTCTGTTAGTTATATGCCTTTTAAATAATTTATTTGGCTACCCATGTGTTACTTTCTGTGTATGGTTGGAACCAATGCCCAGCCAGGTGCTGCCAGATGTTTAGCATCTCTCTCTTTCAAGGCTGCTGAGGAAATATCCCCAGGTGAGGAGGGGCAAACAGGAGGATCTTCATAGTTAATGCTCCCTTGAACTTTTTGACTGTGAACCAATCTAGGCTCTGTCTAGTTTCCCAGTTCATAGTCCCTCTCCCACCAATCCCTGAATAACCACCAAGGAGGAAGGAGCTGTTTTGTTCCTTCTGTGTGTGTTTAAAAATTGGAAACTGCATGTATATGGTATGTGTATTTTTGAGGGATAATATTTGTATGTACAAATTCAAATATTTATTTCTGCATATATGACAGTCTGCTGGAAGATTCAGCACCAGTTATACTTTCAAAATGCTTCCTGCATGTGTAAAATGTAAAGCAAATACTAAGAAAATTCCAGCCTTCTTTTTGTAACTGTCAGAACTCTTAGTTCTGTATCTGTGGCTGCTGTTGGGTGTGTCTACACAAGACGCTTTACAGTGCATGATATCTAAGTAGGGACAGTCAAAAAGTCTGAGGCTGTATTGATTCAATCTTCGCAGGTTAGTCTAAACTGTATAGATTAAACTGATAAGGAAGTGAACAGACATTCATTTTTGGTTCTGGAAATGCAGCCACATGCATGCAGTGGCTGAGACCAGAATTTGAGGGGGGGGGGGGGGACACTAGAGTACACCTCCCTGCTTGGATGGAGCAGACAGCTTGGGCCAAGCCTAGCTGTCCCACCTGTGTAGTGGGGAGAGCGGGGGACAGAGGAGGGGATTTCCAGGGGAATTAAAAAGCATACTGGGATGCTGGGGGACTGAGAGTTAACTTGAATCTGGAGGGATCTGGAATAGAAGTTCAATAAACTGATTTAATCTAAACCAGTTAAATCTGATACTATTTTCTGTGTGACTGGGAAGCAGCTGCCTCCATAGCTGGGACAACTCCCCCCACCTCAGAGAGATCAGCACTGGCCCCTGTACCCCTTGCCAGCCTGGGGCTGGCATCCGGGGGAGCCTGGAGTTCTTCCTAGCTGCTGCAGTGGGGAAGAGCAGGGTAGGAGCAGCCCCAAGAGGGGCATGTTCAGATGTGTGCTGTAACAGGTACCGTTCCAGAGCTTAGTCAAACTGTGACCCGCTCCCCTGTTCCTGCGGCAACCACCCACCTTCTCTCCTGCCATGCCTTGATGTTAATTAATTAGTTGATATTAATTAGCGGGAGGCTGCCGTTCTCCAGCCCCATTGCCAGGTGGTGCTATCTGTGGCTCCTTTCCTCCCCAATACCACAGCCCAAGCCTTGCAGGTGTAATCACCGTTGTTGCTATCCTTTGCTGCCCCCTCCTGGGCGTTTTGGGTCCAATTTGGGCCTCCCTGCAACGCGGCCCCTTATCAGGGGCTCCCAGTGTCCAAACTGGGGTTTCAATCACGCGCCCCACCCCTCTGGGGCTCGCCGTGCCCCCACCTGGGCCTTGCAAAATGCTGCCCCCTGTCTGAGGCTCACCGTGTCCAACTTGGACCCCTTAAAAGTGACTGTCCCCTCTCTGGGGCTTGCTATGCCCAGCCTGGGCTTCCTAACAATACTGCCCCTTCTCTGGGGCTCTGTGCCCACGCTGGGCTTCCTAACAGTACTGCCCCCTCTCTGGGGCTTGCTATGCCCACGCTGGGCTTCCTAATAATACTGCCCCCTCTCTGAAGCTGGGGTCTGTCCCCCCGTGTGCTGCACCCCTACTGGTGCCTGGATTCCCACGGTACTGCGGGTCTCCTATGAGAATACTGCGCCCTCACTGGCGCTAGGGCCCACACCCCTGTGGGTCCCTATGAGGCCTCCTCCAACCCCCAATAGTCTCACCCAAGCCACCGGTTTAAACAACAACAAAACACAAGCCCCTGGGATATAACATAAATGGAAGCTGTCTGGTTAAAACAACATTGCTCAAGCCTCTGAGCTGCTATAAGCTGTCGCTGCGGTCAGGCTTTTCCTCACCTTCTGCCTTAGAGAGCTCCTGCCTCTCTGGCTGCTGGCCCTGGGCTCAGCCCCTTGGGCTTTATAAGGGCCAGGCCCTGCCCCCTCTGGTCAGCTGACCTTCCCTGGTTGCCGCGGCAACCCGCAGCTGCACTCCTTAGCCACTGCTAGGGCTCCTTCTCTAACAGTTTTCCCCTCTTCAGGCACAGAGCCCCTGAGTGCTCTGTGACGGTGCCCAGGCTCAGTTTAATGTGCCTGAATTTTCTGTGCAGAAGATTTCTGCACAGAAAATTCAGGCCCATTAATTACACATGTAGACATGCCTGTTGTGTTGTGATCTAGGAGCTTTCTCCTCTAGCTTTATTAGTCTTGTAAAGTGTTTTCTTTGAGTTATAACACTTTGAGGGAAGCTTGTCTGATATTTCTCCCAGCTATTCAGTTAGTTCAATAAAATGTCTTTCAGAAAGATTATCAGACACATTAATTTAGCTTTTCTTTACTAATGAGATATGTAACTGATAATTAACTCAAAGATTGCAGATCTTGCATAATTAAAGAAAAAACTACTGCTCAAAGCTGATAAGTAGTTAATGGTGTAAGTTAACTCATGCTGAGTTTCTTTAAATTGTTTTGATCCCAATGCGATTATCTTAAAACCTGTTCATTACTTCCAACGTCTTCAGCCTCTGACAAAAACCATGTTCAGTTAGGAAAATACTGTTCTCTTCAATTTACCAACAAATTGCTGAGGCATGTAAATATGTAAAGTGAGTTTAAGAGCTCAAATTTGGAAGCAGAGCTAGAATAAATTCAACTGATCTGTAGAGTACTAGTTTAGTACCTTGCCTATCAAACCATCTTCTCTGTCTATAAAGTTTGCTTATTATTTACATAAATATGCTTGCAGAATGGATCATAGATTCATAGATTATAGAGTCGGAACAACCCAATGGATCATCGTGTCTGATCCCCTGGCAGGAAAGAGGATCAAAGTCAGACGATCCCAGCCAAGTGATTGTCAAGCCTCCTCTTGAAGACCTCCAAGTTAGGTGATAGGGCCACCTTTCTTGGAAGCCCATTCCAGACTCTGGCCACCCTTATTGTAAAAAAATGTCTTCCTAATGTCCAACCTAAATCTACTCTCCACTAGTTTGCACCCATTATTCCTAGTTACTCCCTGGGGCGCTCTGGTAAACAGCGCATCCCCAATTCCCTGCTGTCCTCCCCTGATAAATTTATAGGCGGCTACAAGGTCACCTCTTAGCTGTCTTTTGTATAGGCTGAAGAGATCAAGATCTCTCAATCTCTCCTTGTAGGGTCTTTCACGGAGACCACTAATCATGCGAGTGGTCCTCCTCTGAACCTCTCCAGATCCTCCGTGTCCATCTTGAAGTGCAACACCCAAAACTGGACACAGTACTGCAACTGTGGCCTGACCAATGCGGCATAGAGGGGGAGCATCACCTCCCTCAATCTGTTGGTCATGCATCTGCTAATAGACGTGGTTATAAGACTGCAAAAGATTGTGAATAGCTTGGGCAGGGCTTCTTGTTGTTTTTTGATTGCTATGAAAAATGTCTTTAAAGAACATTTTGTCATCAAGAGCACAGAGGGAGGTGGGGATTTTTGTTTTCTTGTGTTTTTAATAGTGTTCTAGAGCTTGAGGCTGAAAAATGGTATCTGAAGAGAGAATTTGGCCCTTCTGCTATAATTGTATTAGGGAGTTGATGGCAGAACAATTACCTTGTCTTGCTTTGGTTCTAGAATTGTGATTTTGAGCCTCACTCTGGACTTGTGCTGAAGGTTAACACAGTTGTAAATAAGTACGGGCATGTCCTCAAGAGCAGAAATGTGCATTTCTTTGGGGACAAACAAACACCTGTGCACGCATGCTCTGGTGTGTGGCACGTTGCCCTGGCTGGGGTAGGAGAAGACTGACCTGGGGTCCTGAAGGCCTCTGGGGTCTACAGCCGTGGCAATCTGGCAGCATGGAGTCTGGCTGGCTGCTGGAGTATAGCACCAGCCAATCAGGCTCCAGTTTCTAGCAGTGCATGCTGCCACCATGTGCACCACCCTGCTTTTTTTATGGTGCAGGATTTTTAAGACCAGGATCTCCTGGTGGCAACCCCCCTGGTGTATAATTTGCAGTGTGCACATGCAGCATATGCAGTATGCTGCACCGTAGATGGGTCTGTGTTGCCACATACCACATGTCCACACTTGTCTGGACATGCCCTACCTGGTTATTTGGGTGTTAGAGCCCTATATATGGTCTGACCATGCTAGTCGGTAGGTACTGTTCATTGTGGATATTGGTGTGCCTTAACTACTCTAGCTGGATAGACTCCTATGCTTAGGGTGGACCTTTGACTTGTGTCAACTGTAGGTGTGTAGGGTAAAAGGTATCCTGATATGAAAGATTGACAGTAGTAACAGGAATGTTTTAAGAGTGGTATTTGAAGGTGATTAGACATAGATCCTGATATAGGACAGCACAGTTTGCCAGATGCTACACAACAAAAGAATCTTCTCTTAGCCAACCTGCAGCAAGAAAGCAGTGTTCAAACAGGTGGGCCTTGGTTGAGAAAAGTGATTGTTAGCAGTGGTATAACTAGGACAGGGCATATGGAGCAATTACCTCAGATGCTGACTTAGGGGTTGGGGGAGCAGAAAAAAGCAACTATTGTTTACAGTCACATGCTTGCAATTGTGATTGCACAGCCACCAGAATTCATTGCACTTCCTGTGTCCCAGGTGCCTGGCTCCACCCCATGCTACTGTTTGTTACAGATCATAAGGCCTGATAAATAGAAGAGGAGTAAAAAACATTTTAATTACAGGAAAAGCCAACTGGAAAATATTTTAAATAGGAAGCTGTCTACTATTAATCTGAATTATGATGCATCTTGGGAAATACTTTACAGAGAAAAGTGTTTTTAATATATAGTGAAGAGGCTTTGAGGATTTACAGTTAAAGAATTCTAAAGTGAAGTTAAATCTTGCTTGTTTGAAATGTAGTTTGACATCTGTTTATGTATGGTGTGCCTTGTGTTGTAGGACCAGCAATGCTCTTTTCTCAGAGAAGAAATTATCTGTGAATGCAGTTCAAGACCACTGAGGTTGTAGATGCTAGAGACTGCCCGAACCTTTTGTATTCAAATCTAGCTCTGTGGTGTGGCGTGTATGAAATGCATGATGATGAGGTGTAAAATAAAGGGTCTGTCTAGTTCAAATTTGGTTTGGATTATTTATGAGCAAAACAAGAAAAAAAGAATGTGTTGTACCTTCTTACAGCTCTCCCAATAAAATGGTGATTGCATGTCAGACCACTGTCATTTCATATTTATTCTATATGATACATGACAATGATTTCAGGTAGATTTAAGTATTTTTCAAATTTAGATTTAATCAGTTTAGGTTAGACGGGTCTATCGAACTTCTGTCCCAGATCTCCTCACTATTTACTCTCTTCACTCCTACATTCATCCAGGCCTATCTTAAACTGGGTTTGGCCAGTTTGAAACCAGTCTATCTGCACTGAACTTATCTTCCATTATAGGTCGAGATGAGTTTCCAATCACTTACATTTATCTGTAATTTCTGTCCCTAGCTTGTATGCACTTAATGAGAGCTTCAGGATTTGGCCAACAAATTGAATATAGACACATGACGTCTTTTATATGTTGCTTTCAGCCAACATATCCTTCCAGCCAATGCTTCTGAGTAGTAAAATGTCTGTTTTTACCTGACATCTGCTTTCAGTTCTGTTTTGCTGTTTCTCTTTTTAATGTACAGCATCTCCTAATGAGGTTAGAACCTTTTGCTGCGTGACCCATTTTGCTTTGTTTCTGTTGAAAGCAAGGCTGAAATTTACATTTGCCTGGTTATTTTATGTTTTATTGAAGTAGTCTCTTGAAGCTTCAGTCACTGAACAGTTTGCATAGTGTCCCATCTTTCTCTTTGCAAGGAGATGTATGATCATTCATGTATGACAAAACAATATTGTAGAATGCTCTTTTAGATATTAGTGTAATAATTTATACTTAGGATATGAATTAAGATAGCATTCCCAGTGCACCTCCTCAGACCTGAATTCTACATAGTTTACTTTAAAGTAATTTTAAGCTTAGAAAAATAATTACATGTTATGCCCAATTGAGATACAGATCCTAATTAAAAAATATTTCTGAAATATGAAAAACGAGGGATAGAGTAGACGATTCAGAAATAGAAAATAAAGTGCTGAGATTTAGTAGAAAAAGATTCAGATTATATGAAGTTGAATGCTAGGATATAGTGTGCGTGTGTGTGTACTTTTATGTCTGTGTGTGTGTGTGTGTGTGTGCATAGATACATACATACATACATACATACATACATACATATATATATGTATATAAAATGCATACACTTGCGCACACACACATATGACCAGTGTGCATTATATACATATATGTGTGTGTGTGTGTGTGTATGTGTGCTCACGCGTGTGTGTGCGCGACTGAAATCCACTTTGGTAAAGAGAGGGCACAAAAGATGCTTCATGGCTAGTGTTTACATTCGGTGTGTGTGTGTGTGTGTGTGTGTGTGTGTGTGTGTGTGTTCATGCATATATATGCATCAATAAAGAGGTTATAGAGGAAGCTTCTGCACACTGTATACCTGTGTGCTCTTCTCACACAGGTTTGTGTGGCGGGCAGCACTGAGAAGGGCCACAGGATTCTGTGGGTCTGGCTTGATTTAATCAAACATCATCTGAGGTATACTGAAAATACTACTAAAAGCCAGAGCAGGACCATCCCCAACTAGATTTTCTTAACCAAGGCTTTCTCTAGTTGGGTCTTAAAAACCTCCCAGGATGGAGATTCCACAACATTTGGGTAACCTGTTCCTGTGTTTTACTACCTTCCCAGTGAGAATTTTTTACTGAATATCTAACCTAAACTTCCCTTACTACAACTTGAAACCATTGCTCCTTGTTCTGTCATCTGCCACCACTGGGAACAGTCTAGCTTCATCCTCTTTGGAAACCACCCTTCAGGTAGTTGAAGGGTGCTATTAAATCCCCTCTCAGTCTTCTCTGGACTAAATAAGCCCAGTTCACCTCAGCCAATCCTCAGAACTCATGTGCCCCAGCTCCTTAATTATTGTGGTTGCCCTCCACTGGACTCTCTCCAATTTGTCAACGTCCTTTCTGTAGTGGGATGCCCAAAATGGAACACAGTACTCCAGATGTGGTCTCACCAGTGCTGAATAGAGGGGAATAATCACTTCTCTTGATCTGCTGCCAGCACTCCTACCAGTGCAGCCCAGTATGCTGTTAGCCTTCTTAGCAACAAGGGTACACTGTTCACTCATATTCAGCTTATTATCTTCTATAGCCCCCAGGTTCTTATCTGCAGAACTTCTGCCTAGCCAGTCAGTTCCCAGGCTATACTGGTGCATGGGATTTTTCTGTCCTAAGTGCAGGACTTTGTACTTATCATTGTTGAACCTCATGAGATGTCTTTTGTTCCAATCCTCCAGTTTGTCTAGGTCACTCTGAATCCTAACCCTACCCTTCAGTGTATCTATTACTCCCTCTAGCTTGGTGTCATCTGCAAACTTGCTGAGGGTGCAGTCTATGCCATCTTCTAGGACATTGATGAAGATAGTGAACAAAACCGGCCCCAGGATGGACCCCTGGGGCACTGCACTTCATACCAGCTGCCAACTTGACATGGAGCTATTAACTACTACCCTCTAAGCTTGATGATCCAGTCAGTTTTCTATCCATCTTATAGTCCATTCATCCAACCCGTACTTCCTTAGCTTGCCTGTGAGAACATTTTGGGAGACTGTATCAAAAGCCTTGCTAAAATCAAGGTATACCACATCCACTGGTCTCTCTGCATCCACAGAGCCAGTCATCTCATCATAGAATGCAGTCAGGTTGGCCAGGCATGACTTGCCCTTGCTGAATTCATGCTGACTCGTCCTAATCACCACCTTCTCCTCCAGGTGCTTAGAAGTGGTTTCCTTGAGGACCTGCTCCATGACTTTTCCAACAACTGAGGTGAGGGTGACTGGTCTGTAGTTTCCAGGATCCTCCTTTTTTTCTTTCTTAAATATGGGCACTATCTTTGCCCTTTTCCAGTCATCCAGGACCTCTCTCAATCACCATGAATTGTCAAAGATGATGGCCAGCAGCTCTGCAGTCACATCAGACTACTCCCTCAGCACCCTCTGGTGCAGCCCATCTGGCCCCATGGACTTGTATGAATCAGAATATACTAAAAAAGCTGAAGGTGAAATCTTTCATAATGGAGCTAGCGCCAGTGTGTAATATGTTTCATAAGAAGAATTTTTTTTGAAGTACGCTACAAAAAGAAACATTTAAAGTTTCATTTAGCAAGCTGTCATTGTGAGCCAGATCTCTCAGGAATTAGAAGAAGTGCACCATTATTTACAGTGTTCATAAATCATTCCTCATATGTTCATGTTACTTGATGTTATTTTTGTAGGGTTAGTGCTGGAGACTTCATTGCTCAGGATAATTCATGCACATTTATTTGAGGAGCACTATAGGAACAGTAAGAAGCACTTAGTTTTCTTTTTCCATAACATTTCGATACCTTGCTATTGCTAAAAATTGTTTCCAGTCTGCTCATTGCACCTCTTAGTTACATGTGTCTGCTGGCTTGGAACCATTTGAATGTAGAACTATGAAACTCTCTTATTTGGAGCATACATATTCTAGCAGGTCTACCAATAACATGCTCTGAGTCCTCAGGGATAAGGGGAGCTGTTTGATGTGTTGAGGAGTAATTTCTCTGATGTTTTATGTATTTTGTCCTGGAAATGTTCTTAAAGTCACTCATGCTTATTGTGCTAACAGCATCAGAAATGAAAATATTGTTTTATTGCATTACAAACTGATTTTATCAAACCCAGTTTCTAGTGAAGAGATGACACTTCAAAAAAGGTCAATACAACCTTGGTCTTTCACACACATCAGCTGACTGTACTTAGTGACTATGACTTATAGTTTTAAAGTTGGTATTGTTCAATCTCAGTATTGTTAGTCCCAACACCTGAGAGTGAGGAGACACTCCTTCCTGAAATGTGATTTTGGTATTGATTTAATTTAATAATGAAGAAATAAATATATCCCATTTTTGGCCTGCATTCTGATTTATTTAACCTATTAGGGGAAAGTACACCTTCCTCAGTTTGTGTGTACACTTAGTTTGACTTGAATATTCAACTCTCAAAAGCAAATGCATGTGAGAATAACTCAGCAGAGAGTTTTGTGGGGATAGTTTCAATTGAGTGTGATGTGGGGGAGACTAAATTAGAACAGGTATGGGGTGAAACTGGAGGTGAGGAACTCCACCAATTAATTGTAGATGTGACATTTATATTCAGTGAGCTTAGATGTGAAAGGTAGAAGAGAAATGGAGCAGTTTCTAGAGGGAGATAAGGTCAGGTGTGTTTTTTGGGAGAAAGTAAAGTGCCACATTTACCTGAATCCAAAGTCACTTTGAATTTAAGATGACTCCTCAGTAATTAGATTCTATACATGAAGAATTTATAAATTTGCTATAATTTTCCATGTGTAGAATCTGATTATTGGAGGGTTATCTTAAATTTGTCCCCTCCACTGCTGTAGCAGGGAAAGCAGTGGCAGGGGGCAGGCAAGCAGTGGGCAGACGGTGTTGCCTCCCTGATCCCTGCCTATTTTCCCCCTTGGTACTTGCCCTCCTCATGCCTGCATCCCCTGGCACGTGCCCTCCCATCAGTGCCTGCCCCCCTGCTTGGCCTGTCCCTCCCCTTACCACCACAGCCTCAGCCTCCCCAACAACTTACCCTTAGTCCAGCAGGTTCTTGCCCTGCTTCAGTCTGGGGCATGATGCACATGTTTGCTGTGGCCCCAGCCTGAACCAGTAGTGGTGGTGGTGTTGGTGGTGGTGGTGGTGGCAGCTCTGGTGTGGACTCTGGTGGGGAAGCAGTGGCAGAAGGGTGGGGGCAGGCAGCAGGTGCAAGTCTAACTCCAACCCTAACCCCAGCCTAGGGCCAGAGCCAGAGCTATGGCAGCTGCCTACTGTACTCACATTAAAGACGAAGGGCTATTTTCCCCATGTTGTGTCGGGGAAGCAAACCTCATCTTGGATCTGAGTAAATACAGTACCTATTGGAGGGTTATCTGAAATTTGTCCCCCCACCATTAAAGTAGGGAAAGCAGTAGTGGGGAGGCAGGGAATAGGGGAGTCAAGTGGCCGGACTCGTTTTGCCTGCTTCTTCTCTGCTGTTTTTCCCTCCCCCCCCCCCCCCCCCCCAGTGCCTGTGCTCCCTACCACCTACCCCCCTGTAACAGTTCCTGGACCTCTCTGCATGACCCTTTCTGCCACCTGTACTCCCCCCTGTCACTTAACTCCTTAGCTCAGGCTTGGGGTCTGGTTTTGCTCTGGCCTGGGACATGGAGCATATGGTCACTTTAATCCTGGCCTGGCCATGGAGCAGTGGTTGTAGTGGTGGCAGCTGCAGCCCTGGCCCTAGATTTGGAGCTGCCAACACTGCCAGTGTGGCTGCATGGTGGGGCCTGTACTAAGGCAGCCATATGTTCCAGGGCCAGAGCAGGGCTGGAGCCTGAGCTGGAGCTGTGAAGGATAAATGGTAGCAACTGAGGTGCAGGGTGTGGGAGGTAGAGGCTGTGGGGGGCAGGTGGTGGGGTGGGGGTTGGGGGGCAGGTGGCTGCTGCAGCTCTGACTCCAACACCCTAGGTCAGGAGTGGAGTCAGAACTGCATCAGCTGCCTGCCTTTCCCTAACTTCCCCCTTCTATCCTCCTCCCCTCCCCCATACTCAAATCTAAGACAAGGGCCTTTTTCATCAAGTAGGGGGAGGAACCTTGTCTTGAATTTGAAAAAATGTGATAGGTATGCAATCATAACCGAGTGAGAGGTTAAGGGGGAAAGTAAGGAAGGAGATCAAAGCTGTCATGAGGGAGATTAAGAATGGGATGAGGCCATTGGGACAAGTAGGGATTAAATAAAGAAAGAGAAATTATGTATCTATGTTAGTGAAGAAGGAGGTGAGAGCTGGTGTAGGGGAAGGACTAGCAAACAAAGAGGAGCAAGAAGTTTATACCATGATCACATTGTGTTTTATTCTTTTTTGTTGGAAGTTGATTAGGAAGAATCTGTGCAGGAGAACAATAATGATAGGAACAGACAAGTGTTTGAGGAGCGAGTCAAAGTGTATTTTAAATGTAAGTTTGAAACATAAATAGCTAATGTACAAGTAGCAGTCTGGCCATGGCAGTATGGAAAAGCAAGAGCTGCAAATCCATGTGAAAAGCTGGTTTAAGGAACTCATGAACAGGATCCTCTGGGAAGCCAGTCTGAGGGGGAGGGGAGTGCAGGAGAGCTGGCTGTATTTTAAAGAAACCTTACTGAGAATGCAGGAACAAACCATCCTGATGTGCAGGAAGACTAGCAGAAGATGGCAGAAGATGAGCTTGGAAGGACCCTATTCCCCCCAGCAGCACCTGGGGTTGATGAGGAACACTGGCCAGAAGCTGCTGGAGAATAGGTTCAGGTTAGACATTAGGAGGCACTATTTCACTGTTAGGGTGGTGGAACCAACTTCCTAGGGAAGTGGTCCCCGCTCATACCTTGGGTAAATTCAAAAAGAGGTTGGACGAACACCTGTCCGGGGTCGTGTGATCCCAGCGTGTGCTCCTGCCAGTGACGGGGGGTCAGACTACATGATCTGTTCAGGTCCCTCCTGACCCCAAACTACTATGAAACTCTGGAATGCTGAGCAAGGGATGTGAAGGGTAACAAGAAGGGTTTCTACAAGTATATCAGTAACGAGAAGTGGTTCAGGGAAAGTGTGAGTCCCTTACTGAATGGAGGAGGCAGCCTTGTCATAGAGGATGCAGAAAAGGCTGATGTACTCAATGCCTTTTTCACCTCAGTCTTCACAGGCAAGGTCAGCACCCAAACTATTGCACCTGGCAATGCAGTCTGGGAAGGAGGTGAGCAGCCAACTGTGGTGAAAGACAAAGTTAGGGACTATTTAGAAAAGCTGGACATATACAAGTCCATGGAGCCGGATGGGATGCACCAGAGGGTGCTGAGGGAGTTGGCTGATGTGATTGCAGAGCTGCTGGCCATCATCTTTGGAAATTCATGTTGTTTGGGAGAGGTCCTGCATGATTGAAAAAGGGAAAAATAGTGCCTATATTTAAGAAAGAATAAAAAGAGGATCCTGAAAACTACAGACCAGTCGGCCTCACCTCAGTTGGTGGAAAAGTTATGGAGCAGGTCCTCAAGGAAACCATTTCTAAGCACCTGGAGGAGAAGGTGGTGATTAGGACGAGTCAGCATGGATTCAGCAAGGGCAAGTCATGCCTAGCCAACCTGACTGCATTCTATGACGAGATGACTGGCTCTGTGGATGCAGGGAGACCAGTGGATGTGGTATACCTTGATTTTAGCAAGGCTTTTGATAGTCTCCCAAAACATTTTCACAGGCAAGCTAAGGAAGTACAGGTTGGATGAATGGATTATAAGGTGGATAGAAAACTGACTGGATCATCAAGCTTAGAGGGTAGTAGTTAATAGCTCCAAGTCAAGTTGGCAGCTGGTATGAAGTGCAGTGCCCCAGGGGTCCGTCCTGGGGCCGGTTTTGTTCACTATTTTCATCAATGACCTGGAAGATGGCATAGACTGCACCCTCAGCAAGTTTGCAGATGACACCAAGCTGGAGGGAGTAATAGATACACTGAAGGGTAGGGTTAGGATTCAGAGTGACCTAGACAAATTGGAGGATTGGACCAAAAGAAATTTCATGAGGCTTAATAAGGTTAAGTGCTAAGTCCTGCACTTAGGACAGAAGAATTCCACGCACCTGTACAGCCTAGGACTGACTAGCTAGGCCAGCAGTTCCCAACCCCGGGTTGTGACCCAAATGAGTGTTGCGGGTGCATTGCCAGTTGTGCCATGCAGAAAAGATGAGCTGTGCCATGTGCTGTGAGCTCCCCCACCCCTGGGCCCACGCCGCTGCACTCCACTCCCAGTAGCGGGGCATGGAAAAAAAAGGTTGTGAACCATGAGGGTAGGCAGAAGTTCTGCAGAAAAGGACCTGGGGATTACCATCCTTGGATGATGGTGTCGCCATGGACGTAGTCTTGCTAGCCTTTAAGAAGGCCTTTGACACTGTTTCTTACCCCATCCTCATCAATAAATTAAGTGACTGTGGCATTGATGCCTACACAGTTGGATGGGTAAAAAATTGGCTAATGGGGCACACCCAGAGAGTAGTGATGTACGGGTCGTACTCAACCTGGTGAGATGTGAGCAGTGGGGTACCCCAGGGCTCGGTCCTCAGGCCTGCACTGTTTAACATCTTCATCAGCGACTTGGACGAGGGGGTGGAAGGCACGCGGTCCAAGTTTGCTGATGACACTAAGATGCGGGGCTAGGTGGACACACTTGATGGGAGAGAGAGACTGCAACTAAATTTAGACAGGCTACAAAAGTGGGCAGATGAGAATAGGATGGGGTTCAACGTAGACAAATGCAGGGTGCTGCACCTTGGGAGAAGGAATCCACAGCATACATACAGGCTGGGGAGTTCCCCTCTTGAAAGCACAGAGGCGGAAAGGGATCTTGGAGTCAATAATGACTCCAAGATCCATGAGCCACCCATGCCAGACCGCAGCCAGCAAGGCCAGCCATACCTTGTCATGCATCCAAATGTGCATCTCAGGCCGGTCCAGAGAGGTGATACTCCCCCTCTATGCGACTTTGGTCAGGCCTCAGTTGGAGTACTGCATCTAGTTTTGGGTGCCATACTTCAAAAGGGATGTGGCCAGCCTGGAGAGGGTTCAGAGGAGGGCCACCCGCTTGGTGAGAGGGCAGCAGGACAGGCCCTATGAGGAGAGACTGAGGGACCTGAACCTGTTCAGCCTTAGCAAGAGGAGGCTGAGGGGGGACCTGGTGGCTGCCTACAAACTCATCAGGGGAGATCAACAGCAAATAGGTAGAGCCCTTTTCTCCCCAGCACCACCTGGGGTGATGAGGAACAATGGTAATAAGCTGATAGAGAATAGGTTTAGGCTAGAGATCAGAAGGCATTTTTTTACAGGTAGGGTGGCCAAAATCTGGAACCAGCTTCCCAGGGAAATGGTCCTTGCCCCTACCTTGGGCAAATTCAAGAGGAGATTGGATGATCACCTGTCTGGGGTCTTGTGAACCCAGCATTCATTCCTGCCTGTGGCAGGGGGTCAGGCTAGATGATCTGTTCAGGTCCCTCCTGACCCTAGCTACTATGAAACTATGTTACAGAGGACAATAAGCTGAATATGAGTCAACAGTGTGATCTTGTTGCCAAGAAGACTAATAGCATACTGGGCTGCATTGGTAGGAGTGTTGGCAGCAGATCAAGGGAGGTGATTATTCCCTTCTATTCAGCACTATTGAGGCCACATCTGGAGTATTGTGTTCACTTTTGGGCCCCCCCACTACAGAAAGGATGTGGACAAAGTGGAGAGAGTCTAGCGGAGGTCATCCAAAATAATTAAATAGCTTGGGCACATGAGTTCTGAGGATTGGCTGAGGGAACTGGGCTTATTTTGTCTACAGAAGAGAAGACTGAAAGGTGATTCAATAGCAGCCTTCAACTCCTTAAAGGGTGGTTTTGCAAAGAGGATGGAGCTAGACTGTTCCCAGTGGTGGCACATGACAGAACAAGGAGCAATGGCCTCACGTTGCAACAAGGGAAGTTTAGGTTAGATATTCAGAAAAAAATTCTCACTAAGCAGGTAGTAAAACACTGGACCAGGTTACCCAGAGGTTGTGGAATCTCCATCCTTGAAGGTTTTTAAGACCCAGGGGTTTCAAAGAAGAGGGAGCTAGACTGTTCTCAGTGGTGGCAGATGACAGAACAAAGAGCAATGGTCTCAAGTTGCAACAAGGGAAGGTTGTTAGATATTGGGAAAAACTGTCTCACTAGGAGATTAGTAAAGCACTGGAACAGGTTACCCAGAGAGGTTGTGGAATCTCTGTCCTTGGAGGTTTTTAAGACCCAGCTAGACAAAGCCTTGGTTGAGATGACCTAGTCTGGGATGGTCCTGCTTTGAGCAGGAGATTGGACTCGATGACCTACTGAGGTCCCTTCCAACCCTAATTTTCTATTATTTTTTTAATTCTATGAAAAATACAAGTGTCTATAGTAGACTGCTGTCTCAAGGACTGGGACCAGGACTGCAGTGTACGTATACCAAGTTGTAAAAGGATGAATCTGATTAGGGTATTTCAGTTCACTTGGAGATGCAGAGTTGTTTAGCTAGGAAAATGGTAGAAGTGAAGTTGGAGAGATTAAACTTATATAGCAGAGGAAGTCACTTTGGTACTATGATTTCTGCAGAAGATGGTGTTTAGGGGGAAATAACTATAAAAGAGGGAAAGAGGATAAGGAGAAAAGTAGTTTAGGTGATGAGAGCTGTCAAAAGGGCATAGGTGACTCATGAGGAGGCACGTGCCCCCCCTGAAATTGGCCACTGCTGCCTTCTGCAGGAGGTTGCTGCTCGCCACCCCACCCCCCCGCCACCGATGTCACCACAAGCATCTGTGGGTGGTCCCTGCTCGTCACTCCCCACCCCCTTGCTGCCGACATTACTGCTGGCATCTGTGAGTGGTCCCCACTCACTGCTCACCCCCCTGACCCGTTGCCAGCATCTGTGGGCAGTCCCTGCTTGCCACTTGCTGCCAACGCTGCCACCTACAAATGGTGCCCTCTAGTCTTGGGAGGTGTCAGTCATTCATGCACAAGGGAGATGAGAGAAGGGATGGGGTCAGCAGAGCAAGTAGGTTGAGGATGAGATAAGTTCAGGTATTGACAGGATGGATGTCAAAATGGGAGAGAGATTCAAAAGAGTTGAGCATGAAGAACAATGAAGCATGGTGAGAACTGAGGCCAAGGGAATTCAGCATCAGAGAGGGAGAGATTTGTCTCACAGAGTCTGCCTTTCTTTCTCCCTATTCCCTACTCTCAGGCATCTTGTAAAGTTCTTGACTACAGCGTTATCCCTTTTTGCCTTCCATTATTCCCTGTCTCTTCATAGAGCCCCTAGGTATCCAAAAACTTGCCCTGTAAGTGCTTAAGCCACGTCTAAAACTGGTGCAGTTTGTGCCAGTAACAGAGAGAAATAAACTGAGATGGGATGCCTAATGATCCATGCACCAAACAAAGCATTTTAGAGCTGCATTTAACCCAGTGTTAATGAATCTTCCACATTCATTCAGTAAATGGACATTTGCGTGATATTACTGTGACAGCTCAGTGATGCAGTTTCTTGATAGGCAACGAGCATGGGTAAAGGATACCTCATTATAAATGTCTACTGAACTTTAATTTGAAAAGTAATTAGCAGGATTGGAGAAAAATGTTGACTGCAGTCCTCTCCACTGGAGTTTGTGAGCAGGTCATGATATCTGCCATTGACTGCAGTCTACAACTGTAATGCAAATAATAGACAAAGCTAGACATGGCTCTTGCCTCGTTTTTCAAGAGGTCAAATACACTGAGGAGGAGCTAACTTGGAATGCCCTGTTAAACAAACTTGAAAATCTATAGTGTTTTTCAGAATCTGAGACTATTTTTGCTGATAGGAATCTTGTTATCAAATGTAGAAAGTGGCCTAACAAAAAAAAAAAGCCATACAATGTTGACTTGTTCACATTCAAATTTGTTATCCAAACGTTCTAGATATATGAAATCAAAGGTTTGCACTTTCAGAACTGCATAATGTATTGTCAAGAAGTGTCAATACTGCATAATGTATTGTCAATACTGCATAATGTAATCAAATACTGCATAATGTATTGTCAAGCTATCAGTTTTTTATACACATATCTCCAGAGAACTGAGAAAGATACATAACATAACAATACTGCAGAGAAGCATGCTATTGAAACAGCTTAAGTTAAGACAAGACTCATGAGATTAAGGAAAGTAATTTTCTTTTCCATAAAGGTGTCATTTTTTATTTTTCTTTACTTTTCTGTTCTCATTATCTATATGTAGAACTGCAAAATGAAGAATGCAATTGGTAAGCCCATAGACCTGGCCTAATCAGGAGTTACTGACACACATTAATAAATTAAGCTCATGTTATTGTGGTCAGAGTTAAGGTTGTTATGTGTGTTTTGGTATCTTACATCCGTTTGCCTGTGAGTGAATTAACTGAAGTATTATGGTGAGATTTTTTTTCCCATGCATGGCTTCAGCACAGCCACTTTTATGTTGCTGAAGAAATATTCAGCAGTGGAAAAAGTCCCTTAGCACTTTTAGAAAAAATTCCCATACTGGAAGAATGTCGTAAAGCTGCCATAACAGCCCTATGTCAGGGTCTTTGCAAGACAACGCAGGGAGTAGGAGAGACCCGTCGAGGTGAGAAATGATAGGACCCCTGCACATAACACTCATGGGATTCTGGGCAGTGCCACTCGTAGGCCACAAGATACTGTAATTTCAGTGTAAATTATTCCTGGGGCCACACTGGTTACCAGAACACCGCCGAACCTAGGGGTTGCCTCAGGACCCCTATATAGTGCCTTTTACTGGGTTTGCCAAGGAAGAGGTGAAGCAAAACAGGATCCTATTTATGGAAAAAAGAGATTATTTTTAAAGTTTGTGAAAGAATTCTGGATGCCCTTTTGTTTTATGGTGCTTTTGTGTTTGAATGTCTGAAATCTAATCTCCTTGTTAATGCACTTTTGTCTTGGAATTTAATTAAATGGAGATTTACAGTCTCCTATGCAGGTAGGTGCTGACAAGTACCAGTTTAATTTGTTTAATGTATTTTAGCTGATCTCAGTTATTTTGAGCCCAGGTTATAAATTTCCTTCTCTTTCTTTTTGTCTAAAAAGGTTGAGTGCATGAAAATGGAGTATTTAAAGAAGTTGTACCTACTGTTTTTCGACTAAACAATTTAAAAAATGTTATATGCTGGCATGTTTCTTCTTGGATCTGTATTTAACTTGTATTTACATACATGCTTTTTGCATGCACTCCAAACATTCCTTTGATGGATTTTTATAACTTTCAAATGATCTTTAGAATTTCTTACATGTTTTATAACTTGTTTTTTTCCCCTTGTCTTTACAGAAGTGCATTCGATTTAATCCTGAATCTTCAGTGTGGGTAGCAAAACAGCGAATTTTGTGTACTTTGAATCAGAGTTTGAAAGATGTCTTGAATTATGGGCTGTTCCAGCCTGCAAGCAATGGAAGAGATGGGAAGTTTTTGGATGAGGAACGACTTCTTAGGGAATATCCACAACCAGTGAATAAAGGTGTTCCCTCCTTAGAGGTATTTTAATAGAATTGTATTATTTTTTATAGAAGTTGATATTTGAAACATTTATACTTGTTGTATGATATATCCAATAGACTTATTTGAAGAATCTGAAATGGATTTGAATTGCAATCAGGAAGCAGTGATCTCAAAGCTAGATTACACAAGTAAGAGCTTCAGCGAGGCTATTGCATGCATTTCTGACATAAGAGTTTCAGGATCAGGTTTGATGATTTTCTGTGTATCAGCTCTTCAGGAGTGATGGTAGTAGTTGGACCCTTGGTTACGCTGCCAAGAAAATAAGCCTCAGTCATCCTGTTCCTGGTCCAGTCATGTCAACCCTGGAACTGATGTGGTGAGTATGCAGTGGTAGCATGCCTGGCACCACATTTGGGACCTGGCTTTCCGGCGTGCTCAAGAGTGGTGGCTTGCAGTGCCCCATGCATTCTCACCACTTCTTTTTCAGGGTTGATGCACATGGAGTGGGAATGAGTAAGTGTGGCTAAAGGGAGGGTTATTTCCTTGAGGATGTAACTATAGGGCTGTGCGAAACGGCTGTGTTTTGATTTGTTTTCGGATTCAGCCATTTCGGAGAATAGTGATTCATTTCGGTGTTTTAGATCACTGTCCTGTTTCGTTTCAGCTGAATCTGTTTCGAATGGGCTACAAGGGTAGCTTCATACATCCCTACCTAGCCGGACAGAGCTTGGGGCCGGGGGCTGCAGGACCCCAGAGGGGAGCAGGATGGGGCTGTGGGTGGCTCATCCGGGGGAGGGGGAGACCCTGGTGTGGATCTCTGTTCCCTGCAGAGTCAGGTTGAGTGGCAGGGATTCCCCAGCTCCCAGTTTGATTCCCCAGCCCTCTGATCATTTTTTCAGCTGTTCCCAGTGGGTGCAGACCCCCAGTCTGTGCACGGGGTTTCAGGAGGCTGCTGCTGTAGGTTGGGGCCAGTGGCAGTATTGCAGTCTTCCTGGCGCTCATCGGCAGCCTGCTGAAACCCCACATGCAGACTGGGGGCCTGCGCTCCCTGGGAAGAGCTGGGGAGATGATCAGAGAGCTGGAGAATCGAACTGGGAGCTAGATGTCAATATTAGAGCAGTCCTTCCTTCCCTCTTAGTTTTTGTTTCTCTGGAAGCCCAGCTCCGATGAAATTCTCCGAAACATTTCTGAAACATTTCAGAGCCTTCTGATTCAGTTCGGAGCTGTTTTGGAGTCTTCTGTTTCGATTTGGATTCGGTGTTTCAGGTGCCAAAATGGCCCGAAGCACCTCCGAAATGCAACCACTGCCAAAATTTCTCACAGCTTTAGTAACTGAACACCCTGCCCATCACAGTGCAAGAATACCTTTAGTGGTGGTGAAAGAAGCCTCTGACCCAGTCCCAGGATATTCTTCAGAAGACTTCCTTTGGAACAGGATTCACGGTCCATGAGGTAGAGAGAGATGGTTCAGGATAGCAGTTTCTGATGTGGTAGAGAAGCTCAAGGTGGTAACTATATTTCACAGCTCAGACTGGAGTTTCAGTTAGCAGGTGAGCTGGAAATCTTCTGTGTCTCAGTAAGGATTGGCTGCTGGAAAATACAGTTTTCTGGCAGCCAAGAGCAGGCATGAACTAAGCTAAATTATGTTAGGAAAATGACATAGTCTTCTTGAAGGATGAGAGAACTGAAGGGGCTGATATTTTATCCCCAATGAAAGTAATTCCTTATGTGTTTAACTGCCGTTTTTGATACATGGGCTTTTTCAGTTGAGGAAAAGACTCTTGTAGCAGAACTTATAGAAAGTCCAAGCCAAATCTAGCTGATGAAGGAGTTCTTGCTTCTCCCACCTGTGTTTTAATCATCATTTAATTTCCAAAATGGTAAAAGGAATCACAGAACATCAAAGGACTTATGAGCTGTTGAGTCAAGTCCTCTGCATTAGCAAGCAACCATTTATCAAAAAGATCAAAAATATCCACTTTAATCTCTCTTATGTATCACAGCTACAAGTGTCCTAGTAAAAAAAAATTCCCCAAAACCCTCTTCAGTGTGCCTCAGGAACAGAGCAGGATAGAGAAGGGTGCTACCAAAGGAAAGGAATTTGTTAGAATTGCATGTTCAGATTGTCCTAGAACGTGGACCATGGCCAGCCTCTGCTAGCACGGGCACCAATGTCATACAGTAGCTTTCATGGGCTTCGCACCTTAAAATCCATTATATTTCTTGTTCCAGCTTTTCCTACTGGATGTCTATTCTAGGACCTCTTTTCTTTGATGGCTAAATAACTTTTAATTTCCAATCTTTATTCATGCCAGATTCTTCTTGTCAGCTCTTGTGCTGATTTTTTTAAACATTTTCCTATTATTTGAGACATCCCTGAACCAGTGAGGTTAAGAAAAATAGCAATAGTCTTAAAACAGCTTTCAGGAAAGTCCAAACCCAAATATTTTCCCCTGCAAAAGTGTTTGGTCTCCAGACCGTATTGTAGGGTAGCCCAAGGTATTCTTATAGCAAATTCCAAATTTAAATAGGATACAATTAGAAATTTAAGAAGGAGCAACTTGGGCGGGGGGGAAGGGGGGGAAGATATTTGCTGGGAATTTATCTAAGTCCATGTCTATTATAGTAAATTTACTGAGCTTGACAGCAGCACTCACTGCTCCATGCTGACTGCCTCCTAAACTGAAAGTGGTGTCTGCATGGCTCTATGGGCAAGCTGATTAGCACAGGGGTACACTAATTGGCACTGTCACTTGGCAATGCTACTAGTAATTAACCTGCCTGAAGTGCTGTGTGAATGCAGCTACATTGTTTCCAATTTAGAAGGCAAGCCTAATGGAGCAGTGAGGCGTGCTTGATGGCACCTGTGCCCAAAACCTGAGAGAAGTTTAGAGAAGTTAGGAAAACAGATTACTTCAACATGTTTATTATTGAGACTATTAAGTAATTTACATGTGCCACTCTGATTTGGTAAGGAATCTTTCCTCCTGCTTCCAACCAATACAGAATCTTAGGTCATGTCCAAATGAGCATGGCACCACTGACATGGTTGCAGTGCCACACACTGCACATTCAGTTTTTCTCTGTGCTGCAAGGTAGCAGTACAGGTTGGGGGGGGGGGGGGGGGGAAGTGACCCCGGGAGATCCCAGAGTCAGAAAAACCCACCCCCAAAAAAGCGGGGTGACACTCTTGGGGGCAGCACGCACTGCCCAAAGCCAGAACCTAGCCACCAGGAGCCACTCTTTGGCTTCTGGCCAGGTTCTGAGCTGCAGGCTTGCCACTTTTGCAGCCCCAGATTGCCCCCAGGAACCCAGGTAAGGCTGCTAGGACCAGCACAGTGCTGGCCCCAGTCTTCCCTACCCCACCTGGCGTAACCTGCTACATGTCAGAGGGCACACAGCACAGGCATTCCCTGGGGACAAGCAGCAGCGGCACAGGGTGTGCTGCTGCTGCTTGTCCCTGGGGATGCAAACATCTGTGCTTGTGTGGATGTGGTATTAGAGTGCAAAGGGAGTCCCAGGGTCATCTGATCTAACTCCCTGCATAGATTCAGGATTTGCTGCTCTTAAAGCAGCCCAGCTTTAGACACCTATCCAGCATTGAAAACCTCCCATTAAGGGGATGCCATGATTTTTTCAGGCAAGATTATTTTGAAAAGATGTCAGAATCTATTTTCTTTTCACTCCAGATGGGTTGTGACCCCATGATTCCTGGTTTACAAGGCCAGTACATTATCTATTAGGTGTCTGTGTCAGATATGTTGATCAGATTTTCCTAAAAATATCATTAATTTACTGAAAAAAATCCCATAGAATTTGCAGGTCTGAAGTCACTAGATTTACAGCTGTGTAAAAGCATTGGAAACAAGAGAAGACCCTGGTTAAGAAAGAGACAGTTTAGAGTCCTCTTTATTCTACCAGCGTAATTCTGAGTCAGTCACTCATCTGTACTTTAGCCACGAGCAAAATAAGTAACCACAATGTTCAAGTTTACTCTTTTTTTCAAAATACACGTGCTATAGAATTCTGTGTTACTGGTGCCTTCTGCTTGTCATAAGGCATGTTTGTCCACTCAGTGCAATAAACTAGTAAAGTTGCCACGAAAGGAATGAGAGTGTTCTACTGAAATGCTGGTCTTCAGGTTTCTCTATCCAGCAAACACATTGAACCCTGTCAAGTTCCACCTAGTAAACAGAGATCTATTTTTGTCTCTGTTCACAACATATAATTAATTACCTGTTCAGAGAAAACTGTGGCTTGTTCAGAGCATGAACAGTAGCTCCTGGAGGATCTTAATAGGAAAGAAATACCATGAAAAAGAAAGGTGAAAAGAGTCATTTATAGATATTACGGTTTTCTAGGTTTAATCTGGACTACAGCCGTCACTATAACCGATTATACATATGGATGCCTGTAGACCAAATTAAAATTGGCTCCAGTCCAAATTAACTAATCCTCACTGAATGACTATTAACGTCAATACAGACTAGGGCAGTCCAAATTAGGCAATTTAAAGTGTATTAATTAACATTAGCCTTACTTTTAGGAAAAACAGTCCTTAGGAATTCAGATAAGGGTTCCTTAGGAATGCAGATAAGCATTGCAAATATCAATCCCTTCCAAGGAAATTTAGTTGGATTTTGCAACACCACAGAGGTTATCAGACACAAAGTAACACCTTTACGAAGTCAAATGTGCCAACAACACCTTAGTATCAGTATCCTGACTAAGCCCCAACCTCTGCCCAAGCACACAGGCTACTGGTCTCTGAAGAAGAGGGCAAACCCCCTTAATTGACTGTTAACCCTTTATTCAAATTCAAACTTGATTGTGACAAAGAGTCCACATTTTTAAAGTACCTCAGACATAATTTAGAGATGTTCTGGGCCCAGAAGTGAGGGGCTGTCTTGCTGGGGCACACAGGAAGCTTCATCCTCTCTCCCCTTGCATAGTTGTGCAAAAAGCTTATGAGCATTTTAACACATGCTCCAGGAGGCAGTGTGGGGGGGAGGGGGTGCTTTAATTAGTGAGCCACGCTAAGTAAAAGTACTTGAGCGTCACATGTATTGGCATCCCTCATGCTTGGGGGTGCTTTGAACTAAAACTCATCGAACGAGCTTTAGTTCAAAGCACCTAGCCACCATTTTTTGGCACAGGGGCACTGATACACATGACGCCGGAGTCTTTTGGAGTGCATTTATTTCCATGCTTCAGCGCACTGAATTTCTAGTATGTCAGAGCTGGTTCCCTGCACGTGTATAGGAGCCCTCAGTTAGTAGGTTTGGCACACTGCTTGTGGGAAAGGAGATAAGATCATAGCTCTGTCACCTATGCACTAGTATTCAGAGATGGGTTGGCACACTAGACACTAATGACCTGCTTTATCCATCAGGTTAAAGCAGATTATGCATCTTCATAGACAAAGAGCACAATCTCCCTAATGGTCCTTTTGGGCCAGGGTGAGTCCTATATATTGAGGTGTCATAAATGGCAAAATCTGATCCTCGGAGAAGAGAGGAGGGGAAAAAAGTCTGTGTCTAAAAATATGTTTGACATCAAAACCAATTAATCACAGAGGAGAGATATTTAGCATTCTAATTAGATGTAAATTGTGGTGTTTTAGATCAGTGGTAAATATGTATCGCTGTGTAATGACCTGTGATTTCTCAGCTGATGTGTCTGCCCTGCTGGTAGACAAACGGATCAGAAAACAGTAATAACTGCCAAAGCTCAAAAAAGTGGATCTTGTAAGCCATATATACATTCCTTATTTACAAAAGCAGTTGCATTAGCATTGGCAGAACTATTCCTAAAAATAAAGTTTGACAGCATGACAAAGTACTTTCAGTAACCTATTTTTGAAGTTCAGAAAAGTACGTGCTTTTACAATCTTACCTATTTCTAGAATTTTTTTTTTCTTTTCAAGGCTTGAAGTGAAAGTGTTGAGATTACCTTTAGGGAAAGGTTTTTTTTAATAGTATTTCTAGGCTGTGTAAACACATGGGACCAAACTGTTTCCTCATGTAACTTCACTGATTCCAGTATTTTTACACAGAGTATGAACTTGGCTTGTATGCTGTAAAATTCTAATTACACTAAGTTACTACTACTACTACTGCTGCTACTGCTAGTTACTACTACAACTACTGCTACTCATGCATGATAACATTTGGTGCTTATTGTTTATTTAAACAGAACTCATAAGCCCTTTTTTGAAGCTAGTCCAGATTTTCATGCTAGTTAATAAACACTACCTTCTTATAATTTCTGATCTTTTTTACCTTTTCTCAAATAAAATATGAAATACTGACTTTGTTTCTTTCTTCCCTATTAGTTCCGATATAAGAAGAGAGTATATAAGCAATTCAATCTGGATGAAAAACAGGTGGCAAAGCTTCATACAAAGGTCAGTCCAGCTAACTTGGAAAGAGAGAAAGCATCTGTCTCCCCCCCCCCCCCCCCCCCCCCCGTGTCTGGCAGGAAAAGTTGTAACTTAGATTCAGTCACCCTCTACTTAGAATCCTTTGATACTAATGACAATCCAAAAAATATATGTAGAGTGCCGCCTGGGTAATTTTAGGCCCTGAACCTGGTGACCTATTTATGTGGATAATGCTGCCAAAGTCAAAGGACCTGTTCATATAAGGGTTGCATAGTTAGGCTTTTATATTGAGTGCATGAGAGGTTCTTGAACACCTTTACAAGTGTGAAACACAACCAAATAGAAGGGATATATCTATCCAGTGCAAGACATTGTTGTAGTAAGATGCATCTTGCTGTTGTAGTGTGCATTAGCTCCCTGACTAGAAGCAGTAGAGGTGTGTTAGTGTGAGAATCTATTCAGACTAATCAGCTTTATTGCTTATTGACCCACAAACAGTACTGCACTAATGTGGTTGCTCTGCTTTTGGCTCAAAAGCTAAAGTATCTGCACTGTGCTGCCTTCTGCCATATAGAGAGAGCAAACTTGTTTTTTGGAGTCTCCCCTGCCTGATTAGGTGAACAGTGGGCGCATCTACACATGCCCCTAAGGTGCCGTTGTTACCGCGCCATCATTTAGTACTTCCCTTTGGAAGTACTAAATGATGGTGCAATAACAGCCTGTACTGCATTGTCCGTGTGGTGAATGGCTATTTTTACCAGCTACGTCACTGTAGCAGCATGCTGTACCAAGGGAACACATTGCTACAGCAGCGTTGCTGCGGTGTCACAGTTTTTGCCCACAGACACTACATCGCTGTAGCGTGTTGCTATAGTGACATAGCATTACACGTAGACGCTCCCAGTGTGCCTCACATTCACAGTGACTTAGTATCTCTGCAACAGATCGCAAATACTTAAATAGCCAGTAATAGAGGAAAATATGTAATATAGTTTAGCAGCTGGAAAGAAGGGGAAGTCCTGCTTCATATGAATAGCCAGCTCTGCAGACCATGAGTAAGTGCTCTGGGGGCTGCCAGTGATTTAGGGAATGTAATCCAAGACTTTTAGGTGTGTTATAGATGGCTTGTGCTTATACCATGCATTTATAAGTAATTTATATATAAAGTTGACACAACTATTATAAAAATATGGCACACTTACAGCATGCCACTTGTATTTTAAAATAGGAACACAAATCTTTAGATGCACTTACATGTTGGAATAACTTTGCACTCTGTCACTCTTTCATTATCATATCTTTTTGAATTTGACTTCCAGTACATTTTTTTCTGATTGTGCAAGTAATATATTCTTGTTTTATGTTTTTGACCATAGCATTCTGCCAGCTATATGCTTTTCATTACAGTTTTAGGGCCAGATCTATATCAGTGTAAAGTGTCACTGTTCCACTGAGGTTGATGGAGTTGCAATGTTTTTTACTAGCTGAAGATATCACTCATAACTTATATTCTTCATGCTGTCAGAAGATTGTTCAGTCATCTCTTCTTGTTTCAGGCTAATTTAAGAAAATTCATGGATCATGTCCACCACCTCTCTGTGGAAAAAGTCACAAAGATGTTAGACCGAGGACTGGATCCGAACTATCATGACCTGGAGAGTGGAGGTATGAGATTAATAAAAGTTACCACATAAAGTGGCTTGCATCCTGGGTAGGCTTCACACAAGATATATGTAGCAAGCCAAACCCTGTCTTGAAGACCTTAAAAGTCTCAGATTCAGCAGAACTGTGATTCTGATATAGGAAGGGAGCAGCCTGTTATGTTATAGCCTCCTTAAGGCTGTACTTGGTACCTAAAAGCTGATGATTATTTTTTTTTAAAAGTTTGCAAATATTTTTTAAAGGTTACTTATCAATTTTTTTCACACATTTTATTCTTTCCTTTAGACACACCACTAACTTTGGCAGCACAGCTTGAAAATACAATAGAAGTGATCAAAACTCTGAAAAACGGAGGGGCACATTTGGATTTCAGAGCCAAAGATGGAATGACAGCTCTGCACAAAGCAGCTAGAGCCAAGAACCAAGTAACCCTCAAGGTAAATTTTCAGAAGCAAATTATACATTATTGTATACTAAACAATATGGAAAGAAAAATATTTGGAGTTAATTATTGTACTGTCCTTTGTGGATCTTTTAATGTGTGCTTGCTTGGCTTTTATCTTTCATGATTTCTTCCACCAAGGGTTTTTAATTTCAGAAGCTTACATTTTTGCTAGGAAAACATGGTGGTGAAACTTAATTTTATTCATCAATAGGTGGTGGAAGATATCTCTGCAGGAAATGGAAGTAGCAATATTGCAGTTTCTCCCCCTTTGAAACTGAATGCCACTAGTGCAGATTGTACATTTTATCTTGTCAGTGCTGACCTTTCTGCTTTTTTCTTTATGTTCTGACTTTTTTTTATGAGACTTCTTGACATTAGATTAAATAAAGGGCTTATGATACTCCCTATTTCCTTCTGGGCAGAATTTCAAATTGAACAATATTTTAATAAGGCACACTGCAACCAAAGAGGCATGCATGTTCCAAAAGTGATATAAGCATTATTAAAACATTGGAAATCAATAACAGGATGGGTAGTGTGTAGTCTTTGTTTCTCATTTTATCACTGGTACTCCAACATATGCCCTGAGTACTGAAACTGGGAGTTTTGCTTCTACTAGGGTCCTTTCCAAGGTGCACTGGTGTGTCTCACTGTAGGCCAGTGCCACTAAACCATAACTCTCCTACCACTGTTTGCTCCAGCAGTGGGGAGTTCAGTTGCCTGTGTTATGGCCCATTTAGCCAGCTTATAAATGTCTTTACCCTGCCTCAAGTAAACCGTAACAAGAACACCCTTCCCAGTAAATACTGTGTTGGGAAGAATGCTAAATATAGATTCTCTCTCAATTAGTTACATGCTCAGAAATATAAGGACAGTGCTTACCATCTGTAATTGCTTATAGACCCTTTTAGAGCTTGGAGCATCTCCTAACTACAAAGACAGCTGTGGATTAACCCCACTCTACCACACCGCTGTAGTAGGAGGGGATCCATATTGTTGTGAACTGTTACTTCATGAACATGCTACAGTCAGCTGCAAAGATGAAAATGGATGGCAAGAGATTCATCAGGTATGAAAACCTTTTCTTCGTTAGCTTTTATGTTTACTGCTATTGGAAAATTATGTCAGGAAACTCTTTAATAGACCTTTTCAGGATTTTACACACTGTGTTTATAGATGGGAAGATATTTAGTTTCTATGTATATATAAATTGAAAACATACATAATATGTGTATACATGTGCACTTGTATTTTTTCCCTTTTCTTTTTGTTTAGTTTAGTACTATAGTTCTTGCTGTTAGCAAACTGAAAATCCAGGCCATTTTGATGAAGTTTTTCAACAGTCAAACATAGTCTATAGTTACTATGGACTTAGCTGCACAAGTGACAGCTCCAGCTGGCTGCTATTGCACATTCCTTTTGCAGGCTCTTGGATATTTGAGTTTTAGTATTCTGCTGGTGATACTTCACTACAAAAGTGAAGCTGGTTCTTTTTATGTGACACTTTCAATTCTGCTGGCTGCTTCTTATTTTTTGCACCAGAAATGTTTTACCTTGGTCACTGGGTGATATGATAATGAACAGTTGTTTGTAAGTTCTGGCATGCCTCTGGGGTCCTTTAGTATGTTGTACTTTAAGGTTGTTTTTCCCTTGTGAGTTCAGAATTTGGGTTTTTCTTCATCTCTTCTAGATATAGAGACCAAACTTTCAAGTGTCATTTCCCTTTGCACCCTTGTTGTTCCACTCAAGGAGTTTTCACTGTATAGTAGGTGGATACATCTGCTGACATCTGGTCTATGCAGGAAAGTGATTTAGGGAAAAAACTTGCTTTCTCTCATGTACCGTTGGGTCCTAGTGATGTCTTCAGCCAACTGGTGGTATAGAATTGATTTTCTCTAAATAGCCTAAACTTCCTTTGAGACTTTCACATAGGGGGGTTCAGCAGGTTTACTTAAAATCCATGAAATGTGACCCCTGTATTAAGAACAGAATGATAGCCTAGCTCACAGAAGGATATCATAAAACCCCTAACATTGGGTATTGCTGGTGTTCTTAGCTTAGCCTTTTGGCAAAAGACTGGAGTGACTACAAAGTATCAATTCATATGTCATCAGATTTCAGGCCATTGAGAAGCTTTGAAGTTGTAATGAATGGGATGAATGAAGCTGTTTAAAATGTAATTGCTATGAGGATAGTAAAGGTAATAAGTGGCAGGCATGAGGGACAGTTCATGAGAGCAAAGGCTGTGTACTGTATAATCATAGTGTTATTTATTCTGATAAAAACACAATATATATGGGAGGACATGTTATATATATCAGCTTGTTGTTGCTGATGAATTCTCAAAAGGTGCTTAGGAGTTAGGTGCCTTTGATGATATGGACTTTAGTACTTTAACTGAAGTGCCTGGGACTTTTGCTTTGAATCTAGTCTCTGCATATAACTTGAACAGAGGCTTCAACACATGCACACTTTAGTGGCTTTGGTTTAGGGCTTGGCTTTGATTTTGGCTTAGTGGCTTATGATTGATTTGATTTTCTTTTATGCCATTGATATAAGCATAAAGAAGAAAAAGTCTTGGAATATTAATTGTTAATACTCATTCTCTGAAGGGATCACAGAAGTAGTAAAGGATGAAATTAGGATGAAAAATGTGAATAAGAACAGGTCTACACCACTTCAGTATTTCAGCAGTGTATGTTGCATGCTATGCCTGCTCCATGCATGCTACTTCCCAAAATGGAAGTAACCTTAATGACTCCTGATCTCACTTTTACCCTATTGACAGCAACATCACCTTTGTGATAACCAGGGATCTTGGTTTTCTCTGATTTTAAGAAATCTCCAATTTTTGGTTTAAAAATAGTAACCCCAAATCTACATTTTTCTGTGATTAAAATGAAACATCACTGTATATATCTCTATATATTAGTGGTGTTTCATTTAAATCACAGAGAAATGTGGATTTGGACTTACTTTTTTTACCAGAAATTGGGGATTTTGTTAACCTGAGAGAACCAGGATCTCTGGTGATAATGTAGGTACTGAAGCGCTGTAGACATACCCTGTGCGTTTCAGAGGACCTGGTGTTGTATTATATATGGAGTATACTGAACAAAAGATGAGATGAACATAAGGATCACCCAGGTCATTAAGTCCAGTATTTTTCAGTGACAGGCAACCATGTCATAGTTGTTGAGTCTAAAAGGATCTGCAAGTGAGTAGAAGAGATAAGATCACTATCAATGGTTTGATCCCTGCAGTGCCATGGAATCTGTTAGATAAAATACGCCTGGGTAATGCTAACAAGTAGACTGCCTCTTATTGCAGAGGAAGGCAGAAAATCCCACAAAACTCACAACGGTCCCTGGCAGTCTGTCCAACTAGCTGGCCATCTGAGAAGTTCTTGGTACAAATGGAAGTACCAATATACCTGCCCAATATGCTGCTCTAGCTGTACCCACAGTCTAAGCTACAGGGGGAGAGGGGGAAGAACCCTGCTCCAAACCTCAACTTTCAAGTTATGCATTTAAAGGAGAAAAAATTCTACCTGACAGGAACCATTAGAAGCCCTAAAGCGTGATTTTAATTGATTAAATACAGTATAATTTAATACAAAAATTATATGCTGAGACAGAGGCAGTTAGCCAGTCTGCAGTGCTGTATAAATATGCATGTGCTACTTCTGGTTAGAGCAGGGGTGGGCAGTTATTTCAGCTGGAGGGATGCTTAATGAGTTTTGGTGACCTGTCGAGGAGCACAAGGGCAGCCCTACCCCTTGACAGGTGCCCTGCCCCCTGGTCGCCATCTTAGGACCAGAAGACCCACTCCTAACCCCTGGCCCTTGCCTCCAGAAGTATTCCTTTTTGGCGGGGAGAGGGGGTTACCAGCTTGGAACCAGAAAAACAAACAAATTATATACTAAAAGTCAAATATAACATATTTTATACTATACTATACTATTTTAATATACTATAGTGTAATTAAAACATATTTTAATTTTATTTCAAAAGATATTTTTGTCCTGATTTATATGTGGTTGTCTGGTGCATATAGAGGTGATTGCATAATAGATAAAAAATAGTCTTACTCTTGTATATTATGCGTGGTAGGGTGCATGTGGGGTGTGTATGGGGGAGTGTGTGGGTTGCAGTGGGCAGGTGAGTGTGTCTATATGGTGGGGTTTAGGGGGTATGTGTGGATTCATAGATTCATAGATGTTAGGGTCGGAAGGGACCTCAATAGATCGAGTCCGACCCCCTGCATAAGCAGGAAAGAGTGCTGGATCTAGATGACCCCAGCTAGATGCTCATCTAACCTCCTCTTGAAGACCCCCAGGGTAGGGGAGAGCACCACCTCCCTTGGGAGCCCGTTCCAGACCCTGGCCACTCGAACTGTGAAGAAGTTCTTCCTAATGTCCAGTCTAAATCTGCTCTCTGCTAGCTTGTGGCCATTATTTCTTGTAACCCCTGGGGGCGCCTTGGTGAATAAATCCTCACCAATTCCCTTCTGTGCCCCCGTGATGAACTTATAGGCAGCCACAAGGTCGCCTCTCAACCTTCTCTTGCGGAGGCTGAAAAGATCCAGTTTGGATGGGTGGGGGTGTGGCTATGTGTGGGGTATGTTGGGGGTATGTATATATGGGGAGCTTGGGGGTGTGGGTAGGGCATAGGTGTGTGGGGTTTGTGGGGTGTGAGGTAAGGTGGGGGGTGTGGGGACCCCATATGCCCCCCCCCGGTGCATAGTTCTTGCCGCCAGCGGCAGCAGTAGCAGGTGTTGGCCTTGAGGTGCTCGTGGCCCACACAGATGCAGCTGCCTGGCAGTGCACACTTCCAGCCAGTTCTGGGAGCTGCATGTGGTGGCAAGGAGTGATGCCAGGCTGGCCCGCCTCTATCGCGCAAGGCTCCCTATGATAGAGGCAGGCCACTCCATGTGCAGCTCCTGGGACTCGCATGCCACTGGGGGGAAGCCTCATGCAATGGAGCCAGTGGCCTTTCCCCACTCCCTGCTGCCATGTGCAGCTCCTGGGACTGTGCTGGGAAGCAGGGAGTGGGGCTTTCCACCATGTCTGGCAGAGTCTCAAGAGCTGCATGTGGCAGCAGGGAGCGGGGCCAGGCCACCGGCTCTGTCATGCAAGGCTTCCTCCCCCTCCCCCCCCGGCGTGCGAGTCCTAGGAGCTGCACATGAACTGCAGGGAGCCCTGTGTGACAGAGACGGGCCAGCTGGGCTCCACTCCTTGTCACCACATGTAGCTCCTAGAACTAGCTGGAAGCATGTGCCACTGAGTGGCTGCCCATGTGTGGGCCAGGAGCACTGAGGCCCCACTGCCTGCTACTGCTGTTGCTGCCAGTGGCAGGGGCTGTGTGCCATTGGGGGAAAGGGCGTGTGGGGTCTCCCCACGCTGCCCCACCCTCTCTCACACGCTACAAACCCCACACACCCTCACCCTGCCCATCTGAGCGCTGTACTCCTGCCTGCTCATTGGGTATGGGCCCTAGACTCCATGCTCCTGCCATCCCCAACCCCACGCTCTGCACTCCCACCCAGATCCCAGATGTAGCTTCCCCCCACCCACCGCCACTTCCCTACCTGTTGCCTGGAGCGAGCGCTGCAAGAGAGACATGAGGAGGCATTGCTGGAGGCCAGGTTCTCCAGTGACTGCTGCAGTGACAGCAGCGGCCCTGCCGCTGTGCATGGTGGCCAGGGCTGTGGCCTGTCCATGCATGAGGGCGGGAGCGAAGCACGCTGGCTGGGTGGGGTACAATTAATTGGTGGGTGCCTGCAGGTCAGATGAAATCACTTGGCAGGCTGGATTTGGCCCACAGGCCATATTTTGCCTGGCCCTGAATTAGAGGGTTAGCGCATGTAGAGCTGTCAGGTGAGCTGTGTGAGTTTGCTGGTATCTGACATGCTGATATTGCTCTGTAGACATGTACATAGGGAATTGATATTGGTGATGTAGAAGAGGAAGGGAACAACAGGAAACTAGGTCAGATGACTAGAGAAGGACATGTTTATTAAGGTAAATACCATAAGGACAAGATACAGGAATGGGAACTGCTGAAGGGGACCCTAACCTGGGGTTTACATGGTCACATGAATACTCCAGGAAAACCAGAGTGCAGGAGGCTTCACTAGTCATGTAGGGAGATGATTAGGACATGACTGTGAAATTCAGCCCTTGGTTGAAAGGTATGCTGACTGCTCAAGGAAATTTTTCCTGCAATATGAAATAAAATCCACCTGCTACTGACATAACAGCTGTCTTATGTATAGCCATCTTGTGGGAGTCCTCCCCTGCTTTACATTAATAATTTTTCCTCTTCCTCAAACAGTCACTGAGGGACTCAAAAGTACTTCTTTTCAGACTCTGTACCTTTTGCCTTTCAAAGACCTCTGGCAAAAACAGGAATACATATTTGCTTCAAAACACAAATGGTTATCTCCACCTGAAGGTCCACGGGTTTCTTTGACATCAGCTCAGAACCTTCTGGGAAAGTTATACTTTATTTTTTTTAGTCACCTTAGTATAGAACTATTCTTCCTCTCTTTGAGGGAAGCAGGAGGAAAGTTTTTTTTGCGAGGTTTGGATTTAAACTAAGTCTTTTTCCAGAGTTCAAGGATCTGGGGTTTTAGGGTATATAAATCTGCCTCTCATAGGAATTAACAAAAAAGATCAATTAAACACTGTCATGTCCAACAGGGAAGGCAGAGGCAGCAAAGCACTTTTGATCCCCTCAGCGGTTTGAGAGATTCTGGTGAAGAGTTTTGCTTTCTATCAGTGGCCAGTCTGAAAGTACAAAACAGCTCGTCATGAAAATCAACCCAATATGCATATAATATGAATTTGTCTCTGTGAAACTGAGTTGAGTTTGCAAGAAAAGCATTTTCTTATTTGTATTACATAAAACAAGAAATCCAAGGAGATTTACATCTGGATTATGGGATCTTGGAACAGTAAGCAACAATGTAAGCATTCCTCACTGAAGAGTGAAAGAGCAGCATGAAGCAATCCCATCTGTTACCATTTGCAGAAAGGTGTGAAGTGGTTTTGGAGAGTAAAGAAGTCATTAGCTACAACTTGGTTTCTATAAATTTCCTAGATTAGGCACATATTGAAGCATTAGTAGCCTCATTTTACACAGTGGCAGGGAGAGAAAGTAGGCCAAACTCAACTGTGGCAGGAACACTAATGTGTCATATTTGCTTCAGTGAGTTCTGCCCTCTTACATCAGGGAAGAGATGAAGTAAATCATCCAAATCATTACATAGTGAGCAAGTAGGAAACTGGGATTAGAACTCAGGAGCTCCTGCATTTTGGTTCCTTGCATATCTAGCAGGCCTGGATGAAGAGGCTAATATTCGCTTTGGATTCGGCCGTTCCAGGGGACAGTGATTCAATTTGGTGATTCGAATTGCTGTCCCGATTCGATTTGGCTGAATCTGATTTGGAGATTTGTCTGCTGGTGAATATCTGAATCAGCCAGGCCAGGTCCATCCCCCGCCCCCTCTCCCAGCCCAGCAATGGCTGCCTCGCCCACCCCAGCTCCTGGCACTTTGAAAAAAAAAGCCCTGACTCACTGGGTGCTGCCGGGAGGGGGAGAGTGGGGGAGGGCAACTGCCCCGTGCTGCTTGCAGGGCTCTGCACGAGTCTCCCGACCCCCCCACACTATCCCAGCCCCCTCATGGCTGCCCTGCCTGCTGTGGCTCTGGCTTTTTAAGAAAAACAAAAAATGAGAAAACTCATCATTCCTGCCAGCAGGACGGGGTGATCCCTGCTGCCTTCCACTGCATGGGGGGTCTTCCACAAGCCCCTGAAGTCCTGAAGCTGCTGTAGGAGTGGTGAGTCCCAGGGTTTTCTGTTTGTTTTTTTCTTAAAGGGTCAGAGCTGGGGTGGGTGGGGCAGCCATGGAGGAACTGGGGGAGTAAGGGGGGTTGGGGGGCTCATGGCAGAGTCCCCCATGCAGCGTGGGGCAGTGGGGGGGAGCGGGGATCACCTCCCCCCCGCTTGGCAGCACCCAGTGAGCCCAGGCTTTTCTTAAAGCACCAGGAGCTGGGGCGGGTGGGGAAGCTATAGTGGGGGCTGGGGGAGCGGGCGGGAAGGCTCAGAGGGGCTCAGGGGGCAGGCAAGGGATTGGGGCTGGCAGGGGTCCCCCCATGGTCCCTCCCCCTCCCCCTACTTACCAGCTTGGAGTCTGGCTGCAGCTCCCTGCTGCAGTGGGCGGGGGACTGTCCGAATCATCAATCCAATTGATTCAGACCTTTTCATTGGTCCCCTGATTTGATTCGGATTCAGAGATTCGGCCACCAAATCAGGCCGGATCTCCTCCGAATCGAATCACCACCCAGAGCTTTGTACAGCCCTAATGTCTAGGTCTCTTGCACTCACCAGTGACTCACATCTGGAACTTGAAATCTATTCCTATCCATGTGTCTGTCCTGAACTACACCATACTTGGGAAGACAAATTTGCATTATCGTTTTGTATGGGTGCATGAGGGATTTCCAAACTACTAATCAGTGTGCTTTTTTTGGGGGTAATATCTTTCCACTCCTTTTTAGATTAAATACTTCTTGTTCTATTTTCAATTCAACTTGTTTTTACTTGAACAAATAATTCAAGTGATATAAGATATGTAATGAATGACACTTTCCCCCATATCTACATCTGGACTGCACAATCAAAGAGAAGAATGATGACCCAGTGGAACTGGTTAGAGTTGGGAGTGTTGGGAATCTGGGCACATTTTCTGCACTACCACAGATTTCTGATGTGACACTGGGCAAGTCACTTAATCTCTCTTTGCTTAACTCTCTCATCTGTTAAATGGGAGATAATACTTCCCTAGTGCAACATAGGAACTGTGAGGATAAATAGACTGTGGCATGCTCAAGATAAATTACATAAATAACAGTCGTCTTCTTAGAAATATTGTGAAATATTCTGATTTTCCTCAAATGTATTTGGTTAATCAACAGATAATTTCTATGTATAATTTGTGGTCTCTGGTTTGTTCAATAAATAATTAATATCAAGTATTCATTAAGTCAGTTTGAGCCATGTGGCTGACCACTTAACTCATAGGTTTTCCCTCTTTGGATCAAATCCAGACTGTATGTATATTGTACCTCTACAGTTACTTATCCAGTTTAAATGGTTGTATACTGAGTTATATTCTGCAGCAATTCTGGTCTTGCTAAGTGTCTACCTTTTCCATATGGTACAGGCTTCTATTACTTTTCTAGTGCTCACAGGAGAGAGGATGGTCTCCAAAAGAAAATCTTGACGGAGAAGGGGTATTTTATTTAGTCTAACGCCCTAACATATTTTCACTCTTTTAAGAGCAAGGTTCAGAAATATCATCATCTTCAGTGCCATCTAGTGGTTGTGTTTCAAAACAGCATAGGATTTTTTTACCGTCATGCTCTTAAATGGTTTTCATTCAAAATATACATCATGTTAATTTACAGGGTGATAGGTTTGTTAATCCTGGCTTTTGTATGTGAATGGATATTTTGTCTTGTCATTGTGTGTTGTAGGTAGTTCCCACTTCATTAGTGAAAGTAAAACGTCCCTGTGAGTGGGTGAATATTTGGAAATCACATATTTTATTAGTATATTAGGCTGCAATCCTTCAAACATTTATACTTAGGCTTAGTTTTATGCATATGCTGACTTCAAATTTGAGAAAGAAATTGTCAGTGGGTGCATATACACATGTACTTTACTGCAGAGTTGATTAATTAGCTCTGCAGTAAAGCATCACCATCTACACATGTGCTGGAATTAGGGTGCAGTAAATTAACTAACACAGGCATAGGACTGTACAATCCAGGACAAGTTCTATCCTATGGCGGAGTATTTTATGCTGCCACAATGCACATGTGGATGGTGACTGGGGCTGGCTGGGGCACAAGGGTGTTATAGTGTGGGGGCTGCCTGCCACCTAGCTTTGCATTGTAGCACCCTCATGTCCCAGCCACCCCCTCTGCTGCCCAGTGCTGGTACCCAGAGCACAGGGCTGACTTCCAAGGCTTCCTGCCAGCCCAATTCTGCTCCACTTTGACTCAGTGTGCTGCAGGCCCGGGTGCATGTGTAAACGCTGTGCCGGAGAGAAATAAACTCTGGCATGGAGTACACTGGAGTTTATTTTTTGACCCTAACTGCACATGTAGATGCACCTGATATGTGCATAAGTAACTGCAGGAGTCAGACCCCAGCGTATCCACCAGTGAAGCCAGTGGGAGTTTTTCCATTCCCTCAGTAGGAGTCAATATGTTCAGTTTTGCATTCACTATGGTAAATATTTTCCCTTCATAACTTAGTACCATTTTAGGGTGATTTTTTTCAGGCAACCCAATCAGTACAGCATGCTTCTCAGTGTGGTCCCAAGCACCTAGTTTAATAAACTGGGGGATGCTAAAGACAGGTCTCTTGGGAGTAGAAGAGAGTGTGTCACTTGCTAGCGACTTTATCAGGTGCAGTAGAACTGTTCTTAGAGAGCCAGAACTATACTAAAGAATCCTATACTGAATGTAGAATTGTTAAATATTTGTTTATGGAAAGGAGACACAAGAAGGATGGAAAAAATAGCAGAGATGATGTCTCTTGGTGCTTCTCATGACATTCTATGAGCAGAAGAAATAACTGAAAATGAGGCCTTAAGCTTGTGGGATATTCTTTGCTGAAAGACTAATTGGAATATTGGCATGATACAGCGAGACCTACATAAATAATCAAAATGTTAATATATCTCTTTGTAGGCTTGTCGATATGGACATGTCCAGCATTTAGAACATTTACTTTTTTATGGAGCAGATATGGGAGCACAGAATGCCTCAGGAAATACAGCATTGCATATCTGTGCCCTTTATAACCAGGTCAGTTGTCATTCTTTTATATCTTTGATGTTCTGTACTTGCTTTAGGAGGATGTTTGCTTTGACCTTTCCTTGAAATGTACAAATCAGAACAAAATGCTAGAAATGTGCAATTTGGCATAAGCTGGCTGCTCAGCTAGTTTGCCTTCAGCCAGCTGACTAGGGAGTTGAGGTAGGGCACCCATTATCCTGCCAGATCAGCTGACCAGTGACCCTGGGATGATGGCTAGCCATCCAGGGCTATCCAGGGAGCCTGAGGAATGAGTTACTAGGGTGGTGGTAGGAAGCTAGAGAGCTCTGTGAGCTAGACTGCTTGGCGCTCTACCAAGTGGGAAGCCAGTTAGACCAGGCTGCCAGGCAGACTGAAGGAAGGGCATGCTATGAAATCATGAGCATTTGGCAGTCTGGAACTCACAAACAGATGTCTGAGAGTTGTGACCCAGTTGCCCTTTCCACATTATTAAATAGGGAGCAGAGATCTTGGCCAGGAGTTATGCTTTCCCACTCTGCACCTTTACCCAATTTTAATAACAAAAAAAGAAATGTACAGAGCTAACCTCCCCTTTAGTATAATATGTTGGAAGTAAAGATAGACTTAGGAAGTTTTGTCTCTTCATATTTCATTTTGTCTTAACTCCCTTTTATTTACTCATTTGATGTCCCAATATCTAGAGGTCTTACTAATTAAAAAAATGATGATACCAATAAAGTACAATTGGCAAGTTGGCAAATTACAGATAAATCTGTCCGTTATATAATATTGAGGCTGTGTTTATCTCATAAAAAGATGATAAAACAATATACAACAATTACAGGATTCTCTGCCATTTTTTCAAACCAACATCCAAGTACTGATGTTTCTTACTCAGAATTTCTCACTGTTTTCCTTGTACTTAATTTAGATCCTGTATCAACTTAATACTGATGAATATGTTTCCCTGCCTACATCCAGTTGTTTTCTTATTTGTGGGTGTCAATTGAAAATCAAACCTGCTTTGTTGCAGTCAGTGGAACTCCAGTAAAACATAAGGCAAACAGGATTTTGTGCCTTTATTTTCACAGCCACTTGCTATAATATTTCAGCTTTATAGGTATTAAAACCAGGTCAGAACACTCTCCATTTATTGTTGCACTGAATTAGAAAAACACAAGTTGTGAGGCTTGGTTGCAGCTAGTGGAACATCTGTTAAAGCATCTGTTTCTTAATTAATTTCCATTTCAATTGAAAAAGCCCTGTCAACGCAGATTTTTTCACTTTCTTTAGTGAATCTAAAATATCTTTGACTTTTGAAATAGATAATTTTGGAATAACTTAACTTTTTCAAAGGTTGTATTGGCATGAAGTATGTGTCATAATTGATACTATTTATTAAGGACCTGATCTTGTAAACTCTGCCTGTTGGTGCAGATGGTTGAAGTACAAAACATGGCAATGAGAGCAATACAAATGTCTCAACAAATATCTAAACTGCTGGATATAGACTACTGTCTTTGATAGAACTTTAGCGAGTAGTATGCACCACGTATATGTCTACAGTAGAGTCTGAAGCTTGGGTAGAGATAGCCAAAACAGCTTTAAACTTCTAGCTCAGGTGTTGCTAGCAGTGCAGTTAGAGCAGTGTGAAGCTCAGTATAGGCTTCAAAACCCACGTAAGAGGCTGGATAAATTAGCTTGTGTTGGCTCTATACTCTTATGGCGACACATCTAGCAAGTACTAGAGTTAGTTTTTTTAAAGGTTGCTTAAATATTTCCAGGCTTCATCTAAAATAATGTGTCTAGTTTTGGGCCTCTCACTTCAAGAAAGTTATGGACAAAGTAGATAGAGTCAAGTGGAGAGGAACAAAAATGATTAGGGGCCTGGGAAACATGACTTAAAATGACAGACTGAAAGAACTAGGATATTTAGTCTGGAGAAGAGAAGGCTGAGGTGAGATTTGATAACAGCCTTCATATACCTGAAGGTATACATATAAAGATAGCTTATTCTCTGTGGCTGCAGGTACAACACAAGGAACAGGTACTGCACAAATTCCCTGGATTGTAGTGGATGAAATTTAGGTTAGAAAGAACTTTCTCACCATGATGGTTGTTAGGCATTGGAACAGCCTATGAAGAGAGGATGTGAAAACTCCATCCTTAGAAGTTTTTAAGAGCAAGTTAGACAGAATGGTTTAGTTATGGACAATTCTCCCTTGAGCAGGGGGGCTGGCTAGGTTACCTCCTGAGGCCCCATTCTGTGATTCTGTGATCTCTGTGCACACTTCACTGCAGTTGCTTCTGTAATTGCAATAGAGACATACCGAGAAGTAGAACTCAGTAGGTGCAACTTTGTGGTTGTTCTCTGCAGAGGAATGAGTTCATCCTAAACTCAGTAAAAATCTTTGCACACAGACCCTTAAGCCCAGTATTGACTGTAAGTCTGTATTTAAGTCCGTTGAAGTTCATCAAACACTTGAATATTTGCTTCAATCCAGTTGACATCAATGGTCATGCTTACTTAATGGAAAGTTTGAAACCTGAACCATGAACTTCAGAGTTTGGACCAGTATTCCCTACTTCCCTTAATGCTGTTGTAGGTGTCTATCATATCGTAACTGGTGTTAAACCATGCCACTAACTAATGCGATAGTTGGCTTATGACAGTATTTTTATTACAATTTTTTATTACTATAGATGCCTGAAATATACTATTTTGTAAGGAAAGGATCTATGTAGTGCAAACACTAGGATGCTCCTTTGGGTTAAAAAACAGTCTTTCTTCCTGAGAAGTTTTGTTTTCCTAACCTTAGTGGAGAGGTCTATTGTTCTTCATTTACAGCAGCTTGCAAGTCTATATTGCATCTTAGAAATGTTGTACATAGTAGCTTTAATGCATGAATTCCTTATTCTGCTCTTTTACTGGAACTTTTACATCCAGTAGCTATATCTGTGTTTCCCAGACTCATCAGGGACATATGAAGATGAACAGTGTTTTAGTAACCTCTGCCAACCCTTTTCCTTGTTTCTTATGTTGAAGGATGTTTTTAGGTGATGGGGAAGATAGGTTGTTGACCTTTAATGAGGGGGAAGGATAGGAAAGGTTGTAGTCCCTTTTTTACCACCTAAATCCTGTAGGTGGAGTCATTATCCATTTAATTTTTTTTTTTTACTAATCCAGGTAATTGCAGTAATTGCCTTTCATGGATGTTACTTGAGTATAGATCTCAGTGGGTTTTTTTTGGTTTTTTAAAGTCTCTTCATGGTCTATAAATCCCTCAATGAAATTATAACAAGACAGAAATTCAGGAATTATTATTCTATACTTTTTAAATAATTATGCAACTTTGAACTGCACATTCCTTATAAATACGCCCTATTATAGTGTATTGTACATAACCTATTTTTCACTTATTGTTCTACTGCTAAATGAACTAATTGGGTATTTGATTGTGGGCAACAAATTGAATCTAATCTGTTGACAACCCACATATCTTTGTAAGATTCACTTAAACCCCTGAAGGCTAAGAAGCTACCACATCTTTAGTTTATGTACCATATAATGAATGAACTGTACTAAGCTCTAAATATCAGAGGTTATTAGACTGCCAATGCTGTACTTTGTCAGTGAAAGAATTCTAGCAGTGGTAGGAAGCAACTTTAAAGTGAAAGTATCTCAAAAATATATAATGTAAACTATATATAATATAAACTATTCTGAAATGAAAACTGAGCTGAAGGTTGTTTTTCATGAGAAAATATCCAACCTCCCCTCAAAGTCTTATTTTTTCCCTTTTTTCCTCTCTCCATTCTCTCCTTTTTTATTCCCCATGATAATGAAAAGGGGAAAACTGTTTTCTGTGTTAAAAATGGGGGGAAGGATACATGAAAAAAAAAACATTTCAAGCAAAAAAGTTTCTTAGAAATCTTTAATTTAGGAAAACATGCCATTTTTACCAAAGTATTTTGGTGCAATAGGAATGCAGTTTTGCTGTATTAGGTTCTGTGCGGGAAACATAATGGTCATATTCCCATTTTAAAAAAAATCATATACAAACTTTTAAAATATATGCAATAACCATTATAGCTTGCAAACTAATACTTAGTTTATCAATACAGTAAGTTTCTGAGTATCAACAATTTCATAGACAGATTCTGGACCAATACAAGCAACTTTAAATTTTAGTGCCCAAGTGTTTCTACCCCTTGTAGTCTTCGGTCAGATATACATATTCTACTTTTACTAGTATAAGTGATCAGAAACTGGTTTATACCCATAACAGAATAAAAGTTCAGCACACAAAGCCAGGTTTTACCCATAACAGAAATGTCACACATTGACTAGTTTAAAAATGGTGGAAACCAGTCTAAGATTTGCCCCCTCTGCCAAAAGGCAAAAGTGTTCAGTTCGTCACTAATCTAAACTATGCCACTAACAGAAAACTGTGTAAAGTAGACCAATTGTGCCTCTGCCTTTTTGAATGTCTGTACCTCGCCTTAATAAAGCTATAAAATACGTGGGATCATAATGATTTTTCAAAGTTTTTGTTTCCCATACTAATAATCAGCTAAGAAAAAAGTTTGCACTGTAGTCTACAGCAAGACATAAAGTTTTAAGGTTTCCTTGCTTGTTCCAGTTTAGTACTGTAAAGAGAACTCCTGAGTGGTTTGTGCAGTTTTTAGCATAGGCTGAAGAGACCGTATAAATAATTTGTAGAGTATTGTGAAAATTTAAAACATATTAAACTACTGCCTTGTGACAGTTGCTAGAATCCTGCAAGAGATGCAGAGCTATCTCGTTGATTTGCCATGTCATGCAGAACAGGGAGTAGAAGAGTAAAGGTGGCTTTATGTCATCCTCCTGGAATTTGACTTCAGGGAGGGAGTATTGTAATAGGGCCCCTTCAATCCCTAGTACAGAGAAGAAGGGACAGGCATTTTAAAGAAAACCAAACAGGCTGTAGCCCATGCCCATGACAGCAGTGCAAAAGAAGGACCACAGCAATAAGGGAGGCGCTGGGGAGAAGGTAAGAGTGCTATTTGGAGAAGAAGAAGAGAACCAGGAACTAACTGGAGCAGGCCTGGGGAGAACTGAGGGTAACCTACTAGGTTCTGGGCCTGCTCAGAAGGATTCTGAAGCTTAAAGAGGAAGGGACTGGCCTGGGGAAGAAAATACAGAGCTTATCAGATGGGAGTACAGGCAGTCCTCGGGCTTACGACACAATTGGTTCTTGAAAACTGCGTCTTAATTCGAAACGTTGTAACTTGGAACTGATTTTCCCATAGGAAGCAATGTTATAAATGGGGGATTGGTTCCTGAACCAAGGCCCGATGCCCTGTTTACACCAAAAATACCCCAGAATTTTATACCTGATGAATTATAGATGAGTAATATAGCTACGTTAATGTATTTATATCGTAAATAGCAATCATATTGATTTGGAAGGACTTCTTTGAAGTGACTTTGCTGGACTTTTTGAAGGGTTCTTGGCTGGAGTCTTCTTAGGAGTCTTGGCTGCAGGTTTTTCTGGAGTCTTGTCTGCGTTCTTAAAGAAAGTGTCCAAGGAAGTTTGGACAGATGTTTTCCAGGGAGATGAGCGATGCAGCGAACTTGTTTGCTAGCGTGCCATCACATTGGATCAAGCATTGTAAAGTTGAAACTGATGTCATAAAGTTGAAACAGGGTGTCAATTTATAAACATAAGTGTGAAATGTTGTAACTCAAAATGTAAGTCGAGGACTGCCTGTAAGGCCAAACCAAGGACATGGCAATTTCAGGACATCCAGGAGCACCACAGCAAAACCAGTTCGAATCTCTTTCTCTTCAAAGACCCACACACTGAATAAAATCAAGAGGTGGCAGGAAAATAGAGATACCAGAGGAGAGGGGCTGGCTAGAGTGGAGCAGGTACCTGCAGCAGGGAGAAGGTGCAAACTGTTACAGATACCTACAGGCCAGTTTGTGCTGAAGGGTGTGGTAAAGAAGACCTATTGGGTGTGTCTAGATGAGCGTGCATGTGCCTCTTGCCCTGTCTCAAACCCCTTTGAGACGGGGCAAGAGGCATGTGTGGGAACAAAAGAATTTTCCCCATGCTGCAAACTTGCAGTGCGAGGAGAAAATTAGACCCCTAGATATCCAGGGGTTTAAAAAAAATGAAGTTAAAAACGGGGCAGGGCACGGTCCCAGACCATGCCCTGAGGCAACCAGAGACTGGGTCCTCCACGGAGATGCTCTGGCTGCCAGAGTGTCTCTATGGTTAAGCCCTCACCCTGGTGCTGAAACATGTAGCCTGCCAGGCCACGTGTTCAGCACCAGGACTCCAGTGCTGTAAGTAAGGGGCTGGAGGGGGGGGACCATGGGGGGGTCCCCTGCCCACTCTCCCAGCCCCCCTGACCCCTGCCCTGCCTGGTCCCTCCCCCTGCCAGCCCCCCTGACGCCCCTGATCACTTTCTTGCCCAGCCCCTACCCCTGCCCTGCCTGGCCCCATCCCCCCAAGCCCCACTCCGATCCCTGCCCCCCCACCCCATAGTTTAAAAAAACCAAAAATAAAAACCCGGCACTTACCAGCAGCCTGGCTACTGTCTGGCTCACTGGGACCCTGCCCACACAGTGCGGGGCAGAAGGATAGCCCCAGCTTCTAAGGTGAGTAGAGGCTTTTTTTTCCTGTCTTTTTTTTTTTTTTTTTAAAGTGGTGGTGTGTGGGGTTGGGGGCAGCTATGATGGCCTGGGGGTGCAAATGGGGGGTGGGGTCAGTCAGGGCAGCCATTGGGGGGGCTGGGAGAGTGGGGGGGGCTGGGAGGGGCAGCCATTTTGGGGGCTACAGCAGCTGGCAGGGAATGGGGCCAGATGGGGCAGCAATTGGGGGGCTGGGGTGGGGCATGTGGACCTTGTGGGGGGAGTGGTAGCCCCTGCGGGGACCATTTGGCCCTTGTTGGGGGGCCATCATAGCCCCTGTTGGGGGGCCGTAGCCCCTGTGGCAGGACCCTGCCTGCTTAGAGCTGGCACCTTGGACCCAGCTGGCTGTGGCTGACCTCCTGGCCAAATGGGGCCAGGGGGACATGCTTTGACAGCTCAAAGCAGGCCACCACACCCGGAACATCTTCCAGGTGATAGCTACCCAGGTGGCCAGGCACGGGGCACACATGGCAGTAGTGCTGCATAGAGGCCAACCCTGCAGCCACAGCCCACTGGCAGCTAGCCCAGAGGGACAGATGCCTCCCCTCCAGTCTGGCAGGTGGCAGCAGGTCACAGCCAAGCAGCAGCCCCCACTGCCAAACTGCTGCAGTGGATAAGCGGTGCAGGGAACTCTCAGGGCTGCTTCAGCAATCCAGCTGCCACAAGCGGTAGTGTCCACAGGTACCAATTGGCCAGGCCCCAGAAGCTCCTGAGAGTGAGTAGCCCTGAGCTACTTGCCAGGGCAGCTTTTTGTAGTGCTGGGACAGGGCAGGGCAACTTTTTATACTGCTGGGGACAGCACAGGTGCTGGCCCCAGGCTCTAGCTCCCCCTGGCTGCAGATCTGGGAGGAACCAGACAGAGTTATTTTGCCCCAAGTGGCAGAATTTGCCCCACACCAAAGTGCATGTCCGAGCATGCGCGCTGAGGCAAAAAGCCCTGGCTCAACTTTGCACCACTTCTATTTGAGCTGCTGCAAGCGCACCTGCTTGCATGTGTGTACACACCCATCAAGTCTAAGGTTGTGGTCTGGTGTACTAGAAAGCACAAGAAGGAAAAATATTTTTTAATGGTAGTTTCTGTGCACATCCTCACCCAGTTAGGAATTGGATTTTCACTTAGAAGCTTAATTCTTGCCACCAAAACAGTTCAATTATATTATTTACTCTGGCTGCACAATTACTCATATATATAGAATCTCAAAATATCTTAACTGGCCAGAGCCTTATAATATAACATGACAACAAATCCAAAAGACACAGAAACATAGAAAAATATCCCTGACAAGGAACCATAAAAACATTCTCAACTGTGAGATCTACATGGAGTCCTTTGTTGAACATAGCATGAAGATAACATGTGGGAATACAGTACTATAGATATATAATGAAAAAGTCTACTGTGCAAAAAAAATGTTTTAGAACTACAGAAAAATTTCTACCAAATTATAGTCATTCATACGTTACAACAGCACAGAATAGTAACTGATAGAAATACAGTGTATTCAATCAAAAATAAAAATTTGGAGCGGTTTGCAGCTGAAGACTAAACCAGGATCTGTTCTTACACTAGTTTCTCATTATTTGAGGGAGTAGGTAGGAATATATTTGTTTTGCGTTGTGGCTATTATTATTTTTGCGGGATGGATAGCTGAGCTGGCTTTAATACATGTACAAGCAGTTCAGAAAAAAATTGATAGGTTTAAAGCAATGTACTAAACATACTATTTCATTAAAAACTATTAACTGTGTAGAGTTTCAGATAGACCCTAATCAAAGTAAATATGTATAAACTGTAAAAATTGGTGTGTTTTGTTTACTTCATGACTTTCTTACATATTAAGAGCTAAGCAATGATATAATTGATCACATTAAGTATTACCTTATTTTTTGGAAAGTCCTTTTGACTCCAACACGAACAAAGGCCATAAGTAAAGACCATGTAATGTTTTATTTGTGAACATTGTTTTTTGTGCAAATTCTGGTTGATTTTAACATACAGTTTCTATAATATATTTTCTTGAATTGTTAAAAGGTATTTACATGTCAGTAAAAATTGCATTTCTTTTAGCTGTTTTACTTAGGCTATAGATAAATGTTAAATCTGTAGCGAGAAATATGTCCTTTTAGTGCTCCTAAAAGTAAATGTATGGCCATTCAAAGAGTTTGTCATGGAAAAAACATGGTGATTCCACAGTGAAATGTTAGCTTTTCCAGCAGCAACTGCTTAGAATTGTGACAATTCCTAGCACTTTGTTTTAGGCCTGTACAGTTATATGTAACGTTGCAGGACATGCCTCTGTCTTCGAGCATCCCAGGATGCTTTACTCCTCCCTTCTTCCTTCCAACAGCTCCAGGGACTCTGTCTGTTATGCCAAACTCTACTGTCCCAGAGCATTGGAGTTCGGCTTACAGGTTCAGACATAGATTTGCTGCTCAGCCTGTTTTGCTTTGTGAACAAGATAAAATCCTTCCCACCCAAAACTATGCTAGGAATCTACCTCCATGCCAAAAATATCTGTTCTTTTCATGTCAGTATCTCTGGCACTATCTACATGCCAAGGAGGAAAACTTAGCTGGAACCTTTGAGTGGTTGAGCTCATGTTTGGGTACTTCAGAAAAAATTTCTTTTGGCTTTTAGAAGTATTAAGAGCCACGAGTTGAAGTGCAGAAGCTTCAGTGTCTCTCCTAAAGCAGAGGGAGCATCAGAGCCCTGCAGGGTGGTACCAAGCAGGAAGTTTGAATGGACTTTGTGGTAATTGGCTATAAATTGGAAAGGCCGTGGCTGGGGAGAAGGGGTGACCCACCCAGTGTCTTCTGATGAAAAGGGAAGGTGCATGTGAGCTTCACAGAATGAGTGGCTCTTCTAATCTGCAAAGGCCATAGCTGAAGTGAAGGGAAGACCCATCATCCCCACTCCTGAAGCATAAAGAATATCAGAGTCATGAAGGATGGATCGTGCATGGCACAGCGTGGTGGGGAGGTCCATGTGTGTTTAGTGTAGTGACCAGCTGCCCTAAATTACAAAGACCATGGCTGGTCCAAGAAGAAATTTTACAGAGCCCCCTTCTGAAGCCAAGCCATTCTCAGATCCCTTGCCCTGCCACTTACCTCCTGCCACGGTTGAGGTAGGTGAACAACAGTGCCAATACTCACTGGATAGCCAAGGATACCCCCTGCACTGCCTCTCCCACTGGGGACTTCCCTACCCCTAACTTGTTGGGTAACTGGAGATCACATGACCAGGAACTGGATTATATCCAAGTGGCCTCATATAACTCTGCCCAATGGAGCTGATTCAGCTCTTTGATGAAACAGTAGCAGACCTTGACTGTGCTGGAAGGAACATGGCATGCACCGGACTTACCAGCACTGCATGATTGGGAGTCTCAGGGTACTCAGGGAGCAGGGATCCATTGCAGGCTGGAAGTGAAATTGATGAGCCCTTGGCAGTGGAAACTGGATGGGTGCCCTGTGGCTCTGTACTCCCAGCACAAGGTTGAGGGGGAAGCCCTCGTAGGTGTGGTTTCCTAGGCAATTGTCACTTTCCTGTATGCTCAGCTATCTTTGGGAACCTCTGCAGATGCAAAGTGGAACACCAGCAGTATGTGCTCTCATCGTGCTGTGTAACCCACTGGATGACCAGGAACTTGAATGGCTGTGGATTTCATGCTGTTTTTCTGGTGCTGGAAATTTTATGGATATTATTAGCTTTTCAAATCAATGTTTATCCATAGCCTTATGTATTGCTTCCAGAACACTAAAGACCTGAATAGCATCCGGTATCATAGTATCTAAGAGCTTCCCAAGCCAGCTTCCAAGAGCTTCCCTCTCAAACATGAGATAAATTATTTAAATAGGAACAGACTTTCATTTCTGCTTGGAGCACTTACTGTTTCACATTTGAAAATGTATGCCAAACAATAGCCACATCTTATCCCTACACTACATCTATTAGGGATTAACACTCATAATTAACAATTTCCTCTTCTACAATTTGCAGGAAAGCTGTGCAAGAGTTTTGCTGTTCCGAGGAGCCAACAAGGAGATAAAGAATTACAACAGCCAGTCTGCATTTCAGGTAAAAGAAAAAAAACAAGTAACAACAGAACTCTCTCTTAAAGTTGAACTTTCCCTTGTATGCCTGACCAGCAGAAGGCTTAGGCGATCATAACCTCAGTTTAACTTAAATGGTGTGTTGGTTTTATGCCAAAGTTCTGCTTAAGGGTGAATTTCATTCTAAGGTGAAAATAGCTGTAGAGTAACCTGATTAGTGCTGCCAAAATACTTGAGCCCATGTAATACTTCAAGTGGAGATGGCTTAAAAAAGAATTCTGATCCAAAGTGTCTCAATATACAAGTCATTTGGATTCAGAAGCATATTTTATAGCTTGGGTTCATCTCTTTACAATGTAGCTTGCACTTTAAAGACATTTCAGCCATCATTTTCCAAGGTGGAACACATCAACCTACCAAGGAACCTCAACCCAGCTCTGGAGAGAACCAACTCAAGAGCTAGAGACAAAAAGTAATTATCCCTAATTAATCTAATGAGATTGCCAAAAAAGGAATAGTTTAGCAAATTGCCTATGAGTGGTGCTTTGATAACAGCACAGAAAACTATTGATGAACCAAAGCTGTTAATGCTTTGTTTAGTGATAAACTCAGGCGTGGTGTACGAGACATGCAAAGATCCATTTCCTACTGGGATAAGCAATGCTTGATTTTTAGACAGAAAAAAGGTCTTTATTGGCTCATCTGATACAGTTGCTGCTCGGGGTCTTGATTTGATCCCTGGAAACTGAAACATGGAAGATGCACACAAACAGCAAGTATGGTCATTGCCAGAGCTTTGTGCTGCTAACTTGCTATATCTTATTTATCTCATTACCCCCTCTCCTTGACTCCTGAAATCTGTGCTGTAGCTCCAAGGCACCTGAAACTCTTGTATTAGCAACATACAGGGTCTATAACTTATCAGTTATCAAAGCAGTAGTTCAGAGGTTTTGCTTTTGTTTTCTCCTTAGAGATTCAGTTCAGCGTGTGATGTAGCTAAAGTAAAGATTCACTTGGATCACTAGAAATGTACTGACTAGACATAAGGGCAAAAATCCAGGCTATGTTGTAGGTAAATTGCAAAACTTAGTGGTAGTAGTAACAGCAGAGACTGCCATCATACCACCAAGTAGACAGAAACATCTTTCTTGGTACTGGATTTTCTTAAGGCTTGTTTCACTATTTTCTCATATTACAGTTCCTCTGAGAGGCTTAATTAAAAATCCAAAGGAAAAAGCCTGGTCAGGCAATTCCAGGTAGCTTCTGATACCCTGAAGAAAGCACTTATTTCTAAAGCATGTTAATTAGTCTGGACTTTAATTAAAGTTTCAGAATTTAAACTGACATGTCAGAGATAGGATTGGATGCTGTTTTTGTTTAACAAAAAGGAAATAAAAGAACATTCTATTCTATTCTATTCTGGCACATTTATATATTCATTAATGTGCCTGTTGTACATTAAATTTAGTGCTTGCAAAAGGAAGCACAAATAAATGTGCAGTAGGCTGCCATACTGCACATTAGTGCAATCGCACACTTTTTTGTGACGTATAATGTGCAGTAGCATGTTTTTGCCATGATGCTGTAATGCACAGTCAATCAGTCTACTGCGCCTTAAGTGTCTCATATAGATGAAAGTAGAAAACTGTATCTCAGAAAAAGCAATTGTGCATTACAACTCTGAAGTGTTATATCAGTGTTACCCAGAGTCCCCTTTCAGGAAAGAGAAAGGAATTGTATTTTCCTTTCACCTCTGCCATTTGGTGGCAACATTAATTTGTATACAGCTGTCATAATGAATCCTTAGTCTACTTTGGATAATGGCAGTATGAATTCACAGTACTTTCTGTGCTTTCTTATATTGTCTGAGTAGTGATGTGTAATGCATCATGCTTGACATCTGAGGGGATGATCCTTAGCTCACATTGTAATTAATGGGAGAGAAAACATATCAGAGCTAGTGTTTCAGGCTCTTTGAAAACTCAGGCAGATGCCTGATTACATTTGACTGCACATTTTAAAGTTTTTTTGAAGTAACCATAACATCTTGAGCATAACTGTTTTTTAATATGAAAGCTGAGATGTTGGAGAATGTAAAAGTTTTGTCTGCAAAGCCTGCCCATTTTCTTATTTATTTTCAGCAAAATACACCATACTTTGGGAAAGAATGCTGTAAAGTAGTTAATCTTAGATACCATTTTAAGATTGGCAGTACATCACTACCAAATATAATCCGTTATAATAAAACAGATACACTGTTTATTGGATCATATTATCACGTCATCCTTAATGGTTTCAGAGGACAAGCCCAGGGAGATCAACATTATGATTCAGGCCACCTATCAAGAGAAGGATTTGGAAAATTGATACAAGTGATAAAACTGAAAATATAATTTTCCAGTTAAGAAAAGGGGTATGTGCTAGGGTAGTCTGTCTCTTTAAGAGACTGGATTTTCATCACTGCTTGATTTCTTTCAAAATTATTTTTGTATGGGATTTTCTTGGAATGTGAGTAAACACGATGTGAATGAAAGATGGAACATCTTTTTTGTTTTGTTTTTTTTATTAATTGCGGCACCATTTTGTTACCCTGTCCTTCTTGGAAAGCTAAGGAAAGGACTAACAAGCAAATATATACTTTGTAAAACCTATTGTTGATAAATCCTAATGACTGGAAGGACCAGAGCAGATCATCCAAACCTTTTTGAAAGAAAGTTAGCAAGTGGGAATGGGAAGCAGAGAAAACAGGATAAACCCTCTTGAAACTTCAGGAGTAGGAACTGATTTGGCTAGTGGTGATCAATGACTAGCTATTGAACCACCCCATCAGTGGTGGATCCTTTTCTTTGTTATGGGCTAATGTATAGCAGTTTATAGTAATATTTGTCTAGGTCTCTATATTAAGTGTCATAGGAGTGTGTCCATCATAGGTATATGTACTTGTGCTATTTCCTATTACTCCGGTAGGTGGTATTTTATTGGTAATTGAAGACACTATTAAAACAAGGGAAGCTGCAGTAGCTATGAATGCAGTAGAAGAAACTGTAATGGCAACACTGCAACAAAGTAGTATTAGAATTAATTCACTGCCATCTGCCTTTATTTTACTGACCCAGTCTATCAAACACCATATATGGAACTGTTATAAACTTATGCAAAATCCCTTTGAGTTAATAGGTTTTTGCATTCTAAAAATGTTTGTGTAGTCAGCAAAACGGAACATTGAAGCCCTTTGTACATACACAATGATGTTGCAGCTCATTAGCTATTTCCTAACATAACCTCAGTTGTATCTTATTTCTAATTTCAAAATGCCAAAAGGATTAGTTTTTCTTGTGAAATAACTACTTTCAAATACCTTATGTGAAAACTGAGTTTTTCTTTGGTGTCCAGAGGTATCCAAACATAGAAATATTTGTGTATATGTTTTAAGTATTTCTAACCTTAATCATTTTTAATAAAAATTGGGAACCAAAGTTGTGTTCTGGATATCAGTTTGTTTCAGATGTAGAGGGCTGTACCATTTCACTGCTGTCAAGGCTTAGTCTTTACCTTCATGTTCAAATTTAAACTAAGAAATAAAAGAAATATGCTTAATTTGCTGCTACCCTAATTCTGCAGATCCTTACTCTTAGGGCTAATCTTTTCTCCTAGAAGTTCTCATTAAAGCGAGTAAAGATTTACAGTTACCTTTCTATTGTTTAGAAGAATTGTTAGCTTAGGATTTCATTCTCAACAGCACAAAGCCTGTACTTCACTTGCATATTCCAAATAGGGCCTCAGTGATGCATTGACTTTAAGTTGGATCTTTTCATAGAAATGTATTCCAACTTGGCCAGGTACTAGACATCACTAAGTTATAGGTGAATGATTAACATAAGGTAAGTCCATATGTCTGTGGGCAGTGTTGGGAGTCTTCAGAGAATTCTATTGCTAACCTTCCCTTGAAGGTCTGTAGATCTGTGAAGTAGGGGTGTGCAAAATGGGCCTTATTCGATTTGGATTTGGCCTGAAATCGGGGACAGTGATTCGCTTAATTGATGTGGATCATTGTCCCCGATTCGATTCGGCCAAGTACAAATCTGAGGATTCGATTCTGATTCAGAGAACCAGTGATTTGGCCATAGACACAGCTTTAAATGCTTTTTCTATATACCTTAAGATAGCAGGCACAGTTTGTGAACTCTGTGATGCTGCGGCAGATGGAACCATCCCACAGGAATGTGGTGCGGGGGGGGGGGGGGCATCTGCTCGGCAGCAAACCCAGAAGTGGACCTGAAATACTTCTGGGTCTGCGGGGAGCATGCTAGGGGTCCCACCCTGTCCTGCTTCAGCTTGGTGATCAGCCATGGGGGGGACCCCGGGTACCCCCCAATGGAGGAGGCACCAGGTGCCGAGCCAGGGGAGGCACAGGGGGGCCCAGCAGCATGTCCCCTGGCAGACCCAGAAGTGGACTGGAAGTGGCTCTGGTCCACTTCTGGGTCTGCTGCTGAGTACCCTGGGACCCCCCCCCCGCACTCCTGTGGGGTGCTCCATCCGCCCCTGCATCTCAGCATTCAAAAGCTGCCTTGTATGTTGAGGTATGTAGAAAGAACATTTAAAGCTGTGTCTATGGCCGAATCATCGAATCTTTCCAAATCTCTCCAAATTGATTCAGAGGGTTCCGATTCAATTTGGAGAGATTAAAGGGTCTCCTGATTAGATTTGGATTTGGATACTCGGCCACTGAATCGGGCTGAATCTCTGCCGAATCGAATCAGCAAGCGAAGCATCGCACAGCCCTACTGTGAAGTTCTAATAAATTGGTTCTAGTATAATTGAAAGGAGTTGAAGATACCAGTGAAAAGAAAGAAACACAATTCTAGATAGAAGGAATACAAGGAATACAATCTAGCCAGTTGTTTCTAATTTGTATTTGTGCATGCAATTGCTTCATCCCAAGTGCAGTACTTACCACGTTTCTTTGCTGAATTTTATCCTATTTATTTCAGACAATTTCTCCAATTTATCAAAATAATTTTGAATCCCAGTCTTATCCTTAAATCATGGAATAAACATAGTCATTGGATTTATGACACATTATAACCTGCCTGACATCTGACCCCCCAGGTATCTCTCCACTCTCATCCCCCTTCTCTCTCTCCCCCCTCCCCCCCCGCCTGTCTCTCACCCATTGACTCTTCAATCTACATTTTCACTGACGACCTGTCTTTTATGCATACCTGCCCAGCCTCTGGCTTCTTTACTTTTCATTCCATCCAGGAAGAGAACACACCAACTGCTGAAACTTCCTTAGCCTGATGAAGGGTTTTTGAACCTGAAAGCTTGCTTAATAATTGTTTTCCAACTATTTAAGTTGATCTAATAAAAGATATGAGATTCACCCAAAGAACCTTGTCTGCCTATGTCCTTAGACCAACACAGCTACAACCTATACCCCCAGCCCTCCTGGACACTTCTGTCCTTCAATTTATACTCCTATGATATCATCATTCCTATTAGCTCCTTGCGTCAGATGAAATCTGCATTTTTTGAAATCTAGCATCACAATTTTGCTGACCTCCTGCTTTCCCTGTCTCAGGATCTGAAATTCTGTCATACCATGATTACTTCCTGCCAAGTTACCCGGCATTTCACATCCTCCAGCAGTTCTTATCTGTTGGTCAGAACAAGATCCAAGATAGATGATCCCCGAGTTGTATCCTCCACTTTTTACGAGGGAAAGTTGTCCTCTACACAAGTTAGGAACCAACTTGATAGTTTTTATGTTTGGTTTCATTTTTCTTCCAGAAGATATCCAGAAAATTGAAGTCTCCCATTGCTTTTGGATAGATATGTCACCTGCTTGAAGAGTACCTTCAGTTGGTTCCTCCAGTTTCCAACTGTAGCCAGGTACTGAGTAAAGAATGATACTGTACAGGGCCAGGGCTGGATGAATAATCCAGGTGTTATTCAGATCTCTACATGAACTTACTGTGCATCTTGGAGGTAATCAATCCAGAACGGAGCACTGGTCTTTGAACAGCAATGCATGACAGAAGCAATGAAGAAACGCATGGCCAGGAAAATGAAAACCTCTTGCACCCAGTCCTCATCACTTTTCTGCCCCTGCTTCAGCAGATCGTTCAAGGCAAAGATCGGATTTATAAGTCACCTACGTACCCACATGACCTCTACCCCACTCCTTTCTCTTTCCTCTCCCTTTTCTCCTTTTTCCTTTTCCCCCTGTCTGTTTCCCATTTATTTTTTTTCTCTCTTCTACCCCCTTCTCCTCCCCCCCCCTCACTGGATGAGGTTGTCTTTGCTCATGAAGGACAAACAACACATGAACTCACCCAGTAGCCTCAGATACACATGGAACAGCAGAGTTGACAAGATGGAATACTGGGGGAGCTTGCAGGAAAGGTGGTGAGAGAATAACCAACATTTACCCATCACCAGTCTTGCAGACCTCACTGCTAGGAAACTGTGGGACCAAAAAAGGACAGTCTTGCAAATGTCATCCACATTTCATGGTTGCTAACCTAGTGAGGAGGGCTTTAAACTAGTTTTGCCAGGGGATTGAGACCAAAGCCTTGAGGTAAGTGGGGAAGCAGGAGACCTGGAGGAAGAGCAAGCAGGAGGGGAAGACAGGGCAGGTTCTCTCATACTTCCTGAGAAATCAAGGCAATCGGCTAGTTACCTCAGGTGGTACAGAAATGCATGGGGCCCAGGAAAAAGCAGGAAGGAAGTCCTCACACAGACACAGAACTATGACATGATTGGAATAACAGAGATTTGGTGGGATAACTCGCATGACTGGAGCGCAGTCATGGATGGGTACAACAAGCTGTTCAGGAAGGACAGTCAGGGAAGAAGAGGAGGAGGAGTTGCACTTTATGTAAAAGAGCCATATGATTGCTCGGGTATCCAGGTTCTATCCATATTGGTCTAGAGGCAAAAGAAATCAGAACTTGTGGTACAGGTGATATCTTTTATTAGATCAACTAGATTTTTGCAAAAAAAATTCTTTAATTGCAAGCTTTTGGGCACAAGCACCCTTCTTCAGGCATAAGTGAAAAGATTGTAAAAGTTCTCCTGGGTAGAAATGAAAGTTCATATTTCATAGGAGAGTTGAAGGTGTGGTAAAATCTCCTGTTTGCATTTTCTATGCAGGTTAGGCTCAGAGAGAAGTTGGAATAGTCTGTTTACCTCCAAGTTGTTTGGTGGTAAGCAGGATGTAGTCATTTCCTTCTGGTTATGGTTTTTCATATTTCACAGAGGAGTAAAAAGATGGAAAACTCTTTTGGGCAGACATTTCTTATGTGGTAAGGTGTCTCTGAGCTCAGTGGTGAAACTCTGTGATGATGCAAATTACTTCTGACAAAGGTAGGAGCAGTGTCTCAGGTTTCAGGTGGCCAAACTTGCTTCCTTCTTGTAAAATTATGAAGATTTCATTTTAAAAAATCTGCTAAAATGCAATATCTTCCATTTGTCAGGTATCCAGGTTATCGCCGTATTGATATGAAAGGATTGTAAAAGTTCTCCTGGGTAGAGCTCAGAGACACCTGAGCTGACCTGACAATCCTCATCAAATGGGCCTGATCTCCCCTGGCTAGCTTTTAAAAGCCAGCATGGGCATGGGTATAATTCACAACTTGTCACCTACATTCCTCCAAGCACATTCTCTGATAGACAACAATAATTGAAACTGACCCATATAGGCCAGTCAAGACGAGGCTTCCCCAACCCTGAACTCAGACCATAGTGGATTTGAGCTATTTTGTCTGTATATTTGTAAACCTGATATTTGTTTTCCTGTTATGTGTTCGGACAGTGTCCTCAGCTGCTTGATTCTGGGTCTAGACCCTAGAAATAATGATGAGAACCTTTTAGGGACAATAAATATCCACAACTTCTTGTCTGAATATTGTAAATATCTTGCCTCTACCAGATGGAAGAAGTCATCAGTGTTATACAGCTGATGGTGCTGTGGGGTAATGCACTATTTGCTAAATGGTGCTAGATCATTTTTCTTGTAAGATAACTGTAATTGAAGCAAGTCTGTACTGTCTTGTTTTTAGCTCTTAAAACCAAACTTCCCACACATGCCCTAAGTCATGAGTGCTGTAAGTCACTCATGAAAGCATCATACATCTGCTAGCAAGACCAACCTGGTATTTACCTCCCCAGTATCTTGCAATCACAGGAGTCCTCACTAAGTTAGGAGAAACAAAAGGTCACACCATTGACAAGCTGGTCTGTAAAGTGCTAAACTGTAGATTCACTTTTTTTTTTTAAAAGGTAGCATTTTTATACTACTACTACGCCTACTACTTTTTACAATCATGTTTGTCTCTCCACAATGAAACATCTCATCCTTTCATCTCTGAAAAGAAGTAGAGAGGGAACAGGAAGTGGCTGAGTGTCCATGATTGCCTCTCCCTCAGCTGTAGATAAATAGGGCACAGACACACATACTTCATAGTCAATTAATTTCACTACATAGTAAAAGTGGAGCAGACACATGAAGCACAGTTCTACTATGTAGTAAATAACTTGAATCCAGGCTAAAGTTGGAAAATATCAAAAAGTATTTAGTAAGTTTGGTATGTGGAAAAACTATTGCATAGAATATTTTGTGTATCCATTCCCCTAGTCCAGTGGTTCTCAACCAGGGGAATGCAAGATCCTTTTAAGAGTGTTCCTCAGTATTAGCAGTGGTAGGTGTATGAACATCTACATAGGATTCGCAAGAAAAAAACCCAGAGATTTTGAATAGAAATCCATAGTATCAAAAACATTCTGACATGCCGTGGTTTTTCTGAGTTCTTTGCAGTAGCAGTATTGTGCTATTATTTTTTTATAGTTAAAAAATGAGTGAAAACTAAAAGCTAGAGTTTTCCAAGGTATGCCTTCAGTTTAATAAGGTGAAAACTATTGGCCTAATTTGTTCCATCTTGGAGTAGCTCTTTCATAGTTTCATAGCTGGTAGGGTTGGAAGGGACCTAAGCAGGCAATCAAGTCCGACCCCATGGGCAGGAAAGAATGCTGGGGTCAAATGACCCCAACTAGGTGATTATCTAGCCTCCTTTTGAAGATCCACAGGGTAGGGGTGAGCACCACTTCCCTAAGAAGTTGGTTCTAGCTCCTAGCCACCCTGACTGTGAAGTAGTGCCTCCTGATGTCTAGCCTGAACCTACTCTCAGTCAGCTTATGGCCATTATTTGTTGCAACTCCCGGTAGTGCTTGGGGGAACAGGGACTCTCCCATTGCCTGCTGGTCCCCCTTGGCAAGTTTGTAGGTGGCCACCAGATCCCCCCTCAGCCTTCTTTTGTGTAGGCTGAACAGGTTCAGGTCCTGTAGTCTCTCCTCATAGGGCCTACCCTGCTGCCCCCTGATCATGTGAGTGGCCCTCCTCTGGACCCTCTCAACGCTATCCACATCCCTCCTGAAGTGTGGTGCCCAGAACTGGACACAGTATTCCAACTGCAGCCTGACCAATGTCACATAGAGGGGGAGGATCACCTCCTTGGACCTGCTCGTGATGCATCTATGGATGCATGACAAGGTGTGGTTGGCCTTCCTGACTGCATCCCCACATTGGCGGCCCATGTTCATCTTGGAATCAATAGTGACTCCAAGATCTTTTTCTGCCTCTGTGCTGATGAGAAGGGAGTTCCCCAGCCTGTAGGTATGCTGCTGGTTTTTCCTCCCCAGGTGCAATACCTTGCACTTGTCCATACTGAAACCCATCCTATTCTCATTTGCCCACCTCTGTAACCTGTCGAGATCTAGTTGTAGCCTGTCCCTCTCTTCTAGAGTGCTCACTTCTCCCCACATCTTAGTGTCATTTGCAAACTTGAACAAAGTGCTTTTCACCCCCTCATCCAAGTAACCGATGAAGATATTGAACAGTGGAGGCCTGAGGACTGACCCCTGGGGAACCCCACTGCCCATGTCCCTCCAGGTCGAAAATGACCTGTCCACCACTGCTCTCTGGGTGCGGCCCTCCAGCCAATTTGTGACCCATCTGACTGTGTAGGCATTGACACCACAGTCACCTAGTTTTTAATGAGGATGGAGTGAGAGACAGTGTCAAAGGCTTTCCTAAAGTCCAGAAAGACTACATCCACCGCGACACCTGCATCCAGGGCTTTTGTGACCTGGTTGTAGAAGGCAACCAGGTTGGTCTGACAGGACCTGCCTTTAATGAACCCATGTTGATTGCCTCTAAGCATAATCTCCCCTGCTTGTCCCTTGCAGATGTGCTCCTGGATACCTTTTTCCAAGAGCTTCCCCAGGACTGAGGTAAGACTAACGGGCCTATAGTTTCCTGGGTTCTCTTTCCTCCCTTTTTTGAAAATGGGGACCACATTGGCCCTTTTCCAGTCCTCTGACACCTTGCCAGAGCACCACGAGTGCTTGTAAAGCTGTGGCAATTGTCCTGCAATGACCTCTGCCCATTCCCTTAGCACTCTGGGGTGGAGATTGTTGGGACCTGCTGATTTGAACTTGTCTAGTCCCTCCAGAAGTTCCCTGACTAGGTCCTCACTGACCCTGGGCTTGGCTGCGCCTCCCCTGGGTACGTCTGGATTCCCAGTGGGGGAGGGGGAGAGGATGTCCCTGTCCCTGCTCAGAAAAATGGAAGAAAAGAAATGGTTAAAGAGATTCACTTTGTCACCTGGTGCTACCACCAGATTTCCAAGCATGTCCTGCAGAGGCCCCACGTTACTTGGTACCTTCTTTTTACCCCCTATGTATTTATAAAAGGACTTCTTGCTATCCTTGATCTGGGTTGCTAGTCCCAGTTCCATCTCTGCCTTAGCCTTCCTAACAACCCCGCTACAATCTTGAGTAATGGAGGTATAATCCTCCTTGGTGAGGGCCCTTCTCTTCCATTGGGTGTACGCCTCCTTTTTGGCTTTGAGATGTCCCTGGATGCTTTTGGTGAGCCATGGGGCCTTTTGAGTGCTCTTGCCCTCTTTGATCTGCATGGGGATTGTCACCCTTTGGGCTTGGAGGATCGTCTCCTTAAGGAACAACCACTCCCTCTTGGACTCCCAACTCCCCTCCCCTCCGGGATTTCAGTGCCTCCCTGACTAGTCTCTCCTTACCTCATTGAAATCCAACCTCCTGAAGTCCAGGGCTGCTGCCTTGCTGCAGGCCTTTGACACCCTGCGCTGGATGGTGAATTCTAGTAGGTGATGATCACTATCGCCCAGGTGGTTGAGCACCCGCAGTCCCCTCACCAGGCCGTCGTCTGTGGCCAGGACCAGGTCCAACAAGGCATTTCCCCTGGTGGGACTGTGCACCTCCTGGGTTAGATGGAGGTCCTGTAATTCAGCTTGGAACCTATGTGAGAGATCAGACCTGGCTGACTGCTCTTCCCAGCAGATGTCCAGATAGTTTATGTCACCTATGATGACCACGTCCCTTGACTTGACTGCCTCTGTGAGCTGACCAGAGAATTCCCGGTCCAGCTGTTCCCCCTGGTTAGGTGACCTATAGTAGACCCCCACCATTAGGTCCCTTTCCCCCCTGGCCCCCTTGTATTCTGACCCAGAGCACTTCAGTCTACCCTACCTCAGACCCAGTGCTGTTTGCTGAGGATGTGTATTGCTCTTTGATGTAGAGCGTCATACCGCCACCTTTCCTCCCCATTGTATCCTGCCTGTACAGCGTATAGCCCTTGATGTTTACCACCCAGCTGTGCGTTGGATCCCACCAACTTTCAGTGAGCCCCACTATGTCTGGGTTTGTGTTAGCTAGCAGGAGGGCAAGTTCCTCTTGCTTGTTCCCTATACTATAAGCATTAGTGTATAGGCATTTAAGGCCTCCTGAGGGTGTATGCACCTCCTCCCCAATCCCAGGACTATCGGGACCCCTGTCTCTTACCTAGGTATTTCTTGTGGTCCTCGCCTGTCTTGGCTGGGCTGTTCTTGAGAGTGTCTTCTGGTTCAGTGTTCTGTGGCTCCCTTGGTCCTTTTCCTCCCCCATTCCCTCCCCCGACGAGCCTAGTTTAAAGCCTGCCGAAGGAGATCAATCAACCTGAAAGAGAACACATGCTTACCTTTTGGGGAGAGGTGGAGCCCATCCCACCTGAGCGTGTCTCTTGTTTTGAAGTGTGGGTTGTGGCCCAGAAAGGCGAAGCCCGCTGCGAGACACCATTCCCAAAGCCTCAAGTTGGTGTCCCAGATGCAGATCTGTTGGAGTTTTCCATGTCCACTCACTGGAAGGGTCGATGAGAAGACAACCTGTGTCCCTATCTCCTTTAGCTTGTCCCCCAAAACTTGGTAGTCCTTCATCAGGCAATCTGGACTGCTCCCGGCTGCATCATTAGTGCCCACGTGGATTAGGACCATGGGGTAGTAATCAGTGGGCCAGATGAGGGCCGGGATCATCTCTTTTACGTTCTGAATCCACACTCTGGGCAGACAGTAGACCTCGCGTGTCATGGGATCCTGGTGACAGATGGGACACTCTGTTCCTCTCAGGATGGAGTTGCCTATGATGAGTACCCAACGTCTCTTCTTCTGGGTCAGCTTGCCTCCTTCAGGCCGTTCTGTGCATGGAGTGACCTCCTCAGCAAAGGTTTCCTCCTCACCTTCCTCTTCCTTCAGTGTCGCCAGGGCCTCATACCTGTTCCCCAGCTGGACTGGGGAAGCTGGTACTGCGCCACCGTGAGCAGCCCTGGCTCTGGAGGGGACCGTCTGCCATTCCACTCTGGAGGGAACCTCCTGGGGCTCTTCTTCCTTCGGTGCTTGGCCCTGCAGGGAAAGGAAGTACCCGTTATAGTTTCATAGTAGCTAGGGTCAGGAGCGACCTGAACAGATCATCTAGCCTGACCCCTTGCCACAGGCAGGAATGAATGCTGGGTTCACAGGACCCCAGACAGGTGATCGTCCAACCTCCTCTTGAATTTACCCAAGGTAGGGGCAAGGACCACTTTCCTGGGAACTTGGTTCCAGATTTTGGCCACCCTAACTGTAAAATATTGCCTTCTGATCTCTAACTTAAACCTAATCTCCACCAGCTCATTATCATTGTTCCTTGTCGCCCTAGGTGGTGCTGGGGAGAATAGGGCTCTGCCTATTTGCTGTTGATCTCCCCTGATGAGTTTGTAGATAGCCACCAGGTCCCCCCTCAGCCTCCTCTTACTGAGGCTGAACAGGTTCAGGTCCTTCAGTCTCTCCTCATAGGACCTGTCCTGCTGCCCTCTCACCAAGCAGGTGGCCCTCCTCTGAACCCTCTCTAGGCTGGCCACATCCCTTTTGAAGCACAGCGCCCAGTACTGGACACAGTACTCCAACTGTGACCTGACCAGTGTTGCATAGAGGGGGAGTATCACCTCTCTGGACTGGCTTGAGATGCATCTTTGGATGCATAACGAGGTATGGCTGGCCTTGCTGGCTGTGGTCTGGCATTGGCAGCTCATGTTCATCTTGGAGTCAATAATAACTCCAAGATCCCATTCCGCCTCTGTGCTTTAAAGAGGGGAACTCCCCAGCCTATATGTATGCTGTGGATTCCTTCTCCCAAGGTGCAGCACCCTGCATTTATCTACGTTTCACCCCATCCTATTCTCATCTGCCCACTTTTGTAGTCTGTCTAAAAGCAGTACCCTTGGGCTACAAGAAGAAAGCCAAGGGGAGCTTAGGGCATGCAGTGAGGTGAGGAGTCAAAGTGGGGTGCTTGTGTTTTTATTTACGTTTTGACAACACCTAACACAAGAGGACTGATGGATGGTTGCAGGAGTGGAGGAAGCCATGGACAGGGCTATGAGAGCTATTCTCTGCCATTGGGCCTGAAAATTTCATCAATTTCGTCTTGTTTCCCTGATCCCTTTCAGCCTGCTAACCTCCTGGAGCTCCCTCACCTGCCCCTCCAAGGCCCTAAGACAGGCGCCTGCGGGACTGGTGTGGGGACCCTAATTCCCTGCCCCCCCCCCAGCCCTGCTGGGCATCCCCCACAGGCCAGGGGTCAGGGTGATGCCAGCTCCCCCTGGGCTCTGTCTGGGTTGAGGCCTCAGAGAAGCTCCGGGTAGTCGACACCCCCTGGGCAGGGGCCCTAGTGACACTCTGAGTCCACGCCATTTTTTTTTTTTTTTTTGGGTGCAGTGCCTTCGCCTTACCTTCTGCTGAATTCTCCCTCCTGGCCCCTTTTGCTTGCCTGCTTGCGCAAATGCTCAATGCAAACTGACTCTTCTGCCATGAGTCAACAGATGCTATAATAAGTCCTGTTGCAGGCTCCTGAATATCTGTTCACTCTTTACTGTGGTGTGGATTCTAGAGTAAATGACTTCACAGTGGGCATGTCTGCATGAGACCTTTATTGCAGTCACCTAATTAGCTCCACAGTAAAGTATTAGCATCTACACATGCTGTCCCATTAGGCCACAGTAAACTAATAAATACCACCATAGCAGTAAAGTATTGCAGTGTTATGCAGTACTTCTCAACACAAGTAATATCCTGCGCTGGCATTATTTAGTGTGCCATAATGCATGTACAATAGGGCTGTGCGAAATTTCGGTCCCCAATTCCATTTGGTGAAGATTCGGCCTGATTCAGTGGCTGAATCTCTGAATCTGAATCGAATCAGGAGACCCTTTAATCTCTCTGAATTGAATCAGAACCCTCTGAATTGATTCTGAAAGATTCGGCAATTCGGACATATACACAGCTTTAAATGTTTTTTCTACGTAACTCAAGGTACCAGGTGGCTCATCAATGGTGAGATGCTGGGGTAGATGGAGTGTCCCACAGAAGTCTGGGTGCCCTACTCTTTGGTGCCTTTCATCTCTGTTTCTTATCCCATGGGTGTACTCCATCCTTAAGAGTTACCTTAAGGGCTAGAATCATAACCTTCAGCGGTCTCCATAGTCACACCCATGCCTTGCAGATAATTCTCAGAGGTCCTTTCGCCACATACCTTTATGTCAAAATCAACTCTGGCCCCTCAGGCCACAAAACCCTTGTCTGGGCTTCTGCCTGCCCAGCTTCAGCCACTTTTTCCTCAGGCCTAATGGCAGAGAATACCTCTCATAGCCCTGCCTGTGGCTTCCTCCACTCCTGAAACCATCCATCGGTCTTCTTGTGTTAGGTGTTGTCAAAACATAAATAAAAACGCAAGCACCGCACTTTGACTTCTCACCTCACTGCATGCCCTAAGCTCCCCTTGGCTTTCTTCTTGTAGCCCAAGGGTACTGCTTAGGCATCAGCCAGTCCATCTCCTGACACCCTCACCTTCAGAGGACCCATTCCCTGCTGCCTGCAGGATCAGGCTGCCCTGCTAGGTCCCAGGCCTTGGTTTTATATGCCCACGTGCTCCACCCCTTCCTGTCAGCTAGTTCTCTAGCCACACTCAGGAGTTTCCATTCAGTGATAATTGCTTGTGATGATCAGCCTGTCCGCCCTCTCCTCCCACCCCTGTCTGCTGCAGGTTAATTCAGCTGCTCTACTTAGCCTAATGAGCTTAGGCTGTTTCTGCCCTATTCCCTCCCAGGGTCCTTAACCCCTCAGCCACAGGGTTTGTTTTCTTGTTGAGGGTTGGCTGTTGTAGCTGTTGGCCCCTGCAGGCTACAGAAGTTCTGCTTCCCCTTTGATTGCAGCTAAGAGGGTTAGGGTTCTCTGTTACAGGGAGCCCTGGAAGCATAATAACGCTTGAGAGATAGCTACAGTGCTGCTCTCATGAGAATTTTAAGGAAATGTCTAGAACCCCTAGAATGAATCTGTGACTTCTTTTTGTTATAAGACCAAATTCAGTCTGTTATTTATTGTTTCAGAGAACCAAAACATCCTGCCTAGAATCAGGTGGCCTTCACAATGTTACATACAGATTTCTACACACTTTTTACCCTGTTAGACTTATTTTTACTATAATCTCTTCTTCTTATTACAAATATTAATCTAGTAGCTCAGGGACATCAGTGTTTTGTTGTGTTTGTGATCTGCTGAATTTGTGTCTTACAAACTGAAGCTAACGAATGTGTACCTTAATTGTGAGGCAATATATATACATTTATTTAAAGAGTCATAACACTTAAGAAATATTGCATATATGTTCCTATGGATTATAGCACGTACATAAATCCAATATAGTATAGGATAGAAAAGCACCCATGAGGGTAGGAAGAGATAGAACTATATCACTTGCCAGTGTGCATAAAAACCCTTCTATTAAAATATTCATGAGAACCAGCTTGGGGATACACTCAAGATCTAGCACAAAGAATAGAGGATGTATTCACAAGTGTCCTTAGTCAATATAAAATCTTAATTCGCCTGGACTACTGAGAGTGCCACAACAACAGTAGTAGTAATGTTCCAAGTATCTTTTTGGTATGGTTTCACCATCTCTTGTTCTCAGTATAGGAGCTTGCTTTTAATGGCTTATATTTTTGCCAAATTTATCAGTATTTGGCCTCAGATATTCCATTTTTTTCCTGAGGGGGACCAGAGCTCTTAGGTCCCCATGTACTCGGAGTCTCTGACTGTAGGGATTGAAGAATGGTCTGTCCTGGGCCTACCTCTGCTGATCCTTCTCATCATTGCCTTGGATAATGTAGTAGAGTGCACACTTCAGACTTGCAGGGCTGTCATCTGAAATGTGTAAAACTTTCCACATGTCCATCATCTTAGAGGGTAGGACCAGAATTCAGAGTTCTTTTGAGACACTGGAGATGTCCCAAGTTTAAACAGACTGAAAAAAGTTAAAGACAAGTGCAAAGCATTGCAACCAGGAGGCAGGAATTGAACAATAACACAGGAATATCTCCTCCCTGGTGAAGTTATGAAACACTAGGAGCACTGTTCTGCATCTACTACTGGAGATTTAGGGGGTTTTAGTTCCTGTTTGTTGCTCTTTCTGGAGATGAAGCAGGGTCCTTTGATTCACTGGCTATGCTACTTTGCTTCTCTACCCGTACTCCCTTCTAAATACCTGAAAACAATCCATACTATGTGGAATCTCTGTCACAGATAGTGCACAGTTTACCAGTGGAATTCTAGATATCTCTCACACAGTCACACTCCAGTGAAGCAGAAATGATGTATATGTCTAGTATTTTCCCTAATACTTACACACAGATTAACAATTGTTAGAATTGTAAGGTTTGACCTAGAAACTACTATGCAAAGCCTAAGCAAAAGTGAGTGTTATGTGTCGAATGCCCATCTGCAATGATAAGGAGCAGATAGTCTTAGATAGAGGAAGCTTGAAAACAAAAAACAGAATCAGAGTTACTGGAACAAAGAGCTCATTATAATACTAAAAATCACACCCCTAGGCAGGGAAGATATAGGCTAATGAAACATATATGTATGTTAATGAGATACATAGCTAAAACACAGGTATAGAGACATGCTCAGTAAAGAACTCCTTGCGTCACTCCTTTATAACCAATTAGCAAACAAGGATGCTTATGAAGATTCAACCTCTTGTATATAAGGGGCTCAGTATTGAATATGTGTGTGGTTGTCTTGTGAAATTATTCCGCTTGCACCTTTTATTGCTAGCAATAAATCTTTTTTATACTTTCACCCCTGGTATCTTTATTGGCCTTTGCATACCGGGCATGAACCCAGAATTGAGTTGGGGCCTAACAGAATTAGAAAATAACATCCAGGCAAGAGAGAACAGTACAGGTCAAAACTAGGGCTAAAGGACTCCTGTACACATGCAGGGAGCCTGCTCCAACACACTGGAAATACAGTGTGTCAGAGCAGACTTGTTTAATTGAGTGCGCTGGAGTGTAAAAATTAACATGCTCCACCAGACTCTATTGTCATGTGTATCAGTGTCCCTAAACTGAAAAATGGTAGTGGGGTGCTTTGAACTGAAGCTCATCAAATGAGCTTCAGTTTAAAGCTCCCACCACTTTTTCAGAATGGGGATGCTGATACAGGTGACAATTAGCGCTTTTAATTAGCGCGGCTTGCGAATTAAAGTGCTCTCCAACGCCTCCCAGAACACGTGTAAAAATGCCGTAAATTATTAAAGCACTTGACCCCAAAGGTCATCCGCAGAGATCCATCTGGACATATAGTGTTAACCCTTCTGTTTTTCACTAGTTTAGTTAAACAGATAGATGAGAGGGTGAGATGAAATGAAGAACAAAAGTAAACAGTGGTTATTTTGTACAAAGAAGGGCAAAATATTTGTCATGTTAAAGACAGCTAAAAATACATTCAGTACTTTTCTAATAATGCTTTTCCAAGGAAACAATTACCATGGTTACTATAGAGTTATGGGATGGTGAATGGGTGGAGTGGTGTCCATGGTACACTTTTATATAAACAGCCTTCATTATGACCATGATTTGAGAATTTTTAGTTTTGTCTTATCTCTCTCCCCATTACATCTGAGTGGTTAGCTCAATCATGTCAACTGACACAAGTACATCAGTAGCACACTGCCCGGTAGACTACCTCTGAGGTGGATAGGGTCAATCTATTTATGTTTTTCTGCCAAACCATGGTTAGTTATAAGCAACTGAAGGCTAGGTTGTTCAATTGGACTGAATAGGCAGCCTTAACTGTAAGAGTCACTGGCAGGACTGCTGCAACCTTTGTGAATAAAGTGTCTAAAATGGTGTCTGTTACTAGCTGAAATTACCAGGTACTGTACAGATTTGTATTAAATTTAATAAAAGCATAGGACTGGAAGGGACCACATTTGGCTTTGAGTCGAGTCTTCTGTATTTATAGGTAAGAGTTTGTCTGAAAGGACCTAGATCCTTTCTGGCCCTTCTCACAGACCTCATCTACAAACCACCTGATAAAAAAAGCTCTGTAATGTGTCACAAGAGCTAGGGACAGACATTGCACATAAACCAGTTTAAGTGATAGGACACTGGTTTAAACCTGTAACAGAACAGGTGTTCGGTGCACATAAACCAGTTTGAAAATGGCTGAAACCAGTTTGAGATAAACCTGGTTGAATGCAGTATCAGACTTAATTGATTTGGGTCAAACCGGTTTATGCAATGCCTGTCCCAGACCCCTTGCTGGTTGAAGATAAACCAGACTCCCCCAGCTTCCTGGCATGCTCTCTGGACTGGGTGGGGCTCTCTGCTCCACAGTAGGGCTGGCCCCTCTCCTCTGCTCTCTGGCTGTGGCTCCCACAGAGACTGTGGGCTGCTCCAGCCCCTCCCCCTCACCACTCCCTGCTAAGCAGGAATTCCTCCCTCCCCTCTGCCTTGCGGAGAGGTGTCTGTGCATTAGCTAGCAGACCACATGGCGACTACTAGGGCTGTGTGAAGCTTTGGTCTGTGATTCGATTCGGCGGAGATTCGGCCCAATTCGGTGGCTGAATCTCCGAATCTGAATTGAATCGGAGGACTCTTAATCTCTCCAAATTGAATTGGAACCCTCTGAATCGATTCAGAAAGATTCTGTGATTCAGACATAGACACAGCTTTAAATGTTTTTTCTACATACCTCTAGGTGCCAGGTGGCTTGTGAATGCTGCAATGCTGGGGCAGATGGAGCATCCTACAAAAGCGTGGGGGGGGGGGGCGCTCCCCAGTGTGCTCGGCAGCAGACCTGGAAGTGGACCAGAAGCACTTCCGGTCCACTTACAGGTCTGCGAGAGAGCGTGCCAAGGGGCCCCACCACGCTCCCCTGGTTTGGCAACTGGTACCTCCTGGGTCTGGAGGGGGGGGACACCTGGGGTCCCCCTGTGGCCAATCACTGAATCAAAGGGGTGTGGAGGGGCCCCACTGCACTCCCCAGTGGACCCGGAAGTGGATTGAAAGTACTTCTGGTCCACTTCCGGGTTCACTGCTGAGCACGTGGGATGCCCCCCCTGCACTTCTGTGGAATGCTCCATCCACCCCAGCATTGCAGTGTTCATGAGCTGTGCTGGTACCTTGAGATATGTAGAAAAATTTTTACAGCTGTGTCTATGGCCAAATCACTGATTCCCTGAATCAGCATCGAATCTTCAGATGGGATTTGGCCGAATCGAATCAGGGACAGCGATATGAATCAACGAATTGAATTACTGTCCCCAATTTGGGCTGAATCCGAATCGAATAGGGCCTGCTTCGCACACCCCTACTGGCTACAGTTCATGCTGAATCAACAGGTGCAATCAACAGGCAGAATCAACAGGTAGCTGGTAATGTCCCTCTGTTGTTTTCTTAATGGGGTGATAAACACCGAGTTAGGGATGTTAAACACTGTTATCAATTCTCTGCTGGGCTAATCATAGTCTCCTGCCAGGGCCTGGCCATGCCCCTCTCAGTTCAACACTGTGGAAGGGAAGTGAGGGGCGCCTCTCAGCTTCTAGCCTGAGCCACTACAGGCATGTGCTGGCATTTCTGGGATGTCTGTGTAGTTACAAAGTGATTTAGCCTAGCCAGGTTAGACTAGCCTGCAAAGATTTAATTATTTCAGGCTCAGGCTTTTTGAATGTCTGTCCATAGCCAAGAAGAGAACAACAGCATTACTAAATAGTGAGCCATTTACTGTATTATTAAATAATTTTAAAGTTCATGACATTTTACAGTTTTAGTAGCAAGTTTGAATAATACTATTTCTGTTATTTATCCAATATCTGCATTAATAGTCTGGAAGGGAAGAAGTTGTGGCCTTGTTCTTAATTAACCATATCAAGAGCTACCAATTGCATGTGCTGTTGCTTCGCCAGTCAGTGCCCAGCTGGCTAAACAGCAGCTCTGCAGAAAAGTCTCTAACGTTAGAGTGGACAGTAAGCTGAGTATGAGCACATGGCATACTGGTCTGTATTAGTAGAAGAGTTGCCAGCAGATTGGGGGAAGTGATTTATTCCCCTCTATTCGGCACTTGTGAGGCTATATCTGGTGTACTGTATCCAGTTTGGGCTCCCCACTATAGAAGGGATGTGGACAAACTGGAGCGAGTCCAGTGGAAGGCAACAAAATTATTAGGGGACTGGAGCACGTGACTTAGCATAAAGCAGGCATCCTACTGTAACAGTATTTGTACAGATTATTCACGACAGTCAACCTTGGCACATTTCACTATTCAGGCTATCTTGATCACAGGATTTAATCAGATAAGCTTTCACCTGGCTTCTATATGCAGTGATATTATTATAATTAGCAAATTAAGGACAACAGGGTATGTAAAGAGCTGAACAGTAATGAGTGTAACAGAACTCAAAAACACTCTTATATCAGGTATGGAGTGTTTTATTATTGACTTGGATGGAGGCTCTGAATAGGTATATACTATCATTAAGTTTTGTTAAAGCATAGCTCTTAAAATTCTATTTTAGGAGTCACACTATATTTGTAACAATTATATAAGTTAGGCTCTATGTAACAAGCTTAGGAAGAAAACATTTAACTGATATGTTTAAAAAAAAACTTAGATTACAAATATATAATGGATATATTTTTATATTTTCATGTGGATAAAATCAATAAACTCCCATTCATCTGTGCAAAGACTCAGAAAATAGGTTTTGTGATCCAACATTTTTGGGGGTGGCTCAGACATGGTTTATTTCCCCTGTCCATGATGAAATCCCTCTAAGTCAACTCCACATCTCCTTTTCAGTTGTAGTGACTTGATAAGACACTGCTTCAGTCACAGCTATTTTTGCATGCCCTCAACCCCCTACAGAAGTGGCATCTGGGGCTCCTGTCCCAGTTACCCCACTTTCTGCTCCCTTAAGTTATGCTACTCAGCTCAGTATAAAACATAGGTGAAGGAGAAAGAGGGATGATGGGAGTGCTGCTGTTTTCCTTTTGCCCAGTAGCTTAGTGGTAAAAGCACTTGCTCAGGAAATCAGAGGTCTGGATTTTTAGCTAAATTCACTTCAAGGGAATCATACCTCCCACTTCCTATTTCCCTCTTTCATGGTCACTGTATCTCTGTTTTTTAACTAATGACTGTCTAATTTAAACTTCCTAAGCAGTCTTGACAACATGGAAGCACCTCTCACAAGGCATTACACTTTCTTTCCTGCTCCCTGGACTGGTTTGCACTTGCACTTTACATTACCAGTGGGGGGCCAACATGTTCAGCAGGTGTGCTCTTAGTTAGTCCCAGACTCTCCCCAAGTGACACTCTGATCCCCTTTCCCTGCCCAATCTGCTCTCTGCTTTCTGTTCCATGTCTTGGGATTACTGTCTGATCTGCTGCTGTGCTATCTGCTCCCTGCCCCATCTGCCACTGTGCTGCCTGTCCCCTCCTTGATCTGCCACCTGGCACATGCTGCAGGTTGGCCACCCCTGAATTACATAGTCACTGGTTTCAAACAAATGTCAAAACTAAATCCTTAGAGCAGGGACCAAAATCCAGGATTGCCCCTCCCATGAAAATGCCATAAGCACTTAAGACACTAAGTCATACTCTTTGCTTGCTATCATCATGGGCACTAGAATATTGCATCCTTGGCAACTCAGCAGGCAAGAGGGGTGGAGAGAGATCTAACCCAGGGTAGTGCTTAAGGCATTCTTTCTGGGAAGTAAGAGATCTAAGTTTGAACCCCTTTAGGGTAAGGAGGGCTCAGAATCCAACTCTCTTCCTGGGCAAGCCGTCTTAGCACTAAGCTATTGAAGAAACTATTAGTATCATCACCATCATAAGCTGTATGCAAAATATATGGGGGTGAGAGGATTCTGTGGTTAGTGATGCAACAAATGCTGCTGTCAGTTACAGTATTCTGGTTTTGGTAGGTATCATGCCTCTAAGTGATTTGTATCCAGACATAAAGGGGGTGACCCCTTTTAGCCCTGAGTTGGAAGCCTAAATCACAATGAGGAGTGAGAATTTAGACATACCACTGAGCCTACTGTTCCTATTGGCTATCTATAGGCATCCAACTAGCAACTAAGCATTCTAGATCACTCTTGGGAGTCACTTAGGTCACTATCAGGGGCGAGCATTATTTTGGGTGGAGGGCCATTTACAAAGTTTTGGCAAGCTGTCAAGATCTGCATTCATAGCCCCTGCCCCTCCCTTGACAGGTGCCCCGCCCCCTGGTTGCTATCTTGTGACCAGAAGTTCCACCCCTAACCCCTGACCTTTGCCACCAGAAGTCCCTCTCCTTGCCCCCAAAAGTACTCCTTCCAGAAGGGGGTATTGCCATCTCAGAACCAGTAAAATATCAAATTATATTCTAAAAAGCAAACTTTTGCAACATTCATTAATTTGATTTCCAAAAATATTTTTATCCTGATTTCCATGTGTTTGTGTAGTGTACACAGAGGTGATTGCACAATAGCTTAAAATGAAGTCTTACTCTTGTATGTTGTGAGGGGGTGGGGGGCATGGGTATAGGTTTGTGGGGGACTGTTAGTGTGTGGGTATGTGGGGTGTGGGGTGAGGGAGCATATGGGTATGTGTGGATATGTGGGATGTGGGTGGGTATGGGGTTTGTCCGGGTCTGTGTGTGGGGGGAGGATTGGCTGGACAATGTGCTCTGCATTTATCGCAGTGTGAGGGGGGGTGTGGGTACATGTGTATGGTGGGGTGTGCATGTGGGACTCACCCTATGAACACACTTGCACTCTTTCTCTCTCTCTCTCTCTCTCTCATTGCTCTCTCTGTCTCCCTCTCCCTCATTGAAGGGACATGAGCATGCGCATGCACATACACACCCACCCACACCCACCCACACACATACCCCTCCCATTCCTGGCCCTGGGGTACTGGCGCAGGCCCCTTGCTCCCATGCAGCAGGGGCCATGTGGTGCTGGAGTGGCCGGCTGGCGTACAGGGAAGCAGTGAAAGCTGCAGCAGGCAGAGACTTCCAGTTGGGGGGAGGGGTTGGAGGGGTAGGAGGAGGTTGGAGGGGGCGGGGCTGGGCTGGCCTTGCTGGTGAGTCCTACCGGCTTCTCCTGGGTCCTACTGCCCCTGTACTCCTGTCATCTTTGACAGACAGCCAGGAGCAGATAAATATACATTTTCTAAATTTTTTAGGGGTCCTGTGGGTCAGATAGGCTGATTTGGCCCATGGGCCAGATTTTGCCTGCCCCTGTTATATATCAATTTGGATTACCCTCTTGGGACAAGACAGCTAAGTTTTAGGTGTTATAACACCTAAAAGGAGGTGCCTTGGAGACTGATCAATTCCAAATTATATTTAAAGCTCTAAGCCTAAATTATGACTCAGCACAGATAACAGTGCCAGAATCTGACCTTTAGACATTAAAGGCATTTTTACACATGCAATCGCCGCAGTGCCGGGTGCTTTGAAAGGCGCCTGGCACTGTGTCACTTGCAGTTGTATAAGTGTCGAAATGTGCATCAGTTTGCAGAAAATGGCAGTGGTTCGCTTTTGAATTAAAACATATAGAAGGTGTTTTAGTTCAAAACCGCACTGCCACCATTTTCTCTGTGTTGATGCACATTTTGTGACTTATACAACTGCAAGCAGCGCAGTGCCATGAGTGTCAGCGTGCATGCAGAGCAGACTTGATTAATCAAGTGTGATCCAATGCACTGGATCTCTGGCATGTCCAGGCACAAAAATGTATGTGTATAAATGCCCTAAGTGCCTAATCCCGTTCCACCAATTAGGTGCACTAAGGGACTTAAGTATGGTATTTTTCCACTTTGCTCAAGTCCCTGAAAGAAATGTTAATGCGCCTATTTTTATAACATATCATCATCTTAGTCTTAAATCCAAGTAAAAAAAGCAATCAGAAGGCAAAGGATCCATCTGGCTTCTGCAGGGGTCAGCAACCTACAGTCCATGGGCTGGATCCTGCCAGAAAAGAGGTTGCACCTAGCCTGCAAGGATATCAGAGGTATACAGCTGTGCCATGCCACCCCCTTCCCCAGTGCCCTGTTCCACAGCCCTACCTTTGTTTCTGTGCTTACTGTAGCTGCAGAATTTGCTCATCTCCATTATTATTCGTAAAGGGGATGGGTGGTGAGGATAAGCACTGATGACTTGGGCGCTCTAAGGGGCAGAGATTTGTGGCCCCTGTGGAGGTGCGGGGGTGGGGTTCTGTTGGGTGGGACAGCCCCCAGTGGCAAACAGTTGCTGATCCCTGACCTTGTGCAAATTCTGCTACAGAAGGGTAGAATAGGATTGCAGTTAGGTGCTTAAGTCCACTTAGGTACCTAGTTTGTGGAATAGGATTTTAAGTCTTCTGGCAAGATGCCAGTGTCTAGCTTAATCAGCCTTTCAGTGCTACCACAATATAAATAACAAAATATATGGATATTCATAAAAAGCAGTGAGGCAGACCTTTATTTAAACAGTGATCAAGAGAATGATGAAGAAGTATCGTAAAGGAATATTGGCCTTTTCCCATATTTTATACTGGCAGATGCTAAAACTAGTTGTTGAACAAATGTATAATAACTATTTTAGGATATTGCCTGTCAATATCTGGCTACAGATGGCTCCATGAATCATAGTTGGAAGAAGGAAAATGTTAGACACTAAGATATGGTTGCTAAGAGATTTTTGTACACACTATGTTAACATGTGCTGGCAAATTTGGGAACAGCAGCAGCATGCTTTTTGAGAAGAAATTTTCAGTGGTGAAGAAATTGTCTTCAAAAGACTTTTTAAAGGGAGATAACGTTATTATGCTCTGTAGTACCAAGAACTGAGGAAGATGAAATTGTCATCCAAGCAGATAATATACAGCAAGCATCCAAAAGGTAAATGTAATCCTGCTATCCAATGGAGCAAAAGCTCAGCAGAGAATAGCGATAGAAAAGCAGTAGCATAAAACATATAGGTTGGGGTTTTAAAAAAGTATGCTTCAAGAGGAGATGCAAAGTGACAATGTTGCTGAGATTTTGCCATCTGCTGGATGATGGGAATAGCAAGATACAAAATTAATTGCTTTTAAAATGTATATTTTCTTCATAGTACATTATATAATTAAAATGGTTAAGAATTAGGTTCTTTCCAATAAAATAAGCCATTAGGTACTGAAAATGCTTATTACAATGCTCTACTTATATTCTTTAATATGATTACTGTTAAGTGGTTCTGCAAAACCTGTCAGTTCTTTATTGCCCTGCTGCAGAAGCTGGACATAAATGTTGTATATAATTCATTCTGTATATAATTCAGATCTCTGCAAACTGCTTTATAAAAGGGAAAAATAAAATGGCAATGAAATGGAATTCTGTACACTTGTTTCTAATGAGCTTTATGGAAATACACAAATGGTGGTATGCCTGCAAACATTTGCAAAAAACTTCTATTTTCTATTATTCACTTAAATAAAAAGTCTCATTTAGATTAAAAAGTATTGAGATTTTGACATATTGTACCATGAAACGTAAGCTTTCAACATGTATCACAATGTCTTAATGCCTAATATGCACAAAATATATTAAAAGTGCAGACTTCTTCAAACAGTAATTTATCTTTGCCATTATATTTCTTGTTATGCTATATTTTCAATTAACAAGGTTTACTTCATATAGAAAGTCTTGGATTTACCCCCTATGCATTGTCAAAATGGAAACATCTCTAAGTTTGTTTGGACCATATATACCTTGTATGAACTGTGCTATTAGAAAATTAAACAGAGGCAGCTGTAGTAACCAAACATGTTTGGTGTGCTATATACCACATTTCCAAATTAAAACACCTCCCAAATATTTAATTTAAAATCTTACAGTCTAAAAGCTGTCCCATATGCAGTACATACGGTTCCAGAATGCAAGATGTGTTAGCCTTTGGGTGCTAAAAGTAAACACAAAATTCAGTGCTTTTTTGGTGTACATTTTAAAGCTATTGTACCTATATTGTTTGCATGGTGGTTCCTGATTTCAAATAAGATCTGAGCTTTTGCTTATTTATTTATTTTCTAGATCTTCAAGCTGAATTGAAAAAAGCCATTTGTGCTTTTGTGCTTAGCACAGTACCTGTCAAATTGTTATATTTCACTAAGATGTTACAAAAGAATATAATTCCTAACAGAATTGAGCCCCATATCTATTTTCTGTGTTTACTGAATAAGTAAGCATACATTAACATAAAAGCTTTCAGAAATTATACAGGAGTCCAGTAGTATCTGGTAAGTACTGGCTTTTTTTTTTGCATCAGTAGAAGAGAACATTAGGAAGGCAAACTGCTTCCACTTATTCTAAACAATAGCTGTACCGGTACTAGCCTTAGGGTCTTCTTATCCTTCATATAAAAGATCAAGGAATGGAGATTACTAAGCAACTTAAAGCATTTTATTCATCTGCAGAGTGTGCTGAGTGGTCTTGCTTTATTTTTATGTTATTATAACGACCAGTGGTCCCATTGCAATTGGGGTACTCCTGTTCTAGGTAGTGTATAATCACATGGGGTACATCTACATGTGCAATTAATGTGAAACAATAAATTCTGAAGTGGTTTGAGCCAGAGTAAACTGCTCCCAGGCACAACATTTACATGCATGTCCAGGACAGCAGCAGTTTGAGCCGTGGCAGAGCAGGCTTCTGGCTTGCTGGGCTGATTGGGAGCAATTTATACCCCCTGGTCAGTGTTTAAAGGTGTGTTTCAGTGCAGTAAATTACCCCACCATAAGATAGTCCTGTATTATCTTACAACAGAGTTAATTAGTTTACTGTGTCCTAATACCGGTGCAGGTATAGACAGTGATGCTTGACTACAGAGCTAATTAGTCTTCTCTGCAGTAAAGCACGTGTGGATGCACCCATAGTATATGAAAATTCCCTGAAGAGCTTACAGTCCAGCCTTCAGAACTACACCACCAAAAATCCTAATTGCAAAAGGTTGCCTGGAAATTATTGTCCACTGTAGTAAGGCAGGAGGCTAGTGAGGAACATGTTTAATGCATCATGTTGTAGATAATAACATGAGAGAATTCTATGTTCCTAAAACAATACTGGCTCTTTATTATGAGAACTATCCATAGAGATTTTGAAGCAGCAGCTACCATTCAAGCCATGTGCAAGTAAATCAACTTCCTGCAGCCTCCTCTGAACTCTTCCCTCTGGAACCTGTGCTGTACTCCATGTTCCAAGCATATGGTTATGGAACAGTTGTGAAGATGGAAGGACCTTGTGTTCTACTGCCACTTGCTGGGACAGAAAGATCAAAGGAAAGAGTGTTACATACATAGCTCTAATTTATGGAAAGTAACAAAATCTAGTCCTTAAGATCTTTTTTAATCTAAGTCTGTAGAAGGATCTTTGCTAGATACTTGACACTCTTTTAAGGGGTAAGGGTCCTGTTGTGATGCATGTGTAGCAATTCTACTTTAAATAAGCTGTCCTTCAGGTTCAGTGATATTTGTGGTTGGAAACTCAGCAAAAATTAATGGTTCAAGGAACAATAATTTACGGTGTACTGAATGCTACTCTTGAAATTAATATACAGGCATGGAAGTGTCAGAAGGCTGTCTGGAAAGGACCCTGGGGAGCATTTCAAAGGGGCTGGTCTTCAACATGTTTTCCCCCAAATCCACATCCTTTTAGACATGCTCCACAGCCCCTCCACAGGATTATGGAGCATGTAGCAGACTTTTTTTTAGGTGATCTTCCTGAAATCTTGAGACCCTTTTGTCCCTTCCTATGATTTTTATCTTGGGAGAAGTGATAGACAAGAGAACTATATTACTGTTAAATGGCCTCAAAGGTAAATACTTTAGGTTTCACATCAGACTAAAAGGTTCTGTGCTTAAAAACAGTCAGTGGTTATAGAGGAATTCTCCAGATAATCCCTTGTGTTATTGGTTTATGAAAATTAAATTCTGCAGCTGTTTTAGCTAACACTTCAGCTTTTATTTCTTAAATTAATGGTCTTGGCAAAGGCAGTTAAGTCTTTTATCTTCTCAATATTTTATGTTCATTTCAGTTAGTAAAATAAAAACTTTCTCGTACTGAGTAGCAAGTAGTTCATGTTGTTCGTGGAAATGTTTTTGAAACCATCTCTTCATTAGAAAGTAATCCCACTTCATTCCTGTTAACATTGTTTGTGATGATTAATTTCTAGAAATTGCAAATCAGATTATACAACATGCAAAATCTAAAATTTAATTTAGTCATTTTTACTGTAAGTGTTGTATATTCCTTTGGCGCATGTCTACATGTGCATTTATGCTGCCTTAAATTCACTGCGCAGTAAGTGGGAATAGGCCGGCATCTACACGTGCAGGTGTTAAAGCACATTAATATTGTGTGTGGACAACAACACATTTTGCTGGGCAGAAGTAGCCCTGGGCTGGCAGGCTGACCCCCTGGGTCCCTTGCTGGTTGTGGTTGCGCTGCCCCGGCTCAAAATGCTAGGGTCCTGGGTACACATATAAATATTTCACCTGGGAGCAAGAAACTGTGGCCCAGTTCACACCAGAATTTATTGCTCCTGAATTGAGCCAGAGTTTATTGCATCAAATTAATTTCATGTGTAGATGTGGCCTCAGACTTTTTAGCTTTCTTGCTATTGTTTCATCTCAAGTTGGGAGGGGAAAGAAACAAGCTGAACACATTCTGTGAGGATAATAGGGCTTATTCTATGGCTGTGTTATTGGTGACTGAAGAAAGCAAGGGCACAATTCTGATCTTTAATCTGATGTAAAACCAGTGTAATTCTACTGACTCCTCTAATTTTATGAAGCGCAAAATTGGTGAGGTGAGGTATTATCTTTTATTGGACCAGTTTTATACCCTAGAACAGAGGTTCCCAAAATTTTTCTTATTGCATACCCCCATCCAGATTTCCTAGCTGCCCGTGTACCCCTACCAGCATGTGTTTTTATATTGAACCCTTATATGCCAATTATTTTTATAACGAAAATTAAATCCACCATTACACAGTTTATCCCACGTACCTTCCAGAGATGTTTTGCATATCCCTAGGAGTGCACATACCACAGCTTGGGAGCCCCTGCTCTAGATAGATATTAGACAAGTTTTTGGACCCTCAAGTTTCCTAAAGAAGGGCATTTTGTGTTTGAAAGCTTGTCTAGCATTTATCCTGACTATACAGTTGCTCCAATAAAGGATATTACCTCACCTCACTAATCCTGCTTCTTACAGATTCCCTAGACCATCATAGTTACAACAACAGCAATGACATCACAGCTCCTGTAATTTGCATTGCCATAGCCCAAATTTGATCATCCAAACAAATCTCAAAGACCTTCTATTTAAATGGGCATCGGTAGACAGAAAAAGCAACTGAAGGTGTGACTTCTGTCTAGTGGGATGGTGCTACAAGGCAAAGCATTTTAAATTGTGAGTCACTTTACTCATAATCTAATAATCTAATAATGAAGGCAGGAAGAAGGGCTGCGGTTTTGGTTGATCTTTTATATTAATCTTCAAAGCTCTTACGTTTTTCAAACACAACAGTATCCCAAGCTCTGGAAAGGGGGAGGGTGTCTTTATTCATGCTATTAATATAAAGCTGAGACATAAACAGTAGGTGAGGTAAGAACTGGGCCTGTACTCCTTTGTACATAAGTACTCCTCACTTTGTGCATCGGTAGGCATGAACTGGAATGCCGACGCTATTGCATAATTGTAATGAGCTACTGTTTAGTAGGGTTGGAAACAACCTGTGCACCACCAGGACTGCAAAAAAAGCAAGTTATAAATGACTGTGCAATAACAACGGCGCAGTCAGGTGTATGTGTAGACAAACCTACTGCCAAGCAGGAAGTTTGTAAAAAAAAAAAAAAAAAAAAAAAAGTCATGGCTGAATCTAACAGAGAGAAGTGTTGAATTTCTTATTCCTTTTTTTTTTTAATGTGCAGAGCAGTCTGATCTTAGAAAACCATAATATGAATGTTTTATAGATGTTAGGAATAAGAATATAATATTGTAAGGTCATATCTTCGTAACAGGCTGCAGAAGTCTTCCTTTAAATTCCCTCTCATTTGAAATCATTAGTACCTATAAGGCAACATGGAAGCAAGCAAAGAGAGCAGTTTGGTTAGAATGGCAAAAGTAGAACAAAGTGTGTGTAATTCCTAATTTTCTAAAAACATCTAAAGCATTGATTGCATTAAAATTAGGTAAATATATCTAAGTACTTCATTGGTACTTGCCATGTAAGACATCGATGCAGTTGCAAGAGGGACATTGTGGTAGGTTTATGGGGTAAAGATAGGAGCTACTTGAGACAATTAAGAAATGGTCCATGCTACAAAAGTATTTACTAACCTTTGTCACACTAAGAGCTACCCACTGATATTGTTCGTATTTCTATCATAAAGTCAGTGAAATCTTGCTGGCTTGCTATGTTTAAAAAATCTTCAAGGCGTGGGGAAAATGCAGCAGAACAAAACCAAATACTTCAAGCAGAGTTCTTCTTTTGATTTCTCAAAATCAACAGAGCAAATGTACATAATCAGGATGGAGAGTTTTTACTCTGAATCTCAAATATCTGGAAGACTGGGATAGCATTCCTATAAAAGAAGTAACTTTCCAAAGGCACATTATTGATTGCCATTACTCATTCCTTGTCTAGTTGCTGATAATGATGGCTTAGCTCTTAAACTGTGCATCACGGCTGCTTCATTTATCCATTCTAGTTTCTACTTTATTCAACTGTCACATAGTTACCATCCATAGCAACTAGCCAAGTGTCAATTTAAATCATTTCCTTCTTCACCAGACTGGTGACAATCCACCTGGGACTGCCTGGAATGACAAATAGTAAGCCATTTTAACTAGATATATTTGAAAGGAACATCTGTCTCTGAGACAATAGGTGAGGCAGTGAGGTAACTGTAACAAACTTTGCTTCTAACAAAGCAAATCAGGGATCTGTGCAAACACGTAGCTTCTGATCATACTCTACTTTATACACTGTGACAGTAGCAATCAGTTAATATCACCATTCATGTGCCTCAAGGAATGAGTCATTAACCCAATGGCACGTTGCAACAGGTTTTCAACAGCAGCTTGCAGAATGTATCTCAAATATGACCTATTCCAATGACTGTATCTTTAGCAGGATAAAGTTGTGAGAACAAAGTATAATGGTATTAAAATAAAATCTGTTTTCATGGATCAACCCCACAATCATTTCATTATTTAACACCATCATTCTGCAGTTCCTGCTTAACTTTACACTGAATGTGTCTACACATGCGCATTTACTGCACACTAACCAAAATTACTGCACAGTACAGTCATACGTCTACACATGCAACCTGTACTGCACAGTAAATATGGTGACTTAAGCCAACATGAGCATAAATTTGATACCTGCATCATGCAGGCATCAAATTTACGCCCAATTAGTTACTGTGAAGTAACACTATGTGTGTGGACTGACTTGGGAGTAACTTTAGTCCTAAGTCAGTCCACACACAGCATTCGTGCACCTTAATGCCTGCATGTGTAGACACCAGCCTATTCCTGCTTACTGTGCAGTAAATTTAAGCTGGTGTAAATACATGTGTAGACATGCCCACTTTGTCCATGGTCCTGTTGTGACTTGTCCCCTTGAATTCAGTGCATGTAGTTAAGCCCATGCATACCACTTCACAAGATTGGAACCTATCATTTTATTATATATCTGGTAGAAAAATTTAAAAAACCATTTGCTCTTGTGAATACCTTATAGCTATCATCAACAATGAACTTGAAATTATTCTTTAAATAACAAGACATTGAATTTAGAGTATTTACTTGTCTAGAACCTTTAGCTATTTTATGTACAACTGGTTCATGCTTTGCAATTGTAAGTTTGTACTCATGAGAAATCTTTACTGTCACAACCCAAGGGTGTGATTTTTGTTTGTGTGTGCTTCGGCACTGCTGAATTATTTCCCACCACTCGTAGCTTTCTTTGCAGGGTGCATTTCTGAGCTGCAGAGAGGAAATGCACGTTGCAAGGAGTTCCCGCCATTTGTATTCAGATTCGTGCCCCACTATTGGCCAGTTCTAAATTATTCCTACGTGGTGGCTAGCGATTGGCTTGCTAGCCGTATAAGAGGCTTGAGTGGTTTCCACCCAAGTTGGAGGACTCCACGACTATCAGGAGGAGGAGAACTTCATGTCTCGTGAAGATCTCTAAGCACTGCGGAGCCTATCGGACCCAGCATGTATCTCAAGAAGGCTATAAGGGGTCTGATCAACCTCTCGCCTCTCCCCGTCGCCGCCTGATCCCTCGACGTACCCTTCCCTGCGCGCAAGTTCCACGGAGCCTAGCAAAGTTTGTGTGAGTGAATCCAGAGCTCTACCCGGGGTTCGAGTCCTGCAGTTTTTTTCTTCCCGTCGCCGAAACCCCATTGCGACGTACTTTGGAGGTTTTTGTTCATCTCCTGTTGCCGAAACCCCATTGTGACGTACCCTTATGTTCTGCAGGTTCGAGTTTTTTGTTTTGTTTTGTAACCGCAACTCAAGCAAGTTTTCCTGCCTGCACCGCGACCATCTTCGGTGTAAGTAAAATAATCTTAAATCAACCACTAAGCATCCGTGCCTAATTCTAGCGTGCCGCCTGTCTTCCCCGACCCGGCATGTCCGGGCTGCTGGTCACAGCCCGCTGCGCGGAAAAACCCCCGAGGGCCTCGGACCGCTCCCGGCCCGCACATTTACAAGTTTGAAACAATTGATTTTCTTTTATGCTTACCTACACACTTTTTTATACTGCTGTATCAGCTGGGAGGCAGGGAGAGAAGAAGAGTAAGGGGAGTGTGGGGAGGGACTTGTATTGATATTTAACTAGACCAGAATTGGTAAAGCAGTATAACTTCTGCTAGTGGGCAGGGCCTTAGAATGAATGCTTTTATGCCATAGAGAAATGAGTGAATGATTTGCCTAATAATCATGTAGCAATTGCTAAATATAGTTATTTTATCAGAGAAAGGATATCTATAACATTTAGTAGTTCTTTCTCTCTACCTCTCTTCCAACACTGTAAGAGCTGACATGTTTAGAGGAATAAAAATTAGGTATATCAAAGCTTTGAAATGTTTTTACTTTTTTCCAAAGCACCAAGTAAAAGAAGTTTAGAGGAATCTCTATACGTTTTCAAATTAAGTATCTTTCTTATTGTCTAAAGGGTCATCTGACTAAGGAAGGCTTTAGTTGTTTTCACTTTCTGGGGTTTTGCGATTATTTTCAGGAACTTGCAAACATTATTGTATCCCTAGTGATGTCCTTTCCAAGAAACAACCAATTCCTGCCCTGTTTTATACAAAGCACAAGCTTAACATAACAATGTATTGTTTACTCCCTGATTTATTAGTGATACTATTTAACAAGGTCTTCAGTGATTCCTGCCAAAATTAAGGAACAGGGTTTATTAACCTCAGCTTCCTCTGCTGACTGGACAACTGTGTTTGCAACAGTAAGCCAGATGATATGAGGAGTCTACATCATTGTGACAAAGTAGAGAATCAGTGATAGATGAAAAATTCAGTGTAACATTCAGGTGATAGATAATTTAATGTGAATTAGGAAATTAAATTAAACACTTTGTATTTCAATTAATGGTGCTGAGAGTAGAGAAAACTGGAGGGAAAGATCTGGACTAATTTCTATAAAGCTGCAGTGCTTCAGAGACCTTCCACAAACACTCCAGGACTTTCCACAGACACTCCAGGGTTGGTACAACATTTATCACCTGTATGCTGTACCTACTGATAGCACTCTTTGCGATAATGTCAGTGAATAATTCTAGAGATTTTTGAGTGAAATCTATCTCTGGCATTTTTGGGGGGTATGGGGAGAATATGACCCCAGCGTATGAGAACAGCACCAAGTAGTGCAAAGGTTTTTGACTCCCTAGTGTATGTGCCAGCTGTTATCCATCAGCCAATATCCTAGATCTGCTGGAATTCTCTTCAGGGTGATATCTATCGTCCATTCTGGAATGGTGGAGGGTAAATGATTCTCTGTGGATATTGTGCTCTTCAGGAATTAGTTATGGGTGCCAGTATAAAAACCTGGAAAAAATGCAGATATGAAATGATTCCATTTGAAGTCTGAGTTTCTTGGCCCTTCCTTTATGGAAGGATATTTTAACCCACTTACAGTCAAACACTGCTTTTAATAGAAATTGCAGAGAGTTTATTTTTTTAAGTAACACAAAAATTAAAATAAACTACAGCAAGCTTAATAGAATGAATTAAGACTGTAACGTTGCAACAAGCACTTTTCATGAAGACAAAAGTGCCAACCAACCAAAAAAAAAAAAAATTGTCAGAATGAAAAAAGTACATAGCCTGTAATGGAATTGATCTGTCTGCAGAGCAAAGACAGCTACAATATATGGTATGCCACTACCTATTATAGAAATCAGAAAATGACAAGGTGTAAGGAAAAAATAGCTCGTGGTAAGATCTTACATCAAAAAATATTCATGCGATACTTTAGGACATACACCAGCCTTCTGAGATTACGAAGAAACTTCTATCACAAACATGTTTGGCAAACTTGTTGCTCAGAACCTCTGAAAATTAGTCTGTTTCTAGTTTTGTTAGAAAATGCTGTATTTCATTTGTAGAGGAATGATTGCTCATGGAACCTAAACCAAAAATAAAAAAAAGGATGGAGGGAATGTAATTTGATAGACATTAAGGCCTGATCTAGCTTCTGTTTTAATCAGTAAGAGTATTTTAACTGACTTTAATCCAGTTTAAATAGCAACTGGACTAGGCCCTTAGTTTTAAATGAATCATATAGTACATTCCTACTTGCTGGGCATAGATCAATCATAAAAAGCTATGTGCACTTTGGCTCTTTATTATTTTAACCTCTTTATTAAATGAACTCTGTTTAGAACACACATGGTTTTTGCTTCCAGAAACACTTACCAGAGAAGGGGCATCATTTTGCTATGCTTACCTGGCTTAACATTCTAAAATTTTAATTAAAGTAATTTTGCATAATTGAGTCTTGAAAAATTGTGTTTATTTTCCCTCTCTGCAGCCCAGACTCACTCATTGGGCATAAGACGTAATATATAGTGGGGTTATGCTCATACGCATTTATACTTTGTTTTCTTTTCTTTACTTTTTCATGCTCTCTTTAAAACTTGGTACTTTTTTCTTAATTCCTTGCTGTTAGAAATTGATATAGTTTCATAGGCTCTTTGAAGTATATTAAAATGAAATGAATGTTGCCTTGAGAGATTTTCCTATGTTGGGTTCAGAAGCAAATGCAGAAATATTTTTCTCTACCATTCTTTGTCTTTTAGCTGTCTGATAAATTTCTCCCTTTTGAGCAATACCACATATTTACTAGTTGGAACAGCATGCTTGCACTTATACTTTGAGATTTCCTGTTCCCTATCAAAGTTATTCTCATTTTAATAACATTTTCTCATAAATGCACTTGCATGTTTCTTCTCAATTCCCCATTTGAATAGTGTATGTTAATAGGAGATGATGCTGAATAAAAATGTTGTTGCTGGTTTGTAAGGTGAAGAAAAGCCTCCAACTGTAAGCAAACTTACATAGTGCATTATCCTGTGATAATCAATAACACTGAAAACTTAAACAGATGGTGTTTGCCCAGTTCCTTTGTTACATTCATAGAATACCCATGAAAGTTCATGAGTTATACTTTAAAGTAAGGGGATGTTTGTTCACTACAAAGGGCCAGCTTTGATATTCTTACTTACACTGAACAGCAGCTTACTCCATGACTAGTCCCATTTAAATAAGGTGTAGTTCTAATTATTAAGAAAGAAAAACAGCAAGATTTCATCTTTGGAGTAGTGTAATGAGGGCTGGGTGTGTGGGAAAGCATCCCAGGGAGCCAGTGCAGAGGATGTGCCAGAATAGTGGCTCCTGAGGATCTAATGCAGCAGTACTAACAGTCAGGGAGATTCTGTGTGGCAGCAGCAGCAGGTTGACACCTTTACCTCCCGCCAACTCTCCAGTTCTTTGTATCCCCCTACTCCTGCCCAAGGCATGACAAATGGTAGTTATACCTTTAATCTCATGGATTTCTGTGGAATCCATCAGCAGTACTTTAAGAAATGTTCCCATACAGAATGATATGGAACAATCTTGTGCTGAAGATGACAGTTGAGTGGATGACCTAACAGGTCATCCACTAAATTGCACCATTAATTTGTGCAACATGTTTATCTAGATTCAGTGACAATATATAATAGTTGGAGAGTTGGTTGAAAAATGGCAAAAAATCTGTGGAATTATGTTTTCATAAAAATGATGAACTGCATTTCAAGCTGCCTCTCTTTCATTACTGTAGTCAAAATTGATTTACCATGAGACTATTCAATAAGAGCCATCCTGCTTATGAAGTAGTGTAGAATGCAGCTAGCTTTTCTCTGGGAGCTGACCAGCTGGAGCTGTTTTAGTTGCAAAATCCAGTGCATTCTATTCTAGCACATAATTTGTCACAAAAGCAGCGACTCTGAGAATAAGCAACAAACTGAATTAATTTGTTTTGCTTAAGTACAGACAGTTAAAAAGTCCGTGGTGGAATTGATTCAGTCTTCACAGTTTTCTCTAAGCTGTGTAGATTGAACCGATAATAAACCAGTTCAAACTGACATTTAATTTCACTTGGGAAAGGCAGGTGGAGGCCTGCACTGTAGGGCTGTGTGACATTTCAGTAGCTGATTTGATTCAGAGGAGATTCAGCCTGATTTGAGGACTGACTCTCTGAATCTGAATCAAATCGGGAGACCAATTAAAAGCTCTGAATTGATTCAAAGCATCTGAATCAACTCAGAAAAGTTTCAGAAAAGATTCAGCCTCTTTGGAGATTCAGCCATAGACTAAACAGGCAGCTGACACTGCTGCGTCCAGCTGGTAAGTCTGTTGGGGGAGGGGGGAGGGAAGGGGCGTGGGGGAGGGAGCAATTGGGGCTGGGGCTGGGACAAGCTGCCCAGCAGGGGCAGAGGGGAGCGTTACTCAGGGAGGGGGGCACAACAGCACTGGGAGTGGGGGCTCTGCCCTGCTGCCGCTTGCCCAGCTGGGGTTGGGGGGGCGGGATGCTGGTGCGGCTTGCTCCAGGTGGAAGGGGGCAAGTGGCAGCAGGACATAGCCCCCACTCCCAGTGCTGCCGTGCCCACATCCCACGCCCCCTGCACCGGTTGGCGAGCAGCAGCAGGACAGAGCCCCCACTTCCAGCGCTGATATGGTCATGGTAGTGCTGGGAGTGGGGGCTAAGCCCTGCTGCCACCTGGAGCAAGCCACACCTGTATTGTACCACCCCCGCCCCACACTGGCTGGGCAAGTGACAGCAGGGCATAGCCCCTGCAGCTCCCCCAACTGGGGCAGAGACAGGCACAGCCAGAGGACATGAGAGAAGCCCCCATGGCTGCCCTACCTGGCCCCATCCCCTGCCTGGTCTAGACTCCCAGCACTTAAAAATTTTTTTAAAAAGCCTTACACTCACCGGCTCTGGCAGTGGCAATTGGGACCTCTGACGGCTCATGGCAGAGAGAGCCCCCCCATGCAGAATGGGACAGTGGGGAGCTGCCTCAGGTCCCAGACAGTGTGCGGCGCCCTGCCAAGCCACCCTGCACCCTCATGATGTGACAGCTACCATGCTGGTGCCAGGCAGGGAGGGGGCGATCCCTACTGCCCTGCACTACATGGGGGGGCTCTGCCATGTGCCCTCAGAGGCTGCGGCAGCCAGTGAGTGCAGGGCTTAAAAAAAAAAAAAAAAAGTGCCGGGACTAGGTTGGGGCCAGGAGGGGGAGGAGCAGGGCAAGGCTGCCATTGGGGTTTCTCCCGTGGTCCCTCCCACCCAGGGAGAGACAGGCACAGCTGGAGGAGCTGTGGGAGAAGCCCCCATGACTGCCCTGCTGGGGCCCTCCCTTGTCTGGCCTCAGCCTAGTCCCAGCACTTAAAAAAAAAAAATGCCCCACACTCACTGGCTGCAGCAGCCTCTGAGGGCTCATGGCAGAGCCCCCCATGCAGCATGGGGCAGTGAGGGGCAGCAGGGATTGTGCCCCCCTGCTTAGCACCCGTGCGGCAGCTGTCACATTGTGCGGGTGCAATGCAGCTCAGCAGGGCGCCGTGCACTGTCTGGGACCTGTGGTGGCTCCAGCAGTCAGCCAGAGCCCGGCACCACTCAGACCCAGGAGCCTCAGTTCCCAGAAAGTGTGCAGTGCCCTGTTGAGCCACACTGTACCTCTGCCATGGGGCAGCTGCCGTGTGGGTGTCAGGGTGGTGGGGGGAATGATCCTTGCTGCCTCCCATTGCCCCGTGCTGTGTGTGGGGCCTCTGCCAAAAGTGCCTAAAGGCCCTAATCTCCACTGCTGCAGCCAGTGAGTGCGCGGCTTTTTTTTTTTTTAAGTGCCGGGACTAGGCTGGGGCAAGGTGGGGGATGGGCTGGGCAGGACAGCCATGGGGGCTTCTCCCATGGCTCCCCCCACCTGGGGAGAGGCAGGCACAGCTGGAGTCGTCATGGGAGAACCTGCGTCTGCCTGGCTGTGCCTGCCTTTCCCCGGCTGATCCGAATAACTGAATCTCTCCGAGTCAGCGCCGAATCTTCCAAAGCTGATTCAACTGAATCGATTCAGGACAGTGATCCAAATCTCTAAATCAAATCACTGTCCTCTGAATCAGCTGAATTGAAATCCGAGTTGAATACTTCCCTATTCACACAGGCCTACTGCACTGACCCAGGCTAGAAGGCCAGGGGCACTCGAGCATGCATCCCAGCCTGTCAGCTGTTGCTCAACCTAGGCAAGTGAAGACCATTCCTAATGGCTGCCCAGAACATACCCCCAACCCCCTGATGTCCACCATGGGGCAGAAAGAAGCCCCCTCCCAGTGGTGGCCCCTCAAGCCATTCATCTGGTCATGGGGGGAGCCCCACAGCTCTCCTTAGGATCCTCCCCAGTCCTGGTCTGCCCAGCTGTAGGGGAGGTGGCAAGGTAATTTTCCCTCCTCCATAGGATAGAGCTGGTATGAGTCACTGATGCACAAGGGGGCAGAGGAGTTCCTCCTCCCAGGCCTGGCCCCAAGCCAGTGATTGGCCATGTGGGGAGAGCACCAAGCCCTCTGGAGGGTGGGGTGGCACAACTGGACTGGCATGAGTCACTGATGTGTGGGGGAAAGGGAGAATGAAGTTCCCCACCCCAGTCTTGGGCCCCAGAGCTGGGGTCTGCCCAGCTGGAGGGGCTGGTGCCTGCCTATCTCTGCCAAGCTGGGCTAGCTCCATAGAAAGAGGGATTGGACCCTGCCCCCAGTGCAAACTCCCTAGGTCACCTGGCATGTTCTTCTGGAGCCTGGTACCAGCAACAGCCAGCAAGACATGACAGCTGGCCTGGGGAGATTGTTCCAGGTAGCAGGCCTATTACTGCTCTATAAGTAGCACTCATATCCCTTGGGCAAGTTTCCTGGGCCACCCAGCACATCCTGACAGATCTTGGCATCAGTGGCAGCTGGCAAGACATGCCAGGCAGCTTGGGGAGCTTGTGCTGGGTGGCAGGGCCCAATCCTGCCCTCTATGGAATGCTCCCATTCAAAGTGCTTGGTACAAGCCGCCTGGGCTATCCTGCATACCCCACCAGAGTCCAGCACCAGCAGCAGCCAGAAAAATGTTCCAGGTAGCCCTGGGGTCTTGTGCTGGGCAGTGGGGACCAACCCTTCTATGGAGTTGGTCCAACCAGGTGTAGATTAGGAAAACTGCCCTGGGGCCTGTTCCCCACTGATCCCCCACCCAGCTAGGAAGACCCCAGCTTGGGGGCCAAGACTGGGGTGAGGGTCTTCATTCCCTCCTCCCCCTTGTACATCAGTGTCTCACAGCAGCCTGGCTGTGTGTGGGGGGCGGGGAGCGGGGGCGGGGAGCGGGGGTGGAATCAATCCCTGCAGCTGGGCAGGCCAGGGCTGCAGGGAATCCCGGGCTGGCCAGGAGAAAGCCCCCAGAGGCTGGGCCTCCCTGCACTTAGGCAGACACCCAGCTCAGTGCCGGCCCTGGGTGGGGGACTCCTTTTCCTCTCCCTCCAGTGGTCATTGACATGCACTGCCCTGTCCTGTTGGGGGGTGGGGGTAGCAACCGTCACAGACCAGTGCTTGGGCTCAGGGATGGGGGGCTCTGTTCCCTTACCTCCGCACCCCTCTGCTTCTCAGGACTGACAGGTGCAGGAAGACCAAGCTGGCGAACAGAAGACCATTGCTGCCTTAGCTCTGTGACAGCCATAGGACAGGGCCAACCCTGGCTCAGCTGGAGCAGACAGCATAGCCAAGGCTAGCCCACCTGTCCTGCCATGGGGTTTAGTGTGGGGGTGTGGGGGGCAATGCTGAGTACCTGGGATATAACTTGAGTTGGGAGGGGATCTGGGACAGAAGCTCCACAGGCTTTGTTAACGTAAGTCAGCTAAATCTGATACTAAATCCATCCAGGTTTATCTTAAACCGAGTTTGGCCATTTTAATCCGGTTTATGTGTACTGAACTTCTGTTCAGTTACAGGTTTAAACCAGTTTCTTATAACTTATACCAGTTTATGTGTAACTTCTATCTCTAGCCATAGTGTATTGTAAGAATAAGCAGAAAAGGGACAATGCATTGGTTGAATGTAATGTTTCTTTTTTAATATCTGCACTATGGTTGAGTTAGTTTTTATATCTAAGTAATCAGTATTATAGAAATATCTTAGATGGAAATTTTTAAAGAATGGTTTTATTCCATTTGATTTAAATTTATTTTTTCTGCAAAATATTAATGTAGCTTGATTTAGGTCTGGTTCGAAATGTCAAACATGCTTGTGTTCTCTGACCAATGGAATCATAAATGTTTTTGCAGTAAGGTCATTACACAGCATTCTCCTAAGTATGCATGAAGTCAGAGTTTTAATTCATACTAAGTTCAGTCAAGTGGTCTAATAAAATTAGATTTTTTAATTTGATAGATTGGATCATTTCCTTAAAATCCACAGACCCTTGTTAGAAATGTTAGAAGGCTGTTATTAAATCCCCTCTCAGTCTTCTATTTTCCAGACTAAATAAGGCCAGTTTCCTCAGCCTCTCCTCATAAATTATGTTCCCCAGCTCTCTAAGCATTTGTGTTGCCCTCCACTGGACTCTCCAATTTGTCTACATCCTTTCTGTAATGGGGGCCCAAAACGGGACACTACTCCAGATGTGACCTAACCAGTGCTGAATAGTGAAGAATAATCACTTCCCTCGATCTACTGGGGAACACTTCTACTAAGTCATAGACTCATAGATTGTTAGGTGCTAGCAGGGACCTTGTAGATCATTGGGTCCAGTCCCCCTGGACTAGGCAGGAAAAGACAACTGGGGTCAAGTGACCCCAGCCAGGTGACGGTCCAGTCTCCTTTTGAATATTTCTAGGGTAGGTGACTGTACTACCACTGGAGGGGGTTTATTCCACAGTCTGGACACCCTGACAGTGAAGGAGTTTTTCCTGGAATTGAGCCTGAAATGACCTTCCAGGAGGTTGTATTCATTGATCCTGGTCTTCCTCAGGGGTGCCCTAGTGAACAGCTGTTCACTGAGTTCTTGATGTACTCCCCTGATGTAGCGGTAAACCACTACCAAGTCCCCTCTCAACCTTATCTTCTGTAGGCTGAAGAGGCCCAAGTCCCTCAGTCTCTCCTCGTATGGCTTGTCTTGCAAGTCCCTGATCATACTGGTGGCTCTTCTCTGGACCCTCTCAAGTTTTTCCACATCCTTTTGAAGTGCGGCACCTAGAACTGGATGCAGTGCTCCAGCTGCGGTCTCACCAGTGTGGAGTACAGAGGAAGTATCACTTCCTTAGTTTTGCATGAGATGGAACAGTTAATGCATGCCAGCGTGTTGTTTGCCCTGCTGGCCACAGCATCCCACTGCTGGCTCATATTCATGAAATGGTCAGTCACTACCCCTAGATCCCTTTCAGCTGTGGTGCAAGTCAAATTGTCGCCACCAAGTCTGTAGGTGTGTTGGGGATTGTTTGCCCCCAGATGGAGTACCTTACACTTCTGAGTGTTGAACTTCATCTGGTTCCAGTCCAACTCTCCAGCCTGTCCAGGTCCACCTATATCTGCAACCTATCTTCTGGCATGACCACGCTCCCCCATAACTTGGTGTCATCCACAAACTTGGCCAACAAGCTTTTCACCCCCACATCCAAATCATTGATAAAGATGTTGAAAAGCACTGGTCCAAGCACGGACCCCTGAGGGACACCACTAGCGGCTTCTTGCCAGGACAACACAGATCCATTCATGAGAACTCTCTGGGTCCTACCATGCAGACAATTTTCCACTCACTGAACTGTTGAGCAGTTAAGCCCACAATCTTCCAATTTTTCTACAAGGATATTGTGGAATAATAGCTCAAAAGCCTTTTGGAAGTCTAGGTATATAAGGTTGACCTTCTCTCCCATATCCAGTTGGCAAGAGACCTGTTTGTAGAAGGAGATAAGAATGGTAAGACAAGACCTACCCACAGTGAAGCCTAGTATGCCGTTAACTTTCTTGGCAGCAAGAGCACACTCTTGTCTCATATTCATCTCATCATCTACTTTAACCCCCAGGTCCTTTTCTGCAGAGCTGCTGCTTAACCAGTCAGTCCCCAGTCTGTACCAATGCATGAGATTGATCTGTCATAAATGCAGGACTTTGCACTTGTCTTTATTGAACTTCATGAGATCTCTTTTGGTCCAATCCTCCAGTGTGTCTAGGTATGTCTGAATCCTAGCCCTACCCTCCAGCATATCTACTACTCTCCCCAGCTTGGTATCATCTGCAAACTTGCTGAGGGTGCACTCCATCCAATCTCCTAGATTGTTTAGGATAGTGAACAAAACTGGCCCCAGGACTGACCTGTGGGGCACTCTACTTGATACGGGCTGCCAAATAGACATCGAGCCATCTGTTACAAGGTTGCCCTCCCCCATTCTGTAAGGTATCCACACTTTCCTTGATCTTCCTATTGTTGATGACATACTTGCACCCTTCTTGTTACCCTGTATACACCTTGCTAGCTGCAGCTCCAATTGAGGGTTGGGCTTCCTGATGTCATCCCTGTATGCTCAAGCAATACTCTTGTACTCTTCCCTAGTTGTTTGTCCAAGTTCCAATTTCTTCTAAGCTTCCTTTTTGTCTTTTAGCTCATTGAAGAATTCCCTGCTAAGCAAAGCTGATTTTTGGCTGTACTTATTAGTCTTCCTGCTCATTGGAATGGTTTGTTCCAATGCTCTCAGGTTTTTTTTAAAATGCAATCAGCTGTTCTGGACTCCTTTCCCCTCAGACTGGTCTCCCAGGGTATGCTGCCCATCAGTTTCCTGAGTGAGTTGATATCTGCTTTTCTAAAGGCCTGAGTCCTTATTCTGATGCTCTCCTTCCTTTTCTCAGGATCTTTAACTCAATCTTGTGGTCAATACTGTCCAACTTCCATCCACTTCTACGTTCCCCATCAATTCTTCCCTGTTTGTGAGCACCAGATCAAGAAGAGCATTTCTTACTCTAACCCTAACCATGTTCATGAACCTACTTTCTCCCAGATTAAGTTTATTATAGAAATCTGTAGAGTCCATAAAGGTTATGATAGAGCTGAGAAGTACTCCCCCTTTTGTAGTACTTACATTAAAGTATAACAACAAAGATGGGAATTTATGTACCAAACTGATTCTGAATACTGTATTTACTCCAATCCAAAATGAGTTTTTTTTTCTTCATTCAATATGAGAAAAAAAGGCCCTTTGTTTGAGTACAGCGGTGGGGCAGGTGGCTGCTGCATCTCTTGGTCCCAAGCTGGGCTCAAACTAAGAGCCACAGACATAACCCTGCTCCCCCACCACTTCTGCCCTCTGTCTCCATGCCCTTCTCTGCCTGTCCCATGCCACTTCTGACCCCCCTGCCCCCACTGCCTGCCTCACTGCACCCATCAGATACTGTTGACCAGTGCTGTTCAGTATCTTCATCAGTGACTTGGATGAGGGCGTGGAAAGCACTCTGTCCACATTTGTGGATGACACCAAAGTATGGGGCAAAGTAAACATGAGGGAAGGCAGGGAGTGGACTCAGGTGGATTTGGACAGGTTGGGAATGTGGGCAGAACAGAATAGGATGCAGTTTAACAAGGATAAGTGTAAAGTGCTACATCTAGGGAGAAGGAATCACCAACATACCTACAGGCTGGGAGGTGACTTTCTAAGCAGCACAGTGGCATAAAGGGATCTCGGAGTCATAGTTGACTCCAAAGTGAATGAGTCATCAATGTGACGAAGTGATAAGTAAAGCCAACCGCACTCTTTCATGCATTAGAAGGTGCATCATGAGCAGGTCTAGGGAAGTGATTCCTTCCTTCTATGCCGCAGCTGGAGTACTGCATCCAGCTCTGGGCGCCACACTTCAAGAGGAATGTGGATAACCTTGAGAGGGTTCAGAGGAGGGCTATTTGTATGGTTATGGGCCTACAGGTTAGATCCTACGAGGAGAGATTGAAGGACATGAATCTCTTCAGCCTCCACAAAAGAAGGATGAGAGGGGATCTTGTAGCCATCTACAAATTCATTGGGGTGGGGGGGGGGGAAGGGGGGATAGCAAGAAATAGGGGATACTGTGTTTACCAGGGCACCCCTTGGGTTACTAGGAACAATGGCCATAAATTGATGGATTTAGATCAGACATTAGAAAAAATGTCTTTATGGGGAGAGTTGCCAAAATCTGGAATGGGCTTCCAAGGGAGGTGGTGCTCTCCTTTACCTTGGAGGTCATTAAGAGGAGACTAGACAAGCACCTAGCTGGGGTCATCTGACTCCAGAGCTCTTTCCTGCCCAGGGTAGGGGGTCAGACTTGATGATCTACTAAGGTCCCTTCCAACCCTAAAATTTTATGAAATCTATGAAATCATTGCTGCTTACCCTGATTCATGGCTCCAGGTTTGCTCCAGATCCTCTTTTCCTGCCTCCTTGTGCCTGCCACTTGGAGGCAGGAGCTGGCCTGATGCAGTGGTGCATGAATCCTGCCTGCAGTGCTGGGAGCCCTGGGTGGCAGCAGGAGCTGGCCTGGTCCTGCTTGAAGGCCCATGCCAGCGGATTGGGCTGACTTAGTGCACCATGTGTAGCCCTCAAGTCTCAGGTGGTGCTGTGCACCACTGGGGGGCTCTGCCTGCAGTGGGTCATGAGTACCCCAAGGGCCTGTTGCTGGCTCCTGCTGTTGCTGCCAGTGGGGGCTGTGTGCCGTGGGGACACTCCCCATGAACCCCCCACCATCCACCCACAAACCCCACCCCCAGTAGCCCTACACCCACAAACCACCCTCACAAACACCCCACCCTCACCCACATACTCACCAACAAACCCCACACCCATGAACCCCACCACAAGCTACAAACCCCACCCACATAAGCCCCACACCCACCCCTACATCCAGACACAAACCCCAAACACACACCCTGCCACAAACCCCACACCCCTTCCCTACCCCTCTGCAAAACTGGACATCTCCCCTCCCCCCCCAAATCTCACATCCTGCATGCCCAGCCACCAGATGGGGTAGAACTTGCTGCCAGGAGCCATGGCTGCAGAGGCACATGCCACACCGCAACCCTGCCCTGTGCCCACAGCAGTGCTGAGACATGTGGCTTGGTGGGGCTTCTGGTCCCAGGAACCATTTGGGGGTTATGGTGGGCTGGGGGTAGGGGTGGAGGTGGTAGCAGGGTGGGTGAAGGATGGGGGGGATTGAGGTGGCAGTGGGGTGTGTGGGTGCATGTGATGGGCCAGGGGTGGCACCAGGGGTGTGTGAGAGAGAGAAAGAGAGATGGGGGTGGGGAATGGGGGAATGCTGTGGAGAGGCCACCAGAGCTGGGCTTAGAGCTCCCCTGACCTCCTGGCTGGCTTGGAAGGGAAGAGGCTTGATCAGACCAGTCCCAGAGCCCCAGTTGAGGGTTTCCCAGGAACATTATGGGGATCCCTGGGGGCCTGGGCACATGCCACCTGTGACAGCATCCGCCCCCTGGGACCTGCGGCCCCATGTCTGCATGCCTGTTGGACCTGGACAGGGACTGCACGGCCACATGGGCTGTGGCATAGGCATTGTATCAGATCCTTAGGCACCTCTGGGCCAGCTGCCAGTGAGCCAGGGCTACAGTTGGGCTTCGTGCAGCACTGCTGCCATGTATGTCCCCTCCCTGTCATCTGTGCAGCTATTGCCTGGCAGATGTGTTCATTGTGGTGGCCCACTTTGAACTAAGTGTGTTCTCCTGGCCCCAAATGACCAGGAGGTAATCCACCTTGTTTGCCCTCCAGCTGAGTCCTTGGTGCTGGCCCTGGGCAGGATCCTCTGCCTGGGTCCCACCACTTGCCTCACTAGCAGGAATCCTGGTGTTCCCTGTTTCAAAATTGCAAATTCTCTAATAAAAAAATCTCAAATTCATTCTTTAAAATACACAAAAATCTATGTTCTTGCATGATAAAAATGAAATGCCACTAGAGAGAATGAGAGAGAAGGAGGTCAATCAGTTGGACAATATTTTACTGTTATATTTAAAGCAATTTGGAAACCTACCAATGTTCCTCTATCATCATAATAAAATAAATTCTAAATATCTATATGCTTTGGTGTTGGCTTTTGGCTTTTTTAACATAGAAAAATCAGCTCTCCCTGTCCCCTTTACTAATCAGGATGTGGGGACAGCTGCCCCTGCAGCCACAGCTCCTGCCAGAAGGTCCCATCTTGTCTGGCAAATGGGCACGCAGGGTGTGAGATGTGGGGAGGATGTGGGGTTTGCAGGAGGGAGTGAGGAAGGGGTGTAGAAGGGTGGGTATGGGGTTCTTGTGTGTGTGTGGGGAGAGGTTCATGCATGGGTGTGTGGGAGATGTGGGTATAGGGGAGATGTAGGGCTCATGGGTGGGGGTGTGGGTGATGTGTGTGCGTACCTTTGAAAAACAGCCACAGGTGGTGGCAGGAGCTGTCCCGGTCTTGTTCAAAGGTGTGCCCTACCGGGGACGGCTGGGCCAGCTCCGCTCACCATGTGCAGACTCCAGGTCAGGTGGCATTGCACTGCTGTGGGGCTGTGTCTGCAGCAGGTTATGAAAGCCCCAATAGCCCAGCTGGGTGCTGCTGCCAGCCCCCGGTACTAAGTGCCTGAGGGGGTGGGTGGTGGCCACGCTACAAACCCCACACCCACAATCCCCCCTACAAACCCCACAACTTCCCCCACATCCCTCCCCCCCATACCTCCAGAAACCACACAGTCCCTCCCTGCCTCCATGTCCCTGCTTCCTAGGTAAAGCATCTGGGTCTGAGCCACTGCTGCCAGCCTTGCCCCACTCCTATTTGCTCTAGCATTTGGAGGCAGCATGCTGGAGTTGCAGGGGCATGGGGCAGCTATACAGGAGCACCTCTGGAGGACCCAACCTCCAGTTGCTTTTTTCCCTGTGCTGCTTTTTTTCTGCGTTTTTTTTTTTTTTTTTTTTGATACCAGGATTTTCCAGTGTCAAATTTAGAGTCTGCATTGCAAATATGCAGCACAATGAACATTTTCTCATTCCTAGCGTGCCTCCTGCAGCATCTCAAACTGCCTTGTGATGCCACAACAGGCAGATGCTCGCTAGTCTGGATGCGGCAAGTCTTGCCTTTGGATTCTGTCACAGTGGCCTAAAGGGGAATGCCTCCATTCCTCCAAAACTTCTGCCTAGGCATATGCACCAAAGGTCTGGGTGACCTCTCATGCATGCACCATGATCTGGAAGAATCGACAGTAGGCAAACAACAACAGCAGTGCACAGTAAAGCATTTCATGCACCCCCTGAATTATTAATTTATAGTAGTTTAGGCTTTTTCTTTTGTATAAACATCTCACTTCTTTTTTTTTTTTTTTTTTTTTTACCAAAAAGGTAATTGTTCACACAAACACCAAATTTCAGACTTTGTCTCACACTGACAGCACCCTGGCACTCAGGATGTTCCTGGGATCCTCCACAAAGACCCCAGTTCTCTCAGACTCTGATGCTGCCATGATGAGACCCTCATGACTCCACACTCCTGTAGGTAGGGGAGGAGGTGGGGTGGAGGGTCTCTGGTTTTCCAGTTCTGTGGGGAAAGAGATGCTCAGGGAAAACATAGGTGAATGGCAGGAGAGCACACACTGATATTGGCTCCGCTCCATGCTCTCTTCTCTGAGTCAGGGAGGGGAGCTAGAATGGGGATAGGGGTTGCAGAGTGACTCTGTCAGTTCATTTCACTCCTCTTGCCTTGTTGGGAGCGAGGGGAGGGGGCAGCAAAACTACAGTCTCTGTAGTGCCCCCTGGCTGAAGAGCATGCACTGCTGGCAGCTGCAGTGATTTTGAAGACCTCCAGCTCTGGGGCATGACAGGAATTGTAAATGGTGTTCAATGGCTCATAATGTTACTTCCTGAAACTTTTCCAATCCCATTGCACTTCAAAACTTTTCAGATGTTATGTATGTCTCTGCCTTAAGGGGTCAATGTTCCTCAGAGCTTTATATTGTGGAGTTCTAAGCTCCTCACTGCAGCACTGGGAGGCAGAGGGATGCCATGCATAAGAAGGTCAAAGATTCCAAATAAACACCCTTTATCCTAGCTATGTAAACAATGAATTTATTTCATGAACACCAGGATGTCTATATTAGAGATACCTCTCTCTAGATTATATATCTTCATTTGTCTGGTTCATGACTTAATATCACACATTAATTTGAATTATTCTATCTTCTTTTAGGTGGCTATAATAGCAGGAAACTTTGAGCTGGCTGAATATATCAAAAATCACAAGGAAGCAGATATTGGTAAGTAAAATACTGACAAAATTGTGAGAATGATTAAGTTCTCAAAAGCATAGTTTAGAAATATTTAAATCTAAATTAGGATCTTGAAAAGAATCACTGAGTCCAGATTTATATACAGTATGATTTCTGATACTAAGAATTGTTTATAAAATATATTCTATGTCATAAAACTGGAAGCAAGAGGGAAAAGGTTGAATGATTTTCAAAGAGTATTCCTTTTTCAAAGAATACTGGATATAAATACCACAACTGTTATGAATGTGACTGAGGCAGTTTGGGACACACATGCTAAGAGACAAAAGGGGTCACATACTCCCTTTCTTTCAAGTTGCGTTTGCACTCTACTACAAGCCCCGTGCCAGAACTAGCATAGCCAGTCCATGGCAGGTTCACCTCAATGCAGGGAGATCTTTGCCTTGAACCTGCCTGGCACATCTGGCCACATGCCATGTCCTCTCACCACAGACAGGAAAAGAACTGAAGGGGGAATGGCTGTAATAATCCCCTGATTATTACAGCCCCTTGGGGCCCATAAGGCTGATCCAAAGGTTGATTGCATATAGAGGTGCAGCAGTTTAAAATGTGATTTTAAGCCAATTTAAACTGATGCAAAAATGTAATTCAGTTGAGTATAAACTGATCAGGAAAATGTTAAAATAAACTAAAAAAATCTCTCTCACTGAAATAAGAGTGTCTATGGAGTCATTTGCATAAGCTTGATATACCAGTGTAAATCTATGAATAGACAAAGTCTCGTTTACACGGAGTTTAAGTTAGCTCATGTCCAGCCCATGACTAGGAGAGAACTAATTTGTTATCCCCTTTCCTGAGTTCCATTATCCACTTCTTGGTTGTTTTTGAACATCTAACTAGGGAAGTGTAAGTTTCAAACTCATGTTGTCATTCTTGATCTACTGTTTCCAAGATGTGTGGTCAAAATTGGAGAGCCTTGCATAAAGAAGAATAACATGGGGATTCTGTAGCTAGTCCTATATTTAATATGGTCAAATATGGAAAACAGTTCTATTCTATGAATAGTTTAGTTTTTTTCTGCATTTACAATCTGTGCTGGTTGGTTAAAGTTCAGTCAGCAATTGGAAATTAATCAGTTGGGTTTCTTTAATATACATCATATCCTATTACTGTTTATGTTTACAAAGGATACTTTATGGTTTTATAACTTTGTAAAGGAGTTAAAATGAAAACATTCAATCGGTATAATTTAAGTGTTTTAATTTATTCTTGTAGTGACACAGTTCAGTAAGTAGTTTTAAATAATGTAATTCATAGCACATAGAGGTTTATTTACTATTAAATTTTTCTGTTCGTATACTTTGCTCCTGAAAAAAAGTTGTGTAGAATAAAAGAAAAATAAATAATTAAAGATTTTCCTTTTGAGCACTTTGACATGCATGCCTCATTGATGATTTTACTACTCTTTTCACCTGTCTTAACCCAACTCTGCATCTTAATACATTCTCCAACTCAGTGGTCACCAACCAGTGGATCTCGATCCACTGGTCAATCTTGGAGCGTCTTGCGGTAGATCTTGGAGCCTCTTGGAATCGACTGAGGCCGGGGTGGGCGGCTGAGTGCCTACCTGCATACATGCATGCACCTCAGCCCAGCAGGTCAGTCCGTGGGGGAGGGAAGGGGTGAGGGACGGTGCTGCAGAGGCAGGAGCAGGGGTAAGTTGAGTGGAGCCCCAGCTGGGTGGGACTTACCTCCTGAGGAGGTGCACCCTCAAATAATTTTTTCTCCCTCTGCCTCGATCTGCTCCCCCCACTCCTTCCCTCCCCACAGACTTACCTGCTGGGTACGGGAGGAGTGGAGGAGGTGCACAGAAGATCTTGGGTTGCTTTTAAATGCCAAAGGTGATCTCCTTTTTAAAAGGTTGCAGACCACTGCTCTAACTTGATGACCAGTTTGTGGGAGTCACTGTGTGGACATTATCATATATCATATCACAAATTACTCAAATTCCTGTTTGGTTTGATGCTACCAGTTTTTAGTTTGGTGCTACTAAAAAAGAACTTTAAACATAATTCTCCTACCATAAGACAGTAATACTAGGAAAGGATGTTCACAGTAGTCTCACATCTAACAAAAAGTGGTGCCATTTTGGAAGAGCAAATCCTTTATAAGTGATAAAGGTTTCAGAGGCAAGGCAGGAAAGGATAACACTGAGGGAGTAGAAGTAAGAATCACATTTCCTTATATTTATTTTTTAAACTAGGTTCAGCAGATAATCAGCAGATAATTTTTTGTACACTTGGTAGATGTTGAAAAGATGAATGAAAATTATGATGTCATTTATTCTTTTGAAGTAATCTTGTTTTGAATCAAGTTTAGAATAATATTTTAAGGCAAGAATAATGAGTATTCTTAAAGACTTATTTTGCAAAAATCACGACAGTAATTTACTTGAGTTATTCTAATCCAAGATGCCCACAAATGATTTTTTTTAAGGAAATATTGAACATATCCAAACACTTTATTTATTAGGAATTTTGAAAATCCTCAGAACGAAGAAATATTTTTCAGTTCTGTGTCTGTGCAGTTCCACCTCTTTTTCTATTTTGAAAGAAATGTTACAGCTGTCATACAAATGTACTCCTAATGAACTGCCTAGGAGTTACATATTTTTAAAGACTAACACCAAGGGTTATTTTTGTACCACTTTATTTATTTATTCATTCATTCATTCAGTTAGTTATTGCAAACTAAGGGTAAGTAATGGATTAAAAGATGTGATGAATAGAAAAGTTAATCCCTGATTGTTTTCATCCAGCCTACAGCTGTCTGAGAGTAAATGAGCACAGGAGGTTTAGAAAGCATTTGCTATTCAGCATTCACTATGGCTTATATAGGATGTAGGTACAAAAAAACAACAATAATATATATAGGAATCCTAAAACTCTCATTAGATATAGTTATGCAGATACTAAATGTGTCTCAAGATGATAATCCTTGGATTCGGATCACCTATTTTTAAATCTCTCTTTTTTGCCTTGGTTCTTTGTGATGAGATGAATTTTCAGATGGATTAAATGAAATGGGTTGTTCTTCTTCAAGTGAACAAGGTTTGTTTTATACCATACATCTTGTCCTTCGGCAGCTCTGAAGATAGAAGCAAGAGTGGGTTTTTTGGGGTTTTTTATATCTAAAACACATTGAGCTGGTGTGTGAGTTTTTGGTAGTTGATTAGCAGACAAACTAATACTTGGATACTGTTGCTAGGCTTCAAGTCAGAGTTCCTGTATTCCTCTATAATTATGCAGAGATGTGTGTATGTGATGGTTTGTGGGGGCTTTCACACTGATTTTTTTTGGTAATTTAGTATTTTTTGTGAATACCGAAAGTCTTCTGATGTATTAAGTTTATCTTTAAAATATATATTGTTTCATAGTATGCAATTGCTTTTAAATATAACACATCATCTGTAAGAAGAGTCTATTGCTATTATTAGAATTGTGTCAGTAAACACATTGTTTAAGATGAAACATGCATTTTGTAAAGTAAATGGACTCAGGAAACATATCAGGGTTTCATTATAAACATGCTTTCCTAACCTGTTTTATTTAATTAGATCAGAATGATTGAGGTCATTATTGTTTGTTCTTTAGCTTCAAGTATTTAAATTAAACACTCTCCAATGTATTTTCCAATACATATTCCATGTATTTATTTTTAAAAGCTGTTGAGCAGTTAAAGTTGAATGGATCAAATTCCTGCTGAATGCTGCTTAAAGCAGTTATGAAAAATTACATTTTGAACCATAAAAGCCAAACAGAAAAGGAACAGTAATTCAAAAGGCATGAAAAATCCACAAAACACTCAGCAGCACTCTCTGACTTGATCTATTTTTATCTTGTGTTACTTAATAGACACAAAAGGGATGCAAGTGTTGTAACTCTGCTCATTTGTCTTTTGAATTATATGAGTAACCCTAACCTATTTCATATGTTATAGGGCATTTCCATTTTAAGAAAATGGAAAGGTTAATGACATTAAAATAATTTAAAGGCAGTGGCATTGAAATCTTTATTGTTCATATTTTAAGAACTTGCTAGGTATTGTATTGTTCATGCTCATCCTATGCAACCTTTTCTAGTTGCCATAAATTCATACTAATTGCTAATATCCATAGGAAAATTTATATCATAGCTTCTAAATTTGGTTCCAGTTAAAGCCAGCTGTGATTGAAGTAGGGAATACATATATTGTTGCCATTACTTATCTGTTAACAAACTGGTACCAAGGCATAGCAACAAATTATTTGATGTTTCAATGAAATGTCAGTGAGCTATCAGATTAGAAAATTTGTTGTTGATTGTTAGCATCGTACAAACCCGGACAGACTTTGAAAACTATTCAGTAGTTCCCATGTCCCTTTGATTTTAAATAAGATTCTTTAGTGTGTGCACTAGCATACAGCCAGTGATTAGATATTCAATTTACATCAATTTTGTAATATTATTTTCAGAAACTGAAAATTCTGCTGTTGCTGTTTTAAATTTAGTTTTGTTCTTTGCATACTGATATTAGATTATAATTTAGACTTTTTAATTCTTTGAGACACTGTAATGCAAAATGAATACAGCCTGTCCCAAATTGCATAGTATATAATTATTGTCTATGATTTGTCTGACTTGTTCCTTAATCTTAACATGAAAGTAAGAAAGAAAATGATAACATATTCAACTATGGAGAATGCAGTAGAATACAGAATGTTACAGTCTGATCTTGCAATCTGATCTTTTGTCCAGACCTTTCTTCCATGTGGCGCATCAGTGGGTGCATGGTCTCCTACAAAGGCCAGCTTTCAGGATTTGGATTTCCCAAGTAATGTACAGTGGCTTAAGATGCTGAGATATTTTCCTAGGGCAAATGCAATCCACAGACTAAGACCACATACAGTTGTAATTTTTCTACTTGGAGAATTGTTCCTCTCCTAGTAAAAACAGCTGGATACTGATGTTTCTTCTGGCAGAAACTTACCCCATCTGGGAGAAGGATATTCTAGATGGACACCTGGAAAATCTTCCATGGGACAAAACGTTACTAGATTAAATGCCTGTATGCTTGACACCTCCATGAATGGGAGGAGTCAGCAGCAGCTTCCTCTATGCCTTCTCCAGACTGGGAGGATTCTGGTTTGGGAAAGGTGGGAGAGTATTTTCCTGCAGCCTAACTACTTTTTTTCCCAGGCAAACAGTTGAGTTGCCACTGCCCACATGAGCCTTCCCAGTCTGGGGAAGACTTAGACAGCAGCAGCAGCTGGACTTCTCCAAGCATGGGAGGAGTCCAGCAGCTGCAGCTTCCCACACACCCTTCCCAGACTGGGGGATCTCTTCCTATGCTTGGAAGGAGTCAGGCTGATGTTGCGCTCCAAGCCTTCCCCAGACTTGAGTGACCTAGAATTTTGTACCAGTTAAAATGACATCCCATCCATGGCCTAAAACGTTACTTCAATATGATGCAACTTAGCAAAGACATAATAGGAATAATCCACTCCCCCAAAATAGAGGCTTAATATATAATCAGGGAACAAAGAGATGATGCGAGTATATATCTGTGGCAGGGCACCTGCAGGGCTTCCCATTTTAAGGGGCTATACCGCAGTCAGCAGGGCAGCTAGCAGGTGCTAGCTAGCCCTAATGAGGCAGTCACTTGATTGCAGGAGGGCCCTGGGATTGGAAGAGGGGGCTAAGCAGCCTCCATTTTAGATCCAGGCCCTCAGGGCTGTGGAAGCAGTTTGCTATAAGCAGCCAAAGAACAATACCAGGCTGAGCTGCTGCTCAGAACACCCTGCAGGCAAGGGAAGGACATATGGGGTCGGAAGGAGTTTCCTGCTTCTGGGTATGACTGAAAACTGCACGCTGATGGGGAAGGATGGCTTGGTGGGACTGCCCATGGTGGGGTAGTTCCCTAGAAATGCTAGGGCAGTTGCCTCCCCAGTGAAAGGCGAGTAGGGGAACCTTAATAACCCCAGCACCCACACCCTGGTGGGTTACCCAGGGTGGGGGCCAGGTACATCTCCGGACACCTGAGCCCCATGGGGTGCAAGACCCTGATAAAAAGTTGAGGCCAGGCATGTCCCTGTACACCTGAGTCCCATGGGGTGCAAGACCCCAGTAGAGAAGAGTGGGGCTTTGGCACATCTCTGGACACCTGGGCCCCATGGGGTACAAGACCCTGGTAGAGAAGAGAGGGCCAGGTATGTCTCCACAGTGAGAAGGCATAGTGGTTAAAGTAGAGAGTGGCTCACATAGAGTAGGGTGCATGAGGATGATGCAAAGTGCTGTGCATGTCTGGTGTAGAGTAGCATCTAATTGGGAGGACCTGAAGTGCTGCACTGGGGGTGTGCTGAGTAGGGGGAGTGAGAACGACCTGAAGTACAGCACATGGGCCAACTCCCCATGAGAAATTGACTTAAGGAGGAAGCCCCAGAAAGGGGGCAACCAGGCCCAGGTAAGTCTATGGACTCCTGAGGTGGCAGCTGGAGCATAAGGCCATGTTTGTATTAGTGTTAAGAGCTGTCAGTGTGAGAGCACAGTGATCTTATACTCCAGTGGGGAGTGAGAGTCCCAAGTGAGATGCTGGAGCACTGGTCATGGTGTGAGGCACTGTAATAAATAATGAATGCCATCTGTGAGGCATAGAAAACAATAAGGGAAGGTCAGAGTTGTGTGTATTGCCCTAGGGATTGGGCATAAAAATGGGCAGCCTCCCACATTTTACATCAATAATTTATACAAGCCATGGGTGGACTGCCCTGGAAAGACTGCCTTGCAAAATTTGGGTGGACTGTCCTGGAAAGAGGTGTGGGCTAACAGAGACCTGGACCTAAGTAGGCAGAATATTAAAATATCAATATAAGTACCATAACAAAAATCGAATGTATTTAAGTTCTGTTTGTGATTGAAAATACTTAAAGGTACACTGTAGTTTCTTATTTTGCGAAGTGGTAGGTAGTGGATTGGAAAATACCATCCATACAAGAGGTAGTAAAATACATAAAAGGCCTCTGCCATCAAACCTAAACAGATTATTAAGGGGTCGCATTTTTAAAACACCAAGCCCAGCCTCCTAGAATGCTAAAATTTTGAAAGAAGTATTTATGCTAAATTGGTTAATTTCTCATGAAGATTTTAGGTTGTTCATTATGAATGAAATTTGCCTTTATTCTGAGAGCTCTCACAAGGTCTGTGTTTCCCTTAACTTGAAGTGATGAGAAAAAGAGGTGTTTTTGTTATTTTAGGACCTGAAATCTATTCCAGATTCAAGATCCAAAAAAGCATGGAAGCCATCTGCTCCTGTTGCTTTCCAGTTCTTTGTGTTCTCAAGGGCTCTCTTGACCATTTCCATTATTTTTTCCTTCATCTTCTTCTACATCTTTAATTCATGCTGCATTGTTATTGTGGTTAACTGGACTGTCCCAGACTTTTCTCCACAACTTGATGGTCTTTTCTGTGTCAGGAAACTCTGGGCCCATTCCTGCAGATCTTCCAGTGACTTTAGGAAATATTCCTCTTTTGTTGACACTGAAGCTTACTTTTTTGTATAGTTTACTTCTGTTGCATATTTTTTTTTTTTGCTGAGGCTGGAAAGATGCTTTGCCTTAGATCTTCCATGACTGTTTTAAATTGCCTGGTTTCCACATGTTTATGATTATTTTCTTCCCAATTTTGATGTATTCCCTTTGGGAAAGGCTTTAAATTGACTAAGCCTCTCTTTCTTTTTTTTTTGCTAAGCTTCCCCCCTCTTCGTCTTTCATGAAGATTGCTTAAGTTTCTTACAAACTGATTGCAGTTAATGAACTATGAGTTTCCATTTCCTTTTGCCCATTATTTCATAGACCTATTGGGCAGCAAGTGATATTAATTGCTGAATCTCCATGATTTTATGGGCTTGATGTCAGTGAAAACATTACTGTTACATTTGAGACTGTTGACCTTTGCGTTTGGTTTTGTGCTGTTTGAGAAAGTTTAAGGACCAGATTCTTTGTTAACATAGTCATCATCTTAAGTAGTATTTGCTACTGCCATATTTTATCCAGTTTCTTCAGTTTTATGTTTTTATCTAGCTAAAACCAATTTGTTCTTCCAGTGACATGTCTTTGACTTGCTACATGTAGCTTTATGGAGGTATACATCTGGCCAATTGGAATTGACATGTTGTTGTCCACTAGATTTGAAGTAGAACAGCAGCCTTGTTTTTCATTTTAATCTATGAAAATCTATTTGGTAATGCTTTCTGCTTTGGTGTATGGGAAGACGGTTCCATTCTTGATCTGGCCAGTTGCATGTACTGGACTACAGTGTATGGCTCCTCCACAGTTTGTCCAAGGTCCTGTATCTCATTTAATACATTCACCCAACAACAGGTGAGAAGCTCTGATCTGATACAGAATTTCTTTTTTTCCCTTCTCCATTTTCATGGATTTTGTGGTGATCTAGCACAGAATTGCTGCAGAACTGAAGAATTGTCACACACTGTTCACATCTATAGCACCGTTTTTACTGCGCCATCATTTAGTATTTCCTTTAGGAAGTACTAAATAATGGCACAATAACAACCATTACTATGCCATGCCAGTAGTGCATGGTTATTTTTAGCCACAACAGTGCTGTAGTGACACGCTATAGCAAGGGAATGCATCGCTACAGTGACGTAGCTTCAGCTTCACATTTTATGTCCACCAATGCTACATTGCCATAGCACAGTGCTACAGTGACATTGTGTCTTGTGTAGATGTGCCCACTGAAAGCAAAAAGCCTCCTGATTTTTCTCTTATATGAGGCCACTGGGCAAGGTTGTGTGGAGGTTTGGAGCCAGGTATCACCAGTATGCAGATGATACCTCATCTTACCTCTCTTTTTTTCATTTGACCAAGAATGAATGAATGAATAAAATTCTTCTAGGTTCGATTATGGTTTGTATGGAATGGTTTGGATAGCGATGATCATGCCTTAGGCAGGGGCTTGGACTAGATGACCTCTGGTGGTCCCTTCCAGCCCTACAGCTACTGTGATTGTAAAACAGTGAGTGCATCTACATGGGATGTTTAACTTCACATTAGCATAGTTTACTTTGAAGTAAGCATGTCTGTCTACACATGCACATGTTGCCTTCAGAGTAAACCTCCCTAATCCTAAGTAAATTTGCTACCTGAAAATGCAAATGCAAACTTACTCCAGATTGGTAACAGTGCTGAAGTGCTCATGTAGATGCCTGACTGGAAGCAAAATATGCTCCCGGTCAGCCATCCTCTAGGATATAGGAGATAGCTCCCTGCCCTCAGGCAGATAAAGGTCTCCCAGCCCAAGCCCCATGATCACAGAGCTCAGGCTGGGAGATAAGGGTCTTCCAGCCTGAGCCCTGTATCCATGGAGCTGGTGCTGGGAGCTCCCTGCTGGCGGAGGCAGGGAGCCTGTTTCCTGCCCAGCTCTGGGAATACAGAGCTGGTGGGTGGGAATAGGCTGGGGAACTTGTTTCTCCCCCCACCCTACTCCATGCGTGTGGAGCTGGGGCAGGAACAAGCTCCTGAACCCCTGCCCTGCATGCCCAGGTGGGGGTGATGATCCTCTGCCCCAACAACAGGGAGCTTCCAGCCCATGCTTCTTGATTTCAGTCATGGAGCAGGGGCTGGTAGCTTGTTCCCATCCCCAGGCCCATGACTGCAGAGTGGGAGCTGGGAATGAGCTTCCCAGCTCCCACTCTGTGATTGTAATTGCAGTCATGGAGCAGGGGCTGGGAGCTCCCTGTGTGGGACAGTTCTCTGCCCTGCTTGGAGCTGGCTGGAATGTGCCCCTAACCAGGACAGTTCCCAGACAGCCCCAGCCTGTGCAGGGAAGCACATGCAGCCTGGAGGTGGCTGGGAACTGTTCTGCTTAGGGCAGTTCCCAGCCAGCTCTGGGCTGCACATGGAGACTTCTTTGCACAGCCCAGAACTGGCCAGGATCTGTCCCAGTCAGGGGCAGGTCCCATCCTCGTGCCTTAATTGAATGATTGTGGCACGGGGCTTGGGAAGAGCTGCAGGGGTGGGGTAGGTCCCAGGACTCTGCCCCAGCCCACTGGTGGGCAGTTAGCAGTGAGCTAGTTGCTTGCTGTCCCACCAGTAAATTAGGGCAGGAGGCTGAAACCTGCCCCCTCCCCCGCCCCGCTCTTCCCAAGCCCTGTGCCAGGGGCCAGGAGCTCCCTGATGCCAGGGCAGGGGGACATTGTCTTTACCCCAGCAGCAGGCAGTCACCTGGGCTCCCTTCCAGCCCCTGGGCTAGCACCCAGGGGCCAGCAGGATCCATTGTAGGGCTACAGGGAACTGGGTGCAATTTTTCTCCCTAAACCCTGCATGTGTAGTCACCTGCCCAAAAACCCTTACTCCAGAGTAGTTTACACCAGAGTAAATTTGGGCCCGAGTAAATGCATGTGTAGACATGCCCAGTGAGATATTGTTTTAGTACTGAAGAACTTCCAAATAAATTTTACATCTGACAGATGAAATGAAGATAAGAAATTGGAGTTTAATGGGTTGAAGAGGCAGATGGGTAACATCAGTATAATTGAGCACTTACAGAAAGTTTTGTAAGGTTAGAAACAGATGTTGCCTGATGTTGCATTTGTGCCACCATAAAATTTTTTATGATGGCACAAATAGTGAGCAAATAGACTTTTCTATCCTTTGTCATGGCACATGAGAAGAAAATCAGTGACATGACAAAAAGTAGTGATAAATTCTTCTGCTTTATTGCAGCAAACATCTATTAGCTCTGGTGGGGCAGTGTGGGCATCCTGAGCTGCCCCCAGACAATCTCCCCAACTTTCTCTGTGGACTCTCAGGATGCTTCCCTATAAGCAGGGAAGTTGAGGTTTTCCACTTATGGAGACATGCCTCGGGATCTCCAGGAGCATGTCTCTGTAAGTGGGGAAATCCCAGGCATGTCCTGGTGTGGAAGCCCATGCCCCTCATTGAGACTCACTTACTAGGGCTGTGCAAAGCTTTGGTTCCTGATTTGATTCGGTGGAGATTCGGCTCAATTTGGTGGCCAAATCACCAAATCTGAATTGAATCAGAGGACCCTTTAATCTCTCCAAATTGAATCGGAACCCTCCGAATTAATTCAGAGAGATTTGGAAAGATTTGGTGATTCAGACATAGATGCAGCTTTAAATGTTTTTTCTACATACCTCTAGGTAGCAGGCGGCTTCTGAATGCTGGGATGTATGGGGTGTCCCACAGAAGTGCATGGGGCTCCCCAGCATGCTCGACAGCAGACCTGGAAATGAACCAGAAACACTTCTGGTCCACTTCTGGGTGCACCATGGAGCACGCTCCCCCGCCCCCCGCATCCTCCTGGCTCAGCGATTGGGACCTCCTGGGTTGGAGGGGGGGGGCACCTGGGGTCCCCCTGTGGCTGATCGCTGAGCTGGGAAGGCATGGGGGAAGGACCTCCAGTGTGCTCCCCAGTGGACCCAGAAGTGGACCGGAAGTATTTCCAGTCCACTTCTGGGTTCACCACTGAGCACGTGGAGGGCCCCGCTGCACTCCTGTGGGATGCTCCATCCACCCCAACATCACAGCACTCACGAGCCACGCTGGTACCTCAAGGTATTTAGAAAAACATTTAAAACTGTGTATATGTCTGAATCGCTGATTCTCCGAATCAGCATCAAATCTTCATATTCAGATTCAGCCAAATTGAATCAGGGACAGTGATCCATATCAATGAATCAAATCACTGTCCCTGATTCGGGCTGAATCTGAATTGTATAGGGCCTGCCTCGCACACCTCTACGACTTACCCAGATCCCCCCACCCCGAGATCTCCAAAGATGCACCTGGGAAAGTAGGGAAAGTCCAGCTTTCCTTGTTTACCCACACCTGCCCACATCATGGCACTGCTCATTTGCTTCATTTGGCAATGTCTCTTTCTAGCCTAAGTTACTAAGCATTCCAATATATGTAAAATAGTATAATACCCTAAGGATTTTTTTTCTTTTGGGAAACTATCTATCTTAATATCCCTCTGCAACATTTGTAATAGTAAAATTGAATATGAAAACCATACCATGCTGACATATTTAACATTCTATATTACTTCCGTAACACCAGCTCATTTTTTTAGGTGCACAGTTTATCCTGAGGAAAGAACATTGTCCTGACTGGGTGTCTCAGTTATTATGGGAAGTCTCTTGCCTTGGTTGTCCTTGTACCTGTGTCTCTCTCCTTTTTTATCTGTTCAATCCTGTTTATTTTAGTAATGTTGGGACTCTGGTCACCAAAGTATTGGTATAGTTTGATGCCAATCATTGTACCAGGCTATAGTTAATGCCTTCTATGGTTGCATATTTCTATTTACATATGATTTATTATACTTACGCTTTTTGCATCTTCACTAATACTTAGCAATTTTAATTGTCAGTTTGGCATTGCCAGTTGGTAGTAGTGTAATATGTCTGAATTTATATTTCTGGGTAAACTTCACAAAGTCACTACACATAACTGTGGTCCACAGTCTAATATTATACAGTTGGGGATACCATCCTCTCTGATATGCTTCCTTATTTGTGATGACTGCAATAGTGACTGACAGTTAACCTGATTTCCATGAAAATGAATAGTCTATAGCTAGAGTACATTGGTTTTTGGAGATGAGGTCTTTTCCAATTTTGCTCTGTCTGTTGATAATATTTTGTATTTTCATTATCGTTTGTTTCTTCTTGACCTCTCTTGTTCCACACATACTGCTTCTTTTTACCTGGTCTGTGATATCCTTGGTCAAGATTAGCCAGTGCATGGTGTATTTGGCTACAGAATTATAGAATGGGGGGTGTGTGTGTGTATATATGCTGTAGAGAGATTCTGTTTGCAATGACATCAGTACTATGATTCAACTGTCCTTAAATATGATGCTATCTTATACATTCAGCGTGTCTTGATAATTTCTTTATGCTTAAGAGGCAAGTGGGCCTTCTTTCCCTGGAGTGGCAATCTGGTCAAAGTAATTAACATGAGTACTTGAAAACCTTTGTCATACATAATTGTTCTTTGATTTTTTTTCCAGTTTTGCCTTGGAAATGGTAGATAATTGTCTTGGTTGATACTTTCTGTGTCTTTGTGTATTTCTATCAGGCTGAGAGAATCATTTTTGTTCAGCTGAATATTTTCATTTTTCAAGACTGCTCTAGATTAGAAGCCAGATAGGTACATCTCTCTCCGTTTTGTATAAACTGTAGGCTTGTTGTTTCTTTAATGTGAACTGAAGGTATCCTGGGGACTCTGGCAGTAGCTTTTTAATAATGGTCTATATAATATTAGGTTTATGGTTACTTTCTACTTGAATGGCGTCCCAAGTTTGAACATATTGGTGACCTTTTCACATGCAAATGCTAGGGCAAGACTTCTTTGTAATTTGGGTATATCTTTGTTGTGTTGGTTATAATACCTTTGATTCCAAAGCTACCAGCTATCCCTTTTCTTTGAGTTACAGATTCTCACTTTAAATCTCATCATATGCTTTCCTCCTAGCTTACATTTTTGTATTCCAGGACAGAATTGTTGATAACCAGCTCCTTGTTAAATGCGATAGGTAAATGAACCCATGCGCCATATGAGTTTCACTTCTTTCTCATGTAGAAGGCTGAGGAAAATGATGGGTGTGTCCACACCATGTTTGGTGTTCCCTGGGTTACAATACTCTCGAACATACCTTGCCCATCTGCTCCTGCTTGCATGTGCCAAACCTTGAAATGGTTGCTTTGGGAGTATTGCCTGCCACTGGTCTCAAGCATGAAAAAGATGGGGAAACCTCCATAGTATAGGAGAAGTGTGCCCCCAGAATGGATTCACTGCCTCATTTCTGAGTTTGGTGTGTGCCAGTGGGAGCAGGTGGGACCTGTGAGTTTGAAATTGACCTTACCTAGGAACATCAGAGGTACTCTGCAGACACTCCTTTTGTAGCTTAGCACATTCATTGTCTTTTTTTGCGCTGCAGCCTTGGCTTTGCATCTGGTATAAACATTTTATAAACCACTTATTTTGACCATTTAGCATTTCATTAATATCCTTGTAATTGGGTGTGTGGCTCAGTAGCAGAAACACAGATATAGGTGGTTTAAAAATGAAAACCTGCCTGCTCAGCGGCAGGCCACCTGAGAGCAATGAGTGCCTGGCATAAAGGAAGTTAAAAGCTCCCCAGGAGCAAGGTTGGGGGCAAAGAGGGAAAGTGGTGGTACCAAGTAGGAAGCACAGAGCTGAGCCACAGTGTCCTCTTTCTGGGTCCGAGGAAGGACTATAGCTGTTAACTGTTTGGTTGTTTGTTAAGTAGAGACTTTGGTTAAGTAGAGACTTTGGACATTGGTTTTCATGTGGGAGTAAGCTTGCCACAAGAAAAATAAAGAACTAAGTGTCAACACGCTACACGTGGTAGAGAATACAGGCACTTGAACCCCAGTACCAGCCAGGAAGAACAGAACCCTGTTAAAATGGCTGGAGGAGCTGCAGCAACAATAGCAGGAGCTGTTTCAACAGCTCCAAAGTCAGAAACAGCAGTTTCAGAGAGCAGCAGAAACAAGTACAGCAATTTTAATGAGAGCAGCAGCAGCAGGAGCTTCTTAAACAGCAACTGGATGCTAGACAGATGCCTACTCTTTTTGGTGAAACACCAAATTCCCTGAGCTTAGAGGGAGGAGTCCTCACAGAAATGGGACTGGCAAATTTATCTGGTAGCTTTTCTTACTACTTTTGAATGGGTGGTGGAGGCATATTAGTGGCTCCAGTATACACGGGCCATGAGGGTGGCCCACTTATTAACTGGGGAGGCACAGGCCACTTACCGGGCCATGGGAGCAGAATTAGCCCAGCATTTTAGGGCTCTCAAAGTGGCTATATGGCCACTTTGAGGGTCCCAAAGTGGCTGGTTGGGACTTACAGAGGAGGCTTATTGCTATTGGTACCAGTCAGATGCTCGGGATCCAAAAGTGTGGCCCTAGGGTATGGGTCAGAAGCTTAAAGACTTATGTACCGATGGCTCAAGCTGGGCTCTTGCTCAGCTGCAGAGGTCATGGAACTTGTGGCATTAGAACAATTCTGCACCATCCTCCCAGTAAAAGCCCAGAGACAGGTGTTTTGCCGCTGTGTGGCCAACCTGGAGAAGCCACATGAAGAGTAGAAGTTAGATTGGGGGTTGAGTTAATTTATGGGGTGGGAGTCAGATTGCCAAGAATTCCAGGAAAGCTAGCAGGCTACAGGCCTGAGGAAGCTGGAGCTCCATGGCAAACCAACTGGGGCTCTAGGGAAGCTTCTGGTAGGGGCATTACCTCTGTCTCCTCCAAAGCCCCAGATGGCAGGCGAGCCTTAAAGTAGAGGGACAGGAGAAGAAGGCCATTTGGCAAATTTCCACAGCCCATGTGGAGGAAGGGAGATGCAGATGATGTGCTTCCAATGCAGGGAGAATGCCCCTAGATGGACTGTGAATATTCCCATGCCTGGGTCTCAGAGGCAAGATGGAGGAGCCTGGGCCTGAGAGGATATGCAGTCCCTGTAAAGATCAGGGATATCCATTTATCAGACTCATAAACTCAGACTCTGGATAAAAGTTTGTACATGAGCAGTTTGTGAGTCTGACAGATGTCTTTGTAGGCAAATGTGCATATATCATGTGAATTCATGGGGATATGCAACATACCCCATAGCACATTTGAATATGACCATCAGGGGACAGGAGGGACAAGTGAGAGCAGCAGTAGCCTACCATTTAGCCCACCCCATGGTGTTGGGATGAGATTGGGGTTCAATGGCCAAGATGATCCAGTTGGCCTGACGAATGGCTAAAGCCCAGGTAGAACCCAATCTCACAGAACCAGACCTAGGGAAATATTTCCCATTTCAAACCCACAACCTTTTGGACTGCAACTCTGGGTATGCCAACAACAGTGCCAAGTCAGGTAGGAGGCCTTCACCAGCCAGAGGCAATGCTCTGGAAAGGGGATCAAGACGCAGTGTTACCTGAATCCCCCTCCTAAGGAACCAGAGGGTCAGAAGTCCTCTAGTACTCATCATGGGGGTGAATTAGGGAAGACTGATTTCATTAGAGATCAAAGGGAGGATCCATTATATGTCCCTCTGTGTGTTTGGTTGGGAATATGCCAATGTGGTCATAGTAGGTGAATGTTTAGTGGCCCAGGACTCCTATTTTGAGCTGCAGAGGGACTCCCTTATGAGGGTCACCAAAGACAAGGTCACTGGGGCCTTGTGGTCTGAACTGCTGGTTCCAAAACAATACCATCACTAGGTGTTGAAACTGGCACATGGCATACCCTTTGAGGGACATTTGGGGGTAGAATAGACAAGGATTTTTGGCCTGGGATAAACTAGGAGATTAAGGACTATTGTGAATCCTGCCCCAAGCACTAGATGATTGCCCCCTAGCCTGCTAATAAGGCCCTACTGGTCAGCATACCATTTGAACAGATCAGGCTAGACTTGGTGGGACCACTGGAGCCCAGTTCAAGGGGATCCACGTTCATTTTGGCCCTGGTTGACTATGTCACCTACTACTGCAAGGTGGTGGTGATCTGCTTGGCATCAGCTCAAAAGGTGGCCATAGAGCTACTACATATTTTCTCTCGGACATTCCTAAGGAGGTTTTAATGGACATGGGCGCAACCATGTACAGCCTAACGTAGCTACATGGTTACTACAGGAAATCTTGGACTTATTGAATGAACCTAGATCCCACTGAGCTGTGCTCTAGTGGTCCCACCAAGTCTACCAACCCATTCAAATGGTATGCTGACCAGGGGGACAAGCACCAGTAGGGTCTTTTGGGTTAAAACTGAATTGTACCATCCCCAAACAGATGGATTAGTCAAAAGATTTAACCAAACATTGAAGGGAACGTTGAGGAAGTTTGTATCACAGGAGCCGCAAAATTAGGATCAGTTGCTGCCCTATGTTGTTTGCCATATGAGATGTTCCACAGTCTTCCACAATCTTTTTGCCCTTTGATTTATTATATAGGAGGCAGCCACGGGGTGTATTGGTAAGAGTCCTGCCAGGTGCAGGTGACTGTGACACAAAACATAATTTTGGAGTTTTGAAGCTGTGGGAGAGGTTAAATTTGGTTGGAGCCCTCACCAAGAAAAATCTCAAAGCACTCCAACAGAAGCAGAAACAGAAATATAATAGAAATTCTTGGCTGAGTGTCTACCAGACAGGGGATAGAGTTCTACTATTATTCCCCTCCTCTGAGAGTAAGTTAGTAGTGTAGTGGCAAGGACCTTTTTAGGTCCTGTGGAGAGTAGGTCAGGTACATTGTGAAGAGCGCCTGGTGGGGAAAATGTGAGGGTCACAGGTATACCACATTAACCTGCCAAATCCCTGGAAGGCACGATAGGTCTGTTTACTAGACAGGCATGAGGCCTGTTCTGACATGTCTACTAGAGACTGGCCTAGAGGTTCTGAATCCCTTCACAAATCTGATAGTGGATCTCAGGCTACGGGAGACGCACAGGCCAAGTCCCGGAGGACTGGAAAAGGGCTAACGTGGTCCCCATTTTCAAAAAGGGGAGGAAGGAGGACCCGGGCAACTATAGGCCGGTCAGTCTCACCTCCATCCTTGGTAAAGTATTTGAAAAAATTATCAAGGCTCACATTTGTGAGAGCCCGGCAGGACAAATTATGCTGAGGGGAAACCAGCATGGGTTTGTGGCGGGCAGATCGTGCCTGACCAACCTAGTCTTTTTCTATGACCAGGTTACGAAACGTCTGGACACAGGAGGAGGGGTGGATGTCGTATACCTGGACTTCAGGAAGGCCTTCGATACGGTATCCCACCCCATACTGGTGAACAAATTAAGAGGCTGTGATGTGGATGACTGCACAGTCCGGTGGGTGGCGAATTGGCTAGAGGGTTGCACCCAAAGAGTTGTGGTAGATGGGTCGGTCTCGACCTGGAAGGGTGTGGGCAGTGGGGTCCCGCAGGGTTCGGTCCTTGGACCGATACTCTTTAATGTCTTCATCAGCGACTTGGACGAGGGAGTGAAATGTACTCTGTCCAAGTTTGCAGATGACACAAAGCTATGGGGAGAAGTGGACACGCCGGAGGGCAGGGAACAGCTGCAGGCAGACCTGGATAGGCTGGACAAGTGGGCAGAAAACAACAGGATGCAGTTCAACAAGGAGAAATGCAAAGTGCTGCACCTAGGGAGGAAAAATGTCCAGCACACCTACAGCCTAGGGAATGACCTGCTGGGTGGCACGGAGGTGGAAAGGGATCTTGGAGTCCTAGTGGACTCCAAGATGAACATGAGCCGGCAGTGTGACGAAGCCATCAGAAAAGCCAATGGCACTTTATCGTGCATCAGCAGATGCATGACAAATAGGTCCAGGGAGGTGATACTTCCCCTCTATAGGGCGTTGGTCAGACCGCAGTTGGAGTACTGCGTGCAATTCTGGGCGCCACACTTCAAGAAGGATGCGGATAACCTGGAGAGGGTACAGCGAAGGGCAACTCGTATGGACAAGGGCCTGCAGACCAAGCCCTACGAGGAGAGACTAGAGAAACTGGACCTTTTCAGCCTCCGCAAGAGAAGGTTGAGAGGCGACCTTGTGGCTGCCTATAAGTTCATCACGGGGGCACAGAAGGGAATTGGTGAGGATTTATTCACCAAGGCGCCCCCGGGGGTTACAAGAAACAATGGCCACAAGCTAGCAGAGAGCAGATTTAGACTGGACATTAGGAAGAACTTCTTCACAGTTCGAGTGGCCAGGGTCTGGAACGGGCTCCCAAGGGAGGTGGTGCTCTCCCCTACCCTGGGGGTCTTCAAGAGGAGGTTAGACGAGTATCTAGCTGGGGTCATTTAGACCCAGCACTCTTTCCTGCTTATGCAGGGGGTCGGACTTGATGATCTATTGAGGTCCCTTCCGACCCTAACATCTATGAATCTATGAATCTATGAGACATTGATCCCAACTCAATGGGCAGAAATAAAGAGCCTCCTGAAGGCGTCTAAAGAGATGTTTACTGTGAGTCTGGGCTGGACTACATTAATAGAACACTGAATTATCCTCAAGCTGTGCTGTACAATTCAAACGGGACACTTGAAAATCCTTGCCCAACTGAGGGAAACAGTAAGACAAGAAGTTAACAAGATGTTGGAGTTAGGGGTAATCAAAGAATCTGGTAGTGAATGGAGTAGCCCGATTGTGTTGGTGCCAAAACCCGTCCACACCATCCTATTTTGCATTGACTTCTGCAAACTCAACTCCATTTCCAAATGTGATGTGTTTCTTCTGCCCTGAAAAGATGAGATGGTGGAGGGGATAGGGAATGCCAAGTATATAACCACCTTCGACTTGACCAAGGGATACTGTTGGCACTGGATCTATGATTCAGAGGCCTTATTCTGATTGGACCCAAACCCTCAGACTGACCATGACATGTCCATTCATTAATAGGCAAATTTTATTGATATACAGTGATAACAGATAAGAAGAATGCAGGCAATGCAAAGTAACCCCCCCCCCCCCCGCCGATTCTATATCTACCATTCCTAGGGGTGTCACAGATGGAAGGTATATTTGGCTAGTATGCAAGATTCACCCTGTGGTTTTTTCTTGAACGTCAGATATCAGCAGCCTGGAGGTCGAGGATCGAGGCTCATTCCCCCTCCCCCCGCAGTGGGGTGGGTGAGACAGGCTGGTGGTATGCCCTCTGTCCATGGTGGGCTTGGGTTCCCCCTTCAGGGACCTTTGCTACTCTGAAATCCCTTCTTTTGTATCTGTCTCCCCTCTGACTCTTCGTTCCTGGGTACCATTGACTGGTTTCCCTGTGGTCGTCATATTGTCCGTGTTCTGTCATGTCAGCATATTCCTTTGTTTTCCAAAGCCATCACAAGCACACATCTTATTTTGGTCTTTCCTGGTGTCTAAATTTGGTTCATACACCAAAACTGGAAATCCCAAGGGCCCTGCAGCTGGTCACTGTGACCTAGCCAATGTGGCAGGGTCCCTTATTTCATATTATAGAACAGTGTGGTGCATGTCTTCAAGTTCTCAGGTGTACACCTGCTTGCCCGTTGGCCTCAGACAGACACAGTGTCTGCTGGTTCCAGACAGAGTGGGCCTTGAAGGAAACTTTGTCACAAATATGCTTTTTGAAACCAGTTAACCCTTGCCATTCCCCTGGACCATTGTTGTAATGCAATATCTACTTTCCCTACAAGCCAATTCCCAAAAGCAGATCTCTAAATATCATTTTCTAGCCATCAGATACTGGCAAATCCCTTTGGATTCAGTGTCTTGGGAGATATAATAGCCTTTGCGACACTCTGGAAACTCTACCACTTTAAGGTGTTGCCTTTCAGGCTGCACTGAATCCCAGCAACCTTTCAAAGATTAATTAACAAAGTACTCTGCCTATACTGGGCATATGTGGCCATCTATCTAAATTATGTAATAATATTTACCAATATGTAGTCAGATTACCTCCAGCAGGTAACAGAGTTTCATAGTGCTTAGGGTCGGAAGGGACCTAAACAGATCATCAGGTTTGACCCCCTGCCCCGGGCAGGAACGGGTGCCACTGTCATATCACCCCAGCCAAATAGCTGTCCAGCCTACTCTTGAAGACCACCCAAGGTGGGAGAGAGCACCGCCTCACTTGGGAGCCCATTCCAGGGCCTGGCAGCCCTAACTGTAAAGCAGTGCCTCCTGATGTCCTGCTTGAAACATCTATCTAACAATTTATGGCCGTTATTCCTAGTAACCCCAGGTGGTGCCTGGAGGAACAGAGCCTCCCTCAATTCTCTCTGGTCCCCCGGTGAGTTTGTAAACAGCCACCAGATTCTCTTTCAGCCTTCTCTTGTGGAGAATTCATTAAAGAGGTCAGCTTTTTCATTTGCTACAATCACCAGATTGCCAAGCCCATCCTGTAGGGTCCCCAGGTTACCTGGTGCCTTCTTCTTACTCTCTATGTATTTGAAAAAGGACTTTTTATTATCCTTAATTCTGGTCACTAGCCCTAGCTCCATCTCAGCCTTGGCCTTCCTAACCACCTCTCTGGAGTCCTGAGCAGTGGAGGTGTAAAACTCCTTGGTGATAGCCCCTTGCTTCCACTGTTTGTACGCCTCCTTTTTTGCCCTCAGGCATCTCTGGATGCCTTTGTTGAGCCATGGGGGCTTCTTAGCACTCCTGCCCTTGGTGCGCAATAGGACTGACTCCCTTTGAGCTTGGAGGATCGTCTCCTTGAGGAGCAACCACCCGTCTTGGACTCCCATCTCTTTGAAGCTCCAAGACCCCAGTGCCTCTCCTACTAACCTTCTTAGCTTACAGAAGTTGGCCCTTCTAAAGTCACAGACCTTTGCCTTGCTGCTTGCTTTCACCACCCTGTACTGGATAGTAAATTCCAGCAGGCAATGATCACAGCCGCCCAGGTGGTCGGGTACCCGCAGACCCCTCACCAGGTCATCGCCTGTGGCAAGGACCAAGTTCAGCAAAGCATTTCCCCTGGTGGGACTATGCACCTTCTGGGTTAGGTGGAGGTCCTGTATCCCAGCTAGAAGCCTACGTGAGTAGTCGTACCTGGCTGACCGCTCCTCTCAGCAGATGTCTGGGTAGTTTAGGTCACACATGACAACCACATCCCTTGACTTTACAGCCTCTGTGAGCTGACCTGAGAATTCCAGGTCCAGCTCATCCCTCTGATGAGGTGGTCTGTACTAGACACCCACTATCAAGTCCCTTTCCCTATGCCCCCCCTTGCATTCTTACCCATGGTGCCTCATTTTGTCCCTCCTCCAATCCCATCTTGATAATTGAGGAAGTGTATTGCTCTTTGATGTATAGCGCTACACTCCCCCCCTCCCCCGCTTTTCCCTGCTCTGTCCTGCCTGTACAGCCTGTATCCCTGGATGTCCACTGCCCAGTCGTGTGTAGAATCCCACCAGGTTTCTGTGAGCCCCACCAGGTTTGGGTTTTTGCTAGCTAGCAGGAGGGCGAGTTCCTCCAGCTTGTTCCCCATGCTTCAAGCATTTGTATAGAGGCATTTGAGGCCTCCTGTAGGTGCCCAGGTTTCTAAGTCTGTCCTGGTCCCTGTCACTTTCCTGGGTACTACCTTTGCACATCACTTGGCTTGACGGTGAAAGTATTGCAGTCAATAGTATTGCAGAAGTATTGTAAACAGTAAAAACAGTAAATAATAAAACAGAATAGTAAAAACAGAAGTATTGTAGTCAGCATGAGTGTCTGGTCTAATAGCGAACCCAGCTAAGTGTTACTTGAGGCATACAGAGACCAGGAGTATATACTAGGCAATGGGAAGATCAGGCTCCTAGTCAACAAGATAAAGGCCCTAGTGGAAGCATGGATGCCAACAGCTAAAAAACAGGTGAAATCATTTCTGGGCCTGGCCAGCTACTACTGACACTTCATTCCATGATTTACAGCCATTATGGCCCCACTGACTGAACTGCTGAGGAAAAGGAGCACCACAAAGAATTCAGTGGTCACCCTAATGTGAGGTAGTGTTTGGGGCATTAAAATGACTGCTATGCAGTGCGCCAGTCCTGCATATCAGGGACTTGTCAAAAGAATTTATATTACAGGCAGATGCCTCAAACCAAGGCTTGGGGGCAGTGCTCTCCCAGGAATTTGAGGATGGAGAACATTCCATTCTGTACCTCAGTAGGAAACTCCTTCCCATTGTGTACCTCAGTAGGAAAAATATACTGTGATAGAAAATAAATGCTTGCAATTAAGTGGGCAGTTAAAGCCCTCTGGTACTACATCCTAAAGGCGTATTTCCATTTGGACCATGCCCCTTTAACATGGCTTAATTCCATGTAGGAAGCCAACTCCTAGTTGACAAGATGGTATCTGTCTCAATAACCTTTTGATTTTACAATATACCCCCATCCCGGGTTGGCACATGCAGATGCAGATCTTTTCTCCCATGGTGGGGGGGGGGAGGGGGTATTGAAAAAAGGGAAGAGTATGTCCCATACTGGGAAGGGGGATGTGTAACTGGCTGCATTGCTCAGTGTTGGGATCACAGCTGTGGGCAGTTAAAAACGAGAGCATGCCTGCTTGGGGGGGGGAGGGGGGAAGGGAGTGGCAGGAGAGGAGCAGCTGAGAGCAATGAGTGTCTGGCCAAAAGGAAGTTAAAAGCTCCCAGAGAACAAAGCTGGGGGAGAAAGCGAAAAGGGCAGTGCCAGGGAGGGACATGAGCTGAGCTGTGGTGTCCTCTTTCCAGGTCTGAGGAAGGACCATAGCTGTAAGTTAACCCTTTGTTAAATGTTTGGTTGTTTGTTAAGTACTGGTTTTGTTATGGTGTCACAAATTCAGGTTCCAGGGGTAGCTGTGATGCCCCCTTGGTCCTTTCCCTGCTCCAGCTCTAGGATATCCTCCCTTCTCACTCGTCTGCCATGCCTGGATGTACTTATTTGATCAAAAGTGAGGCTGCCTAATGGGTCCTAGAGCGAGCTTCAGTTCCTCTGACAGCCAGCAGGTCCCTCCCAGACCCCACTGGTCTCAAGCCTGCCCTCATGCTAAGAGGTCCCTTTCAGTCAGACTGTGCACCTCAGGGCACCTGTAGCCTTAATGGCTATTCATGTCCTCTGACCTACCCTACAGCTGTTCCTGTGCTTTACAGGTGTTACTGTACAATCACTTCTGTCACGGTGGGGACCTTTAGGAGGGCTGTGATCTCCTCGAGATCCCTCGCTCCATGTCAAGGCCGGCCCAAGGCACCCTCTTATTCTCGCCCGCCACGTCTTGCTGGTAAATATAAGGTTGGGAGGCTGCCTATAACTCCCTGGGCATGGCTACTCGGGACCTCTGTCCCCGTGTGTTCCTGGACCCCCTGGGGTCTCCCGGTGTAATGGGTGCTCCCCAGGCACCCTAGCCTTATGGGCTACGCGTGGCTCCTACCACCCCTAATATCACGCCCCAAGCCTCACAGATGTAATAGACGTTGGTGTGTCTGCATGCCCGCTTCCCGGGCCCTTCTTCTATAATCTAGCCCACTCTTGGGCCTTCTCTGCAATAGGCTAGTCCCCTCTGGGATGTCCTCTCAATCCACCGGTCTTTTAGGCCCACCACACCACTACCCTCTCTGGTACGGGCTCACCGTACTGCTATCCCCTTTTGCCGGGGACAACCGCAGCACCTTGCCCTTCCCCTGGGGCGCTGTGCTGCCAACCCCTTTGGTTTGGGTCCACCGCAGCACCCTGCCCCTGTCCTGGGTTTTTCTGCAGTGCTAGCCTTCACCCGGGTCTACTGCGCCCGTCCTGGGCTTCTCCGTAATTGCCCCTCTCGGGCTTCTCAGTAATCGCCCCTCCTTGGGGCTGGGGTCTATGCACCCCGCAAGTGATGCCCTTGCTGGCGTCTGCTGCGCCCGTCGTGGGCTTCCTAATATGGCACTCCCCCTCTTCGGTGCTCGCCGTGCCCACCTCGGGCTTCTCAATAGACCAATATGGCGCTCTCCCTCTTTGGGGCTCGCTGTGCCCACCTTGGGCTCTCTGATAAAAATCACCCCTCTCTCTGGGGCTGGGGTCTATGTACCCCGCACACAACCTGGGGCTGTGTTCCCTGTCCGCAACCCACTGGTTGCACTCGCAACCCACTGGTTGTGCTCCTCACTGTGAGCTGCACCTGCACCGGCGCTGCGCCCTCACTGGCGCTGAGGTCCCCATACCACTGGGGTACCTACGAGAATAATGTGCCCTCTTGGCGCTAGACTGCGCCCTCACTGGCGCTAGGGCACCCCACCCCTATGGGGTCCCTATGAGAATAATGTGCCCTCTTGGCGCTAGACTGCGCCCTCACTCAGGCGCTGGGGCACCCCACCCCTATGGGGTCCCTATGAGGCCTCCTCCAACCCCTACAGCCTCGCCCAAACCACCAGTGTAATACCAACACTAACCAAACAAAACACAAGCCTCCTGGCTGTAACTTAACTTAAGGCTGCCTGGCTGCAATAACATAGCTCCTGCGCCACAGAGCCACCATCCTTCAGTCTGCTCAAGCATTACTTGTATCTTAGCCCCATGAGCTCCTGCCTCTCTGGCTTCTGGCAGGGAACTGCCAGCCTGGCCTCAGCCCTAGGCTTTATAAGGGCCAGGCCCTGCCCCCTACAGGCAGCTGGCTCCCCTTAGTTGCTCCGGCAACCCGCAGCTGCGCTCATTAGGCTCTGCCAGGGCTCTCTCCCTGGCAGTTTCTCCTCTCTAGGAGCAGGCACTGAGGTGCCCTGCGACAACTTCCATATCAAGAACTTGGCCATCTCAGCCTCCACCCCTTTTTTCTAACTGGGCCTTCTAGCCCAGGTCCACTATACTGGACCTGACTTCTACGCTCCAGCTCTAGTCTTGATAACTTTGGTCCTGAGCTTTCTGGCCCTATCTCTCTGCTCCTTTGGGCAATGAGCCTGCTTTGGCTCTGCCAGGGACCTCTTACCCTATCTCTACTCTGCTTTGGGTCCTGAGCCTGCTTCAGCTCTGTATGGGCCTGCTGGCCCTATCTCAGCCCTGCTGTGGGTGCTAAGCCTGCTCTGGTTCTGTCGATGCCCCATGGGCCGTGTCTTTTCCCTACCTTGGGCAATGAGCCTACTGAGCCTGCTTTGGCACCATCTAAACCCCTTGGCGGGGCTCAAATGCTCTTGTGCCCTCAGGTACTATTGGGACCTCTGACAACCCATGATAGTCCGAACCCAAACTGCTGGTTTAAACAGCAGTGAAGGATTAAGCTCACTGGCTACAGCTAAAGATTACCAAGCCCATTGGATGTAACACAATCCCACTGGCATTAAGTCCCAGACATTGACAGTAGCTTACTGTCAGGGCAAGAACTCTTCCCTTTACCCTGCGTTGTATCCCTCTGTAAGCCATCCATGTCTTAATGGCAATCCCTAGGGCAGCTCAGAAGTGAACCAGGCATTCTCCTGCAGTCTTCCTGTGGCTTGCAGGGCTAGTCTGCCCCTCTGGCTCAAACACTGGGCTTATAGGATACCTATGCCCAACCCATTCTAGTCAGGTGGTGCCCCAGCCACCCATAGTTGTTCCTCCTCAGGGCCTAATGCTGCCCAAACTAGTCCCTACCCTGTTGTCCTATTGCAAAGTGTGCCTCCAATAGGCAGTCATAGCCCTTTGTCCTTAGCTTCCTATTCTCTTGTAGCCAGTTCACTCTAGGCAGAGATCTCCTGACAGACAGTAGGTTCATCCCTTAACTTTAACAAGCAGCTTTCTCCCTAAGCAATACTATTTCACTGCTGCTTCACTCCTTAAGGTAACAAGAACCCCAGGCTTCTTGTTTCATATGGACATTGGTTTCTGTGTGGCAGCAAGTTTGCCCCAGGAAAAATAAAAAACTTAGTGTCAACCTGCTACAGACCTCTGTGGGTGAAAACTCAATTCTCAGGGACAGTTTGCTTCTTGGATGTGGTGCATTTTTCCTTGTGTTTTTTTACATTTTTGTTTTTATTTTAGGCAAACCATATTTAGCATAATTTCTCCTGCCCCGATAACTGCATAGGAACTCCACGTATGGTGCATTTTCAACTTTTCTTCATTATGCTCATCAGCTTTTCATTTTTACTGTGTTTGCATCTGGTAGGTAGGACTATGGAGTATTCTGATGTGGGGATCATTATGGGTGGAGACAGAAGTGCAGCTTCTCGCTGTAACTGTGAACACTTTACAGAAAACGTACTGAGTTACAGTGATCCTCTGGACTAAACAGAAGTTCACTGTTTGTTCCAGGGGGAGGGGTATCTAGCTGCTGGCTGCCAATCTGCACCCAGTTTCCCCTAGCAACAGCCCCTCCTCTTTCCCAGCCTGTCCTTGTTTTCAGAATGGGAGGGAGGAAAGGGAGCAGAGGGAGCTTATTCTAAGGGTTCCCCAGCTGGAACTGGAGGGTGGGGTGGTTGAAATGGAGCTCCCCCACCCTGGGGGCTTCAGTGGGGGTGAAAAAAAGCCAGATCAAGCTCCATCCATTGCCTTTCCCCCCTCCCATTCTGAAAACATTGACAGGGTAGGAGGCAGTGCAGATGCAAGTTACAGAAGATGCTCTGTTTTGAAATGTCTTCATTTGAACCTTCATGGAGCAGCAGGGGCAGGGAAGCATGGAGTTGTGCCCCTCTCTGCTGCCGGATAGGCAGGGGGTGCCTGGCTGGTGAGGGGCTCCTGGGGTTAAAGGTAGCAGGGCAGGGAGCCCTGAGCTCGCAGTGGGCAGCCCTCATTCACTCACATCCCAGTCAGCTCTGCTTTGACCATACCACTAGTGGGGTGGGGGGGGGGGAGCGGGACTGCTTAGGCAGAAAGACATTGTTTTGGGAACAGCTATCAGTTTAGGGGTTTTTTTATTCCTGGAAGGGAGGAGTTTAACATCTGCACACAGACAAAACAAGACAGAAAGGTTTTTTCTTACCTTAAAACATTTTAAAACACATAGCATCAGCATCTTTTTCTCTCTCTTCTTAGTCAAGTAAGAGGCCTGGTTAAACTTATTTCCACAGTTGCCAGAACCAGGATTAGAACCGGTGGACTAGAAAGAAGCTGGCTAAGGAACTGAGGCTTGGGTTTACTTCAGATCAAGTGGTCCCAGGGTTATTCGAGGTCACTAGTGCAAGGGGAAAAAAAAAGCCTGATGGCAAGGAGGAGAAAGCTAGGAAAGAGAGAGAGAGACAGAAACCTGGGAGCTTGGGGCTGGAAACTAAAGCAGACAGCTGAGATATTGCGGGGGGTGCACATAAGTGATGGCAAGGAGGAGACAGCCAGGAAAGAAACTGAGGCAGAAACTAAGTTGCTCAGGGGAAAAGGCAGTGGGGATAAGACAGTGGCAAAGAAGCAGGGGGTTTGGAGGCAGAGAGGAGCTCAAGACAGGTGTTGGAGGTAGCAGTGAGCCAGAAGCAGAAGAGGGAGAAATGAGACAGAAGTTAGAGGGGCAAGGAGCAGAGATTGGAGCAGGGCCAAACTATAGTAAAGCAAAACCCAACTCAGGGGTCCAAATAACAGGTTTATTAAACAAACAACACACTACACAGCCCCATGAAGGTATTAGTTCACACACGCATGCTCACACAAGCACTCACAATGGCAGCAGGAGAAAAAGACTCAATGGAAGGGTTGGAGTCCAGGTAGGGAAGAGAAGCAGAGTCCAAGTCCTTGGTTGAAGAGGGGATGGGGGTGATAGCTACCTATCCAGGCTAGAAAGGGGTCTTTGTCCAGCAAGTGTTGTCCAGAGGGGGTCACCGGCAGGGCCTCTGGGTGGATAGGTGGTGTGGCATGGTGCTGGTCCAGATGGAGAGGGTATCCCAAGGAGTCAGTCTTCACTACCCCTTTTATGGGGCAGACTACCTCTGATCTCCTATGGGAGGGCCTGTTCAGGCAAGGTCAGTCCTGTCCCAGAGGGCTCCAGGTGTTCTTACTGAGCGTGTGCAGCCTTGGCACAATGGTGGGTTGCGTCATCTTTTGTTTCTTGAATGCTGAGGGTGGTTCCAAGGGCTGGGTCATTGGTCCAGGTATTGGTGTTGATGGTTTGGTCATTCAGAGGGAGCTATTTTTAGACCTACTGCCATTGTCTCTCAAGCACCCTCATTCATCCCCATTCATTCAGGAACCAAGTTACACAGGAGGGGTAGGTGTGAGTCATGGGTGACACAACTAGGCATGGGGATAAGATGGAGGCTTGACATTACAAGATGGAAACTTTACATGACTTATGCTAACTTAATACATAGGCCTAAAACAGTAATCACACAATATAAAAGTAGTAAAAAAAAAAAAATCAATGCAAAACATAATAATTGTCACTTATAAAACAGTAGCTATCTATATCAAAATAGCAGGGCACTTATTTGCGAGGAGGGGAGAAAAAGATAAAACTGACTACCTAAAATAAAATGTTAAAGTTTATCCTATATCTTAGCTTACTTATACTTATCTATAGGGAATAGAGAGGGAGAAAAAAAGTCAGAAATGATTGGGGAAGGGAAGGGAATGCATTTTAAAATAAAAAAAAAAAAGAAAGACTGGGGGGTTTTGCTACACACTGATGCATTGTTCCAATATCGGATTGGTACTAAGATGAAGAAAGTTGTCTATATTGGCTATCGACCCCATGGGGCTGATAATTTAGCTGAAAAATGCCTATGCTGCATGCAGCCACAGCACAGCATGAAGCAGAGCTGGCAGCATGGAGAGCTGCCTCCAGCTGGTAAGTTGGAAGGGGAGGGGGTAGGGAAGGGGCATGGGGGTGCATATCAATGCCCCCCGCAGTGAGGAGTCGTCAGGGGCAGGGACAGATGCTGCCGGGGGGGGGCGTGGCTCATGGGGTGGGTGCAGCTCCCGCTGCTGCTTGTAACCTGGGAGAGCGGGGGCGGCGGGGGGTGCCCTCAGATCTGTGGGGCATGGGGCAGGCTGCAGCTGCTGGGGGGACCCTGAGCTGGCACTGCATGGGGCTCTTCTTGGTGGGGGTTAGGCTTGGAGCAGGCTCTGGCAGCACTGGGAGGAGGCTGCAGCCACCCCAAATTTCACCCTAGTTGTATTCTCAGCCGTGCGCCACTGCCTAGTGCAGCCCTAGCTGAGTGCTTGGCCTCCATCCACATGCCAGGAAAAGCCATAGCTGCACCAGGCAGCAGGCGGTGGCACTGGGAGCGCAGCTGCAGCTAAATTTGGGGTGGCTGCTCCTCCCAGTGCTGCCAGAGCCTGCTCTGAGCCCAGCCCCAGGCAAGAAAAGCCACACACAGTGCCAGCTGCAGTCTGCCATGCAGCTGCAGCCTGCCCTATGCCACACAGATCCAGGGGCACAGGCTCCCTTACCCCCGGCATCCTGGGGTGCAAGCAGCAGCAGGAGCTGCCCCCACCCCATGAGCCGCAGTACCCCCCTACCCCCCACCTGCCCCTGCTCCCTCCCTCACCACGGGGGGTATTGATCTGCCCCCCCCACATCCCTTCCCTCCCCCCTCCCCTTCCACCACACCGGACTTAACACCTGGAGGCAACTGTATCGGATATTAGATCAGTATTGGCCGATATGCCTTCTTAAATATTGGCTATCTGTATCGGCCCCAAAAATCTCTATTGGTGCATCCCTAATATTTGCCCTATAAAAGTCTTCACACTGTCAAAATCGTTTTTATAAACCTGCTTACTTTTTCGAGCAAGTCATTTACCTTAAAAGGTCTTTAAAGAAATCATTTATATTTTATTTTAATGAGGCTTGCTGGCTCTGGCCTTTCTATATTTGGTAAGAAAGTTGCTTAAACATTGCCAGATAACTGATTCCCAAATTAATATAAATTACTTTTATATTTAAATGATTAATTAAATTAGTAAGTAGTGGTAGCATCAAGTGGCCCAGACTATTTTACATAAAACCATTTCACTATTCACAGAACAGGGGTTCAAGGAAATTTGTAATGTACTCTTTCCTTTGGTCAGGCCATGGAAATACTGCCAATTCAAGAAGTCTGATATCATCATGTCCCCATCCCCCAGTGTGAATCTGCATAGTACAGAAGTAGATTACTGAGAGTTCTGTTTTTCAGTGTTCTTTAAAAAATTTAAATTGCTTTTTTTTTTATTCTTTACCTGTGCTTCCTTCTAACAGTCACTCTCAACCTTTTTATATTCTGTGCATCCCTCATTAGTTTTGAGTCACCCCTCCGTATCTTCTGTGAATTGAGTGGCACCTTGTTTGAAAAAACCTAATATATAGTACAGTGCTTACTTCCTTGCAGAGGAGGCAGGCAGTGGTGAGTGAGGGAACAGCTAGGATGGGACTAGCCTGAGCCTATGTGCTTATCTCCTCACACCTGGAGGTACCTTCCAGAGGACCTCATGGCACCCCAGGATGCCAAACACCTTAGCTGAGAATTACTGTTCTAATTAGTGGGTTTCTCAGTCTCATGAAAATATTTCCTCTTTGGGAAATTTAGAACATTTTCCAGAAACTATCAGCTTTTCAGTCTTTCTTGGTTCTTATGAATACAAAATGGCTAAACTGAAGATCCTTATGTCAGGTCATGGAAAAGAAATTTAAATAGTTTTATACATATGCAGCTGTTTTAAATTGGAAGCTTGACACCAACATTTTCTAGTTCCAGTACTGTATTTGTGGTCACAATCTCCTCAGTATGTGAAAATGAAATACTGTCGCTGTTATGATTGTCATGAAGGAAATTCTTTGGTTTGTTTTGGACTAATGTACTAGGATTTTCTATTTTTATTCTTCTGTTTTGAATATGTCTTGTTCTTAGCCATTAGCATTTAATTTTAATATTATTTTTCTATAAAATTGGGGATAGGATTTTAAGAAGTGGTTAGTATAGCTCTTCTGGACCTTGAAGTCACCAAAAACTATCTTATCAAAATCAAAGATGGCAAGAAAGACAACGCTGAGCACTACTGAAAACCCCACCATAAAAATCTTATTGTATCTTACTGTATCATACTGAATCAGCACTGACGCTAATAAGAAATAACTGATCTCAAAATCAAATAAAAGTTGTAGAGGCAGATCTTCAGCTGATGGCAAATGTAATCACTTGACTGACTCCAACAGAGCTGTAACAGTTTACATAAGTTGTAGAGCTGGCTCTTACACATATATTATGAATACTGTCCATTGGGCTTGAAATTTAGATAATTTCTAAGGGCCGTATATTCACTAAACAGATTTTTTTACCAGAAAGTTTCTCAAGCTTTTTAAAGAACTATAGAAAACAGTTCTTCAATCTGACCTAAAACCTAAGATTATTAGATTTCCTTGAGTTGTGCAATTTGTGGTATATTTCTCATATTCCATTGCATACACTTTAGTGCCTTTAGTTTTAAAAGAAGCAAAGTTTTTCAGTTATATTTTTTAGTAGATCAACTGCATAGCTGGGAGTGCTGTTGGACAAGCTTTTGAACAGTAAATGCCCTTTATCAGGTCTAAAAGCACTGTATCTGCTCTGAGGAGAATACTCCCAACACCCACCTCAGCAACCAGAAAAATGCCTTTACCCACCAAGGACACTTCAGCAGAGAAATAGATCATGTGTTTGAACAAGCCAAAAAATATACAGCAATAACTTACTACAGTGCAAAAAGAAACCCCTAGTTTGCACTCCCTTAGTTGTCACATTCCATCCCATGCTAGAATCTATAAGAAGGATCATCAAACAATTACAGCCTATAATAAAAAAAAAAAATTAGACCTTAAGGGAAATATTCTCAACTCCTCAACTCCTGGTCTTTAAGCAATCCCCAAATCTGGTCCAGTGCATTAGAAGCAAACTCCCCTCTGATAAACAGATTGCAAATGAGACTCAACTATAGCTGGTGTGAAAAGGATTTGGAAATGGTTTTCAGTTCATGGGTGAATATTAGTGCAGGGTGCCCCACAAGTTTTTTATAGTACTTTTTAGTATTACATTTATTTACGTCTGAGGCCCATAGTATTATACTCTGCTCATTCACACTCTCTCTCTCTCTCTCTCTCTCTCTCTCTCTATATATATATATAACCAAAAAACCAAATGGTGTGACTTAATGTGTTGCAAAAATTATTCACATTAAAAAAAACCAACCAAGTCTGTATGTGTATATACATTTTATACAACTGTGTTTAAAGTAGCATCTGTGTATATCAAGGACTAATTTGCGAGTTAAAATGCATGTATCTGGCTGCATCAATTAACTTAGCAATTAAGTTCTGTAGCAAAGTATCAGAGGGAGATCATCTTACAAAAATCAAATCATGTTTTGTACCAGCAGCAAATAATCATATTGTAGTTGTTTTACTACAAAGCCTACTGTAATTTTGTTGGCAAATTAAACTATCACTTGCCTTTCTGGCACAAATATTGAACATGCTGACTACAATCTATAGATTGTAAGTAATACTGTGATTTGAGTTGTTTACACTTTAAGAAGCCGAAAAATTCCACATCTTCCTTCCCATTTCTATTTGCCAGCTTTATACTAGGTCTGCAAATCAAATCAAACTATGTTTTACATCATCTGCTTGCCGGTCTTAAAGGTACACTTGGATGGAAAACTAAAATGCTCTTTTCTTTCCGGCAAAAAGAATGTCCTTTGACTGGGCCTGAACTTTTCAGATACAATCTGCTCTCTCCTCAGTCACCATGGGCCTCTAATTATAGCATTAATAGCTAATGCATTTGAATTGAGGTATGGCCTTAGGGATGTGCAGCAGTGCATTGTCCCCTTTTTCCCTGGCTGCTTCTTTCAAGACCCTGTCATTGATATTCTTTCATGCTCCAGAGTTAGCTTGATTTGTTTTGTGCCTGCTCACTCAGTCTTTCCCATCACCTTTCTAAGCAATTGTTTACTTAGTGCTACTGTGCTACATGCCATCAGCCTACTCTCAACTTGCTACCTTTGCTTCTTAGTAATAAAACTTGATACACTTTTTTGCCCAGAAAACACTTTCCCCAGCCTTCTGAGGCTACATACTCAATCTGGGAAACATCAGTGGTCAGGTAGAAGTCAGAGGACTGTAGAGATTTCATACCAGCTGAGTATCTGGCCCATCATTCACTAGAATTTTTCTAGTCTCCTCTAGGACATGGACAGTTGCATCTAGTGGCTAGGCCCAAGGTCAGGAATGTGAGTCCAAAGCCTGTAGTAAGGGCAGGGTCACAGTTAAGGTCTGGAGCCAGTGGTCAAGACAGAGTCCAGATGTCAGACATGATCAGGACCAGGCTAGGGTCAGGGAGTCAGATTTATTGTAAGGAACCAAACCATGTTGATGGATCTAGAATCAGGAATCCATGAGTCAAACCAGAGTCATAATCCAGAGTAATTCAAGAGTCAGAAGCCAGACGTAAACATCAGGGTGTAGGGGTGGGATTGGCTTCCTGCGAGCACATCAGCCAATGACTCCACCAGAAGGGTGACTTATCCCTAGTTGGAGTATCTGTTGTAAACCTAGATGCATGGGGGGTGTATTTTGGGCCCTCCAAAGGCTGAAGACCCACCCTCTTCCTAGACATTCAGACTGTGAGAAGTTTTGGTGGTTGATTCAATTCGGAGGAGCTTTGGCTCGATTTGGCGGCCAAATCTCCAAATCTGAATTGAATTGGGAGACCAATTAAAAGCTCTGAATCAAATTGGAAGCTTCTGAATCAATTCAGAGAGATTTGGAGATTTGGAAGGCTTGCAGCAAACAGAAACTGAGAAGAGGGAGGGGGATGGACTGATCTTCCATATACGGAAAAGGCTGAGGGGGGGAAAGACGACTCTGATATTGACATCTGTACCTGACCAGTGACTGTGATCTTTCTCTGAGTTCCCTTCCAATCACAGTACTCTGGGGGAGGGACTTAGAAACAACGTATAAAGCTGTGTCTGAACTTATCTGTGCCTTTTGTGAGCTGTATCTCTCTTGGAGCAGCAACGTCTAAAAGGCTTAGTCTTTTGCTAGCTAGTCTCTCTTCTTGCCTACAATCCCTATTATTATCCCTATCTGTTCATTTCAACCTATTCTTTCCTCCAAATCCTCTCATTTGTTCATAGATTTCATAGACATTAGGGCTAGAAGGGACGTTGGGAGATCATTGAGTCCAGCCCCCTGCCCCAAGGGCAGGAAGTCAGCTAGGGTCAAAGGATCCCAGCAAGATAAGCATCCAAACGCTTCTTAAAGGAGTGCAGAGTAGGTGCTTGCACCACCTACCAGGCCTTGGGGGCTCGGACAGTAAAGACGTTTTTCCATATGTCCATCCTAAAATGGTCTTGTAGGAGTTTGTGACTGTTGGATCTTGTCATCCCTTGGGGCACTCTGTTGAACAGGCGTTCCCCCAGATCCTGATGCACAGCCCTGATGTACTTAGGCTGCCACCAGGTCACCCTTGAGCCTGCGCTTTTTCAGGCTGAAGAGTCCCATGGCTCTCAGCCTCTCTTCATAAGGCCTATTCTCTTTTCCTCTGATCGTGCATGTGGCTCTGATCATGCATGTGGCTCTCCTCAAGCTTCTCCAGATCCTTCTTGAATTGTGGAGCCCAGAATTGGATGCTGTACTCCAGCTGCGGCCTCACCAAGGCCGAGTACAGCAGGAGGATGACATCCTGAGATTTACTTGGGAAGCACCTATGGATGCAAGCCAGAGTTTGGTTTGTTTTACCAGATGCAACGTTGCATTGGTGGCTCATGTTCATCTTGTGGTCAATCATGACACCCAAGTCTCTTTCGGCCTTGGTGCTAGTGAGCGTAGCACTGCTGAGCCTATAAACATGCTGCAGGGGTTTTTTTTCCCAAGGTGGAGTACCTTGCATTTTTTGGTATTGAATGTCATCAAGTTTGTATCTGCCCACTTTTTGAGCCTATCCAAGTCAGCCTGGATCTCCAGCCTATCCTCAGGTGTGGATTCTCTACCCCAAAGTTTGGTGTCATCGGCAAAATTGGCCAGTCCTCTTCTGGCACCAGTATCCACATCATTGATAAAGACATTAAAGAGCCATGGACAGAGCCTTGGGGAATACTACTAGTCACGGAGTGTCATGATGATTCACTTCCATCAACCACCACTCTCTGAGCCCGGCCTCAGATCCAGTTCTGTATCTATTGACCTGTGATATAGCTGAGGACACAGTTGGCCAATTTTTTGCAAGAGAAGATGGTGGGACACCAGATCAAAGGCTTTTTTAAAGTCCAGATATATGATGTCATTTTCTTCTCCCTTGTCCACGTGATATGTTATCTGGTCATAGAAGGAGATGAGATTGGTCAGGCAAGACCTACCCACAACAAACCTGTGCTGACCATCCCACAGGATATTGCCATCAGCTAGCTTGTCAAGAATGGTCTCTGATAATTTTTTTTTTTTTTTTTGCTGATTGGCCTGTAGTTTCCCAGATCTACTTTCCTCCCTTTCTTGAAGATGGGCACTACTTTGGCCTTCTTCCAGTCTTCAAGTACTTCACCTGAGCACCAGGAGTTTTCAAATATCTTTGCCAGTGGTTGGGCTATGACTCCTGCCAGCTCCTTAAGTACACTGGGTTACAATCTGTCAGGATCTGCTGACTAGAAGGTGTCCAGCTTCTCAAAGTGTTCCTTTACAAGGTCTACACCGATGCTGGGTATAAATTCACACTCACCCTGGCCACCCCACATCATGCTAGGCAGGGCAGTCACTTTGGGTTGATGAAAAACCAGTGCAAAGTACCCATTAAGCAGGTTGGCTTTTCCCTAAGTGTCGGTTGTCAGTTGTCCCATTTGGTTTAGCAGGGGTCTAATGTTACCCTTGCTTTTCTTCTGATTCCTCACAAATCTAAAAAAGGACTTTTTATTGTCTTTGATATGTGTAGCCAGGTGGAGTTCCAATGCAGCCTTGGCTTTCGTGGTTTGCTCCCTGCAGGTACGGACCAGTGCAAAATAATCCTCCTTTGTGGTGATTCCATAAAGGATCTTCCATCCTTTATAAGTCTCTCTTTTTTGGTTTAGGAGGTTCATGAGTTCCCTGCTGAGCCATGGGTGTTGCTGTGCCCTTTTGCTACCTTTATCTGACATGGGGTGGACATCCCTTGTGCTTTCAGGATTGCTCCCTTAAGGAGCGACCACTCCTCTTGGACTCCTCTCCCTGTTGAGCCATGATCCCTTAGGGCCTCAACAACAAGCCTCCTGAGCTTATCAAAGTCAGCTTTCCTAAAGTAAAGGACTTCTGCATTGCTGACTGTCTTGCCAGCTCCGCGATGGATAGTAAAAGTGATCAGCTCATGGTCACTGTCTCCCAGCTTTCCTTCGATTTTTAGGTTGCTGACTAGATCATCCCCTTTAGCCAGTACCAGGCCCAGCAGCACTTTACCTCTTGATGGTCCATAGACTTCTTGGGTCAGGTGGAGTTCATTTACACATGTGAGGAAGCTTTGCAACCATTTGGATTTGTCTGAGTGCTCTTCCCATGAGTGTCGCAGGGTACTATGGTGCTTGCTCCTTTAAGAGCAGAAACTGCCTGGGGAGAGAGCCCAAAGAGCCAGACAGAAGCCCACAGGTGCAGGCTACCATGGCAATAGGCTAATGATCAAATTAGCCTGCACCTGCACCTGGTCAGCTGACTGGAAAAGGCAGGACCCTGGGCCCATATAAACCCCAGGGCTGGGACTAGAGAGTCAGTCCTCTGCCAGCAGCCCAGAGACTGCAACTTCCCGATATGCTGTGCTTAGGGCTAATGGGCTTCAGGAGCTCACCAGGTACCCTTGCCTACTAGGCATGTAGTGCCAGGGAAGAAGTTGGACTCTTACAGGGGCAGAGCACACCCTGAACTTTTGTGTTATGTTATAGCCCAGGGGCTCCTGTTTTGTTTGCTGTTTTATAATACTGGAGGATCAGGTTGAGGCTATTGGGGAAGGAGGAGGAGGGCTCATTGGGGACCCACTATAGTGTGGGAAACCCCAGCACCAGTGTGGGTATGGTATTCAGGGGTGAACAAACCCCAGTGCCAGAGGGTGCAGTGACAAGGGGGAGAGAGGCCCCCAGTGCCAGGGGCACAGTGACAAGGGGGAGAGAGGACCCCAGCATCAGAGGGCACAGTTGTGGAGGCTGGATTAAGCTGAGGCTGCAACTCAAAGAGACAACCTTGATATGACATCTGCGAGGCTTGGGGTGTGGTAAAGGGGAGGTTTTGGAGCCATGCATCTAGCCCATAAGGCTGAGGGTGTCCCGGGAGGCACCCATTTTGAGCAGGATCCAAAATGGGATACGAGAACTCATGAGGTTCAGTGGTGTCCAGCAGGACCCTGTCCAGACGATAAGATCAAGGACAGCCTCCCTATATTATAATTACAAGCAAGATGTGGCAGATGAGAAAGAGGGTGCCTGCTGGGCAGGACTGGCATGGTCAAGGGGACCTAGGGGTATCATGGCCAACCCTGAGGACCCCATCCCGTGACAATGAGATGTCTAGGTAGTTGAAGTCTCCCATGACAACCATGCACCAAGAGTGTATAGTTCCCTGGTGAATTCCTGGTATAGCTTTTGTTCCTGGTTAGGGGATCTGTATTAGACTCCTAGCATTGTGTCCCCTGTGCCATGTTCCCCATGTATTTTAACCCAGAGGGTCTCTAGCCAACCTCCCTTGGTGCCAATGTCAGCTGCAGGGATGTGTAGCTGTCCTTGACATAGAGAGCTACTCCCCCTCCCCTTTTATTTGCATGATCTTTCTTGTACAGGGTATAGCCATCTATACCTGTGGCCCAGTCATAGGTGGAGTCCCACCAGGTCTCTGTTATTCCTATGAGATCTTAGTCATTCTTGTTTAGTTGGAGGACCAGTTCCTCCTGCTTGTTCCCCAAACTCCTGGCATTGGTGTACAGACATGTAAATGCTCCATTGGAAGCCTTAGGCTTCCTTGCATTCCTAGGAGATCACCATTCCAGGGCTGGAGTAGGAATGGATTCCCTTGGGTGCCCTAACCTGTTGGTTCTGTAGTTATTGCCTAGAGGGCTTGCTTTGGTGGTTGTCCACCCATCCCCTGGCGGGCTTAGTTTAAAGCCCGGTTGAGCAGGTCAGCCATTCTGGCTGAGAAGAGCTTCCTCCCCAGTGAAGTGAGGTGGAGGCCATCTCTTCCCAGCAGACGGCTGCCTCTCTCACCAAAGAGTAGATTGTGATTGTGGAAGCCAAAGCCCTCACAGTGACACCACTGCCACAGTCTTCAGTTGACTACCTCGATCCATCTCTCCCTCCTCAGCCCATGACCTGTAACTGGGAGGATCCAGGAAAAAGCCTCCAACACCTTAAGCCCAGCTCCCAAAGCCCTGTAGTCATTCATGACCCAGCTGGGATTGCTCTGAGCCATGTCATTCATGCCCATGTCGATAAGGAGCATTGGGTAGTGGTTGGAGGATTGAATAAGCTTTGGGATCTTCTCTGCTACATCCTGGATCTGGGCTCCTGGGAGGCAGCATACCTCCCAGGCTAAGGGGTCAGGGCAGCAGATTACTCCCTCAGTCCCCCTCAGGAGGGGCCTCCCACAATGACCACTCTGCGTTTTGTCTTAGGGAGAGTAGGGATGGTAGCTGTTGGTGAACCTCCCTTGCCAGCAGGAGCTGACAGCTCTGCAGGATCTACTGGGGCTGCAAGAGGTTAATAGGTGTTGCAGAGCTCCAGAGGGGTGGGGATCCTGGTGCAGTGGGTCCTGGGGCCATTGACCACCTTGGTCCAACCCCCTGGCTGGACAGTGTGGGAAATCCTCAAGTCCGCCCTTGTCCTGGAAGGTGACCTTGGTCGACCCTTGGCCTTCATGGGTTAAGGGTTTGGCAGTAGGAGTTGATCTCCTGGTCACCATCTGTGATGGCACTCAGTCTCTGGACTGTGGTCTGGAACTCCTCTATATAGCACCTTAGAGACTCCAAAGTGGAGCAGACCTCACAAGGGAAGGTGGCCATGCTCCCAGTTCCACATGCCTGGAATCATGCCAGGCAGCCCCCATAGCCAAGAGCCAGAGGCTCCATCTGCGTGGAGCCCAGAACCATAGGTTCTGTCTGGGTGGAGACCTCAGAAGTACCAGAGGGGGAGGTCTCAGACTCCAAGGGGATCCTCGAGGTGAGGTGTGTGCCCATCTGCATTGTACCGGTGGTAGTCTGGCTACTGCTGTGACAGCCTACCCTTGGGGCTTACTGTCAGGGCCTCAAGCCCTCTTGCTTACCCTCCTGTGTATCTTAGTCTGTCTTGATTCTTTCATCACTGTGCAGGAAAGCAAAACATATATTATACACATACACACATTTTGCAGCATACCAAACATTATGAAGCATGCTGAAAAGGCAGGTGACAGGTCTTCTGGACTGGAGGGAGAGGAGGCAGAGGGAGTACTGCAAGTTCCCCCTGCCCTAAACATAGATGCACCCTCTTTCCTGGCAGCAATGAGTCTTCTGCTGCTAGTGGGAGCAATGAGGTGGTAGCAGTGCCTGCACCTGCACCACCATCACTAACACTACTAACCAGCAGCATGACATTCTCCACCCTAATTTGCTTGAGCCATCCAGTGCCAGAGGAGGAGCTAGATTTGGAAGCAGAGGAGTTGAGGCCCATAGTGAAGGAAATTCCGCACCCCTCAAAGTTCTCCTAGAGGCAGGTCTCTTTCTCTGGATGGCACTTTGGAGGAGGTTGTTGGAGCAGGTGGCTCAACTCCTCCTGTTTCTGTGCCTCTGCCTGGTGAGGAGGGGGATAAGGCAGGATCCCCACCTTCAACCAAGAAGCAGGAGGGTAGTGTAGTGCAGGATCATTTTGAGGTGGCAGATGATTCCAGGTATGCTACCTGCCAGCACTGCTGAAGGCAGATCAGCTGGGGCAAGGAGGTGAAACACTTCGCCACCATGGCGATGCTGCTGCATCTCAGGAGGCAGAACCCCCTTGCCCTTGTTCCTCCTCAGCCTGGAACCAGTGGGGGCATGCCCAAAAAGCAGCCCCCCTCTTTCTCCAAAGCCCCCATCCCCAAGAAGCAGAGGCAGGCCACCCTGGACTAGTAGGGGAAAGGCGTAGACAAAGGAGGGGAGTGTTCTGAAGGAGAGCAAGGTCACCTAGAGCATTGGGGAGATGCTTGCTGTGAATGGCCAACCCTTCTCCTTCGTGGCCCCATCCTACCAAGTGTTTGCATGCACCACCTTTAGCAGGACAGTGGTGCCCTCCCTGTATGAGGCATGCAGGTAGTACTTGATGGAGGAGCTGCGGAAGGCAGGGTAGCTTTGCTCTTTATCTTGGACATTTGGAGCAGCTGGGGTGGAGATCATGCCTACCTCTCCCTCACAGGGCACTGGTGCGATCAGTCAAGCCAAGTGGGCTCTCCTGAAGTGGAGGTGATGGATGAGTCCCACATGGCAACCAAGATCATGGGGGCCATGAACTGCATGGTGGAGGTGTGGCTTACTGGGCAGGGAGAGCTCACCTGCAGGTTCATGGTCACCAACAATGGGGCCAATATGGTCAGGGTGGCACATGAGTTGGCATCTGCTGTTGTGGCACACAAGTTCCACCTCATAGTCAGGGCCGCCTTGGAGGGGGACAGGGCTTCTGGTGATGGCGCCATCACTACCAGCCAGCTCATTTTGTAATGCAAGAAGATGGTGGGCTGCTTCGACCAGAGCATCAAGGGGGGCAAGATGCTGCAGGACAAACAGGCAGAGCTGAGCATCCCACAGCACAAAACCATGCAGGATGTGGAGACTCGGTGGAACTCCACATACCTGATGCTGGAAAGACTGGTCAAGCAACAGAAGGTCATCCATGAGATGGCCTTGGTCGGGGAGGTTGGGATCAGCATCCCCCTTAACAAAAGGGAGTGGGATACCATCTCTTGGTAGTCTTGGTGGTCCTCAAGCCATTTCTCGAGGCCACCGAGAGCCTCAGTGCTGGTGATGCTCTCCTTAACCAGGTGATCCCTGTAGTGAAGGAGCTTGAGAATGAAATGAAGAAGTTCCAGGGGATTGAAATTCCTGGCTGGGGCAAGCCACTTTCACCAGAGGTGCAGGCACTGATGAAGCAGCTGAAGGAGGGCTTAAAAAAATGGCTGGATCCATTGCAATCCAGTATGGTCCACATGCTGGCGGGCATGTGTGACCTGAGGATGAAAGGGAACATCAGCAGCAAAACCCTCTATCACTGGATGGAGGTGCTGGTGAACAGAGTCAGGGAGGCAGATGGGCAGAGGTGGGGGGTCATGGAAGAGGGGGATCCACTTTCCCATGCCAGCACTCCAACCACAAGCCAGTCTCTTCCACCACAGCTATTGCCAATGTGAGCCATGGGCATGGCTTCAATGTTGGGGTCCAGAGGCACCAGACCCCACCATCAGGCAGGTAGTATGGAGGCCTCAGTGGCTACCTATCTCACCGAGGATGTGGAGCTGCTGCACTGTGATCCCTTGGCTTATCTGGCAACCTGCAGCCAGGTGTGGCAGGATCTGGCCATGGTTGTCCAGGAACACCTGTCCTGTCTACCAACCAGTGTTCCAAACGAAAGGATGTTCAGCATTGCTGGTGATGTTGTGACACCCCACCGCACATTCTTGGATCCTGGTTTGGTGGAACAGCTGGTGTTCCCGTAGGTGAACCTCCCGCTGCTGGGGTTCCCCACACTCCACATGAAGACGGAGTGAGTGCCACCCTCCTCACTCCATACTGATTTGCTTTTTTTATTTGCTTTCAGAACCTTGAGGTGCACTTTCACAGAAACCCCTGCACCACTCTGCCTGAAACGTGGCAGGCCTCATGCCCACATGAGGGGCTACCTTCCCTGCTGCATTCATCCCACTCTGCCTTAATACACACAGGTGATACGAGTTTTGCTTTCCACAGTTTGAGATGCACTTTCACAGAAACCTCTGCACCTATCTCCTTGAAGCTTGGTAGGCTTCATGCCCTCAGAAGGGGCTACCATCCCTGCTATTTTCATCTGAATGTGCAAAGCAATGACAAACTTATAGGTATTTTAGTGATTCCCCATTATAATCTATGACCGAATCTCTGAATTGGCGCCAAATCTTTGAATCCGAATCAGCCAAATCGAATCAGGACAGTGATTTGAATCACCGAATCTAATCACTGTCCCTCTGAATCTGCCAAATCTGAATCCGAAGCAAATACTTGCTGCTTCGCACAGGCCTAGTAGACATGTACCATTGATCTAAGCTATACTATTTGCAGCCAGGGAATAGGTCATCTCCAGCTGTTATGCTGAGTCATTGGAGTTCCCATACTGCATTAATTCAAATCTGTCTTTACTCTTCCTATATGGCTAGCAATTTAGTTCACCTTTTATGATCATGCTTATTAAAACTCTTTGGAATGCTGGGGGCTATTATTGCTGCAGGAATCAAGTGCATCTGGTTACTATGGCTTCATTGTACATACTACAAAGAGAATAGTACAAAGAGATGGAGAGAAGTAAGAGGAAAGTGCTTTAAAGTATGTTACAGGAAACGAGGTGGAAGGATATAGTTGTCAGTTGTTCTCAACGAGGTTGCAGGTCTGAGAACCTGTAGATGTTGAACATAAAGAGAGGAAATAGAGGTAAAAAAGAAACCTGCAAGAATATATTTTTACTAGCTACAGTTTGAACTACAAAGAGGATGAAGATGAAATGAAAATTTGCAGGGAATTCAATGAAAGGTATTATTTTGAGATCTTTGAATGAAATATTATAATTACTGTGATTACTCCCTTATCGCTGAAGATCCCAGAATATCTTTTCTGAAGCTCCTTTAGAAATGAACATGGATGGCACCAGTGACGTTTTATAGAAATGACTGAAAAATAAGGGGCTGGAGCGGACTGATTTGGAGCCTAATGTGCTCCTCCAATCCCCTGGCCAGTGGAATGGTCCCGGGCTGCCTTTCTACCCATTGCATCCTATGGCTACTTTAGCATGTAGCTGGATCAAATTCTTCCCCATTAGTTGTGAGGATTGGTAGAATTATAAACATGGTTATCATCATCAGCTCAATACAGCCGGTTGAGCTTATCACTTGAGAGAGAAGGCAGTTTTTAGAACTGAATCATTTAGGTTATTTTCATGAATAGATATTTCCCATTTAGTGTGTCATTTCCCATTATCTCATCTACTAAAAGTCTGTGCCTCAAGAAGCCATGTTTTCCCTTTTTTACACATTGGATCCCCAGGGAGGATACTTTCCATGATTTGTGGCAGTACTGGTCATACTACCTCATAGATGTTAAAGTACTTTTAAATGTTTTTTTGCAGAGTTCTGTTATCCAGATTTATTAAAAAATCATAAAGGGACAACAGTTCTACAGTATCACTGTAATAATATTAATCAGAACAGGCAAGAATAAATTTAATAAATAATTCAGCATTATTTATTTTGACTACTTGAAAATGAATTTGCATTGGGTATTTTTAACACAGTATGTACTTCATTATGAAAGGAGATTCCACTGAACTTGGAACTTTATATAACTACATTTTGCCCTTCTTCTATAGAACATAATATGTAGTAACATCATCTTCTATCTTTAAGTCCTCTGATGCATGTTGTGATCTAATGCTAAGTGTTTAGGTAGCATTTTTACAAAAAAATGTGTTTAAATTTGTATATCATATGTAATTAAATGTTAAAATGTAAGATTAAAATGAATAGAGTTTAGCAGGTGTTTAGAGGTTGCATTAAAAGACTTACCAACAGTTAAGAATATCGAGATGCTAGAATATTTTATATAGTGCTGCAGCTGTTAGCAGATATTTTGACCACTGTTTTATAATGATAGTATTGTGCAGCTATTAATGGGTTAATAGTGTAATCTGTTTCTAAGGCAAGATTACACTAGGGAAAGAAATGTATTGCCATTAGTTGAAATGAGTTCTGCATTTCAGGATTTTATACAGACTTATACAGTGTAGCGATATCATTCTAAAAATGTGGCTAGATAAGAAAATCACCATGAGGCAAGCCTCGTTTTGAATGTTTGATACTTTGCAGTAACTACCCTTGTGTATATTTGGCTGCACATGTGAGAGAGCCTTCCTCATTTTGACTGAGGGGCATGAGACTTGGCAGTTGCTGCAAGATAAGTGTGTGCACATAAAGTACAGTGTGTCTAACATACTGTAAAATTTGTCTCTCCCCTTAGTATAACATGCACATTTAGTCAGACAACAATAGTATCCATCTTTAAGAAGAGCAATAGGAGCAATTAAAGCATTATGGGCTGTAACTAAGAAAACCAAATAGCTTTCTTATCCTGAGAACCTTATACTAGCTACAAAGGTATCTGAGAAAAAGGAAACTCTCACTTGACAAATGACATGTGAACAGAACACACATCTGCCCTTCGGTGTGGGGGACAAATCTTAGACCAGGTTCTACCATTTTTAAATTAGTCTGTGTGCCGGATTTCTGTTGTGTTATGGGTATAGACTGGTTTTGTGTGCTGAACTTCTATTCTGTTACAGGTATAGACTATTTTCTGATCACTTATACCAGTAAAACTGTAATGTCTGTATCTGGCCATGGGGTTCACTTCACTGCTGAAGTTGACTTCACTAACTTCACTGGAGTTGTGTTTAATTAGTTGGTACTAGGTTCTGAGTTTGCCTGTCTGCATGGGCATAATAGAAAACTTACCACAGTTAATACGATTCCTCCTGTTAGTTTAAAGTTGAAGTATCTTATAATGGTAGGGAAAGGAAGGGTAATGTTTAAGCTCTGGCTCACCCCTCACTTTTTATACCAGACAATAGCTCTAGCTAGGAGCAGATTGTAATACTAACTGCATCATATCCAAAGTTGGTGAAAATTTCCCTACTGCCTACATATAGGGTGGCCATCATAAAGGACATTTCTGCTACTATGTCCTCTGTCCTCTATATTGATACGAAACCTGATGCCTTTATATCATCTATTTTTCTCTTCAAGAAAAAATAGAGTACATAAAGGCATCCAGTTTTGTATCAATAGAGGACAGAGGACGACCGGACTGTCCTCTATGATGGCCACCCTACCTACACAGCCTCATATAAGAGACCCACACCTGTCAAAGAGTAGTTCCATTTGGCAGCTGCTGCTGCTGCAGACGAGGGCCACTGTCCCTCCCAGAGCACAGGGGAGAATTGTCCCTGGCCCTCAGGTTCTGTATGACCATAGAAAGCATGTTTCAGTAGAGAATGTACATAGTGAAGAAGTGCCATACAAGGGAACCATAGTCTTACTGTGGGGATTTTAAATCCAGAGCTTTGTAGTTTTCTTTGAACAATTCATTGTGACATCTTTTTGACCTTACCAGGGCTTTTTTTTTCTGAAGTTGTTTTTATTTTTATTCAAATAAAAATATTAAAGAATAGTTTCCCAGAGGACAATCCTTACACTTCACTTGCTGACATATATACTTGCTTGCCTCTTTTTGGCCAACCAATTATTTAAAAACTGGAAAAGGAATTATACAACTTTTTTTTTTTTTTAAATCTACAGTGTTGAGTGGTGTGTCTGAGAACAGTATCTGTAATATTAGGCAATGCAGCAGTTGCTATGGTAATAGCCCTTTGTTTTGAACACTGTAGATAACATCCTTTAGGCTGCAAATGACCAGTCTGTGTATTATAGGTATCCAGAGATTGATCTATCTTATATACTTTCATTTTTGCAAAATGCATAATATTTCCCTCATCTATCCTTAACTAAGTGTAACAGCCTCTCAATTACAATTTCTATTTTTTTAAATCAATAAGGGGCCCTTTCTAGCTTCTAAATTCTGTAGAAACATAGGACTAAATTGAGTTCTCAGTTACATGTGTGTAAATCTGGACAAAATCTATTGAAGAAAGTGAAATTATTTGAGACTGTAAGACAACATAACTAAAAGTGAAGGCTGGCCCAGAGAGAGAGGTTCTCCATTAGAGCAAAATGCAGGGGACAAATTCAATAAATGTTTTCCCAGAAAGCAATGGACTGATGGCCTGTGTTTTGTGTAATTTGACAAAGAAATGCTCTTTCTATCCAGTGCAAACCAGAAAGAAAAAAGTGTACTACCAAAAAAAATGTCCAGCAATTGTAACTTTGAGACTTTGAGCACCAAGATGAGCACAGTCACTTTGGCTGTGCTCTGTTGCTCCAAGATACCTACCCCATACCTGATAGCTGGGATAGGAAATAACATAGGAACCACCAAGATAGCTCCTATGCCACATTAGTCAGGCCACACAGAATGTCCCATTGAGCCTGGTTAAGCAAGCTGTATAACTGCTCTGTGTTCAGGGTATTTAAACATTAATGCAGACATAAGACCCACTTCTGCAAACTTTCAGTCATGTTCATACTCCTTACTCACCTGGGTAGTCCCTCTGGAATCAGTGTTTTAAAGTTACCTTAGTAACTTCCGAGCTACTTAAAACAGCAAATACTATATCCACGTAAATAAAAGTTTTCAGGGCAAGCCCCATGAATGATTGGTTACTCCTGAGACTGGGGGGACACCATTTGTATGCGGCAGCATTGGCAGCAAGCGGGGACCACGTGCAGACAGTGGCAGGGGGTGGAGGGGTGGGAAGCGGTGAGCGTTGAGCAGGGACTGCCCGCAGATGCCAGCAGCAGCAGTGGAGAGGATCGGGTAGTGAGCAGTGACCACCTGTAGAAGCCGATGGCGGTGACCAATCTCGGGGGGCACGTGCCCCCACCCCCTCCATGGTCCCTCTCCGAGTCACCTATGGCAAACCCAGTATTTACCAGTCCCAGATTTTGTCTTTTTGGGATAGCAGATTAGTGGACAATTGCACCTGCATATTGCTTTTTTTTTTTTAAAGGGAAATGCCCCTGTAAACTAATATTATCTAGTTGTTTATATTGCCCTGTGTTAATATATAAGTACTTTAGACTTTCTCATGTAATGACAATAGGATGTGGACAGACAATCTTTCAAAGTACTTCAAATCCCACTCTAAATTTGGAGTGCTTCAGCACTGTCCAGACATACAGGTGAAGCACTTCAAAATGGTTTTGAGTATAGGCCGTGGAGAGCTCTGCACCTTGAGAGCTGGAGAGAAAAGATACTAGCATGTCTATCAGACCTGGGTCTCTGGAGCCTCCTGAGGACTCCCCAGTGGACATAAGGGCACTCTGTGGCTGTTTGTCCCCTTCTGGCTTCTCATGATTATTCCCCTTTATTTTTACCCTCTATTCAGCACTGGTGAGGCCACATCTGGAGTAATGTGTTGAGTTTTGGGCCCCCCACTTCAGACAGGATGTGGACAAATTGGAGAGAGTCCAGCAGAGGGTGACAAAAATGGTGAGGGGACTGGAGCACATGACTTATGAGGAAAGACTGAGGGACCTGGGCTTATTTAGTCTAGAGGAAAGGAGACTATAATAGCAGCCTTTGACTACTTGAAGTGGGGTTTGAAAGAGTCTGGAGCTGTACTCAGTGGTGGCAGATGACAGAACAAGGAGCAACCAACTCAAGTTGCAGGAAAGGAAGTTTAGGTTAGATATTAGGAAGAATTTTCTCACTAGGAGGGTAGTAAAACATTGGAGCAGGCTACCCAGAGAGGTTATGGAAGCTCCATCCTTGGAGGTTTTCAAAACCTGGCTAGACAAAGCTTTGACTGGGATGATCTATCTGGGGGTGGTCCTGCTTTTAGCAGGGGTTTGGACTAGATGACCTCCTGAGATCCCTTCCAACCCTAACTTTCTATGATTCCATGATTCATGGTGCTGGCTGCTACTGTGAGCCTGGTCACTTTCACCGTGGGCACACTCATTATTTATAGGAGTCACCCTATATTTATTATCACCCTTGGGGTCTACGAATGGATACTTATGGTCTTATTGACCAGCTGGGAAGTGGTGTTCTCCCTGTCCTGCTTCAGGAAGAGTCATGAGATACTTGGGTATGCTTTGCATCCTATTCTAGTTCATCTCTCAGCCCACCATCTCTTGGCTGGTGGGCAACAGCATGGCAGGAAAGACATGACTGAGGCACTTGAAGGGCACCTCCTCAAGATGTGTTACCTGCTCTGCACTGCTTATGGCAACATGGCCAAGGATGATGCCATACAATACACCATAGAGGATGGATGGCCTTCTGTGGGATTACCTGAAGTCCATGGAGTGGTGCTCATGGCTAAGGAGTTAAACAGAGACTGGTGAAAGTGCATAGTCCTGGGGATGTGGGATAATGAGCAGTGGTGGCAGAACTTGCAAAGGATCTGGGCGACCTCCATGGAGATCTGAGCTGAGCTGACTTCATCACTTAGAGGTACCAGCCTGAGAGCATCCTTTGCCATGGAGAAACAAGTGGCCATCCAATATGGAAACAGGGCATCCTATTAACCTCCAGTCTGTGGCCAATCACTTTGGTAAGTCCACAGTGGGATCAGCTGTCTGATTGTTGTGCTGTGCAATTTCATGCAGAGAGTACTGATGCAGAGTTTATTCTCCTGCAGACAATCATTGCTGGATTTGCTTGCATAAGCTTTCCAAACTTTATTGGGGACATGAGTGGCACTTACATTGCCATCCTATTTCCTTCCCACTGCAATGAAGAGCATGTCAACCACTCGTGCTATTTCTCCATCATTCCGAAGAGTATTGTGGACCACTGGATATACATATGTGGACCACATACCAGGATCTGGTAGGTCCATGATGCCAGGTTCTTTAGGAAGTCTGGCTTGGTGTCTCTTATGATGCAAAAGGAGTTTTCTTGAAGGGCTTTCATCATTGAGGTGGAAGGTGTAACTATCCCCTTTCTCTTCTTGAGGACCCAGCATACCTGTTCGTCCCTTCAACGAAGCCTTACACTGAGCATTTGGCTGCTGGCAAAGAACCGTTCAGCTACTGTCTCAGCAGGGTCTGCACAACTGTCAAGTCCACCTTTGGGTGTCTCAGGACACAGTGGAGGCCCCTGGGGTATGCTTGGCTGACACCAAACACTAAGTCCCCCAGGTGATTATTTTGGCCTGCATTGCACAAAAATATAATAAGTTTTTTAAAACGTCTTAGAAATCTCCTTTTAATATATCTCCATTATTTCTGCATTAGCCATTCTGAGCCTCTCTGGATGGAATGGGATATAAATCTAAATAATAAACAAACAAACATATACAAGGCCAAAAGAGCAGCCTGTCTGGAGGACTGAACAGAGGCAGGTCAGTGATTTGGGGTATGTGTTACTGGAGCCTGAGCCTTTCACATCCAGCTACTGTCAGAGGGTGCTGGTTAGAGATGCCCTGGTAAACCACTTCTAGTGGTGCTAAGGCATGAAATGGGAGGAGGGCACAATTAAATAAAGACTAAAGGAGCCATGGGGCATATGTGATTGCTTTGTGAGCCTAAAGAACTTTTTATTAAACAGTGGAAACAATGAAAAATGTGTGTGCTTCCTTAAGTAAACTATGGCAAAAATGCTTATAAACTGGAGATGGGGAGAATGTGTGGGGGGGGGGGGGATGTCAAATGAAGATTGGGAAGAGGAACAGATGACAAACGGTCAAACTCAGGCCTGCTAAATGGGTGCCTGAGGAGGTGGGGTGATGCATGACCACTGAGTGGGTGAGTCAATGTGGTTGAATCCCAAGCCACCATCTCTTCTGAAAGAACTGTTGCAGAATCTGTGAAATTGCTAACTCTCTTCCAACTCTCTGCCTCTTCAGTGAAAGTTATATGTAGGAGGAAGGGCAAAGGTCTGACCCTGGGCAGGGGTTCAGTAATAATGCTAGGAATAATCCTGATATAATGGGCTGTTTTCAAGTGATGGTGTATGTAGGACTGGTGAGGCAGGGGTGTTGTAAGGTGCTGTTGAGGGTAGCTCTTGGACTGGAGTGTATTTCTGTGGGGCTGTTTCTGGTAACCATGACCCTTCTGAGAGCTGGATGGAGACAGCTGCTGGTAGGCCTTTCTGAGGCTAGCGGCTCTGTGATGTTGAGGGTTGGGGACAGAAGATCTCTTCATGGCCTACTGTGGATGGGACTGGGCAGGAAAACCATGACTTTGGTAAGGCACTGGTTCAGGCAAAGGGGAGTACCCCTGACCATGGTGTCCTGCCAGTGGAGGCTGCTTTGGGTAACCCTGACCCTATTGAGGGTATGGCTGGCTCAGGACTGCAGTGAGATGGAGCTGAGTCTGGAAAGGAAGGACCTGGTAATGGGGGCAACTTAGAGAGTTCTCTGAATGCTTGCAGTCAGCTTGCTGAACTTGGCTATGAGTGAGTTGGATGTCTCTCTCAATGCAGAAGGTGTCTAATAGCGTCTCCATAAACTGACTTCCTCACCATGTCCAGTTGCTCACTGATGGTCTTATGTTCCTCTCTTCTGAAACACTGCCATCTGTCATCCCTGCAAAGTGCTCCACTTTACCTAGTGTGTGTAATGGTCCTAGTGAATTCCATCCTTGCCTTCCATGCCTCCACAACAGGAGCCCTCCTTTCTGATGATGCAGCCAGGTCAATTGGTATCTCTTCCTTCACTCATCATTTTCTCTTTCTACGCTATGCATTGTATATACTTGCAGTCTCAGGCTGTGGCCTTGGGACTTACTTGCCTAATATTATGGAAGCTCCACTCATCAGGTGTTGATCCTGAAATGACAGCAGATAAAAACGCATCCCTTTTTAAACTTGCACAATATTAAGATAAAGGAATGAACTCCCTAATTTGTCTCCATGGTCCATCTTGGAAGTTCCTTCACTTTGGCTCCTGGCTCCCAAGACAGTAAGTCCCAATATCCAGGTGCTCTGGGACAGGGAAGGATGGTAACCCTCCTGTGCCTGCCTGTGCTCTATTAGGCATTCCCAAGCAGCCTTTGCCTGGGTAGTTGATCTGGTTTGTCCTGAGCCTGTGGGTGGGCCCCAGAGGGTACCTTGGCTGATGTCAGGAGACCCCCTTCACTCATCTGCCATGACTTTGGATGGATCCTCAGTGGAGGGGGTCTCCTTTGAGGGAGCCTCCAGGGTAGTCACGCCTCTTGGCGGGCACTCACGGGGCTCCGACCTCCCCTACACTCCGGCCAAACGCCGCCTTCAGCCGCGGGTCTTCAAGGCTTGCTTTACCACTGGCCCCTACTTGTTTCTTTGCCTGGACTTCCCGTTGTTCGCCGGTGGCGGGACCTGGTGTCCTGGGCCGGGCTTCAGCGTGAGGCTGAAAGGCTCTTAATTTCCACCGCCCTCATCTGTATTCTAACACCCTCTGTGACACCACGTGAAATACCCACCACCGTGATTGCCTTAGGGGTGCAACCATCAGGCCAGAAGGGGTCTAGAAGGAAAGCAGAGTGACTCAGCCCATGGGGCCCTGTGCTTTCCCGATGCCCTTCGGCTCCCGGCTTCCCCGTAGCTGCTTCCTTTGCTGTCCTCACTGCTGGCTTCGCTGCTGGCTTTCCGGCTGGCTCCTTTGGTGGTTTCTTCACCAGCTTCTCTGTCGGCTCCTCTGCCGGCTCTGCTGCTGGCTCCTCCACTGGCTTCTCTGCCGAGTACTTTGTGGGCTCCTCTGCCGGCTTCACTGCCGGCTCCTTTGTCAGCTCCTCCGCCAGCTTCGCTGCCAGCTCTTTGGCGGCTTCACTGCCGGCTCCTTTGCCGGCTTCTCTGCTGCTGCCGCTGCCACAGCTGCAGCTGCAGCTGCTTTCACCGTCCCGGGCAGTCAGCCGCCGCGAGTGCATGCTGCTTGCCTCGGGTCCTCCTGCAGGCTCTCTGGTAGCCTGCCCCCACCCCCTGTGCCCTCAGGGTTTCTCTTTATTTCCGCCGGGTGGTATCCCTTGCTGACATCACCCGGCCCCAACTGAATATGGGCATGGCTAATGAACCGTGCGGGCGGTTTTCCAGCACATGCTCCCCAGCTCCTTCCGGCCCCTGCGAATGGTAAGTAGGGGCTTTCTTCCCCTTTTGTTTTGGCCTGGGGTTCCCCTATAGCCCCGGCATTCCCCTCTTCTAAACCAGCATCCTGGGGACACCTCCAAACCCCAAAAACCTGGTTTGGGGTGTCATTTTGGAGATCTGATAGTGCTGTAGTATATTGATGAGACCTCCTGGGTGACTATCATGGAATTCTCCTGTCTGCTTACATGGGTCTCTCTAGAGGAGAGATGGAGAGGGAGGGAGTTTAGTCAGCTTCCTGGTCAGGACCCACACCCCAGATTCTTTGTAGTGTCTCCCTAATTTTGCAGAACATATTCTTCTGGGAGGATGTCTTTTTGCTCTGTGACCGTGGCCTGGATACAGGAGCTGTTTAAGGCAACTGGGGGAATCTTTCCATGTCTGCTCTAGTGTTTCTGAAGAAGATGGTACTTCAGGGTGAGCAAGCTTGATAGAGGGGGTAAACCTGCTTTGACAGCTCTTGGGAAATAAGAGGGCTCCCTTTTAATGTTAGGTGCCAGCTGACAGACTGTCTAAAAATGAAGTTTCAGTATCTGTCATCAAATGATTGATAATTGATAAAGAATGCCATCAACTCACTCCTTGCCTAAGTAGCATGGCAGGTTCCAAAAATTCAAAGTGCATGTTTGACCTGAGAGTTTAGCCAAGTCTTATGTTTTATATTTTTTCCAGTGACTATTTAACACAAAATGCCTGAATAGAATTGGGGACAGTGACCCGAAACCAGGGTGCCCTCCTCATTGGGTCACAGAGCCAGACTTCTTGCTTGCTCTTCTTCTGGCTCATGGCTCCTTCATTCTTGGCTGCTCAGGGACCCAGGTTTAACAGGGGAGCTGGAGCATGTCTTTAGCTTTGCCTGTCCCATATCCTGGCAGTGAGGGTATATTGCTGGAGGTATGGGTTCAAGTCTGCTTTGGTGTAAGAGGGCCTACAACCTAAGTTTCTTACTTTCTGGCCAAGTGCACTAATCGCTGGGTTTTTGGGTGAAAAAATTGGTGGATTCTCCTCTTTTTTTACTTCAAACAGTTGCTCATTGTATTTTTCCTCTGAGTAAGGATTTGGAGACTTTCATGGATTTAGGCACTTTCTTGTATGGATAGATGTTTTTCATTGCTTTGATTGGCCTATGGGGAAAAATTGCACTGCCTCAGTTTCTCTTTTGTACAACTGGTATAACAAGTGCATGCAGAACGTCACAGCTACAGGAGTTATTTTCTGATAAACATAGTAAGGCATTGAGTTTGTCAGCCCACTGAGTATGTATGGTATATGAAAAATCAAATATCCTTGGTTAGATTAAGGCTTTTACTCTGCAAATACTGTATAATGCACTATTTGTATAGTTTTCTTAGAAAAAAGTGTGCTAAGTAATTAAAAACAATAATTATTTTCTTCAGTTATATGCAATAGCATAGGTTCTTCAAGCATGCATTGTAAAGTACAAAACTAAGAAGTTTGTGTGGTCCATTTTGTATGAGTCACAGAAGGATTACCAAGACTCATTTAGCCTTCTGACTACTATCCCATGCTGCTCATCTATGTGGACACCAATGATACTGGCAGGGCAGACGCTGACCAGATCAAAAGTGACTACAGGCTCTGGGTGCAAGGGTGGAGGATCCAGGGAACTTACTGCCAGCCTGCCTGCCTGCCTTCCTGCCTTCCTTTCTTCCATATGGCTTTGGGAGCAAGAGTTATTGTCACAGTTTTAATTCCAAGTTCCCCAACCAGATCAATGCCCTGCTGGAAAGTGAATGTAACTCCAGGACGTTGCCCTCAAACTTGTGTTTGGGGCAGGATGTTATTATGTGCTTCATGTTTTGGTCAGGGTTTCCAAAGTTGCAGCCAGGCAAGGTTTTTAGGTGCCATTTGTACATCAGGTGGTCACACTGGCCATGTCCAGTGTGTATCCTATTAAGGATACAGCTCCGCATGCTCTGTGGAAGGTTGAAGCCCAGTTGTTCCATTGTTGGGTCAGAAACAAGGTGTTTCTATGGGAAAGTGTTTTCTGCCCAAGCTTTCCTCCAAGTTTTTTCACTGTTGTGGTATAGGAGGTGCTCCGTTCACGTCCAAAAAGGTTTTTGTAAAAACATGTGACGAGTTGGGAGATCTTGAAGGTCTCTGTGGATGGGAAGGTCTGGATTACTAGCGATCCAGGGAACTACAGACTGGTCAGCCTCACCTCAGTTTCTGGAAAAATGGAGCAGGTCCTTAAGCAATCTATTTCTAAGCACTTGAACAAAAAGATGATTAGGAACAGTCAGCATGGATTTACCAAGGGCAAGTCATGCCTGATCAACCTGATTGCCTTCTATGATGAGATAATTGACTCTGGATGTGGGGAGAGCAGTGGATATGATGTACCTTGATTTTAGCAAAGATTTTGACATGGTCTCTCACAGCATTCTTGCAGGCAAGCTAAGTAAGTATGGGTTGGATCAATGGACTGTAAAGTGGATAGAAAACTGGCTAAATCATCAGGCTTAGAGGATAGTAGTCAATGGCTCAATGTCTTGTTGGCAGCTGGTATCAAGTGGAGTGGACCAGAGGTCTGTTCTGGAGCTGTTTTGTTAAATATTTTCATCAGTGACTTGGAAGATGGGATAGAGTGCACCCTTAGCAAATCTGCAGATGACACCAGCCTGTGGGGAGTAGTAAATACACTGGAGGGTAGGGCTAGGATTTAGAGAGACTTTGACACATTGAAGGATTGGACCAAAAGAAATCTCATGAAGTTCATAGATTCATAGATTCATAGATGTTAGGGTCGGAAGGGACCTCAATAGATCATCAAGTCCGACCCCCTGCATAAGCAGGAAAGAGTGCTGGGTCTAGATGACCCCAGCTAGATACTCATCTAACCTCCTCTTGAAGACCCCCAGGGTAGGGGAGAGCACCACCTCCCTTGGGAGCCCGTTCCAGACCTTGGCCACTCGAACTGTGAAGAAGTTCTTCCTAATGTCCAATCTAAATCTGCTCTCTGCTAGCTTGTGGCCATTGTTTCTTGTAACCCCTGGGGGCGCCAGCCAAGGTTTGGCTAGATGACTTCCTGAGGTCATCTAGTCTATGATTTTGTGATTATTTTTATCAATAGACCTTGATACAAAGAGCTGGGTTTTGTTCTCTGCTTTAACTCAGTGTAACTATCTGTTTCCTGGTGTGTCTGTTTAAAATTAAAATATTTTGGGAGATTTTTTTCTGGATCCTGGCATATAACAAGCTACTGGCTTGCAGCCTCAAGCAATTGGCTAGCCAGCTAGCAGGCTGCCCACCTAAAGGGACCACAGCTACCCACCCTAAGGCACCACACTTGGCTCAGTCAATTAGCAAATTATGGGAATTTGACTGGCTGATCCAGAAATAAAAGGGGACAGGAACAGGAAGTGAGTTGGAGGACCTGGAGGTGTACTTGTGTGGATTGACCCAAGTCTTGAAGCTGAGTTTGGACTGTTGCTTTTGGCTGAGCCCCGGGAAGCAGAAGAACCCAGGGCATTACAGCCTGCGTTTCTGAGCCCTGGGAAGCAGAAGACCCTGAGGCATTGCAGTTTGTGTTTCTGAGCCCAGAGAAAGACTATTGTTGGGACCAGATTAAAGGTCTCAAGGACTGATTATAGCCAGGCCAAGCCAGGCTAGCTGGCAACCTGCTACATGGTATTTCATGATATAGAGAATAATCATATCTGAGAATGATGATGAAGATAATAAAATCCTACTCTTACCTCCTTACAGGAAAGGCATTATATATAATCTAAAATGCCATTTTTATTTATAGTCATCACATATGCATGTGCCTCACAGCCAGGGGAAGATTGAAAGAGATTGATTCTAAAAAATACTGAAAAATAAATATCAACATGTATATCAGAACTACAAGTCCACTAAGCCACTATTTTTATGAAGCAAGAAAAAACAATATTTTTTTCCGAACAAGTTCAATCCTATTGAAGAATGCACCTTTCTGAAAACCTCTTTCCCCACTTTGAATATTAAAGGGTTTTTTTTTCCAGCAGTAGGAATCAAATTCATATTGGATTTTGTTAGCATTACAAAGGGAAAGTCATCCTGATTCCAAGCTGTGTCAAGAATTTGCAGCTAGGATTGGAACTTTGCGATACAATTATTTGTCCTGCTCTTTGCCCCTGCAGAACCTCTGTATTTCTGGATTGAGATACAAGGGGATGTCAGGAGCTTAGAAGCTGCAGTGAATGATCTTTATTTAGTTGTGCACAGTCTTGAATTTACCTATGGTGCTATTCGCTCACCCTTGCTAGAGTATTTGAGGCCTCAGTATGAATAATATTTGAGGCCAGTTAAGTGGATGTTTCCGAGCTGAACAGAATACACATGTAAAAGTATCACCTGTTTGGTATCATGAATGCACATGTATTCTCAAGTTAAAGCTGTAGACAGCTTGGTTTGGTTTAAATATAAATTGTTTCTGCGTAATATCTGCAAAATGCAGACACATTGCCAATGTTACCCTATTTTCTCTTTTGCTCTTCAGTGTATGTTATTGCAGTGAAAATATATTTGGAAAATATTTCTTATCAGTTGCTTATTTCCCTTTTATAGACTGTTTTTTTTTTTCCACTTTCCTTCAAGATTTTAGTCTAATATTATTAAACATGCTGCTTAATATATTCCTAAGCTGACAAGAACAAGGATATCTTTGTTTTAATGGCAATGGTGTTCATCTGTTTTAAATATTTATGCAAAGTGCTTTTCGTTCCTTCCGGTACCTCGTTCTTATATTTTAGTACGTGCCAAAGGAATAGTGTCATCTCTCTCTTCTCATAATGACTTCAGTGAGGAACACATACATGCAATTTTTCTTTAGAGTGTTCACAATATTTAAGGTACAAGAAAAACATTATTAAAAACCGTGGGGGGAGAGAATTATCTGAACTACTGAATGCAATCTCAGACTGAACACTAGGGTCCATGCCACACATTCCATATATTATGCAATTAACTAGTTAATCGCTTAATACATTTAAACCAGCCACACATGCAAAGCAATTAACAGTCTATTAACCTGTTAGTTGCAGAATAAATTTAGATGGTAACAAGGAATTATCATGCTATAAAAATATCCGTCCAGCTATAAAAAGAGCCAACCAGCTACAAAGTTAGTGCTTGAATGTATAACAACTTTGTTGCTGGTTTCTATCTAGCCTCAATTTGAACATGTGGCAGGGCTCTAGATTATGTTTTAGTAGCTATAGCTAAATTAATTAAATCAGCAAAGTAGCTAGTCTTAAAGTTAAAATCCTGTACCTTTCACTATGCAGGGATTTACAGGTGAGAGTTGAATCTTTTACTTAGGTGTTGCTTTAATGAAACCAACCACTTGATGTATTGCCTTCCCTACATTATTGTGTCCAGTTTTATATAACATGCTTCAGGAAAGACACAGAACATTTGGAAAGAGTCCAGCAGAGAACAATAAAAATTTGAGGTCTTAGAAAGAGGGCTTACAAGCAAAGGTTGGAAAAACTTGGATTGTTTAGTCTGCGGAAGAAAAGATTAAGGTAGAATTTGGTAACATTTTTTTAAATATATGAATAACAGTTATAAAGATGGTGCTGATGGCCTGTTCTCTGTGGCCTCAGGACAAACAGTAGTAGTCTTTAAAATGCAATAAAGCACATTAAGATTGGATATTAGGAAGAATTTTATAACTATGAGGGTAGTTAAAAATTGGAGCAGATTACCTAGAGAGTTTATGGAATCTCTGTCCTTGCAAATTTTTAAGAACAGGTTAGACAGCCACTTTTCTAGGATGTTCTAGATGGGGATTATCATGCCATGAACAATTACTTTAACTAGATGGCTTTCTGAAGTTTTTTTGAGACCTGTATTTCTATGATTCTGTGCTCACTGTTCATCTAAAGTTTAGTCTGTTTAAGTTTTATTCAGTTTGCTCATATAAATAAAATGTAAAATTCTTGTGGTGAGCCGCACTTTGCCCTCATGTACCACTTGAGTGTAAATTATCTTCAAATAGAAACTTTTGTTGAAATCTGTGTGATATATATGTTCCACATAAGAGATTTAGAAGAAAAAATATGCATCTGTTATTTGAAAATACATGTTAGCAGGAGAATCTTACTGTCTTTACTCAGTCAAAATTCCTATTGACTTAGCAAAGAGAGTCAAAGTTTAGATTGTAAACGGAGTAGACTCCGATTTAGCATATCCAAAACAAGCAGAGAAGTGTGTTTTGTGGGGCAATATCCTACCTTTTCCCAGTGCTTCCCTGTGAGGTGTGGAACGTGTTATTCTAAAGTGGACAGTACCAGGTGCAGACAGTTTTTTGCCTTCTCCCACATCTAACGAACAATACTCAAGTTGGACATATTGGGTGCATAATCTTACTCAATGGCAGCTGATAGGTAGTATGACTCCTCTTAACACCGTTTGGTAGCAGTAGTTGGCAACTGTGCTGCCTTACTTTCTGGAATCATATAAAATATGTGTGGAAGAGATCTCAAGAGGTCATCTAGTATATCACCGTATTCAGGATCAACTATTAGTAACCTGTTCCTGACAGCTATTTGCCTAACATTTGCCTTAAATTTTCTGATGGAGATTTCACAAACTCCCTAAATAATCCTATTCCTGTAGTTAGAAAGATTTTCCTAATCACCTAAATCATCCTTGCTATAACTTAAGCCCATTACTTCTATTCCTATCCCCACTGGACATGCAAAACGGTGTATAACTTTCCTTTTTCCAGGAATCTTTGACATATTTGAAGACTATTCCATCTTCCCTTAGTCTTCTTTTCCTTGTATTAGAAAAACTCAGTTCTTTCTTTGAAGGGGTCATGCAAGGCTGTGCAAAGGAACTGAATGTCTGGCTATCTTCAAGGAACTTCAGGAATGGGGAGTGTGCTCCTTTCACCTTTTGGAGTTGAAGGAAGGAAGAAATCCACCCTTCAGAAAAGCACTAACTTAGCATTGTTTGTTTTCCATTTAAGTTGTCTTTTACAATTGAAATACTCCTGCAGCAAGTAAAGACTGCAGGACTGAACCATATGAATTTAAAATATTGTGGGCAATGGTACATAGATGTTCTAATTGTGTTCAGTACTAAAAGGAAGTATCTTTGAGTATACAAGGGGTTTTTTTATTTAACATTTTTATTGCAAATGGGAAGAAAATAAATTGAATATCAAATTAACTAACTGAATTTATTTACCAATACCAAAAAATGATTGAGCAGGAAATAGTAATTTGCTACTCAGTACGTCAATCTTATGTCAATGCAAACCATTGGGCTTATGTCAATGTAAACTATCGCAACTGTCATCTGAGAATTTTGCAGCATGTAACAGATGTTAGTTAAGCTGAAGTTACACATCACATTAACACCATGATAAGGGCACTTAATGTGAGTGTCAGCACCTTAAAGATTGTAAACTCCTGCTAAGTGACCCCTGAGGGTGCATCCAGATGAGTATGGGCATCTGTTTCCACAGGGACAAGTAGCAGCAGCACACCTTGTGCTGCTGCTACTTGTACCTGGTGAACACTCATGCCATGTGCACTCTGGTGCATGGCAGGTCACACTGAGTGGGCTGCAGCCAGCACAGTTGCTGCCCCAGCAGCCTTACCTGGGGTCCTGGGGGCTTCCCAGGGCTGCAGCTGCAGCAGGCAGCCTGGTCAGCAGCTGGAGTGTGACTCCAGCCAGCCAGGCTCTAGTTTTGGGCAGCACATACTGCTGCCATGCGCGCCTCTCCACCTCTTTTTCAGAGATCTCAGGGTCAAGGTAACAGTGTGGGGAATGCCTGCATGTGTGGCACTGCAGACAGGTCTGCAGTTGCACAGACTGCACGTCTGCGCTCATCTGGACGTGGACTGAGTGTCTCAGAGTTATAGCCTTTCAGGAGAGTGTTGACTCTCTGCCATGCTACCTAGCTCATGTTAAGGTAACTTTGGTCTGCTCCCCAGAGATCAAACAAGCAGTCTACAGTTCTCCAGCATCCCCAGATGCACTGTCTCAACCCTCCACCCCACCTAGAGCAGGGATAGAGCCAAGGTGCTCTGCCTTCTAGCTATGCCCCTACTCACCAGCCCTCTAGTGGCAAGTCAGAGCTGTACAAGGAAGAAACAATATTAACCCTAATACGTGACGGGTCACAGCACATTCTATCTTTAACAACACTTAACCTTCCACAGATTTAGTATGGTCTAAGTGTAACATGTAACTTTGCCCTTATAATTACCAGAGATACAAGTATATTATTATACCTATTTTACATATGGTCAAGTGAGGGAGATTGAATAATTTTTATGAAGATCACATAGCAAATTTGTGACAAAGTTGGGAACTGAAGCCAGCATTTCTATTATTCACTGATTGAAGTCAAGCATATTCATGTACTGTAAAGAATATGTTTAATGAGATTTATTGAGTTTGGCAAATGTGTAGTTACCCCTGAAATCTAAATTAGATTGAGAAAGTGTGCTGCCAGAACTCTGTCCAGAACTAGCCATATGGAGAAGATATATGTTGTAAGTTATTGCTGGGTTTTAAACACAATGAATGGTGTAACAATGGGAGTTACACTTAAAACCAGCTCTTAGCTGCTCATTTGGTTCACTTGGCAGGAAACCCATTAAGAATTTTTCTCATTAATTTATCAAGGTATGTTTGACTGTCTTATGGTGCTCTTGCATCAGTCTCTAGAGTCTGTAGAAAACAACACACCTTGGAAAATGTCCAACAACTTAATGGAGATTAGCACTTGCACATTCCAGAAAATTTGACACAACCATTATCCTTTTTGTCATAAATTTTAAGATTGCTTTGTTATACCTGTTGTGCTAGATCATAGCAGGATTTTGACACCTAAATTTCCAAAGTCCCAAAAGCCGTGTATGAAAAATAGGTATTTTAAGAAAAATGCTTATATGTGAAAGCTTTTAGGGATGGAGTTTGTGAGCTGAAATGGGTCTGTAAATATGTCTTAGTTTTGCTGTCACCGGTGTTTTCAAAAGGGATGCTTGACCATGTTTGTCCTCTGTAAGCACAAATCAACATTTTCCAGGAACAGCTTTAAGCATAGAATCTTGCACAGAAAATCCATCAGCCTCCTCCAAAACAACCCTCGTCAAACCTATTGATTCACAAACAGCTTAGGGGACTTCATTAGACATTAGAATTTGAATGAACCTACATCCATTAGTTGATAGGATTTCAAACTAAACTTTAACAACAGGGAAAAATCTTACAGAATTTATTAGACAATTCTATAGGATCCTATAGATACTCTTTAAATAATACATAGGATATCATTAAAAAGTATATACATTTTCAACAAATCACATAGGTATAATTCTCTACAGATTTTTTACATATTTTCATAGAAATTCTTTAGTGGTCCTGTCAGTATTCTATTGGTTTTCTACAAAGGAATTATATAAAGATGAAGAAAATTACAGTTTCATGAAAATACCCAATGCATTTGTGATTGTGCTAAATTTTTAGCAAATTTTGCTTTGTAAATTCTGTAAGTATTTCAGAAAGACTTATTTTCTTTATTTCATCGATATGCTGCTCTCCCCCAAAAAGACTCAGGGAGGCTTACAATAAAAACAAGGTATGTCATAAAAACAGATGAAATATTGAAATAAAATGGCACATGGTAAACCATTCCTCCAATATGATGGGTAGAATGCATCAGGGAGAAATATATTATTTGATTAAATTAGAATTTAATTTAATATACTAGCAGGACATACTGCAAAATTATCTTTTTTTACCCAAAAGATAAATGGTCTCCTCATGACAGTGATGAAGATAAGATCTGTAATTGCAGCACCCCCCAAAACTAATAGCATTTGTTTTTGTCCCTAAAACAGTGGATTCTTAAATTCACCAGAGCAGCCATAAGCCCTGCAAATAAAGCAAGCCTTCCATTTTCACTGGTCCAGTCATATCATCCCCTCCCAATTTTCTCAATACCTTTATTAACCCCCTCTCTCTTTCTTCAATAAACTCGAGATTCTCCTCCTAAATTATATAGCTCCATTTCTGTTTACAGTCATCATTTCCTTGGATACACTGACTAGAGCTCCCCCCCGCAGTTTTGGTCTCTTAACTGTTCTGTTTGAACTTTTCCCACTCTCAGCTTCTACCTTTGGAACAGCTTTCCTTCCCTACACCTTTGCTTTCAAATTTCTCCTTGAAACCCATGTCCATCATGTAGACCAGGGGATGGCAACCCGTGGCATACGTGCCATAGCAAGGTATGTGAAGCCATATTTCTTGGCACGCCACAGCCAGCCCCAGCACTGGGCTGGCCCCTGCTGCTTGCCATGGAGCCCAGGCTGCTTGCAGCAAGTGGCAGGGAGGTTGCAAGCCCTGCTGCTTGCAGCCCAGGCTCCATGGCGCGTGGCAGAGGCCTGCCCTGGAGCCTGGACTGCTCACAGCAGGCATTTGCAAGTGGCTTTACCATGGTCTGGAGCCCCAGCCCAGCTTGTTACAGGTAGAGGCTGCATGTGTGCCTTGAGGAGTACAGCGGGGAAGGGGCTAGGGCTGTGCTGCCACAACAAGGATCAGGTCCCTTTCAGCTGCTCCACCATCTACCCCTGACATGCCAAATCTTCCAAATTGAGGTTGCCAGGTTTTTTGGCACTGAGCCCAAAAACATTGCCGACCCCTAATTTGGACAATCAGTACTTGTCCCTTATCATTTCAGTACAGGGGCTAGACACACAGTCCTGCTTTCTGTTCCCAGAGCTCCAGGTCCTGTAACCTTTAGTGTTGCTGCCAGTACTAAGATATTCATTGAAATCATGGTAGTTCTTTACAGTGGGGTAATAGTGAGAAGTAATTTAGTAGTAATTGGAAAAAGAGTTCAGAAAACTGTGTTTGATATTCAGAATGATCGGTTGCACACAAGGAGGATTGGATATGACTGTGGAAGGAATGAAAATAAGTCTCTTTCCTCCATCTTAGATCCAGGCACCCTATATCTTCTAGTTCCAGACAAAGGTTGTCCTAACTATTCTAGAGGCTAGTGGTGTCCTGGAGTCAAGGCTTAAGATTGCCCTCAACATGTTGTGTTCCATTCATATACGCTTTATTGTGAGGGGATAGAGAAGGGATGCAACATAGGAGCTACTATGGAAGGGAAATGATGTTATCAGAAATTTCATTACAAAACTTTATGGATGATAAAATGAGGTGACTGTGGGCCTTACTGTTCAGCCTTCCTAAACATAACACTTCAGTTCTGTATGTGGACATTCTATTCCAGTCCAAGAACAAGGTGATTATCTGTGTTAGAAGTCAGACAGAGGGAAGAGCAACAACCCCTTGCTGCCCAGGTCATGTTACACTAAGATGTAGTCACTCTAGACTACACCTTAGTATAAACACCCCACCTGCCTCTTCACCCCCACTAGCCCAGATCAGGCTCACTACTCCCTCCTCCCCCAACCTCCTCCCCAGCACTACAGATTGCCCTCACTGCCCGTCAGCTGCTTACTTGTGGCTGCCCGTGCTGTTTGTCCCAAGGAGCAGGTAGGGAAGGGTCAATCTGCAGTCCCTGCTGCCACTTCTGCTTTCTAGGCTGGGCTCACCCCAGAGGAGAGCGGTAACAGCAGTGGTGGCCATGACTGAGCAAGCAGGTTAACCTTTCCCAGACTTCTTCCCTGGGACAGAAAGCACAGGCAGCCACAAGTGGGTCAGGGGGCAGAGAGGAAATCTGAGAGGCAGGTGCCCCTGGGGTGGGGCAAAGAACCAAGGGAACCCCAGGGGATTCTTACCTTTCAGTCCTCCAGGTCCCTGCTGGCCTGAATGTGTGACTGCTTCAAACTGGAACCAGCACTAACACTGATCAACATTTGTGTGGCTCACAGTATAATGTATAGCAGGGTCCTAAGCTGACACCCTGCCCCACCTTATGTCTGACTCGAGAAAGAAAATAAACATATATGACAAAAAAGTTAAGCACCACTGCATCTTGTTTGGCAAACTTAACCTAAAGTGAACACGCATGCTTTATGAGACATACCAAAGCCACAGTTTTTAAATGTAAAAAGTCTGTAAAATAGTAGATTTGATGAGACCTAATTTGATATATGCTGATTCTTAAATGTGTTATGACTGCAAATTAAAATAAGAGAAAAAAAGGAAACAGCCCTTCTTGGTACTTTTGAATATATTTATCTAATATTGAGTGTCTACAAGTGTACATGCTTACTGCACAATAAAAACCCTCAGTCAAGTGTAAATTTGCTACCTACAAATACCAGTTTGCTTTTTTTGTGAAACCCCATCACCACCACCAGGGGGTCATGCATATGGAGCACAGAGACTGCCAGCAGATCCTGGAGGGTGCTGCTGATCTCCAGGAAAGCCTCCCTTGTGGTGGCCTTGCCAACATAAAACAGATGTCTGTTGTACTGCACACTGGCGGGCATGGCCAGCTTGAGCAGGACGAGGGTCAGGCAGGTGTCTGTGGGGAGGGGTGGCTGCATGGGACCTGATCCTTATTGTGGCAGGCTGATGTCCTGCTGTTCCAGATATGGCCGGAGCTGTTCCACAAAGTCCTGGAAGGTGGCCCGGGTCATCCTGGAGGCCTTCAGCTACTGCTCACTGTCCCAGGTGTGCTGTACAATGTACCACCACAAGTTGTGGCTGGCCCAGGGGGGCCCAGAAGGGCAACAGTGGCCCCATAGTTGGTGTCCAGAAGCCCCTTGTCGGCATCCTTGTTGATGGCAGCTGCACAGCCATGGCAGTGGCCCTAAGATGTTGCGCTGCAGCCAGGCAAGTGGTCGCTGTGCATGGGGGAGCCAGATGGGCCTAGTCACCCAGGTGGTGACCAGTGCGGCAGGCCAGCAGGGCCAGTGCTGCAGCCAGTAGGAGCCCAGGGCACTATTTGTCGCTGCCAGGGGCAGGGGCTGGAGCAGCCATAGCAGAGTGGCAAAGAGAGAGCTGCCACATGCTGTCCTTGCAGTGGGCATGCTGCTCCTGGGCAGGGAAGTGGCTGGCCAGAGGGCAGCGAGTGGGGCTACCTTTTTAAGATAGCTGCCAGCTTCAGGGGCGCATTGCAGAGCTGCCAGAAGTTTGGTGTTAAGAGCAGAAAATCTGCTGCCTAGTCTCCGCATACATAGACGCTTGCCCGGTGGTACTTAATCTGCAGAAGTTTACTCCTGAGTAAATTGAGCCGATATCAAATACATGTGTAAACCTGCCCTTTAAGTTTTACCTGCAAATGTGAAAACATGCTATGTGCTTTAACCTGCCTAGATTGAACCAATTTGCAAGCAAACAAACATTCCCTCTGGACAGAGGAAATCCAGGTACATGCCTGCAGTGGCTCAGGCCAGGAGCCAGGGGGGCACTAGAGCACACTCTCAACTGCAGGGAAGTTGTGCCTGGGGATGGGGGGTATGTCCAGCACCAGCAGTAGCCTGAAGTGAACTGGCTAGGGAGGGGCTTTAATTCCCCCCTCCCTGTCCATGGACCCAAGCCAGCAATTGTCTGGCACTACCCCCTCACTGCTGTAGTGGCAGGGGTGCAGGCACAGCCAGATGCTGGCCAGCATGGCCCCACTGAGGCAGAGGCGGCAAGGACGGGGTTTATTCCCTCCTCTTCTCCCTGTGTCCCCAGGAAACCGCATCCAGGGTCTACCAGCCCTGGCTACCAACACCAATTACTCCCTGCATGAAGCAAGCGGTAGAATAAGCCCTCTCCTTTTCCCCTCTGCTAGACACCGGAGGGAGGAGGGAAATAACCTTCCTCCCTGCCCATCACTCGCTCCATGCACTCTGCAGCAGTTCTGACCACCTGACTCCAACTGCCCTCTGCAGCACGGACCCACTGCCAGGAAGAGGCTCACACTCTGGGAAGCCATGAGAATGGCTGCAGCCCCTGTTTGGGTCGCTCCTTCCTCACAGCTTCAGTGGCAGGAGTGGGCTGCAGCTGGAGGCTGGCTGGTAGGCCCCCTTAGGCAAGGGGGCAGGGAGGGGGTATTATTTTGCCACTCGTCCTGCACAGGGAACAATCAGCAGTGGTTGGGGTTGGGGTGGACAGACTTCATCTGTGGTTACCTGGGCACAGAGCGGAGGAATAAACCCCTTCTCTGCCAGTTCTGCCTCAGGGGACTGTGCCCCCCACCCCACCTTGCTGCTGCAGCAACAAGGTGGGAGTACCAAGTGGACCCCAGCTCAGGTCTGTGGGACAGGGAGGGGGAATTAAACCCCCTCCTTGGCTGGTTCATTCTGGCTTGTGCCTGGGCTGGCCATGCCCCACCACTGGAACATCCAGCAGAGAAATGCCTGGCAGGTTAGTACTGGTGGGACAGAGGAGGGAGGGGAGAATAAACCTCTTCACTGCCCTCTTCACCTTAGGGGGCCCAGAATCTGGCTACACCCCCACCCCAGCCTATCCCTGCTCTGGCTAGGGAACAGAGGGGTGGGGCCAATTCTGCTCCACTGGAGCAGGGAGCATAGCCCCACCCAGGGCAGCAAAGCATGCTGGGATGCTGAGGGATTCTGGTTTAACTTAAACCAGGAAGGAGTCTGGGACAGAAATTTCATAAATCAGTTTGAGCTCAATCATTTAAGTCTCATACTACATTCAACCAGGTTTATCTCAAACTGGTTTCACCCATTTTGAAATTGGTTTATGTGCACTGGACTTCTGTTCTGCTACAAGTTTAAACCAGTTTCTGCTCACTTAAACTGTTTTATATGTAACCTCTGTCCCTAGCCTAACTGATTACAGCTGAGGGCTTGGTCCTTGTTTCAATCTTATGCACGCCAAAAAGTGTTCTTCCAGCCCATGACATAATTTTTAACAGGTATCTGCTTGTTTTAGCCAAAATGCAGGAATCTTTCCAATGTATTTTTTAATTAATGTTTTCTTTAAAAAAAAAAAGTCTTCTTTTAAAAGTTTGTCTTTAAAGATGCTGGTTTTGTCAAATTGTGGAGTAACTGGGATCATATCAGGATTTAAATTGTATAGCATTTTTCTCCCTAGTTAAAGTCTTTGTAATGAAAATCTATAGGTGTGCCAGGTTCTGTTTTTATTAGAAACCAGAGATTGTCTTGAGAAATGATTAGTTTTATAACATTTTCTGCTCTAGTCAGAATCTGTCATGACAATTGCTTAACAAGGAATTTTAAAACCTCATGGGTTTTTAAATCCTATTTTGTCTACACCTGGTAAAATGTTCATAAACACACAGTACAGAATATCATATTCCTTACTATGAAAATGGATCTGGGAGGTGATTTCATTCTTATAAACCTGACTGCAACCAAGGAGGAAATTACTCAGTTCATTTTTACAGATAAGCTTCAAATAGTGGTGGAAAATGTAATGAGCTAAAACATTTTAGCTATTCCCTAACAGCAGGAAGCATGGCAAGGGTCAAGAGGTATGATTGGACAATCCTCATTCTGCTGTAATCCTTGACTTTTTTAAGAGCCCCTTCAGGGAAGTCTGCATAGAGGCACCCCCAATATGAAAGGGCACAGAAGTGGCTCAAAGTTACCTTTGCACACATTCCCCCATGAATGCTGCTTATATGTGAAATAAAACAGCAAAAGGAAGTAAGAAAGGATGGTCCTCTCAAACTCTGGAGGCAGAATTTTGTAGCCAATGATCTGAACAATTTCTAATACTATGTTTAGCTAATTACAAATTACATTGTTGTTATCAAAGGTAAATAATATTTTTTTAAGGATGGCAGAAAACAGCTTTGCATCTAACTTATCTGTATTGTCAGAGGTATCTTGTTTTTTATAGGAGGGTTGGATTAGGACACATCTTGCGATACTGGCTGACATTACAAAATACACCCTTCACATGGCATCTTCAATGAAATAAGCACTGTTCCAACTGTTTCTTTTTCTTCCATAAATGTTAACCAATAGATTTACTGAAATGGTGCATGAGGTCATTTTTCCTGTACTACATGTCTCAAAAATAGTTTGGTTTGGGAATGAAGAGGACTGAAGAAGATAACTTGGACTAATGACTGGGATGTGGGCCCTTCTTGGTGGCTGAGGCCCCAAGCCAGAAGTCAGTTTACAGTGTAGGTCCAGGATACCAGGCTGAGATCAGGCAGCAAAGGTCAAGCCAAAGAGTGAAATCCTAAGCCAAGAAGTCAGGAGACAAACTTGTATGGTCAGGAGCTGGAGTGATAAAGCCAGGTCTCAGGACCAGTGGTTTTGTTTCTCTGTCCCAGTGAGATCAGATGGGAAGCAACAGGCAATCATCTGTATTGTACGAAAAGGCTTAACTGAATGCTCTTCAAGCAGGCAGCAATTTAAGACAGACACAACATAGGATAGTTCCACCTACTAATGGGAGTGTACACACTTGCACATAACAGTCTGTACGCAGCAAATGAAACAGAGCCTGGAGACTGGGTGGGGAACCCCAGAGTTGGGAATCAGGGCGGGAACCTTGACAAGGTTAGGCCAAGTTAAGTAAAGATGAGTAGCCTATTGTAGCTCTCCTGCACACCCTTAATTAGTTGATTGATTTCCTTCTTCCTGTGAGGCATGGATTATTGATGAATGCAGGCTCAATTGACATCTTGTTGACATCCTTATTCATAGATTCATAGATTCATAGATGTTAGGGTTGGAAGGGACCTCAATAGATCATCGAGTCCGACCCCCTGCATAAGCATGAAAGAGTGCTGGGTCTAGATGACCCCAGCCAGATGCTCATCTAACCTCCTCTTGAAGACCCCCAGGGTAGGGGAGAGCACCACCTCCCTTGGGAGCCCGTTCCAGACCCTAGCCACTCTAACTGTGAAGAAGTTCTTCCTAATGTTCAATCTAAATCTGCTCTCTACTAGCTTGTGGCCATTATTTCTTGTAACCCCCGGGGGCGCCTTGGTGAATAAATACTCACCAATTCCCTTCTGTGCCCCCGTGATGAACTTATAGGCAGCCACAAGGTCGCTTCTCAACCTTCTCTTGCGGAGGCTGAAAAGATCCAGTTTCTCTAGTCTCTCCTCGTAGGGCTTGGTCTGCAGGCCCTTAACCATACGAGTGGCCCTTCTCTGGACCCTCTCCAGGTTATCCGCATCCCTCTTGAATTGCGGCGCCCAAAATTGCATGCAGTACTCCAACTGCGGTCTGACCAGCACCCGATAGAGGGGAAGTATCACCTCCTTGGACCTATTCGTCATGCATCTGCTGATGCACGATAAAGTGCCATTGGCTTTTCTGATGGCTTCGTCACACTGCCGACTCATGTTCATCTTGGAGTCCACTAGGACTCCAAGATCCCTTTCCACTTCCATGCTACTCAGCAGGTCATTCCCTAGGCTGTAGGTGTGCTGGACATTCTTCCTCCCTAGGTGCAGCACTTTGCATTTCTCCTTGTTGAACTGCATTCTGTTGTTTTCTGTCCACTTGTCCAACCTGTCCAGGTCTGCCTGCAGCTCTTCCCTGCCCTCCGGCGTGTCCACTTCTCCACATAGCTTTGTGTCATCTGCAAACTTGGACAGAGTACATTTCACTCCCTTGTCCAAGTCACTGATGAAGACATTAAAGAGTATCGGTCCAAGGACTGAGCCCTGCGGGACCCCACTGCCCACACCCTTCCAGGTTGAAACTGACCCATCCACTACGACTCTCTGGGTGCGACCCTCCAGCCAATTTGCCACCCACCGGACTGTGTAATCATCCACATCACAGCCTCTTAACTTGTTCACCAGTATGGGGTGGGATACCGTATCGAAGGCCTTCCTGAAGTCTAAGTATACAACATCCACCCCTCCTCCTGTGTCCAGGCATTTCGTAACCTGGTCATAAAAAGAAACTAGATTGGTCAGGCACTATCTGCCTGCCATGAACCCGTGCTGATTTCCCCTCAGCATAATTTGTCCTGCCGGGCTCTCACAAATGTGAGCCTTGATAATTTTTTCAAAGACTTTGCCAAGGATGGAGGTGAGACTGACAGGTCTATAGTTGCCCGGGTCCTCCTTCCTCCCCTTTTTGAAAATGGGGACCACGTTGGCCCTTTTCCAGTCCTCTGGGACTTGGCCCGTGCACCATGAGCTTTCAAATATTCCCGCCAGTGGCTCTGCAATGATGTCGGCCAGTGCCTTCAGCACCCTTGGATGGAGCTCATCCAGGCCTGCTGACTTAAAGGCATCCAGTTCTTCCAAATGACTCTGGACCATCTCAGGGTCTACGCATGGAAATCTGGCGCCTTGCTGCTGCCTCTCTACAACCCCAGTGAGAGACTTGTCGTGCCCCTCACTTAGGAACACTGAGGCAAAGAACTCATTGAGGAGTTCAGCCTTGTCCCCCCTGTCCGTCACCAATTGTTTCTGCCCATTTAGCAGGGGTCCTATTCCTCCCTGGGCCTTCCTTTTACTCCCTATATATCTAAAAACCCAATTTGTTGTTGTCTTTTACTTGGATTGCCATCCTCAGCTCCATGGTAGCTTTGGCCCGTCTAACTGCCTCCCTACAAGCACGAGCAGAGGAGGTATATTCGTCTTTGGTGATCTCTCCCTGTTTCCACTTTTTATGTGCTCCCCTTTTGTCCCTTAGGCTGCTCTGGATTTCTCTGGTCAGCCAAGGAAGCCTTCTGGCCCCTTTCCCTCTTTTGCCTCGCTCGGGGATCGTTTTGCTTTGTGCCCAAAGGATCGTTTCCTTAAGGCACAGCCACCCTTCTTGGGCTCCCATCCCTTCAAAACTCCTACTCTGCAGTGCGTCCTTGACTAATTGCCTGAGTTCATTGAAATCAGCTTTCCTAAAGTCTAGCACTTTCACCCTACTAGTTACCTTACCCACTCGACATCTTATGGTGTATTCTATTATTAGGTGATCACTGTCCCCCAGATGGCTACCGGTCTGGAGGTCCGCTACCATGTCATCTCCCGTTGCCAATACCAGATTCAGTATGGCATTCCCCCTAGTGGGACCGTGTACCTCCTGAGTCAGGTGGAGGTCCTGTACACAGGTTAGAAACCTGCGTGAGCGGTGGGACTTTGCTGTCTGTGACTCCCAGCAGATGTCCGGGTAGTTTAGGTTCCCCATGACTACCGCCTCTTTAGCTTTTATGGTCTCCGAGATTTGCCTCAGGAGCCCCGAATCTCTTTCTTCCCCTTGATGTGGGGGTCTGTAGCAGACCCCTACCACCAAATCCCTTTCTCCTTGCCCCCCATGTAGCCTAACCCACAATCCTTCTACTTCCTCATCCTTGGATTCCGTCTTGATGAGGGTTGATGTATATTGCTCACTGACATAAAGCGCAACCCCTCCCCCTTTCTTCCCCACCCTGTCCTTTCTGTACAATCTATAGCCCTCAATATGTACCGCCCAGTCATGGGATGAATCCCACCAGGTTTCCGTTAGCCCCACTAAGTCATAGGTGTTTAGTGCAAGCAGGAGCGCTAGTTCATCCTGCTTGTTCCCCATGCTCCTAGCATTAGCATATAGGCACTTGAGCCCTGCGACTGGTGCCTTTGCTGCCCCCCTGCTCTGAGTCCCAAGGGGCCCTTTGATTCTTACCTTCTCGTTTCTTACCTGTGCCATAGTGCTGGCCTCCCCATGGTTTTCAGGTTCCCAATGCTCTCTTTCTTCAGGCTGGGCTGTCCTTGTGGGTGCCACATGGTTTGGTGGTCCACATCTTCCCCCGCCCTCATCTTCCCCTCCCCCCGACGAGCCTAGTTTAAAGCCCGCCGGAGGAGATCTGCCAACCTGGAAGAAAACACATGCTTACCTTTGGGGGACAGGTGAAGCCCATCCCAGCTGAGCATGTCCCTCATCGTGATGTGCGGGTCGTTGTCCAGGAAGCCAAAACCTGCCTCGAGACACCACTGCCGAAGCCGCCAGTTGGTCTCTCGGATGCAGTTCTCATGCCGTCTTCTGCATCCATTCACTGGTAGGATGGAAGAGAATACTACTGGGATGCAGGTGTCCAGATATGAACAAGGTTCACATCTTTCCAGAGTTGTATAGAATCTAAAGTGTTTTGTTATATTCAGGTATAGATTAGTCTATTAGATTCAGAATTCCTGAATCTAACTTCTAGAGTCTGTAGTGATGTCTGATGTCTCAGTATGTGAAGTCTCAAACTGAAACTTTTCTGCTGCGCTATTGCCCTTGAACGCTCATATTTAATTTAACATCTACTTTCAAGATTAGATCTCTTTGGACATTACTGCTTTCCAACTCTCTCCATTTTCTCCATTAGGCAAATAAGTATTGTGGATTTCTCACTAGATGTATAAATAATGTAAAATATAAATGAATCTATGATAATGTGAATCTGTTATTTTTGTGTTATTTTTGTGTTTGCCTTTTAACCACTGTTTTGTTAACAAATCAAGGTTTTGTCATGAAACGAAAACAAAATTAGAAAATTCTCAGGCTGGCATTTTGCTTGCCTCACATGTAGCTATAAACCTCATTGGAGTCCAGTGTAAACTCCGATGTTAGCTTTAGTTTACAAATGGTTTAATCTAATCCATTAAGAAGCCATGCAGAGAAAGGTGTTGCCTAAGGATATCAAAGTATTGTATTTCCTTGGGGAAACCAAGTGGTTGCTATGGTGCACAAAATTATATGATGATGGCTTTTCAAAGCTGAGGTCATGTTAGATGAAATAAATATTTTCAAACCGAGGGTATAGCAGCATCTTTGGGACAAAAAATTTGAATTTGTTGTATAAATTATTGACAAATTTCTGTTTATGAATTTTTTTTTTTTTAGTATCAGGATAGATACTTTTAGGAAGAATAGAAATGCAAGCATTTGACAGTATGGATATTTTTTGACTAGGGCAATTTAACTCTGCTTTTCTTTCCAGCTCTCCTAGAACAGTATGCAAATGAGACATATTTGTTTAGCCAGGCAAGCTTATGTACATCTGCTTTTAAATACAGATGAAGAAAAGTGCAGTTCTTTTGAAATAAAGTGAAGGCTGGTAATTTTAAGGAAGCACATAACACAATGTAGTATGGCACATTGCTAGTATTAGTTTTATAAAAATGCTAATGACTTAAACCTGTTTTTTTTTTTTCCGGGGTCTTCAGAATAATTCTTTTAAATGACCTTTTAAACCAGAGAAAACATTTGATTTTAAATACTGGTGTGTTTAAGACTATTGTATAAAATTTTAGAGCTGTAGATAGCAGCTTCTTATCACACTGGTACCACTGAATAGAAAGAACTTCTGACATAAATATACTGTTCAATTATGGCCTCAGTCCCTGGTTGTGTAGAGCAGAGTGAGATTTCTCTCTCTCTCTTTTTATATATATAAAAAGCCAGCTTTCCCAGCCAGCTATATATATAAAGGGAGGGGAACAGGGTGGGGGAAGAGAGAGAGAGAGAGCTTTGTGATCATATATATACATATATATAGGGTTCGAAATATGTGTGTGTATGTATATATGTATTATGTGTGTATACACACACACACACACACACACACACACACACACACTTCAATCCCTGTAACAATAGTGATCCTTAGATCCTTGTATCAAGGTAGTTGCTCTCAGTTTCCTTTTTTCAATAACTTTTTTTTGCAACCGTGAATTGAGGGTATGAGGTATTTTTACTATATCAGTATTTCTTTACATAATAATAGAATAATTTCCTTTACTAGTACATCACTACATTCTTCTCTTTCTCTTTTATTTTTGTATTGCCATTGACCTCTGAAAGTATGTAAAGGTGCTTCTGGTATTATTTTTAGATCTTGTATAGTTGTCAATATTTGTAGCATGTTGCTATTAAGGGCCTTTGTCTTTCTTTTTAGTTTCAACCATCTTTACTTCCAATTTCTCTTTCTGTAACTGCATGATACCCTTCTTTGTCCATCTCCCAGTTTATCCATTGTATTCTAATAGAGTTGCCCACTATGTTGGCATCTTCAGTCCCTTATTGAACTGAGAACTGACTTAACAGTTTCACTTCATATTTTGCTATCCCTTGAAGATTACATTTCCTTTCTTTACAGCTCTCCTCCAGTAACCTGCTCCTATGTGTCCCTTCATCTTTTAATATATGTTGTGGCGGCGAAGTGCCCCCACAGGCTAGTGAGGGAGAGAAGGGAGGACCCACAGACCCCAGACCCCGAGAGCAAGCCCCCAGAGGGGCATACGTACCGGCTGAAGAGCAGTGGGAAGAGGAGCCGCATGCGCGGCTGCAGCTGCATGAGCCACCATTACGCCGGTTCTGGCAACAGCTGTTCCCGGCGCGGCGAACAGCTGAGCCAATCCCAGCGGCCGTAGCGGCCGCGGCGGGAAGGTTTAAAAACGCCGGCAGGACAGGGAGAGAGGGGGAGCCAGGGAGAGAGAGTACGGGCGGGCAGCCCGTGCTGCGGGCTCTCGCACAGAGCGGAGAGGACCCAGCCTGCGGGTCTCAAGCAGGCAGCTTATCTAAGAGCTGTACACCTTTCGCGAACAGCAGAGTGAAAGGCGGTCAGAGAGTGCAAGCCGAGGCACTCTCTCAGTATCCTGAAGCGGCTGACGCTCAGGAGGCAGGGGAGCGCTCCGCTGCTGGTAGGAGAGGGGAGACAGCGGAGGCTCCAGGAGGGAGCTGGAACCAGGGGGAGCACCCACCAGCTCCTCCTGATTTGGAGGAGTATTTTCTGTAAGAAGGGAGGAAGGAGGAATCACTCCCAGCAGGAGGGAGAATGACTGGGAACCGGGGACCCGGTCTGAGGCCGTCATACAGGGCTTGGAAACATCTGGAATGCATCACCCAGCGGTTGGCATGTGGACGGGGTGTAGGGGAGGCGGAGCCCCGTGGATCACCGCGTCAGACAACCGTGAGTAACACCGTCTATCGGGAGGCCCCACCCAGGATAAAGATCTCCACTGTAGACCCCTCTAAAGGTAATTGATTACATCCAAGTCGTGGCAGGTGAGTTGAGGGGAGGGGCAACACCCCGATAGGCCAGGCGGAGCTAGACACCGGCTCCACAGTGGTGCATTGGCTGGGAAGACGGCGTCATTCTCGTACGGTGTTAACGGGACAGTGACCCGACCTGGGACCCGATAGCGATGCAGCAGCCAGCCCTCGCGCCCATGGAGCTGCTTACGCAGGCAATCCAGGCCATAGGGCAGGTGCTGGCAGTGCAGCAACAACAGGGCACACACCAGCAGGAGTGGATACAGCGAAACGCCGCTTTATTTAAAATGCCCCGGATGACTAGGGAGGATGACCCAGAAGCTTATATCGAGGCATTCGAGAGGACAGCCATCCAGACAGGGTTGGACCGTGGTCAGTGGGGCCACCACCTGGGGGCGCTGGTGATAGATCAGGCCCAAGTGGCCTACTGAGCGCTATCAAGGGACGAAGCTCGTGATTACGAGACAGTGAAAGCAGCAATCCTCTACAGGCTTGAGATTTCACCGGAAAGTCATCGGCAGGCCTTTAGAGCCCGAAAGTCCAAGGAGGCCAGGCGACCCCGGGGGTTGTTGCAAGCTTTAAGGGACTCACTCAACAAATGGTTGCCAGCCGGCAAGTTCGACTGGGCGGGCATGATGGACCAGATCCTGTTAGAACAATTCATATGGGATCTGGAGGAGGATGCCCAGAGATGGGTACGCAGACACCAGCCGCAAACTAGTGAAGAGGCACTTCTCTTGGTGGAGGGGACGAGGCTCCCGAGGCACGAAAGAGGGACCCACAAGTGAAGGGGAAAGGCGAACGGTCTCGAGACGAGGGCCACTGAAAGGGGTGGTGTGTTACCGCTGTGGGCAAACCGGACACATCTCCCACGAATGTGGGGAAGGCCTGAGCGAGCTGAGTCGCACCCCAACAGGATATCCACCCTCCCGGGATAGAGGCAAAGAGGCGGAGAGAGGGGAACCCATGGATTGCAGTTTCGGGTCGGCAACCCAGAACGAGGGATGGAACCGGCCCGTAGTAACCGCATGGGTTGGAGACAGGGCGGTTAAGGCCACATTGGACACGGGGTGTTCCCACTCCCTACTTCGGGCAGACCTCGCTCCACAGAGGGAACGGAAGAGTGAGGGGCCCCTGACGATGACCTGCATACTAGGGGGGGAGATGCGGTTCCAGACTTGCTATGTTCCGCTTAGGGTGATGGAGTTTAGCGGAGAGCTACGAGTTGGAATTGCCCCGACCCTGGCATGTGAGATGATACTAGGCCGAGAATGGGGGCCATTCTATACAGTCCTCGAGCGAGTGAGGGCTACGCAGGAGGAGAGGAACTGGATCAAGAGGGGCGACGGATGGGCCGGCGAGGGCCCGGCCCGTCGTAATGAAACAATGACAGACGACATTGACCTAGAACAGTTCATGAGTGCGGCCCAATTTTGTAGGGCACAACATGAGGACCCGGAACTGCACTGGATGTGGGACGCCGACTCTGGGGAAGGACCCTCACAGAGGCGTCCCGGCTTCGAGGTAACAGGGGGGCTATTATATCGGGTCCAACAGGGTGAGGAGGGTACCATACGGGGGAGACAATTAGTGGTCCCGACCTCACTTCACCAAGTGGTGTGGAGACTGGCCCATGACTCACCCCTGGGTGGCCATCTGGGACATAACAAGACCCGGGCGAGGCTGGCCCAAGAATTCTTTTGGCCTCGTCTCCAAGAGGATGTGGAAAGGTGGGGGGGCCGCATGCCCAGAGGGCCCAGGAATGGAAGCCCCCAAGGGCACCCCTGAAGCCCATGCCAATAGTAGAGACACCGTTCTTGCGGGTCGCCCTGGATATAGTAGGACCCCTCCCCAGGTCTCATAACAGATACCAATATAACCTGGTGATGGTAGATTATGCCACCCATTTCCCAGACGCCGTGCCCCTAACTGCCACTCGAGTAGCGGAAGAACTTCTTAAGTGGATAGCACGGGTGGACATACCTCGGGAGATACTCACAGACCAGGGAACAAACTTTATGTCTGGGGTAATGAAAGCTTTATGTAAAACCCTCGGCATCACCCAGCTAAAGACCTCGGTCTACCATCCCCAAACTAACGGTTTGGTAGAAAGGTTAAATGGGACCATCAAGCGGATGCTCAGGCGGTGTGCCCAGGAAGACCTGCGGAGGTGGGATACTATCTTGACACCCTTGTTGTTCGCCATAAGGGACGCTCCGCAAGAGTCAACCCAGTACTCCCCATTTCAGTTGGTGTATGGCCATAGCCCTCGTGGACTGCTACAAATCGTAAGGGAAGAATGGGAGAGGCCAATAGGTTTGGGGGTGTCGGCGGAGAGGTACTGGGAAGAGCTACAAGACCGAATCTCCACGGCCCAACGGATCGCCAGGCAAAACCTGAGGGACGCCCAAGGCATACAGGAAAGGCATTACAATCAAAAAGCGAAAACACGCACGTTCCAGTTGGGGGACAAAGTTTTGGTATCGCTGCCAACTTCCTCCAGCAAACAGCTGGCCATGTGGCAGGGGCCATTTACCGTGGTGAGACAAGTAGGGCCCGTGGATTACGAATTACTTAAACCAGGTCACCGCCGGGAACGACAGATTTACCACGTGAATCTGCTCAAGGAGTGGAAAACTCCTCAGGGCTGGTTGGCCCTAGACGAGGATACAAAGGAGGACCTGGGACCGCTGTGTCCCGGGTTAGGGAGACCCGGGAAGGAGGGGTCAGTACAGATGGGTAAGGAGTTGGGCAATCACCAACAGCAAGAATTATTAGCTTTGATAGAGGAATTTAGGGCAGTGTTCCAAGAGATCCCGGGACGAGTAACGGGAGTAGAACATGAAATCAGGACCCCTCAGGGAGCACTGGTGAGGGAGAGATGGAGGCCGATACCTCAGCAGTGGCAACAGGAAATACGGCAAGAGATCATGAGAATGCAAGAACAAGGGATTATACGACCGTCCCGCAGTCCATGGCGGAGCCCCATAGTCCCCGTCGTCAAACCAGATGGGTCATTGCGCATATGTATAGACTACAGGAAGCTCAATGCCCTGACTACGTTTGATGCCTTTCTGATGCCCCATGTCACTCACCTCGTTGAGAAAATCGGTGAAGCACAGTATATAACCACGCTTGATTTGGCAAAGAGATATTGGCAGATCCCGATGCGCCCCACGGATTGTGCCAAAACAGCCTTTGGGACCCCATGGGGCCTATTCGAATTCACGCGGATGCCCTTCGGTCTCAGCGGAACAGCTGCGACGTTTCAGAGGTTGATGGACAACCTAGTGGCACCCCACGCAGCATACGCGGTGGCATACATTGATGACATCATTATATTTTCTGCCAGCTGGCAACAACACCTCCAAGACCTCAGAGCAGTCCTGGGGGAACTCCGAGCAGCAGGGCTGACCGCCAACCCGAAGAAATGTAAACTAGCGGGGAAAGAAACAGCATACCTAGGATTTCGAGTAGGCCGAGGGACAGTTCGGCCACTCACAGATAAGATTGAGGCTGTAAGGCAGTTCCAGGAACCGCGAACCCACAAACAGCTGCGTTCCTTCTTGGGACTCGTTAACTATTATCGGCGATTTATACCCTGCTTCACGACGCTCGCCACACCACTTACAGATGCGTGAGCTGGGAAATCTGTGACGCCACTGAAATGGACACCGGGGATGCGAAAGAGCTTCCAGAATTTGAAAGAAGCAATGCGCCATGATGTTGTCGTGCACACGCCTAACTTTAACGCCCCTTTCGTTTTACAGACGGATGCATGAGGACGGGCGCTGGGAGCAGTGTTACTACAGAAACACGGGCAGGAGGAGCGCCCAATTGCCTTTGCCAGCAGGAAACTCAGTCATGCAGAAACCAGGTATGCCACCATTGAGAGGGAGTGCCTGGCAATACGCTGGGCAATAGAATACTTTAAGTACTACCTGATGGGGAGGGAATTCGTGGTAGTAACAGACCACGCACCACTACAGTGGTTAAGACAGAAACAGAGCATGAACACCAGGATCACCCACTGGGCTTTGGCTTTACAGCCATTCAAATTCACGGTGATACACCGTCCGGGCCGAGATAACTTTGTGGCTGACTTCTTGTCCAGGTGAGGAGGCGCAGACGACGCAGAGGAAGGTGCAGGCCACATCCATAGGGAGGAGCAGCAGGTGACACATGCCGTCATGAGAGAAAATCAGCCACCACAAGGCAACTTAAGGGGGGAGGTCTGTGGTGGCGAAGTGCCCCCACAGGCTAGTGAGGGAGAGAAGGGAGGACCCACAGACCCCAGACCCCGAGAGCAAGCCCCCAGAGGGGCATACGTACCGGCTGAAGAGCAGCGGGAAGAGGAGCCACATGAACCGCCATTACGCCGGTTCTGGCAACAGCTGTTCCCGGCGCGGCAAACAGCTGAGCCAATCCCAGCGGCCGTAGCGGCCACGGTGGGAAGGTTTAAAAATGCCGGCAGGACAGGGAGAGAGGGGGAGCCAGGGAGAGAGAGTACTGGCGGGCAGCCCGTGCTGCGGGCTCTTGCACAGAGCGGAGAGGACCCAGCCTGCGGGTCTCAAGCAGGCAGCTTATCTAAGAGCTGTACGCCTTTCGCGAACAGCAGAGTGAAAGGCGGTCAGAGAGTGCAAGCCGAGGCACTCTCTCAGTATCCTGAAGCGGCTGACGCTCAGGAGGCAGGGGAGCGCTCCGCTGCTGGTAGGAGAGGGGAGACAGCGGAGGCTCCAGGAGGGAGCTGGAACCAGGGGGAGCACCCACCAGCTCCTCCTGATTTGGAGGAGTATTTTCTGTAAGAAGGGAGGAAGGAGGAATCACTCCCAGCAGGAGGGAGAACGACCGGGAACCGGGGACCCGGTCTGAGGCCGTCATACAGGGCTTGGAAACATCTGGAATGCATCACCCAGTGGTTGGCGTGTGGACGGGGTGTAGGGGAGGTGGAGCCCCGTGGACCACCGCGTCAGACAACCGTGAGTAACACCGTCTATCAGGAGGCCCCACCCAGGATAAAGATCTCCACTGTAGACCCCTCTAAAGGTAATTGATTACATCCAAGTCGTGGCAGGCGAGTTGAGGGGAGGGGCAACACCCCGATAGTCCAGGCGGAGCTAGACACCGGCTCCACATATGTACTCTATCTTCCTTCTTTTATTTTGGCTAGCTCTCCAAAGGCATGATTTTGCAATATACAGAACACCCTCACCTTGTTGAGGACACCCAGGACCTTGCTGGGTAAAGTCTTAAGGCAGCATAATTTTCTGTATGTGCTATAGGTAGAGTAGGCTCCCAAGGTCACTAGATTTTGGTACATTAAGTGGCTCAACATTTTGGTTTGTTTCTCATCTTCTTTAATGCTATATGTAATAGTTTCTCTCCATCCAATTCATTACTACCCAACAGCATCTTTTGTGCCACTACTTACACCACCTTTCTTTTTTTTTTATTCATTTTAAAATTCTTATCTATTTAATATTTCTGTATGATGAATTCCTCTCTCTTTACTACTTCCCTTATTATTGCCTAGCTTTAATCCCTTCATTGATCTTTTCACAGTTTTCACAGCATGATTCATTCTTCAACAGGCACTTCTAAATTTTGTCAATTGATTCTCCCAGCCAGTCCTTTGGCACCCTCTTTTCTCACTCTTTGTTCTTATGGTTCTTTTTGTCACAATGCACCCCCCCCCCCCAAAGAAAAACCCCAAAAAACCCCACAACAATTTTTAGACCTCTCTCTTTCCCTCTTCTTGTTCCTGCTTCCAATGATTGACTGGCCTATCTTTATAATGCTTCTTGTTAGTGGAGTTATTTGTTCTCATGTACAAGCAGCAGTTGTATGGTTATTTTTGTTGGTGGTTCTATTTGTCTCTAGTCACCACCAGAGGTAAGTAGATACTGTAGTAATGTATTTCCAGCTTTTGCCAAAGCAGTACAATAACATGGACAATAAAGATCTGTGTAATAAAATAACATTTATATAATTTATAGTTTATGCTAAAAACATACGATACGTTTTCCATTCTACCCATTTACACAAAATTAAAACAGAACATATAATGGTATAAAAAAGATAAAGTGAAGCACTGGACAATAAAAAATACGAGGGGAATTCTTCCTCTTTGTGCAGTTCTCCTTAGTCTTTGTGCAGGTGATGCATATACACCTAAGGTGTGTAGTGCAGTTTTCAAACTGTTAAAAAGGAGCCAGATTGTTTTTTCTTTATTAGCCCAGTATTTAACACTAGATAATTGTCCATCAAGAATGATGGATTTCAGGGAGAATTTACATGACCCCCCCCTTCCCCCCCACTGGGGGTCGGCCATGTAAAGACTCCCTCTGCCACCACTGCCACCTCCTCCAACCTCCAGCAAGGGGGCTCCCTCCCCCTGCCCACCTCTGCCTTGCAGTGGGGCTTCAACCCACCTCCCCTCCCCTCTCCGCTTCCCTCCCTCCCTCCCTCCCCACTGCCTCCCCTCCCTGCCAGCTGTTGTTGGGGCCGGGTGGCGGGGGTCACTGCCACTGTGACCCCACCTTCCCTCCCTCCTTCTCTGCCACCCGGCCCTGACAACAGCCACCACCCTTCGCCTACCCCTGCCCTGTGCCCACCTGGGCTCGTGCAGCCTCTCTCCTTCCCCGCAGCCTCCCCCTCCCTGCTGGCTGTAGTCAGGGCCCCCTTCCCATACCTCTCCCTCCCTCTTTCTCTGCCACCCAGCCCCGACAACAGCTGCCACCATGATGCCCCCCCTTCAGCTTCCCCCGCCCTGTTCCCCTCCCTCCTTGCCCCCTCCCTCCTGCTGGCTGTTCTGGGGGGGCATCAGAGTTGGGCAGCAGTGGGGTGCCACCACCATGACCCTCCCTTCACCCTCAGGCAGGGAGGCATGGGGAAGCCCCGCTGCTTGGGCAGCTGGGGTGTGTTTGTCGCCTGCCACAAACTTCCCCAGCAGTGGCTCAAACTTGGGCTCATGCGACCCAGGCCTGTGCAGCCAATCACTGCCTGCCATCTGAGCGGCACATGCACAGTTGGCCAAAAAGCATTACAGACAGACACACTGACAGATGCACTAAGCCGTTTATATACAGTAAAAGCTGCGTTATCCAGCACCTTTCAAGCTAGCATGCTCTATTAACCAGCATGCCAGCTGCTTGTAAGGGAAAAGTGAAACGAAGTGTCTACCATGGCACTTTCAGTTTTACCGAGCCCCCATGGCCCGGGGCAAAGCAGCCTGTGCTGCCAACCCCCATGGCCCGGGGCATAGTGGCCTGCGCAGGGCCCATGGGAGGGGTGGCAATGCAGAGGGAGGGGTGGCAATGCGCCAGACGCGGCGGGAGAGGCAGCAACCCAAAAAGGCAAAGACGCCTGTTCGGCCTTCTCAGGTAGTCCACATATTTTGTTACCTGGCACCCTGCATTCCCTACGGGTGCCGGATAACAAAGCTTTTGCTGTATATAGGATTTTCCATTGATGGAGGGTTCCATTTTCCTCAATTTAAGTAATCAATCTTATTCTTTCATCAAGAACATGATTTATCCAAATATGGAATCTGACACCACCTGCTTGTGACAACATCAAATCTCATTAGAGTGAATTTCAGTCTAGTAATGGCCTTTCATTGTTCGTAATTTTGCATCACAGACAGGTAGGTATCTAGGGCAAAGTGCTTATTAATCTTAAAAAAGGAAAAGGTTGAGATAGTTTCACTGCCAGTATATCTATTTGCATGCTGGCATCTTTCATTCTTGAATATTGCGTCAGTGACTCTCAATACATTTCCTAGGCCATTTGTCTGGAGGAAAGTATAGATGTTATTTAACCATCCAAACAAATGTTTATTTGGAGAAGAGGGGCTTCTAGAATACACTTATTAGGGTATGTGATAGGTGTAAAAGTTTAAATTTTCAGTCAGTAGTTTAGAGTTCTTAATGAAGCTAAAATGTTCACATTTATCAGTCTGGTTTCGGAGCGCATGAAGCCCCTCCCCTCTCCATCATAGAATTAAGTACATGTAAAAGTCGTCTAATTGGCCTTGAAAATTATTTTAGTTTTTGGATAGATGATAGGGACAGCAATCTAAAGTTTTGTTCCATACAATAAAAAGGGCTCTGTCTAAGATCTGTAAACCTGCCAGAATAACTCTTCTGCCCATCATATTATGAAAGGATAAAGGCTCTGGCTACATATTGTTTTGCTCTAGTGTTTACATTTTCAATGTGCTTATTCTAGCTCAGATTTTTACTAAATAGTGTCCAAAGTATTTAAAAGAAGACACCGCCTCTTGTTTCTTTTTCTGCAAAAACAAAAGTGTTTTCCTCCTTTTATTCCCAAAAACCATACCTCAGATTTAGCTGTGTTGATTTCCAAGCTATGAGAGGTATAGTACTGCTGAAAAAGCATCTCGTAACTGTTGGATGTGTTTTTGGGATTGTGATATTATTAATGTCATCTGCATAAAGCAAGACCCAGGGATAGGGTCATTCAATATCATGGCTGCCTGGAATGGATTCCCTGTTAGCAACTGTCTTAGTTCATTTAAGAATAAATTAAGAAGTAGCAAAGGAAGCAAATCTCATTGTTGTACCCTTGTCTTAGTTGGGAGATTGTTGGATAGGGCGCCACCAACCCTGTAATGCACCCTAGATACTGCATTCAATATAATGATTAATTGTAAGAGAGCTTTATCCACTCATGTTATTGCCATATTCTCCATATTCTGTCTATGGAATCAAAAGCTTCTTTTAGATCTATGAAAGTTACATACAAATTATTTTCTTTTTACATATTTACATGGTAAATAGTGTGACACTTAGCAATGGTCCATGCAAGAATAGCCTTCTCTGAAACAAGCCTGCTCTCCTGCCAAAATATTATTTTTAGAAATCCACATCTGAAGGTAGAAAATTAAATGTCTCTCAAGTATTTTGGCAGGCTTACACCCAAGACAATGTTACAGGATCTCCTTTATCATTTTTAAAAATTAGGAATATTATATTTTTGTTGGCTAACTGCTGGCTAGCTCCACCCTCATGCCTCAGCCAGCCCCTCCACAGCATGTTGAACTGAGGAGCAGCAGCTTTGGGCTGGCAGGCTAACCCCCCAGGCCTCCTTCCAGCTGGTGCTGCCGCACCCCAGTTCAGCATGCTGAGGTTGCAGGCACACATGTAAACACTGTGCCCAGGAGCAATAAACTGTGGCACAAACTGTGCCAGAGTGTATTGCATTGCATTAGTATCTCATGTAGACACGTTCAGTTATTACTAGCATCAGTAAGATTGCCACATTAGTACTAGTCCAAACCCTCTAAAATATTTGCACCTGGAATGTTTTAGATGAAAAGAAGTGAGAGTGTATAGTGCAGAAGAATATATGTGATTTAGCCATTAATGCAATTACTCACCTTCCTTTGATCCCCGCTTCCTTTACTTAGAAGTGCGCTACCCATTCTCAGAGCTTCCAAGTAGCCTGGAATGCCCAAGACTCTTTGCTTGGCAAAAAAGCCACATTTCATGCAGTTTCAACAAGGAAATCAAATTTTATTATAGAACCTCTGATGTTTGAGGTTCTCACTGGAAAATAGTGTCCATAACACTTCTATTTTCACAGTAATGCACTGGACATTAGCCATGCATTTTCTATTGAAGTACTGGAAACCATGCAGCTAAAACCTCTATCATCCTCAAAAACGATTAAGAGTAGGAGGCAATCATTTCTAAATAGTGTGTGCACAAAATCAGTTTTTGATAATAGGCTTTAAATATATGCCTCTTGTATTCTACTTGTTAGTAAAAGATTTTCTCCTGCTCTTATGTACTAAATTATATAAACAATAGACTGTTTTTTCATATTCTTGTTCATAAAATAATCTCCTAACTGCTGCTGTTACAGCAATATCTCAAACCTTAGTCTGTATAGGCCAAAACAAGAGGCAGACTAAATTAAAAAAAAAAAAAAAAAGAAAGAAAAAAAAATCGTTTCATGTATCCACTCACCATTTTCTCTGATCACAAGGGGAGCATTTTCAAACATTCTGAAATGCAAATTACAATGGCTTATACTAGAGCTAGGCATAGTATTGCTAATACTGCTTCAATTATTAATCCACCTCAACGAGTCTTCCATGAGCAAGCCTTCCTCTCTCAATGGGATTAACTTTTGAGAACATTACAAATGCTACAAACACCTACATATTTGTACAGAGATAACCCCATGTTGCTGCTGCAAGATTCCTTTTTTATTCTTTGTTATTTATAAAAAGTATGATTCATTAACAGTTATTTTGGAGAAGGAGAAATGTAGCCTACTAATATAATTTAAAATGCTGTTATTTTAAGCAATAGAAAGTCAGCATTGCCTTAGTTTCTTTTGAACACCAAGCATCTCAATGGAAAGAAAAAGATGGTGAGGCAGTTCTGAGCCTGATCCATTCCTTTTTTAAGATTAAACTCCTGCCTACTGATGCATCCATGTAGTTTCCACACCAGAGAAAGGAAACTGTAAGTGAAGAAAGCATTCTGTAAGTTGAATCATTATATAGAATATCCAATATACATGGTATAATAAAGAAATGGTAGTTGCAAGAGGATACATGTGTTGTGGGGGATGTGACAGCGGCAAACTTTTATGCCTGGTGCAAGCACTGGCCTGCCCCCTTGTCTACTTGTCAGCCACCTACCTTTCTCTCCTGCCATGCCTTGATGTAATAATATTGATGTAAAAGTTAGGCAGGAGGCTGCCCAATATACATCCTGATATTGGTGGGGGGCTATCTGCAGCTCTGTACCATCCCTACACTATGGCCCAAGCCTTGCAGATGGCATCTCAGGCAGCCAATTCAACCATCCCTTTCACCCATTAGCTGTGGCCCCTTTCCTAGGACCTTCCGCTTCCACTTAAGCCCTGGCCCCATCTCAGGCCTCAGGCCAGTTGGGACCCTGAGCTTCTCTGCTCTTATGGGCATCCCTCACAATGGGCCCCTGGCCCTTTTGACCCCATCTGGGTCCTGGCCCCAACATTGACCAGCTGGGTCCCTCAGTTAGGTCTAAGCCACCTGCCTGCACTCAGGGATTGCGGTCCTCCATTCCCAGCTCAGGTGATTCACAAAATGTGCCTGGCCCCTGCTCCTACCTACAAGATGTTCCCCGGCGGGTCACTGACCCCAGTAGGTTCAGGTGCTTTAAGAAGCTTACCTGGCCTTTCCTGGATTAGATGGTTTTAATAACCCGCCCGAAGGTGAGGGCTGGGGTTAAGGCACCCCTACCCACCTTTCACCAGGGTGGTAACTGGCCTGGTATTATTCTGGGGTTCCCACACCACTGAGAGCTCCACCAGACCACCCATTCCCAGCCGGCTGCAGTTTTAGGCCATGCCCAGGACCAGAGCCTCGTGCTCCTACCTACAAGATGTTCTCATGCAGCTGCTCAACCAGGCAGTGTTTCTTGCCTGGCTCCCAGAAGCAAACTGCTCTTGTTTATATAGGTGACCAGAATTCCAAAATGGCCACCGTAATCAAACATCTGCTGACTGTTTGATCTAGCCCTTAAAGTGGCAGGCACCACTGGTGCCTTGCCACAGTGGACTAAAGACTAATTCAGTATAGATCCAAGCTCTCAATTTTACTGATGTTGGTGAGGAATGTGACATCAGGAGTGTTCTTTGTGACTATTATGTAGGGCTCGATATTCAATTTCTGAAAAGACATGTATTTTTGCTTACTTTATATAACTTTGGGTGAACACCTAATTTGCATCTCTGAGGCAGACAGACATCTATAAGAGATTTACGTGAGACAGAACTCTTGGGTGCCTGCAGACATGTGGGAAGCCTGCTCCAAAATGCTATAGTAATAATTACAACACATCAGAGCAGACTTGATTAATCTCTATTAATCGAGTCTGCTGGAGAATACTAATTATCACACTCCAGCAGCCTCGGCGTCTCATGTATTCAACATCCCCATGCTTCAAAATGGCAGTGGGGTTGCTTTAACTAAAGCTTGTTGAACTTCCAAGAGCTTCTCTAATTAAAGTGCCCCTCCTACCCAAGAGCATGTGTAAAGGTGCCCCTTCAATACTTTATCAAGGATTTGCATCTGTTAATACATTAGCAGAGTAAATCCATATGACAGCCAGTGCTGAAATGTGCACATGGGGACTCATAGTCAGACATAGTCTTAGGCCATTTGTAGATGGGCTCACCGTTTTCTAAACTCTGTTAGCTGATTCAGATCACAGTTTGAATCAAATTTAAATTTGAATTAAAGGTTAATAGATGATCAAGAGGGTTTGTCCCCTTCTTCACAGACCAGTAGCCGGAGTGCTTTGGCAGGGCTGCGGGCTCAGCCAAGATACTGATACTTAGTTATAGGAGGGTGTTGTTGAAACATTTGACTTTGTAAAGGTGTTGCTTTGTGCCTGATAGCCTCTGTAGTGTTGCAAAAACCCAGTTGAGTTCCTTTGTGGGAAAGCTTGCAAATAAGATTTTTTTTGCAAATATCTAGTTGGTCTAATAAAAGATATCACCTCTGCCATGAGTTCTGATTCCTTTTGCCTGTAGACCAATACAGCTACAGTCTGTATCCCTAAAACATGGAAGATATCAACATTAGCTGTTTTTGAAATGAAAATGCCATAATCTTACAAGAAGGAAGTAAAATTCAACACCTTGAAACCTGAAAGCTGATGCCCTTGCTCCTGCCTTTTGTTTCGAGCCAAATTTGCATGTTCACAGATCACAGAGCTGTCTCAATGCAAGAGAAATTCCTTGCCCAGGAGAGCCTTCCATCAACCCATCCTCCTGTGAAATATGAAACAAGGAGGAAACATAATTCAACATCCTACCTGCCATCAGACAACTTCGAGATAAGTAGACTGCTCTAACTTTTATCTGAGCGTAATTTGCACAAAATGAACTTTTGCAACCAAGAGATATTACAACACCTTCAGCTATTACAACACCTTCAGCTCTCCTGTGAAATATGAATTATTGTTTCCACCTGCGAGAAATTTTATAATCTTTGCGTTCTCCTATACCTGAAGAAGAGTGAGTGTTCCTGAAAGCTTGGAAATAAAGAAAAAAAGTCTTTGCAGATATCTAGTTGGTCTAAAAGATATCCCCTCTACTAGAGGTTAGATTCCTTGAGGTGATTCTTATTTGCAATGCTTATCTGCATTCCTAAGGACTGTTTTTCCTAAAAGCAATGCCATATATATATGTTAATTAATACACTTTAAATTGCCTAATTCGGACTGTCCTAGTCTGCATTAACTTTAATCCTCATTTAATGGGCAGTAATCCATTTGGACTGGAGCTAATTTTAATTCAGACTGCAGATGTCCACATGGATGTAGGAGAACTGTAGTCTGGATTACACCTAGAAAAACATAACATCTATTAATGGCCTTAAAGACCTTAACTGTTATTTCAGTTCAAGGCCTTTTTTGGGGTGGAGAGCATAAGAATGTTAAAGAAATGCACAGTCCTGAAAGACCGCTTAGGATCTGTGAGTTTAGCTGGTTTCTGTGTGGTTTATGCATCCTTACCAGCATATAATATGAGCATATTCCCTCAATTATACCTCTATAATTCTAGGGTTTTTTAAAAATTCTATCCTCATTACTTAAATAGACTGTCTTCAGCAGGGTCCCAAATGTGTAACCAGAAATTACATCTGTTTCTTGAAATTTATTTTACAGTTAGGTTTATAGTATCTAAGACAAAATATAATCCTGTCCTCTGTCTTCCATCACTGTGTTTAATCTGTGCAGCTAACAAGAGTAAGAAGAAATAATATATTTTTTTATTTTTTATCACTGGAATCATTAGAAATGACTGAATAGCCATGAAGCAGACCAACCAAGGAAAAGAATTTCATAGCTCTGTCAACAACCACACCTCAAGCCCACATAAGACCATGGAGAATCCTTAGTGAAATGTGTCAGTGGAATAAGTACCACCATGCAATGTATGATATAAGTAGAAGCATGGCATATGCATTCATGCCACATTATACTTCATAACTAAAAGATAATGGCTTTGCTTCATCAATTGCAACTTCTAATACCAGCAAACAGGCTACTCGGTCTCCAGACACAGAATTGCCTGTGCCAGCTATAGGCATTTTTATGCCTTGGGCCCTATGTTCTCTTTTTTTCCTTTTCCTGTCCATTCTCTTTTATCCCATTCACCATCATTATTCATTGGAAGTAATATTCTGCCATTATTTCCACTGAGTGATGACTTCTAGAAGCTCCCACCCTTCATGCCCTCTACTCTTCCTTTCATGCCTTGTATTTTCCATTGACACTCTATGGCAGACAGAGGGAGCTCAGTCCTGAACAGCCAGATGTGGAGGCAGAGAAAGGGAGCTGCAACTAGGAACGGACAAAGAAGCAGGATTTAGAGCATCAGTAGAAGACACTAGGACCAAAGAGTTGAAGGAGGAAGAGCTACAGCTAACAAAACACCCTTCATGTATTTTCATGCAGACAAAGGCTGTTCATTTTTGTGATGCTCCCTTGGACTTGTTGTCTTATGCCTCAAACAGGAGTTCATGACTACTGGTGGAAATTTTTGAGAAATGTTCTCTGCTAGAAATCATTCCAGGAGAGGGAGCAATATGGGCGTTCAGCTCTCTGCATCTTCCCCAGACCAGGGATCAGTCTAAGCAAGGTGTGGGGAGCAGCTGCTTCTCTCTTCCTTCTGGTTCTGGGGGACTGAAGTAGCAAGGCAAAGCCTCCCCCACAGCTTCCCAGACCAGGGAGTATTTGAGCCTCCAGAGCAAGGCAAAGCAGCGGGGCTACAGGCACCAGCCTTGAATGTGTGGTGTGGTGCTGGAGGAAGGGGAAGGATTTCCCTTATGCAGCATGTTCAAAGTTGGAACTCTCATCCCCTTTCCCCTTTCTCCTTGGGAGTATAGTGCAGGTTACAGCAGGGAAAATCCTGCCTGCTCCCCCACTTCTGCCTGGTTTGGGGAACAGTCAGCAGGGCAAAGTGCCAACCCATTCCCTATACTGAGCAGTCCCTGGATCAGACTGGGGTGGGAGGAATGTACAAGCATTCACCCTTGTGACAGAGCTTTTTTCTTCAGGTTGACACTTGCAAGATCTTTTTCCTAGAAGGAGCATGTTTTCTCCAGGAGACTGTGAACTAAGGCTTGCATATTTGTGGTTTCTACCACAAAACGGTGATTCTCTGGTAGAAATGTAATGCCTGTACTTGGCTTTAGGTTAACACAGGGTCCTGCATGTGCTGTATGGTAATAGCACTGAATCTTCCTTTGCTTGCTGTGCTATGAATTAGAAGTAACTATATTTTTAGGTGCAGGGAGCCAAGTGGGTTAAAACTGTGTGCAGAATGGGCCTGATTTCTCACTGTCATGTACCTTGTGTTGTCATTTACATGTGTGCAAAGAGGATGTAAAATATTGCCAGGGCAGATTGGTATTATATTACATTTAGTTTGCATAGGTGTAAATGATTATGCAAGATATAAGGCTTGGAGAATCTCTCCCAGTAGGTCTGTGCCTATACTTCTTTAAAAAAATGATTACCTTTGTTTATGTAAATGATAGTGGCTTAATGTATGTATATGAGCATGGTGTATGACAATTAACCACATTAGCTGTAATTCCTGCTGGACACTAATGATTCTCCCACTGGATGCTGTATACAGTTTTCCTCTAATAAAGCAGTGCTGCTTTGCTAAATAAAATCAACACAATCCACCAACACTTTTGGAAGCACAGATGCTTTGTCCCACTGTTTACTAACGAGGTTCACACTTAGATTAAAGCAGTATGTTGTGAAATCAAGTAACAGAATAAAACTCTGAACAACATAATGGTTTCAGGAATTTTTGAAGGGTTTTGATGGCAGAAATGCGTCACCAGGGCAAAATTAGAGTGTTTCCTACACAACATGAGAACCTGGGGCAATAGCACAATCTAATTTAGGCACATGTGTTTCTCAAAGTATCCAGTTTACTACCTTTTGGCTTCTGTCCTTCCCACACAAAAAGGGGACTAAAACCTTCCCCCTGCTGAATAGTGCTAGATGCATCACCCTCTGGGCCCCATCAGTACCACTTCTTCAGTTGCACAGAAAAGGCTAATTGTTGGTGATGGGGTGTATTTTTTCTATAAAAGCTCCCAGGCATAATATACATTGGTCTTTCAGACTGGCTATGAGATTTTTTTTATGCATAATTATTATTTTGAGGCCAGGCATGTGCATCCCCACAAATACACTGAATGTTATCCTTCCCAAATTCAGTGTACAGGACCCAAAAGCCTGAAGTCATTCTTGGCATAATTCTAGGCATCTAAAGGAGGTTGCAAACACAGTGGATTTCTCCTGATATATTACATGCTATACGGTAAAAAGTACCATCATTGTTATTTCACGTGATTGTTTTAAGAAGCATGGGACTTTGTAAAAAAATGTGGCCTTTATCTTCAGTTGTTTGAGGTGAAAGAGCTCTGCGTCAAGAGCGCACACTTGAACTCTTTCTCTGAGCTAAATAGCTCCTTCTAGTCAAGTACTAAGCACATCGGTCTTCTTGCTTTATTGGTGTTTCAGTGTAGCCAGTTACTGGTGGTCTCCTATTGAAAAGATTAGATTTATAATCCGGGATAATAATCTGCTTGTTTATAGAAGCAAATTTTGGATTGAGGATAACAAGTCCATAGTCAAAGGGATGCTATCAACTTGAAATCAAGTGAAGTTAAAAAATAAGGTAAAGGTAATTAATTCCATATATTATATCTGCTCCTGAAGTTTACTGCTACCTCTAGACTATTTTGGAAAAAAAATAAAGCATTTTTTGCTTTTAAGGACAGGGTTCACACAAACAGCAAGGTAAATTGAGTATCCAGGGGAAACAGTGGGCACATCTACACGTGGAATTAATTCGCAGTAGGCTTACTGCGCAGTAAAATACTGTGTAGTAAGCTTTCCAGGGAGCACATATACACATGGTCCCTGTTGCGAGCAGATTTGCTCCTAATGGGAGCAGCTTGGTACAAGGCTGCTCCTGCCCTTCTCTGCCTCCCTGCAGCAGCCAAGAGGATCTCCAGGGTCCCCCCAGTGCTAGACCAGAGGCTGGCAAGGGCATGGGGCTGCCCTGCTTGGCATGGAGCTGGCTGATCTGGGGGGCAGGCAGGGGCTGGGAATCCAGCCCCTGCTTGCCTCCCGTAGCACCTCTGAGCAGCGCAGAGCTGGCTGATCTGGGAAGCAGGTGGAGGCTAGGAAAACGGCCCCTACCCCACCCCTGAAGCAGCTCTGCATGGGGAGTCAGAAGTAGTACATAAGTAAAATTAAGATGCTTGCTTAAATAAATTCACCTCCTTTATACCACTAGACATGCCTTGAATTAAATTACATACACTATAATACTATTATACTACTACATACACTGTAATAATATCTATTACCCATTTCTCTGATATCACTGCTAGACCTTATAAATGTTTTTTAAGGTCTTTATTGACTATTATTGAAGGCAACGTAGATATGTATTTTATATGCATAAGCTTTCCTAAGCTTCTGATTAAGTTGCCCCTTATGCAAGCTTATACATCTTTGATTTAGTTAGTCTATAAGGTGCAAATCTATCCTGCATTCTGCTTGGCTTTAAATTAGTATGGCTAACTACCTCTCTCTGCTTAGTGACCAGTATAGCCTTCCAACATCTCACTTTTCTCTCTTCACAAGCCTGTGCTTCTGAAAAAGTCTTCCTCTTTTGTTACTGGCCTTGTTGCTCTTTTCTTGTCTTTTACTCTTTTCTATCTTGTGTAAGTTTCTTCTCTACATACTTACCTTCCTACCTACAGAAGTTTCTGTCTTCACCTCTGGCCTAGATGTTTTTTCCTGTATTCCACAAGGCAGTTTGTCTCTTGAGTTAGGGATCTGAAAAGAAGGGTGCAGAATGAATGTTCCCATATGTCCCATTTTTTCTGGGACAGTCCAGTTTTAAACATCTGCTCTACATATTCCTTCGATTTGGTGAAATTAATGAGTTTGTCTTGTTTCTGACCCCACCAACTCTATGGTGCGCCATTCCCCTCCACCCCTCACATGCACACTCTCCAGCCTGCTCCACTGAGACAAGAGGTTGGAGACAAGTGAACGTGCTAGAAAGCAAGGAGGGGTGTATGCTTGTATGTGTGGCAGGGAGGAAAAGAGAAGCAGGGAGTGTCCCATTTTGAGATTTGGGAAAGATGGTCAACCTACTATTTGAGCATAATTTAATTCCTGCCTTGCTGACAATGCCATAATCTGAGTGAGACATATAGTGCTGAGTGAGTCTTAAACTGTTGACACCTTTAGAGTAGCCTAAGAAGGACAAATATAATTTCATGTCTTTAATGGAAACTGTTAGCATATGCTAGTTGAAGCACAGCAGTTAGGTATTCATCTGCTTTAGATTGCTTTTATTCTGAAATGCAATCATAAGCATACATATATGCAAGCGTAGTTATTGGAACTCCATGAATAGCAAGATCTGAATAAGCTGATTTTCTACACAGTCAGAATCCCCATCAGTGGCCAGTAGGTACGCATGTTTAGTTATTATTGTTAACAGCGAGACCTGAATAAGCTGTTTTCTCCATAGTCAGTCCCCATCAGTGGTCAATAATTTCTGTGTTCAAACTAAGAATGAACTCTCCCTGCATTTCAGCTTAATACATAGCAATGGATGTTGCTGGCATGTCAGTTTTTGAGGCTTCCTGCTAATTAACTTCAGCTTTTATGAAGGTGTGTTAGTTTCTTTACAGACATAGAATGAGGTAGATCCCTACTCTGAAATGCTTATCAATGAAGCAGACAGAACAGATGATGGGAAAGAATATACCTTATAAGCAATGTGACTGAGCTGAAGTTTGGCACATGGCTGTACATTTTTTCCCCACTCTTTCCTTGCCCCCTCCCCTCCGCTTTAATTGCTGCCTCTTCCCATCTGTTCCTGATCTATTCCTCTGCTGTCCCTTCCTACTTACTGCCTCCCTGCCTCCTTTCCTTATCATAGACTTTGGACTGAGTGGAAGAAAGTAGTATTGTGTGGTGATTGAAAAAAAAAAGAATCTAGCCAATAAGATGATGTCTCCAATAGTTCAAAGTGTCTCAAGATACCAGCACTGGGTTTGCTGAGTCTAAGGCCTCCATGCCTCAGCCTCAGAACTGCAAAATTAATTGACCTGCAGTTTGCAGTACTGAATTGACTGCTGGTTGCTTGAGTTGTGCAAACACTTGCTCTCATTAGATTTTTCTTAAAAGAAGCAATAAATATATATTTTTGATAAATCAGTCTTTCTTTTGTTGCCTCTGGTTGTTACCACACAGTTTGGGTCTCTAGCTTTGTATAATAAGTATTTAAATTTAGCAGTGTTTCAGTCTGTGTTTTTGTATTGTACTTATATATATGCGTGTGTGTGTGTGTGTGTGTGCATATATTAATATTTGCATTTCTTTTTAAATTTGGCCTTTAGTACTTTTACATACAGGAGGAGTACAATATACTTGAAGATAAAATTCACTTCTATAAATTGCAGAGGGACAAAATTTGAACAAAATCACAGGACATGTTACAATTGCTAAGATGTGTTCACATGGGTTAAATCATGTTGCTATAAAAATGAAATCATTTACATGAGGAATGGGATTTTCCTGGCAATAGCTTCAAAAGGGCCGGTGCTAACAAGCAAATAAAATTTGGCAGTAACAACTATATAATATCATAATCTGAAAAATCCTTGTTTTAGAGAGTAAGCTGGTAGGATGAATGAGCAAACAGAACTCAGTTGTAGGTAAGTAGGTGTTTTCCTCATTTTTAAAAGGCATTTAAAGCTATTTACATGCTTAACTCCCATGCATATCAACAGAAACTAAGCAACTAAATGCCTTAAAAATTTGACATTTAGCATGCACAACAGAAAAGTAAATAAACCAATATGCCATAAGGAGAGAACTCCCATGTGTATGGGGTTCACTTCAGTACTTTGATCTCTTCATCATTAGCTTCATCTTACCATAGACATTGCCAAGTAGACTTCTTGCAGATCTTCCTTGAATACTGTTCAAGAGATGGGGAAATGATTTAGATAATTCACTTGTAGGTGGTATACCGTGGCCCTCAGACTAAAGATACTACAGAACTGCAAACTGTTTTTTTATCACTGGGGATTAGTGTAGCCAAATGGTTTTTTAATCTTGAGTTGAAGGTGGTCACACTGAGGGGCCCTTATAAAGCTGTAAAGTCCTTCTAAAAAGCTGTTTATAGCTAGTATGTTATAGTATATTATCTTTTCTATCTCTACAGTACTTTTTTTAGAACTTCATTTAAAACAGAAATATTTTAATAAGCTATAATAAAGCAAATACGTCAATAATTTGAAAACAGCAGTAAGTGCACATGGCAATAGATTACTATTGACTTCCATGGTTGATTTATTAGAAAATGTGCCAATCATCTTCCTTGAAGCAGGGTCTTCTTTGCTGGAAGAAATTATGCATTCTGTGATGGGAGAAATAGGAAGTGAAACAGACTAAAAAAATCACTTATCAGGTGATAAATCCAACAAGGACAGTGAAACATTGCTGTTGAAAAGGTTGGGTTTTTTCCCTCCAAAGTCTGAAGATCTTTAAATGCCTTTAGTATATTCTTTATATCTTCGAATATAAAACATACTACAGAGTAGAAACCTCAGGATGATGAAATGTGACTGCTTCAGCAACAGTCTAATGAAAAACACCTTCTGGGACTGATTTTGATTGGCACCTGCTTCCTAGTTAGTTTTTCTTTTACTGTATGTGAACTACAGTGAATGAAACATAATACTTTCTGAGCCTTTCTGCATTGTACAGTATATAAGCATTGTGTCTCAAGTGTCTACAGTGCTATTAAAGCACTGGAAACCACTTGGTGACATACATAAGCTGACATTATGGCTAAGAACAGACGTTCAAAAAGCCCAAGGCAGAATTGTTCAAACCTACATGGGTTTCTGTAAGTGGTATAGGTTAGATCAGAAGTGAACAGAACACATATTTGCCCTTTAGTGGGGAGGGGCATGCAGGCTGCCTGCACTGGCCAAGGCCAGCAGGTTGGAGGCACTCCTGCAACAACTCCCAAGGGGCCCTGTGGACTCCCTAGATTGCCAGAGACTGCTGGGAACGGAAGAGCACATGAGCCACCCCTGATTGGTTCTTGGGTATAGGCAAGCACACCCCCACCCCCTGCCATTACCGTGAGCCCTCCCTATGCCCAGCCCTATGCTTCTAGGAGAGTCCCGAAATGAGTCACCATGGCACACGCCCCACCCTGCCACCGCCAGCTGAGCTGCCAGGTATGCCATGGTGACCTGCTCTGGGGATCTCCTGGAAGCTTAGGGATGGGTGCATGGGAGGGTTCACAGTGATGGCAGGGGCTTGGAGGCATGCTTGCCCATGCCCAGCAGTCAATCAGGTGTGGCCTGGGCACTTCTTAAAAGGAAGGATTGGACCCATTGGAGCTCAGTCCCAGTGGCAGTTGGCAGCAGGACAGGCCTGGCAGCCCAGGAGGCTCATGCTGGGCAGTAGGGACAGGGGGCCTCTGCCAAGGGAAGGATTGGGAACCTCAGAGCTCCAGTGAACAGCAGGTGGTAACAGGAAGCTGGGGAGCCTCCTTTCCCCCTGCCCAACACAAACTTCCCATCCTGTCACTGGCTGCAGCTGTCACCAAGCTCTGTGGGGCCAAATCCTTCCCTCAGTGGAGCCCCCCATCCCTCCTTCCCTGTGGAAGACTCCCAGGCTGGTAAATGCATCCTGCTGCCAGCTGCCACTGGTGCTGAGCTCCAAGGGGCCCTGTAGCCACCAAAAACCATCCTTCCTCCCAGCAGTAACTAAGACTGTTTTAAGGCATTCTGCCTGTAATTTGTAAATGCAGTTTGTCTACAAATATTCAGATGAATACTAGAGCTGTGCAAAGCTTCAGTCCCTGATTCAGCGGCAATTTGGTCCAATTCAGTGGTCAAATCTCTGAATCCAGATTGAATCAGAGGGCCCTTTAATCTCTCTGAATCGAATTGGAGCCCTGCAAATCAATTCAGAGAGATTCGGAAAGATTTGGAGATTCAAACATAGACACAGCTTTAAATGTTTTTTCTACATACCTCTAAGTAGCAGGGGCTTGTGAGTGCTGCGATGCTGGGGCACATGGAGTGTATCACAGAAGCACGGGGGGCTCCCCAGTGTGCTCAGCAGAAGACCTGGAAGTGGACCAGAAGCACTTCCAGTTCACTTCTGGGTCTGCCAGGGAGCATGCTGGGGCCCCCCCCTGCACCCCTCTGGCTCTGTAACTGGTGCCTCCTGGGTCTGGGGGGGGCACCCAGAGTCCCCCCACTGCCGATCGCTGAGCCTGGGAGGCATGGAGGGGGGGGCAGCATGCTCCCCAGCAGACTTGGAAGTGGATCGGAAGTACTTCCTGTGGGACACTTCATCCTCCACAATATCGCAGCGATCATGAACCACTCCTGCTACCTCAAGATATGTAGAAAAAACTTTTAAAGCTGTGTTTATGTCAGAATCACTGATTCTCCGAATCAGCATCGGATCTTCAGATTCTGATTCGACTGAATCAAATCAGGAACAGTGATCCGAATCAATGAATCGAATTACTGTCCCTGATTCAGGCTGAATCCCAATTCAAATTGAATAAGGCCCACTTTGCACACCCCTAATGAATACAGACCCTTCTTACTTTCTAACATATGAACATATCACACAATATAGAAGTGTTAGAATAAATTCGTTATGAATTAGTTATCTTTATTTTCCATTTGCAGCTGGCTGGAGGCAGGAGATGAGGCTGGGGAGAGAAGCTGTGTTGGCTTGACAGCCCAGGGGTAGGGCTCACTGGGCACTAAGCCAGAACAGCCAAGTGTGGGGTGAATGCTAGTGCCTCTCTCTGCAGGAGGGTGCTAACGGGGAGCCTCAAAGCAACCAGGCTGCTGGCAGAAAGTGACCCAACATGAATTGATAGGGGATCTGGTACAGAATTTCTATGTACTGGTCTGACCTAAATAGATTAAGGTTGAGGGCATATCGATCCAAGTCTACCTTATACTGGATTCTGCCGTTTTAAAACCAGTCTATATGTGCCTATATTCTGTACTGTTATGGGTTTAGACCAGTTTCTGAGTACTTATACCAGTAAAAGTATAATGTCTGTACCAGGCCTATGTAAGTATCTGCATGGACTTGACTCCAAAAGTTGTGCAAACTTCCACTAGGCTTAATGAAAAGCTTGAGGTGGAATACTTAGGGAAGGGGTCTTCCTCTCGGCAAGGAATACGTGTGGTTTATTGCATTGTGTTTATTTTTCCATATTTTTGCCATCTTTATTTGCAAGGGATAAATTATTTTAATTAGATAGGAGAGAGTTTGAATTTAAAATGTATTGTTAGACCAGGAAAAAATAAAACTCAATCTTTTTTTATGATTTACTCCTGAAGGATTTAATTCTATCAACTGATTTCAGTTATGTACCTTTTCCATTCTTTGTATTCCATGCTTCTATATTATTTATTTTGTGATGGTACGAAAAGTTCTCTGTCAGACATATAGACACCTTTGAGCTAGCTGCTGGAGTACACCATAGCAAAAGATGATTGCTCTCCCAAAGGGCATCTTTACATGTGCTCCAGGATGGCAGGGTGCTTTAATTAGAGCGACTCTGAGAGCCACTATAATGAAAGTGCCTCCAGTGTCACATGTTTCAAAATGGTGGTGGGTGCACTTTAACTAAAGCTTGTTCAATGCTAATTATGCTGAGGGTCATCTTAGTCCCTGAAGTAGAACAAATTCCAGAGGGCACAAAGTTGCTTTCTCCTGGGATGCATCTTTTGTACTGTGCAGCACTGAGTTGGAATGTAGTCATTTGCCCATATTTAAAATGGGATGTACATACAGAGGTACCGATGCTGAAGTCATTAATGCTTTTAAAGATATTTGCTAGGCTTGGTTAGAAGGCACTATAGAAATGCAAAGTATTATTAATTTAGGGAACTCCTTTTCCAATCTCAATTCTGAAAGAGAATTGGTGAGATTAAGATGGAAGGGTGTCTTTCCAAAACACAGAAGTAGATGAATTTAGGTTAATGAAACTTTCAGGATCTAGTGTTGTTCTGGAAGCTGTTTTGGTTCTTACCTTGCAGGCCTAATAAAATACACATATTTATAAGGATGGGAATATGAGTTCAAGCTCATTTTGCAGAGAGCTGTGGGTGATCTGGATAGTCATAAAGACCATTTCTGTGCCCATAAGTTTTCTATGTAAATCTATGATACATGTCAAATCTGTTCATTTAACATTATATATAAACTTGTGCTCGATGTTTGCTTTGATTGTTCATATTTTCTTTTAAATTGATGGACTAAATTTTTACTTTCCTAAAGTTAAAAAAGGATAAATCTGCAATTAGGCCACTTTGGAGACGCATTCTTTTCATTAAAAATTAAGAGCTATATAAAACTGGAATGTTAAATGAATCCTAAACTGTTCAAATTACTTATTTATGCTTGCTAATTTTGTAATGCTTTTTAATTAGCGGTTGCTAATGTTATTGCATAGATGATGATATTATTTGGTATAAGGAGGTAAAACCCATCCATATAAACCAGTTGCACATTTTACCACTTTTTTAATTTTAGAAACAGTATTCTTAGTAACTATAATTTCCACTGTTTAACAGAAGATACCATTTTAACGATCAGCACAGATTCCTAAAATGGAGTTACTATTTATTAGTATATATTTATGACATATACTACTAAAGTTTTGATTAGCCTTTTGAATGTTTTTAATCTTATTCATCAGAATTCTTATATTGCACTGTTGCAATATTTATACTTATCTCTAGCATGGAATAATGCAGCAGCTGAACATCAATTTCACTGTGAGTGCAAAACCCCCATTTCCTATTTGCAATGTTTACTCTTTCCCTACAAGCACATTTGCACTTACTTTCACAGGTATCCAAAGACATTTCCCAGAAATGAGACTTTAAAACCTGCAGTGGTTAAATAATGTATTTATTTACTGTCATATGCATAAAATAGAGTAGTTTGGTTGCATTATAATAATTTTTTCCTTGTACAGAAAGAAATTCTGTTTTATTTCACTGTAATTACCATAATGGAGGAGGAGTGGAAAATAATTGGTGCTTGTGTCTGATCCTTTTCGAACTGGAATATAGGCCAGGTTCAATTATTCTGTTTAGTGGCAGTTTTGTCTAAATTTTTAATGTAAGCCTGGTGTGAGGCTTGTTTATTGTTAATTTTCTGCACACCTTCTCTCGAATTGACTTTTGTCAGCACTACAAATGACAAGCAAAATAATGTGAAAAAGCACAGACTGCATCTTAACTCGGGGTTGGCTATACAAGTTTAAGAAACTAAATGCACTTATTCAGTAGCTCCCAGCTCTTTCAGGATTATCTGTTCACTTATTGTAGCTTCCAAAGTACTGCTATGAGGTATCTTTCCATAAATGATTCTTCTTCCCTTACAAATTATTAATTTTTTTTTACCCTTCTTAGCCTGTGCTGCTTTTCCTTCCTTCTGTCCTGTGTTTGCTTGTTCACAAATGCAATGATTACAAAAGCAGAGTAACGTCTGAAAGACTGTGGTGGTGGTGTTCACATGACTAATACTGTGAAAGATAGCAAGATTTTTTTGAGCAGCTCCAGTCTACGCACAGTTGGTTCCCAGCTGACAGACAGAATGTGGGGTGGGCTTTGTCACCAGAACGCTGGGTACTGCATGCCCAGCTATGCTTGCAATTACACAGTGCCCAGAAACCTGCTGCTTATGTCAGGGTGCAGGCAGTTAAAACACATAGAAACTGGGTAGCTTTTTTTTCCTCTTTCTTCCCAGCAAGGGTTATATAATGAGGGGATTGCTGCTGAAGTAAAAGGGAAAATGAAGTCTTTGTTAAATGCCTTAACAAAGAAAGAAGGTAAGCAATGAAAGAAGAACACTTGATGTTTGAGAACTGATATTTTCTTGTGTACAGTTAATATGATCTGCTTCATTACTCTATAATTAACCAATTGATGCAATTTCTTTTTTCAAAATTCTTTTATGTGAAAGCATTCATTTAGGTAACTGATTAGTAGATCTAAGATGTGACTTATTTGTTTTAGCTTGTATCAAAAAACTCAGGTAGTTTATAGAAAAGGTTTTGCTTCCTAAGCAATTCATGGGAAGACACATAAGGAATATTTATCACTAAATGCTCCTTAATTGCCACTTCAAATATATAGATTGTTAGGAATAACATTTCAAGAGCTGTAGGAAAGTACTGTTTCATTCTTAGGTTTGACAGAAAGGAAAGATCATTTGAAACTTAGAAGCTTGAAATTAGTTCAGATGTTTTCATGTCATTTTATATTTTTTTCTCCAAACAAGCTTACAATAGTAATTCATAAGGTCTTGGAAATCATGGAATGTTAGAAGAATACTAAGTCCCACAGAGTTTAAAGCATGCATATTTTTGTTTCATCTTTTGTGTTTGTAGTTATTTTTTATTGTGAAAATAATAATGCAATGCAAGAAGTAGCTAAAAAAATATCCACCCACTTACTGTTTGCATATTGCCGGGTAAAAGAAACAGTTGGGTGGAATATTAATCACTTTAGGCATAGAAGTGGTTATTTTTAACTCTTTCTGCAAATGATTTTTTTGGGCACATGTCTATTTGTATAATTAATTCTTTCTTCTGTATTGCTTTAACAGAGAACAGATCCATGCCTTTATTTAAAAAATGTAGAGCCTAATTTTGCTTGCAGCTATCTCTTTTTAGGATTATAACATTGGTATCCAAAATTGGTAGCCAAAAGTTAATTTCAAAATGAAGATTTAAAAACCTATTCACATGAAGATTGCGGTGGGCAAAGAATTTAATGTGAGACTCGGAGAGTGTGTTAATAATTTTTCATTTGGAAGGGGATGCATATTTTTGGTTCTCCTGAAACTTGTCAGTGTAAATGTGCTCAGAAATTCTCAGCTTATTGTCAATTGCTCCTCTGATATTTGAGCCATATGCAGATTGATTTTAAAAAATCTTCCAATAATTATAAAAAAAATTAAATAAATATAATTATTTGTTAGCTCACAAAATGAATGGACCTGAAGACTCTACATTAGAATATTCACAGTTAAATTCATGAACAATTAGATTCTAAGGGTCAGATCCAGTTTCTACTGAAGTTAAGAGCAAACCTCCCAATGCCTTTTGTAGGAGAAAGATTATACTTCTGATAAGCAAACTTGTATTTCTAGTACCCACAGTATTTTGTATAAATAACATTTTTGGTCAATATTTTACCCTTAGCTACTGGATAAGATCTGCATGTGTTCAGTTAATCATTAGTAGAGCACTGCGCTAAATAGCAGAAGTAAAGGAATATACAACCTGTACAGCCATACCATATACTAGACTGGCTATGTCAAGATTATACTACAGAAAGAGTATTCCACAGAAGCAATAAATAATATGCAAGAAATTAAGACCATATGTTAATTTTAGCAGTATGTGTTGGGAATTTTCTGTAAGAAGTATAGGTGAGCCTTCACCTTAACATGAGCCTTTCAGGGTACTTACAGAAGTCCTTTAGTGAGTTAGGAACACAATTCCTACTAACTGTGTTAACAGGAAACATTTTTTATAAATGGGCAATATTGTATACTTAAAAAATCAAATTCTCACAGAGGTTTTATAGACTGCTGCCATTTGTTTGTCAGTTCAGCACTCTTAAATCTCATCCTTTTTAACAGGCTTGTAGGTAAAGACCACTCCTCTTAATTTTGCTTAAAATAAAATATTGTAAAATTGAATGTTATAAAAAACATTTTCATATATGTACGGGGTTTTTTGGTAGTATTTATAAGGAAAAACTTAACCTAAATAAGATGTTCAACTAAATGGAAATTTTACTGTCTTTTAAAATGTGATCCTTTAGGATCACGGTTAATCAGGAACTGATTCTAGTGAAAATTACATGAGTAATTCCATTCTTTTGCCTGCAGCTACACCTTCATCTCCTGTTTTGAAAGTGTGTATAATGGTATTGTGATGTTAAAACACTTTCTGTGTTTCACCCCAAAAGTGGCTGCAATCCAGAGGGATAAAGTGATTCTGGTGTTTATTGATAACTATAGTGTCATCTGTATTTTATAGTATGAGTACTATTATTCTATTTTATATATGTGTGTTGAGTACTTTGTCATTTTTCAAGGTGACTGGTATTATAAACATATAACATTTTCTGTAATTTTTTCCTTTTAACTGAAATATAATTTTGGAAAGTTGCAGTGCACCTAATTGGCTCAGCAAACTCTTCTTAACAGTAACAGGCTGACTTTTGTTAATGATATCATAATTAATTTGCACGTGTAGACTTCTACATTTGGATCCAGTCCTGCAATTCCTATGAGTGTTTAATTGAAATTAATAGGATTATTTGTATGATTAAGAACTAGAATAAGCATTTTTGGAATTAGACCTTTTATTAATTTATGAGATCAGAAGTAACTTCAAATCTGATGTGCATTAGAAACCTTTTCTTTGGAAACTACTTCCTTAAATTGCACTTAAATTGACTCACTACTGCAGAAAATGGAGATTCTTGGTATGTAGCATTTACTTATAGGAGCAGAGCTAGAAGTGTAGCATTGTGCCATACTGGACTAGTGTGTTTTCAGGTCTAGGTCTCTAATTTTGTATTTATTTTTTATTGTGCATAATTAGTTAAATGGTATATTTCTATGTTCAGATCTGGATGCATGTGGGTGTGGAATTGAGCATATTACCCCAGGGCACTGCACTTTTTGTTCTACATGCAATAGTAATAGGTGCAGTAGAAATGCCTAGAGTAGAATGACAGACAAACACCTAGGGATTGTATCAGTGTAACAGAGTTCTAAGAGGAGAAGAATCTATGCTCTCAATTTTTAACCTGGTAGGTGAATATAAGGTTGCCATTAACACTAAAGATTTCCAACGTAGGCGTGAATTAAGAATGCTTATTCTCAGTATAGGTCTTTATAGAAAAAGGAGTCCAGAAGAAAGTACAAGGAGTAAGTTTGTGTGAGATCAGCTAAGTTTGCTAACCTTGTGTGAGGATGCTTAAGTGAAAGAAAATGGTGATGAGATTCAACCTTGGAAAAAATCTATATATTTGTTATTACTAGACCATACTTCAAACCATTTGTTGTACTTTTGTACTTACACCATTGATGTTTCCAGTACTGTGGTGCTTAACTGCTTATTAAAACCAGTAAGTATGTTACATGTGAAAGTTATTTACGTCTTTAATTTCATTTTAAATGTAATCCTGTTATTTAGCTTGATTAAATAATCAGTTGAGGTAGATGTTTCTCTCTCTCTATCATATTCTAAGTGTCAGGAAGAAGTGCCATATGTTGCTCAATCTTTTTAAGGAATGATAAATATGCATAAATGGTAAAATCAAATATGATTACCATAGTTGTTTTTCCTCTCTGTTTATATAGTGCCATTTAGAGAGGCTCCTACCTATTCAAACAGGAGACGGAGGCCCCAGAGCACGTTGGCAGCACCTCGTGTCTTGCTTCGCTCTAACAGCGATAACAATCTGAACATCAACAACATTCCTGACTGGTCAGCCTCATCTTCTGCTTCTTCACACCGCAGCCTTTCACCACATCTACTTCAACAGATGCAGAATAATCCTAATGGAACTGTAAAAACTGTTGGAAGTTATACCCCATCCTCTCGGAGCAGGTCACCATCATTAAACAGACTAGGGGAGGATGCAAAAAGGCAGCAACACAGGCACATCAGGTGATGTTTTTCAATGTTCACATGGTTTGTAATTTTGCATTTTTTCAACACAGTTGCAGTACACTGCAAAGTATTGTACTGCATTGGACCACAGCAGTCATTTAAGCAGATTTGCAATAATATAGGTCTATCTTGTGCTCTAGTCTTCTGTGAAAATTCTAACAAGACCCATACACATTGGATCAGTCTTCAAAAGCTGAAGTACTTAACTCCTCCCACTCCTGATTTCATACACTGCAATCTACTACAGAACTTCCCTCACAAAGAACAGGAGGATCTTGCAGTTAATCTGAAGTTTCCCAAGGCTAAATTCAAAAGCCTGAGCTCAAAGTTCAAAAAGCCTGAGCCTAAATTGATTCAATCTTTGCAGGTTAGTCTAACATGAGTAGATTGAACCAATTTGCAGGTGAATAGGCATTCATTTTTGATTTTGGAAATGCAGGCACATGCCTGCAGTGGCTCAGGCCACAAGCCAGGGGTGGTAGAGCAAACCATTCTTTTCCTCCTGCAGTGGCCAAGGGAAGCTGAGCTGAGGGGGATGTGACCAGGCCCTGGCAGGCTAAGTATGTTTGGGGAGGGGTTTAAACCCCACCCTGGCCTGCAGGGACCCCAGCTGGAGGGGGAGGGGAGAAGCAGTCCTTGCAAGACTTTTTGGGGGAGGAGGGAATGTGGCCAGACCCCGACATCTGGCTGGCACTGAGTAGCAATAGTGGGGGCATGTTGTTCCTCTGCAGCATCCAGGGGGTGCGGTGGAAGTGGACACACGAGCCCCTGCGGCAGCCACCTGCTGGGCCCTGGGCCTGACGGTGCCTCCAAACTGGCCCAGGCAGCCACGGGCACAGTTAACGCATCCTGCACGGCCAGTCCAGTTGCAAGGCGCCTGCCCACAGCTACAGCAGGATTGCATCTGTGCCGCTGCCCAACCAGCTGCCACCTGTGCACGCTGGGCTGGGCTGTCATGGAACTGCAGCTGGCTGGGAAGGGCCCCGCCCCTGTGCCCCAGACCCGGCCAGCCCTGATGTCTGCCAGCCTTGGCTGGGGCCGAGCGGGGCCAGCTGTGGGTGCTGCTGAGGTTGGGTGTGGAGGGGCCAGCCCAAACCATGGGGGCAGGGCCCTTCCCAGCTGGCTGTGGCTCCATGACAGCCTAGCCTGGCCTGGGAGCAGGGAGCAATCTGGGTGCACAGCTCCTGTGGCCTCAGTCCAAGCTGCAGCTGGCTGGGAAGGGCCCTGCCCCACGGCCCAGCCCAGGCCAGGCCGGGCCAGCCCCTCCACATCACACTCAGCAGAGCCTGCAGGCCAGCCTGGCTCAGCCCCCAGCCACAGCCTCAGCTGCAAGTGAGGCAGGCAGACGGCAGGGCCATGCTGGCCAGCATCTGGCTAAGCCCTTGCCCCTGCCGCTATAGCAGCAAGTGTGGGAGTTACTCTGATGGGCTGCTCTGCCTGGCTCCAGTCCCCTGGGGGAAGAGGGGAGGGAGGGAGAATAAACTTCCACCCGGGCTCTTCGACTTAGGGGGCTATGCCAGGCCAGCATCTGGCCACGCCCCACCCCTGCTCCAGCTAGACAGTAGAGGGCCAGGGCTAGACCTGCTCTCTGGAGCAGACAGCACAGCTCAGCCCAGGGCTGCAGAGCATGCTGGGATGCTGGGGGACTCTGATTTACTTAAAATAGGAAGGGTTTTGGGACAGAAGTTCCATAAATTGGTTGGAACACAATCAGTCAAGTCTGATACTACATTCAGCCAGGTTTATTTTAAACCCATTTTGGCCATTTTGAAACTGGTTTATGTGCACTGAACTTATGTTCTGTTACAGGTTTAAACCAGTTTCTGATCACTTAACCTAGTTTATATGTAACTTCTGTCCCTAGTCCAAATCTAGGCTGGTTTGGACCAAAGGTGGAGGGCTTTCCAAGGCAGTAGCCACCCAATCACTCATAATTTCTTTCTGACAGGCTACTTTAGATGTTTCCAATTGCTTGCAGATATTATATGATCATATCGGCTATACTATATCATGGGGGAGACCTGCTATACCTCTAGTCTGTGCTGGAGTGCTTTACTGGAAAGCTGATGGAGATCATGTGAAATGTATTTAGGTTGGTTTCCTCTATCCTTCCCCCCACAAATCAGTGAAAGTGAAGACACTCTACATTCAGCTCCATAGCCTCTTGCAATACTCTATCACCTTTTCTGGAGATGAGCACTGAACAAATAGGGAAAAAGGAGAAGACTGAAAAAACTTGCAGGCTGGATAAAACTTGCAGGTTGCATGATAGAAAAAAAAAAAGAGAGCAGCAAGAGGTGGTGGTGTTTCTTTTTCACTGTTTCTGCAGCACTTTAGTGACTGTGGGATTTCAATGCTTTATTTTTTCCCCTCGAATTATGAGAGTTACCAATAACAGCCCTCTCAACTTGCCTGTGGGCCATGCTCCATTGGATGAAAAATCCTGCCTTACTAGAGCGACGTGGATATTTATCTAAGTTGTAATATAACAAATAGTTATATTACAACTCCATATTAAGATCACAGTAATATGAGGTTAAAAATTCTCAGTCCACTCCAAAATACTGCCTTATGAACAGACTATTACAATGTAAGTGAGAGGGCAAGAAACACACACAAACTTAGAATTTAAATGCATGTAAGTAATTATTCTAAATGAAGTGGTCATCCAAAACAATAGGCTTTGTCTGTCAAACTTTCTGATTTCAATGGCCACTGCTATTCAGTCTGAAAAAAAGAAAATGAATGGTTTTTGAGTAATGCAACAGACCTATGATTGACATTAGTATGTGTTATGAATCCATGTGTAAATTTTCTAGACATTAAAACCAAATATAATTTGACTGAAGTGATTACTTCCTATGATTTTTTCCATTATTCTTCACCTAGCTTTCTCTCCCTTTTTTGGGTTTAGGCACACAGCTAATAATCATGTTTTCTGATAGCAGCAGTGGCAGTACTTAAGTTTAGTGGGTTAGATCATCTTTATGTATCCTGTCTGGAGCATATAATATCAACTACTGCAAAAGACGGGAAGCTAAACTGGTCAGTATTGCAAAACCTCTGTACCAGTATTGTGTGTTACAATTTTTACACCAAGTCATTCAGTTTTTACCTTAGGCCACTCTTCTGTATAAAGAACCACATAGGCAGATATTTGTATTCCATAGACACTAAGTAGCTTGAACATGGCTCCAAGAAAATGCCGGGATCCATGTCCAAATTCTTCATTACAGGATTGGGCACTTACTCCTTACAGTTGGATGGGAAGCTTTTCCCTTCTTATTAGGGTCTGTCTAGATCAAGCCATTAAAAAAATTGGCTTCTAATTAAAATATGACATTATCAGAATAATAGATCTCGAGGTTACTAGAATATACCATTCATTGATTTTTAGAGCTGGGCAAATAATTTAAAAACTTTCTGTGAATATTAATTCATCTTCTAAAAATGAATTTGCTTTGGCTGTATCTGTGCCCCTTCTGTCCTTGCTGTCTGTGAGCATATGAGTTATTGAGTTTTGCCTAGCATAAATGTCAGAGGAAGCCAGTTTCATGGCTGAGAATTTGTGGAAACCAAATATTAAATCCTCATACTTCCGTATTTGCTCTGGAACGACTTGAACATTCATCCGCTCGGGGAGTGGAGGAGCGTTCCATTGATCCCAGTGATCTGCAGAGAATGTAATGGTGGTACAAAGACAGCTGGCTGGTCCCATGGTAACAGCTTTCATTTTCAGCTTCTAAGAGCTGATGTTACTTTTCTAAGCTTATTTTTTGTGTAAGCAGTTGTGTTACATTGTGGAGGGAGTAACTAAGTATGCTGCCAAGCTGTAACTTCCAGCGGAAAGGGAAGAATTGTTGGTCTCTTCTTTTGCTATTTGCAAATGGTTTAAAAGGAGTATCTTGATCACTCCAGTGTCTTCAAAATCAATTAAACTGTCAGTAAATCTATATCTGAGCATCTTCTTCCTGGGTCAGCTTCTTCAGCATGGACACATCATTCAGGGATTTCTCATCCCTTTTCTTTGAAAACCAAATCTGCTTATAACTGGGATTAAACTCAGCTTTTCTACTTTTTTTTTGTGGAAGGAGGATTTTTTTAGGTTTCCATTAACCCTTTTTCATTGGATGCATGGGATTAATACACCATAAGGGAAAGTTTCCCATGTGATCACAGCTGGGATGGGCAGCATTCACAAACCAGTATGCCCAGAGGTGCAACACAGCAGCTTTGTGTTCTGGACAATGGCAGACCATGGGACAACAGTAGCCTCTGGCTAGCTAGCACCAGTGGCAGCTGCTATTTTTTGTACTCAATCCCTAAGTTAGCACCTGGAGCTGCTGCCCCAGTTTTCCCACCTTAGTTAGGCTACTAAGGGCTCTTACACAAGTTACATTTTTCACATGGTCTGGCCCCTGAAAGTGCTCTACAGTTGTGACATAACACACATTCATGGCTGCAGATTGCTTTTCAAAGGGTCGATTGTGTGAAATTAACCCTCAGCAAATCAGCTATTGGCTGAAGGCGCTTTCGAACACAGGGCCTTAGGGAACATGTGTTCAGATTCTGTCGAGGATTCATTTTTCATGCCTTTGCAGGGCTGGGCTGGTGCTCAGACCAGCGAGCACTAGCCGGGCTCCACCCCTGGGGCTGTCAGCAGGGGAGGGGGAGAGGAGAGGGCAGCATGCAGCTGCTGGCTGTGCCTTGCTGCAGCTGGAGCTGGAGGTGGGGAGCAGAGTGGAATGGAGCACATTTACCTTGTGGACTCCCCCCCAGCTACCCCGGCTGGGGTACTGGGGGGAGCTGGGTCAGGCCCATAAGGCAAGGGCTCTGTTCTACCCTGCCTCCCTCCGAGCTCCGGCCACAGCAAAGCCCAGCAGGCAACTGCATGCTGCCACTGTCAAGAGGCCTAGGTGGGGGTGGGGGCAAGAAGCCACCGTTACCTTGCAGGCCCAGCCCAGCTCCCCACAATGCCCCAGCTGGGGTAAGGGGGCTTCGTTCCATGATAAAGTCCAGCCAGCAGCTGCAAGTTGGCTGCTGCATGCTGCTGCTGCTGCTTGCCAGGGCCAGTGCAGGGGTAGGCTCTAGCTGCCCCCCTCTTGATCCAACAGGCAAACGTGATTTACTGGAATGAAAAATTCCAGCTATGATTACTACTAGTAGCATTTATGGTAATTGATCCTAGCAACAGTTGTTAAGAAAGACTCTCCCTCCCAGTAATGAAGTGGACTATTAAATTAAAAGTGTGCTGATACTTTACATCCTAACCCATATAGTTTAAAGTGTTTAGCCATTCTACTATATTAGATAATCTATATGGTAAAGGGTATTTGATGTATAGCAATGTTTCCCAAATGCTTGTATCTAGGACACAATTTTTGCTGGACTGAAATTGGTATGCTTCACTCTTGCACCCAAAAATGAGGGGGTATTTCCTCCCCCCCCACCCCCACCCCAACACATAACATATTTCATTCCCCCATCAGAGGAAATCTGTGATGCTGAGATGTACTGTTAAAAATGACACCAAATATATATTTTGTTAAATAAAGAATTAGTTTTCATATGAGTGGTTTTCAACCTTTTTAACCTCAAGGCCCCCTCCATAACTTTTTCTGAATATCATGGCACCCCAGTTGAGATAGATCTAAATGCAGAAAAGATATGGAGTGGGGCTTCAGGCTAAAAAAATTGAGAATCACTGATCTAGCTGGTGGCACTAAAGGGTGGTAGTACAGGACCTCTTCCTGATGTGCCCTGCTCTTTCTGCCTTTGGTCTTCCCCCTCCTGCCTCTGGTCTATACCTCATGGGGCAAGGGAAGTCACCTCTGCTGAGGTTGCTCCTGGAAGGTCTTACATGCCAGCAACCACCCCATGGCTTCTCCTGCTGGCCCTGGGAGGATGGGAGAAGTGGCTGGGATGAGCCAGGCTACAAAGTGCCCCTCTTCTGTGCGTAACCCTTCTGTCAGGCACCAGATGACTGCAACAAGGGCAAAGTTCACCTTAAGAGTTTTATGCAAATTGATTATCTTGGCTAGAGTCCCTGAAATCTGGGAAAATAATTTCTGCCTGGGTGTTCCAATGTGAACAAACGTCTCCACTCCCAAGCAGCATCAAACTATATCAGGATTTATTAATGGGGGGAAGGGAGATGGGATAACATATAAGAACCCCTTAATAATCAGTAGTCCACCTCAACCCACTCCTAACAGTTCAGCACAATCAAGTAGGATGCCTACCAAAGGATTTGGGAATATCTGAAGCCCCAGATGGGGGTGGAGGATGTTTGCCAGTAGTAGGGCCACTTATGGTTCTGGACTGACTTATGGATTTGCAATTGATTTGGCTAATTTGGTTTGAAATATGGAAAATTAAATTTAACCATTTTTTTTAAAAGCTCTTGGCCCAAAGTGTCCCTTGCTTCACCCCTGCTGGGACACTGCTCCACCATTGCTGTTGCTACATCTCACCACTGCTGAGGGGTGCTGTTCTTGCTGCTCCTCACCAGCTGCTCCTTACTGCTACCAGGGTTGCTCCTTTTCTGTGATTGCAGAAGCAACCCAGCTCTTTTAGATGCAATTGCAGCTCTCTCAGGATCTGGCAGGTCCTGAGAAGGCAGATTCTTCTAAGGATTTCAGCTATTCAGCACCAAGGGGGTAACAGGCTCAGGCTGAACCCACTAAAAGGATTTCTACATCACCAGCACTTATCCCTTTATGGTTGGAGAATGAGACACAATACCATCCCTTTTTTTAAAAAGAAATTGTTCATGTTCCAAGCCAAATCAACTGAATCAAATCCAAATCTGTGAGTCAGTCCAGAACTGTTAGTGGCCCTATAACTAGCAAACATCCTCCACTCCCAATACCATCCTCCTAGGAGATGTCCAACCTAGAGCTTCTTCTCCCTCATTTATGATTCTTTGGTCTGCGGGGTCCCTTCACCTTTGGCTTCCACAAAAGTCATGGCAAGCACTGAGCCCTCAGCTACATTTACTCAGTGTACTCGTACAACATTTGAAAAAATTATCAAGGCTCACATTTGTGAGAGCCCGGAAGACAAATTATGCTGAGGGGAAATCAGCACGGGTTCTTGGCAGGCAGATCGTGCCTGAGCAATCTAGTCTCTTTTTATGACCAGGTTACGAAACGCCTGGACACAGGAGGAGGGGTGGATGTCGTATACTTAGACTTCAGGAAGGCCTTCGATACAGTATCCCACCCCATACTGGTGAACAAGTTAAGAGGCTGTGACTTGGATGACTACACAGTCCGGTGGGTGGCGAATTGGCTGGAGGGTCGCACCCAGAGAGTCGTGGTAGATGGGTCGATTTCGACCTGGAAGGGTGTGGGCAGTGGGGTCCCGCAGGGTTCGGTCCTTGGACCGATACTCTTTAATGTCTTCATCAGTGACTTGGACGAGGGAGTGAAATGTACTCTGTCCAAGACTGCAGATGACACAAAGCTATGGGGAGATGTGGACACGCCGGAGGGCAGGGAACAGCTGCAGGCAGACCTGGACAGGTTGGACAAGTGGGCAGAAAACAACAGGATGCAGTTCAACAAGGAGAAATGCAAAGTGCTGCACCTAGGGAGGAAAAATGTCCAGCACACCTACAGCCTAGGGAATGACCTGCTGGGTGGCATGGAAGTGGAAAGGGACCTTGGAGTCCTTGTGGACTCCAAGATGAACATGAGTCAGCAGTGTGACGAAGCCATTAGAAAAGCCAATGGCACTTTATCGTGCATCAGCAGATGCATGACGAATAGATCCAAGGAGGTGATACTTCCCCTCTATCGGGCGCTGGTCAGACCGCAGTTGGAGTACTGCGTGCAATTCTGGGCGCTGCACTTCAAGAGGGATGTGGATAACCTGGAGAGAGTCCAGAGAAGGGCCACTCATATGGTTAAGGGCCTGCAGACCAAGCCCTACGAAGAGAGACTAGAGAAACTGGACCTTTTCAGCCTCTGCAAGAGAAGGTTGAGAGGCGACCTTGTGGCTGCCTATAAGTTCATCAAGGGGGACCAGAAGGGAATTGGTGAGTATTTATTCACCAAGGCGCCCCCGGGGGTTACAAGAAACAATGGCCACAAGCTAGCAGAGAGCGGATTTAGATTGGACATTAGGAAGAACTTCTTCACAGTTCGAGTGGCCAAGGTCTGGAACAGGCTCCCAAGGGAGGTGGTGCTCTCTCCTACCCTGGGGGTCTTCAAGAGGAGGTTAGATGAGCATCTAGCTGGGGTCATCTACACCCAGCACTCTTTCCTGCTTATGCAGGGGGTCGGACTCGATGATCTATTGAGGTCCCTTCCGACCCTAACATCTATGAATCTATGAATCTAAACATCGGTCCTCTTATGAACTTTACAATCTTAGAAGGCAGGGCCAATGCACACAAACCTGACTTCCCTGCTCTTTTATATTCAAAATGTTAAAAACAGTTACAACACGTTACTACAGTCAAAACAAGCACAAAAGTGTCTCTCTCTCCTTTGTCCATGCATACCAATCATGGTGGCATGCAAATAAGCACCACAGAGAAGGTGTCACACAAGTACAGTAGCAACAAGGTCATGTGTGCATCCTCCTGCCTGATTGCAGCAGAGCATGCAGCTAGGAGCATGGGGTAGGGAAGGGGGAAGGCACAGGGGTTGGCTGGGGCAAGAAAGGTTGGGGAAGGCAGCAGCAATCGTGACAGTTCTCAGAGGAGCAGCTGCTGGAGTAGCTGGGGCAGGCACAACATGTCGGGCAGGGAAGGAGAGGATTTACCTCCTTGGGTAGGGAGATCTCATGGCATATTTCCATCGCTCTAGCGGTGCAGTGGTATGCTGCGGCTACCCCTTTGGAACCACTGGTCTGTAGGAAAGCCTGACTACTTAGCAAAGTGTGCTTCAGCTGTAACTTACCCAACGTGGTATATCTAGTCAGAATATTGTAATGAACCTGTTTAGTTAGTGGATTAGAAGGGACTGTTTTAGAGCTATTTATTCCTAACACACTCATAAGTATAGGCATTAAAGGATATGAGGAGAAAGAGATGACTAATGATACCCTAGAGTTATCATTGCCTCTCTCTTCCTTTAAACAGCTGCTAAAGCCAAGTGGGTTTTCTTATTCAGATTCAGCAACAAAACTGCAGTCTGAATAGCCACTTTTAAACACTAAGTGGAATTTGTCTTTATTGGCACCTGTCCTTGGCAATAAAAGAAAAAGAAAGAAAAACAACTGTGGAAAATTATCAACTCTAATATGAAAGCAGCAGCTGTTCCTAATGATATACAAGTGACTGCAGGAAAATTGATTTAGGGGGAGCAGGAGACAGGAGGAAGCATTGCTTATAAGAAAGCTCTACTATGTTATTTTTTGTCCAAGTGTTCCCTTGTTTACTTATTATGAAAAGTTGGGGTTTTTTGTGGTTTTTTTTTTTACTATATTTAGTTGGCTGGATCCCTTTTATTTATGGTTAAAGATAGCTAAAAACCTCAACCTTTGCAGAACTTATGATTTTTAGAATAATCTTTGAACACTGTTTAGAGTTACAGAGTCAGAGAGGAGTGGGGCTGGAAGGACCTCCAAAGGTCATCTAGTCCAGCCCCTTCATTCCTTTAATAGGTCTAGCTTAACTTTATCTTCTTTAGACCTAAGCTATATTTGGAAAAGGTTGTATGGTTTTCTTTAATTCTATTGGTTAGCTCAGGCTTTTGAGATAATGGCTGCTTGCAGACATGATAAACCCAGCCAGCACTTTAAACTCAGCACGCCCAGAGCACCTCAAGCCCAGACCATGCCCAGAAAAGGCAGTATGGTAGTTGGACCTGGCTCACCCAATGTCTGTATAGATTGGGCGCTTTAGTTGAGTTTTTTTTACACTTCTAATAACTGACTGAATCAGCTTTAGATAAAATCGCCAAAAAGCTCCACTGAAGTGCCTGATCTATATAGATGCTGTGGAGCCAGGTCCAAGTAATACTCTGTTTCTTCTGGTAAAGTGCGACTTTGGGGGTTTTTTACATCTGTCAGTAGCCTGTGAGTATTATTTACTATTATTTATTGTGGATTACAAATCATTATGAATGATGTATTATGCATACTAAATAATAGTAAAAATATCCACTTGTTTTCCTTTACCATAATAATGGGGGTTTTTTTTAAGGGATATTTTACTCAGGCCCCCTCTATATGTTACAGGTGCTGTGCAATTAACTAGTTAGTTGCACAATTACCTGGAGACTAGCTACAAGTTCAAAAGTAGCTATCACACAATAAAAAGTTCCAATCAGCTATGAAGTTAGACCTTGAAAATGTGTACAAACTTTATAGTTGGCTGATACTGAGCTTTAATTTGCATGTGTAGCAAGGTCTCTGAGGCTGGGAGTCTCATCAGCTGACAGGGCTCCCCATTGCAGGGGTGCACCATGCCCAGCATAAAACCCTTGAGCTGTGGGGATCTTGGTCTTTGCAATCCCCAGGACTCAGGTATGCATGAAAACCTCTAGACCCTGGGGATCATGGCTGCCACAATCAGTGGGGCTCTGGGGTACGGAAACCCCCCCCAGGGCAAGAGGACTGTGGTGATCCTCTGGTCCCAGGGGTTTCCCACACCCATGGGGCAAAGGGATCACCCTGTGGTAATCCTCCAGCTGTGAGGATTTCCTCACATCTCCAGGGTGGGGTTATCACCCCTGCAGCAGTTCTCCAGCCCTGGGAGTGCCTGGGGTGCCCCTCTGTCTAAGAGCCCATTAACTGAGGTGTGTGGGGCTCCCAACCACAGGAGCTTGCTTCTTCTTGGTGCAGGGGGAGCCTGGGATTGGGCTCCCCCTGGACCACCAAGGGGTGATTGTATCTAATGCATGTGTGTCATGGCAGGAGGCATGACTGTGAAATTGCACATTAGATCCCATCGCACCTTTACCTGCACGTATAGAGGGGGTCACAGTAATTCAAATAAAAACTGAGCTCTTCACCTTCTGCTTCTGTGCATTCCTATTTGTTTCTCGTGCACATCTATTTTCATTATTTGTATGCAAGGCTTTTTGTTCCTTAATAGTGTGGATCTGCAGCATATTGATCCTTTGCTATTATTTCTTTCTACGATTCCTCCACCCACATTTATTCCCATTGCATAGTATATAGGAACTTAATTGCCTAATATTTGTGTTTCTGAAAGAAAATAACTGTTTGTTGTGATATAGCATGGAACTTTTCTGTTATCTACTTCTTATCAACGATTTCTTCCCTATTCATGAAAGAAGATACACAATGATTTCTCAGTTATTTTAATCATGCTGTTGTCACCTGTTTTCCAATGACCTATACCTGGATTTGTCACCTATCTGAAACAGAATGTTAGTTGTGAAAACTATCAATTAGCATCAGTAAGAAACAGTATTATTTTAGGAGAAAGCCACAACCACAAGAGAGCCATATTATATCATTGCATTCATTTGGATTTGAGGTTTGGTTCAGGCCTCTGAATGGTGATGTAGCTTAACCAAATGTTACAAATATTATTGTAGTGTTGTTGTAAAGACATCTTTTCAAAGCAATAATTTTAGAATTTGTTGGCTCCAAATGTTCTCCTTATTTCTTTTGCAAAATTATGGTTTGTTTGTTTTGTTCTGCAAATAAATGTGAAAAAATCAATTAGCTGAAGGTCTGCAGATGGACTTAGTTATTACATTTGTTATAACAAAGCCATCATGATTAGTTGATCTCTTTTACTTCAGAAATTATTTAATGATTAAGGAAGTATGTTTGGGTTAAGAGACTAGTATTGTATCTGCCATGTTGGTCACTTCATAGCAAAATTATTGCCTTATGAGTGACTGCTTAATGTGGTCAGTCATGGCATGACATAGAAAACAATCCACTTTAAATGGTAAACTAATCTTGTTTCATTTATTCCCCAGTGCTGGGTACAATCCAAGTGCCAACAAGGATACCATCTCTGCCTTGGATTATCAGGGTCCAAAACGCAAACTTTACAGTGCTGTACCTGGAAGACTTTTTATCGTTGTAAAGCCATATCAACCTCAAGGAGAAGGGGAGATTCATCTGCACAAAGGGGACAGGGTAAAAGGTTAGTCTTGTCTTTTAATTAATCCCTGCATAAGCACACCGTTTTTAAAGATCTACACTTTCTCATTCATTTTATAATAATAATTGATTCCGCTTAGCTCATATTTTAATGGATCTCCAGTATTTTTCGTACCAGACTGCTAATAAGTAATGTACTTATGTATAAACTGTAAATAAATATACCTGTGCATGCATGTACACATACATATATAAATGTAATCATTGATCTTGCATCAAGTTCTCTGATGTATGAACCAAGTTTGGCATGGTAATCAGTATCAAGAAAACTGTTGTCATGTCACAGGGCACCAACACCCCATCCAAAATCTACGTCAATAATGAAGCTCTGGACAAAATAGATTACTTCTGCTGTCTCAGCTCAACTCTTACCAGCTCACTTAGCCTTGATAGAGAAGCTAATAGGAGAATCGGCAAAACCTCTTTCACCTTTGGCAAAATTACCTCGTGTATAGAACAATGAGCTTTTAACCCTGAACACAAAGGTGTCTGTTTATCGAGCTTGTGCCCTCAGTACCCTCCTTTATGGCTGTGCAAGCTGGGTCATGTTCTCCAAGCAGGAGTGGAGATTGAACAGCTTCCACTTTTGCTTTCTCAGATAAATCCTTGGAGTCATTTGGGAATAACGAGATCCTTGAGATAAATGGCCTACAGTCTATACAGACTATGCTGGATGCTCGCATGGTCTGCTGGCTGAGACATGTGGAGCACATGCCTGAAGATCATTTGCTGAAGGCTATACTCTATGGCCAACTCAAGAACCACCCCTAACACAGAGGAAGGCCAAAGCTCTAATACAGTGACAAGGTCAAGCAAGGTCTCAAGAAATTCAGTATTCTCAGTGACAGCCGGGAGAACCCCACCTACAAATGCTCAGTCTGGAAGGTGGGTCAAGGCTGGTGCAGTCACCATGTGGAGCTATCAGAGAGCCCAGGCTGAGGTTCCCAGGCAAGCCAGGAAGCAGAGTATGCTTCAGCCTCTATCTGGCAAGTGGACTTGTAGCCACTGTGAGAAGATTTGCTGCTTGTGCATTGGGCTCTTCTCCCACACCACTGCCAAGCACCACTGGCTGACTGTGATATGTTTCCTTTCATCTATCAAGATGTTGGATGACCTATACTTTTATATTTTGCAATCCAAGTATATTCAATTAGTATTTTTTCTCCTGGACAGTTTATACTATTTATGGGTGCCATAAAGACTCAAGCAGTAACAATAGCACCTTCCTCTGCTTAGAATAGGAGGATCAATACTGTAATTATTACAGTGACAAGTACTCAGTTTTAAGGTTGTTTTAAGTACACAGGCCCATCTCACAAGCTCAGGAAGGAAGAAGTGCCATACTAGCATCTGTTTCAGACCTAGGGCACATGACAGACCCTTACAAACTTTTCCTCACTGTTTTGCCTGTCAGAAGCATCCACAGTTAATAGTAGGAGAGTATTTTTTGGATGAAAAGAAAATTGGTGGTGAGCAGAGAGCATCACAGCTAAGACCATGATCCTCTTTAGGATTAAACTTCTATTACAGCTTTGAAGACAGCAGGTTCATCTTGGATCAGGGGCGGGCAAAGTCCAGCCCCTGGGCCAGATCCAGCCAGCAGTGGACTCCATTTCCCAGCAGCCCCCGCCTGCGTGGCTGGGGTTGGTTTCCATGGAGACCCCAACAACAGATAGTGCAGGGCTGGGTTTCCATGGAGACTGGCCCCAGCAGCACTGGCAGGGCACGCAGTAAGTTTGGGAGCTGCTCTGGAGCTGAGCTGGGATCTTGTAGTGGTGACAATGTGGTCCGAAGCTGGGGCAGAGCCATGATCTGCTGCCTGCAAGCCCCTGCCCAGAGCATCCAGGCTGCAGATCATAGATCTGCCCCAGCTCCCAACCATGTTGTCACCACTGCAAGATCCCAGCCTGGCCCCAGAGCAGCTCCCTGCCCTGCCGCACCCCTTGCCAGTGCTGCTGGGGCCGGACTCCACAAAAACCCTGGCCCTGTGCTATCACAATGAAGCTGCTGGGTTCTCCATGGAAACTGACCCCAAACACATGGTCAGGAGCTGCTAGGAAATGGAGTCCGGCACTGGCCGGATCCACCATTCTGCCCACCCCTGTCTTAGATGTAGCAGTGGTATTGAGAACTTTGCCTTTAAGAGCTCAGTTTCTTGGATAGAGAGTTTAGATGAGATGTTATACAGCTCTAGCTATGGTTTTGCACAGCCAATTAAAAACTAAGTACTGAATAAAGCTGATCTGTTGCAAGTAGCTTGACTAATTAATGATCATTCAACACCATATAGTACTAGAAGTAAAAAAGTTTAGAAAATATTCCAAGTGGAAAAATGGAGCAGATAAAAGCTGAAGTTCTTCCCAAGACGAATGGAAGATGTTGAAAATAACTTTACTTTCTATTTCCAAGCAGTGCCTACCAGCAAAAAGGCAGGCATTGAAAAGGTAGCTTTATTTCTGAGAATGGCTTTATTTTTGAACAACTGATGTGGTTAGTATTTTCAGTCAGGCACAGCAATGGAGGCTAACTACCAAGCTTTAGTACAGAAATGTGAAGAGTACTACATTCTTCCTAAGAATAGAATTACAAGAAAGATTTGTTCTTAATTAGAGGTTAAAGAAGGAAGGTAAAACAATAAAAGAGTGTAAAGTGATGCTGAAGAGCCAAACTTTGGGCATATTTGGGCACTGAGTCCCTGATGAGAGACCAGGGTACAGTTGGAATTTGAAACAGAAATTTAGGAAGATTATTGGAAGATTCAGGACTAACCTTGACAAAGCATTTATACTTTTTCCACCCCAGACTAAAACTTATAGAGGGTGAAAACTGCTTGGACACCAGTGCCTTAATTGGGAATCCAAAACAGCGTATTTACCTGAATATAAGATGACCCCCAATAATTAGATTCTTTATGGAAACTATATAAATTTGTTATGATTTTCCAGGTATAGAACTAAGTATTGGAGGGTTGTCTTGAATCCCACCCCCCACTCCTCCCCCACAGCTACAGAAGGGAAAGCAGTGGCTGGGAGGAGGTCAGGTGCCCCCCTTGCCCTATGCTCCACTCACTTCTTGCATCTGAAGTCTTCCTGTCCTGCCTGCTACCTTTACCCACCCAACAGCTCTCCCCAGTCTCTGCATCTTCCCTACTCTGCCCCCAATCTCTGCCTCTACCCCCTCCCCTTGCTTCCCCTAGTCTCTGCCTCTTCCCTACCTGCTCCCCATTCTCTGCCTTTTCCCCTCCCCTCCTCTGCCCCGCTTTACTGTCAGACATTGTTCAGGCTACTTTCTCCTGGAGCACAGTACATGGAAACTCAGTTCTTGCCTGGCTATGCAGGAGGCAAGGACTGAGCTCCCACTGCGAAGCCAGCATTTTATTTTCAGTAAGTTTTTATGTTTTTCAGGTGATTCTGTGGGAAATTGCAGCAAATGCCATTTTTCATGGCAATTGCAGCAGAAACCACTGGTTTTCATGGTTTCTGCAAAAATTGAAAAGCGCAATTTTAAGTAGCTCCCTAGACATGCCACATTTTTTTTATGATAGTTGAGTCATCAGGGTCCTGGCATGTGCCTTCTGAAAAATACTATTAAACATCCACATTAAACACCCCCTTTCGGAGATACTGGGAGCATCTATACATGCACTTTACTGCAGAGTTGACTAATTAGCTCCTCAGTAAAGATTCACCATCTACACATGTGGTGCTATTTGGCTGGAGTAAACTAATTAACTCCACCATAGGATAATATTGCCTGACACAAGTACTATCCTATGGTGGAGTTATTTATTGCATTTATTGCATTGTAACACACATGTAGATAGTGACAGGGGCTGGCTGGGGCATGAGGGTGCTACAGTGAAGGAGATGCCTGCCAGTTATGGGTAGCCATGCACTATAGCACCCTTGTGCTCCAGCCAAACCCTTCATAGCACATTGGGCATGGGTGGAGCAGTGCCAGGCTGGCAGACTGACCCCCCTGAGCTCCCTGCTAGCCAGGGCTGTGCCGCTATGGCTCAACACGCTGTGGTTCCAGGCTCACGTGCAAACACTGTACTCGTGAGCAATAAACTGTGACATAAACTGCTCTGGAGTTTATTCTGCCATGTTAATTGCACATGTAGATGCTCCCACCGTGTCTATCTCTGTCATATAAGGTGTGCTTGTCTTAGGATCATAGGAAAGTAGAGCTGAAAGGGTCTTCACAAGATCATATAATCCAGCCCCTGCTCCAAGTAGGATAATCCCTGACTAAACCATTCCAGCTAAGTGTCTTTCCAACCTGCTTATATCAAAATCTTTGAACAAGAAATGCGTTAATTGAGACAGTTTTTCATTCCACCCCAAGGATCATTTGTAGAGGAAGAGTTCCGTCACTGATAGTCAAAATGGCTCCTTAATAAGGCATTTTCCTACACTTTGTCTAATCCCCCCCAGTCTAGAGCAAAATCTGCCCAGAACTTTCATTTATCAGGTCAGAATAGTAACAGACTTCTGGAAGAACTAGTTAACAAATCTAATTCAGAGTCCCAGATTTATTTTATGCAAAGACTTGAAAAGGATAATTTAGGATGGGAAATGTTAGTTTGTCATGTAAGGTGTGTGTGACCTGGCCAACACCACAGGTCACCAGTTCCCTCCGGCTGCTCATGTGGTCCTTGCTCTGTGGAGAGTTGCTCTTTCATGTCCCTAATGCAGCATCAACAAAAAATGTGCCACCAAAACCCATGTGATCAATGATTTGGAGTGGTTAATTGAGTATGATGTTGAGCAGAAGCTGCAGTGAAGGAGACCAGCCCTCTGTACAGAATCAGAATAGGCTGAAGCATCCAGAGATGATCAGTGTGCTATTAGGAAAACATGAAACAGATCGCACAGATGAGCAATCTCCCAGACCACAGGCCACAGGTTGCTGATCCTTGTTGCTAAGGGATACATAATTGTTAATATGATTTAGTAAAGACAGCACAAGAGCACACCAAATCTAAAACTAAACAAACAAAACAACCTGAGGCTACTGTTGTGCAAAGATGTCAAATATTTAAGGGATTTAAATCTGAATAAAGAGTTTGAAGAATTAAAACAGTAAATTGAGGAGGCCCCCAGATGCATAGCACCACAACTCTCTACACAGGGCAGCTGCAAGATGCCCAGGCTGGCACCAACCCTTGCTAGGCGAATTGCGGCAGTGCAATTAGATGCTGACACGGTAATAGCCGCTTTTGCACCCCCCAAAAAAACAATGCCTAGATCGGCTTCGAGAGTTCATACCCTCTCTTGTTAGACTGTTGGCCCCAGCTCTGGTTAACTTTGAGGCTAAGGACAGAAGTAACACATAAACCAGTTTAAGTCATCAGAAACTGGTTTAAACCTGTAACAGAACAGATGTTCAGTGAACATAAACCAATTTCAAAATGGCTGAAACTGGTTTAAGATAAACCTGGTTGAATGTAATATCAGACTTAACTGATTTGGGTCAAACCAATGTATGAAACGTCTGTCCCAGACCCCTTCCTGGTTCAAGTTAAATCAGAGTCCCCCAGCATCCCAGCATGCTTCCCATCCCTGGGCTGGGCTGGGCTGGGCTGTCTGCTCCAGCAGAGAAGGGGCAGGGGCAGGAAAAGGACTTCCCGCCCCCCTCTCCCCCGCAGCAAACCTCCGGCTGCTGTCTGGGGGTAGGGAGGGGGTTAAACCCTCCTTCCCCCAAGTAATGAGCTGTCCTGTGTTGCTAAACTTACTGCTGGCTGCAACTGTGGACTACAAATCCCAGGGGCACCAGGAAGTAGGAAGAGGAAGTGATGAGCAGCCCTGCAGAATCCTGGCATTGTGATTCTGGACTGCATATCCCAGGAACCTTGGGGGAAGCAGGAAGAGGAAGAGAATACACAGCCCATGCTAGCTGTGGACCAGAAATGTGCTCTTGTGCACCCCCACCCAGCTTCTGGCCTGAGCCACTGAAGCTATGTGGCTGCATTTCCTGAATCCAAAGTGAATGTCTGTCCAGTTGTTTCTCAGTTTAATCTCTGTATCATAGACTAGCCTACAAGGGCTGAATTGATTTAACCTCAGGCTTTTTGATTGTCTGTACTTAGCCTGAATGCACAAAACTAAGTTGTTCATGGATAGCTTCAGTGGGAACTTTGACATAATTCCCATTCAACAGTGTGACTCAGACTAAAGATAAATGGTTTATGCATCATAGATACTAACATGAACTCAGTAGCAATGTGGTGTTCAAATAGAGAAGGAAAGTATTACTTTGTTCAATGGGAGTAAAAAAAGTTTGACGTCTTTATTAATGGAAATCCATTTTAGCTGTGACCAATGATAAGCATGTATTCCTTATTACTGTTACCAAAAGAAAACTGCAGCCCGTCTTGGAGAACACAGAGATTATTTCTTCAGCTACAAATGTATGGCTTGCTTATTGAATACAAACCTGAGAGAGGTTGTGTTGTTACAGGTTCACTCTCTAGAGCATTTAATCAAAGTACAGTGGAGTAAAGTCTAGATCCAAATGTTTATATATGCCATTTTGATAAAAGGACCAAAGTAATAAATAAAAATAAAACCTGTCCAGTCTCAGATGAAATATATGCTAGGATTGTGAGAACTTCCACTGAAGACAAAATCCTGCAGAAAGTCATTATGTATACACAATTGTTTGGATAGGATGTCACCAGCTCCATTATTGGTTTCAGGGTGAGCTCTCAGTATTTGATCAGATTTTGTTTAAAATGACCAAGATGATGATACCTAAGGTGTTACAGGAAAGAGTTGAACATCAAGGTCATTTAGAGATTGAGAATTTTATGAGAAAGGCCAGAGACATTTTATACTGGTCTCAAATAAACAATGTAATTGAGGAACGTGTTACAGGGTATAGACAAACGTTCAGTTTGAGCACCAAAAATATCCACTGCCACAAAAAACTAGGCACAAAGGGGGACGTGCAGGTGTTCCAGCCCCCAGCTAGAGAGCTACATAGTTGTAAAGTCTTGAGCCACGGGCAAAAGAGAGTTGGTTGCTCCTTGGTCTCCCTTCCTCCATGGCAGTCCAATTCTTGAGAGCCTGCTCCCTGCCCTGCCTGGGAAAGGAAGAGAATCCAGTGATCAGCTGGCAGCTACTGAATAACAGCAGTTGCCAAGGACACCTCTTCTGCCTTGTAAGGGTGGTAGAGAGGAGAACTGTTTTCCTTGGCCCAGGGGAGACCCATGACTATGCAAAGGGCAGGAGACAGTGGCACCACCATTCAGATGATCCCTGGTCTACCCACAACAGTTCAAGAGTCAGGAGAATGCCCTCTTTCCAGGGTTTCCTTGGGACCATGCAAGGGCCACGGAGCAGTGGCACCACCACTTTAACTGTCCTAGGGAAACCTGAGATGGTTTCAACAGTAGCAGGGTCCATGCAGGGGTCCCTGACAGCATGCTACTGAGGGAGGGGAAGGGACAGTGAGAGACTATGGGACACTGGGGGTCCTATTGACCTGTAATGCCATGGACAGGCATTACAGGCATTACACATGGTGCTTGAAAACAGCTTTCAGGAGAAGTTGCTGTTCAAAGCAGCTAACCATTTGGAATTGCTAACATTTTTCTCTCACAAACCACTTGAACACCTTAGCTCCAGACTTTTTGTGTCAGGAAAAGGGCATATCTCCTGACACAAATGTAACTCTTATCTAAGGCTATAATCTGCAACATATGCCAAAAATATGCCAAGACAAATGGAAGAGCCTGGGAAAAAGTGCCCCCTCCCCCCCCGGTGGAACAAATTAGGCATTTGTTCTGCTTATTTAATTTTGAAAACTTCTGTACTTCTTTTAGACTATTAGGCTGCTTACAAACATGGGAGGGGGGGAAAAACAAACAAACAGCGCTTTACTTTCAGTTCGGCACATGAACACCGCATACCTCCGGCAACTGGGGGTTCATGACAAGCTCCCGCAAGTGGCAGCAATGCTGTCAGTGGTGGGAGCGTGGCGTTGGCAAGCGGGGAGCTCCTGCAGGTGGCCACAGTGCTGTTGGCGGAGAGGGGCGGGCGGCGAGTGCTGACTAGCAGTTGCCGACGACCTGCAGACGCTGCCGGTAGCATCAGTGGTGGCCAGCGGCGATTGCAGACCACCTGCAGATGCCACTGGCAGTGTTGGCAGTGGGGGGTGGGCTGGCAAGCAGCGACTGCCCCAGGCACTGGTAGCAGTGTTGGCAGCACCTTTTCGCAAAGGGTGCACTACCACGCTTAGGGGGTGCATGTGCACCCACAAGCACCCCCTACGTGGTGCCAATGGTTTGGCACATCCCCGCACTAAGCACAACACATGCCCAGAAGAGGCATTGCATCAGTTTGATCCGGCTCGCCCAGCATTTGTATAGATTGCATACTTCAGTAGGGAATTTGTCACTTATCTTAAAAGCCCTGCTGAAGCACGTGTCTATACAGACAGTGGTTGAGCCAGGTCAAATTGATGCAATGCCTCTTCCAGTAAAGCTCTGTTTTGTTTTGTTTTTTCCACATCTGTCAGCAGCCTTAGTCTCATTTCTCTGAGATAGTCTTACAAGAAGATGCTAAAACTAAACAGACAATTGTGCAAATCAAAGCTTTTTTTTGCTAGACATGATATATGTGTTATAGTAGGATCTATCATTGTTCCACAATTTAGTGGGCAGAAGTTCTCAGTAAAGTTTGAGTCCCATTTTCTGTATTCCAGCAAGTTGATGGAAAACAGTGTCGGAAAATGAAAGTGCCTATGAAAGGAAGCTGAGGAGTCAGACTCTCATCCATATTTAGCTGTGCTAAATTACAAGACAGCACCAGTGAAGTGAAGTATGGGTTGTCACCTGCTTGTCTTTTGTTCAGCAGAATACTGGCAATGACAAAAGTGCCTGCACTGTTAGACACTGATGTCAGAGTCAGTGGGGACTTGCTGAAATACAAAGAGACAAACAAGAGAATACAAAACAAAAATCAGTATAATCTGAAGTCTTGGGAGTAGCCACAACTCCATGAGAGCAATGCTGTGCTTATCTGTGATAAGAACAAGGATTATAAACTGCCTGGGTGTCACAGGCATGGAGACCATATCATGTTGTTTCCCTAAACAGCATATACAGCAGGAATAGGCAGGCAACCCCTTCTCCAAATCCAAGTGGGGACCTTGTTTACACCAGCCTGCTTCTGCCACTAGAACTTCTGGCAGACAAGCAGCAGCTGCCACCGACCGGGAATATGAACACCCATGCACTTCTGCAGGCTCTGTGTAGCTCCACTGCAACAGGTATGTACCCCAGGGCCACATCCACACAAACATGCAGATGCATTTTGTGTTGCCTCAAAAGCTGTTGAGGTGCCACAAAATGCCCCTCACCCACGTGATTTGGTTCTCCATGCTGCATATTTGCAGTGCAGAGCCAAATTTAGATACTGGGATTTCCCAGTAACAAAAAAACAAAGTGTGTGGAAAATAAGTGGAGCAGCACATGTGGCAGCAACATGTGCCACCCAAAACTGGAGCCTGGCCACCCAGACCCATGCTTTGACTGCTGGCCAGGCTCCACGCACCCAAATCACTGCTGCTGGAGCCCTGGGAGGCCCCCCAGAACCCCAGGTAAGGCTGCTGGGTCCAGCCCAGGTACTGGCCCTAGCCTCCTTTATGCCACCTGGAGCATTTTTCCCTGTGCTGACTCCATGTGCAGAGACACACACCATGGCAAAAAGCACTAGCATGAACGTGCAGCTGCATTTTCCCCACAGCAACTGCACACCTCTGCTCATTGGGACACAACCTGGGAAGGCATTAGCCTTTAAGTGGACTTTTAAGTGGCAGACAGCATGGGAGCATCTACCTTCACCTCCAGCTTGCTATAGACTCATGGCAGAAACTATTCCACTTGACATCATGGACAGTTCTTCTGCCACTAAGGGTCTTGGTTTTGCAAAACTCATAGTTTTGATGCAGCAGTTATTCTGGTGATTGTTTAAAGCAGGGGTGGCCAATCGGTTGCACAGGTGCCACAAGTGGTATGGGCAGCTTCTTTGCATGGCATATGGCAGATTGGGAAGATGACAGGCAGCATAGTGATAGATAGAGCAGGAAGCAGAAAGCAGAGCAGCAGCTTGGTCAGGGAGCGCAGGGCAGGGAACATAAAGCTGAGCAGCAGATCAGGTAAAGAAAAAGGATCAGAGTGGCATTTGGGGAGGGTGTGCGACACATAATTTGTGGCGTGCCTGCCAAAAAGATTGGCTTCCACTGGTTTACAGTGCTGTTGTTAAATTTTGACTTAACAAAATATGGTATTGGAGATTGTGGGAAACATGGGAAAAGCCTTATACCCGTCACTCTACTCTGCAACCTGGGGACAGCAAGCACATCATACCCTGTAACTGGAGAACCAGAACTCCCCATTCTGTCTTAGTATCCCTTCCATGAATTTAACCCAACCGCTTTAATCTTTTTGTAACTAAGCTGGTTGTGGAGCTCTGTTTCATTCACCTATTGCCAAGTACGGTCTTCTCTGATATCTACGTGCTCTGAGCTGCAGAGACTTCATTGTCTTCAATGGCACCTACAGACATGCTGGATGCCTGCTTCAATGAGTGCTAATTAGCATGTGTTAGAGAAGACTCTATTCATTGAGTCTGCTGGAGCAGTCTGATTGATGCCTCAGCAGCTCCCACCTCATGTCTATTCAGCTGGTCCAATGAGCTTTATTTAAAGTGCATCCTGCACCATTTTGAAGTGCAGGACACTGAATACATAAGATGCTGTGGGTACTTTAATTAGACTGAGGCCTGAGAGCTGCTCTAATTAAAGTCCCCCATCCCCCACCCTGGCACATGTGTAAAGATGCCCCAAGTGATGCATTTCAGAGGTGGCTCCTCGTCTTCCAGTTGTTGCTCTTTACAGTGCGCTCCAGACAGTGCTACTGCTAAATGATCCCTGACCCCGGTGTTTATCCAACTTTTTCTTGAAAAACCTCCAATGAAGGATATTCCACAACTTCCCTATGCAGTCAATTTAATTGCCTTATCGTTCTAATAGTGAAGAAGCTAAGCTCAGGATATCCAAGCTAAGCCTACTTTGCCTTCAAATTTCTACGTGTTCTATTCCCTGCAGTGATAGAGAAAAGGTGTTACCTTTCCCAAACCTGTCTGAGACCTTCATAGAAACCCAGTGTTAAGCATTACAGTGAAAATTGGTGCAAGGACATCAGGAATGGAAAATAAAAAGCATGTAGGAGAATGGGATTGGCTGGGAAATATTTAATTTGACAGAACAAGGAAGAAAACAGTCAGGAGTGACAGGAAGGCAGATATATTTCTAAACCTTTTAGAATGGAGATATTTCTTCACTGAATGAGGGTAACTGGTGAGATTTAAATCAGGTGGTTGTTTCTCCCTCCCCCACCTCAAAACCGATTCACCCATCCTGAATGAACAAGTGTGGGAGGCAGCATGCATTTGTTTGGTAGCATGTGACTATGAAGCAGAACTGAATTGTATAACTTACTCTGCCACTGAATTACTATGTGGCCTTAAGCAAATCACTTACCCCCTTCTCCCCCCTCCCCTCCCCAATGTCTTGATTTCTCCTTCTAAAATATAAAGCTACTACTACTTACTTACCCGTATTTGCCAGGCACTTCTTTGCAATCTTCAGCTAACACTTCGTAAGTATAAAGGATATTATTATGTGTCCAGTGAAGTGTTTGTGTGTCATTGTAAGCAGTTGCTAAGAAATACATAAGTGAAAACAGATCAAAGTGTCTGAAACTAGGAGACTGTTAAAAAAACCCAACAACCTGTGAGTGGGCCAGGTTCAGGTAAAAACTAATGCTAAATGAAATGTGTTGTATTAATAGGACATTACGTAGTCTAGATAAAAATATCTGCCTTATTTTTTACCCATTAGTCATACACACTGACATCATGTGTGTGTCTGCCACTCATGATACAAAAAGGGCTATGGCTAATTTATAAAAATAAACCTGATATTTCTGTTTGTACAAGAAATATCCTAAAGTCATAGAAATTATAGCTCTAACAGATCTAATTTCCTCCTCTCCTCCACAGAAAAGGATTATTTTTTAGTACACTGTCTGTTGCTTTGTTTGGTTTACATTTAAAAGTCAATAGGAGTATATTTGGAAGTCACCCACATGTCAGTCTGTATCTAGTCTAGACAATATAACCTATGCATCATTTATTTAGATTACCTTTTCTGTTACAATATTTTATTTTTAAGTATAGAATGCTTAAAGAATCAGAAAAATCTATTTATCATGGATTTCAAAGAGGTAAAAATAAAATACCACTCCAAGGTGCCCTGTATTTAGTAGATAGATAAATTGTAGTTTTGTATAGCATGATAATAAATCAATACAGCAATGTATGTGTGCTCTGCAGATGTCTACTACTGACTCAAGACTATTCTATCATTTTGTTGATAAATGATGATAGACACTAGGTGCTGATACAGCTCAATATGATAGGTTCATTTCTGATGACTGACAAATACATTAACCAAAAAACACACAGTCTTAAACATGATCTGAATCTGTAGGTAGTGTAAACTGACCTTTGTTAGGGACCCTGCATAACTTGCTCATGCATCTGCTTTCTTCTTCTGCAGCAAGTTATAAGATCAACCCAGGCTCTCAAATATGAGTTATAAGTACCTGGTTACCTTTGCAGTCTTACCTGTTCCTCTCCTTTTGCTTCATGGTTCTCATTCACTCCTTCCTATACCACTTACACTTTGCCATCTGGGTGGTCCTCTCTTCCCTTTCTTCCTTCCAGTGGCAATCCTGGCAGTTGCAACTCCTTTTTCAGAGATTTAAACCAGTTCTGGAAGGGGTTGGATGCTCTGATGTCCTGTTTGCTTAACAGGACATCAGAGTGGTTCACTGTGAACAGGTGGTTCACAGTGTTCAGCACCATACAGAATCAGCCCCTACGGACATACATAATATGTTTATTCATCTCAAATGCACTCCAGTACTAGACTTGTTTTGTGACAAATGCTGCTCAGGAACTGTCTCCAGCTGTGTCTCTGCAGTGCATTGTAACAGAGATTTGATCTCAGCTGTAGTTTCTGGACATTAGCCTGATAAATAATTCAAGCCCCCATTCTAGCCAGAAATTCACTAGATTTCAGCACTAGCATTACTGACCCATGTAAAGTCCTTTCGTTTCAATGTGATTTGAGGCAATTGATTTGAGACAATGTGATTTGAGGCAACAGAAGTATGTAACAAACATTTTCATGTTTTTTCAGGTTCCTTTTGTAAATCATTTTAAAAGGGAAAGATTATCAAGCCCCTCCTGGGTCTGAAGAAATTGCCAGCAGACAGTGCTGGTAGACAGAAGGAAAACTGGTCTCGTGAGCTTTTACTCTTGTTTAAACAGTAAACAGACTACTAGCAAGGGAACACCAAGAAAAATATTTGGTTTTTTTTTCAGTAGAATTTTGTTGATTTTGTAGGAATATATTCTTTAATCAGAGTTTAGCTGTTGGACAAGCAAATCTTGAGATATTTTGATGTGTTGTTTGGTATGCCTAGATATTAAGTAAGTGAGGAGTAAATGTGATAGATGAAAACCTCAATCTCAGTCAGATCTCTAGGTCTGTAAGGTTTCATTCGTACCTTCTGATGTATCAACTTAAATAAATTTTAATTGAAACTCCTGATGAGAATAATTGTGACTTGTCACAAGTAACAGGCTCATTCATTCCTTCAGAAGTCACCTGCGGTGGAAGAATGACAGAAAAAGTTGCAACCCTGCTAATTGAGAGCTCAGCATATTGTAACAAACAGAAAGCCATCGTGCTACCAGTAACTGCTCCCTGCCTTGACACATCCCAGGAATAACCATTTTGCAGTGAGGGGTATCTTATTTGGGGGTGGGTTGTATGTGAGAAAATACCGTATTTTTTCCTGGCTGTTCAGACCTGTTTTCCTTCACCTTTGTAGTGATAAAATGGCTAGGTATGTTTATGAGGGAGGCTTAGGAAATAGGAATACTGCAAGCTGCAGAAGACTCGAGTAGAGGAGAAAGGAGCAGGCAAGCATACAGATGTGTGTGTGTGCTTCTGAGATCATATATCTCTGCATGGTTTTAATCACACCAGTCTATAGGTATAATTCCACATTCTGCTTGGAATGATTGTTTGTCTTTATTTCCCGGTTCTAAGGGAATCAGGCCAGCAATACCAGAAAGATTCTTTCCCCTCCCCTTCCTGAGCATATGGCAGCCTTATAGTTTAAGAGTGAGGTCTATCTGGGTGGCTCTTATTAGCCAGAGGTCACTCCTGCACGAACTAACAAAAACGACAAACCATCATCACCCCCCATCTAAACACAAAATGCAATCTTACTTTCCCATAAAACAATTCACAATCTATTTGGTATCCTATCTCCCTCTGGACTTTTGAGGAGTGGAACAGGGAATTGGAAAGGTAACTTTATTTTATCTTGTCATTGTGAAACAGTTGTTTGGTTTCTTTTATTTTGAAAAGTATCCAAGTACCACTGTGATGATAAAAAACAAGACTCTGAATACAGTAGAACATGATGGCAGTTTAAAATATATTTACTGTATTTACTTGAATTCAAGATGAGTTTTTTTCCTCATTCAACATTGGGGGGGGCACCCTCCTCTTGGATTTGAGCACGAGTGTGTGTGTGTGTGTGTGTGTGTGTGTGTGTGTGTGTGTGTGTTGGGGGATGGGGGGTGGGGGGGAGGAGCAAATGTGGCTCAGACTCCACCCCTGAATCACCTGCCCCCTGCAGCCTCTGCTCCACCCTCTCCGTCTCCCTCCCTACTACTGCAGCTTACCGCCCTGTTGTGGCTCCAATCTGGCTCCAGCCCACTCTAAGGCTGGGGCAGGAGCTGCTGCCACCAGAACCACTGCTGCATAGCTAGGTAGGGGCTGGTGCCATTATGTGCTCCATGCTCCTTGCTGGGTTGGGGTCAGAGTCAAAACTGCAACAGGAGGATAAGCAGTTGTGCTGGGGAGGTGGCAGGTGATGGGATGGGGGGCAGACAATGAGGGAGGCACAGTTGGGGGAAGCAGGCAAGACCAGAGGGCAGGTAGTGGAAGGCAGGTGGCAAGGGGCAGGGAGCAAGGCGCAGGGGAGTGTAGGCACTCCCAGGACAGCATGTGGTAGGGGGACCAGCGTCAGAGGGTGCAAGTACCAGAGGGTGGGGGCAGGCATGCAGTGCACAGACAGCAGGGGGCAGAGGACATAGGTCAGGCCACTTGACTCCCCTACTGCCTGCCCGCCCTACTGCCTGCCCCCCTGCCACTGCTTGTCCTGCTGCAGCAATGGGGGAGTTTAATTGAAGATGACCTTCCAATAATTATTTCATAGGGAAGTAGGGCTGGAACGGCTCTCAAGAGGTTATGTAGTCCAATCCTTCCCTGAGGCAGGATGTTCCTTATCCAAACCATCCCATACAAATCCAGCATCTAACCTCATAGCAAAACTACACAGTCAACCCTAACAAATCACAAGACATGACATCTAATCTGCATAGGTAAAGTAGGGGGACCATGGCAGACAATGTCCTGCTGCTGCAAAATTGGTAAAAAAAATCTCAGGAAGAGGGCTATACCTGGCCCTACAGGGGAAAGCAAAGACCTCCATATTCCCTACCTGTCTGACCATGGGGTGATATTCAAGAGATACTTGTATATCATTGTAACATTGGATTGGAAAGGACACCCTGGGTACCTGAATCCAGTTCCCTTCTGTCCTATACAGCCATGTTATATAATACTTTTCATAAACTGATCCATTCTTAAAAATAGTTAGGCCTGGTCTCACCCTGTACTCCTGTTCAGAAGCTGTTCCAGAGCCTCCTGTTCTGATGGTTGGATGCCGAGTTGAGTTCCCAGCCCAAGTTTATTCATGGCCATTTTATACATATTTGTTCTTGCGCCAACATTTTTTAAAGTGAAATGGTTCTCTTCCCTCTGTAGTTTCTGCCTGATGCATTTATAGACATTACTTACATCCCTTCTCAGCCAGGATCTTTTATGCATTGTCCATACCATGTCAGTGGTGGGTCTTCGGAAGGATGGGGCTCAGCAGGTCTCACCCATCTAAGTCCTCTGACATACTCTGGAGCCAAAGGTTTGTTCTCTGAACCTCTTCCAGTTTGCATTCTCCTTTCCTAAGCGTGGGTGACCAGAATTATACATAGTAGTATTCCATATCAAATCTTACCCGTGCTTTGTACAATGATATTAATGCTTCTTCTTCTGGAATCTTAGTGACATTCCTCCTTGGTGCTGTTGATCATTCTGGGATTCAAAGTCAACTGCAGCATCCAGAGAGAGACCCTTAGCAGAGCTGTGAACAGATTTCAAAGAAAGCTTCTTAAACAATTTCTGAATTCACCAATTTCACTGAAATCTTCCACTCTTTTCTACAGTGGTGTGCTGTAGTCTTGTTGAAAAGAACAATATAGTTGTGGGTGAGAAGGTGTGTAAAGTGATTTTTAGTGTTTTCTTTGTAAGGTTTTCATTTAGTATTTCTTATTTATTTGTTGTTATAGAAAAAAGATAATTTTGTACATTATTTCTTTTATTCATTATTTGTAACAGAGGCAAATTTAATGCCAAGTATCCTGTACTAGGTGCTGCTGCTTGTATGCATATATATAAAGAGAGAGAGAGAGAGAGAGAGAGAACCCAGATGGGTTGTGCACTTAATATTGCATAATCCTTCACATGCACTGAGAGAGACCATCTTCAGTATCAGCGGTAGGGAGGAGGGATTTCTGTCAAGAACAAGCAGAGATAGGAGAGGATCAGATGTAGCAAACTGTAAGCTAAAATTAATAATACATTTAAAAACCTAGAACATGATTGAACTGTAACTTAAACTGACCTTCATGTACTCACTTAGTAAGGTCTATGAGTCAAGCTGCACTTCAAATATAGATAAACGTCATGCTGCAAAACACTTGCTTGATAATAGTCTCATTCCACTTACTTGATAATGTTCTAAAATAGATGCAACATTCATATTGTTCTCTTATACTTTGAATATTGAGTCTGCTTAAGAGAGCAGGAAGTTGCCATTATAGCCTAAGGTGGTATGAGTTTGGGACTTGCAGCAATTCAGTTACACTTTCCCTTGGGACTTAGATGTCAAGGCTGTTTTCCTCTTTGAGGTAGGCATTCTTATAGAGTTTATTAATCACTGGAACTCATACTAAACAAAACCTTTATAATTTTGCAAAGTTTTATCAGATAAGTTCCTTTTCTCCAAGATAAATCCCAAATTAATTATAATTCCATGTGATTTCTATGACAGAGCCCAAGACTCCACCCATATCATCCACTAATATCTATAGAAATAAAACTGCTTATTGTTAACTATTAAAAGTGATTCATCAAGAAAGTAAATTTTATTGTGTCCCAAAGCAATTTTCTAGTTTATAGGTTACAGCAGAAAAGAAAACTCCAGCAGTAACACATTATAAATTATTTTGTTTCATTCCTTTCAATATATTTGTTTTCAATCACAGAACAATATACCCAATTTAGATTAGCAATTCTTACTACCTCAGGTAAGGTTTTAAGTAAACTGTAGTTAATTATTCTAGCAGTCATATTTTAAATATAAAAGTTAAATCCTAAAATTTGTTTTGTCTTGCAGGAGGGAGTGGTTGCCAATTTACATCTTTAGAATTTGCTGTTAAAGAATCATTGGCTAGACATTAAAGTAAAGAATCTTAGCTGTTGTTCCAGATAGATCTTTAGTACTTAAAAAAGTATTGTGTTATACTTAAAATCCACTGAAGTATGATCACACGTACAAACTAAGAATACTGGTTGGTCAATGGACAGAATTCTCCACTTCTCTCAGATGTGAGCTAGTTTTTCTTCTGTGGAATGTGTTTAGTACAAGGTACATGGCATTCCACCTTTGCTTTTGTTCTCAAAGTCTTCCTAGGAATAATGGGCACTTTCATGTATTCTCAGCTAGACCCATAGGGCATGTCCAGTTGAATGTGGCCATGTGGTATATAGTGCCGCAAACACATCTGTGGTGCCACATACTGCACATTCCTATGTTTTCTGCACTGCAGGGGAGAGCTGACCATGTGTACACTGCTCCGCTTTTTTGGGGGGCAGGTTTTTTTGACCCCTGGATGTTCGGGGGTCAAAAAAACCTGCTGAAAAAAAAAGCAGGGCAGCACATGCATGGGCAGCGCACACCGTTCAAAAGCGGAGTCGGGCCACCTAGAACCGCGCTGCAGTTGCTGGCTAGGTTCTGTGCAGCAGAATTGCCACTGCTGCAGCCCCTGGAGGCCCCCAGGACCCCAGGTAAGGCTGCTAGGGCCAGCCCAGTGCTTCCCCCAGCTTCCTGTACCCCACCCAGGCTCACTTGCCGTGTGCCAAAGCGTGTGTGGCACAGGCGTTCCCTGGGGACAAAGAGCGGCGCATCTTGCGCTGCCGCTACTCTTCCCTGGGGAACCAAATGTCCACATTCATGTAGATGCAGCCATAGGGTGTGTCCACACATGCAGGCACATGCATTTGTAGCAGCTCAACTAGCAGCAGCACAAATTTGTGCCGGGGATTTGTGCCTCAGCTCACATGCCTGAACATGCACTTTGGTGTGGGGCAAATTGTGCCACTTGGGGCAAACCAACTCTGCCCAGCTCCTCCCAGGTCTTCAACCAGGGGGAGCTAACAGCATAAAAAGCTGCCCTGGTGAACAGGTCAGGGAGCTTCTAAGGCCCAGCCAGTTGGTATCTGGGGACACTAGCCCCTTGTGCCAGCTGGACTGATGAAACAGCCCTAACCTAGAGTGTCCTCTGCACCCTTTACCCACTGCAGCAGTCTGACAGTGGGGCTGCTGCTTGGTTGTGACCTGCTGTCACCTGCAACAGCATGTGCACCCTTGGACCTGCAGCTCCATGGCTATGCACCTGCCAGACCCAGATGGGGACCACACAGCTGCCTGGTCTGTGGTACAGGCACTGCAACATAGACTCTTACATCTCTGGGCCAGCTGCCAGTGAGCCATGGCTGCACAGTTGGCCTTTGTGTGGCACTGCTATCATGTCTTCTTGTGCCTCTGCTCTGCCATCCGGGCAGCTATCACCTGGAAGATGTGCTCACTGCAGTGGCCCACTTTGAGCTGTTAAAGCATGTCAGCCATCTCATCTGCTTTCCAGCTGGGTCCCCGGTGCTGGCCCTAGGCAGGCTCCTCTGCCTGGCTCTGACCATTTGCCTCACCAGCAGGGGCCCTGGTGTTCCCTGTTTAAAAATTGCAAATTCTCTGATAAAAGCCCCCCCCAAATTCTCTCATTAAAATACCCCAAATCTGTGTTCTGAAATTAAAATGAAATAGATTTCATAGATTTCATAGACATTAGGGCTGGAAGAGACCTTGGAAGATCATCGAGTCCAGCCCCCAGCCTGAAGGGCAGGAAGTCAGCTGGGGTCATAGGATCCCAGCAAGATAAGCATCCAATTTTCTCTTGAAGGTGTTCAGTGTAGGTGCTTGGACCATCTCCGATGGCAAGCTATTCCAGACCTTGGGGGATTGGACAGTAAAGAAATTCATCCTTATGTCCAGCCTAAAACGGTCTTGCAGTAGTTTATAACCATTCGACCTTGTCATCCCTTGGGGCGCTCTGGTGAACAAATGTTCCCCCAGATACTGGCGGTCACCCCTGATAAACTTATAGGTGGCCATCAGATCACCCCTGAGCCTGCACTTTTCCAGTCTAAAGAGCCCCATAGCTCTCAGCCTGTCATCTTAAGGTCATGCATGTGGCTCTTCTCTGGACTCTCTCAAGCTTCTCCACATCCTTTTTGAATTGTGGGGCCCAAAACTGGATGCAGTACTCCAGCTGTGGCCTCACCAAGGCCGAGTACAAGGGGAGAATGATGTCCCGGGATTTGCTTGAGAAGCATCTATGGATGCAAGCCAGCATTTTGGTCACTTTACTAGCTGCAGCATCTCATTGAAGGCTTATGTTCATCTTGTGGTCAATGATGACCCACAAGTGTCTTTCTTCTTCTGTAGTGCTAGCCAGTGTAGCACTGCTGAGCCTATAAGGATGCTGCAGGTTTATGCTGCTATATATAAAGATAGCAGGTGGGCAATGTTTTATTGATATATTTACAATTTTAAAGCAATTTGGAAGACTACTAGTGCCTCTATCATCATAATAAAATGAATTATAAATATCTATACACTTTGGCATTTCCTTTTGGTTTTTTTATTATAGAAAAATCAGAGCTTCCCTGCCCCTTTTGCTCACCAAAATGTTGGGCACTGATCAGCACTGACTGCCCGCCCCTGCCCCTCACTCCCAACCCACTGCCCTGCCAGTGCCCCTTACTCCTGGCCCACAGCCTCTGCCTGCCCCCACTAGCTCCCCCCAGCAGCAGCTCTGTCCCAGCACCAGGACATGAGTCCAGCTGCAGCTGTCCCACACACAGCTTTGTGGCTGTGTGCAGTGCCAGCCTTTACTGTTCTGCTCCCTGTGCCTGTGCTCAGACCTCAGCAATCCCCATGCCATTCCTGGGAAACCCTTGAATGAGGCTCAAGGACTGGGCTAGGCAAGCCCCTTCCCTTCCAGTTTGGCCTCCCCCTGTACAGGCTGCTGTAGGAGACAGGGGGGCTCTAAGTCTGACTCTGGTGGCCTTTCCTACCTGGAGTGCTCCCCCATCCCTGACCTCCAGCTCTGCCTGCCTGCCTGTCTGTCTGTCTTTCTTTCACTCTCTTTCTCACCTCCCTACCCCCATCCCACTGCCACCTCCACCCCTTCCCCCCCAACCCATCATGCTCCCCAAGTGGTTCCTGGGATCAGGAGTGCCCACAGGCTGGGGCCACATGTCCCAGTACTGGTGTGGGCATGGGGCAGGGCTTCAGTGTGGCAGTTGCCTCTGCAGCCACAGCTCCCACCAGCAGGTCCCATCTCATCTGGCAACTGGGCACACAAGTTGTGAGATTTGTTGAGGGGATGAGGGGTTTGTGGGGAAAAGGTGTGGGGGGTGGGTGTGGGGGTGTAGGGGTGGGTGTAGGGTTTGTGGGGGTGGTGTGGGTCGTGTGCAGAGGTTTGGGGTGCAAGATTTGTGGGGGTGATTTGGGAGTGTGGGGTTTATGGGTAGATTGTGGGGGGAGGTTGTGCGGGGACTGTGTGCGGGTGGGGGGGAACCATGGGTGTGGGGGGAACTGTGGGAGAGGTGGGTCCCTTGCCCACACCCTCACATGTCACACAGTCCTCCGCCACCCCACCCCACCCCACCCCCCTGCAGCAGCAGCAGCAGCAGCAGCAACAGCCATTGGGTTGCTCGTGACCAGCTCTTGGCAGAGGTCCCCGGTGGCTGCACATGACACAAAGCTGCTGGTGCACGCCCTGAACCAAGACCAGGCTGGTTCTTGCTATCATCCAGGCTCCCAGCACTGGGAGGGGAAAGTGACTGCTTCCAAAGTCCCTGACTGCCAAATGCTTCCAAAACCCCATGTCCGATGCTGGATCAAATGGTTCTGCAGCTGGGATCTGGTGTGGGTACTTACTTAGGTTGCTATTCCCTGCACTAGTGAATCAAGCTCAATATTTATTTTCTAAAAATAATCCGTGTTCTAATAAAGTGGATGTGTTTCTCAGGAAGCACTTCTAAATGGGTTACTGTAGAGGAATTTTTATTTGATGTAACTGATATATTCTGTAACTTGCTTAATTAATAACTGTGTTATATGAAGAAATATTATTACATTTCCAATATCTCACACTTTTCTTCTCAAAGTATTTTCTTTATTAATGTAACTACACTGATTCTGTTAGTGTCAAATTGAAGGCAAAATTGGATTTGTTTTGTAGAGATTAAAGATACCTGTTTCAAGTAGGGTTCATTGGCATATAGTTAGCTACAGTTTTCAGTGATTTTTGAAAAAATAAGAACACCAAAATGTCATCATCTGACATTCCAGGTTATAATATTAAAGTCTTATAGCAAATATGAATTTTACTTGCATTACTTATTCCTGGAAATTTACTCCTGTATGAGTGTCTTGATTACAGTACTTACATGAAAGGAGGAATGTAATGGAAAAATAAAATGATAAATATTTATTTTGATGTTTTCAAATGGATTTTTATTTTATTTGTGACATTAGGTTAAATATTGAGCCCTTTTGAATAAAAATGTTAATGCTACAAATAAACATAACATGCTAATCATAGAAAAATGGGGATATGAGAGCCATCATACTATATAGTGACTATACCATAGAGTAAATTCTCATCATGTGCAATTTTTTTTGCATGTTTGATTAGTTGGTAGCAAAGTAGAATTCTGTGATATTAGCTATAGGACATGCAGGATATTAAGAAATGATACGATTCTGCTGAGCATCTGCCTGTGCACATTTCCATGTTACTCAGTTATTTGGTGTTTGTCCAGATTTGGTTTGCTATTTTTAATTAATATGATTAACCAGAGTTCCTGTTTTAAACTATGTTTATATTGTGAGAAGGGCTATGAGGCTTCAAGATGTCATTAAAACCTTATTTATATTGTTATAATATCAGACTGTTTATTGTGATTCTCAGCTGAGTGTAAAGAGACTCTGGCCTGCTTTTGCCATAGCAACCACATTGAAGAAATCCTTCACAACAGTCATTAAGGACTCATGAAAAGCAAAAGAAAAACATTAAAATACTTGAAATTAAAAAAGTAAATTATTATTCATTTTAGGAAATTTTCTCCTTCATTTAAATGTACCTTGCGTTGTTCACTGGGGGAAATTGTTGATAGAAAAATCTCTCGCTGATACCAAATGATCTTTTGTAATTCCCCTCTTAAGTATTACTTTCATCTCCATTTTTGAGATGAATGAGAAAAATAATTCCTACTTTTCAAAGTGTTTTCTGGGTTTCCAATTTTAGACACTTGTGGTCAGAGTTTGAGGGGTGTAGTTATAATTGATTTTGATCAGGTATATGGACATTCATTGTCTTTGAAAAATCAAACTCTGCCTGCCTCAAGATTGGACACCCAAAATGGAGGCAGCCAAATTTGGACAAATTGAATATTTAGGCCAAAATGACTTGCTCACAACTAGATAGTAATTTTTTTCTTCTTGCTATGTGTTCTGTTTCATATCAGTCTTTGATGACTTCTTTTTGTTGCTTTTAAATTTCAGTATTGCCTACCACAAACGTTCAAAAAACCATATAGATCACAAAGTCATGAAAATGGAGCAAAAATCCATGTGATGATTATTTAAAAGAATATATTTTATGTTTTGGTTTGTCTTTTTATTTTTATTCTCACAGTTTGTATGAGACAGTTGTAGCATTGCTAACTCTTCCAAACGTATAGAGTAGTGGTCCCTGACCTGTGGCTTATGAGCAATTTGTTACCTATGAGACCCTCCAGCTTTACTTGTGGCCACAGGAAATTTTGTTTTCCATAGATAGATGTTTCTTCAGATAGACAAAAAGACCAAAGTATGATGTTGCCCATGGCACATTACTTCCTCTGTAAGGTTGCCCCAGGGCAGGGGCAGGTTGAAGATCATTGGTTTAGAGTGTCATGATATTGGACCCTGTTACAAGAGATCCTGATGAAGGAACCAGCTCAAAGATTTGCATAAAACATTCTTTGATAGTACATATCTTCCACCTGCTTCGTAGCCCATGCATTCTGGGAAATAAATTATGTCATCCCTAGCCTCAGATCTGTCCATCCTCTGCCTCATCAGTTATGCACTCACAGATTCTTGCATCAGCTTTTCCCATCAGCTCTTCATGTACCCTGTAACAGGGTTCCCTACTGAAACCCTGCTACTTGAGAGATCTCACATCTGGTAGTGATTATATCCTGGTGGGGCAAGGAGACGCCCCACGCCTGCGGAAAGCCAATGGGGCTCGGTGCCCGGGGATATGGAGAGGATGATGCCCAGGGAAAGTTGCCTTTGGGTACCACAGGACAAGAGAGGAGCTGCGAGATAAGGATCCAAAAGGAGGGATCCACAACGCAGGATCGGCAGGAGCTGAGGGATCCTGGAGCTCAGGACCGTCAGGCCCATGCACCACCTACCAGAAATCCGCGGGAACGGCGGTGAGCGCAGGGAAGAGCGGAGCCGCGGAGTGGGAAGAAGCCGCGGTTTCAGCACCGGGAAGCAGAGAGGCAACCCAAAAGCCAAAGGGGGTGAGGGGTCACCAGCCTAGACCCCTGAAGAGTCCCAGCACAGCATCCAGACCTGAGGGGAGAGGTACGCTGGGGGCCAAAATCTCGGGACCTGGCCGCAGACGAACTCCTGAACCTGCACACTGGCACCGCATGGCAAAAGAGACTGGGCAGCGCCTATAACCAGCCGCTAATGAGGTAATTAGCGGCAGAGAGCCCAGACGTGAGAGAAACAAAGTAAACCCTTCTTCTCTCTTTTACTTTGTTTGATCATGGGGAGCGGGCAAGGAGCTAGATAAGACGGGGAAGCCTGGCAACACCCTATGCAGGGCAGAGGACTTGGAGGGGACCCTGTGGGGACTGATTGTTCGACGCAGCTACAAGCAGGCAAGACGCTCCTCCTCACTTACCGTCCCAATTGAGGTGCCAGGGATCCTCTTTGGAACACGGGGGTGATCCCAGGAACCACTCTGACGAGCTGCTACCTCCTACCTGGTTCCCTGTAAAAGAAAGAATAATAAAGCACCTAGATTGTAAAATAGACCAAGCGTGGTCCTTCTGCGGGTACTAATCATTGCAACATCTCTTTCCTCCCTATTTCTTTGATAAGATCGAAGTCGTGGCAGGCGAGAACCAGGGGATCAGGCAGTACCCTGCACAGACACGCTAACATACCCTTTGACCCTCACTGCAGCTTTGCTCATTTATGGTTTGTCAACAGAGAGTGGAGGGTGCAGACTGGGGGATAGGGGCACAGAATAGATCAGTGATTCTCAACCAGGCTGCCAGGGCACCCTGGGGTGCTAACAGTTCATTTGAAGTGTGCTTCAAGGTGCAAGGAGATGAGTGAGGTGTGAGGAGATAAGCAGCTAAACTAAGCAAATATGTGCAAACTCAGGCTTGTCCCTACCATTCCCACTGCCAGGCCCCTCTGCAAGGAAGCAAGCACTGTAATCCAGAGGTTTCAAACATATGGCATGCAAAGTCCCACCATCTAGCCTCTGGTGCTGCCCCTGGGTATAATCAGGCCCACACGGGGTTCAATGCAGACCTGGTTTATGGGCTGTATTAGTCCTATAGGCCCCTCCTCTTTCTTTTCTACCTCCCACAACCTACCTGATCCAGTAGCTACTCCAGCTGGTCTGGGTCCCTCAGTATGTGTACCACAGATCCTGGAGTGGCCTAAATGGACACTGCATGTGGTCCAGCTGGAGCAGCAGTCACACTGCATGTAGTGGTTGTCCGTGCTGGACTACAGCACACATAGCACCTTGTCTGGGATGCACACTGCTCCCACTACAGCCATTGTGGCACCTGTGCTATATGCAGCACTCACAATTACTGTGTGCAGCTCAGGTTCTGGGCTGCTTGGAGCAGGTGCCACATGCAGCACTATCCCAGACCTGCTGCAGTGCAGCGCAGTCTGGCCAGGGTGTCCACCACTTGCAGTGCAGCTGCCACTCCTGCTGGGCTGAGCTATATGGGGTGCCCATTCCACCTGCTCTGGGATCCATGCTACATGCAGAATGGGTCCCAGATTGGCTGGAGTGGCCACTGGATCACATATGCTGGGGGAGGCAGGCAGTGAAGAAATGGGAAGGGATCTATGGGTCCAGTCCAGTCTGCAGACTGGCCCCATGTCACTCGTCTGGCCTGCAGGGCTGAATGAGTTCATCACCTCTGCTATACTCCATAAATTAGTTTTTTAAATTGGGCGTCACTCGGTTCATAAAAGTTATGAGGGAGTGCCTCAAGTCCAGCAGCGGGTGGCCCAAATCTCAAAAGGTTTAGAACCACTGGAATAGGCTGACCCTTTGTTCAGAGGCATGTGAGTGGTAAGGATGGAGCAGGGCAGCCCCAAGGTTCTGGGCTCCTTTTTTCCTTTGTCTAAAACTACTCTCCCTTTAGTGAGGGTCAAAGTTGGGGAGCAACTTATCTGCAACTTATCTGTTGCAGCAGCTTTGATTGGCTGCTCTTACCTAGGAGACCAGGGAATTGAAAAGGAATTGAATTAGTGGGTCCACTCCCCCAAAGCAGGTTACAGCTGTTGGTTTGAGCAGAGATTAAGATTGAGACTCTGTGTTATGAGATTTGGCAACACTGGAATTGTGTTTACTGTCCCCCAGACACTGTCAAATGTATATCATCATCCCCCAATTATAGGTTTCCCTGTATGCCCAGTACTCAGAGATGCAAGTTTATTATTAGACCCAGATACAGAGCTTTGTGTGGGCAGTCCCCCTTCTCCCCTTTCCCCTCAGCAGGCAGCATGGCCAAGCTGCAGCACCACGAGGACTACTGTCTCCCCAGAGGGAGCCAGCACTTTATTTTCAGTAAGTTTTCTTTTTTTTCCGCAGATTTCAGTAGGTCCCTACTTATGAGGAGAGGTTGAGAGAAATGGACTTATTTAGTCTTGAGAAGAGAAGACTAAGAGGGAGTTTAATAGCTGCCTTCAACTACCTGAAGGGTGGTTACAAAGAGGATGGAGCTAGACTGTTCTCAGTAGTGGCAGATGACAGAACAAGGAGCAACAGTCTCAAGTTGCAGCAAGGGAAGTTTAGGTTAGATTTTAGGAAAAACTTTCTCACTAGGAGGGTAGTAAATCCCCATTCTTGGGGGTTAAGACCCAGGTAGACAAAGCCTTGGCTGGGATGATCTAGTTGGGGATGGTCCTGCTTTCAGCAGGGGGTTGGACTAGATGACTGCCTGAAGTCCCTTCCAGCCCTAATTTTCTATGATTCTAAGACTGATGGAAAAATCAGGGCTGTATCCTCGGAGAGGTGGAGGAATGAGAAGACACACCAGGTACTCATCATGCAGCTGCCCCAGGGCAGCACTTAGGTCTTATTTTCCTTAACTTATAATCACCTTAACTTCCTTCCAGCTCTCACCCAGACATCCATCTTTAGTCCACCCCAGCAGCCCATCCACCCCTATAACTTGGCCCCAGTACCTTCCATTACCAGCCCAGGTATTCACACACCATTCACACCAACTCCTAACTCAAGCAGCTATTCCAGGCATCTTGCTCCCAAACCACAAAGTGCCTGGGCATACATTGGAGTGCAGAGGAGATCTTCTCACTTATTTCAGGGGAATACCAAAGATAAGTAGCCTCCTACTTCCATCCATCCACACCTGCTTAAGGAGTTGGGATGATAGGCATCAGCCTCTAATCTGTCACACAGAGAGCTGCCCAGTGCCTACCAAGGTTTGTGTCCTTTTAGAGGCCATGGAATTCATTATTATCCATCTTGACAGTGTTTTATTCAGGAAATAATTTTAGTCCAACGTTCCTTGCATGAACAAAGTGGTACGGTTTGTACCAGAAAAGGATTAAACCTTACAATTGTTTTTTCTGAGCAGTTCAGAAGGAATTCACTGTAGTGAAAAATAAGAGTGAAGAGGCTTTTCTGACTTCCATGAATTTTTAAAAAGATTTGTATCATTTGCCACTTGTATGCCTGCCACTCTAACTGTTTAAATACCAAAAGTCTCTTGAACAGAGTCCATCACACCCAGTAGTGTGGGATTTCTGTGGCAGCTAGCCAAAGTAACCAGGTGATCTGTTTTTACTTTGTTATTCTTAACCAGTCTTGACCCCAGATACTCAGACTTATAAAGGCTGGTGGTGTCTCCAAGTACACCAAGCTTACTAATCCAGCTTCTTTCCACAAATACTATATTTTCAAGCAGGTCTCCTTAAGATAGCCCTGCCACATTTCCATCATTAGAAATTGGTAACACTTAATTATTCATTTAATGATGATCCAAAGTAGAACTCAGAAATCTATTTTGATGAGTAATATTCACTCTTCATCTTGAATTCACATATGTACTGAACAAAAAACATGTCTTCTCTCTACCTTTAGGCAGGTGCTCTATTGCAATAGATCCATTTACAGCCGTTACTACCTTGAACATGTCAAATGTTTCTGTGGATGTGAAATACTCAGCTGCCTTCTAACAAACTAAAATTCAAATGCTGTTCTTCTAACAAACTAAAATTAAAATGCTATTCAGAGACAGAAAGAGCTATATAGTTTAGAGCATCAAAGCACTAGCCCTGACTTACATTAATAAAATACTATGTTGGGGGAAGGAGGCAGTCTCTTTCAATTGCTTGCCAGTCTGTGTTCTCCTTTCTCTGGTCAGTCTGTAAAATGAAATCAAGATTGAGATTTACATGCTTAGTATTATCCATACCAAAAATAATTATTTGCAACATGAGTCCTTCACTGTCACACATTTAATTATATCTTTTATCTAAATGGAATCAAGAAGTAGATTCCAGCTTTTTAAATTAAATTGATCCATAGTAACAGTAACTTGTTGCAAATCATGCAATAAATACAATATCCTCTGTCCGTCTTTATAAAGAAAGTTGTCCATTTCTTCTTAGACACCTAGAGGCATGTATACAGTTTTTACAGGAAGGTTAAAGATATGTAGGAAAATACAAATCATGAACTAAATTCTGTGTGTTACACTGATACAGATATGGGGATAGGCATTCACTGATGCTATTTTGGATTTACATCAAGGTAATTAGGAGCAGAATTTGCCCCCAGGTTTTAAAGGATAAAAAAAACCAGTAAGACAAATTTCTGCCTTTTGACTGTTGAGCTGGTCACATAATATTTAATATTTCTCTTTTTTTGAATTGCAAATATAATTTATATGGCTAAGAAAATAGTCTTAAGACCTGTGTTCCTGATACATATACCATGCAGTAACTATTTATGACAACAGCATAAATTACTCAGTTTAACTGAATTTATATTGAGTTTCTTTGGTTAGTAACATGTAAATGTAAGTCTAATTTCTTAATATTTTCTTCCTTTTAAATATAGACATGGTATGTGTTATGTTTATCCCCACAACATATCAAATAAAATTGAAAAGTACAAGGAAAAGCATGCACTGAAATTCAGTTCTAACTCTAAATCAGAGGTATGACAGGTATGGCTCAGAGGCTGGACTTGGCCTATGTCATCTGCCATGTCATCTGCCACCTTGGCCATGTCATCTGCCCTTCAGGGATGGAAATGTGGTGGGGTCACCAAAGTCAGTGTTTACTGTCACAATTCCTGGAGCTGTAATTGCCATCACTTGTCACACCACCAAATTTATTGAGCATGCTGGAGCATGGTAATTACCGCACTCCAGTAGACTCCAGTGTCACGTGTATCAGTGTCCCCATGCTGGAAAACGGTGACAGGGAGCTTTGAACTAAAGCTCACCAAACTTTAATTTAAAGCAGAGTGGAAAGTGTTTGTTTTTCCCTATGCTTTTGGGCTTTGTTGGTTGCCACTTGGAAATAAGAACACATTTTTCCCCCTTCTGTTGCCAGATGTGTCAAGGGGCGTTCGGGGTTTTTTTTTTACTGTCCTCTGAATCGTTGGATGTTGGCTGGGATATGCTAAAGCTCCTGCTGGGACTAAAACCCAGAGATTCCTGATTAGAGGGTCCACTCAGGGTCTCTTCTACTCAGGGTCAGACCAGTCTCTACATTTGGGATCATAAAGGGATTTTACCCCACAGTCAGATTGGTACCAACTGTGGAGTTTTATAACTTTGTTAGTAGTGGGACATGTGGCCCTCTTCCCTGAATCTCTCAAGTGTATTTTAATAACCCGTGTAGTGGCAGGACACTGACAGCCCTTTATTCAACCATTCAGTGAGATTAAGAACCTTTTCCTATGAAATATTTTTCTTTTACTAGACATGTAAACTTATTGTTGCATTACTGTTTTAAATGTAGGAAAACAGTTTGCAATGTAGAATTATTAACAGGAAGTTTCCCTTTTGTAATTTCTGCCATTTATAGGTCTGAGTTTTGTCTCTCACCAATATAAATGAAGTGCAAATTGAATTTCATTGAAATTAATAGAGTTGCAGTGCTGCAAAATTAAACTATAATCAGAATTAGAACCTGTCCTTTTGAAGACCCATTGTTTCCCCTAAGTATGGGTATGTGATCAAATGAGCTGTCTGTCTTAAATGTGTGATTTGGGGTGTTTTTTTGCTTAAAATGTGTACAAGGTAAGACAACTTGTCTTATCTTTCTACCCTATGGATTATAGAAGTACCATATGTACAGTGAGTTGTCTAAGTTGCTAAAAGATTTCTTTATATGGTACTTGCAAAAATTATTTCAGGTTTGTTTTGATTATTTTTATTCATCCCTAATTGTCTGGCAATAATAATATATTCACACTGTTATTCTGCAGTTCTCTCTCCTTGCTAAATCGTAAGATCAGTTTCAAGATTTACACCAATGCAAAGTAAACCTTTCTCTTCTCTTAAAAGGTCATTCACTCCTTTCTGCTATTTACTTGCCCTGTGAAAATCAGCAGAATGTTTTAGAATTCATTCCCACTGAGTATTCTAGCTTTGGGATATACAAGTGTTTATGATGTATGTTCTAACCATGAAATTCATATTACTTGACCTAGATTCCAAGTCTCTGGAGTTAACCATTAAATCAAGTGTTGTGTTTTCCTTAGGAAGTATATACAATCTATAAGTAATTAGAAAAATAAATAAACATTGAAGCTTAGTTTTAGCAAGCGCCAGATCTTATAACTGATTAACTCTTTCGCTCCCACTGTCAGAATAGCCTATTTATTCTTCCCCATTATTGAGACAGATTAATCATTCATAACATCTATTTTTGCAAAAACACAGAAGCATAACAGATTTTGGTGGGGCACATGAAATGTGGAACTCGTAATGGGATCTCTTCTCCATCCTCAAGATTAATGCTTGAAAAGCCCAGTTTAGTATATTGTGCTGTGTTCGTTTTCATCTAAGTGGCAAACAACACATTTCACTGTCTAAGTAATCCGGTATTTAAAATCTAATTCAACATTTGTCTTTTTGTTTTGCATTTAGTGTTAAGCATTGGTGAAGGTGGATTCTGGGAAGGCAGCACCCGAGGACACGTTGGATGGTTTCCTGCAGATTGTGTTGAGGAAGTTCAGTGTAAACCAAATGAAAGCAAACCAGGTAAGCAGATTTGACAATAATTTGCAGAGTGACAAATAAAATGTATCTGGCTAAGCACTGAGGCAATCAAGGTTCAAATGGATTTGTATAGCCTTATTGTGCAATGTTGGAAATAAGAGAATTAAATAAGACTGAAGTTCTGGATTAAGAAAGGATAAAGATGTATTTATTGATCAAACTGTATTGGACATTGTTCAAACAATCTTTTTCATAAAGTACTGTAAATTACTGCTAGAGCAGATAGGGAGGATATTCTAGGTATTTTGTAAGGCACTATGTTGTAGCTTTTTTCTAACAGTATACAAAAAGTAATTAACTGGTTGATTAAACACTTAAAGAAAATTTGACCGTTGATCTCCCACATTAGGACAGTCACAAAATGTGTTAAATTGCCCTTTGTAATAATGAAACTATTCTGTATACTGCGTTCACCCTTCAGTGAATTGTATTTGATGCAGCTATAATTGAGCATCAAAAGATCTTCTTCCTACACCGTTGTCTGTAAGGGGTCAATGATAGAACTGAAAAGCCCAGTCTGGCTACAGTTTAGGATCTGACTAGAATGAGATTTTTTTAAATTGGAAAATAAGGGGCAAATGACATTTTTAATTACAGTAATCTTAAAAATTAGGGATGTTCAGGTTTTGGATGGTGGTTAATGTTTCTGACAATTAAAACCTGTATTTTTCTATTTTCTGATGTTTGGCAGAAAAATGAAAACAATTAAGCCTAGTACAATGAGCTTTATGTGGGCAGACCTCTGTGGCCCATGACTGGGCCAGAATTGTAATGCTTTTGTTACTAAAGCTTCTATATCCTTCAAAAACATGGTGCTTCTCTTTTGAAAGCACCTTAGAAATATCCAGCATCCTATGAAGTGTTTAAAAGTGTTTTTCAGGAAGAAAAGAACACCAGACTCCTGTCTACCTTGGTTTGGGTTAAGGGAGCACCATTGATGGAAGATACATATCTGCCTTTATGCATGTATTAGGGCAATGGATGTATCTTTACATGTTCAATTGGTTACTTGATAAGTTGGATTTGTTAATAAATAAAGATTTTTTTCTGCTGCAGTTAGCCAGGGCAGAGGAACTGAACTTTTTATTAGTATGCACTGGTTCTGTTGTGATTAAGTAAAACTAAAGTGATTTTATTTAACTAGTCTTTATGCTATCAGATATTCCACCACTGCTGCAGCTAAAAGAATAAAAAATAAACAGGCTTTGGCATTGTACTTTAAGAATCGCCTAATGAACCATAGTTACTTTGCCTATTTTAAAGAAAGAGTGAACATATCTTCTAAATAAAAGTCGTTATGAACCATAACAATGCTCACACTATGAGCATTGATGTCCTAAGTATGGACAGGATATGACACAATGGTCTAAATGAGCTATTAATGTGTTAAGAACTTGATGAAGATATAAAGACATTACAATTATACCTTTGTCATTCTAATATATCAATATTACTAAAATGAGAATAGGTTATCTGTGCATAATCTGCCTTTCACTCTGACTATCCTTCATAAGAGGATAGAGTTGAAGAGAACATGCTGGGCAAGACTAACAAAGAATTCAGGAGTACTGTGGAACTGGAGGCTTTTATGGGATTTGTTTGTGTTGTTATATAGAGTATGGTGCAGGGAGATGGGGAGGTGATTCAGGAATAAGAGTTAATGTCCAGACAAAAGTTTCCCAATTCCCTGAACAGAAAGGGTAACTGGTTGGATCTTTAGGGCATCTTTACTTTTCAAAAATGTTGAGAAAGATGAATAAGAACTCATATTTTTGAAAGAAAAGAAGAACATAACCCATACATAAGATGCTTTCAAGATCTTACAGAAGAACCACTGGGCTGAAAGACTTCAGATTGATCTAGTGCAATAAAAGTATTATGAATACAGTACTGGTGTTAATTTTTGAGTAATGATTTACTGTGAATAACATTTCCATCTCTACATTACACCCACATCCAAAAATCAGATTTAATGATAAAGATTATCTGCAAGATCAAAATGACAGTGCAGCTGAAGAACAAAGTGTTAAATCTCTTAATTAGTCTTCAAAAAGATTTTTTCCTCACACCAATATAATGAACAGATGTCACTCAGTGGGCCACTTTCTATGTCTGCATCTGACTAGTATCTTTAATAAAAACTAGCAACCAGGACATAGGCGCTATCAGGACCCTGTAGAAAGTCAACGTGGCTCATGCTTCCAGATGAATCTGAAAAGTTCTTAGCAGACAGGCTTTTGGCATTCCAGAATATGCCGACTGCTCTCTTCTTAGCACATTTCAGAAACTTCTCCCTGCTGAAAGGTTCCAAATACAACTCATTAAAACAGATAACCTTTAGGCTGGATTAATTCAGATTAGTATTATATTGTCTCAGTTTGATTAGTTTTTAGTCATGGAGCTTTATGTTCTAATTAGAAAGTAACGAGTGGCACCTACAGCAGGTTTTGAATACAAAGGATTTTTTGTTGTTCAAACTAGAGATAGATAATGTTTTTAGATAGATAAGGATGGGATGCAAATCTCATTGGCACATATCTGTAGCAATCTTCATGCACAGTAGGGATTCTTGTATAGATATAAAGAATGTAAGCTGTAATTAAATGTTACCGAGAAAGCTCCTCAAAAATTAAGTGCATGATGATTTTCAATGATGTTAATAGATTTAATAAATTACATAGATTTCTAGGGTCAGAAGGGACCTATTAGATCATCAAGTCTGACCCCCTGCTCTGGGCAGGAAAGAGCTCTGGGGTTAAGTAACCCCAGGCAGGTATTTGTCTAATCTCCTTTTAAACATCTCAGAGGTAGGGGAAAGCATCACCTCCTGTGGAAGTCCATTCCATGTTGTGGCAACCCTCAACGTAAAGAATTTTTTCCTGATGTACCATCTAAATCTGCTTGCCTTCAGTTTATGGCTGTTACTTCTAGTAAACCCGAGGGGCTCCGTGATAAACAGTGTCCCCTATTCTCTGATGACCCCACCTGATGGGCTTGTAGACAGCCACAAGGTCACCTCTCAGCCTTCTCTTGCAGATGCTAAAGAGATTTAGGTCCCTCAGTCTGTCTTCATAGGATCTTACCTGCAGGCCCTCAACCATATGAGTATCCCTCCTCTGAACCCTTTCCAGGTTATCCGCATCCCTCTTGAAGTGTGGCACTCAAAACTGGACATAGTACTCCAGCTGCGGCCTCACCAATGCCGCATAGAGGGGAAGTATCACCTCCCTAGACCTGCTTGGGATGCACCTACTAATGCAAGAAAGAGTGTGGTTAGCCTTACTTATTACCTCATCGCATTGGCGACTCACGTTCATTTTTGCTTCAACTTAGACTCCAAGATCCTTTTCTGCTGCTGTGGTACTCAGAATGGTACTTCCCAGTTTATAGGTGTATTGGTGATTCTTTCTCCTCAGGTGTAGCACTTTACACTTCTCTTTGTTAAATTGCATCCTATTCTGATCTGCCCACTTGCTTAGTCTGTTCAAATCCACCTGAATTCACTCCCTACCCTCTAGTGTGTCTACTATGCCCCATAGTTTGGTGTTGTCTGCAGATTTGAACAGAGTGCTTTCTACACCCTCATCCAAATTGCTGATGAAGATATTGAACAGCACATGTTCAAGGACAGAGCCTTGAGGGACACCACCACCCACATCTCTCCAGGTAGAGACCGACCGATCTGCCACCACTCTCTGGGTGTGCCCCATAAGCCAGTTTTCCACCCATCTAGCTGTGAAAAAAATCCACGTCACCGCTACTTAGTTTATTTATAAGAATTGGGTGCGACACTGTGTCAAAAGCCTTTTAAAATCCAAGTAAATAACATCTACTCTTGCATCTAAGCACTTTGTAACCTGGTCATAAAAAGAAACCAGGTTAGTCAGGCAGGAACTGCCTGCTATAAACACATGCTGGTTTCCCTCTTAGCATTGTGTTACCCACTGGCCCCCCACAAATGTGATCCTTAATGATTTTTTCTAAGGTCTTGCCACGAATAGAGGTGAGGCTAACCGGCCTATAATTACCCAGGTCCTCCTTCCTCCCCTTCTTGAAAATAGGGACCACATTAGCCCTTTTCCAGTCCTCTGGGACCTGTCCTAAGTGCCAGAAGCACTCAAACAGTTGCGCAAGTGGTTTTGCTATGACACTGGCCAATTCCTTTAGTACCCTTGGGTGAAGATCATCGGAGCCTGCCAACTTGAATACATCCAACCCCTCCAAGTGCCCCTTCACTAGGTCAGCACTGACCACTAGTGGATTGGTATCTCTCTCACACCAGACTAAAGTGTCAATGGGAGATGTGTTTGTATCCGTGTCCAGGAACACAGATGCAAAGAAATCATTGAAGAACTCAGCTTTGTCCATCCTATCTGTTAGGAGTTGCCCTAGTCCATCCTGTAGTGGCCCTATGTTACCCTGTGCCTTCTTCTTGCTCCCTAGATACTTAAAGAAGGACTTTTTGTTACCTTTAATCTTTGTTGCCAGCCTGAGTTCCATTTCTGCTTTGGCCTTCCTTACTGCTTCCCTGTAAGTGCGAGCCAAGCAAGTATACTCCTCCCTGGTGGCTGCCCCCTGCTTCCACAGCCTGTAAGCCTCTCTTTTCCCCTCTATGCTTTCCTGGATTTCCCTGCTCAGCCAAGAGGGTTTCTTGGCTCTTTTGCTTCCCTTTATATGTACTGAGATGGTGCCCCTCTGTGCCTGGAGGATCAGTCCCTTGAGGAACTCCCACCCTTCCTGGACTCCCAACTCACCAATGCTATTACCCCTCAGTCCCACTCTAACTAATCTCCTTCCAGAAGTCTAGCACTTCTGCCTTACTAGTTATCTTTCCCACCTTTTACTGGATAGTGAAGCCTATCAACAGGTGGTCACTATCTCCTAGGCTACCTTGTACCTGCAGATCCCACACGAAGTCCTCCCCTGTGGCCAGCACCAAGTCAAGTAAGACGTTTCCCCTAGTGGGACTGCATACCTCCTCTGTTAGGTGCAGGTACTGTATGCAGGTTAGGAACCTACGTGAACGGGCAGACCTGGCTGACTGCTTCTCCTAGCAGATGTCCGGGTCATTTAGGTCACCCATGACAACCAGTTCCTTTGAGCATACTGCTTTTGAGCTGTCTTGAGAATTCTAGATCTAACTCTTCCTCCTGATGTGGGGGTAGTAGACCCCTCACTACCAAGTTCTTTGGTACCCCCTTGTAATCTGACCCATAGGACAGCTTTGATCTGCCTTTCTTCTGTCCCCATCTTTATTACAGAAAATGTATAACGTTCCTTAACATATAGAGCAACACTCCCCTGCTTTTTTCCCCAATCTATCTTGCCTAGCCTGTAGCCCTCAATGCCCACTGCCCAATCATGGGTAGAGTCCCATCGGGTTTCTGTTAGCCCAACTAGGTCAAAATCTTTGTCTGCAAGCAGGAGTGCAAGTTCCTCCTGCTTATTCCCTATACTTCTAGCATTAGTGTAGAGCCACCTAAGCCCCCCGATAGGTGCTCTTATTACTCCCCTATCCTGATGTCTAGTGGGCCCCTTAGTATTTACCTGGTCTATTACAGAACATGGTTCATGGCTTGCCTTTCCTGGTTTCATCCTGTCTTCAATATCCCTGTCCCCCGATGAACATAGTTTAAAGCTCTACATAGGAGGTTCACCAACCTGTAAGAGAACAGACTCTTACCTTTTGAAGATGTACACCATCACATCCCAGTAAGGCCCTGTCCTGGAAGTACAGATCATGGTCTAAGAAGCGAAACCCTGCACAATGGCACCAACTCTGAAGCCTTGAGTTGACCTTGCCAATGCAGTTACTGTGGTGCTGGCCATGACCGCTGACCAGGAGAATAGATGAGCAGATCACTTGTGCCCCCGAACCTCTAAGCCTGGCTCCCAGAGCCATGTAGTCACTCATGACCCAACCTGGACTACTCAGGGCCGCATCATTCATTCCCACATGGATGAAGACCATGGGATAGTAGTTGGTGGACCTGATTAGATCTGGAATCCTCATTAAGTGCCTGCAGATCCTATGGACTTCAACTGGTGTTGTGATTGCTTAGGTCTTCTAATAATTTGGCAGTGTATGCTCAAATCTGTAGTATAAAGGGTTTTTTGGGGGGACCTCAGTGCTGCAAAGCATTTAAACATGCACAAGTCTGTCTCTATGCATATGTGCAATGCTAAATTCAGTTATTTTGAAGATTAACAAACAACTAGGCCATTAAGAAGGACTTCAGTGAGAAGGGTTTGGAAAGACTTTAATGCATACAAGGCAATGAGTTAAGAATCAAATGGGAGGTCAGTAGAAAGAAAGAAATAGGAGAAATATATGTGTAATAGTGGAATCAGAAGTACACAGCAGAAATCAAGGTTCTATTAATGGGATTCTGTTAACAGGGGTAGACCTCTCTTTTGATTTTATCTCATTGCCTAGTACAGCAGTGGTCAACTTTTTTGCCTCTTGTACCAGTGGGCGGTGTCATGTCCTTCCATGGGCTGGATCTGGCTGCAGGGGCTTGCATATTCCAACCCTGATCTCTCCACCCTGGTTGGGGGTGGGAGTGAGGCAGAGCATTCCCAATCCAGCTGTATGGGGTGGGAAGATGGAGCAGCTCTGATCCAGATGGAGGGGAGGGTGGTGCACTGTTGCCCCTCTCCAAACACATGGGTGTTTATAAGCCGCTTGGTCCTGTTCCCAATCCAGACGGAAACTGGGGGTGGGGTAGGGGGCTAGAGTGAAGTGGAGTGGTAGCAGCCCAGCCCAAACTAGACATACAGGGGACAGGCCCAGCCCTGATCCTCTTGCACAGGCAATGGCCCAGGCAATGCTGGATCTGGCTGGGCCAACTCCCTGCTGCCAAATTTTCTGACCCACAGAGATCCTTGTGGGCCAGATGTCATGGCTTCATGGGCTGGAGGTTGAGCACTGCTGGCCTAATATATGTGAAAGTCTTTCCCCATCTTTTGTTCTGTAAGTTGCCAATCTCTTCATATCCCCATCTTTAGATTTCATATGGTATCCTGTCTTCTTTCATGCAGGATACTTGATTTTTTTAAAAAATATATGGTGCAACACTGCTGAAGTTGTCGGCAGTAGCTAATTAAATTTTTTTTCTTTAACTTGTGGATAAAAAATTATTTGATAAATATAAAAGACAAAATTGTCTACAATGTCCTATTATGTTCTATGCTCACAGGTAGGTTTTATGTATTCAATCCAACCCTCCAGGTATATGAATGAACAAGTGATGGTACAGTGAATCTCAGTGTAATATTTTGATGTTAGTAAATACAGTGATGCTTCAGAACCAGGCTGTATGATTACTGAAACAGGGAAGCTGTTAATGACTTAATTTCCATATGTGGTCAATCTCTCATTTCCTTTCCTGAGAAGGAAATATGAAGACAATGTTAGAATTCCCCTGAAGTAAAAATGCAAAAGCAATTCAGAAAAAAATAAATTAATAACTATGGTGAAAGGATTACAAATTAAATTCTGTCTGCTGGAACTGTTAAAGGGACATCAGCAGAGGAAGTTTAATGAACTTGCATAAGCTGTGAATACTCAAACTATGGGCTCTGCAAAGCTTTTCTACTAGTTCATTAGAAAAATAAACACCTAGATGGTATCCTAAATGAGCCTCTAGAATTCAGCATGTTTTTGGCCCAACAGCAAAGTAACAGTTTTTTTAGACTTTATTATAAATGCGAGTCTAGGAACAGTTGTTCAAGTAGCCTCCCTTCTCTATTAAGTTTGGAAAGTCATCTTTAATAGTAGTTTGTCACTGGCATGCTACAAATGAGAGAAAGAGATGGGGAAAAAAAGCTGCAATTAAATATTATGCACTTAATAAAATAGAGTGGGCAGGTAGTCCTTTGTGTGCTGAAATAAAATCTCCCTCCTAGAGGCAAGCTCACACCTCAGGCAGTCTCTTTACTATCAAGACCATTCAGTAGTAGGGCTGTGGGAAATTTTACCAGCTTTCATAGATTCATAGATGTTAGGGTCAGAAGGGACCTCAATAGATCATCGAGTCCAACCCCCTGCATAGGCAGGAAAGAGTGCTGGGTCTAGATGACCCCAGCTAGATGCCTATCTAACCTCCTCTTGAAGACCCACAGGGTAGGGAAAAGCACCACCTGCCTTGGGAGCCCATTCCAGACCTTGGCCACTCGAACTGTGAAGAAGTTCTTCCTAATGTCCAATCTAAATCTGCTCTCTGCTAGCTTGTGGCCATTATTTCTTGTAACCCCCAGGGGCGCCTTGGTGAATAAAACATCACCAATTCCCTTCTGTGCCCCCGTGATGAACTTAAAGGCAGCCACAAGGTCGCCTCTCAACCTTCTCTTGCGGAGGCTGAAAAGGTCCAGGTTCTCTAGTCTCTCCTCGTAGGGCTTGGTCTGCAAGCTCTTAACCATATGAGTGGCCCTTCTCTGGACTCTCTCCAGGTTATCCGCATCCCTCTTGAAGTGCGGCGCCCAGAATTGCACGCAGTACTCCAACTGCAGTCTGACCAGCGCCCGATAGACGGGAGGTATCACCTCCTTGGATCTATTCGTCATGCATCTGCTGATGCACGATAAAGTGCCATTGGCTTTTCTAATGGCTTTGTCACACTGCTGACTCATGTTTATCTTGGAGTCCACAAGGACTCCAAGGTCCCTTTCCACTTCCATACCACCCAGCAGGTCATTCCCTAGGCTGTAGGTGTGCTGGACATTTTTCCTCCCTAGGTGCAGCACTTTGCATTTCTCCTTGTTGAACTGCATTCTGTTGTTTTCTGCCCACTTGTCCAACCTGTCCAGGTCTGCCTGCAGCTGTTCCCTGCCCTCCGGCGTGTCCACTTCTCCCCATAGTTTTGTGTCATCTGCAAACTTGGACGGAGTACATTTCACTCCCTCGTCCAAGTCGCTGATGAAGACATTAAAGAGTATCGGTCCAAGGACCGAGCCCTGCGGGACCCTACTGCCCACACCCTTCCAGGTTGAAAACTGACCCATCCACCACGACTCTCTGGGTGCGACCCTCTAGCCAATTCGCCACCCACCGGACTGTGTAGTCATCCAAGTCACAGCCTCTTAACTTGTTCACCAGTATGGGGTGGGATACTGTATCGAAGGCCTTCCTGAAGTCTAAGTATACGACATCCACCCCTCCTCCTGTGTCCAGGCGTTTCGTAACCTGGTCATAAAAAGAGACTATATTAGTCAGGCACGATCTGCCTGCTACGAACCCGCGCTGGTTTCCCCTCAGCATAATTTGTCCTGCCAGGCTCTCGCAAATGTGAGCCTTGATAATTTTTTCAAAGATTTTGCCGAGGATGGAGGTGAGACTGACTGGCCTATAGTTGCCCGGGTCCTCCTTCCTCCCCTTCTTGAAAATGGGGACCACATTGGCCCTTTTCCAGTCCTCCGGGACTTGGCCCATGCACCATGAGCGTTCAAATATTCCCGCCAGTGGCTCTGCAATGATGTCAGCCAGTGCCTTCAGCACCCTTGGATGGAGCTCATGCGGGCCTGCTGACTTAAAGGCATCCAGTTCTTCCCAGTGACTCTGCACCATCTTAGGGTCTACACATGGAAGTCTGGCACCTTGTTGCTGCCTCTCTACAACCCCAGTGAGAGACTTGTCGTGCCCCTCACTTAGGAACACTGAGGCAAAGAACTCGTTGAGGAGTTCAGCCTTGTCCCCCCTGTCCGTCACCAATTGTTTCTGCCCATTTAGCAGGGGTCCTGTTCCTCCCTGGGCCTTCCTTATATATCTCCCTATATATCTAAAAAACAATTTCTTGTTGTCCTTTACTTGGGATGCCATCCTCAGCTCCATGGTAGCTTTGGCCCATCTAACTGCCTCCCTACAAGCGCGAGCAGAAGAGGTATATTCGTCTTTGGTGATCTCTCCCTGTTTCCACTTTTTATGTGCTCCACTTTTGGCACTTAAGGTGCCCTAGATTTCTCTGGTCAGCCAAGGAAGCCTCCTGGCCCCTTTCCCTCTTTTTCCTCGCATCGGGATCGTCTCGCTTTGTGCCTGAAAGATCATTTCCTTAAGGCACAGCCACCCTTCTTGGACTCCCATCTCTTCAAAACTCCTACTCTGCAGTGTGTCCTTGACTAATCGCCTGAATTCATTGAAATCAGCTTTCCTAAAGTCTAGCACTTTCACCCTACTAGTTACCTTACCCACTCGACGTTTTATGAAGAATTCTATTATTAGGTGATCACTGTCCCCCAGATGGCGACCGATCTGTAGGTCTCCTACCATGTCATCCCCTGTTGCCAATACCAGATCCAGTATGGCATTCCCCCTAGTGGGACCATGTACCTCCTGTGCCAGGTGGAGGTCCTGTACACAGGTTAGAAACCTGCTTGAACGGTGGGACTTTGCCGTCTGTGTCTCCCAGCAGGTGTCCGGGTAGTTTAGGTCCCCCATGACTACCGCCTCTTTAGCTTTTATGGTCTCCGAGAGCTGCCTCAGGAGCCCCGAATCTATTTCTTCCCCTTGGTGTGGGGGTCTGTAGCAGACCCCTACCACCAAATCCCTTTCTCCTTGCCCCCCATGTAGCCTAACCCACAATCCTTCTACTTCCTCATCCTTCGATTCCGTCTTGATGAGGGTTGATGTATATTGCTCATTGACATAGAGTGCAACCCCTCCCCCCTTTTCCCCACCCTGTCCTTTCTGTACAATCTGTAACCCTCTATATGTACCGCCCATATGAAACCAGCTATTTCATTTTGATACTGTTTCAACTCGTTTTGAGCTCAAAACAGAGAAATCAAAATGAAATGAAGGGCTACGAAACAGCCTCGAAATGAAATGAGGGCAATCAAAATGTTTCAAAAGTTTCAAAACGTTTTGAGTTTTGAAGCTCATGCTGGACTTGCCTGCAGGGAAACAGAAAGTAAGGAGAGGGAGGAAGGACTGCTCTCATATTGGCTGTGTAGCTGGCCAGTGACTATGATCCTTCCCTAAGGTCCCTTGCAGTCCCAGTGCTCTGGGGAAGGGATGGAAAAACAGTATAAAAGGCAGTATTGTTTGAACTGGCCTGCTTTCTGTCTTGGGGTGTGACAGTTACTGAGCTATCTTCCAGCAGCTCAGGAGTGTTAGACAATAAAGGCTACTACTAGCATTGATTTGAATGATTTCCTACTTGCTAGTCACTAAGGCATGGGGGGGGGGCAAGATGTTGTGGTACAAACAAGCAGAGATGAACAACCCGCAGCACAAAATCATGCAGGATGTGGAGACTCAGTGGAACTCCACATACCTGATGCTTGAGAGACTGGTGGAACAACAGAAGGCCATCCATAAGATGGCCTTGCTTGGGGAGATTGGGATCAACAGCCCCCTTAACAAAGCTGAGTGAGATAACATCTCCCAGATCTTGGTGGTCCTCAAGCCCTTCCTCGAGGCCACCAAGACCCTCAGTGCTGGTGATGCCCTCCTTAGCCAGGTGATCCCTGTAGTGAGGGAACTTCAGGGCCAAATGGAGAGCTTCCAGGAAAATGCAGAGCCAGGGGTTCTTGGCTGGGGCAAGCCACTGTCGCCAGACATGCAGGCACTGGTGAAGCAGCTAAAGGAAGGCATCAGGAAATGGCTTGATTCCTTGTGGTCCAGTACAGTCAACATGCTGGCCACCATGTGTGACCTGAGGGTGAAGGGCAACGTATGTAGCAGCCAAACCCTGAATCAGTGGACGGAGGTGCTGGTGAAGAGAGTCAGGGAGGCAGAATGGCAGAGGCGAGGGACGTGGAAGAGGGAGATCCACTGTCCCATGCTAGCATGCCATTCACCAGCCAGTCTGTTCCTCTACCGTAGGTGATCCCAATGTGGGCCAAGGGCATGGCTTCCAGGGTGGGGTCCAGAAGCATCAGACCCCACCATCAGGCAGGTAGCACTCAGGCCTTGGTGGCTGTCTATCTTGCTGAGGATGTGGAGCCACTGCTGTGTGACCCTTTGGCCTACTGGGCAAACCGCAGCTAGATGTGGCCAGATCTGGCCACATCTAGCTGCACAGGTAAAAGTGGAGAGGTACCTGGGGAGTAAGATGTCCAGCAGATTGTAGTGTGTCATAATTCCACTGTCTATATTGAGTCCAAGAGTTTCTGTACCTAGGAGGCAGATGATGAGATGAGTGTTTCACTGACTGGCTTTCTTGCCTGCATTGCATGCCAGCCTCTGGCTTCTTTACTATTCCTTCCATCCAGGAACAGCACACACGCACACCAGCTGCAGGTGCTTCCTCAGCCTGGCAAATGGTTTTTCAGCCCAAAAGCTTGTTAAGATATATTTCTGTATCTATTCAGCTGGTCTGCTAAAACATACCAGATTAAATTGATCCAAAGGAATGGACCTTGTCTGCCAGTGCCATGTCCTTAGACCAATACTCCCAGCACCTGACTGGAAGGAGGCAGGGCCCTGGGCACATCTAAGCCCCAGGGCTGAGGCTGGCAGGGAGAGTTCTCTAGCAGCTGCTGGAGAAGAAGCTCCTCTAGTCTGTGCCAGTTTGGCTGCCTGACATGCTGCTGATGCTACTGTGCTAGTGCTTACCAAGTTATTTTATACCTGTTGTCATTTAAAGTGCTGGACCAGCCTGAGGCTGTAGGGGAGGAGACCTCATTGGGGCACACTACCATGTCATGTAGAGGACGCAGCACCAGTGAGGGAACACCTTAACACACACACAGTGTCACCCATGTTACAAGTTTTGCTTGTCAGCAGCCTAAGATGCAGTTTCCCAGAAACCCCTGAACCTATCTCCTTGAAAGCTGGCAGGCTTCATGGCCTCAGCAGGGCCTAGCAAGCCTGCAGTTTTCACCATGCTGTGCCTTAACACACACACGTGACACAAGTTTTTCTTGTCAGCAGTTTGAGGTACAGTTTCCCAGAAACCCCTGCACCTGTCTTTTTAAAACAGTTTTGATTGAATGAAATGGAACAGTGGTTTCGAAACTAAATGAAACTCGAAATGAAACACTGTCCCGTTGAAATGTTGAAACAAAAATCAAAACAGAAAGGTGCTCTTTCGCACCACCCTATTCAGTAGGGCTAGGGACAGTAGTCCTAAGGTTGTCTAACAGTTGGATTCCACTTCCATAAAGGAGGAACAGTGAAAGAGGAAGGAAAGGCTGTCAACAGGGTTAACAACTAGAGCTTCCTAAGATCCAGCAAAAATCAAAGCACCTGGCTCCACTGTGTTAAGAGCCAACCAGAGCAACCTAATGAGTATCCAAGCAGGGGAATTCAGCCAGAACAGTGACAAGATGTAACTTTTGCCTAGCTAGCCACCATTCATGGTCCATTAACGCCTGGATATTTTTCTTGTGCTTTGTTTATGACACTCCAGAACACTGAAAGAAATTTTATCCTTAGATAACTTCAAATTAATATATATTTGGTGGCTTTAGGTATATCTGAAAATTTAATTTTGATTCCAGAATCTGAAAACTGTAAATGAGGTCTGAAACCACAGATTTCAGATCTCACTGGCTAGGGACAGGCATTCAAAAAGCATGAATTGATTCAATCTTTGCACGTTAGTCTAACCTGGTAAGGCTAAACCAGTTTGTAACCAAAAAGACATCCCCTCTGAACTGCAAAAATGCAGGTACATTCCTGCAGTGGCTCAGGCCAGAAGACGGGGGGTGCTAGAGCAGCCCTCCTTTCCCTTCCATAGTGCTGAGCTGAGGAGGGCATGGCCAAGCCCTGGCAGGATGCTCTGATTAGGGAAGGGGTCCCCCCCTCCTCCGACCGGCCCACCAGGGAATTGATAACACACTGTTTATCACCCCTAACTCTGTTTATCATCCCAGTAAGAAAACAAGGGAGGGACATTACCAGCTACCTGTTGATTTTGCCTTTGTCCCTTCTGCCACAGCATTGACTGTAGCCAGCATGTGGTCTGCTAGCTAATGCTGTATATCTGTGTAAGGCAGAGGGGATGGCAGAATCCCTGCTTAGAAGGAATGGAGGGGGAGCAGAAGCTAGGCAGATACCTGCAGTGTCTGCTGGAGCTGCAGCCAGGGAGCAGAGGTGAGGGGCCAGCCCTGCTGTGGAGCAGAGTCCCACCTAGCCCAGATAGCATGCCAGCATGCTGAGGGAGTCTGATTTAATTTAAACCAGCAAGGGGTCTGAGACAGACATTGCATAAACTGGTTTGAGCCAAATCAGTTAAGTCTGATACTATATTCAACCAGGTTTCTCAAACTGATTTCAGCCATATTCAAACTGTTTTCTGTGCACTGAACATTCCTGTTCTATTACAGGTTCAAACCAGTTTCTGATCACTTAAACCAGTTTATGTGTAATGTCCATCCCTAGCCTAGGAGTAGGCAGCGCAGAGATGCCAGTGGCTCCTGTAATCTCTTCAAAGATGCCAAGTTAATTTGACAAGAACTGTTTTGCAGAAACCCAAGCTGATTGGCATTAATTATATTTCTCCTCTTTAATTTTTTATTAATTGAGTACTGTATCAACTATTCCACTATTTTGCCTGGGACTGATGACACGCTGACAGGCCTTTAATTATGTAGATTATCTCATACACCCTTTTTAAATATTGCTACAACAGAGCTCTTTTCAAGTCCTCTGAAATTTCTCCAGTGTTCTAAGACTTATCATTTATTGTGATCCAATGACCTCTTCTGCCAGCTCTTTTAAAACTCTTAGAGACAGGTTATCCTTCAATTTAAAAAAAAGTCTAGCTTTAGTAGCTGCTATTTGGCATCTTCCCGAATTACTGTTGGAAGGTAAAATATTATTTTATCTCATATGAAATGAATACTCCATCTGTTCTTTTTCTCCCAAATATAGAACAGAAATGTTTATTAAACACTTCTGACTTTTCTGGAGTATTAAAGACAATTTTCCTATTTTCATTTACCAGAGGACAAATACTGTTGTTTGGATACCATTTGTTCCTAACATGTTGAATAAAATCTCTTTTACTCTTTCTACTTTCTTTTTACTGGCTGTGAGAACATTAGGCTGGATGAACGTTAGACTCAACATTAAGTTCATCAAGTCTTATCCATTGCTATCTCAAACACCCTGTCATATGATACGTTTAATACACGTATCAAGTTCCATCTTTAAAGTAGTTAGGTTGTTTTGCCTCTGCTTGTCCTACTGGGGGCTGCTACAGAAAGTCAGTGCTTTCATGGTTAAAATCTTTTGTCTAATTTCCTGCCTAAAATTTTAACAGATAGTTTATTGTATGTGTATGTGAGTACAGATATGTGGGTGTGTGGAAGCTGGGTGAGGCAATGTGTCCATACCTGCCCTACTGGTTTGGGTGTTTTCAGTTTGCCCATAAAAATGTGATCAAATAATTACTTCTGCACCTAAGCAACCACTCATTTTCCCCCTTCAGTTATTGATTCTTCTTTATGTGAGGAGAGAAAGAGAGAAAGAGAGGCGGGAGGGGGGCCTAATGTACATTTAAGAAATTGTCATCTATCATTTTTAGCTATTCTGAGAATTATTTAACACAGGTACTCAAAGGCCACTGCCATATGTCACTCAAATTCCCTCTCACACAACTATTTTTCCTTATTTTATGCTTAAGAAGCCAATCATCATGGGATCTAGTGAGATTTGTTCATTTGTAGCAGACACAAACTAGCACCCTTCCTTGTGCTTTATATTTCACAGAGCATTCATACATAAGCTTTTAATATTATTTGCTTTCTAGATGGCAATGTCTTAGAAACATTTAATGTCATCTTTTAAATGAAATGCCATCATCCTCCCCTTTTTGCTGACTGTTTGTTCCAGAACAGATCATAAACAGTGATTTTGACAATCGATTTGTTCAGATCTTTCCACCAGGTTTCAGGTAGGTCAAATTTATGGTTATAACATGAGAAATTCTAATTCCTCTTATTACCTAGACTGTGAGCATTATTATATAGACAGTTAAAGAATTTCTTTCTCTGTGTTTTTTCATGTCTAGATTTTGTTCTTAATATCTTGTTTCTTAGTAAAGGAATGTTACCTTGTTTCTTTTTCATTGTCTTCTTTTGCTATTAGCTTGACACTGCCTTTCTCCATGATAAGTTAGCTAGCCTGACCTCTAGAAGGTTTGTCCACTTCTGAGATAAAGGACATTGTCCCACAGTTGGTCATCCAGTGTTCCATAAAATCGAAGACCTACACCCTGCTTTATTTATTTAGCTTGTTCATTTAAAAAGCCTTCATCTTTCTGTCTTCCTTTGCTCACAAGACATGAAGGATCTCCTGAGAAAATTCTGTTCCTTTTTTTGTTTTCTTGGTAGTCTACAATATGTGAGGTATGCTGCAAGCATTGTCATAAGGGCCACATAAGTTTTAGCAGTGGATTCTTGTCTTCCCAATTAATTCTATCTATTCAAGCCACATCTCTTCTCTTCAGTTCAGGAAGACTACACACTGTGTTGTTGTCTGCCTGCTCTTATAGAACATTTTTTCCCATTCTTCTAAACAGAGAATCCTCACCAAAGGATTACTTCTCTTGAGCATTACCAAGCTTGTTACAGCTCCAGCCTGCAAGTACAGTAGGAAGTTGACCCCTTCTGTAGCTATGAAGCCAACTTGATGTGTGAGTAAGAGCCACAAAACCAATACAGACGCCTCCCCTCAGTCCCAGTGGTCTCTGAGCAGCTATGGCTTAAATGTGTGGGGATGCTCATTAAGCTGGCAGCAAATGGTCCTAGGAGGATAGGAAGGAACTGCTCCCACTGTTCCTCACAGATACGTAGGCACAGCCACTGCTTCCATCAGTCTTCTTCAGGATGTCCAGAACTTACACAGCCTACCTATTCCACAATAAGGGGCTGCCCACCTGGTCACTGTGACTACTATAGATACAGGCAATGGTTGTTAACTGCAGGTGCAGCATGTAGAGGGAAAGGAAAATGGGAGAGGCTAGTGAAGGGCCCCCCCAACTGGAGTGGATGAATCCTTGCCCTTTGTCAGTTGCTGCACAGCTATGGCCTCCTTATCCCCCATGGAGATTGATGGGTGCTCCAGACTGGCCAGGATGCTGTCAGGTGGTCTTCCAAGCTTCCCATTGGGAGAAAGATCTGTGCGAGGCAGGGAAACCCTGGTACTCCCTGGAAGGGACAGCCATACAGCCTAAAAATGACTTTTCCCTGGGGAAGCATGAAACATGCATGGAGGCCCTCTGTTCCTTTGGCCTGGATACTACCTTGACTTCTTTTCAGTCCTGGTGATTTTGGAACCCTTGCTCTCCTCTTTAGCTGCCGTTCACATTTTGGAGAAGACACCACAGGGACATCCCCTTTCCTCATTGATCCAGTGATACTGACTGATGCCCTCCATCTATAAGTAGCTCTTCTCAAAGAGTTTTGGGGAGAAGTAGATGTACTTAGAGCTGTGGTTCTCAACCTTTGTAGACTCACAGCACCCCTCATTAGACTCAAGGCTCCCTTCGGAAAATGCCAACTTTTGATTTTCACTCATTTTTTTTATTATGGATAGTCAATTCTTCTGTTGTAAATAAAGACCACAACAGCCAGAATGTTTTTAACATTATGGATTCCTATTTGAAATCTCTGGATTTATCTGCCATAGCATCCTGCTTGAGAATCACTGACTTAGAGATTTGGCCCTAGACTGGCCACTGGACCCTGGCTATGAGTTCCATTTATTGTATGAATACTCAGTGTCAAAAAGGTAAAAATTATAGCATAAAATCATGTATGTTACTTCCCCTTTAAACTGTTAGTTTCCTAGCCTGTGGTAATCACTGTCTTCTCTCAGTCTAAGACCTTCTATAGGGTCACCCCCTATGGCCCTGTCTGCAATCTCCCACTTTAGAATAAAGATCATGGTCACCCACACTTGGAGCATCTATACATGTGGCAGAGCTCTGCTCTGACACAAGCTAATTAGCACACATTGGAGCAGACTCAATCAAGTTTGCTGTGAATCTGCTGGAGCGTGATAATTAGCGCACGCCAACAGCCTCCATGTCACATGTATTCAGTTTCTGTGCCTAGTTTTTCCTTTGAACACAATTGCCTGTTCCCTGCTCCCTTTAGCTCTTGAAGGGGCTGACCCCCTGTTACAGATCATTTATCCTGTTCAAATGCTGTCAAATCTCTTAGTGGGAAATTTGATTTTCTTAAGAGTTAAGCTGATCAGCTGCTCCTCAGTTAGATCTTCACTATACTTGTGATTTGGAATGCCTGGAAACTTACCTGTGTGACATGCCTTCTGTTCCTCTTCTCTCTGATGACAGCCTTCCCATCCTCACATACCTCTGCCAGGGAGAATGTCACCTTGTCTCCTTGACTCTGGTAGGAAATCCTCTGATTTCTTATGTGCACCTCTCTTTCTCTTCCTCTCTCTCTCTCTTTCCTCCCCAACCAGTTCTTTTATTCTTTAAGTTGAAGGTGGTAATGCCTCCCAATCTGCATGTTCAAGAAGTCTTCAGCCTCCCCAGGGCCTCAAAGTGTACAGCCTGCTTCCAACTCAAGAATGACAAATTGCATTTTATACACGGGACATCTCCTTTGGCTTCTGGTAGGAAAGAAAATGGCTATAACCACTGTTTCATCAGTGGTTGTCATGGCACTGAATCTAGAACTGTACTTGGAAAATAAATTGCTTACACTCCTCCAAAACTCCCTTGTTTGCCTCTTCCAAAGCCTATACGGCAACAAGACTGTATACTGGTGAACTCTATTTCCTTACTAATAGGTAAGAATTAATTATTCAGAGATTCAATAATGATCAAAAGACTCAAGAGTCCTAGTCATAAAGTCAACACTGAAGTGCAGACTTGTATCAGCTGACTTGCTTTGAGGGTCACAGACTAGTTTGACAATGTTCATGGAAAATACAAGCAAGCAGTAAACAGATAACTACTCACTGAGATGCTTTATCTCCAAGCACAGGCGCTACACTATACACTCTGAAATGTCCATGTGGTGGGTCCTTCACTATTTCTTGTGTCTGTTTTTCTACATACTGTATTGTATGAGCATAACAGAAGGTGCACCAGCAATGTTGTATACAGTGGGGGTGTCAAACACCTATCCCCATGGACCAGATGAGGGGCACAGGGATGGTCTGTGGGCCAGCTTGGGCCATAGACTGGCCCCACATGCCAAATCAGCATGCATGTAAATTGGTCTAAGTATTAGTTTTGTTGTCCATACTTTGTTATGAATCTTTGCAGGTTTGGAGATTAAAAAGCAATGTTATATATCACCAAATGCACTTTACTTTTTTATTATTCCCTTTATTTTCCAGCTGTCATTGTTTATAACATTTTGTAATGTAGTAGGTCAGTGTGCACTATTCTGCAAAAATAATGAAGCCTTCATAATATGGCAGTTCACCATTGAATGCCCAGATGGTGGTGACTGTGAGACAGATGTGTGTATTCATATTATCTTTATATCTATTACCTACCTATAAAGTTAATTGTTATTTGGTTTATTTAAAACATAATGTTTAACAGAAGCATAAATTATAATCCTAAAAAATTCCTTTCTTTGTAAAGTTATCTATCCTGTTTATTTGCCAGTCCTAGATTTCTCCCTAAATTATATTTACTTGAATCATCTTTAGTCAGGTTTTCTAGAAGCAGTTGGGATTTCCCATAGCTATTTTGGAAGATTATTAGACTATAGTGTAAATTTTTTGCTCATTTGTCAATCTTTATCATCACCTGTAAGTCAGTATGCCATATCACATTGATCTTAATCTGGATTCTTTATGTATTACGTGGCATAGGTTAATATTTGTTGGGCAAAATCCTCAGATGTGTCTATGTGGGCTTTGGGAGTATTTAGGATTTTATTCTTAAAATATATTTTCATGTCTGCCTCATATCCATCTATTCTATCTAGTCACTCCTTTTTCATGATTGCATATCACTCAAAGGACATTATACTCAGATCATCTTTATGCTTTACATGAATATTTAATTTATCATTTATTTATTTTTTGTCATTGCTACTATTTTTTATTGTAAAGATTTGTCCCTCTATGATTTTGTTTACTCAAATTTCTCCTTCATATATGCATATACACAATTGCTACGCATTGTGGATTTAGAATTCTTATTAAAATCATTCTGTTTATAAATGAGTTTGTGTCATTTCTTGTAACTATGCACTGTAACACTTTTTTGATCATCAGTTATTTATGTGGCTGTTATCAGAGTGGAGCAAAACAAATGTTGCAGTTATATAAACTTCAAAATGTTCATAAATCTATGCATCACTTCCCTTTGCACTTTTCCAGTACTAGATGAAACATTTGTTTTTCCTTTCCCTTCTTTCACCCATCTGAGTCATCCAAAATAAAAGTCTTAATAACAGAGGGCTGCTTTAAAAAAAAAAAAATACTTGTTGTCTAGTTCTTTGAAGCCTATCTTGGAGATTTTAAAAACAGTGATAATAGGTCATGTACTTCCATTAGAAGAGCTGCAAGCGTGCTGTAAGAATATATACCTGGATATCAGCAACTGTTGGCTGTTTCTGCTTGGTTATTTTTTGACTGGAGCCTCAAGTCTAAAAATTATTTAAGATTCAGGCACTCGTCTGTATCAACACCTGTCTGTGGCCAGACAGTGAGAAAGATTTGTATTTCCTGCTGAGTAGTAAATAACTGATGGAGAAAAAATAGTTGAGAATAGCTTATTTGTTGTCAACGGCTGATTATAGTGCTATCATGAAAATGAGTTAATTTATTTTGCTTCATAAATAAAGAACACTGATACTGGTTGATACACCAATTAAACTCCTGCTTCTGCTTAAAGAACCACAGGGATGGATGCCTGCACTCCAGGGAACTTCCACTGATGTTATGATAGAAATAAGGCCTGAATTTACTAAGAAGTATCCAAGAAATACATTTGAAATGTGGTGCCTTGTCTATATTATTAAATACTCCAAAATAATATTACATGGGTATGACATTATTATAATATGACTTATTTTTCAACGAAAAGAGGTAGTTAGCCTCATGTCACACCAGACATGGGCAGCCAGGTCTGGGACCATTTGGGTATTGAGGTGCTGACTAAAGTCAGGAGGGGCAAGTAGGTTTCAGGAACAAATCAGGCCAGAAAGTCAGGCAGTCAATCTCAGAGCGCACTCTAGGAACATGCCAAGTCAGGAATCCAGGAGGTCAAGCACAGAGGACAGTCAAGGAACAAGCCAAATCAAAAAACCAGGGGATCAAGAAACAGTAAGTTGGACCCAACAAAGCAGGCTTAGGTCATGTTAACTCCTAATGCCTAGACCCATTCTGTTCCTGTGCAGGGATAAGTGGAGGGTCAATTGACCTTGACTGACCACTCCAGTGACAGGCAGTGGGCAGAGGATTAGAGGCTCTGCTCAACGCTTTGGGACAGCCGTTCCCTGTCTTGGTAGTCATCCCTGGGAGGATGGGCCTGGATAAGTAGCTATGTTGGCTGGATTGTGGCCCCAGGTACAAAGCTGAAGCTTGACATGGTCAGTCTAAAGTCAGGCAGAAGGCAGAGTCAATTTGCACTTCATGGACTAATTAAATCAAAGATGCATAGCGTAAACTTTTGTAAAGTTTACATTGCTTATAGAAGCTTATAGAAGCTTATGCTATGCATCTCTGATTTAGTCTGTAAGGTGTAAATCCACCCTGCCTTCTGTTTTGCTTTTCAAGACAGAACATGTTCTTATTGGTCTTTGGTAAAAGCTGGTATTCCAAATTTCTTTTTGAATTTTAGGTAGTTGCTGAGTCTTAAATTATTTCAAACCATTCACACAGACATATTTATTTATGCACAGAAGTTTGGGGAACTACCCATATTTTCTGAGTCTGATCTTGGGATCACTGAAGTCAAGCAAAAGATTCCCATTGGCTTTTCTAAGGCTTGGTTCAGGCCTTCGTATAATTAAATTCATTGATATGTGAACAAGGATATTGTACATGAAATAGTATTTGCTGTCCGTTATTCTTCTGCTTAGAAAGTTTCAGTTATTCTATTAAGGAGCAGAATCATGAACCACAAATATTAAAAAAGAATCATTTGAAAATACCCAAAGGCTGAAATATATTCACATAAACTATAAGCACATACCAGATAGGGTTGCAGAAATCAGGATAATTTTTCGAACAATTTACAGACAGAAATAGAGTAATTTTATTGGGTAATTTATTTGCAACAAACCATTCAACAAGTTATGGAAAAAGCAAAGCAGTCTATAAGTCCTCCATTCTTGCTTTTAACTCTTATTAATCAAATGTTCTACCCAATAGTCTGGTAAAATGTAATACAAAGACAGAAATGTCACTGTTTTCAGTTAAAAATTATAGGTACAAGTCCCAACAACAGTAAAAGTAGTTCTGATTCCTTCTACAACATGTTACTGTTTATTGAAATTAAATATAAGGTATGCTTGCCCCTAAATTGTATTTACATAAGTTTCTGTCAATACTATGTTAAGAGAAGGAGGATTTTTTTTTTTAATCTACAGAAATGTAAAAAAACCCACAACATTTCTTAAGGAAAAACTAATTTTTCCTGCACTAAATAACTGAATTAGTTATATTATTCATTTAACTATTTGTTTTTTATGATATATAAAATACATGCACAGTAGGCGTGTGCAAAGCAGGCCCTATTCCATTCAGATTCGGCCTGAATCAGGGACAGTGATTCAATTCATTGATTCAGATCACTGTCCCTGATTTGATTCGGCTGAATCTGAATCTGAAGATTTGATGCTGATTCAGAGAATCAGCAATTCGGACATAGACACAGCTTTAAAAAATTTTTCTACATAGCTCAAGGTACCTTCATGTCTCATGAGTGCTGCAATGCTGGGCCGGATGGAGCATCCCACAGGAGTGCAGGAGGGGGCCCTCCACATGCTGGGTGGTGAACCTGGTAGTGGACTGGAATCCAGAATTGGCATCCCACAGGAGCGAGGGGGGCTCCCCAGCGCACTCAGCAGCAGACCTGGAAGTGGACTGAAAGCACTTCTGTTCCACTTCCAGGTCAGCGGGGAATGCCACAGGGGGACCCCAGGTGCCCTCCAGACCCAGGAGGCACCAGTTGCTGAGCCAAGGCAGTGCGGGGGAGCCCCCCAGCTCGCTCCCCTGCGGACCCGGAAGTGGACCGGAAGTGCTTCTGGTCCACTTCTGGGTCTGTTGCTGAATGTGCTGGGGAGCCCCACACGCTCCTGTGGGATGCTCCATGCTCCCCAGCATCACAGCATTCACGAGCTGCCTGCTACCTAGAGGTATATAGAAAAAACATTTAAAGCTGTGTCTATGTCCGAATCACTGAATCTTTCCAAACTGATTTGGAGGGTTCTGATTCGATTTGGAGAGATTAAAAGGTCCTCTGATTCGAAGCTTCGCACAGCCCTGATGCATAGTGCTTAGAAATCATATTTTATTGAACAGACTTGTGTATTAGATAATACGGCACAAAGGGACTGGAAACTAAGAGTTTGGTAAGTATCGTTTTAATTTAGGTTCCCAAGTTAGTAAAGATTAATTTAGTGGCAAATATTGCTGTTTCAGTATGTGCTGGAAACATTCACACACTGTATCAAGAGCATAGTATTCTGATAATTTGCTTAGCAAACTTTTATCCATGCATTCAAATACCAGCACTTCTCTGATATACCCATGAACTGAACAAAGATAAATAGACATATTCAGAAATGGCTTAAGAAATTAATCTTACTGTGCCCAAAAATTCCTTTTTCAGTTTTTGGTCTTCTTGTATAAAGTCAATCACAATTTCATCATACTTCAGTCAACTGATTCATGCACCCCTATGGATAACAAGGGAAATTATTATAAAGCAACCACACTAGACTTTTAAAACTGACAGGGTACAGGCTGCAAATTTTATAAGTATTACAAATTCAACAGTCTTAGTTAAGCTATCCTTGGAACCCCACAAGTTCATAAACATGTTTATTTTAGCAGGATGCCAAAGCCCACAAGGGCAATTTATCTGTTTTATAGAAGTACTGTAGTCACTTCAGTACCTACATTTCTCTTAAAAAGAGAAATTGAGCCTTCCGGGAGTCAAGTTGCTGGACTGGATTGCTGCTGAGATTTCTATCTTGAGGTCTGCGTCTGAGGAAATGGGCCTGCGAACAAGCTGACAGAATATATGAGGGCAGGGATTTACAGCTCAGGTGCTATTCCATAGTCACTGCCAATGTGTAGTTTCTTACCCTGAAAGCTAACTCCTCTATTATCAGTCAAAAGGCCAGGTACTGTAGATTAGCTTTTCCCTACCATAAAGTAAGATTGTTCATACCAGCAGATAGCTTTTAATAGCTGATGGGCTGTAAATACCCAACCTTGCTTGTTACAATAACTTCATGGCTGTGTACAGGCATTCAGGGAGGTTTAGGGTAGGTTAGATTGCATTTAAAATAGCCATTGAATCTAAGGTAAGCTGTGGGTGGGGAGCTAGGGGGATCAGAGGGCCAAGAAGTTCTGGGGGGATCATGGGGTCCATGGGGCATTGGGGGCCAGGTGGGATCTGTGGGGGGATGGGGGACAGGTGGGGTCCATGGGGGAGATTGGGAAGGGCAGGCAGGGTCCATGGGAACATTGCTGGAGTCCAGGAGGTTTGGTGGGATCAGGGGGCCCACAGAGTCCAGAGGAGGGCTCTCTCCCCCAGTCCCTGGGACCACCATTTCAAGCCTTTGCATGGAAGGAAACAATACTCTTCATTTCCGTTTACATAAGAACTGCTTGAAACAATTTACAATAAGAAGATAGATTCAGTTAAAACCATAATCCATGCTTTTGAATATTTATAATGTAAAGGGTACTTTATACTGCACAAATAGCCATAAGAATAGGGTGCTGATGCTTATTTATTTGTTTCTAAGAAGCAGGAAATGTTAGGGAGCAACTTCAAATGTGAGGGGGAGAAGTGGGTGTGGGATTGCTGCAGAGAGACTGCTCCAAAGAAAAGGGACATTTAAACAGAAAACAAGCACAAAATAGGAGTTTGGAAGAGGTAAATTTGCATGGAGAACAGGAAAAGGTATTAATAGAAAATAAGGATAGAAATATCACCCACTGAAAATTTCCCACTGATTGAACCCCGCAAGCAATAGATGTTTCCACTCATAGAGAGATCAGTTCTAGTTAGTTGTTAAAGGGACAGAGTATTCCACAGCAATGATAAAGCTAGCAAGGTAGAAAGGACAATGTACTTCTGGGAAGTTGTACCTAGTTACGAAGTCTTGGGGTTCACGTGTAACAGTTTGTCACACAGAGTTATTTGATCTCTGAACAGTTCTGTTTGATGGCATATCACTATAAAATGAAAATCTAACCATAAAAAAGCAAACTGGATTATTGCTCTGCAGCCAGGAGTCAGTTCTAGTCATTACTCACTCTGTTGTCATTAATTATTTAACTTTATTATACTGGTCACCTTTCTCCATTGAACTTCACTCTTCTCTTGTCAATAGTAGCTTGGAATTAATTGAGTGCTAGGTTCTCATCTACTTCTCATATACTTAGGTCTTGATAAGATACACACTTTATAATAATTCTGTAGGTTTGTATTGCTCTCAAACATCCACCATTATTGGTATCTGTACTCAAAAAGATCCTTTACCTTATGTTTTCCAAATGCTGCTTTGTTTTGTATTGTTTTGTTTTTCATTTCCAGAGTTTAGGCAATTGTTACCCAGGGAGTATAAAACAAGGCTGCCAAAGAGACAAATTACTGCCTTTTCAGCTCCAGGACTTTAAGGGTTAAATAGACCAATTTGACCTTTTACAAATTAGCAGTGGCTAAAGTGCTGTAGCAGCTGGGAGTCTTACTGTAGAACTAAAATGTTTGAAGAAAAGGGTGTTACTTCCATTCACCTCGTATTTTAAGGGCTATAAAGAACAAAAAAATAAATTGTTGGCTGGTAAAGAAAATGGACCAGGCAGGTAAACTGAGTTTTGTTCATATCTTATTCTAACTTCCTTTGGAATATAAGATTGAGAGTTTAGTTTATATTGTTAATAGTGCTGAGAATGTGTTCTTTTAAGGTCTACAGCCTTTTGCTTTAATTCTTTATTCTTTCTTTCATGACAAAGATATGGTTACTGTTTCTTTTTTTTGTCTTTTCCAAGAAACAAATGGTCACAGCCTAGGAAAGTTTTACAGGCTTGAAGCTGGATCATCCCCTTTCATGTAGGTGATAAAGGAGGAAAGCTTAAAGGTTTTGTAAGCTTTCCCCTCTGTGTGTATGGCCCTTTTTTTCAAGGCATATCTTCACAAAGATTACCTTTAAACCAGAAAGAAAGATTGTCATGTGTGTTCTATCCCATTGCACTGTTGCTAAAATATTGGTTTTCTTCAGGTTCTATTACCTTTCTCAGTAAATCTCATGCAGACCATATAAAAGCATGCACCATTGCTGTTAGTATGCCAAAGTAGAATAGTCAAAAATCTGCCCTCCCTTTATGTCAGTCCCAGCCCCCAAAGGGAATCTTGTAGGATTTGGGAATTACGATATCATAAGGGTTGCTGATACAAACCAGCATTCCCAAAAGGTGTTAAATATGATCTTCAGCATTTATACTGCAGTGCTACTGAAAATGCAGATGTATTAGGATATCTAGGCACAGTCCTATTCTTTATAATGAGGATTTAACAATCCTAAAGTTTGGGGTGCTCCAAAGAAAATGTTTATGAAGCTTACTGGTGGAAAGAAAGGAATATACCTTGGAAGCAGAATAGGTGGTTGCACATCTCATTATCATTAGTATATCTGTAAAGAACGGGATGCTCTGTAATGGCTGTACTGTTGTAGGTGTTCATATATGCTTAAATATTAGTAATACACAGTTACCATCATAAAACCTAAGTATTTATTTTTAAGCTGCCTTCTGTGTTCAGGTATATTCAAAACACACCATACTTTTACTAAAAATAGTTTGAACATAAAAATGGTATTTTAGAAGCACCAACTATTATATTTGAATAAGGGCAAAATGGAAGCTTATAAATTAAAGACACTACTTGCTTATTATTGTAGCTTAAGTACATGGATTATAAGAATTGAACCAAAATGGGAAAAGGGTAGATACATTATTTGTAGAAAAGATATATTTTAGACTAAAGAATACTTGACTGTATATCTTTATATCTAAATGTCTGACTACCAAAAATGTTTCTTTTATATGCAATTCTAACATTATAATTTATGTGAAGTTGTTTTGAAATGCAAAGGTGTTTGTTTTTTCTTTTAATGTTAAGATTAATCATCTCTAGATAAATAAACAATATTGTAAATAGTCTTCTAGCTGTTACAACTTGCTTTATTGAACATGCACACACTTTCCAAATCACATCAGTTCATCTAGGAAAGATGCCTTAAAAAAAACAGGCTGCAAACAGATGTTGTAATTAATCCCAGGAGAAGCCACTTGATTCTTGGACAAAGTGCAACTGTATGAATGTCCATGTCTGTTCTTTTGAGAGAAATCCTTTTTAAAAAAAGTGGTAATAATTTATGTTGGGATACTGAAAAGTTTATCTCTATGCTTAACCTGGGATAGCACCATTGAATCAGTGGCAGAAAAGCAGCACTGCATTTAGCTATTCACTAAACCCTGATTTGGAAAGGTGATGAATCCCAGGGTATTTTTGTTCTACGATAAACATAGATATGACTTATTCGGAGGTAAATGCAACATCTGTTCCTAGCCTTTAAGAACTGCCAAATCATCTATCACTTATTTGCAAAAGGAACTACCAACCAAGCATAGGAAAATCCATGTTGCTTATTAATAACAGAAATCATTGGAAAGGTGGGTTCTCTTTTGTTTTATTTTGGTTGATTTTTTCACTCCTAACTTTTTTAAAATCTCAAATTATTTCAGCAAAACACTGTAGTAAAGAGCTGGTTATTAATCAGTCCAAACTTGTTTGAGTAACTGAAAAAATCAGAAGAAAAAACCAATGCACCTTGCTTCCCAAGCAAATAATTAAAAATGATAAATCCATAGTGTTTTTTTTTCTTCTCTATTCTGTATATTTTGTAAAATTATTTTCAGGTGTTTGGTTTGTTTATATTCCAAACAGCCTGATCCTCTGAAAGTCCTTCAGTGTATCATTAAGTATACCTATTTCTTAGATGTTCCTGTGGTTTAAGAAAACTATTTAAAGATGGCTACCATTCATATTATCCTGCTGCTTGTTTATGAGAGAGCAATCTACACCATGCAGACTACAAAAGTGTCTGTTACCTATGATGATATTTCTGTGTAGAGATAAATGTATATACAGGGTGATTTGTCTGTTTACTTGGAGTGGAAAAAGTGGCAAATGGATTTCACTAATGCAGTCTCTCTCAAACTTGCCTGTGTCCATTCTTTAATTATAAGATGAATTATGTGAGCTCACAAAAGAAACTATTCAGACGTCAGCAAAGGTTGAGTGAGGGTGGGATCTTATCTTATGCCTGAGAAGCTGTTCTAGAGACAATCTAGCTCTGATTCTTTGGCTTTGAACACACCCCATTACTCTCTGGGAACAGCTTGAATACTTTCCTCTTGCATGTAAGAGCTGAGAGTGGTCACTAAAACTGAAATTTTGAGAATTAAGATTTGTAGCTAAAAATTTCCTACCATGAATAGCCAGATTCCCTCTCCCCACCAAAAGCTTATAACTTGACACCACACCTTTTGAGGGATTGCAAAAAAATATATATCCATGATTTACAGGCCACCCTCTTCCACATCTCAAGTCCAAAGGATGTAGGCAGTAAAAAGGAGTTAATGGAGCTACATCCTCTTGGCTGTGTCTGGAGGGTGTTAAGTAATTAAGTCATCTAGCACACCTGTTAGCTCTTCTGCAGGTGGACTGTGCCTGGTGATTTCATATGCTGGAGAAAACTAAGAGATGCAGAGAAATAAATGGGGCTTGTCTGCTAGTTTTTCCTATACTAGACAGCTGAGAACTGAGTGGTAGAGGGCCTTACCTGCTGATTTTTCTAAGCTGGTAAGCTGGAGGAGACAAAGGGGCTCTGCAAGTTGACTAGTCCAGAACAGAAGAAATGACTTCCTGTTAGAAAGCCTAGGTAGTTACAGTTGGGAGGAAAAGCTGAGATGGATGTTTGACAAAGTCTGTAGGGGAAGAAGCTCAGAAGATAATGTTCAAATTGGTATTCTGCCAACCAGCTGATTTGGGTAGCTTGTTTGCAGCAATGTTGTAAAGTAGCCACAAGAACTAGAAGCAGTATAGACTACTGCTGGAGGTTTGTGGAGCATCTGGGATGGCCTACTGGATTTTGCTGTCTTAAAGCTGCCCCACTGAAAATATTAAAAGAGTTTGACTAAACATGACCTAGTTAAAGGAATGAGAAGAAAGAGAGTCCTGCAAGCCCTTAAGAGGCAGTCAGAAGAAGATACTAGATAAGGACAAAAACATTGCCTTTTCTAGCAAGGGAAGGCATTGCTCACTAGTGAATTACCCCTTTTATGTGGTACTAGAAATATTCAAAACCTGAGTTGTAAGACTTAAATTGGGGATTGATGGGAGGCAGAGGATGATGCTTTTCTAATTTTGGTTTTGTAACTATTTTGTCCAAATTTTGCCTAGTTCAGCCAGAGGCACACATTGAGCGTGAAAAACTCTGGCCTTCCCAAATGGTTTTATTTGCATAAACATAAAATAAAACAGTGTTTTCATAATACAGCTGTAATAAGTAGTGGTGCTACTAATCCTTTCTGTAAGAAAAGGCACTAACTGCCCCCTTTATTACAACACCTCTCATTCCACTTCACCATTTCTTCCATATGCTTAGTACAGTGAGTCTCAAGCATGTCTCTCTCTACTTTTGGCTAAGTACAGACAGTCAAAAAGCCAGAGGCTGAATTGATTCAATCTTCACAGGTTAGTCTAGAGTGAACTGATAAGGAAGTGAACAGACATTTACTTCTTTTTTGATTCTGGAAATGCAGCCACATGCCTGCAGTGGTTCAGGTCAGAAACTGGGGGGGTAGTATTTAAAGCATACCTCCCTGCTCAGCTGGAGCAGATAGCTTGGGCCAAGGCTAGTCCACCCACCCTGTGAGTGGAGTGGTTTGTGGGGGAGGTACAAAACATCCTAGGATAGTGGGTGACTGTGAGTTTACTTGGACCTGGAGGGGATCTGGGACAGAAATTCAATAAACCAATTTACTCTAACTCGGTTAAGTCTGATACTACATCCATCCAGGTTTAGCTTAAATCTGGTTTCAGCCATTTTGAAAGTAGTTTATATTCACTGAACTTCTGTTGTGTTACAGATTTGAACTACTTTCCAATCGTTTGTACTGGTTTATGAGTAATTTCTGTCCCTAGCTTGTGTCTAACTTTGGGTATAGTATAGATGGCAGTCATCATAGAAAGGCTGTTCTTCAGTAGTGACAGGCAGAGTAACTGATATTGGCAAAAAAAAAAAAAAATCTTGATGCAAGTGGTATGTATTAGTCACTAGATAGAATAGCCTTTAATAAGATAGTTGTATGCTAAAGGTGTACCACAAAAAGAAAGACAACATATGCCTTACAAGAAAAGTTTTCATGCCTGGCCCTAATAGAAAAGGGAATAGGATTAGTAGTGATTTTTAATGAATGTATGCTAGTGTACTACAATACTGGATAGAATGATATGCTGACTCTTAAATGGAGATATAGGAATTACTAATACAAGGACATTTATGATTTCCTCCTTAGATTTGAGAACTGTACACTCCAGCTCAGACTCATCCTTAGTTATGTGAACAATCTAAGTACACTCAAGGCTGTTAGGTCCATATCTGAATATACATGCTAGTATTGGCAAGCTAGATACACTTTGTAGGAGCATGAATATTCTCAAATACAGATCTGTTTGAACTGTTTCTAACTTTGTACTGCCTGGTAGTCCTTGGTTTTCAGTATTGTAGGTTCACTGTGTTGCTAATTGTAAGACCAATCAATGGGTTATGGCTCTTGGCATCCTTTAAATATGAGGAAATAGAGCAGACCATTTTTTTTTCTGCATGCTGCAACAGATTTCACTGTCATGGTGGTATACATTCCAGCACCTTCACACAGCTTCCAAGTTATTGGACCTCTAGTAGGATAATTGTACCTGTCAGCCAACTAACATAAAAATAATAAAGAACTTGTGGCAAAACACTATTTTTATTGAGCTTAGAATCTGATGATGGAAATGCCTTGGAGTAATAAATAAGAATGATCAATGAAGGAAGGTTTTTGGTTAGGCCTACACTGCAGAAAGTTTTGGTTTCAGTCTTTGATAATCAAAGCAATGAGAAGCTTTTTCATTGCAACACTCAGGAACTCTAAAAGCAATACAGTTTGTTGTAAAGTAGTAGCCAATTGAGGGTTACAGTCTCTTTAGCAGGAACACCTGGTTTCATTCATATATTAAGGTTCTTGGCCTGTCCTTTCATTAGGAATCTTCCTGCAACAAAAAGGAAATTTAGGATGTCACAAGCATCTCCTCTGTTCAATCCTCAGCACTCTTTTTTGGAAAGACAATAAAGACTGCTGAAGCCTGAAGTTGTAATGTGCCTGCTACCTCTGTCATCTGCTAAACACCTATTGTAATAGACCTACATACCCCTTCTTTCTCCCCCTTCCCTTCAAAAAAGGAGGAATCTAGCTTTACTTGTTCATCCACTCCATATGTATTCCTCTGCCACTCTTTAAGGAGAATGGAGGTTGGATTATACTAGACATGTCTTGTACCTGTACTCCCCTCTTAAAGCATCTGCTGATGCTGCTGTTGATGACAGGATGCTGGGATGCATGAATGGATCCTTTATCTGACTTGGTGTGGCACAACTTAATATACTTCCAGTCATTGATAGACGAAGTTGCAGCTTAGGGTTCCATATGTCCATTTATAAAGCGTTATGTATTGGCACAGGAAACTTCTCTTGCTGCTTCTTTTAATAAGGTAGGCCTCCACTTGGTACTACAAGGCTTGAATGTGTCCCTCTCCTTAAAAAGATGAAGGAGCCACAATTGTATGCTGGGACAAATTCTACCACTTGGGTGTATAAGTACTGAACCAAATTATTTACACAAATTATTTACCAAATTATTTATGGAGTTATGCTCCATAAATAAATAGCCATCCATAGTGAAACACTAATAAATCATTTTTAAATCTCTCTCAGTGAATTCTAAGTGAGACTATTTGACATAATTAATGAATTCAGTGTCTCAGGCCTCTATGTGAAATTCGCTAATGCAGTCCATTTTACAGCTTGGAGACTGCAACATGAAGGGGTAAAATGATTTGCTAGGGTCTTGTAGGGATTCCCTGACAGTTGGGAAGAGGGTCCTGAGCTTCTAGGAAATGCATTAATATTGAAACTATCACTTCTCTCCTCCTGCTTAATGATGATGTATTTGACAACTACGGGTTATGTGCATGTTATCTTTAGTGTCTTGAATGCCAGATTTATAAGTTTAGAACAGCTGCTGTTTGTTTTGTTACTCAACTGTTTAAAAAAAAAATCGTACAAGCTCCTTCAGATTTGATCCTTCCCAAAGTTGTGTAAAACTAAAAGTGCAAAATTTTGACTATGTAGTTTTAGTTTGACTGTTACTTACTGCAGTTCATTGAATAAGCAGTTGTATGACTTGTCTGATTAGAATAATCACGGATAACCTCTTTGTTAAAAAACACACAAAATAACATGCTGAACACAATAACCATAGACTATCTTTGGTAACTGGTAAGCAACTTTTAAAGTGGTTGTGAAATACTGTTTGCAGAATTACCCTTAAATCCACTGATTGCTTATGTGAGTGTCATTTTCTGTGTCCCTCTCCTTAAAAGATTAAGGAGCCACAATTGTAGCTGGGACAAATTCTACTACTTAGGTTGGAGGCACATCATAATTGACCCACAGTGAGCTGGTTTACTTCATGGGCAGAGGGAGTTTAAATTTACACTTTTTAGTTTGGATTAAAGCTTAATTAGTTGAAACCCATTAATCCTATGGGGAACCTCTTTCAGAATTAGTGGCCTTAATTTGGGTAAAATGAGTTCCCTTAAAGCCAATTTAATTCTTCCTGAGAGAGTTCACATGGGTATTTATATGGTTTCACTAATCCACTTTAAGCCTACACTTTCTCCTACTGTCATCATGCAGGCAGTACCTCATGAAATATGGTATTTATGGCAGTACAGGGAGGTGAGAATATATACGTGGAGACTTAGGTTTCATTCATTTATACATGCTGGAAGTTCTTTCTGTTTACAAGCTTCAGAATGTGGTTCTAAGGATTTGAACATTGCTGTTGCCTGGACCCAAAAAGCATTTTGCCACATGGTTGACAGCAGACATTAGGAGCATTTAAAATGAAAACATTGTGGTAAATCTCTAAATGGTTTGAAACCTTTAAGCCTAAAAGCAGCCTAAAAACAGAGATGTTTTATTTTAAAAAGGCTTTAATATGCTGCAAAGAGAAATATTCTTCCAGCAACTTTATTGCAGTGTTTTGGAAGGGTACTAGAATGCCACATTATCCTTTTGATTTATTTAAATTTCATATGGCCTGGAATTCTAAATTAGACCATTTGTTTCTTCTTCGTGTAATAGGTATATGCCATTAGGGGCAAAAAGAAAACATGACCCTTGTAAAACTCAACTTGTATTAAATGGAGCCGGATGGGGAAATAATTTGAGACTTTAAAGCTCTATCCAATTACAATATTTTTTTAGACTTAAAAGGTTTAAAAACAAATCACAATTTTTTCCATATTTTGGCCTAAATCTATTCACTTAAATGTCTTAAATATTACAAAAGATCAAACAGAAGCAAATACTATAGTTTTCTGATTGTATCAGGGATCATTGTTCTTTCCATGTCCCTTTTTATGACACCAGTTGGTGTATGCATATTTTTATCACATTTTCAATTCCTCAAATTTTAAAATTTAAGTTTTTGTTTTTGGGGTTTTGGGCTTTTTTTTTTTTTTCAGTCTTCCTCTTACTTCATAATCACATACCGTCCATGAACATCTACTGCTGATCTTTAGTGGATGTTTTTCCCTTAAGATGCTGAGAACAAATTTGAAATGGCTGTACTCATTTGTACCAGGTCATTTGTCAATTAGTACATTACAAGTTGCTCCTAAGGATTGTTCTTGTAGATGAACAGGTTACTTTACATTGCATATGATGCCATCTTGGTTTGCTTGCAATGTCAAGCTTGATTGCTGTGTTAAAGATTAATTGTCATGTGTTGAGATGATCACTTCTGTAGTCAAGCTTCCTACCTAGTGATAACAGATTTAAGATGAGCTAATGTTTAGGACTAAAGTAGGCTAGTTCTCTTCCTCACGCTCTTCCCACAGAGTCATTTCTCTGCATTTTTGGTGGTTTAGTTGATTAATCTAAGGGCCTTGTTACATGTTACACTGTGAGCTGCAGAAATGTAAATTGGTATTAGTGCTAACTTGATTTTGAAGCAGTCACACTTCAGGACAGCAGCACCTGGAGGACCGAAATCTAAGAATCCTTCCCCCTCCCTGATTCCAGGCTTTCCCCCTGGCCCCCAGGGGTCCCCCAGTTCCACCTTCTCCTGCCCCTGTTTCCACCCACCCCCAGGCCATTATTTACTTGTGGCTGCCTGAACAGTGAGCAGGCAAGGAAGGCTTAACTGGCCTGCCTAGCTCCTGCTGCTGCTGCTCTTCTGGGCCAAAGAAGGGGGGAGATGGTGAGTGGAGAACTGGGGTGCTGAGGAGGATGGTGGGGAGGGGGGAGTGGGTCTAATCCAGGCCAGTGGGGGAAGTAGAGGCATAATGCAAGCTAGGTAGCAGGGATCAGAGAGAATCCTGCCATGGAGTGGCATAACTGTGCTGCCTGGCAAGTGCTTAAATCCAGGCTCATGTGTTAATGTATGGGCAATCCAGGAGTTAAGAGCTCCCAGAGCCCCTCAAAATTACCATGTAACAAGGCCCTAAGGTGAACTAAAAAGTGTACTTCATGCAGGGTAAGGGTTCTCAGAAGGAAAACTTGTATTGAACAGTTATTTCAAGCTAGCTTCATGTAGGTAAGTGAACCCTTGCTGCTTCTTTTCATATAACAAAATAACTTGAACTTGCAGTTCATCTTGTGCAACCCAAACTTCTAAATTGATAGCATTTTTTTTGTCCTAAATATTGCAATTCCCAGGAGAGAGGGGAGATAAAAAGTCTAAATATAATTGTTTCAGTAGTATTACACTAGTGAGCTGTGAACTAACCTAAATATTCAGGATCAGACCTCAAATTTTGTATCTGAACTCATATTGGAACTGATGACATTGTATCTGTCAGTGTTTGGTGTGAACCAGTCTCTGGCAAAGTTCTTATTGTTTCTGAAATGTTGAAAAGCTACCAGTAACTAATTGATGCAGTTTTTGCTTATTCGAGTTCTGTTGGAATGTTTAATATGCAATTTAAACTGTGTGAGTTCGTCTATTTGACACCTCAGGTACAAATTCCCTGCTGTGTGACAAGAAACCACAAATCATTTGTTTTCCACAGCAGATAAAAGAAAATTTTCATAGGACTTGGCAGTTCATCAAAAAAGTGTTTAGATCTTGATGGGTTTCTTTCTGCTAGAAAATTGCATCCAGATAATGATTCATCAAGGTCATTCTAACTAACATTATACCTCCACAAAGACAAGGATTTTCACATGGCCTGTTAATATATAGATGAATTGCATTCAGCCTACAGTGCCTGAAGTTGTGGTCAGCATCATGCCGGTGACTACTCAAAGCTGTGTTCCAACATAAAGTAATTGTCAAGTGAGGACTAGTCCGATGTGGCTAAGTTCCTGTAGTTTTACTTGCTACCAAACAAGAGTATAAATAGGGTTCAAGACTTATAGCATCAGTCACTCAACATAATATCAGCATATGTCAGAAGTAAGAGGAAGACCAAGATAAATGTAGGTACCTGACCAAGAAAAATGTAGGTACTTAACCAGAACCAGAATACCATCTAGTTATGAACAATTCAGAGGAGGCTGAAATATTTAACCTTTTTTTTTTTTTTTTTTTTTTTTCCACCTCGGTTTTTGTTAATAAGATCAGATATTAGATAATGAACATAGTTTGCTGCAAAGATGGGGAAGGAGATAAGCAAGATTGAGTAGTGGAAGAACAGGTCAGGGATTACTTGGAGAAACTGGATATCTTTAAGTTGCCATGCCAGATAAGTTGAATCCTATAATACTGAGAGAATTGGCTGAGGTAATTTCAGAGCCACTGGTTATCAGTTTTGAGAACTTGTGGAGGGTTGGCAAGTTCCCAGATATGTGAAAGGTCACTATAATGCTCATCTTTAAGAAAGGCGGGGAGGAGGACATTGAAGAATTACACAGAAGTCAGCTTGAGCTCTCTACCTGAAAAGATCATGGGGCAGGCCCTTCAAGGAACCTATTTCTGAGTACCTTGAGGAGAATATGGTAATGGAGAACAGCAAGCATGGATTCCTCATGCCTGACCAACCTGACTTGCTTTGACAAGGTGATGGGCTCTGTGAATGGGAAAAGAGCAATGGGTGTGATTATGCCTTGTGATTTTTAAAGTAGGGCTTCTGGCACCATCTTCCATGATGTTCTCATTGGTAAATTAAGGAAATACAGCTTAGAGGAAATACTGTAAGGTGGGTACATAGCCAACCGGATCATTAGACTCAACAAGTAATTATCAATGCCTCTGCCCTTTTTGGGAGAAGATATTAAGTGGAGTTCCCAGGGGTCTGTCCTGAGTGTACTGTGACTTTTAATATCTTCATTAATAATTTGGAAGATGGGATTGAATGCACGTTTGCGGATGATGCCAAGTTGGGTGAAGTTGCTGATGTTCTGAAGGATAGGCATAGAATTTCTTGATAAAGTGGAGAAATGGTCTTAAATCAATCAAACAAAATGAAACAAGGATAAGTGCAAAGTCCTGTACTTAGAATGGAATTACCATGTGTCCAAATACAGACTTGAGAATGACTGGCTAAGCTGCAATACTGTAAAAAATTCTGGGGGTTACAGTGAGCCATCAGGTAAATAGAAATCAACAATACATTTTGTTGCCAAAAAAAAGAGAGAAGAAAAGAAAACTTGGTACTATTAACAGAGGTCACTTGTAAAACCAGGGAAATGATCCTTCTGTTCTGGTGAGGCCTTACCTGGAGTAGTATTTCCAGTTTGGGGCCTGGACTTCAAGAAAGATGTGAATAGCTTAGTCCAGCAACAAAAAAGACTAGAGGTCGAGGAAATGTGCCTTACAAGGAAAATCTGAAAGAATTGTGATTATTTAGTCGGAAAAGAAAAGACGGAGGAGGCATTTGATAACAGTCTTAGATACCCGAAAAAGGTGGTTATAAGAATGACGGAGAGAGACTGTTCTCTGGCCCCAGGGGACTAGAGGAGGTTCTGCTGCAATAGTCTCAAATTGCAGCACGAGAAACGTAGGTTGTATATTCAGAACTTTTCCCGCTATGAGAAGGGTTAAGCATTGGAACAACATACCAAGGGAGGCTGGGGAGTCTCAATTCTTGAAAAATTTGGGTAGCAGTTAGACAAACAATAGACTGGAATGGTTTAGGTATGGACAGCCCTACCAAGGTGCTTCTGCTTGCTATACTGTTCCTTTCTTTAAAGTATATCTATGAATAAAATAGCATGAGGAAAAATTCTAAAAAACCACTTCACCTGAGGTCAGGTACAGATGCTCAGTTTTTTACCAGCAGAATTGTGATTCTCTCAGTAGAAACCAAAAGTGTATATAGGTGCTCAGGTTTTTTATCCCATAGCAAAAATGACTGCTTCGGGGGGGGGGGGGATAATCCAGGAACAACCAGAGTTAAGCCACTTCTGGGGGAGAATCTCCTGTGAGACTGAACATCTATACACTTTCCCCAGAAGGGGTGCAGTTGGTGGAAAGGGGGCAGAGGGAAGGCTTCCTACCTTCCTGAGACTGGGGTGACCCTAAACTTGGAGCTGTGGGGGATAGCTGCTCCCCTCTTTCTATAAACTGGATGGTGTGGGAAGCAGCAACTACTTGTTTCCCAAACCAGGCAGTCTTGGGTTTCAAGAAAAGGCAGGGGGCTCCTGCCAGTTTCCCCTTGCCATCCCTGCCACCCAGCTGAGTGGTGAGGTAGTAATTGAAAAGGTGGCAATTGGAAGTGGGGCTTGGGGACCCAGCTTCCAGCCATCAGCTTTGAAATTGCCACTCAGCTGGGTGGCGGAGCAGCGAGGGGGAACTGGGCTAGGAGAAGCCTTTGCATGCCTGGTTTCTGGCTCCTCCAGCTTCTAGGACAGCCTGAAGTAGTGTGGGGTGATGCAGGCTGCCATCTGCAGCAGCTCAGTGCTTCTACCCCCCACTCCTGCACTCCTTTGGGTCTGCCCAGAGGAGTGTATGGAGTAATGGGGCTATTTTCCTGTTGGTGGTGCTGGTGGGGACTGGAATGGTTCCCACCACAGGAGACTGTCCCTTCCTGCCACTTAGTTGATTGATGGGATGGGGGATGTATTCTTCTGGGGCAGGAATGGTCCCCAGCTGTCTGGGAGCTGTTGCATTTCAGTAGCTGCCCACTGCTACTTGACAGCCAGCTCCCTTGCCATGTTGTTGTGCAATGGCAAGCTTTCCTAAGGACAGGGTAGACCAAGGAAGAGCTTTCTCATGCCCTCTTAGTGGAGAGCTCTCCTGTGAAGCTCTCCAGCCATGAGACTAGAGGAACATCTGTATAGTCTAGCTCCCAGGCTACTTTTCTACTGAAAGAAACTTTTTTCCAGTAGAAAAAAAAATCTGTATGCAGCTGAAGTGATACATTGCTAAATACTACCACATTTCTTATTCTCCATATAAAAATGTATGAGTTACTGCCCAGGACATTGAGATGTGATACAGCACTGAAGAACGTTCCATAAAATATTAGGTGCCTTATCAAAACACGAGCCCCTGGGAGACTGATGTCTTTACTCCAGTTCAAACCCCATTCTCTTAGGGACCTGTGAGCATCAGACAAAAAAAAAAAATCTGTTAGAATATTTAGGAAGTAGTTCAAGGCATCTCCTTTTATTGCCTGTGTTTTTAAAACATTTTGGAGGTGTGACATATACCACGTATTTGCCCAGGTACACTTATCTAATCATAGTTTCTAGGGTCAGAAGGGACCTGAATACATCATCAAGTCCAACCCCCTGCCCTGGGCAAGAATGAGTGCTGGGATCATAATACCTCAGCCAGATATCTATCCAACCTCCTCTTGAAGACCCCCAAGGTAGAGGCAAGCACCATCTCCCGTGGGAGCCTATTCCAGAGCCTGGCAGCCCTAACCATAAAGAACACAATGACCCCTTCCTCTCCAACAAGGATTTTTCCCCCTGTCATGTCACTCACCCCTACTTGACCCAGCCAGGACTTGAATCTATATCTCTCTTTTCATAATTTTTTTTTAATAGCAAAGATGAACAGTATCTATACCCAAACTATTCACGTGATAGTGTGTGTTGGATATTTTCTGTAGTGCATATCATCCTTGAGGTTGTCAGGAAGTAACTTTTTTATTCCGCTCTTTTCATATATATGTGTTTGTGTCATTTAAAAGGGGGGAATGGAGGGATGAACCAGAATGCTTTGAATGAAAATATTGGGATCTCCATATTGTCCATAGGAAAAATACTGGGAACTGGCAAAATAATATCAATATTTAGATATTTCCTGGTCTTATGTCTCTTATAAATTTATTCTCAAAAATATATAGAGAGAAGGAAGCATATACACACTTCTGGTTTGGGGATTCATACAGGCAAAGGAAGTGTGGGTAATCCTCCTTTTTAGGACCTTAATTACGGACATTTACCGTTTTGCTGCCCCCTCTTTCTTCCTCTGTCCTTTCAATAGAAAGTTGCTAACAAGTATAAGAGCATTGTAATCAACCTCGTATCTTATTCTAATATTTGTATTCAGTAGATGGTCACTAGATGGCATTGTTTGGGTACAAAAGTTAAGGGAAAAAAATCAGCAATGCTGAAGCAAGATTCTGTATATTCCACAACAGTTCAGGCTGCTGAGGGTCTTTTTTCTTCCTATGTGCACATATAAAGAATTCCAGCAAAATGAGATATCTCAAAGAAAAAATATTGATGTATCAACTTGTTAAATAAAATAATTGGTCATAATTCCAGAATGTTTTGGAAATTCTTTCCAGCCAAGATGGTAACTTGGCCCTTCTCAGTTGTTCTATGGGCTTGCACTCTGCTCTCACATACTGCCCCCTCCCCTCATTCCCCACCTCCTATATATGAATCACGTGATCTTAATTGCAGATGAATAGTTCATAAATTGCACTTTGTTCTTGCAGTCTTTCCTGGAAAATAAGGTGCATCATTGTTAAAATTCATTATACTCTTCTAGAACCGAGACTGCTGGCTTTTAGGTTAATGGAGAGAGGTGTATGTCTATAATAAACATCTTGTTCACACCTTGTTTATAGGCATCAACTACATAATTCTAGTCATTTGCACAAAAAATAACAACATGAACCATTATAAACAAATTAATTGGGCTTCTAAACCCATAAGGCTGAAACCAAACAGTGTAAAACGTTAATTTGCCCCCTTGGCATGGAAAAACTATGCTCCGGAGGTGATGGCTATGCTGCTTACACTCTTGTTATCCTGGAAGGGGAAGGGAGTGAGTTTTAACATGTGAGAGAGCTCTGATATTTGACCTTTGTTTGTCTGGGGGTTTTTTTGGTTTGGTTTGTTTTATCTGTCTTGTCAAGTTATCACAGTTGTGGCATAATCAAAACGAGGAAGAGTCTGTTGTAAAAGTAGCTAGTCTAATGAGTTCTTATTGTGACAAAACCAGCTGCGTAGTCTTTTCTTTGAAGTTAGACTGTCAAATAACGTGGACTACAGAGTGGTGAGGTAATGTGCTCCTGGTATGACGTACAGAATATTACTGTTCACTTTAAATCCCTCAATGTTCTCAACTGCTATCCTATTCCGCAATACCGTGAGGGCAAATTTTAAAGTAATAAAGATGCTGTAATTAAATCTGTAATCAAAGGTGAGTATCCCTGCCTTAAGACACAGGCAACAATATACCGTGACTAGACTCATTGATGTACATAGCGAAGTAAAACATGGAAACCTCTTATTTGGTGTTTAAGCAATACTGGCAATCAGTGGAAGGTAGGTGTGTGACCAATCTATTTTAAAAGACACTCGCTTCTCTACAAACAGAACTAGAATACCCAGTAACCCAGTCTGCTGCTCACATTGGATCACTTGCAAATTCCTGATCTTAGTTCTAGCACCCAGCAGTGTGGCCTACAGCAGTGCCAAGTTTCAGTTATAGCATAGCTTCATAGTAGCTAGGGTCAGGAGGGACCTGAACAGATCATCTAGCCTGACCCCCTGCCACAGGCAGGAATGAATGCTGGGTTCACAAGATCCCAGACAGGTGATCATCCAACCTCCTCTTGAATTTGCCCAAGGTAGGGACAAGGACCACTTCCCTGGGAAGTTGGTTCCAGATTTTGGCCACCCTAACTCTAAAATATTGCCTTCTGATCTCTAACCTAAAACTGTTCTCCATCAGCTTATTACCATTGTTCCTCATCACCCCAGGTGGTGCTGGAGAGAAAAGGGCTCTGCCTATTTGCTGTTGATCTCCCCTGATGAGCTTGTAGCCTTAAAATTGTGCTTTGTCCCAGTTTAAATGTAATCATGAAAGGAATTCAGTTGCAACTCTAGCAGATCTCTACTGAGCATGCATGAACTGTGATCCTGCTCCTTCCCTCTCACCCTCCCTTTCCCCCAGCTGCTCCAGGTCTTCATAAGTTGTTCAAATTTGGGCCCAATTTCACAGGGACTGAAGGGGGAAGGGAAAGCTTATCCTTAATATAAGCACTTCACCTTCACCTGTGCAGCCCTTGCCCTGAAATAAGGGGCACTAGTGTTTTCTTTTTCTTTTTTCCCCATGCTTGATTCTTGGTAATGACTAAACCATTAAAAAAACAAAAAAATCAAAGTAGTTCAGCCAAAATTGGATCCCAGGCATGGAATATTTCTCAAATAGTTATTTAGCAAACAGAGTCTTGAAATGGAAAATATTGGGTTGTCCTTAATAAATTAGGCTGATGTATTGAATTATTCTTACAAAAATAGAATAAGAATTAAGGAAACAATTTCCAGATGAAAGACTAACATGGGTATGGATTGCAGGGAGTGTTTTGTCTGGCAAAACTACATCACATTTTTGCTCTAAGATCCTAAGTGAAAAAGAACCCTACTGCATGGGAGTATGGCTGGAACTAGTAAGGGTAATGAGCCCTACTTAAAAGGAATCTCAATAAAGAGTAAATATGTCTGGTCTGAGATGGAAATGAATTGCTTTATTCTTTTCACTATCCTGTTTGCCACTGTCATCGGACAAACAACTGTGCTTTGGAAGCAGGAGCTCAAAGTTGCAACTGTCCAGCAGAACAGGAAATTGTGCATAAATACTGTTACTAAATGGCTTGTTTTTGCCCTGAAAACCAGGATCCCTGCTTCTCTGATAAATTGGGGATTTGTTTTTTCGATCAGAGAAAATCAGGATCCCTGCTGATAAGAGACACTTCTCTGTGAGTCTCTGTAGAGTAGACCAATCTGTCCAAAACATTTTAAAGCCAGTTGTTAAAGCTCTGCCACTTATTTAAGTGTTAAGAAACAAAACCTTTAGGAACAGGGTTACAGAACTATCATTTCATTTTCAGGGTACAAATATCTAGTCTATGATTGGATCTAAACCTTGTTGCCATTTCTCATACTAGGAATGCAGTATGAATGTTGTAGGGAGTTAAAGGATTTTGTAAGGCAGAAAACTAGCTACCTACTTGCTTTGTGATTTACAAAAGCTGAATACTACATTCCATGGTGGAGCCTCCTTATTCCCCGGTAATAGAAGCACCTGTTTAGTAGGGCTGTGCAAAATTTCTCCAGCTGTTTCATTTTGATGCTGTTTCGACCTCAAAACAGCAAAATTGAAACAAAAAGCAAAGGACTTTGAAACGGCCTCGAAGTTAAACGAGGGCAGTCGAAATGTTTTGAGTTTTGAAACTCAAGTTGGGCTTGCCTGCAGGGAAACAAAGTAAGGAGAGGGATGGGGAGGAGGGGGTAAGGAGTGTTTTCATATTGACTATGTAGCTGGCCAGTGACTGTCATCCTTCCCTGAGGTCCCTTCCAATCCCAGTGCTCTGGGGTAGGGATGGAAAAACAGCATGAGGCAGCATTGTTTGAACTGGCCTGCTTTCTGTCGCCCATGTTGCAAGTTTTGCTTGTCAGCAGCCTGAGGTGCAGTTTCCCAGAAACACCCGCACCTACTACAGCTGTCTCCTTGAAACTTGGCAGGTGTCATGGCCTCCAAATTTGCTACCATCCCTGCAAGTTTCATCCACATCGGGCAAGAACTGATGAAGTTGTAGGCAGTTTTGCGGTTCTCCATTACAGCCTATGGACAAAACGTCAAAATAGTGTCGAAAAACCAAAACAGTTTTGACAAAACAAAACAGAGCAGCAGTTGCTAAATGAAACTCTAAACAAAACATTGTCCCATTGAAATGAAATGGTGCTGTTTCGCACAGCCCTACTATTTAGTTTGCTATTTTGTTGTCCTAAAGTGGTGCATTAGAGGATGCATGTCTTTTATACTTCTAAAATTCTTTTAATGTTTTTTGTGGGGTGGCAGCTGGGGGTTAAAGAAACTTTGCTAATTTCCCTATGGTGCTTTTACTAAATTCAGAGAAAGATGATGTGTGCTCTGACTTGTTTTAGACTATAAACAATGTAGTAAGAAAATGATTTGCTCTGTGGTAACCAATGACAGAAAGATTCCTAGAAAAAAAACCCAAGGAAAGACTCTGGGTCCCACTGAATTAGTACAGTTAGGATTTTGGCTATGGTGGACAGGGAGTGTAAGGCAGCTGTAGGTACAAGGGTGGTATCAAAAAGGGGGTAAGGAGAGAAAAACTTTATTACTGAAGGGCTACAGAAAAAAAATTATGTAATTATTGTGGATTACACTTCTACTTTCCTTGAGTACAACATGCATCTCTTTCAAAATTCAGCTGGTGGAAATTGGTGTGCAATATAATTAAGGAACACGATAATAGCAGAAATTGTTGTTCTGCAAGTACAACTGTATGTGTCACACACAGAATTCCCTAACTGCTGGCTCTGGATGCTTTCTCTTTTTCCCCCTGGCAGAGGCTCTCAAGGAAAGATCTTTCTAATTTTATCTTTTTTTCTCATTTTGCTTTTCAGAAACAAGGTATGTATCTTGTTTAGGGACATGTCTCATTCACAAAAATACAGCATATGCAGTTTTATAAGAATTTACATGCGTCGTGTTGCATCTTCGTTTTGACAAGTTGTTTTCCAAGGGTTGTCTTTGTTATAGGCAACGTTCTAAGTTCTGCTTTGAGAACTGTCAGTCTACTTTAATGCCTAAAAGGAATGGTGATCGGAATGTCTCTTGGATGTGTCTCTCTACATTTTGTTATAAGGGTGCTACAATAGATAGTGTCCTGAGGAGATACCAACATAGACTTGGTCCCTGTCCCATAGAACATTAACCAATAGTATCTAGGCCTATCAATCTAAGTTGGGGGTCTAATTTCTCATTACCCATTATTTACTCAGTCTCTACATCACTTCCCCAATTTTTGTACTGAAATCACAGATGATATACAAGCAATCTGTTCTTCTGCAATGGTTATAAGATTGAAAGAAGGGAGGTGGAACTGGGCAGTTCTGCATCCTGCATTGCAGCAGTGGCGCACAGGACAGTGGCTCAACAGCTGCAACTGGTTTTCTGTCAGGGGCAGCTGGGCAAGCAGCATAGCTGCTGCTATCTGTACACATGCGCACACGCACACACTTCTCCCACCCCCTACCTAGTTATACTACTTGCTTTTGTCAATAATCTAGCATCTCATGTATTCAGCATCCTCGCATTTCAAAATGGTGGTGGAGGTACTTTAACTAAAAGTATTCAACGATCTTTTGTTACAGAGCCTTCCCACGATTTTGAATCATGGGTTGCCGAATAAACGAGATGTTGCAGGCATTTTAATTAGAGCAGCTCCTAATCTAATTAAAAAGCTCTCCCCCTCTACGCCAGAGCATATGTAAATAAAATAAAATAATAAAAAAAAAAAAACCCAGAAAAACATAGTTAGCTGTGTTTAGTCTGAAGTCAAGCAGAAAGTGGGGTAGGTTTGCACCTTATTACCTAGACTAGCTTTTGTGACCCTTGTGTTCCTATGGGTTCTTTCCTTGTTCCTTTCCTAGGACTGCCCTCCTTCCCTTCTCCTCCCTGCCCCCCCCCCCAACCTTCATGGAGCAAGGTGTAGGCTTGTTTTGCAGTAAGAAGAGCAAATATTGGGGAGGAGCAACATTGGATATCTCTTAAAGCTGTGGTTCCCAAACTCTGACAGATTGCGCACCACCAACTTAAAAAAATACAACCTTAAGTACCACCAGCAAATTTTTTTCATATAAAGTGAGTATAATAATAATGCATACCGCTGACAGGCTGTCTGTATACCATACCACTGGTGGTACAGATACCACAGATTGAGACCGGCTGTCTTAAATGTTACAAAAGCTTGAAATAGTTGTAGCAAAGGAAGAGCCATTGGAAGAACTAACAAAGGGAGAGGAGTAGTAGGAATAATGAACAAGGAGAAGGATATCTGTTTTCTATGTTGCTGTAATCTTTGTAAGAGCCAGGGAACAGGAGTGTCACCAGTGTATTCTAGAGATTACAGAGGGTGTGAGTTACATCAGCCAAGGTAGGAATAAAGACTTGTATTATAATTTTAAGAAAGTGGGCAGAGGAAAAAGACTGGTCTCTTAGAAAGATGATGGCAGGTGAAGAGGAAGGAAATATTGTTAACTTGTTGAGGATATTGCATGTGTAGAAAGAGAGAGGGGGAGTTGCAGGAAGGCTTCAAATAAGAAATTGGATTAAGGGGAAAAGAGAATAATGCTGTTTGCTTGTGAATGTGGACCAGGGACAGAGTATTAACTTGTAGCAGAAATAGTCTGGTCATGGAGATCTCCACAACTGAGTTTTCACAAGGTAGAAAAGAATAGGAAGAGGGGACAGAGTGACAACAAAGAACTATGGAAACTGATTGGAGGTTACAGAAGAGCTTAATGAAATGCCAGGAGGTAGGTGGGTGGTGTTTAAGGGAGATTAGGAAGCATTTGGAGAGAGACCACTCAATTACTATGAAGGCAGAGAAGCAGCTATGTAACTTTGGTTTTTGGACCTGTTGTCTGTGGTCTAATTTTTTTTTTTTTTTTATTACAGCTTTTTCTTTAAATATGGTCTGCTGGCTCTTTCAGTATAATAAACAGCCATTTCCTGACAGTGGAATAGATGCTTAAGTAAGGGTAGTATTTTTTTTTTTTTTCAATAAATATGTGAACAACTAGCACATAGTGTCAGGTATAATACTGAACTGCAGAGCTTAGGTCTAGGGATGATAGAATAGGTCATCTCTACTAATAACAGCTTCTTTACAGTGCACACTGCATAGATTGTATGTAGACTGCTAGTGTGCTAATGCAGTGGTAAGGATCAGAAATCTGAGTAAATTATGATTAATGCAGTATTTGCTGTAATATCTCTAGCCTTCTATTGCTCAGGGTTTTATCAGCTTGCCATGACTTCTGCTTTAGGGATACTGAAGTAGGCTGCATAGCATGTTCTCTTCTCCTTACCCCTGCCACTTTCAGACCTGGGGACAGTATCTGGTACAGTGAGGAGCAGAATTTACCAAGTGCAGTTATCTTTCTTCACATCCCCTCTATCTCATGCCCTCATTCTGAATTGAAGCAGCTTTGTCTAAAAACTACATTTTTTTTTTTTTTTTTCCCCCCCTAATTATAACCTTAACCTTATTTTTCTTCCTTTTAACTTAAGCTTTCAACCTTCAGTCTATTTCCTGACAGGAGAGCCTTTTCTTAATGTTGCACTGACTTCAGTGCTGATACACAGTCTGTTCCAGGAAGGCAAAGGTATTCCCCACAATTGGTCATGTTTCATAGATCATTCTTATTACCTCAACCAGTATTTTTTTTTTTTTTTTTTTTACTGCAAATCTTTATTTTACAGGACTAATTTTAGAATAGAAATGAACAAAGCCAATGCTGCTTTCTTTTCTTCTTCAGGTATGTCTTCATGATGCAAGGCAGTATGACATAGTTACAATTACTCTGGCTCAGAGATTGGAAGCAGTATATAGCTCAAGCAAAGTGCATTGTGCAAATGCAGCCAGCTAGCTTTGCAGAAAAGCAAGGTGCATTAGTACAGAAAAAGAACCATATTAACACTCTTCTGGTTTGGGTATTTTTGCTCTGTACTGCACTGTGCTGTGGCAGAAAGTCAGTGGTCTTGTGTTCTAGGACACAAGTTTCTCTTCAGTTATCTAATGAAAGGGAATCCTGTATTCCCTTACCAATATTTCCTGCCAGCCTCTCAAACTTGGGGATTCCTAGCATATAGTATTTTTTCACAGCAACTAATATGTAGTTTCATAGCGAAAAGGATAAGGTGAGGCCAAACTGTTCAGGGTTTTCTCTTTGGGGAAATAGTTTGCAAGCAGATCCAGATGATGGTTGTAGAAATAATATTACCCATGTAAGAAATCTACAATAAAAAGCTGCACTAGACAAAATTCCAGATGTTCTTAAAGCTGTGCCACATGGAAGGTACTTTGAATTCGCAGTAATACAGCCTCATGGTGACAAATACCTAGATGACCATGCAAAGTGTGAGCCCTAAAGGAGAATTAGTCAGCCTTCAGCAAGACATAAATGAATCCAGGAAATAGTTACAGATACTTGCTTGGATAAGATTCTCTTTGGAATTCGGTTAACAGCAATCCAGTGCCAGTGCACAGGCATTGTTAGACATTGCATGCATCGTACCTTTTCATCCTGAGATGAAAGCATTAAGTGAATTAAGCGTTATGCCAGCATTATACCAGTATTAAGCATTATGTGAATACATAGACCCTTGAGTAGAAGTGAGAAGTTTAAGGCCCATGCTATCTTCTTTTGTATCTACATCTATCGTATTCCTTTATTACGTAGGTAGCACTATGAACAGTTTATTGGCTCCAGTTAAACAAAAATCATGATGTAGACATCCCCTCTGCACATTCTTCAAACAAAATTGGGAGATATGCTAGTTCGTAGGAAAGATTGTATGTTTCTATTTGTACTGTGTAGCATCTGTAGCAGAGTTGCATGTGCTTTTAAAAATGATTGATTGCCCCTTTTTGGGGTCCTTTACTACAAACTATAAATACTTCTATAAGGGAAACATATTAAGCATACTTATAATTGTTTTCCTATCAGAGTTCATAATGACCTACTGAAAGCTAAAGGGGGGCAAAAAAGCAGTTGCTAAGAATTTGGTATTGGTCTTGTTGGTGTTGAACATTCTTCTTTTAATCCTTTACTATACAAGCACTTATTTAATTAACATGTATGCAACTCCTGTGCTGTGTGAAAAATAAGTTACTGAATGATCAAATTGGTTTGGCAGCTCTTAGGACTTGTGCAAGACAAAGCAGAAAGAGTTTGCAGGTCACTGAAGCTGTTAAATAAAATTGACATAATTTGCTGAATCTCACTTTTGCTATTTTGTTCCATGAGTGAGGGTGGGTGTGAAAGGGACCAGATCATGTCATCTTCTGTTCTGTTGCTAGGGACAAGAAGCCAGAGAGAACATGTGTGAAGACAGAACATAGAAATGGGCATATGAGGGGGAAGAAAATAAAATGTCTCAATTGACACTAGAATACATAAAGATGATCATAAACCTAGCGTTTCTAAGACCCTGATGTCATCTAGTTTCGTAGATTGTAGAGTTGGAAGGGACCACAATGGATCATCGTGTCCGACCACCTGCCCCTGGCAGGAAAGAGGACCAAGGTCAGATGAACCCAGCCAGGTGACTATCAAACCTCCTCCTGAAGACCTCCAAGTTAGGTGATAGTACTACCTCTCTTGGAAGCCCGGTCCAGATTCTAGCCACCCTTACTATAAAAAATTTCTTCCTAATTTCTAACCTAAATCTACTCTCCGCTAGTTTGTACCCATTATTCCTAGTTACTCCCCGGGGCACTCTGGTAAATAGCGCATAATCAATTCCCTGTTGTCCTCCCTTGATAAACTTACAGGTGGCTACAAGGTCTCCCCTCAGATGTCTCTTGTGAAGGCTGAGGAGATCCAGATCTCTCAACTTCCCCTCACAGGCTCTTTCATGGAGACCACTAATCACGCGAGTGGCCCTCCTCTGAACCCTCTCCAGTTCCTCTGTGTCCCTCTTGAAGTGCGGTGTCCAAAACTGGACACAGTACTCCAACTGTGGCCTGACCAATGCCGCATAGAGAGGGAGCATCACCTCCCTTGATCTGTTGGTCACGCATCTGCTAATACATGTCCAGGTGTGATTGGCCTTGTTGATGGCCTCGTTATACTGCTGGCTCATGTTCATCTTGGAGTCAACTATGACTCCAAGATCTCTCAGCCTCTGAGCTGCTGAGCAGGTCATACCCCAACCTATAGGTTTGCTGGGGATTCCTCCTCCCTAGGTGGAGTACCTTACATTTTATCTTTGTTGAATTGCATCCTATTTCATTCTGCCCATTGAGCCAACCTGTCCAGGTCCAGGACAGCTCCCTGCCCTCCGGTGTGTTAACTTTGCCCCATAACTTGGTACCATCTGTGAACTTGGAGAGGGTGCTCTCCACACCCTCATCCAAATTGCTGATGAAGATATTAAATAACACTGGTCCAAGGGCCAAACCTTGCAGGACCCCACTGCCAACCTCCTTCCAGGCCGAGACTGACCTGTCCACCACCACTCTCTGGGTGCGGTCACTAAGTCAGTTGGCCACCCACCTGATTGTGTAGGCATCCACTATAGCCTGCTAGCTTTTCTATGAGAATAGGATGTGACACTGTGTCGAAGGCCTTCCTAAAATCCAGGTAGATGACATCAGTCTCAGCTCCTGTGTCAAGGCAGTGTGTGACCTGGTCATAAAAGGCTATAAAGTTTGTCAGGCAGGATCTACCTGTGATGAACCTGTGCTGGTTTCCTTTCAGCATAATTTCCCCTGCTGGGCCTTCACAAATGTGCTCTTTGATTTTTTTTTTTTTTTTTTTTTTTTTTTTTCCCCCAGTATTTTCCCAGGGATAGAGGTAAGACTGAGTGGCCTAAACTTACCCGAGGGACAGCCAAGGAGAACACAAGTTCATCCCTTGTGCTTTCCTTGGCTGTCCCTCCAAGATGATTGTCTAATTTGCAGTTGGCCATCTAGTGGCCCATAGGCCACACAGAGACCATGATTAGTTAATTTGTTCCCTGGACTTGTGCCTGGCCACCAGTGCTGTAGCAAGAAAGTTTGGTGACTGGGGCAAGCCCACAGTGGCATCCCAACCTCACCTCATGCACAGATTTGAGGGTACACCCCCCCCCATGCTTGCCAAGGAGTGCCTGCAGCAGCTGCCCTCCCCCTGTCCTGTCATCCCGCCCCCCATCTCCAAATGATCAACTTGCAGCTCTGTCCCATGCCCTGGGCAGCTGGGACAGAGCTCTACCCCAGCTGGGCAGCACCTTTTTTGGTGCCCCTTCACTTTGGCGCCTGGGGCGGTCACCCTGCTCTCCCATTGCCCTCCCACCCTTTATGGTACTGCTAGCCACCACCCCTCTCAATTTTCTGTATGCATCAGTAGCAGGAATTTCCTTTCCTTCCTCCTTTTAACTTCCATTTCCTACGTTTTTCTTGCTGCAAATTTAGATGATTACTATTTGTCCTATATGCAGAAAGATGATGATCACTTTTTTTTTAACTTTCTTTACATATTGAAGACCTATCATATCTAGATTGAACAAGCTAAGTTGTCCTATGTCATGTTTGCTAAACCTCAAAGTTTTGGACCTTTCCATTTGTCTACATCTTAAAATGTACTGCCCAAAGTAGATGCAGTGCTGAGTAGAATAAAAACATTTCTAGTATCTCTTGCATAAAACATCTTGCTAATGGATTCCAGAAGACCAGTTCTTTTTTATTTTTTTTAAGTGAATTTATTTTTTTCCCCTCTCCTCAGTGCAATATTTACCAGAATTCAGTTTAATTTCTACTTTATTATCCATGTTGTTAATGACTATTGAATGGTTCCAAACCCAAGATAAGCAGCCGCAGGAAACCCACTTTTGAAATCCTGTTGATGAAAACTGTACTTCTTAATGTCTTTTAGTTACTTTGCTTAGTTCAGAGTCCTAAATAGCACTATCATAAGTGTCTGGGTGGATAACCCACTATTTGAAAGTGCTATATATTTGAATACCCTAGTTTTTTGGGGGGTAGGGGATGGATGTACTGATAGGGAAATGTAGTAACTGTATTTTAATAACTAGTTAAAGGTAGTGAGTTGGTTACATGGACCTTTGGAAAGAAGGCTACCTGAAGAGCAGCATTCTGTCTATCCTTATCCCCAACTTAGAATATTATGGCAACTCTTTTCTTCAACTGGTTATAATATAATATTAGGTTATCTAAGGTGTACAGGTGGAGAGCAGCAAAATGGAACAGGTGCTGTAGTGTTGCTGAAGACAGTGGGACCGTTCATACCCGACCTAGAAATATGTGGAAGACCCTTTAATTATGTGAGCACTATTATGTAGTAGGGAGCAGCTGCTTTATATAGTCTCTTCCTCTTGGAAATATTTCTGACAGCCTGAATTCCAGCATGAGTGTCCCTTCACCATAAGACACATGGAGAGGATATACTAGGAATATGTAGCACAATTCGATGCTTTTCAGATGTTTGCCATGAGCTAGGAGAGTGTGGCCACTTTTTAAATGCTTTCTTGAATCAAATGTTTCTCTTTTGACTTGTCTTCTAGGGTTATATAAAAAATAGTCTGTGATTATGTATGCTTCTGAACATAATGCTCAAGAATGCAGTTTTATAGTTCCACTAGAAATGTGTTGCATTCTCAACTTTGCAACAAGGTCTGCCATTATCTTTTGAGTGCCTTTTTAATGTAGGCATTTAAAGTGAGGGTGAGTGAACTAACGATTAGGCTGTGTGTCTGCTCCAATTCTATTATGAAAAAGATGAGGATTAATAATCAAACAGAATAGATTGATCATTACAAAGAATGTGATGGATCCTCAAAGAAAAACTGTATGTATATTGTGTACAAGTGACACTGAACTTTAAGGTATTATCAGTAAAGCAAGGAAAGGAATCTCAAATAACCTTTACCTGGCCTCTGTAGAGACTACAGGACAATGAGAAACTAATTATGGGCTATGCTTTCATTTGCAATTGACCTATGGTTTTTGAATGTGGAAATATAAGGCTACTCCTGTATTATTATGTACAATATGAAAACCCTATACAAATAATCAGAATTTCTGAACCTATTACTATAATACTCTAGTTTTGTGTGTTACATTGCTTTCTACAATTGCAGAAAGAATATGTAGGTTTCTGAATGTATTTGAGCTAGCCTTAAATTACCAAACACGGACATTTAAGTATGGATGAACTTCTTTTGCAGATTTAGTTAACTTTTGTTTATGGATGAACTTCGTTGTAAGATGGAATGTAACATTTTAATGGGAAATAAAATAGTGGTTCAAATCCTTTAACTGAAACTGAGGAGCAATCTTCTATCTATATATCTATATCAAGGGCTTAGTCCATCTGTCTGTCCATAATGCTTTTTAAGGGCACGGGGAGGGCAGAGAGAGGGGCCAGCTGAGGAAAGATGGGAGCCAGGCTCCCAGCCACTGTGAGAAGACAATTACATGGCTACTGTGAGCATTAGCGCTATTTGAAATTCATCTGTCATTCTTGACAAGCAATCTGCTAATTACAGAAAGAATGACTTATCGAAGTTCTCCCTCCATGTGCCAGGGCTACTCTGACCTGCTCTGATCCCTTGTATTAATTGCCGACAGCTCCTTTAAGGCAACCAGAAATTACTGGGGAATGGAGGAGCCCTTGTCCCTTCTTTAGTTAAGTAAGTTAGAAACTGCAAGAGGGACAGTAGTAATGGAGTTTCTATGGTGGCAGTTTTCTCTCTTCCTACTCTCTCTTTCTCTCCCCCCCCCCCCCCCCCCCTGGATTTCACCTGCCAGTTTTAGGACCACTTTGCTGGAGAAGAATGATGCAACAAATTGGAACCTAGGCCAGAATCAGTGCCATCTATACATGCTAGTCAATTTTAGGAGAATCCTTTAAAAATGCACCAATTCCTTAACTGATTCAACTCTTAATAAAAATGGGCATTTCAGATGTGAGTCAAGCTAGTCTTGCTCCAGAGCTAAAAATCTGTTTTGAAATTTCAAAATCAGCAGATTTTTCTCCATTTCAGATACTTCACTTGATTTCTCTCTTTCCCTTCTGCAGTCTACTAAACTCTAATATTGCCTATTGTCTCCTCTGTTATGTTAATACAAGTACACACATCAGAAAAGAGATTACATTGCTCTTATTATTACATTATGGGGGAGGGGGGAAATGGGACCAAAGATGATGCTGAATAATATTTTGGTTTTTAAACCCAAGTCTGCAACTCCCTTCCCCTCCCTTCCTGAAGTCAGCAGTGGGGGTGATTGCACTGGCAGACTAACCCTAGGGAACACACGTTGCCTAAGGCACTCCGCTTTGGAGCACCTTCACCATGTCTGTCTACGAGGGTTAATTTTTCACCCAGTTGGCCACTCTTAAAGTACTCTGCAGCCATACACGTGTCATGGTACAGCTGTAGAGAGCTTTCAGGGGGCCAAATGCATGACAAATGTCACTTCTGTCAGTGCCTATATGACATCCTCTAGCAATGAATTCGATAAATACACTCCCATGGAACCACTCTTCTTTCAGAAACAACCCCCCCAAACTTGCATCTATGAATAACAATATTACAGCAGTTTTCTTGAGCTGCCATTCAGGTTGTTCTCCAGAGGACTTGGTGCAACATGGGCACATTATAGGCCTTAGTCTTTCAGTACTGTCCATGTTGTACAAAATGCCAGCAGAGGTTTGTTTGGGGTGTACAGAGCTTATTCAGAGGTCTGACTGACTTTGGGTTTCCGTGCAGGTGTTACAGTCTGACAGTATCAATTGTATTGTATAATCTGAGTTTGTGGGTTTAAACAAAACGGTTTCTGACTTCAGCATATTAATTCAGAATGCAAGGTATGAGCACATAGGCATACATATGTAACAAATTGAAGCAAAAGAGAAAAGGAAGGTAATAGGATTAGAAATGTGTGTGTCCATATAGGAGCTATGAGAGTGGTTAGCAGCTTTTGGTTTTCTAAGTTAGTCACAGTATTAAGAAACATAGTCCTTTCTGCCTAAAAAATCATTGTGGCATCTTAATGAAAAATGTATTATGGCTAAAGTACAGAGTCAGCTTTCAGGAATGTCTGATTTAGTGGTCATTACATTACAGCCCGCTGTGTTTGCATGGAGACAAGCTGCGTGAAATGTAAAGTGTCTTGGAGGGTGAGGATGGGGTGCTCTTAAGAACTGTTTCTGCTATCCCATTCTTTCTGACAACTGACAATAAATAGATGCCTGAAATTTGCACTATTTAATGAAAACTCTACCTCTGGTAAGTATAAAGATACCTGATTGATCTATGTTGTGGTCTGGAGAACAAAACTAGGGAGATCTTGAGTCACATACATAGTAATTAAGCCTGTTTCTGCTCCTACTTATCTTCATTTTGTATACATGTGTATTTAGTCTCCTCCATGGCTGTTTGTTCCAAAGAGACTCTTCCAGGTTCTGACTTGGTTAACTATAGCCTTGCAGTAATCCATTTGGTGTACACCTGATGTTTCAGTTCCCAAAGCACTTCATAGCCTGCCTGAATAAAGGACATGTCAGTTGCAACTTGAGTGGTAATGTAAAACTAGTGATCTCTTGCTATCCAGCTTACAATTCTGATTTGAAAGTGGAAGGGAGCTCTGATTTCTTCTATTTTTAGAATTTCCTTCAGTGGCCATGATTAGTAGGCAGGAGGAGGAGAAGATCTGCAGTGTATTTCTGCAAGCAGGATCACAGGAAGGGGAAGATGGGTGTCCTTCTGTACTTCCCAGTGACTCATGATATCCTTAATATCCATAGTAAGCATAAATTAAAAATTGACTTGGAGATTTTATATTAAAAAAAAAAATCAAGTAGAGGTTTTTTCTTCTCAACAATTTGCACTTTCTGCTAAGCTGATGAGCCTTTTCTCTCTCCTCCCACTAATTTAACTCCTCTGCCTTTCTGGGTAGGGAAGTCCACTTTATCAGCTCTCTAATTATGCATTCATGAAACTACTAGTTCTTTTTTGGCTAAGTAATACCCATTATACTTTGCTTTATCTCAAAGAGCAAAATGCACGGCTCTTTCTTTTTTTTCTCTTTACTACATGGAGATTGAAACAGATGGCTTTTGAAATTACAAAATAAGTGTTACAGATCTATGATTTAATTAGATGCTAAACAAACAGGAGTGACAGGAAAAAGAAATGGTAGCTAAAACAATTGAGCTCTGACTTAACCACAAAACTGGGGGGGGGAGGGGGCAAGGAGGAAAGATAATTAGTAAGGCTACTGTAGTAATCCTCCCCCCCCCCCCCCCCCGTTTATGTAAAACCATACAAATATTTACTCATCTTTGTGGGACAAGGGAAGTGTTTGCAGCGTGAATAGTTTTTCCCCCCCATCCCTCACCCTTAAAAAGCTTTAGAAAATGGATGGAAGTGGATCAGTTTATTTTAGTCTAAACTGTTTCTCCTCTACTTACTTGGCACTTTCTTTTGTGTGTCACTGTGGGGTGACTTTCTTGGTGGGTTGTTTTTTTTTTGTTTGTTTTTCTCTCTTTCAGTCTCTCTGACTGTCAGTAAATAGTGCTATATTGATTAACTTGGTAACAAATTTTTGGCATGAAAATTGGTGGACAGTTTTTGTTTGTTTTAAGGATGGTGCTTAAATGGGTAACTTTATCTTTCAGAGCTCAGACTTTACACTGAGCAATATTTAACCCAGAAGACCATAGAGATTCACCTTGTACTTGTTGATTGTCTTCTACAAGAGTATTTTCTCCTCCTTGTGTGTTAAGAGCCCTTTCCATGAGATGACTTGTCTGCAAATTGCATGACAAATGGCATCTTCTTAATTCCCCATGGTTTCATAGTCCTTGTCTATTTCTCTAATGGGGGGAAAAGCATTTCTAAAGTAAGATCTCCTCAGCTGAGAACTACACAGTGGGAACATGGAATTGCCCCCCACCAGTTCCATGCCCAACAAACCCATCAAAGCAATTGGTATTATGATGAATTAAAAGAAATGTGATGTATGCAGAAAGGACCTCTTCATCTGGCTGTAGAAAGTAGATTTGATAATTAAGGCAGTATTCATTAAGCCAAGAACCATAGGAGTCTTTAAAGAAAGGTATGTGAAAGGCTTATTGCAAGTGAGACTTTTTCATTACCAGTCTTTGGCCACATTAGTATTAGTATTAATTTTTTTGGGCTAATTTAGCAAATAACATTACTCATTTAAATGAATTTTAATTTAACTGTATCCAAAGGTTATGAGAGATCACCTTAATTTGGCACCAGCAGTATACAGGTTCTCCTCTATCAGTGTGCTTTCTTTGTTTCATTCATTCCAATATCAGCTTTTGGTTTTTGGCCAGAGCCCTATCTGTATGATGACAACTAACAGACCTATTAGCTTTTAACCTTTCCAGTCTCCTTGGTAGTTTCTCAATCCTGCTTCTGCTTTCTTTTGGGGTATAGACTTAGTTCCACTCCTCCTCCCTACTTTTAGTTCTAGATGATGGAGTGAAGGATATTGGTGCTCAAAGTAGCAAGGTAAATTTGCATAGTTATTAAAGGGTTGTTGATTGTAGCCATGTTGGTCTAAGGACATAGGCAGGCAAAGTTCTTTGGATAAATGTGATATGTTTTATTAGACCAACAAAATAGTTGGAAAAATTGTTCTTTGCAAGCTTTCAGGCACAAACACCCTTCGATATGAAGAAGGGTGTTTGTGCCCAAAAGCTATCAGAGAAATTTTTTTTCCAACTATTTAGTGGGTATAATACAGATATTACATTTACCCAAAGAACCTTGCCTGCCAGTGTTACCTGAAGAGTCTTTGTAACGAGAAGTGTAAAGTTGTCATCCAGCGATAAAGATACTAATTTGACATTTTGCTCCTTCAGCTGTGGTTGATGGTCTCTTGAAATCTACCCTCTCCCTTGGAGTTGGAGCCATCCTGAAAGTAAGGGAGAGTAGGAGGCAGCACTGCGGGGAGAAGGATCAGGCAGTGGAGGGGCAGGCACAGGCAGTGGGGGCAAGGGACAGAGTTCTTCCCTTACCACCCACACCACTGTTTTCTCTGCCACAGCTCAGGGGTGGGGGGAGGATGCACAAATTTTAGGACAACTCTCCAATAATTACGTTCTATACATAGGAAATTATACATTTGTTATAATTGTCCATGTATACAATCTAATTATTGGGAGGTGTCATCTTAAATTTGCAGTCATTTTGGAGTCATGTAAATACAGGACTCTAATGGTCCCCAATCACTTGTGGCTCCAAGGTGTGATAGGTCTATACTGATTTAGTGTTAGTGTGTATGTGGCTGGGCAATCACGACTTAGCCAAGTGGTTGTTGTGGCAATTCTTCAGGCTGCTAAGTGGTGGAGAGCTCAGAGATACCAAGCAGGTTTTTGTAAGCTGATATTTTGAGGATGAATTGGCTATGAGAATAATATGGGACCTTAGAACTGGCAATCGTAATGCAATTGAATTTAGTGAAATAATGTCTTGGAATCTCACAAGAGCATTTAATAAAAATAGAGAGCAACTTTGCCATCTGCTGCTTGTTACTAATTAATCCAAGAGTTTTTATTATTGCCCATGGGTGAAAGCTATGACAAGATATCATGTAAAAGACGTACTGCATATTACAACTGCCATTCTTTCAAAGTACAGACAAAGCAATGCAAGCTTATGACTAATCTGCATTACCAGCAATTGGATATTGTACTGCAGTTGCATGTTTAGTATGCCTTATGGGGGAAGGACAGATGGACTTGGCTACTAAAGACTTGCAAAGAATGTGAATAGAAGTCTAGGTTTGTTCAGTCCAGCTACTTTGAGGAAACTTCTGAGTGTTTTGATGTTTTAATATGACTGCATTGCTTTACTTTCTGAGGTTTGCCAATATGTTGCAGAGAACACATACCCTGTTTGCACAAACAAGTTCTAAGCATGAATCTGATAGTACTTTATCTTGATTAGGTTAGCCCATCCCAAGGATGTTAAAAAGCACATAGGCATTACCAGATAAATCTGCAAGGAGGATTGGGCTATTTGGAGATGTCTTTTTTTAAAATGCGTTCTAACAGAAGAAAGCATATCAAAAGACAACCTACATAAATAGGTTTACATTTACAACTTAGATACCTGTGCCTGTGATGAAATACAAACCACAGAACATGTTGGTTCATGGAAAAGCTGTGCATTGTAGGAGGTCTTGGCATGGTTACAAACTGGACTTTGTTATATGCTCAAAAAAATCTGTATTTGTGGTAGCAGGGCATGAGGAGTAGATGCAACAGCAGCTGAAGCTTGAATTGGCTGCTGTTGATTGTTGTATGATGCTAATCTAATCACGCTGTGTAGCCCAATGTTGCACAGTATGTCCTGATTTCTTTTCAGTACTGTCTTTTTGTTTGTTTGTTTGTTTGTTTGTTTGTTTTTATATAATGTGTGATAAAAAATGCAATCGGGCAATTCTCTCAATCTATTTTGTAGTCATCTTCATTCATTTTCCAAAAACACTTAGGTATCTAAAGCTTACAGCTTCTGCAGCTGTTTTTTGTATGCTTTTATATAGCATTTTGATCACTTTAAACTATTTGCTTTCCTTTCTCCTGCTTGTTAACCTTTCACCCAAATAGGACATAGAAGCAATCAAGTGATGTAAGTTAATATCATGGGCCGGTGGTCCATAATTCATGTTGGAACATAAGGGATAGTCCTGTGAATTTCATGTTTGTGGAATTTTGCCAGAATTGTGCTTGAGGATTAAGCCTTTTTGTTGATGTCATCATTGGTTTTAGCAATGAAAAATCCAAGGCAACGACAACGTTCAGAATGAGCATATAAAACTAAACAATAGATTTGAATAGTTTCTTTCATCTCAATTTTGTATTAACTCAATCTCGGTATGTCCATTTTTTTTGCTATAAGCAATGCCTCTAACGGACTATGTGATAGAAGCATACATTTTAATTCAATGCCAAAATAAAATAGAGTTTGGATTAAAGATGAATATCAAAATCAATACTTTATTAAAAACCTTTACATTTAGGAATCTGAATGTGAAGCATGAATTCCATCCCAGAATTGAGGTCACTTCCACTTAAAGATATTCAGCCCAGTGCTGGACATACCTGGAGTCCTGTCTGTTGCATGAAATATGCTTATATAAACATTGGATCACTTTCAGATTGTAAACTTGGAGGTAACAGCATTGCACTGTCATTCCAGTTGCATTCATCAAAATATAGTTATTGTTTGTCAAGTTCTGTCACTTCTGAAAGTCCAATGGGAACTTCTCAAATTGTGCAAATCTTCACTACCATTAAAGTTCATGCTTTGCTGCCTGTACAAAGAAAAGTGATGAATGGAATGAAATCAGCTTACTGATAGCTAAAATGCTGTGAGTTTCTATGGTTGGTTGTTCTTAAGGAACAGATTTGCATTGCCTTTATTAAAGTTAATTCTAAACGTGCAGCCAAAATACCCATGGGAAAAGAATTATTTTCTGTTCCATCTTGAACAATCCATTAACCTACTTGAGGCAATGGGTTTGCATAGAAGTTAAAGAAGGCTTATGAGTTAGCTGAAAGAGCTGAAGCCAAGCTTGTTAGAAAAAGAACTAAGTACTTTTTAAAAAATGTGTGCAAATAGAACAAATTATATTCAGGAACATTAAGACCATGAAAAGTTGGGTTTGGTGGTTGTTGTTTTTTAATTGACATTGGTGTTCAGATTGAAAGTAGCTAACTTGTGTACTGCTCTTAAGATGTGAATATGTATAACACTTTTTGGAACTCTGTGAGATTTTTTTTGACTGTTTTTTGGTTTTTTTTTTTGCATCATGAATAAATTATCTGACTTTTTTTCAATGTCTTCCACCTGCACAAATATACTCAGTAGTGCTCTCTCTAGGAATGAACTATAATTTAATTCCTTTGTCTGTCTTTGACACATTACAAAATAAAGGTATGTGTAAATCTCTTTTGGAATATGAAAAGAAACGTTTCTCTTTACCTTCTGTGTCCAGTAATAAACTTGTATTCTTCATGTAGGTTTAAACTAGAAATATGATTAAAATAATAAATGTGGTAGGTCTGGAGTGTTGTAGCTGTGATGGTTCAGGAAATATGAGGCAAGAATTTTGGTGCCTGAAAGCTTGCCTAAATTGTCTCCCAGATAGACAGTTGATTCAGTGAAAGGTGTCATGAAAAATCCTTGCTTCAACAATAGCTCAGTACTCTTCAAGTTACTAAGTACTGGAAAATGGAAATCTTAATTTTTTTCTGATCCAAGTAAGATGTGTATGTTCCCACACCTTTGGTACTACTGAGCTCACAACTACTGAGTTGACTAAGGACAGCTGAAAACCAGGTGTATAAGTTTTTAATAGCAAGTCTTTGGTCTGTTTTCACATCACTCTACCCCTATATACAAATTAATTTATGCTAAGGTTTTTTATATTTTGGTTTAGTTCTTTTGGGTCTGGTCCTTCATAGGATAGATCTGTGCAGTACTCCTACTAGATTTGATTCTAGTTCAGGTGTACAGGAAGGTGCCCCAGGTATGTGGTGCATGTATTGTTTACAAGGTAAACCAGTAAGTAGTTTATCAGAAATGGCATCTCACAAAACCTTACTCTTGGCTCTTAGTTTTCATGGCAGAGACATTTTATAACATATGGCCTGTGATAGAGTGGTGGCAGAGGGGAGAAAGGCAGAAGCATTCCAATGTTTGGATGCCATTCAAATAAGAAAGCATCACAAAGACACAGTGATCCTGAGACATATTTCCTGGAATTTAAGAAGGCAGTATTAGCTCTCCTATAAAATATGGTCCTGTTATTACTGTCTCTTAGCAAGACTTCAAGCCCCTCCAATATCCTCATCTCCTCAGGAACTAACCCTTTTCCAGTAAGGGGGAGGGGGGCAGGGGGGTGGTGGTGGTGATGTTGTCATGGTCTAAATTTCAATTTTTGGAAATTTGAATTTAAACTGAATATTTCCAGCAGGACTCCAGAGTCAAGATTTTAAATTGCAAATCATAATGCTATTATGCAAGAAGAATGTTGCTTTATTAGGATAATACTTCTGATTTTAAGATCAGAAATCTCCCTAAGTTAAAAATCTTTCACATATTACTCTATGCAACAGCTGGAAAGATTACTTTCCAAACTATATTACAGTAGATTTTTGGAGGTTCACAAGAGCATGTTTTGAAATGGTCACTCTTAGTGCAGAGTAGTCATAAATAGTTACAAGCTGTTTCCTAGACAAGCAACCTTCTCGGCCAGCCTGCTTCTGGTGAGCACTTGGATTATACTGTATTTATTCAATTCTAAGACAAGGTGTTTTACCCCATTTAACATGGAAGGAGGGAAGGGCAGCACTAAAAATAGCCTGGTAAGTGTACAGGAGGAGAGGACAGAGTAGGAAGAGCACAGCCTTGGGGTTGGGATGAGCTTTCCAAGCCCTGGGGCTGCACTCCAAATGTGTACAGACTTTTTTTTTTTTTTTTTTAGGTTGACCTATTCCTGATAGAACTTGGTTCTCCTCCTGTAGGTACCCTAAGGTTCTCTGCTGTTTTAATTCAGTATTTCTGTGCCCAGCTGTTGGTCCTACTGGAACAAAAACTTGATAGAACTGACTTTCAGAACTCACTGCAGGATTTTTGCCTTTTACAACAACAGCATCAAAGTTTGTAACAAGATCACTTACTTTACTCCCAGAAATAACTGAGAGACTAGCTCAGTGGATGTGGCACACACTTCAGCTAGGGACAGAAGTTACATGCAAACCAGAAGTTTAAGTGATCTGAAATTGGTTTTAAAACTGTAACGGAACAGAAGTTGAGTGCACATAAACCACATTCAGCCATTTTGAAAGTTGTTTAAAATAAACTGGGTTGGATGTACTATGAGACTTAAACTCGTTTAACCTAAATTAGTTATGGAACTTCTGTCCCAGATCCCCTCTCAACTCGAGTTAACTCGCAGTCCTGCATTGTCCCAGCTGCCTGTGGAGGGTTCAGGATTGAGAGTGTGGTTGGGGGTAGAAAGGTAAGAAAGGTTTATTGACTTAACAAACACACAACTACGTGTAAATAACAAAACAAGGACCAACTATAATAATTCACGTTGGCAACTTATCGACAGTTCCCTCTGATGCCTGATGTATGACAAGTTTCTCTTCTGTGAAGCCCAGCGAAGTCGGGCATCCCCGATCAGCACTGTCTGAGGGGTACCGGGAAGCAAGGTTACCTCCAAGGTGCGCACATGCGTGGCCTCACACAATTTAACACAGTGCTGCGTGCTAACTTATTAACACCGTGCACCCACCCAGGGAGGAGCTGGGCTGTGGCATTGTGAGGCAGGGGCTAGGGGCAGGTGCAGTCTCTCCTCATTTCCAGAGTGCCTCCTCACTCCTGGGGGCGGGGGCTGGGGGCTGCCACCGGGAAACTGCTTCACCCCCCAGCCCTGAAGCCATGTGCCTCCTCACTCCCAGAGGGGAGGTGGGGGCTGGGGCTGGCGTGGGCTCTGCAAGTGCCAGGGAACTGTTTCACTCCCCATCCCCGAGGCCATGTGCCTCTTCACTCCTGGAGGGGAGGCAGGGTGGGGGCTGGGCTTTGCCAGCTCCGGGGAACTACTCCGCTCCCCAGCCCGGAGCAGGAACATGTGCAGAACTTGGCTTCCCCAGATCTCAGGTGCGCAGGGTAGAGCAGGATGTTGCAGAACCTGGGTCTGTATCAGAGGAAAAGGAGCAGGCACAAGGAATCATTCCTAACCATGATGTAGTTTGGGGGTGCTGGTTACAGCTGTGTTAGTCTAAGTACATAGGCAGACAAGGTGCTTTGGGTAAATTATATCACGTTTACCCAATGCACTGTCTAACCATGACATAAGATTTCTGCATCATGAATGGGGAGAACCCATTACTGGCTCTGGGGAACTGTTCCGCTCCACAGCCCCCAGTCTTGTGCTTGGAGGATTATTGCAAAATCCATTGCATGAGGATCCATTACATGAGGATTCTAGTCTATTAGGCTTAGCATAGTCCAGATCCAGGCTTAGCAAAAGGGGGAGGCGGGACCGAAGTAGCACGCTCACGGACCGAAGAGGTGCGTTCACGGATCGCTACACTTTAGAGGGAAAATTGCCAGGAAGGACCCTGGTATTCAGTCCTTGGGCTCCTTGAGATCCATGGGCCTACTGAATCCAGGCCAGCAGCTAATCTTAAATCAGGAGCTTCTTTTACAGAGCTGCATCTTCCTTCTAAATGATTTCCAGATGTGCCAGCCAATTTATAACTTCTGACCTAGGCTGATAACTTACAGCCATCCAGATTCTCCCACTGCAAACTTTCTTTAGGACTGACCAATAGCAGTACAAGCCTTGATAAGGTTAATTTTTACTACTCCATGGGGCCTACTACCACTTCTACAAGGCTTTGCTAAATTTACTAGGCCTCATACTACATACAAGGCCTCACTACTTCTTTGACTTCAATTAGGCTCTAATAACAACATGTATAGCTTAATATCTGAATAAATGACAGAAAAACACTTGGTCTAAGCTTCATAGAGCCTTCAGCGAGCACCTTTGTCACACAGACATAATTTTCAGCTGTCACACCCCAGCATGCCAGAATGCTTTGCAGCCCTGGGCTGTACTGTCCGCTCCAGCGGAGCATGGGTAGCTCCATCTCCAGTTGTCACAGAACTGAGATGCTAAAGCTCTGCTCCCTAGCTTGCTTCCTTCCAGTGCCTCTCAGCCTGGCAGGAATGGGGGGGGGGGGAGAGTGGGGCAGGGAAATGGGCCCCCAGGCCCTCCTAGCCCCCCCCTCCCCCCCTTAGAGGCATGACCTGGAGATAAATTGTCTGCGGGGTCTCCCCTCCCTGCGCTGCCAGCAGGTGGGAGCATATGTCCAGTGCCCAGTTAGGCTTGGACAGCCTCTGGGCTGGGTTTAGCAGCCTTTGGCAGTGTGGCCATGAGGGATGGTATGCATGAATGACCCCAGAGTTCTGGCTCAGGCCACTGCAGGCTCCTGCCCATCTTGGCCACCCAAGCACTGAACATCAATTCAGTTTATCATTTCAATCTATGAATCTTAAAAGAACCTGCAAAAATGTGAATCGATTCCACCTTGGGCTTCTTGAACCTCTGTACTTAGCCTTGAGGTTCAGTCAGAATCCTAGAAAATAAGCGTTGGAAGGGACCTCAGGAGGTCATGTAGTCCAACCCACTGCTTAAAGTCCAGCCCCATCCCCGACTAGATCATCCTAGCCAAGGCTTTGTCTAGCTGGGTGAATAAAGAAATCTAGCTTAGACTAACCAATGAATTGGTGATTAAGTCATTCCTAATGGAATATTCTATACTGGGGATAGAGGTGTGACATTTTTACACCACCAGTAAAAAGGCAGGTAGGGGTGGGGAGGGATAAGACATGCAGTATAAAGCACTTCCCTGTTGTCCCTCCCAGAGTTCTATATTGGATTCAAGGGAGTTACGTGGGGGAGGAATAAGTGGTAAAACTGCATTTGTGTAAATAATAATAGTGTGCTTGTTGCTTGTTTGCTGCTTATCCTGGGTAATTTTGTTGAAGGCAAGTAATTACGTGTTGTCCAACAACTTATGTAATGGATGCCTACTACTCTGGATCCTGGTATAATTTTACATTAGCCTATAAAAATGATCTAAGTTAACACCAATGTAAATGTCATGTACCCAGGCCCTGAGGCTCAAGTCCTGAGTCTGAAGTGGGGAGAAAGGTGATTTCAGCCTCTTTCTGTGTGTCCCACGAGTGCCTTTGGTATTGGGTATTGCCTCCTTGCAGTGGGTGAGTCTTCAGTTATTCATTAAATATTTTAGAAGGCATACTGTACAGCCTTCTCAGAAGACTGAGGATCTTCATTCCCTCAAAATTTTCCAAGCCGTATTCTGCTTTGCTCACTGCAACTATACAAGGAGATGGTACCAGCTCACAGCAGAGGCAGCTATATACTGTCCAGTTAGACAACCTGATCTCACATCCCAGAGGAGGATGGCACCTTCCTCTTCTGCTTTGTTTCTATATTTGCCGTCCACCAAACATTTCTGTTTGACTTCTACATCTATTGATCTCTATCTTCTGTGTTCTTCCTCAACCTTTAGGGCTATGCCACTTGGTGCTTAGAAAGCCATAACAGACTAATGACATAGTGGGACTGGATACAGTTACGTTCCACCTTGACATCCCTCTTTAGGAACCTCTTTTGTGAGTTGCAAATCCTTCAGGAGGTGCTAACTCTGCTACATCTCATGGCTAGAGAACACCTTTTTTGTCAGTAATAATTTTTTGGCTATAGCAATCAAGTCAGTCAGAGTAGGTGAACTATATGAATTTTTGTAGCAAGTCTGCTGTAAACATTTTTACAAGAAGTTCTTAATGAAGCCATGTAAAAAAAAACAAAAAAAAAAACACCCTCTTAGCTAAGGCTGTCTCAGATTTTTTCCATTTTGGTTGAACCACACATCTGGCTATCTTGCCTAACTCAAATATACATGAAGATGAGGTAGCTCTGTTCTCTGACTATTTGTTCCGTCTGTGCAGGAAGAAGTGGCTTGTGGGTGGCAAGGCCTTTAGGGACTTTACATTTTCATGTCATGTGCAAAGAGACTAAAATGTCAGGCAGCTTCTAGGCAAGCCTTTTTTTGCATTGGAAAACTGTGTAAGGATTATGCAATACCAAATGCACAACCCTTCTGGGTTCACCACACACAAACACGCCTACCTCATGCCCCACGTACCCAATGGCACCTGGAGTGGGATTTCTGGAATCAGATTTTCCTCAGTGAATAAAAGAGAGACCAAATTCACCTTTTTTACAATAATAACAAGTGGAAACGTTAGGGAAAAGTGTTCAAAATCATGTATGCATGCATGCATACAATTCCTCAGTAGTGAATAAGCTGTTAATAAACTTCGCGGTCCCTGATACTCCTCATATTCTAAGTCTGGCTAGCAGTAGTTTGAATCCAGCTTCCAGTCCTCTCTGGGCCCCAAGTCCGCACATATGACACGCCTGGTTTCTAAGATAGTGGGTTCCCCTTCTTGCTCTCAGTGGTTTACCGAATGTGGTCACTAGTCGCCACCATATCCCAACTGAGCTTGCTCAGGGAAGTTTTGCTGAGCTTCCCAGGATGGATGTATTTTTAAAAGTTCCCTTCTATAGTACAAGGGGGTAACACTTGTATAACTTTCTGTATTGGTCATAGCCAACATTAAATCTCCTCATATTCTTTTGACTTATTTTACTGGATCCCAGGCTATATCAGTTATCTCACAGAATGTGCTCTTAATAGACATTGCAGAATGGCAACTTGGCCATCTTCAGTTATTGCATTTTCCACTCCTGATGGCTCTTCATCACTGTCTCAAGGGATGATGACCACTTTGAGAGAGCCTGTTCTGGAGTCCCCATGTAAGTAGACCCCAAGCCTCATCATAATTTTGTTTGTGAAATGCATTCATTTTCCTCTTCACGCTGTTTCTGCTTAGATGCTATTTAATGGTGGCTGGTGATACATATTCAAGTGATCCTTTAAAAAAAAGAAGAAAAAAAGTACCATGAACTTTCCATTATTTCACATCTGTTTTAAAAAATTATCTTGAAATATTTACATTCTCCATTCCTCACCTGGCTCCCTCATCTTCCAGTCAATGTTAATAGACCATACAACAAAATGGTCATGGTATATTTATTTTATAATACTAAACTTTGTCTATTTCTTTTTTTAGTAGCTATTTTAAAAATTACCTATGTCAGTCAGTCATCCTTCCAATTAATAAAAATAGGTTTAAAGGCAATTGTGATAAGTATGTTGAATAGTTTCAGTTTATCAAGGCAGCTTTTTAAAGTGATCAGAGAGAATGATGAATGAATTGGAAAGTGCAATTCTGTTAAACAGGAATGAGTGATTTCCAATGGTTCAAAAGCAACTGAGCAAAACGCTAGTATGAAAATGTATTTAAACTCTTAGTGTAAAACCATGCTTGGAAGGAAAAAAATGCCACTAATGTCAGAATGTGTGATGTGGGCCCCTGCTACATGCACAGATAAGGGTGCATTTGGATCTCATGTGTGATCCACAAAACTGCCTCTTGCCACGTCATGCATGCCTGGCAGGAGGTATGGTTGTAGGATCATGCATTAGATCCCATCTTGCCTTACTGCTAGTGTAGGGGGAACCAATTCTGGGCTCTTTGGTATAGGTAAGAAGCAGGCTCCCAGCCATGGGGACCATGAGCAGCCAGGACCGAGAATCCCTGTGCCCAAGGGGGTGCTCAGTTCTGGCTATGCATGTGGCACAGCCAGGCCTGAGAGCTCCCTCATATAGCTGGGACTGAGAATCCCTGTGCCTATGTGGTACAGCTATAACTGAGAGCCCCCACAGTAGTGGGGCACTGCTGCAGTCTCCTAGCTGCAGGTGTGCATGGAGCACCCTGTGGCTGGGAAATTGCAATGGCTAGAAGATCATAGCAGCTGTGATCTCAGAGTAGCTACCTAGAGCACCCCTGCAGCTGAGAGATAGCACTGGTTGTGATCTTTCAGATCTGGGGTTCATTGTGATGTCTCAGCCACTGGGGAGCACAGCAGCTGCATTCTCCCAGCTGCAGGAGTGCCTACATGTGCAAATTAAAGCTGGATAGAAACTAGCTATAAAGTTATTACACATTTTCAGGCAATAACTTCATAGCTGGTTGGACCTTTTTAAGGCACGATATTTAATTTGCATGTGGCCAGTTTAAATTTATTGCACAATTAACAAGATAATTGCACACTGGATACAAGGTGGAGAGGTGGCCTGGAAGTCGGGAAGTACATATTACAATCCCAATTCTGACATGGCTTCTCTGTGACTGGGATCAGCCATAACATTTAACCATGTGTGCATGCGCATATGCACACAGGGTGGGGCAGGGGTAATGCAGTTAATGCAAGCTGTTCACCCTGGTCAGTACACTCCTATTCTAGTGTAGAGGCGTAAAACCACTGTAACTGTTCCAGAGTATCAGATGTAAACCACTAATTTTTTTTAAGTATTTTCATTGCCTTTCAGTCTAGTAGAGTCTTAGGACCTTGATTTCTTAATCTCTCTTTCTTATTTTCCACCAGCAGTGTCATCAGCTCATAAGTCCCATTACATTTAGTGGGAGCTATAGATGGTTAGTAATGAAGTAGATAGAGAGACAAGTGGTAATCTGTGTTCTTTAGATACTATGGTATAAAGTAGGTTGTTGCTTCCAAGAGGTCATGTCTCTGAGCCTCCCCTGCCCTACCTAATTGTGAAGCCTATAAAAGAAGTTACCCATGCTGATTCAAAGTCCAGATAAGAGTTTTGCATATACAGGCAGTCCTCAGACTTATGATGCAATTGATTCCTGAAAACCGTGTCTTAAGTTGAAACATCATAATTCAGAACCAATTTTCCCATGGGAACACTGTTATAAATGGGGGATTGGTTCCTTTAGAATGCTGAATATGGCTGAGTCCATCTGTTAAATCTGTTGCAGTGGAAGGGAAGGGGCATGGGGGGGGGGGACGGGGACAGATCAAGGCCCCCCGTGGTGAGGGAGAGACTGGGGCTGGGGCAAGTTGCTCATTTAGTGACTCCCACTGCTCATCTGGGTGGACATGGGGGGGGGGGTGGGGGGGCTGCCTGTGGAGCTGCAGCTCCATCCCACACCCACCCTGCCCCGGTTTGAGCGGCAGGAGGGCATGGAGGGGAGAGGGGGAAGACTTGTGCCTCCAGATCAGGGTGGGCAGCAGGGCAGGATGGGCACTGGAGCAGAAAATGTGGAGGGCATGCCCACCCCGCCCCAATCCAGGGGCACACGCCCTCCCCATGCCCTGCCATTGCTCTCCCAGCCAGGGCAGGGTGGGCGTGGGACGGCGCTACAGTTCATCCGGGAGGCAGGGGTGGCTCCTGCCACTGTATGCCACTCGTCCGGAGGCAGCTCAGTGGCCCCGTCCCACGCCCACCCCACCCTGGTGGGGTGAGCGGCGGGAGGGCATAGCTCCTGCTCCCAGCCCAGCTTGGTGTAGCCCCAGCCCTGGCCGCCCTGCACAATCCAGATCCAGGGGCACAAGCCTCTTTTCCCCACCCTCATCCTCCTGGACAAGCAGTGGGAGCCACCAAATGAGCAATATGCCACAGCCCCAGCCCCTCCCTCACTGCAGGGTGATTTGATCTAACCCCTTCCCTTCCCCACCCCCCCTTCCACCACACCAGACTTACCAGCTGGACACAGCTGTATTCATAGATGTTACAGTTGGAAGGGACCTCAATAGATCATTGAGTCCGACCCCCTGCATAGGCAGGAAAGAGTGCTGGGTCTAGGTGACCCGAGCTAGATGCACATCCAACCTCCTCTTGAAGACCCCCAGGGTAGGGGTGAGCACCACCTCCCTTGGGAGCCCGTTCCAGACCTTGGCCACTCGAACTGTGAAGAAGTTCTTCCTAATGTCCAATCTAAATCTGCTCTCTGCTAGCTTGTGGCCATTATTTCTTGTAACCCCCAGGGGTGCCTTGGTGAATAAAACCTCACCAATTCCCTTCTGTGCCCCCATGATGAACTTATAGGCAGCCACAAGGTTGCCTCTCAACCTTCTCTTGCGGAGGCTGAAAAGGTCCAGGTTCTCTAGTCCCTCCTTGTAGAGCTTGGTCTGCAAGCCCTTAACCATATGAGTGGCCCTTCTCTGGACCCTCTCCAGGTTATCTGCATCCCTCTTGAAGTGCAGTGCCCAGAATTGCACGCAGTACTCCAACTGCATATTGAGTGTCATAAAGTGGAAACCCGCGTCAGAAGGTCAAAACTGGGTGTCAATTTATAAATGTCTTAAGTGCTGTTTGTTGTCGCTCGGTCTTAAGTCAAGGACTGCCTGTAATCTAAGATATGGTTGTACATGGTTATTTTTTGTCCTCCATATGCAATGACCTTTAATAAACCACAGTATTGAAGGTAAATAAATTTTCTGCCACACTTCAAGATCTTTACCTTCAATTCTTTAAAACAGCCTTTTTCCAAAGGGTTTTTTTTAGGTCTGCAATAATGTTAAAAAAAAAATAAAAAGGGGGTAAACTTTTTTTTTTAAATAAGTACAATTTTTAGTTAATACCTGCAAAGCCTTTCCTGGGCTTCACTTTACTTTGTACTTGCTATTTGTATCCTATTATGGATTATAAGCTTTTTGAGGGTAGATATCTTTTATAGTAATCATCTTGTGCATTACTCCTTATATACTTTACTCTTACAGACAGGTGGCATGGGTACAACCTTAACAGATTGTGCTACCAGCCTATAATAACTGTATATGGTTCTGTTGTCCTGACAAACCAATGACTGCATTTCTGTTGCAAAAGCATCAAGAAACTCTAATTGGAGCTTGGGGCCAGATAGCACACTTTCAATGTGTGTAGTAAGGTGGTGTCTTTCTCAGTCTATGGTCTTAGTACATGACAAGAGGCAATAGTGGCTGGAAGAGAAGCAAAAAGAATGGGAAAAGGGCCAGGTAGTAGAATTATTTGGTATATTATGTAGTCTTGGCAATCTGTTTGTCTGTGTTCATTTGTCAGTTGGTTTAAGCAACATGACAAAAGTGAGGATGTGTAATGACCAGCAGGAGTTCTGTATAATGACCAATAGACTTGTACGAACCTGTACACAGACTAGGCAGAATAGGAACCCAATAGATATATGATCTATAACAGATGCTAGGTAATGAAGCCCAGGGATTTTTATACCTACAGATACAAACTTTTGCCCATAGGTGATTATGATGGATAACTAGTTATCCAGTAGTAAAATGTCTCACAATATGGATTTTCATATTTAAATGAAGTTGGGGACCAAAAATCCTTAATACAGATCAACGCTGTCTGTTTTTTCTGTTTTATGTGGATAGCTGGTCACAGATGTACTGGTTCAGTTAGAAGGAAGCATTTGTGTGCAAAGTAAAAACCCTAGCAAAACAAATGTATGTGGTGGTAATTAGATGTAATTGTTTTGTCTTTCAGCTGAAATGGTCTGACTTTAGTGTCACTATGTGAAGGGTATTTTTTATATGGGTTTTTAAAGAGGTAGTAGGAAAGAGTGGGTTTTCCAAAAGCAGTAAAACAGTTTGTTTAGAGCAGTACAACAAAAATACAGAAGTGATAGCTATACCGTTACTAATAGCTGGGTTGAATCATTCTTTTCCTCTCTAATGGCATGCATAATTGCTCTAGGTTTTCAGGCGTCCTTCACCCGCACTTATTTAGATTAGTGACTGATGCATTTCCATGGAAACCAGCATCAGGGAAAAAAAATCTGTTGGTACAGCATGCAACTGAAAGAATACAGGGTTCTGATTCTGAACCTACAACTTGTGTAAAATAGACTTCTTGGCTGCTGTGGTGGTTTTTTGTTTTGAGTTTTTTTTTATCTCTAAAAGTAAGAATTACTTTCAGCATCACTATGGATTAAAACATTAGAAGCTCTTTTTTTTTTTTCCTTCTTCCTTTTTTAAAATCCTATGCTTTTGGAAGGTCACAACTTTGTTTTTCTGTACAGAAATAGTAAATTTTGAAATAAGTTAAATGTCCAGGACTGTTTGGTCTTTTTCTGGGGATGCAGAAGCACAAAAAGATTAAGTTGGATGGTTACACCTAGGCTAGCAACTATGGCTGAAAACTCAAGATCCAAGAAGCGAGTTCATTTTGGAGGTATTGTGTAAAACTTTAATGAAGAATGGTTGTGTTTTGTTTGATCCTTGCATTATAAAAAAATCTGACAAATGTAGACAAATACTTGGAAAATGATTCTGTATTTTAAAACTTTATACTGTGGTGTATTGTTCTTGTGATTGTTTTGTATGTTCTTACTGTGCAGTACTTAACCTATATTTTTTTTATAAAAACTGAAGTGATTTATTTTAACTTTTAATCTTTTTTCCTAAAGTTTATAAATGTAACTGGAGTGCCCTAGCTTAGGGTTTGGAAATGTATGGAAAGTTTTAGGGGTCTTTTTTTTTTCTTCTTCTTTCTCCATGCTAGGATATTTGGCAGCAGAATTTTAAAAGAAACTGCCATCTAAAATGCATACAATTAGAAGAATATTTATCTGCTGCACTTTTTTAAAATTTAGAAATAGAATCACTGTTTCCTAAACCCAACCAGCCTCTGTTAGATTGGAATCTAGTCCAATTTTCCCCCTAAACTTATCAGTGTACTCTTATTAACCAGTTGTCAAGTTAAAATTTCAGGGATTGCTTTTGTTTGCTTGCATGTACATCTGTATATTGCTTGACTGGTATAAAAAGAACAAACTTTCATCCCTTTGGGGGAAAATAATCCATCAGGATAAAGAATTTATATAGTACAGTACAGTGGCTCAGGTACTGCAGGCAGACTTTGTACTACATCAAGAATAGTTTGTTTCTAAAAACAGAATGCTTGCACTTAATACTTTGTCCTATATAAGTTCACAGAGTGGTGTTCTGTTCAGTTCTGTTAATTGCTTCTTCTGGTTAATTTACACTAGTCACAAATTTTAATTTTAACTTGCAAGTTAGCCTGTGGCAGTGCAGACAAACATTTTTGCCAAGTACTGTTTCATATTTCTAATGCCTTTTAAAATATGCCTCAAGTTATTTCACTCTAAACATTGCTCTATATAGGTACACATAGTATCATCAACTGTGAAACCCCAGCCTTAAGTACAAAAGTACAAATGGCCGGATAGGGGTGAGGAAAAGGCAGGTTGTGTTAAGGCTCAAGTTTTGAGTCTATTCGTTAGATTTCATTGTTACGTGGAGGGTACGTCTACATGTTCATTAATGTGCCATAGTTACTGCACAGTAAGTTTTTAATACTTGCATAACCCAGTACTAAATCAATGCACAGTACTAATTGTGCAGTAGTGTTTAGTGCATGACTTTTTAATTAGGCTAACTGAGCAGTAGCCTAATACTACTGCTCAGTCACATATTAGCATGGGCTTTGCTGTGCATGCTACTGCACAGTAGAATTGGGCTACTGCACACTTACCATCTCATATAGACGCACGCAATGTCCTCTGATTTTTTTTAAATGTAGGCTCTTGTTTTAAACTTGAGTTTAAGTGCATCAACAGCATCTCTTTTCATATCAGGATGTCCTAAAAATGCTGATAATAGTCTTCGTATGTATATATGTGTGTTCGAGATCCAAATTTGCAAATATTTTTGCTATTCAGTGGTATTTAGTTTTAGGTTATGAACTTCCCTTTATTTTCAGTGGATGTGGGTGCTGTTACTTTGTTGTTCCTTCTTTATTTTGTTTCATCGGCCTCTGCCTTTCTAGCTTCCCTGTCTTTACAGTATACTGCAGCACTGGACTTCTGAGTTCTCTGCTTGGCTGACCTAGTAGAAAGTATTAAAAATCCTCTCCAGGTTTTGCATTCTCATACACTGTGCACTCAAGGGCATGTCTGGTGAGGGAATAATAGAGTGCATAGTTTGAACTGATCACTGGCTCTGATTACAGCAGAAAACTGAAGCAAAATATTGGTGTTTGACTGGAGGTTGGGTAGTGAAGAAGCGTTGGGAGAGGCTTTGATTCACCTCCACCTTTCTTATCTATTCATAATAAGTGGCACCATTCTTCTTTATGGTTTGGAATATTTTGAAAATGTTAATTTCCACTTATGAGAATTCAGCATACAGGCTACTTACTAATCCCAAAATAACTAATGAAGAGTGAAGCTGCCACAGGAAAACCTGTCTAGAGACAGGAAACATTTCTATTGTTAATAATGGTGTTAAAAGAATCTGTAACAATTAGCCTTGATGATAGCTATGGTGCATGTAGATCCCTTCTCTAAACCTGGAATAACTTTTAAGGTCCCTTCACTGACCCAAGGAAGTGAAACATCTCAGGGCAGGCTTTTGCTAAATATTAATTATATGCACAATTTCACTTTTAAAACAAAAACCAGTTGGAAAGAACAGTTCCACAGAATCTTTTTTTTTTTTTTTTTTTCTTGTGTACACACACATGGGCTTGGATAGCAATGTTTATTTTTCAAATGGTGATGCTAAAAAATGTTATCTAGTCCTTTTAAGTATAGTAGTTGAAAGAAAGAAATTGGACTTGGAAATTGGAATGAGACTGTATGCCAAGTTTTCATTGCAGAATTAGAATCTTTTGTAAACAAGGTTTATAAAATGGCACCACTGCACTTATTAGTTTACATTGAGGAAGGAAACGTGTAAGCAGATAATAGGATGACTGTATTTTGGACAGAATTTGAAAGATCCTGTTTTATTAGCTGCTTTTTATCTCTGCTTTCCTCATGGCAACTTCAGCTGAAAGGGGGCAAGTGGCACTTGTCTTTGTCATTCCCTAAACATGTTTAACAGGCATGTTCTACAGTGGTACAGCTGGCACATACCACTTTTCTGGTGATAGAATATATTAATTCCATTCTTTGTACACTTCTGTTGGCTTGGTGCCTGAAATCCCAGTATTTAACTCCTCTTGAAAAACAGCAGCTACAACAAACTTAAAGTAGAAATGACCATTAGGAAAAACAGCTTTCAATCTGTGAGTTAATTTGATATTGGATGTTCTTTGTTTTCGTTACATAACACCAGTAAAAAAAATTACAAAGAATATGATTAAAAATAAAAATATGCTGAAAAAATGCTTTATTATTCCTGAATCCTGAAAAGACTTGACCATATTTGAATTACTGTTCCTTATTGGAGAGGGAAGTAAAAGGGTGAATTGTGCAAATAGACATGTGTTTATTGAAAACGCACTTATTGAAGTCTTTTTGGAAATGTGCATAACCTTAAGAAACTATGTAAGGATTTGCAGGATCAGGATTTAGCATTCACTGTAAGGAAGGAGGAATAAAATATTACTTTCTGAACAATAAAAAGTCTTGTGACTGCTCAAGATGTGTTCTTTTATCTATTTTGCTTGACTTAGTGCTTTTGATATCTAAAAGTACTCGTGTGAATAGCTTTAAGCTTTAAGTTAATAGTGGTGTAGCCTGAGACTGTTCTGGAACAGCTGCAGAAAGTAATTGTGAACTCTTGTACCAAAAACCTGTTCCAAAGATCTGGAGCAACATACCATGCGAGGTAGGAATCTGGAACACTAGCCAGTTGCTCAAGACGCCTGATATTTGTGACAATTGGTTCAACAAGCAAGCTAGAGATCAAGACTTGCTTTTCAGAATATAACTCTCTTAAAAGTGAATAAACTTCATCAAGTTACAGCAGTAATTATGGACTGAACAGAAAGTGAAAACTGAGTCGAGTATGTTTCATAGATTTTGTTTCTTATGTTATTGCTATGGCTGGATTAGAAATTTTAAGGAAATTGTATTTGCATATTTTTTTGTGGTTCTCTTCCCCCCCCCCGCCCCTTTGGACCTGATCCTGTAAAGTGAAAGACTCAGAAAAGAACGAAATAATACAAATCGATCACTTTTCCCCACATAATGCCTAAAGCATGATTACTAGCCCTAGCCAATACCTGTCACTTCATGGACAAGGGAGCCTGTCATATTCCATAAAGACTAAAAAATCTTCAGTCAAAGAGGGAGGACAACTTTTAGTTGCTTTCCTCAGATGGGAACCACTGATTCAGTCTTATCTGGATTGCATCAAGATCATCTTGCCTTTCCCCTGGAGGAATCCGCCTCTGACAGAGTAATGTGATTTATCATGTTCGATGGGTCAATGGATGCAAAAATGTTTTGTTAGTCTATTAGTGATGCTCCAACCCATGTCTCCTGCCTATCTGGCTGCCTCATAAACATGATGAATGAGAGAACTGTTTAGTCACCCATCTTGCAGAAACCTCCAGAAGACAGACCTCAGAAAAGAGAAGAAAGTGCCCAATATCCTCTAGTAGTACTCAAGGAAAGTTCTTAGTTGTCCAGACGTACACATGACTTAACCTGCTGTGGTTTGTAAATGAATCAAAACTAGTTTCCTGAAGAAGGGGAAGGCACCTCGGAGACTTGTTCCAACTCCATTTGCATCGCTGCATTAAAAAATATATTTTTTTGTTGTAATAAGTAAAGTCGAACAAGTGATGTTTGAGTTTTAAAATAAGACCAAGTAGAAATAAAAAGGTATAAGAAGCATGAAGTTCGCATGTGGGGTAGATTTAACAATCAGTTTTGCAATTTTTCTTTTGAAACATTAGAGAAGAAGCAAAGACTAGCAACAGTTGCTTAAATAAAATACTAAGCAGATACTTTAATATAATTGAAAGCAAGGAGAGCCAACACCATGATAACAGCAAACTGCTTTTGTCCCAGGAGTAAGACATGAATAGCCACCATCCTGTACCTTCCTTCATATGTGATGACTCTCTACATTAGTCTACTTTATATACTCCAATTTATTATAAGTGAAAGTATATCTTATGACACTTTGCGAGTCAATTCACACACTCTTCCTCCTCATAATCATATAAGATGTGGAATTGCCCTATCATCAGCCTTTTTATTTTAAATATCAAAATTCTACAAGAAACAGGGAATTGCTGCTCCTGCAAGTAGTTGTCCTTCAAGCATGTGATGTCTATTTTAAAAGAGAAATAATGCATTTGAAGGGTTTTTTTCTACCTAACAAGCTGACTGTATGCTGCAAGAGCTCCAGAACACTGAACACTAATTCCTTCATTAAAAACAAAATAAAATCCCTAATCCAGAATTAAACAATGGTTGTGGGGTTTGGTTTTTTTAATTTCCTTATTTTGATACACATACTTTGTCCTGGTAATTTTGTAGTGAATCTTATGCCTCCAAGACTAGAAATAATGCTATTTTCGTCAAATTTTAGAAGCAAAGATATGGGTTGGTTTTTTGTTTTCTTCTCTCCTAATATGAACCATCACTTTGCATTGTCCCTAACAGCAGATTTCTGTTCTCAGTTGTATTAATGTAAACATATATTTAATCTGTATAAACTAGTTGGACTCTTTCTTGTGAAGTTTGCCTTTTAAAACTGATTAACAATTAACTGACTTTCTTTTTTGTGTCTCCAAAAGTTTACCAATAACTATAAGTGGCAAAGGGAAATACTGGCCCTGTCTAAATATCATACAATTGCAAGGCATGGTACTCCAGTAATTAAACACAATTGGTTCCTTTTCAAAACAATGAGGAAACAAGGTATGGTCAGATCTTTGGATGTTTCAAGCCAAATCTAATCTCTCATTTTGTATAACAGGTCCGGAAAGAGTGATTTCTGCCTGGTTGCTATGGCAGTTGCCTAAAATGTGGCAGAAATCCAAGGCGGCAAGGATTTTGGTAGCATCTTTCATTGGCCCAACTGAACAGATGGGAGAACTGTTGGGCAAGCGGTGCCCTTCCTTAGGAAAAATTCAAAGTAAAACAGGGTCTTGGATTTAGGGTACTTCGGCTGTAAAAGACCCAACCACCAGGACAGTGAGTGTTCTGTAGTTTCTAGGAAACTTTCTCAGGTCCAAACAAAAAATAAAACTGTTAAAACCAGTTTCCAGGAAAAAGTCTATTTGTTATGATTCTGCATTTTATGATGCAAAAAGCTTAATGAAAAATTCCTGGCCAGCTCTACTTCAGAGTTTTTAATTTTTTTTCCTGGTACAGCTGTAAGGACATAGTGCTTCTTTTATAGATGTAGCTTTTTTTTTTTTTCCTAGTATAAAGGTTGAGTAGGTTTAGTGAGCAAAATACCAGTGTAAGTGCTTTGCTGATGCTAAAACTTGCATCTACAATAGGGTTCTCTTCACTATAGAACATTTATTTTATTTTTTGGTGGGGAGGGGTAAATCATCCCAAACCAAAATGTTGATTTTAGTAAAGTTTTCTTTTGTAAGGCTGTTCAAAAAATCAACAACTAGGTTGGGGACCTGAGAGGCATCACTTTGGCTTCTACCATTCTTGCATTTCTCCTTCCTAAGTCCTCTTGTAAGACTAGTGCCTCTGCTTCTGAGAGACTTGAGAATGTCACTAAATTGGTTCAGTTGTTATGCTGTCTATAGAAGTAGTATACAGGGAGTATAATTTTTTTTTTTTTTTTTTTTTTTTTTTTTTTTTTGGTAAGAAGTTTGAAAAAAAAGAGATTCCTTCTTCCCTCCCCCACTTTCTACTATAGTATAGTTTCGGCTCAACTTTAGGCAAGACTCCTAAAATAGATGAACATGCTTGCTACAAAATAAATATCCACATTTTTGGCTACAAGCTGATGTACATATTGCTGCTAACAGGTGCTCAATTTAATAAGATCCATAGGGGGCCTAATTGTTTGGTGTACATTCCTGACTTTTTTTTTTATAACTGCATGTCAACTCTCTTGAAAGGAAGCCTCCAAAAGAAGGTTTTATTTTGGCAATAGGAACAGTGGGTGCCTTCAACATCTAACCATTGGTCACCTGTTCTTTGATAAATCTGAACATGCTGCCCTTTCGGAAATTGACTCACAGCAAGGGTGTCTGCAATTAAATGTCTTGCCTATGAAAAATTCTACAATACAAATCGATATGAAAATTGAAAATATGCTTATCATTGGCAGTCGATTGCTACTGGATTTGTTGTGACCAACTTATTAACCATCATGTATTGTGCTTCATGATTCTGTCTGTATACCATTGGGGACCATTTGAAAAAACCTGTGCATGCTATAGGGATCTGTTGTGTTCACTGTAAATTAGCCTAGTACAGAATTTCCCTAGCATGATAACCGTTTCTTTAAATAAATTGAATAGAATATTACATGACTTTTGTCTTCATCATCATTAGCCAATTTTTGAACTTTTAAAAATATCTGATGTTCTGCATTGTTCTTGTAATATCACAAGTGAGAAATGTAATTGCCTAGTATTTTCTTTCTTTATTCATCACATGCACGTGTTTACCACTCTAAACTCTGCCCACAACACTGGCAAGCACTCTGACAACACATCCAATCAAAGATCAGCCCATAGCAGTTTCCTAGGTAACCGAAACACAGCTGCTGAAATGCGTTGCAAAAAGCAGAAAAAGAAATAAAATGAAATAAAGGGAGGTCCAGCAAGATATTTTTTCCTATTTTAATCTATAAAATTTAAAATGCTTAAAGAATCTATTAGATGTAATAAGGCCAGTCTGGTTGGTATTGTCTGCCATTTGTGATGTTATAGGGACTTCTTAGTTATCTCATAAGGGTCAGAATGTTACCTAAATACATTTAGGTACTTAACCCCCATGTTTAATTCGGTGGGAATTGGGTACCTAAATATCTTTTGACATTCTGGAGGATCAAAGTTTGTTCCTTGTTCTCTAGGCCAGAAGTGCTGGTATTGAAAGCCTGTTGCTCTTAAACTATGGTGACTGCTGAGAGAGGCAGCTTTGGTTACTACTCAAGTTAGGATTGTAAGAAATTGCATCCATCAGCTGGAGGGGATGACAGTAGGGCTGTGCAAAATTTCACCAACAGTTTCATTTTGATGCTGTTTTGACTCTCTTCAAGCTTGAAACAGCAAAATTGAAACGAAATGTAGAGTTTCGAAATGGCCTCAAAACAAAACGAGACAAGTCGAAACGTTTAGAGTTTCAAAGCTCAAGCTGGGCTTGCCTGCAGAGAAATGGAAACTAAAGTGAGAGGAAGGGGAGGGAAGGAGAGCGTGCTCTCATTGACAGTCACTGGCCAGCTACACAATCATCCTTCCCTGAGGTGCCTTCCAATCCCAGAGCTCTGGGGAGGGATGGAAAAACAGCAAAGAAGGCAGCGTTGTTTGAACTGCCCTGCTTTCTGCCTTGGTGTCAGTTTGAGTGAGGGCGCACCTTGCACGCACACTCTCTCTGTTTCTGTCACCCACCCATGTCATGAGTTTTGCCTGTCAGCAACTAGAGGTGCAGGGCCCCAAAAGCCCCTGCACCTATCTCCCCAACAGCTGGCAGGCTTCATGACCTCAGCAGGAGATGGCATGCCTGCAGTTTTGACCCTGCTGTGCCTTAACACATACATGTGACATGAGTTTTTTTGCTTTCAAGCCTTTGAGGTACAGTTTCCCTAAAACCCCTGCACCTATCTCCTTGAAACTTTGCAGGCTTCATGCCCTCAGAAGGGGCTACCATTCCCACACGTTTCATCCAAATCAGGCCAGAAATGGCAATGTTATAGGCTGTTTTGAGCTTTCCCATTATAGCCTATGGGTGAAACATCAAAACAGTGAAACTGTTAGCCACTGTGTTCCTGGCAAAACAGTGAAACAAAATGGAACAGCACTTTCGAATCGAAGTGAAACGGGGCCGGTCAAAACAACGCTGGTCGAAACAGAATGGTGCCATTTCACACAGCCCTAGATGACAGTATCTTATTATAAGGGGCAAAAAAATCTAAGTTCCTGCAGCTTCCAAGTTATTGCCTATCTTTCTGTGAACATACCAGATAAGTAGTATCATACTTCTATTTAAATGTGTATATAGTCTTATCACAGATGTATTCAGCAATAAAATATTCTCTCTAACAATACTGAGCCAAATCCATTTAATATATTTTATACTACTTGAAGAGTGTAATTTAATATATTCCTGGTAAAAAAATCCATTGGCTTCAGTGGACAATAGATTAGGCAAAACTTGCCATTTTATTCCTATAAAGACTCTGTTGTCCTCACCTTGTATTATTGACCCACCCTGCAAAATGGTAATAAATGAACCATCTGCTGTTTCTCCATGAGCTGACTTTGTCTGATAAGTACAGCTTTGTGTTGTTTACACATTACTGGCATTTGAGTCCATATTTTCTTACTAAATTTCCTAGTGCCTTCATATAATTAAGACTGGATTAACATGATCAGCCTCTCTCTTGTGTGGTTTCTTCTTTCTCTCAGGTCCTTTCCAAGGTAAAAAATAAAAAAAAGTGTGTGTGATGTGTATACTCATTAGTTTCTAATATGTACATAGTTTCAAAGTTGGTAGGGTTGAAAGGGACCTGAGCAGATCATCAAGTCCAACCCCCTGCCATGGGCAGGAAAGGATGCTGGGGTCAAATGACCCTGGCTAGGTGATTGTCTAGCCTCCTTTTGAAGACCCCCAGGGTAGGAGTGAGCACCACTTCCCTTGGAAGTTGGTTCCAGCTCCTAGCCACTCTGACTGTGAACTAGTGCCTCCTGATATCTACCCTGAATCTACTGTCCGTCAACTTATGGCTGTTATTCCTTGTTACTCCCAGCAGTGCTCAGGGGAACAGGGACTCTCCCATTTCCTGCTGGTCTTCCTTGGCCAGTTATAGAGGGCCACCAGATCCCCTCTCAGCCTTCTCTTCTGAAGGCTGAACATGTTCAGGTCCCGTAGCCTCTCCTTATAGGGCCTGCCCTGCTGCCCCCTGATCATGCGAGTGGCCCTTCTCTGAACCCTCTCCATGTGGTCCACATCCCTCCTGAAGTGCGGTGCCCAGAACTGGATGCAGTACTCCAACTGCAGCCTGACCAGTGTCATATGGAGGGGGAGGATCACCTCCTTGGAGCTGCTTGTGATGCATCTGTGGATGCATGACGAGGTGTGGTTAGCCTTCCTGACTGCGTCCCCAAATTGGCGGTCCATGTTCATTTTGGAGTCAATAGTGATTCCAAGATCCTGTTCTGCCTCTGTGCTGACAAGAATGGAGTTCCCCAGCCTGGAGGTATGCTGCTGGTTCTTTCTCCCCAGGTACCTTGCACTTGTCAGTATTGAATCCCATCTTATTCTCATCTGCCCACCTCTGTAACCTGTCCAGATCCAATTGCAGCCTGTCCCTCCCTTCTAGCATGCCCACTTCTCCCCACATCTTAGTGTCATCTGTGGATTTGAACAAGGTGCTTTTCACCCTCTCATCCAAGTTGCTGATGAAGATGTTGAATAGCACAGGCCCGTGGACCAAGCCCTGGGGGACCCCACTGCCCCCACATCCCTCCAGGTCAAAAATGACCCATCCACCATCACTCTGTGCGACCCTCCAGCCAATTGGTGACCCATGTGTATATGTTTGTCAAAGAGGCTCTTAAAATGCATCTCACACTTTAAACAGAAAGTGGGGAGGGTTATGCTTTTGTCCTTTTTTTTTTCTTGTGGGTGATTACAGCTGATCCAGATAAAGAAAAGTATCTTCTGCACAGATAGAGGGCTATACTCTTGTGGTAGATGCCCTATGCTTCAAGAGCAGAGCTATCTTAACATAATCCTAATAAGGTCCTAGAGTTTAGGCAACAAGATGTATGTATGTCCTATAGTCAGGCCATTGGGTTTTTTTTGTTTTGTTTGTTTGTTTGTTTGTTGTTTTGGGGTTTTTTTACAATCTTGTTTGTGATCTTCAGGGATCCTGGTTTTCTCTGTTTTAAAAATTGCAGATTCTCAGATAATAATCACAAGTTCTTTGTTTTTAACCACCCCTTCCACCCTCATTTTTCCATGATTAACATAACGTAAACACCACTATATGTCTAGTGGAGTATGTATGTATGTATGTGCATATATATCAGTTGAACAGAATTTTTTTTTTTTTTTATTGATACATTTATATTTTTTAGCAATTGGGAAGCCTACCAGTGCCTCGATTTACTATAATAAAATAAATTCTAAATACCTATAAATTTTAGCAGTAGATTTTTCTTTTTTTTTTTTTTTTTTTTATCGGGGAAAATCAGAGCTCCCCCTGCCCACTTCGCTCACCAGGATGTGGGTCCAGCTGTCATTTTACCCCCACCCCCCATGCTGTGTGGCCCTGAGCAGCCCTGATATGCTGGTGCCCCTCACTCTCCACCCACAACCCCCTGGACTCTGCTGGTGCCCCTCGCTTCTCATCCACAGCCTCCCAGCCCTGCTGGAGGGGGCCCCCAGCTTCCAGGGCTATGGGGCCAGGGACCCAGGTCCACAGCCCCAGGCCTCCCACAGCAGCACCCAAGCCCTGGCTGCCACCTGTGGGATGTGGCAGGTGCTGCAGCGGAACAGAGCTTCTCGACTTTCCCTCCCCCATGGGCAGCATAGGCAGAGCAGAGTCCATCTGGGGGGAGCAGGGTCAGGGGCAGGCTGCCTGCTGTGGGCTCAAGTGTGGGGGCAGCTCCCCGCTGCTGCATGCAGCTTAGATGGGGCATGGGGGGTATGTGCTCCTCAGATTTCTGCATGAGGTGGGTGCAGGTTGCAGCCTTGGTTCTCCTCCCTTCTGCCCTCTTCCCCAGGGCCTCTGGGGCCCAGTGGGTGGGACCCTGTGCAGCAGGGCAGAGTGAGGCAAGGTGTTGCCGCTGTGAGCCCCACATCACCATTGCGAGTGATGCCCTCCATGCCACCATCCATTTTGCCACTCCCACTGCTGCAGGGAGGGCAGAGGGGCACCTTACCATGGCAGTGTGGGGCTCCGAGTGGCAGCAATGGTATCAACCATTGCCAGCCTGCTCTGTCCTGCCATGCCAGGTCCTACCCGCTGGGCTGCGGAGGCCCTAAAGGGAGGGCAGCAAGGTAGGGAGTCCAAGCTTGCAGCAGGCAGCCCACATTTGCCCTGCACACAAATCTGGGGGGCACATGCCCCCCTGGGAGTGCACACATCAGCAGGGAGTTGGTTCTCCTTCTCTTCCCCCACCCTATGGATGAGCTGCCCATGGCTGTGTCCTGCTCCCTGCCTGGGCCCTACAGCCATGCATTACAGGCCCAGACCCCAAGCCCCACGCACCACCAGGCTGGGCAACACCCCTAGCCCTGTCTAGCTTCCTCCCTCCTTCACTATGGGGGCCTCAATTCTCCCCCATCCATCAGAGTTACCTGCAGGAGCTGTATGCATGTGCACACATGCACATTGTGCCCCCTGCCTGACCATCTTCCTTCCACTACCCATGGCCCCTTGCAGGCTGGAACTCTGCCAGATTGCAAGGGGGGACCCACTGCTTCCCAGGTTTTTCTCTTTTAAAGGAGAAAATCTGGGGTTTACCACATTTTACCATGGATCCCTGATGATCTTCAACTTGAATAGTGTTTTGTAGATACGAGTTACATTTTTTTCATGTGATCTGGCCTCTGAAAGCACTCTACATCTGTGTCATAACCCACATGCACGGTTGCAGGGTGCTTTTAAAATGGATGATTGTGTGACAAATGTAACCCTTTTTAGAGTGCCTTTCTTTATTACCTGATTTGAAGTACAGCACCTTAAGGAACTTCTATACAGTTCCCTGTAAGGGTCAAGTGTTATGTCCTTTGTCTGCTACAGGGAGGAATCAAAGTCTCCTCCCCCTGCAGCGAGGGAGGGAGAGAGCTGATGTGCTCCCTGCTTGCCTGGAAGCAGCTGGCTCAGAGACCCAGCTGGCATTCATTATCTCATGGAGGGGTGGTGGGGAGGACTCGGACTGTGCTCCCTCCCTGCCAGTGCTTAGGGACACTCCTGTTTTGGGGGTGGAGGGTCACATTTGGAGCACTCCCACCCATAGGCAATGACTTCTTTGCCGGAGGGGGGCCTAAGATGCACCTCCCCACCATCCCCCCTGGTGGCACAGCTAGAGCAGAGCCAAGTGGAGTCTATGGTAGGGTGGGGGCAGAGGCAGGCTGCCTACTATGGGCATATTGCTGGCACTTGAGTATATATTATCTTGCTAGTTTTCCTAGTACTTCCATGTAACTGAGTAGGATCAGATAGGACAGATACTTGTGGAATTCCACAGGTGATGGATTTGGTTTTTAGAAAGTACATTTTCATAGTTCCTGAAGAGGAGTTGAATAATTCTGAACATGTTCCCTGGATTCCTGCCATCTCTCCAGAGCAAGATATATGTATTACATGATAAACAAACAGTGCTGAACAAATAGTGCTGAATGCTTTGGAGAGGTCCAGAAGTAGGGTGATGAATGTCCATCTTCCATCTACTGACAGCAGGAAATAATCAGTTATTGTTACCAAATTTGTTACTATCCCAAGTTGATCTCAATCTAGAACAACTATTCTGAACAAATACTTATTGTGCAAATATATCTATGTTTTTTGTGTCACTTTGGCCCATGTAGGAATGGAGAAGAAGCTGCATTGATTTGTTCCATTTGTATTATGGTAACTCCCCAGAAACCGCTCTCTTCATGGACTATTTGTTTTGTTTTTCCTGGCTAATAGGTTAGACTGGATTCTGAATAGGGATTATGAAATGGGATTACTAAAGAGCTGAAGGGTTTATCCATAAACCCAGGAAATTTTGCTTCCTGTCTCAGAATCCAAGAATAATTAAGTCTAAATATTTCCCTGCAGAATCCAGAGTACTCTGTGAATTGGAGAGGCACAGATTTAAAACAAAAGATTCCTGGCTTTACATGTAGTTGGTAGCTGAACAATGCTATCTGTCTTGCTGCCTTTCTCCTTTTCTCCCACCCACTTCAGATACGTTAATAGAACTGAAATATCACGCTGTAGAAAATAGTATCTTGCAGTAGAAGCATCTGGCTCCTTACAAGACTCAACTAATAGCTTTCAGAGCCCTGAAATTGTGCTTTGTCCTGTTCTTTGCTCCATGCCCCACCCACCCCTCCTGCTCTGGTGGGGGTTTTTTTGTTTTGGTTTGGGGAATTTTTTTTAAAGTTGACCTATTGCAGAGTCTAGAAATCTATCACCAACTGTAAATAGGGAATAGGTCCAGGTGTAAGTATGTCTTTGACTCGACCTTAAGGTATATCTTCATGGTACTAAAAGAAATCTGTGCAGCAGCTGTATTTGGTCATTTTAGTGTTGTTCTTTGTATGCAAGTCTTCCAAGTCACAGTAGGTCACTATCTTCATAAGCAATCTAGTGATCTGGGTAGGCAGAATTTTTATAAAACTCTTTACATTTCTTACAATAGCATTGTCTTCACCTGTTCAGATGCTTTAATGGTATTTAGTTAAAGCTTCTTTATTTTTACATGATGCTTAAAGAAAACCTGATTAGAGAGTATTTTCTAAGCTTAAGCATGTTTAATGATCACGGATATCAAGAAGACCTATTTTTTTTTTTTTTCTGAAATGGGAATAGTCTAATGCAGCATTTTCCAAAGTGCAGTGTGACCCTCCCCCCTCTCTCCAGGGGAGCCCCAAAAGGTTCCAGGAGGGAGGAGGGCATGTTTGAATCATACTGGTAAATGCCCCCGACTTCAGACCCACCCACTGCTAAGTGAAATTGGAATTGGAGGACGCATTGGCAGTATCTGAAGTAGAGGAACAGCTTTACTGCAATGAGGTGCAAACTCACAAAGTGGGGAAGTGCTGGTCTACTAGATAACACATGGGACTGTAGGCTGTATTCTGGGCCCTGCCACTGATTTTCTGTGACTTTGGGCAAGTATTAGCCTTGCATACTTTAAAGGGAAATAGTATTTACCATCATTTTTGCAGGAATGTTGGAAAAATTAATGCTAAAAGGGTATTCTGAGTTCCTTGTAGTAAAGACCCTCTGGAAGTGCCAAACATCAACATGCATTTTATTGTTTTTGTATATATTTTTCAGAGGCCCATCACAATAGGTCACCATCTTTGATTCCTTGCTTAGGATGTGTAGTCAGGTAGGAATTCCTATAGCCCAAAGCTCTGAGAAAATAGGAACAGAACAGCTACAGGAACTGCCTTGTAAGGCTCTAGTTGCCCATGTCTTTCTAACTGGTCAGCAAAAATGCTTCCTTCGGTTTCAGATTCTGCTGTCCCAGCACTGCTGTGCGTTCACTTTTATTTGATAGCTGTTGAGATTTTTGCTGGATAAAGTATGACTGTAACTCTTCCATTACTTACCAATAATGCCCGTGTTTTGTATGGGGGGGATGCAGAAACAATATGCAGTGGTAGGACAACCTGTGATTGAGACCTTCCAGTTTTCTGTCCTCCCTCTTATTACTCCTGCTCAAGAGTCTTTCTTTCCATCTTCCCCCTCCCTTCTATTTTCAGGATAACACTCAACTTTTCAGCTTTAAGAAATTTCCCTGGTCCACACAAGTGATATTTTATGGCATGTGGGAGATATGCCATAAAAAACGCCATTGGTCTTGCGTGTTTTTTTTCCTTTTTTTTAACACAAGTATCTCCTAAGCTGCAGCATGGCTGACTTTTCTCAAATGCCATTTTGACAGATATAGCCCCATCCTTCATTCCTTTATGTCTCTCTGTATGCCAAGAAGGTGTTTTTTTAATATAGAAGAGGCATAGGTTCCATAACAGTATTGTTTTTTCTTGTGAGACTTGCTTGGCAGTGATAGTTGTAAGGTAGCAGAAGTGCAGGGAGCATGTTCCTTTCTTTCCTTTGCCTCCATTTTCTTTCTGTTTGGTTATCCTGCTAAGGGTTTTGACACACACATACATTATAGCTCTGGAATAACAAGAATTCCTATTTTACCTTTTTATGTATTTGTAACTATAAAGGGTTTGGATTATTTTTTTTCTCAGACTAAAATTTGAGATTAGGACTGGTTAGGGTTTCTAGTTGATAATGGGGAGAGCATTGTCCAGGAATTCACAAAACATTAGTTGAATCAGAAGAAATTTTTCTAAAAGATGCACTAGATAGAAAAAATACTGGTGATTCTGTATTTTCTATGCACACGTATTGATGTCACAAAATTTAATATGTAATACTTTTTTTTTTTCAACTGCAAAATCAGTGTTTCTCCCACCTAAAATATGTAAGACCATACCAATACTAGTTGAAGTACTCCCAAAGATTCATATTGATATATATTGGAAAATTAAATCTGCTTTCCAATTGTAAATAAGAACTTGAATATTTTTCCTCCTATAAGTATAAATGAATTATTTAAAGCCTTTGTTTTGTTTTTATTTTAAATCTCCATCTTTTTGCACAGAAACTCGAGCAGATAGAACAAAGAAATTGTTCAGACACTACACAGTTGGATCATATGACAGCTTTGATGCTTCAAGGTAAGATGTCTTCCTTTTTGGTTAGCAATGTTTTGATTATAAAAGATTTGTTTTATTCTTGAAAACAGGCTCTAAATCTTGGTTTTGTAAATACTGTATTATATTAGTATATTTTTGTAAGGGCTGGGCCTTTGAAGCTCAGGCAAAATAATTGAGTCTACTAGTGCTGCAGTTATTCTAAATAAAAAAGAAGTTAAAGCTCTGTTTTGCAAGGTGCTGAGTGTTCCCACCTGCCACTGCAGTCAGAAGGTAGTTTGAGTTGTTCAGCATTTCACAAGACCGAGCCTTTAAAGAGTCTCCTCCACAGTTTAAATAAAGTATCTGATGACAAGTTCATAAGCCCTGATTTAGGGAGTCACAAAGGATATTTTCCTATTTCAGTTTATTTTAGTGGTGCTACTCAACTGTAAACAATTTTTTCATCTACTAAGTAAAGACTGGTTTGTATTTAGACTTTATGCTTACTCTTTCTATAGCATCCATGCTGCCAAAGGTGTTAACCCTGACCTTAGGTAGCTTCTGGCAGGGAGGGTGATCTTTGTAACATGGGAACTCAGTTATCTTTTACCATCTCCTTGGGAAACTTATGGTGATGTACTGGAAAGATTTAAATGTTCCCCTTATATGAATGTCCTCCATTCTGTCCTGGCTTTCTAACTAACCAGAAAAAACATATTACCTAGGCAGATTAAAAGTTTTGAAGTGCTGCAACTCAGTGAAGATGTTGATTCATGCAGCACACTTTGCATAAAATATTTGCTAATAACCTGACACACATTTTCATAGTGTGATTACCCATTTCATCTTTGTCCTGAAAGTTTGTGCGTATTTGCATTTCATATAAACACTCCTAAAAGTAAGTGCTGTACATTTTAAATCTTTTTAATAAAGTAGTTCATGACCAAGATTTCACCCTTCCTGTTCCTCAGTTGACGTGATCTATTTAAATAGTGGGGGTTCACTGCATGTGGGAGTAGACATACATGGGCACATATGAAAGTGCACACAAGTCTGCACTTTCAAATGCTTTGGAGCTATAAACAGCGGAGGTCCAATTTTATGGACTGACTGCCTTTACCCCAGCGAAAGTATACTACAGCCAGGGGGCAAAGGCTACAGAGAACTACCTTTTTATGAACAACCCAGATACGGAGACCAGGATGTTACTTTATCACTGCACAAGCATAATATAGCCTAGTTAAGCTTTTATCATCTGCATCCTGTATACTACATAAAGAGCAGCAATGACTGTTCTTTAAAACTAGTTAATATTTAATATAATGTCAAATGAAAGGGAGATCCAGGGGTGGTTGTGGTGTGTGGGTTGTTTTGCTTGTTTGTTCATTTGTTTTGTCATTTTTTGGGTGGAGGGGATGGAGATCAACTGGTTGTCTATTATTCTGTAATCCTGTGTTAATGATAGGGCTATTTCAGTTCTATGGGATGGAGTCGGTCTGCCAAAGTAAGAAGTTGTAGTTGCCTAGATGTGAGCATTTTATTTCAGAGATGCAGACTAGAGCTAGTGGCTCCTGACAATGTTTTTCACTGAAAAACAGCTCATTTGAACTGATTTCTATAAGGAGGTCATGGTATTTTGCTTACCCTCTCTTTAAGGATCTCAACATCCTGTATGAATTGGAGCAAAATGCACCCCCTCCCCACCCTAAATAGCTGATAGTCTAATGTTGAGTGCATTGTGAGAGACTCAAAGGCTAGGGACAGACATTACACAGAAACTGGTTTAAACCTGTAACAGAACAGATGTTCAGTGCACATAAAGCTGGGCTGGTAGGTCTCTGCTCAACAGCAGAGTTTGCCGCCCTCCCCGCTCCCTGGCTGGAGCTCTGAAGCTCCCAGTAGAGACTGCAGATACAGCAGGATCTGCCTGGCTTCACCCTGCCCTAGCCCCATCCCCCTCACTGCTTGCTGCTCAAGCAGGGATTTCCCCTCCCACATCTCCCACAGCACAGATCCCAGCCCCACAGACCCTAGGCACGTGGTATGCTAGCTAATGCTGAGAGGTGTCTGTGTGTGTGTGTCTCTCCAATTTCACAGGGACAGCCAGATAGCACAGTGACAGCTTAGGGCCATTTGGAGCTAATCAACAGGTCAGCCAGTATGCTGTTTAAGAAGAGTTTGAAGTAATGGAGCCTATTATTTTGCTGATGAAGTGATAATCACTGTCAGTCTCCTGCTGGCTTTCTGGCCTGTCAGTTTGCTTCAGTTAGGGATATTGAAAAACTCCATATCATCAGTGGATGCATGCACTGCACACCCATCCTTTCCGCGCCTCCCATTGTCTCAGAGTGCTAGCAGGGGTCTGGCAACACTCCTGCCCCTTGAGCAGCCAGCAGGGAAAAGCCTGGGACCATTCAGGCAGACCTCCCTAATCAGAGAGTCCTGCGGGAGCCTCGCCACGCCCCTCAGCTCAGCACTGCAGAAGGAAGAGAGGGCTGCCCTAGTGCCCTCTGGCTTCTAGCCTGAGCCACTGCAGACATGTGCCTCAATTTCCTCAGTCCAGAGAGAATGTCTGTCCAGTTACAAACCAGTTCAGCCTAGCCAGGTTAGACTAACCTGCAAAGATTGAATCAATGCAGGCTCAGGCTTTTTGAATGTCTGTCCATAGCCAAAATCAAGTCCCTGACCTTGGTCCCTCATATTCTAGGGTGAGTTGCTGAACCGTTGAAGTATTTGCTAGTATGGTGCGAGTCTTCTCTCAGTCTCATTCTTTGAGGGTGAGGCAAGGGTTATGGAAAACTTTGAGAGGTCTTGAATCAATCATGATGTGGATTAGGATAATTTTAATCATAATTTTTTTCTAGTATGGGAAAACAATTTTGCACCCATCCTGAATGCCTGTTTTGTCGAGTAAAAGGGAAAGTTTTTTTATAACTAAGTAATGAAAAGATAGGCCAAATTCTGTTAAGATAAATGCACCGATTTGGATTTATTTTTTTTCAAGTGGAATTTACCTAACAGTTATTGGTTAAAATGTCAGATTTGATCTGTTAGCACAACACAATGAGGGAATGAAGTGAACATAGCTTCCCAGGTTCATATAGTTTAATTCTCTTAGCATATTTAAAGCAAGACATTGTCCATCATCTCTCAGGCCCATTTAGGAATAAATATTGGAGTACTTATGCAACAGTCTTTTAAATAGTAACACAATTTATTTGAAAATTTACAAAATTGTTGATGAGTAGTTCATGGTGATGTGTCTAATACTGGAGTCAAATTTGACTTTGTTTGCTTCTGCCAATACAAGACATTGTATTCTTATCTAATTACTTCAGGCCATTGAGGGGATTCTGGGCCAGGGGTTCACATATCATCATGGATTGCTGATTTTTAATGCCTGAATTTACTTTTTTGTGGGTGGGGCAGAGGAGAGGAATAAGTTGTACTATATAAGCTTCTTGGACAGCCAGTATATGGAACAAAAATTAATTCCGAGTAATAACTGGCGGGCAGAAACCTCAGATTACCAAGCTAGACCTACCACAGGTAATGACAACCTGGGTATAAAACAAACTAAAGATAATAGAGCTAACAGGGAACCACAGTAAATCTTATTGAACAGACACGGAAGGACTCTCCTAACAGAACAAATGTTGAGGTGACAACACTTTCTCTATATTAATATAAGCATGTTATAGAAAGACTGTACAACAAATTTATTTAAAATGAACTGACTGGGGCCTCATCTCAATTTTTTTGCAACTACAACTTTCTGAGCGGAAATGACTCTTTAAATCCCTATGGCTGCATCCAGGCGAGCACAGCCATACCACAGACGCATCTGTGGCATCGCATAACATACATTCATACATTCACCTGTTCTCCACAATGCAAGGTAGGAATGTGGGGGATTTTTTTGGGGGGTGTGGGGGTTGGCCCCAGGAAACTCCTTCCCCCCCCCCCCAAAAAAAAAAAAAAGGGTGGAGCAGCGCATGTGAGTGCAGCATGCATTACCCAAAACTAGAGCCTGGATGGCTGGAGCCATGCTCCGGTTGCCAACCAAGCTCTGAGCAGCAGGATCACTACTGCTGCAGCCTCAGGAGGCCTCCAGGCCCCAGGTACGGCTGCAGTCCCAGTGCTGGCCCCAGCCCCCTCTACCCAATCCAGGGTAACCTGCCATGCACCAGAGGGCATGTGACACAGGCGTTCCCTGGAGACAAGTAGCAGTGGCACAAAGTGTACCACTCCTTGTCCCCAGGGACAAAAAAATGTGCATGCTCATTGGACACAGCCTGCGTGTGCAAATCAGGTATTTGGGATAAATGGTACCTGCAGCCTGTGGGATACACTTGTAGAGGCACAAACACCAGCAGCACAAATTTGTGCTGCTGCTTTGCGCTCCATTGCATGCCCCTGCACATGTGCTTTGGCCTGCAGGAACTTCTCCTGGGTAGGTGAGGCTGTAGCCGGCATCAGTATTACCTCATGTCCTGGTGCAGCAGGGGTGCAGATCTGGCAGCCAGAGCATTGCTCCGGATGGCCAGCCCTCTGTTTGTTCCAGTGCACATTACTGACACGTGCTCTGTGGCACTTGTTTCCTTAAAGTTTTTTTGTTATCAGGATTTCCCAGTAGCAAATGTTGCCACTGCACTGCAAATCTGCAGTGCAGCACATGTTTTCACATTCCCTATGTGTAATATGTGGCACAACAAAGCAGTTTGCTGCACCACAAACTGCGTGCCCCTGCACATGGGGACCTACCATATAGGTGCAAAAGGAGAGCCCAGATTTTAAAATGTGACCTGTAACATAGACATCATGTATAAAGGCCCAGTAGGATTGGCTCTTAAATTAGGAGGGTTCTATAGAGAAAAGAACTGTCAAAAGAAGCAAGATGTAGGACTTTACAAATACAGTCTTTTTTGCTGCTTGCAAAAAAACAAAAGAAGTGCTTTACTGGAAAAAGCAGCGTATTTAGTTCCACGCAGCTCTGCATTTGTATAGATTTGGTGATTTGGTGGGACTGTTTGATTCAGCTATTGGTTAAAAGGGCTAAAATGCCCCACTGACGTGCCCTAGATTCAGATGTTGGGTGAGCCAGGTGTTACTACCGTGCCACCTCTTCTGGGTATGCTGCGGACTTGGCACAGGAGCATCCAAAGTAAAGCTCTGGTTTGTTTGTTTGGGGTTTTTTAGCTTTTTAACATCTGCAAGCAGGCTAACAATACAATATACCATTGACTGCAGAAGCCTTGTTTCTGACACACAATTTCCCAATTTTCACCTTTATTTTGATTACTTGCACTGACCAAAAAAAGTTATTTCACAACTGGGAGAGCATAATGTATTAATAAGGGGCATAGCTTGCTTTGTTTTATATCCCATACATTAAGTGAGTACTTCTCTTTAAACAGTAGCTACATTAGGAGACATGTGGACTGTTATGATTATGTTTTAGAGGACAGGATTGAACCCAGAGCACTGAGAAGACTGATCCCAGTCAGAGGTGACTGGGTATTGCAGGCATCTTAAATGCTGAAATGCTTTCAATAACTTAAATGCTGTTCTGTGGGGTGTGGAAATCACCCTTCACTTTTTGCTGTAGCAGACCAAAAAAGGCACTGAGTAAAAAGGAGTTTAGTACTAATTTAGCAGCCCATGTTAATCGTTTGATTCGCATGCACCAAAAACCAAGTATGCTGCATTTTCTCATTTTAGGAAAAGGTTCAGCTTGAATAAAGCATGCACTTACTTGTGAGCCATTAAACCCATTTCAGCTATGCACGGGAGGTTGGTTATCCATTACGTAGTCATGGATTCACAGTTTAAAAGGTATAGGGTATAAGCTAAGAAACATGAAAGAAGGCCATGTCAACCTTCTACCCAAAACAAATCTCAATTTCACTTGTCATATTTTGCAAGTTATATAATGAAGTAGGTGTACCACACTTCCCTTGCTGTAATGATGGATACCAGAAGAGCCACAGTGTCTATAACTTATGCTAAGTATCAGGAATGCGGAATATTATGGAGTTTACTTGATAGCACTCTAGGTGTCTGGACAGTCGTCATGATGGCTGTCTTTATGTTACCTTGCACCCTGTGGCTACTATGTTTAGAGTTTTTTATCAGTGATTTCTGGAACTACTCAGTAAATTACATATGATGTGAAGCTGCTTCTAATTCAAAAAAGTAGCTTTGTTTCTTCCAGCCTTTGTAAATCACCATAGTAAAATTAACATAGATGCAATGACCAAACTAAGTTAGTTGCAATCAGATCATTTTCAGCTCACTTACTAAGTTGTTGTGTTCAATTTACCTGCATCACTTTCCATCAAATTTAATTCTGACAGATGGACAGAGAAGATTAGAGGTAAGGGAAAAGAGTTGCACTATTGCAATCAAAAGTAACTGGGTGAGCATAGAATTGTAGATGTCATTGGTCAATGGGAATAAACACCCATGTTCCAAACATGCTGAGCAAGGTGAAGCCTGGGGAAGTTCAGGAAATGGATCAAATATCTGCCCCTCCTCCCCTTCCCCAACTTGGTAGGACCAGACACATGGGTAGCACCCACATCCAAGTGTGCTAGGGTAGAAGCATTTCTTTTAAAAAGTGTGGGGGTGGGGGTGGTGCTAGATGGGACTTCAGGAGGTCATCTAGTCCAACTCCTTGCTCAAAGCATGATCCTTCTTCTTTAAGCCAGATCTCATCCAAAGTATTGTGTAACTGGGCCTTAACCTTCCAAGCACAGCGATTCCACAACCTCTCTAAGGAATCTGTTCCAATTCTTAACCACCGTCGTAGTTAGGAAGTTCTTCCTAATATCTAACCTAAAGTTTCCTTTTTTGCACTTTGAAACTTGTTACTTCTTGTCCTGTTTTTTGATTAGATAGAGGATAGTCTATCACAGGGTGGGCAATTATTTTGGCTGGAGACCCACTTAATGAGTTTTGGTTAGCTGTTGAGGGCCACAAGGGTAGCCCTGCCCCCTGGTCACCATCTTGGGGTTGGAAGTTCTGCCTCTAACCCCTGACCTTTGCCACCAGAAGTCCCTCCCCTTACCCCTGGAAAGTATTCCTTTTAGGAGTGGGAGTTTGCCATCTTGGAACCAAAAAAACTGCAACTTGTATACTAAAAGTCAAACATCTGCTATAATGTATTTTAATTTTAACTACAAAATTTTTTGTCATGATGTGTTTTCATACTGTATATAGAGATGATTGCATAATAGCTCAAAAATAAAGTCTTACCCTTATATCTTGTGTGTGGGGTGTGGTTGGGGGTGGATGTGTGTAGTTTGTGAGGGGGTGTGGCTGTGTGTGGGGGGGCATAGGGTATTTTGGGGGGTATATGTAGGGGGGTGTGGGGGCAGGGTATGGGTGTGAGGGAGGATGGGGGAGTGTGGGATCCCTCACACAGTCCCCTCCCTATGGTGCACAGCTCTTGCCACCAGTGGTAGCAGCAGGCAGTGGGTGATCATGGTGCTTGTGTCCCATGCAGTCACTGCCACCTGGCAGTGCACAGTTCTGGCCAGCACTGTATGTGGTGGCAAGGAGCACAGTTAGGCTGGCCCTCCTCTATTGCATGGGGCTCCCCAAAGTGCACATGCAGCTCCTGGCACTCATGCACCATTGGGGGAAACCCCACAAAATGGACTGGCTGCCTTCCCTGTCCCCTACCATGCAAGTCCCAGGTATCTGCTGGGAAGCAGAGAGCTGTGCTCCCCTCTACTTCCAGTGGAGTCCTGAGATCTGCAAGGCAGGGGGTGGGGAAGGCAGCTGTCTCCATTATGTGGGGTGTCCCCTGCTGGCATGCGAGTGCCAGGAGCTATAAGTGCACTGTGCAGTAGAGACACGCTTGCCTCACTGCGCTCCTTGCCACCACATGCAGCGCTGGCTGGAGCTGTGTACAGTAAGGCGGCAGCACCTGCACAGGCCATGAGTGCCATGAGCACCTGCTGGTGGTGGTAGGGGCTATGTACCATGGGGGGGGATTGTGTGGAAGGTCCCCAGACACCCACACCCTGCCCACTTGAGCTCCATGCTCCTACCACCCCCACCCCATGCTCCATACCCCCACCCAGCTGAAGCTTCCACTCCCCCTACCACTTCCTTACCTACTGCCTGGAGTGAGTGCTGCAGCAGGGAGATGAGAAGGAACTGCTGGACACTGGGGAAGCCAAGTAGGCCCCCAGTGGCTGTAGCAGTGGTGGCAGCAGCATCACCCAGCAGCTGCAGGTTGGCTGGGCTGGGCTTTTCTGCACACAAGGGTGGGAGCAAGGTGTATGGGCTAGGTGGGTTACAATTAATTGGTGGGTGCCCATGGGCCAGATGAAATTGCCTGGTGGGCTAGATGTGGCCCATAGGCTGTATTTTGCCTGCCCCTAGTCTATTACCACCTTCTCTAACTCTTTTTACAGCAACCTATATACAAACCACTTGGTATTTGAACTCTGTTATCACATAACCCATCAATCCTTTCTGTTCCAAACTAAATAATCCCAGTTGTTCCTGCTTTCCTTTCTATAATCCAAATGTACTTAATTTTCATAGTTTTTGTTAGACTCTTTCCAATTTCATTGTTTCTATGTCTTTGAAGTGTGGTGGGCAAAATTCTTTTCTGACCCTAAATGTGGCAATCAGCCTGACCCTCAGCAGTAGGGCAAGACCCTCTAGCCAGGAACTTCCAGATTTAGGTCCCAGCAGGAGTCCCTGTGCCCTGCTGCCGCTTGCCCAGCTGGTTTGGGGGGGCACAATGTAGGCGCTACTCACTCTGGGCAGAGTGGGGCAAGTGGCAGAAGGGCACAGCCCCTCCTCCCAGTGCTGCTGCACCTGCATTCTGCCCTGGCTGGGCAAACGGCGGCAGTGCCTGCATCCCACGCCCCCTTGTCTTTGGCACACCCCAGTCAAAATCCCCAGCTTTGGCTACTGCCAGCACCCAATGCTACTGAGGAATGCTTAAATAAAACCCTGATGCATGTAGCATCAAATAGGGAAAAAATTATCCACTCTAAACCTGTTTGGCAGCAATTTCAAGCCCCAAGATCAAGTGTCTACCCCTCCTTGCTTCTCTGAAATTCACAAAAACATCTTTTTCTCTCTCTCTCTCTTTTTTTCTCTGCCGCTGCAGTCCTCAAGTGCCACGAGAATCCTCCACGGGTGCCAAAGTGCCTGGCCCCTGTGCTAGAAGGAATGTGATCACTCCACTCCTCCTGCCCAGAACCAGGTGCCCCAGCATACTGCAGATAAATGGTACCCACAGCTGCTCCCTGCCCCAGCCACCTCTGTTCTGCCATGCACATGCAGATGGGTGGACAAGGGGCCACACTTTTCTGTTCAGCTCCCCCACAATATAACTGACTTCCAATCCTGGGTTTGTTTTATCTTCTTAATCCATAGTTGCTATGATACAGGAAAGTAGTAGTTGTGAACTGCTTAGTTCAGCTACAGCCAAAGGAGCTAAGCAACAATGAACATGCAGCAGAACAAAGCTGCTGTTCTAAAGGCCTGGGACTACAGTAATTCAGCATGGAGGGCTAGCTGCCTTTTGTCTCTAAATCCTTCCTACCATTTTGCTAATGGAAAGGAGAAAAATGTAGGAGGTATGAAGGGACCAGGGAAGAAGAAGTTTAAGTAATCCATAATCCCCTACATAGTCAGAATTTTTCTCCCTACATGTGAAACTGTAGCCAAATCTCTCAAAACTGTTGCAGACGTTGAGCATCCTGGGAAATTAGGTGTTTAGAGAGAAACTGTTTATAAAAGGTGGAAGCAAAGTCTCTTGTAGTACAGTTTTGATATAGGGAGTACTGTATATGTATTTACCAAAACAGAGAAATGAGTGAAGGCTCAAAGTGTGAAACAAAATATATATCCAATACTGGGCAGAGATCTTAAGCAATTTTTTTCCTCTACATTTTATGTAGAGGGACAGCTTTATTCATTTTGCATTAAGGAGTAGCTGGATACAATACATAAATTAATTCAGAGCAAGAAGTGGAACTTGAGACTTCCCCCTCCCATGGCTGTAGAGTTATGCACACTATGTGGACATATGAATCTTTCATCTCTTTAGGCATGTGACACTATGTCATGGTAGCAAAGGACATCTACATGTGACCAACAGCTACTTCACAGTAGTGATGCACTCCCCTGGTATTGTGTGCCACGATGGCAAAGTAGCTGCTAAAAATAACCATGCGCCACACATACAGTGCAGTATGGGCTGTTACTGTGCCATGATTTAGTACTTCCAAAAGGCAATACTAAATCACAGCACAGTAACAATGGTGCCATAGTGACATGTGTAGATGTGCCCTTTCTCTACAATAGTCCAGCATTTAAAGGAAGAGTGTGGAGTGCTTACATCCTCCTTCAAGCATGATGGCTAGGGCACTCATAGCAGCTGATGGACTTCAAAAATCTCTCAGGCTGAGGAAGGCCTACAGCTGAGATCTCCCACTTGTTGAGTGAATGTTCTAACCAGTAGGCTATCACATAAAGAGGTGTTTCCTGCAGCGGTGGGGGGGGGGGGGGGGGGGGCTGTTGGAATGAGTTTGCCTATATTCAAAGTGATGACTTAAACACCTGTGTCTAGGCACCAGGTTCTAGTACTTTTGCCTCAAGAAAAAATACTAGTTAAACTTGAAAAGATGGAAAATGATGCCATAATCGTAAGGTGGATATAGAGTTGGATGAAAGGGAGACTTGAAAGTGGTATGTAGAAAAAAGTTATCAGACTGGAGGGAGGACTTGGTCCTTAGGTCTCTTTAGCACTTCCACTGGTGCAAAAGCTAGATATCCAAACATGAAATTTGTGAATAACAAAACTGAGAGAGAGTGCCAAGAGGAGGATCAAATTATCATACAGGAAGGTTAGATAGTCGTGTGGAGAGGAGCAATAAGAATGGAACAAAATTGACTAGTACAAACTCATGCACTTGAACAAATAAGAACTCTTGCTGCAAGACATGAATTCAAAACTGGAGGCAGCAGAGGTGAATCTGCGTGCATTGATTTAATTGCTGGACAACCATGAGTTTGCCATGAGTGTGATGTTGCTGTGAAAGACTGTAGAAATTCTAAAGTATGTACTGTATGGTACCTGGCTGAAAGATCTTGCTCATGCACCCAGGGTCAAATAGATTGCCAGAATGCATACATGCATTATTTTACTTTTGTTGTATCATTGGGTATGGTCATGGGCAACTTGTGCCTCCCGAATCTGGGGGGGGAGGCACCAGAATGCCGACAGGGGAGGGTCTCCCAGCAGCCGATCACTGAGCCAGCAGTGAAACTGGGAATGGACTTCTTCCGGCACTTCCGGTTTCATGGCTGGCACTTCCAGGAGGTGCATGGCCAATCTCAGGGGGTGTACGTGCACCCCCAACACATCGCCAGTGGGCACAGTCCCTCTTCTAGGACCATCTGAACATGTTTTAATCTATTATCCTTCCACTGTAGTAGCAAGAAATTGATAATATTCTTTTTTGCTGTCTTCATAATAATAGGGCTTTCTTAATGGGTGCTTTGCAAAAAGGCCTTGTGTAAGTGTTTCTGTGTGGACCCTTTCAGATAAACAGTTGTTTGTTAGGGCTGTGCAAAGCTTTGGTAGCCAGTTGAATTCGGAGGAGATTTGACCCAATTCGGTGGCTGAATCTCTGAATCTGAATTGAATCAGGAGACCAATTATAAGGTCTGAATCAAATTGGAAGCCTTGAATCGATTCAGAAAAGATTCAGTGCTGCTTCGGAGATTCAGCCACAGACTAAGCACAGCTGCTGGACACGGCTGTCTCCAGCTGGTAAATCTGTTGTTGGCCCCTCCCAGTCCTACTCTTTGCTTGCTGGTTCTAGTGAAACAGCCTTTTGCTTAGCCATGGAAATGGCTATGTAGTTAGAATAAATATATAGGGCGTAGCTCTTAGAGTGATGTCAGCAGTTGCCTGAGACTTGTGGTACATCTGGCACTTCAGCTAGTGCCAACTGATTCTAACTCAAGGTCAGGTGCATGACAACACTGAGCAGCTGTAATTATGCTTTTTTCAAAAAAAAAATTTTTAACTCTCAACTTCATGATTGTACAGTTAATGTATTTTTAAAAAATGTCAGTGCATAGAGTGTTTTACATTTGGACTCAAATATGGTTGCTCTTGAAAATTTTACCCCTGAAAGATGATGCCAGCATGTCCTTTACACCTCAATGGAAGGGCTGCTTTTTGGGTATTCCCCAATATAGATTTCATAGTGGCTGGTATCTGACAGGCACTCAAAGGATATTCTTGATTATAGCTTAGTAGTGGTGCATTAATGTATTTGTTTGCTGAATCCGAAATCATCTATCCATAATCAAAGTGTTCACAGACAGGAGGGACTATTGAATGTGTACCTAGTTTGTGTACCTATCATCAGCAATCTGTTAAGATTCACTGACTCGAACTTTAACAAGATGTGCAGGGTTGCATTGGAGCTGTCAGTAGTTCAGATGTTTTACGCTCTGCAATTCTCATGTGGATTCCCCCAGGCCTAGAGATAGTGAAGGAGAGACTGTTGGCAGTATAATTAGCCAGGAGAATGCCTTCTTGGATATGCCTATAGTCAAATCTGTCAGTTAGATGGCATCTATTCCTCTGCATGAAACTTCATGTTAAATACATACCCATTAAATGAATCGCTTTTACGAAGTAATACACTTTGGCTAGGGGGATTGAAATAGTTTTTAAAAGAATTTAATGAAATGCAGCTAAGACAGGAATATCCATATTTTGGTCTATTTCTGGGGCCTTTTTTGGTGGTGTGAGTTTTGGAAGTGATTCTAAAATTGTTGCTGGCTAAAGGCATAAGTCTAACGATAGACTATTGTGGGGGAAGATGTAGGTCAGCTTGCCATCATCAAATAGATGGGGAATTCCTTCCATCCACTCACAGTTCATTTTCTGTTGGACAGATGTTGATAACAAATATCTAATGTTGCTTCTGACTTACACTGTGCATTTGCGCATAATTGGATTCATGTTTAAGAAAATATCCCATTGGCAAACTAGTAGTGGATTTTACTGACTTAACATACAGACTTAGCCATCATGCATGCATCTCTTTCTAGTGTGGTCAGTTAGCAGTTGGAGCACAAAATACTTTGGAAAAAATGAGGAGAGATTTGTTATGTTTAGGCTGAACTGGCACTTGTTCTGAATTAATTTACTCATTTACGGAAACTTTTATTTTTAGAATTAGGTTATCCATACCCTACACTCTGCAGCACACTGAATCGAGTCAGAGCAGCCCCAGTTGGCAGCAGCCCAGGGCTGCTTTGACTGGGTTCAATGTGCTGCAGAGGGGCAGGTAGGCAACTCCTGCAACAAAGCACCCTTATGCCCCAGCCAGCTGAGCAACCTCTAAATGTGTGCTTCTGTACACACAAAAATGCGACCTCCAGAGCAGGCTAGGGGTAGAACTATATTAGTTTTGTGCACCTTAATAGGCCCACATATGTAGACGCTGAGAGGTTTACTGTGGAGCTAATTAGGAAGCTCCCTAATAAATGTCTCATGTAGATGCACCCACTAAGAATTGGCTGTAATGTAGGCAGCCTCTACAACAGGGGTGGGCAATTATTTGCACTGGAGGGTCACTTAATTGGGGACCTGTTGAGGGCCACATCTATCTCTGTCTCTCTCCCCTCCTCCCCTGTCTGTCTGTCTGTCTGTCTGTCTGTCTGTCTGTCTTCCCACCTCTCTCCATCTCTCTTTCTCTTTCTCTCTCTCTTTCCACCACCCACTGTCTGTCTGTCTATCTCTTTCCGCCCCCACCTCTGACTGGGCTCATTGTGCTGTAGGGGCCCTCCCTCCTGAACCTAGCTGAAGCTGTAGTTTGCCTGGAGCCCAGACACTCGGCTGCAGACCCAGGCGGGAGCTGCTGCTGTGCTAGGCAGGCAACAGTTCCAGCTTCAGCTGGGTTCTGCAAGGAGGGGGAGGGATGGAGAAGGGAAGGGGCGAGAGGCAAAGATGAGAAGAGCAAAGAGAGATGCTGCCATCTCGTGCAACAGCAGCAGCTCCTGCCTAAGTCCGTAGTTGATGCCCCTGGCAGGCTCTGGGTTGGGGCTCCAAATAGGAGCTTCCCCCGTGCCAAGAGGATAGTGGGTCAGCTGTGGATGCCACCACCTGGTTCTGTAGCAGGGCTCCTGTACCTGCCCACTGTGTCCACAACTAACGCTGCTACCCACCCACTAAGAAGGAAGCTCTGCCTGGGTCCACAGCTGATGCCTGATGCTGCTGGGCCGAAGCAGTCCCACCCATCCACCCACCTGGCACCACACAGCAGCCAAAGCCACCTGCCACACAGGCCAGGTCCAGTGAATTGGCAGCTATCCACCTATAGGCCGGATCAAATCTGTTGGCGGGCTGGATCTTGCCCACAGGTTTTATTTTGCCCACCCCTGCTCTAGAAACAGTAACTGTCAGTGGGCCTCAACTCTGACTTTTATGTTATCCAGTAATCTTTCATATCTAGGTTTAAAAGCTGTACAGGTTTCTCTCTTGTTCATGTAACCCATTATGGGCTAGATCAAGTTTTGTAATCATCAGTACTTACAAGAATTCTTTTTTCTCTTCTATAGCATAAGAAAGATCACTTCAATAGCATTCATACAACTATATACCTCTCATGTAAATCTCTTTGTCTAGTCATTCATAATATTCTTTCTGGCATTCTTCTTTCACTAAGAAGGCACCTGTCCTGTTTGCTGCATACTTGTATAACATTGAAGGAGCAGAAAATGAAAGTTGATTATACTCCAATCATTTGTTGTATCTCTCCCTAGAGCTGAGCAAGGAGGATCTAGTAAAGCAATAAGAGAGGCAGCCCTCAGGTAAAGTGAACATTATGTCATGATGGCTTTGACAGCAATTGACTTTGAAAAAGACAAAGTGCTTTAGTAGCCAGATTAGTTTCCTAAACACTTTCTCAGCAAAAGATTAAACAAGTTCCCAGATAAAGAAGAAACCAAAATAGACCAAATTTTGCTTAAAACTAAGAACACGTTCCAGGTGGATGAGCAAACAGAAATGCTTTGTTAGCATTCTCAGCTGTTTCTGGTGTCCACCTATTTGTTTGGGCGGCAAAGGTGACCCAATCAAGACATCACCTGCCATCCACCTCGCATTTCCTCTGTCTTGCCTCTTTTAGTCTTATGCTATCTGGGGCTCTTGTGGAGTCTCTGAAGTGAAATGCTTTACTCACAGCTACTGTTTCAATATAAATTATAAATGGTACCCAAAGGCTCCTATGGGGATGGAGCTACATTCTGCTTGGCATTGTATAGCTATATAGGAAGATGGAAATAGTCTCAAATTATTTATAATATGAAAATACAACAAACTGGTGTATGGATGGGGAAATCATTGCAGCCTATAAACAGAGCTTGCTTGTTTTAATCTAAGGAACTAATACATTTAAAGTCACTTTGGCAGAACGGCCCTTGTGATTTGAATTTAGAGTGTGGAAAGGATTGTGGGTGAAATTTAGAGAGATACAAAGGGGGCTGAGGAGAGATGGGTAATAATACTTATTTTTAAAAGGTAGAAGTAGGCACTTGAAAGATGCTAAGGGTAAGAGCTGAGGGGGCATAAAGTTACGGGCCAACAAACAATAGCAATACACTAAGTGCAGGAATCTAGAATCAGTTTCCAAGTTGAGTGACTGTCAGTAGTCTGTGAAAGCTGTCTTTCTTGTATGGGAAGAAAAATGAAGACAACTGGGCCCTGTTACCCAGATGGGTCCTCTTGAAGTCATGTTCCCTTTAATTATATTAACATGACTTACAAAGGGAAAAAAAACCCTCTTTCAAGCACAATGTGTGCTGTCTGCGTAGAGTGTCTAGAGCATGATTCTTCCCTAAATTTGTAAGGGCCAGCAATGGTTGACTCCCAGAAGAAAGTAAATGTGTGAGGGGGAAATACCACCTATTTTTTAAAGGGGAATGGAAAAAGTGTAGTGGACTGGTTTGCCAGTGTGTCAGACCAAAGACTGCAGAATTTGGCAGTATACTTGGGAATACCCTCCATCTTAAGAATTAACATTTTTTAATTAAATTTATTACGTAGAAGGGTGTGTCTGTGTATGAATGTTACATGCACAATCATTACTGAAGAGATAGCAGCATCTTTCAGAATAGGAGGAGATTAGGTGTATATATAAGAAATCAAACTTTTTTTTACATTTTAAATTTTACATTACTATTATAATGAAAATGATTTCACTTTCTAATAAACAACTTCTACAACAGCTAAAGCACATTACCTCCCACTCTGTAATCTGTTACCATGCCTGATATTTTTGTTTATGATCTTATAAGCCGCATCCAAAGGTATGGAGAAGTAGGAGGTGATAAGGTGAATATGATTTGACTGCTGGAAAAGGGGCCTGTCCATACAACTTCTCTGCCAAGCCCAGGACTACTCACTTGCAACCAAGTGAGTTGCAGTTGAGAAGAGTCTTTTGTGTGTAATCCAATCTTAGGCACTTTGTCAGGTGGTACATGCAACTGCTCTGAGCTGTAGGGTGGCCATCACAGAAGACAGTCCAGTTGTCCTCTGTCCCCTATTGATATGAAACCGGATGCCTTTTATGTCCTCTATTTTTCTCTTCAATAGAGACAGAGCAGCAAAAACCCAGAATGTCCTCTATGATGGTCACCCTACCAAGCTATCACCTCTACCTAGTTGCTGAGCTTTGCCTGCAGGATGGAAGTGGATAAACAGGGCTTGATTCTAAGAGGTGATCCCAAGTTCGACAGAGATGTATTATGAGCAACATTACGGTGAAATTGAACACTGCCCTTTTATAAATCTTGATTTCAGTTACTTGTATTTTAGCCTAAATGGAAAATTTTGCCAAACTTTAATCAGGCTAGATGTCTGTCTCCAGCCTTAACTATTTGGAGAAAATTTAGCAAAAATTGTTCAAGCAAATTCTGAGAATAAGGTATTTCTTTTTCCAATTCTTACAATCACTTAACTTCTAGCATTTATATTGGGTGCAGGAAATGGGATGGTATTTCGAAGTTGAGCTACAGCGGTATGTAAAATCATCAAATCCCTCCACTGAGAATTAACCTCAACTCAGAGTTCCTTTGTAGTAATGGGCATGTCACTTGAAGCCACTATTTCAGGTGGGGATTATTTTTCACTTTCTTGGTACACTTGGCACTTCTACAAATCAGACTGAGCCTTCAAGAGTAGCAGAGGTCACTAGGAGCTCTGCTTTGAACATGTCAAGTGCTATAACAAGCTAAGTACTCTTAAAAAATCAAACTTCAGGCTTCTCAGATATAGCACCCAAAACGAATTGACACTTAACAATTTGTGCTTTAATCTCTGCCTCTGCCCCCCAGGCATAAAAGTTGAACCATGTGCAGTATGATGCTTAGATCCAATGAGTGATCTAATTAATAATGAGGGGGAGAGTAGCATAGCATCATGGTGCAAAATGGAACTCTACTTTAAAACAAATGAGTGACTTTCCTCTGCCTCTCCCATGTGGCAGACAATATATAAAATCTGCTTGTGTTGTTAAGAAGTCATGTCTGCTGTTCTAATGTTAGTTTTAGAAAATGATAGTCTATAATAAAGAATAAAATCAGCAGTCACATGGACAATTATCTGGGGAAAATAAAGGGAAATCCTACCTCATAAATCTGCTGGAGTTCTTTGAGGGCATTAACAAACATGGGCAAGAGGGGTCCAGTCGACATAACATATTTTCAAAAAGTTTTCAACAGGCTCCTTCACCAAATGCTTTTTCAAAAAAAAGAGTTGCCACAGAATTGGAGGGAAGGTTCTTTTGTAGACTGAGAGCTGGTTAAGAGCTAAGAAGCAAAGGCTAGGGCTAAAGGATCACTTTTCAGGATTGAAGGAGATCAGTAGTGAGGTCCTGCAGGGATCTATGGTGGGCCCAGTTTTGTTCAACATTTTCATCAATGATCTGGAAATGGGGGTGCACAATAAAATCTCCACGTTTGCCCCCATGCCACCCTGTGCCCTCAATCCAGATAACAGGGCCACTCTATCTGACCTATGGCTCTCTCCATATGTCCAGAAATTTGACACTACTCTCCCACTGCCAAAGTTTTGGACCCATGGGGAGCCCTGTGGGATGGATAACATGGTACTGGGGACCATGGGCCAGGAGCTGAACACTTGCTATAGGTCTATCCAGTTCAGTGCTCTCCCTCTAAAGATTCTACACCTGTTACTATCAGAACTTGATAGTAGGCTAGCTAGACCATTAGCCTGACCCAGTATGGTGCTACTTATGTTCTTACGGTGTGGTAGCCCCAAAGTGATTGATAGTACACAGGGTTACTGTTATTGTCCTTCAATGCCTGCCTGTCCCAGGCCTGCATTATGAGAATGATAGTCATCCACTGAATAGCGAAGTCTGTGGTGAGTCCATTGATAACTAAGGAGGCTAATTTTAAGATCTGTATATTCAACTAGTATAGGACCTGTTTTAGGAGCTGATTTTTGACACCTGTATGGAATCTGTCCAGTGGAGCTGATGTCATGTAAATGTGGCTTCAATGCTGGTGGAATTTGCTTGAGCCAGAATGCTGGTGTTCATTCTTCTGTCCTTCCAGTTCATGTGGAAGATTTTCCGAGTACATCACTAGTGGTAATTTTCCAGGTGTTTCTGATATGGGTATGAGACTGGAACAATGTACAACAGGGTGGAGATGAGAACAGCTTGATAGACGAGAAGTTTGGTTTGGGTCCAGATGTCTTCATCATTAAAGACATGATTTCAGAGATGTCCAAGGGCAGTACTGGCACACTTTATCCAATGCTGAATATCATCGTCTAATATTTACTTTTTGGGAAAGATGGCTCCAAGGATTTCCAACTAATTGTAGTGTGTGGCAGACAATACTGAACAGTTTGTGCAAGTTTTGTATAAATGTCTGCAATTCCAATATTTAAAAAATAACAGTTTTGGACTGGTAGCCCCAGAGTGACTGATCCTATCCAGGGCTATTGCTGTTTACTAATAGTTTTTCAGGTTACCCTAGGTGCTTATGGTTTAACAGGCCTTATACACAGGTAACTGGCATGCAGGTTCTTATTCTGTTATTTAGGAAAACTAAAAAAAATAAAAAAATAAAAATCTTCATGGTCAAGTGTGTGCTATTAGTGTTTGGAGGAGGCTTTAGTTTGTAAAGAGTGGATGGAGCATGGGTTAAAGTATGACAGATTACATGCTTTACTGCAATATTTCTGTTAACTATGTTCACAGTGTCGTTGTAATAGTCTAGGCCCCAAGTTAGCTCCTGAACCTGTGCACAGTGAAGAAGGGGTTAAGTGCTAATGCATCTTCTACAGGAAGAAGAAATGTGCCTTTAACATCTGCAGTCTTGAATGGCTGTGTTGGCATTATGAAGAGAAATGTGATAACCAACACCCAGGGCATGTTGAGGGGAGATAAACATGACAAAAGGGAAAGCAGGCTGGAAAAAAAGCAGTGTACAAGGTCTGGGGCCAGAAGAGTTTGGGGACCAACAGGAGTGGGTGCATAGAGAGACTAAAGGGAATAGCTGAGTAATTTTGGGGGTGCTCGGGGCTGTGCAGCCTAGATTGGGGATGGAGGGACTGCTAACTCCTTTGTCTGGCTGACCATTGCCCCAGTAAATGCCTTCACTAAAGAGTCTATCTTCCATGCTTCTTGGAACTGTGGGTTGCATTGGGCCACTCTAAAAGAAGGTGAAGTTTCCCAGGAATGGACCTGGATGCTAACTCCTTGAGTCGGGGCCTCAGAGAGCCAGGGAGGGAGAGAAACCAAAAGGCTGGGGTCTCTGAGTGGGAAGAAGCTTTGGCTACTTCCTTGCTCTAAATGCCAAACCTGGGCTGGTTTCAAGGGCTATTCTGAGACCTGACAAGGCTCCAGCTGTCCCAAACAAGCACTCTTCTGACACAGGGATGTAGAGAGAAGCAGGGATCTCCGTAAGTGTGTATGCATATACACTAACAAATCTAGACAATTCCCCTCATTCTTTTGCTGCATTATTTTTAAATGAATATGTGCAAACTGGACTATACCCCAGGCACTACTGACTCTTATACAGCATACTGAATAGACAACCTCATATGATGCAAATGATGTCTTTTTATTGGAGGTCCAGTGCCTTCAGGTAAGAGTGCCTGCACAGTAGTGTTTCTGTGTAATGGACACACGCTGCTGAAAAGGAGACCAGGCTTGCTTTTTATTTAATCCTGGTTTGTCATATCCTTGCAGCCTTTGAGGTTGGTCTAGCATAAGATTTTAATGCCAAAGACATAGATTAACAACATGATTTTGGAAAGTGTGCCTTGCACGTAGTATCTTTTCCATATGTCTTATGATCCTGTCTGAACATAAACAGAAGAATCTCAGCCCAAGTATATTTGTTTTGTAATATGGCCATAAAATAGGTGGGGATAGTAACTCTAGTGTAGGTGCATCGCCTCCATTATCCTGAGCGATCTTACTTTTTCAAATTGCGTTCCTTTTGTCCAGGTGCATGATCACTCTTAACTATTGATGACTATTGTGGTGTCTTCCATACTCACCTAAAATATGTATATATGCAAAAGCAAATGGCACTAGAGAAAGAATGTATATAAACAACCACACACACAGTTTGAAAAAGTATAAAAACATGTTTGTTTAAAGTACTGCTCAATATCCAGTGTATTAGTCTCTCTATTTATATCCACTTACAAATTGATTTGATGCTAGTATTTCCCATCCTACTACAGTTTTGATGTTTATTGTATAGTTTACAAAATACCCAGAATGTAACATCAGCATGTAAATCTGAAGCAGCATCAGCAGAGTAAGGGAGGATTTCTGGAAACTAGAAACAAGTCTGGAGTTAAATTTAACAGAGTAGCACACTGGCTTGCCTTGAATTGTAAGCACTTTGGGACAAAGACCATGTTCGTAACTTCCTGTTTCTTCTGTATGGTGCCAAGCACTGTTGTAATTTTATACTCCCTCAATGAATTCTTATTCCGTCTCTACATATTGCAGCAATAAATCATACAGCTGGTTGATCAATGGCCAGAGAAACTCAAGCAATCAAATCCAAAGTCTTCATTAATCTTGATGCTCTTAATTACTAGGATCAGCTTCACATTCCTGAACTTGTTACAGTGAGGAAATACCTATAAATAGTAAGTTAGTCTGACCCTTTCTAGCAATAGGTAAACCTGTTCTTCACTAGAATTCTATTTGCAATGAGATTTGCTGTAGGCACTACCTCACACCATGTCAATGACCTCCTTTTATTACCAAAGCAGGCAAAAAAATTAATTGTAGACTTTTACTGTGACTGTTAAAAAGTCTGAACCTTGGTACCCACATTGATAACTTCTCGAAAAGCAGTCCAGAACACCTTTTCTTTTTTCTTTTTTTTTTTTTAATGTTTTTAACTGTTTCCTCTACTCGGGAAGAGATTTTGTTCATGTACAAAGCAGCAACTTGCCATTACCTGCCATTTGGTGGCCCATTAAGTTGAATACTTTACAAATTACATGTAATGAATTTGTGGATTATGAAAACGATTTGACAATTCTTTAAATGTGTCCTGTCCTCATGATAGATCTATTTCTATGATTTTAATTAAAAACTCTCTAGTCCTTCTCTGCCCTGGTACAAAAGTTTCTGCATCCATTTTTGACTTTCAGTAGCTCTTGCTTTTAAGACACTGGCTGTATCTGTTCTAGCTCAGCAGTATTCTTGCCCATGTTGCATGGATTTGCTTTTTAAAGGACTAGTGTTTTAACGTTGCTTTTAAATTGTCCTCCTTTCTCTCATTGCCTAGACATATCAACATAACTAGATATTTGCTGCAGAGAAAGCACATCTCTGAGTATTTGATAGCTATTAAGCTGTTTGCCTAAATATTGCATTGTATTAAGGGCAAAAAGTGCCAAGTGTGAATACATGATACACTGCATACTGTTGTATTTTGCTCTTACATCCATATTAAATGTGAAGTGAATGAGCAATAGACAGCTTTATACCAGTGTATCACACTACTCCAAGATTACTCTGGACTTTCCAAAGGGTCATTCTTGCTCCTGCAACAAGTCATGTGTCCATTGCTTTAGTCAATTTCATGTCAGGTTAATCGTTTGCTGGCTCCTGGCACAGTTGTGGGATCAGGGATCAGATCCCATGGTGCCTTTAGTTGAACATCTGAGATCATGATCCCGGGCTGCTTCTGCACCGGCAGTTAGGAAGCCAGTTAGCTGATTCCCACTCCTAGCCTTAGGAGCACATCAGAGTCAAGGACTATAATGCACCCCCAACACTGGAAGTACCAGTCAGCTGACTGCCTCTCCCAGCCTCCAGGTATGACCAGAGCCCTGGACTCTTGCTGCACCTTTATGGCTTGAAATGGCAGCTGATCAGGACACCGAGCCTCCCAGGCCCAGTCGAGACCTTGACTCTAGAACCTAATCTTAGAATTGAGTAAATACAGTAATTTTAAAAATTACAACCCTCCCTTGTTCATGGCAAACCTAGCATTAGCTTATGTACCCCGCTACATGGACACTGCTCAATTTCAGTTTGTCAAAGCAGGACAACTGAATTCACATCATTTTTACCTTTTTAACATTTGGCTAATGATCATCATCATAGCAGGGACCACTCAGGCTCATGTAGGGCCATATGATCCTCTAAACCTGCCTATGATGGAATAGTCCTTTCCCCTGTTGGAGACCAGCCCTCTGGATGGGCTTATAAAATCACGTCTCCCTTATTTGTCACTGGTAGTTAGGCCTTTATATGGTACCATGTAGTTAAGTATTTACAACACCTTCAGGATTGAGGACATTCTGCCAAGAAGGCTTGTACCATGATAATTTAACCTGCTTGCAGGATTGGCTTTCTTCAGTCTGCTGGCCCCGGACAGGTTGCTAATAGGTCTTCAGCATGTCTCGATAGGGATAAATTGAACACTTTGACATTAACATTGAATAAAGGAACCAGGGAAACTATATTGCAAACTATTCTGAGAGTTGGACTTCTTGTTCCCTTGGGGGATATGAAAATGAGCTTCTTGTCTGTTGTTAGCTTCTCTTGCTCTTTCTGTTTCTGCTGTTGGATTCCTATCTCTTCAGTATGGAGGAAAAGTTATGCTTACTGTGCCTACTTTTAAGTTTTGAGGTGCAATCAATTGAGTCAGAAGATCACTGCAAGTCCCTGTTTTCTGTTGACTAAATGAAAGTAGACCAGTTTTGTTTTAGTTACTCATATGGATAGTTTTTTGATTGTGTTCAGGTGTTCTTAATTTGACATTGTCTCACCATATTGGAAAACAGATTTTTTTTTAAAGTTTGCTTGTCAGCTATCATGGGACTCTTGTATTTTTGTTGTCTCAAGAAAACTGTTAATGGTTTTTGGCTGTATGCAGTCTGGCTGTATACAATTTTCAACAATTGTTGTTGAAAATGTTAGTTTCAACAAATAACATACCTCTTATGAGGTGGAAAGGTGGCCCAAAAGTAATGTTTTACCCAATGTTATGCAGTAAGGCCATGATGCAACCAACAATAGAAACCAGGTCTATGACGTTCTGTTTTTGTGACTTGTTCAACTATGACAGGAGAGAGGAATTAACTTATTGCTAGTACTTGTTTAGAAAAAAAGCTAAAATATTAATTTAGCATTGGAGCAGGATTGAATGAATTGGTGTTAAAATATTAAATATTGATATTCATAATTTTCTATGGCATTTATCAGAGGATATAGGAAAATAAAACCCTAAACTTTCTATTGTGTTCAGTTTCCCCCAGTACTCTCTAAATTATTGTTAACTAGTGGTGGTGTGTTGTATTGATTTACTTTATCAATTTTTTTTTTTCTTTCCCCTTTGGTAAACCTGTTGATACATTCAAGGCTTAGACAATTGCTGCTTGCAGCTTTGTATTCTCCATCATTTCCATTTGTATTTCAAGAATGATACACAGGACAGTGTTTATATCTTGCATGTTACATCTGCTATGCAATGATGTCTAAGGCTCATGGGTGCACTCACCATGATGAAGATAAGAGTGAATGTTCCTACATTGGAAGAAGATGCTGTAAAGAAAACTTATGCATATTTGGGAGGAAGAAAACTGCAGTGAAATGAAATTCAGCCCAGAATGGTCAAGGGAAGTTGACCAAGTTTTAATGAAAATTAAAACTTGCGCTTGCTTATACTGTTTTCCACCTTCAATACTGTTGAGTATCAAGCCATTTCACTGCCATATTTTTGTAGTATATACACTTCATAAATACTATAGTTAACCTAATGTTGTCCTTATGGAGAGAATATCATGCAGTCTATAATGAGTACTTGAGAGAAACATTTGTATGAACCCAATTGTGGTTATTTACTTGGAAAGAAAGGTGAGAAATTGGACAAATAGAAGCTTTTCTGTGGCTTTAGTTTTTTGTGTGTGTATTTCAGGTGGAAGATGGTACAAGCAAGCAGCAAATTTTAATTTTTGTCTGTCTGTCTATCTGTACATAGATTTAGATATATATCTATAGATTTTAAATCTCTGCTAAGCCAGTTCTAATTTGGTCCATTTGCACTTCCTTCATCCAGTGTCTACTGTTGGTTTTTTTTTCTTGAGAATGCCAGCAAGAATCCTATGGCTACTTTTTCTTTAAGGAAATGCTGCCTGCATTTAATTGACCTGTTAACTCCCTCCTTGTTTTACAGCATTTTTTTGTTTTGCAGAAAATACATATTCTTTAAAGAATGTGGTCTCCTGCTTGTAACAAGGCTTGTTACTATTTCAATTATGCAGATTCTTGATGCTGTGGAAATTGTGCTTGATGACGCCAAGGCAGCTGCACGTTGTTAGCATTGTAGGCTGTCAGATGGTCATGTGGGATTCTTGCAGCATGCAACATTCAATAGGATTGAAAAAGGGCTTTTGATGCAAGGCATAGCTTTCTGACTGTATTTGTGCCTTTTAGCTAGCTTATACAGCAAACAGATATCTATCTATAAATTTAAAATGCTGCCTCATTTTTCTTCTGGTTGGTTTCATTTTGGCTTCACTAGAAGATGCATCTGGTACATCCACGATTGAGGAGTTTATTAATGATACTGTCATTCAGTTCACTTACTTTCTTTTCTTTTAGAGTCTTAGCTAGCCCACAGATTACATGATCACACATTCATTCAGTCATCTGTATAGAGAACAAACCATCATGCATGATTTCTTTGTTTTCTTCTGTCTCTTTATTCTTTTTAAGTTGCACTGTCATGTTCTTTTTTACCATTAAGCTTTGTCTCTGTCTCTTTCCTCCACTATTGTTCATTTATAATTTTTCCCATGCTTGGTTACTGCAATATTTGATTAACTGGCTGTGATGATGATGAACCTGCACACTGGAGGAGCAGCTACTACAGTGGTGATGAAGGGATGTAATAATGGTCGCTATCCTCGGAATTCTCTCTACAGTGACTGCATTATTGAAGAAAAGGCAGTGGTCCTGCAGAAAAAAGACAATGAAGGATTTGGATTTGTACTTAGAGGTGCAAAAGGTATGTGATATATATTTTTTTTTCCCTGTGTATGTACATGTGTGGTATGTGCTGATGTGAAAAATGTATACATCTCTGAAAATAAGCAGGAATTATTCTTGGTGCACTTGGTTGCTAGACAACAGTGTTCTCTGTATGTTGTACTACTCGGATGGATTTTAGTGGTTTCTGTTTTGAGCAGCTTGGGGTTTTATGTGGGGGTGAACTCTGTAGAATCTTTTTTTGGGGGGGGAGGGGTTATTTTATTGCCAAGGCATTTGCAACATTATCGTGTACCATGTCTCCTCCCCCCCCAGTTAAGCCTTACTGTGGGAATCTTGCTTCTTAAAAAATAAAGATTCTTACCTTCTATATTTCAGATGTCTATTTCAAAATATCTTTATGAATAGCAAGTATAAAAACAGGTTGATGTGTTCAAAATAGGTGTGTATCTTCTACAAGGTGACATTGGTGCAGTTTTAGTATGAAAATGTGATCTTTTTTACGTCTTCAGAAGCTGCATGTATGTTGCGTGGCCTGTAGTGTGTTCAGCTTGAGAGCTGTTCTTCATGTTAAAATGTGTTAACAGGTTTTTAAAACTAAAATCTACTTTTATAGGATTCTGCAGAATTGAACATTTCTATTTTAGGGTCTGTTTTTTTTAACATAACACTACATTTTATTTCTTTTACATTTAAAAAAAATATTGATGGTATGTCCCCCTCTTTTTCCCTCCCCCCTCACTTACGTGAGTTCTCCCTTGCCCTGCCTGCCTCCCAAGTAAAGGCTAGCCCATATGTGGCCATGAAAGATATTCCACACCCTCATTCTTGTGACACCATTTTTATCCCCTTTTACTAGAATGTTTTATACCCTTTTTCTATTGCTATAAAAGCATTTCTCCTCCGTCATCTTGGCCAAGTGTATATTATTGGGAACCCCTTAGGAAAGCCACTGTCTGATCGGCTGGCATGAGTTGTCTATGCAGCAAGAGGAGGTCACACCCTCAGTATAAGCTTAAGTATTTCCATACTACTGCCTAAGGGCCAGAACTCTTCAGGTGAAAGATCCAAAGACCTTTTTAATAATATATTTTCATGATACAGGGTTGCTACCAGGCCTGCTGTGCCTTTTTACTGTAGAAACTGGTCCTTTTCTGTTAAGTTTAAAAAAACAAACAAACCATAAAGATATAGAACAAAGATTTTAGTTTGATTTTCTATTTTTCATGTTAGCCAAATTTCCCTTTCAACTAGAGAACTGCTTAAAAGTGAATTAACGTCTTTCTTAGAATAACGTGCATTTTTACATATGCTATGTTTACAAAAAAACCTGTCTGTGAATACGAAATTTGTTATAAAAATTAAGCTACTTTTAGTTGCTCTTTTATTTGATTTATGGCATAATAGAAGGTAGTTATTGGGGGGGGGGGGGGGGAGGATTTTTGGTTTCCCTCAGAAGAGAAGAACTGTAGATTGCCATTGCAGATGGGTTGTTCTTTGTTCCCAATATCTAGATATTGTATCCCAGTACCTAGAATATGAGACAAGGGCCTGTCATACTCTAGTACCCTGTATATTTCTTATTTCTATAAATGATAATGCCATACTTGTCCTTTCAGTTAAGTCATTTTTAGTTGTAAATATTAAAAAAAAGGAATTAATGAATATTGTGGGTTGTTTGTTTTTTTTTTCCCCTGAAGCTGATACACCAATTGAAGAATTCACCCCAACTCCAGCCTTTCCTGCTTTGCAGTACCTAGAATCTGTGGATGAAGGTGGAGTAGCATGGCAAGCTGGCTTGAGAACAGGAGACTTTTTGATCGAGGTAGGAATACATGGATTCTGATTTACGTATAATCTGGTGGGAGTGAGGTTTGGGAAAAGACCATATTCTGTTGCAATTTTTCTCTCTTTGTATAAGAGATTTGTTTCCAAGGATGGATTAGTGGATTGATACTGCTAATATGTTTTATATTATTTGTAGTATTTTGTCCTGAACAGCATGTAGAAAAATAGAAGTATTCTAGGTATCATGGTTTTTTGAGGGTGCCTGTTTTGTTTTGTTTTTAATACCTTGAAAGTGTACCAAGGCAAAAATGTGTTTTGTCCGATTTTTTTTTTTTGTTCTTTGTTTAATCTTCTTGCAATATAGTTTGATTTGGGGTACCTGCATGGCATACTAATTTTAAGAACATTTCTCTTAATTAAAAAAATAGGTTTTTGAAGTGTCATTTTTTGTACAACTCTTGGCAATAATTATTTTAATAAAAAACATCAGTAATCTACATCTGTTAGATAAGTAATAGTGGAAAAGAAAGTTATTTCCTTGCATGGAATAAAATATTGGTGATAGTGCATTCTAAATGCATATTCAGTTCAAGAAAACAAGTAATGGTTTTATTTGTTGGAATGATTGTATGAAGGATTAATGGAACTTACTTTCTTTTAATTGCATCTGTAAAAAGCTTCTCTCCAGACTCTTTTATTTGAGAGACGTGGCCAGATGCTTAAATTTGTTTAAATACCAATAGCAAAAAGTCCTGTATATTTTTAGATAGATTTATTATTGTAGCAAAAATATGACGATGTGAAAATATTGCTGTGATTAACTTTTGTTTCAAATAGACGATTGCTTGTTGTTAATAGTCAGTGCGGTGATGTTGTGTCTTGCAATATGAACTTATAAACTTATAAAATTATTAGTGGTCACACAGTATAGGCACAAAGTTTATTATTTGGGTTTGTTTCTTTTCATGTTTTATGGTTCTTACTTGTGAATAGTTTTGTGCTGACTTTTTTCCTTAAGCACATTTGGATTTAAGTTTTTTCTCTTGGAATATAAAATCTTTCTGTGAAGGTGAAAGTTAGAGTTCTCTTTGTCTCTTGAATGCGCAGGTAATTTATGCAATTAACTCCCATGACTATTTAATTAAAAATGTCTGCAGAATTTCCTTTGTATTAATGAAAGAACAGACTTCATGGACCTCTCAGATAGCAAATTCATATGCCTTCCTGATCTATCGGTGTACATTTTACACAATTTATGCTTTACTTAAGGAATACAAATACCAAGAAGGCACTGACAACTTAACTTCAGTATGTATATCCATTTATATAAATAATTGGGTGCAATTATTGTTGTGATGGGTGTGTAGTTTTTGGGTAGTGCTCTGTTTAGAAAGTTACTTGCTGCTCAAAAACCAATAGAGAAGGTTCCATAGCTAAATCCATTCTCTTCATCTTCACAAGTGCTCCTTACTGGCTGCTTCAGTCAAGAATAATGTCTAAGTTAGCATCAAGGAGAGGGTTGCAGGCTGACAAGGAACTGCTTATAGCAATTGCTAAGGAGATTCTGAAGAAGTGCAAGAACTCTAGTAGGGTTAATGCTGTATGAAAACATAACTAGTTTTTTGGTATGCTGCAAACAACTGAAGTTTCATACTAAATTTAAGTCCCAGTTCATAAAGTACATGCTTAAAAGCTTTATTGAATAAGGAGGGTTTGCTGAATCAGGGTCTTAGTTCATATTGTGTAGTCTAGCTGCATTGTACTGAAAGATGCAATCCTAGTTCAAGCTAAATCAAGTTTTGCATATATTCTGACTAGAAATACTAATTAAAGTATAAAATCCACTGTGGAATAAATCATGCTGAAAAGTCAATAATCTTAGTTACCGAGGAATTTTAACATAAAGAAGATACGGTCTTCCATTTTATCAGCTGTATATTGCCCAGTACCCTCCATGACAGAAAACTAACTATCCTTTAAAGTACTTGCACTGATACAGAGATACTAAAATTTAAGGTATGGTAACTGTAATTTTTTTTTTTTTTTTTTTTAAACCATACAAAAGCTTGATATACTAGAAAGAGTATTTTAAGTGATACATGACTAAAAGGTTGAATGCATTTAGTATTTCAGTGTAAAATGATTATGACCTGGGCTGAAATCTCCTATTCCCAAGCAATTTCTTGCTTGACTCAAGTTTTATAGTATGAAGTGGAAGTGCCTCCAATCATTTCCCCTTGTGGCAAAAGGCAGATATGAAGGAATATACAACATCAGGTGTATCTGGAAAGAGTAAATGGACTGATGGGAGCCTAATCGACTGCACACAACAACTGAGCTAGCTAATTGTCAGGCTTCAGGTGAGGAATTAAAATGGGAGAGCCCAGCTCACCGGGTGACTGATTAGAAGAGCAAGCAGATATTTAGCTCCTACTGCAGGGTGAGGTCTTGAGTTAAGGGGTTTGGAACTGAGGAAGACTTCTCATCCTTCTGGGAAGGAGCTTCCTTGGGGAAAGATAGGCTTTTCAGGAAACAAGTGCCTTGTTTGGCTGCCAACAATTTAATTTAAGCTTACTCAAAACTTGCTCAAGGAGGGATGGATACTTTTGCTTTCTTGCTTGCCTGGAAAGGATTGGGCAGCAAAAAAGGTAGAACACTTTGTTACTTCAGGTTTATTTTTGGATGTGGGTGCCCTGAAAGCCATGCAGTTTTAACATGACTTTGCCAAAGGGCTAATTGGCATCAACCAGAAGATTTAACTGAAAAAGAGAAGAGAAACAAGCACTTCTTTCTCCTTATTTAAAGATAGTGCGGGTGGGTGGGTGGGTGGGTGTGGATGTGTGAATAAACTAGTATGAACTCATCATACCTCTTCAGTAGTTCTTCCTCGTATATCACAAATAATCTGTTTAAAAAGGTCAAGAATATTCTTTGAGGTGAAGAAAATGGGCAAGAGTTAGTGGTTACAATGTACATGTTCATGAACATTTCAGCATTCTTGAGTTTTGTGGTCTGTTGTTAGCTCTGAAAAACCATTAAACATGGATTTCCACCCCCCCCCCCCCTTTCCCTCCCTGTTTGCCTGTTTTATAATTAGGGGAACACTGGGCGCATCCACACATGCGCATTTACTGCGCAGTAACCAAATTTACTGCACAGTATAGGCACACTTCTATATGTGCACGCCCATACTTTGTAGTAAATATGGTTACTAGCACAGACTTTAATGTAAATTTGTACCTTCAGCATGCAGGTATCAAATTTATTCCCAGTTAGTTACTGGCGCAGTAACACATGTATAGATGACTTACTGTGTAGTAACTGTGTGTGTGTGTGTGTGTGTGTGTGTGTGTGTGTGTGAACTGACTTGGGACTCCCAAGTCAGTCCATACACAGCGTTAATATGCTTTGATACCTGATTGTGTAGATGCTGGCCTATTCCTGCTTACTGCACAGAAACTTCCCATGCAGTAAATTTTAAGTGGCTGTAAATGCGCATGTAGACAAACCTACACATTTCTTTCTTTATTTTAATGAACTATATGCCATGATTACAATATAGTTCCTGCCCAAGTGAAAAGATTATTAGGAACAAAGCAAAATATTGATAAAATTAAAAAGATGCCTAGTAAGTTTTCCATAATCTTTGTTTATGAACTATAACTGCTGAACAAGTTTTACAGCTAACCTGAGTTAAGCGTTGTGTACATACATCCATCTCAATTATATTTTATAGGATACTATGATTTGATTAATTCTACTTGCTGAATATTTATAGAATTTAATTATTTATGAATTAGAGAAATAATCTGAAAGATTTTAAATTGATAAGTTAAAAAAAATGTTAAAGGCAAAATACTTCTGTTCTCAACTTCTCACTGAATTGGAGATGACTTTATATTGATCACTTAACCTCTTCCTGGTTTTGTTTCCACATATGTAAAGCCTACGTCCAACCTTATTTCCTCATAGGAAGATCTCAGGTTTAAATGAGTTTCCAGTTTTTGAGGTCTTTCTAAAGAGAAGGTATTTTAGAAATGTAGATTATGGCAATACCAAATTTTAATCATGATTCTACTAATGCCCTTACTACTACTACTACTACTACTACTACTACTACTACTATTACTACTACTAGTCTTTCCCCCCCCCCCCCCCCACCCCATGGAATTTGCTTTTCAAAGGTACTGTGTTAATAACTTTATTTCCTTTATACAAATAGGTCCTTTTAATTGTGTAGCATTAATAATGTTTAGCCAAACCAATCTTAATACATTGCACTAGATCTATGTTGTTCTTTTATAAATTAAAACACAAATTGAAAACAAACCTGCTTTTAACAACTTGTACAACAAAGCAATTACAGCCCAATGCAAAGTTGCAGTTCATATAACCAGCTTTTCAAGGATGTGCTGTGGATATTTGTATATCTGGTATCATGTGACAATGGTATTGACAGTGTCATAATGATACTAAAATATACGTACTAGAAAAATGAAACTACTTGAGGAATGTCTTCCCAATACAATATTATTTGTTCTTCTCCGTTAAGTGAAGCATTACAACTTGCATTATTGCCACTTAGGTAATCATTTGCATTTGCAGGCAGATGGAAATTTTATTATTATTGGAGTAGTGATGACTGTTTATAGTATAACTGGAATTTAAAGTAGGTGACTAACAATTTGAGGCTGTATTATAACAAGAAGGCAAAAATCAAGGTTTGATCTGAAATATTTAAAATTAGGCCACTATTTCAGTGCACAACTATGGGAAAAATAATGAATTGATACATTAGAGAAGAATTGGTGTTAGATTAAAGGAGGAGAGGTTACTTTTTTTAAAATAAGACTTTAATGGAAGGAATCTTTTTTTTTTTTTTTTTAATTTTAATGACAATTTAGCTAATGCTTATTCTGCTTAGCACACCACTGTCTTTAGTTTTTAATTAAAATAATTTCTTTGGTGTAAATTTATGTTTGTAATAACAGTGAAATGAGAGGTGAATATTTTATTGTACTTGATTTTAAATGAACTTTTACATTCAGTCAAGATATTATTCCTTACAAATTACTTTCAGGTGTGGTAAAAAAAAAAATGACAAAAGAGCTCTGCAAGTCAAAAAGATGAGCACCATACTATTTTTAGACTTTTTAGCAATAGATAAGTGTTTTAAAACAATATTTTATATGGCTTCTATCCATTAAAAGCATGTTGAAAAAGTTTCTTACATCTGTCTATATCCCAATGTTAAACAATGCTGAGACAAGCTCTTAACCTCTGTAAGATTTTGTAGCAATACAAATATAGCTAAACCATTCCAACTTTTAACCCCACTTCATCCAGGGTAACAGTTAGGGTAATTTTAACTCCATTGTACCCTACAGAATCACACAGATGTAACTCTTGGATTATAACCATTGCTGTGTGTTCCTGGGCAGCTGCTTCCCCTGCCCTTCTAAAGTGGCCATACCCTTACCTTGAACTTCAGACAAATTTTAAAATACAAGTATCAAGCATTTAATGTACAGTTGTAATTCAAGGATGCTTTCTCCATTTTCATAATTTCCCCTTTTTGATTTAAGAATGACACTTTTGCTCAGGTTTGTGTAAATTTAAAGGGAAACGCCAATATTCACATGCAGGTGTTGCTTACTATTTGTATGTATTTTACACATAGCAATTAAAAAATATCTATTAATGTTTAAGGACCTAACCCTACCCTTTTTACTCACCCAAGTACATTCTTCTGGAATTTTGACCCAGAGTCATCCTGATATAGGCCAACAAAGTGCCTTAAATCTTTCCTTGAGTATTTTAAGTTGTGAACAGGCCTTGGGGTTGCAGAAGAATTTCAGTCATCTGTGGAAGGAAGTATATCAGAAGGACTGATAGTTTAGGACCCAAGCCTTCATCTTTACCCAAAATTATGCACAACTTTCATAGACTTTTACAGACTTTTAATTTAATAATACAATCCTTCATATCCCCAGGTAGTAGATTCCAAAAATGTATTACCCTCACTGTTAAAATGTTCCCTTTATTTCTAGGCTGAACTTGTCTGCCTCCTGGTATGTTCTTACTGTGACTGTGTGCTAAATTAAACTGCCCTTTACAATCCATTTTTTCCTTCATCTAACTACATAAATATGATGAACAAATCACTAATCTTCACGAAGTTAAGCTAAATGTACTGAGCTTTAGTATCTCACTGCAAAACAGTTTTACATACCTCAGGTAATTCTCATTCTTTTCCAAACCCCTTTCAATTTGTAAACATCCTTTTAAAAAGTGTGCATGCCAGACCTGGACACGGTATTCTAGTAATAGTCTCTCTGACACCTTAATCAGTGATGTTTACACCTCTCTACTTATATATTCTTCTTCTATACATTCAGTAGATGCTATGGCTTTATTATCTCCTGCATTGTACTAGAAGTGCTAGTGATAAGTTGTTTATCCATTACAAATCCTAAGTCCCTTTTTAGTATCATTCTTTTTTTTTTTAAATCCAAAATGCAGTGACTCTCCTGTAATTGAGACGTTCTTTATTATTCCTAGAGGGATTTTCTACTGAGCTTAGCTTAACATGTGATTTAGGTTCTTTTATAAAACTGACCTTGATCATTATAATTTACCTCAACAACCTCAGTATCTATATGCCAACTTTACCAGCAAGTACTTTTACATTTTTGTGCTGGTCATTAAGAAACTTTGATGCAAAAATAGCTTTGGGCCAAAAAAGCAAGTCTTTTTGCAACAGCACCAGAAACACTTCAGTTGATGGTGCTTCTACATCTGTAAATACTTAAAAAAAAAATTTTTTTTAGCTATCACCCATTTTTAGTCCACTTCTATAGTTTTCCCCAGCCAAAAAATGTTTGGTCATGTGGTATGAAACAAATTGACTTGGTAGAATCTAAATATGTTACATTAATTAAGTTGCCTTAAACGGACAAGTGTTTAACCTTGTCAAACCCAAGGATAAGAAGGCCTACTTTACAAAAGTTTGTGACTGGCACTAGTCTTTATTGATTTTTTTTTTTTTTTCCCAAGCTGAACCAGCCTTTCACTACTATGCCCAGTACTGATGTATTTTAAACTAATTGTTAACTATTTAAGTCATCCTGCATTCACAGTTTAACAAACAATGTTTGCTTTCCCCCTGCCACCAGGCCTCTATAACTTCCCAGTGGTAAAATATAAACCTTGGGTTCTAAAAATGTTGTGGCTACTTTTTTAACTGGTCTTGGATATGAGTGAGTTTGTCTTGCATGGGAAAGTATGTTTCAATTATAGCAGTTGCTGTTAACAGCCTGTGAATATTGCTGAAATATATAGAAAAACTTTTTATTGTCACTGACAACTACATTATCTACCAGCTCTTTCTGAAATATGAAACAGAAATAATTAATGCACCTGCCTCTTTGGGATCATTATTGGCAGTTTAGTTAGCCTGTATCTGGTCATGGACCTTTGCCACTTCTGGGCTTTATTTTCTTTTTGATATAGTCTTAAAAAAACAAACAACAAAACTTCCTGGTTGCCCTTAACTGGCCATAATGTTTTATGGGCATTTTTTTTTCCTTTTCATTTATGGCTCCTAACTTACTTTACCAGTTGTATTTTGCTTTGTAATTATCGGGCACTTATACACATGCAGCGAGGCTGCTTTGACGTGCTATAATTACAGAGCATCAGAACAGACTCCATTAAAAGTAATTACCACGCTCCAGCAGACTACAACGTCTCATGTATCAGTGTCCCCACACTGAAAAATGGTGGTGGGGGCACTTTAACTAAAGCTTGCTTGAGCTTTGGTTAAAGTGCCCCTGCTGCCATATTTCAGCCTAGGAATGCTGATGCATGTGATGCTCCAGGTGCTTTAATTTGAGCGGTTCTTGGAGCTATTCTGAAGGGCCCATCCCCCTACTCCCAGAGCGCACACATAAATGCCCATTGATTTAGAGGGATTTTTGCCAAGTCTCACCCTTCACCTTTTGAGATGGAATATAGAAATATTTTAAAATAATATTTAAGCATAAAAAAAGTTCTTCATCCGGATAGCTTTTTACCCAGTGAAACCTTCTTTCTGATTGGAGCTGGGTTTTGAGGGCATTTAAATAAAGCACTCTCAGCTCCCAAATAATATTTGTACTATTTCATTTAAAGTTACCTTCCAAACGGGTCTTTTCATAGTAGTTGTTTTCAACTTTGAGAGAGGGCCTTTTTAAAATCCAATTTATGTATTTCTGGTTGTAGACTATTGACTGGTCTCATAAAATAAATGTAAAGTTAAGAAAGAGATCATAATCTAGGAAACTATTAACTTTTTAAATCAGCTCATCTATTTTAGAGTGAGGACACATGTAGAATTATCCTGGACTGGGAGAGTAAAATTTCAGCCCCGTTTGTGAATGGAGATAAACTGACTCTTCATCTTTCCCAGCAGAGAATCATAAAGAAAACCGACAGACACTTGACTATTGAGTTTTACTATGTTAATTTACTGTCTCAAAGAAGTCCCTGGCAGTGGCGGTTCATCCACCTGTATCTACTGCTCAATAAGATTCACCCTGCTTTTAAGCAGTAGTCAAAACGGTTATTTACTGCAGAGCTACTGTCTCATGCAGATTGGGGTGGGGCACCTTCTCCTTGGTCCTAAGCAAAGTGTATTGCATGGAGGCTCCACATGTAAGGATATTCAACCCTTGTGTCATCTGGCCCTCAAGGCTCCCCATGGGTCTAAAAATTTGGCAGTAGGGGAACAGTGGCCACTCCCCTGCTGCCAAGTTTTTGGACCCTTGGGGAGTCCCCTGGGCCAGATAGCATGGCGTTGTATGCTCGATCAGGTGCACAGAACCCAATTCCCACATGTAGGGCTTGATACAGTGGCTTAAGGCCAATCCAGGTGCACATAGGCTGGGTGGAGGTGGGATGGGACTTTTCCAGGTGCAGGAACTGAGGGATGTGGGGTCTGATTCTGCCCACAGATCAGTCGCATGCCTCTCCTACAGCCTACAGGGCACCACTGCTCCAACATAAAAACAGAACTTCATTGAATGAGAGATGAAGAGTTCACTGGCCTCCACAGCAGGTTATTCAGGGCAGCACTTATGGAAATAGTTTTATTTTAATACAGCACCTGTAAAGGTAAAGCAAGTTACCGTTTGTATGTGAAATTATTCCTTTAGAAAAGAGAAGGTCAATAGGATGTAGTACAAAGCTAGTTTAAAATGAAACCATTTTGTATATCTACCTTTGCATCAGTTTCAAGATCCTCTAAGGAGAATTTACTTATCTACAATTTTGATAGGTATCTGGAATTTGTGGCCTATTACAATACATTCTGCTAATTCTCAAAGCTTTTTTCTGTGTGGGTGTGAGGGGTGCACATGTGCGTACATGCACATGCTTTTACTTCCCTTTCCTCCACTGTGAGAAAATAGTATTTCTCCTCTTGTAAAGTTAATTTCTTCTCCCATATGGAAACAATGTCATTGAAATTTTGAATGGTATTTAGCAAAGGCAGAAACAATCTATGACATTTTACTGAAATTTTGTATGTTTTTTTTACAGATTAATTTCTAGTTGTTTTTTTTTCTCTTCTCAAAACTGAGAGCTAGGAAGTGTAAGAATACAAATTTTATTTGTTTTCAGTTTTACATTTAAAGATTAATATTGGCACCTAAGTTCTCAGGTATTTTTAATTTGTTGTCTTTGCATTGCCACTAAAAAGGGCTCGGAGGTGAGCACGCCTCCCTCCCGCTGCCAGCTTACAGATGACACAGCAGAAGTTTGCGGGTGTGCGCATCCATGCCTGGCAGCCCAGTCAGGCTATGTGGGGCTCTGCCTGAGCATGGGGCTTCTCCTGGGCTTTGTTAGGTCTGTGTGTATGTTGTGGAGCATTTTGTGATGGGGTGCAGGGGAACAGCCTGGGGATGTGGGTGGCTTGGTGCTAGGACTTGCAAAGGGGAAACAGACACCTCCCTCCCCCAGTCTGCTTGCGCCCGACAGATAACTGGAGGCAGGAGCTGGGGCTGTGGAAAGGGTCTGTGCTGACTCAGCTCTGGGTGAGCTCAGGGGGGGGACCCACAGGGTGCTCAGCTGGAAAAGCCAAGCATGGGTTGAGTGCTAGCATGCCTCCCTGCAAGGAGGAGGTTGCAGGACACCATGAAGGAGGTTGGGATGCCTGATGACAGTGACCTAACTTGAATCAGTAGGGGAACTGGTACTGACGTTCAATGCACTGGTCTAAACTAAATCATCAATCCAGGTCTATTTTAGAGCAGTCTGTACACCAAACTTCTGTCCTGTTATGGGTTTAGACCAATGTCAGATTCTTTAGACACTATGCTTTTACTGGTATAAGTGATCAGAAATTGGTCTGTACCCATAACACAGCAGAAGTTCGGTGCACATATACTAGGTTAAAAATGGCAGAACCTAGCCTAAGATTTCCACCCCCAATCCACCAACCAAAGGAAGAATGTGTGTTCCTCTCGCTATCAATCTAAACTACACTGCTTACAGAAAAGTGCGTAAGTTAGATCAATTCCAGCTCAGACTTGGAATTTCTGTACCTGGCCTAAATCAGTAGGTTGCAGTAAGTTCTGTTGCTGCTGAGTTGGCTGCCCTTCCTTTTTATTAAGTGACCTTTCTCTTTGTGAATGTTAGAAGGATGCCAGTACTTACAGTGAAACAATCTGAATTCTTGTGTTCCTGGACAGTATGCTATTTCTGTCTGGCTCATCACTGCAAACCCACTCTAATGTATTTCTTATCCTAAACTTTTAAGAGTAACTTTTCAAAAAAAATTCTTCTAACATTGTGAAATGCTGGTATGTCTCAAATTAGAGCTTGATGTTTTTGCATAGTATTAAAGTATGTTACTGGAATGATACCAGCCACAAACTCCCCCAAACTCAGTCCATGATTTGAAGTTGCTGCCTTATATTTTGTTTTGCACCTTCTCTCAAAATACCTGAGTGTAAGCAGGAGTGTGACCATATGAACAAGGCATTGTGATCTTAAAATGCAAGAGATTTATGCCAATGTTGGTGTTTAAAGAGTGGGTATGTTCAGAGGCAAACTGTTTCTGAAAACCTGAACAGAATCAGACCAAGCTTTAATGTTTTTGCAGTTAATGGAAAGTGTTCCTCTTTCTCCCTTGACAGAATTGACTGATTGCTTATTAAACATTAAATGGTGTTACAAATTGAATGAAACCATTGCTTCATCAAAGTCCATTGGATTTTCAAGGAAACATTGCAGAAAAGGCTGATTAAGTTCCTTCTGATTGCTAAAGTAAATGCAGACAAAGCACCTGACTGACAGGCTCTAACTCTCCTCCCAAATTCACTACATGCTACCAAAAAGATACCTAACACCTTAAATCTTAAAAATTAATAGGGAAAAAAAGAGATTCCTTAGCACAGATGCAATTGGGCAGGCAAATGAGAACCCTGCTTCCCATAAGACCTCAGCTGTTCAAATCTAAGAAAGCCCTGGTCTTACAAATGAAACTGAAGGCAAGCAAAAATGCATGCCGGACAACAGCAAAATGGATTTTAAAACCAATCCACTTCATAAGCTGGCAAGTTTTTATCCTGCCTTTGCCTGTTATAAGTGTATATTGTAGTCTGGTAGTAGCAAGTGCTTAAGAAAAACTACTAATACTTAATGTATCTGAAGTATGGCAATACCTGTTTTGGATGGAACCAGCACTTCATTACCTCTGACTTTGGTGGGGCTACCCTAGGTAGTAACTGGGCCAAAACAGTAAGTGTGGCACATGTTAGACCTAATCTTGCATTTGTCTGAATACAAGGGCATCATTCATGAGGGAGGAGGGGTGGTGCAGAGGGGAGAAAAGCAGTCATTAAGACATTTCTGTCATGGTTAGGCCACTGCCTTCTAAAGGCACAGATCCCTGTCCTCAAATGCCCTCATCAGGATGATGGAACAATTTAAGGTGGTCCTCCCGCAGGGACTCGCGTAACCAGAAGTATTCTAGAAATCTCTGGGAGATGTCCTTACTGACCTTGTGACAACTACCCTGTTGATGTCCTGGTTGATTTGTGGAATAACACAATGACCAGGACCATAGACAGTGGCACCTGTGCACTCCCCCCAACCCCAGTAGGGATACCGTTCCACTTGGTACAGCAGAAGTGGGAGATGGGTGGTCAGGAGAAGTGGGAGATGGGTCATGAGAAGTGGGAGATGGGAGACAGCAGAAGTGGGATGATGGGTGGTCAGGGCAGAGGTAGCTCTTGACTCATGACTAAACCGACTGATTGCAGCACAGATCCTTTGTAAAGGACTGTGGAGCTTTACTTCTTCATTGCTATTGAATCTTCTAAGTGCTATCCAGCAAAACTGTTTCGGGTGGTGAATGGCCCAGTTAATCCAGGGTGTCTTTGCCTGGAAATGGTCATCTATGGTCTACTGAAATGAATTTGCCACCTCCTTTGCAGACAAAATTGCCTATATCTAGCATGGCTTTGGGACAACTACTTTTGTCAAAGCATTAAAATTTGAGGTTGGGAAGTTTTGTCTCGTCTATTTTATATGGATTGGTTTTCGTTGCTGTTTCCCACTGATACAGAGGTAGTGCTTGGTAGGATGTGGGCAATCAATTGTGACCTGGACCTTCCCTGTCCTGGCTTGTAAAAGCCAGTAGGGGGAGATTTAGGGTCATTTTTGGCAGGGATTGTCCCTTTGGTATGGCAGGGTGCAGTCCTTCTGAAGTCTGATTTGTCTTGCCCTTGTTGGAAAAACCATCACTTGTACTGACTCCCTAGCCAGCTGTTGCCATCGTCTGCTAGGTAGTGTACAATTAGAGAGGGACACTGTACTAAGGGCTTGAAATGTTTTAAAGACCAGTTTGTGATATCCTTCATCTTGACTAAGGGTACTTTTTTTCTGGGTATGTACAGGCATTATATTTAGATCAACCTAACCAGGAGGTGGCAGGGTTTGGTTAGGTTGATCTAAATGGCCAATCTAAAGGTGCACTAACTTAGATCGATCAGGTTAACCTGATCTTGCAAATGCCTGTGTGTGTTCACAGCACAGCCCCAACCTTGAGGAGTGTACTATGCCTGCCCCTCTTCCTCCTCCCCCAGTTGCATCAGATTCCCCACACTGCTGCCAATAGCGGTGAATAGCTGTGTGTTGCAGTCTAGCACTATAAATGTTTGCACTGGTGCCAGCAGAATTGTTAAATTGCCAGCACCACCAGAAGAACAGCCCCTTGGTCTCCTGGAGCTATGGAAATCTGGCTTTACTGGAAGAGAAATATGAAAAACAGCACTTTTATTTTTAAATTATGAGGTTCTTATGAATGTTGTAAGTGGGGGGTTGTGCTGTTTAAAAAGCTGTACACCTTGTAGATGAAGGAAACTAGCCAAGCTGTATCAATTAAAGTTTACATGACACAAGCCAAACTCATACTGGGCAATGCAGCAGTTGTAACATTGGGGGTGTGAAGTATAGTTTGAAGTTTTTTGGTTTTGCTTTTGTTTTCCTGGATGATGATTCATATGGCCAGATGGAGACTCTCTAGGATGTTAAGTTATGGAAGACTGAATAGCTGGTTTGGAGCTTGTCTAGAGCAGCAGCCAGCAACCTTTTCAAGCCGCAGACTGGAACCACCTGGCTCTGGTCTGACATGGGCTGGGTGACTTCCATGGTGCATTAGCAGTGGGGCTTTTCCTATGCTTTTGTCACTGCCACTTTTCCTGGCCCACCACTCCCCAGCAGGGGTACAAATGCACCTTGAGGCAGTGAAGAGCTGCAGTGGGGGTGGGGATAGGGAGCTAGAAGCTGCATCCATGTCACTGCTGGTTCTGTACCCTAGCTGGGAGGCAAGCTGAGGAGGGGGAGAGGGGAGGTACTGATGCAGCTTTCAGCTTCCCAGCACCAATGCAGTTTTCTATCTGCTGAAAGCTGTCCCCACATTACAGCTGGTAAGAGCCTGGGTGTGTATGGAGTGGGGGAAGAGGAGGAGAGCAGCAGTGGCAAGGGTGCAGCTTAGAAATTTCCCAGCCCCTGTAGCTCCTTAATACTTGGACTGGGCTCAGGCACACGCATAGGCAAAGCCCTTGGCCCTGTGGGCCAGATCCAGTGGCTCGGTGGGCTGAACTTGACCTGCAGGCTGCATGTGGCCAACCCCAGTCTAGTGCTTAGAAATTAAGCTGGCATCAGAAATTTTCTTTTGGATCCAGCTTCCTTTAGTGCGTGATTTTCTGGAGTTCCTTCTGAATAAATAATTTCACTTGCTGAACATCTGTGAATTCAGTGATCTGGATTTTAGAAGCATATCTGCAAATAGATGTCCTTATTAAAAAAAAAAAAATGTGTTTTAAGTTAGGATTTTTTTTGTATACAAGCTTTCTCTTGATTTCCAGCTAGCATGTTAAAATGCAAATAGAACTCCTAATAAAAGTCTAATAACAGATATTGGATTTACCAAAAGAACCTTGTCTCTGCCTATTATGCGTGTGCGAAGCGGCTAGTATTCGCTTCAGATTCGGCCGATTCATGGGACAGCAATTTAGATTCGGTGATTCGAATCCCTGTCCTGAATTAATTTGGCTGAATCTGATTCAGAGATTTGGCCACAGCTGAACCGGCCAAATCTCCGAATTGGCCCCATCCCATGCTCACTCTCTCAATCCCGTCAATGCCCTGCCTGGCTCCAGCTCCCGGCTATTTGGGGAAAAAAAAAGCCTGGCACTCACTGGCTGCTGCCAGGCAGGGGAGGGAGGCAATCCCCGTTGTCCCGCACTGCCCCATGCTGTACGTGGGACTCTGCCATGAGCCCCCAGAAGCTCTGAAGCCACTGCAGCAGCCGGTGAGTGCAGGCTTGTTTGTTTGTTTGTTTGTTTGTTTGTTTGTTTGTTTGTTTGTTTTAAAGAGCCAGGAGCTGGGGTGGGCAAGGCAGCCATGGGGGGAGGGCTAGAGAGGGGCTGGGGGTCTTGGGGCAGAGCCCCCATGCAGTGTGGGGCAGCATGGGGCATTGGGGATCGCCACCCCCACCTGACAGCAGCCGGTAAATGGGGACTTTTTTTTTAAAGAGCCAGGAGCTGGGGCCAGGCAGGCAGCCATTGATGGGGCTGGGAAAGCGGGCAGGAATCAGGGGGTGCTCAGGACAGCTGGGGGAGCAGGCAGCAGATGGGGCCTGGCAGGGGTCCCCCTATGGTTCCCTCCCACCTCCTTAAGCCCTGCCCCCTACTTACCAGCATGGAGTCCGGGTCCACCTCCCTGCAGCAGCCAGCGGGGACCGCCCAAATCTTCAAAGCTCTCCAAATTGTTTCTGAATTGATTTTGGAGAGCTTTGAATCTATTTGGACCTTCTAATTGGTCTCCTCATTCGATTCAGATTCAAAGATTTGACTGCCGAATCGGGCCAAATTTCCTCCAGATTGAATCGGCACCCAAAGCTTCGCACAGCCCTACTGCCTAGGTCCTTAGACCAAAATGGCTACAACCTACACCCCCAATAAAACTCCTGACATTCCTGCAAAGTTAAAAATGTAGGTCATTATGGCAGGAAATGATCACCATTGAGGCTGTCCCTGAAATTCATATCATGCTTGTGTTTCTAATAATGTATTAAGATAAGTATAAAATATAACAGGCAAATAGAGAATGGAGTAACTGCAAGAGCAACCATAAGTACATGGATGTCTTTGTTCAACTTTACAGCCCAAATTAATTTTATTAGTAGCTATATTTCACTTTCAATTTTTAGCATGTGTTCTCAAAATTAAAAAACGGAGTGTAGCGTGATTTTTTTTTTTTTTTCAGATTTCTCTGGTTAGAAAGAAACAAGAAAAGAGTCACTAGGATGTTCCTTTACCTATCCTATTGTTATTTCAGGTTTCGGGAACCAACAGCAAAATTGTTGTACTCTTTCTACTGCCTGCCACTTCCATCTTAATTAAGACCTTTTAAATAGTATTTGTGTGGGAACATACCATGGAATTATTTAAAAACTGGCATTGCCACATAAAATCTGACTGTTTTGCCAGATGAAAAACCTTCCTGCTGGCTTTAATGGCCTAATTCCAACACTGGATGTCCTCAGCCAGGATTTTGAAATGAAAATATATGGCTCATCAATCTTAATGAATGATGATGCTCCCTCAGAGTAGCTGACACAGTTATAACTGTTGAGGAAATGACGATCTTGGGGGAGAGATGATGAAAAATAAAGGTGTGGTAAATAAAGGTGACTCTTCTCTTTCACAGAAGATTACAGATTCTAATTGTATTTGCCAAAGAATAAACTGTGCATTGTATTTTTTTTTAAACGTTCCTTTTTTTTTTCTCTCTTTGAGCATGAGTTTCTGCTGCTTTTACTTGAGTTTACTTAGCACAACTTTTCTAACAAAAGTCATTATCTTTGAAATAGCACTACTCTTTGTATCTGTAACACTAACAGGTAAAAACTTTGGAAAGATTATAAGGAAAAGGTGAGGGGGCTGTGGGGTACACACTTGTTTATCTCTATTGCCCAGTGGTCCTTTGCATATATGACAGCAAATGGTGATTAGCAGCTTCTCTGTTTTCCCTGTGTAGTCAGTTTTTCCCTCTTGTATGCTAAGTTATCAATGTAGCCTCATGTTGTTTGTCTTTCCTCTTCTGTCTTCTGTTGGAACTTCTGGACATCCTTTATGGCAAGTATCAGGTTCCCCTTTCTATGGGTACTTTCATTTCTGAAGTCTCTGAGGGCCTGGATAGCCTGAATGCTGCAATCTTCCTGGCAAATAGATATGCAATGGAAGATCAAAGGGTGTTTTGTTGAAAAATTCAATCAAACACAGTTTTAAGAGGAAAAGATTAGGCAGTTAAATGTATCTGTATTTGCTGATGCAGGAATATTTTAAAAACTTTTATAGCTAGATTGCCAGACTCAAATGTGGTTGCCTACCGGCACTTGGTGTTGAAGCCAGGGAAAATATATACACTTCTGTGTGTGCTGGATTAGAAAGTGTAAATTCCCCGATTCAATATCACAGCTGTTCAGCTGCTCATTGAAACAAGAAACTCTCAATCAAGGGGCAAACATGACAATCCTAGATAGAGTAAGTTGCTGTAAAAGCAAATTCTACAAGCTAGAGGATATCTCTGAAATGCTGGAAAATGGTTGGCATTGGAGTTTCCACATGCTTCCTAGAGCTGCAACTAGTGTGGCTAGTATTTATTCGTATCCAATACCACAAGTTGCATCCTCCCTTGGTATTGATATTATTGGTAAATATCTTGAATGTATGGATGAAGTTGCATGTTAGAATTAAACCATACTAAAGGCACTTAAACACATGTGTCCACATGCGAACTTTGTGTTAAGTGCCCTCCAAGCATCTCAGTTTTGCTACTTCAGGCAAGGCTAAACTTTGAGCAGTGCTACCTAGCTCATGTTAGGTTAACTTCAGTCTGCTCCATGGAGATAAAATGAGCATTTTTTTGTGGTCTTCCAGTGTCCTAGGATGTACCACTCTAACATCTCCCACCCTCCACCCCACTCAGAGTAAAAATACAGCCCAGGTGTCCTGTCCCCTAGCCATGTCCCTGCCTGTTTTCACCCTCTTCCCCCTTCCCCTCCCCCCCCCCCCCCCGAGCTGTACAGAAAAGGAACGGTATTAAATCTTAATGTGCAACTGCCCACAGCACGTTCTAACTTTAACACTGCTTAACGTTCCACATATTTAGCATGATCTGAGCATAACAGGTAACTTTACCCTACATTGATAAAGTTCAAGCACTGTCTCCGTAACAACATGAATTCCAAAAAGTAGAACATTGTATGTTCTGTAGTAGCCTGCTAAGGATTACTTACCTACTTACATCATAAGATACAATAAAAATGATAAAATTCTTTAAAATAAGAGCAGTAGGTTTTTTTTAATTGAATACAAAGTTGTGTAATTTCTCTATATTACTGCATTACAGTCTTCTCTCTCAAGACTAAAGTTCTGTTCCTCTAACAAGGTAAGTCATTCATTTAGTTAAGGGATTCAAACCATGGCTCTGTATTTTTGCAGTTGGGTTACTTTTAGACAAGCTTTTGGGTATCACAATACCCTTCCTTAGGTGTTCAGGAGAGAAGCAGGCACAGCAGAGCTAATAGCAGATGGAAGAAAAGCTTGTGTAAAACCAACAGATGTAGTAGAAACCAAATGAGTTGTTCAGGAGGGTCACTTGTCACCTGTGAAGTGCAGAGCGTAGGGAGTATAAAGTGAAGCCACTGGTTATATTAAGTCCCTGGTTCTTGGTGTCCAATAGGCTAATGAATTTTTGTTCTCAGGCTCATCTTTTGAAGGCGTTTTTGTAGAGTGTTTGTTTGTTTTGGGGGGGGGGGGGTTCTTCAAATTTCCTTTGAGCAAGAGAACTGTGAGATCAGACAGGGAATTAAATATTCTGTGAAAAAATATTCTCCTGCCTGTGGTGTAGCATCTCTGTCCTTTATTTTTAGGGTGATCATTCATTCTGGTGCATAGTTTTTTGGGGTTTTTTTTTGTCTGGTTTCATCCACACAGTTACCATGAGGGATTGCTGCCCTGGATGAGGTATACCACATTCTGATGGTGTTGTCATGGGGAGTGTTGCCTGTTATGGCTGTAGAAGTGAGTTGACAGGTCTTGTATTTGTTGTGACAGGGCTGAGTTTAGTGAAATAGATGTCACAAGTACTCTCTGCAGAGCAAATACTCAGAATTATATGATAATTACTTGGTATCTGTAGCATGTCTACATTTTATTGTACAAATAACCAGTTAATTATACAATAAACCTAAGTTATTGAATCCATTAACAGAGGTGGCTAACCAAGTAAGCCTGGTGTCTCAAAGACTGTGCGGAGTGGCATCTAAACAGGCATTACATTTGTCCTGCCATAGCAGCTGTGTTAGTGTGTCAAAAAGCGACTGACCCCACGTTCATGCTGTTTGTCACACCTAAAAAAATGTTTTTGTTTTTTTTAGTGGCAGCACTGAAATGGCATATCCATAAGAAAAGATTTTTTTATTATGTAAAACAGCAACTTTTGTCTTTTTGGGACAAATTTAACATATGGACAGATGGAATAGTTGAGAGACCCCCCCCATCCCCCCCCCCCCAAATATCCTACAGGGCTCTGCTCTCCCTCCCACCCCACTTCCCTGCTTAGCAGGCAGCTGTCAAGGAGCCTTGTAGGGACTGCCTTCCACATTAGTCCTGTCCCAATTGCTGCATAACAGTGCCTTCTTTTAGAAGCATCCCCCCCTCTGTGTGTGTCTTTTTTTTCTTTGCCTGACAGCAGTGGAACAGCAGCAGCCCTTTAAAGCTCCTGGCTGGCAGGCAGCCCTAGACTGGAGACCACAGATTGCCCACTGCTGCAGCAGTCTCAGGCTGCTGGCAAGCCACAAGCTTTAAAGCGCCAGAAATTGAACCTTCCAGCTTGCAGGCAGCCCTAGACCAGAGATTGCTTGCTCCTGCAGCAGTCTTTAGTCATCGGCTGTTGTGGTCATCATCATTCAGACCTGTCCACACATTATATTTGTCCTGGAAAGCCTGCCTTGGTCACTGACAAGCTTCCCTGGAGGTTGGGAGAAACTAAGGCGTAGTCCTCTCTCTCACTACCTGGCTAAATAGTGTCTCTTGGTGTCAACTTTATTGCACTCCTGACAGGAGCTCTTTGTAGAACTACAAACAGTCTGCCCAAGCCCTTAGAGACTGATTTTGGAGAGGCATGGGCTTTTGTAAGCAACAGCAACACATTTTGCTGGGTGGAATATTCAAGAGTCAGTTTGGAGGACTGGATAATTGAAAGTCCTGGTGGACTTTTTTTCTCTAGAGATTCCTTCCCATAATAAAGAACTCGCTGACATACCTGAGGTATACCAAATAGATGCAAGAGCAGCTGCAGAGGAAGACGACTTTAAGATCTGTCATAAATAAATATATCGGTGTATTAGAGCCATATGTGTGCCCATGTCAAGTCCATTTATTTAGAGGTATCCAGTAGAGCATGCTCCAAGTTGGGCCCATGCCAAATGGAATGGGGGATATCACTTTCTTTTTTCAAAACAAAGGAGAAAGAGGTGGTATTGCCCACTTCCTCCCCCTTCATACAATAGTTTAGAGGTGAGAGCATTCACCCGGGATACCCAAGACCTAGGTTCAGTTGCATCCTCTGGCTGATGCGGGTAGGATTTAAATCCACATTGCTGCTGCCACCTCCTCTCCTGCTCTGTAAGGAGGCTTAAATACCAGGTCTATTTACATCCAATATTGGATAATATATTGACAGTTTTGGAACAAGAACTAGAACCTGGCTCTTCTTCCAGCTTGAGTGTTCTAACCAGCAAGGCTAGAGCCATACATAAATGGGCCATTATAGCCCAGTGAAAACTTTATGGTTGCAAATGACTTCGGCTTCAGCAGGAGCAATTAAAATGTGCTGCTACATCAAAAGAAAGCCAAGCCTGGTGGTTAGAGCCCTCTCTTAGAGGTTTCAAATTGTGGGGAGGAGGGGAAGTGGGTTGAGTAAATTTAGAGTGAAGAAGGCCTAGCACCCAGTTTCTCTGACCACTTGGGGGAATGGACTAACCACTGCAAGTACTTCCACAGGTATATGGTAGCACCATACTAAGTTTGCCACCATGCTGAAGCATCTCATGCTTACTTCACATGACGTGTATCTCATATTGAAAATAGTGTTACTACAGCTCTGTAGGTATGCCATTAAGCTCTGCCTCTCAGCAGATACATCACAGATATGCATCTAACACAGAGTTTCCATATTAAAAGAGAGGCAGCAGCATTAACACTGTTAGCCTACTCGTGTATAACTTTTTCTTTTATTCTTCTTTGTCACCTCTGGTTGGCTTTCACAAGGAAGTGCTGAAGCCCTATCTTCCAGGAAAGGGTCAAGAGCTGTAAATATTACATGGAGGTAGATGCCTCCCTGTAACAATGAGTCAGTGCACTTGACTGGAAGAAGTAGTACATTAGTTTGCCCCAGCTCTGCAGCATCTATATAAATTGGGAACTTCAGTAGGGCTTTTTGGCCTGCTGATTTTCAATCAGCTATTAGATAAAAGCACCAAAAACCCCACTAAAGCACCCAGTCTATACAGATGCTGCAGAACCAGATTGAACCAGGTCTTTTCTGGTTATGAGCTGGATTTGGCATGGGAGCGTACAGAGTTAAGATAAAGCACTCCCTTTTTTTTTTTTTTCCACATGTGCAAGTGGCCTTTGTTCCTCAGGGCTGTCTGTGAGTTAGCTTAGGCTGCCCCTGTTCAGCATGCTGCCATTTTTATCTGTTTCTGAGGCCCCTAACTCTCCTCTTGAGCTGCATAGAGAACCCAGGTACCAAACTCAGGGTCCAGACCCACAAAGGGACTTTTATCTATCCACAGGTCCCTCTCAATGTGCTGGTAAAGGTGTGATGGGCTCTAATGCACAATCCCCACATCACATCTGTTGCCATGCCACATGGCAAGAGGCCTGGTTGTGGGATCATGCATTAGATCCCATCGCACCTTATTGCCATTGCGAGGGCAGCCTAACTTAATCACAAGTCATCATTCAGGATTTAAGCTTCAGTCCTGTTTTGACTTTTTAACTTGCTAGCAAGAACCCCCCAAACAGAGCCAAAGACCAGTTCTGGGCATGCATTTAGCTCTGCTGTAAGATACATTGCCTCATTTTTTGAGAGTTGGTGTGGGAGTGAGTGAGGTATGCATCACAGTAGTACTCAGGTGAAACAAAGAAGTTGAGTAGATATGACCTCTGTGCATATGGTGTGTAAGGTAGTTTACTCTGACTATTCTTCTTATGCTATATTGCTCATACTAAGAGTGTTTCTACCAGGCAGTAATGTAGTGTAGCTAGTGAACTGGAAATCCATACTTTAGTTTATTGGGCATACTTAGCTTATGAACTGCCACTACATTTGTCTTCGTTTGGTTTTCCCTGAATGACCCCTTAATGAAACATGCACATTTCATTGTAGGCTTGTGTGTCCCTTTGAGAGAGAGCCTTTGTCTATCTCATTGAAGTCTCATCGAGATAGACAAAGGCTGTAAACAGATGTCATGTTTTTCTTGAGAAAGTCTTTTGTCCTGCAGTCCTACAGATGTATACATCCATTGTCCCACTTCAAGTACCCTTGAAGTATGTGGTTTAAAATTGGCTAATGCTTTTTCCTGTTGCATCCTGGCACATGTCTGAGGTTATGGCAGGTTGTCCAAGGACAAGCCTGTCAGGCTGCATGCTCTCACTGGCCACCTACTAGCAAAGGAGCAGCAATGCAGTGTGGCTAGGTTACATGTCTAAATGCCTGTGCCGTTGCTGTTGAGACATCTGTTTACAGCCCCAGGCCCATAGCACACACTGATCTCAGAATGTGGCCTGTCATGCACATGCAGGTTGTTCGTTGAGTTTTGCTGTCATCTGGTACTGGCTCCTCAGTTTTGTTAAGGAGTTAATACAGGTGGAAGAGGAACATGGCAGAGGAATCCAAAGGTATTAGCAGGAAAACCCCCTAAGTCACCAAAGTGAATGGATGGTAGCAGAACGGGGGTGAGGAAACAGCTGCTATAGGCCTATGTTAGTGACTTCAGCATTTTCTGTTTCAGTTTCCTACCAAGTGGACCAGAAAAACATAGATAAGTGGCAGCGTCACTCTCTATATTCAAACTTTTTCAGATGCTGGTTAAGTTTAATTAAAACAGTATCACAAGTGTGGTGTATGGGAGACAGAAGAGAATATTTTTTTAAGCATTAGGCAAAAAAAAGGATTTGATGCTTTTTAAAAAAGCACCCCATTTTGAAGAGGACAGGTTTTATTTAGAACAATTCTCAGACTATCGGAGACAGTCTAAGTTTTGCTCCTTGTAAATGGTCTGACCCTACTAATGACAGGGGTTTAAGCAAATGCTCTAGTTTTAAATTTAAAAAAAATCTGGAGAGCTGCAAAATACACTTGATTCACTTAGTCATACTTCTTGGATAATGATTTTACTTGCCAAAAACATAAGGGAGAGAAAAAGGTGACTTTAACTACATAGTGTATTATGGTGCATAGGGGAAGAGAATATAACCACAATATTTCCCTCAACTTTAAAAAGTGCAAACATAATTGTTTGTCATTTAAACATTTTTCCCCCTCAAGATGGTGACATGACACTTCTCACATTTTTGGTAGATACTTGATTTAAAATATCTGACAGCTAAGCTGCCATGCACTTTCTGCTGATCATCCACAGTGTTGCTAGCTCTAACAATTCTTATCTATTTGGTGCTGCTTTGACTCAATGTGTTTTGTCAGGTCAGAACCTTGGCTTTCATATGATGGTGGTGGTGGTGAGATGTTTCTAATCCTTAGGGCTAGAAGACAGTTTGAAAATGTGACTCCAAGGGATCATAAAGCAAGAATCGAACAAAACTCCAGGATTTTTGTATGCATGTGCATAAGCTTTTTTTTTTTTTTATCTCATGATTTTTTTTAATGCTTGGGGTCTGGCAAAAGGAACCAAAACTCATGGATATCTTTTATTAAACCAACTAGATATTTGCAAACTTTTTTTTTTTCCAAGCTTTTGTGCACACCCCCTTCATCAGGCATAGGAGAGATCAGAGATTATAAAAGTTCCCCTAGATAGAAATGAAAATTCTGGGGACTGGCAGTGATGATGTTACTACAAGTACTACTTGGTCTGGTGTTATACTCTACTGTAATCTAAGTTGGCCCTGGGAAATGGCTCCATGGGTAGCTTATATTTTTCACTTCCTATCCTTGATTCTTTCAGTCTATTTCTCCTGAGAGCTGATGCCAGAGTTGCAGTGGGTAGTTTCAAGAGGTGTTTGACAATTTTTCTTAAAGTGCCAGTCCTTACTGGACCTCCTTAGTAGGCCATTCTGTGGTATATTATTTTCCTAATATGCAAGTTTCCATCATTAATGTAGAGTAAGAACACTTTTTCTCTCTAGTTTTGACTTCTAGTTTATATAGCATGGTTAATATAGTGCACAACTGTGTTAAATAACATTTGATAGGCATACCCACTATATGCAGTTATTGTTTTCTAATGGTCTCTTTGAATGAAATGCCATTTTAAAATTATTATTTAATTAGTTTCAGTTTGTTTGGTTATTGCTTCTCTCTGTGCTAGCTGAAAACTGTCTTGTAAAGAAGGAATTTACATTGAAAATGGCATAATTGCCATTTTTAAACATACACAATGAAGATACGGATTAGGTGAAGTACAGGCTATTCTGAGCAGTTTGAATGAGTGGAAAGAAAAGCATTCTATATATAAACCATCATAGCTCTCTTATTCCTAGATCTATACTGTGGCTGGAAAAGGTCAGTTTATGGTTGAGGGTGGCTATGAACTGAGACTTGGAAGACATGGCTTCAATACTTGATTCTATCACAAACTTCTTCTGTGACAGTGGGCCACACTATTCTATCTATGCTTCACATTCTCACCTCACCTTTTCCTCCCCATCTGTTTCATCTAATCTGTTTAGGTTTCAAAGTCTCCTGGGTTCCGACTATTTCACAGTGTGAATTTTTATATATTGACAAAAGTGGTAAGAGGTTAGCTAGAAATACCTGGGTTATGTGAATGCAGGGGTTTTCCTATTTTGCAGGCTCTGTTTTTCTAGCTCAATAGGGGCTAAGTCCTTGATGAAACTTGAAAATGCTAATGTAATACAAATACATAATAATGAGTGCCTGAAGGATTCAGGAATGTGGTTTTCTGGGGGGTTTTTTTGTCTAATTTACTCCCAGGAAAATACTTTTTTTTTCCCTTTGCTTGAAGAAGTATTCATTCAAGCAGTCAATCAAGGAGAGAATCAAATTCCTCAGTTGCTTTCAAAATGGTACTAACCATAAGAACTACAAGAGTAAAACTAGGCATGGCTTATATATACAAAGACAATAAAGTATGAAATATGTTAGTGTCCTTGCTTCCCCCCACCACCCTGGCTTTTTTTTTTTTGGTTTCTGCAGCAACTAAATCCCCATAGGTAACCTTCAGAAGTCAAAAAGATTGGTAGAAGGTCAAGAAAAAGGTAAACTCCTTAAAAATGAATGTGAAAGAAATTAGACAAACTGACAGAAACTCCAGACTATGTTCATCAGTATATTTAAGATATTCTTACCTTATACTTCAGACTGAATAGTTAAATTATATTTGTACTAGAGTTTTAAATTTTAGACTTGTATCTGGACCTTTTTTTATTTTTGGTTTTTGATTTTTAAAAAAAATTTTTTTTAAGAAGAAAATCTTGAACAAATCAGTACCAAATAACAACATATTTACTGAATACCAGTACAGAATTTTTCTTTCTAAGAGTTCCTAAGCCTTGTACTGCACATGTTGTTTTTCTGTGTACGCACATAATATAAATGACACACAGAATGCCTTGAAAGAAAATATTGCAGGCTTATAAATTTCAGAACATGAAAGGTGAAAACATCAGATTTATGGTTATCTGTGCTATGATGATATTTTTTACCACACTGAATAAAGAAGTAAAAAACACAGTAAGTGATCATGTAATTAAGGTCTGTATCACAGTGTATGTCCTACAATGGGGTTAAGGTTCGATGCAGAAGACAGGGTAGATTTGTACCTTATAGACTGAGGGCTGGTGAAGTCTGGCCCACAGGCTGGATTGGGCCTGCAGTAGACTCCATTTCTCAGCAGCCCCTGCCTGAGTCACTACAGCCGGTTTGCATAGATTACCCCGGCAGCGGCACCATCCGGGCCAGGGTCTCCATGGAGACCAGCCCCAGCAGTGCTGGCAGGGTACATGGCTGGGTAAGGAGCTGCTCTGGTACTGGGATCTTGCAATGGTGACAGCTGGGTCTGGAGCTGGGGCAGAGCTGTGATCCACTGCCTGTACACCCCAGCCAGGGACATGCAGGCAGTGAATTGCGGCTTTGCCCTAGCTCTGGACCATGCTATCACCACTTCAAGATCCCAGGCCCAGCCACGGAGCAGGTCCCTGACCAGCTCTGCCAACATGCTTTGCCAGTGCTGTTGGAGCCAGTCTGCATGAAAACCCTGGCCCCATGCTGTCTCAGCACCGCTGCTGCTGGGGTCTCCATGGAAACCGGCTGCAGCAACACAGGCAGGGGCTGCTGGGAAATTGAGTCCAGCCATTGGCTGGATCTGCTGTTTTGCCCACCCCTGTTATAGACTAACTTAAATTGGAGATCCATGACCTCTCATAAAAAGCAGCTTACTTCATTGGATGCTAAGAAAGGTTAAGAACATAAGGGTTAGGGACAGAAATTGCACATAAACTGGTGTAAGTGATTGGAAATGTATTTAAATCTGTAACATAGCAGAAGTTCAGTGCATGTAAGCTGCCTTCAAAATGGCCAAAACCAGATTTAAGATGAACCTTGATGGATGTAGTACCAGACTTAACTGATTAAGGTTAAATTGGTTTATTGAACTTCTGTCCCAGATTCAAGTTAACTTGCAGTCCCCCGGCATCTCAGCTTTGCACCTCCCCTGCAAACCCCCCTTGCAGAATGGATGTGTTGTCCTTGGCCCAAACTGTCTGCTCCAGCAGAGCACAGAGGCATACTCTATTGTCCCCCAGTTTCTGGTCTGGGCCACTGCAGGCATGTGGCTGCTTTTCTGGAATCAAAAGTGAATGTCCCTTCACTTGCTTATTGGTTCAATCTTCACAAGTTAGTCTAAGTTGTGTAGATTGAACAGAATCAGCCTTGGGCTTTTTGACTGTCTGTACTTTAGCCAAGAAGTTCTATACTGGGTCAGACTAATAATCCACCTAGCTCAGTATTCAGTCTCTGACAGTGGCAGAAATGAATGCTGTAGAGGGAGAACATTGAACTAGGTAGCTTTAGAATGATTTATCCCTTATGCATCTCAAGTAGGTCCAAGGAGGTGATCCTCCCCCTCTACACGACACTGGTCAGGCTGCAGCTGGAGTACTGTGTCCAATTCTGGGCACCCCACTTCAAGAGGGATGTGGACAACATTGAGAGGGTCCAGAGGAGGGCCACCCGTGTGATCCGGGGACAGCAGGGCAGACCCTACAATGAGAGGCTACGGGACCTGAACCTGTTGAGCCTTCACAAGAGAAGGCTGAGGCGGGACCTGGTGACCATCTATAAACTCACTAGGGGGGACCAGAAGGGTTTGGGGGAGACCTTGTTTCCCTTAGCGCTCCCCGGGATAACAAGGAAAAATGGCCACAAGCTGTTGGAGAGTAGGTTTAGATTAGACATCCGTAGGAACTACTTCAGTCAGGGCGGCTAGGATCTGGAACCGACTTCCAAGGAAAGTGGTGCTGGCTTCTACCCTGGGGTCTTTAAGAAGCGGCTTGATGCCTACCTGGCTGGGGTCATTTGAGCCCATGATTCTATGATTCAGTATGCTCCCTGGCATCCAGTATCATTGGTTTAGAGATGCCAGAGAGAACATTATCAATAGCAATTAATGGATTTATCATCCATAAATTTATCCAGCCCCTCTCTTTTTTTTACCCTAACTATGCTTTCTACCTCCACTACCTCCTGTGACAATGAATTAAAAAAGTTAGCTACCAACAGTAACTCGAAGGTCTCCTTCCTGAGTCAGAACACCTAGTTCAGAACCCAGCCTTGTATACGTACAATTAAGGTTATTGTTTCACATGTGCATTACCCTACACGTGTTGACACTGAAGTTCAACTGCCATTTTTTGCCTCCTCACTTAGCTTGGTGAGATGTTTCCTCAGCTCCTTGTCATCAGCTTGGGTCTTGACTACCCAGAATAATTTGCTATCATCCACAAATTGGAGATTTCACTGAGCACTTCATTGCTGATAGTAGTGAACAACACTGGGTCTTGCAAAGATCCCTGAAGGACCCTATTTTTTACTTCCCTCTATCCTGAAAAGCGACCATTTAGCCCTACCCTTTGCTTCCTCTCTCTTAACCAGCTCTCAGTTCGTGAAAGACCAAACTTTCCTTCCAATCCCATGGCAGTGCAGGGGTTTTTTTTCTTCTTTTAAAAAAAACAGGCTGAGAAACTTTGGTTTCAAAAGCTCTTATTAGCATTTCATGTTTCAATCTATTCTGAAACTTCTTTTGTTGTCGCTTCAGTGTGTCCAACTCTTCAGACTTATCTACTAAGAAGGATTGATCTGGTGTGTGTCACGGGCCAGCTGGGCACTATGAGTGTATCAATTCTATCACAGGCCAACTGGGCGCTGTGAGGATATCAGCCACTGGGCTGTTTGATTCAGTTTTGGATTTTGGAGGCAAAGTTGGGAGTGAAGTATAGGCAAATTTATTATGGCTTACACACACACACAACAGTTAACAGAAAGATAAATGCGATAAGCAGATAATGCAGTATTAAAGAGTGAATAGTAAATAATAACAACAGATAAATGGATCAGTTCTGTCGTAAGCCAACTGGGCACTGAGAGGGTATCAGCCACTGGGCTGTTCAAAACAACAGATAGACAGACATGGGTCAGCAACTTGTCCTTCGATGCCTAGGTACGCATCAAGTGATTCCAGCGAAGTCAGGCGCCCCCGATTGATGCTGTCAGAGGAATTACCGGGGAAGCTCCCTTGATCAGTATCTGATCCTCGCTCACACTGGGAGTCCGGGGTCTGGGCATGGAACAGCAGTGACTGTTCCATTCCCTCCTTCCTGCTGGTCACCTGATGCATGTGCTTTCTATACCTAGTCTTATGCTAATCTGTTAACTTTAGAGCCACTCACAATCTTGCCCTATAGCTGTTACCCTATGGTATTAAAAGGTGTTAAAAATTATCATAAAAGGTTACTACCTAGATTTGGATTTATTCAATAAGCAAATTATAATGCAGCACCTTTAGGTTTGAAATTGACATTGCTCTGCCTAAGCCCAACCCATTTTAGGTTTCTCTGAATATGCTTTCTTGGGATGTGCTTTCCTGGAATGTGTTGGCTGTGCCAGGCGCTTAGATCCAGTTTTATCATCAAGGCTGAACCCTGAGCAAAAAACCATTAGGTCAGCTAAACTTGCAGCTACAGCTTTGCCTATGGGGCCCAGTCAGTTCCACAAACAGTTAATTTATCATTTGGTTAAACTTATAACAGGCAAGTTACATTTGCGGGTTACGAACTTACAAGCTTTATATTAGTTAATATTACCTGTTTAGGCAAAATACCAAATGCCTCCAAGAAGCACATTTATTGCTTATTAATCACGCTGGTTCTGGCCGTCACAGGTGTGGAAATTTCCCCAGCATATTTTCAGGTAAAAATAGGTGTGAAGAATTCATTCGGCTTCTCTACTGTGCCTTTTATCATCCCTGTGTGCATCTTTTATACCTTGCTCATCTAGTGGTCCCACTGATTCACTCACTGGCTTCCTGCTTTTGATGTATTTTAAAAAGTATTATGATTTACTTTTACTAGGAACTCAATTCTTTTTCTGACATGCCTTATTTTGCTTTTACACTTGATCTTCCAGCAGTTTGTGAGCTTTCCTGTTTTCTTCGTTTGGTCAAACCTTCAATATTTTTTTTCTTTGAAGGATGCCTTTTTGCCTTGACTAGTCTCCTTTATTCTGCTATTAAAACATGCAGGGGTTTTACTGGAGTCAGCAGGGAGAATTTCACACTGACTCCAAGCCAAAGCATTGGAACTAATCTGAGTAGTGTCATGCCCTCATTGCCCTTGAGATTGGTTATTTTCTTAAATCTAATCTAGTCAATCAGTTGAATGAAAATGTATCTTAAGTACGTGTAAGAGCATCTGTCAGAAAAACACCTGGGAAATAGAGTACCATGTCCTTGTTGACAGAATGTCTTATTTCACCTTTGATTGTGGAAGGGATCATTTGGACAAGCATGTCTATTTAGGATATGATGTTCAAGTCCAAACTAAATTAATCTACTCCCTAGCAAGTCCTTTGTCTATTCAGCCTTGTGGAACATCATCTTTTTTAGCTGGGAGTTCCTAGTGGTAGACCTGTTTTCAAATGACAGATTATCAGATATTTTGCTCTGGAAGTAGAATAAGCCTGTCCTTTCTTACAGATGTGATCTACCATCTTGTGGACACCAGGCTAATGTATATCATAATATCAATAATAGGAGTCTTTGAAATCCCACAAAATACAGGACTTATCTTGGCATGGTCCAGGCAGTTTGTATATTTATATTAAAATAATAATGGTCCTCTACTGGTGTTGCCTGCCCACGTCTCCTGAAACAATGACACGGCTAGATCGTATCCATGGAGAGAGATTGCTTAGATGAGGGTCAAAACATTTTGCTTCATAGCAACAACAGCAGAATAAAAATGAACGTGCTGATAAACAAAGCCAAATGAGAGATTTTTTATCTGGGCAATTCAGCCCCAGCTCTCAACACTGACAGGTCTAGTTCCAGTAATTGCTTCAGGACTAGACAATCTGGATTATTTAACAATAAAAGTACCATTTGGCAGCAATATCTGCATATTGACAACTCATCTCTGGAAACACAATTTGTTTTCCCAACAAAAAAAATGAATTTCTGAAAGGTCTGGTTCATCTTTTCTCCACCAATTAGGGCATCCCCGCCTTCCTTAGACATTCTAACACTTGGTAGGTATATTTTTTTTCCTCATCACTTTAGAGTGACTGGTAACATTTTCCTGTTTCTGCTTTATTAATAAAAACTGTCTCTATGTTGGATATTACATCAACTGCAGAGTGAAATCCCAACTCTTAGGTTGGGGGCCCCGCATGTACTCTTTTTCCAAGGATACATTCACTCTTTGACAGAAATTCCTACCTAATTCAGTCTAGCACTCAGTCCTCTCTCTCAGCCTCACTCTAGCCTGGGGGAAGTGAAGGTTTGCATGTTAATGATCTTGTTACATTTATCTTTTTTATTATTGTATATTTATTTAGATAGAAATTTTCAGTAATGCTACTTGTAACATTTGATAAAGCAAATGCTAATCTATATCCATGCAGAGGTAGTCCAGTAGGGCTGTGTGAAATTTCACCGGCAGTTTCGTTTTGATGCTGTTTTGACTCATTTCAAGGTCAAAACAGCAAAATCAAAATGAAACAGAGCTTCAAAACAGCCTTGAAACGAAATGAGGTGAGTCATAATGTCTCGAAAATTTTGAAACGTTTCAAGTTTCAAAGCTCAAGCTGGCCTTGCCTTCAGGGAAACAGAAACTAAAGTAGGGAGGGGGGAAGGCGGGGAAGGAGTGCTCTCATTATAGGAGTGTGTAGCTGGCCAGTGACTGTGATCCTTCCCTGAGGTCCCTTCCAATCCCAGTACTCTGGGGGAGGCATGGAAAAACTGCATGAAAGGCGGCATTGTTTGAACTACCCTGCTTTCTGCCTTAGTGTCAGTTACTGAGCTGTGTGTTCCAGTTTTGCCTGTCTGCAGTTAGAGGTGCAGGGCCCCAGAGCCCAGACTCACCCTGCACCTATCTCCTTGACAGCTAGCAGGCTTCGTGGCTGCAGCAGGGCCTAGGAGGCCTGTAGTTTTCACCCCCCCCATGCCCCAGGACACAGTCAGTTGCACAACCACCCATGTCATGAGTTTTGCCTGTCAGCAGCCACAGGTTCAGGGCCTCAGAAGCTAGAAGCCCCTGCACCTATCTCCTTGAAACTTTGCAGGCTTCATGCCCTCAAAAGGGGCTACCATTTCTGCAAATCAGGCCAGAAATGACAAAGTTATAGGTTGTTTCGAGCTTCCCCATTTTAGCCTATGGGCAAAACAGTAAAACTGGTTTGACAAAATGAAACGGAACAGTGGTTTTGAATCAAAACAAAATTTGAAACAAAACACTTTTCTGTCGAAACATCAACATGCAAGTTGAAACAAAACGGTGCCATTTTGCACAGCCCTATTGTCCAGGTGGTTCCAAACAAGACCTTGTTAATTAGCCAGGAAAGATACCCTCTGGTTATATTAGAGTTCCTTTTAGTAGGGACATTGTAACCTTTCCCTGTCCAGGTGACATTCTTGTATTTTAAGAGATCTATACACTTCATCTACAGTATTCCCTGCTTCGGGTTTCCATATTTAATGGTTAATTTTGGCAGGGCTGTGCAGCAATCATTAGTCAACTGGGGGTTTTTATGCCCACCTCCTAGCAAATGAGCAACTGATTCTGTCTGTAAAGATAGAATCTGTGTAGACTCAACCTCTAGTCCATGGGCCAAATGTGGCCCATGGAGCCATAATATTCAGCCTGAAGAGCTCCCCACCAGTGGGAAAATTTGGTGGTAGGGGAGTGATTGCAATTTAATATGGCCACCCTCCCCCACTGCCTTAGTTCCATGCTCCAAGCCCTTTGCCGCAGCTTGGAGTGCACCAAGCCCCGCACTCCCCCCCCAACCATGGGCCAGGTAGGAGCTGGGCCTCACCCCCTGCCTCCCTTGCAGGGCTGAGTCAGGTTTGGATCAAATCTCCTTCCTCAGCTGGGCCAGGTGGGGGCTGAACTGCCCCCCATGCTGCCTGCACTCCCCTCTGCATGGCCAGAAGGCTTCCACCTTGCCTGCCCCAGGTGCCAGATCAGGACCACCAGCCAGATCTGCCTGGCAGACAACCCAGACACTGCCCTTCTGGACCACTGGCCAAAAAGGTTGAGCACCACTAGTATAGCCAATCATCCAAAGAAAAAAAGTAACTTACCTTGCCTTGGGCTAACTGTTCTCCTTTTAATATCTTTTGTCCAAGTCAACCAAGACTACTTGCCCTCTTTCCATATAATTTTGGTCTTTTTTTGCCTCTTTGAGATTCAGTATTGGCAAAGGAACTACTTGGCAGTTGCACTCACTTCATCCTTCATCATTTTGCTATGGCCTGGCCACAATGGATGTTGCTAGAGAATCTGCACTTGTGCATGTAGGGTGTGTGCTCATCAAAAAAGGAATCTGTGTGGACAACAGATCTTGAAGGAGCACAGTTGCATGTGAAGCAGATGATCATTCCTAGCCTTACTACAGTAACAAAAATGGTAGCGATCTTATTTTTTTTATATTTCCTCTTACTCTCTCATTCTTTAAATGTGTGTGTCTCTATACTGCAGAGCTGACTTTAAAATAACATTCTGCATGAAAGCTGTAAAAATATCAGGGAGATGCAGTTGGAAGGAGCTAACTGTGTGGAGCCTTGTTTGGGTTGCATTGATCTAAACCTTTTAATGGTATGTATGTGTGAGAGATAACTGGAAAACCAAAATGGACTATATTTTTATATTGCAGTATTGGCATGGACAAAATATGGCAACCAACTTTGCAAAAAAGTTTATACTTTTTTTTTATATATATATTGAGCACAAGGAAATTGTACTTTCCCTTCTGACTGTATGTAATAGAAGTTTCTAGTGTGGTCCACTACTTATAAACTTGTTGGGTTTTTTTAAATGTTTTAAGCAAAACTCATTTTAGTATCCAAAGATGTACCTCCAAGTCTTATTGGTATACTAAACAGGATGCAGTAAAACGTATCAGGAAGAATAAAATCATTTTTTTTAATATTTCATCACTAAATATATAAATCACTTAAACTGCAGATGTGGGGAAATAAAACCCTGACTGGACAATAAGTAAAAATGTCACCTTAATAGAGTAACAAATAGTCTGTGGTTGTAGTGCAGTTTTACATTGCTAGTTGAGTTGTAACTCAGCAACGGTCTCCTAGCAACAATCAGGGCACTGTCACTATTCAGGATGTGAAACTTGCAAGGAAAAAAGGAAAAGACAGCTGTTGCAGCATTTAATGCTAGCCATGAAGTCTGCAAATCATATCTAAGTGTGTTTGTATGTGCTGGAAACAGATGGACAGAGATTCCCACTGCATTCAAAAAAAAGTTTGTTATAGCAAGCTCAGTTGTGACTAATCCTCCTGCAGGAGAGAAATCACAAATTAATTTGATTAATTTATAGATTTGATTTATAGATTTTCAGTAAATACTGAAAAACTTGTTATGGTCATGTCTCTATCCCTCATTTTTTTTTTTAGGAAAATTGCATTTTTATAAAGTTCTTTTATATGCAACCACGTTAGCAGGAGCTTTCAAAATTACAATAAAAAAAAAACCCCTAACTGCATTTGGAAATAATTTATAAATATTTTATATTTTATCAATTAAATTTAATGTAGACAAGGAAGTTTGCCATTTTTGCTTCTCTCCATATGCTTTATCAACTCCACACATTTTGCCATTCCTTTTACATTCCTCCCCACAGACAATGCCATGCTGCCATCATGCCATCCCTCATTCCTGGAATGCCCCTCTGATTCTACCCATCAAAGTCTGTTCGTTACCCCTCATTATGGTTTTTTTGTTTTTTTTTTTGTTTTTTTTTTATGGTTGCCTTGCAGCAACTCTGTTAAATGCATATAATTTTATCTTTAAAAAATATATAGAGCTATATATAAAAATGAATACAAAAAAATGTTACTTTTTGTATTACAGTAACATCCAGAAGGTTTTCATAGATTCATAGGTTGTACAGATTCATAGATTGTACAGGTTGTACAATCCTGAAAATTTAAATCAATAAAAACCTAAATAAATGCTTAAAAATAAACATCAATATTATCTGTCAAAATTATTTTAAAAATAGGTTTGACAGAATTCAATTTTTATGTATAGTGTGCAATAAATCTTAGTCACATTTTCTATTGCAACCCCTGTACTTCTCAGAATTTAGACAGATGTAACAATTGCCTGGCTATCAAAGGATACTTACTGACACAAGCTGTTACAATGCAACTGTTACGTCTGTTTGATTCTGTAGAGATTGAAATAGAGCAAAACCACTTTTTTCAGGGTCAAAGTTAAGGTGATTTAACTCATTGGTCTTTGGGTTCATGCACGCCTTACGACAGTTAGAGTAACAGCTGCTGCATATTCCCATGCACCAGTACCCCTTCCTTCCTTTAAAGCATCTAAAATGCACTTTCATCTTATGCCTGTACAAACCTAACCCATTGCTTTGTCATCACCTAATGGTATATCTTGTTTAATACCCAATCCAACTCCTTATTGAAGTCAGATGGGTCCTTGGGGGAATTAAATAGGCATAGATTCCCACCCCCATAATTTTTTTTTAATTACCAAGCACATTGTGGAATTACAGAAATAAACATAGCTATTAAAATTAACATATTAAATTTTCCCTTTGGTACAAATTATGTGACAATTTAAATCTAAATCCTACATTATAGATGCTAATTTGTGTAGTGTTGTCAGAAGATAGACCTGCCTTTTGCTACATGCATGATCCTATACTAAAATTTATGTTTAAAGAAAATATGACATGAATGCTTAAAACTGGGAGAGGACCCTGGCAGAGAGGATATGCTGAGCCTTAGCCACTAATAGGGATTTGATTAGGGTTAAAGACAGAATATCAGAGGACTTACCCCAGGGTTAGGGGAAACACTACTGTATCATCAGTGTCTCCTTAGCTAGGGACAGAAATTACACACAAACTGGTATAAGTGATCGGAAACTGGTTCAAATCTGTAACAGAACAGAAGTTTAATGGACATAGACCACTTTTTCAGAATGGCCAAAACCAGTTTAAGATAAACTTGGATGGATGTAGTATGAGACTTAATTGATTTAAGTTAAATAGGCTTATTGAACTTCTGTCCCAGACCCCCCGCCAGAGTCAAGTGAACTTACAGTCCCCAGCATCCCAGGATGCTTTGCACCTCCCCTGCAACCCCCCTCCCCCCCCCCCCCCGATGCAATGATTCAGCTGTATCAGGGGATGTTTGCTGTATACAAGGCATCTGTGTTTCAGCCTCTTTCCAAATGTGTCAAAGGCTACCACAGTCTTGTCTACACTGTGGCTCCTGGCACATGTTCATGTATTGGCGTGATGGGATCGGATCTCTGATACCAGCAATTGCACTTTACCTTTCCACACAGGCAAGGCAAGAGGTATGATTTTGTGGCATTGGCGTTCAGGTCCCAATAATGCCATTACTAATTTGCTTTACTTGCAAGTTGAGCTTGGCCAACAATTAGGTGACTAGTTCCATCCTGGATCTCCAACTGATCCCAGTTTGGTCCTGGGAATGACGATGAGCTGATTGTCAGGCCAGGCGCCAGGTCACACTGGAATCCGTTTAAGTCTCCATTGTGGTCCCAGGGCCAGAGCAGAGAATCAGCTGATTGTAGGACCTGGCCTGAGACTACACTGGGGCCTGTGTCAATCCCTAGTGTGAGGTCTCATGGCAAGACCTGACAACCAGTTATTTATTGCCCCCAGCCCAGAGAGCTGTGTGCCTGGTTTACTTGGGGCTCTCTGGACAGATAGCTAATTGTTGATCCCAGCCAAACAGCCCCGACCCTTGAAACTGGGGCTTTGGAGGCTGGGGCTGGCAACTGGCTGGCTGTCAAAGCCCTGTTCTTGGTAGCTCCATCTGGGCTGTCAGACGCAGGGGATCACAGAATTGTGTATGAATGTAATGTATAGAACAGGCCTGTAGCTTACAGTGTTTCTGCCCCCTGACTGAAGAATCCTTGCTAGTGGAACTGTTTGGTCAAACTTTTAGCACATTGGTGGAAGAGAGAGGTTGTCTAGTTGGATCCATTTTATTTTATTACCTTGCTTTCTGCCTCTTCACCTGGCTTAGAGGAACAGGGGTAGGATGATGAATCTGAGGGTGCTGAATACTTGGATCAACTTGCATTTCCCTTTTCTGAAGTTCCTAACTTGTGCTCTTCTCTCTCTTTATTTTAAGTCCCTATATCCACAATAAATAATGACCATTTGAGTTGCACCATTAGCAGACAATCAACCACTGATTTTAGGGACACTTACAGTACTGTTGTGACATTCATAAGTTATTTACTGCAAAAGTACAGCTTAACTGATCTTAATAGCTCCGTCAAAATGCCTACTGAGACATTTTAATGCTGCAAATTTAATGTCTTCTCCAACTGATAATTATAAAAGAGAAAGTAAAAACTGTGTGTTCTTGCTTCCAGGTGAGAGCGCCGTAGCAACATCACTATGCTGACAGGTTCTTCCATCTAGCAAATGTGAATTCTGGTTTCTATCATTAGCCACTTTCAGCCCATAATTAACCTTCAGTAAAACCTGAGCAGTATTTGAATTTGAGAATTAGACAACAGATTTACACCTCTTCAGCAGAGGTGGATTTAAGAATAATGGTGTCCCGCTTGGCTTTCCAAAGGAACAATGAGAGTTTAGGTTTGGGAGCCAGTTGATTTTTGGCTGTCTGAGTGAACAGTACAGCTGTACATCCTGCTTGCTGCACTCCACTGCAGCTGGAGGAGAAGCTGCTTCTTGGAGGGAGAGAGAGAGCTGATACAGCAATACAAATCTGTTGCACTTCCTGAGAACAGACACCCTTCAGTATGTTCTTCTTTGCAACACCAAAAGCTGAAATCCTAAGGCCTGCAGCTGCTGTTAATATCTGTAGCTGGGACACAAGCAATGTTTGCTGAGGTTTTAGCACAACTCATCTAGCTTTAGATAGTATCAACTTCACCTTCCTTTTCCCTGAACAGCTGCCACAAAATGTATAAAGCAAGCCAGTTATGATTAACATAGAATTTGCAGATTTAATTATAGGTTTAATTTCCAGTTGTAGAAAATTTTTCATGTTTGTCTGGAGTTTTGTTTTCCACAAGTTTGGAGATATGGATAAGCATCACACTTCTCCCAATAGCTCCCCCCTTATATTAAAGTTCTTGGAGGACTGTGTTAACTTGCTAAGTATACATGCTGTTTTCTGTTCAAGGAAAAAGTGAAAGCTGCTGTGCTTTCTCTGCTCCTGTGAAGGTGAATGGAGCATTACCTGATCTAGATATCTAATATCTATGTGGATATGGATATAGCAGATTAAAAACTTATCTGTGTTCATTATTCTTGGGTTGTCAAGACAGAAAGCAGTCTGCTGTGGAGGAAGTCTTAAGCCCGAGATGTCCCAAACACTTGCAAGAGGCTGCTACAGGAACAGCAGGGTATAATCAAGTGTGTTATGGGGCTTCATAGGCTTGCTCTGCAGTCAGCAACAGTACAGTTCAAATTCACTGTTTGCCTGTCCTCTTTCTTCCCAGTGAGATGGATATAAAAGGTACTGTTAATCTGCCCTCTCTCCATCATGCCAAAAAAGGAGACTAGTATGAGAGTGATGGAAGGTAATTTTATTGAGTCATAGAGAGAAGTAGGCCTGGAAGGGATCTCATCTAGCCCAACCCCTGCCTGAGACAGGATCATTCCTATCCAAACCATCCTATATAAACCATAATCTAAACTCTATGTAAGATTGCTGTCAACCCTGACACAACACAGACCTGCTACCCTAACCTGTCATTGGTAAAGCAAGGGGGAACCATGGCAGCCAGTGTCCTGCTTCTATAAAATATTGTCAATATTTGCTTAGTAATTGTCAATAAAAAATAACAATAATTGTCAATAAAAATAATAATTGTCAATAATTGCTCAAGTGGTCCCAGGTCGAGGGCCACATCCAACACTACAGAGGATGACAACCCCCCCCCCCACCACCACCACCACCACAGTTCATACCAGTCTGACCGTGGGGTAAAATTGGGGTTACCCTATGAAGGCAAGCAGGAGAGTAAGGGGAAGCAGTCCTCATAGTGTTACCTGAAGATCCTGTAAACAGAAGAGGTTGCTCACCCCTTTTTTTCTCTTATGGAAGATAAGAGGCAATGGAGGAAAAGGAAGAGTGATGATGATTAAAAACTTATGAATTTCACAGCAGTACTGCATTTCATTGCTGACAAGTGCAAGGTGTTGCACCTCAGGAAGAATAATCAAAAATACAAATACAAAATGGATGATACCTGGCTGAATGACAGCACTAAAGCAAAGGATCTGGGAATCTTGGTAAAGCAAAGACTCAGTATGAGTTTGCAGTGTGATGCAGCCACACCAAAAGCAAATTAGGTTTTGGGATGCACTGATAAAAGCATTTAGGTACAAGACCTAGGACTTGATAGTGCCTCTCTACTCGGCACTGGTTAGGCTTCATCTAGAGTTTTGGTTGCAGCTTTGGGCTCCTCATTTGAGGGGGGGGGGGGGGAAAAAAAGGATATGGAGAGAGTCCAGAGGTGGGTGACCAAAAGGATAAAGAGCTTGGAAGACAATCCATACAAAGTAAGGTTGACAGAGCTAGGCATGTTCACCTTGTGGAAAAGGTGCTTAAGAGGGGGCATGATAGCAATATTTAAGGACTGCCATAAAGTAGAGGGAAAGCACCTTCTCTCTTGCTGCAGAGTAGGATGTGAACCAGTGGTCTGATGTTGCAGCAAATTAGGTTTGGACTGGATATCAGGAAAAACTTCTTTATTGTTAAAACTGTGAGGCAGTGTAATAGACTGCTAGGGAAGATGTAGACTTTCCATCATTGGAGGTCATCAAGAAGAGGTTGGGCAGGCAGTGATCAGGGATGATCTAGGCATAGCTGTGCTGATGTGGTTATTTCCCATACTTCTGGGATTTGCTGCTTACTGTATGGGGTTGGGAAAGATTTTTTCCCCCTTCTCCTGCTTCTACATGTGTTAGGCTTATTTATTTTTTTAAACCTTCCTCAGAAGCATCGGGTATTGGCTGCAACCAATGCTAGGGTTTTTGGCTGGGGTGTGCCACTGTTTTTGCTGCGACTCAAACCCAGAGGTTCCTGACTAGAGGGTCTTACCTCTCTACTTGGGGTTGGATGATTGCCGTGTTTGGGGTCAGGAAAGATTTTTACCCCATGGTGAGATCAATATGGACTGTGTGGGGATTTTTGCCTTTCTCTGTAGCAGGGAATGGGGCCATCTTCCTGATCTCTTGAATGTATTTTAACAATCTTTGTGGCAATGGGACATTGACCACCATGGTCCCCCTGCTTTTACCTATGGTAAATTTAAGATATTGTCTTGTGGCTATGTCATTGCTGACAGTGTAGTTTTGCTGGGAGGTTAGACAATGTATTTGTAATGCATGATTTAGATAAGGATGATCCTGCCTCAAAGGAAGCTGGACTACATGACCCAGGGGGGGGTCCCTTTCAACCCTACTTCTCTATGATTTTAAGATGGTTGCAATGAAGATGATGGCATGGAGAGTATGCAAACCCCTGAAACCAACTTAGACTCTCAAAACATTTGATGATCTTAAGTATGTTTCATCTAGCCTAAATTATCTCTTAAGCAGTGTTTCCTTATTATTCCATAAATAACACGCAACACACATTGCATCTACACATGACATAATTGTGAAGATACAAGATCAATTATCTTGTTTTACTACATATCTGTTAAATATTTTTGACAGTGAAAAAGTGATTAAGGGTATAAGATGGAGAAATGCAAAGATATATGTTTTAGTTTTTGCCATCTGAGCTAGATGGAGCAGATTGCATGGTCACTGTGAAGACTATATTTGCTACCATGTTGCATCTTTGTAGGACTCAAGGCACTGACTGATCTAGGAATGCATCTAACTGGTTTTGGTTATTGATCGCTCCACTCTCCAAGTGTGCCATTCTGGAACAAGTAGAAATCAGCTGGAGTAGTGCAGCTAACAAGAGATTTTTGGTAGACTAATGAGAGAACTGAGGGCTGCCTTAGTGCAGTATTCTGCTTATTAGGATGCAAATAGGCTCCCTTCTTTCCACACACATTCAGTGCTGACAGATGGGGGAGGCGGGAGGACCAAAAAAACCCCAAAATGGCACTTCACTGGAAAAGGTATCATGTCAATTTAACTCGGCTTGTCCAATGTCTGTATAGCTTGCACACTTCAGGGGGACTTTTGGGTGCTTTTATTGAATAGCTGATTGATAAAATTGATTGAATCAGCTATTCGATAAAAATGCTAAAAAGCCCTGCTGAAACGTGCGAGCTTATACAGATGCTGCAAGAGCTGGGTCAAATTGAGTGATTCCTTTCCTCGGCATGCACTGTGCTTGGTGCAGGAGCACGCCGGGCTGGAAGTAAAGTGCTGCTTTTTTGGTCCCCCCCCCCCCCCCCAACATCTGTAAGCACCCATTATCTTACCAAAGTTGTCTTCAGGGGGTAATAAAGTTTTAACGCTAAAGAAAATAGTCCCGGGGTTAAAACTAGTCTACCAAAAATATTACTTTGTTGAATTTTCAGAGACAATACAATGCATGCTTTTAGAACTGAACTCCTTTTTCATAGAAAACTCTTAAGTATATTGTCCAACGTAGTTCAAGAAGTAAAAAAATACGTTATGTCTAAATTATATCAAGACACAAATTCAGTTCTACAATTATCGTTTTTGATGGCTATATAATGCTAGAGCTTTATGATATGTTTCTCATAATGTTGCTGTTTTATGGGCTTTTCTCTTCTAAAGAGATGTTCCCTACAAGTAACATTGATTTAGAGGGACGGTTGGGTGCTGCAGTTATAAACCCAGTTTGGTTTTGAGAGACAGTAATTAATCTGCTCTGCATCTGATAGCAGTTTTATAACTGCTTGACTGTCTGGTTATAGCGATGCCAAGGGTTGGCAACCTACAGCCTATGGGCTGGATCCAGTCCATGGAGCTGGAGACTGTGCCCATACCTGCACTGGGATGGGCAGCAAGGAGCGATGCCAGGGCTGGGCAGCTTCCTGTGGCACCCATGCTGCTTCTCCCTATCCCCCCTCCAGCTCTAGACCAACAGTGGGCCAGGTGGTTTTGTTGAGCCCCAGCTCAAGTCTGGGTTCGTGCCCGGTATGCAAAGGCCAATAAAGATACCAGGGGTGAAAGTATAAAGAAGGTTTATTGCTAGCAATAAAAGGTGCGAGCGGAATAATTTCACGTAACAAGCACACCAGATCACTACCACTAAGCATCTTTTATACAGGAGTTTTCAAGTTCTCACCAGCGTATTTGTTTCCTGATTGGTTGTAAGGAGTGACGCAAGAAGTTCTTTACTGAGCATGTCTCTATACCTGTGTTTTAGCTATGTATCTCATTTACATACATGTATGTTTCATTAGCATACTTTTTCCCCACCTAGGGGCGTGATTTTTAGTATTTTAATGAGCTCTTTGACCCAGTACTCTGATTCTGCTTTTGTTTTCAAGCCTCCTTTATCTAAGACTGTCTCCTACTTATCATTGCAGATGGGCATTCGTCACATAACGTTCCCTTTTGCTTGGTCTTTGCATAGTAGTTTCAAGGTCACTCCTTACAGTTTCAGATACCTGGTCCCAGCACAGCTCCCTAGCAACTGGCCAGTGAGGGGGTGGAGGGTTGAGACCAGCAGCGGTGGCATAGGTACAGCTCCCAGCTTCCTGGCCCCAGTGTGGGAAAGCCCCTCTACTGCTGACACACTCCTCAAGCCACCCACTTCTCAACCACACTGGATTGGAGTTGTGTTGTTCTGGCCTGTGGCTTGCAAAATATTGCTGGCCCCTGGTTTTCCACTGTTAACTTGGTATCAAACAATGATTGTTTAGCCACCATCCCAGAAGTTACTCCAAACTTTTGCAGTTTCTTTTAGTCTTTCTTTTGTGTGTATGTTTGCAACATAAACACAGCTCACCACAAACTAGGATAGAATCTGAAAAATGATGTGAAAGAAAATTCTCACAAGTGTCATGTTCGCACACAGCTACCTCACACCATTGTAATTGTTGTGCATGATTGGGTGCAGCTTTAAAGTCTACAGACCTTTGCCCTGAAGTTGATAGGACTTTTGCCATTAATTTTAATGGCATAGAAGAGGATCAATATACTTGCTGAGCCAAGTTCTGCGTTGAGTTCTATGCTTTTATATAAAACGCATTTCCCCAACTTGTGGAGTGGGTGAGAAGGGAGAAGGAATATTAATGGCAAGAGAAATTGATTTTGTATGCATAAAAACCTTCATCCTATACCCTTCTTTTTCAGACATGTAATCAGTATGGAAAACATAAAAATAAAATAGAAATAAAAATAGTTGGCCTTCCAATCTCTTTTTATAATGCTGCTCATTTCACTAGGTTATAGGTGTAAAATTTTGACTTAAGCATGACAAAATTTATATTTTTATGAAGTGGTTCTAATTAAGAAAAAAAGTATTCTTCCTACATGCATTCTAAACTGCATAAGATAGTGCCGTCAATTAATATGTATCTCTTTCAGTTCACAAATGTAATAATTAGTCACCATAAATAATATGGAAATTGTTTACATTATGGTGTTTGGTTTAAATGGAGCTGATTAACCAAGAATTTAAACACATGCTTGATTGAAGCATAGGAGTAGTCCATTACTTCTCAAAGTTGAGTTTTTTCACCCTGCAAAAATTAGGGACTTGCATAACTCAAGGACTGGTCTCACAGTTTGTTTTTATATGTATAGTGGTCCAGAATTATTCCTGAAAAGTTTGGGATTTTGGTATTATCTTTCAATCCAGTGGATATTCCCTATGACTTAAGTAGGACTACAGTAAGTGCTGAAGATGTACATAAGTGTATCAACAAAATCCATATTTTGTTTTCTTGAGTATTTGAGTACTCAATTTATGTGCTTTCCTTAAATTTTTCAAGCAAGAATATAAAGAGTAATTACTTAGAGTTTAAAAGCACAAATTTCCAAAAAATATTTATCAGCAATAGTCAGCAAAGTATACTAGCACAATAAGTCATTAGAGTACAATGAAAATACCCAAAAAGGATTTGACCTGAAAACTTAATCCCCTCTTCCTACCCACCTGATTTATGAGAGTAGTTCCTATTAAATTTGGGGGGTAGGGGTTCAGTTGAACAAATATTTTTCAGGATTATCTTTTTATACAGTAGATAGTAAAGCACATTGTAGCAGTATTCACACATTTAGACCTATCCTTGAAGCTCAAAATGCAGACCTATTCATGTGGGGGCGGGGCCTTAATCTTTCTGGATGTGTGAAGATGTTTAATAACCCTTATAAGCAATGACACAGCTTGCTAGGTCACAGTTTATATGTAGAAGACAACTGTTTTATATGCTGCCATTTCATTCTACCATACAAAAATAGTGAACCAAAAATAGGCCAAAAATTCAGCTAACATTATCTTCCAAATATTTTTATGATTTAATGTCCAATAGAGATAAAACATACTGATGGTTAAAACAAAATGTGATGGTATAATTTTATCAAATACAGTATCACTTAACTATGTTATTTTGGGGGGGGGGGGAAACAAATTAAAATTTCTGTTCAACCAATATAAAACTTCTTGTCTCCAAAAACAAAAGATAAGTTATTTTGAAAAATCCATTTTTTATATTTGAACATTTGGAAAGGCAAAACTCCCAATGATTTTGGTGTGTGTGTGTGTGTATATTTGAAAGCTTTTTTTATTTCCTTTTTTTTTTTTTTTTTAAACCTGAATACATTTAGAAAAGTTGTTCACTTCAACTAAAACACATTTTTAAATCTCCCAGGGAACAGTATTTGGAGTAGAAAGTGCTAAAATAAAGTTACTGGAGGCCCTTAGCCATGAAAGAACTTAGAAGAAGATGCTTTTACTGTGCTTTGCATGGTATCATGAACTGAATATAACAATAGCCTGGGTTGAAATATAAGCTGTTTCAAGACTATTAAAAATGTTGATAGCCTGTCCCAGCTGAAAATCAGTTTGAAGCCCTATATTTATTTATTTATTTAATGTGATAACCATATACTTAACATCATATACTCATAAAGCAGCATAGAACTTATTTTCTTGTTCTGTCTCTAGTCCCTGATAATAGTTTAATACTTTTATAAAACACCCAGTGTCTTGGGTTTTAAGACGAGTTAAATTTCCATCTTGCCTACGGGAAAAAGTCCCAAAGATTTATTTTTATACCATGTAATTCTTTCCAATTACAGTTGCTGCGTGTATGTGTGTGTGGTACTAGTGATACAATATGTGACTTTAGTCTGAATTGTCTACTTGTTCAGGAAGTGGAGCAGGACAAATTTAGCATTTGTTTTATATCCTGAAAAACAATATTAGCTGGGTCCAACCTATATTTCTCTTCCCTATCCCAGTTCAGTCACCTTTTATAGTTGTGGGTAAACCCATCTGTGTACCATATGGGCAACTCTCGACTTTTTTCCAGGGTGGGGAAAGGCTCAGAGAACTACATTTCCAGGTGTTTTATTCCACTTTTCTGACCTTATAAAAACAGAGGAAACATAGTTGTATCCCTATTAATAGCTTGTGTTTTATCAGTAGGAGCCCATATGGTTATAACCTTATATAGGTAGAAATTTAAAAAATACCTGTCAAATTTTTTTAAGTGTAGTTGTTTTGGTTAATGATGACCACATTTTTTTTTCTTGACTGTAACCCAAACCATTTTTTACCTTTTGAAAATATGCCTGAAACTTTGAACATAAAACAAAAAGACTTTGGTTTGGAGCTGGTTAGGAAAAATGTTCAGAATTTTCAGGCAGTGGATCTGTACCAGCAAGGTAAAAAGTGATGGACTTGAGGATTGGGTTAAATAGAAGAAAAAAATCAAAGGATCAAAGTTCAACTTTGGGTGAAATTTAGCTTTTCCAAGTACTTGAGTTGCCAAGCATCTCAAAATTCTTTAAATTTTTCTTTTATGGAAATATGACCCTGATTAACTCTGGTCTTTATTTCTCCATCTACTATTGCTCACTTCCCTCTTAGTTTATAGCTCTTTTTTTTAAAACTGGCTTTAGTAAAATTTAATTCTGTATTTAAAATGTATAACCTTTTGCGGATTAGTCTTGTAAATGTTTGAATGTTCTTGAAACCTTTGTACTAATTGAATAATGAAATCCAAGATGCTGCCCAAGTTAACTCATCTACTATTATTTCATCAAGATAGACTAATGACCAAAACTCTTAGGCATGCATGGGGTTTCAGCCCTTAATTCTTCTCATATATCTACCTCTGTATCTCCCACCTAAGTCTAAAACTGATCCTCAAAATGTCTGTTGAACTGCTGCCTGACCGTGGAAGTGTCTAAATTCTCTTGGGCCTTGATTTTTTTTTTTTTTTTGTCGGATAAAGTTCCAAAAACCTCAGAATTCTGGTCATATTCATGATCACCTAGGATAAGCACAGACGGTCAGAAAGTCTGAGGCTGAATTGATTCAGTCTTCACAGGCTAATCTAAGCTGTGTAGACTGAACTGATAAGTAAATGAACAGACATTCACTTTTGATCCCAGAAATGCATCCACGTGCCTGTAGTGGCCAAGGCCAGAAGCCCGGGGGGGAGGATGTGCTAGAACATGCCTCCATGTTTTGCTCAAGCAGACAGCTTGGGCCAAGGCTAGCCTGCCCATCTTGTGAGAGGGTGTTTGCAGAGGTGGTGCAAAGCATCCTGGGATGCTGTGAGACTATGAGTTAACTTGAATGTGGAGTTGAATGGGGGAAAGCATCCTCATCAGACTAGCCTGTCTTCCACTAGTTAGGCCACTGTCTCAGGGGGAGATGTGGGTTTGAGGCCTCCTAGGCAGAGAAGAGTCCACACTCTAGAAATGGATAAAAGGAAAAAACACCTTTTTTTTTTCTTCCCAAACTATGAAAGAAAGGAATAAATCCAGGTTTTTTTTAATGAAGTATTTAGAGTTCAGGGCTGGAATTTTGAGTACAGGGAAATGATGATGTTCTAGAGGCTCATAGGTTTAAAAGCATGTCTATGCCACAGACTTACTGTGCCAGGCAGTGGAGCCCACAAGTATGCCAGGCTGTTCCTTGAGACCTACTTACTGAGCTAGAAGCAATATAATGGGTTGTGTGCTTTCTTCAGTAGCTTCAGTGAGAGATGGAACTAATTAGCCAGTGCCATATGAATGTTGCTAAACTGCTTCCAGTCCAGGAGATAGCCTGCACGGAACAGCATGGCATGTTCAAAGGTGTTGGGTTTGTGGATCCTATTTTGAAGTGGATCACTCTTCTCAAGCATAGTAAAACTATAGGGAGTCTAAGTATCTAACTCAGATTTGTAGATTCTGCTGAGGAGCAGGTGCTTAAAACCTGGGCAACAGGATGCTGAGCATGGAGGCATTTAAATCCCTTTTGGGATCCAAGCCAACTAATTTAAAGTAAAGAAGATGATCCTGTCCTATTTGTACATAGAATTATTCTTTGGTCAATTACTCTAAGGAGAGGAGATAAGCAACCAGCACACTATAGCAGGGTTTCTTATGCTTTTCTTGCTCAGGACCCTGTAATGTAAAAGATCTGTGGAATCACATTTCCTTGCCTTTAAAATAGTGTGGAGCTGAAACTCCTTAAATGGAGACTGCTGTTCCTTTGAAATCCCTTGTACTTTTTTACTTACCTCCTCCGTTTGCAAGTACAGTCTCCAGAATTTGCTGTGCACATAGCGCGGGTAAGGGTTTTTTGTTTGGTTTTTTTTTTAGATCAAAAGTAGTACAGGACCAAATGTCCTGGCTATGCTCCATGTTTGCTTAGTGCTAACATTTGAAATTAGATTTTTTTTAAGAATTGCTAAACTGATGATAGTTCTTTCTCTTCCATGCCTTCCATTTGGTGTCAATTTTGGAAAAATGATTTTTCTTTCTACCTGTCAGATATAATGCTAAACTGTGGTCATCTTTGCGAGTCCTTTACCAAAGTCATGAACCCTGGCATCAAGGTTACCAACCCAAGACATTTTTTACTGGCAGTATGCAATTACTGACAGCCAAACTTTTTTATTAACACGTATTTTTATTGTCAGTTTAAAAAAAAAAATGTGTTGCCAACCCTGTGCGATTGCAACAGTGGTTTTACACCTGCTACCCCTACCCCGTGGCATAACAAGCAGAAGACCCCAGGAGGGGCATGGTACCTGGTTCATTCTTGGTTGGTCTGTCTGCTCCTACTGTCGCTTCATGCTCTACCTGCCACCTTGGTTCTTGTTCCTAGAGCAGCAGCAGAAGCACCATTATGTGCATTAGCTGCTGCTATGACAGCAATATTGTGAGGCTGCTCTTGCTGCTGGTGTGCAGACTCTGTGGGGGTGGGGGATTATTTTGGTGCCCCTCATAAATCAGCACCTGGGTTTGGTGTCCTGCTTGCCCAGCCCTTGTTACACTGTTGGCCTCACCACAGGGGCCTCTAATCATACCCACACCTTTGCACCCCAGACTGCATCCTGCACCATGCTGGTCAACCTTCAGCTTTGCCCTCTCAAGCCCCACTGCTCCAGTCCCAGCAGAGACCCCCAAAGAGGCACCACTATCTGCTTTACTTGCCACCCAGCAGTGTTATAGGCAGACAGAATGCAGCATCAGGCAGAGGCATAGCAAGAGATTTCAGTGCTTGGGTATAGAGTTTATGGGGTAAATTACACTGACCCAGAGAGGAAGAGGTGTGGAAGCTTACCTGCCTCTGCTCTCTGAGCTTGGAGGGCTGCTGCCATAGCTCCTGCTCGGGCAGTGTGAATTTAGGCTGCTGTAGCTGAGGGATGGGCTCGCTGTACACTGGTGCAGCAACCTAGCCAGCAAAGACTACCTGCTCCTAGTGCCCTGTTTGCTCCCACCACTTTCCCCACCCCCCGCATTGTTTCTGGCTACAGGGCTCACCCAATCCACTCTCTACAGATAGAGACATGGGGCTGTGCCTGCCCATTTCCTTGCTGTGTACAAGACTCCTGGGTGGGGAGAGGCCCATAATGGCACCCCTTCTAAATCAGCACCCAGGTCTAGTGCCCTCACCCCCAGTTACACTACTGGACCAGGAGCACATGGTTGGGGGTGGGAAGAGAGCCACAAAGCCCTGAGAAGAGCTGCCTTTGGAGTGTTGTGCTCTGACTCAGATGGAAGCTGGCACTGCTCTGCTTAGTCTTTAGTTAAACAACATAAAAGTGCCTCCCGTTTGATTTTCAACCACAGAGCTTGAGTAGCTCTGTGTTTTTTAATGGAGTTGATTTTTGCAGAGCTGCTTTTGCTTCATGATTTACAGACTGCACAATTTATTAATGGAATTTACAGACAGGCCTTTTCAGCCTGGTTTATTTACAGAGTGTCCATAGATTACAGACAGTTGCCAACTCTGCCTGGTTTATAATCTCCAAGCCAAATCGGTCTTTCCCAGCATTACTCTAAAAGGTGCTACGGGATGCCAACACAGACAACTGTGTCTTGATTAGAGTCAGAGTTTGGGTTCCCCAACCCCACTCCTGATGAAAATAGAGCAAGAATATAGTTTGGTAAGCCATGGTGACTGGTCACACAGATTGCTAGAGTGGTACAGGTAAAATCTCTGAAGGAGGAAGCCTTCTGCTGTTTTGTTTTTTTCTGACGTAAAAGGGGGAAAATGAGCTGAGTTCTTTTTTACTAAACAAGATTATATGCTAATATGAGAAACATGAGGCATAAACAGGAAGAACTGGAGGTCCTATTACAGTCATGGAAGTCTGATGTAATGGGAATGACATATGTATGGGATAGTACACAATTGGAATATTGTCATGCATGGCTATAATTTGTTCAGGAAGGACAGACAGAAAGGAGGTGGTGCTACTCTGTATGTACTCAATCATGTTCTGAGACATGGTATAAAGCAGGAGGTAGGTCTTTGAAAGCCTCTGGATAAAGGCCAGGGGGAGGAGCCGAAGTAGGGTCGTCTGCTGTAGGCCATCAAGCCAGGAGGAAGAGGTGGATGAGACCTTCATTAAACAATTAATGCAAGCTTCCAAAACACAGGACCTGGTTCTCATGAGGGACTTTAATTACTGTGGCATCTGCTGGTAGAGAAACTTAGTGGTGCATAGGCAACACATTTTTGGAGTGTGTTGCGATTATTTTGGCAGGTGGGGGGCAGGTAGTGGTGAAGTCAACTAGAGTGGGGAATTGCTTTTCAATTTGCTGCTCAGAGAGGAAACAGAGAGGAATTAGTTGAGACTATGAAGGTGGAAGGTAGCTTGGATGATAGTGACCATAGAATAATAAGTGTTCAAGATCCTGAAGGAAGGAAAGAATGCAGCATAATGGAGCCATTGGACTGCAAAAAAAAAAACAACCTCAAAACAAAAAACCAAAAAAACTTGAACAGTTTGCTTAAGGAACTAACGGGAAGGATCACATGGAAGGCAAGTCTAAGGGGAAATGGAATCTAGGAGAGCTGTCTGTACTTAATGGGGGCCATATTGAGGGTCCAGGAGCAAACTATATCTCAATGCAACAGAAGAGTCGGAAGTAAGAGTAGTCCTTGGCACAGATCAAGGAGGGCTGGTGAGGCAACAGACAGGCTGGGAGTTGTAGAGGCCATGCAGGGAAATGTGCAGAGCAAGGTAGAGAAAGGTGGACATGCAAGTTTGATTTGCACCACAACAGGTAGACTTCAGGAGGAGTGTGAGAGTGCCCGCTAGGAATTGAGAAACACTGACCCAGGGGGCAAGCCTTACTGTCTACATCTCTGAAGGGTTGGGCAGATTGCTCTGTAGTAAATGCCACCCTGATCCTGTCCCTGTTGGACTCAGCTGGAGTAGAGCAGCACCACTTCAAACTTCAGCAATAATTCCCTCCTTTTGTGGATTGGGCCTATGACCTCCTCCCAGCATGCTGGCAAAGCTGTGCCATCAGATGCCAGCTGGACTTCCTGGCAGGAAGGACCAGGTGGTATTTGCCTTGAGAAGCAGAGGAGCTTGCCTAGGCTTCCTCTCGAGCAGTGGGCACTGGCCAAGACACTGACACGGCCTCTATTTCTTTACTTGCTATGCAGTTCAACCAGACAAAACTGCTTCGAGCTTCTCTGTGCCACCACTCTGTGGTGCCTCCAAGGTCAAATCCATCAGCCTCAGTGTGGGTTGGATAGAGAGCCCTGCAAATGGGGTGCATGGGGCTCCCAGCTGCAGGAGCTTGCTTCTTGCCCGGGATCAAGCTCCCCCTGCACAATAAGGCACAACAGGATCTAATGCATGATGCTACCATTGTGTGTCCTGCCATGCTTGTGTGGCGTGGCAGGAGATGCAGTTGTATGAATCAGTCATGAGATCCCATTGCATCTTTACTTACACATACAGAGGGGGTCAAAGCCTTATAATATGGTTTGTATAGTAGATGAGGTATATATTACAGCATTATCAAATTCTTTTTAACTCGGTATAACCAAAATGCAGCTTGAGACTAACTCTTGAGTTATCTGACTTGTGTAGGAGTGATACTTTTACCTACCCTGGGCACGTAAGAGCCCTTATTCTTGGGAGAAGGAGATGTTTGCACATCTTGAGAGGACAATCATATACCTATCATGGGGCACTTAAGCAATCCTACCTAACAATTTGATAATTCAGAGTTATTTCCAAGGTATATTTTGCTTATCCATTTAATGAAACCAAATTCTGCCCTATGTGTATTTAATTAACATTCGCTGTACTTATATAGGTTAGCAAGAGTAAGGTGGTGTGCATATTCTATTCAGATTACAAAGTTGGGTCTTGAGCAAAACGACTTTCAGATTTTAGTGTTGCATAGTAGAGTTGTATGAATTTAAATATCAAGATTTTCTTAAATATCATTAGTTAAAGTGTAGTGATGATTAAAAGAGAGGGCTGGAAGACAGAAAATCTTTGTAGGTGTTTGTTTTGTATTATTTTGGGGTTTTTTCCCCTCTTACTGATTCCTACTACTGACTTGCCAAAAGTCGTACAACAACCCACTAAAGCCTGTTTCGTTTCTACATGTGTGAATTGGGATACTCACCTATTTTGGTTAACTTACTTGTTTGACTAATATATGCAGCGTGGAACTTAGCTAGATCTTATTGTCAAAATAAGTTTTCTGGTGAGTTTTTAGTGCAGTACCTCAAGTTCACTAAAATATTAAGTTGACCAGTTTGGTGCTGAAATACAATTTTAATACTTTGGAATGTCAATAAGACTTTACATACTAATTAGAATGATATATTAGAATCAGTACTTTTAGTGTTTAACTCTTAATCAGTGCTATTAAGGGTTTGGACAGAGTAAACAGGGAACTGTTATTCACCAAGTCCCAAAATATTACAACTAGGGGACACCCACTGAAATTAGAACTTTTTTACACGATACATAGTTAACTTATGGAATCCATTGCCACAGGAGGTGGTAGAGATAAATAGCATAGCCAGGTTCAAAAAAAGACTAGACAAATTCATGGATGACAGATATATCAATAGTTGCTGAACCGAATGGTTAGAAATTTTTCCTTTGGCATCCATAAATCAATAATGGTGGATGCAGTGAGGGTAATGAATATAGGATAGATTACTCTAGATCTATCCAGTTCAGTGTTCTCCCTTTAAAACACTCACCCCTGTCACTGTCAGAGACAAGATGCTGGGGTAGATGGACCATTGGTCTGACTTACTATGCCCTTACTTACGTTCTATTTAAATATTTCTTTTTAAAAATTCTTATTGGAATAACATAGTGTTGGTACACAATCCAATTATTCTGAATCCATAGCATGTAATTATTAAATAAATAAACCATGATATCACAAAGAAGAATAGTATTACAGACCTACAGTAGTTGTTGCTTATGCCAAGAGGAAAATATATTCCTAAGGATCCTAATTTCTTTCAAGTGACTGTTTCTAGCCTAAAGGATCTGTCACGCACAATGAACATGTGCCTGTGACTCTTCCACATAATATCTGAAATCAGTGTGTAGCAAAACTGATTACTTACCACATCTGGTAGGAATGGGTAATCTACTTGATAAATTCACTTGACCCTATATTCAAAATAAACCTCATCCATTGAAAATATGGTAAAAGGGGAGATCCAGCATAGAAGACTGTCTTCTAGCAACTCACAAAAAGAATTAAAAAAAAAAAAAAAGAAGCTTTTGATGTGTAGTTCTTCATAGACCTGAACTTAAATGGTATTTTTAAATATTTATTTAAAAGTTAACCATTCTTCAAAAGCTTCACCTAACTGATTTAAAAAAATACTTATATGTATTTGAGTCATATTTCTCTTTTTATATAATAAACATATATGATATTTTTCTTGCCTACAACACGCCCCAGAATGCAATATTTATCTTCTTTTTGAAAGGCAAAATAAAGGAAAAAAGATCCATCTCCATAGTAAGCAACTGAGTAGCAGCGGCTTGCAAGCAGTGCCTGCTCTTTGGTCAGCTCTCCCTGGAGTGCTGCAGCTTTTACTTTTGGTTTCACTCAACAAGTGGCAAAACCTGCCCTTACTGTATTTCTCACATATAATGTACACTCCAGTTCCCTAGTTTTTGGGGAAAAGGTACATATTGTATGTGAGGGAAAAAATATGGTAGCTGCTGTTTCCAGAACGTTTGCCTGCTTTGTTTCCTTTTTTCCCATAGTAAACTAGCAACTACACAGTAATTACTGTATTATTCAAATATAAGAGTAGGGTTTTCCCCCCTCAATTAGCATTAAAAAATCCCCTATTTATGTTTGCATGCAAGAAAACCTGATTTAAATACATTGGCTATCCTTAAACTGCTGCCAGAAACAGCACGTGCTTAGTAATGGAAATCAACTATGCATCTGATTAACTGCAGCCCACAGTGAGCATGTCTGTAAAGCACATGGCCCTTATTGGGGAAACATACTGATGGGGACCCTTTTTGGGAAGGGGGGGAGGCACCCTAAAAAAACAACAAAAAAACCAGGCAGGTTTTTCTTCCACAGGGAACTGGCACTGGGCCTAGAGGTACTGCATATACCAGGCTGGCCTCAGTAGGGTCTGAGCCAGTGCTGACACCCTTCCCTTGATGCCAAAAATACTTGATCTTAGCAAAAAGCCAAGATTTTTTTTTTTCAAAAATATATGTCTATATATAGACATAGAAAGTTAGTGGTGTGTGTGTGTGTGTGTGTGTGTGTGTGTGTGTATAGAGATACCACCTAGCATACCTTTTTCACACACCTTAACTCGCACTCAAAACCTGAGGACCCGTTACAATAATCAGACCCGTGCTCCCACCTACATTCCTTCCTTGATACTGTTACACCATCTTTTGCACTAGCCCAGGTTACAGGGTTTAAACTATCAGTTCACTCACTGTTGCTGGTGGTTCTGCTGCTGCTGTCCCCGTCGCTGTTACTCGGACTGGTTGCCTCATTGTCTTCTTTGCTACCACTGTCTGCTTCTGTAGGGGGGATGTTGAAGAGCCTGTGCCAACTGTCCCTTTTCCAGGCAGAGTTGGCTACATCCTCCCTGTCCTTTCCCACCAATTTTTTTTCCGGTAGTAGGACTGGAGTTTGCTCGGAGCCATTTTAACACAGTCTGCCACCTTGAGTTCTGTGTGCCTGTACATCAGGAGGTTCCTGGACTTCCACAGGGTGTTCCTGATGCAGGACACGAGCTGATTGAAGTGGGCTGTCGGGCTTCCCTTGTGTTCAGTCAGGTGACTGTACAGCGCTGCCTCTCTTGTCATCCGTCCAACCCATCACCGTGTCACAAAGTTGATTTACCTTTTTCCAGACCTCCTTGGTGTACAAGCACAGCCAAAGGAGGTGGTCAATGGTTTCCGCTGCACCTTGGCAGATGACCCTAGGGCAGCTAGGTCAACCTCTCTGCCCCTTTCTGTGTCCTTGTGCTCTCTCTGGGAGAGCTCGGTGGGTTATCAGCCAGTTCCAGTCTCTGTGGTCTTTCTAAAGGTTCTTGTGGAAGATGTACTCCCACATGGCTTGGCAGCTGTTGCCAGGGAGTAGATCCACAGGTGACAGTATATCCTTGACTGACTGCCTCCTGTATCTTCCTGTGGTTAGACATAGTCATAGGGCCTTTGGTGTGTAGCCCATATTCGCTGCAGAAATCAGTCAGGACCTTGTAGAACCATGGTTGGTCCATGGTCAAGATACTGATGGGAACCTACTACAAGGATAGGTTAGTGCAGCCCATCTGAATAAGATGCAGTGCCCAGTGCTCAGTCCCACTCAGCACCATCTCTCTTTTTCATAGTGAATCACTACATTGAATGTATTTTGGCTGAGTATTCACTCCCACAGTTGAATTGTGCCTTTCTTTCCTATTTCCAATTATTCCTATTTCTTCACCAGACTTTAATGTCTGGCAAAGATCACTAAACTTCTGTCTAGATGAAAAGCTCTCTCTTCCCCTTCCTCCCCCTTTCAGCCCATCACATGTCATTAGGGTGGCCCTGCCCTCCATGAGGTGGAGGTGGAGCTGGACCTGGTGGCCCCAAGCCTCATCTGCATATACATTTTTAGAGGATCCTAGGACTCATGACAAGAACGCTCAGTTCCAGTCATGAGTGAGGAGCTAATTCACATAAGGATCCTTTGTGGGGGGGGTATCTGGAGTTACACACACATACTGAGCAATGCTGGGCTGTAAAGTCACCATGGGTTGAAATGCTGTTGATTCTTCTGGGGCCCAGCCCAATGAACCATGATAAATCATGAGCCTTTTGGGTTTTTACTATTATCATGCATAGTTTATGCTATGGATAAGTAGGTATAAAAGTGCTGCTGAAAAGTGTGCTTATGGAGCATCAGTGCTGAAACTTGCCAGAGTTTGCAAAAAAGGTCAAATACACCAGTTCTGGATGAACTAAGTCTATGGGTATCCATTGCAATTTGTCTATATGCAAATTATGGATATGTTTATTTCAGATGCAGTGTTTTTAATTTTGCCCCTCACTTCCACATAATCTGGGATAGGAAGAGAGCCTGAGTAAAGTGTAGGGGAAGAGGCTGCAGGAGGAAGAAACTGAGAGGGCACCTGACACCCCTCTCCCCCCAAATTTATTTTCCCTGCTGTAGTAATGGGAGGGGGACAAATTCCAGGCAAACCTCCAATAATTAGGGTTTATTACCTGGAAAATGATAACAAATTTATACATTTTCCATATATAGAATCTATTTACTTGGGGGTTCATTTAAATTTAGGGTCAGAATTGAGGGCTTAGAATCAAGTGAACATGATATATACATATTCCCCTCTTATTTAGAGGGGAAGAGAAAAGGATCTGTAGGATTTCCCCTTTATATTATCACAAAGTAACTTAACATATTTACTCCCCTTCTCCATGTTATCTCTTTTACTGCAGAATGACTTTTTTTCTCAGTGTAGCATTTAAGACTCCTGCCATGTTGTTCTGAAATGTAAGATTCACAAATAGCAAGTATGAAGGTAGCATATTTTAAAGACTTTAAAAGCAACAGTATCAGTTGTTTTAGCACAAACAGATTGAATTTGGCTTTAATCTTTTGATTTGATGATATACAAAAAACACCCCTGCCATCTCCTAATCACCTTTTTAAGAGGTAAAAGTTAGTGAGGGAAAATAAACACAACCCTCCATTCTATGAGGTAGTTGATTGAAAAAGGTAAACTTTAAGCAATAGAACTCTATTAAACTGTCTCTACCAATTAACATGCCTTTGAATTTAGGTTGTAATTGGCTCTTCAGCATTCTGATTGTGATGATACTTTGTATACATTTTACCAAATAGTGTTTGTGTGCCTGAAATTTTAAAGAGTGCATAAAATTGTCATGGATATTAGGGCTGTGTGAAGTTTCAGTCCTTGATTCGATTCGGTGGAGATTCAGCCTGACTCGGTGGCCGAATCTCTGAATCCAGATCAAATCAGAGGACCTTTTAATTTATCTGAATTGAATCGGAACTGTCCAAGTTGCTTCTGAGAGATCTGGCGATTCAGAGATGGACACAGCTTTAAATGTTTTTTTTTTCTACATACCTCTAGGTAACAGGTGACTCATCAATGCTGTGATGCTGGGGCACATGGAGTGTCCCACAGAAGCATGGGGGGGCTCCCCAGTGTGCTCGGCAGCAGACCCAGAAGTGGACCAGAAGCAGTTCTGGTCCACTTCTGGGTCTGCTAGGGAGCACGTGGGGGGGGCCCCTGCTGCGTCCCCTGGCTTGGTGACTGTTGCCTCCTGGGTCTGGGGGGGGCACCCAGGGTCTCCCCGTGGCCGATCACTGAGCTGGGGGGGGGGGGAGCATGGGGGTGGCCCCCAGCGCACACACCGGTGGACTTGGAAGTGAACTGGAAGTACTTCCAGTCCACTTCCAGGTTCGTTGCCAAGCACATGGAGGGCCCCCCCGAACTCCTGTAGGACGCTGCACCCACACCACCATTGCAGCGTTCACGAGCTATGCTGATACCTCGGGGTATGTAGAAAAAACATTTAAAGCTGTGTCTGTGACTGAATTGCCGATTCTCTGAATCGACATCGAATCTTCGGATTCGGATTTGGCTGAATTGAATCAGGGACTGTGATCCAAATCAACAAATCCTGCCCCTGATTCGGGCTGAATCCGAATCAAATAGGGCCCGCTTCACGCACCCCTAATGGATATCTGGTTCTAGCCTTGTTAGTGGCTGGTAGGATTCCATACACAGAGGATGTTGATAGTATCATAGCTCTTATTAAAAAATGCATCCTCATTTGTATCTTGGGTTCATTTTGATGTTAGTAGAACAGTATGTTAACAAACATAAACAGGTTTACCTGGTTCTGAAGGAATTTATATTAGAAATAAATAATACTTTAAATATAAGGAGTCAGTTGTCTGACTTCTCTCTCAAAACCAAGTATTTAAGATTAGTCCAGCTATGAATGTGCCTATTACATTTATGCAGGTGGATTTTAATGTGCAACTCTCTAAAGAGCAAGAGGTTGAGAATACTAGCAGTTTGAAGGAGTAGGAGGATGAGTGGAGGTGGCTGCAGACTGCAGAAATTATAGCTATAGCAACAGTGTTTTTTCTTTTTCTTTTCCTCCTCCTTTTAATACTTTTTAAATATTCTCTTCATGTGCTGGAAAAAAAATGCTATCCGTGAACCAAATTAAATAATGGGGAATCTTACTAAATTTGTTTACCTTAAATGAAGTACTTCAGTATTAAAATCTTACATGCATCTCTAATTTTGCAGTTAGTTGTTACAGTATATGCAACTCTTGTAAAAAACCAAAAAAAACCCAGCACAAAACATTGCAATTATATACTCAAATTCTCAAAACATAGATTTTCAGTTAGAATAATCAGCCTCGTGAATTATCCTGGCTGGTTCAACATTTAATAATACTGACTTAGTGATATTTCCAAAATAAACCTTAACTCTGACCCAAAGAATTCACTCTTAACATGTAGATCAACTTACTATAGTGACACATAATAATAGAGTGCAAAATATAAATCACTAATTGTGAATGTTGAAAGCTAAAGCTCTTAGAATCTGTACATGGGAAATGAAAACAATATGACTGGTGTCGTTCTCAAAACCATTTTTCTAAAAAAAGAAAGAAAGAAAGAAATGTTATGCAGTAATGCCTGCTGATGTGTATTGTGTGGGAAATCAAAATCTGATCTAGACATTGCCAAAAGTTGTCTTTCTCAACTTCTCACTACAAAGAAAATAAGATTTCAACAAAACCAGATCTAGATAGATTCCTTATTTTGGAGTATGCTTTAACCTGGGTTAAAATTACAGTGTGAATAGAACTTGCATTGTTGGATTTTCTGAAATAAGTGTGCACACAGGGAGTTTTGTGTTATAATTGTACTGTAGTATACCAGTTATTATTTGTGTGTGTGTGTTTGTGGATGAGTCCTCCAAGGAGACAGGGAAAGTAATTTAGAATTACCCAGAGTCAGCACTGGTTCTCAGTATGACTAAGGGGGCTGGAGAGTATGCTCCAGCCTAAAAGCAGCCACTGATAAGAGTTCCTTTGTGAACCTCAGATGATTTCCCTACCCCTCGGTGATCATGCTTTGTATTCATAGCAATTTTACTAGGAAACCTTAGAATGGGTCAGTACTGGAAAAAGAATGTTTTCTTCAAATTGTATAAAGGCACTACACCATGTTACAAATTGCTATTCTTTCCCTGGGTAAAAGGATTTGGAATAAAAACTAATAATTTTTGCACTTTTAAATATAATAGAATAACTTGGAGGTAGGATGACATACTAGAAAGAGTAGGCCACTACAGTTTTATTTGAGGTGTTGCATCTTTAGATAGCCATGTATGTTATCTCTTGGCTGGCATATTTCAGGCATGAAGAAGTACCATAGTTAGAATCCTAATTTGTCATTTTTTTTACAAGTTCTGATAATTTTTCCAAACAAAATTACTATTCTAAATCTAGCAAAATAGAAAAAGCCTCTTCTAAAGGAAGGGGGGGGGAACAATAGGTATCCTTATTCTCTCCCCCCCCCCCCCCCATGTGGTTACTGCAGAAGGAAAATCTGTTTTTTGCTTTGTTTTCTGTTTAAATATCTTTCTAGAACACTGTTTTGCATGTGGTAAAGGATCATACACTCTTGTAACATGCATTTTGTGCAGGCTTAGAAACTATAATATAAAAGCTGACTCTTCTTGGTTTGGAGCTGATGTCTGCAGTAGTTTCTTTTAAAAGTTTCATCTTTTTTTTCTTACCTATCTGTTTAAAATAATTGAAAATTATAACAAAGAGCAGTGACAAATAGGCTGATTAGGAAAGCCTGCAAAAAGCAAGTGCATATGACTTAAATGAGGACATACTGGTATAAGTGTAATCTAGTATACCGATGAGTGATGTCATGAGTAAGTGCATCCAATTTGTAATCCTCAGTTCCCTTACTCCTCCTCACACAGCAGTAGAAGAGAAAATATAAGAAAAGCACTCTTGCATTCTTAAATCCCTTCCTTTAAAATTGAAGATTTAATATAGTTCCAAACAAATTACTTTTTATCAAGTAGAGAGAGACTTTAATCTTTCAGTAGTTACCAAACCTGGTGCATCCCAGTCCAAGAGCATCAGAAATGGGACATAATTTAACTGGATTGTTAGGAAACTTCCTAAGATTGTTTTTCATTGTAACTGCTGGATCTGAGTGTGAGTTGTCTGGTTTGGTTTGGTTTTAAGACACAGCACTTTTAAAGTGGGGGGAGGGGTGGGGGGAGGGAAAGAATGTAGCTCTGAGTTCTGCAAATTGTAGACCTGCATACATGGGTAATGTAGGATGGAGTGAACTGAGATGCACATGATGAGCCAAATGCTGATGGTCCTCCAGTCTCTACCTAAAGGGAATTTCACTGCATTGAGACCCAACTGTAACTTCCTGAGCCAGATGCATCATCCCTTCAGTTTGCTTTCATAGCTGCCTCATTGCTAGAGTCTTGAAAGAAGTGGAAGGACTGGTTCAGAGACACAAGTCATCTTTGAAGATGGCTGTGGCCTCCTTTGGACAGGTAAAGTTCTGGAAGTTAACTCCCTTGTTAATTTCTGATGGGGAGGGAGCCAGCACTATCATCTGCATCAGCACACATCCTTTCCAAAGCAGTGCTTATGTATTTTAGGAAGTTTAGGACTTATCTATGCAATGGTTTTAAAGTGTAAGGATGGGCGGGCAAGCAGGACGCTACCTAATAATGGTGGGTGTATTCCATGCCCATTTTTTTCCCACCTCCTCTTCCTGCAACTTTCTGGCTCCAGGTCTGATTGGAGAGCAGTGGTGGCACAAAAACGTATGTGAGTGAAACGTATTCTGGTAACTGTAGTTCTGGACCAGGAGTCGAATTTTCTGCTGTTGCGGGGAGATGTCACCCCATTTTTTGCCACCAAAACAGGTGGGCTTTTCAGCTGCTTGACATGGGTTCCTGCAGTGAAAAGAAAAAAAAAAAAAAGAGAAATGAGTGAACTCCTAGCTCCTGTGCACTGCCAGCTGCCAAGCCTCCAGAGCCAAAAAATGTACAGGAGAGAGAGAGCTGCGTTGGCCACAAGTTCTGGCCAGTTATGAATCTGCTAAAGCACACAAAAGTTGTTTCCTGTCTACAGCAAAGACCAAGGACTCCAAAATCTACTGAAGTATACTTCTGCCTGAGCTACTGATTACCTTGATAGTCTTCTTCTAAGTGCTTGTTACTTTTGAAAAAAGGATTTAGGCAATGCAAGGTCTAAGCAGCTAAGTGCCTTTTAATATCTGTCTTGTGTGCTGTTACACAGCTCTTATTTGATTCTCATTCCCCTGATGCTCCTCCAGAAACTTGTCTGTCTGTAGTTATTTTTTTCTCTTTTTAACCTGATGACTACAATAACTGCACCTTTATTCAGGCTTTTGGGGGCAAGAATCCAGAATGAAAAATTCCCTTCATTACTCTTCCTTAAAGGCAAAAGGCTCATTTTCATGAACATCCCTCTTCCAAAAGTATCATTGGTTCTTTAAAAAACAAACAAACAAAAAAAACACCAATCCCCCCCCCCAACTAATTAGAAAAAGGAACTAATTAACATGAAAAGAAAAACCGCTCATTTTACCAGACAAGCTTAAATTACTTTAGTATTTCAGATGAACATAGAAATTGCTTTACAGGCTTAAACTAGTGGGTTATCTATGTCAAGATCCTGGCTTGGATCTATATCATCTTCATATATCAGAGGAAGATGCAAGGAACTACAGGTTGGATGAATGGACTCTAAGGTAGATAAAAAACTGATTGGATTATTGGGCCCAGAGGGTGGTAGTAGTAAATGGCTTGATTGTCTAGTTGGCAGATTGTATCAAGTATAGTACTCCAGGGGTCAGTTCTGGGACTAGTTTTGTTCAATATTTTCATCAAAGACCTGGAAAACAGGATAGAGTGCACCCACAGCAAGTTTTTAGATGACACCAAGCTGGAGGGAGTAGTGGATATGCTGGAGGGTAGCGGTAGGATTCAGAGACCTTGACAATTCAAAGATTGGACCAAAAGAAATCACATGAGGTTCAATAAGCACAAGTGCAAAGTCCTGAACTTAGGACAGAACAATCCCATGCACTTCTACAGGCTGGGGACTGGCTGGCTGAGCAGCAGTTCTGCAGAAAAGGAACTGGGGGTTACAGTAGATGGCAAGCTAAATACGAGCCAACAGTGTGCCCTAGTTGCAAAAAGGCTAATGGCGTACTGGGCTTCATTAGTAACAGTGTTGCCAGTAGATTCAGGGAAGTGATTCTTCCCCTTTATTGAGCACTGGTAAGGCCACATCTGGAGTACTGTGTTCAGTTTTGTGCCCCCCCCCCTTACAGAAAAGGATGTAGATAAATGGGAGAGAGTTCAGCGGACGAAAATGAAAATGGTTAGGGGGCTGGGGCACATAGCTTGTGAGGAGAGGCTGAGAGAACTGGGCTTATTTAGTTTGGAGAAAAGAAGACTGAGGCAGCCTTCAACTACCTGAAGGGTGGTTCCAAAGAAGATGGAGCTAGACTATTCTCAGTTGTGCCAGATGATGGAAAAAGGAGCAATGGTCTCAGGTTGCAGCAAGGGAAGTTTAGGTTAGATATTAGGAAAAACTCTTATGGGGAGAGTGGTAAAGTGTTGGAACAGGTTACCCAGAGAGGTTGTGCAATCTCCATCCTTGGAGGTTTGTAAGACCCAGCTAAACAAGCCTTGGCTGGGATGATATAGTTGGGGATGGTCCTGCTTTGAGTAGGGATGACCTCCTGAGATCCCTTCCAACCCTAATTTTCTATGATTCTATGAACTGTTATATACATCTATGGACTAGCCCCATTACGTGAAACTCTTCCTTTTCCCAGAAAGCTTGTTTCTATCCTGACAATATTGGATAATATAGTCAAACAGTGTAAAGGGTCCTGAAGTTATTATTGTATCCTCCTGGGATACCTATCTTATGTGAAGGGGTACAATGTGGACCAGCCATAGGCAGATCTAGAATTTTGAAGAGGGCGAGGTGCCTCATCACATAAAAACAACACTTATTTTTCTCCAATTAAAAATAAGCTAGATGCTTTACTAATGCATTAGGGGCCTAAAGATGCTTTGATTCAATTTAAGATTGAAGCAACAATATATAACTTTATTGGAATGAGTTAATAACAATCTTCAGGGCTGTGAAATAGAAGCCGCTCAGCACTAGAAATGCTGCTAGGTGTGCCAATTCTACAGCCCCAGAAACTATCACAGGAAGCAAGGGGGAGTTTCCACTTTTATAGAGCTTTGGGTCACAAGCCAATGGGCCAAAGGGAGGAAACAGGTAAAAGGTAAAGAATACTCGGTACCTTAATTTTCACTCAACACCTCTGGAGGTGTTCCCAAACAGACCTTTAGTCCCTAGAGCGGGATTTCTCAACTGGTGGGGCATGAAGGTCCTCCAGGTGGGACTTGGGTTGCGGTGTCGAAAACAGAAGTGCCACGGCGGGATGTCCGGTTTCAGTTTTGTGTGCTTCAATCAGCCGCTGGGGGATTCCTCCCTCCCTCCCCCCACCCCCCTGCTGTTCAAATGACCTCTGGGGGACTTCCCCCTGTCAACCACGGGACCAGGATTTTGACCTTTATATAAGCGGGACATAAGGTGCAAAAGGTTGAGAACTGCTGCTGTAGAGCACTCAAACAACAACTTGCTGCTGCCCCCAAATCTGTGTCAAACTCCTTCAGTTCACGGTCCTAGCTGACCGAACCAGTGAAATCTCCAGCTCCACTATGCACCCCTCTGTTTAGGGCTCGACAGGTTCCATCAAGCACACTGCTGTCTCTTTCCTTACACCAGCCTCAAGCTTCCCTTCCCTTTTTCTCTTGCCTCCCTGCCCCTGGAGGTTTCTGGGAGCTGTAGTCCAAATTAAGGTGGCACAATTCTGCAGACTGCTTCCTGGTTCCTCCTGCTGTTACATGCATTACATTCACATTATACAGAAATCAAATCACCAGTGCATACACCAAAATCTGCCCCTGGGGACCAGCCCCTGGAAAAGGATGTAATATACTGTTTGTCAATTGATTACACAGAAATAAAATGTTTGATATCAGAATTCTGGCCTGGTGTATATTCCTGGCTTTAGATATGGCTAAAGCAGAAGTTAAAACAATCCAAAACAAATATTTGATGGATTCTTTGTGAAAAGTCAAGCAACTAAGTATCTAATACTTGAATGGGACAGATCAGAGTAATTTTTTTTTTTTTATATTCTCATGCCTGCAACATGTATGGGAAGTGCTTTCCTGCTTCTCATGAATGAATATTGAACAAGACTTCACAATAATGGTTATGAAGTAAGCAGATGTACTAGCAGGGTTTAGTGAAGGGGGGACTTGAACTTTTCCCATGAAAATTCTTCAGTGACTAGTGGAAGGCACACTGAGATGGGGCCCATTTGGGCTTAAAGTTAATCTCCCAGAAAAACCAAAGTGATTATAAAAAAGTAGGAGTGTGCCTGTCCATGGGGTCAGGGAATTGAGAATGCTTATTCAGGTCCTGCTGGTTGCATGGAACTTTGCTTATGACAAGCCCATCACTATCTATGGATAATGCCTGTGTAGCACACTTGACATTTTCATATTAAGACTCAAATTAATAAATAAGGATTGAGACCAAATTTTCAAAATGCTGATCATGCCTCACAAATTGACAATGTTTAGCCATTATTTTTATTAACCTAAGAATAATTATTCCTTTACTTATTAATAATCTTTTGTTCTCTTGCAGTGAGGGGTTAAAAGTAGGGCTCTGCAAAATTTCACCAGCTGTTTCGTTTCAATGCTGTTTCGAGCTCGAAACAGCGAAATCAAAATGAAATTAAGGGCTTTGAAACAGCCTCAAAATGAAATAAGGGCAGTCAGAAATGTTTTGAAATATTTCAAGTTTCAAAGCTGAAACAAGGCTTGCTTGCAGGGAAATAGAAAGTAAGGAGAGGGAGGGGAAAGAGGAGGGAAGGGGCTGCTCTGATATGGACTGTGACCGTTTGGCTGCCTGAGATTCTGCTGGTCCTACTGTGCTGCTTACTAAGTTATTACCTGTTGTCATTTAAAGTGGTGGAGTGGATAAGGCTTTAGGGGTGGAGGCGGCCTCATTGTGGCACACTACCATGTTATGTAGAGGCCCCATGTGCCAGTGAGGGCGCACCTTACACACACACACACACACACACACACACACAGTCACACAGTCACACTTGTCACAAGTTTTGCTTGTCAGCATCTTTGGGTGCAGTTTCCAGGAAACCCCTGCACTGATCTCCTTGAATCTTGGCAGGAGTCTTGCCCTCAGAAGGGGCTACCATCTCTGCTATTTTCATCCAAATCTGCCAAAAAATGACAAAGTTATAAGCAGTTTCATGCTTCCTCATTATAGCCTATGGGCGAAACATCAAAACGGCAAAATGGTTTCGACCAAAAAAAAGGAACAGTGCTTTCGAAATTAAAGAAATTCGAAACAAAACATCGTCCCGTCAAAACGGAAGTCTAAATGAAGTGGTGCTGTTTTGCACCTAGTCTCCAAGTTATCTTGGCTCCTCAGGCCGGTGAGTTTTCTTTTTACTAGAAAGGTTAAAACAACTTTTTGGAGTTCACTGTAGGCGATATGCTTCCCCTACAATTCATCAGTAATTCCAAGTGACAAAATATGATTCCAGCACAGTTGGTGCTTAGTCTGTCGCAATAACATTTCACACGCACATTGATTTAAGGGGCTTGCTAACACCTCTGTGAAAATAGGCAACTGTTATTACCCTTACCTGTATAACAGAGAGACTTTAAAATTCCCTTTATTTGCCCAAAATACACAGTACGTTGGTGTTGAAACCAGAGTCAGACTAACTGAGCATGTCTACACAAGACATTAACTACATAGTTGATTAATTATCTGCACAGTAAACGTTGCACGGCTACGTGTGGCCCTATTAAGCCGGAGTAAACTAATTTACTCCGCAGCAGGATAGTACTTGTATTTATTCTGCTATTGAGTAAAAAAAACTCTGCACCAGTGCACATATAGATGCTGCTCTAGCTGGCTGAGACATGAGGGTACTTCAGTGCAGGGCTCCCTGCTGCCTAGCCCTCCAATAAAACACCCTCATGCCCCAGCCAGCCACTTCACAGCTTGTTGAGCCGGGGGGAGCAGCCCTGGGCAGGCAGGCTGACTCTCAGGCCTCCTGCAAACTGGGGCTGAGCCAACCAGATTTAACATACTGCAATCCCAAGTGCACGTGTAAACATGTGCCCAGAAGCAATAAACTCAGGTGCAATAAGCGCTAGAATTTATTTCGGTGCATTAATATGCACATGTAGACATGCCCACTGAGTTTTTACTTAGTCACATACTTAATCCACTACCCTCTGAGGTAAATGTTTAATCGCTGATATCCATATCTGTACAACAGAAAATAATAATAAAAAAATACGCATTCCATAGAGGAGGGTTTTATTAATTGCTGGTGTTTTGTCACTACCTCCTTTTCAACCTATATGTTTGGTTGGTTGGTTCCCTCTAGCTAGGGTGACCATAAATCCCAGTTTGGCTGGGACAGTCCAGGATTTCAAAGGCCAGTCCCAGCCATTGGGTGAAAATGAAAATGGGAGTCCTGGAATTGCAGGGGTGTGGGGCACAGTCTAGAGGTGAGGTGGAGTGGCATGGTGCACCAGGCAGGTGTGTGGGCTGGCACACTGCTGCCCACATACCTGGTGTGCCATGCGCCTCTGCCTACACCTTGGCCTGCAGAGGAGGTGAGGGGGTAGTGTCCCACATTGCCCAAGGTCCCATATAGTCACCCTAAATATAATCCTATAAAGCAGAAAGCAACAGTACGTGGGGGTGGGGGAAGGAGGGAGCCAACATTTCATTTTAAATACACTGCTTCCAGATTTCTGATTTTGGATTTGTTTGCAGGGACTGGAGATTCCTTTGAAACTTTTTTTGCTTCTTTTTAGTGCAGCTTTCTAAACCTGCCAGCCCACTTCTATACAGCTTTTTGCCTTTCCCATTTGATGAACAATGTTCAGTCTACATTTCTATAAAAGGTGGCTTATATCTGAATTTCAGTAGGCTAACTTCCTGCATCATTTGAGTTTTGTTGATTCATCTCTACCCCAGTGCGTGCTGTGGTATTTCTAAGAGCAGAAAATGAAAATCTGTGCGCTGCAAGAGAAAGTAAAAAAAATAAATAAAAAAAAAATATATATATGAGTCTCAAAATCAAAAGAACCTGAATCCATGCCTCACTCTGAGCCTGCAGATCTCAACTGATGGCAAAGCCTACTCTAAAATTTCTAGTTTCAACGCATGCTGACTTGTTTAGATTGTTTTCTCTCTTATCTAAGGATAATCTAAATACATTTCTATTATGGTTGGAGTATTGTTAAAGACTGTTTGGGTAAGCATTACACTTCAGCTGCTGGAATTGCGATTCCATCAGCTGAAATGCTCTATGAACAAGCATTTACATCACTTCAACTGTATAAAAAATGGCTGATGTGATGGAAAATTGGAAATCTCCACTGCATCTGACAAGTTTGAAGTGCTAATTGATTGGGGTTCAAGCACTGGAGTGAATGGATTCACACAACCCCAATCAATTCAGAATGCAGGGATGCCGTCTAGCATCCCAGCATGCTCTGCTCCTGGTAAAGCCCAGCCTTTCTACAGCCCAGAGACTGAAGAGCTGTCAGATTGCCCTACCCAGTGCTCATGGGGGACAGCCATCTGCCAGCACTGGCCCCTGGCTCCAGTGTTTCCTAGCTCCCTTAAACCCCTCTTCCCCTGTGCCTCTATAACCTGCCCTTATTGCCCCAGAGAGACCCATGGCTACCCCTTTTTTTGCTTGGACACAGTTTAATCTGCTCTCCACTGTTACTGGAGTCACCTCTCTGCTTCCTGCATGGACCCTATCTGACCCTTCAGACTGCATCTGTGCAGAGGGTAGAGGCAGGAGCAGGGTTTCATAGGGTACCAGCGAACTGGCTCCAGTGTGTGCCCTGGGCTGCTGTCACCTGAATACAGACAGGATCCAGAAAAACGCACTGGGATATATGCTCTGAGTCCCCCTGGCTGGGTGCCTTTTAGCTTTGCAGGTCATCTGTGGAGCATGCAGATGGCCCTTTCTGCTTTTGTACAGATTCAGCTTGCACATGCAACTTCAGCTGGTTGATTTGAATATTTGTACCTACCCTTTCAGATCCCACTGATTATTTTTTTTTATGATGAATATTTGATTAGTAATAAATATTTATTGTTTTCCTCTTACATCCATCTGTACAAAGACTTTTCAATAATAAAGATAGGCTTAATATAGTTGACTTGCTGTATTGACCTATACCTCTTCCATTTTAGTCACCAGTCTGCTTGCTAATTTAGGTATTTTAATGAGTCATAAACTTTGCATTATAGCACCAAAGAAAAATGATTTTTTTTAAATTTGTTGTCATTTAGTTTTGTCCCTTGATGTATTTTTAGTACCAAAAATATATCAAGTTTTAAAAAATCAGCTTTTTGCTTCTTTAGATATAATGTAATAAAAAAAAATGTGCTCTTGGAAAGCAATGTTGCTATTAAAACTGCAGCCTGGGGTTAAATACAATCCATTCCCTTGTGTAATACTGGATGTTATTACATAGAGGATATATATTAAACTTATATAGTTCACTTTATTTAGCTATTTTCATATATTTCCTGTCAATTTACAGTTTTACATATTTAACATAAATACATGGTATAGTCAGATTTTTTTCAAGGAGTCTGCATTGTAGATCAGAGGCAACATTCTTTTAATAAACAAATATATTAGATGTATTGATCTCATAAAGGAAATGCATTAAAGGTAACTTTATGTACTGACTTGGTTTATCCCGTGGGTCTCTGGTTGCATGTGCAAATTACTGGATCCTAGTAAAGAACATCCCACTAATCACACTGAGAGTACTTGTTATCTGGAGGAAATATTGAGGGGAAGATACCCCTGTACGCATGCATTCACACACATGCATATGCACATACAGGATCAAAAGAAATTCTTTCCAGGCAGGCAGTCTGTTGTCTATTTGTGATTTTTCAATTTCTCTTCCTTTTAGGACCCAACAAAAAAGCTCCAATTAGATAGATCAATCATGAGGTCTCCACTGACCTCGAAATGTAAAAGCAAATAATTAGCAACCTGATGTTTTCAGACAATGAAAAATATATTCTGCATTCTGAATGCCCAGTAATAATTGTGGTTCCCTAGCTCTATTGTTTGATTCTTCTATCCCTATTGCATATATCATTCCAGTGACCTCTCCCAGGGGCCATTTACCTCATAAATTATGTTTCTACTGCTCTTGTTTGTTGCACAAATATTGATCCAAACCTGGTAACATGGAAACATTCAAGTATTTGTAAGGTGAATTCATTTCTTTCTCTGTTTTGTCTTGTCACATAACTATTCCCTTAGGATTCAGTGTCTCATTTTACATCTAATTATGAAGTACATAAGGCACTATATAAAAACCCACATCACCTTCTTTACAAATTTGTCTTCTCTCACCTAAGATGTAGACACAAGATATGCATGCAGTTGGCATTGTGTATGCACCTTGGAATTCTGAAGCACAAGATTTTGCAAATTATACTTTCAGCAAACTGAAACAATGCATATATATTGTATTGACTGAAGCCCGCTTTGAAGAGTAGTCTTTTGTTTGTTTGTCATCCACTCAATTGACCTGTAAACTTAAGGAAAATTTATAACAAATCATTTTACTATTATAAATTAGAATTTCAAAACCTTGTTTTATTCTGCTTCAGGTAAATATTGAATAAAATTGCCTTTTTAAAAAGTACAGAGGTGTAGGTTATAGCTGTGTTGGTCTAAGGACATGGGCAAACAAGGTTCTTTGGGTAAATCTCGTATCTTAGCTGCAGATGCTTCCTCAGCCTGATGAAGGGTATTTAAACCCAAAAGCTTGGAACAATTCTTCTTAGCAACTATTTGAATTGGTCTAATAAAAGATATGAAATTTACCCAAATACACTTTTTGAAAAGACAAGTTTATACTTAGGATAGTGTAATCTGGTCTGAGGCTCAACAGCTTCAATGGTAGAATTGACTGGGGAGCCATGTTACGGGTTCAGGAACCTCCTTCAGCAGTGCAGTAGCAAAGCGGGGGTGAGCAGGGCAACCTCCTTGGGCACCAAAGCGAAGGGGCGCCAACAGGTGCTGCCTGCCCAGGGCAGGGCATGGGATGAAACTGCAAGTGGCTCATTTGGGAGGGTGCAGGGACGGGGAGAGGGCGCCTCCCACTTCTGCATGCACTCCTGGACAAGCATGGAGGGGGCGGGGTGCATGCCCCCTGGATCTGTGCGTGCAGCGAGGGTGGGCTGCTACTGCAGGCCTTGTCCCGGGTGCCAGATTTCCTTGCCACAGTACTGCCCTGCAGCTAAATTGATCACATCTTTCATGGAAGCTGCTTGTGAGCTTAATTGCTATAAAAAATGCACAGCGTTCTAAAATGACAACGAAGTCTTGAGCTTGCAAGTTCTGAAAGAATGGTCTATGGTCCACCCCCATGACTGCAGACAGTTAGCATGTGCTTCATTTTTAATTCTCAAAGGCAATTTAAAAAAGATGGTTTTTCCAAAAGAACTTTATCCAGTTTTTATGTTCTTGGAGAATAGCATCACCTTGTTGCCGCCTTAACTTCAGTCTCATCATTCATCCAGGTCTTCACAGACTGAAGGGGTAAAAGGGTGTGCTCTCCATTCAGATTCTTAGGAGCAGTCAAAGTATTCTTTCTCTTCATTTAGGAAGTAGAAATAAATAATATTACATTGGCATAAGCAAGATTTTCTTCTGCAAAAGTTGAATGTTCTATCTGGCTGTAAGCCTACAACTAGCTTTCATCCAAAGCAGAATAGCCAGCATTTGCTTTCAGATATTACTTTAAATCCAACTTCTATCTCTGTATAACAGTTTCAGCTTAGTAGAGTTTAAAACACAACCTGTCTTATGCCTGGGGTCTCCTGAAAAATGCAAATCCTGAGGCGAGTGCCAAATTCTTAAAACAGTCCTTAAAATCTGACAGTTTTCTTCTCCTTCCACTCAAGAATTATCTCCACTTCTCTTCTATCCATATAATCTTTACCAGCCACTAGCAGGCTAGATGCTTTAAGGACAGCAGCACTCAAGAGAATTAGGTCATTTCTTTAAGTATTCTCACTTTTCACTTTCCTCTTTTAAGGCCAGGCTGAATTGTGGCTGATTTGCCTCTCACCCTGGTTATGTTGTCTTAACATTGGTGCACCTGAGTAATAACTCTGTCCTGGTTATACGTGAAATGGTAGAGAGGTTTTGGCCAGGTCAGCTTTTTTGTTAGTGTCTAAAGCCCTTAGCTAATTTCCACTATTGTTCTGACACCATTGGCATAACAAGCAAACTCAGGTGGGGAAGAATGGCAGCTGGGAAGTCCTAAACAGTCACCAGTGCTGCTGCTGCTGTTGCCACTGTGGGTTCTGCCCACCTCACAGCCAGGGACTATTTTGAAGTTCCTGGCCTGGGTAAAAGGTGGGGCTGTTCCTGCTGTAGGTCATGGACTCTGTGCTGTTCTGATGCTCCCTCCCAATTTGGTGCTTGGGGCAGGTGCCCCTCATGCCCACTTCTAGTTATGCTGATTCCCAACATTTATGTACATAAAACAGGAGAGGACAGGAATGAGTTCATGAGAAATCCACTTTAAGAACACTCTTCAAATAGGAGCAATTGCTCATCATGACTCTCTAGTTCAGGGGCAGGCAATTATTTTGGGCAGAGGGCCACTTAGCCAGTTTTGGCAGGCTGTCAAGGGTCGCATGGGTAGCCCCGCCCCATCCCAGAGCCAGCACCAGTGGGGTCCAGAGCAGGGCGCAGGCTGGCAGGGGTCTGTGGAGCTGGGCTGGGCTGCACCAGCAGGGAAGGGGGAGCTGGCCCAGCTCCATAGAGCCCCTGGCAGCTGGGACCCTGTGCTCCTGCCACCCTGCTCTGGGCCCCACCGGCACTGGTCCTGGGACACCGACGCAGGCCCTGTGCTCCCACTGGCTCTCCGCCTGCTCACACCCAGTGCCCCCCAGCCCTGCAGTACAGGTGGGGGTCAGAGCACAGCCCCGACCCCCTGCTTAGCAATAGGGAAGAAGTTGGTGCTGCGCATGGGGAAATGTAGTGCCTCACTTGCCCCATGGCTGGCACCCCACACTGCAGGCGCTCGTAGCCCATGCGGGGCTGCCTGGATCAGGCACAGGCAGCCTCATGCAGGCTGCAGGTGGTTGCAGCGCAGGGTGCTGGCCATGAGGCGGGTGAGAGGCCACTTTTCCCTGCACTCAGCACCACCTTGTAACCCAGCCCCACTGCCAGCCTGGCAGCGGGGCTGGGTTACAAGGTGGTGCTGAGCATGGGGGGGGAGGGGGGCAGAAGAAAGCAGCCCCTCCCTGCCCCATGCTCGGTGCCCTGCACTGCAGCCACTCTCAGCCAGCCTGGGGCTGCCTGTGCCTGCTCTGGACAGCCCCGTGTGGGCTGCAAGCGCCTGCAGCATGGGGCGCTGGCCATGGGGCGGCTGGGGGGCTGTTTTTCTCCGTCCAGGGAAGGAGTCCAGGGAAAAGATGAGTGCAGGGCGGGGAAGCGGCCTCTCCTCTGCCCCACACCTGGTGCCCCACGCTGCAGGCACTTGCAGCCCATGTGGGGCTGTCCGGAGCAGGCACAGGCAGCCCCACGCAGGCTGCAAGCAGCTGCAGCACGGGGCAGAGCGGGGAGGGGCCGCTTCCCCCACCTGCGCTTCTTCCTTGCTCGGGGTCCCCCCCACACTTACCTGAGCTTTCCGTGCCAGGGCAGCCACGTGCCCCCAACCCAGAAACCCCGGTTGGGGCTTCCAGCTGGGGTGCAGGGCCGGGCGGGCCTCGCTGTTGTTGGAGTCCGCTGGGCTTCCCCTGGGTCCTACTGCCCTTGGTTCCTGTCATTTTTGTAGTATAAATTCTTAGCGAAGGGTCCCCCTCCCTCCTCACCCTGCCAAAGTCATAGCTTTTGACTTACTGTTCTTGTATCTGTCAGCTCAGGGCTGAACTGCATTGGACCAAGCTTACTGCATTCTGTTGCTCATTACGTGTTTTTTATATAGACATAATATACATTCTCTTTCCTGCAAAAGTCTAACAACTGATATTTATGAAATGAAGCATTTCAGTAGTAAAGATTTTCTGCAAGTGCTCAGTGTGGACAAGCAATTCATTTTGAAGTGCCTAACATCCAGGGTACGAATATGCTCTACAGAGGATGATAGGGAATAAACCAAACAAAAAAAAAATACTATTTAAAAAAAATATTTAAAGTCTATTTTTCTCCAGCTTTTGAAGTAGTGTAGTCACTGTTGGTTCCCAATATTTTACCAGCACAGAATTTATAACTTTTAGGCAGTATCTAATATCTTCAAGTTAAAATTCTCAGTTTATTGTTGATTTTTATAACAATAAAAAACTGAGAAGAAAAGGGTTTAAGTTGGGGACTGCTCAGATTGTATTAGCATGGAAATGAGGTTAGAAAGGTAAAAAGAAGGTAAGGAGAAAGTGTCCTTTTATAAAAGAAGCATTTTAAAAAATTGCATCTTTTTTTTGCCACTCCTACGTTGGTTTCTATGGAGACAGAAGCAGAAACTGGGCCATCAGCAACCAAGAATCCATTTACACTTTAAATTTACTGCTTGAGCAGCCATGCATTTATCTTTCCAAATTAAATCATGATAGAGTAATAAGTGCTAAATAAATTGGGGGAAAATGAAAAATCCAAATAATAAAGTTATGTAGCTTCCTGAAGAAACATATACTGTGAAAGGGTGCTGTGCTGTGACAGATCTTATATGCAGATAAAAAAAGGATCTTCAAATGTCAGGAAGGTCAAAAAGTGTATTAAGAATAAATATATTTATTTATAGCACTAAAAGCACACTTTTGGTTATAAATAAATTAATGCATTGTATCTACTTATATTTTAGCTACCTAGTTTTCAGTACATTTATTACTTAACCATTTCTATCTGTATGCTATTTTTAGGATGGGAGGGGACTGAACATGGCAAATGGGCAAGCCAGTTGCACTTTCTTTTTTATCTAGTTCACATAAGGCTGCAATGTTGGTTAGTTATCCCTTGGTCAAATAAAAATAAAAAATAAAAAAAATTAAAGTGTGGCAGGGCCTGTTTGGTAGCATACGTTGTTATTGAGGTTGGTTAATGCTTCCCATCTTGAAGATTCCATTTTCAGTGCTGTCCAACTTCTAAGTGACTTGCGGGTGAACACCCCAGAGGCCACATCAGTTGGGGGCCATGCACCCAAGGGCCCACCAGGGCAAGGCATAGATCTTTCGAGGCTGGGTCTGGGAGGCAAAAGGGAAGAGAGGCCTAGTACTAGCTGGACAGGGAGACTGAAACAAGGAAATAGGATAAACAGAAAATATAATGTGGGGGTGGGGGATAGGAAGGGGAGCTAAAGTGCAGTGTGGAATATTGGAGAAGACTTGGAGTAACTGAGACTAGGCATTCAAAGAGGGAGACATGGGTCTGGGATTCAGCAGGAAGGAAGTGAAAAGATGGATTAGATGAGGAGCCAGAATAAAAGGAAGTGGGCAAAAAAACGGACTAGATGTGAGGAGGAGGGGTGATGGCTAGAAAATAGGATTTAGAGGCTTGCTTTTGGGAACTGGCTTGTAGGTAAAGTAGATATTGTATTAGAACAATGGTCTAGGGTAACAGCAAGGGTTAATTAATTTCTAAAAGCCTGTTTGTGGCAAAGTCTCCTTCAAGGCTCACTGTGTCTGACACAGGCAAGCAGACACACAGGCTGGGAAATTGACATGTATCACACTGTTCCATAACAGAGATAAGGGACTCTGCAGCATTGGCCAGGTCACAGTGCCCAGCTACAGAGCCCTTGGGATTTCTGGTTTTGGTACATGGACCAAATTAGAAGAAACTGGTAAAGCCCAAATTAGCATGTGTGCATGTGATGGGTTTGTGAAACAAAGGAATATTCTGACAGGACAGAACGTGGACAGTATAATGACCACAAGGAGACCAAACATCAATGCCCAAGAGTGAAGAGTCATCAGAAGGGGGGAAAGAATACAAAAGGAAGGATTTTAAAGCACCAAAGGGTCCCCAGGAGGGAAACCAGAGGCCACCGTGGACAGAGGGCATACCACCAGACCATTTCACCCACCTCGCTGGGGAGGAGGGTGGGTCTCGGCTTTTACCCTCCAGGCTGCTGGCATTTGGCATTCAAGAGAGAAGTGAAGCTTGCATACTGGCCTGTCGTACCTTGACTCTGTGCAGCTCTAGGACTGGTAGATATAGAATTGTTTCCATTATTCTTATCTGCTATCACTGTGTATCAATAAAATTTGCCTATTATCAAATGGAGAGGTTGTGGTTGGTCTGAGGATTTGGGTCCACCCAGAACAAGGTATGTGGGTTATAAATCCAGTGCCAGCAAGATGGAAGACCAGATTGGGTCTTGAACGGCAAACCTGATGGGGCAGGGACCAGATGCTAGTCCAATTCAGTCAGTATAAAGGTGTGGAAAATAGAACTGAGATGATGCTAGGGTAAAGACGAGATAAGAAGAGGAGGGGTGTATGTCCATAAACAATAGAGAGCATTCCCAACCAGAACCTGGAATGATCTGGTTCTGGTTGGGAGAACCAGAACCAGATTCAGGAGCCTCACGATATCTGTTGTCTGCAAATTTTTGAAGCCCATTGACAATTTCATGTCTTATCCCCTTCTAGTGCTAGACTAAATGAGGGATAGTAACCTATTGCTATTGACAGTTACTCTATTAGCCCAAATAGCCAGTGTCTCTTCAGTGAAATGAAAGGTGACCCATGTGGATCTCAATATAATATCACAAATGGATTTTCAGCTTATTCTTTTTTTTTTAAACTAGGAAATTAAACATTGCATTAAATAATTTGATGAAAAAATGTAAAAATGCTATGTGTAAGTAGGAAGAAAAGGAGATGGTGGGAGGGGGGAATAGCAGTTTTTTAATTTTTGAAAGTCTGTCTTACACAAGGAGAATAGTTGTCCTTCTTTCAAACACAGGGCAGTGGGGTTTTAACTGCAGCAAAGCAACTTTCGATTAAAACTCAGGGAAAAACTTTCTTACTGTCATAATACTAGGATAATGGCTCAGACTTGTCAGCAACCCCTCAATATGAGGATGACAGAAATCCAGTAAATAGAGAAGTCAATGGTAAGTCCAGAGATGGCTAATGAGGCTGATCAGAGATCTGTATGTTCAGCTGCAGATGTGGCAAATAGTTCCAGGAGGAAGGAGTGAATTTGGGTCACAGCTCTGTCCCTTTGTCCCTCTCATCAATCCACCTCCATAGTGAGGCAGATTTTTATCAGAATGATTGATACCTTGTCGTATATTACAGCACCATTATGGATGATTCAGTGCTTGAATCTCCCAGGTACTGATATTAATATCACATTTCTTCAGGTGTCCTGGCATCTCTTCGTTTGCCCAGTTAGTTGAGAGTATAGGACCTGTTTCTGGAGCCAGTTGCTAGGCATTGTTATGACATGTCTTGTCCAATGGAGCTGGTGCCATATAAAAATGACTTCAATGCTGGTAGCGTTTGCTTAAGCAATTCTGGTGTTTGTTTCTCTGTCCTTGTAATTAACATGAAAAATTTGCCAAAAACATCACTGATGGTAATATTCCAAAGCTTTCAGGTGTTTCCAATATATCCTCCAAGATGCACACCCACACAACAGGGTAGATAGCCTGGTAGATGAGCAGTTTGGTTTGGGTCCTGATGTCATGATAACTGAAGATATGATTTTGGAGATGTCCCGCCCTGGCAGACATCCAAAGTCATCATTGGCATACTTTATCCACTGTTGAATACAGTTGTTTATGTTCATTTTTGGGGGAAGGTGGCTGCCTAGGTAGGGGAAATGCTCAACATTCTCCCATTATTGCCTCCTAATTGTAATGTGTGTAGGAGAAGCTGGTTGGTTTGGGGTGCATTGGTAAAGTATTGTGGTTTTCATGAAGTTGACAATGAGCCCAAGCATTTTATATGCTTAGCAGAAGCAATCAAGAGTGACCTAGAGCTCTTCAACTGAATGGGCACATATGACACGATTGTCAGCATACTGAGGATCAGAAATTGAGGTGTTGGTTATCTTGGTTTTGGAACTTAACCAGTTGACGATTAAAGATATTCCTGTCTATTGATATTCCTTGTACTGGACACTGACTCCAGATGGAAGTCTATCAACAATAAAATGTGCAATAACTGCAATATAGATGGTAAAGAGTGCTGGCAAAATCATGAATCCTTGCTTGACTCCGTTTTAATAGTGCAGGGATCCATTTCTGAGCTATTGGTTAGGATGGTTCCTGTCATGTCTTGAAGTTTGAGGTTAACACATTTTGGAGAGTGTCCAAATCTTATCAAGGCGTTCCACAGGTCCTCTCTGTTGATTGAATCAAGGCCTTAGGTCAGTGAAGCCCATGTAAAGATCTTTTTGTTGCTCTGGGCACTTCTCCTGAAGGTATCTAGTGGGAAAAATCATATCTACTGTACCTCTGAATGGCCTGAAACCACAATGGGACTCGCATAGAATCTCCCCAATGAGGAGAGTAAGTCTATTGAGGAGAACACAGGCAAGGTTCTTCCCAGCTATGGACAGGAGTACAATACAACAATAATATCTGTAATCCAATTGATTGATTTCCTTTCTTGAATATGGTAATGATTTTGGCATCTCTCAAGTCTCTAGGAATCTGTTCACAATGTCAGATTTTCATAATAACAATGTGTAGTTGGTGAGAGTTCCAACTTATAAAGTTCAACTAGTATTCTATCAGGACCACACAATTTGTTCTTCATCTGTTTAATGGATTTCAAGACATCTTGGTAAGTTGACCTTAACATGGTGTTGTGGAAGGTTTTTGATGGTATTATCTTCAACATTAGGATATCAGTTAAGGAGCTCTTAAAAATGCTTTTTCCACCATGCATTGATGGTGGAGCTGTCTTTAAAGAGTATTGTTCCACCCTTGTTCATCAGAGGGATGGCTGCTTGTTTGCTTGGCCCATACATACATAGCTTTGGTACCTTTGAAGAAACTACACATCACAACTGTTGGCAAACTTTTGAATCTCTTTTGCTTTGTTCTTTCACACTCAAATTTCCCTTTGGGTCTATGCTTTAACATGGCAAGAAATTATTTGCTTCTGTTTGGAGTTGATGTCATTCTGCTAGGCTTTGAAGGCTTTCCTTTTCTGTTTATGAACCAGTTCTAATATTTCTTTATAAAGAAGCCTAGAGATTCTTCACACACCTCATGGATGCCCTTCTTGAGGCTCTCCCAGTGATCAATGTTGTCAAGATCATCAGGGAGATCAACAAATTTCTCACTGAGGTACTGGTAAGGGTGATTGTTTTAGCAGGGTCTTTCAAGCACTCAGTATTGAACCTTCTTCCTTCATTGTTTTTTCTGCTTCTTGTGTTTGTCATTTTGGGGTGATGCAGTTGGCTGTGACGGAATGTATCAAATGATGATCCATCCTGTGGTTGTCTGCACTGGTCATAGTTCTGGTGATATGGATTGAACAACAGTCCCGGTTATGCATTGTGATCAGGCTAAAGAAACCACAGAACCTCCTTCACCAGACGTTTTCAAAGAAGAATCTGGTTAAGCAATTGATATATCCTGGGGAATTGCACAATTTTGCACATAAAACGTATAAGTGTGAATAATTGCATAATTTTGTATTATACAAGTCCTGGGCAGGTTCTATGCCTCCACCTCCATAGCACTCCTGGCAGTCCAGCTGGGAGCCCCATGTGGAGGCACCAAATGTGTTGGTGAATGACTGGACAACTGGTGAGGGGGGAGGGGAAGTAGCCATGGGGTATGTGGGTGTGTGTGGGGTTTGTAGGTGGGTGTGGGCCCCTTGCTAAATGCCCCACCCATGACTTTCAGTCCCCACTGCCAGCAGCGCCAGACCCTTGGGGCGCTCATGGTTGTAGCTGATAGAGCACCCTGGTGGTGCGTGGCTCCAGCTGAGTCCCGGGGCCTGTACATGGTGGGACAGACCAGCCCAGGCCAGCTCACTGGCACATGCCTTCAGACCAGACCAGACTGGCTCTGCCAGCATGTGGGGCTTGCGGCATTACAGGCAGGAGCTTCATGCCATCAGCCCAGGCCAGGCTGGGTTGGCTCCAGTGGCAAGTCATGTGGAGGGATGGAGCCCACCCGGCCCAATGGTGTGCAGCTCCCAGTCCATGTGCCATTGAGCCAGGGGTGATTGGTGCCTCTGCTGGAGTGCTGGAAGCCCTACATGGAGGCACAGAGCCAGTCTGTTGGCCTGTGACTCCTGTCTGCAGTGCCGCAAGTCCCACGTACTGGCATGGAGCCAGTCTGGTTCAAAGGCGCACACCAGTGGACCAGGCTGGGACAGCTCCATGCTGCCATGTGCAGCACCTGGGACTCAGCACATAATTTTCAATTTTTCTGCGCATAATTCCCCAGGGTGTGATTTGATAGGCATGGTATAGGAATAAGTGCATCCTATATTCATGCAGGCACTGGAACTAGATGACCTTATGATTCAGAGTGCCTGACTTGAGACCTTCTGATGTGTTACGTAGAATTACTGAACATTAATTGTAACCGATATCATTAAGAATTGTGCTTTCAAAGTATGAAGGATGTCTTATGATTCTGTAATTACTCTAAAAATTGGCTCTCTTTATTTTAGTTTGGGCACAAAAGATTTGTGGCTACCTTTGGACTTTAAATTCTGGGAGGAGGACCCCATGCCAGCTAACAGAAAATGATGAAGAGAGAAGAATATCTAATTTTCCTTCTCTTTTGCAAACTTAGGCCTCAGTTAAGCATGGGTCTTTCCTGTGTAAGAAGCTCTCCTGGACTTGGACACCAGAGTTGTCCTTTTAGAGCACTCACCCTTTTCTTATCTCATCCTCCAGTGCCAGCTGGGGAACCCCTAGAAAAAGCTCCCTCTGTTCCCTTTCCCCCCTCTCATTCTGAAAACAGAATCAGGCTGGCAGGTAGGCAGACACAAGTTACAGATGATGCTCTGTTTTGAAATGTCTTCATCTGACCCTCAAACTGTCTGCAGCCACGCACTTGTGTTTGATCATGGCTATAGACCACTTTCTATGGCAAGATCAGGTAAAAATTGGCACTTCTGTTTGCACCCTTGTTGTATGTGTATATATGAATCGTAGATTCTTATCAGTCATATATAGTAGATATACTGTTTGTGCATATTCTGTTACTAAGTGCAACAATTCTTGCTTCTTGTTTTTAATTCTACTCTAATCCAAATATTTTGTTGTTTGCTTCCCCTTCCCCCTAGCCCCTTGATTGGTCTATTTTAATGACAGGCCTTACCCTCCACTGAAATATTTAAAATTCAAAAATAGGCACACTTAGTTGACATTTATTGCTGACAAATACTTTGTAGTGTGTTGGGGCATTTTCAGAAGTGTCTGAATGTTAGGAATGAGAAGTCCAGTTCATATTTAATAGAAATTGTGGTAGTGTTTGGTCACTTTGTCTGGTCATTGTTGAGTGTCAGTTGCTCTTGGCCTGTCATTCGCTTTCCTCTGTTTAGCCCCTTTTGGAATTCCATGCTTCTTTGGTCTTAATTAACCTAAAATCTTTGTTTTTTGCTACTTTGTTCATACTCTTTTTCTAGGTCACTAATAAATATATTTAAGGCCAGCAGTCCCATTATAGAACCCTGGGACATCAAAATCTTTCAGTCCCTTTTGAAGGCTGAAAAGTGTGACTCATTCCTTTTTGTTTTTTCTCTCATCTGCTTTATAATCTCTAAAAGTACTGTGCCTCTCACCTTATAAATTAGTCTTATTAGCCACTTGTGAGGGATTTAATGATTTTGGGAGTCCAAATAAACTGTCAAGCAGCTTTCTTTTTGTCAGCTACTTTTCTGGCCAACTCAAAGAATTGTGGTACAGTAACACAGTTTTCCTTTATCATGCCTTGCCATGTAGTTTTCAGGTACCTATAAATTTGTTGTTAATTTGTTTTAATGACCTTTCATGTTTAGATAAATGTTATTAGACTGTAGGGGTGTGTGAATTCAATTCAGATTCAATTTGGCCCGAACCAGGAACAGTAATTTGATTAGTTGATTCAGATCACTGTCCCTGATTCAATTCAGCCAAATCCAAATCTGAAGACTTGATGCTGATTCAGAGAATCAGTGATTCGGACATAGACACAGCTTTAAAAGTTTTTTCTACATACCTTGAGGTAGCAGATATGGCTTGTGATCGCTGCAATGCTGGGGCACATGGAGCATCCCACAGGAGTGTGGGGGGCCATCCACATGCTGGGCAGTGAACCTAGAAGTGGACCAGAAGTACTTCCATTTTGGGATCTGCCAGGGAGCATGCTGGGGTACCCCCCTGTACCCCCCCAGCTCAGCAGTCAGCCACAGGGGAACCCTGGGTGCCCCCACCTACCCAGGAGGCAGCAGTCGCCAAGCCAGGGGCTGTGTGGGGCCCCACAGCACACTCCCTGGCAGACCTGGAAATGGACTGGAAGTGTTTCTGGTCCACTTCTGGGTCTGCTGCCAAGTGCACTAGGGAGTCCCCCGTGCTTCTGTGGGACGCTTCATGTGCCCTAGCATCACAGCTGTCATGAGCCTCTGCTACCTAGAGGTATGTAGAAAAAACATTTAAAGCTGTCTCTATGTCCGAATTGCCAAATCTCTCTGAATCAACTTGAAGAGTTCCAACTCGAGTCAAAGAGATTAAAGGGTCCTCTGATTCAATTTGGATTCAGAGATTCGGCCACCAAATTGGGCCGAATCTCCACCAAATTAAATCAGGAACCGAAGCTTCACACAGCCCTACTGGACTGTAATGCCCTGGATTGCCCCTCACTTTTTTTTTAACCACAGGTACCTTTAGTATCCTGGCATAGTCCCAGTTTTTAATGAGAACGTGTTTTTTGGGGTTTTTTTTGTTAGTGACTTAGCCACTTCATTCTCGTGTTTCTTTAAAACTATGACCTGAATACCATCAGGATGCTGACTTGCTATAGCTTTTAGTATGCTACTTAGTTCATTACAGTTGACAAACCTGGATGATAGAAATTGATGATTCAAGTTCACGACAACATTTTATCACCACCTTTGCATCCCAACAGAATAAAGTACATAAGTTTTCATGTTCTGCTAGCTTTTTTTCCTTTTTCTTGTGAACCAAAATAAAGTTGAACATAATTAAGTGAACATGAGACACAGACGTATGTTAATCAGATTCCATCTGCTAAACAATTTTAGCAGATTTAATTGTACCCCAGTATGTCTAAACACATTAAGACATATGTTCATAAGCTAATTGCGTATAGCTTCCAGTCTTGGCTATGGTCCATTGCATTTTATAATCATCAACAATATACTTAACAATTGTTTCAGTAGCGGTCTGTTTAATGTTCTTTTTCCCATGTGTAATTTTGAAGGCCCTGCCATAAATGAAGCTATAGCCATATAATAACCGTCACAAGATTTACTGGCTGGAGGGCTACACAGGTCTTCAGGTTTTCTTGAGATTTTGGCCTTTGCTAGGATGCGGCTACTTTCAGCTATTTCCCCCCCTTTGCTGTTAGTTGTTCAATAAGGCAAAACAGAGTACATTAGCACATTCTCTATACACTATTAACCCCTTTCTCCACCTCCCCCCCCTGGGTGTCAGTCACAGTAACCTGATTACTATGAAATAAACAAAATTTGCCTATGCAGGTTGCCATGTATGGGCTGTTACACAGTAAGGAATTTCTTCTTACAAATATAAGGCAATTTTATGGTATTTTAGTTGTGACGGAGTTGCATCAGTTATTTTTTACGTGTAACCAAGGAAAAAAAATTGTTGAATTTTGGCTCACTACAAGAGGCTGCCTCTTTATAGCAGTTGATATTAGTCAATGCTTGTGATCAAAGAACCTTCACTGAGCAGCCATCAGAGTGCTTGAATACTCTTAATGAAATCCTGCACGCTTTTCCTACCTTCTTAAATTTAGAATATTTACAGTGTAAAACATTTCTTGCAAACCATCCAAAAGTTTAAAAAAGGGAATGGTTTCATACAAACTCATTCTACCCTCACTGTTGCATTGAAATAGCAGATAGAGTTTAATATCTTATTTTTCTGAAGTTGCTCAGCATCTGGAGAAAAGATGGAATGAAGTATCCTTTGCGTGGCCCTGGTACATGTTATCATAATACTTCAGAAGAAAATAGAAATATGAAACCTCTTACTTGGCAAGCCAGAAGATTTGGAATTTATACAAGCTGATAACTTAAATATCAGGATATACATGTGAATGATAGAATATGGTAAATCAAAATTCGAGGCTAGTTGTTAGATTATCAGAACAAGAATGTGTGTCAGCTAAAACAAAGTATGTTCTGTATATTCCTGGGTTTTAGGTGGACAAAGCGATTCCTTAAATTTGGGGTACAAGTAAATATTATAAAATTTAAAACCAATAAAGGTTTTGTTTTTTTTCTAAATTCCAAATAAAAGTGAAATAAATATTCCCTATGCAGTGTTTGAAACCCAGACACTGCAGAACTATGGCATTTGTGAGATCCCAGATGGAGTACTGTGTCCAGTTCTGGATGCTGCACTTCAAAAAAAAAAAAAAAAAAAAAATGCGGAGAATCTTGAAAGGGTCCAGAGAAGAGCCACAAGAATGATTAAGAGCCTGGAGGACAAACCTTGTGAGGAAAGACTAAGGGATCTGGGACTGTTCAGTATGGGGAAGAGAAGACTGAGGGGAGACTTGGTGGCCATCTATAAGTATGTAAGGGGTGAATATTGGGAGCTGAGAGAGAAACTATTCACTAGGGTGACCCAGGGGAGAGCAAGGAACAATGGCCATAAACTGTTAGAGGAGAGTTTCATGTTGGATGTAAGGAAGAACTTCTTTATGGTAAGAATAACCGGAATCTGGAATAGACTCCCCAAGGAGGTAGTGCAGTCTCCAAACTTGGAAGTCTTCAAGAGGAGACCGGACAGACACCTTGCTGGGATCATTTGATCTTAGCAGTATTCCTGCTTGGGGAGAGAGAGGGGGTTGGACTCGATCGTTCAAGGTCCCTTCCAGACCTTAATTTCTATGATTTGTATGAACTAAGGAAAGAAAAGTGAAATATAGTTTTATTTTACTTGTCCAAGTCGAAAGAATATGTAGTAGTTGAACATAGGACAAAAATTGGGAGAAGTAACAATGGATTTTTTTAAATGCCCTTTTTAATGTAAAGTTAATAGCACAGGGAGAGAAACAAGTATTTCTTGTTTAATATTTTAAAACAAATGGTTCCAGATCTCTTTTTCTAGCTGAAATATAACAGCAGGCAACAAAATATCTTTAGGTTGTTTTTGCCCACTTCTTGATCCTTAGCCACTTCAGCAGTATTTCGGTCTCCTGGCTGATTAGAAAATTAGACATTAGAAAAGCCTAGAGGCAATTGACAAAGCTTTACTTCATCCTTTTGCCCCTAGTGGGCAGTTTCCACAATCTGAGAGGAACAGTCTCATTCCTAGGGAAAAATTATTCATTTGTGTGTTGACAGTGTTCTCCTTGGAGGGGAGAGACTATTCATTTCCACTAAACAATATACTGGCTCTGTCCATATCACGTTCATCACTAGGGCCATCACCATAGCAACCTCATACACATTACCTGAAGGGCAAAGACGAATGTTGTCAGGGGTGGGTGGGAACCTCTGGAGGCTCATTGTTTTAGTTCTGAGAAGTCAATCTAAATGCTTTAAACAGCTTTCTCTTTCTCTCTCCTCTGGTCAACATGGAAGTAAGGAAGGGAACCAGTGGAGGGCTCTGAAGAGTCAACACATGTTTAAACTCTTTCTCTTTTTCCAATCCTCCTTTTTGATCAAGGGCAAAGGACCAAAGGGTTTCTAGATTGGCAGCCAAAGCATTATTCTTTCACACTAGATTCATTATTTGTTATGAGTTTTTAATATTTGCCTCTTCCTACTTCATAATGAACTAGAAAGGAATTTGGGGGAGGGAGGTGGAGGGGAGAGAGATTAATGGCATCTGTAAGACTAGGGATAAAAATTGCATGTAAACTGGTACAAGGGATTGGAAATTTTCAAATCTGTAACACAACAGAAGTTCAGGGCACATAAATTGCTTTCAAAATGGCTGACACTTGTTTAAGATAAATCTGTATGGATGTAGTATCAGACTTGAATGATTTAAGTTAAATCGGTTTATTAAACTTCTGTCCCAGATCCCATCCAGATTCAAGTTAATTCACAGTCCCCCAGCACCCCAGGATGCTTTGCCTCTGTCCCACAACCCCTTTGCAGGCTGGGTGGACCAGCCTTCACCCAAGCTGTCTGTTCCAGCCAAGCAGGGAGGTTGCTCTAGCCAGGGCTGTCCCTGGAGGGGGGGGAGGGGGCGAATCAGGGTGACCCCCCCCCCCAGGCCCCATGTTTTAGGGGCCACATGGAGCCAGGTGGAGTGGCATGGCAACTCCACATTGCCACTGGCTTCACATCCGGCCACTTGGCACCCTCCCTCACCCCCCCCCCCGATCCGCCCCTGGCTTCCTCACATCCGGGGACAGAGCCCTGTACAGGCTGATTTTTCCCAGGCCCCACACCCTGCTCAGATTCTCTGGCTCTAGCACCCCCAGATTTTTGGCCTGGACCACTGCAGGCATGTGGGTGCAATTCTGGAGGTAGCAGTGAATGTCTGTTCACTTGCTTATTGATTCAATGTGCACAGCTTAAACTAACCTGTGAAGAATGAATTGATTCAGCCTCAGGCTTTTTGATTATCTGTACTTAGCCTAAGAGACTAGAGTTATTATCATGCATCTGTTTGTTCCCCTGACGGAACAGAGCAACGTGAATCAAAAGCTAACACAGGTAGATAAGTCTCTTCTGGGTGAGTTAGTATCAGTTGGTGACAGGTTTTTGTTTGTTTGTTTTGGGTTTTTAAGGTGTTCATGTTAGTAATTGTTTAATGTGCTGGCAAAGGCTGGCTTTAACAGATCACAGAGCCTGCAAATGGTAAATTTTTCACCCTCCGCATGTGACGAACTTCCCAATTTGTGGCCTCTGTGATCTGTTAAATCATTTCACAGCTGCAGCTTCAGAGGGTGAAAAACTTTTCTCCACCTGTTCAGCTTCTCACTAGCTAGTTTAGGATGATCTGCTGAGTCTTACTAGCTGAACCCCTGTTGGCCACTCATGGAGCACAGTGGTACCCAGCATTGTGAATAGGGTACATTGAAACATGAGGATAAGAGACACCATACTTATTCATATATCACGTGTCCCCAGATAAGACATGCACCTTGTTTTGGGAAGATGCAATGAAAGAGAGAAGAATTTTCTGGGTGGAGGGAGAGGAGGAAAAAGGGTAGGGGAACGAGCAGTCTTACTTGCCATTATAGACCCTGCATTGGAGCACAGCAGAAAAGTTTAGTCAGCCTTACTCTCCTTTTCCAATGCAAGCTGCTGCTGCTGCTACTGCTGCTACACTAGAGGGCTAATCATTTCACAGCTACAGCCTAGCTGTATGCAAACCAACACTGCAAAAGCCTCAACTAGGGAGTAGCTGCAGGCGGGATCAAGCAGTAGCTGTTGACCACACAGTAGCAGTAGGAAAGGGAATGAGTCTGAGGAGAGGAATCTGCCCCAACTCCATGATGCCTCAGCCTCCAGCCCCTGCAGCAATAGGTTTTCTCATTTAAGATGCACTCCAAAATTCCATTGCTAATTTTTGGGGCAAGGGTGCATGTGGTAAGCAAATAAATACAGTATTTGTGTGGAAAGGAGGACAGCATGTAGTCTTCTGTTTCTTCAAGTCCCAGCCCTGCTTCCTCAAATGCAATTTTGAATCTCTCCCCCCCCCCCCCCCGCACCCAGCACCTGCTAATTATCTCAGTCTTGGTGCCCTTACAATTTGAATAATAAGTTGCTTATATGGCAAAAGATGATTATACAGGGTAGCCTCTCAAGACAGAGTCTTCTGGAAGCTCTGATGTGCCAGAACTGGCCCTGAAGCTAAATACCATCAGAGAAATATCTGAAATGTATTTTTATTCTATTAAGTATACTATGTAAGGGGAAGAAATAAAATAAGACTGATTATTGTTGATGGACCACTATTTTGGAAATTGTGGAATGTGTTCTGCATTGTATCATGAAGTATGCATTTATTTTAAACTTTAAGGCAGTGAATAGCTACAGCCTTATCTCAGGTCAGACATTCAACGGTGGGCACTGTATGTAAGCAGATTGCAAGATCTTGCACATTGCATTCTAATATGTTAACTATACCAAGTGGAACATAACCACCCAAATACTAGGATAGCTTGAACACAGTAAAAACTGATGGTGGTATAAGCTGGAATAATATAAAAGTTATACTGTCGTTTCATACTATTTTGCAGCTTAAGGCTAGGGACAGACATTCAAAAAGCACGAGCCTGAATTGATTCATCTTTGCAGCTTAGTCTAACCTGGCTAGGCTAAATCAGTTTTGTAACCAGATAGACATCCCAGAAATGCAGGCACATGCCTTCAGTGGCTCAGGCTAGAAGCTGGGGAGTGCTAGAGCAGCCCTTCTTTCCCTTGCACAGAGATGAGCTGATGGGGGGGGGGGAGGGGGGCATGGCCAGACCCCAGCAAGACGCTGTGACTAGGAAGGGTTCCCCTTCCTCCTGAACAGCCCAGCAGGGAGTGTTTATCACCCTTATATCAGTGTTTATCACCCCATTAAGAAAACAGAGGGACATTACACTACCAGCTACCTGTTGATTCTGCCTTTGTCCCATGTGCCACGGCTTTGAGGTAACCAGTATGTGGTCTGCTAGCTAATGCTGAGGGGTGTCTGTGAGGGATGGGGAATGCCTGCTTAGCAGAGAGTATGGTGTGTGGGGAGGGGGAGCGGGGAGCAGAAGCCAGGCAGATGCCTGCAGTCTTTGCTGGAGCAGAAGCTAGGGAGCAGAGGGGAGGGGCCAGCTCTGCTGTGGAGCAGAGAGCCCCGCCCAGCCAGAGAGCATGCTGGGATGCTGAGAGAGTCTGATTTTAATTTAAACCAGCAAGGGGCCTGGGGCAGACATTGTATAAACCGGTTTGAGCCAGATCAGTTAAGTTAGATACTACATTCAGCCAGGTTTCTCAAACCTGTTTATGTGCACTGAATATCTGTTCTGTTACAGGTGTAAACCAGTTTCTGATCACTAGAACTGGTTTATGTGTAATGTCTGTCACTGACCTAAATGAATGAGACATTGAAATGAAGCAAGTAAAAATGTACTTCATTAACATTGTCTGCTTAAACATTTTAATACATATTCACTAAATGGGCTATACACCGAATTGTTTTAAATAAGCCATTAGGGACTGCTTTTGTCAAAAGTGTATTTCTTGTTGTTTTAATTATACTTTGAGGTTTTTAGTCATTTTACAGCATGGAATTGGCAGTGCATGTAAGACTTCCACATGAATACAAGATAATACTGCAATCTCTATGCAATACATTAGCTAAATGTGTTGTTGTCTTTTGCGTAGCTCAGAAGACTTGATGTTAAGAACCTACTCGTGCTACCAGGTAAAGGCAGTGCTTTAGTTCAAGAACAGGGAGTCTGCTTTTAGTTCTAAAAGGTTATATTAAAACTCTACAACAACCAAAAACTGGGGAAGAAGATAGTGTTTATTGAAGAATAATGCTTGTTAAAATCAAGATGCAGGCAGAAGGGACAGTTTTCACCTGATCTGGCCCCTGAAAGTGCTCTAAGCCATAAGCAAACAAGTGCATGGCTGCAAGGGCCTGATCCCATGAAAATCTAAACCCTCATTCCATAAAGATTCAGATGAAGACACTCCAAAACAGAGTGTCTTCAGTAACTTCTAGCTTCACTCTGCCTTGGCCCCAGCCCTGACACTGGTTTCAGAATGGGATGGGGGAAAAGGAGCAGAGGGAATTTGCCTGGGATGTTTTCAGCCAGCACTGGATGGTGGGGCGGGTGGATTGGAACCCAAGGTCAAGGACTCCAATCCACCCACCCCACCTTCCAGTGCCAGCTGGGGAACCCCTAGAATGAGTTCCTATGCTCCCTTTCCCTCCTCCCATTCTGAAAATAGTGCAGGGGTGGGAGGAAGGAGGGATGGTGCTACAGGAAACTGGCTGCAGGCTCGCAGCCAGCAGTTGGATTCCCCAGCCCCCCAGGACCCAATAGCCAACTCCTGTTGGGTTCAGGGATAGTTGTAATTCATAGTGCTTCCTGTGAAGTACCATGAATTACAATGGGGAACTGCATTTCTCTTGGCACCTTTTATAACACTTCTATCTGAGTAAAGGCTGGAAGATCAAGCCCTTTAATTATTTTGATTTTGTAATACTCATAGGGTAAAAATGCAAGATGTTGCTGAGCTATCTAACAGCATTTCTGAAGCATCGGGAAAAAGACGTTTTGGGGGGACGGGGGGAGGGTGATAAACAATATTAACAAACTTTGTGTGCAAGAAAAGAAAGTACTCCTAAATTAGTAAGTGTATACCATGCTGTTGCACCAGACCTAATTCAACTGCATTTGTTTGCTGAATTTTTAAATCCTTTTATAAAGTTCAAAATGGGGGGGAGGAAGGGGATATAATAAAAGTGCATGCATAATATAACTGCAAATGAAAGGGTGTCATTTATTGTAGGCATGGCCACATTTTTAACATTAAGTTACCCTGTAACTAATAGGTGATAGCTGCAAAACAGCTCTGAAATTTTGTGTTAGATATTATCTATCTCACAAGTCAGATATTACTAGTTATTATCCAGCCTCTATGAAACAAAAGTGGCAAACATAAATAAATCTATTATCCTACCATAGGGCCTGTTACCTTCAGGAGTGGAGTTTTTCTCTGGCTGTACTATCACTGTTTGAATCATTGCCACTGCAGCCCTCAGTGAATGTTCTCAAGATGGATCCCATTCATTACCAAAAGAAGGGGCAGCCAGTACAGCAGTGTGACCTCAGAGGGGCTTCAAAACTCTGGAATTTGTTTCCTAACCCCAGTATGGAATAGCTGAACTTGATAGCCTTCAAGCTGTGCTGCAAATGCTGTATATGAGATAAGGGAAAGACTGTGGTAGGTCCTTGGGGAGGGAAGAATTTATCTTTTTTCTTCTGCCTTGACTTAAACCTAGCAATCAGAATAAACTATTTTGCTAACTCAGCAAATTCAGGTATAGTCACAATGCTGTTTGTATAGAGCCACTTTTCAGCATAGAACTGTATTATTAATTATGACTTCAGTAGGGCAAGGGATTTTTCTTCCCTATTGAAAATTTAATTTATGTGGTTCCTCAAGTTAATTCTTCAATTTTATATTTTTGTCAAATTATTTTCTACAGAAGTTTCTACTTTCCATGTTTAATCTAGTTAAAACAATGTAATGTGTATATGAATGTTACTGTCTTTACTATCCAATTATTATAACAGTAGCAGTTTGGCACAGGAATCTGGAAATGAAATTATGTGGATAATTGTAATCTGAGTAACTTTTTTTTGCATTGTTATGTATATACTATGGTCTTCATCCTGGAATCAAACTTTATAGTGCAGACCCCTGAATCTATAAGGGGCTATATACCTCAGCACACTGTGTGGGCAGGAAATAAACTATCTGATCGGGGTTTTCAACATATTCTATACTTTGGTAACCTGGATTAAAGACAGTTTACCTTGACCAGCTCCGTCTGTTTTTTAATTAGATCGTAACACTGAATTTGATAATGCTGATATGGGTCCCAAAGAATCAGTGGAATTTGAAATTAAAAGCAAATTACCTCCTTGTTGATAGAAGAATGAGTAAAAGAGGCAGTCTGTCTGTCCTCGTTTCTTGGTCTGCTTTAGTCTGCGTGTGTGTGTACAGTTCCTGAGCACCTTGAACCAAGGGGAAAAAAAGTAGGATTCACAAAGACTGTTCCAACTTCAGGATTCCAAATATAATACACCTTCATCCAAAGCCTTTAGTCAGCAGCAGCTGATATCTGTCTTTGTGCTGTATTACTGTTTCCCTGTTCCAGCACTGATTTATTTGTAGTCTCATTTTCCCACCTACAATGACAGTAAATAACATACATTGGACAAATGCTTCTCCCCTACAAGCAGGGCCTACTTTTCCACTGCCTGGTATATTCTATCATTCTATCATTATTCATGTATCATAGTACTTAGGGTTGGAAGGGACCTAAACAGATCATCAGGTCCAACGCCCTGCCCCGGGCAGGAACGGGTGCCGGGATCATATCACCCCAGCCAAATATCTGTCCAGCCTCCTCTTGAAGACCGAAGACCCCCAACGTAGGAGAGAGCACCACCTCACTTGGGAGCCCATTCCAGAGCCTGGCAGCCCTAACTGTAAAGCAATGTCCCCTGATGTCCAGCCTGAACCTTTCCTCTAACAATTTGGGGCTGTTATTCCTAGTAACCCTGGGAGATGCCCAGGGCAACAGAGCCTCCCCCAATTCCCACTGGTCCCTGCTGGTGAGTTTGTAAACCACCAGATCCCCTCTCAGCCTTCTCTTGTGGAGGCTGAGTAAGTTCAGGCCCTTTAGCCTCTCTTCGTAGTGCCTTCCCTGCTGCCCCTTGACCATGGGTGTGGCCCTCCTCTGGACCCTCTAGCCACATCCCTCTTGAAGTGCGGCACCCAGAACTGGACACAGTACTCCAACTGTGGCCTGACCAATGCCACGTAGAGGGGAAGGATCACCTCCCTGGACCTGCTTGTGATGCCTCTGTAGATGCATGACAAGGTACAGTTAGCCTTACTAACCACTTCCTCACATTGGCAGCTCATGTTCATCCTGGAGTCAGCAATGACTCCTAGATCCCTTTCTGCCACTGTGTTGACAAGAAGGGTGTTCCCCAGCCTGTAGGTGTGTTGCTGGTCCCTTCTCCTGAGATGCAGCACCCTGCTCTTGTCTGCATTGGATTCCATCCTATTCTCATCTGCCCACCTCTGCAACCTGTCTAGATCTAGCTGGATTCTGTCCCTCTCCTCCAGCGTGCCCACCTTGCCCCACAACTTGGTGTTGTCAGCAAATTTGGACTGCATTCATTCCACACCCACATCCAGATCGTTGATAAAGATGTTGAACGGTACAGGCCCCAGGACCAAGCCCTGAGGGACTCCCCTGCCCACATCCCTCGAGGTCGAAAACAACCCGTCCACCACCACTCTCTGGGTGCAACCATCTAGCCAATTTGCCACCCATCTGATTGTGTGGGCATCAATGATGCCGCAGTCACCTAGTTTTTTTAAGAGAATGTGGTGGGAAACTGTGTCAAAGGCTGCCTTAAAGTCCAGGAAGACAACATCCATCTTGACACCCTTGTCCAGGAACTCTGTGACCTGATCATAAAAAGAAACCAGGTTAGTCGGGCAGGACCTGACCTCAGTGAACCCATGCTGGTTGCCCCTGAGCATTACCTCCCCTGCTGGGCCCTTGCAGATGTGCTCCTTGATAATTTTCTCAAAGGACTTCCCAAGGACCAAGGTAAGACTGACTGGCCTATAATTGCTGGGATTCTCTTTTCTCCCCTTCTTGTAAATGGGAACCACATTGGCCCTTTTCCAATCCTCTGGTACCTGGCCAGTGCCAGTATTTAAAAGTCTGTTGTTGTATTCATAAGGCTCCCTCTACATGTGCAGGTAAAGGTGCAATTGGAGTTAGTGGGTGATCCACACAATCACTCCTCCTGCCATGCCACACGTGTATGGCAGGAGACCCGATTGTGGGATTGTGCATGAGATCAAATTGCACCCTTATTGCCAGTGCAAGGGGAGTCTGATCCTGCATTGGCAAGAAGCCACAGCCGGGAGTCCCCTTTTCTGAGGGGGGCTTCCAGTGATGTGGGTCACACACAGCTGGGACTGAGAGTCCAGCAGCTGATGGGGTGAGGTGCAGCTGAGGTCCAGCACCCCATCGGCTGCAGTGTCTCTGGGTCCCAGCTGCACATAAGGCTCAGTTTGAGACCTAGAGCCCCATCAGCTGAGGGATTCTCAGTCTTGGCTGCACATTAGGCACAGCCAGGACGAAGAGCCCTGTGTATACCCGTGGTTTCATGCACCCCAGAGCTTTGTGGATCACAGCAGCCATAATCCCTAAGGCTCAGGGAATGTACTCCTGTGGCTGGGAACCCCATCAGCTCCCCTACTACACATGCAAATTAAAGCTCAAAAGCAACCAGCTATAAAGTTCGTACACATTTTCAGGGTTTAACTTTATAGCTGATTGGAGGGTTTTTTGTGTGATAACTGATAACTACTTTGCGCATGCAGTTTGTCTCCAGGTAGTAGTATAATTAACCAGTTAATTGCACAATACCTATAACGTGTAGAGAGGTCAAATGTTTTTAGTTTTTGGCTGGCTTTGTGCAGGGTTGACAGACTGTGCAATGGGTAGTCAGGTTCAGGGATGAATAGTTCGAAAAACACAGGGCATAAAGTATTTATAGTGCCCTCCAGGATGACATAGCACTCATGTTTTGGCATTAGAGGTCTTTCAAAATATATAGATCCTTTTTTTAAGTCACCCTATGCATAACTAGAAGTATCATTGTTGAAAAATATATTCTTACAGTTCTATATTTAAAATGTGTCTTGGATAGACTATACATGTTTAGTGATTAGAGTCTAATCACTTAATATTCCAGTTTATTTCTGTTAGTCTTTAAAAATCATGGGGAACCATAGCTAGAGTTGAAATTCTGGTATCCTATTTACCACCTTTGCTAAAACTTTGTGTGCTTCAAAGGAGTAGTAATTCTGTGGTATCTGCCAGGCATTACACACTGAGATACAAAAGGAATTGCTGGTAATGTTTTCTCTGAAGGCTTTACAGCTTTGCTTTTGCTAATTTAAATCATGGTACTTTAATTTACCTGTAACTTAACTAAATACACTCCAATATTAAAGTGTATATCTTCTGTGTTTTGAAGTAGAAAAGGTATATAAGAGGCTTTGACTAGAAGTAGATTAATAAAAAGATGCTGTGCTCTGTGTGCTTTTAATAGGTTAGTGTTTCCACTCTCCTGTTCTTGCCCATGTACCAAAATTACATTTCTACCAGGAGAATTGTTGCTCCCCCAGCATAAACTACAAGAATACAAGCATTCATTCAGTTTCTCCCAAGGGAAACAGGCACTTTCTGGGAGAAAGAAAGGTTATCCAGGTGTTGAGAGAAACTCATTCTTTTGAGAGACCACTTGTATCCTCCCCTTCCAGTCTGGTTTGAGAAGGGAGGGGAGCAGCAGGACAATGTTTCCCTCTTCTTCTCCAGACTGGTGACTGCCCAGTTTGAGGAATTGGCTCCACTGCCCTCCTCCATTGCCTTTTCTCCACAGCCCTCCTGCCCTCCCATCCTCCCAGATACATCCACAAGGGAGCTGGAGCAGAAGGGCAAAACCCCCTACCCACTTCCCAGACCAGGGTCCCCAGGCTGAGGAGCTTGCCTAGCTGCTCCCTCCATGGGTAGAGTGATGCAGGAGTGATGTTGTAGTTGTGTTGGTTTATAAATTGTGAGAGACAAGGATCAGAACCAAGGGAAGAATGTCTTGCATTTGAAAGCTTGTATGACTTGATCGCAGGGGTGGGCAAAATGGTAGATCTGGACAGCAACTGCAGAGCCAGGCTTTTCATGGAGACCGGCCCCAGCAATGCTGGCAGGGCACGCGGCAGGGCAGGGAGCTGCTCTGGGGCTAGGCTGGGATCCTGTAGTGGTGACAGCATGGTCCAGAGCCAGGGCAGAGCCACAATCTGCAACCTGCATGCTCTGGGCAAGAGCGTGCAGACAGCGGATCATGGCTCTGCCCCGGCTCCTTGAAGCAGTAACAGCATGGTCCAGAGCCGAGGCAGAGCTATGATCTGCTGCCTGTACACCCCTACCTGGGGCATGCAAGCTGCAGATTGTGGTCTGCCTTGGCTCTGGACCATGTTGTCACAGCTGCAACATCCCAGCCTGGCCTGGAGCAGCTTCCCGCCCTGCTGCATGTCCTACCAGCACGGCTGGGGCCAGTCTCCACAGAAACCCTGGCCGGGCACTATCACAGCGCAGCTGCTGCTGGGGTCTCCATGAAAACCAGCCCCAGTCACGTGGCAGGGGCTGCAGGGAAATAGAGTTCACTGCAGGCCAGATCCAGCCTGCAGGCCAGACTTTGCCTGCCCCTGCTTTATCACAATTACATATTTGGTTCAGTAAAAATATCACCCTAAAAATCCTTGCCCCTCCATGGGCGGCATTTAAAGTTCATAGGTATGGGAACGGTGACAAGGAGAGCTTCCCAAGTCACAGTTTCTGGTCCCATGAGCTTTAAATGCTGCCCCTGCTACCCAGCTGAGCAGTGCATTGGGCATTGGGACTGGGGAAGTGCTCCCTGCCATAGTTTCTGTCCCTGTGGGTAGCACAAGCAGCATCTTCAAAGGCTGCATGGCTGGAACCTGGGCTGGGGAAGTTCACCATGGTTCCTGGCATGTGGACTTTCAGTGCTGGATCTGCTGTTCAGTTGGGTGGCACAGGCGGCATTGGGGATGGGTTGAGGGAGTATGGGGGTCATGTGCCTCCCCAGACTTCTGCATTGACTGTGTGGGGCTGCAACCTGGGTAGAACCAGGGCCCAGAAGAAGTGGGGATAGTGGTAGAAGCGTGATTTCTGCACCAACGGCAGAGCGCGGGGATGCAGCCTAGGGTCTGGGTCTGGCACAATGCCCAGCAGTAGTAGGGGTGGTGGCAGTGGCAGCACATGGTTGTGCCCACCCCCCCTGCAGTGCTGGCACAGAGTTGTGTCCCCTTACTGTTAGCACTTGCGCATTGCCAATGACAGGTAGCCATTTAAAAGCCAACACTCTGGGAACAGGGGTCAGGGAGGCTCTCTCTGACCCTGCTTCCTTATGGCTTCACTTTAAATCGCCCCATGTGCATCCCATCTGGGCTGCATATCTGGCAATTTTAAAAGCCAAGTGGCTTCCTTTGACAGTCTGTCCTCTCATCAGACAGGAGTGAGAGCTGTCAAATAATGGGCTCCCTTGAAGGCAGGGGTGGCCCAAGGAGCAACCCTCTAGTGCTCCCTGGCTAGAGAACTTATCTGTGTAGCCTTCTAACCAGGGGACTGGAATGTATGTATGCTTCTGCTTCCGGGCTATTTTTCTACCAGTAGAAATGAGTGCCTGTTCATGGCCTTTAATACTAATATTACATGCATTTCTTCAGTGTCTTTCATAAGAAAGTACCATGAAATCTCATGGAGGAGAGCTACTCACAGACTGAAGCCAATTTGTGCAGGAAGGGCCAGGTGCTGCAAGAGCTGAGACTCGGATGGCTTTTTATACATCCTCAGATGGGTTTTAATAATAAGATATATTATGGAAGACCAGGTGTAGTCTCATTGTCTTGGGGAGCCTTAACCTATAAGTAACTGGGTTAATCTGTGTGGTGATGGGAAAGGGAGCCAGATACTTATAGCTGAGCTTGGCAGATGGCCCCCCACCTTAGATAGTATGTAGATAAAGTTGGGTTATCTCCTACCGAGAAGACTGGCAATTCTCGGTGACCTCTGTCCACAGTTTCTTGTAGGCTTCCTTGATGACTTTCAGGTGTTCTTTTAATTCCTTTTGGACCAGTTGGGGCTGTGTAACTAGATCAGCCATGACTGGTGTGTGGGAGGGCTGTGGGGGTAGGAGATGAAAATGGGTGGAAACCATAATTAAACTGGCTGATGGAGATGTGTTCAACATTATTGTATGTGAATTCTGTGAGGGGAAGTAGGGAGACCCAGTTGTCCTGGTAGTAATTTAGAAAGCACCAGAGATACTATTAGAGTACTTGATTGACCTGTTCTGTCTGTCTATTAGTTAGTGGATGGTGGGCTAGTCGAGTGAGTGGTTTGATGTCTAATAGGTTCAGAAGTTCCCTCCAGAACTGAGAGATGAATTGCGGTCCATGGTCTGAAATCTTTCTCAAGGGGAGGCCACGCAGCTGGAAAATGTGGTCAACGAACAGCTGTGCAGTCTCAGGAGCCATGGTGTTTTGAGAACAGGGAACAAAATGAGCCATCTTGGTCAGAAGATCCACTACCTCTAGCTTGTTTGAGTGGCCAAGAGTGGGGGCAGGTCTGTGATAAACTTAATATATACCATGTGCCAAGGTTAATCCAGTGTTGGTAGTGGCTTTGTGCATGGAGTCTTAGTACACGCCCAGATATCTCAGGAAGTGACATAGCTCTGCTGTCTGACATGCTCTGCTGTCTGACATGCTCTGCTGAAGTCGGGGCCACCAGAAACTTGGACTAGACTGGTGGTTTTGGCAAGTCTGAAGTGCCTCATAAGTGGACTGTCATGGCACCACCGTAGGACTTTGACCTGTGGTTCTCCCTCTAGGATGTACAAGATGCCCCTTGTACCAGAGAAGCCCATCATGCAACTGTTAATTTGATGTTGGGGTTGATTCCACCCCTTCTGAATCCTGTCAGATTTGAGAGGCCAATGGATTTTGGGGAATCACAGAATGAACTGTCATCAAGTCCTTGTTTACCGTGGCCCTGATTCAAATTCCTTGGATTCAGGACTGTGGAGTAAGTTGTGAGAAGACATTCTGACTCTTCCCCCAACAGCACAGCTGGAGGCATCAGTCTTCACCAGGAAAGGTCAGGTAGGGTTTGGGTGTATCAAAATGAGCCCTGAGGTGAATGCTTGCTTAAGCCTCTTAAAGGCAGCCTGGGCCTCTGGGGTCCATGTAAAGTATGTCCCTGTCTTAAGGAAGGGGGTGATTGGGGCCACTTGCTTGGAGAATCGCTTGATGCAGAAATTGGTGAAACCGAAAAAATGCTGCATCCCATGGACATCCTTTGGTTGTTGCCAGTCTAAGATGGCAGAGACCTTCCTCAGGTCCATAGACATCCCTTCAGACTTGATCATATACCTTAAGAACTCAATTGTGGTTTTATCAAATTCACATTTTTCCAACTTGTTATAAAAGCCATGGCTCCTTAACTGTTGTAGCACTACTCAAATGTGATGTTCATGATGGTCAGACTCCTCAGAAAATGTTAAAATATCATCTAGATAATCATGAACTGGTCCAGGATGTCCTGAAAAATGTCATTTACAAAGTGCTGAAAGGCTGTAGGAGCATTGGAGATCCTGAAAAGCATCATCAGGTGTTCAAAATGACCAGATCATGACCAGAGAATTTTTTTCCATTTGTCACTCTCATGAATGTTAATGAAGTTGTAGTGCCCCCAGAGATCTAATTTGGTGAATAGCTTGCCATAGTGGAGCCAGTCCAGCAATTCTTGGATCAATGGGAGTAGATAGCAGTTTCGATTAGTGACTTTAAGGTTCTGTAGTCCATGAAAGGCCAGAGACAGCCATCTTTCTTAGTTGCAAAGAAAATTGGGGCCCCAGCTGGGGATACAGAGGGCCTAATGAACATTTTGAAAGTTCTCTTCAATTATACTCCTTGAGGACCTTGAGTTCCAGTTCCAAAAGGAATCTATGCCCCTGCGCCCAATGGCAATGGAGCAGTCATGTGGACAATGTAGGGGAAGTTGATCTTCCCCCTGCTTACTGAATATTTTAGCCAGGTCCTGGTATTTTGGTAAGAGAGATGGATCACCAGCTGTCAGACCAGGACTTTCCATTGCTGTGGGCTGCAGTCCCTCAGCTGATGATGTGAGAAGCCTGGCAGTTTTGGCTGTATACCTAATCTGGGATCTACCCGGAAGGCTTCTCTAAAATTGTGTTTGCCCAAGTAGGCAGAACCAAACTGAAGTTCCTTGTGCTCCCACAGGATGCCTGGGTGATGGCAGGACAGCCAGGGTGCCCCAGGATGCTTGAAAGGGAGGGAGAAATGAATTAAATCAAAGCAAAGGACCTCCTGGTGTTTGCCTATCCATACCTCTGGGGGACCATTTCCTGAGTGACCGGGCCTGAGGAGAGAGTGGGTCCATACACCAACTCAACTACATTGAGAGCCTGTCTTGGCTGAACTGGAAACTGACGCTATACGGCAAAGGCCAAGTCTACGGCCATAACCCCAAGGCCCCTGTCTCTAGGAGAGGATATCAGCCATGGTTGGGTGCTGCTAGCAAAGGGGAATCTTGGTCTCTTGTGGTGATAGCGCTTCTGGTACAGGTTGCAGGGGCAGTTTAAGGAATAGGCAGTTGGCTTAACGTGTGCTCCTCTATCGAGGCTAAGCCAGTCAGTTTCCTGGCAGTGAGCAGGGAATATCCTTTTGGGAACTATAAAAGTTTCTTGGGTTCAAGAAAAGTACCCTCCCTACAGTAGAGGCAGACCTCCTGAATGCCAGCATGCCTTTTTCTCTAGGGAGAGTATCTTATTGTCTCCAACTACATGGGCTCCACTGGCAGAAGCGCTGATCCTTCTGCCATGCATGCCTGATGTGGGTCCTCAAAGACTCCAGCCGGTTGAGGAGGGACCTTGAGGACTGCAAGAGTAGGGAGACCCAGGCCAGGACATTTCCAGTCAAGAGACCTGTCATCAGCCCTGCCCTGGTGATATCCAAGACATATGTTGAGGGGCATAGACAGAAAGCTTAGGTGGCATTGATTAATGAACCCCCACAAGCTACAGGGATCCTCACTGACTTTATCTGGTAGGGGAATCTTAGGTTTGCCTGGAGGGGCTGGGCCTGGGAGAGGGTGCTCTGGCCCTGCAGAGCAATGATTTGGGCCTGCAAACTGTGTAACATGAGCAGCAGTTCAGCATCTGAAATCTGATCCAGCAGCAGCTTCATCCTGCCATAGCCTCACAGGGTTATTAATTGAGCTGAGCAAGCTGTCAAGGTCCACAGAGGCATTAAGGTCTAGCAGTTAGAGCTGGAGAATATTACCAGCATCCTTAGTCAGACAGCAAGCCAAAGTCAAACCAGGGTTTATATGCCGGGGAGGGGGGCGGGGGTGGGGGGTTACCAGAAGCAGATGTCAGGAAGCAGAATGAAGTCAAACCAGGATGCTGAAGTTCAGGGACTGGGTATACAGGGAGGAATGCAGGAGCAGGCACCAGGGAATTTGCACAGACTAGAGCTACTTACAGACTGAAGCCAATTTTGTTTCACAGCAGGGGCCAGGTGCTGCAAGAACTCCTTAAAACCAGTCCTAGAAACAGTCAATAGGCTGAGCAGCTGACCTTCCTTAGTGGGTTGAGTGTTGGTGACCTATTTGCCTGGCTGCAGTGCAGAACCCTTACATGTTTGTCCCAGCAGATAGCATTTTTTGGTGTTCTGTATTTCAGTTGTTTAAAGAGAAACTATGCATTAAAATGTGTCTCCAATTATATTATAAAGTGTGCTTTTCTTAAAAGAACTATATTAATGTAAAAATATTTTAATAGCATCCAGAATCTCTGTCAGACTCAGGCCCAGAATGACTAGATGCAGTATAAAATGGTGATGGGTATCTGCCCCAAAACAGCTAAAAGTCCAAGAAAAGTATTTGATTTAAGACAGGAAGATTTTCTATGGTAATTGGTTTTGTTCATAATTTTAAGTATCTTCTATCTAACTTTAAATTGTATGTACCCTTAGAGAAGGCAGACAAAATAATCACTGAAAAACAATTATTCAGGGATAATTTCCCAGATGTATATATAATCGACAATTGTGAGATTAAATAGAAGTTGTGTGACAGAGCGCGAGTGAGCAGGGGTGAATTTAGGGTTTTGAAAACGGGGGGTGCAGACAGTGTGATGTATTGTTACAAAAAACACTATATTTTTGTTCAATGAAAAATAAACTAGATGTTTAGGATTTATTATTTAGTTTAAGATTGAAACAAAAACGAATATAGCTGTCGGAATGTTTGTTAACTTGCTAGATATATCATCTATTACAGGTAAAAACACAACCAACTAGGTAAAAGTAATCCAAAAATGTTTTATTTTTCCTGTAGTCATTAGAATTAAATGTACTTCTCTCTTTTTAAGATTCATAAAGAAAATCTAGCCTTCTTGAGCATCTTGACAGTACACTCAATGCTTCACTGAAAATTAGTACCACAACTGAGTGAATGTTCACTTGCATTAATGCTTCTAGCTAGAGTTAAAACCAGTTTTCAGGGCTGTGACATATGAGCTCCATTACCAGCAGACAACAAAATGGCAAAAAAAGAGATAATTAGTGGCTTATCAAGACATTCAAAAGTTGAAAGGGTTTTATACCTGTGGAATGAAGAGTTTAGAAGGAATCAGGTGGATTATAATGAGCCATGAAGTTAAGCGACTCCCTCACTGTTACCTGAATAGAAATGCTGCTGCTGCCGCCAGGCTGTTGTTGTTGTTAAACTGTAGGTAGGCCAGGGATCAGAGGGGTGCAACTGCACCACTGCCCCCGTTTCCCCACAAGATCCCCTCCCGTGTGTGAACATGCATTTATGTGTAAGTACGTTTTTAAATGGTGCTACCAGATGTCAAGTAAGAATGTGTAGTACAGTGCTTGACATCTGAAGGAGAGAGAACTTGTTAGGCCTAAATGGCTTCCTAGTGAAGAACTAATGTGGAGCTTAATCTTATTTTCCAAGTTGTCAAATGCCTGGGAAAACAGCTAATCATTGTGCTATAGATCAGCAAACTGGATTACTAGACTAAGGAAAACTGCAATATCCAGTGTTCTTTCACTGCAAGCACTTGCAGGCACCACCTGTCTAAACTTGGGAGCTGCTTTCAGCTGCTGCTATCTCATCATGTAAAAAGAAAAGTTTCCTTTTAGGTATCTCAAGCTAACATGTTTTTCCCCACTTTTTTTTTCTATTCCAACATGTACAGTCCAGTTTTGTTTATTTGGTTTTTAATACATGTACACACAGCTCTATTAGCTTCAATAATAGCACCCAAGACTGGAATTAAGAGATCATTTTTGTACTCTGCAGACTGAGCACAAATTAAAATACAGAGTACCATGAAACATAAAAAAATAGAACTTAACTGAATGTTTTCCATTTTAGTAGCCTAAATTTATTAATAAATGGGAAGGAAAATGTTACCTTTTAAAAATTAGAATCCTTAAGCTGATGATATCCCTTAATAGCCACTGTAATGCACTATGTATTCAATAACTCTATTCCCTTATTGCTAGCATAAAAATATTAATACATCTCAACATTATGTGTTACTCAAATGTTCAGGGAATTTGATATAATAGTTGTATTTCTGCCTTTGGTTTTTGTTTCCTGCTGTACAGTTACTGCAAGATTCGTTATTTGCCAGGTGTAGAACAAAGCCTAGGCAGTGGCCAGTAGTTAAAAGAAAAGGTATTATTGTCTTTTTTTTCTAGATTCACCTTAATCATGCTCTAGCAGAAAGAGTATAGAAATAGAACTGCAGGTCTGTTGCAGCTTCACTGATGTGGTATCTTGGGAAAATCACATAGCTTCTGTCTCTTTCCATCTCTAACCCTGATTATACGTGGATGTCTGATTTGCTCAGCACTTTGAAAATTTAAAACTGTCTGATAGGATCTTAAAGAAGTCTAAGGATAAGTTTCCTATAATAATGGAGTAGGGAATTCTTGTCAGTACCTAGCTGGCTGTTTTGTTGCTGATATAACTACTTTAATTGTTGTGAATTTACTTCATCTCTTTTCGTAAGCTACTACAATTTTAGTATGGTGCAGCTGACTGTTGAAAGTCACTCAGACTTCTGATTCTGATGACTAAAGAAGAAATTTGAAATAAGCCAAATGTCTTTTAATGATCAGTTTGGTTGTAATGCAAATGGTACTACTACTCAAATCTCCTATAGACCATATTTTTAATCTTACTTTTACCTTGACAGCCAAGATATCTGCTGAGGATGATACTCTACCAAGCTGTCATTTTCCCACTGCTAGAAGGAACACCCATTTTTCACCATCCTTTGGCACTTCTTTTTAATGGTTCACAAATACCATATTTTCTCACATACGCATATCCCTGAATATAATACATAAACTGTTTTTGAAAAGCAGCCTGCAGAAAAAGCCATTAGGTAAATAACTGAGTAGCAGCATCAAGGGAAATGACTGAGGGAGGTTTTCTCTGAAACTTTCCTGACAGCATGTGGCTCTGCACAGCATCATAGCTGGAAGGGGCAACTGCTCCTGAAGCCAGCCTGCATGTTTATCTTACCTGCCCAGGGTTGCCAATCCAAGAATTTTTTTTTTTTTTAACTGAAAATCTGCAAACTTTTTATTGACACGTTTTTTACATGTAGAGGGAGTAAAAAGGACAAAAATCCCTACTTTATTTGTGTATTTCATAGGCACACGAACACTTTAATCCCCTTCCCTATGCCCCCAGGAGCCAGGGACCATTACATTTCCAATATCGTTGAATACAACAGTTCACCGCATTTTCTCTCACACCCGCATTCTTGCTGTGTTTTTGTACAGCAAGCCACTTCCTTTAGCAGCAAGACATAAAGCCTGCCTAGAAACAGAACAGTGGGAGCAGAAAAATCCAATCCTGAACCCACAGAGGAAGAGCTTTCCTATGTACATTAGCTGGTAATTGCCTGCTTGCATCCTTTAGAAAGGGCCACCTGACAGCTCCCCTTCCAGGAGATGAGAGAGAAGCCTGCCACTGCTGTTACTGGATGCTTGAGTAGCCCAGCTCTGCTGTAGGAGCAGTAAAATACTTGATCCTCTTCTCATTGTTGCTGCCATGAACTCCCCCCTGCAGGAGTCCTTGATGGAGGTAGAGTAATATGTCACAGTGCATGCTCCACAAGGTGGACAGAAGGAAAAAGGAAACTTGAGAACAGAACTGGGACACTCTCAGGCCCTGCCCTCTGTGTTCAAGACATGCTCCCACACCATGAAAACCCTTTCCTCCCTGCCCACCCCCCTCCATGAATGTCCAAACAGATCACCCCATGGCTGAATGCTGGGTCTCAAATATTAAAGCTTCATTCCTTTAGAATTTATAACTCCCTCCATAACCTAGCTGGTCAAATGTTAATTGAATTAATTGATTTTAATCGGCTGTGATACCTTGTACAATCCTGTAATGCATAGCACTTTCATCTGCAACACGCTTTTGATATCTATAAACCACTTCATGCGTGATACCTTAATATAAACTATGATCCTTTTGTTTATGACTCTTTATTTCTGATGTAAATAGCATTCAACAAAAATATGGGGATACCAATTATGTTGTGGTACTACAGTCACTTAAGAATAGGAACATTGAAGGGTTATGATCAGAGTACTTTAACAGTCTCTCTCTTAAATTCCTCTACCAGACTCTTCTTCTCCTGAACCTCTCACTGTCAAAGTTATCACACTCTATCTTCAGTGTCCTTCTTCAAAGATCTGTGCAGCTCTGCTCCTTTCCTCCCCCCCACCCCCCCCAAGCCGTGTGCTTTGTTAATTTTGCTTTCTTTTGTACCTTTAGGCTCCCTCTTCAATGGAATTTTGTTTTTTCCTTTGATTTTTTTTTTTTAATCTATAACCTTATGTCTTATTTTGTACATACAGAAATCCATGGGGCCAAGTTAATGAACCAAAAAGATATACATCTTTTATAAATTGGTACGTGTAATTCCATAACTTACCTGGGTCAGAAACTTTATCTTTGTCCTTTTTGTAAGGTTGTTTGTTGGTAATTGTATGGAAAAGTTTTCCCCATGTTGGGGAAAGAGGGAAGCTCAGACATCTAGGTCATGGATTTGGGAAATGTGCTTCATATAGTACATAGGCAGTAAGCTGGTCTAGTAAAGAGTTATGTCTCATCATTAGCCAGTGAACCCTCAGTCCTGCTGATTTACCTTTCTACCTCTACAGCATAGAGTTCAAAGGAAAACTAAGACCTTACGTCTTTGATTTTAGACATACCATCCAGCTTGTCTCTAGCCAGCTGTCTTTATTAGAGCCTCAATCCTCCAAGTATGGTGCTTAACAGAAAGTCTGCTCTTTGGCAGACTCTTTTTTCAAGCTGCTTAGCTTTGCTGAATGTGTGCGTGTGCATGTGTGTGCCAGTTTTAATGTCTGAAATGCATTAAAGATGTGCTGAATGGCCTAGGGGATAGTCAACTAGTTTTTATTAGGGGACTTATTAGGAAGGATGAGAACTAAATGCCAAACTCTGCCAACTCCAAACTCTGGGTAAGTGGCTCTTTGTTGACTGGGGTTGTATCCTATAGCTAACAGTTTGCAGATTATGTTTGACATTGGTGTGAAAGGTGTAAGGTAAAACAGTAAAAATTCAACATTTCAATATCTTGTAAAAACCCTCTCATTCATTGTGTTTTGCAGTCCAGTTTACAAACATTTTTTACAACATATGGCTGTCATTTGTCTCTTGTTCATGGTTGCCTAAAGATACTGTCTGAAGACTGGCTCACCAGTTTCATAGATTTCATAGACATTAGGGCTGGAAGGGACCTCGGAAGATCATTGAGTCCAGCCCCCTGCCCAAGGGGCAGGAAGTCAGCAGGGGTCATAGGATCCCAGCAAGATAAGCATCCAAATTTCTCTTGAAGGTGTTCAATGTAGGTGCTTGAACCACCTCTGATGGCGGGCTATTCCAGATCTTGGGGTCTCGGACAGTAAAGAAATTCTTCCTTATGTCCAGCCTGCTCTTGGAGTAGTTTATAACCGTTCGACCTCGTCATCCCTTGGGGCGCTCTGGTGAACAATGTTCCCCCAGATACTGGTGTTCACCCCTGATAAACTTATAGGTGGCCATCAGATCACCCCTGAGCCTGCGGTTTTCCATGCTGAAGAGCCCCATAGCTCTCAGCCTCTCATCCTAAGGTCTGTTTTCCTGACCTCTGATCATGCGCGTGGCTCTTCTCTGGGCTCTCTCAAGCTTCACCAAATCCTTTTTGAATTGCGGGGCCCAAAACTGGACACAGTACTCCAGCTGCAGCCTCACCAAGGCTGAGTACAATGGGAGAATGACGTCCTGGGATTTGCTTGAGAAGCAACTATGGATGCAAGCCAGTGTTTTGCTCACTTTACTAGCTGCAGCATCGCATTGAAGGCTCATGTTCATCTTGTGGTCAATAATGAACCCCAAGTCTCTTTCTTCCATAGTGCTAGCCTGTGTAGCACTGCCAAGCCTATAAGGATGCTGAAGGTTTTTCCTCCCAAGGTGGAGAACCTTGCATTTTTTGGTGTTAAATACCATCAGGTTCTCGTCCACCCATTTGCTGAGCCTGCCCAGGTCAGCCTGGATCGCCCTCCTATCTTCAGGTGTGGATGCTTTGCCCAGAGTTTGGTGTCATCGGCGAACTTGGCCAGTCCACTTCTGACTCCAGTGTCCACATCATTAATGAAAATGTTGAACAATACAGGTCCAAGGACAGAGCCTTGGGGGACCCCACTGGTCACAGGTCACCATGACTTTTGACTTCTGTCAATTACCACCCTCTGGGTCCAACCATGGAGCCAATTTCCCAGCCAGCGGATCATGGTGGACCCAAGGCCACAGTTGGCCAGTTTTGCTAAGAGGTGACCATGGGATACCAGATCGAAGGCTTTTTTTTTAAGTCAAGATGTATTACATCAATCTCTTCTCCCTTTGAGAATTTGATTGGCAGTCATTTTACAGATACATTGTCATTTGTATTTCCAGAAGAAAGGAGGAGGATTGCACTAAACTACTGCTACCCAACTGGGGATGATGAGAATACAAATCTACCTCTTATGATACAATGAAATATAAGTTCTCAGCTAGACCTGTTGCTTTCCTTGCAAAAACTACCTTTATTAATTCCTTTCAGTCGGGCTACCATGCCAACTAAATGAGATATTTATCATCCTTATAAAACATCCTTATAAATGTGACCCAACAAAAAAAAAATATGAAGGCATCAGCAAGACCTTTTCCTCAAGGAAGAATTGTTATGACCAGAAAAGAAAATAAGCACGGAAGGAAACGGACAACTCAGGCCTTTGGTCCATTTTGTTTTTTTTCTGTAATCTATATTACACAATTCAAATAACCTCTACCCTGCTGGATTTTATGTCTTGGCATGAAGTGTTCCACCCATAAATCTCAAAAAGGCTTGGTCTATCCCAATGACCTTCTCTACCATGTACACAGAGGTATTAACTGACCCTCCATAAAGCATTCTCCTTTTCATTCTTCTTAACTAATTTCCAATTGAATTAATTCTGCTTTAATGCAAGCAGCCACTGCCAGCATTTGGTATGTCAATTGTGCCAGCGATCCTTCTCCACCAGCTGGCTGTCACTGCTTTCCAGGAGCTAAGCTTCCATTATAACTGTGGAACTGGGTGTTTAAAAAGCCTAATTCTTAGTTGCATTCCCCTACATAGATAGTCCTGCTTTACTATTGATGTGGTCTTGCAACTGACTGAGGAGCTATGATTCTTTGCTATTGATGCATAAAAAATTCTTAAATTTAGTCCCAAAACAAGAGTTAATTTTCTCTCTCATCACTCACTAGTCTGAGGGTGAAGGAAGGTATCTAAAGGTCACTGAAACCTATGTTCTGCCAGGGCTCAAGTAGGCATAAAGTAGGAACTTTTTCCACATAAGTGGCATGTAGTTTACTACGATGGATGTTACTGTGGCTAGTTTACTGATCATAAGTGTGTATGAATTAAAAGTAAAATTTCTAAGGTGGAGCTTTTTTATGATGATTCCACAGATTTATTATGATTTAATTGCAATCCTTGATAGGTTATTGGTGTATTCCTTGTGCCTGTAAAACTTAGTCTATTCCTTCTCTCTCCCTCTCTGTCTCCCTGCATGACCATGACAATTTTTACTTTTCATAATTACATGCCCTTTCTGTCTGTTCCTATTGAAGTCAGTAAGAGTTTTCCACTGCTTCCATTGGAGCCAACACTATTCTCCGTGAGTTTTCTTGTCTAACAAAATCTTTTTAAGAACCCTATTCAAGAATGTCAAACCTTTTTCAAACATTCCAGCAGGCACACCTATTACACTGAATATCGCAATGCAATCTGACTTCTCCAGCAATAACCCAGCAGGAACTGTGGTTATACCCAGGTGTCTTTAGAAAAATATATTTAACTGAACTTTTTAACTAGTTAGTTACATGCTAAGACAGCAGCTTAGCCAAACTGAAGGCGATACTAATGATAAATAGTTTTTTAGTCTCCATTAAGCCATTAAAAGTCAATAAGACTAGCCACTGTAAGAACACTTCTGTCAGTATCAATGCAAAGAGATACTCTTTTATTAGGGTTCTGAGTTAAGTTACTTTCCATATACTCAGTCATTTAAGTTGGCTTTTCAGCAGCCACTTGGGGGCAAGGCATTTGGGTATGGTGACACCTAAATTCTAGTCACCCAGTGAGTAAAATCCCCAGAGCTGAGTTAGCTGCCAAAGTTCTCTATACAATAAATGGGGAGAGTTAGTTGCCTGGAATTCAAAAGTATCCAGAATGCTGAAGAAAAGAATATATTTCAAATCCTGCCTCTCTTCTAGGCTTCTGGACCATCCCTGAATTAACCATTTTTATGAAATTAGGATTCCTGAAACCATTGCCTGGGCTTTATCACCAGTCATCCCTTTTGGATACAGATAGCAGAGTTTTTCTTTTACTTTAAGGCTGGAGGATAAGAAACTGAGGTGTGACCCACCATTTACCTAAGAGTGTACTGGTGAGAGTGTAGTGCTCACCCAGGAATTAGAAGACCTACTATTTCTTCCTTATCTGAGAGTGCAGGCTACTCTGGGATGGAGACCCTCCCTGTTAGAGTTAGATCCCTCTGCAGAAAGGAAAATAAATTTGTGGAGACTAGAAAGAGAGAATAAGCAAGAGGGATCACAACTTTATCCTCAGAGGTAGGCATTGTTATGGGAGGGAAGACTTCTGTGTCTCATTCAAACACTATTCAATGGCTCTAATATAATGACTTATTAATGTAAAATTCCAAAGGAAGAACTGCAACCCAGCATTCCCCCTTCCTGCGGGAGTGTTTTCATCACTCACAGACTCGTACTCCTTTTTCGAGTCTCTCCTCTTGGCTCTGTGAATTCTAGGCTTTTTTGTGCTCTTTGGCATAGTTTCAACAGGTAGAGAAGTGAGTCTCCCCCTGACCCAGCTTATAGCTATAGGTTAAGAAATTCTCGTAAGAAGTAAGGGATGCAGTTTTTAACCCCCTCATTCTAAGGAGGGAGGGCCCAGGACCCATGTCTCCAACTTCCTGAGTGAATGGTTTAAATAGGTGGTACTCAACCTATGACCCAGAGGCTGGATCCAGTCCCCAAAGTGCTGGGATCCAGCCCACAGAACAGGGATCAGTGGTTGGCAGCTCAGACCAGAGTGTCCCTTCCCTGCCCTTCCACTGATCTCCACAGCCCTCCCTACTCTGATCTCTTCCCTCCCTCTGACATTGGTGCAAGCACACAGCCCACCACTCTAAAAGGTTGAGCTCCTCTGGTCTAAAACTAAGACTGTTATATAAAAGGTGGGCACTATTGCCCCCATGTTTTTGAAAGTGAACTGAAAGTAGTAACTATGGCTAATGCCCCTTGTACCAGACTCCATAGGGTTCGTGTATGACAGCCACATCTAGAGCAGCCCTACCAGATCAGGCCTTTCAGAGATCCCAAAAGCATGAGCCACTTGGCTCCACCAACATGGTGTCCTCTCCAGGCACATGTAGCAGCTGAATTTTAGGCACCTAAGTGTTCTCTAGTAAAGTAACTTAGGCACCTACAGACTCTAAGGGTATGCACATTAAGAGCAAGCACCACTGTGCTGAAATACATGGCAGATGCCTCTTCCTGAACTAGAGGTAATACTGGTGTGTTGGTGCAGTGCTGCAGAGCTTATCAGTGCACACACACAGTATAAAACTAATATAGCTGCACTGCTTCTGATTTGGAAGTTAGCTTAGAAGAAGCAGATATAAAATGTCTCAGCACAGCACTACGTGCCATCCTGTAGAAACTCCCTAAGCAATTTGGGCATTTTATGGATCTCACTTTTAGACACCTAAATTTTGTTTAAGTTGCACTTTAATTGCTGAAGGGCTTTTTTTGGATCTTGCCCTCCATTCTCTAAGGTAATAATAAGCTCATACCAGTTTATTTTTGCACTTAAATATTCGTATCTATAATAATCCATTGTATAAAGTGATGAGTCTATGAAATAATTTAGTAGAAGCAATATCCTAGGAAGCAAGGAATAAAGTAGTAATATCTATCTATTGATGCTTGTCTTTATGTATATGATGCTTATGCCCAGCAAATATCTGAATTGTGATATCCCAGTAACCCTCTCTCAGCTGTCCTACTTAGCTTCCTTAGAAATATTTTCTGCCAAGATTCTTGGCAATCTTTGGAACAGATATTGGATTGCTGAAAAAATAATGATTTTTTTAGGAGGATGAAGGGCATCTTAAAGTATGTAGTAAATTTCTCTTGTGTATATGCTGCTTTATTCTAGTCTGGGAAATTGCCTAGTAATTTCCATAGTTGCCCCCAATTAATTCAAGTTTGGCCTGTTCCAAGTGCTGCTTTCCATACAAATCGTTTCTTTTTTAACTTGCTTGGCTGTCATCTTTTCACTGTTGTACTCCAGCTAATAAGGGCATGAACTTGTTCCCACTTCACACACGTTTTGTGTTCATTTCTATAGCTCTAGCAATTATTTTATATTTATATTTAGTCAAATATATATTGCTCTAGGCAATATATATTATATATGATCCTATTATGTATTGCATATGATCCTATATGTGTATGTATGTAAAATATGATCCTTTTCTAAATCAACCACTGTTTGACATTCATGAAAAGGTGTAATGACCAGTGATATTGCAGGGCTAGGAATCAGCCAAATTATTGCCTGGTTCACTCCCCTGTAAAACCCCTGGAGCCTGAGATTTATCATCACAAGCTGAAATATTGTCAACACATCCCTGAATATATTCACAGATAAAAATATTGTTAACATGTCATAGCACAGTTCTATACGATGAGATAAACCATCTTTTTTTTGGCTGAATGGTCTTAATTCTTCACTTTTTAATACGCTGTATCCATATGATGTATGTGGCCTGCTGAATTTGTAAAATATTTCTGTTGGCTGCCATTGAAACATTAAATGTGGGATTTATGTCCCGCTAAAGATGATGTAGAAATTTAGATTGGTAGAAGTAACTGAAATATGCAAATTTACTATTTTTCTGTGGGCCATGGGACTTGTTTCTATTTGTGGGTTTAAGTTTAGGAATTTTAAGTAACTTATTCATAGCAATCCAGTAATGCTACAGCACCCTACAGGAACTGAATTCAATAAGGACCGGGTAAACTATATTAATGTATTTGCTTAAAAGATAGCAGTGACTAAAATAACTTTCATTAAACTTGCAAGGTTATTTTGTTTTTATTTTATTTTTAAGTAATACTTTTAATAAACATAGGATTGGAAAGTGTGTTTGCACAACATAGAAAGCATAATGAAGAACTAGGACATGTATACTGAAATAAGGAACCAATTATTTGGCTCTTTTGACTGCCTCCCTCCCCCCTGCCTCCCATCACAATGGTATCAGATGGAAGTTTTAAAAATCCTGGAAAAATGTTTTGTTTTGGACAGTGACTAATAGACGCATCTGTTTAAATCTAGGTAAATAGTAAGTTGATATATTTTGGCATTCCTTTGTAATTGGTTGGCTCTCCTTTACTGAAAGCAGATTATCTTCAGAGCTGCTATTTAAAAGATTGCAGTGCTCTGATAGTTATTCAGTAGCATCACTAATTTTTATGGAACTTGCTACATAAATGGCCTTCAGAAAAAAATGTGTTACTGGTGGTGCAATAGCTACAAGAAAGGTATCTGTACCTTTTGTTAAAAATAACTTGTACTTTTTTACATCTATTTTTTGTTTCTTTTCTTGTATAGGCTTTTCAAGGGTACTAGTAGGATCAGAGTGCCTCCCTTGTTGTTATGAGACTAAATTCATTAAGATTGCGATAGGACAGAAATACTATTGCAAGAGGGGGAGTTCGTACATAGAGGCCGTGTCCAGACAAGCGTGGCCATGCAGTATGTGGTGCCGCAAACACGTCTGCAGCGCCACATATTGCACACGTAGATGTTTTCTGTATTACAAGGGCATGCTGCCCATGCGTGTGCTGCTCCGCTTTTTATTTCCATGGGCTTTTTTTTGACCCTTGGATATCTAGGGGTAAAAAAAAACCACAGAAAAGAAAAGTGGAACAGAGCACACGTAGGCAGAGTGCGCCACTCAAAAGTAGAGCTGGGACGCCCAGAGCCATGGCTGGTGACCAGGTCCGGCGGGGCAGAATCACCACTGCTGCAGCCCTGGGAGGACCCCAGGTAAGGCCGATGGGGCCAGCTCAGTGCTGGCCACAGCCTCCCCTACCCCACCCAGGGTAATTTGCCATGCTCCAAAGTGCTTGTCCACGCTTCTCTGGACATGGCCAGAGAGATTAAGGGGCAGATTCCTAAAGAGCTGATCTTGCCCATATTTAGGGATTTCTTTCAAAAAGTCATATTGGGCACATAAACACATGCAGGCATGTGCACTTGCAGCAGCTCAAATAGCAGTGGCACAAATTTGTGCTGGAGATATGTGCCTCAGCACATGTGCCTAAACATGCACTTTGGTGTGAGGCATGTTGTGCCACTTGGGGCAAACTGACCCTGCCCAGCTCCTAGAGCTGCAGCCAGGGGGAGCTAGAGCCTGGGGCCAGCACCTGCTGCCAACTGCAACAGCCTTTTCCCCCTTGGACCTGTGGCCCCATGTCTGCATGCCCACCACTCAGACAGGGTTGGCATGGCCACTTGGGCTCTGGTATGGGCACAGTAGCAGAGCCACCCGCACCTTTGGGCCAGATCCCAGTGGGCTATGGCTGCACAGTTGACATTCAGGCAGCACTGCTGTCATATCTTCTGGCATGGGCGACTGGTGCCTCCCAAGTCTGGTGGGGGCACCATTGGGGCACAACCGGGGGCGGGGGGAGTCTGCCAGCGGCAACCAGGGAAGAGTCAATTTCTATGCCCCCCTACCAGCTGGAGTGCTCGCTGTCAGGGGGGCACCAGCGCTCTCAGGGGGGGCATGTGCCTCCCTGTGCCTCCCCACATGTTGCCTATGTCTTCTGGTGCCCCTGCTTTGCCATCTGGGCAGCTATCACCCAACAGATGTTCTCATTGCAGTGGCCCGCTTTGAACTGTCAAAGCATGTCCTCCTGGCCCCAAATGGCCAGGAAGTCACCCACCTTGTGTGCCTTCCAGCTGGGTCCCCAGTGCTGGCCCTGGGCAGGCTCCTCTCCCCAAGTCCCACTACTTGCCTCACTAGCAGAGAGACTGGTGTTCCCTGTTTAAAAATTGCAAATTCTCTGATTAAAACCCCCAGATTCTCTCATTAAAATATCCAATATCTGTGTTCTTCTGCAATTAAAATGAAATGCCACCATATAGAGAGAGATCAGTTGGCTATATTTTATTGATATATTTACAATTTTAAAGCAATTTGGAAGCCTAGCACTGCCTCTATCATCATCATCATCATCATCATCAAATGAATTCTAAATATCTGTATAGTTTGGTGTTTGCTTTTGTTTTTTTTATCATAGAAAAATCAGAGCTGCCTCTTCCCCCTTCGCTCATCAGGATGTGGGGTGCTGAGGAGCACTGATATGCCAGTGCCCTGCCTCTGCCCTTGCCCATCTCTCCAAACCCAAAGCCCTTGCCTGCCCCCAGTAGCTTCCTCCTGGCAGCAGCTCCGTCCTAGCACCAGGACATAAGTCCAGCTGCAGCTGTCCCACCTGGTGCTTTATGGCTCTGACCAGTGCCAGCTCTTACTGTTGTGCTCGCTGTTCCTGGGAAGCCCATACTTGGGGCTCAGGGACTGGGCTGGGCAAGCCCCTTCCCTTCCAGGCTAGCCTCCCCCTGCACAGGCTGCTCTAGAGGGGCAGGGGGGCTCTAAGCCTAACTCTGGTAGCTTTTCTTACCCAGGGTGCTCCCCGATCCCCAACCCCCATCTCCTCTCTCTCTCTTGCACACACCCCTGCTGCCTCCTCCCCCGCTCCCCCCAGTGCAGTGCAGAAACCTCCAAGGGGTTTCTGGCACCAGGAGCCCCCCAGGCTGGAGCTGCATGTCCCAGTTGTCCCTGCAGCCACAGCTCCCACCAGCAGGTCCCATCCCATCTGGTGGCTGGGCATGCAGGGTGAGGTTTGGGGGGATGTGGGTTTTGTGGGGGCAGTTTGGTGGGGTTTGTGAGTGGGTGTACGGTCTGTGGGGATGAGGCTTGTGGGGGAGGGCTTGTATTGGGGTCTGTGGGGTTTTGTAATGTAAGGAGGCTTTGTGGGTAGGTATGTGGATGGAAGGTTTATGGGGGTGGTTTGCAGGTGTGGGGCTTGTGGGTGGGTTCTGGGGGGGTGGTTTTGGGTGTGGGGGTAAAGGGGCAGCTCAGGAGGGGTGGGTTCTCCATCCGCTCCCCCCCCCACACACAGTACAAAGCCCTCCTGCAGCAGCAGCCAGCAATGGGCTGTTGGGGCACTCGTGGCCTGCTGCTGGTAAAGGCTCACTGCCAGCACACGGCGCCACCTGAGACCAGGGGGCTACATGAGGTGCACATCAGGAGCTACACGTGGCTCTTGCTGCCACCTGAGGCTCCCAGCACTGCAGGCAAGAGTCATGCACCATCAGGCTGGGGCAGCTCTTGCCTGCATGTGCCCCACACACCATCAGGCCAGCTCTGTGGAGGCAAGAGATGACCTGACCCACTGGCACATGGCTCCTGCCTATGGTGCCAGGAGCCCTGGGTGGCAGCAAGAGCTGGCCTGGTCCTGCCCAAAGGTGTGTACCAGCAGGCCACGCCAGGTACATGCACCATATGCAGCCCTGGGTCTCAAGCAGTGCTGCACCGCTGCCGGGCTGTGCCTGCAGTGGGCCATGAGCACCCTGATAGCCTGGCTGGCAGCCAGTTCACAGGGGAGGTGTGTGGCAGAACTGACAGCAGAATCCACATCTGCTGAGTCTCTTTTCCTAACCACAAAACCATTCTTCCTCTCTAGTGGGTATTAAGTTACACAGTGTTCTCTGGGATATGAGCCCAAATGCATCTGTTTGAACCGCCTGGCTGTGTTAAGCAATATAATAAACCTTGCCCATTTAATTATCGGTTATCATAACAAATCTGTATCACATTCACTACTAAGTCATTGACCATTATTCACTGATAAAAATTTAAAATATAAGTAACCTTTAGCAAGACTATAAAAATAGGCTAGATTGTACTTTTCTATCAATGTTAGTTTAGGACCAGATTTTATTCCCATTTCCATTGGAGGGTCAGACGTAGCCCATGAAGGAAATCTTCACATCTGCTATTAGTATGCTCCTTAAAAGCTTTGGCAGGTTTCTGAATTTGTGTTGTGATTTTCAACAAAGGAATAAAAATATAGTCTCTTCCTTTTAGAGTCCTGTGATAACCTTACAGATTTTTTTTTAATAGCTAGTTGTAACAAATGACTTTTTAAAGTTTCTAGTAACGGAACTTTTTTTTAATAAAGTAGAAGTAACAAGGAACTCAAGACAACATTTACTGATTTCTTTTTAAACAAATGCTGCTTTTCCAAAGCCACTCCAGAATTTTTTGAATACTCAGATAAAGTGGTGCTTTTTTTCCCCATGAGATGCATTTTAAAGTAAATGGTCAGGTTGCATTATTTATAAGATCTGAAATGTTTCACTTAGTTTCAGTCGTCCTTTTCAGAACCAACCTATGCAGCATTCAAACACATTTTTGCTTGGAAATTTAGTTCTCTCACTTTCTATTCTCAAGCAGTGTGTTGTTATTTTGTAAATGGAAACATAAGCTGGTGTTAAAATATAAGTTGGTTTTCCACATAAGTTGGTTGGTACATTGGTTTAGACAGACAAAATTAAAATACAAAAATACCTTTTCTGTAAAGATGAGTAGTTTAGGGATCTGATACAGTATATATTTTGACTGAAGGCAAATTCTATTATTAATACAAAAAATCCTGAAAAATACAGCAGATTGCAGTTTGAAACCCAAAAAAGATTTTGTTAGTTGTTTAAACTTCAATTCAATTTGCTAATGAAGAAAGAACATTCAGGGTGTACTAATTTCCCTGAGTGCTGAACTTCCTCATCCAATTAAAGGTCCTTCCTTAGTCGTGAAAAGTGGGTGATGTATCCTCATAATTATTCAGCTCTGCATTACTCGGGTGTCTCCCTGCAAAGTTGCCAACTACAGCAGTTTATTTTTTTTGTGTGTGCACACAACTGTGGAGAGCTAGTCACTGAACATAATCTACTTGAGCGTAAGATTCACTATATGCAGAGGAGGTAGTTGACACATCTGGTATTTCACTAGTACAATGTATTGTAAGGATGTTTGTGTTATGATTCTTCGGTAACTTCATTTTTAAGGCAGAGATCAAGTGCAAAAGAAGGCTGTTTCTCTGATCATTACAAGATTTGTGGGTGAATAGACACACAAATGAAGAACCTCACCTGTTTAAGCCATTGGTTCCCAACCTCCAGGCAGAACACAGATCAGGGTCATGGGGAGTCCTCAGTAGGATTGCGAAGGGCTCGCACACATGCACATTCACATGGGTGGCCCAGGAGCAGCAGGTGGGTGGGCGTGCGGGGCTGCTGCCTATGAAGGGGACAAAGCTCCTCTGCCCCTGGGCCACTGCCTCTGCACTCCACTTCCAGAAGCCCCCATGGTGCCAGGTCGAGAGGTCCTGTTGGTCGCCAATTTAGGGTCACAGCAAAAAAAGTAGGGAACCACTGGTCTAACCAGTTAAAGTTACAGTACAAACCAGAGTTGAGACTTTAGGGTTAGAGTTAATTATTCAGGTTCTCGTATCAAATTGTCTGAGAGAGAGAGTTAACAGATTTCTTAAATGGGTACAATGTGGACAAATTGTTAACTTATTTGTTAACATATAATTTGTGTAATGAGGAATGAAATGCTCAGCACAAACTACCTAGAGATCTGGGGCTGAACAGAAAAGATGGAAAGAAGCAGCAAAGACTTGAAACATGACCAGAAAATCATCCTGCTTTATCTATCTAATAAATGGATCTGTTTCACGAAAACAGATTATTCCTTGTGTCCCTCCAGAGTTCCAACTATTGTTCTTAATCAATGTATGACCATTTCCCTTTGCCATATTTGTAAATTAGCAGTAGTACTAGTGTAAGCTGCCTTCATGTTTGCAACTGTAGAGTAGAGTAGGTATTTAGGGTAATTTGAACAAGATTGCAGGAGTGTTTGATGGCAACTCTCTTGTTGAACTAAGAGTTGCAGCAAGAGAACCTTTTTTCCAAATCTGTTATCAGTTATGAGGACTGAGACCCAAATGGAACATGGTACCAAATGTGGTAAATGCACAAATGCAAAGACACATTCTGTGCCTCAAAGAGCTTGTACTCAAAGCAAACGTGTCTTCTGTGATGCAGAAAGGAAGCCAATTTCCAGGCTACTTTGTGCTGAGCATTTTACCCCATACTATACAGATTTCATCATCCAATGGTCTGCATTAGCCTTCATTTTATCCATGTCTCAGTTATAACCATTTAAGGAATCTGTCCCCGCTATCAATCTTGCTCTGAGCTCATTTGATATACAAATAAATAGGTTTATTCTGAAGTCTCAGCTCCGATTTGTGCTACAGATTTTATATAATGACTAATCAAATGTTTTTATAAATAAAATGTATATAGATTTCTTTTCTTATATGTACGAGAAAAGAATGTAGCTTAGACAACATCAATTGGATAAGCAACATGAGATACCCAATACTGACACTGATAAGTTTGATTTTCTTTTTTCAAACAAGTATACAAAAAGAATATACATTTTATATTATGTATTTTATATTATTGTATATATAAAATGTATATTATTTTTGTATACTTGCTTGAAAAATCAAACTTATCTGTGTCAGTATTGGGCACTGCATGCTACTTATCCAATTGATGTTGTCTAAGCTAATTTCTTTTGGGCATTACAGCATTATTGGCAACACAAAAAATGGAAGCTTAATTGATACTTCTGCTTGCTTGAAAGCATATAGCTGAAGAGAGAGATGTTTGGGTAAATCAAATAATAATACTATTTGTGGGTCTTGGCTACCAACAAATCAGATTTAATGTACCTTAAGTATATTTTTGAGCTAGTACAGTGTCTGCCAGCAATATGCAGTCTGTAAAATATGCAATCCAGCAGGGGCAAATTAACTGCAAAAGGAACTTTGGAGATTCAGTTACTGGTTGAGTGACTCATTAGTGATAGAAAATACTTTACTACGCTGCCTTGATTCTGCTTACCTTAAGCCTATTTAATTTGTTCCATGCCAAAGCATTAATCTACAAGAATTATCTGCAGTGTAGTTTAGAGATACTCAAACTAGTTTCAGAATAGTAAGATTGGATTAATGGTAGAAGCCACTGCAGCATGGACCTTAGAGCTGGCTAATTTATCTTGCCAAAAAATAGGGTGCATATTGAACTTCATGCTGTGACCTGTCTTGTTATCCTTACCCACCCTAGCTAGTCTGACGCTGTTTGTTATCTCTGTGTTACAGTACAGTACAGTTATCTCAGTGTCTATCTGTAGTGCATCAGACAAAATCATAGCAGGTAGATGCTTGAATCTTGTTTTCAAACGTTCCTCATGTGTTGGCCTGGACTTCATTTCCAACAAGGCCAGCCTGATAATGAGACCTATTTGTCCTTGCTCCAGGCATCCAAGGTGACATTCTGATGCCTATTTCATTTTAAGATTTAGAGATATTACTCATGCACCTGCCGTGTTCAAGTTCCTACCTGCTTGAAAGTCTATCAGTTCTATTTATTTCCCTAGATGTTCAGGAAATACAGTAAACACTGGATAATTCATCTATGAGATAATTTGCCATTATGGTTTAATAAACACTACTGAGAATATTTAAATAGTTTAAGTTCTAACTTGAAAAATGTTGCTTCTTATGAAGCAGCAATTTTTTTCCCTTCACTTTAAGCTCTGAGGCTGTCTTTTTGTGATGCCCTTTAACCAGTCTTGAAGGCATCAGCTCTGAAGAATACAGTTGGTGCAGAATTCAGCAGCACAGTGTATCAGTAATATTCAGTAATAATGATATATAAACCTATACCTAAATCAGTGATATTAGAAACCAATTGGGAGAAGGAAAGGGGAAGGTTGAAAGAAACATGGAAGATGACAGTAAAGAGAGAAATGACTGGATTCAAGAATAGGATAGTCAAAGTTAGAAAAGAAAAAGGAGCATCTTCCTTGCAGTTTCCATGTGCCCTGTATAATGAAGGGCACTATGCAAATAAGTAAGAAAGAAACTCCACTCACTCCCATGGTTCCCTGTAACTGTATAAAAATAGTCCTTGAAATGATCTTATAAAATCATCATAGATTTCATAGACATTAGGGCTGGAAGGGACCTCGGAAGATCATCGAGTCCAGCCCCCCGCCCAAAGGGCAGGACGTCAGCTGGGGTCATAGGATCCCAGCAAGATAAGCATCCAGTTTCATCTTGAAGGTCTAACCTGCTCAAGGGAAGATCCTACCAGTCTAAGCCACTTCAGACAAATGTTTGTCTAACGTACATTTGAATTTCCCAACTGTGGAGATTTTACAACCTCTCTAGATGTCATATATGCTGATGATCTTACGCATCACATCACAAGAGAAGGACTTTGCCTATGTCAAGAACAGATTCACATGTGCACTGAACAGCCTTTCAGATTACTGCAATAAGAGCCAGCTTTGCAGTAACTCAACCAAGACACAGGTCACAGCTTTTCACCTACGCCATAGAGATGCCAAACAGAAATTAAACATTACCTGCGATGGAATTCCACTGACTAATTGCCCAAACCATGTGTATTTGGGGGTTATGTTGGACTGAATGCTTACCTTCAAAGCACATGTAAAGAAGGCGAAAGGTAAAGTCAGCACCCGCAACAACATATGTCTGAAGTTGGTCACCTCAAAGTGGGGAGCAAAACCACCTATATTATAAGCCACCATTATTGCCTTGTGTTACTGCACTGCAGAGTATACATGTCCAGTATGGAAATAATCAGTTCATGCCAAGAAACTGGACCAAGTTCTAAACAACAGCTGTTGTGAAATAGCAGGATGTCTAAAGCCAACAATAAAGGATAGCTGTACTTACTGGCTGGTATTGCACCACCTGAAAGGTAGCGAGCTGGAAAAAAAAAAAAAAATCAAGGCACATGGAAGATGCCAGGCATCCCCTCTTTGGTCACATAGAAGTAACTAAATGACTTCAGTGTGAAAGAGTCTTGTGACCAGTGTTGCACTGTTGGACATAACAGCTGACAGGATGCAACTGAGGTTGTGGAAGGAAAGATTATGTGTAATCAAGTACTCTGAAATGGACCTGGATCTGCAGGAAGACCTTCCAAGAGGGGTTGATCTAGACTGGCCAACATGACAATGCCTGAATTGCCTGCACACGCAAACTTGAAGATCAAAAACAAACGTGATCAATCGGACTATTCTAATGAAACGAATATATGTGAATGCATTGAACTGCAAACTATGGAGCACCTGCTCAATAGGGCTGTGTGAAATTTCACCAAGTGTTTCAATTTGAAGTTTCACACATTTCAAGCTTGAAACAGCAAAATTGGAATGAAGCAAAAAGCTTTGAAATAGGTTCAAAACAAAATGAGGGCACTCAAAACGTTTTGAAAGTTTTGAAACATTTCAAGTTTCAAAGCAACCCATTAACACGAGGCAGGGAAGAGCCAGGGCTGCACTCTGAGCAGCTCCATAGCCCCTGGAGCTCAGCCCGGCAGGAGGTGGATCACAGCCGTGACTCTCCCCACTTCCTGCCTCCAGGCTGAGCTCTGTGAGGCTGCAGAGCCCCATGGAGCTCAGTCCAGGAGGGAGTGCAGCCCTGGTTCTCCCCATCTCCCGCCACCGGGCTGAGATCCATGAGGCTGGCGGAGTCAGTCGGAGCTCGGCCCTGGCTCTGCCTGCCTCCTACTGCCGGGCTGAGCACACAGCCCTGGCTCTCCCTACCTCCCACAGCCGGGCTGCGCTCCAAGTGGCTTCACAGCCCCATGGAGGTCAGCCCAGTGGGGAGACGAAGCTGCCTAGGACCAGCAGCAGCATCAGTCTTCTCTGGTGTAGCTTTGTCTCATTTGGCATGTCAATCTGGGGGCTCATTTTTACACTTGATTTTATGACATAAATTCAATTAAACTTGAACTCTTTTCTTGACAGCTGTTCAGTTTTGAACCTAGCACTCTTGACCACTGTCCATCAAGCTTGATAGAAAAAGTAAGACCTTGCTTTCCCACAAAGCAAAATCAAAATACTGTGTTGGTTTTGTTCATGCTAACAAGGTAAAAACACTTAACTTTCTACACAGAAGAAATTGGAAAAAAAAAACTTTAATCAAAGTTTGGTTTGTTTTTTAATTTAGAAGGTACTAAGATATTAAAGACTGCACTATAGGCTAATAAGACAACAGTATTTAGAAGAAAAGATAAGTTAGTATTATGGATCATTTTTGCAGTAAATTATCCAGTGAATGATTCCCTCGAATTAACTTACTCAATACCAGTCCATTTTTATGAAGGTGTCTAGGTTTGAAAATGTTGGTCTTTGGCTCTGACCCTGGGGCTTATATTCTTGGTGCAAATGGAGATTTTCTTATTTAGTAGACTAATTAGTAGCATGAAGGAGGAACATAAAAGTTAATGGGTTTTAATTAAAATACTGAAAATTTGCCTCATGATTAATACCAAAATGACTTAAAAAAAAAACAACAAAACTCTAAGAGGAATGTATTTGCTAAAACCAATATGCCATTCATGCAGCATGACAGTTACGATAACCATATAAAATGGATATGATTCACTTTATCAAGAGTATCTATTGTTATTCATTGCCTGTAGAAGAGTGGTTATGGGGAAATAAATATTCTTTCATGGCCCTCTAGTTCATCACGATAGAATATTTGAAGCACGTACTTCCACAACTACCATGAGTTAACAGCTTTTTTACTAAATATTACCATCACATGCCTGTTCTTCTGTTGACTGGGCAATAAATACCCAACTGTAACATAAGTTAATAAATGAGATTATAAATAAATGTGCTGTATTTTTGGGTACGGTTTGTTTCCTTCTGCAGTGTTAGAGTTCTGTATATTATAGTGCAGTAAGCACCCAAAAGATCCAAAACAAAAGAGATCCTGGCAGCTCCTCCCACACGTTCTCTACAACAATATTATTTGCTCGCCAAGACTTTTAAATAAACAAAAAAAGTTTTTTTTTTTTCTCTTTTCACATCCCTTCTTGGTACCATAGCAGCCAAACTCAGCTATTTGTTTCTTGAAACCTACTGTAGAATTGTTTCTCTACAGAATTGCCTTTTTGTCAAGCACAGAAACTTCTGTACTTTTTATTTAATTATTCTAAGCAAATTTGAAAACGTGTTGTTGGTTTTGAGCAAGACATAATGGTACAAACATGCTGGGCAGGCTTTCACTATCCAGGTCTGTCATTGCACCTTTAGCTACAGTTTTCTGTACCTTTTGGTCTTGAGAACAGTTTGCTAATTCATGGGTCACAGCAAGGGACAGATTTTAATGGTATTTAGGTGCTTAAAGATATAGACTGTGCTTAGCTATTTAAAATCAATGGAAGTTGAACAAAGGCAGTTCTGAACATCCTATTGGACACCCAGCTGCATCTTTAGGCATATAAATACTTTTTAAAATTAGACTGCAAGGGATAACTGCTTCCTTCCCCCACACCCAAAATATATTGGACTCCTCCCAGTTAAGATAAAATATTGCACTACAGTCTATCAGGACTGGCCTGATATTACTAGTGAAAGTTAAAACCAGATGGTAGCAAATATGGGGAGGAGGGATTACAGGGATGGCAATTATATCACATAGCTTTTCAATTAGTACTGTATATGCCTTGATGCTTCAGGTGGAATTAATACAAATCCTGCATTATTAGTGCAGAGAAATACAGAAGGACATTGGGTCAGACAGAAAGGTTATACAACATGGTTACAATATGGTGTTTTCTGTCCAAATTAGTTTCCAGATATGAAAAATTAGTGCATCCCCTTGGCTTCTTGCCCAGTTTGGACCTCGCAGCAATCATTTGTTCCTTTGTCGCCTTCAGGCTAAGTTAATGAAATGAACTGAGTTCAAGGCTACCTTTTTCAGTCCAGTCTAATACTACATATAAAAGCACTCCATTCTTCAGCAAAGGAGGCTGCTGTGAGAAAAATGCCTTGGCACTTAAAAATTTTAAAAGTTGTAGAGGAGTATTTCAACCAAAAAGTGGGGAAAAGCCAATGGGTGTGAAAGAGCACAAAAGCTGAGTTGGCACAACCTGAAAGGGGAATGTCATTCAGCTTCTATACCCTCTTGAAGAGGGATGTCAGACAGTAAATATAGATAATAGTAAGGCTAATTCAGAACATCTAGAGTTCCAAACAAATAGTATGAGCAGTAACAGGCACCTGAGCAAGAAGCAAAAATGTATAAGTGCTTCTACACAAATGTCAGAAGCTTTTAAATTAAAGAGAGAGAGAGAGAGGAGATGGGTGAGCTAGAATGCCTGGTGTTAAATGGTGACTTTGACATGATAGGCATCCCAGGGTGCCTGTACACATGCTCAGGGAAAAGGATGCATTTTACTTAGAGCAGTTCCCGGAGAGACACTCTAAGTAAAATGCCACAGCATCACGTGTATCAAGTCTCTGCACATTTAAGAATGGCCATGGTATGCTTTAACTAAAGCTCATTCAATGATCTTTAGTTAAAGCATCCCAGCAGCCATTTTTAAACCCATGGAGACTTATACACGTGACTCCTGTGGTGCTAGAGCATTTGAATTAGAACATTGAGCAGGCTCGATTAGTCAAGTCCGCTCTGACACGTTCTAATTGGAACACATTTATAGGCACCCCCAGAGAAGAGATGGAAGGACATTCAATGCAGTAATATTGTACCAGGTTAAAACTGCATAAGAATGATAGAGTGGGGTGTGCAGGTAGAGGAGTGGTTCTGTATGTTTAGGATAGTATAGGTGGTAGCAGCAAAAATCCTTTTTTGAAAGGAAAACTACCATTGAAACTCCATGGGTAGAGATTCCATACTTGAATAAAAAGAATACAGTACTAGGAGTGTACTGCTAACCACCTGATTGGGAAGGTGAAGGTGATTTGTGAAATGATCAATGAGATTAGAGAATTTACTAAAATGGGACAAACAATAATAATGGGAGACTTCAACTATCCTCATGTAGATGGAGTAAAGACCTCATCAGAGCAAGATGTGGAACTAAAATTCCTGGATGCAATAAATGACTGCCTTCTAGAGCTCACTTTGGAACCCACAAGAGTAGAAGCAATTCTAAACCTAATCCTGAGTAACGCACATGACCTAGTTCAAGAGGTATCCATTGGTGAGCCACTCTGTAATGGTTATCATAACATAATCGTATTCAACATTCCAGCAGGAGGGAGCTAGCCAAAAAATGACCACCACACCAATATACGTCTTCAGGAAAGGCAATTACAGAAAAATGAGAAAGTTTTTAGAAGTTTAAAGGAGTAGTTAAGTGTAAAAGCCTGCAGGCAGCTTTGAAGCTGTTTAAAAATATCATATTAGAGGCTCAGGAAAAGTGTAAGTCACCAACCAAGAAGGTACCAGCTGGCCCAACAAAACACCTGCATAATTTAATAGCAAAGTTAAGAAGCCATTCAAAACTAAAAGTCCTCCTTCAAAATAAATGCAAGTCATGGTCAAATGAGGAAAACAGCAAAGCTCACAAAGTCTGGCAGATCAAATGTAAAAGTGAAATAAGGCAGGCCAAAGGCAGGAGTATCTAGTAAAAAGTGCTTAAGTTAATAATAAGAACTTAAAAAAAAATACATCAAAAGCAGAAAGCTAGCTAGAGAATCCATGGGAGCATTAGATTACAATGGTGTAAAAGCTGCACTGAAGATAAAGGCAATGTAGAGAAGCTGAGCAAATTCCTTGGATCAATGTTTACTGCATAAGACACTGGGGAAATTCCCATGCTAGAACAATCCTTCCTAGCAGACAAGTCTGAAGAGTTGGATCATGCTGAAGTGACAACAGTGGAAGTTTTAGAACAAATCAATAAACTAAATACTAAGTCACCAGGACCAGATGGTATTCACCCGCAGTGGCAATGTGTAGGGGGTGCACGTGCACCCCCTGAGAGCGCTGGTGCACCCCCTCACAGCAGTGTTCCCCGCTTAGGCGACAGGCAGGGGGCACAGGCAGGAGAGCTGGTGCCTGTTCTGAGAGCACCAGCCAGGGAGTGGGGGCATCAGGAGAAGCAATCCCCATGGCCAATCGCACCAACCAGTGGGGGGGGGGCAACGGTTCCCCCATGGCCAATCGCTCTGGCCTAGAAGTGCCAGTGGCATTGGCACGATCGGCTGCAGGGGGACCCTGCCCCCCGGTCGCTCACTGGCTGCTGGGGGGGGAAGTGCCCCCCGACTCAGGAGGCACCAGTTGCCCATGTTCACCTGAGTTCTGAAAAGACTCAAAGATGGATTTGCAGAACTATTGGCAAGGGTAATATTACAAATGGCCTCTGTTCCAGAGGACTGGTGTGTTGCCAACATAATGATGGCTTGCACTCATGTCCAAAAAGGGAAACGGAAGTGATCCGAGGAACTATAGACCAGTGATTCTTGCTTCCATCCCTGGCAAGTTGGAAGAATATATAATAAAAGAAGACAATCAGCAGTCACATGGACAAATATGACCTGTTGGGAAAGTGTCATCATGGTTCTTGTAAAAGGATATTTTGCCTCTCAAATCTGCTGGAGTTCTTTGAGGGTGTCAACAAGCACATAGACAAGGGGAATCCCATTAACATAATATATTTAGATTTTCAAGAAGTTTTTGACAGGGTCCCCCAGCAAAGGCTTTTTTTAAAATAGAGTTGCCATGGGATTGGAGGGGAGAGTCTTTCATGGACTGAGAACTGATTAAAAGAAGGAAGAAAATAGTAGGGTTAAAAGGTTACTTTTCAGGATGGAGGGAGGTCAAAAGTGGGGTCCTGTAAGGATCTGTGCTGGGCCAGATTTTGTTCCATCACTTAACTTGGAAATGAGGGTGCACAGTGAAATCTCCATGTTCGCATGTTGTAGCAAATTATTCTGGGTAGTCAAGTCCCAAGCTGACAGAGGAGCTGCAGAAAGATCTCACCAAGCTAAGTGAGTGGGCAAAAAAATGTCAGATGAACTTCAGTGTCAGCAAGTGGGAAAAAATGCATCTGGGGAAAAAATAACCTCAACAGTACATACACAGTGCTGGGGTCTGAACTAGCTGTTATGACTCAGGAAAGAGACCTTGGAGCTATTGTAGATAGTTCTCTAAAAATGTAAACTCAGTGTGCAGCAGTGACCAAAAATACTAATAAAATGTTGGGCAATAAATAAAAAACAAAGAGAACATAATCATGCCACTATACAAATCCATGGTGTACCCACATCTTGAATACTGTGAGCAGCTCTGGTCTCTGCATCTCCAAAAGGATGTAGTAGAATTGGAAAAAGTACAGAAAAGGGTCCAAAATGGTCATGGTTCCAGAGCAGTTGCCATACCAGGAGAGAGTAAAAAGATCAGGAGTCTTCAGTCTGGAAAGGAGAATGTTGAGGGGGATGTGAAAAAGGTCTATAAAATCATGAAGGGTATAGACCAATTGAACAGAGAACTGTTGTTTACTAAGTCCCAGAATACTAAAAATACAGAGCACCTTCTGAAATTAATAGGCAATAGGGTTAAAACTAACACAAGAAAGTACTTCCTTTTTATGCAATGTGTAGTTAAGTTGACAAAAATGCAGCCTCTTTTCTCTTAATTTCTGGTGGCATTCAAAGTATGTGCAGACCTCCAATGGTTTGAATGGTCTGTTACCCTTGTGTCAATGAGACCTGCATCCTACTGCACCTTTTCATGTCATTAATATCGGTTGAGAGATTCCACTGGCGTCTCCCTAGACTGCACTGTTCAGGACTCGGGTAGGTTTCGTTAGGGTCAGTTTATGCTGCAACTACAAGGCCATGATTTTCACAAGTATACTGGCATTCTTTCTATCATTCTTCTATCTTTAAATGTTAGATTAGATATCAGTGGGTGCATCTACATGTGCGCTTTAATGCACGCTAGTCTATTTTACTGCACATTGAAGCATCCTGTAAAAAAAAATGTGATTACCCTAACGCACAGTAAAATGGGCTATTCCGCATTAAGAGTCACTTAAAAAGCATACACATTCATTACGGCATGTTAAGGCAGCCTAATACACATTTCTTTAGTACCTCACAATGGAGGGTGCCTCTACACGAGCACAGAACCTGCTCTTATGCACTGTACTCAGTCGAGTCTGCTGGAGCATGGTAATTACCACACTCCAGCAGACTCCCACATCTCATGTATTGGCTTCCCCTGGCTACAAAATGGCAGCGGGGGCACTTGAACTAAAACTCATAGAATGAACTTTAGTTCAAGCGCCCTCACCACCCTTTTGAAGCTCGGGGACCCTGATACATGAGACATTGTAGCGCTTTAATTAGAGTAGCTCTTGGAGCCTCTCTAATTAAAGCGCCACCCCTCTACCCCCAGAGCATGTGTAGAAGTGCCAGAGGTACTAAATTTCATGCTCATTAGAAAAAGTGCCTTAATGCACATGTAGACGTGCCCAGTGAGGACATAACATTGCAGCATAGATGCCAGAGTGTCCAGGATTGCTCTCAGGCTTATACAGTCCATGCTGAAGCCTGTCTTGGCTTCATTGCTGTTTAGAAGCCAGAGCTAGATTGCAAACATTACAATTATTACATGATTAACATATTGATCATGCAATAAATTCTAAGCAACTTTTCATGTGACAAAATGGCAAACCAGCCACAAATATGTTATTTGTTAAATGAAGAACATCTTTGTCACTCACTTGTATTGCACTTTTATTGGAACACATGGCATGCATGCTCTGCTCTCCCTCCCCCACCTCTGTGAGGGAGGAAAGGAAGAAGAGTATCTGGCTTTGTAATAGCCTGGGCTGTCAAGGAACCTTGCCGGCTACCCTCCGGTGTGGGTACATGGGGAGTCCAGGATTGGGCTGTTCCTCCCAAATACTGTATTCACCGTGAAGTGGCCGGAGATGCCAGGCTTCTCAGCATGCCTTTAGAAGGTTCAGGCTTGCAGAGAGCCCAGAATTGGGCATTCACTGATCCCAGGCTCCCTGTGGTTCCAGATGCACTGTGGGATCTGAACAATTTTATCCCAGATCACAAAAAATGTATGTCCTGCCATGCTAGTTCTTGAATGTCTGGCATGGCAGGGTGCATAGTTTTTGGGATCCAGGATAAAATCCCTTCACATGTCTAAATTGTAAACTACCAGGGGCCATAAAGCCAGTTTGAGTATATTCACAGATTCTACTATCCCATCTTCTGATGTTCAAGTTAGAGAAGTGTGGGGTGAGAGACTGCTTCTGGAAATGAGGTGCTCTGTCTTCCATTAGTGGACATTCACAGCCAGGGTCTAGCAAAACTTAAAACTGAAATTTTTGGGGGTCTTACATTTCTGCAAACATTTCTTGTAATGCTGCCTGTTGTAGATTGTATTCATGTGGTTGCTTTAAGTTTGTGAACATGTGCAAATGTGCTATGGCAATAGTTGTTACAAGTCAATTGGTTAATAACGTTGCTCTCCAAAAGCCACTTTTTAAAGGTTAAGAACTCTTCACTCCCTGCCTTTCCCTCAGGCTTAGGCTTAGATAAGATTGTACTGAGTGTGTTTATTGCCTGATAATTTATATAGCTCCAAATAGTTTGGTCTGTATTTATCTCTGACTTGTATATCTGGATGGAAGGTAAAAATAAGGTTACAGAATACATTAATAGGGTAGCGGCATTGTCCTTATTTTCTTCAGTAAGTCGAGCAAAATAAGGGTTGTGCCAGAATTGATATGGTATGCCACCTTGAGCAGTTCAGAAATTGTGGGGTAAGATGAGAAACTTCTAATGAGAAATTGTGTGTGCGTGTGTGTGTGTGTGTGTGTGTGTGTGTATGTGTGTCCATGGTTACAGTGTGGGTGACAGCACTCTGGAATTTATTTGTATGAAAGGCACTGGGTAAACTTTTTATATCCTATATTGTATTTTCTTTCCAGAGGGAATTTACGCATGAACACTTCATCTGCATCTTAGAATGAATGCCTCCTCTAGTGTTGTTTATATATTGTATGTAATTATAGCACATGGGAGAATGGCGAAAGGGCTCTCATCTCCTTCACTGCTGCAGCTCAGTACTGCTCTCAGACATCTTTTTAAAATTTAAAAATGTTTTATGGTAAAAGAGGTGAAGGGGAAGAGGCCATTCATCATTCACACATGAAAGATGCTCCCGCGAGAAGGAGTTAATATCTACTGGAAATGTACGTCACTCAATCTCAAAATGGATTTATTAGAGAGGACAAAAGCAGTGGTTGTAATTGAAGTATTTTTTTCATTCTGAGACAAGGTTGGGAGTGGGGAGAGGGGAGGAAAGGGCCAAAAATGGATTCTACAGTTGCACTTGTTCCCTTCTGTCCTCAGGAGAGCACATTGAATGTTGCAAATTCTTCTCTTTTCCCCATGATGTACGTCCTTTGAGTTTCTGCTACCACTCTGCCTCTGTTCGTCAGCTGTCATTCTCAGATGTCTTAGTCCTGCCCTCTTTCTTCATTTCATCACTTGTTTCCTTAAACTTTTAGTCCTTTACTGCCAACTTTCCCTTTGTTGTCTTTCAGCTTTTCTTCCACGTCCACTTGTGCTGCTCCTGAGAGTGCCCCCTTTTCCTCCATACACTTCCTGGAAGCATCCTTTTTCTTGCAGCTCCCCTGCAGAGCTGGTTCCCCCTTTGCAGTAGAACTGCACTGCTCTTAGGAAGCTTGAAGAGACCCATAAAGAAAAAGAGCTCTTTTGGTCCCATTATCAGATTGCTGGCTGTCCTTCTCCAATAAATGATTTTTCTCTTTCCATATGCAGTACTGGAACTGTTGTAAAAGTCAGCATCATTTGGTTAAATCTACATACCTACAACAGCGCATAATACAACTCTGCAGTCATCATCATAGGTGATTTTAATCCTGTGAGATTATTTGATGAATACTTGATCGTGTTTTCAAAAGTCCGAGTGTTGGATACTTGAATTCAGGTGTGAGGGAAAAGAAGAACAGAGAGGGTGGGGAAAAAGCTTACCACAATGGGGGAGATCACAGACATGCTCAGACTAGCCTGCATGTTACCCAAAGGAGCACATGGAGACACCCTGCCCATTTTTGAGGAAGCAAATAGCCTGCACATGGGCAGGCCTGGGGGATAAAAGCAGGATAAAATGGCAGCCAAAAGGAGAGAAGGGGAGTGAAGAGCACACAGATGTTGGGATGCCAGCAGCTGTGGATAACACAGATGAACGGTATTGGGTTTTAGTAGGAGAGGAGACAAAAACATCCTGGTCCTGTGGGAAGAGGGAAGGGAGGAAAACACTCCAGGATGGATGGAAATTAGGATCCCTGGATGGAATTGATTCTATGTTGACAGATGGTCAAATAATTAAGAGTTCATTGGAGATAAGGAGCCCAGGTGGTATTGACATTAAGTTTAGTGTGGTGAGCTGCTAGCACTGGTACTTTTCCTTTGCCTTAAGCACTTTACTTGTTGCTTGTTGGCACTTTATCTCCTAAAAGCACTTTAGAGTTGCACTGACAGTGCTATTGTAACTGAGTGTTTAGCACAGGGAGTAGGAGGGTACAGAGTGGTCAGCCATAAGTGTGCTTTTGAGGCTAATTGAGATTATGCAGCTGAGACTGGGGGAGAACTTCAAGAAGAAGTGGATTTAGTGCAGGGTGGGCAAAATACAACCCACGGGCCAGATCCAACCCACAAGGCCATTCTATCCGGCCCTTGGGGCCACTAAAAAAATGTAGAAAATTAATATTTCTCTGCCCTTGGTTCCTGTCAAAAATGACCCGTGGCCGGCACCCCACACTGCAGCTGCTCACAGCCCGCGTTATGCTGTCTGTGCCCGCTCCAGACAGCCCTATGGGCTGTGAGCGCCTGCAGCACGAGGCACCAACCGTGGGGTGAGGAAGGGGCTGCTTCCCCCCCATGCTCAGCTTTTCCCTGGGCTCCTTCCCAGTGCGGAGAAAAGTGGACACTCATCAACCCCATGGCCAGCGCCCCACTCTGCAGGCATTCGCAGCCCACGCAAGGCTGTCCGGAGCAGGCACAGGCAGCCCCAGGCCAGCTGCGAGTGGCTGCAGTGCAGGGCACCGGGCATGGGGCAGAGAGGGGTTGCTTTCCCCACCCCACTACCCTCAACACCACCTTGTAACCTGGCCCCACTGCCAGGCTGGCAGTGGGGTGGATTACAAGCTGGTGCTCAGCATGGGGAAAAGTGGCCCCTTGCCCACCCCATGGCCTGCGCCCTGCGCTGCAGCCACCTGCAGCCTGCATGAGGCTGCCTGTGCCTGCTCCAGACAGCCCCGCATGGACTGAGAGCAGCTGCAGCAGGGAGAGCCGGCCATAGGGCAGGTGAGGGGCTGCTTTTCCCCACATTCAGCACAAGCTTCTTCCCCGCTGATGAACAGGGGGTTGGGGCTGAGCGCTGCCCCCCCCGCCGCCTATACTGCAGGGCTGGAGGGTACTAGGTATGAGCGGGCGGGGAACCAGTGGGAGCATGGGGCGTGCACCGGTGCCCTGGGGCCAGTGCCGGTGGGGCCCAGAGCAGGGTGGCAGGAGTGTGGGGTCCCAGCTGGCAGGGGCTCTACAGAGCCAGGCCAGCTCCCCCCTCCCTGCTGGTGCAGCCCAGCCCAGCTCCATGGACCCCTGCCAACCTGTGCCCCACGTTAGTCCCAAGATGGTGACCAGGGGGCGGGGCACCTGTAAAGTGGTGGGGCACCTGTCACAGGGCGGAGCTACCCATGCGGCCCTCAACAGCCTGCCAAAACTGAGTAACTGGCCCTCTGCCCAAAATAATTGCGCGCCCCTGATTTAGTGAATGGTGCAACAACCTGAAGTATGTTGGACCCCTCAGGGTTCTGGGCCATAGAGTATTTGTAAAAAGTGTAGTGGACTCCTGTACAACAATTATGAGTTCATCAGTTCCTGACAAAGGACTTGGGGCTGTAGTAAACAGGGCAGAACACCTTCCAGTGGTAAAAACTCAGAAGTGTGGCAGGCGGTTTCTGTCAGAAGACAACCCTGAAGTCCAAAAACAAGGAAACACGATGGCTTTTGTATGAGAAGAGACATGTTCAAGCTATCAGTGAAATAGGGGACAAGGCCCTCAGCATACATCAGGTAAAGGTTTTTTGTTTCACCAAACCACCAGTGTCATAGCTCCAGCACAAGTTCACAGTGGAGGATCTTAACACACGGGTAGGAATTAAAATACAGAGACATACAGCAGTTGGGATGCATTTTGAGTGAGAAACAAGTAGCTCACTCGCATGGTACAGAAAGAGACTTCCTGGGCTCTAGTGAGACAACAACATCATATAACCCCATTCCTATAGGTAACTTTATCAAGGAACTTCTTAATTAATGTGGGAGTTTTGTGGCACCAGAGCACCTCTTAGAATGCTGTTCAAGAACCTCACTCTTCTGATAGTTCAAAACCTAATTTCTAGCCTAAATTTATTCATGGCTGGTTCATGCCATTTTACCCACTCTGGATAAACTCAAGATAATTTATCTTGTATCTACTTGATTTTTTTCCCCCTCCAATGAAGGAAATGACCAACTCCTAAATTTGTCTGTATGCAGTATATTCACAATGAAAGGGTAGGATGAACTTGTGCCCTGCATCATAGACCAAATTATTGTTGTGGTTCGCATGCCAGTGCAGTATAAAATACGGGTCATATCAACCTTACATATTTGAGCAAGCACATTGCTTTTTTGTTATCTTTTGTTAAAAAGTCCTGGCATGGCCTATTAACAGTTTCCTGGTAAAGAAGATGGCAGAGTTGTTTTTAGGTCTTATGTTTTAAGATGCTGAAGAAATTTGGTGGCAACCTGACACATAATAGGATGGAGATTGGTGTAGTTTGCCAGTGTATCATCTTGAATAATGTAAATATATTAATTAAGAACAAACATGCTGTGCCTCTGCTGCACCTGAAGAAATGTCACCTTTTCTTGATACTGCATACCACCTGGAATAGCAAGGCTTTTGCACAATGGCCTGTAACCCATTTGAGCACATCTGAGAAGATAAAGTATGCTAACAGAATGGGTAAAGTTTATGCTACATGCTGAATCTAGAGCTGTGCAATACCTTTACTGTGGCAAAATCATTCTAGATGCCACTGTAGAAAAACGGTTGGAGGATATATAGCCCTATATTGATGTACCTTATCTGAAATTTAGGGGTAAACTATACTGGTATAAATAATATCAGTATAAGTGTCCTGATAGCTATTTGCTCAAGCCAAATAAGCTATTATTTACCCTGCCCCCTCCCAAGCAGCAAGACTCTGTAATAACGCTTATTGCATATAGCTATCCCAAGATAATTGTGTCTGTCCACTCTGGATACTGGTGTGATTCCAATCTGTTTATGAAATTGATGTTTATTACATGCGTGTAACTGTGTTATCTGTCAAGGACCACAGTTATATTTGGTATTAATTTACAAGGATCCCATGTTCAGGGGTATGTGACTTATTGTTGATAGGCTTCAGGCATTCAGAAAAAAATATTTTTCAAAATGAATGACTGATTTGTCTGCCATTAGTGTTTATCCATTTATTTGATGATGCAATTCAGCTGTCACAAGCCAAATTGAATGTTTCATTTACCCAAGCAAGTGAACTTCTATTAATACAGACTATTTAGTTGCAAATTACACTTTGGAAGCAAGGGGAAGAGGTGGGTTAGCAATTATGTCTCATACCAACGAAAATTCAGCAAAATCTTCTCAAACTGATCTTACTTTGTTTATCAGGCCCTAGTGAATGCTGACAAACTATGAAAAGATGTTATTGTTTCTTGATAACAGCAGGCCACATCTGGTTGAGAAATGATTTTAGTGAAAATGACTTCTATTGCCTACTTGTAGCTTGGGGCCTTGGGTATGTGCATGTACCCTATGTAGTGCATAAATGTAACCATTATAGGTGCAGACAAAAGTGCAGCTCCTCACTGTAATTCATAGCACTTTGCAGGAAGTGCTATGAGTTAGAGCAATCCTCTGGACCCAACAGACATTTGCTGTTGGGTCCTGGGGTTTTGGGGGATTCAGCTGTGATTTGGAGTGGCTGAGAGTCTGCAGCAACTCTCCCCTAGCCCTTCCTATAGCCCCACCCATTTCCCCTCCCAGCTCTGGTGATGTCTTCAGAATAGAGGGGTGGGGAATAGAGCAGAGGGAGTTCATTCTGGGGTTTTTTCAGCCTGCACTAAAGGGTGGGGAGGCTGAATTGGAACCCCTCCCCCACCTATGGGTTGTGCAGATAGATGTTAATGAAGGCACTTTATTTGAAGCATGTTCATCTGAACCCTCATGCAATGTCATGGGATCAGGTCCTTTTAAAGCACTCTGCAGCCATGCACAGGTGTTTGGTCATGGCTGTAGGGTGCTTTCAGGGGCCAAATTGGATGAAAATTGTCACTTCTGTCCACTCCTTATGGGCCATAGGATTGTATCTCCTTTGATAGAATCCCAAAGGAGAGGTAGAGTGAACCAGCTCAGGACTTAGAGATCTACAGTCTCTGGACTATTGTGCAATGCTGTATATGTAGCCATATTCAGAATAAACTTCAGTTTATTTCAATACCTTAATTTACAATTTGCTGATTTTTCAAATGTTTTCAAAACAAGAACACTGACCTAATTAGGAACAATTTCTCAGTTCTAGGTTGACTGCATCGGTAGCAAAAAAAAAAAAAAAAAAAATCTCTTTTCCTGTGTGCTGAACTTGTAAGGACTGCATAGAACTTCTGCTAGTATCAGCCATTTTATTCTCAGCAATGCTGGAGCCTTTTGAACATAAACTCATCTCTACTGCGTTTTTAAGGCGATCTTGTCCATTTTTAAATCTAAAATGGGCATTCATGATAGGAACCAGTTCCCTTTTGAAAACAATTTGTTGTGTGATGGACAGCAGCAACATCACTGTACTGCAGTTGAGACCTGTTTATATGCATACTTGTGACTTTGGATTGAGATATTGCACAAGATTTATGAAATAAAGGTAGAGGGAGTGTTGGGTAGCTGTAACAGTGCAAGGAAAAATGCAAGAGGCAAGAATTTTTGTGGGTGATGCCTTCTATTGGAGCAACTGTATAATTGGAAGGGACATGGGCAAGCTTTCTGGTACCACTGTACCATTCCTCAAGGATCTCAGGGGAGAAAAAGTAGATAGAGCAGAGTTAATCAGCAGATAAAACAAAGGTTTGTGCTAAACTCCAAAGATGGAGGGAATAGTTTTGGACACACATCAGGCATTACAATTGCAATTACAATACCAGGATGAGCATTATGTTGCTGTGTTTTAATGTGCCTGTTAAACACTGGCTGGGAATCATGTTAACGGCTCAGTGGCCTCTGGCATCTCTTCCTTGGAGCAATAATAAGGCTCTTCAAAAGCAGACTACCAGAATACCAGAGCAAGGGTATGTGTTTCTTATTTTTCAGGGGCAGGTTCTTGGGGTTTATTTGTTTGGGGTTTTTTGGTGGAGGTTGCAGGAGAGAGGAGCACACAAGATGAGGTTGTTTGATTGTTTTTTGTTTGATGGGGGGGGGGGGGTTACCCCTGAAATGTTTATGGATCTTACCTACTGAATTTGTTATTTCCAGTAATCCGAGCTAGCATTTTTATGTGCATGTAAATATGCCATGAAACCTTCATCAGAGCAACTGTGTATGAGATCCAAAGTAGCAGAATGAAGCAGCTCTTGAAACTTACTAATATAGATTAGCATCTCCTGCACAAACATCTAAATTGCCATTCCCTACCCACCTTCTTTTACTGCTCTTTATTTCCCCTTCTGTTTAAGGGTTGCTGGTGTTAGTTACAAGGACCTCCAAAAAGCACTGTTCTCTGTTTTGTGGAACTGGTCTTCTGGGACAACAATTAGCTTCTTAGGGCACATCCACACATGGTGTGGATGCTTGGTTCCCTGGGGACAGCTAGCAGCAGTGCACCTTGCACCACCACTCTTGTCCCTGGAGAATGCCTGTGCCACGCACCCTCTGGTGCACAGCAAGTTACACTGGGGTGCTAGTGGAGGCTGGGGCTAGCACTGTGCTGGTCCAAGCAGCCTTACCTGGAGTCCTGGGGACCTTCTGAGGCCGCAGCAGCAGCAGTTCTGCTGCACAGAGCCTGGCTGGCAGCCACAGTGTGGCTCTGGGCTTTTGAGCTGACACTGGCATGGGCTACCTGTGCGTGCTGTGCTCCGCTTGTTTTTCTCCGTGGGTTTTTTTGACCCCTGGATATCCCTTGCAACATGGAGAACAACTGAATGTGCTCATTTGGACATGGCCTTAGGGTGCAGACAGTAGTGCAAGTCCCTGCTGTAACTGAATACGCTTTGCAAGAAGAGTTCTGAGTTGCAACAATCCCCTGGAACAAACAGAAGCTCACTGCTGGTTCCAGGGGTGAGTGGAATCTAGCTATTGGCTCTGAGCCTGCAGCTGGCTTCCCAAAGCAACAGCCTCTCCTCCCTGTGAGGCTGCAAAGTTTTCAGAATGAGAGGGGAAAAATGGAGGAGAGGGAGCTCATTCTAGGGGATCACCACCCGGCGCTGGAGGGTGGTGTGGGTGAATTGGAGTCCCCCACCTCAGAAGGGACTCCAGCATTGAACTCCCTCTGCTCCCTTTCCCTCCCTCCAATTCTGAAAACAGCTCAAGGCTGGCAGGCAGCACAGACAGAAGTTACAGAAGACGCTTCGTTTTGAAACATCGTCTGGCCCTTCATGTAATGAGGGGTCAGATTTCCACCCGAGTGGCCATTTTTGAAGCTGTCTGCTGCTGTGATCTTATTTGGTCATGGCTATAAATTGCTTCCTATGGCCAGATTGAATGAAAATTGTCACTTCTATCTGCACCTTTAAGTATCCATTTAGGACTTTACATAGGACAGGTGGCATGCTAAAGGAGAGACTTTGGGGAGGATACCTCCCAGCTTCCATGTACCCTAAACTGTACTCCTGTGTGCTGCAGCTCTTGCCAGCTCTGTTGCATGTTTCATAGCAGTATAACCATTTTATTGTTAACTACAAAAAAAAATACTGGAGTGAAATTTTGTAAAATTGATGGCATTAATTTAAAATTCAGGAGGACATTTCAATTCAGTACCTAATATGAACCCTAAGGGCAGCTAGCTGCTTTTGTGTTAATAGAAGAGATATAGAATTGTATTAGTCATTACTTGTGGCCCTTTGACTTAGTAAGGGATTTTTTTCTTTTGCTCTTACTACAAGACACTGATCTACGTTTTTGTCATACACTGGGTATCTTTCCTCACTGAAATCCCTTTTTCTCAGCCTGCTCTCTGGATGCCAATTCTGGAGCAAACTCTAGCAAAATATAGTAAAGATGTTGACAAGGGAGTTAATGGTCCCTGTTTAATCTCTTACTGTTTTTCTGAGCCAAGGGTAAGCTAAAGGCATGACAAATGCTCATTGCTCCTGCTATGACCATCATTGGCATAGTACTGAGTAAAACAGAACCTCCTTCATGGTGCTTTAGCATTTAGTGCACACTGGTGATATTCTCCAAAAGAATGTGGTGGTGCTTTTTGTTGTGTAGTCGGAGAGGAAAGCTAAAAACCTTTTGGAGAGGAAAACAAGAACTAAAAAACATTCATATTTTAGAAAAACAGATTGAGACAGCCATATCAGTTCATTTAAGAGCACAGGAATAGCATAGCATATGTCGTGTTCTGAGATTATTTTTTAAAAGGTCACTAGCGTTCTGAGCCTATATGGGATTTTCCTGTTATTTCTCAAAATGTTTTCCCCTTCAGCCTCTGTCATAAAGTAAATAAATAAATAAATAAATAATTTTAAAAAATCTCAATTCTCATGTAGGCTGTAGCAGTTTTAAATAGAACAGCTTTGCAGCATTGTATTAAGTTCTAACCAAGACAGGCTCTTTCTCTCAGATGCAGTAATTAGTTCAAATTCAAATTACATTTGAATAGAAGTTTCATAGAAAAACTGAAAAGTCTGTGTTGGTTGTAAAAAGCCAAACAAAACAAAACAACAACCCCCCCCCTACTTTTCCTGACCAACTAATAATATGAGTATGTATCCTGTGTACAAATTACTTAGGATCTTTCTTTAATCCTCCCCAGCCATGTAACCTACTTTATGTCCAGAGATCTCTACCACCTTCAAAAATTCTTGTGAGGGAGAACTTCATATTCCTGTGCCCTCCTATTTTTCTTAAGGTTAAAAACTTTGGCCTTGCATTCCCTTCCTTTCATTTTTTGTTTTGTTTTTTGGGGGGTGTTTTGCTGTTGCTTTTGAGTGACTACTTGGAAATAACTATGTCATCCCTAGCTCCCATGAGGGAAGCTAGTATTGAAAAATGTTCATTCACATTTAAAGTTTAAAAATTCAAGACTTTTATTGTGCCTGATATTGGCCTCAAGGGCTACAGACTTTGTTTTTGGCTACAGAGATTTGTTTGTGTTGGTGTTGGTTGGTTTGTTTCTTTCTCCCAGCTCCTGGTAAGGACTAAAGAGGGGTTTCCCCCTCCACTTGCACACTGCACCAGGAGAATGAATACCCCAGCAGGTCTGCAGGTGTGGAGGTGGTAACTGCTGTAGGGGTCCCCTCCTTTGCATCCACATGGTGCCCTGACTTGTAGTGCAGCAGCAAAAAAAAAAAAAGCACTGGGCCCCATGCAGCTATTGTGCTGTGCCATGCCCCTGGCTGGGGCATAGCGTGCACATGTGGAGGGGATGAGCTCTATGGGAGTTTTGCCCTCTGTGCTTGCAGAGGGATTCCCATGATGCAACTGGTCTGCAAGCATGGAGGGCAGAACCCTTTTGTTAGTTCTTCCATCTGTGCTTGCAGTCACAGGCCAAGTGAATTATCTGCAGAGGGTTTCCTCCCTCCCCCAAAGGGGTGCATCTGAAAGCAGGGGATTTTCCCCACTTGCAGGTGCATGCCGCAAGTCAGGTCACAGTATCCAGGGCCTTTTCCTGCAGGATCAGGGCCCTGAAGCCCCAGGAGGGACAGGGAACTAACTCTGCAGGATGACAACAGCGCTGGTGACAACTGTAGACATTGGTGAAGCAGAGCAGCAGCTCTGCATATCTGATCATGCTAGTGTAGCCCATGTAACTCAGGTACATACTCCCCTTCTCGAACTGAAGGGAATTGTTAACTGACAGGTGTGTTTTGGAGGACCTGCAGATGGCTCAGTTTCCCTCCATCCCTATAGAACCAGGCCAGGACAGTCAGGGGACTTAACTATATACAAATTTATTTACATTAACTTATCACAAGGAAAAGAAACATGGATATAAACATATGTACAATACCCTATATATGTACAATACCCTATGTTTAGATACCCTAGATCGATCGATCGATCTAGGGTATCTAAACAAATAACAAACAATACCCTCTGGGTAAATGCTATAAAACCTTACACCAGTGCTCCAGATACCGGTAAGCATCTGATCTGAAACAGATAAACCCCAAAATAAACATAGATAGCCAACAGATAAACGATAGATAAGTATGGGTAAACAATAAATAAGCCACAAATAAACAGCAGGTGAAATAATAGCAACGGGGGGGGCCCAGCAGAGCCCTAGGACTCTACTCATCTATTAATTTACAAACATGAGAGTTCACAAATACAAGTCAAGACATCACACCACTTATGGTACAAGAACCCCAAAGATAAACTTAATCCCCAAGGGAAGCCCCAATGTCCTGGGGCTTTTCCCAAGCCCTACAAGAAAGCTGGTCACTTTAGGGGGGCCCTCCCAGTGGGACCTCCACTTTCAGGAGCCCTTAACTAACCAGGAGGGACTCCCCTCCACTGTGGGAATCCTCTTTTCCCTGCAACTTGGCTCCCAGGCCTGGAGGTTGGCCCTCGTCCTCTGTGGTAAGCTGCTCTCTCGCCTACAGTGGGCTTCGGGGGGTCGCTGTCTCCTGTAACAAAGCTCTGCTATGCAGGGCTTCTGGGGCCTCTGGCTTGGCCCCGTCTGCTGGCTCAGGAGCCTGAGCACTGTCTGGCTTCCTGGACTCAACCTTTTGCTATGGGTCGGAGGCCTGGGCTGCCTCAGGCAGCACCAGGCTCAATCAGCTACCGGACTCTCTGTCCAGCACCTCCTGCACTGAGCTCCCAGCCTCATGCTGGGGGTTGAGGACCTGAGCCCCTCAAGCACTCCAAAGGTCCTACTCCATGCACTGGCCTATGCACTTGTCTGTGGCTGCACACCACAGGTTGCAGACCTGAGCTGCCTCACACAGCTCCCAGGGTCTGGACGCCATGCTGCACACCAAGAGCCTAGCTGCTGGAGCTGTCCAGCATTCCCCGCTGATGGAAGTCTTCAGGGGCGCTTCTGGGCTACTGCTTTGTCCTACTGAGCAGCTCTCCTCAGCTCTTCTAAGCCCTGCTCTTCTCTCTTCTCTGTCCTGGATATGCTCCCTCATGCTGGGTGTGCAGCTCCTTTTATATGCTCCAGGGCTCTGCCTCTGAAGTCTTCCAGACCTGAGTGTTGCAGTCTTCAATCATGTCTGGGGCAGGGGGAGCTCCTCTCCCCCTCCCCTCAGGAAAGGGGCGTGACTTAACTCCTCTTGCTGCCTCCTGTTTGGTGGATGGGCTTCACCAATCAGAACAGCAAGATTTCAAGCTTGGGACTCAACCGAAGCTCCGAAAGATAAGCCTGCTACACTAGAAAGGGGCCATCTGTTTCTACCCTAAGTAGTTCTACTCTCACTTATAACCTCCATAATTTATGGATGCTGTGGGACTGCTGAAATACTGCAGCTTAGAATGCTTCATGGCAGGGGTGGCCAAACTGTGGCACATGTGCCACAAGTAGCATGGGCATCCTCTGTGTGTAGCACATGGGAGACTTGGGAGGGGATAGGCAGCAAGCTGGCAGATTGGCCAAGGAGCAGAAAACAGAGCAGCAGATTAGAAAGCCAAAAGCAGAGAGGCAGTGCGGACAGGAACACAGGACAGGGAGCAGAAAGCAGAGCAGCAGATTCAAATAGAGGAAGGGAGCTGGAGTGGCACTCAGAGTATACAGGGCTGATTTGTGGTACACCTGCCAAAAGGATGTCCCCACTGCTTCAGGGTATGTAGAATCTGCCATGGCTGTCAGAGCTGTGTTGCATATTGTCTAGTGCAAAGACAATGGTGAGTCATTAAACCTCGGTGGCTGCCAATTCAGAGGTGTGCACCTTAAGACAGTGGAGTGAGTAAACCTGAGGGAACTAGTTTTCTCCAAGCTCCCTACAAGGTTGGAAGGAGTAGCATTTTTCAGGAGCAGAACAAAAATTTGGAATTTGGTTTAAAACCCCCAAAAACTTGAAAAATGCACAGAACCAACTCCCAGAAAGAGGAAAAATACATGCTTTTGGATGGAAAGGGATGTCTTTGACAACAGCACCAAGCAAGGAAGTCTCTAGAGGAAATAGCAGATTCCAGTTTCAGAAGAGGAACATTTGACCTGGAGGAGTGGAGTTCTACAGCAGCAGTTCTCAACCTGAGAGTCATAACACAAAAGTGGGTCACAATAATATATGAAAGAATCACAAACAAACTCTTTAAAAATGGATTTTCCTTTAAAGGAGAAAAACTTGGGAAACTGGCTTTTCCTCTGCAGGCTGGCAGAGTTTCAGCCTGCAGAGGGCTGCTTGGGGCACCCCAAGCCCCACAAACATCCACTCCTGCCCCACACAGTAGGGGCTGTGGCCTGGGGATGGGGGATCAGTAGGTCAGGAGTAAGGAGTACTGGTCAGGACTAACCATCAATGTTTACAAATAGGTCCTGGTACAAAAAAGGTTTCATAGTTTCATAGTTGGTAGGGTCGGAAGGGACCTAAGCAAGATCATCTAGTCCGACCCCCTGCCATGGGCAGGAAAAAATGCTGGGGCCAAATGACCCCAGCTAGGTGGCTGTCTAGCCTCCTTTTGAAGACCCCCATGGTATGGCCAAGCACCACTTCCCTTGGAAGTTTGTTCCAGCTCCTAGCCGTCCTGACAGTCAAGTAGTGCCTCCTGATATCTAGCCTGAATCTACTCTCACTCAACTTATGGCCGTTGTTCCTTGCTACCGGTAGTGCTTGGAGGAACAGGGACTCTTCCATTGCCTGCTGGTCCCCCTTGGCAAGTTTATAGGCGGCCACCAGATCTCCTCTCAGCCTTCTCTTGTGGAGGCTGAACAGTTTCAGGTCCCGTAGCCTCTCCTCGTAGGGCCTGCCCTGCTGCCTCCTAATCATGCAAGTGGCCCTTCTCTGAACCCTCTCAGTGCTGTCCACATCCCTCCTGAAGTGCAGCTCCCAGAACTGAATGCAATACTCCAACTGCGGCCTGACCAATGTCACATGGAGGGGGAAGATCACCTCCTTGGACCTGCTCGTGATGCATCTATGGATGCATAACAAGGTATGGTCGAGAACCACTGTTCTAAAGATCAGAAATCCCAAAGTCACTGACCCAGTTTGTGAAGAGCATTTCAGTGTGGCAAGGAAAGTGAGGCAAAGAAAGGAGTGTAACCCGGGTACACCCAAGGGTGTGCCTTATTCTCAGTAGGATGGGATGGGTAGGCAGGAGGGGGTTCTGTGAGAGGGATACCAGAACTTTGAGCAGATCCCTCTTTCCTCCATAGAGTTAGCCCAAGCCCTAAGTTCTTAACTATATACAATTTATTGAGTTATAATGTACATAAATATAAAACTAAATATCATATACATATAGTTACAGTGAACATTAACCAATAACCAAGGTCAAACCCTAAATAACACTATTTACAACATCACAATACAATATTTCAGTCGCAAAATATAAGGTGCAAACATGAACAATCTTAATAACATCTGTTTCCTTAACCCATGGCAAGAGAGAGTCCTCCTTCCAATGGGGTCCCTTGTGGGAGGTGTCCAGGAAGCACCAGGGGCCCCTCCCCTTAGGGTTTGCCTGCCCCAAATGTCAGCCCCTTCTCTAGGCTTGCCCACCCCAAAAGTCTTTCCCTTGTGGGACCCAAGGGCCCAATGACTCGCGCTCCCTCAGGTAGCAGTGGTCCGGGCACAGCTCAATGGGGTCTCCTCTGCTGGAGGGCCTCTCCTGCGCCACTGGGCTCCTCTCCACCCTGTGCCCTGCTCTGGGCACTGAGGGCTCAGCTCCTCTCAGCTGCTGCACTACTGCTGTTGGCTCCTGGGTGCTGAGCCTCATGCTGCAGTGCTATCGTTTCCCTGTGCCCTCGCTCGGCAATGAGGGCTCTCTTAGTACAGGCCGGGCCCTTCAGGCCACAGGCCAGCCATCCTCACGCCAGGTGGCTAACCCAAGCAGCCTCTGCTGCTCTCTGGCTCCCAAGGCTCAGGCTCGGGCCCGTGTGCCGCCCTGTGCACCATGGGACTTGGCTGCTTGTTGGGAGATGAGGCCCAAGCCGCCTCACTGCAGGCCCCAAGGCCCTGCCAGGGTTGCAGGCTCAAGCTGCCGCTTCTGGCTCCCAAAGCCTGGGCTCTGTGCACCGAACTGTGTACCGTGATAGGCCCAAGCAGTCTCACACTGCTCCCAGGGCCAAGTCTCTGCACACTGTCCCTGTGCGCTGTCAACAGCCTGAGTGGTCTCGCACCGCTCCCAAGGCTGCTTCTCCAGCAGCAGCTTCAGGAGCCTTGGGCCTATTGCCCACTGAGGGAGAGCTCCCCAGCTTTTCTTGGCTCTGCTCATCTTGAGTCCCTTGCTGCATCTGCCCCTTGTGTTGGGCACATAGCTTCTTTTATGGGCTCCCCGCTGAAGTCCTCTGGACCTTACAGTTTACAGTCTTCAATCAGGTCTGGGAGAGCTCTTCTCCCCCTCCCCTCAGGAAAGGGGTGTGATTTTATTTCTCCTGCTGCCTCTTGATTGGTGGATGGGCTCCACCAATCAAAACAGCAGGATCTCAAGCCTGGGACTCAACCCAGCTCTAAAAGGTGAGCTTGTTACGGGAGCAGAGATATTATATTATTCTATCTTTATAAAATATACCCTTTTTTTTTGCTAAGGGGTTTTAGAATCCTTTGGAATCCTGCACCTGGTTTCAACTATCACATGTCCCTAAAGAGGCAAATAGTAAATCAGAGCACCCGTAAAGAGTTACTCTGAAAATGGTGGGCTTAGGCATCTGAGATATATGGGAAATGAGCAGTAGTCCTAAGGTTGTCTAACAGTTGGATTCCACTTCCATAAAGGAGGAACAGTGAAAGAGGAAGGAAAGGCTGTCAACAGGGTTAACAACTAGAGCATCCTAAGATCCAGCAAAAATCAAAGCACCTGGCTCCACTGTGTTGAGAACCAACCAGAGCAACCTAATGAGTATCCAAGCAGGGGAGTTCAGCCAGAACAATGACAAGATGCAACTTTTGCCTAGCTAGCCACTATTCATGGTCCATTAACTCCTAAATATTTTTATTGTGCTGTTTATCACACTCCAGAATGCTGAAAGAAATTTTATCCTTGGATAACTTCAAATGAATGTATATTTGGTGACTTTAGGTATATCGGAAAATTTAATTTTGATTCCAGAATCTGAAAACTGTAAATGAGGTCTTAAACCACAGATTTCAGATCTCATTGGCTAGGGACAGACATTCAAAAAGCCTGAGCCTGAATTGATTCAGTCTTTGCAGGTCATTCTAACCTGCAGAGAGTGAATCAGTTTTCAGGTAGATAGATGTTCAGCACATACCTGCAGTGGCTCAAGCCAGAAGCCTGGCGACGCCAGAGCAGCCCTCCCTTCCACAGAAAAGTTGAGCTGAGGAGAGGGGCATGGCCAGGCCTGCCCCAGCTGCTCCCTGACAGCCGAGAGCAATCCTGGCACAGGGCTGCCTGGCCCCAGAGGGAAGCTCTTCCCCCTTCTCCCTCTCCCCCACCACCACGGGGCTGGGAGTGGGGCTCTGTTTGGTGCTGGGGGGACTCTTCTGCTTCCTCATCCACCCTTGTGATGGGGTGGGGAGGGGGGCTCTGTGAGACCCCCTCTGAGGCCAGGCAAACTCTCCCCCTTGCTTCTCCCCCATTGCTGTGGGGTGGGGAGGGGGGCTCTATGGGATGCTGCCCAGCCCCAGAAGGGGACTCTTCCTTCTACTTCTCCCCCTCAGGGCAGGGGGAGGCTCTGTTCCTTGCTGGGGGGATCTCTTTCCCCTCCTCCTCCTCCCCCCCCAAGGGGCAGTGACAGTGTAGCGCTTAGCTGGTCAGGGTGAGGGTGGGGGTGTGAGGGAGGGTGGGGGGGTGTAGGGACCCCCACACATTCCCCCCATTTTATGCAGCCCCCGCTGGCAGGCAGCAGCAGGTGAGGAGGTTAGGGTGTTTGTGCCTGGCACAGGCGTGGCTCAAGCCAGCACTGCATGGGGGGGAGAGAGTGCAGCCTGCCTTATTCCCACAGCTCTGCTCCCTAAGCCTGAGCCTGACCCTGCAGCATGGAAAGCCTCACACTGGAGCCAGCTGCTTCCCCTGTTCCCTACTGTGCAGGTCCTGCATTCTGCCAGGAGTGGAGGGAGCCCTGATTCCTACTTCCCCGCAGAGTCTAGTATAGGGCTTCCCCTCTGTGAGGGCAGAGCTGCAGGTGTGGTGGGGAGCCTTGGGGATAGAAATGGCCAGGCAGCCTGCAAGGGGCTGCACTTCTCACCCCCAGTGCAGCGCTGGCTGCCTCTATTATGACTCCGTGCCACACCTGCAGCTCTGCACTCAGAGGGGAGAAGCCTCACACTGGACTCTGTGGGGAAGCAAGGGGCAGGGCTCCCTCCACTCCCTGCAGAATGCAGGACCTGCACAGCAGGGGAAGCAGCTGGTTCCAATGCGGGACTTCCACCGCTGCAGGCTCAGGCTCAGGGAGTTGAGCCGCGGCTCAAAGCAGGCTCCACTTCCTCCCCCCACACAGCGCTGGTTGGAGCCACTCCTGTGCCTGGCACAAGCACTCTCCCTCGCTGCTGCTGCTGCCAGGCAGTGGGGGCTACATGACATGGGGGGAGTGTTTGTGGGGTCCCTACACCCCACAATCTCTCTCACACCATGGGTGACTGGTGCTGCCTTTAGTCAAGGGGGGGCATGTGCCCCCCTGTGACCAGTCCTGCCAATGGGTCTCTGCAGCTGATCCCACCGACTGGGGGGGGGCGGTCCCCCATGGCTGATCCTGTTGACGCGGGGGGTATCCCCCCACGGCTGATCTCGTGGCCTCACACCCCACACACCCACGCCCTGCCCAGATGAGCTCTGTGCTCCCACTACCTTTCTGGGAGGAGGGGGGAGAGTTCCCCCCAGTATGGAACAGAGCCACCCCCTGCCCCCCATCCCGCTCTGGAGCTGGGCAGCATTGCATGGCACCTCCCCCCCAACCTTGTAGTGGCAGGGCATTAGGGGAGGAAGCCCCCCCAGCATAAAACAGAACCCCCACCCCACTTTGTGGAGAACCTACCCAGCATGACCCCATTAAGGTGAAGGGGGCAGGGAGAAGAGTTAATTCCTCCCTCCATCCCTTCCCTGCAGCCAGGGTCTGCCTACTCCAGGGGCCACCGCTGCAGCCCCCTTCCCTCTGATCCCCAGCAGACAAGCTGACCACAGCTGTGGTGGGGGAAGAGGGGAAGGAGGGAAGAGTTAACCCTTTCCCTGCCCACTTTGCCTTAATGAGGCCATGCCGACCAGTGTCTTGCTAGGGCCAGTCCCTGCTCCAGCTAGAGAGCAGAGGGGCAGGGGCAGCCCTGCAGTTGGAGCAGAGAGCCCTGCCCAGCTCAGAGAGTATGCCAGAATGCTATGGGTATCTGGTTTATCTGAAACCAGCAAGGCGTTTGGGACAGACATTGCATAAACCAGTCTGAGCCAAATCAGTTAAGTCTGATACTACATTCAACTAGGTTTATCTCAAACCAGTTTTGACCATTTTAAAAATGGTTTATATGCACTAAATGTCTGTTCTGTTACAGGTTTAAGCCTGTTTCTTATCACTTAAACTGGTTTATGTGTAATGTCTGCCCCTAGCCATTATGAACGGCCTCAACATAACAGGAGTAATATGAGAGGCAAGGCTTCTTGTGGGTGTGAGATCTTTCATTGGAACACCTGTATGTTTGGGATACAGCTAGACATGCTTTCAAATGCAAGGCTTTCTTTATCAGATCTTCTCAGATTAATAAAAATACAAAGAAATCATATATACAGTACCTATCCATAAAATATGTTTGAACTTGCATGAGTGTTCTATTAATACACAAACTAATATGATGATGTCCCTTCTTCATATAATTCATGCATACATACAACTTGTGTTTCATGTGCTAAGATCATATGTACATTTAAAAAACATTTCCTTTCCACATGGTTGGTTTAGTCCATTACAAAGTTAGACAATAGTACTGAAATTCAGATCAAGTTATGGATCAATATTATTTGTGAGAGGGGAAGATAGATCTAGGCTATATGTATTTAGGCTTTGTTGCACATTAGTTTTAGGAGACTTCTGGAGCTCTTAGCCCCTGGATTGTCCACACATTAGTACCTGAAACTAGTTTGAAGTGCACCTTAGGTGGCTTAAACTTATGCCATTCCAAGACAGGTTTATCACTGATCTGTGTTACCCAGCTAAAGTTACACTAAGTGTGGCTGCTCCCCACAGATGAGCTGCCCAGATTGCAGACTTCCAGTATCCCAGCATGCAGTGTCCCCTCCTCCACCCTTTTGTCCACATAAAGCAAGCTTTCCACCCCCTGAACTCTACTGGGCAAGTCAGTTCCCCCTCCTCCCTGCAGGACTGTGACCTTCCCACCCTCAGGGGCAACCCCATGCTAACAGCCTGTAGAACACATGCCAGCTAGCTGGGTTGCAGGACATGGACAGGTCTCGGAGTGGGATTTTAGAGGAGTTGGGAGGGGGGATGGAAAACAGGGTAAAAGGTCAGATCAGGTCCCAGGATTTGTGGCTCCCTGCCCAAGTAGGGGCAGTACCTCCCCCAAAAGCACCTTTCTTCAGCACTCGCACCCCCAGCCACCCTGGGAAGCACCCCCCACGCCGCAACCCCAATCCCAACTCCCAATTTATTAAAACAACAGACCTTTAATTTACTTCCTCTTCATTTATTTTTTAATTCATTTTTTTACTTTTTATTTTATCCTTCAGTGGCTGATGTCCTTCATTTCACCACCCTTCCCCCACCCCTCATTTCCTTTCCACCTCCCATTTCTTTACATACACCCTCATCCCATTAACTCTCTGCCTCCCAGTTTCATGTTCCCTCCTTCTCCTCCCCATCCATCTCTCATACACCCCCACCTAGAGGAAAGATAAAAGCCTGTCCTGGCTTACCAGCCCTCTAATGGCAACTCAGAGCTATACAGGTAGGGGACATTCAGAAGAAGTTTTTATCCTTAAGGTGTGACTGCTCCAAACACAAGCAAGTGCTAACACCAATCAACATTTGAGCAGCTCAAAGTGCAATATGTGACAAGGCCCTGCATTTACAGAAGAATCTTTAGACATAGGGACTAAGCCTCTGTGAAGCAGCTAGTATTCACTTTGGATTTGGATTTAGCCGATTTGGGGGACAGTGATTCAATTCAGTGTCCCGAGTGGATTCGGCTGAATCCAATGCGGAGATTTGGCTGTTGCCGATTTGGCAGAATCTCTGAATTGCCCAGGCCCATTCCCTGCCCACTTTCCCAGCCCTGGAAATGGCTGCCCTGCCTGCCTCAGCTCCTGGCACTTCGGGGAAAAAAAAGCCCCGAGGCACCAGGTGCTGCCAGGTGGGAGGGCAATCCCTGCTGCCTGCCACTGCCCCACACTGCATGGGAGGCTCTGCACAAGCCCTTTGACTACCCCTCCCACTGTCCTACCCCCTGCCAATGACTGCCCCACCTACCCCAGCTCCAGCCCTTTAAGAAAAAATAAACAAAAACCCCTGGACTCACCAGTTTCTGCCCAGTACAGGGTGATTCACACTGCCCCCTGCTGCCCCACACCACATGGGGGGGCTCTTCCACAAGCCCCCTGAAGCCCTGAGGCCACTGCAGGGATTGGTAAGTCCTGGGCTTTTTAGCTTTTTTCTTTTTTTTCCTTAAAGGGCTGGAGACTGGGGAGGTTGGGAGGATCATGCAGAGCCCCCATGCAGCATGGGGCAGTGGGAGGCAGTAGCCCCCAGATTGCCCCCCGCCTGACAGCACCCTGTGAGTAAGGGCTTTATTTTTTTTAAAAAACACCAGAAGCTGGAGCAGGTTAGAGCAGCCGTGGGGGGGGGGGGGGGGAGGGCTGGGGGAGCAGTCGGGGGGGGGCTGGGGGAGCAAGCAGGGGATGGGGCCTGGCAGGGGTCTGCTCCAAATCTGGCTCCAGCTTCTTGCTGCAGCGGGTGAGGACTACCTAAATCATCAAAGCTCTCCAAATCTTTTCCGAAGATTTGGAGAGCTTCAAATCAATTCGGACCTTTTCATTGATCCCCTGATTTAATTTGGATTTGGAGATTCAGCCACCAAATCGGGCCGAACCTCCTCCGAATCGAATCAGCACCCAAAGCTTCGTACAGCTCTAATAGGGACTTCCATATGTTGCTCTTTGTTGTGGATTCATTAGACTCTTTAGCACATTTTTTATCTTCTCTTCCTACTGTTCTTTTGATCCCCTACCAGTGGTCTTTCTAAATAGCAAGAGGAAGTAATTTGGTACAACCCCATTTCAGTTGCATTTAATTCTGTTGTGAACACTGAATCAAATTTTTCACAATTAGTAGCACAATAGAGAACCCAGCTCCCTCCTGCTATTTTTCATTATCAACATGTATTATGTCATTTGTTTGGCTGACATAACCCATTCCTTGTGTTTCCATATTTTAGAAATTGCTGACTCCTGTGTAACTAGGATTATCAGTTTTGATGTCAAATTAGAAATGAGTCACCGATGGTAAAATCTGAAGAGAATAGTTCATCAATTATGAATGCATTTTATGCATACATGTTACTCTGTTGGAAAAAAGCATCTTTAGATGGGAATTTATACAGATGTAAAGCAGTTACCCTGGTTAAGAGGCATTCTAAAAAACAGTGTTTGTTTATTTTAGACTTGTATGAATCATCCTTACTCAGATACAAAAGACAAAGACAGTGCTGTTCACTGGCTTTGGCCTTTAATAAAAATATTTGCAAATCCTGAAAATATTTTCTCAGTTAAATTATACTTTACTGTCTCCCTTTGAAACGTATTTTTTTCTATGTGACACTGGGAAAGTAAAATTAGGTAACAGAGTGCTTGATGTAAATATAATATCCGAGTAGGCTTTTTCTGCCATTTATTTGTGCCATTTACTAGATAAAATAATTCTATAATTATAAGAGTTTCAGAGAGCTTTTTTATTCGTTATCGTCATAGAATTTTAAATCCTCACCCTGGGCCATGTTGGATCTCCCCCATGCCTCCAAATGGGCTGCAGTTATGTCAAATAAGATTCGTCATCTTTTGTTGATAAATTACATGATAACCCTGCGGGAGAAAAAAAAATCCAGTTTTGTGTAGTTTGGGCTGGGTGCTCTCTTTTATCCTTGGGGCCAGCTGTATGCAAGGAGGCTAAATGGGGAGGTAGGCCAAAGTTACATCAGGAGCAGGCTGTCTAATGTATTTATAATTGAGAATAAGCAGATAATACTGGAGTGATGCTGTAGCTGTGATGATCCAGGAAATATAAGAGGTAAGGCTTTTTTTTTTTCTTTTGGTGAGATCTTTTATTTGTCTAATGGTATGGTATTGGTGAGGTGTTAAGTGGATAAAAGGGCATGCCTAAAAGCATATCTAATATCTCTCAAAGCTATAAAAGATATCACAGAAAAAATCCTTGCCTCTGAAATAAGCAAATACTTTTTAAGACAGTGTTTATTTTAAAAAATATATTATTATTATTATTATTATAATCATTATACCAGACTGGGTAATATCGCTCCAATAAGGAGACTTAATAGGTGACTTATTCACATTGAGTACTGTGATTTCTTGTTAATGAGCATGATGCCTAATATTTAAACAAAGGCAGCTAAGAAAAAAATGTGAGTTTTTAAAGAATGTATACCTATGGTTATGCTTTGGGAAACAAAGCACCAAGCAAGAAAAGCAGAGTACCTCATTTTCTCAGTATGGGATTGAATTGAATGTTGTTGAGCTTGGTCTCTTGCCCCTCCTCCCCATCCCCTAAGGAAGAGGAAGTTAATACACAAATTTTATTTGCAACCTGAAGCATCCTTCCAAATGTTTCTAATTCACCCTTCTATTTAGGGACATTATGCTTCCGGCTAAAGACAACAGAGCCATATTTTCTTATGAGCTCATTAGCCATCAGCTTACCTGATGAGTGGCATGAGATGCATCAATGAAGTCTGGATCTTATTCATTTCTCACTTAAACCTGTAAATCACGACTGTTATCACTGAAGTGAACGTAACTTTGTAGGACTCCAGCACTGCAAGAAAGGCTCAGGAAATCCATCCTAGTAATTTTGACTGGGCCAATTTGAAAGGTAGTTTTATAGCTGATTACAAAAGGAGCAGAAATGAGCCCTTAACAAAATCAGTAATTCTGCATCTCAGAGCTCCGAACCATAGAAAACAGTGTTGGAAAAGTCCTCAGGAGGTTATCTGGTCCAACCCCACTAGCCAAGGAAGGAACCTCTTTACCTAAACCATCCCAGATAAATGTTTGTCTATCCTGCACTTAAAAATCATCCAATAATGGAGATTCCACAACCTTTCAAAATATCACCCAGCCTCATAGTTGAAATGTTCTTCCTAATATCCAACCTAAGTTCCATTTTTCAATTTAAGCCTATTGCTTTCTGTCCTGGCCCCTGTTTTGGAACATGGTTATCAAATCACCTTTCTGTCTCCTTTTCTCCAAACTAAGTAATCTTTGTCCTTCCAAACTTCCCTTGTAAGTTGTGGTTCCTAGACCCTCTAATATTTTTTGGTTTCCTCTAGACTTTCTTTTCCAGTTTGTCTACATCCTTCTTGAAGTACCATGCTCCAAATTGGACACCAGTACTCCAGCCGAGGCTGCACTAATGCCAATTACAGGAGAAGAATCACTTCCCATAATTTGTGTGGCAGGCGCCCCACTTCCCTCACTCCCAGAGCACATGTATAAATAAATGCCTTTAGAGACCAACTGTTCAGAGGTTCATAAGCTTTCTTAGGCAGCAGCCTACTTTGTCAAATTCTAACAGATGGCATCTGACGAAGTAAATTGCTGCCTACAGACACTCATGCCTCTCTGAACCAGTTGGTCTCTGAGGTGCCACCCTGCCCTATGTTCTGTCTGACTTCAGACTAACATGGCTAACCACCTCTGTAATTCAGTGCTATAGGTCATATAACATAAGGAGTTGGAGGTTGGAATGGATTGTTTGGGATGTGTTTCCTTTCCAGCACGCCACTAACAGCCTGATAAACTCAAGAAACTCCGTAATCATGCCAGCATGAATTCTGGGACCACACTTTTGGCACAGTTGATGCCTGCATCCTCTGGGAAGCAGTGCCTTAACTATCCACTTCTGCAAACAAAAGTCATCTTTTCAATGCGTTCATCTCCCATCACCACTTCTTCTCTCTCTTTTTAAGCTACCAGTGTCAACTCATTGTTTTTCATCCTCTTGGTACTGATCTTTTCTCTTTAAAATTGAATACTTTAAATCCCTCAAAGCCACGGAGCCATGACTTTCTGCCTTATTTGGTCTGTGATGTTGCTAAATTATTCCATTTCCTGCAACAGCAGTTCCATGACTTAGAAGCTAATATGTGTTTATTTAGGCTCCCTTTAACAGACAAGGCAAAGATGTTTTTTCTGTTGATTTTCAGAACTCTTCAAAGTATGGAAGTATTTCAATCTGGTCGTATTTCAATCTGGTCGTATGATTCAGGCTTTAGTTTTGTTAACTTCTCTTTAAACCAAATAGAACTCTATACAAGCTATATAAGAGATGTGGGTATTTAGTGTTTCTGTGATGAGAAATGAATTCTTCACTGCAGGGACAGATCTTTACCCCTTCTGCTCACCATCACACTATAGCATCTGTCTGAAGCATGGTGGGCAGCATAGACAAACAGGTATCCTCTTGATAAAACAGTTTTGGGGAGCACTACATATGTCACCTGTCCAGAGGAAGCTTATGATTTTGTTCATGATGTTCTCTGTTGTCTCTAGCAACTTGTCATTTGATATCTGGTGGCATTATGTTGGACAAGACTGGTAGCCAGTTAATATTTGTTGGCCGCGTGCAACTTGTGATGCTTACTGTTTAGTGTAGCCAAACATCAATTAACTTAACATGGCAGGGATTCAACCAAACTGTTGCTCAATATTATACGACAAAATAGCACAAAGCTAATGCTGAACTTAATAGTGCTATTGCTTCTGAGCCTGAAATGGATCTGATAAGTTTGCTTATCAGGTTATTCCTGCTTTTAACTGTGAGCAGTCTTTTGAGGTGGTCTTTGTGGATATTGAGGTGATCCAGACTGATGCCAGTAGCTTTGAATTGGGCATGAGTCTCTGTCCAAAAAATGGATGTGGTGGAAATACAAGGTCACTCACTGTCTTTCTGTGTTGATCTTGAGTTTCCACTTTCTGCTGCATAGGCTAGCAGTCTCTGTATTTTCATTAATGCTGTAAAGCAAAGTCTGTTTCCATTTTCACTAAGCAAATATAATTTTCATTCTTGAAAATTCTTGACGGCTGCAGTATGTTTTGGCATTTCTTTTGCAGCTCTTGAAGTAATTAGATGCATATTCTTAAATCTGTCTCTCCATTTGTGGCACTTGTCCTCAAACCTTTATGTAATTATTCCTTTCCCATTAGGTTCTGTAGTGGAACAAAAGTCTGATTTTCCTTTCCTTTCTTAATTTACTTGTGTAATTTCTTATATAGCTTAAACTCATTTATAGCCTCTTTTATTTGCATTTTTCTAATTAAAGGATTAAGGTTTGTTCAGGGTTGTTTTTTATTAACAAGGCATGCTATTGGAGAGATATTAAGTTCCTGGAGTACTTATCCAGGAACACAAGGCTCCTCAAGCAGTCAGAAGGTGTTCAGAAGTTGTGCAGCCTGGCTGCAGCTTTCTCTCTAGACATGAGTGCAGCAGTTACAATAGGTCACTTTTTTTTTCCTCTGGCTTGTTTCATGGTATTGCTGCTTGGGTTCTTTTTATGGGGCTGGATATATGGTATTTGATGGGAGCACTCAAGAAAATGTCATTACATGGTTGCTGTTTTCTTTTTGGACAGAATGTGGGAACTTCTTAATGGAATATTTAGCTTGACTGATGTTTGGTCTTTGTACATCTGCTTTTTCTTTTTTCTTTTTCTTTTAAATTCCTGATGCTGGATGCATTGGTATCTAGTATACATGAAAGCAGCTGCAGGGGAATGCTCCCATATATATCCAGACCTGGTAAGTGGGTCTTGCTCACTTGTATCCCAGCTGAGACATGCCACCATTGTAACACAGACATGCCCTCAATCACTGTAATATTTTGATGCAAGGCCTAAAGGTTTAAGAGGAGCAAACTATTACTTGTTGAATTGTTTTTCCTATTTTTCATTCTACTATATATGTGTTTTATTAATGAGCGAAGGTGAGAAAAACATGACACTTCTACCACAGGAGAAGCCCTTAATTCTTTAGTGACAAATCTCCCTTTCTTTACCTTTGTATTTGAGTCCTTTCTCCTTTCCCAGTATTGTTGTGCAAGTATTCTTATGTAATTCAATTGTCCTGGTTTTTCAATGGACTTCCTATGGGCTGTTCCATTTCTAGTGTTGCCTTTTAAATATACAGAATCTTCCTAAAATACTAGTGAATAACTCTGTTCTTTGCTCAAAGATGTTGTGTTATATAAACTTTTTTTTTTTTTCAAGTGAAGCACTATAGTTGTTGCCATGAACTTTTCAGATATTGGAGGGTTCAGATTTGGGCTTCCTTTTGGCCAGGCTAAAAGGAGATTGCTCAAGGCTTGCTTAGTTGCAGAATTTGAATGTGTTGCTATGGAGAAATCTTTCCCAAAGGATAAGCTACAGCATCTTATTGGCACTGTTAAGTGAGGCATTGCAAGCTTATGCAGACTTCGAGCAATGCATAAAGCAAAAACTCTGCTTGACTGTTTTAATTTTTACTTGCAAGGATATTGCTTCAGGACAACCCTTCTGTCATAGGCTAGGTAGGGAAGCTTTGAAAGCAATAAAATTCTCATGTCCTGTGAGTCATTGAATCACATAAAAATAGAATTCCACTTTTAACTGTTTACAAATAAAATATAATTGAGCTTAACAGACGGTTTGCATAAAAACCTCATCCCCTGTGACAGGAAAGCTTTGAGAATTCCTTTCTTCCTACTTCTTATACCATTGTTCAGTAACCCAAAATAAATCCTTTCTTCATAAGAAAGAGTTTACAGCTTCTGTATTGTCAGTTGACGAGATAGAGGAGCAGTCGGTTTGATTTAATTAAGTATATTAGAACATTGATCTTTAAAATGATAACTAGAAAGACTCCTTGTAAATAACTGGAATTTGCGAATTAACAAAGTGGCTCATTAAAAACAATTTCAGGACAAAGTATTCTAAAACTGTCTGTTTTTTCATTATGTTGACACTTGTTTAGCTTTAATATCAATGCTTCTTTGCTTTTGCTATTATATTATATCGTATACTAGTTGCATATGTTGTGTGATGTACTAGGTTTAAAAAAAACTGCTGGGAAGTAACTTCATTATACTTCCACTAGCGGATCTTTGGGGAAAGAGTTTCAGTTCTCTGTGTGGATTATTAACGATAAAAATAAAACCAAATTCTGACAGCATTACTCCATGTTGAATAGCATTCCAGGAATCTCCCACTGGTATCAGGAACTTTTCTTAAGAAGCAAAGTGGAAAGCAGAGGTGATGGCATATTGCCCCTTGGTTCATGTATAATATAGAGTGCAAATACTGGATATCAGAGCACTTTTACATTCATTCATTGTGTGTGCAAGGGTAAATTGACCCTAGCTGACTTCCTGCCTCTTGGGCAGGGGGCTGGACCCAATGATCTTATGAGGTCCCTTCCAGCCCTAATGTCTATGAAATCTATGAAATTAGTTATATAAACCCAGTTTGAAAGATAGAGAACTGAGGCAGAATTGAAATGTTCTGCACAAGGCCACATACTGAGTTATATTTGGATTTGGGATTAGTATGCAATTTTGTAGTGTACAATTTAATATGGAGTATTAAATAATCTACTGGTTTTTTGGTTTTTTTTCACGGTGTATCTAAACATAGAAGTTGGTCAAGAAACAGAATCTAAAGCAAACAAAGACATAGCTATATATGTCAGGATTTATACCATATTCACAATATTTGAGACTTTGAAAATACAAAGTCCTGTACTAATTTGGGGTAATTCAAATTCTTATAACAACTAGCATAGGATCATGTGGCAGCAGTTTAATAGGAGTCTGCTTGCTGTTTTTAAAGCTGGAGGCCACACGTTCATATTGCTTGTAAGTTCAGTATCAAAGAGATTGTAGTGAAGCTTACGTTTATTCTCTTTTATAAATGACTTTTTACGAGAAGCCCACCCACAGGTTCAGACCCTAGTCCTTCAAAGATTTATGGACATGCCCAATCTGCAAAATCAGTAATCCGATTTTAGTTTGTGGAATGTTAGTCACTGGCTGTTAGACAAACATTTGTCTGAGTTGGCATAGGCTATGTACAGACATTACATAATCCTCACTAACAGCACCTATACATGTACATCGAGGCTGCTCTGACGCGCTGTAATTACAATGTGTCTGAGCAGACTCTGTTAACGGAGTCTGCTGGAACATACTAATTACTGTGCTCCAGCAGACTCCATCATCATAGGTATCAGTATCCCTGTGCTGAAAAATGATGGTGGGGGCACTTTTAACAGCTCATTCGATGAGCTTTAGTTAAAGCTCCCCCACCACCATTTTTCAGCACAGGGATGCTGATGCATATGGTGCTCTGGATGCTTTAATTAGAGTGGCTCTTGGAGCCTCCCATCTCCTGGAGCATGTGTATAAACACCCTAAGTGATCAGAATCTGAACCAAACCCATAACTGTACAGAGGTACATAGTCCAGATTAAAAATGGTGGAACCTGGACTAAATCCTGGTGAATTGATATGATATCAGAGTTGTGTGAATTATGTTAGTCCAGAACATTGAACTTCTGTATCAGATCCCCTAATGAATCAAGTTAGTTTGCTGTCCTCTGGCATCCTTAACTCCTTTGTGGTCCCCCACTACACGCCCCCCCTTCAGGGAAGCATGTTAGCAGTCCCCTGTGATTAGCTGCTCCAGCCTAGCACCCAGCAAGCCCCACCTTCAGGCTGTCACAGAACTGAGTCAATGCAGCCCATTCCCACAGCTCCACAGGGGCTGGGCCCGGGTTCATGTGGTAGACCAATTCCCCCTCTCCGCCTCTGCCACCTGGCCATGGCTGACAGCCAACATGGCTTCTCTCTCCCCAGCCCTACCTCCTTCCGGGAGCTGGCTGTTAGCAGTGGTTGTGTAGTGGGGGGGAGGCCACCTGGCCCCAGCCCCAGCCTCCTCCTCCCCCGCCCCAAGCCAGCATAGCTGGGATTGGCCCATGGAGTAAAGGGTGAACTTGTGTTCTGGTTTCTTACCAACTAAACTAGTTCGCTTAGAGAAACCTGTGTAAGTTGGTACTAACCCATCTTGGGCTTCTTAAATGACAGCGCATAACCTTAGACAGGGATGAGCCTGCCTGAAATGGGAGTTAGACTAGATGTTCTTCAGGTTCCCTCCAGCCCTATGTTTCTGTGATTCTAAGTCTTACTAAATCTGGTAAGCCAAATCAGCTGTAACAGTGCTGTTTGAGACATTGTGCAAACAGCAGTCATAATGACCCAATAATCCTGTAACCACAGACAGTAGAGAACAATAGATATGTTGTAGATAGTCCTGACAAGTCCATAATGAATGAGACAGAATGGAAACAGATGTTCACTTGTAACTAGTGTATACCTTATAAAACATTTTTCAGGAAAGGCATGTTTGAAATGTTAAGGCCTGGAGTGTGTATAAGAGAAATCAAACTGTAACAACTCAATTTCATATGCTTATGCTCAAGTTTGTGCATCTGAACTCAAAGCAGTCCTGTTCATATTCTTTCATGAGCAAAATTTATTGCATATTTGAATAAACCATGGCATCCTACAGCCAGTATTTGTATCTAGTTCTCACTTTCTTGCATTTAATCTCTTTGAAAAACAAAATAATTGTCTGCATTTCTCCCTCTAAAATGCACTTTTCTATTATATTTCTGTATAGGTTTTTATGGCTAATAACATCCCATCTATCCTAAATTCTTTGTTCTGTAACTTTAAACTCATGGGGCACGTCCAGCCAAGCCTGCATGTGCCTCTTGCTGCATCTCAGAGCAGTTTGAGACATGGCAAGAGGCATGCTGGGATCAAAAAAACACTCCCTGTGCTGCATATTTGCAGTGTGGGCTCAAAATTTGATACCTGGATATCCAGATATCAAAACAAAACAAAACAAAAAAAACCCCAGAAAAAAAAATGGGGCAGGGCACAGTCCAGGACTGTCCTGAGGCAGCTGGAGGCTCAGGCCCTTCAAAGAGACACTCTGGTAGCCAACCAGAGCATCTCTCTGTCTGCCCTTTGCCCTGATGCTGCAGCATGCTGCCTGCCAATGCAGAGCACACAGCAATGCAGGCTGCAGTGACCTGGACCTGGGCTCCATTCCAGGTAAGTACGGGGTGGGGGGCTGTGAGGCGGTGGGAGAACGGGGGTGGGGGGGAGCAGCTCAGGAGGGGTGGGTCCCCTGCCCGCCCCCTGCAGGCCCACATGCCCCCCACACACAGCCCACAGCTCACTGGCAGCAGCAGCAGCCATTGGGGTCGGGGGAGCTCTAAGTTTTCTATGATAAGAAAACCAAAAGCAATCAAAACATATAGATATTTAGAATTTATTATGATGATAGACACTGGTACACTTCCAAATTGTTTTAACATTGTAAATATAGCAATAAAACGTTGCCCAACTGCTCTCGGGCTTGCTTGTGCTCGCTCACACTTGGTCTCAATCTAGATCTAGAGAGAGAGAGAGAGCTCCAAGCAGCCAGAAGGTCAGCTGCCTCCGGCTGGGTCCCTGGTGCCAGCCCTGAGGAGGCTCCTCTGCCTGGGTCCTGCCACTTGGCTTCACTAGCAGGAATCTTGGTGTTCCCTATTTAAAAACTGCAAAATCTCTGATTAAAAAAAATCCTAAATTCACTCTTTAAGTACCCCCAAATTCATGTTCTTCCACAGCTAAAACAAAAGACCGCTTTATCCATAAACCAGAAACATTATTATCAATGAATGAGACTGTGCAGAAGAAGAAGAAATAGAGCTTTTGTGCCTGATACAAGTACTCCCTTTTAATATAAATGTGTAATCTGGACAGTTTTTAATTGTAAAACAGTATAGCATGTAGTACAAGTCATTTTACATTGCTCTGTGACATCATATACCAACCATATTATCTGGATTACTGTAGCTCAACTAAGTATAATGAATATTTAAGTTGTATTATTATTTCATAAAGAAAGAAAGCCATACTGACATGTTATAGGCAAAGAACTCTTTGCATAAAGGCCTTTAAAATAGATGTGTACAATTTTTAAAAATAAATGTGTTCAGACTTTTAGCTTTTAGCTCTTGTAAATCCCTGTCAGGTGGTACACTCAAGATCTGTATAAAAGAGATCTGAAGTCTTTTCAGTGCTTGCATAACTGCCTTTACTGCTCCATGAGAGTTAAGTGCAAGTGAAGAATTGAATGTACGCTGAATAAGCCCATGGGAATTGGCCAGTTCACAGGTTAGACTATGGCTCATGGCTTGTACTTTTGAGAGGGCTGGAATGGGCTTCTCTGTGGGGAGAAAGCTAGTGTTATACAACTTGCTGACACCTGGTGAGGAATACACCAAACCAAATCCATTATTCACTAAGTGGGCAATTCTGATATTACCTGTCATATGTGGTGACACGTGGCACGTGGTGACACTAGTTAAGAAATTATGGTCACGTAGACAAGCATCTTGCTAACATTTGAGAAAGAGATGGACTCTAAATAACTACTGTCATATTTCATTGTATCTTAGGAATTTGCAGGGCATCCCAATATTTAGGCATAAAGTATGGCTGAGCTTTTTGCTTAGAAAGTAAACATTAAGGTTCAGTTCTCTGATATGCTCTCCTTCATTCTAAGTTGGAACGTATATGAAGCATCCAAATTCCAAAATATTTAGTTGTTGTTTTTGTTTTTTCCTTGTGTTTATATAATTGTTTTGCAGAAAAACAAAAGCAGACTATAACAGAATGCCAATCTGCCTTCTGGTACCTAATTCAAATGTGTCAGGCAAATGTGTATCAAGCAATGCAATCATGTAGAACTTAAAAGAAGGATTAAGTATGATTAGCAGCTCAGGAGCTCAACCTGATTTAAGATACTTGCAGCTAGATATATGATAGATAAACCAAGCAACCAGACTTTGGACTGGGTCTTTTAAAACTATAGGCCCTGGCACACATTACATTTAGGATGTGAATAAGATGCCATATTTAGGATGTGACTATCATGCCATAAATAGTAACTCAGCCAAACATTAAAGCCAACATGATTATGCCATACAATGCATAATGTCATTGTATGTGGAATATCTTTGTGGTACGCTTACTATATCTTTGTGGGGCATTTGTATCATGCTTTAAATTTGAATGCATGTCAGGGTGAACTCATGACGGAAGAGAAGTATTCTATTTGTTTATTTGATTTGGTGCTGCCCTCTCCAAAAAGGGCTCAGAGCAACTTACAATAGAAAGAAGATCAATTATAAAAACAGATAAAATAATAAGTTAATAAAGCAGTACCGAAAACGTAATTATTTTTGCTAAAAGCTTGCCCAACTTAAAAGGTTTTACACCAAAAGAAGAAGAAGATATCCAGGCCTGGGCTCTTATGGACATCAAGGGGGAAGGAGGTGATATGCTGAAGAGCAAGTATTGAGAATGATCTCTCATCTGTTTTTCTTGAATTGAACTTGATTCATAGATGGAATGTATAGGAGGTTGCTTTCAGATGACCTTAGTGATGGGGTCACATCCAGTGGAAACCCCAACATACCCTGAGATAGAGGGAGACTAGGACCAGAGGAACAGGAGCTAAACACCTTCTGCTGTGCCTGAAGATGTTCCTCTCTGTCCTTGGCATAGTTCCACCTGTGCAGCAGGCCCCCGATGGGTGCATTTGCTGCCCCTCTGTCTCCTCCCATTAATGCTTACAACCGTCTTCCAATTCCTGGCAGCTTCCTTGCACTGACAATCCATGGTAAACCACTAATTCCTTAGGGAAATTAATAGTTGGGGGAAGTTCCATCTGGCATACGTGGATGCAAATTGGGCAGAGAAGCAAGCGGAAAAAAATTCTACCCTAGCCCAATCCTGCTCCATGCCTTGTACCCAACCCAGCCTTGATTTACAATCCTCCCAAACCCCATTCACAACCTCCTAATCTAGCTGGATTTTAGGAAAACCTTCAATACAGTGGAACACAAGAAATTATTGGTTGGGATTAATATGTGAACTGTAAGTTAAATAAAGAGAAACAACAGTGGGTTGTGTCAAAATGGAGAGCTACTGAGCTGGGAGGAGGCTAATAGCGGCGTTTGTCAATCACTGGCCCTAGGAACAAATTCATTTACTATATTCCTGGTGAACTTGGCACAAAAAGTAGGAGTATGCTAATGAAATTTGCTGCTAACACAGAATTAGGAGCTGTTTCCTATATGGGGAGAATGGAAGTATTATTCATATGAAGAACACTTCAGTGGACTTTGAGTAGTAGACTAATAGAAAATTAATGGTAAAAAGTGCAAGGCTATGGCCTTGGGAATTAATAGCGAAAAATTCTGCTATGAGTTAGTGGTTCATCAGATGGAAGTAATAGAGGAAGAAGAAGATGTCCTGTGTGTTTGTTTTTTTTAAAGTAAATTGGAAGATAATTATGAGCTACTAATGTGATATGACCATGAAGTATCAAGTGTAACATTGCCAGTGATGACAAACATATTAGTGTCATTGGACAAGGTATTGGCAAGATGTCCTCTAAAACACTAAAATTCTGATCCCCTAAGGAAAAAAGATTTCAATTTGGGACAAGTGTGGGAAAGAGCTAATAGGTTGATCAAGAAAATGGGAAGCAAAGGGTCTTGGAAAAACAAATATTGAGAGGCTTTGTGATTGCTCTCTATAAATACATTATGATTGCTCTCTATAAATACATTTGAAGTAAATGCCAAGCAAGGTGAAGAGTTTGACAGGTCTGTAAAAGGAGTTTAAAACACAGCTTTTTGACCCAGGGATTGGAAACTGACTCTGATTTAAGAATGGGGATTACTTTGGTTTCTACAGATGTTGCCATAGTCTTTATCCCATAGGATTGAGCCCCTGCTGCTCCCAAGGGCTTCAGAGGCCTGCTCCTGCTGGACAGTGGCCCCAAGTGTCAAGCATTGAGTTGGGGTGTGGCAACCCCACACACACACACACACACACACACACACACACACACACACACACACACACACAGAGGAATCCCCTACAGAAGGAGGGGAGGAGAGGCAGGGTACGTCTGCAAGCGTGCCCCAGGAGTACCTCTACAGCCCTTGCAGGGGAATTCCTATGGCATGCAGTAAGTCCTCACATTTAAGATATTGCGAACTGTGACCACCCTTGGTCATGGCAACATTTTTGGGCACTTAAACCCTAACAATGGGCCAAATATCTGTTTTCTCACAGCTTGTACTACCATCAAAAAATTATGATGGTACAAGGGTGATGGCTAAAAAATGGTATTTAGAGGTTTGTTTTTGGGAATTGGGTTGTAGGTGAAGTAAATATGCATTGGAATAATAGTCCAGGGCAATGGCAAGGCTTAATTGTAGGGCTGTCAGTTAATCTTAATTAATGCATGTGATTAATGCATTAATTGTTGTTCATGTTAATTTTTTTTATGCATTAATCACACATGTGATTTTGGAGCCCACACCCGGGCACTGCTCAGCCTCCATCACCTCTGCCTCTGGGCCACCCTGTGGGCAGCGGTGACAGTGCAGAGGACTGTAGGGGAGCCTGGGCACAGGCTCCAGGCAGCTGCAGCTCTGGGGGAGCGGCGCAGACAAACACAACTGCAACATGCAGGCAGCCAGGAAAGCAGTCTAGTAGCATGTGGTGCAGTACCCAGCAGGAAAGTCTGTGAAGGGGAAGGGGTATTTGGGGAGGTGGGGGCAGATTAAGGCTCCCATGGTGAGGGAGGGAATGGGGCAGAGGCAGGGGAAGGGGCTGGGGTGAATGCAGCCCCGGGACCAGGGCAAGTCATGGGACAGCCATGTCTCTTCCATGTAGAGGAAGGCTGCTCCCACCACTGTCTGTACCCTCAGGGGGAGGCATGTGGGGCACATGCCCACTGGATTTGTATGCGGGGCATAGTCGAGCTGCCACTGCAGGCTGGGGCTCCGCACCCCACTGCTGTTGCCCTGGGAGCCGTGCACTGGGTGTGCCGTGTCCCATGCCTGCCCAGTGGTGGGAGACACAGCGTGGCATCACACAGCTCCCAGGGCAAAGGCAGCAGGACACAGAGACCAGCATGCAGCAGCAGCCCACCTCTGCCATGCACACGAATCCAGGGGGGCACATGCTCCTTATGCTTCTCCCAGGGGTACGCACAGCAGCAGGAGTGGCCTCCCCCACACCCCTGAATCAGCCACAGCTCCTTCCCATGATTCACCATGGCTCCATGGCCCCATTCACCCTGCCTCTGCCCCTGACTGCCCCATTCTCTCCCTTACCATGGGAGCTTCGATCTGCCCCCTGCCCTTTCCCTCTCCCATGCCCCTCCCCAGGCTCCAACCCCGCCCCCCTATACACCCACAGCCCCCCATACCTTCACAAATTTTCCGCACACACACACACACACACACACACACACACACACACACACACCCTCAACCATTCAAAGCACCTGCATAACTTTGAGTTTTTCTGTGCATAATTTTAAGTTTTTAGCTGTGTGATTAAAATCACAACTAATTGTGACTAATTTTTTTAATTGCACAACTAATCGCAATCAATTTTTAAATCATTTGACAGCCCTGGTTGATATCTAAAAGCCTGTTTGTGACAAAAGTTTCCTTCAAGGCACACTGTGTCTGGCACGGGCAAGCAGACACAGGCTGGGAAATTGAAGACATGTACCACACTGTTCCATAATGTGAACAGTGTACTATAACAGAGATAGGGGACTCTGCTGTGTTGGCCAGGTCACAGTATCCCAACTGCAGTGCCTTGGGATTTCTGGTTTTGTGGGAACAGACCAAATTAGGAGGACACCAAAAATAACCAAATTAGGATATGTGCATGTGATGGGTTTGTGAAGCTAAGGAAGGAAAAGGCAAAGAACCAAGGCAAAGAACTAGATTTGGAACTCCTGAGGCAGCTCTTAGAGACCATAAAGACTAGGGGAGCAGTAGTCATGGTGGACCTAAACTACCCTGACATCTGCTGGGAGATGTAGACAAATTCCCACCATTCACGCAGGTTCCTATGCTGTGTGCAGGACCTCCACCTGATGCAAGAGGTACTTGGTCCCACTAGGGGGAATGCCTTACTGGACCTGGTACTGGCAATGGGGGATGACATGGTAGGGGACCTACAGATCAGTGGTCACCTGAGGGACAGTGACCACCAAATAATAGAATTCACCATAAGGCGTAGAGTGGGAAAGGTAACTAGTAGGGTGGAAGTGCTAGACTTTAGGAAGGCTGACTTCAGTGAGCCCGGGCATTTAGTCAATGATGCACTGCAGGCGAGATGGGAGCCCAGGAAGGGTGGCTGTGCCTTAAGGAAGTGATGGAGGGAGATGATCCCGATGTGGGGGGAAAAAGGGGAAAGGGGCCAAGAGGCTCCCTTGGCTAACCAGAGAAATCCAGAGCAGCCTAAGGGCAAAAAGGGGGGCATATAAGCAGTGGAAACAGGGAGAAATTACTAAAGAGGAGTATACCTCCTCAGCTCACAGTTGTAGGGAGGCAGTTAGAAAGGCCAAAGCTACCATGGAGCTGAGGATGGCATCCCAAGTTAAGGATAACAAAAAATGTTTTTCAGATATATAGGGAGCAAAAGGAACGCCCAGGGCGGTATAGGATCACTATTGAATGGGCAAAAGCAATTGGTGACAGACAGGGGGGACAAGGCTGAACTCCTCAATGAGTTCTTTGCCTCTGCATTCCTAAATGAGGGGCAAGACAAGTCTCACAATGGGATCATAGAGAGACAACAGCAGGGTGCCAGACCACCAAGTGTTGACCCTAAGATGTTGCAGAGTCACTTGGGAGGACTGGACGCGTTTAAGTAGGCAGGCCCGGATGAGTGCCATCCAAGGGTACTGAAGGCACTGGCTGATGTCATTGCACAGCCACTGGCAAGAATATTTGAGCAGTCGTGGCGTATGGGCCAGGTCCTGGAGGACTGGAAAATGGCCAATGTGGTCCCTATGTTCAAGAAGGGAAGGAAGGAGGATCAAAGCAACTACAGGCCAGTCAGTCTCACCTCCATCCTTGGCAAAGTCTTTGAAAAGATTATTAAGGCTCATATATGTGAGAGCCCAGCAGGAAAAATTATGCTGAGGGGAAACCAGGACGGGTTCATACCAGGTAGATCATGCCTGACTAATCTAGTCTCTTTTTATGACCAGGTTACAAAACACCTGGACGCAGGAGTAGGGGTAGACATCGTTTACTTAGACTTCAGGAAGGCTTTTGATACGGTATCCCACCCCATACTGGTGAACAAATTAAGAGGCTGTGACTTGGATGATTACACAGTCCGGTGGCAAATTGGCTGGAGGGTTGTACCCAGAGAGTGGTGGTGGATGGGTCGGTCTCAACCTGGAAGGATGTGGGCAGTGGGGTCCCGCAGGGCTCAGTCCTTGGACTGATACTCTTCAATGTCTTCATCAGTGAATTGAACAAGGGAGTGAAGTGTACTCTGTCCAAGTTTGTGGATGATACAAAACTGTGGGGAGAAGTGGACATACCAGAGGGCAGGGAACAACTACTGGCAAACCTGGACAGGTTGGACAAATGGGCAGAAAACAATAGAATGCGATTTAACAAGGAGAAATGCAAAGTGCTGCACCTAGGAAGGAAAAATGTCCAGCATACCTACTGCCTAGGAAATGACCTGCTCAGCAGCATGCACATATCCTAGTGGACTCCAAGATGAACATGAGTCGTCAGTGTGACAAAGTCATCAGCAAAGCTAACTGCACTTTATCATGCATCAGCAGGTGCACGACAAATAGAGCTAAGGAGGTGATACTTCCCCTCTATCGGGCATTGATCAGACCACAGTTGGAATACTGTGTCCAGTTTTGAATGCAACACTTCAAGAGGGATGTGGATAACCTGGAAAGGGTCCAGAGAAAAGCCACTTGTATGGTTAAGGGCTTGCAGGCCAAGCCCTATGAGCAGAGACTAGGACACCTGGACCTCTTCAGCCTCCACAAGAGAAGGTTGAGAGGCGACCTTGTGGCTGCCTATAAATTCATCATTGGGGCGCAAAAGGGAATTGGTGAGGCTCTACTCACCAAGGCGCCCCTGGGGGTTACAAGAAATAATGGCCGTAAGCTAGCAGAGAGCAGATTTAGACTGGACATTAGGAAGAACTTCTTCACAGTTAGAGTGGCCAAAGTCTGGAACGGGCTCCCAAGGGAGGTGGTGCTCTTCCGTACCCTGGGGGTCTTCAAGAGGAGGTTAGATAGGCATCTGGCTGGGGTCATCTGAACCCAGCACTCTTTCCTGCCTATGCAGGGGTCGAACTCAATGATCTATTGAGGTCCCTTCTGACCCTAACATCTATGAATCAATGAATATGCTGACAGGGCAGAACATGGACAGTATGATGACCACAGGGAGAGCAATCGGTGATGCCCAAAGATGAAGAGTCATCAGAAAAAGAATACAAAAGGAGGGTTTTCAGAGCACCAAAGGGTGCCTGAGAGGGGAATCCCAGCCACCATGGACAGAGGGTGCACCACCAGCCCATCTCACCCACCCCACTGCAGGAAGGTGGGCCTCATCCTCTGACCTCCAGACTGCTGACATCTGACATTCAGGAGAGAACCTCAAAGTGAAGCTCATGTACTGGCCAGATGTACCTTAACACTGTGAACCCTGGAACTGGTAGCTGTAGAATTGTTTGCATTATTCTTATCTGCTATCGCTGTGTATCAATAAAATTTGCCTATTATCAAATGGAGAGGTCATGGTCAGTTTGAGGGCTTGGGTCCACCCAGAACAAGGTATCCGAGTCATATATCCAGTGCCAACAAAGGGTAGTGACTATTTGTACCCAGAGATGATAGATTTGGTGACACAGGCAAGACTTGTTCAGTCCTATGTTTCTGTCACCCTAAAATCCATAATATTTATAGGTCAAGACAAGTTTTTATGTAGCCTAGTTTGAGAGATGATCACAGCATTCAAGCAGCTAAACTGTAGTATGTCTATGCAATGTAGACCTCAGCCTGTAGAGATACTCCTTGATAGCTTGCCCAGAGCTATCATCTCAAGAGCCAGAAGTATTGAAGATGTGTTAGGACAGCCCCTGGTTCTCAGCAGAACTAATTAGCCAGTCACAGCATCACCATCAATAGCCTCTGGTTCCAGGGCATGCTTGGGGGCTGCCTTGTGCCAATTGGCACAAGACACCTTATGTGTCCTAAAGATTACCTGGAATGATTAATATCCCTTATAAATTTTTAGAAGAACTCAAGTACTCTAGTGAAAGGAGTCAGTACAAAACCATCTGATCTCAATGTCTCATATCTTAGGTTTTGGTTCCTTTTGCCCTAGTGGTTGGGCTCCCAAAATGAAATTAGAGGCACAGGGGAATTAATTTTGGCCTTCATGATCTTTCTTGTAATTCTTTGCAAGTATCTTTCTAACATATTGTAAATATTTCAAAGGGGAAAAACATGAAAAAAAACACAAACCGACTTGAGCAGTCCAACACTTGAGTTATCCAATAAAAACAAAACAATCAGAAAGTTCACTGATATAAAAAATGTGTCAAAGAAACAGGTTTCAGTTTTGAGTTTCCAAATGTTAATTTTAATGACTCAACCAATGTTCCTTTATAATTTGAAAAGGCACTAGGCAAATTTTCCAAATAAATGGTATGTATGGAATTGCCAATCATGACTCATAGATTTAATGGTGGTGTGTGCATACAATGGTGATGATCAGTAAGAGAAGGATATATTGATTATCAGTTGCCTTACCTATGGTGTTTGGTACTTTGTTACATAGGCGTGCATAACTTCTTGTTCCAAGAATGTTTCAACATTTTATCAGTTGAGGTCCAATAGGTTGGAACCCTGTGCTACAGCAGTGTTTCTTCTGTTTCTGTTGCAGCTCATTTAGTATTTGTGTAAGCTCATCAGAATTGCAAGAGCATTATAGATTTTATGTGCCACTGTTACAATGTTTTAGTATTTAAGCTGCCACACAGGAAATCCATTCATTTCAGTGGCTTGGCTCACACAACACAACCTAACTAAAAGAGTATCCTCTGGATAACTAGGTTTATATATGCAGGCCCATAATTCAGTCTTTATTATGACTATGATTTGTGTACAGCATATTTATTCTGAATTTAACCTAAGAGATATATAACAATGAACCTTAAACAGGAACTCGTGGGGTGAGATGTCTTGTGGTGGTTTGGGATGGGTGATGACTTATCACAGACATTTCAAGCAAATGTAAATCTTAGGTTTTGTGTTTTGGAACTTCTGCATTCCTCTTCTCTGTCCCTATTCCCAAACTCAGTCCTATTTTTCTTTTTTAGTCTATTGGCTGGTTAGTAATCATAAGAGATGTTAGATTACTGGGCCTTCTGGGATACGTTTTGGTCAGGAGCTGCAGAAGCATAGTCTATATTCTCTTGTTGCAGATGATGAGTTTTGTGGCCTGTGGTAGAGAAGTACCTGGCTGCAGTAATGACAGTAAAAGACAAATGAAGCTTGACTGGCTAAAGGATGTGTTTCAGGCTTAATTCTGGATTTTCATGCTTTAAACCAATTAGGTGGGTTAGAGTGTGGGTGGAGTTGGAGTAGATGTTCCTATAGATCCTGTTAGACATAACATCTATTGCGTTGATGGCTGATGTTGCAGGGGAATGGATTCAATGAGCCATCTGGTTCCTTAAAGTCCTATGTTTCTGTGGGTCACCAAATGGGCTACCATAAAGAAATTGGAACCAGCTGCCATCTTAGCTTTTGTTTTTTAAATGGAAAGGTGTTTTTGTGGTTAAACAATGATCCTGGGATGAGTTCACAGCTCTCTCACATTTCCTGTGTGACTTTGGTCTCTGTACCTCCGTTTCTCAATCGTAAAATGGCAAATGAGAAACCTTTTCTCTTTTATAGAGATCGCAATAACTGAGTTAGTCTGTTTTAAGTGTGTGGGTAGAAACTGATTTTTATGACTACATATGGCTGATTGTGAATATATATAATATATAAAACAGTTTTATATGTTTCCAGCAAAGTTGACATTTGGGGGAGGGTGTTATGGGAAACTGCTGGCAGCTTACAGTCATGTCTGACTGAACTGCTAGCAGGTGTATCCGTGATAATACCATGAGAGAAATGAGTGAGGTCTTATTAGCTAAATGCTTAGGCAAATGACTGAACACTGCTTCTACTGGAAGGATGACCAGATGAGAGAAGGGTCTGTTCTTGGACAAGGCAATAGTATATATGTCATCAGGCTGTTCTTTTCATGATACTTGAAAGGAATTAGCGCAAATGTATTTTAAAAAGAAAAAATAGAAAAGAAATCCTTAAAGGTCTCTTTCTCTGGTAGATTTTTTTCCCCCTTTTGCACCCTCCTACGGGAAGGCTGCTACAGTGATGCTGTTCCAGCTTGTTCAGCTGCTGTCATATGATGATGTTCAAATTGGAATTTTCTTTTTTTGCAGCCAATTAGAAGATTGCCTATTATCAGAGCAAAAACTGTTGCTTCTTAGCTGTAACCTGAAAACCCTCATCTTCATCTATGGGAAATCTATTAAAATGTGGTGTTCTGCAAAGCCCACATCTTGTACCTCCCTGCAGTCCCCCTTCTTCCCTTCCTTTCCCAGCTGGAATATGCTCTCTCTACTCATCTGTCCAAGTGTCATTTCTCTCCTTCCTGCAGATTTTCCTTAAACTGTTATTCCTCTATTCTTCTTCCCACTCTTAAACTCTTGGTACATTATTTTCTCCTCTTACTTAGATTAGATTATAAACTCTTCCGGCAGAGAGTGTGCCTTTCTCTATATTTGTAAAGTGCCGTGATAACTTTGAGCAATGCATTAAATATGTAAAGTGTAAAATGCTGGCTATGGGAAGAAGATTGTTAATAACATATCTTTTGTATGCAGTGCTTCTGGGTATGGGACCCAGAAAAGCTTAATTGCTTTATTATTACTTTGCACTTAGAAGGCACTTTTCATCTTTCAAACACTTTACAAGCATTCCTGAATTTAATTTCTCAAATAACTTGTTTAAACAAGTGTTGTTTTTTTTTTTATCCTAAGATGAAGGCATGGTCCTACCTAAGCTTACCTATCTTTTCTAAGGCCGCACAGGGCGTATCTACACGTAAAATTAATTTGACCCAATAAACCCTGATGCAATTTGCACCAGAGTTTATTGCTCCCAGGTGCAGCATTTACACATGTCAGGCTAGCTGTCAGGGGCTCTGGGGGTCAGCCTGACAGCCCAGGGCTGCTCTGAACCAGCTAAACACGCTGCAGACGGGCTTGCCTAGGCATGAGGGAACTACAGTGCAGGGTCAGCCAGCAGGCAGCTCCATTGTCACCCTTGTGCCCCAGACAGCCCCGGTTAGCACCTACGTGTGTGCTGCAGCAGAATAAATAACTCTTACATAGGATAGTACTTGTGTTGGGCAATGCTATCCTATAACGGAGTTAATTAGTTTACTCCAACCTAATAGCACTGCATGTGTAGATGCTGATGCTTTACTGTGAATCTAACTAGTCAGCTCCGCAGTAAATGTCTTATGTAGATATGCCCACAGTGAGGCAGTGGTTGAAATATTTAGGCCCTGCTTTGTCTTTACAATGTAGATGATGAGGATTGAGTCCTTTATTTGTATGAAGCCCAACACTGGTGGTTGAAGTAAAATACTTTGACAGTTTACACCAGGGGCGGGCAAAATGCAGCCCACGGGCCAGATGTGACCCACCAGGCCATTCTATCCGGCCCATGGGGACCCTAAAAAATTTAGAAAATTAATATTTATCTGCCCCTAGTTGCCTGTCATGCGGCCTTCGATGGCTTGCCAAAACTCAGTAAGCGGCTCTCCACCCAAAATAACTGCCCACCCCTGTTCTATATCATCTCGCTGCCCAAAAGGAAGCTTGAATTTTTCTAGTGTGTATATGCACCATCTTTGGTTTGGCATGAGAATTTGTTGCATTTACTGTTGCTAGTTTAAGTATCCATTCCTCAGAGACACTTCCCAGAGTACCATATGTCAGGCAAAAAGGTTGTCTCAATTGCATTAGCCCAATTGATTTAGTATGAGCGTGATTGAAAAGCCCCACTGGGAGGCGGGCAAGCAAAGCTTCAGATATATTAGCCTGCATTATACTGGGGCTTTTCAGTGGTGTTTAACTACCTCAACTGTGCTAACATGTTTGTTGCACATTAAGACAGAATCCCATAGAGTAAATTGCAGTGAAAATTCCGTACACAGTCAGCACTTAAATTAGATTTCCTCTTCTGCAAAAAATTAGGAGATAGGAAATGGGGGCAAGAGGTAATAATGGCTTTTGAATCGTATGGTACCACAGGTCCAATGCTGTGTGGCATCTTAATTACCTATGTGAAGAGTATACCCACTTCACACGCTCTCCCTGCCTTCCTGTGGCTGGGCAACACTGCCAGTAACCCTGCTGTCATTACTTATCCACTACAGTAGGGGTGTCAAACATGCAACATGTGGGCCAGATATAGCCCATAAAGATGTTTATCTGGACTACCAGGTTACCTCCAGGCCACCAAAGTTAGAGGGCATGGCTGAGAGGGAGTTGTCTACCCCAGAATCTAGGGTTTGTGGGTGCTGGTGGACATGGCATTGCCTGTTGCCAGTGCTGTAGCCCCAGCTCCTCAGGCACTGCTGCCATGTGCTCTGGGGTAGACCCAGAGCTGGAGCTGTTGCCACCATGTGTTCTGTGATAGAGCCAGAGCTGCTGCTGCACCACAAAACACATGCAACAGGAGATGGAGCTACCACCACTGCCACCTGCATCAGCCTAGAGATGGAGTTGCTGCCACTGAAGTCACATTGTACCCTAGGCTGGATCTGGCCCAGGGCAAGAAATAAGTTTAATAACATGTTCCCTTTAAGAGTAGGCCTTGAAGTGTGTAGTGGGTTGAATTACTGCAATTTGCCATAGACTTGAGTGTATTCAATGCAGTGGCTCCTTTCTAGTTCCAGACTGTTTCGGTCAGCCATACAAAAGTTATCTGAAGTAGTTCAACGTCACTCTAATGCAGCTAAAGGAATTCACACATTTAAGAGGTTATACTCTTGCTAATACTTCTCTTTCTAATTTATTTGGGCTCTCCCTCTTTGCTGCAGGACAGCACTATATCTAAAATAATACAGTGGCGCATAGTGAGTTGGCGGTAAGTAATCTGTAACCTATGTACCTTATGTCCCTCTATAAAACATAGTTTTTACTTTTCAGTGAGTAAAATTTAATTTACATTAGTACTATTGTATTCTGTTTTATATCATTATATTTCTTGTACTCATTACAGTGGTATTTGAGCTTCTTCCACAATGTCACTGTACATCTGTCGTGTAGGGGTGGTTGTTTCATCCTTTCCAGACAGGGTTTTGCTTTGTTTTTGGCAAGCTTATTTTTTTCATCTAAATGTTGCTGTGTATTTACATTCAAGTAGTCAAGGCCAAAGGAATGGATGTTGCTCTTAGAGCAGAAGACAGCAAGTTTTATAGTGGTCTTTGAGTCCTGTTCCGTACATTCCACAGTCTCAGACTGGCTCTTGACAAAGCTCCATCTCCCACATAGGCAAACTTTATTTGTAGCATAGAAAGTTCCACTGTGATAGAAGACCATATATTATTAACCACAGTCTTATTCCTGGAGTTTAAGACAGTCTTTTAGCTACCTGAACCCAGACCGTAGAATACTTTGGAATGTAAGTTTGAGAACTTGATTCAGCATTCTGTGACAAGCTAGAGCAAAGATCAGAGGACAGATTTCATGTGCTTGCAGTAGCTTGTGTGGCTGAGAAAGAAACATGCTACAGCATCCTGTACTAATGGGCATTTCTATTTCCAAAGGACCGAAAGTGTCGTGCCCAGATATACCACATTTCTGTAGTTCATCAAGAAGTAACAATAAAGTGAGTACTTGAGGCCAGATTATCATCCACCAAAGACAGTAAGAAGCATTACTTGAGAATGCTCTTGTATGAAGACCTTGGTGTTATCAAAGATTTCAGGGCCAAATTGTCCAGCAATGGCTATGTACCTTCCACAAAAGGTGACCTTCACTATGGCTGTAAACCAGAGGCGGGCAATTATTTTGGGCAGAGGGCCGCTTACTGAGTTTTGGCAAGCCATCGAGGGCTGCATGACAGGCAGCCCAGGACAGATAAACATTAATTTTCTGAAGTTTTTTAGGGGCCCTGCAGGCCGAATAGAATGGCCTGGTGGGCCGCATTCGGCCCACGGGCCACGTTTTGCCCACCCCTGCTGTAAACTGTCAAAGTACTTTACTTCAACCACCAGTGTCACAGACGCATTCATGGGGTCTCCCCAAAAGCTTTGAGTTTTTTCCTGCTGCTTGTCTCAGGGAAGAGACCAAGGTTTGCCTTGGGATAATTTCTTATCCCCACAAACCTCAGCTCCCTACCCTTATACCAAACCCCATAGCTACAGCAGGTGAATCTGTGCCAGCTCTAGGTGAATTCTCTTTGTGTTGTGAAATAAAATTTTAGGCCCCCCTCCTTTCCATAAAATGGATTGGCCTGGAATATCATTTGCCCAGAGATCACTCTTTATCATAGGCAGTCAGTAAGGAGACTAAACAAAAAAAGGCTTTATGATATAGGAGAAAGAAATGATACAAGAAAAACTGGCCATAAATTTGAAGACAAAACAAAAAGACATGTAAAGTTTCTTATCCTAACATCTCACTGTCATCTAGTCCTTCAGTTATGTGCCAATATTTTCAGAAATCAGCCTTCCCACTAATCCTGACAGCCCTGACTGCTGGGGGACCTGGACTCCTCCAAAGTTTGAGAAAATCCAAAGACCCCTACTAACATACAGCTATCCTTTAAAATATCCACAAGCCAGCATAATTGCTCATGAGTCACAAAATCTTTCAGAACTTTTTCCTGCCCAGGACAGCTATGTTTCATCTTTGTGTTGTTAGCACTTGAGGTCATATTGTCTGCTCACTTCATCTGGTAGTTCATGTAGATGCTGGTATTTGAGAGGTTACTATGATTACTTTAATATACCTGATAACAGTGCTGCTGATGTAGTGTCTCGTAGCCCACAGTGCAAATTTTTGTGAAAAAATAGGTATGTTTTAAAGATTTCTCAGCTCGTTATCAGAAGCCATAGCCCTCCTGTCTCATGCCCTGAGGCACCTGCATGTGCTGAGTGTGCAATTTTGAAAGATTTACCTATAGATACAAGCATTAATCCTACATTTTATTTCATATAAACAAAAATATGCTCCCTCTTGAATGTTGCTTTAAGGTTTTTTATACAAAATTCACAACCTACAAAATACATTGGGTATGAAATTATCACTATTTTATGTTGTTGGGGTTTTTTTCAACAAGAGAAGCTACAAGAAAAAGCCATATTTATTATATGGCAGAGAACATGATTAAATTTAATACCAAGATCCACATTTTAATCTCCTCTCCTAGAGTTTCCTATGCCATTGTTAAAGAAATTGGCACAGGTGAAATATATATTTAAGTATTTTAGTGATTATAATAATTGCCTTCTTCAGTCAGGTTTTAGAAAACAAGTTGCAGAGCTGCAGTAGTCATCTGGGATTATTCATTGCCAAGGCTTTGATATAGATGCAAAGAATCAATATCACCAAATTACTTATACCTGCAGAAGTGTTAAAGCAATAATATCAAATTAAAACTACTAGGAAGACTCTCTGCCAATTTTATTGGCAGTATTAATATTCAAACGATAGCACTGCATCTTTGTTGTGTTCAAGCCTGTAAAAGTAAATACACAGTTATCACTGGGTTCGGTGGAAATAACTGTCTTCATCCATGTGAATAATGTTTTAAGCCTGATTTTTTTTTTTTTTGCTGTCCTCTCCCTGCTAAGTTATTTATAGACCAGGCAAAGTGTGTGCATACAGTTCTGACTGGGTACTATTGTACACTAGCTCTGAATTCATTTTGCATCAGAGTAAATGACGGCACAAAGTGCAAGGCAGCAGAGAATGTCATGAAATCCTGGTCTCTTGAAGTCAGTCGCTAATTACCTTTTTATGTGCAATACAAGTCTACAAAGTTGCTCTGATTGGTTTAGTAATAATAGAGGTGAGATACCTCTTGGTTGTTTCTATAGTGTTTAAACACCATACCCTCCACACACATTTTGCAGAAGCAAATTACCTTTATATCCCCTGTCAATGTCTATATTATTGTAACAGAAATCTTTTAGGTTCAGCAGCTCTTTACTGTCATATCTGTGGCTTTTAAACAAACCCATTGTACACATTCAATTATAGATTGTGTTTGAGACCATTTAAAAAATATATGCCTTGTATATATTTGTTCTTGCTCCAAAAGTTAAATAACATCATTGCATATAATGATGCCAGCAGATGGTGCACTACATAAGCCATTTATCACTTTTTATAGTAAAGTGTGCATATGTTTGATTAATATGCTGTTGATTTATTGTAGCTCTGCATTTTTTTTCCTGAAAACATTAGGAGACATTTTCTAATCAGTTCTGACTAACTCTGTTTAAAGAAATAACTCCAGTTAAAATGTATTCTATGGATTCTAATTATATGTACCGTATTTTCACGCATAGAACCTGCCCACAGGTATAAGCTACACCCACGTATAACCCTTGGAAAATTGTATTTTCATAAATTAGTCTGTATATACACTGCACCCGTGTATTCCCCACAGCGGCGTATACACGGAGAGGTGGCGCAGCCCGGCCTGCCCTGGCCCCCACAGCGGTGGTGCAGCCTGGCCCACCCTGGCCCCGGCAGCAGCAGCACAGCCCGGCCTGCCCGGGCCCAGCGGGGAGGTGGTACAGCCGGCCCCTGCGGCAACGGCAGCCTGGCCTGCCCAGGCCCAGTATTTGTTTTCTGTAATGCAGGAGTTACTGTGTTGATTTGTTTAGTAGTAGGAGCTTCTTAGGAAGTGTACTACTTTATTCCATTTTATAAAAGATATTTAGGAACACCGGAGTTACCCTATCACATGCCAGTAGTCCAGCTAGACTAATGTCTTGTCTCAGATAGCAGTCAATACCAGATGCTAGGAAGATGGAAAAAGTTTATAGTGGATTTTTTCATGTGCCTTCAGTCATGTCCTCCAAAGAACACAAATACTATAGATGATAGCTCAGCCTTAAATGTTCAGTTTAATACTTTGCTCCTTCCATCACTGAAGGGAGACCACCCTACTAGTCAGCACCTTTATAGGGATGAGTTGTCAGTAGATAAATTACAGATACTTGTTCCTGTAAAATGAAAAAGCTCTTCTGTCCAGGCAGTCAGGCTTAGGGGCACAGCATTTGGTTAGTAATTTGAATATTTGTACTATGATTGTTCCATTCTTTTAAAAAATGTATTTATTTTTAGTAAGTGCATTTTCCCTCATTTAAATAGTGAAAAGCTTGGGAGGTTTGTTTTCATATTGTAGAGGGAGAGGCCTGTTAAATTGGAATGCATCTGCCCTTTCTTTTTTCTTCCAGATTACAATAACTTTGCTCAAACTTTGCTGTGTTTAAGAGTAGTTTAAGATTGAGATTCCCAGTTACCTGGAGTATATAAAGGTCAAACTTTTTTTCCTGTGTGTTTGAGTTTGCTTTTGGAAGGCAGTTAAGAGATCTGTATGGATGCTGCTGTAAACTGCAGTCAGATATTTTCTTTTCATAATTTTTAAAGGTGTTTGGTGGCTATTCTGAATAAAAAGTAAACATTATTTTCAGCTGATTTATTTTTATAACTTGGTCTCATTTTTTCCATTTTGCTGTATTTAATTTTTGGTTCATTTTTGGGGGGGGGGGGAGGATGAGGGGTCATGGATTGAAGCACTGCACATAGGAAACTTAATATTTCAAATAATTATTTGGAGATTTGGTAGTGAAGTTGTTGCTACTCACACTAATAGAAGTCTAATGTTCCTGTAACTTCATTTATTTTAGTAATACCATTGCTTTTTGTTATTTCTAATACTTTATAAATGTTAAACAAGAATAATGCAATAAACACAGGTAGCACACGGAATTAGACGTAGTCATATATAAACAGGTAAGAGAGGTCTAGGTTGGTTTATTGTTGGTCAGTCCTGAATTTAATGTCCAGGTTATTGTCAAATTCTGAAAAGTGAGTCGTGTTGAGCTCTTGCCAGCCACTGTCAAACCACCCTGTCTTAAGTTTAGTGGTGTGGTACTTCTGAAAAGAAAACATAATAAATGTTCATGTGATTCAACTTTAGTAGGTCTTGGTGGGTCAAATATAGTTGTATCATTTTTATACTACCCATAATTAACCTGTGGAACTCATTATTGCAAGGTATGGGTGATAAAAAATGTGGCTAAAAAGAGGATTGGGCATGGATGCCATCAAACTCCTATATGTCCTAGATTGGAAATAATACATTTCACGGCATTGGCTCATTTTAATTGACAGAGTTTTGAAAGACATTTTCCCAAGGAGGCTGTCTCATAATACTTACTAAAGGTTTCTGTGCATTTTTTTTCTGAAGCATCTGGCCATAATGCTGGCCATTGTCGAGAGACAGAATAGTAGTCTACAGGGACCATTTGTTTTCTTGTATGCTGGAAGCAGTTGAGCCACATTCAGTCAGTTGCTTTTAATGACCTCAGTATTTCAGCCCTTGAAGCTACTGGTTCATAATTACTCATTGATAAAATGTTAAATTCACAAAGCTAAAATTGTTTCTTCAAGTTCATCTTGTCCACTTAAAAAAATTTCCAGTATGGTACAAAACAATTTTTAAGTTCAGACTTCAGTGGTATAACTCTTTGCTTATCATAATGGTGGAAATTGGACTAGAAATTGGACAAAATTGAACAAAAGAGTGGGGGGCTGGACTAGATGACCTCCTGAGGTCTCTTCCAACCCTAATTTTCTATGATTCTGTATAATAGCAGTTCTGTTGTTCTTGAACCACAGTTTGTGTTGTTTTGAAGGCAAAATCAAAAATATCTTGTGTGTCAGAACTAGCTGTCAGAAGAAGCAATATTTTATAGTGTTAAAATAAATTTATCAAAATTGTCATGTTATGACACGTGTCTACTTCGTATTCTGAGTAGGTGACATCTCCTGTAAGTACTGTTTTTAGTAAATTTTTGTCTCTTTGCTATCCAGCAGTGTGAGCTTAAGGTTACTATCCTGAACTGGAAACTGGTTGGCTATCTGCACTGCTATATTTGGTTTTTTTAGGACGTGCTACTTGTATCCAAGCAGACTCTACTAGGACTTGCATGTAGATGTGGTATAAAAATGTACATGCAGAGGGGAGTCTGTCGTGTCTCCCCCCCCCCCCCCCCCCCCCCCCCCGGCCCCCGTATCAAGATTCCTTGTCTCCATCTTCCAGAGAATATCATTTTAAAAAATCAGTTCTAAGGATACACTTGTGTCTATCATCAGCTTGCTTTTTTATTCTAAATGTCCATTAGCAAGGGAAAACATTTTGGTAGTTGATATTAGTTAACATTTAGTTGTTGTTTTTCCAAAAAAAAGTAAGGCCTAGGTCCAAAAAGTTTGTGTTGCTATAACTAAGTTTTCCAAACCTGGAGCTGGGTGCCTAAATCACAGACCTCAAGTCCCCAAATGGTACAAGAGAAGAAGAAGGTGAACATGTAATGGATGCCAGACTGCGAAAATGATTCAAAGAGGAGCTATTCTGAACCCTGACTCTTTCCTGAATTCAAGTGCCTAACTGCAGCTTGGGTAGGCATCCTGATGAGGATTCACAGGTTGAAACCACCTCCTGATGTAAGCACCTACTTCATCCCTAGCAAACAAATATCTCATTACTTTCTTTTAAAACACACCAGGAGAAGAAAAGTGGTGCCCACCTTTTCCACTGGGGTGGCCAACCTGTAGCAAACATACCACAAGTAGCAAGGCAGCTGCTGTATGTGGCACACAAGCCCTGGGTACTCAGTCAAGAGAGGCACCAGAACGGAGGTAGGGGAGCTTGAGCCTCCCTGTTCTGCTCTGTGTAACTGGAGACTCAAGCTCCTCTGCCTCCATTCTGGTACCCCAGGGTGCAAACTCTATCAAATATACCTCTGGAAGGTGGGGACCAGAGTGGCACTGAGGGAGGGGTTGGAAATTAACTTTAGCATGCCTGTCCAAAAGGTTGACCACCACTGTTTTACATAAGTGTCATAGTGGTTCAGAAACCAAAAGACCTCTGTTCTAGGCTTTTCTCAGCCTGAGGGTATTCAACCCACCTTCCAGAAAAGTAACTTACCCACCTGGCTATATGGTAGACTAGAACAATCTGCCCTTTCTCTCATTCTGTTGAGTTGCCAAAAATGCTAAATACAATAAATCAGAGAGAAAGCAAGAGGAAGCCAAGAATCTTTAGCCCAGTCTTGAAGGCACCTGAGGGACTGCTTTTATACATTTTGTATCGAGTAGTCACTGTGTGAAATAATACTGAGAGCAGGGACTGGAACCCAGATCACTCTGTCTTAGGGGAGTGCCTTCGTTACTGGGTTACCCAGTTCTGCCCCTCTACTCATGCCTTCTTTCACACTAGTTCTAGCCAGGATCCTCTGCTGCTGCCCTGCAATATAAATGTATAAATATGATTTGAAGTTAGGTTTTTCCCTTAAGAAAAAAAATAAGCCAACAAAATTAAATGAAAACAATGTTCCATTGAAACAGATTCCACAATAGGTAACTTTTCCTTTATGTTGGAAATGCTTTTGGATTGTAGTAGCCTTACCACAGCTGCTTCCATTACCTTGGACTCCTGAGGGGGTAATAAAGAAAAGGCAGAATGCTGGGAAGCAAATAGGAAATAAAATAAAAGTGCCTTTGAATGTCAGATTTCTTTGCAAGGATCCCGGATCTAAAAGTAAATGAAATGCTTATAAATATTCTAGTGGGCATATTAAAGAAATGAAATAATATAAATATTTGCTGATATTCTATAAGAAAATAATTAGCAAACCTAAGAAAGTCCATTCAAATTCTATAATTTTCCATGCTTCTCCCTTTCCATTTTAAAATTGGCAGTATAGGATTTTTCTATATTTGATCTAAAAAGTCTCTCTCTCTCTCTCCTTTTTTTTTTCCTTGTAGGTTAACAATGAAAATGTAGTGAAAGTTGGTCACAGGCAGGTGGTGAACATGATTCGACAAGGGGGCAATCATCTAGTTCTTAAGGTTGTTACAGTAACCAGGAGTCTTGATCCAGATGACACTGCCAGGAAGAAAGGTATATCTTTTTTCTTTGCTAACTGAAAATTTTCTGGTGTTGCTGGAAGGTGAATAGAATTTAGGCTGGAGACTATTTTGCATTTATTTCAGTTACTTCCACATTATATATGCCTCCTTTTAATTGGGAAGCAGCATTTCACTATCTAATTTTACTGTCTAATTTAAGAGTACTTGACATTTGCTGATGAAGAAGACAGGCTTCATTTTTTTTTAGGTAAAATTGTGAAGAAAAAAGGTTACTGCATCCTTGTTGTGTTCACTGTTAAAGTTTATCTTCACAGGTCTTTCTCCAATGTGCTTCTGTGAATTTATAGCCAGACCTTTTAACAAGAGCATCCTAAAAGTATTTGCAGGGTTTACAATGATGTATGCAGTGGGTAGAATTTTCAAATACACTTGGGTTTGGCTGTGGGACTGTTTCTGTTGCAGTCACCTGAGCATTTTACTATTGGGTCCATTTGTAAAACCTCATCCCAATCATCTTTACATGCAAGAAAATTAAGCAAAGCATTTAGAATAAAATTCCACTAAGAAAAGAATACAATTAGAGGTGCATAGTGTTTAAAACTAGCCTGAAGCTGGAAGGTTGGGTTCTTCCTGGGCTTGTAGAGCGGAAAGGGTGCTGCACTCCCCTGTCATACTGCCTGTGGAGATGTGCATGCTTCAGTAAGAGAACAGACATTTTAGGATAACTTGGTGCAGCTTTAAAAACAACAGTTTGTTAAAATTGCTTTCAGAATGCAGTTTCTTGGTGCCAAGTGAGAGGCGTTTTCATTTAAAAGTACAGGTATTTGTGTTAACTGTCTTTAGCTTTAAATGGACATTAATGTGGGACACCCCATGTACTGAGATTAGACTACACCCTTAAGAGTTGTAACATTTATTTTTATTTTTCCAAAGAAGGGGAGTAGAGCTGCTCTCATTTACTTCGTAATTGCACTTGCTCAAGGGTAACCAAAGTTTGCTCACCTGAGAGTGGCATTAGGACCTTGTCAGGCAGGTGTTATTGGCTGCTCATAATTTCGATTAAACAGAGACAATTGCTACCTTCCATACAAGGGTGTCATGTTTCAGAGGTCCAGGGAACAAAGTGAGTGATTCAGGGAGGAACTTGTCCCACTGGCTTTCCTGTCCCCCAGATGCACTGTATGGTGCTGTACTGCGTTGCCCAATTCCTGTGGCTGGACAGTGGCAGTGCAGGGTTTCCCCCACTGCTACAAGGGCTCCTGGGGAGTGTATCTCAGGGAAGGGACAATCATTCTGCTTTCTCCATTCTTCCCCCACCCCCTAGATATGCTGCTTAATACAGCACTGTGCTGTATAGCTCCTGGTGGCAGGGGTAGTGCAGGGCTTTCCAGCACCTGGGGTAACTGCTTCTCTCCAAAACCCCACTTTCCCCTCCTCCCCCAGTTACATTACTGTCATGTTCACTAAGATCTCCATTTGTAGCAGTCAGTATTTCGAGTTCCTGGCTGTGACCTTCCAGCTCTCAACAAGATGGTGGTACTGCACTCCAGCAGCTGACATCTGTCTGAAGTGCTCCTACCTATTAAACAATAGGGACCACCCAATCTTCATGGTAGAATTTGGCATGACTCTCCCCTGCACTGTAATAGTCTTGGAGTTAGGAATATGTACAAAAATGTCACTCATATTACATGATTTACTATTAAAAAATCTGTCTCTTCAAGCACCACTGCTATTTACCTTGCTTCTTAATAATCTAATAATAAATTATCAATAAATAGTAATACTACTAATCATAATATTGTTTCAAATTTAGAGTAGCTGAAATGGAGAAAAAAATACTTTATTTATCTTCATACCATTATTTTTGGCAGAATTGCTTTCTCTTAGTATTGGCATGTTCCAAATCCTCATAGCATTTCTATCTGCTGCCAGAGATTGTATTCTCTTCCCATAACTAAGTAAAATTGTACATATAACACAGTTGGCTCAGAATGTTAATATTTTCCAAAGGAAGAATGAGTTCTTTCCTCAAAAAAGAAAAATATCATTAGACCTCTGTTTAAGGAACCTTCATCATGTTTCTCTGTAATTTCCCTGTTGTGCGCAAGATTATTGGAAAGGTGATATCAAGGGAATTTAAGAATCACCAATAGATTATGGATTTCTTTGATTCCTCTAAAGTATGGCTCCAGTTTGAGAATGTTACATGGTAATTTAGGGCACTTCCTGCAGCTCTTAAGCCCTCAGTTGCCTGCACATTACACCTAAAACTGGTGTTAAGCATTTTAGCCAGCTCAAAACTTTATGCCACTCCAGGGTGGGATTATCTCTGATCCATGCCGCCCAGCTTGTGTTACACTAAGGTGTAGCCACTCTAAGATATACATTAAACATGTAAACACCCTACTCGCCCTCCTACCCCTGCTGGCCTGGATCGAGCCTACTGCCCACCCCCCACCATCCCCAGCAGCCTAGCTCCCCACTCAATCCCTGCCCCATCCTCCTCCCTCACTTACTTGCAGCTGCCCATATTGTCTGTCCCTGGGGAGTAGGCAGGGAAGGATTAACCTGCCTGCCCAGCCATGGCCCCTGTTCTCTGGGCCTGAAGAGCAGCAGCAGGACAGCAGCAGCGGCTGGACAGGCAGGCTAAATCTTCCCTGCTTGCTCCCCTGGGTCAGTGCAGGCAACCACAAATAAAGAAGGCCTGGGGGGCAGGGGGAGGCAGGGAGGAACCCCAGGGTGGTGGGGGGCCTCAGGGGGCAAGGTGCAGGGTACAGGAGGGAGGCCTGGGATGGGAAGGGGGATTCTTACTTTTGTCCTCCAGGCCCGTGCTGGCATTCAGCATGACTGCTCCAAACCCGAGCTATCACTAACGCTGATCAACATTTGTGCCGCTCACAGTATAAAGTATAAAAGACCCAGAGCCTAGATGGAACTTTTGGGCTACGAAACTCTTCCTGGTGATGGACAAAAGGTCAGATGTTTATACAGGGTAACCATATGGCTTCTTTTTTGAACTCCGCAGAGCTGTTGTCCTCATGCTTGTTAAAAACATTCCTATGGTTACAGGGAGAAGTAGTAAGGCAGTCCACTCTGCTGTTTCCTTAACTTACATACACAGTATTGAACCTGAGCACAGCTATATCTTTGCTTTCTGTGGGCTCATCTACACATGAAATTAATGCATAGAAAATGCAGGCACGTTGATCTGCACCCCAGCACGCATCTGAACATGCACCCATCAAGAGCAAATTTGCTCCCGACTGGAGCGGTTCAGTCCAGTGCTGCACCTGTCTTGCTCTGCCTCCCTGCAGCAGCTAGAGGGAGCTCCAGGCTCACCCAGGCGCCAGCCTTGGGCTGGCAAGCAGCACAGGGGCTGGTCCCAATCTCTGCAGGGCAGAGAGCTGTCCCCACTGCTGGACAGCTGCTTCTCTACCCTGTGGAGACAAATCCTGATCTCCATCAGGCTGGGAGGCAGCTGCCTCCCAGCCTGAATAGCTCTCCCTGCCTCATGGAGATTGAGACAGTGTCTTGCCAAGCCAGGACAGCTCTCCCACCTCCCATAGCCTCGTGGTGCCTAGGCTGACCGAGAGCAATGTGTACATGTGCACTTCAGTTTAATGGTGCATCAGTTTAATGTGCTGATTTGTAATACCTGTATCTACACATACTAGAAAACGGTGCATTAGACTAATCTACTGTACACTAATTGCTGCACGCATGTTGATGGTGATGCTTTATGGCACGTTAGATTAGACTAACGCACAGTAAAGCATCTCATGTAGATGCACCTGGTGATTAGCTGAGAGAGGGTTGAATGACATGGAGGTGATTGAAGTTAATTTAGATAAGATGATGTCAATGCTAGTGGATATAGAGAATATGGCAAGAATTTTGTGTGTCCTCTGGATTGGTTTGTCACCCTTTCTCAGGCAGCATCATAGTTCAAGGTATTTCAGAATACTTCATTGTTCATGTTCTCATAGATAGCCTGGGTGACCAGAACCCTTTGGTTTTCCTCTTGGCATTTGGCATGACTCCCTATTATGACTTTGAGAGGATCCCCATGCTTTATCCTGACCATTGAGATAAGCTTGTACACTCTCACTTATAGTTTATTGATTTAACATCTTGAGATTGTGAGCAGCAGGGGAAGACTAGGTTAGATATTAGGAAGAATGTTCTCACTAGGAGGGTAGCAAAACAATGGAACAGGTTACCCAGAGAGGTTGTGGACTCTTCATCCTTAGAGGTTTTTAAGAGGTGGCTAGCCAAAGCTTTGGCTGGGATGATCTAATTGGGTATGGTCCTCTTTGAGCAAGGGGTAGGACTAGATGACTTCCTAAGATCCCTTCCAACCCTAATTTTCTATGATTCTATGACATGTAGGACATGGTGTAAAGTACACGTCACTGTCCCACTGCTTGAAAGGGTGATGATGCAACTGTGTGGGAGTTATTTGTAGAAATGCTAAAGGTGAAAGTTTTCTAATGCATCCTTTTATAAGTGTTCCATTTTATCCACTAACATATGCTAAAGGAAAAATTATTAGAAAGTCAGTATATTAAAACCCTCAGAGATATTGTTTTTGGTCCTTCATCTCCCCTCTTTCCCCCCCCCCCCCCCCCAAGAATTATTATGTGTATAGATTTGTTACTTTATTTAGTATATAGGAGCCCTATTTTAAACTTAAAGGGCATGCACATTCCATGCAATTGCTATTAAATCTTTGTCTAAATCAAACAATGTATAGGGGAAATATACAGTGCTTTGGATATGTATCTTTACTTATACTGTATATCCTTCTATTTAATGCAAAGCCCCACCTCCTCCAAAGCGAGCTCCAACCACTGCACTGACCTTGCGGTCTAAGTCAATGACCTCAGAGCTTGAAGAGCTTGGTAAGGATGTGTTTTTTAACAAGCATGCTGAGCTAATGGGGTTGTAAAGAAAATGTTGGGGGAATTTTGTTTTGTTTTGTTAAATGAATTGCACCCTATATAGAGTACCTTGTACAGAAAAGGTTTTAGGAATGCTGCGTCTCTGAAGAGTTCAAAATATGCATGATTTGCATGAAAAGTAGTAAGGAGGGTTTCTTTTGGTTGTTTTTTTTTTTTGTATGTGTGTGTGTGCCTTAACTGCTCTGCAAGAGAATGTTGATACATTTTTTTTGCATCATCAAACTATGGCACATACTAAAAATTATTGCTGTATCATATTTGATTATCTTGCTTTTGAATCTTTCAGTTCATCTAATATTGTTTTATTTTAAATTTCTGTGGCCTCTCATTAGTGGATAAAGGTAAGCTGCCAGAAGCCATTGTTAAAAAGCTGACAGTGTTAAAGCAGTACACCCTCAACCTCAACTTGTTCTTATTAGATTCTGTGGTGTACATGTCAATATTCCATTCAGTTCTAGGCTTGGATATAATCTTAATTCCTTTAATTTTTGGTAATGCAACATAATGAGTATTCAGTCTTTAATTTACTAGTTTTAAATGACTTATACGTGAGCATCCCAGCTATGGGCTATGTTGTGTATTTCAGGGAATTTCAGATTAAGATAACATGGCGTGATAAAAAGAACAGGGTTTGTTGTATCATTGAAAAGCGGTACTTCAGTAGGCTAGACTAACAAGCATTTTTTTTCAAAAGGCAAAAAGTAAATGTATGCCGAGATGTATACAACTCCTTGGCTAGAATAAAGTGTTTATTATCTGATATCTTATAAAAATGAATACTTGCAAAGTAATGAGTCTGAGCATCTCGTAGAATACTTCTTTCTCTTACTGTGATCCTACATGGATTTAACTATATAGATTTCAGAATAATTTTCCTTACATATTAGCTGAGATGAAGGTCAGCTGAAAGGAATCCAGTCTTGTGGATAATCATCTTTAAAAAGCAAACGCAGTAGTTTCAAGGCACTCATGTTATCGTAAAAGGGCGATCATATCCATTTCTTAATGGTTCAAAACTCACCTTGTTTTCAGTGGGAATTTTGACCAAGAAAGAGAAGCTAAATAGGTCCCTGAGTGTTATACCTCTGTGTGGTATAGTAATCAAATAAAAATGATAAGTTTTACTCTCATTAATTCATATTATTTCTTGGAATTTAAAATTCAAGAACAGAGACATGCAAATCTCAAAACTTTGTTGCTTTTGATTATTTTGTGTCATAGGCTCAGATAGTTGACTGTAGTTGTTCTACTGTCTGTGAATTATCCATATTTCTCTTCTAAGGTTAAAAATGTAAAATACACCTCCTTTTGTGGCTTTTTTCATGAAATAGTAAAATGTTGTTTAATTTACAATTATTCTGGTTTCATCATGCACAACTACCTAAAGGAAAGATTATTTAGGCAACTATTTCCTTTTTATCAAGTCACTTCAAAGCCTGAGGATATCCCTGTATTTCTCCTTTACAGTTCTTCTGACATTTTTAGATACTATCCTCCTAGCAATGAAGCACTGGAGAGGACTCCTTTAGGAGCCCTGAAAGAACAGTCTTGTAATTGGCTCAAAAAGTTGTCATTGTGCAGCCTGGAGGCATTCTTTCCTAAAGGGGGAGCATTCCTTACTCCTAGCCCTTCCTGAAGCAGGAGAGAAATAAAAATTAGTTACACCACTGGAACAGCAAAGAACACAGTCACTAGCTAAGTATCTGAATATTTTAATTTATAGTATTTAGACTAACTGGCTCAACCTGGTAGGGTGTTTATGGCTGTTGGCATCCTAATCAGCAACTCTCCTAATTACAAGTAATAGCTCTACCTGCATCCTCATTAAAAAGGAAAGGCCATTAGGGAGAACCTACATTTTCCCTTTATTTTTTTGTCCCACTAAGGCTAAACAAACCTTAGACTGACATGACTTCACTGGTCTGAAGAACAGTGCTGAAGCTTGCTCCAAAGGTAAATGTCCTCCAAAAAAGATATAACGCTGCCAGAGCACAGCACACATTTTTTTTCTTCCCTTACAAGACTGCAGACATCACTTCTGTGATGCAAAAACACTTTCAAAGCCAGGGGGACTGGTATTTCAGCTACATGGCCTCTTAGTCTAGTTGTTTTGGAGAGTGACTGGTACAAGAAGGCTTATAATGGGTAACAAACTCCCTATAAGTTAAATTTCTTCTTCATTCCCCATCAGACAAGAGGCTGGTTTACATCCTGAAGTACAAGGTCATGTGTGTACATATATAGATGGTAAACATTGAATGACAATGCCCACAATTTGTTTTTATTTAATGTAGATATTAACTAAATAGATTTTTTAAGTATATATCAAAACAAAATGTATGTTTTACAGTATATTTTGTATAAGGATAACACTGTGTGTGGAAAAAGAAAAAAACAGAGCAAAAAAGTCTGGATGTTCTCATTCATCTGTGTGCGCGTGTAATCCTTCTGAATCCAATAAGCTTATAGTCTCAGTGATGTCTTGCGGCAGATAGTTCCACTGACTGATTATGTGCTGTGTACAAATGTATTTCCTTTTATCAGTTTTAAATGTAATGGCCTTTTACTTTAGTGGAATGGTCCTATGTTATGTATTGCAAGAAAAGGTAAAAAGGAAGTCCCAGTTTGTTTTGTGTACCCCTTTTCTCCTCTCTAAACTAAGCAACCTCAGTGTTTTCAATTCTCCATATACAAGTTTTTCCCCAGTCATTTATGTTGCCTGTCTCTGAACCTCTTCTATTTCTGTTTGTATGGCCATAGTTTCAGTTATTCTGTTCTTCATAGTAATACACAGTGTCCTGCCTACTTCTTAGCAACCTCAATTGTTTACCTTCAAATGATTTAATCCAAAGTATGGCATATAAAATGAGTTTGATTCTATTCCACTTTTGAACAGCAAAGATATGAAAATTTCCCCAAATTTATATCCTTTTAATGTATCAAAAGTAACCATTTTGGATATTTTTGTACATTTGTAAAAATAAATCTCATATAGAGCCAAGACATCTAAGTCTTGCAGTGCAACAATTTTCCATAGTCAAAATCTAAACCCCAATAAACTGGGCTATGCCAAGAAGCTAATGCTAAGTGGCTTGAAAAGTACATGCAAATCCAGGTTGGCAGGGAGAGACTGACCTCTTAAGAACAGCAGAAAAATGTTTTTGCTCAAAAATCAGACAAGGATTTAGCATTTAAAATGGGCTTACCTTCAGAATTGATTCACAGTTCATTCCCTTTCTATTTCCAAGCTTCAGTACGGAAGAAGAAGGGTAAGGGGAAGCATTTTGTCTCTTGTTTAACCTGTTTCTCACCTTTCCATAGTGAAGGATAATAACATAACTGTATATGTTGGCATATGGTCCAGTTTATTTTATGGTGTCAAATGTACATTAAATATTGTATATGTTTTTACTTATTTAGCTGATAAATTGCAAACACATAAAGACCTAACGCAATCAGAAGAACACACTTGAAAATATTTTCCCCATTTCTTCCTTTTGTCTTCTTTCCTCCATCCCCACCCCCATTTCCCTTATTCTGTCTCAGAGTCCTTCCCAAACCCTTCCATATCATCTCCTCACAGTTACTGTGCTAACTGGCAGCCACTGAGAAATAATGGCAACTGATAAGAATTCAGTGTAGTCCTCCATCAGTGATTTCGCTTACCCTTGTAATGGCCAAATGGTTACTCACATAACTACACAGCCTGTCTCAGAAAATAGGGACCTCACACATACATCTTGAACTTTGACCTGAAGAAATGCTGCTCTACACAATTTCAGGTTTTAATATAACATCTTTCACACTGTCCCGTATGCATGGAATGCCCTCCCTGAACTGATTCATCAGGCCACTACCCCCTTTTCCTCCAAATCTCTCCTTGAAACCCACATCTGCTGTGATGCCTATTAAACAATCATCCAAATAGTGATGGCTAAGTGGAGGGGCAGATAGGCATAGTCAACCTTTTATTACAGTTTACAAAAAATGTAGATGTATATTTGTTTGCATTTGGCTGTATTCTTCTTTCCCCTCGCTTTGTATGTTATTTGCTTTCCTAGACTGTAAGCTCTTTTGGGCAGGGACTGTGTCATTGTATGTTTGCAAAGCACCTTGCCCAAAGGAAATCCTCAAACCTCACTGAGTTTTTGAGTGGTACTTCAGTATAATAATTGATGGCATAATCAGGAGAAGAAATTAAGATAATTGAAAGTGAAGGAAGATAACATTCCCCTTCAGTAGTGAACTATTCTTTCTGTCTTCTTATGGTAACACAGTAATTACCTGGGGGTTTTCCTCTTTGTTTTTGCTTTTTATTTTAATATATCCAGATTTTTTTTCTTATGTTGATCTTGTTAATAGCATGCAGCACTTCCAGCTATGGGTACTTTCTTTCCTCAGAGCAAGATAACTTAGAAATTATCCATTCAGATGAGAGAACCTTTTGTTAGTGTGTTTCTGGTAGAGGTTTTATTTTTTTAATTTATTTTTGGTATAACAATTTTTTTATTAGATGAATGACGTTGTAGCATAACAGAACTGAATTCATGTTTCTTAGTGCCCTAGGGAACATAGGCATTTATTGAATCTTATTGGTTTTTTTATTTGTTTCAGGTGGGTTTCTGTTTTGTATTGTTTTTCAGCTTTGTTTTTCTATTGGTTGTAGTTTTTTTGGTGAGGTCAAAGGCTGTTGATTTTTGTTTTTATTCCAATAGACATATCATTTAGTACCATACCCAAATGTTTCAGTTAAGTAATAGGCAGACAAGGTTCTTTGGGTAGATGTGGTATCTTTTATTAGACCAACTAAACAGTTGGAAAAATTGTTCTCTGCAAGCTTTTGGGCACAAATGCCCTACAACCAAGAACCCTAAAGTGTGGAAGAGATTGAATTTTCCATTTGAAATGGAAACTTCAAAACATGATCTCAGTTGGATAATAAAACTTTGTCATAAAAATTTCAAAGAAGGATTGCCTTGGCACAATTGTAGCTTCTATTGTAGATAGCATACTGCAAATCACTAAAACCTCAATAACATTGAGTCAACTACTTTGATACTTTTCTCCTCACAACAGATATCCAGTTCAGAGGAAGAGATTTTGAAATGTACATTTGCAGAATAGATTTTTTTTATTAATAAGAAGTCCTTTCTGGATTTTTTCTTTTGTTTGTTTTTAAGCTTTTTAAGAATTATTGAATGAGTAGATGTGGCAGCCTGAAATCTAACAAATCTTTTTGTTGCAGCAATCTTTGTTTAAGAGCAATATAAATTACAAAGTAACAGCTAGGTTATATAAGCTTGTACTATATACTGCTGAATAATTTTTTTCATGCAGAAAGTGAAAATAAAGATGCAAAATCTTTAAAAATTTAAAACGTAAAATAATATATACTAAGAGTTGCACAAAATATAGTATTTGGAAAAGATAAAGTTTGTCATATTATAACGCTTCATTTATTATCTAATCATTGATGGTGAACTTCAATATGTTGCTTCCCATCATAATTTTCATCCCCACTCTATTTCAAGTCATACGAGTATGAGTGGAAGCTCAAAATTTATACTTAAAATAAGGAAAAAAAACCTTGAACTCTAAAAATATGGCATTCGTATGTGCCTTGTGAAAAGTTGTTTGATTTCTTTTTGCCCAGTTTGTATTTGGACTATTTGATGTTTGGATTTTTTTTTTGATACGACTATTCAGGAAAAGATAGATAATCTAGGTGCAAAGGAGTATGGATATAAGATCTAAAGGTTTTGTACTCAATCTTTTTATAGCCAGGAATGAATTTGATTCACTAAGCAACTTCATATTTTGGGGGTCTCTGCAGAGATCAGTAAGATGTTGTTTTGCCTGGAGTAGACAAGTATGAAAAACAGTAGTGTAAAAGATTTTAAGAAGTTGAGAGAGAGTGGAGAAAGACAGAAAAAAAATTATTCTTGCAAGAAATGGAATAAATGACAAAAATACATTTTGGATTAAGAAATATTAGGCTGGTAGTAGCTAAACAGTTTTAGGTATGAGTTGGGTATTTTTTGTATCAACTTCAATAGAACATCTCTATTTTGTTAATAATGGTATTTGGGATTTGATATGGATTGAAGTATAAATAGCAAATATAAATGTAGAACTCTCCCTACTATTGACCAGATTAGACATTTATACAATTTCTGTCAATCATCGTCGCAGACGACTGTCTGGTATCTTACATCTGACATTTAAGTAGTTGTATTTATTTAGTAGAAAAATATCAGTTGATGGCTTTCGAAAGAAATATTGTCTCTGTTCTCCAACAAACATCCACACTCCATCCCATTCTGTTTTATCCATTGTTTCAAAGGTGTCACACTCCAATGGCATCTGAAACAATGAAATCACAGAGCAAATAAATGTGAATGCCAAACAGAGGTTGAAACTAAAATGTTACCTTTGTTTGAAGAAATCGTGCACAGAAAGCCCTGGATCAGAAACCATTTTTTATTCCAACATGATGGAATTGATGATGGAGATTTGTCTGCAGGATTACAGTGTGTGTACCAAGAGCACCGCTTCTGCAAAATCCACAGCTCGAACATCCTTGATAATTTCCAATACCAACAGCAGTTTTCAATAGGAAGAAGGTTTTCCAGGCCTTTACCAGACAATACACGCAGGAAGATAAAAAAAAATAAAAAAGGCACTGCAGCTCCAGGTTAAACGAAGAGTACCTGAAGGATGTGCTTGTAAGTAACCTACTTTCGTTATAGGTTGGAAATGCTAGCTGGTAAACAATAGAACAAGTAAACTAAGTTGCCATCTTCACAAGGATATGCGGCAATGATTTTTTAATGGAGAGGTTTCAAACTTCTAGGCTTCTGTTCTTGTAATTACAGAAATGGGGCCAATTTATTGCCCTTTTCATCAGTGCAGCCATGTGTGAATTGTCTGATTCCAAAAAATTTGCTGTGGATTCACACCAGGGTAGAAGAGAATAGAATCTGGACTGGGCTGTGTCCAAATTGTAAATGGAAAATATTGGAATATAGTGGTTTTTTGGGGGAAAAAAGCCTTTGCCTTCCATTTTCAAGTAATTTGGGATGCTTATCTGTATATGCAGTTGGTCTAAAGTACATAGGAAACTCTGGTTCTGCACAACTTAGGTGCCCTATGTCTCTCCAGTTGGGCACCAAAAATTGGCCACCAGTAGTGCTGGCAAGAGAATTGATAGACCTGAGCCTTTTATATCTCTATATAGGCATGCAACTGTCAAAGATGACCACAAATTATGAGCTTTTATTACTAAAAACTTAGCTAAATCTATTATTCCTAAGATTGTAGCTCTGTGATGACAAGCACTTAGTTGTTTTTCTTTGCTGCAGAACAATAATTGAAGAAGGTTTCCTCACCATCCAAGCAAAGCAATGGTGTAGGAGAAGATGGAAAAGGAAGTGTAAGTGTTCAAAGGAAAGAGCATTTTATGGTGGTTGGATCCATTTGAGTGGGATACTTTGGCATTTGAGTGGAGTGTTGTTCTAATAGACTACTATCAGCTGAATGTCTTCTAGCCTATTCGAATCAAGGGGTTCTTGATGAACACCAAGAATTGCATGGTTGTATCTAATCTGATAGGGTTGCATGAGCAGAAATGTTTCCAACGGTTTTTTAATATGTTCTCTCTCTTTTTTAGGAGCCAGGGAGATGAACGGCAATCTCCCTCATCCCCCACCCCCCTAAAAAAAATGAAATAAAAATCCCCCCCCCCCAACACTTTTCCTGCCATTTCTCTTTTTTTCTTCAATTGTTCCTAAAGCCATGTTCATTATCTTCTTACATACTTCAAAATAAATGTATTTTTTATAATTCATGGGTGTTTGGTTTCCATTCCTTGGTGTGAAGAATGAGTGCATGTACTAGGGAAGATAAATAAGGAAAATACAACTTATTCCCTTTCACCCCCACCCTCATTTTGTTTCTTTGTTTGGATGACTGAGCCCCAGTTTTCAAATGCTGTCTCTCAAACAATGCATTCAAATTGCCACGTCTTGTTCTCAATCCTTAAAATTCCACCTAGCTTACAGGATGAAAGTGTTTTTTTGATTATATTTTGTGCTTTGTGTTTTTGTTTCTTAAACAGGAACCAGTGTTACACAATGATCATTCCTCCTGCAAGGTAGGAAATTCCTTGCAAGGTAGGTTGAATTTTAAGGCTTCAGAACTGCAGGCAAATGTGTATATATATGCCTGTGTATTTTTGTGTGGGTATTGGACATACTGTTAAAGAGCTGGTGTTTGAAAATGGGGCCTGCAACAAGAGTCTAACATACCAAAAATAGCACTAGTATCTTTCTGCTTTCCTTTGAATTATCTTTTAATGGTATGATCATAATATGCAAATATGCCTTTTACGCACTGGGATGAAAATGTTTTAAATCCCAAAAGAACAGAAGTCTTGGTTGGGAGCAAAAAACCTAGATTCGTCTGCAGTGTGAGTATGTGCCAAACACTTCTTATGAATCATGTAATGATGTTTATAGATATGAGGTGTTGATTTATGTTGAGATATTCTTTGTAATAAAGCTTTTTTTTACTGTTTATTTTATATATTTTCTCTTTTTCTTACTCTTCAAGTATAATGATATAGGGTAACTTGAGTTATCCCAGAAGATTTCTGTGTTTCTATCCAGTTTTCTTAAAAGAGAACTTTTTTTGGATGGTCTATCTTTACTTTCATAATTAAATTCTTAAATAAGGTATGCTTCTTGACTACATTCTACATTACGTTCTCCTTATACTGCCCACTGAAGTTACATTTTTGCATATTATTTTCATTACAGTAAAATCTCTGATTTTTGGTGGTATATCTCAGGAATGATCATGTAAACTGTTTTGTTTACACTGTGCCCACATGACACATCTTGCAAAATTGACTCAAGTTGGTTCCAAATTAAAATATAACCATAGTGATACATTCTTCACTATGGAATGATTTTGAGTTTTTATTAGTTATGAACCTGGGCTTAATTGTGAAATGAAAATAGGAAACATAAAGCAGTCTTAGTTTTCTGGGGTTTTTTAAAAGTTGACATATTTGTATGGTGTGTTTTGGAGGCTTGAATTGTTTGTTATATTCTTATCACTAGAGTTGGTCACAAACTTCAAAGCTGCCTCTCAATATTTAAGGTGGAATTGATAAACCAGGGTTTTGATTTGAAGCTATCTTTATGCACCAAAAGGCTGGTGATACCTCAGTCTGCCTTGCTATATTTTATCCTTTGGTATCCTATGTTTTGTAAACCAAATCATATTTGTTTGGCCAGTATATTCAAAGGTGGATAACTAAAATTAGTCATGTAAATATATTGTTAGGCACTGCAAGAGTATGGACTGACTTTCAGAGGTGCTTAAGAATATAAGACTGAAAGGGGCCTGGGTCATCAAGTCAAGTTCACTGCTATTACAAGCAGCCATATCATAATTACTTTCATTACCTAACCAAGTTTCATCTCAACAATAGCTTGGGGATTTAGGGGGTATTTTTTTCACCCCAGTCCTGTTAGAAAGCTGTTCCAGAAACTCACTGTTCTGCTCACCTTCTCCTAATTTCCAGTCTGAATTAATCAACAGCCAGTTTATACCCATCCCTCCTTCACGCCAACATGTGTTTGTTAGTTGAAATAGACATCTGCTCATCCTTTGTTTTGCCAAGATCTTTTAGTCTCCTTCCACTAAGAGGAGACTAAAATCTGGAAGGAGCACAACAGGATGGCGGGTGTTCCATACCTCGGTCATGTTACCTGTTTACTTAGGTGCCTAACTTCAGGCAAACAAGTTGATAAAGACTGGCTCATGTTTACTGTACTTTGCTTGGCCAAATTGTACCCACTTAGCTTCTGATCTCTATGCTAAAAAACAACCCAAACATATTTTTTTAATATATTTTCAATGTTTATAAAAATGACTGCATCAAAGATATTACATTTTTGTTGAATGGATACATACAGGTTTGACAAATACATTTAAAGAACGCACATGCCTTCAAATATGTATATAAAATGGAGTATTCCTTTAATACCAGTACTGCTTAGATGCACTTAATTATTCTGAGGAGGTGATAGATAATACCACCGCCTTTATGCCCTTTGCCATTTGACAAAGAACAGTCAGTACTTTTTCCATGACAAGAAAATACACATTATCTAATCTTAAAAAAAGTGGCGAAACCAAGGTGAATTTGCAATCTCGCACATAAGAAAGACGGTGAAACAAATGTGTGCGTGTCCATGTGTATACTTGTGTGCAGTATATTAAAAGCTAGGTTTTTTTAAATGCACAAAAGGTTTGGCACGGCAGGAAGAGCAAAGTCACTGCGTGCCCATCAGTTTTCAGAAGGAAACAGTTTATACACCAGATGTTTGGCTGTGTGATTAATTGCAGATTCTAGAAAAGGTTTGTAAAACTACAGCACATAGGTGCAATTGGCACTGCGCTAAGTTTTGTGTAACTGATTGTGCCTGGTGCAGTTTCTCTCTGTATCTATCTTAGGTATTTACAAGGCATCTATCACCTTGGTACCTAAGCAGTTTGAAAAATGCACCTGCCACAGAAGTCATGATGCAGATACAGGCAAAAGCCCAGGTCCAGAGCAGCAATGGCAGGCCCCAGGAAGCTCCCCAGCTGTCAGTTGTAGTTGAGCTCCTGGCCACACATGTTGTGCCTAAGCATCATCTCTACCTACTTGTCAGCGGGAAGAAGTTCAGCTCCACTTGTGGGGAAAGCTGGAAAGAAAGATAATGGAAAAGGCAACGATCCAGTAGCAGAGTTGAAAAGAAATTGTGGGATTTCAAAAGGAGGGATTCTTAAAGAGCAGCACATCTCAGGGGAGGGATCAACTGCCAGTGGAAGTGGCAGGTAAGGCACAATGCAGGCAATAAGTCTCAAGTGTTCTCCAATGAACAAAAGTTAAATAAATACCTCTGATGTCCGTAAAGTCTGTCTACTATCCAAAGCCCACTGTTCTCTATTCTTGGCCTCTATCTGGGTCCTCTGTCCCTACAGCTGAGTAGGCCTTACAGTTCTCTGTGAATTACAACCCAGAAAACATACTAAATCATTTTCAGCATCCTAAAACGTGGTTACTAACAAACCTGAAGGACTTTCACCATGCAAGTACAATGTTGTGTTTCATGGTGCAGTGAGCCAGCCCCAGGTAGCAGTATTCCAGATCCATGAGCTTACCCATCCAGTTGAGGGCTGATGTAGCTCTGACTTCTGGCATCATTTAACAGATGGCCTGCCCACAGCTTGCTGCATACAGGGCTGGGAATAGGCAAACTGGTGTAGGCATAAAAGAAGTAACAAACCTGTCACTCGGCTACCAAAGGAAGTTACAACATTAATCAGCCACTTCAGAAAAAAACTGATTAGATGCAACATTCACATGAATGTGTCAGCACAGTAGGCACAGATGTATAATTTGCCAGTCTTGACCTCTGCCCCTGAAACAGAGGACTTATCTGGCTGTATCAGGGAGAGGGGTAGAAGGGACTCTTAACATTGTCACGCAGGCCACCTTAAAGACACCATGGATCTATTGACAAAATATAATCAATAAGGGGAAACAGTGCCATTTGATGTAGGTTTATATATATATCTATCTATATCCATATATACATATCTGTCTATATACCTATAGATATAGCTTCAGCATATGTGATCAAGCATTGAATGTACAGTGGGCCCTGGACTCAGGCTCTCCGTACCTCTGCCACTTCTCACCTGCACACTTCTTTCTCTCTCCCTTAGAAACTGTAGTTAAAATTATTTTGTAGGGTTGGGTATAAGGAATGAGTCCACAGCTCAGGAGACCATGAAAGATTGCTGCTTAACATCCTAAGGGTTACACATGCAGCCAAGAAATGAAATACCCTTATGAGAGAAGTATGTTAACTCTTAGTTTATGCAGTTTTCCATACCACTGTGAGCAAACTAGCTGACATGGGCACAGGTTCCGGATGGAAAATACTGGTGAGGTCAGAGGGAGCCTGGATAGTTCTTCCCTTTTCCATTTTTTTACACCAAGGGAAGTTACAGGATGGTACTAGTACCCACTGTATCTTATAACTTGGCTTAAAAAGAGAGAAATGTTGTTTAAGCCAATTAAAAATCTATTAATGTATTAATGAATACTGTTGGGTTTATGAAACCTCTACCAACTTGCATTAGTAACCTGGCACATTTACTACTACTTCAGTGGAGCCAGCCCATTGCCAAGGAGGTGGGGGTCAAGAGAGTCCAGCTATAAGTTAACTTGGCTTTAGTTCTGCTGTCACCAGGCATCAGCGCAGTGAGCAATCTAGTCTTCTGGGTGAGCAGTACAATATCCAGGCAAACTAAATTTTCCATTGCCACGCCTCCTCTACAACATCAACAGAGCAGCTGGTGCTATCATTTTAAATTCCAGTCCAACTTTACCAGGAGTGACCTTTGGTCACCCAAGAAAGGATTTCTTGGGCATAGATTGATAAATTCAACACTGTGGTGTTAGCCTTTGACCCTGAGGCAAAGTTCCCATGATTGTTCTGCAACAAATGAAAGCTTGTGAAGGCCATGCCTGTAATGTGGCCTTGTTTTTCCATGCCCCATACCAATATTTAATAAAGCTTATGTAAACATAGTTACTGGAGTTGGTTGAACTCTTTGTTACTAGAGTTGGTCATAACTCGCATTAGTTGTGAGTAATCCCATTTTTCATTAACATCTAGTTAAGAAAACCTATTCCAAATATCTGTGAACGTATTCATTATTCATAAGTATTCGACAGTAGTTTCCACAAATAACTTCCTGCCCATAGGTTGTTTGCAAAGTGTTTGCTTTAGCATATTTTGTCATTTGTGTAATTGGTCACCTATGCCAGATGCTATTGTTTGAGCTCCATGATTGGGAGACTGGAAATATTTTAATTATGAGAATGATGCCTAGTACAGTTTTATAGTTTTTGTTTTAAGAAATAAACAGTCATGCTAAAATTTGAATAGCTTTTCCACAATATCGGCCTCTGGCAGGTGCACAAGTATGCATGAATAACAAAAATAATATGACCCCATGAATCATAACCAACTAAACTCAGTGTTATTCACAAACTAGTATGGTTTGTTGGGTTTTTTTCAGTTTTGCCTTTTTGTGTTTCTTTTCTTTTTATTTGACCAGTACCATTGTTAGGTGGGATATGTTCAGAATGCTTGTCAGGAACTTTGACATGTTGAAAGCATGACCAAGATATTTTGTATACCAGTGACAAAACCAGAACATATAATCCCTTATCTTTCTCTGATTCCATAAAAATTTAACTGGAATGTGTGTTTGCTGTGTGGTAAAAATAGCTCCCCTGGTTATTTTTTTTTTTTTTGTTCTTTTTTTTCATGTGTACTCAAACAAAGAATTGTTAAGAATTAATATCATGGTTCTACATTGTAGATGCTAAGGGATATTTGTTACAAAGGTCACAGCTATGGCTGTCTAAGTTGGGTTGGGGTAGGAGGAAGGGAGAATAGAATTGAAGAGGTATCAGGTATGACAGTGGGATGATATCAGAAAGTCCCTTTCAAAATTTCCTGCAGTGGAAGAGCCAATGATTGCATGACAATTTGTCCCTAAAATTCATTTCCATCAGGAGCTCATGCCTTTTTACAAATACAATCTCATCCTCACTTTCCATAAAACATGCAACTGGACAGTCCGATCAAATGCAGACAGAATGTGAATACTTTGAATGTGAATACTTTAAAATAATGACATTATTAAATGCACAAATAGTATCCATGCTCTCAGCATAAAAATAATCAAATTAAATCATAATTATATTAAATCATTAACTACATTGAATCCCTTTAGATAGATACAATATTAGAGATAGAATTATGTGTAAAAGAGGGGCCCTTGGGTCTGTCAGAGGGCTTCAAAACTAAGAACAAAAATATTAAATTATCCCAGAAATGCCTGATTCTTTTTAAAAAAAAAAAACCAAAAACCCTCAGCTTATTACCTCAAAAGCACCCTTCAGATATAAATGTACAACTTGAAATGAAGTTCCTAAGAGCAGCATCTAGTGTTATATCAAAGAGTAGAAGGACTCCATTAAAAATATTCCGATTCCAATGCCAGAAAGTATGTATGACATAGAACCAGCATTCCAAACATCCTAGCACCAAAAACACAGTATGCCAGTTAGTCAGTGATGATCAACACATGTTGTCACTTAGATACTGGTCTTTCTGAGTATAGTGCTGCTCCCACATATCCCTTGCCTGAGAGTTAGAAAAACAGGCTCCTTCAGCCTACAAAATTGCAGTCTTCACCTGGACAGTTAGGCTAGGTACAGACATTCAAAAAGCCCAAGGCAGAATCCATCTAAGTTACGCAGTTTTCTGTAAGCGGCGTAGTTTAGATCGGTAGCAAACAAAACACACATTCGCCCTTTGGTGGGGGGGAGGCGGGCAGAGCAAATGTTAGACAGGTTCTGCCATTTTTAAATCAAGTCCGTGTGCCAAACTTCTGTTCTGTTATGGGTATAGACTGGTTTTGTATGCCGAACTTCTGTTCTGTTATGGGTATAGACCGGTTTCCGATCACTTATACCCGTAAAGGTGTAATGTCTGTACCTGGCCTCACAGATTAATTTCTGATGACCAAATTGTCCCTCCAAATGAAAGGTGGACCCATTTCTTGTTTGTTTCAAGTTATGCCTTCAGTATATGTCATCAGAAATGGTGCTGAACAGATCATGCTCTAGTATGAGATGTCATTGATATGAGCACAAAGTCTAGTCATTTTCAGCTGCTGGGGTATATTTTTATATAGGGGAGGATTCGGAATAAATCCATGCGTAATATCCTCCTCATTAGCATATGTAACCATGTCTCCTTGCACACTAAATTGTGCACAGAGAAGCACTTACTCCCACATTTCTACCAAATGTCCTCAGGCAAGGGAAAAGACAGCCAGGGGAGAGCAAAGTGAATTTTTTTTCCAAAGGGAAAGGACATCCTGTTGAGCAATGTCCTCAAACATCATAACCTGCCATTTGGAGACACCTACAAGCTGCACCGCATGCAGAAAAGATTGGGGAGGGCATTGCTCACAGGATAAATGCTTGTAGCAACTACATTCGCTCTGCAGCAATGCTTGGGGAGGTGGGTGGCGTGACATGAAACGTCGGACAAAAGAGAAGATAGCCAGCAGTGCTTCAGAACAACAAAGGGCTACTACACAGGCCAGTGGTGGAGCACCTCTGACACCACAGGAGGCTCAATTTGGACAATTGACCCTGAGCTCATCCCAGGGATTTCTGACTGACACCACTACAATTCATAGGTGAGCTTTTTGATAGGTTCACTGACATTTCCTGTCACAGTCACAATGAGGTGAATTGGTAGTCATGCCTTGGGATCCAGCACAGTTGTGTGTGTTATGGGTACAGGACAGTGTGTATTTTTATATAAAGTGGTTAGTTGCTTCAACTGCCACATGCCCAATTCAGCCACTAAAATTTAGTCTTACCTTTCTGTTTGCCCAAACACATACACTCTGGTTTCCCAACTGGCTTCTTTCTATGTGTTGTCCATGCATGTAGATTCCTCCATCCTCGTGGCCTCAGATACAGTGGTTGTTGCTCCTCTATTTGATTGCCAGATGTCACTGGGGAACAAGATGGGGAGGTTCCTGGATCCTCGGGACAATCCAGACGTCAGAGAGGGAGTTCACCATCCACGCCTGGAGAAGAACAGGAATCCTCGGTGCCTGCTTCTGATGAAGATTCACCAGCCAGAACCACAGAGAGTTGGCAGTGGCCATTGTCATCATCTGAAACACACAGCAACATTGGGGAAGATTTTGAGGGATTTCAGACACCAGAGCGGACTCCAGAGTGTACCATGGATGTACAGTCTCCTGGGGATCAATCTCTCAGTAGGACTCCTCAGTTTGAAAGTGACTCTCCTGAGGAGGAGGGGAATAATGAAATGAATGAAGAGAGCCATGGTGTGCAGCCAGTCACTAGGGATCAGGGTTGGAGAGGGCAGCCCCAGCTAACAGAGGGGGAGAAGTTGTTGATGGAAACCAACAGCAGGATTGTGCAGCTGCTGGAAAATATCAAGAGGGAGCATGCACAGTCCATGGGTCTCATGTCACAGTCCATGGGCCGCATGGAGCTGCAGCTAGGCATTGTGGCTACATCCACAAGAGCCATCCATAACTACCTGTCTGAGATCTTAGCTTTCCTCAAACAGCCAAGGACACAGGTCCTTGAAACACGTATCTCCCAAAGAGCCACCCCCCATGTTGAGTTAACCTGTGCGTCAACATGGACTGGTGAGGATGCAGTGGCAGCCTCCACTGTATACTTACCAGGGGATGAAGGGACAAGTGACTCTCGAGAACCACCGCAGGCCACCATGCCCTGTCGCAGTGGCCGGATGCAGAGAGCCATAACAGAGAGAGCCTCATTGCCCATGCCCACACGCCAGGCAAAAGGGGGAGGGAAGAAAAAATAATCACGCTAGGGATAGGATTTTTAGGGGTTTTTTTATGTGCCTGTCCTTTTAATTCTTAGCCATAAGGCCATGAGTGGCAGAGTTCAACCATTTCTACATTGGCTAACATTGTATTCTGGCTGACTAGATTAGTCTAACATTTTGTAGTTTATACTTGCATTGTTAACAATGTGTGCTGCTGGTATTTGAAGAACATTTGCCTCTGTTCTTTCACTTTAGCCTCATAAGAGCATTTTTTTACTCTGTGCCAGGCATTCATTGCTTTTCTTACAAATACAAGTCATTTCTTGAGGCAGCTGTTTTTTGAGTTTTCTTTCTCCATTATCCCTATTCCCTCTGAGCAAGCATTCTGGACTTGGTGGTAAGTATGCAGGTCTTGGCAATATTCGCCTCAGAAATTGTGTTCTATCAGTCTTTGCCTGGTGTTTCTGGCATGCCGGCCTGAGGTGTTGGGGTTAGCCTGTAATGGATCATGATCATTCTTATCCTCTGTGGGTCTGATGAAATCGATCTCTAGACCCTCAGGTGGAGCTAATCCACGTGTCTTGGCTATGTTAATAAGCAATGTTGCCAGGATTATATCATAACTTTGGGGGCCTGTACAGTAATGTCCCACCAGATCTATCTAGGCGCCTGACTCTCATTTTCAAAGTTTCTTTTTATGATGGATCTGGTGGCTTGGTGGGCAGCATTATAATTTTTCCTCTGAGAGAGTCTGGAGATTTGGATCAGGAGTCTTAGCCAATATCTTTATGGAATAAAGGACCATCTTCAGCAAGAAATATATTATGCAGGGGAAGAATGTCCCCAATAATATCACAGATACTAATTATTTTTTTTAAAAAATCCCAGTGTTGACCTAGCAGCCAAACCACCTGAGAATGTAAGCGTTATGACATGCTGTTGGGCACTGTGCTACTATGTCTGTGATAAAGAGCTTTGCATCAGAGATGACCTTCACATTGATAAAATCAGAACTCTTTCCTGTTCCTTTTGACCATCTAATTTCCTGAGGGGCAGGTGCCCTGAGCATTATGTTGGTTTTCAATTGGTAGCCTGCAGGGCACATGGAAAATACACTTTGCGATAAAATTCTTTTATGACTGTTGGTGCTGCCTCTCTCGGGGGAATTTAATATAGTGGCACTCAAATTGCTATATGCATGCAGAGGCATCAGACTGGCTTATACATGTGATATCCCTGATGGTTCTCAGAAAGGATCCTATTACCAAAAGCCCCGTGACCAGTGGTGACTGTAATTATCACAGGTGTAGCATGGCTCCTGTGTTTGATTCCCTACATCCCTTTGTAACTTTACATGAAATGGTTTGGAAGAGTTTGTATGGCAAACCTGTATTGAATTTCTCCTCTGACAAATACTGAAAGTCAATCTTAGCCCTAAAAGTCCTCTTCTGCAGATACATTCAGGCTGTGCTCTGTCCAGGGAGCCAAAGGCCTTCTCTTCCCTTTCTCACTCCTGGTGACTGAAGTTGGTCAAAATGTAAGCAAGAAGCACTTCACCAGTGTGCAAACCAGCCACAAACTGATCTTTTAAGTGTGCGTGTGTGCTTGTGGCGACATTTTGCTAAATGACTGGTTTAATGATGAAACACAGCTGGTGTGGGCTGACCTCTGGTGTAGGCAGTTAGCAGGTACATCTTCTAGTTTAAAATATTTTCCCCATAACTAACTGCATCTAAATGCACTCCTTTTAATGTTCAATTTTGAGTGCATTTCTTTGGCCATGCCACCAACACACACCTCTTGCCAGGTGTAAATGTTTCCACTTATATTCTGTTTGTTCCCAATGTATGACTTTTTGAGTTTGCTCTTGTTAAAATTGTGTATATAGGTATCCTTATAAATTGATTTCTGGTACAAACATGTAAGTCCCCTTCTCACTGGTGCAAAAATAAATATTGCAAAAATATGTAAGACCATGAAAATGTTGAGGGGAGAAGTTCATTAGCAGGCCTGACACAAGGGAGGTTCTAGTGTGTCCATCTTTTGAAAATATTTTTCTCATGCAGATATGCTTTGCGTGTTGCTACTGTAGGTATGAACAACTAGTTTAAAGGTATAGGCAAGTGAAAATGTATCCCTATGTTATCTACTGTTTATTTCTTTTGGATGAGTTTGAAGTGGCACTACATTCCTACCAAAGGCCAGTTACCTTTCTTCACCTAGCTAGCATGTACATAGTAGTATAAAGAAAATTTATTAATTCACATAGTGCTGTCAGTTTAAAAGTATGGTGGATCTGGGCCTTATATTAAGATTTTTTTTGTGTGTATTCTAGAGGACCCGCCATGTAGCTGTTGCCATTTGGGATTAATCTTACTCCTCCCCACCTCACCCCCGCCACACACACACACACACACACACACACACACACACACACACACACACACACACACACACACACACACACACACACACACACACACACACACAGATGAGGTGCTTTTGAAGTTTCAAAGTTTTTGTTATTTTAAGACACCATCCTAGTTTTCTCCCTTTGTTCTCAAATCTAAGGCAGGAGTGCAAAAGAACAAACTGGGCGGCATTAGCAGTTCAGCTATTAGAACTACTATCTGATAGATAGAAGTAACCCCTAAAAGGTTTCTTGCAAAACAGCTTAATCATGTAGTATTCATTTTCCCACTCCCATCTCCAACCTGCTTCAGCAGTTCTCAGCTAGACTTGTAAAGGAACAAAGCATTGTTTGAATGATAGCAGCTATAGGGCGAGAAAGACTGAGGACCTGACAACATTAAAGAAGCTATAAAATCGCAAAGAAAGTTTCCAACAAGTTGATGTGGTAGTATTATAAGACTTTGTTTAAAAAAGAAAAATCTGTACCAACTGATATTTTGGTCAGATTCAGTACTGGAATCTGATTTTTAGTACTGTCTTAAAAAAAAAAAAAAATCAGTACAGTTGGAGGGTATGTATGTTTCATTCCCTGAACAAATACTTTCATGCTTTTCAAGTGTCTGTCATAGCCTCATCATTCTTTCCCTGTAGTTTTTTTTGTTGTCTGAAGAGGTGTATGGTTATATGTGTCTGTTCAAAATAAAGGGGATGAGATTTTATATGGCATATTTATATTTCTTACTTATAGATTTTGAGTGACTAGTGGTCCAATCCCCCAAACACCCTATTCTCTGGAATCCACAGACCAATACGTTTGGTCTTCTGGGGTGATCGTAAGGGCTAAAGAGATGTAATACAAAGTCTTTGCAGCCTTGATTTTTTTTCAGACACCCCTGAGTTTGAATTTGCAGTCTAGCCATATCTTTGATATAGCTCTAATGTTCAAGGATAAATCCTTGACTTTCTGATGCCTTTTATCTATCAGAAGGTGGCAATTATATATTTCTGAAAAGTGCAGCATTTGTATTACTGCTAAAATTTTATGAAATGCTTTTTAAATTTTTTTTTCCTATTTCTGTGTATTTGTAAAGGTTTTTGGGATGTCACTTTTTTTTTTCTCTCTTCCCCTGGGAAGATCCATCATATACACAAATAAACCAGACAAACAAAAATTAACACTAACTCCAGTTGAAATCGGACAGTAACACTTTTCCTAATGAACTAACTTACTGATCAAATAAACCTTTCTTTTGATGACCCCTCTGCCTGTCATCCAGGGATCCAAGAATCTTTACTCTCACTGCAACAATTTTCTCAAACAGAGAAGATTGAATATAGTTCCCCCTGCTCCCCCTGTTTTAAAGTGCTATTCCTGCAATACAGGAAACATAGAGCTACTGCTTAGAAAAAGCCAAAATTGTTTTCCTTCTACCCACTTTCCATCCATATCCACACTTCCCAGGCCCAGAGTGTGCTGTTTTTCAGCGAGAGATCAAGCTCAAATACCCACATCCAATACTTTGCATGGTGGTGAAACTTCTAGACCACTGGACAGCAGTTCTTAAGTCAGTGATAACCTAATGACCAGACTTTCCTTTCTCCATAAAACAAATGATCAGATATTTGAGAAACAGGCATCCTATACTTAATTCCTGAAAAGTAAGCCTTTACTTATTAATTTTTGTAAGACTTGAGTTTGTGAAAGCGTAGCATTAGAGGAGTTAGTAGGCTAAGGAACTGCATCAAATTGTACATTACTTTCATAAATGCACATAGCCTGGGTAACTGGCATCCTGTTGTTTTAGAGGAATTAAAACTAAAACCCAGCCTAGCTTAACATGACTGCAAAATTTAGGATAATACATGTGGTGCCATTGCAGTCTATGCTTTCATAGGGACAAATAATGCAATTAAGATGGGATGAGAAAAACTCTTAGCTACTAGTTTAGCTTCTAGTTCTAGTTCAGAGACTGAATTACTCTGTAGCCTTGGGCAGGTCACTGAATTACCATGCCTGAGTGTTCCAATCTGTAAAAAGTGGAGTAGTGATAAGGGAGTTGAAGATTTTAATTAGTTGATTGTGTAGTGCTTTGAAAAAATTAGAGTGAATGTAGTATAAAAGTGTTAAATGTTCAGTAACTTTTAAAACTATAACAGCATTTAATGACTGCTCATTTTGTTTGTGGTCACAATTGGAGATGGTCTGAATCAAACCTTGGGATCCAAAATCTCATGAACTTTGAGGGATCTTGATGGAAGCATCACCACCAGAAACCTGTCAAAACTATAGAGGGTAGACCAGAAACCTAATTCCCAACAACCAAGCTTCAGTTCAGATTTGAGTTTTTAATCTATCTTGCCAGTTTCTGGCCACAGCTCAATATAACTTTTGCCCCAGATGGTAAACATTTAAAAATCATATTTAACAGTTTAATTTTATAAAGACGTGGACCAGTTTTCAATAATGCTAAATGCCTTTATCTAATAGTCTGAGATCATAAATAGATTAGAAAGTAATTACTGGAGAAGAATAAGTAGAAAGAGCACTCTTGAAGTATTTGTTATTGTTAAAATAACACTGAAATTCTGGTGGCTTAGTACTGTCTGCTTATCGCTATGTGAAACAGTGCTCTACAGGTTCATTATTTCTAAAGGTCTTCTTTCCGTTTCTATATAGATATTCTCCCTTCACATATTGAAGGTTTGAAGAAGAGGATTGTTTTTCGAGTCACACTAAGTAAACATTAAATGCATGCAGGCTTAAAATTAAAGCATGCATGCTATGTAGCAGCAATATAAAGTGCTCGGCTTGCACGACTTATGATGCTCAAGCATTGCCTTGTTAAAATGCCAAAAAAAACACCCTTTTTCTTTGCATTTTTTTTTTTTTTGAAAAGTAAATCTCTTCCTTTGACCTTGCGATACTTAAATTTTCATTATTGGGACAAATTATATTTATTTTAGTGAACACTTTTATGTTACAGATAAAGTGGATGAAATAGTACCAGTTTCCAAGCCATCAAGAATTGCAGACAATGCAACTGTGGACTCAAGGGTGGCAACTATTAAACAGCGGCCTTCCAGTAGATGCTTTCCCTCCGTTACTGATATGAATGTGAGTGGTGGCTAGCAAGTATTTGTTTTTGGTTTATGCTTTTGGTTATGATGTTGCTAGCTGGTACCATTGAAAAAGAACAGCATTTTTATGTACTAATAAAGGAATAGTTGCAAAATTGTTCACCAACAAAAAGTTTTCTCCTTTTCCACTCTACGAAACCTAGTAATAGTTGACAATAAAACCAGTCTGAAGGTCTCTCCCACTCTGAGGTTTAATTATTCCCAGAAATATTGATTTAGTTTTGTTTTAACAAGATAAAGGGATAATAGGTAAGGGAGGAAGCAGCATTCAGGCACTAAAAGCTAAATAGATTTGAAATTTTAAATCTTTAAAAACTAGAGGCAGTGACTGGAGAGGGGGAATGTCCTTTAGATTTGAGTTGGTTTCCCCCATAAAATTTATAAATAAGAGAAAATGTTTTTCCTCATCTTCTGCTACATTTGTTTTCCACTGCCTACCTGTCTAAAGTAACATCACTCTTCATTCAGAGGCTTTGCACTTCTTGATCATAGGGAAATGTCAAA